>NC_086076.1:8379080-10879080 GCF_948474715.1 Cydia amplana
TCGCAATTTTACTATATACCTATTCCGGAATCTACCGACGCGTACCTGTGAATGTACCTACATTGCAATGCGTGCAATCGGTACGATATCATTATCGCTGCGATAAATGCTAACACACGAACATTCAAGTGCACACATGTTTTTTAAAACATTGAATGTGAGTGTTAATTTGAGCGCAAGGGAAACATGAGTCAAAGTATGTACCTGATTGAGTTCTTCAGTAAGTGGGTAGTGCACGGTTCATTTTTTTAGTAAACATTTCAAACCAAGTAGTTGTAGGTAAGTTTCTAATACAAGTGAGGTAGGCTTTTTGTTATTAGTGTCCGTCTAAACTAATTCTGACTGAACCGGCTTTGCAGTGACAAAGCGTGGAGGTGCCACTATAAACGTACCACACGAATCCACACTAACACTAACCACAATCTGACACTTGCCATTTAGCTGCAGAGTTAGATTTATGAATAAATTAAGAACTAAAACATTTAAATAAACTTTTCTGGATCAGAATATTAATAAATCAGAATTATATTTAATTATTCTATTGCAAAATTTGCAAAGGGACGTAAATAACTTCATAATTACATCACTAGGGTCATTGACCCCATAATGACGTTAGCGCCATCTTGCGGCGAGTAGCAGACTTACTTAGCCAATCTATGTATTATGCACTATAACTTATTTATGCAATATTTGCTGGTTTCAATGTATAGATGGCGTTATGGAGGTATGGCGTCACATATCCACTGGTTTTTTTTTTTTATGTGCTTAGTACGAGTAGGACATTGATTATTGATCCTTTTATTAGATTTTAAATACATATAAAAATAGAGGTAGTACATTACAATTTGATACTATTCTAAGCACTCAAACGAATTTGTCAAGATCTGGTTGACCAAGTATATACGTCGTAATCTTGAATGAAAAAGGTAGCAGATTGCAAAAAACGTTAGCTTGTAGGAACAAGGAGTTTTAAATGCTAGTAGATACAACCAATTTATGTAGATTGTATCAACTGCCAAATACCTAATCGTAGGCTCGTAAATATCGTATTCTCCAAGATGAGATATAATTGTACGAATTTACGAATGTGACCCTAATCTTTCCTCCGAATAGTTTAGTTTCCAAAGTCAAATAACATGACATTCGTCCCAACCTATATTTTTAGGGTTCCGTACCCAAAGGGTAAAAACGGGACCCTATTACTAAGACTCCGCTGTCCGTCCGTCCGTCCGTCCTTCCGTCCGTCCGTCCGTCCGTCCGCCACCAGGCTGTATCTCACGAACCGTGATAGCTAGACAGTTGAAATTTTCACAGATGATGTATTTCTGTTGCGGCTATAACAACAAATACCAAAAACAGAATAAAAATAAAGATTTAAGTGAGGCTCCCATACAACAAACGTGATTTTTGACCGAAGTTAAGCAACGTCGGGCGGGGTCAGTACTTGGATGGGTGACCGTTTTTTTGCTTGTTTTGCTCTATTTTTTGTTGATGGTGCGGAACCCTCCGACTCGCACTTGGCCGGTTTTTTTGTTTATAGCCTTCGTGACCGCGGTCACCAAAACCGTAAGTAGAAACGTGATTGTTTAAAAAAGATTACCGCTCACAACATCCTACTGTTTCGGTAACATAGCTTTGTTATCAGTAACATTATCAAAACAAATGACATCACCCATTAGACTACCTACGCCATGACGAAGAGCACTTTTGTTAGACAAGCATTTTACGTAGTCACCACTTATAAAGTCCTGTGGGTAAGTATATTTTATCGCAATAGCTAATGGTAGTAAGGGTTCATTGAAAATTAATCGGAGACAACTAAAATACATTGTCTAGGTAGGTAATGTATTTAATTGGCAGTCACTGAATGCAGACTGCAGATCCTATGTCCGGCTCCATTGGCGGATTTACTTACAGTCTTTGCCGCCCTGGGCCCCAAGCCCTGTAGTAAGCACTAGCCGCCCCTTTCACAGCACCCATCATATACACTGCCGCCCCAAATATATGGCCGCCTAGGCCCGGGCCTACTCGGCCTTAGTGCAACACCGCCACTGCCTATGTCTTACTTTTAGTGTCCGACCGAAGGTTCGGTTTCGGTTTCGGTTTCGGCCAGTTTCGGCCAAAAAATCATGTTTCGGCTGTAGTTTCGGTTTCGGCCAAAAAACGGCCGAACCTTTCGGCCGGGCCGAAACTTACGAAATGGTACTTCGGACAAATACCAAAAGTTGGGGAATAAGTAGGACAACAATATTAATACCTACATATACTGATTCATGTATATTAGGTACAGACATTCATTGGTTTATTAATTTTATTATAAAACACAATTCCACTAATGAGGGCGCCACTGGACGGTTGACGCAGTCTTAAGAGGCTGTCAATACCTATAAGTGAATGAGATAGCACTGTCGCATGTTACTGGGCCCTGGGCAAGATAATAATAAGAAAACTAGCCTCACTTTTTACCTCAATTTACCATTGGTTTGTGTTCCACATGTCTTCTACTTCAGTTTAGCCTTTGGCCTCGCTGCGCCATGCTCGGCCTGCGGTCTCGCTTTTGAATACAATGGACATTGGTTGGAGTCTGTGCTCAACTACTTATCCTGAAGCCTTAAGCACGGCTTTGACTTCGCATGAAAGTTCGCCTTAATGGGGCACTTCGGACTTTTCGGCCCAGGTGAAGATCGGTACCCGGCCTTGCGATATTGTTAACAAAAAATTTCGCGCTCGCTGCGCTCCCGTTTTTGGTTGACCCTGTGTCTACATATTAGCTTGACTGGTGAATGAATATAGTTAGACCAAGAAAATTCTACAATGATTTTGATAGCATACGCAGTGCAACTAGTGCAAATGTTATTTATACGTCATAATTTCATAAAAGTTTTGACGTTTAAAATAACACTTGCACTGCGTGTGTTATCAACTTATCAAAATCGTTGCAGAATTATCTTGGTCTAACTCTAGTAATTTTCATAAAAAACTGCTTAAGTAACATCAATTTCAAGGACATTGGGTATTGACAGCCCCATAATATGTGTGTAAAAGCGGTTTTATGACATTTTTTCAACGATTTTAACAAGTCTACAAAAGTTTCGGTTTCGGTTTCGGTTTCGGCCGAAACTAGAGCCAAAGCCGAACATTCGGTTTCGGTTTCGGTTTCGGCAAAAAAACATGTTTCGGTCGGACACTACTTACTTTGTACAAATCAATCTGACCTGTAGGTACAGTAGGCACCCAATTAAGACGGTATTTGTCCAAGTCTTTGTGATATTTTATTTGATACCTACCGTGAATTTGTATATACATATATGTTGAATTGTTGATTCGACTCTACGTTCTATCATTTGAGTTCAAACTAATCCAAAGAAAGGCGCGCCAGGGGATAGACAATTTGATTTGTGGTGGGCTCGGGGTCGCCTGTGATTGGTCGAGGCTAGTGATGTGACAATAGCATTTTGTAGGATTTTTCTAGAATTCTAGATCGTGTCTTGACCTAAACTATTAATAAGACAACATTACATTAAGGACCTATCTACTGACAATTTCAATAAACATGATAAATAAATGTCATTATGAACAATGCATGTAATTTTCTTATCAGTCTTGTGTATCTGTATGTAGTTTCAAACGTGCTTTAATAGTAGAGAAACAAATAGTAATTAGTCGTAAATAGCTAATAAAGTAATAAATATAAATTTATTTCTATGATAAAACCAATTAGGAAATGAATTCCTATTGAAAGCCAAGGGATTGATTTTGTGCATTTGTATTAGATTTGAGATTTTTATTAGATTCAGTATGTTTTAAAACAAGACTAGACTATCTTCAAAAAGCTATTTATTACGAGTAGGTAAGTAGGTTCATAACATAACATACGTACGTAGGGTAATTGTGTCAGATACCGTCCAATTATAGGAGATGTCTACTTTGAAATGCTAAAAAAAAATATTTAAGTAGTCTTACTTAAATGTGCTATATTTGTTTGTATTGCTCATATTGTCTATTTTAGGTTAATATTACGTGACCTTAAATAATATTTACGGTTTATTTCATAAAAAATATATTATGAAAAAGTAGGGTTATTTCAGTTTCCGTCCGCCTGTGAGCTACTTTTCGTCCACGTATGAGTCAGTTTTCGTCCACTGTATGAAAAAGTACTGTAGGGTGCATTATTGCATTGAAAATCAATTATACCTATCTTTATTTTTTGTTTTTATGTTATATAGATAATTCTTAGTTAGTTACTAGCTTCTGCCCGTGACTTCGACCGCGTAGAATGGTTATTTTCGTGATAAATATTTATATATATTTCCTTCCTCAGGACTCAGACCGACAAACAGTGTTACATTCGCATTTATAATATATAATATCAATATAATAAGGAATCATTTATTTTTAAGCTATGTACGTTACTAGTACCGACTTAGTTTTGTTGTATATAGGGTCGTTGCGTTAGTTTTCATCAACTTATCGGAGCTGCCAGAGTAGCTGGACAGTAAAATTTATCATGAAATACCCACTTAAATATATGATAGTTATTTGTTTTCTTGTGTTAATTTATGTATGCGACAAAAAAATCGCAGCAATTTTAAAATTGTGATTTGTCACATTTTTCCGCGACTGCTCGCGACGCCATTGTCACAAAGTGAATTGCAGCATACGGAGTTGTATGGCCCCGCGCGCACTGCGATAATAAAATCGCACCCCGGACCTCAGTCGGCATTTCGCTCTCCAAGAGTCAACATATCGGAACCTGCTTCTCCAATGGAGTCACAAGATGAGACGCTAGATGTTGACCGTTTAATTATAGAAATAGAAGGAGATCACCTTTGTGGTATAAATACTCAGTCATACAGCGATTGCATATTGTTTCACGCCTGGCGACTGGTACGAAATCCATGTCGAGAATGAACAAATCGTCGACTTTTCATCGCAGTGCGCGCAGTGAATTTTCTGCGATAAATTACAGCGCGATTCTAAAATCGTCTCGCAAAAATTAAAATCGTGGTGCGCGCTTGGCCTTACAGACGCCCGGACCGTGACTTTGCGGTCCGGCGCACGTTCGATCGTGTGTAAGGTGATCCGCCGTATGTACGTCCATTAAAGCCGTGTAACAGACAACCGCACCCATGAGTGAGAGCGAGAAAGAGATGGCTTTTAAGGACGCAGTTTTATAAAGCCCCACATTCATACTCCTACCGTGTAGGCCGCCTCGTAGTCCGCCTCGTTGGGTAGGATTGTGTATGGGGGTTGTGGACTACGAGCCGTCCTACAAACGGCTAAACGGTAGGACGGCTCGTAGTCTACAACCCCCATACACAATCCTACCCAACGAGGCGGACTACGAGGCGGCCTACAAGGTAGGAGTGTGAATGCGGGGCTTAAGTGAGAGCGAAAAACAGATACTTATTAAACCAGCATCCACACGGCCTGGTACAGCTATCAGTTCATGCTGTAGGATATAGAGCGAGATAGGGAGACAATTATATGTCTCATTCTTGCAGGACTATTTTGTAACATCGTGTAAATACTGCTTAATAATCATAGACATTTCAATTATTTTAAAGCCCGCTCCACACTCGTGCGCGAGATATTAAGGAGGGAAAATCGTAAGATTTGACATTTTTTATATTAAGATTCGAGTAATGCTTGATGCTTAAATAATTAATTGCCTATTTTAACTTATTTCCTCGCATATTTGGGGCAAACCACTATGCTCCGGTGGGAATAGCAATTCGTGGAATCGTCTCATTGTCGGACTCAGTTCAATTCTTTCATTTCGTCGAACAAAATCGAAACTCATCCACGAATTGCTATTTTCGCCCTCAGTAATCATGTAATAATAAATCTCGTCTACACCACTCATAGTACATGGACGGAAACTGAAACAATATTTAAAGCTATTTTTAGTTTTCGACCACGTATTTTAAACATGATTTTAATCAAGCAACACTGACAAAATCGTGGACGAAAACTAAAATGTATAATCTTATAAGCAAGAAACATCATTTTAAGAGAAAATATATAGTAGTTTATAAGTCTTTTGAAGTAAAACGATCATAACAAATACTCACCTAGCTGTTCCAGTTACCGTCCGTGTGGTCGGAAACTAAATATTTTTCAAAATTAGTATGTCAGTACTCGTCCACTAAATTTATCAAAGATTATTATGAAAAAACTATAAAAAACACTTAAAATTGCGATTACTATACTTTTAAGTTGCAGTATGTGCCAATAACGTAACTTAAACTAGTTAAATTAATTAATAAACTTACCGTGAACATTTGCCGCCAACACTTTTTTTTTCTTGCAAAATGACGTTTTCAAGCTCTGGATGCAATGCCGCCACTTACATAATTTTTTTTAAAGCCGCTATTTGTCAAATAACACTTTTATTTTGGTAAAAATATTGCTTAGACATTATGGATTGCAACAAATCCAAACATGTGTGAGAAGGCTTGTTTATATTCAAATTTTCCGCAATTCTTTGTAGCAACTCCGCCAAGTGGACGGAAACAGGCACTGGACGGCAAACAGACACAATTACCCTACGTATATTTAATAAAAACAAAGGGCTGGTAAATTCATAGGTTTTATTATAACATGGTTAAATACGTAATCATTTTCAAATTTAGTATATTTTGCATGTTACAGAAACATTACCTATACAATAAGAAAGTGTAAAAAAAGTGATCTTATATTTTATGCAACGCAACTGACTTCCGTGCGTAAGTACACCGCTAGTTGTTCCGCACGCCTCAGCCTTAATCCCTTGAACTTGGCGCGAAACCGCGAGGTAAACAAAACGCCGGCAACCCGTTGACGCGCATTTGTCATTCGGAACGCAGCCGCGCCGCGCGCCTTGGGAACGAAACGTCGCTGTCAAATTTTGAAAACGGAACGTTTGTTTTTTTTTTCGCGAACTCTGTGACTGTGTTGTGAATTGTTTTGTTTGGCCAGTGATATTCAAAAGGTTTATATTCTGTTCTAATGTTGTATGTGCAAATTAATTTGCGGTTTTTTATTGTTTATTTTATCGTGTGTTCACGAAGGAAGCATCGGCAATTGACCGATAACCGCGAATGATTGTTTGTAAGCCAAAGCTGCCTTACGACATAGTTAGCATGTGAATGGTAATTTTACCTTCATACACAAATCGGTAGGTATTTACAAACAGGTATATTTTTAGACGAGCAATTAGAATTTTTGAATCGGTAGGTACGTTCATCTGGTTTTGACTTTGACCAAAGTTCTGACGCGTTATACTTACCTAGATTTATTTACCTATTTAAGTGCTAGTTGAGATATATACAGCGAATAAAGGTTTTATTTTTATGCAGTACCTAGGTGCTGCATGCCTACTTACCTATAAGTACTACTTAGTAAGTAGGTTTTTTCGCCTTTTTCATCTATCTGGATTAGTTTGTTTCGCAAATAGGCATACCGCTCCTGGATGCTGCTGACCTGCTGATATCTAGGTACTTACCTAATTGATAACTTTAACATTTTCATCAAATTTTTATCTCTGAGATTAACAAGTATTTTTTTTAATAATCACTTTATTTATTCCGTGTTATTTTAAGTACCTACTTACCGTACATTCCAGGGCAGGAAATTGTAAAAAGTAGCCTACGTAAGTCAAAGAAATACCTATTTTTTTTGTACCTACCCCGTCTGAATGTTCAAAGAATAACCATTGATTCATTTAACTTCAATCCCACGATAATATAATGGATGTGATGTAAGGATTAATTAATCGATTAATGAGTTTGTTAACTCGAATACGCCTTAGGTTAAGTCCTATGCTAATTGATATCGATTGCATAGGACGAGAAATGAATTGATAGTCAAACCTTACCCTACTGAGAAACACTTTACCCTTGTTGGTAGTAGAAAAAATGTACTCATTAAATGCAATAAAACGTATTACAACATTCATGTAAGCTAAATGGGTACATGTCTAAACAGTTACCTAATTCCATTAAAAGTTAGAATGTTTTATTGAGACAATAAATTCAAATAAAAATGAGCTTTAAGAGCACAATTTTAAAGCTGAATTTAAAAATTAAATTCGTTTCTATGTCCGCAAGTAATTGGTACAATTTTACCGAGTTAAAACGAGTTCTTTTGCTAAAGAATTAGAGTTCAAATTCCAGGCAAAATATAAGAGTTATAGTAAAAAGCGATTATGCATGTTCTTTACGGAGCATAGAGATCGCAACCGGAACTAAAAGGGGGTTTGCTTAGCGAAATAGCGAATAGGACACGTCACTGGATCATATGTAGTGTAAGTACTTACTGTACTTAGGTGCACTACTTAGGGCCACTTGCACCATCCCACTAACCCGGGGTTTCGTGGTTAAACCGATAACCAAGTTTCAAATTGTACTGGTAACCATGGTAACTCCAGGTTTAACCGGTTAACCCCGGGTTAGTGTAATGGTGCAAGTGGGCCTTACCTAAATTGTAAGATTCATAACGAATAATAAGTACCTTTACTTTGTCTCCTGTAAAGAAAAAAAACTTCATTATAGTTTGGATTGTTTTGAAAGAAAACATGAGGTGCTTTTAAAACCTGGGCATAGTCGAAGGTAATCTGCAGAATATACCTAATCCTAAATGCTAATAATCGAGTTACCGGAATTCGTTGTTTATTAAGGACAAGGACAAGGTACCTATAGTTCGTTTTTAGGGTTCCGTACCCAAAGGGTATAAACGGAACCCTATTACTAAGACTCCGCTGTCCGTCCGTCCGTCCGTCTGTCACCAGGCTGTATCTCACGAACCGTGATAGAGACAAACCAAAGAAAGTCTGCAGCGCAATAATTTGACATCGAATTAAAAAACTACATATGGCAATGTTTTTTAAGCAGTCAGTAAACGTCATGCACTATGGTATGTTTGTCAAAATCGTTTAAATATTCATTGTGTTTTGTGATGAACGGAATAAACATGGTGAAACCTTACAAAACCGGCGTGCGGGAGTTACTTTTCCGCATGACGAATAATTTTACACTTGTAAAAAGTCAGCACGAGGCGATTCAAGCTGAAAAACGACAATGTTTACAAAATTTGGAGTTGATGACGGGTAAGTGGAATGAAACATCTTAATACTTCACCAAATGTACCTACTTAGATAATATAATATTGGTTTAGACTAAGGTTTCACAGCAAATTGAACACACCTAATAGGTATAGGCATACTTATGAACTTCCTCTAACATTTCGAGAAAAGAGAAAACTTTAGTTCGCAAATTGCGGGCAATTTCTCTGTCAATCTAATTACGCCTTAATGGGAGTAAAAGAGAAAGATGCTCGCATATTGAGAACTTCGGTGTTCGCGGTAGGCCCTCTGTACCTATTTACCGCCGTCGCGGATATTACAAAAGCTTATTAATTTTGATGAAGCCAAATGTCACATTCTCCCAATATTATTTATCAATATTAGTATATGTCTACATATTAATAGTGACATCTATTGTTGGAATGAAATATGGTAAATATGGTAGAAATTTCACAAGTATCAAGACTATTTAATCCATTTTCTGTGGTGTTGTCGCATACTGATTTTTAAAAACTACTTTTAATCTAGCGCTGCAGACTTTCTTTGGTTTGTCTCTAGCTAGACAGTTGAAATTTTCACAGATGATGTATTTCTGTTGCCGCTATAACAACAAATACTAAAAACAGAATAAAATAAAGATTTAAGTAGGGCTCCCATACAACAAACGTGATTTTTGACCGAAGTTAAGCAACGTCGGGCGGGGTCAGTACTTGGATGGGTGACCGTTTTTTTGCTTGTTTCTTTTGCTTGTTTTGCTCTATTTTTTGTTGATGGTGCGGAACCCTCCGTGCGCGAGTCCGACTCGCACTTGGCCGGTTTTTTTAGCATTAGAAAGAACTTGAAAGAAAGTAAGCGATTATGACATGTCTTTTAATTGAAAAACACTTTTTAAAAATCAATAACTATTACTTATGAAAGCAGAAGATTATAAAAGATCGTATTAGATTCATAATTGCACTGCATAATTGTTACATATTTACCGTAACTTATTTTTAAAATGTGTTTTTCAATTAAAATACACATCAAGATTGTTTACCTTATTTCTAATGCTAAAAAAAAAACTATAGAGCTCGACAGATTAGACAGTACCATGGTCTAATAAAACATGGTCTTCTCTTCCCAGAGTGTCACTGGCCTACGTCACAATAACATTGCCACTTTATTTCAACATAACATGTTACATGGGTACATTATATCTATGGTTAATAAGTTAAAATATTTCTTTATAATTTTATAATTTTCATTTATATGTATTTTATCTTAAATTTTACAATAACACGTCATTTTTAATTATTCGTTAGCAATATCTTCCGATTCACGAAAGAAATTTCAGACGTTCGGGTAATTCTGTTTACACTACTGGCAACACAGGATAGCGCTGTCACATTTGACAATCCGCCATGTTGTCCCTGACCGTCATCCTTGTCGAACGCGTGTTAATTGTTATTTCCTTCTCGCTTAGTGTCAGCAGTCGCAGTGTTTTCCAAACTTTTCACGTCGTAAGCTTGGTAATTAATGTTTTGTTACGAAAATGGTTGGCTGTTCTATTCGGAACTGTAAGAGTAGGAGTGAAAAGGGTAGTATAGATTTGTTTTATTTTACTATGTTTCTACATTAATAACTTAAAATTAATGCCGTTAAAATAATTTTCACCGTTGGTTAAAATTCTCCCACATTTTAAAGTTTGAGAACCTGTAAACAGCATGATGACGTAGACAAGTGACAGTTAGGTCATTCGCGAATCTCGGAAGAGAGTACCAGACCGAGTATATTATTATACCATGGACAGTAAGATTCGTACATGTCCGGTGTTTTCGCCGGAAACCGGACCGTGTTTCGCGACTACGTCCAGTTTTGTTGGTGGCTAGTATGTCGCCGAACCCGGACAATTCTCCGGCGAAAACACCGGACGTCTACATAACAACCGGCCTTAGAGATCAGTACGCATAATATCTTGTAAACCCCATACTTATAAAATACCTAATATCATACCGTTTTATCAGGGTTACGTTAAGTCGGTTATACCCACAACGACATAACATAATATGGTAACATCATAACGAACGTCTCATTTGAATAGGGTATTTGACTGTATTTTAAATACATTAATTTAAAACATGTATGAAATAAAGCACCAGAAGATTAATAGAGAAACGTAGGTACACAGCAGTTTTTATAGACACAATTTCTATTTTAAAACTCGTATAAAACTATAAAGAGTAGGTCATTTGACTGTGACGTCACATGCTAGTGTTTCATATAAATTCCATAGAAGCAAAATCGTTTTGACAGTTCGAAAAAAGAAACTGATTTGACTAGTAGTCAAATACACTATAGGAACTACCTATGAGGTTTATTGCGGTGTTGCCTCACTACCCCACTGTAAACTTCTCTCTCGGACGGACGGACTATAAACGGACTATAAAAAAAGCGGCCAAGTGCGAGTCGGACTCGCCCATGAAGGGTTCCGTATTTAGGCGATTTATGACGTATAAAAAAAAACTACTTACTAGATCTCGTTCAAACCAATTTTCGGTGGAAGTTTACATGGTAATGTACATTATATATTTTTTTTAGTTTTATCATTCTCTTATTTTAGAAGTTACAGGGGGGTGGACACTCATTTTACCACTTTGGAAGTGTCTCTCGCGCAAACTATTCAGTTTAGAAAAAAATGATATTAGAAACCTCAATATCATTTTTAAAGACCTATCCATAGATACACCACACGTATGGGTTTGATGAAAAATAAATTTTTGAGTTTCAGTTCGAAGTATGGGGAACCCCAAAAAATTATTGTTTTTTTTCTATTTTTGTGTGAAAATCTTAATGCGGTTTACAGAATACATCTACTTACCAAGTTTCAACAGTATAGTTCTTATAGTTTCGGAGAAAAGTGGCTGTGACATACGGACGGACAGACAGACGGACAGACGGACAGACAGACAGACATAACGAATCTATAAGGGTTCCGTTTTTTGCCATTTGGCTACGGAACCCTAAAAACGAAGGAGGACACTGTGACATTTAGTTTTCTTAGTTTTAACCACGACCTGATTCCTACGGGAGAATGCGGATGTAAATTGCGTTACGTAATAGGGAAGAGTGCGTATTCATATAATTATTGAAGGAAATAAGACTATTGTATTGATAATTCTATTAGATAACAGGCGGGTAATATACCGAAACGGCTTTCTGTAGTAGAAATTAGGTATGAAAGGCGTAACAAATTGTCAAAGCAAGAAATGTCACGTTTCAGTCGGTGTGCGGGGTACAGCGAACCCCTTCACTTTTAATGAAATTAAAACTAATGGGAATGATATTACAGTACAATGATATTACTATACCTGTATCAGAATAAGAGTTTTCCTTTAGATTTTTAAATGCGTGAAAGCACTATAGACAAACATCGGGGGAATCATAACAGTGTACCATCTTTTAAAAACTGTCGTAGACAAGTTACAATTGCCATAAAACTGAATCTGCGTAAGAACTAAGCTTTTAAATAAGTTATGCATAAAGCTCAGGTTGGTATTTTTACTATTGACTGTATAATTTTATACAACTTACAGCTGAAGTGGAACGCACCAACTGTTTATTTAATGAGGAAGTAAGTATGACAATATTCCGCTGACTTCATAGGTCAGCGCGTCACGGTATTGTATGGAGCACACTTAGTTGAATTCAAGCCATACCTACGCCGACCAAATTCCTAGAACAACACTAGGCGGTCCTTGTAACATTGTTTTCATCTTAAGGGGCCCACTGATTAACAGTCCGCCGGACGATATCGGCCTGTCAGTTATAACAAAAAGTTGACAGCTCCGAACAACTGACAGGCCGATATCGTCCGGCGGACTGGTAATCAGTGGGCCCCTTTACATTAAAGTAATCAAGGGCATCGTAAAACAAAAGAATGTCATGTCATAGATATCTCGCACGCACGTAGAGTAGGGCTCTGATTTTTTTTTCGCTGTATTTGAGTTGAAAATAACTTGAGTTAAGAGAGTTGAGTCATACTTTCTCGTGACTCAAGTCGTGTTTTGTTAGTGGAAGTCATGTATAATTCCAGTTTCGACGAATGCATGCAGCTATTAGTAATGTATCTGTGTAAGGCAGTTTCTTTTGCGCCGTTACAGGTAACCCGCATTTTGAGTCAGTTTCACTAATAATGTGTGTCGTTAGAACATCTGTCTAAGGTACTATTATTTTTAACGTGCCTAGGCCTACACAATCACGTAGTAACTCAATTATATTAAGCTTTAAAAAAATATATAATACAAAATATACATTTGAATAGGTGGACGATGTATACATTCAACTAGGTGCACTTGCCGATATTTGCACAAATATCGAGATACAAAGATATAATTAAGCTTTTTCACTCCACCGGCCCAAACCGAAAACTTCACCTAGGTACCTAATATTCAGCTTAGCTCTAGGTACCTATACTGTACATATAAAGACGAGTATCCATTCCAAATGCAACTCATCACCCCAAGTGCATCGTTTTCATTTGTAGAACAAATAAATTGTGCAAATAGCGTGTTGCAGATGGGTTTTCATTACGCATAGTTAGTTGCACTTTCTTTTATTATCGTGATTGTGTTCGGAAAAGAACTGAAGTAGATGAACATTGTAATGTCTAAAGCCGATGGTTTGACTTGACTTCGGTCGAAACTAGAGCAAAATCGAACGGTTTCGGCAAAAAATCGGATTTCGGTCTGGCACTAGTTCGAAACTTCACACAGGTGATGCGAAAAAACCCCATGTGACGAGAGATGATCACATGAATCACATCAGTGTTCACTCGCGTAAATGAATTATGTTCATGCTGTCAGTAGACAAGACTAAGTTTGTATAATCAGCATACAATTCATAATAAAGCAGCTACGGATATGTTTACAAATTTTGAAGCGTGTTCAAAATATTTACACGATAAAATAATAGACAGTTGAATGAGTCTTCTTTCATATATCAGATAAATAGGTGAGATTATTTATATTTTTACTTACAACTAGAACTGATGCAAAAAAACTGATGTTAAAATAAAATATCAGTAAAAATGAAATAGGTACGAGGGGCGTTCAAAATATTCTCGGTATTGATATCTTACGACCTCTTCTAAAATTTCTTTCGTTACTGGCCGCTAAGGTTTATTCATTGACATTAAAAAAAAGTATAATTCGAACCGAGATAGTCTTTTGTTTTTCTGCAATTGCTGAACAAACATGAACATCCTGTGCGAATTGACAATGTTAACTAAATTAGAACATCGATGCGTGATAAAATTCTTGACAAAACAGGGTAAAAATCAAAAAACCATAAAAGAGGAAATGGATTGTGTTTACCGTGAGTCTGCTCCTTCTTTATCTACCATTCAAAAGTGGTCAAGCGAGTTTAAACGCGGAAGGGAGAGTATTGAAGATGACCCTAGACCTGGCCGGCCTGTAGTAGCTACTTCACAAGAAAATATTGATAAAGTGGAAAAACTTATATTGGAAGATGGTCGAGTGAAGGTAAAATCTATAGCACAAGTAACCAATCTCTCTATTGGTACCGTACATGATATTATACATGACCATCTTAATATGTCAAAAGTAAGTGCAAGATGGGTTCGGCGAATGCTGACTCGGCTTCAAAAAGACATGCGTGTAGCTTGTTGTTCCGATTTTATTGACCTGTGCGGTGAAAATCCTGATGAGGTGCTGCAAAGAATAGTTACTGGAGATGAAACCTGGGTTCATCATTATGACCCAGAGAGTAAACAAGAGTCCATGCAGTGGCACATTAAGGGTTCAGCTCATCCCAAGAAGTTGAAGGTCATCCCTTCAGCTGGCAAGGTCATGGCCACGATATTTTGGGATTGTGAAGGAGTATTACTAATCGATTATAAAGAAAAAGGTGTAAATATCACAGGACAGTACTACGCTAACATTCTACGTCAATTAAAGGATGTAATTAAAGAAAAGAGGCGAGGAAAGTTAACCAAAGGTATTCTGCTTCTGCATGACAACGCCCCCGTCCATACTGCTCATATTGCCAAGGCAGCTATTGTTGAACGTGGGTTTAAAACTGTTACTCACCCACCGTATAGTCCGGACTTAGCCCCCAGCGACTTCTTTTTGCTCCCCAATCTTAAAAAGGATCTGCGTGGAAATAAATTTTCTGACGATGAAGCATTGAAGGCGGCAGTGGAGGAGCATTTTTACACGAAAGATAAAAAATATTTTTACGAGGGATTAAAAATAATAATTGATCGATCTTTTAAGTGTATGAACATAGGGGGGGAGTATATTGAAAAATAAAAATATCAAACTTTTCGTACTTGTTTGTTTTCATTCTCATACCGAGAATATTTTGAATACCCCTCGTAACTATCTAATATAAGGGCTAGTCGCGTATTAAATATTTTTCACATTTTTAACATGTCGGTAGTCGGTACCAATATTTATTTAGTTATATCGACAAGACTAGAGTAGCAATTCATAGAATGGATGTATAGAGAAATAAACACGAAGATTATTCGAATTAAATCAATTGCACAATTCTGTTACCCATATAAACTGATAACTGACGTAGACAGGTGTCGTGTCGGCCAGACTAACATCGTGTTATAAAATATGGAGCTTGTCATTGTACAACTTTATTGAGTAGAGGGCAGCAATTTGCATCATGCATGATTATTTTGTTCGTGATTTTATTTGATCATGATTTTTGTAAGAATCAAATGTCAACACGAATACGACCTACTGTATCTAAAAGTTGAAAATGTCTCGTGCTTGATACATCGCATGAAATATAAGTAACATCAACATCACAGTAGGTACGTTAAAACCGTACTAAAGTTACCTAAAGAAAAAGAAATTGTAAGTTCCCAGTTAATAGTTCATTGTTCCCAGTTAATAATAAACATAAATAATTTTTCAACATGTTTGGGCCATCATTCTTATTTATTTATTTATTTAAACTTTATTGCACAGTAAAAATATACAGTGACAAAAGGCGGACTTAATGCTACACGGCATTCTCACGGTATTCTCTATTCTTATTCTATATTAAACATTAGTTGTAATGGAATTATGTGATATCACATCAAACCACAATAGAGCCATTCGCGGATTAGGCCGCGCCTCGCAATAAAATATATTTCAGTCACACATTTTAAGGTTCGTTAGCGTAATGAAATCAAATAGGTGACGTGTTGCGTGTTCTACGAGGGCAATGTCAGAAAGATTACTTTTTGAGGAAACTATATCATGTAGGTACGTAAATATTATGATTTTTTCCTTTTTCCTAGGTACTTCTTTTGTGTTTTTTATTTATTTATTTGACATTAAAAACTTATTTAATATTTAACTTAAAAGGTAATAATAAAAAAAACAACATTAAAACTAACTATGAATTAAATATTTAAAAACTAAACTAAAATTAAAATAAACCTACTTAAAAATTAAATGAATACTTACAATATTATATAAAAACTAAAATATACTAATAAAATAGATGAATATAAAAATAAGTTATAAAAAGAACACCCCTTCTTTTTCCTAGGTTATTTTTTTGAACATGCTAATAAGTAGGTACATTTTTGGGCGTTTTCTAAAATAAATATTAAAAACCCGATTCTCACGGATCCTGGTATTTTTGGGTTCTTTTAAACTCAGAATTTTAATCCTGATGATAAAAAAAATGACCCAAAAATTTGTATGAAAATTGTACATTCCACTACGTCACGTCCATACAAGTGAAAAATTTTCTCATAATAAAACATGACGTAATGGAATGGACATTTTGGGACATCTTTTTTTAATGGTAGGATCCATCCTAGTGCTGTGCTGTCGATTCTGAGTAGAATGAGCCCAAGAATGTCCAGATTTGAAAGAATCAGGTTTTCGATATTTATTTTAGAAAACACCCTTTTTCCATCATAGGTGTTAAGCAACTATAAACTCCCTCTGAATTTCTTAAATAACTATGTATCATGTATTCATTATAAGAATTGTTTTTTAATAAGACGTGTGCTCAATGCGATTGTTTCGTTGGCTAAACACAACGGAGGTCAAGTGACTGGGGAATTGAATACCTAATATTCACTGGTTATTCGCACGTCGGCTAACTTGCATATGTAATTAAGACCAACAGACTTATTAAAATGTACCAGCAAGTGAAACATTAAGAAATTTTCTTTTATGAATGATGCTAATAATATCCATACTAATATTATAAATCCAAAAGTAAATCTGAATGTCTGTTTTTTACCTCTTGACGCATTAATAACTGCTGTACCGGTTTAAATTAAATTTGGTATGTAGAGTTTGAACCCCTGGGAAGGACATTGAATAGTTTTTGTCCCAGAATTTACTATGCAGTTGGTATGTGGTTGTAAAAATACTGTTATTTACGCAGACGAAGTCGCAACTCGCAAGCAGAACCTAGTGATAAATATTTTTTAAACTTATTGCTTAGATTTAACGATCATGATGACAATCATATACCTACATCGACAAACGAAAAGAAAAATATATCGGGACGAAAAGTCACGTGACTATTTCCATACATTATTTAAATGGAGTACACTAATGCGGATTGGCACTAGGTAGATACCTAATTATAATAATGAATTATCTAGTAGTAGAGCAAGTTTAGAAGGTCAATTGTCAACGGAAACATATTAATTTTAAGCAGATGTTAATTCAATTTAGACAGCGCCGTAAAGTCGGTAAAGTATTTCAGAGAAGTAATTACTAACTTTTACAGGTTTCCAAACGCTAGCCAAACAAGTCGTAAATAAAGTATACAGTGGAGTTTTATCCGTGACCAATTGTTGCTATTTATTGCCCATTTGAACTCGTAAAGATCGTTTTAGACTCCAGCGCAAGTTGACGTCAGGGCAAGGTGGACGGAGCAATCTTGAATACTTATATCTTCGTACATAATATATATATGTATCGACAATGATTAGGTCGTTTGGGCAGTTAGTAGAGCATACAAATAGATACTATTAGATTGGTACGTTACCGTAGTAGGCGTAATATCATCAAATATTAATTGAATTTTCAAATTGTTAAAGATTCATTTCTAGAACTCTCTAATCGTATACAAACATGTAAACAAACTACGCAAACTAGGGCTAAGCCCTTATCTGAACCTCATATCAGATTTCGGCTGTCCGGCAGCTGTGTTAATATGTGAGCCTACACCACGATCTAGGTAATATAAATAAGACTCATTGAAGGTGAATGTCGTCGGTAGAGATAAAACAAGATAACGCTCACTGCATTTGGTTTACGATAACCTAGAATAAAGGTATTTATAGCTTTATGTGATTACCTATATGAAATTACCGCAAAACGTGTTTTTAATTAATTATGTATGATAAACTTACAATTGCATCACGTATGTAGATATTTTTGTATTACCTTGAACCCTGAAAGGCCTTGAGACACGAATAGTTCTAGAAAGATGTCTTTCTCTATCTTCGCATGCTTACCTGGAAAATAAGAAATCATTTTACTGTACATAATAGTATTATAAAAACTGGGATCCATTGACATAATTACGTATGAATAAGTGTAAGGCCTGAGTGGACGCTCATTTTGGGCGTGCAGCGGGGCGGGGCGTGCGGCGTGCATGTCAAACAAATGCAAACGTATAGGAGCGGCCTTAGTGGACGCTGCTAAAATCCCTTGGGAGCTCGACGCCACGCTGCACGCCCCGCCGAACGCTCCGCTTCGAGCGTCCACTCAGGCCTTACACTAAGTTCTTTTGAATATTGTAATGTACCTACTGGTTCTAATTGATTCCATTTTCAATCATAGTAGCAAATTGGTATCAGCTAAATAAACTTACATTACCTATAGAATCAGGTTAAAACGTTTATCTTATTTTATCATAGCAACCGATAACATAATTGAGATCTTCTTCCTCCAATTATTTGATGTTTTACATTGGTTTTCCTATGTTAAAATCACGGTGTTAACTGAATTAAATATACATACATAGTTATATACCACCTACTAAGAAGAAATACAGACCCATTACAGACCGGACCATATGTCAGTGTCAAGATCAAAATGTATTTCTGACTTTCTGACACAATTTTTATCAGGAAAAGTTTGTTTATACAGAAACCGATTAAAAATGGAATGAAAATTAAAAATGTATTGGGCCCGTACATTCCACGACTCTTCTCTTTCCGCACAGACTCTACCTGTAATATAATATTACAAAAGTTAAAGTATGTTAAATAACATTGCTGCTGAATTGCTGATTAAAACACAATTACGAGTAAGTATTCAATGATAGGAACTAGGGAGTATTATATTCTTTGATAGAAAGTTATGTTATGTATATTAGTCACCTTTTGTTATGTAGAAAAAAAAAACTTCACTAAAACCATAGATCCTAAACTCATGCTAAAACCTTACTGTCATTTTGCCATTCGGTGCCAACGTAGTGATTATATGCTCTTTGGTGATTATATGCTCTTGGCATTCGGGCTGTCTTTTCGAGGCTATTAAACACGTATTTTAGTTTCGAGGTTTTTTTACTTGCCGAGAAGGCTAAAGCTGGATCACTAAATCAGGTAAGCGATAGTCGATACATATGCATTGTACGTTCCAAAGTTTAGTTACGTTGATCGCTAGTGCTGTATTAACATGAATTATATTCACCCAATTCACCAAAAGGATAAGTTTACATCTCAAGAATGTCCTTAAAATCCTTTCTCGCTAAGGCGCCATACGTGGCCTGTTTAACTGATTGGAAACCTTACATCACGGATGGTCTTAGCCGCTGACCTAGTGGTTACGTCATATTTAGTAACGAAGTGCTCACTTAGCAGCTTAGTGTGAGGAGCCTAATGTCCTCGATTAGAGCCGCCAGGAATCCAGGTGAGAGGTTGACGTTAATGTTGTTCGTCTAACGTACTTAGTTATCAGTTTACAAAATTTCGTAGACTTTCGTAGGATTTTGAATGTTTCAGTCGCATTCAAGTCGAGAATAAATACAATGTCTATCGTGGTCAGATCTATATAGTGTAGGTTTATGCTCTTGATCCTTGGTGTTGCTACCGCAGGTTCGAAGCCTGCCATCAGAAGATACTGGCAGGGTGAAAAAAATTTGAAAGCTATTTTGTCCATTCAATCAACAATTGTATATCCTAATATGGCATAGTTTGTGGTTTGTGCTAAAAGGTTCAATGGCAGTTGTTATAATCCTTGGGTTAGATTATCGACGTCTCACTAAAGATTTGTTGAATGAAAACAGTTGGAAATTGAAGTGAATTATGGTCAGTATAGTGGCTTTGTGACTACGTCTGATTACAGTCGACGTCAAATATTTGTTTACACTTTTGCACCTTACTGCTTTGTAAATAAGGCGAAAATGTAAACATATCTTTGACGTCGACTCGAATTTATAATTTCAGATGAAAAATGACGTTGGATAAGTCTTAAAAAAAATGGATGATGACTGCCATGTTTTTAAATTATTCAAGAACCACGAGTAATGTACACTTAATGTTCAGTAGTCCGACTGCTTTAAAGTGCTGTCACTGACACTGAAGAATTTTAAAATGTTTGTTGTTTTTGCCCGTCGCTGATAGGATGGTTTATATATTGTTGACAATATTTTAGTGATGGGTCGGGTATTACATTTACGTGGACTCTATTATTATCAAATATTAAAAGTATACCATACTTTATTAATTTGGCAAATGCCAGCGGTGACAATCTAAAAAAAACTTATATATGCTGTCGGAGGGAACACCCAAATATTTCGAAATATGTTTTTCCGACTTTCATAACTATAATGCACTTGTAAGAAGCAAGCTTGAGACATCATCGATCGTTTGCTTTGAGTATATAGCCTAAGGAGATGTGATACACGGGCGACCCCCTCCGGCAAAGTACATTGGTCAACTGTTCAAACACGTTATATAAAACTACTTGAAGTCGCTTCACCGCCATTTTGCATCGTTCCGTGTCGCGAGACGTTTCTCTTAAAAAATGATGACTTGTGCAGTATTATCGTGTACGAGGGGTGTTCAAAATATTCTCGGTATGAGAATGAAAACAAACAAGTACGAAAAGTTTGATATTTTTATTTTTCAATATACTCCCCCCCTATGTTCATACACTTAAAAGATCGATCAATTATTTTTTTTAATCCCTCGTAAAAATATTTTTTATCTTTCGTGTAAAAATGCTCCTCCACTGCCGCCTTCAATGCTTCATCGTCAGAAAATTTATTTCCACGCAGATCCTTTTTAAGATTGGGGAGCAAAAAGAAGTCGCTGGGGGCTAAGTCCGGACTATACGGTGGGTGAGTAACAGTTTTAAACCCACGTTCAACAATAGCTGCCTTGGCAATATGAGCAGTATGGACGGGGGCGTTGTCATGCAGAAGCAGAATACCTTTGGTTAACTTTCCTCGCCTCTTTTCTTTAATTACATCCTTTAATTGACGTAGAATGTTAGCGTAGTACTGTCCTGTGATATTTACACCTTTTTCTTTATAATCGATTAGTAATACTCCTTCACAATCCCAAAATATCGTGGCCATGACCTTGCCAGCTGAAGGGATGACCTTCAACTTCTTGGGATGAGCTGAACCCTTAATGTGCCACTGCATGGACTCTTGTTTACTCTCTGGGTCATAATGATGAACCCAGGTTTCATCTCCAGTAACTATTCTTTGCAGCACCTCATCAGGATTTTCACCGCACAGGTCAATAAAATCGGAACAACAAGCTACACGCATGTCTTTTTGAAGCCGAGTCAGCATTCGCGGAACCCATCTTGCACTTACTTTTGACATATTAAGATGGTCATGTATAATATCATGTACGGTACCAATAGAGAGATTGGTTACTTGTGCTATAGATTTTACCTTCACTCGACCATCTTCCAATATAAGTTTTTCCACTTTATCAATACTTTCTTGTGAAGTAGCTACTACAGGCCGGCCAGGTCTAGGGTCATCTTCAATACTCTCCCTTCCGCGTTTAAACTCGCTTGACCACTTTTGAATGGTAGATAAAGAAGGAGCAGACTCACGGTAAACACAATCCATTTCCTCTTTTATGGTTTTTTGATTTTTACCCTGTTTTGTCAAGAATTTTATCACGCATCGATGTTCTAATTTAGTTAACATTGTCAATTCGCACAGGATGTTCATGTTTGTTCAGCAATTGCAGAAAAACAAAAGACTATCTAGGTTCGAATTATACTTTTTTTTAATGTCAATGAATAAACCTTAGCGGCCAGTAACGAAAGAAATTTTAGAAGAGGTCGTAAGATATCAATACCGAGAATATTTTGAACGCCCCTCGTAAAAGGCGATCTGATAGCTCAAATTCGCAACAAGATCGCGTTTCCTATCATATATAAGTATTTATACTAACTATTAAATGTATATTGAAGTAGAATCTCCATTTAAAGAAAAAACCGTTGCGATACATAAACGACAGAAAAATGTAAACATGAATACAGTGGTACGGGGACGAATCGGTCTTAAGGGATGTGACAAAGTCAAAAAAGCGACTCAACATTTGAATGATTGAATGAATCATTCATTCATTCAATCACTGCAGTTTGTTTAATTTAGCTGATCAAGCAAATAATGTCAGTAAAAAAAGACGCGAAATTCAAATTTTCTATGGGACGATATTTTTACCTATGTATCAGCCCGGAAAACCCGCGGGCGACAGTTCATTCCACAGTTTAGCTGTGCGTGCTGGCTAAGACACAAAGACACATAAATACAGACAGCCATACATACAAACAACCATTTTATTGGCTACCTAATATCTTCAATGTACAGAATTTTCACTTTTACAATTTTATAATAAATAGTAGTAGTATAAGACAATTCAGTTCATTCATCAAACTGATTTGACTCATTCTTCAGATGTGACCCATCACTATCATGTTCGTATGTATGCTGCATAGTTATGTGAAAACTCTGTCTGTGTGCGTGTAATTTTTGATGTGTTGAACTTTTTTGTAGTGTGCGTTTGTCGCAACAGCAACAATCTGTGTCTGTTGAGTTACTTATCTTTTGGTGGTGTGCTGTAGATGTTTACCTCGCCCCCCGCTAAAAGTGGTGAAAAAATTTGTTCGAAGAGTTTACGTTATCACATCTCCTTAGGCTATATACTCAAAGATCGTTTGGCATCCCCACGAATCTACCTACAGTTTGCTTCTTGAAAAGGTACAAAAAGCCTTTTTAAGGTTTTTATTACACGACTGCCCAAAAAAAAGAGTGTATTGTTTTCAGCGTTCATGTTTGTATGTATATATGTATGTGAGTTTCTTTATTCCACGATAACTTCAGAATACCTTAACCGATTTAGATGTATGATATATCATTAGAATCCTTACGTCATCCCGGGTGACATAAGCTATGTGACGTCATTACAAAATCAATATGGCGGACTTAATACGCCATATTACGCAACCTTAAGAAAAAAATATCTTGCAAACCCATCGAGTAGGTCATCAAAATGAAGCGCTTTGAAAGACGATCAATAATATATATACAATATGAGGGTTTAAGTCCAATTTTAAGGAAGTAAGAATTTACAAAATATATTAAGAAAAGCTAATCTCATAAAACCAAATATTATCCTATTGTTGGGATATTAAAAGGAAGTGGTTTGACCGCTGATCATAAAAAAAATATTATACATAGGTATTATATTAATCATATTTTACTTGTTTTGAAAGCAAGCCAATATGTTCTAAATTGCGCTAAGGGAATAGAAAAGTGTAAATAAGTTCTTTGTAGAGAGTCTGAGATTTTAGAGTCCGTCTTCAGATACAACTCTGCACCGACTTTGACGGAACAAAGTGTGAAAGTGTCATTATAACCGTATATTTTTATACGTATTTTTTATATAAAGCCCGAGATACACTTGTAAGTTTTACTTACGTAAGTAGGGACAAAGCTATTTGTTAGAATGAGATAATGATATTCATCTCACATTCTGTAGTATAGCTGTGTCCGTACGTAGTACGTACGTAAGTAAAACTTAAGACAGATGGGCTCTTCCTGCAACTTCCCCGAGTATTCCAAAGGCCGAACTCCGCATAGGGCCGACGGTCCGAAGCGTAAGGCACGTGCGTGCTTCCTGTAACTTCCCCAAGTATCCTAATCGCGAAGGCCGAAGGCCGAGCTTCGCATAGGGCCGAAGGCCCGGAGCGTAAGAAAGGTGCACGCTTCTGCAGCTTCCCCTTAGTATCTTTATTGCGAAGGCCGAAGGCCGAGCTTCGCGTAGGGCCGAAGGCCCGGACCGTAAGAAAGGTGCACGCTCTCTGAAGTATCCTCAAGTTTCTTAATTACGAAAGCCGAAGGCCGAGCTTCGCGTAGGGCCGAAGGCCCGGAGCGTAAGAAAGGTGCACGCTTTCTGCAGCTTCCCCAAGTATCTTAATTGCGAAGGCCGAAGGCCGAGCTTCGCGTAGGGCCGAAGGCCCGGACCGTAAGAAAGGTGCACGCTCTCTGAAGCATCCTCAAGTTTCTTAATTACGAAAGCCGAAGGCCGAGCTTCGCGTAGGGCGGAAGGCCCCAAGCGTAAGAAAGGTGCACGCTTTCTGCAGCTTCCCCAAGTATCTTAATTGCGAAGGCCGAAGGCCGAGCTTCGCGTAGGGCCGAAGGCCCGGACCGTAAGAAAGGTGCACGCTTTCTGCAGCTTCCCCAAGTATCTTAATTGCGAAGGTCGAAAGCCAACTAATAGGAAATAATTATGTAGTTGCAGAGATATAGTCCGTCAACCAAATCTTGTCAGTAGCAATGTAAAGCAAACTAAAGTAGGGCAACACTCAAAGAGCAGTATTGCGCTAAGAAAAGCAGCAATGTACATCGAACCAACAGATTTTTTTTTCCGCTGAGCGCGCCCTGCGTACGTCAATTCAAATTGTCACTCGCGGTTTATTGAAAAAAATTGAAACATGGACGGACAATTTAAAAGCGATGTTAAAACAATGTTAATCAAAATGATGAACAAATTTGAAGATATCAAAAACAACTGCTTATATTCTCTTTGTTCCCTATCTATGTCTTCTAAATTTACTAAAATAAAATCATATCAAAATGCAGATAATTAGATAGTGCATATATTTGTTATTTACAATATAATATGCCACTTGTTAATGTAAATTAGTGTACTGTTCTGGATGAATATGACATACCTGTGTAATTTTTTTGATTGGTATATATTGTACAATATACATATTAAAAATAAAACAACTGATATTTGGGTGTTTATTTAATTTAAAGGTAAATAAGATAAGGGTCACTTTTCGACTTGGTTGCGTTGTACACGTACATAAACCGCCATAGGTAAGTATTGTCTGAAAAGATACTACCTACTACGAACGCCTTATATTGGGCAAGATTTAATCCTGCAACAAACATGTATGGATTAGGTAGATATTGCGAAAGAACGGCGATATAATCAAGGCTCTTAATACTGTTTAAAAGGTTTACCTTTGTAAATAGTCACAACTGATTGCTGAAAATATTAGACATGTGGGGCCTATGGACGGTTTCCAGGACACAATTTATGGTCTTGTTGGATAGATTTAGGCATACGTTTTAATTTTATTTATGCCTTTTAACCCTAAAACAAAAAAACTGAACATAATCTTAAAAGTTCGAAAGAGTTCTTCCAATACTTGTCATAACCTCAATTTTTAGTAATGTTTACCATCAACGCCAACGAGCATGATTGTACATTGTAGGCCCCTTAGCTTTGCTTATTCTTATTTAATGTATTGGTATTTAATGGTGACAGCAGAAATATCTCTTGAAACAGAAACGATTCAGAATGAAAACCAAATGAAAACAAATAAGGTGACGGCTGTCGTTCACGATCCACATTCCACAGATAAAACACAGATGACACGCGTTTTGGAATTATTTGAACACAGTGTTGCTAACCCGCGATTTTTCAAATTTGCCGCCTTTTACTACTGACAAGATTTGGTTGACGGACTTTATTAAGCCATATATATATCACTTTTCAATACGTCTGGTTTTTGGGTCAGACCTAGTTAGGTTTTTAAGCACGTTTTATGCTAACATATCAAAGATCAACGTAATGAAATCTCCTTGAAGAAACTAATTGTCTTAAATCATAAAAAATGTGGTTGGTTTGTATGGTCACTAAAATGTATAAAATAAAATAAATTAATTAAAAATTAAAAAACACGACTGCAGTTTAAAAGCGAACTGAAAAGCTAGAAATAATTTTTAGTTATGTTAGGTACTCAACTTAATGAATGTAAAATAGAATATAAGTGTTCAGTCAGGTTCATAAACAGTAATCGGAAAAGTTTAGGCTCATTTGGGCTCGTGACTGTGCCTGCATATTTTATTTCGATTGCAGTCGGGGACCTGTGAATGGGAAAATTTCAATATATTATCAAGGTCCCCGACTGCAATCGAAATAAAATAATATGCAGGTACAGTCACGATCCTAAATGAGCCTAAACTTTTCCGATTACTGTTTATGAACCTGACTGAACACTTATATTCTATTTTACATTCATTAAGTTGAGTACCTAACATAACTAAAAATTATTTCTAGCTTTTCAGTTCGCTTTTAAACTGCAGTCGTGTTTTTTAATTTTTAATTAATTTATACAAGAAAATGTTTGGATATTACCCGTTTCTTTATCCGACAAAGTATCTCCTTGGGACCTTAGGTTACAACTCTTTGGAGGTGAGACGTAACCTTAGCTTATTGACGTTGGCGTGTCGGACCCTGCGCGGTGATTCGGACTGTCCAGAATTGGCGAGTCGACTTGTGCGACTACATGTGCCAGACATCCCCAGGATAGCCCTCAGACCGCGGCGACGCGATCTGTTGGCTTTGCCAGCGGGACGCACCGTGTCACGACTGAACTCTCCGCTGCTCCGTGCCCTCACACAGTTGAATGCACTCTTGGCATCAGCACCCGAGTGCGACCTGTTTGCGTGGCGTTGGGTGTCTGTGAGAAATGAATGCCTGAGATTCTGTGAGATGATGAATGCGAGGCCTACATCCGTTAAGGTGTAATTGTGGATGTGATAAGGGACTATAGTGATTTGTAATTGTGTTATTTGTAATTGTTTGTTTGTACCTGATTGTTATTCGTAATAGTTATATGTACCTGCTTGGTATATGTTAATGTTAAGTTTCCAGAGATGTGACTTATTTAAAATACTTGTATTTAAAATGCAAATACAAAATGCAAAATACCTATTTTGTATTTTGTATTTAAATACCTTTTGAAGAAAACTATTTTGTATTTTATTTGAAATAGTTTTTGAGACCTATTTTCTATTTTCAAAATACAAAATACTTTATAGTAGGTAATGTTGGTAGGAGTAGTAGGAGTTACAATCTCTTCTGATTTTACAATCCTGGCAACTCTCTCATTCTTTTAACATGAAACTGTTGAATCTGTTTAGTAACGTCGCTCATCATTAAAAAAGTGGAATCTTAAGTGTTGCGAGGGTTTCAAGGTACGAGAGGAGAACAAACTTTTCTGCCCTGATGAAACACAAACGAGACGTTTTCATCACACTAACGAGAGGCATTATACTAGCTGTAAAACATTACAAATCTAAATTAATGCTTTTAAAAATTGTTCGTTATAAACCATCATCCATCCATCCTTCCGGTTAATATGAGCAAACAACTAGAAATTTGCACTTTAGATAGAGGACTGATTGACACACTGTTTTCAAAGAATAAAGAGAGTCTTTTCAATTCGGATATTCTGAGTAATACCTACTTTTTAATTCAGACTAGGTATTCACTATTCAGAGTACCTTTTATCGCAAAGTATTTGTATTTTTAAAAAGTATTTTGAAAATACCTATTTTGTATTTTAAATACAAATTCAAAAACTATTTTGTATTTTGCATTTGAAATAGTATATCAAGAAAGTATTTGTATTTTGTATTTAAATACTTTTTATAAAGTATTTTTCACATCTCTGTAAGTTTCATGGCGCATTGGATCTGTCTGTAAGGTCATGTAAACATATTTCAAATAAAAATAAAATAAATAACCTCGATTTTCATAATCCCGATTTTTTATATGTCCGAAATATCGAAATTACGACTTTGAAAACCACGAAAGAAGAAAATCACGACTATGCTATTACCGAAAACTTAAAATCCGATTGTCATATGCACGAAAGCTTAAAGTTCCGATTTTAAAAAAATCCGAAAATATTTTTTCCGAATTTGTCTATTCCGAAAAAATCATTGACCGATCGGAAAAAAAGTAATTCGGTATTTAGAAATTCGATCTTTTGTAAAATCGGAATAATGAAATTCGTGATTTTCAAAATAAGATTTAAACGCACATAGACTTAAAAGTCTATATGTATAACTAACGAAAATCCGAATCGGAGCACCCCACTATCCACGTGGTCTTGTCTGTCCTACCCCTAGAGTGTATATAAAAAGCCGGAGGCGCGGAGGGGAAGCAGCCCTCGCCCGCCGTAGCAATGCGCAGAGCACAATGGGAGCCGAAGCGGCTGAGGCTGGTCGCCGAAGGCGACCAGCAAGCCGAAGCTGCGGAGGCGAGCACTTGTGCCTGCGCTTTGATACGCAAGGGCGAAGGGGCTGCTTTGCCCGTAGCGCCGGAGCAGATGCGGAACATGACTCGATAAATTCGGAATTTTAAAAATGGGGATAGTTCATGGTATAATAATATACTCCGCCTGGTACTCTCTTCCGAGATTCGCGAATGACCTAACTGTCACTTGCCTACGTCATCATGCTGTTTACAGGTTCTCAAACTTTAAAATGTGGGAGAATTTTAACCAACGGTGAAAATTATTTTAACGGCATTAATTTTCAGTTATTCATGTAGAAACATAGTAAAATAAAACAAATCTATACTGCCCTTTTCACTCCTCCTCTTACAGTTCCGAATAGAACAGCCAACCATTTTCGTAACAAAACATTAATTACCAAGCTTACGACGTGAAAAGTTTGGAAAACACTGCGACTGCTGACACTGAGCGAGAAGGAAATAACAATTAACACGCGTTCGACAAGGATGACGGTCAAGGACAAAATGGCGGATTGTCATATGTGACAGCGCTATCCTGTGTTGCCAGTAGTGTAAACAGAATTACCCGAACGTCTGAAATTTCTTTCGTGAATCGGAAGATATTGCTAACGAATAATTAAAAATGACGTGTTATTGTAAAATTTAAGATAAAATACATATAAATGAAAATTATAGAATTATAAAGAAATATTTTAACTTATTAACCATAGATATAATGTACCCATGTAACATGTTATGTTGAAATAAAGTGGCAATGTTATTGTGACGTAGGCAAGTGACACTCTGGGAAGAGAAGACCATGTTTTATTAGACCATGGGATCTTGGAGGATACAACTAAACGGAGTAGCCATTAACAGGCTTTCCCCTCTGTCGAAAATAGGCGGCCAACGGTCATACACAATGTATGGACTGACGTTTATCTGACATGGCTATTTTTACGTTACGCATACATTTGACGTTCCCCTCCCCCGCAAAAATCGGCAGACTGTTTTGTACAGAAAATTACAGACATGGCGTCTCCGTTTGATTATATCCTCCAAGCATGGGATAGTTAAAATAGGAATCACGTCAAATCGGAATTCAAAATTTCGGAATAATGACAATTCGGAATTCGTGATTTCAAAAATCGAAAATGTTAAATTCGGTGTTTATCACTATCGGAATTTTTATATTCGGAATTATGTGGTTCGGAATTTAAAAAAATCGGCTTTTTTGCTATTCGGAAATATATATCTTGTCGACAGTCGGAATTTTGATGGAACGAGCATTTAAAAATCGGAATAATAAAGTTCGATATTCTAAAATTCGGTATTAAATATTTCGGAATTATGTAGTGTACCCGCTGTCGGACCTAGTAAACGCGAATTTATTAACTAATGTATGAAATTGATATGTACTTAACTACTTAACAATATATATAAGAAATTAACATGCACATAGTGATCTATGATGGCAAAACATCGTTCACAAATATCACAAGCTTCTAGCCCTTCTAGGCCCTGGCAATGCAACTAAAGGTCGATATCGAATTATCGACCCTATATTATCCATATTAAAAAGGTATCATTCGATGTTTCTGCTGGTCATCCCTCTTTGTAAAACAGGCTTTTTAATCTTTTTATGTTAATGTGTGCCAATGATAATGAGTTGTCAAGCAATAGTGCTGTAAAGGGAAGCCTGTAACCAGGCAGAAATGTTTTGTCGATATTGCGCATTTCAATTAGGGTTCTTTGAACTGCATGTACGTTCTGTATACTTATTAAGGTTTACGTTATACATGAGCATTTCTCAAATAATTTGTACATCTCGATCACATCTTAGATTTCTATAAAAATTGGTACGCTGGTAAAGTACATGAAGCTGAACAATTTCCACCATATTTCCCAAAATGTCCAAGAAAGTTTGTATGAAACATTCCTTTTTTGTTACCAAATGTGTAAGGAAATCTGGTAACAAAAAAGGATGTTTCATACAAACTTTCTTGGGCATTTTGGGAAATATGGTGGAAATGGTTCAGCTTCATGTACTTTACCAGCATAAGTACCAATTTTTATAGAAATCTAAGATGTGATCGAAATGTACAAATTATTTGAGAAATGCTCACATTGCTCACATACCTACCTGTAACGGTTAAGTAAATGAAATTCTATACCATGATGAAATGACTCAATAACATCTCAACTAAAATAACAGATTTCTTACCTGTAAGTACGTTTTCAACATTGTCATTTTTTCGGGTATCGGGTATTTTCCTTCGCATTTTGTCAATTGCAAAAAAATATATTATGTAGTTTCAAATTGCCTTTACTAGTAGCAGCGTTTTATTACAATATTGAAGGTGGTTGGTGTCTTTTACCTGAGTCCGACACTATTATTGAATATGTAGAATTCTTAATTTTACTATCATTTTGTTTCATTACATACACTATTGTTTCGGGATTAGTAATGTGGACTTTGTAGAGTTGCCAAGTATTATTGTACCATCGTCCTCATTCTTGAACCTTATTTGCAAAGGCATAGGGTCCAGCGATGGTCAGCTAATGTTGTTGTGCAGAGGTGTTTCCACGAGTTATCCCAGCATCCATCATCCTGTTCCTAGAAACTCTGACGAGAGATTTAACGCCCAAGTAATGCCAGCATTACCTGAATTGAGATTAATATATTCATCGCGATTCACTTTGCCAGAGCCAGGAATTCCCAAACTTTTTTATGTCGATAATTCTTCGAGGGTTTCAGAATTGAAGTTGTTCTATGCGAAATTTTACATTGTGCATTTACTTGTTTATTGTAAAACTTTGTTTATTGTAAAATAATTACCCAATTATGAATTGAAAATTGGTAGTAAGCTCTTAAGGTGCTTAGAAATGTTAAAATATTATCGGTTTTTACAGGTTTTTTAGCTAGGTCCCGCGCCAAAAACCCCGATGTATGCTAATGAAGCGTTTAATTTTGAAAACAATGCGTTTTTTTTATGCTGTGGGTAAATAGTGTAAATAAATACCCTCTCGGGTTCCCTTTACTTTATACCTTTCTTAGTAGTTGCACTCTACACTTTCTTTATTAATTATGTTCTAATCGCCAGTTTTAAATGGTTTTATATTATTTCGAAAACACAGCATTCCCAGTCTCGCCCATTTTACTGCCATTTTTATGATTCGCAAAAACCCACGTGCGAAATAATTCAGACTTGACTTTGAAAGACTACGTCAATAAATTCATTACTCTAACAGCCCCTGTAAATCAACGCTTGAAACTTAAACATATATCATGCACACGCGTGCGTTTGGCATTGTGATTGTCATAATCTAATTATGTACTAGGATAAATGCAGAATATACATATGTATGTTTAGAAAGATTTCATGATTTAGTGAAGTACTGGGGAAAATTTTATAAAACCACAGATTGCAGCATAATAATTATTCTTAACGTAGGTCACAGAATCAGAGATTCCATTTTGTTTCTGTGAACTTGTAGCGACAGATTAAAGCAAACAACTTCAATTTCAACACAACGTGAACGAATACAAAAGCAAAGTGAAGACAGTGATGTTAATGACATCTGACATCAAGCGTCTTTCATATGGAAACTTTTACTATTTACAAATCATGGTATGTAAATCATTTTAGCCACTAAAATGATTGGTGGATAAATTGGGTGGAAATATTTTCTTCTTATTTACAACTCTCTCTCGCACATGAGAGGAGGCCTGTGCCCAGCAGTGGGACGCATATAGGTTCACATTATTATTATTATTTACAACTAGGTTTGGAGCGTATAATTCCATTTTTCCTTTTGTGAAATCATATCTGGAGTACAGTATACAGTACAGAGTTGCGTTAACTATCTCTGTTATCAATGTTAGTCCATTAATATAATAAGTACTTAAGTTTTTTTTTATGTAGCGTTATCGCTAATAGAATATTAGGCGTTTTATCGAACCCATTATCTAATAGTTAATCTACCCAACCATTAACTTAACTCGATGTGGTTACTAATTAATTAACTTTTTGTGAAGAATTATTGTGGTCGAATGAGATTCTTCAATTTGGTGAGGTCTATTTTCTTTGCTTCAATTTTAACTGATACTGATACTTAACGAATATAAAGACCAATCTTTTACTTGACCAGAGACTAGAACATGTTATTTTATTGCCAGCATTGGTCTTCCAACTACCCATGGGTAGGTAAGATCACTGTAAGCACATATGTCCCTAAATTAAACTCGTCAAGTAACTGCTGAAGTTTATTTTCAATGTACGCCTAATGGACCAAAACTATCCACGCGTTGATATACAATGACACAATAAGTACGCAACTCAGTAGATGCAAGGGCGTTTTAAAAAATATCAAAGAAGAAGACGTTTGAGAACCACTGACTTACAAAACGACTAAAAACATACCTGAAACATTTATTTTCATTCCAATTGCATAATTATGGTGAAATGGTGTATAATTACATAATTATTATGACCGTTACTACAACCATACTATTTATGGTACTCTATAACATTATTTCAATGTATTTATTTTCCAATTGGTAAAACCTCGCCGCGCCATTTCGAACTCATATCCATAAGCGTTTCCTGTGACCCCCATTTAATTTACCTATGCCTTATTCCGACACAACCTTTTAGGTAACGAATCACTTAAATTAATTAAATCCAAATATGGAGCTTATATTCCAATTTAGTGTCAACTGCGATTCGAGTTAATTCAAACTAGAGATGTGCTAATGTCGAATATCATACGTAGTTCGATGGAGCCAAGTACTAAGTACTATGAGTAATAAAATAAGTAACTATATATTTCTCTAAATGTGAGGAGATCATCTTTTAAACTTGTACAGATTTAACGCATTATTTTGTTTTATCCCTTTACTAAGAAGTACTTAGACAAAATACCTCTATTAGTAATTCTGTTTCGTTTCGCTCACTAATTGCCGAAGAGCCAACTATACCAAGAAGTAGGAACTCAATAAATGCTTAGAAAAATAATCAACGATTTTTATCTCGATAAAATCTCTAATAGATGATGTATGAGTACGTGACCGATACGTGGAATGCTCGTCGAGCCACGTACAGATACTCGGATTCAAATATGGAAACCACGTCGGACCACCTCTTGGATATTTCTTATTTAATCCTTATATTTACAATCTGTGTCAACCGGCGAACGTACCAAATTAAAAACGAAACCCATGCGTAATTGCTGATTTTTTATCGGGTTCGTTTATTTTTATGGTGTTTCCGACCAAGCAACAACTTTGTATCAATCTGAGATTTCGTTCTGTTAGTTAGTTAGGTACCAAGTGATTAGCATTAAGACGTACTATGTATACAGTTGTATATGTTAAGCATAGGTCAATTACCTAATTAACCATGCAATTTACGTCTAGCGTGTGTACAAGTCTTTCAGTGATAAGCGTGCACTAAGCGAACCCAAACAATAGCGGTTGAATGGTTTAAATTGCCACTTCCTCGGGCCGACTGCGCTCCACTCACATTCCTTATTTGGTTTATTGTGTCATACATATAGTACAACTTGCGTTGCTTGACCTGTATCCGGTGTTGACAGCGTACAGACATTTTTAAAGGGACCTTAGTGTTTAAATTTCAGACATACAAAGCCCTTTGAACAAATTATATCATGTTTACTAGTTCACTCCTACCAAAGCAATGTTACTTTTGAAATTAATATCAAATTCATGTTTTGTCAGCAATAAATTGCAGATATTTGAAAAAATATATCGGAACACATCCTTATTTCAATGATAACAAAGGTTGTTACGATAATTATGTACTGGTCACTTTTTCCGTCACTATCTATTTCATACTGACTCTGTACTAAGAACATTCTTAACTAACCATCATATCGGTGGATCTTGTCTTTGCAATACGGTTTACAAATTGTAACAGTATGGATAAAGCTTAATTAAGGTATTGTTTGATGAACTAGGTATTCTTTTCGTTAACTATATTGTACTGAAGCAGGAAAAAAAAGATTATATCAGGAAATAAATATTTATAAGCTACTTTGTTAGGTATATGTGTTAGTTACGATATGTCAAAGGTATTATTTATCATTACCAAGTCTATGTTATTTTCGTACCCTAGACATCTTGGCGTCATTACGCGACACCGACAGTATATATGCCGAAAGGGGGACGGTGAATAAAATTTAAAATAGGTACTCTTAGTAAAGATCCAAGATAGTACTCGTAAGTTATCAAAAAGGCAACCATGACTTCGTATCGTTGATTCCTTCGTGAACACACATTAGACATTTTAGGTGTGTCTTGTCCTTGTATCCTCTCCGAGGTACCTATTGTCAAACGACTTCATACCAAATTTACTCTGAATCACATTCATAATTGAAAAATATCCTTTATCCTGCCTGCTGGATTTCCTGGAAAGGGCCGGTAAAGTTCTTGTAAATTGTCCTAGTGCTCTAAATAACTTGTTTGTTTGGTGACATTAAAACAATGGTTTTATTAAACTGTTTGATTTTCCTGTACACAATGTAAATGCAAACCTGTTTGTGACCTCAACAGAACTAAAGACTCCACTAATAACAACAGAATAAGTAGTCACAATGGGAGTTTCAAAATTTGTTCGTTAATGTGATTACTCTTAGTTTGTTTACGAGCACCATGGGGTCCATGGGGAATAACCCTAGAGCACCACTGTATTTGCATTGTTCATAAAGCTGAACTGAGCTTGTCCCGAAATGAGTAACAACATCACCTTCATTCATACTTTGTCCCTCATTTACTGGATTTCTTTTAATCACTAAAGCCCCTTATTCATAAAACTTTACAGGCCTGATTTAGTTAAATTATGTTTTATCCCTTTCTTACAAATACATACTCGTAAGTTCGTAACTAGTAGCCGATGCACCAACTTAGGTATTTCTATTTTATCGACTGCCTTGAAAAAGCCTAGGTATGTGATAAACGGAATCGTTCGTAGTCTTTTAACACATTCACTGCTAGCGACCCGAAGGCGGGTTCTCTGTCCGTGGGCACTTTTCCCTACAAAGCGGAACAAGTGTTATCGGCTACGCTGGTAGCGCGTAGCTCCCGCTGGCAGTGAATGTGCTAATCACCTAACACAAAACATTTTGCAACAGAACAGAACAAAACCCTCAAAATTTTTGACTTGGTGACTACCAAGTGTTTAAAGAAGTGCCACAAGTGCAGACAGTTAGACAGTGTGGAATGAAAGAAATCTAATGCCTCCAACGGAGACCGAGCAAGGCATGTTGTGTCTCACGAGGCACGAGAACTGCCCCTGGGACGAAGCCCTGAAGGCTGCTGATGTGCCCTGGACGGGGCTGCAGTATGCCTGCCTCAAAGTGCTGCATCTCTACTGCAAGGCCTTCGAACAGGAGGATATAATCGACTTGGTTATCAGGTAAGTTTGATTTTACCTCAGAGATATAAGCAATTATCCTCATTTTACTCAGAATCATTTGTACATTCACGCCTCATACATGAAAAAATGTGTCCCAAAATTTGGTATGAAAAAATATTATTCCAGTGAGTCACGTTCATACAAATAAAAAGATTATTATAATACAAAACCGGCCAAGTGCGAGTCGGACTCGCGCACGGAGGGTTCCGCACCATCAACAAAAAATAGAGCAAAACAAGCAAAAAAACGGTCACCCATCCAAGTACTGACCCCGCCCGACGTTGCTTAACTTCGGTCAAAAATCACGTTTGTTGTATGGGAGCCCCACTTAAATCTTTATTTTATTCTGTTTTTTGTATTTGTTGTTATAGCGGCAACAGAAATACATCATCCGTGAAAATTTCAACTCTCTAGCTATCACGGTTCGGAAGATACAGCCTGGTGACAGACGGACGGACGGACGGACGGACGGACGGACGGACGGACGGACGGACGGACAGCGGAGTCATACTAATAGGGTCCCGTTTTTACCCTTTGGGTACGGAACCCTAAAAATGTGACGATCTGTAAAGGAAATCTTGGGACAAATTTTTTTATGTATGAGGCGTGAAGGTACAAATGATTCTGAGTAAAATGAGCCCAAGAAGTCAATATTTTGAAGACATGAATGAAATGTATTTTTTTTTGGGAAAACGCTCATTTGCTTATCTAATTATGTAGTGGTGCTTATTTAATATGTTATACATATGTAACGTATTAAGTGTTCATGACGGCAAGAATGCAAGCCTGAAAAGAGAAACACCGATTATTATATGAAACAAAATGTTGAACATATTAGAAATAACGGTTATTTCCTGTAACCCCTGAAATAAAGGCCATACGGCTCATTAGCACCGTCGTTAAAGCTTTACGGCCGCCGATGCTCGCCATTCACACTTTATGCCCTATCATTTGGTCGGTCAGGCCAATCAAATGGAATCGGTCATATCGCGTTTTGTTGATTCATATAAACAGCAAACCCCGAAAGTAAATAGCGATGATATAATTTTATGTCATGGAAACAGCATGTATGTTTGTTGAACGAAATAAAAGGATTGGATACTATAATTTTAAATATGAAGATTACGGCGGGCTGAAGGTTGCAGCAGCGGGAAATGGGCATGTCACTGTTGGGATTAGAACGTACAATCCGTAACTCCAATTTATCCAGGAAATTGAAAGTTACATCGCCCAGTATCGCTGCCACAGCAAAGCTGCTGCAGTCGGCATCCGAATACAATCTTGAGGGTAAATACGCGATGCATGCTCTTTTGAAGTCTTGTATTTTCCGTGCCTTACCTTTTTCGATCATTCGAGAGGCCCTAAAGGAGTCGTCCCAATGCCAACCACGACTACCTACTAGCAAAATTCTTCAGAATGCTGTAGGAACAGATAAAAAAATGTTTATTAATTCCATAGCAGCTAAAAATTTATGTAAACCATGTCTTCCAAATACACGTGTATATCCAGGCCTAATTGTATCCTCGGCGGTGACCTTTGGCACGCCGCGCGGCTAATGGAACCAAGCCCACACTTCCATTTACTTTGCAATCAGCTGCAAGCAAACATTATCTTCTGACTTGCCTGGGTGGGGTTAGCCCTTGATTTTGTTGATTGAAAATCAGTCTTTCTTAGTAAGCGTAGGTAATTCGCGCAGCGCAGATTTCATGTTCATTGTCATAGTAGAATACACACGAACACATGTTTACATATTTATGTTTGTTATCCTGGCTGTTTTCGATCACGGGGACCGCTTTTTTTTTTTAATATAGGACATTATTACACAAATTGACTAAGCCCCACGGTAAGCTCAAGAAAGCTTGTGTTGTGGGTACTCAGACAACGATAGATATAATATACAAATACTTAAATACATAGAAAACAACCATGACTCAGGAACAAATATCTGTGCTCACACAAATAAATGCCCTTACTGGGATTCGAACCCAGGACCGCGGCTTCACAGGCAGGGTCACTACCCACTAGGCCAGATCGGTCGTCAAATATCCCCCGCTTCAATATATCCCTCCTTCATCTACACATCTTCCTTAATTTAGCAACCTGAGACACGAATAGACATACTATTTCCGTCTCACTTCTACGGTGGTCATGCGTCCCTGTCGTCAGTTACTAAATTCAGGAAGTTCGAAGACGTTAAGTAAGGCCTTGGTCTTTGTAGCATCGGTATAGGTACTCAGTCTCTGTCAGATGCGGTCTGCTAAGTACAGCCATATGTACGTAGGCCAGAGTACACGGGCGGAAGGTTTTAGAAGTTTAGGAAAACGACTTTTAGAGTCTGATCGGAAAGTGAAGAGTCGTGGAATGTATTGGGCCCCATATATTCCACGACTCTTCTCTTTCCGCACAGACTCTACGTATAGGTACAGTAATAAAAGACATCATATAAATACGTCCTACTTCTTATGAAAAAGATTTTATCGCTAATAAAATCGCGTCAAACTCGAGATCTAACCTCCCACTACCAATTACTCATTTGACTGGACAAACAGTTTATAAACCTCTGTAAAAGCTAAATTATGTTTAATTTTCTTATGTCGGCGCCTTCTTTTTTCTTCAACACGACATTTTTTTTATGATTCATTCATCGAATAGCACAGCAAAGTAATGTTGTACGTCATCAGTCCATTCATCGCTGTTCGTCCGTTAGTATTTGAAATATTAAACAAAACCCACATTAGACACCTAACACCCACCATAAATCGGGATCTTGGAACCATTTCGTCGGGAATTTATTTTAGCTACTGCAGTCAATTGTTAGAAATATAATGACGTAGGGCAGTGTACATCTGTAGACAGCATTATAATAAAATAAAAAAAATAAAAAAAATCAGCCTTTATACGTCCCACTGCTGGGCACAGGCCTCCTCTCATGCGCGAGAGGGCTCGGGCTATAGTCGCCACGCTAGCCCAATGCGGATTGGGGACTTCACATACACCTTTGAATTTCTTCGCAGATGTATGCAGGTTTCCTCACGATGTTTTCCTTCACCGAAAAGCTAGTGGTAAATATTAAATGATATTTCGTACATAAGTTCCGAAAAACTCATTGGTACGAGCCAGGATTTGAACCCGCGACCTCCGGATTGAAAGTCGGGCGTCATATCCACTCGGCCACCACCGCTTACTCATAATATAATATGCTTAGCATTATAATATGTAGTTTAAAAAATATCTAAGTTAGTTTTAAAAAATTCGAATATCCTGTAACAAGGATTGTAAGAGATTGTTGCATGACATGACAATAGAACGATAAAAGCGCAACCGTCCTATCGCCAATGATCTGTAACATAAATTGTTTTTTTTTTTCATATAGTTATTTTAGGAATCAGTTCTAAAATCCATCAATTAGTCACTTCTAATCTAATACTGACTAGATCGGGTAATAGATTCCGACATATTAGGTACTTTGTTCTTTCTTTTTATTAATGAATGCTTTGGGATTTATAAGATACGACAATGGCACCCAAGAAAATGGGATAATCCGCACAACTGAAAAGGATTAATAGTACTTAAAGATGTTGAAAAAATAAATATGACGTAAAATTAAGAAAATTCCAGGCTGCACTGCCAAAATGTCATTCTGTCGATAATCTGGAAACGTGTGATGTCTAATCGGCCTTCACTCTGTCAATCCGGTGCCAAGAATATTGTCTTTGATGTTATAATTATAAGAATTATGATACGGATCTGGATACTATTGACGTGTTCTCAAAACACTGAATGGATTGTGCAAAGTAAATACCTAACTAAAATAACATAGTGACTTTCCAAACATCATTAATAATCCACAGAAAAATCTAAAATACCGATGTTCGCGCATTTATTTCAGAAATTTAAAAATAACATACTAGGTAATTGACATCTGTGATCTATATTCACTGTTGCAAGTGACTCAAATCATATCGTTTAGTTTAGTATTAGTTTTGCTCTAAACTGGATGTTTACACACTCTGATAGCTGCTTTTTGTCTGATGGACTCACAATCGTGAATACACACACACTTTACAAAATATACGGTTTAAAAAAGCCTGGGCATATCGAAAAAAATTAAGGCTATAGGGGAATAAGAAGAGACATACAATTGGTACTGGCAAACAATATTTTTATCACAATACCAAAACAACTGACACATCAAGTACCTACTTAGGGAAGTGTAGCAAAAAGACTAGTATAATATATGAAAAAATCAACACAAACCTAGAAAAAACGAAATGTTTACCAAACAATTTACTATTATCGTTAATAGATACAAATATTTTGACACTATTCATAATTAGAACAACATCGGATGGTTTTGATTTAATTCCTGACAATACGTTGGCGTTTGTCTGACATTAACATCCGATTTCGACATTTTCCATCCAATTGTTTTGGAATTGATCCAAATAAATAGCATGGCATGGATTACTTTGGCTGATGTATTCATTTAATTGTATTTTGACATGATATTTATTTAACTAGAAATTGAATATAATCGGACAGAAGCCAAAGAAAAACCGCGTAGACCCTATTGAACGTCAAACAATATTTTTTCACTACAACACATTTTAGACTAAAATATTCAGTAGGTATATATTTTTCACCTCAGCAGCTCGAACAAGGGGACTTTGCTACTTAAAAACAGTGAGCAAAATGCGATTTTGCTCACTGTTTTTGAGTAGCAAAGTATCCTTGTTCGAGCTGCTGAGGTGAAAACTTAATTGTTGGTATATCTTAAGAAAACATGAGTGAATAGAGGTAAGTGATGAAGAAGGAATACATTTTTCGGGTTCTCTAATATGTTCTCACTGCTGAGGTGAAAAGTTTTGTGAACTACACGAGATCAAAGTTATTTACATCTCGTGCGCTTTTGAGTCCCTTACTACGCTCAAGATTCTAAATTAGATTCACTCGCTACGCTCGTGAATCTAGTATAGAATCTTTCGCTTGCACGGGACTCAAAATAAGCACTCGAAGAAATATCAAACTTTGATCTCTTGTTGTACAAATAACTATTCTTTATTCGTGATATAAAATTACTGTAAAAACATCTGTATTGTATTTTTAGGAATACGATTTAATCTTGTGGCATCAGATTCTTTTTGTACATGACTAAATCTTACACCCTTAAAATATATAAATACAAGGTATAGTATAGCGGGTAATATTTTTTATGGTAATTTTGCATGAATAATTCTGCCTATTATGATAATCTTTATTGCAATTTGGAAGGCTCGTCCTATTAAAGCGCGCAGAAATAAAACTAACTACATTTTCATAATCGCAAATATTGGAATCATTCCAGACCTGATTTTATTGACGAATGATTTCATTTACGATTCCTTAAATTCTATAAATTAAATAAATATAAATCATGATATGAATAATGATGATTATTTAAACCTGACGCACCGCTGAGTTACGGTTGTAATAAATCTTATGTGTAATGGTTTTACTAGACGATTAAAATCGTTTCTTAGCAGAATTAAATGTTTAATTCAGTTAGTACATAAAATATTCTACACCACGATGATACCTATTTTGCAAAATCGACTGATGATGCACAGACAACATAGTATTAGAGTCTGTGCGGAAAGAGAAGAGTCTTGAAACGTATGGGATCCAATACATTCTACAATTCTACTCTTTCCGCACATACTCTATACCTATATATCGTGTAGACTATACGAGTATTAGGCACAAGTTTACAATTCTGAGGTTGGTACCCTTTAAAGGTTTGTGATAATTGTGATTGTAAGAATTCACTGTTGGTAGTTAAATATTGTGCGACCAAACTGTATTACACAACATTCATTTTTGTTAACTGAAAGAAGCACTGTGACTCTCGGCCTCATGAAGTCCGATGATTACATTGATAACACTGCAAGCAATGGCTAAAAAAATGAGTGACGACGACACCTAGAAAAAAAATAGATAAACAGCACATATAAATACTTAGCGGAATAATGGCATCGGGAAAATGATGATGAAAGAGAACTAGGTACCTACTATCTCCTGTAAATAATGTGATGACATAAATCATGTGCATGATTGCCAGCACGCAACACGTTTACTTATGCAATGCTAGGCTAATTACCCTCTCTTAGCATTTCCCATGACTCCAAGGATCTGTGCTTAATTGGTATGCGCGCGCGTCACGCTGGTCAACAACCCGCATTGTTTACATCTTTATCCTAGCCCTTTCATTTTGACGAATGGGAAAATAAATGGACGCCCACATCAAATTGAACTATACTACTTACGAGTAAGGTTCACTTTTGGGGTTTTTGTGAACCTTGTAAATAAGAATGCGTTTTACTCAAAGGTTTTAATGATAATAAATATTTATGTTAGAAACCAATTATTACACACGTTTAACACGGTAAACACATATATGTCAAACTGAATAAAAAACCTACCATAAATAGATATTGTACTAGTGTGTCTTGTGTATTAAAAATGGTCTCCAAAAATGGTCTCCAAAATTTTCAGAAGGCCACATCTTACCATTGTGTCCGTCCAACATCAAAGCTTGCGAAGTTACCTATATAAAAGCATTAAAATAAAATGTATAGGTACCCCAGATTATACATGATTAAGCTCTTTAAATATGTACATAATATTCGACACAAAAATAGCTCCTTAGTGCTAACAACCACACTAACAACCTTATTGAAAAAAAGCACCTCTGAAGCATGACTAGTAATCGCGTAACAAACGTACAAAAACGTACAGCCTAATTTATAAACTCCTCCTTTTGTTTTTTGAAGTCGATTATTGCTAATGAGGGTGTCAAAACCGGGCAAAGAAGAAAATCTAAACGGTCCCTGAGCGCTTAACCGATATCTGACGATGCAACCGGGATAAACACTATAAACACTTGAGAGTGATCACGAAAGTGAAACATTACCGTCATTACCTTCGTAGTAAAGTTTGGGATACACTGATCTGATTAAGTTATTTGTGTCAATCAGTTTGTTTTTATTGGATCGGTTGCAACGTTCCCGCGCCAGCCATTTTACGCGTTTAGTCATTCTCATAAAATATATTTTCGTTTGATTTACGACATGGTAATTAGATTGGCCGCTGTTTACGCTAATCCAAGGTCCTTGTTGTCTTGCCCTAGACGTATTACCTGCATACTAAACAGTTCTGTGGCTTTGGGCTTTGATCTTAAAGTTTGACACTGTGATATAAACTCGTAGATTACCCGTAGATCACGAATGGTGGTGATTTTAGTCCATAGGTGCTTATCTCGTTGAAACACATCGTCAAAGCCCAAATTAAGGGCAGTTCTATTTTGTGTTCCAAGTGACGTCGAATTTCAGAGCAATTGTGGTCAATGAAGTATCAATAGATTCATTAGTATGGCCTGTTTAAGATATGGGTTATATTTTTACCGACTTCACGAAGTAATCCATAGTCGGGTCAAAGATTAAATAAACTTTTTAGTCTTTACTTTACCCATATATATGCCAGCATATCTAAATACTGTTGACGGGAGTGAGTAGGTACCTACGATCACCACAAAGCACTCCTAACGTATTCATTTAAATGAAAATGTAAGGTTAGGAATCTGTCAAATGAAGGTAACTCGACCCCTGTAGTCACCTAAATATAGAACACATTTGTCTCTGGTCTGGGTTAAGGCCACTCTATCGTATTGGAAGTATTATACTGACGTCGACCACATATTGCCAGTCGTAACGTAATGGTATATATTTACAGAATATACTCGTAGAGTTCGATTGAGACTTGTTACGGCGGATCTGTGGCTATACATATAGAGTTATAGACTTACCCAAGCAAAATTCCACAAACTTACGTTAAAATTATGTACACACTTATTAGTAGGACTTAATCATCCTCATGAGTAACTGTAGACTTGTACAATTACTAATTGCTATGTGGAACTAGGTTACAGCCATCGGACTTTTGCCACAGAATAAATAATAGTGCTTTTTTTAAATAATTTTGCTAAATTCCTGGCTCAGCTAAAAAATGCGGATTCGAGTATTGCAGCATTTACAGCACATTTATATTCATTTTGTTAACATCTTAATCCCGAAATAAACATTCTGTCATACGTAATACCTGTCCGCATGTTTATTTTCACATTTAAAAAAGGTTGCAATAAAAAAGACAATCAAACTGGTAATGAAATAAACCACTTGTGGCCGATGTAAAAACAAATACAGAGTTGAGGTAGGAAGTGATAGCGCGCATGGCCGTTTTATCTGCTGGCACTCGTAAAACTAAAAGGGTCAAATGTTACGAATGGAATTGATGTTTTCGTGTTGCACCGTGTCCTAAAATACGAAGCTACAATACTCATCAGATATATCGGAGTGGAAAAGGTGTCCACACATATTTGATAAAGCCTCTATTATCAAGACCCTATTTTTGAGCATCTTGGCCGCTCCATATCTGATGGCTACTGTAGGTAGTCAGCAATACTATTCACTTAGCAACTTTGCATACAAACTTCTATGCAAGGGGGTACCTTTTCTCTGCAGCTGGCTGTACCTTCCCTTCTTATATTTTGGATTGATTTTATGATTGACTGAAATTCTCTTATATTAGAAAAAAAATATAAAAGCAAGACGAAGCTTTTTGTACCTGTGCAAGTCATGCTACATCAGATAGTTTGAAGCATACATTTCAAGATTGATGATTAAACATTTCCGTTCATGATTAAACAGCCGATTCTTAGCAAATAAATAAGTAGCAAACAAAATTAGCAAAACGAAAGAGTTACGAGATCACGTGATCGTCGGCGTCTTTTTGTCCGTTTGTAGCACGCTTTTATTAGTTACTAGCGACCCGCCCCGGCTTCGTACGGGTTAACAAATTAGGTATACATAAACCTTCCTCTTGAATCACTCTATTAAAAACCGCATCAAAATCCGTTGCGTAGTTTTAAAGACCTAGCAAACATACAGACAGACAGCGATAAGCGACTTTGTTTTATACTATGTAGTGATAAGTACTTATCTGGTAAGTAGGTACTATTACTGTTATAGGTATTAAGTAGTCCCAGACGAAATAACATGCCGTATTGCAAATCACTTACACAGAACACAATCATATCTTGCGGGCATCTTCTACTGCCTTTGTCCCTCACTTAGCATTTCAATATGATCACAATACGGATACTACGTTGTGTTAAAAGGTCCTATGTACATATCCATCTCAAATGTAGGTATCTAAAAGACGGACGGACTTGTGACTTTCTGAAAGTGCCTTGTCGATTGTATGTAACACAGACAAGACATCCTCCAGACTGAGCATAGTAGGGTCGTTCTCGCATTTCGTGCAAATCGGTGTTTTCGGAAATTTACCAAAAATGTGGTGGCGTTTTCAAATATCTGTTAATGCAAGGTTGTAACATAGGGCCTAAAGTATATGTCTCTCCAATGAACAATTCTAAAAAGATATGTATTTTCTTTATATGTACAATTAACACCCAATTTTTTCATTCATCTCTACATGTAACGCGTGAAGATATAACTTTGACCTACATTTTAACCTTAAGATACTACAAATAGAAAATTCGTTGTTTGTTCAATAAATGACTTATTTAGTTATGTTTTAAATCGTATAATATTAGAAGCTAGAAATAAATAATAAAAACTATACAGCCTTATAAGTGTATGGTTCAAGTAATTTCTTCATTACCGACGCGAGAAATAGATTAGCTATATTTTGCTATATAGCGAGGGTATATAGCGCCTACCGCCGATGCAACACATTGTTCGTCAGTCAGTTGGCCGCGTGATCTCGTAGCGGACGCCCGTGTGCCGCTGTTAGCGAAAATATATACGATCTCTCGGGTCGGGAAGGAGTGTGGTTCTCGTTAGTCTTCATCGCCATCGCGTGATTTATACAGTAAGTAGCAAGTGTACATTATTATAATTATACGTAATGAAGTGTTTTAGTGTCCCCTTTCAGATGGTTTATTCTGCAAAATTAAGGTCTGATGCCAACTGATGTAGGCGACAAAAACTTCCAAAACTTCATTCATATCGGTTTCATTCACTTCTTTTCCTTCTAATTTTACTGGGAAAGGTAATGAATGACTTAAGAAGGTAATGATAATATATTCGAGGCAGTGCATTTAATGGAAAGAGGCTTAGTTATTATAAATATTACGTTGTTATAAACATTTAAAACTGTATATGATAATAGGGGAGCCCAACCGGGGAGCCTTTGTAGTCTAAGATGGTCGACCTTCACCGATATGTCTGACGGATGAAACTTACATATTATGAAAGAAAATATATTCCTGAACATAAATAAATAGGGTTGCTTAAAGAAATATGGTCAAAACTATGTTTAATTATTTTTTGAAAAAAAAAAAATTATTCTTCAAATTTCACCGATCTGTCTGACAAACGAAATAAGTTCCAATGGAAAGTATACAACTTGTACAATATAAATCAACTAGGTTGCCTATCTTTTTCCGGTCACTATTATGTGGTTATAGGGTTGCTTGCGAAAATCCGGTCACAAATAAGGTTTGCCAGGCTTTTAAATAAAATAAGAAGGGAAGACTTTTAGCGATAACTCATAAACGGCTTAACTTATCAAGTTCGCTTTAATTTTGTTTGAATGAGTTTATTAAGCACTATTTTTATGATTTTTTTCCATATTTTTTGGATCGATTTTTCAAAAGTTAGAAGGAATAACCGTTTTTTATTCTTTCTAAATTATTATTTCCGAATTGATTGACTTTATCAAAAAATGTTGTTTGCAAACTCCTATTTATTTTTAAAGACCTATCCGACGACACCCCACACTATAGGGTTAAAACGATAAAAAAAAATTACATAGGTACAGAACGCGAATGATTTAAATATATTTTGTCTATGCTAATTTTTGAAAATTTGAAAACTATGTTTTATGTGATATGGTGCGCAGATGATCAAACCGACTTAACAAACACTTGGGGTTAACAATCTCGACTTATAATGATGATAAGTAAATGGTGAATGTACCATCTAGCTTGAACATTATAAGTTGAGATTGTCAACTCCAAGTGTATGTCAAGTCGGTTTGATCATCTCCGCAGTGCTTAAGACACATGTTTTTAATATTGTTGATTTTAATTGGTGTTAATTTTCTTGAAATACAGTTTTTTATATAAATAATAAATAAATAAATAAATAAATATTGGGGGACATCTTACACAGATCAACCTAGCCCCAAACTAAGCAAAGCTTGTACTATGGGTGCTAGGCGACGATATACATACGTATATAGATAAATACATATTTATATACATAGAATATGTTCGATTTCATAAGTTTGTTTCATTACCGTCCACTGATAAAATTACCATCTCGGCCGAATTCATTACCAGCGCGTAGTTCATTACCAGTAGCCTTATTAAATGAAAAGTAATAACGTTACAAATGTGCCTTTAGCAGAAAAATGTTAATAAATGAATCCACAAATTGACGAAACTCAAAAGTTTACCATTTAAAACAAAAATTACAAATCGAGAGAATCTCACCGATTTGCACGAAATGAGAGAATGACCCAGTAGCGCTACCCCCTCTGCCACAAATATACGGTAGTTTTACTCCATTTTCGAGTCAAAGTGTCTTTGTGTGACGTCCGTGTCTTTGAACGGACCAATCACGGCACGGGACTCGCTCACCTCGTCCTCCGCACCCCAGTATTTTTGGCAGCATCGGTTTCATGAAATAATTACTCTAAACTCCGTCTAGAGGATTCCTAGTCTATGGTATGTTAATAAGACGTGGATCATTACATCCTCGACATTGATTTGGATCCGACAAGGGGCATGAAGGCTGGACGTCATATGACTTTTGATTATGGATATGCTATATTTGGATTTGCACAAGTATTAAATGATTCAATCTTCTGTATAAAGATCACAGTTTCAGAAGTTTGGAAAAGTTAACTGTTTTCGATAGATTTGGTTACGGAGTTCGTAAATAAATACCTTTCTAAAAACTCAGTAGGTACCTACCCAATCGACCATAGCATCACTTAAAACATAATTATTATCCGACTAAAGAATTAAAACGAAAATGATTGCACATTTTCAGGAAGTAATGCCTCAAATATGAATGAGCGATTACTATAAACTCACAATAAATTATCAATTGCCTGTTTATAAGTAATGATTAATGAATGATTCAGCTTGATATCGTACGCATTACTCATCCTTTACACTTTGAAATAGGTATATCATTCATTTTAAGGTTGCAGTTTGCAGTCAGCTTTTCTGCCAAGAATCATTCAAACAGCTGACGTATGATGGTCGCGGTTATCATATGTCGTAGCTTTATCAATTCAGCTTAAACTATATAATATATAATGTCTGTATCTCACTTGCGTGGTATTAAAAAGTTATATTTTGTTCTATCATGTCATTCACGTCTCACCGCAAATATGGTTGAACCTTTTATCGTTTATTTTGTCGTGCATCAAGATCACATTTACATAGGTACCAAGTTTTTAGATCGTCATGGCTACGACGACGCGCGATTAGAGACCAAAAACCCGCGACCATCATAATTTTCAACAAAACCGTCACATATCAGTAACATAAGGAAGTAAGGCAAAGAAACGCAACATAGATCTCTCTGCCTGCAGATAGAGATGGAACTAATGACAAATAACGTACCTAACATAAATATTTAAACACTCACTTCAGCTTTGTCTCTATTCTTTTTAGAAATAATAATAGTTATGACAGATTTCGTGTTGTTTTTTCAAATGTGTTTAATTACGAGTACGTTTAACACACAGATTAAATTACCTCTTTTTTTCTAATAGGGGTTAAAAAATAAGCCCGTCAAATATCTTTAGGTATTTTCCTGAATAAGACATGTCAGGTAGTCATTATTGTGTCGATATTATAATTATCTAAACTTTTACGGAAACAAACGAGACATTATTAAATTATATTAATGTTATGACGGATTAGCAACGGACGTGATTGATCTCACATGTACCCTGTACTGTCTGTACCCTCACGAGATCATTGTCTTGTTAGGGATAAGACGCTTTGTCACGACGGGATATTTATAGATCACCAACGCACTTGGCGAATAAACGCGCGGTTAAAATAAAACATTAGGAAACGCCTGTCAAGGTACGGTACTAAAAGTGCCTTTTGAATCTATGCCATTTTATGTCATACGTAAATAATACCAACCAAAATATACAACCTTGGCTTACTTTTGACGTGCTCCCGATTCCCAATGATGGTGTTAGCCGTCTTTATTTGTTCAAGCAAACATTTAATCAAAACATTATCTTTCTTTCTAAACCTTTTCTCTATTGTTTCCTTACCCTTTCGCTATTGCACGGGGTTCTTCAAAAAGCAAGTATTCAGTGTTCTGAAAGGTCTGAATGTCGGTAACACAAAAGTCACTCCTTTGATGTTGCTGATGTTCATAGGCGACGACTGCGTGTCATCCGACGGCTCGATTACTAAGTAAGTTAGATAAAAAAATCAATTTTTGTAAAATTAAGCGTTTTTAGTGGTCAAAAAATGCGGCGTTTTTATAATACATGGAGCTGTTTAAGCATGCAAATCGCAATAAGTACACACACAATGTAGTCGTGTTCCGTTATGCCGACTAAGTATTTTGCATTACCTATACCCGATCTTTGTTTTAAAAACAAAAACACTGTTTTGTATCGTGTACGTATTGGTTAACGGTAAACAAACTAACTGTACTTCAAAAGACATAACTACATACATATTTTACATTACATGTTACTTACTTATTTTCTTATTGTTCGAGCGCAATAACAAAAAATAAAATTCGATTACTTTTATGTACACCAAATAATTTCTGGTTTTCTTTGCTAATAGGGTAAGTACATATGTAGCAGTGTTGGCCGAAAGTTAATGCAAATTGAAAATGCTGGCCATTAACCATTATAAATTGAATCGTAAACTATAATCGTCCGATACGGTTTAAGGTTCAATTTATAATGGTTAATGGCCAACATTTTCAATTCGCATTAACTTTCGGCCAACACTGATATGTAGGTACTTATAAATATTTACCATCAATATGACAAAACAAATAATGATTTGTGTTGTAGATTTACTCGTAGAATTTAAAAAAATGTGCAACACAGAACGAAACAGACGATAAGTACTAATAGGTACAGTCACCTGCCATAGTATGTTACTCAACAATCTTATTTGTAGAGCCATAAGCGCGTGTCACATATTTTTGCGGCCTTCGAAGAGTAACATACCTACATATATTATTGCAGGTCACTGTATAACAATATATTTTCTTGACTATTATTGTAGTACACACATTTGTAGCTGGTGACATTAGCGGTGTGCAATGTTAACGGCTGTAGTAAAACTCAAGTGTATTGTTAATGATGTCGAACAGAGCTGTTTAGCATAATAGTTCTCTTTGTGAAATTTATTCGTGCATACTTGTATTACTGGCATAATGTTGTAAGCATCAGTAAGCTTGAGTTAATGCTTTAAAAGCACTAGAAAATAGGTTTAGAAATACTTTACGCTGTTACCGAGAAAGCTGTTTAGGGTAAGACTTAAGTGAATTCTGTTTTTAAGATAAAAGGTGCCTAGAAGTATGATTGAGCGCATAAAACCATCCATTTTGCAAAAGGGGGTTTGTATTGACCTTGAATTTCAAAAAAACATCCGTTTCGTTCTAGCATAGTTTGTAATATTTATTTATACGATGCAATACAATACAATTAGTCTATATGGCACACCTCACATACTCGTAGATTACAATAAATATCTACATACGTATGACTTTACTGCTAGGCAGTCTCATTATTTTTATTATGTAGGTAGGTTAGGTACCTATTATTCCGGAGGTCATATGAGGAGTGTCTTTTCAAAAGGGTTTATTTTTTTCTTAGCGGTACTTCTAGAGAGAACCTTGCTCCAGAAAACTTAAGATCCAATTTAGAAATAGATTCCCAGAAAAAATAAACCCTTTTGAAAAGACACTCCTCATATGAGATGACATTTGTTAAAAACAAGAAGAGTTCTTATCTTATCAAAAAGAGGTGTAGGTAATAATAATAAATCAAAGACACAACAAATTAAAATTTCGTCTCCATCTTTCCAGAAAAACCTGCAAGTCATGCGGCTGCGATCGCCTGCAGCACTCCGTGTACCACGAGGAGCTGGACTCCGTGCGAGACCGGCTCGGGCTGCGAGACCGGCCGCAGATAGGCCTCGGGCTGGACTCGCCGCCTGGACTCACTCACAAGCAGGTACGTGCAGCTTGCAGGCGAGGGGCACTCCGTGCGAGACCGGCTCGGGCTGTGAGACCGGCCGCAGATAGGCCTCGGGCTGGACTCGCCGCCTGGACTCACTCACAAGCAGGTACGTGCGGTTTGCAGACGAGAAATTTTCCATACGCGACCAAAACGGTCTGTGGGAATAGCCGCAGATGTCTGTCAGGCTGGTCTCGCCACCAGAACTCACACACAAACAGGTACATCTAGTGCAGGCGAGGAGAAGAACTCCGTGTGCGACCTACCCTGTAAACATGGCCCTAGACAGAGACCAAATATCGAGAAACCGTTACTGCTGAGTGACGTTTCATCAGTCCTCCAATTGTGGTTGGTGCAACCGGCCCTAAATCGCATTGATTCAACGTAAACTTTGTAACAGGTGTCGTTAAATAAGGTGATCGAACTTAACATGATATGACACTTACATGTTCATTATTGTAATTAAGGAAAACAATGAGCGATATTTCATAAACAGTGTAGGTAGTTGCACTAGGAAGGAAAACTGTTTGATAACTGCTCTGAATTATAGTACTTACAGCAAATACCTCTCTTATCAAAGCGTTTGCTTCCAGACGGAACTGTACTGGGCTTCGTTGGCGGAACGTGCGCCGAGCAACGTAGGCGGCGCCACTGGGGCGGCAGCGTGGCGCGCCTGGCGAACTAGAGCGCTGGCCACACAGCTGCCGAAGCAAGACTTATCTCTCTCACACTGCCGACATATCGATGAGGTCCACCGCAAGCAGTTTGAAGACTTCGTCGCTGCTAGGAATGAAATAGCTCTAGATATAGGTATGTTTACTAACAAAAGTTTAGCTATAACGCCATCTGTCGGTGAGTAGTCAAACTAGAGTTTTGTTTACAGGTGTTGCTGGTCAGCATCTTAGCGCGCCGGTGGGATGTTTAGGTTGCGATAAGCCTATTCGGAGCGGAAGTATCTCTATCTGCGCACCGCGGTTAGGCCAAGAGGTACGAGTAAATTTGTACTAACCTTTTTTTTTTCATTTATTAAATCCAAAACAAAATTACAGTGTAATTATTGCACTTATCTGCCAAACTGCATGTAAGTTTGTTGGCAGAAAAACGAAGTATACTAGTGTATCGTATACTGGTGTTATAAAACTTATAATTATTAATACAGCAGTCTTTTTTTTATGTATCTTATTCTTAACTTACATACGAGTGGGGTCTTAAAATCTACATGCTATCATTAATGCAAACAGAAGTACATAAATGAGAGAGCTGTGTAAATTTGTAATAGTTCTGCTACTCGCCGCTAGATGGCGCTAATATTAAATTAAATTTTATATGTGTTTGATGACTTGTTTTCCAGGCGTTGTTCCACCCAGCCTGCTTCTCCTGCTCGGAATGCGACGAGCTGCTGGTGGAGCTGGCGTACTGCGCGCTGGACGGCCGGCTGTTCTGCGTCAGGCATTACGCCGAGCGGCTGAAACCGAGGTGCCATGCTTGCGATGAGGTTAGTAGTATGTTACCTATAAATAAGATTTTCTAGTCATTAACTAGCTTTTATTGGACCTCTCGCATACTCCTATTTTATTTTATTTTAATTATTAGGCACACAAAACAGATAAAATTTGTTACATGAAATAATTATTTTCAGTACAGGTTTTGGTTGGGAATGCTATCCAAAGCATGTATGCACATCATAAAAACATATTGGAGCGAAAACTACAACTATGCTATGGCTACAGCTAACTAACTTAATTACACAGTAAAGTAATTTTTGACACAAAACATAATAATTCACATTAAGAAAAGAGTGAAAATAAAGCAAAGAACTTTAGTATTCACACACACACACATTAAAGGCAATAGAAAATTAAAAAGTGATTAACGAGACGTGTATGTATGTATATCTACAGGTTTGTAAATTATCTGCCTGCCTTTAAATATTACAAAAAGTCGATATCGAAAGCCGATAGTAAACAGCATAAACAGGTAAGGTTCGGTTCGGCTCCGTTTGGCCGTCGACGGCCGACGCGTCGGCGTCTTTTTCGCTCTTATTGCGTGGACATAAAGTTTCATTTCTATTGGCATTGCCGATTCCGCGTCGATAAGTTTGGGGAGACCCTAAACGTGTACAGCCTCGATCAGATATATCAAAGCGGCCAAGATTATTATTTTTTGAATGAAAATAAAAAGAGAATTCTAAACCTAACCTTGGGTTTTTCTAATGCTAGCATGCATTAGATGTACCCATGTATTAACATACCTATTTCCAACAACTAACATAAACAAATTTGAAACGACAGTTGAATTATGATACAAATTAATCAAACTTTAGAGAATCTGCGCCAAATGTGTTTAATCAATAACGACAATAAAATAATCAATCTGAAAAATAGAACGTATATGGACGACAGTCAAAGTTCTTAGGAAGTGTGCTAATATATAAATGCCAAGGGGCCAAAAATAGCGCACTCGTTATTAATTAAATTATTTAAGTACAGTGGAACCTCGAGAACTCGAACCTCGATAAGGCGAAATCCTCGTTAAATAAAATGTCATTCCCTTCCCTTCAAAGTTTCAGCTCCATACCTCGAAATATCTCATTAAGACGAAGTAACCAACGATTCCCTTCACGACATTTCAATACAAATTTGACCTCTATAACTAGAAAAATGAAATTTGACCTCTATAACCGAAAAAATTGTTTTATCACCTTTATATCTCGAAGTTATTTACTAACAAACCTCTTATAACTCGAAACAATAATAGCAGTACTTTACGCGTTTGTATAATTACCTCTCTAATAAGAATTTTTCATGCGATTTACCTCTACCCGAAACCTCTTTAAGGCGAACAAAAAGTTATAAGAACCTCCCTAAGTCGATGCCCTCTATAAGACGAAACCTCGTTAACGCGGAGTTTTTGGCGTTTCCCTTGAGATTCGTGTTATCGAGGTTCCACTGTATATAAATATAAGATGTCAAAATTGTCAAAGATATTATATGAATTTTAAAAACGACACTTTGTAATAAAGGCAGGGTATATTGAGCTGGACAGAATGGACAGGTATAAGTACCCACGAGTCAGTCTGGTCTGGAGTTCAATATTGCATTTCAATTTGACATGTCGATATTAGATTAGATTCACATTGGATGAGACGTACTTGCATCCGCTAGGGCTAAACCGGGTGTGTTAGAGCGCAACAAACTCATAGCCAGACTGCATTGGAATAAGACTAATCAAGCAGAATGTGGGCCCTGTATGGGAAGTGTGCTGGCAAATGTCAGGTGGCCAGGAATAGCGCGCCCGTCTCGTTTTGTTTGGAATACCTTTAATTTGGACAGACTCGTGTTGCGTAAGAAATTCGCGAGGTTGTTCACGACCATAAATAAGTGAGGTCTGTGGCCTATTTTATAAAGCTACAAGTTACAATTTACAAGCGGAAGTCTCTTTCTAACCCTATGTGTTAGAACGAGACTTCCGCTTGTAAATTGTAACTTGTAGCTTTATAAAATAGGCCACTGGTGATGCAGTTTAGGTAATCAACTTATGACGTTATTCGTAAACTGCTGTCAAATCTAACAAATATAACTTTTTTTATAATACTGTGCTCTAATTTTCGATTTATAAGTTATAAGCGTAGCATAAATATATTTTATGTATATTGAAGGTAGGTACTTTATAAAACGTAAAGAAACGCGCCTTGATCATTATTGTAAATTAATGGATCTTTTAGACTAGGCCTTTGCTACACTCAGGCGGGTCTCATTAGAAGACACATGTCTCTAACAAAATTCCAAAGAACTCAAGTTTCATATTACTTACCTATTTATTAGTACTTATAGTGCAAAATGCGTTGAATAATCAACTAAGCTAAAACAGACATACAAGCTAAGACAGACCACATAGAAAAAATAAATATATATAATACAGCTATAACACTTTAGTCTCAAAGTATAATTAACCCACAAATCTAGTCCATATTTCAGCCTAGTTATATTTCGAGTGCAACCACAAATATTGTTCTAAATATAATCCAACTTTTCAATAAGTCGGCCTGACTATGCCAAGCAATATTAACTGGCTCGGATGCTGGGCTGCCGCGATATTGTAACGATACTGAAACGAAAGCAATGACTGTTAAAGTCCATCCTTAGAAATTTCGTATTTAAACAGTTACAAGTTCAGAATGCATGGTTTTAGTTAAAATATTTACTTGTTCAAATTAAACGCTAAACGCTCTAGGTAGAGCTAAAGCCCTGACCGTACTTTTCAAAATAGCTGGGAGAAAATGGAATAACATATGTGACGTTATCTATGAAAAGGACCTTATTGTCGATGGCGGTTACGCCATTATTAACGATGCTCCGATATAAATACAATGCCGCGCGACGCTGTGCGGCGTAAGCGCCATCGACAATAAGGTCCGTTTTCATAGATAATGCCCCATATGTATAAGGTACATAAACATCCTAGTGGTTCAACATGATACATGCCCGATAGATGACACATTTAACTATTTCATATATGTAATGGGACAGTGTCGAGTACTCGGACCTTACCTTACTGCCTGAGTTAGAATTTTTTTACATGTCCGAATGAGTTCACATACAGATGAAGTGCATAATTATTTTCCATCGTATTTTCACGGAAACGTACGAACGTGTCTTGCTATTTCAGTCAGTGTCGATACAAAAAGTACTAAGGTTGACTGAAGTAGCATGACAAATACGAACGATTGCGAGAAAATACGATGGAAAACAGTTATGCACTACATCTGTACCTATACAGGATGCTTCCTGTAGCAGGAGCAACAAATTAAACTGTAGGCTGTAGGTACTCCTCAAACTGACACATTTGTTCAGCAACTTTTGAAAATAACTCATGTTTTGATTTTTATTACACTTTTAAGTTTATTCTAAGACGCAATGTATTGCAAATTTTGTTATGTTTAAAGCGTGACAAGCAACGTCAAACACACTGATGTCAGCGTACATTGAAGGCAATATTTATTTAGTATGAAAAAGAGGAAGTCTAAAGGATTCATAATTTTTAAAAGTTGCTGAATAAATGTTGGTCAGTTTCAGGAGTATAGCCTACAGTTTAATTTATTGTTCCTGTTACAGGAAACACCCTGTATATGAAATTTTAAGTAATATTTAACAACCTACAGTCTTCATGGCAATATAGGTCAGTCAGCAGCAGAATCATTGACGCAGCATAACAATCAGAATAATCGCTTGCAAGATTTCAACTGACAATATGAATTACGAGGCGCAACTGCGCTCGTTCATTCATGCAAAGTGCATTACCGTTGGCGTATATAAATATTTCCTGACTGGCATCTACGCATCAACTAGATAATAATTAAACTTGTGAGGTAGGGCAGGGTGTAATACACTTATTTTAATCTAATACCTATATACGTGAATGCATACTCCGAAGTTTTCGTTGTTTACCGTATTAGACAGCGTATGAAATAAATAGATTAGGTATACAGTTTACGACAAAATTTCGAGGAAAGGGAATGCACCCCACTTGCTCGCCACGCTCTCACAAGTTGCTGAGTTGAGTGGGCAAAGTGCACAAATGCACATCCTCCCGCCTTAAACTAGCATCATACTAAAGTCGACTGTCGAAGTCACGATCTTACGATAGCTCCGTCTTTATCGCTCTTACTTTAATTGCAGCGATAGATTGGTATATAAACGTAAGGCGTCGGGTTCACCTAGGCAATTGCCATAGGCAAATACTCTTGTCTTGTTCCTAAAATCCCTCTCGACTTAAGACTACGAGACTGCATCCTAGGCATGCATACATTATTATTAACTGAGACATCGTAACTGGTCTAGGCCACCAATTATTGTCCGTTAATTTTAACGTTTATTTTGACAGTTAATTACATGTAGTTCAATTTGTATTGGTGTCTGTGTAATTTACTTTAACACGCTCTATTTATCTATGAATCTTTCTGAACATCTATGCCCTAGATGTGACCTATAGTACTTAATGTATTTAAGTTTCCAGTTTTTTTTATAATCGTACCTTAGTAGGTAGACATTTACGGTATTATACTTCTAAAGACTTTGTTGTAGGTATGTGCTTATTATATGCAATGCGCGGCGGTTGAAAGCAGTATATAGTATATGCTATCGAACATATTTGTATGTTGTACTGAAGTAATAACCAAAATCTCATATGCAAACAGCTTCCTTAACGTATGACCACAGCTTAAATGACTTACAAATGTTATTTTTAACCCCAAACTCCCACAGGTAGGTACGTAGCAACAGCAGCTCTAAATTTTCAATCGCTTGTTACTAAATGAATAATACACTTCGGTATGTGTTTAGGTACTGGTTACGGAGCAAAAATAAACGGTTAAACAGTAACACCTCTTAGCAGTTGTGATAGACGCTTCGGCTTATTTGAACGTATTTTGCACGATTTTTGGAGCAACTTTTGAAATATCTTTGTGCGGGGACGCGGTGTGGGGTGTTTCATCGTAGAGGTGAGTAGATTTTGTCACAAGAAAATTGTAATGTATCAACCGTCTATTTTAAACTTTAATTCAATATTTTTTCTTCTTCAATCTTCTTTTTAAATAAAAACAACTAGGTATAGCCTGACATACCAATTAAGTCAGAAGAAAAAGTCGGCAAATTTACTGAGAAATTGTATTGCCAGACTATACCCCATTACACACCTGTGAAATTAATGCGAAAATTAACATGTTTACGTAATAGCATAAATTAAGTTTTCTTTAATTATTGCCATAGAATCCGTCTTATTAAGTTACCTCTGCACTGCACCGAGTTTGACAGTACAAAGTGTGGAAATGGCATATTTTAATAGAAATTTTACATTTATCATGATATTACCACACTTTGTCATTGCAAATGCCATGCAGACTTAGTTTGGACCGACTCTACCTACTCCACCCGTGTTATTCTTTCATCGGCTAATGCAGCAATACCCAAAGCTAAGTGTGCCAAATTCTATGCATTTAAGACATGATGCGTTGAACATAAACATCTTTATCCCTGCAGGCGGGTAATACCTAATTAACATTTCATGTGAAGAGCTCATGACCCATATTTCTAAAACCAGCAGTTGGTAAACTTTAATTTGGTATTTTCGGTAGGTAGGTAAGTACATTTGTATTGTGTCGCAGAACGTAAGGGCCTATACCTAATGACTGCAAGTCCTTGGTTACCTATACTCGTACGGTAGCTTAGAATGTATAATTCAGCACGACACAAACACTAGCTGCCTTAGCAATAGTATAATACGACCCTAGTTTCATGGGCGTTAGAGCGTTTGACAGTTTGACTACTGTTACAAATGCTTTAGACATGTCTAGAGTTGCACTGCTTTATCGACTTTTTCTATAATACCCGTATCTTGTCCGTGTAAAAGTCATTACAATGTTTTATGTAATTGTCACACCCAGCGGTTGAATAAAAAAAAAACATTTCTTAGTGAAGCCCCACAAAATTTTAAGAATATATCTTTCGAATTTCAGGTACATATGCCTAAATAACGGTACTGTATAACATATACATATTCATATGATCATTTTGTGCTAACCTTTAAAAAAAATGTTAAAAAGCTTTACTCCTTCGATTAAAACTTTTTCTAAGATAATTTATTGAGAAGGTAACAATTTAACCACACATTGAAAAAAAAATCTGAGGAAGGTATATATGTATGACACATCAACCGATATGTCTAACGTTACTATATTTAATTAATCTGTCCTACTAGCCACAGCTTAAATTAAACTTTAATATGTCTACGCCCTAAAGACTGACATAAGCAAACTTTTCTCACTTTTACTATAGATACCGCGTGTGGCGTAATGCTAATCTAATTCGCGCTCCAGTTAATTGAATGCTAATTTGCACTTAGGAAACCAATGATATCCACAGTTGTTTCATTTTTTAGAAGGTAAATTATATTTTCTATAGAAAAAACTCACGCCATGACAGTTCTTAGAATGCGTTCATCGATCTCCCAAATAGCGATCGATCGCTTTGAAGTCGTGTCGTGTTAGTTTGTTTATAGCTACTTCGATGTAATAAATATAATTGACGCACGCACACGACACGAACACCAGTGGCGAGGCGACGCCTACTTCAATCCTCTTTCGACAGTTACCGTGGTCGTGTCTTCCAGGATTAAAAAAGCAGGAATTATTAATTAAAAAGTGAACGCGTCCATAATATGGAGTTCTGTATTTGAATTCGCGCGCGAGCGGCTGTGGGTTTTGTGTGCGTTCGGAAATTTGACACATTGAGTAAGTTTTTTCTTTTAATTGTCGTCCTAGTTCTTTTTTAATTTTTCCAAAAAAAATCTAAACTGTCATCTTATTTGTTTTTGAAAATAACCTTCATGTATGCCAAATGATTAACAGGAACCTAATTTTATTAATTTTATCTAGTACACAGTACAGTATTTTTGCCTAAATATTGCACAAGGCAGAAGTAAGTACTTAACTGAATCATACAACAACAGTAGGTACTCACATCCATATCCGAACTTGGTAACAGACACGCGACTTCCATTTAAAAAAGTTGACCCGTGCTGAAAGTTTTAACGCATAAGTAATCATAGTGATACCGAGATATTGACACTATTGACAATCTTAAACGGTACAACTGGACATACGAGTACACTTGAGTACAGTCCAGTGTTGCCAGGGCTCTGGAGTCATAAGTTACGTTTCGTTTCCCTAAAAGTCACGTTTTTGCTGCTTAAGTCACATTTTTATAGTATGGGTTGGTAAATCGATTTTAATAGAAGAAATTCCGAAAATAATATATTACACAAAAATTCTACTAACCTTATATGATTTTATGTGATCGATTTCATGAATTGTAAGTTCCTTTTTTTATTTCTTGATTTTTTTTTCGTTTTCAACACGAAAAAAAAATTACCATAATAAGTTATTATAAAGTCTGTCAAATAACTATGTCAGTGGAAGAGGGCGCGAAATTAAATTCTCTTTGGGATGATAGACCCTTCGCGCCTAAATTTTTTAAATTTGACGCTTTTTTCTACTTAATGAAATGGCTTGACAGACTATAGTTTAGGCCTGTCCAGACGAGGAAAATTTTTCGACGGTCTGATTGAATTGTCCGATTGGGTCGGGACGTGCGGACGCAAACGACAATTTGGCTCGCCGATTATGACCGATAGTACCGATATAATGGAGTACGGACGCAAGAATACCAATTTGTGACGCTAGTTTTCGCGGTTAGGGGCATTTTTTAATTAACAGCGGTCAAATATCACCATAAAATTTAAATTGATAAAACTGGCCAAATTGGTGTTTGCGTCCGCGCGTCCTAGTTTGATCGGATAGTTTGGTCGGATTGGCGGGGGATGATCTTCGTCTGGACACGCCTTAATCTACCAAACTTAACCCAGTCACATGAGTCGACAAACTACTAACAAGATACAATTAACAGTCAGTCAGTGCGAGAGAAATTTTTTAAAGTTTACTCTGTTTAAGCCCCCTCCAGACTATGTGCGTGAATCGTGGTGTGAAAGCGCGAACGCGAGTGTGGTGTCGATTTCCCTGTCTGCGAATCTTTAATCAAAAGAAAATAAAAAAGTATATGCGTAAATAATTTACCCCCGGCTAAAATTAATGGTTTTAGAGCGCTCAAAAATCTCACAATAACTGATGTAGTACAATGAGTAGTATAGATACAGACTAAAAGAAATGAATCATTACTAATGATTCATTACACAAAAAAAAACTCTTATCAAACTATATAACACCAACACCGTCACGTCAAGGTAACAAAACTCATTTTGCCATGACTATGATAAGACCTACTTAGTAATAAACATGATTGTTGATGTATCGTCAAGGGTCAGTGCAAAGTGTCAAATTTAAAGGGCTTAGTAAGCTTGGTTGGAAGCATTCCTAAATAATACGAATTGCAAAACTAAACTTGTCCAAAAATCGACTATCTTCAAAAGTCACAAAAATTGCCCCAAAATCATAAGTCACGCACATGTCACACGAGAAGGCGAAAAGTCACGAAAAATGTGACTTTTGTGACCATCTGGCAACACTGGTACAGTCAGCAATTCAGCATCAAAAGTAGCGGATCAGACTACGCGTCAAAAGTATCTGCCAGTCTGAAATAGCTTAAGAAGGAAGTACCTACCTATAGCACGTGATCGTCCATACAAAAATGGAAAACGTTTATACGTTAAATATTTTCCACTAGGTTTCTAGGTATTCCTTTTTTCTAAATTTGCAATACAAAAAAAGTATTTTTTTTAAAGAATATATATGCCTAGAATATATTATGCTGAAGCGATCGTCATCAAAATGAAAGTGATACCTATGTTAAGATTTAGTTAGTGGAAACCGTTTTCTCCCGAAATGGAAATTGTATGGAAAGAGTAGGTACCTTTTGTCAGTAGCTAATGCCCTCTTAACAAGCAGATATAAATATGACTGTAGAATACTCGTAATTAGACTGTAGAAAATATCTTTGAACGAGAACTGGGAACCGATTTTCGAATTTCGGGCGCTCGATTTCGTCACTCGAAAATCGGTGGAAAACGGTGAAATTCTAATTTTTGAATTCGAGCGATAGAAATTGGGAATCTAGTAGTATGACCACTCGTTTTCAATTCTATTAGTAGAATTTTAATGCCTAATAGTGGAGATATTATTGAACGAAATACACGAAATCAGGCGGTCGAAATTAAAAAATCGGCCCCCTGTAGAGATTTATCTTTATTTGGGAAAGTACATAAGAGGGTAGCAGATCAGCTAATTTTGATGCTGACAGTACATGTTCGATTAGAAACTAAATAACTATATCTGGGAGACCGAGCTTTGCTCGGAAAACATATAAAAATCTAAAATGCGCGTTTTCTCAGAGATAAGACCTCGCTAGATCGATTTATCGCCCCCGAAATCCCCCATATAGCAAATTTCATCGAGCCGCCATTAGAGCCGTTTCCGAGATCCCCGAAATATATATACATAAATAAATATACATATAAATAAATAACCAAGAATTGCTCATTTAAAGGTACCTATTAGATTTTAGCAATTAATGTGAGAGGTGAGAATTAGTCATTAGACTAATACAATACATACGTTGTGTCTTAACTTAGGTACCTACGTATTATTATGTTGACAAGGATGATTTTTAGGTTGAGAAAATACCTATTGTCATTAAAGTACCGCCTAAAGCCTTAATTTCGCTAAATATGATGGGTTAAATGGCGCATCTATGCTAAGCTCTTTAAAATAGTAGGTAGTATGTTAAGTTACAAAACATCAAAAAATGTTTTCAAATAACATAACTCATAGCTTATTTTACTTGACTACAATTTTACCAAACAAGAAATAAAATTTTTAATATAGGATTTTTGAGTTTTGACAGAATTGAATACAGGTACATTTATATAAATGTTCTTATATATGACACTGTTAATCGTAAGATTGTGAACCCGTTAGTTTATAATCTAACGTAATACATTATTACTGCTTGCATCCTACCTAGCTGCTCGGCTTATGCAGTAGGTTGATTTTGTTGTAGTTCCGCTACTGAACACTAGATGGCGCTGTGCTCTATTAACACGTTTGACTATGTTTCTGTACGTACCTATGTCCCTAGATAAGTTTCGCAATAGACAAATATGATTCAAAGAGGTGGCCTATCACATATAATTTTAAAAACTAATATTCGCTAGGTGCACGACTGGTGCTGCCCTCATTTTGGCAGACTTTCTACGTTAAAGCTTATGGAGTAAAATTAGTTCAAGCGGCTGCCGCTAGTACTAATGGCGGCCATTCCATAAGATTACCTGTGTTTGTGACGATCAGCGCCACTTCCCCCTCCACCGACTTCGCACCTTGCCAATATGTCCATAGACAATGTTTGGCTGGAAAATATTTACTTTCTTTTCAAATGTGCTTATAAAAAAATTTAAGCACACAAATGGGGCGATATCACTAGCTGCCAACAATACAAGTCGATTGTAGCCCCACACGCCGATGTTATCGAGACAGTTGTTTCAGCTGGTGCCGGTAGTTGCCAGCAAGTTGACGGACATACATATCGACTGTCAACATTAACAGACAGTTTGACAGAGCAGTGGCAAGTGATCGTAGGACTGTTTGACTGCTGATACGTACCTAAATGTTCCGAATGTATCCATGAGGAATTTTCAAAAATGTACTTAGGGTAAGTTGTTGATCAATGAAACACCAAAAGTTCAAACCTTCCTATCTCTGATGTTTTTAAAGTTATGACTGTTATGAGTGTAATATTGCGTATGAAGATAAACAATTTAGTTGGCTATCGTATGGCATTCTCGGATTCTATTTATTTTTAACAGTTTCTGTATTATAATCCTTTTTTCAAAAAATGAGTTTTGTTTCATTGTGTACTTATGCATGTTCTCAATGAAACACTGTAGTGAAATAATTAAATTACAATTATCACATTGTCCCATTCTAATAAAGTTGCAAATCGCCTAAATATTCATGCTACTCCCCATAGCAACAACAACATCTACAAAAACATTTTTTTTTTCTAAACGTCAAGAATGACGTCGTTCCGAAAAAAGAGGCACGTAAATGAGTGATGTAACGAGCGTAAGGATTAAAATGGCTGCATTAGAATCACTAGCCAATATGAAGACGAATGGTCTTATGCCACAAGTCTACACTGTTTACGCACTACCAATAAAAATTTGACTCAAAATAACCTGAACTGTTTAGAATTTGCACTAGATTATTCTAATACAAGGTCAGCGTGTATATAAACATTGAACTATATTTCTGTCGTCGTAGTCGGTGTAGGCCGAGCGTAAAACGTTTTCATTCATTCGAAATGTAGCGTAAAAAATTGGCAGTCTCTAGTAAATTCCTAATACTTACCTATTTTGAGAAAACAAATAAAAGCTATAAAAAGTTTTCATAACAGCCTATCCTACCACGTACTTGTATTTTTAGTCAGAGGCTTATAATTATCTATATATATAAATGCAAGTGTCCTGACTGACTTAAAATTATACGTAAGTATCAAGGAAGTAAGTTTTCTGGAACAATTTCGCATCATACATAACGTGAATTAAGCTTCTAGTCTAGTCTTTTACCTACGGGGTATTTTTGAGCGTCTCAATACGAGCATCGTTTTGTGGAGGGCGCCGGAATGATTCTATTTTACTGACGTGTATTTCGATTGATAAATATTTAATAATATCTATTTAATAGCATTCATTTTGAATCGATTTGTGTTGATTTTGTATTAGCTTTATATTAGCACGAGAAGTAACAACTTTGGCCCCTTGGAAAACCATAATTATTAGTTTTGATCAAAATAATGTTTTTTTTTAAAGATTTTAAAGATTTTTTTAAGCGTTATACACATTTTTACGAAATACCTTTACACGCCAATAAACCGAAATTTACACTAATTACACTAGTGTTTTATCCATTCCCTATTCCCAAATCGACAACAGTCGTCACTCGTATACTTACTGTGGAACGGCTACACTGCTAGTAAATTGTTTATTTCCGAAATTTTCCGTATTTTCTTACTACATACTGTCTCGTGTTATAGGGAAATACCCTGCGCGATGGGTCCGTCCTGCGCGCAGCGGTCCTTGCGCACGGCCCGCGTGACGTCACGCGGTGTCGGGTTGCGCACGCTTTCACTCGCATTGACCTTGATTTTAGGTTATTTACGGACAGGGATAGCGGACTGAAGAATTCCGGATGGACGCAAGGAAACCGACAAATAAGTCGCACGCGTAAATCGCTTTTGGAGCGATGTTTAGTTCTATTTATATACTCGATTGTGTTACTGCACGTAGGTTTATCGAAAGCAAATTTGAATTTGCAAATCAAGCTTGTGCACGCAAATATTTTGGCAAGGTTTCGTAAGCGATAGACATCTACGTCTGAACCAAAATTTAGGACTTATAGTAATGACTAATTAACTAAAAACTTAAGCAACTGTTTGACTTAAAAAGGTATAACGTAGGTAACTACTAACTAGTGATCAACATGCTAATGCACTGTGACTGTGACGAGCACTCGCATTGTACAATTTATTTGAACCCTAAAATATTGGCCAAGGAAAAATATGTAATTTGAATTTATTATAACTTACAATGATTCCAATCTGAAATGTTTGTCTAATTTGTCAAAAAATATTTAGGTAATTGGATGAAAAATAAAAACTTGAACCTTGACCCATTTGAGCTTGTAAAGGTTACGCGCAAATAGTTAATTTAATAAACTTGAACAAATACCTAGCACGTCTACCCTCGCGAGTCGACTCGCGTTGTGAGATAAATATAATAAATCCCCCCTCTATCTCTCTCTCTATCTGTTGTGTGCGAAAGAGACGGACGATGCTATTCATTTGAGTGGCGATTTGTCAGACACGATAGCTGCACAGGTGTAAAATAACGCTAAAATATATTCCTCCGCGGTTTAAATGGATTTGCTCCGAATGTAAACAAGTTGAGATAAACCTTGGCCTTAAGCGAGACTGCTGAAGGTTGGTACGTCTCGGTGTTCGGTAATATTTATTTACACAACATTGACATATTCAAGGGAGACTGATGTACCTAACTCTTTTATATACATTTAAAATGTGATGCTCTCCGTTTGCTATAGAAGTCAAGAGCGCAAGAAGAGTTATTTATCATCAACGTACTTAAATCATTAAAGTCATGCACCTACTTATATAATTTCTGATGATGCCGTATATGAATTAGGTTGGCATAAGCATCGGTAGGTACCTACGGTGATTTTGCAATGGACATGATCCTTTTGATCCTGAAGTATGTACGTAATAGGTAAATTATTAGAGTCAGACTAATCGTTTCGTGATTTTTGTGCTGTTAATTGTGCTTGTTGTCTTAATTAAATCTTTGATATCTTAGGTTGTTAGGGTACTATCCAATTTAACTCTTAGTAGTATCGTTCAAGTAATAACGCCAAATGATAAAACTTCCTATTACTACACATTTAATAAACTCAAAAAGTACTAAACGGATTTTCCTACCGGATTTCCGTACCTATAAATAAAGTTATTCTTGAAGTGAAGTTTTAGGTGTATAGGTAAGTAATTTGTTAAGGTTTTATGAGTACCACATTCAAATTTAAATGCTGTGTGAGAGCAAGAGTGGAGTTACCTACTGACCTTAGATTTTTTTTATTAGAATTAAAATAGAAAATGAGAACCGCCCTGTAGTTACACTAGTTACCAAGTCCACTGATTTATGTATGTAAACCGTGTATACTGGAATGCTTTCCACACGACCCGCTGACGTACCTGTGACGTCACACTTCTGCAATTAGAACCGCGAAAAATAGTATTGATAGCGTTTTGAATCGGAACTGATTCATTTCGCCTTGTGTACGTGTCTGAGTTTAGAAATGTGACATACTAGATTGATGTAATACTTATATGTGCACGTAAAATACTACATTTTATACAAAAAGAGAAGGAAAACTCAAAACATACCAAGTTCGGTGCCAGCCGTTATTCACCTGTAGGTAACCGACCCGAATTGTCATTCCAGCGGTTTTAAATAGTGAGATCGTGAGGGACCCACAGATCTTAGGCAACCCACATGTGTCATCACTTCCGTCCTAAACGTTGAATCCCTAGTATCCCTACGTACCAGTATACCTACAAGCAGCCTTAGATAAAGCAACGATATTGCATCAAAATTTAGTTTAGTATTTCTGGATTAGCTGGACAAATTGAAGATCAATTTCATAATCAATCATAATTAGTTATGTATTACAGAGCTAATTATCGTCGCCGATCGGGTCAATTAAATATTTGGTCAATGGAATGCTTTTTTCAGAAAATAAACAATCTTCCTTTAACAGCAATGAAACCAGCTAACCAGCAAGCGATATCGCATTACGCCATCTGTCATCTATTTTCCCAGTTTGAATATCATTTAATATTTTCCTTGCCAAATATATTTTTCATTTATTACTTCTTACACAAAAATACACCTTCAAAATAATTCTTAACCTACACACACTAACATTTTATCGTCATATCATTATTGTCACTTTTGCTCATTGATCTCATGTAATAAAACAATTTGGCGCTATGTCAAAAGAGGATATTTACATGTATTTTTAAAGAAACCTTGCTCATGATCACATCACTTATGTAAACAGTCCGTACTCTCTTAACCAAGATGTCAGTGACTCACAATACGTAATAAAAATGTAATGTTTTTATATAGGTACATTGTCATTTGTTTTTAAATTCTGGAAAACTACTAAAATCGCTTCATCAGCAGGCAATACCTACGTAGCTTTTTTGCAGCTATTTAATCCCATAAAGCAATGCGTTTTCAAATGAGTGAAGATGGATTGATAATTATGTCATATACAGTGTGTAAATCCAATACGATACCGACTGGCAGCATCGTACTCTAGATCACATCAAAAAAGAGGCGGTGCCTGTATATTCTGTGCAAACCACATTCAAACCCAAAAACTGAGCTTCTTAGATGAATTTTCCGAAGACTATGTTTTTGAGTGTTGTGGTGTAGAGATAATCTCGATAAAATGTATCGTTATTTGTGTTTACAGAACGCCATCAACGAACGCAACTAATTTGCTACAGAAACTAGAAAGTCTAATAAGCAAGCTAAAACGTAAAACAAAATATAAGATAGTAATCGCTGGGGACTTCAATATCGATATACTTAAAGCCACAGAAAATTCGAATGAGCTTACAAGAGTTGCTTCAAATAATAATTTTATATTACATATAGATAACCCCACGCGTAGAGAAGCATGCCTCGACCAAATAATGTCAAATATCCCTGAATCTGAAAGTGAAATTCTCAAATTGGGTTTGTCCGACCACGAAACTGCACAAAGTTTAATGTTTCCAATTAGTAACATAGATAAACCAGTTCTTTGGTATTACCATTTTAAGAGAGATTATAGTCCAGAAAACGTAAAAAAATTCTGTGACTGTATCGCTAGCTTATCTTGGTCTGAAGTTTATACTGAAAATAACGTGGCAGTGGCGTTTAAAGACTTTCATGATACATTTACTCTTTTTTATAATTTGTGTTTTCCCTTCTTAAAAATAAAAACTACAAATAAGCCTAAATCTTGTGATTGGTTCACAATAGGTATCAAAAAGTCTGTCCAGACCAAGCGACAGTTGCGTTTTACTTATTACAAAAAACCAAGGGGTCACGCTAGTTGTTTAGACGCAAAACATAAGTTTAATAATTATTCAAAAATTCTTAGACGTTGCATACACAAAGCTCAAAGATGTGCAAACGCAAAATATGTTTCCCGATCGAAAAACATATGTAGAGCGACTTGGGATATAATAAAAAACGCTACTAAAACGCAATCACGTGATGCTTACATTGAAAAAATAGTCATTAACATCCCACAGATATTGCGAACGCTTTTAACGACTTTTACATAAATTTAACTAATTCAAACCTGGGTAACACTCCTACTTCTGCCAACTTAAGACTAGTAAAAGCAAATAACGCAAATATATTTTTGGTCCCAACTGATAAAAACGAGATTACTAAAATAATTAATGGGCTCAAACCTACAAACTCAGCTGGGTATGATGAAATCCAGACCAAGGTATTAAAAATATGTAAAGAGGAAATCGCTGAAGTACTTGGTTACTTAGTAAATATGTCTTTTGCCAGTGGAGTCTTTCCTATAACCCTAAAGAGAGCCTTAATCAAGCCGTTATTTAAGAAAGGTAGCAAGGAAAGTGTAGAAAACTTTAGACCTATCGCACTTATTCCAGTTTTCGCAAAGATATTCGAGAAGGTATTTCATGAACGCATAACTTCATTTTTAAACAAGTTTAATTTAATCAAAGCCGAACAATTTGGTTTCCAGAAAGGGAAATCGACCTCTTTAGCGGCGTACACTTTAACAAATAATATATTGAGTTACATGAACCAGAGTTTGCCAGTAACTGCTGTCTTTTTTGATTGATTTTGTCTGTCACAAGACCTTGCTAGCCAAATGTGAACTCTACGGTATACGTGGAGTCGTTAATGATTGGCTCAGAGATTACTTGCATGCCAGGACTCAGTTTGTGGAGGTATTACAAATTAATTCGAACAAAACAGTAACTACTTATCAATCGTCGACTAAACTTAACAATGTGGGAGTGCCTCAAGGGAGTATTTTAGGTCCATTACTGTTCCTACTGTATATTAACGATTTACCAAATGTAACGACGTTCAAATGTACTCTTTTCGCAGATGACCTGTCCGTCGTAATCCCTTGTCGTGACCCTAATACATATAACAAGAATATTAATGACACAATACAAAACATTGTAACCTGGTTAAACGAGAATAATTTAAATGTCAATTTCCAAAAGACAACATTCATCCAATTTGTAAACAGAAATGCTGTCAAACAACCTCTCATAGTTACTTTTTCAAATCAAATTGTATCGGAGTCCGATCAGACTAAGTTTTTAGGTATATGCGTGGATGATACTTTATCTTGGAATGAGCATATTAATAAAGTATGTAGCAAAGTAAACTCGTTTGCATATGCCTTATGGAGGTTGACAAAAATTAGCAGTAAAGAGACTGCAATACAGGCGTATCACGGCTATGTTTGCTCTGTACTCAGGTATGGTATTCTTCTTTGGGGAAATTCTAGTTACGCAAACAAAGCGCTGTTAGCACAGAAACAGTGCATCAGAGCTATTTGTGATGTAGATATATTGACCTCATGCAGACCTCTATTTAGAAATATGAAACTTCTGACTATGCCAAGCATGTATTTATATGAAATTTGTTTATTTGTTAGAGTGCATCCTGAACTTTTTACTACGTATAGGGACATTTGTCACTTTAATACAAGATACCCTAATCGTCTCGTCATACCTGCTAAAAAGACAGTATTATATGGAAAGAGCGCTTATTGTATGGCAATAAAAATTTATAACTGTCTCCAAGATGATCTGAAAGAATTACCACTTAGTCTTTTTAAGCGTAAACTTAAGAGTTGGTTGATACAGGAATGTTTTTATTCAATTGATGAATTTTTTGACTACATATTTCAAATATGACTAAATAGGTACTGACAATTGGAATTAGATTAAGTATGACATTTATATTTAGCGACATGTATAATACTAGATTTATTAGCATTATTAATAAATGTAGCATAGCTCGTATTTGTGTTTTTGCATGCCAGTTGCTGGTGAAGTATGCATGTGCTTCTTAGTTACTAAGTCCATCTTTTGTACCATATTTTATGCAAAATAAAGATATTTGATATTTGATATTTGATTTGAAAGCTCGTATCTCGTAATGTCATTATCATCTTGTTTCTTAATGTTTACAGTACATTGCTGCTCGGTACATGTGGAAAAAATTAATCACGGGGTCATAATTAAGTGTAACTTAAATAAACATCTTAATTAATGATAAGACGGGTAAATTCTATATCTGGTTTAATTTATTGCCCGTATTTGACTTACACACTGTATATTGGTGTAGGTAGATTTCATTAGGTCATTATAATCGACCAAGCATTAGCGAAGGTCTCGTTTCAGCTTGGGCAAGATTGCTTTCGTTTCGTCTGGATGTTCTTTCTCAACCGATTCTCGTGATTCAGGTTTTGTGTTTTTTTTTTTTCAATATGGCAGAGCCATACATTTATTTTAGTTTTCAGTTATGCTCGCGAAGTCTACAGCTCACAGAGCCTCTAACAATAAGTTACTTATTTTGTTTTACATTTTGTGGATACATACCGTTTTGTGACCAATCAAATACGAATCACATCTATAAACAGACCGTTTACGACGTCGTAATATGGAACTATTAAGGAAATATCCGGGGCGAGGTCGGTCGATACCATCTCGCTCGATTTGAAATCTGAAAATCGTGACACTTGTATAATGATCATCATTTACTAACACCGCAATAAACCATCTTAAATCATATTAACTACATCAATGGTTGAAATAAATTATCTCATTGTAGTATCATAATATCGGTTTTCTGCTTTGCAGTTTGTAGCTTAAATAATAATAGCACAAAATGTATAAATAAGTAACGTATTTTATTTCACATTGAGTTGAGACTTGTGGATATCGCACGCAACACTCGCTTACGATTCGATATATTCTATAGGGAATTTATTATATTACTCATAAGTAAAACAATATTAAAGATAAAGATTTGTTAAAGATTTCGATAATTTAAGTCATTTATTTGGATAGCCATAAAAGTTTATCGTAGTTTTGTTATTCGTGACAACATGTTGAGGATATTCATCCTGATTTCTGGTTTAAGTTAAATTCCTGGGAAAGAAACGAACGATAATAGTGAAACGTACAGAGAATTAGTCACGATTTGGGCACTACACATTAAGGTTTAGGTTAATTCTCTTTTAATGGCTAAACACATTTACGGAAATCTTACCCATTTGAACAAAACATTGGACTGTACCTACTCCATAGGAATAATATAATACAAAAGTGGCTCTTCAAAATCCAATTCGAATAAATTAGACTCTAATGCGGATTAACAAATAGATGATTAGAATAAATAGCTTTCACAAGAGTAAGGCTATTAAATTGTTCTGTTGATGTCATTCTGCATTAAAATATAGCTCTTAAACAACCCACTTTTAATGATGCTGTAGTAAATAATACATTCGATCAAAGATAAATCAGCGTTATTGTCGGCGTAAACGGAGCCAGCCTTGCTAGCTACAGACTTAGTGCTCGAGCTTGGCTCAGCCAAACCCTATTCTAAAATTGGATACAATTCTTTGGCAACTAATATCATTTTAATTTCAGTTGTTCAAATCTTGTCCCGGCGTTATATCGCTGCATCCATCCTGCTCCCTGTCACCTTTAACTTCAAAGAAACCCGCCCCGTCCCGTCCTTAAAATACCGAGTATAAGTGAGTGAGTGAATATGGGGCTAGTGCTGTCCGCCATCATCTCGTACGCCGGCGTTCTCGAGGCCATCGAGTGCCTGCGGCACATCCTGGCCGGCGTGCTGCCCGATACCGATCCCGAATTCCAGGACCTCGTAGACTACTACACCGGCCTGCTCCACAAAACGGCCAACACCGCCAACAGCAGCGACTGGACGACGCGATGCGGACAGGGCTACCTCTGTCTCACACAAGATGATAACGGAAAATTAATGCGAGCTGCCGTCAAGTACTACGACGGACAGCCCGATTCCACAGCCATACTTTTCTCAACGAAAATTTCTAGCTTCGGCCAGGAGTCTGTCGAAAGCAACAGCTCCCACGCCAACGGCGACTACAGGACTGAAAGGTATACACCGACGCGAACGAAAACTATCATTACTAACGCGTCAGAGTCTTTCAGTGTGGGAAACAGAAACAGATCACCAGCGTCTTGTGAAAATATTTCAGATCCAAATCATTTTTTGGGAAATTCTTCCGGGCGTGACGAACGCTCCACAGAGAGATCAGAGGCCAAAGAGAAACTCACTTGGCATTACCGCCCTAAGAGCCCCACCCCACAAAACCTGCCCGATATACAATTCCATTCTTCAGTCGACGAGGAGATCAGAAGCAACGAGGCCTACATCGAAGATTTTTTAAGGTTAATATTTATTGTTTGGACAGAGCACGTATCTTCCGTAGTGTCGCTTACACCCCGATCCGCCGTCACCTAGCCGCCATCCATCGCCATACCACGCACGAGTAGCAAGCTAAATCCGTTCATGGCTCCACCTGTACAATAAACCAACTCATATATTGTAAATTTGTTTAAGATCACTTGACGGAATAAAGCTCCGACCGTTGCAACGAAGCGACCCGAGTGGCAGGCGTAGAAGTTTCAAAAAGCGTCACTCTTCGTCGTCGACCTCGTCGCGCGATTCGCGTGCGTCGCGCGAGGAGGAACTAAAGATGTTCACGTCACTCGAGGAAGCTGAGTTCGAACGCATGACACTGGAGCGCGAGCAAGGCTCCCCTAATCTAGGTTCTCATTCCAGAAGTCGCTCGAGGGAGAACTCGAGGGAGGATCGATCTACCCAAGTAAACAGCACGGTAGACAGCGTGCTGGCCGAGGACGAGCCGCTGCTCAAACCGAAGCTGAAAGACCTGCCCAAACTCGGCTCCTTCGAAGAGAAAGAGGAGAAAGAAACAGAGGTAAACGAGGAAGAGGCGGAGATAGACGATTTCTGGGGGTCCGGGGATTAGAGGTCTGAAACGCCGCACGCTGTAACGAGCTTCGATAAGCATGACTGAATTTGGAAATTAAACTTTATGATTCCCCTTGTGTGTTTGTTTCTATTTACCAATGTTATTTGAGTCGCACCAAAATAAGACATGACGGCAAATCAATACGTTCATGTGTAAAAAGATATAATTAATACAAAGAAATTCGTACTCCCCGAGTAATAGTACTACAATAATGCCGCTAAAGTTATTTTGGCTCGTCATGTTTAACATAAGAACCCTTTTGAACAGGACCCAAATTGTAAGCATTAATGTTTGGCTTCGTAGTTCCTAGATACACTGATTTGTAGAAGTTTTCACGTGAACTTTGTTGTTGGTTGGTATCATAACCGTCGAGTGCCGAAAATAGTCTGCGAAGGGAGGACCTCGACCCAGATGCGTCTGCGGACGGTGGCCGGCAGACGCAGCGTGGACGCTTGCCTTTATTTAATGTCACTTGTTGAACATTGGACAGAAACCAGTTTCAGAGTGGCACTCAGAATTTGGCGCCAGTCCTGATAGATGTCGTGAGGAGTGGTTTGTTGAGCGAATAACATAAACATAGCCGTTACAAAACAATGTGTATAAGTATAAACTATTTTCTAGATAGTTACGTTATTTCAAGGTTTGCAACTATATTACATAATATGAAATGTATCTTAAAAATTAAAAATTCACATTTCCTTAAACTGACCTGGCTTGAAGCCATTTCCTTATTAATGAATTTTCTGGCTCATTATCGTCTGGAGCGACTTATCAATCACCAGGTGGCCAGTGTTTTTCACCGATTTCGTATTAAAAAAACTCATATAAGCATACCTAATTATTATTGTGGAGTAGTAGGCACCAATTATAATTAGGATCCAACGCAAAAATTACAAAGAATGATACTGATTACCAAAGGAGACTAAAACCGTAGCGAATCAAATAGAAACCCCGCAATTTAGCTTCACAAGTTGTTGGCCGCACAGTTGTAATGGCTAACGATGCTCTTTCATCGGGGGTTATTTGACTTCTTTAATGCATCAAGATCAAGTGAAACAAGGATTGCCGCAGGGCCTTTGAAATGTGAAAGGTTTATCAACTTAGCAGTCTATGAATATGTTGCATGTTTGTAGAAGTCATTATTTAAAAAAATAGGAAGCCGATAAATATCTAGGTAAATATGTGTAGTATTTCACAATTTGATAAAAAAATCTTGCCTTGTCTTTCACCCAAACAATATCTACAGGCGATTAGCAACAAAAGGTACTTAAAGCTAGTTTTAAACATTGAAAATCGTAAAGTACAGCAGAATTCTAGACTCCAGAATTCCAAAATACTTTATAGATTCTACAAATGGTCAGCATTAGCACTATAAATTCAACTGTCGGATTAGAAAAATGCGCTGCGATCTCCGTTGGCAACAAACAGATCCAACGGAACAAACAGCACACAGAGAAACAACAATTTCTGTTTGGTGGGTTGCGGTGGCGTTAAAGCTATTGTTGGTTAAACAATAATGTTACAGCAACAGAACCGCAGGGTATCATTTACAGGAGCCGTAATAAATGCGATATAATTACGCAGGCGAGAGCGCATTTGCAAAAATAGGTACATATTTTTTTAAAGCACTGTTAATAAAAATTCTTTAGCAACAGATATGGACATGTCTCTATATAATAAACCACGCCATGGTCTGGGGAAGTATGGTTGTTAGTAAAAAATACAAAACAGTTACTAGATACTATTCTGTTTAAGTATAACCACTCACTACTACTCGCTACTTAGAACCACTCATTTATATGATATAAAACTACATATGTCACGTCAAGCCGAAAATCTACAATCTATAATTGTGTGGCGTAAATGATACGTCCTGATATTGTACTCCTATTTTTTTAAGTAGGTATGTAGGTACATATATTCGGAAAGCGTTGATTGAAAGGTGTTGCTAACGTTAACATGACACTTCCACCTCTCACGTAAGAACTATAAATCAGAGCATACTCCCCTTTCATTTCTATTTCCACCGGGGAAACGGTAAAGTAAAATTAGCTTTGTGTGTTGCCGAGCCAAACTAAATAGATGAGGTAATTTTGGACGAGTGGCAAAATTGGGAACTAGCTCTACACAGCTCCTAACATTTTCCCAGTTGTATGCTGAAAGATCTTGGGTTCCGCTCGGGTTCTTAAGCCCAAGATATGTCGTACGCTCTAGTTTTTTAAAAGGTGCCATCAGACCTAACCCAAAGGGTTAGGTTTCCCTTAGGCTCATTGCAATTGGTACTGGTTTCCTCACGATATTTTTCTTCATACAAAATATACAAAATTAAATTCCGTAGCATACTGAGAATAACCCATTGTTACGACCCAAAAATCGACATACGGTTTGAATATCACATAAATACGTAGGTACTTGGTTCCCATATATTAGCTCAATAAGACCTATTACGCCTACGGATACGGATACGATACGTACACGTAAACGAGTAAATTTTGATCCAAATTAGAATACAAAATACCTTGAATTAGTAAGTTTTGTAAGAACGAAGAGAGCTGGAATAAGTATTAGCTAATTAAAACAAAATGCGTCTCAAGAGACAAAAGGTATATATTTCTTGCAAGAAATTGAAAGGTTTCGAAAAATAACTAAATTATACTGTGGAATGCCCTATGTTTAAAATATAGTTTATAGTTCACCAATGTGAAATGTGCTCTTCAAACTGAGTGATGTAAATGTAGAGAGGATATATATGTCGACTGTTTTATAGATAACAATGAGATGCTTTGCACACGAGCCGTCTAGCTTTTATTAGGATTCGGCGACCGTGACTCCACCCGCGAATGTAAACAAGCCAGATTACGCTTTGCTAATCAAGTAATCACGCGCAAGGCGTTGCGTTAGTAGATGGATGTACCTGTATCGAGTTTGTTTGTTCTCTAGGGAGGAACAAATTATGAAGGCTGCCATTTGCAAAACTGTAACAGCCAGCCAGCCAAATACGTTAAGCTATAACTATCTAATGAGTAACGAGTAGGTTGGAGCGGAATGCGCTTTTTTAGGGTTCCGTACCCAAAGGGTAAAAACGGGACCCTATTACTAAGACTCCGCTGTCCGTCCGTCCGTCCGTCCGTCCGTCCGTCCGTCCGTCCGTCCGTCCGTCCGTCCGTCCGTCCGTCCGTCCGTCCGTCCGTCCGTCTGTCACCAGGTTGTATCTCACGAACCGTGATAGCTAGACAGTTGAAATTTTCACAGATGATGTATTTCTGTTGCCGCTATAACAACAAATACTAAAACCAGAATAAAATAAAGATTTAAGTGGGGCTCCCATACAACAAACGTGATTTTTGACCGAAGTTAAGCAACGTCGGGCGGGGTCAGTACTTGGATGGGTGACCGTTTTTTTGCTTGTTTTGCTCTATTTTTTGTTGATGGTGCGGAACCCTCCGTGCGCGAGTCCGACTCGCACTTGGCCGGTTTTTTTTCATATTAAGCTCAATGTTCCATCTGTGCCATGTCGATATAAATAATCGCTCTACCCTACCTCCACCGCACCGTCAACCTTCAAGTAAAACGGATATGATAATTATAATTTCGTTTTAACCCTTTACTTCATGTAAAGTATCAAAAATAATACCTATTTTAGCAGTATGAGCCCGCCCACCCTGACAGTTTACATGATATGATTGCTCCATCAATTTATCTACCTTTTGTATTTTCCTAAAGATCATGAGAATACAAAATCATTTCAATGTTCTCTTACCATCATCGCCGGAAATTCCCCAAAGAAAACACGAACGACATTTTGAAGAACAAAGATTTTATCTGAGCAACGGAAATTCGTCAGCGGAAAAATAAAAAGATCACAGAGGAAAAGTGGTTGGACAATTTCATGTAACCGCGACACTTACGCCCGTTTTCATTCAACCACAAAAATCGTTCTCGCACCTACACGCTATATTTTTTTTTTCTCATTGTCAAAATTCATTGATGTTTTAGAAGTGACACGTTTATTAGCCTGAATTTATGGTTAACTATGTTAGGGCAATACAGGTGTTCGAGTTTTTTAAATGTTCTTACTTAACTACTAATGTGTAATACTTACATATTTGCATGTTTGTATTACTTGATGATGAAAATTTAAGTCTTAATTTCTTAGAATATACAATTATATATTTTTCTAAATAGGTACCTAGATATGTTATCTTATATCAGCGGTCGGCAACCCGCGGCCCGTGAACCTGTCACTTGCGGCCCGCGAGCCTCCCTGGCTATTTTGTATTTGTATGTAATATTGACAAACGGCAATGTCTAGTCTAGTCATAAATAGGTATTAACAAAGTGCGGCCCGCGTCAAATTCGTTCACTACTATGTGGCCCTTGGCTGCTAAAAGGTTGCCGACCGCTGTCTTATAACAATGTAACGACGTTTTATAGTTATAGCTGGTCAACCAAATCTTGTCAGTAAAAAAAGGCGCGAAATTCAAATTTTCTATGAGACGATATCCCTTGGCGCCTACATTTTTCAAATTTGCCGCCTTTTTCTACTGTCAAGATCTGCCCTAGTAGCACGGTCGCATTTTTATCATTTATCACCATGCCTGTCACGTTCTAACAAGTATGTAAGTGCGAAAGTGACGGGCTTAGTGATAGTGGATAAAAAATGGAACCGTGCTGAGCCCGCTGGTTGACCAAGTATACCTAAGTATTTATCTATCAGTCTCGTCGTCTAATAGTACCGACACCACAACTTTATTGAGCTTACTGTCACTACTGTGGGAGCAGGAGTTAGCTGAATGACGTAGAGATGTCCCATAATAATTATTTATATATACAGTAGCATGAAGTAGTCCAGTCGAGTAAGCTGATCAAAATTTTTTCCTTCGGTAGGGCTAACTTAACCATTCTTTAAATGTACCTTCAGCAGGATTTCTGGTACCAAATTATATGGGGGCTCTGTTTTATCTGGATAAAGTACCCTAATCACCACTAAGCGCCACTTGCACCATCACACTAAACCAGGGTAAACCGTTAATCAAGTGTCAAATTGTACTGGTAACCATGGTAACTCCAGGTATAACCGGTTAACTCCGAGCTAGTGAGATGGTGCAAGTGGCCCTAAGTAATTCAAATATTTTACATGCAAGGATTGCAGGGACCTGCAGTCATCATTCGACAGATTTAGACGTTACCGTTATTTCTCCTGACGAGCGAGTATCAATATTGATTACTATGTCAAATCGACACAGTCAAAATTTAATAGGGATGATGACACATGTTGAATTTTATAACAAAATCTAGTAAAATAGACCGCAAATGAGCAAGTTATTCCTTAGAGCGTTCACCGATTTCACGAAATAACACTCGATAGATGGCGTTGGCGCTCGGTACGCGAGCGCCGGCAAAGTTAAGCGCGTTTCAACGCAGGCGAGAATAATATTGATACTTTTCAATTTAATTGCAAAGTAACATTATTTTTAGCGTTATATTGGCACTCTTTATTTTATTTTATAAGCATGGTAGTAGTCAATAGAGTGTATGTGTTGGGATAATATATAACCAGAGGCGAATAAATAATAACAATATTTACCTCTGGCATGGAATTATTGTGACAATCACTCTTCTTATGAATAAGGTGTATTCGGGTATTTCCGAATGAACAAATAGTGGCGGATAATTCCGAAAGCTGACTCTTACTACAACGGAATATGAGTAATTTTACAATTATTTTCGGAATTACCCGAATAAACCTTACTACTAATATTCGTCATTGTAGTAGTGTTGTATTTTCAAACTTCTTTAGCGGCGCTGTGCACTTTTTGAGGTGGGGAAAAAATTTTAAACTCGCGACAGATCACGTGACCGTAAGACGGACACGTGACCTGATCAAAAAACTGTTACAATGTTATTGAGTTTTTCTTTATTGATTTAAATGCCATCTAGTGAGTTTCCCTCTAACCGGTATTAATATAACTCGAGTACCAACAGTGATGTGCTTAGGGGTTTCAAGTAATGCGACGAAATAACGCTAGATGGCATTAACATCAATTATACATAGTGCTGCAGACATTTTGCACTAGTCATTGAGTTTTCACTTCTGCCGGCACTCCCGGAGTGCAACCCGAAGTTTTTTTTTTTACAAACCATGACAAACCATGAGTTTTGTTTACATTTTTGCTGCCCACAAATTGTCGTCTTTTTGTACTATTTCTGTTTTTAGGGGAAAGTCGGGGCCCGTCCATACTGCAAATAAACATGTTTCTTTATTTGTGATATGCAACTGGCCCTATCTGTTAAAACCAGTCATTGTTTTTATTTAAAACCATGATACCGTTGACTACATTCCACATTTTTTTTTGTTTGATGGCCTCGTCGGGGTCAATACCGAAATCCGATTATTTATATTATGCCATCTTCACTCCACTCCATTAAGATACCCTGGACAGAGGGCCTACCGCGAACCACGTTCGACGTGTTACCTCCCTGTCACACTTACGTACGAATTTACAAGTGCGACAGAGAGGCAACACGTCGAACGTGGTTCGCGGTAGGCGCTCAGGCCTATGGAACTCTCCGCGCGAGCACGGATTTATACCTACGAATCTCTTCCCGTTCACGGTAGAAAATCAAGCTAGTTGGTCGCCGGCGCTCGAATATGCCAAAATGTATGCGAAATAAATGTCTTCTTCACGAACAAATAACACATGTTGTAGTGTGGAATTGTGGATGGATGCAGAAACAAAAAAAACTAATTAAAAAATCCGTGTTTGCTCTACCGATTGATAGGAAAAGTAACTATTAGACGTTCTCAATATAAGTACTTATACCAATTTTTTTTACGATAGTCGCAAGCTACGTAGTACGCCGTTTTATAAACCGCGTAGTGTTTACGCGGTTTATAAAACGGCGTAAACACTACGGTTACTGTAGGGAGATATGACCTTTTAAAATATTTCGCAGTCACTCATCATAATAAATAATAAAATAAGGAAAAACCCTAACTTAAGACAAAAGATAAATAAAGAGAATAATAAAATAAGTTTATAAGTAATTAATAATGATAAAAGGAATATTATAATTATTAATTACTTATTGCAACTTATCTTGCTCATAGTTATTTTACAATTAATAAAACTTATATTTGTACCTTAGGTAAGTAGGTAGGTATCTTTCATACATTCTATAGTTTAGGTAAGTAGGTAGGTACTTATTTGTAAAATAATTTCTAAGCGTCGGCAACCCTAGCTTTGTGCCGGTGCGCGCGGTGCGGGGAGCGGTGCGTTGAAGGTCATTCCATTGTATTTTTGTGTAGGTATTAAAACGGTAGGCATTTGAGTTTTCTTTGAGAGATAAGTATCTGTTCGTAAGAACTATAATATAGCCCTGTGCCCTGGACCTCATCTAGATCGATGGTACTCGTCAGGGCAAAGCTATTGAGCCCAAACACGATATAGTTATGATGAGTAGATAAGGAGTTCTGGTGACCAACTCCTGACTCCATTATGAGAACCTGGACCTCATCTAGATAGATGGTGCTCGTCAAGGCAAATCGAATGCGCCCAAACACGATGGAGTTATGATAAGTAGATTAGGAGTTCTGGTGACCAACTCCTGACTCCATCATGAGACCCTGGACCTCATCTAGATAGATGGTGCTCGTCAGGACAAATCTAATAATCCTAAATACGATGGAGTTATGATGAGTAGATTAGGAGTTCTGGTGACCGACTCCTGACTCCATCATGAGACCCTGGACGTCCTCAAGATATATAGTGCTCGTCAGGGCAAATCTAATGAGCCCAAACACGATGGAGTGATAATATGTAGATTAGGAGTTCTGGTGACCAACTCCTGACTCCATCATGAGAACCTGGACCTCATCTAGAACGAAGGTGCTCGTCGAGGCAAATCTATTGAGCCCAAACACGATGGAGTTATGATGAGTAGATTAGGAGTTCGGTGACCAACTCCTGACTCCATCATGAGAACCTGGACATTATCCAGGTCGTCCGGGTATAATAATAATGCAAAACCTAACCAGTATTCAAGTAACACTGAAAACCTATCACCTAGCGAGTCTGTTGTTGAAATTAAATATGGTGTAAAAAATGTACTTATTTGTATCAAGATTTTCTAGTCGCTGTATACAGCACTTCTCGGAACTCTCTGGCTGTTTACGAACGCACCATAGTCACCGAACGCCTGACGATCGAGCACAGGTCCGTCCCCTAAGCCGCCTCGGCGGAGAATGAGCGCGCGGCGTCGGTGCAGCGTGATTTATACGTGTTTTAAAATAATATAAATTTACGGCAAGGTAGGTCCTATAGTTATGATTATTTTTTTATGGGTTAACGTATAGTTATAGTTTGCTATAATATTATTTTTAGGGCAAAATAATAGTACAATTTGCGATAAAAAAATATAATGTAACCCTGTTTTCACCCAAAAAATGAAGAAAGTTCGGAAGGTTAAATATCCATTTTTTTAATGAATCTTTGATTTTCAATAGTCTTAGCCGCTCGTAAAAGATATGGTGAATTGAATTGTAATCATTTCTGTATCAAATGATTCTTGTTTACTGCAAAATTGAGAACCGAAACGACAGTTCTCACTGCAAATTTTGAAAAAGCCTCCCAAGAAAACTCATTTATTTTAGGTTTAAAAAGAGAAAATGTCAACTTGAACGGTCTTACTTGCTAGTTTAAGAAATGATTATTTAAGTACGTTATCAGTTTTTGAATGAATACTAATAGTTACGTCGTAATCTTGAATGAAAAAGGTAACAGATTGCAAAAAACGCTCGCTTGTAGGACTAAGGACTCTTAAAAAAATATATGGAAATAATACAAAAATACAGCACCTGAAAGTTTCGAAATTAAAGTTTTTTTTAACTTTCAAAAACGAAATACGTAAGGATACCATTCGATTCCTCACATTTTACCCAAAAACAGATTGTAAAGCAACTATATACATAAACGCAATATTTCACGGACAAAAATGCAATTTTCTTGTTTTGTTTATACTTCAAAATGCGCTCTCACTGACCTTGACGTCACGTTCACATAGCATTTTGTTCGGAGCGTTTCACGAGGGAAGTACGACTGTCGGAGTTTGACTATCATTTCTGACTTTTGTATTGCTTTAATGCAATGGGTCCCATATAGACATTTGATCCTAAACACAAACCTGATTGATTGAATACCATAAATGAAAATTTGTCATCTAGCCTATTGGTACTTACTATCAGTAGGACAGTGGTCGTAAAACATTGGCGGAAGGAAGGGCATGTTAAGATTTAGATAAACTATACAATATAAACTGGCACCGTGTTCTCTCGCAGCTCTCGCTCGCTTCCGACATCGACGCAGCCTTCAGCGGTCGATGTCTCGATGAGCCGGCAAGGTCTCGGCCATCGCAAACTATTTTTACTTTCTAGTAAGTAAACATTTGTGGGGTGCTCCACGACATATTGAAACAATTATTTTTACAGAATTGGGGTGCACAGTTTTGCTTAAAACTATAATGCATTTTGTACCCTGATACGAAGTTTGTAATTTATTACCTACATACATACATATACAAAAAGCTCATTTCGCGCTACTCTAATAATATATGTTATATATGTATAACAGTGATACAGATACAGGTTTCCGGATCTGAACTATTATTGAGCTAACTCAGTGTCATAAAATAACCATAAAGTCAAAAGTATGTGATTTCCGCTCCCCGGCTCCCAGAAACACTTACCTATTATGTATTGTGTAATTGTATGATATTAGTAAATACATGATATACAATAGATTACAGCACATTTCAATGTATCATTCACATACATGAAATATGAATATGAAATATATTAGTTATATCAGCGTCAGCTGACGATTTCAATTGTCCTTTATACCAGTGGTTTCTTGGATTTTCTATTTTAAAAGAGGATCCTAACCTACGTGTTTCATTATAATGAGGAAAACTTGCCAAGATGTTAAACCGTCGATTACAATGTATCTTAGTAACTCGGGTCATTAGAATAACGATCTTATTCTAAACGATTATAGTTTGTTTCACGGGACCTCTCCAAAAACTTATACGTATTATCGAAAGTTATATTAACTAAACGTTTTATGCCCATTAGTTCGTCCCTCATATAAAGTTTTAAGATGGGAGGAGACTCAGAACACTCATATTATTTTGTATCGAAAAACTTGTAGCAATTCGTTATCGATGTCATGTCAAGTTGCACGTCTTTATAACATGAACAATTTCTTTCTGTCGAAATACAATAGTATCAGGGTTGTATGCCCTGTGGTCCGTGGTGCAACGCCAAGGAGGCAGTAACACCTAATATACAGCTTACCACCAGTTTGGCACTGACATAAACACGAGCGAGATGTAAGTATAGAAAGTAAATTACGTAGACATTAGCTTATAGGTATTTCAGTGTTGACACTGTCAGTGACTCGCGGTACGGGTACTAAACTAAATTTAAAACGTCAAGAAAAAGAAGAGGACGTTAAGGAAGAGAAGATACAAATGATTTTCCTTGTTGTTTTCTTTATGGAGCTCGATCTCACAAGCATTAGGTATTCATATAAGAGTAATACCTACTGTAAAAGACAAACGAACTTCTGTATCGCTTCGCCCCGCACCGCGCGCAAACAGCCCGCCTGTTGAGGACTTTCATTCATCTGCGCCTACACGCGGGAATTGTAAGGGACCACCTGGTCAGACTCAACTTGATATATACTTATTTGCGCTGCTTTGCACTTTTGCATCTATTACGTAACCGTTTCCGTCTGACAACCTCAAATATATAGTTTTTTTGGATGAAAATTTATTACTTCTGTACTTTACCGATTTTTTTATCTGACTATTATATTTGTATAACTCTAAACTTTGTCATCGAAAAGTAAAACAGATTTATCAAATATTTTAGAATTAGACTGCTCGAAATATCAACCAAGGCGTTGGGTTGTTGCGAATGAATGGAAACAAATTGCCCTTTGCGAAATTTCCCCTTCAAACCAGAGGGAACCAGAGGGAGGGGTTTTATTAGAGAATAACGTGAAAAAAAATGATGTCATCCCTCTTACCAGGGGCAGAAAGTAACACTCCAATTGCAAAGATGGCGTTCACCCTCATTTAATATTTTCGTGTTATATTTAGGTAAGTATGCATTCTTGGGAAACTAAAAACCATTTGCTACTACATAAATACAAAATTACCAGTGCTGCGTTCAACGAGTAGTTTAAAACGTAAAACGACTTTAAGTACCCATTCTTGAACGAGTAGGAGTCATATGACTCGTATCAATCCAATAACCAACACAACCTATATGCAATATGATCCTGGCCTTTGATCAAATATTTAGTAATGAAAACCCGTGTTTAACTATTTCTTACTTTTCACAGCGATGCATCAAAAATTTCTTCAATAAACAAAACTGAAGTTACAAATTTGACATCGTAACACGTTGTTCCAAAGTAATCGATCGTAAATACTGAACCGATTGTTATAGTATGACTTTTACATGGCAACAGAAACTATGAAACTTTACAACTCATTTGGAAGCGGAGCGGCACAGAACTTTTAATAGTGCATCACCGACCTTGCATAAACCAGTAATTGTTAACCAATAATAGGGCGGCGGCGTGAGTTTCTTGTAACACTCATGTCGAGTGACCCAAATATTAGAATACAGTTTCGAGTGCTCTGACGCGCAAATATCATTAACTGACACCGATACCGATTTAACTAAGCCAAAGCTTGAGACTAAAATAATGCATAATGGTTTCCCTTCGGCCGTGTACGTAACCGACCTTTCGTAACTGGTAACGAAGGAAGAAAAAATTATCTTTGTACGATACTGGTTTCGAATAAAGATTATTTTTTCTTCGTACGTAACCATAGTTACGAGAGAAGAAATTTTCTATTTGAAATTACGAAAAAAGACTATCTATTCCTCATACGTAACTGAGTCAAAATGTTTTAATCATCATTGAGCGTAGGTAACATACTGATATGAAACCTCTTCAAACTCCTTACTGTTATAGACTAGACTAACTGTTATATCCATGAATGAGTTTCAAAAGAAGACTCTATATTCTGTATCCTCCTTGTGACCAGTTAGAACTTATTGACGGGATGACGAATAGGAACAGATTTTCAGTGTGACCAATAGCTACAAAATTAGTATGTGACTTAATAGAACTAAATTTACTTGTGACGGGTTGAAACAAATATTATTGCTTTCTGCAGTATGACCGGTTAGAACAAAATTTTGGTGTGACGAGTTGATCCTAAATCGGGAATACGATACTAAATTATGCCCTTAAATTAAACGGATCATTACATTATGCGCCAAGCAATTATTTTAATTCATTATACAGTTGCTAGTGTACTAGGTGCACCAAATTATAATTAAATGATAATATAGATCTATTAAGCCTTTCTTTGTAATTAACTAGCTTTTTCCCGCGGCTTCGCCGGCGTACTAAGACTACTAAAAAATGAGGTTTTCCCCAAACAAACTTTGAACCTCCATTTTACCCCCTTATGGGGTGAATTTTGAAACATCCTTTCTTAGTGCACCCCTAGACCTTATAAGGAACCTACGTGCCAAATTTGGAATCTCTAGAACTAGCGGTTTGGGCTGTGCGTTCATATGTCAGTCAGTCAGTCAGTTTCTTCTTTTAGGTATATATTTATATTGAAAATCGGCGATGGAATAATTAATGGTACAATCAGCATCAAAATAGTAGTCTACAAGTATAACTTTAAACTAAAGGTAAGGAAATGAAAAAAATTACATGTGTTATAATATGTACCTAATTAAAACGTAAAATTTCTAAGCAATGCCCCACACACATATTAAATGGTGTTATACATACAAAAGAGCTAGTTAAGTCTAATCTTCAACTCAGGAATATATCGATTAAGACGGTTTACAAAATTAGACATTTTACAACCAAGACCTGATGAAATTAAGTTGGTTTTGCTCACATAGTCGTTATGTAATCTAGTCCTTACTTAGTCTAGGCGAAGGATCGTATTAAGAAAATTAATTCTTACTATGTAACTGGTTACGAACCACCTTCGAAAGATGGTGACTGATTACGTACGAGAAAAAAATGATCTTTATTCGAAACCAGTATCGTACAAAGATCATTTTTTCTTCCTTCGTTACCAGTTACGAAAGGTCGGTTACGTACACGGCCGAAGGGAATGGTTTCCTATAATAATTTGGTCCAATTTTCTCATATTAATTTCAATGTTCTATGCAAATATGAAAGCACACTCGAAAGGATATCAAGCTTGGTCATTAAATAGGGGTAAGTGGTAAGTTAGCTTAACTAAGTTCAGTAAGTATTTATGTACATAGTTATATTCTGAATCGGCTTATGTTTTTTGTTAATTATAATTACTGTCACCGGATCAAACAACGATTGACTGTATCGTATTGGTACCTACGTCAAAAAAGATCCGAAATGCATCTAGGCGACAAGTAGCCTTGCCAAATCATGAGAGAATGCTATAAATGGAAATATTTGGCACCAAACACAAAAGCAATTATCTTCCAAATTGGGGAAGCCTAGCGCCGGATCGCTGTCAAGCCCAAGTCCTGGTGGACGGGCTACTCCGGGAAACACGCGATTCTCGGGTCGCCTCGCTCGGGAGCCGCCCGCGCACCTGCCCTCTCCGTCACTCTTCCAAATTTAAATCCCAAACTCCCCCCACCGACGACGCTAAACATTCTGGAATAATTCCCGCTATCCTATACCGGTGCTCGCCATTCGAATTCGGGTCGCGACCGCGTCGTATCGCTTTTTGAAATCAGGCAGACCGACTGCTGCCATGGCCGACGTTGACGTTCAAGTCCAGTACACCACCACCGAGAGGAAGACCAGGAAGGTCAAGAAATCCTCGAAGCGTAGGGAATCTAAGGATGGCGAGGTCACAGTCACAGAGATTGAACAGACCACCACCAGCAACGCCGCCGACGATGGGTATGTGTGCGGTGGCCAAACTCCCTTGACCCTCAGTGATGCGACAGTGTCTGTGCAGCCAAGTGTCGATTACCGTGTTCGACCTTTAGTGACATGTACATGATGATGTTTACATTCGTAGGTTCGCTATTGGCCACCCTCACATACCCGACCTAATCTAAGGTATTTATAGGCATATTACAGTTTTATACTAGTCCATAAACAATGAAGCTGAGAAACAACACAAATATGAAATATGATATGTTAAAGCTGAAGAGTTTTAGATATCTAGAATGTGTTTCTAAATAGGTATATTATAGGATAAGTATTAACCATCTTACAAAATGTAAAATCTTCATATAGGTCAAAGTCACGAACCTAGTATTAAGTACTTAATCCCTTTTAGCCTAAGTTAAGCATCTTGGCAATCTTGAGTAAGGTAATGATTTTTCGCCAAAACTTCTATAAATAAAACAAATCGTTATAAACCTGTTTTCCTATATATGATACAATTGGCAATAAACTGTATAATAATCATACCGAATCAGTTTCAAACGTAATTAATAACGAAGCGATTGCCTTTGATATCGAATTTCCTCAATTTTTATATGAATTTTCCTTGTCCACAGCTAATTTTCAGTGGCGAATACACCAAGGCGATGAACAAGGACTGGCACAGCGGGCACTTCTGCTGCTGGCAGTGCGACGAGTCGCTGACCGGCCAGCGCTACGTGCTGCGCGATGAGCACCCCTACTGCATCAAGTGCTACGAGAGCGTCTTCGCCAACGGGTGCGAGGAGTGCAACAAGACCATCGGCATCGACTCCAAGGTAACCACAACTTCCACTTCGACTGATTGCGACATGACTACATACACCTGAACATTCGTGAGTTGAGATCTACTTGACAGCTAGGAGTTTGACTCGAAGCAAGCGTAGGGAGCTGGCTTAGGACTTTAACTAACTCCTCCCAACTTTGGATGAACGTTGGCTATATGTCATCAGCTTTTCTTTCACTGGCAAAAAGTTTACAATGGTTAAAAAATCACATATAAGAAAGATATACATACAGGAAAAACCTGCTGACAAGTGTAATAGTGGGATAGATATATAATAGATACTGTAAGTTTATTAATTAAATATTATGTCAGTCTGAAAATCACGCTGTCAAAGTTGGCTCGTTATACCGAGACCCATGTGTTGATAGTTTGCAAATAATTGGCCAAGCCGAAAGGCAAGGCTTTAAGTTGATAAATTGCCATCCAGGCGTGCGCAATAATAGAGGCTCATTATTCATTCAATTGTCTAGCCGAATATTATTATTGCCTATACTAATGCAATTGTTCCAATATGGTGTTTAAATTATTCTTATTATGGAAAACAACCAATATTGAATATTGGTAAAGTGATAGTAGAAAGCGCAGTGTATCCTTTGTATTGAAATAAGAGTCCCCTGCATTCTGAGCTTTGTTACGGCCGATCAAATTTAGTTATGTCACTCCAGCCGGCCCAGATTCCTCGGGCGTACCTCTGCACACGGCCCCAGCGCCCGTGCCAAGCCAACGTGGGCACGCCACGCCAAACACTACACATTTATCTCTACCGCCGACGAATGACTTTTCCTGTCAGTAAAACAGCTGCAACTCGTCGCTGTTTACTGAATTAACACAATCCATAAGATAATGAATAAACATTCCACGCGACCACTTTCCCTTTTGGGACCGACAGAGGCCAACCTGGCCAGCTCATTATGGACTATTAAGCTGCTCAGCAAAATTGACCTTTAAAAGATTGATTGCAGATAGGTTTTATTGTAGATATTAGTCCCAGTCGTTTCTCAGTTCATGTTCAAATGGCTGAAGCTGAATTGGCTGTTGTTTACAATGAAACGTAAGACCGTGTAATCCTAGCATAAGCTGCTGTAGCAGCAACAGCTACAAATATCGCAGAAATAGAAGCTAGATTCTTGTTTACGAACAGCAAAATAAATCATGGAAATATTATTACTATTATTAGAATTATTTTGCAGTTTTGTTTTGACTTAAACAAATTGGCGAGCGGTGCGAACAAACGCCTGCTGATTCTATTTCCGAGCTGGATACAGTTTTAATGTGCCGACCTTGAGCTATCGTCGGATCTGTCAGCAATTCTTTCGAGATTTATACAAGACTCCCCGCTAAGTATTTCGTAATCGGTAAAAATAAACTTTCATATTTTATTGACATTACGACACGCAAGTTTAGGACGCGCGCTGAGAGCCGAGCAGGAATAGATCTGGAATGGGGGGCGCTTTATTTTGAAACCTGAACAGTGAAGCATTCGTCAACCGCTGCGTGATTTATTTGAATTCTTCTGGTGTTCATATTAACTGTTTAAATATGAAATACAGTGTCGTTGAATGTTTCGCATGGTATTACATTAAACTCATTATTTGGCCAGTGAACTTTATATTGATGTATCTAATAAAATTTGATAGTTATGAATGTTTGTCTTGAAACGTTGTGAATCACAGACTGGAAATAACTCGAGATTGTAGTTATGACGTCTGAGCTCCTGCTCGTATCGATTTGCGTCTGATATAAGACGCCAAATTAATGTACGCTGCAGATTATGAATGATTGAAACAGGAAATCGAGGGATAACTAATCTAAGTGTTGAACCGTAAACAAAACCTACATACAGAGTCAGTATTCGTAATGGGTCTGTGAGAAAACTCTTGCCACTAATTGGCAAAAATAAATTTGACTGTCTTAATATTGTGTTGAAAGTATATGTAGGTAAACAAAAATTATTGCTTTTATCATCCATTGGCTGTGCAAATTAACCACAGCATTTTTTCTGAAGACTTACCACCGAATCTTCGGTTACTTGGTTGTTGTAGTTAATAATGAGAGTGTGTTTGTCTTATTTTCACACAACAGAGTAGATAGATTTGATACTTTGGATTAAAAAAAAATCAAATTCAAGTATTTAGCAATCACAACAAATTAAGACATTAAATTGGACGTCGTTTCAATGATTTATATCCCTTTAATTATTAATTACTGTAAGGCAAGCCATATACAGTATTGCGAACGGTTCTCAATCAAAGTGAAGCCCAATAATTATCGCCCACTAGTATTATTAGGAATATTAGGATTCACAAGAGTTCCGTGCTAGAATTGAAAAACCGATAGTAATATATGAAACTCACATAATATATATCACTGAGCTCTCGTGATCGCGCTGGGTAGCTACTTAGAGATAAATGTATTATTTATGTCTTGTATAAAAGCGATCGTACTAACTAGTCAGGTCAAAGATTAGATTAAATGATTTATTTCATGAAAGACAATTAGATAATAAGTTTGCATTGATGTCAATATTAAAAGTATTTCCATCATGATCGACAAAATAAAAAAATGAAAACAATAAGGATTTTTTTTATCTACTTATTTAAAAGAAGCCTTTATCAAAAAGACAGGTCGGCTCCGTTGGGTTCTATAACAAAGAATTTCAACGAGCGTTACCTACTAAACAAAAACATCAAAAAACTGTACACAAATTTCGCACTTTTGACAGGGGTTCCGCCAATATAGACTGGAAAACCCCAATATCCGTTACTGCAGCCATACTCAAAGATGTGTTCCGCGGAACCCAGGGTTCCGCGACACCCCTGCAGGGGTTCCGCAAGAATTTAGAATTATGCTTATTTAATAAAAAAATACAGTTCTAAAAACTATTGTTTTATTCAATTCAATTTATTTATTTTAAAAGACAACAATAGCCCATAATGGTTAGTAACAATTAAGATTAAAAACTAAGTGTTAGTGGAACAAAAACAGAAAGCGATTTAAAACATAAACAGGCACCAATAACAACCTATCACCTAGTAGCGGTTATGACACACTCAAAATGCCGCATTATAGGTGAGTCGTATCGGCCCGCTACAGTAGTCAGGATGGGGTTGGAGCTGGCACGCACTCTATTATCTTTATTGTAGGGTTCCATCAAGTATTTCGCTTTCCAAAAGGGTTCTGTCAAAAAAAAGATTGAGAACCGCTGCGTTACTGTATGTATAATCCCTACCTTGAAATAGTTGCGCCCTCTTGTAAGGATAATAAGGATTGAAATGAAAAATGAAAATGATTTATTTAGGCATCAAAAATGCAGCTTATTACATAGTGGAAGGGTATTACATTTTTAGGAGTAAGTATTCTATTGTTAGACAGCCTAGGAATAGTGTCCTGAGCCCTAAACTAGGTAAACCTGTCTTATAGGGATCAGGGAATAAACCACCGCTACTTCTAGCAATGCAGGTTGGTTGTGAAGTATAAACATGTTAAAAATATTATACCTAAGGTTCAGATCGCTTACATATGTACTATACGTACCTATACAATGCAACATTTATGGCAACAATTTTTATAGTTTAATAAGGATGATAGAAATATGACATTGCACTTAAACCAGTATCAACTATATACCTACTCATCTGTTTATACATTTATATTCACTATTACTATAATTTATTATACCTACTGCTAAGATAATTACGTAAGTGTGTTGTGTATGTGTGTGTTGTGTGTGTGCTTGTATGATGAACTATTCCATGATATATATTACCTTTAAACGAGCAACTCTTGTATATTTATTTATTATTATCTATATATATTTCGGGGATCTCGGGAACGGCTCTAACGATTTCGATGAAATTTGCTATATTGGGGTTTTCGGGGGCGAAAAATCGATCTAGCTAGGTTTTTCATCGATAAGATCAACTTTTAATCTTACTTTTAGTTCAATAAGGAAGAGTTCCTTATCTACATGCTTAACTTATGCAATTACTATAGTCAATCACCTAACAATTTCAAGGAGTTTTTCAGTTTCAGCATAGTTTAGGGTCAATAACCAATTGCGGATGTTTTTTATCAAGTAGTATTTATAATTATTATGGATGTCTAAGCGTTCGTTGGCTTTGTTATAAAGAAATGGTGCAAGGAAGTTAAATTGACGACGGTAAAAAGCTGTGTTGTGTGCAACTGAGTCGAACACTTTATGTTTTCTACGTCCACCTAGGCGACGTGCGCTTTGATTAGAGACGTATTTGTGCTGTCTTAGACATACTCGTTCAATATAAAGTTGACGGACTGATAGGACCCGAACTATGGAGTAAAGAGATCTGGTGCAGAATCTAATTGGCTTAAAGTACATAACTTTTAGGATCGCTCTTTGTACACGTTCTAATGGAAGCAAGTGTGATTTGGATTGTCAGCACAATTATTCGAATCAAAATGCTTCTTATGCAAATGTTGCTACAATTATGCATTATTTTGTTTTGTTACAATTTAATCAAAATCTTATTGCTATTTCTGGCACAATTACATAATACGATCTCAATCGAATACCAATGAAAAAACCAAAAAAGAAAGGTATTATAATGATAAACACCCTAAAAACAGTAAAGCATAACAATTCTACGTAATAAAGTTACTCACATTCGCCATTTATTTTTTGAATCACAATTATAACTCTATTAAAATAAAATTGTAACAAACTCCTATTTAAAATTAGACTACGAGTAGGTATTTAGTCTACATTTCATAATTATTTATAAAGATGCTCTGAATACGTACAACAAATTCTACTTACCCTTGACCAGACACACTGACATGATACTAAATTAACAAATACTTAGGTTAGAACCAAAATAACCTAAGTATTTGTTAATTTAGTATCATGTCAGTTTGAGATGTTTTGTACATGTTAATTACACTTTGTCTGTCAATGAGTTGCCTACTCCTCCAATTTCAGTTCGCTAAACATCGTTCTAATAATCACTACACCTAAAAAAAAACAAAGTCCCCCGCCGCGTCAGTCTGTTTGTGTGTTTGTTAGTTCGCGATAAACTCAAAAACTACTGAACGGATTTTCATGCGGATTCACCTATTGATAGAGTGATTCTTGTGGGACGTTTGTGTATAATTTGTTTATTCGTGCGAAACCGGAGCGGGTCGCTAATCACGGATAAAGAAAACTCATTTCGAGAAACAAGTTTTATAATGTCATCTTCCATTCAATTCGTTATATGTGATTTTATTTTGGGTGTTTTAGTCGTGGGTATTAATTAAAATGATGTCATAAAGGTTATTTTAAGAATTTCTACATAGACATAGTACCTATATATCTTTGACAAATGAAATGATGGTATTATTACACAAATATGATGTAGATGTTATGTTGTCAATATTGAGGATGAGGTACTAATACCTCATCCTCATCATAATTCTAAAATTATGTTAAACAAATTGCTGTTACATTCAATGATATTCTATTAAATTAGTCCCATCTAATGATAAATGACATACACGAATAGTCCATTAGAGAATTTCCATAATTATGATGAGGCTGGTGATAACGTAGGTTTATTATTTCGCAAACTTAATTTTTAATAACATGAAACACGTTACGCCATTGTGAAACAAATACCAGCCAATCTTAATTATGGAAATTCTAATTATGAGACGATGAAAGGTTTATACGTCATAAAATATATAGCATAGCATACTTATATATAGCATAGATCCTATCTTAATCTACTTCTATAGTTACTTTATTCATAAGAAAGTGTGTTGCGTTTAATTGGCCAACCAATCGTGCTAATAAAAAGCTGAACATGTCCATTTTTTATGTCGCGATAGCGCTTAGCGTTAATAAAATAGAACAGTATAGCTGTAAGCGCTGTAACAATGGATAGTTACTAGCAAATTGGGCAGACTTACAAGCGAGCCGATTAAGTGCTTGACAGAGCTCTTTGTAACCTCTCTGAATTCCCTTCCTATTTGATTTGTGCGTGACCGTGCGCCACCCTGGTTGTTATGGGACTCATTACTCATTAGACATGTGACATGATCTGTCAAAAAGTATGAACTTTTTGCCCTTATTTTCCGCACAAGTGCGTGGTATTCGTTTACTTCCCCGACCAAGCACTTCGCAAATAAAATAGCAAATAGTCAATGCCGTTAATATTTCCAGGACCTGTCGTACAAGGACAAGCACTGGCATGAGGCGTGCTTCCTGTGCGCCAAGTGTCGCGTGTCGCTGGTGGACAAGCAGTTCGGCTCGAAGCTCGACAAGATCTACTGCGGCAACTGCTATGACGCGCAGTTCGCCAGCCGCTGCGATGGCTGTGGCGAAGTGTTCCGCGCCGGTAAGTACTTCCTAATAAGAGATCTATTCGACATGTTTCATTTACATTGATTATAGGGCCTTTAAAAAAGTGGTGCTGGTGATAACACCAGTAGCCAGTAGAGATAAAAATGTGATGATTTAGACACCTAGCTTAAATTGTTGAATGCCACTTAATGTCTATTAACTGTATCGAAGTGCCGTTATATTTATTATTATGTTAAATATTTTCATTGGTATTAATGGATGGTTGTATTCGTAGACTACGTAAACCTATTTAAAACGGGAAATAATGTTTTTATGTTGCTTGTAAATTAATGATTTCGTTCCATTAATGTCCATTGAATTTAAAATAAATATTTTTGTACGTATTTCTGTTTTAAAACATAAAATCTTTCTCAAAAGCCCATCGTTCAAATATTTATTTTTGTTTTAAATATCTTTTTCTTTTGATTTATTATCTCCGTAGGGTATCTAGCCATATTTCAGTGACATGTCAACGTCCTTATCTCTCTGACACAATGCCTATTTTAGAATGACCCGTTCAATACAAGCTGCCGGGTGTGTATATTCCTTATAAAGGCGTCTCTCCAGCCAGTAGCTCAACAAGGAGGCGTTAAGGCCACGATTCAAAGAAAACAACCAATGCCAATGCCATAACCTCGACCGTTTTACTTTTAAACCCCTTTATGGACTCGCACTGGCCGCATACAGTAAATTTGATTGAGTTTTAGTGATTCATTTTATCGCCTTTTTTGTAAGTTGAGCGATTCGCTGTCCGATGCCGTTTGTACAAACTATACTAAACATGTAAATTATCTTTAATTGTATTAAACATGCCACATAACTAAATACGAATCCAAATTGAATCACAGCTCTGACATAATATGCCCATAAGAGTAATGTACTTAATCGCAAATTAACTCGCAATGCGGGCGAAACGAGGGAAATAAGCAAAACAGTCGTAAATTGTGAGCGAAACGACGCCAAATGAGCGCAAGCTGGCCGTGCGGTGTCGTTGCGCACTTACATGGCCTCTCTAATTGAAATTGGAACATCACATCACTAATGGATTGAAGAGGATTGTTTGTCTCTGGTTTCTATGTGTATAATGGGACCTTATATACATCAAACAAGAGAGTATCGCGATAAACGCACACAAATTAAAATTATTAGTGGTCGGTCGTGTCCTCGTAGGTACTTCACCACGTTCATTTTCGTCATGTACAATAACCTGTAGCTTAGGTACCTATTTAAATTAAAAAAAAATCGTAGCTTTGTTATTTGTGCGTAGGTATGGCTTATACTTTATAGCTATATATCCGGCTCCTATAGATTTGTTTTATCTGTTGTGTTAAAGTAAAAAAAAGTAAGAACCAAAAGCTAATTTAATCCGAGGTACATGATACCCGGTGTTTCCTTTCGTCGATATTTTAGGAAGACTGATGAGGGCGATGAAACGCCCGGATATTTTAGTGCCACTGATTGTGTTTATAGAAAAACACGTCCATATTATTACTGGAATATATTTGAGGCCGGCATCGGTTACTTACGATTAATCTGATTACAGTTATGGATAAACACAATTCGTTTAAAAATAAATATACCTACTATGCATGGCAACCATCTCTGTCATTAGAAAAATGGAAATTTATACTAAGACTAGAGTTATTAAGATTAGAGTTAGTTTGAACTGAAATAATACACTAATTTATGTGACGATAACATACCTCCTTTAAATTATATTCTGAATGGTATTAGTAACTCGCTATCGCAGTATTTGAAATTTATATGCAAAACATAAAACCAAAACTTTGATTACTGGCAAGATTCACTTCATAAGGTTTTCATATAAATTATAAACTTATAAAACATTAGGTATTACTAACGTATGATGGATTAATGGAAGTTTGCGAACTTACAAAATGCACCGAAATAGACTTAGAAATAAAAGTAAAACAAAACTGTAACGAAATTTGAGTTTGTATATAAAATGAATGTACAGTAATTTACTACCAATATTTTATAACGGCCACGTGTAATACTCGTATAACGTTTTTAGGGTATGGTGCTGCAATCAAATCAAACGGAATAAAAAAAACTCTACCAACCACCAGAAAATTTAATGTGTTACATACAGGTCGATTGTAATGGCGAAATACTCATACTTATATGGGCTTTCCGACTATTAGTTTCTTAGGCAGTACGGTGCTGGCAGTCTCATTCGGAAACTCAAGTCAAGTCAAGTCAAGAACGGAAGTCAAGATCAATATACATAACACCAATTAAATATTTCTATTAGCGCTTTAAGCTCACGTATAAATAGGTGAGCTTTAAGCACGTGTCCAATACGGTTTTGATATAATTTACATACGTCTTATACACATTTGAGAATGAGTTCCTTGTTCTTTATTGATAGATGATGTCACTTGTTTGAGTTCAATTGGAAGCCTATTGAATCACATCTGCGTTGACCCCGCGTGGCTTCTTTATCGAGTTAATTGGAAATCTGTATCGATTTAGTTGTGTATTCGATAACAAAGTCAACCCTTGCCCCATTTGTACTGGGACATATGCACATACTAAGTTTGAAATTGCTTGCAATTATTCTTGTACCAGCCACGTTATATTTTGTGATCTCGCTAAAACTAAAAAATAAAATCATAAATCTTAGATGCACTTTTAGATTCAAGGTAATAGATTATTTCCATGCGTTAGTCATTCATAGCATAACATTACTTAAGACCATCAATTAAGTTTTTGCTTTTGGACTTCTAATTGATAGATTGAATTGCTTAATTAAAAGATTGAAATCCTAGAAATACCAATTGAAGTAAAGTACTTACTACCGTATAGGCCGGAACAATAACCACGTTTTTGTGAATCTCACGTCCAATGTCTTTTCAATGACTCCCACGTCCACGCGATGATCCAACCGACTCGCGGAAGCGACGCAATGACTCATGTAATTACATCGATTATTTTAATTTTAACACCAAAGCCGAATTCTCATAGGTAAACGGGACGTTCAAATATTTATCTTCTCATTCCAACAATCCTTGTGCGACTTGAGTGTGAGAGAGATGATATAGCACCGGTAAAAGCGCCGTTGTAACTGTTATAGATAAATACTTAGTCCGTTATAAGGATGATTTCAAAATAATAAATGTGAGGTCCGGTATGGCGTGTTAGGCTACAGATGTACGAGAAACCTAAGCTAAGCACACTCATGGATCAAAGTATTGCTGTCCAGACAGTTGACCTTTAATCTTCGACATTCGTAGAAATTGGTGATGTCAGGAACATATTTTTATATATCCCAGCTTCACCACTTTTGTAATGCCTATGTTTTTTCGAGAACTATAATTTGAGACGTTTAGGTTATATTTGTAATAGTTTGCTCAATTTATATATCTTTTTTATTTTTTCCGATACAAACGTAGTCCTCATTTTCCTCTCTGGATATATGGACATTATTGAAAATATGTTTATACAAGTTGATATGTGTATTAAACTCAGCTAATATGCCGCCTATTTATTGATTTTTTGCGATTGTTTAATTATTATAAGAGTTAGGAGTTTTTAATAATTTGTATGGAATTTGTTTTTCGCTCCTAACTCATAAATAATATCAAAAATCAACAAAAACGACAAACCGCGGTGCACAGCTATGGTTAATATCATGTTAATATCTAATAAATTGTGTAAAAATATTCTCCATAGTGTCATTGTCATCTATTGAAGAAAATGGAGACTACGTTTGTTTGTTTCACTATGTTTTATCGTTTTAAAACTTACTTAAACTACACTTAAAAGGTATAATCCTCTTTGAAAGATCGGAAATAATTCGTGCGGTCTGCCAGGTAAAACATTTTCACGGGGAAATCTCAACGAGAAGGGCTACAGAGCCGCAAAGCAGAGTGGACAACTAAAATGTTGTGTCGTGGTATAAAAGGCAGACCGGCTCAGTCTTCGCATATTCTGCATACTTCCAACGTAACATTAAAAAAAATTTGGGCCTAAATAGGTACCATTTACAGAATTTATCTCATATACATAAATTGTATTCGTATAAATTATTATCTTATAATAATAAAAACCAAGTACCTATGCTTGTATAATAATACAAGCATAGGTACTTGGTTTTCTAGAAACAGCCGATGCGAATAATAGTATATGTATAGATATACGTAAGTGCTGCCAAGTCCCGTGATTAATTGAACTTTCTATTATTGTAAGTCTTAAAACTAAATTAATCAGAGAAACATTGTCTAACTAATCCCAATAGTGCAAAATGTCAACATAAACATGACACAACTTATGTCCATTACTATTTGTCAAGTGTCATAGTGTGACATGTGGTGAATCACCGTGCGTGGGCCGCAATAGCCATCAGGCTGTATAATCTCTATGATGCCGTAAATTTACGATTAATAATATGTTAATATAATACCGGATGCCGATCGACCTTGAGATTAGGTTCTAATAAGCCCTATACAACTTTAGGAAACTGGGTAAGTAGGTAGTTAGTGACTGTAAAGTATTAGTTTGTTGAAAGATAGTGATCTGGTGATCAAAGTTTTGTCATAAAGATATAAGATAGAAGCGAGGCGGGCGCAATTTGTATATCTTAATCGGATTTTGTTACCAAACTATTAGAAACGTTTTAGTGAAAAAATAAATTTAAATTTTAACTAAAGTACCTACTTGAAAAACATAACAGTAAGTATTTTAATAAATTATTACTTAGTCGCGTATTTTCCAACAACATTAAAAATGATTACAATATTCTCGTGGAAAAATACTCCCGCAATATCGATAAATCACGCGCACGGCATCTTCCCCTGATTTCCATACAAAAACAAAATCATACCCACTTGGAAATACAGGCGTGGGCACATCATTAGTATAACCAATACAGCACACATTGGTAAAACCTAACGTTTTCTTATTTCTAGATGCATAAAGTTATATTTTGGCTGTTTATTTTTTATAAAACTGTCTTGAGTTTACAAATTTGCCATAACAAAAAGTAGCGTCGCTACCAGACGGAGTAAAACAGCGAGGTTGTATGAAAATAATTTAGTTCCAAGTTTGTCCGCTTCCTTCAATAAAGTTGTATTATTAGATTTGTGGCACAGACAGCGTTTTGTTTTAAATTATTCATTGGTCCTGCGATTAAATCAGCGAGTGATGTATTGAGCTCTCCGCGTTAATATTACTGTCACATTAGATTAGACTTAATATTAATGAATGTTTGATTCTGGAGAAAACACCCAGTGCCCAGGATATTACTATTATATGCGTAGAAGGGATTAAAATATTATTATTTGGTTTATCGTCTGAATATTATAGCTCTATCTCTATACCTAAGCTTATGAGTAGAAATTTTATTAAAAACATATAAACATAAGCATTTTTGATTAAGTACCAAAGTGAACTGGTATTTTCGACTCCGGTTTTCGTGTGAGCTAATGCTAATATGTGTGTTGTTTAGCATGTCTAGTTTTACAGTATCTAATACTAAAGGTAACGAAGTATTTAAATATATTTTTTTTATTTACTAATGTAACTAGCTAAAGTGCTAAAGTTACAAATAATATTTTATGCTGCGGAACCCTAAACAGCACCAGTAGGTACTATTGATTTACCAACCAATCCAGCAATGTTGTCCAAACTACCAGTGCCGTGCATGTTCGCTTTACATATTTAATTTAAACACTAGGGCAGATGGTAGCCGGCCGTCCTGCAATGTCCATACCGAATGTAGACTGTGTGTCCATCCTCTCTATAGGTCCGATTAAATTGTTTAAGTTTATCTGAAACTTAATATACTAATACTATGTAAGCATATCGGAATTTTTTTGTCAGAGAAACTAAAAAATGTATTCTTTTCGTTTTTGGGGAGAATTGGGGGTTTTTGAAAGACCAAAAACTTTTAAGATAAAAATTTAGTCACTTTCATCATAACAGAAAGTGCTGTTGTAAATTCTCCCTAATGATATAAAAGTAAGGTGACACTGACCCGCATCTCAAGTGCATCAGTGCTATTAATTTAGTGCCCATCGGGCTTAACGCGATGTAATGACACCTGTTTCAGATAAGATAATTTTACGACCTCATATAAATCATATATTATAACAGTATAAACCATATGACAACAGTGCATATTTTTATGACAACAGAATATACAAGGCCGAAAATGACATTTAATACAGAATTTAATTTCTCGAACATTATTTTAAGTGTTAAGTTAAATTAGATATGCATGCATTATAATTGGTATACTCACTAGAATAAAATACATATATATAAGTAGGAAATTGGGTACCTCATAAGTACTAACATTATGCGCCCTACCCGGGTGTCATGTACTGACTACATTCTACTAACATCTTCTGTAATGCACATGACTTTTAATGTTAAATAAATGAAATGAAATGAAATGAAAAAAGGCTGTACTGGGTCAATTAAAAACAAAATACGAGGTATGAAGTTTTGAAACTCAGATATTTATAGTAATCTACTAAAGAACATTGCGATTAATTAATTGTTTATATGAACTACGAATATAAATAAACTTTTTTGTATTTATTTGGTGTATCTCTGTATTATATAAATATATGTAACTGTATTAAAATACCATATTAAAATTCAATATTCTTATGTACTAAGTACTCACATTTGTACTCGTAAGAGTCGTTAGTTAGCTTATTTTTCAAATATTATTAAAATGCCCCTAAATTTATAAAGATGAGGTAATAACAAATCACATAAATAAAATGTATAAGTATATAAATTTAAGGCGCGCCTCGATGATGCGCCACAATCATCGCTCAAGATCGTCCGCGAAAACTGGTCGGCGACTACATTATGTCAACCGACCGTATATCATAAAATTTTATTTAGAAATACCATTAATGAAAATTTAAACTTAAAAAAAATATATTTTATTCAACTAATCTTAGAATTTACTATGCGGTAAATTTGAGTATAACGTTGCATACCTAAATAATAACTTGCGTTACATGCATACCTCTCAGACTCTGAAAACTTGTTTTGCAATCAACTGCGTGTTTCTTTACATTTACTCTGAAAATAGATTATATATATATAATTTTAACTGAGACCGACTGTTGTCACACTTGACATACATATTTATTTATTTTACAGCTTATCGATGTTTACTTCCAATGCATTTGCAATACATATGCATAATTAGTTTGAATGTAAATATATTTCTAGGTTATCTGGTTCTATCAATCAACCGTCAGCCCACATCCGCCCACAACCACAAAGGACTCTTCATTTTCTTGCCACCTTGTTCTACTAACATGCACGTATTATTGAATGTACAAAATGTAAACAGAAAACGAATTGCGTTTTTGGCATCTGACTTTGTGGCAAATTTGGTGCTGCTGTCATAGATTTTATTGAAAGTACGCAATACGAAAATAGGTCTCTCGTTATTTTCACAGTAAATATACAAATATATCAAAATATCCTAATAGGTAATAGCTTAGGGATGTTTCTTTAAATTTGCTGATGATGTGTACCTGTCGGCCCTGTCGGGATTCCATTGTAGAACATTAGTAAGACTATACGATTTACGTGTTAATGTGTGTCTAACACACGTGTTAAAGTTATCGAATGGTTATCGTCTGAACGTGTCTTGCCTATTCATACGGTTGATACGGTTCATATATAAAAAAAAGTTCTGAGAAAACGTGTGGTTAATATAAAAAGCAAATTAATAATAAAGAAAAAACTGTAATGATAGTAAAGTCACTTTTTGTAGAGATTATGAATATGTCATAAATTACATAAAGACCGCAGTTAAGAGATACATGTTTTAAAACTCGTTCCTAGGCAGTTCATTAAAAAAATACAAATAGGTATGTGTAATGTACCTTAATGTTATAGCAGTACATTACACATACTTGCTAATAAGTTATTTTAACAAGAAGGTAACTACTTACATATCTTCAAATGGATTACCTACACTGAACTTATTTCATCTTAGTTCCTTAATTGGAAAACATACTTTGAGCTTACATAGCATTGACACACGTAATTTACATAAATATAAGACGAGACTGCAGTTCCACTTGCATTTAATTTAAAGAAGAGATAACCCCTATCATATTGTGATAGGTAATTGCATCAACAAGGCCCATACTTTTACAGTAAGCTTAATATATACAGTAATTTGGAGGTCAAGATCCACATCTGTTGATCTATGACACGACAATTAACATGATTGAGAATGAATTGTTTCCTCATTACGAGCATCTCAGCATTCTTAGCAGTAAAGCCCTTGCTACACGGTCGGCGACAAGCCTTCTAACCGTCTGACCTTGGTCTGTCCTTGGTCAGTTTTGGTCAAATTTTGTTGGAAACAACTGTCTACACGGTCCGTCCAGACCAAGGCCACGCGGTCTGAGGGGCTTGTCGGCGACCGTGTAGCAAGGGCTTTAGTTATCGCGGTGAATCCACAGCCTACACCGTGCCTACGCCTCCCTCCGACTATCGCACCAACCAGCCAGTAACGTACTGGCCGCCGAGAAGCCTACACCACGCTCGCGTTTAAAAAGAATAAGTCGTCTTTGGCGCGCTTTTCAACTTTTTAATCACTGACGTCAACGCGAACGCGACCTTTCTATTTTCTTAATTTTGAAGGACTTGAGTAAAAATGTCGGCGGATGTGTTGAGTGATGATTTAAAATCTCGTCTACATTTGACGACAAAAACAGTAGGACACGATAGAATACGAAGGGCTAGGGAGAGTAACGAGGATGTCGCCATATTGTCGATGTTCCTGCCTAACGCCACAGCTGAAAGGGAAAACAAGAAGTTCTGTTGCGCCATGAGGGACCAGTGCTTTCTTGGAGACCCAAGGAAAACTATTGCAGGTTTTTTTATTGTATATATATGAAATTGCTTTAATTACCTACTGACAACATCTTAGTGAGGTCATTGTAAAACTCTACAGCTGTTTCAATATTATTGTTTATAAAATACATTGCATATAGACATAGCGCATGCAATGGTTGAATAACAATAGGTAATAGAAGATGTCTAAGTACAATTAAGCGACTATTAATTATTACGAAAGGTATTGGTCCTAGTTAAAGCCAGTCTTAAGAAGCATTAAGTAAAAATATACAAAAATATGTTACTGACTGATTGATTTACCAGCCGTTTACAATGCAGCCGCCATTGCCATGTAAATGCACCGAAACGTTGTTAACCGCAGACGTCATTCGTTCAAAATAAATATTAAATCATTCATTTGAATGCCGTTCGAATTTAGCATCCGCTATTTTTTACATACCCGAATAAAAACAAAGTGTATATCTACAACTATACATACTTATAGGTCTAATTTAACGCATATCGGATTATCGGTCTTTGAAATCTGTCAGATACAATTTTTAGCACATAAAAAAATACAAAAGTATTTTATTATTGTAAAAGTATTATAACCCAATTAAAAATGAAGAAAAAAAGGTATTTTATGCTTCGCCAATATCTCTTAAACTGTTAACATTTACGAAATTTTATTTAGATTTTAAATAGGTAACTGACATTTTAGATTTCAAATAGATAACTGTGTTTTCGGACCTGAATTTAGCCAGCACCGTGATCAAGATCATTCAGAACAGACGTCCACCTATGTAACGAGTTATTATGTACATTTCGTTGTAAAGACTTCCTAAAACACTTTTTATTTCATACACGTCCCTCTGGCAATAAACAGGCGTCAGTAAATTTACATTAGTCACCCGTTAATTCTAAGCCGCACCATTAATTCGTTCGCTCGTAATTGAATGAACGTCTATGTCGTCTATCCTTTCATTCAATTAATCTTGTCATTCAATGAAATGAAGGCCATATTTAATTTTATTATTAGTATAACAAACACGTATGCAGATGTTTAAGCAGCACAAATATTTTTAAACAATGAGCCAGTATATTTAAATAATATTATAATACAAACAAAGTATACCGTACCTTCTTATTCTTAATTTAGAAACGATAAATTCTTATTTAAGCCCAGAATCCAGATACCTTCCAACAATTATACATAGGTAATTAAAGTCGTTACCTTACCTACCTTTTATTTGCACATCCGGAACCAACCAGCATTTGTCAATAAGAAATCTAAATATCTGTCTGAACAAGGCGCCAAATGTTAACAAAGCTCATTCATGCACCTGTAGTTTTCCTGAAGTCGTATGTCCTTTGTCATTCCGCATGAAAATTGTGTCCTATTTCCATTAACTAAAGGACTAAGTTACAATAGCCCAAAAACGATTTTAATGTGTAGCTTGTGGAAGCAATTTTGTGCCATATTGACTTTACCTTTAGAAATAGAGTCAGCGGTAAAAAATTGTTTGGACCGAAGTTTTGAGATGATTTAAGTATGTAAAAAAATACGGTTATAGTAAATAGTTACACAATAATGACTTGTCGGATTTGTTACCTTCATCTAGTTAAAGCTAAAATATCTGAACAAATTTAAGCAATGTCATACAGAAAATAAAATATTAAAGTTCAAGATTTATTTAAAAGAGTAGTACATAATAACGTTGGAGATAGGCGGATAACGATTAAGACATCGCATGTGTAACAAAAGGAGGAATCTAAAATTATCGGCACGATAGTATTTATCTGGTGATTGAACGCTGGAAATAGACTACGTTAACTATCCATTCTATGGTAACTATACCTATTGATAGACTTGGTGAAAGCATAATAGCGTTTAGGGAGATGAAACTACCATCCAGACTTAAGCCGATTTGACGGGTCCCGACTGATTGTAACCCAATTTCACGACCCGTCTCGCAAATGAACTGTCTATCTATCCACACACACATAAATACCTACACTACACATTTTGGGATAGGTACGCGAAGCAAAACGCACAGAACTCAGGTACAATCTAATACCTATTATGTAGATATAAATGTTGCATCAATTTAATAATTTCATGGGATTAAAATTGTACGGAACTTAATTGCTTCCATTTGTATTTATACTCATAGGGCATTTATATATATAGATGAGTGCAATAGTCACTACAAAAACATAATCGTGGTCAGTGGTGAAGCTTCATGTTTTTTGCTACCAACATTTGACTATTAGTTAGGTATAGGTGCCATAAATATAAGAAATAAAGATAAACTAGCCATACCATCAAGTAACTTACAAATTAGTAATAGGAGCCCTCACGTAATGACTAAGAATTTATAATTACCTTCCAAAAGAAATAACTAAAGAGCAAACATACACAAAATTCGTTACAAAGCTAAAAACCTACCTAATAGACCACAGTTTTTACTCTCTGCAAGAGTTTTTCAATGCAAATAAGTATAATTCTAAGATAATAAATTAATATTTTTGTTATATTTAATATGCGTAGAAAAAGATGTTTATAAATTTGTGTATCTTTCTTATTGTGTATATTTTATATTTTGTAATTGCAATACCCTTGCAGGGTAACATGTTGTAACTATTGTACCTCTAGAGTAAGACCTGTACACCAACATGTGCGCAATAAAGATTCTATTATATTCTATATCACAACACACAAGCTCCAAATCAGTTAAATCTGTAATTAACCCAAGAAGCTTTTTATAGACATATATATTGATCGTACGACGTAAAACCGAGTCGTAAAGATCTGAAGAACTTTTTATAGATTTTATGGCCATACTAACCGGGCGGATTGAAACAGCCCGCTCATAGTTACACAATTAATCCCAGTATACAAATGTATAAAAGCTCACTGAAACTATTCATTGCGCACAGCGCGTGCCTTAAAAGGGTAAGCCGTGCCAGAGATGGATGATCGTTTAAGTTTAACACAACCCATTTCAAACTTAAATTGAATTGTGCCTCTTCTTGATGCTACAAATATTGAGTACCTACAAATGCTATTCATAAAGCTACGATTCAATATACATACATTATAAGAGCGCATTACACATTAAATTTATATAAGAGTCTGGCTTTGAAGATATACATTAACATTACGCTCGAACGTAAGTAAAAACGAAATTTCGCTATGAAACTCGACATAAAGTTAAACAGCTCGGAAATGCTTACAAATCGTGTGTAATACTGTAATATCCGTTCAGACGTCCCTTGCTGTTTGCGCCGTGCCGCCTTTGCCGCTACATTACCTTTGCTCCCCTTTAAAAAAGTTGTTTATGACATACTGGAGAAATGAATCGTATACAGATATATTTAGCAATTTTAGCAGACATAAGTAGGTACTAAGACAAGACAAGAGAAGAAGGGAAACCTAGAATAACTTATCTCAGCCAAATAAAAAATAATGCGTCGTACGAGGAAATTAAAAGACTGGCACAAGAAAGAAATTATTGGCGATTACTCCACCGACAAGAGCAAAGCTCTTAAGTTATGATGATGATGAAGTAGGTACTAAGACTAAGAAGACGAGTAGGTAAGTATCTACTTTTATTTTCGCATAGTCAGTCCACCCAATATAAATGCTAACTGACGCAATTATGTATTTATATAAATACACGTACATTTTGGTCACATATGTTTTACCTATATAAAACAGTAAACACAATTAGCATCGATTAAATTCCTTCACCTGTGGTTTTAATGATTGTGTATCTTTATAAGGCTATACATTTAAACAAACTGAGGTCGTTACTTTCGAAGAAAAATAACTTTTGGTGTTACGTAATGTAAGTATACTAATATGGTGTTATAGCACGATAGTTATGCAATTTGTGTGTCTCTGAAATTAATTAATTGAACAAGTGGGCGGACTCGTTGATATTTCTTTCTGTGTAAATAAGTTTTTACTTACTTTACTTTGACGCAAATTCACATTTCTGACTCATTTTGATTAATGACTACCTACCTACATAACATATCATAATTATACTCATTAATAACAAACCTAACTCTAAGATGATCGCTATAATATTATGTTGTTTTTCACATTTTTTGATTCTTAAAGTTTTGGAGGTTTCTGAGTTGAGGATCGCTTACGTCTTAGATTCTCTTTTTGTATGAATAAAATAGAAAGGCGAAAATTCAACAATACATCATATATAATTATTAAATACATCATAACAATACATTCTCTTCCTGTCAATCAATCACAGTGACATTGTCTGTCCGCTATCACCGAGAAAAACTTCCGGCGGAAGGTTGCCGGCGCGAAGGAACATTACCGTCGCATGAGGAACAGATGGCGGGCCGTTCGCCTTGACCGCGACAGATAACCTCAGACACCCTCCGACGAGGAAAACATACACATGTCAATGCACATGTGCAAGTTCTTGACCAAAAAACCGACACATCAAAAATCACAATCATTAATGCCAAACGAAATTTAAATAATTTATGAAAATCACGTGTGGCATACATTTTTTACGTTTGGATTGTCGTAGTTACTAAGATTTCTGTCTTGGCTAGCCCCCAGATAAAAAAAACCGGCCAAGTGCGAGTCGGACTCGCGCACGGAGATTCCGCACCATTAACAAAAAATAGAGCAAAACAAGCAAAAAAACGGTCACCCATCCAAGTACTGACCGCGCCCGACGTTACTTAACTTCGGTCAAAAATCACGTTTGTTCTATGGGAGCCCCACTTAAATCTTTATTTTATTCTGTTTTTAGTATTTGTTGTTATAGCGGCAACAGAAATACATCATCTGTGAAAATTTCAACTGTCTAGCTATCACGGTTCGTGAGATACAGCCCGGTGACAGACGGACGGACGGACGGACGGACGGACAGCGGAGTCTTAGTAATAGGGTCCCGTTTTTACCCTTTGGGTACGGAACCCTAAAAAGGGGTACATAGGTACTTAATAGCTGATAGGACGAAAAAATGTCGGCCGACGGTAAAATAGAAATGAGAAACGCATTTTTGTTATAGTATTGTTTTGTTACTTGTTCATCAGTCGCAGAAACAAATCAGCGCCCTTGAATGGTATGAAAACAATGCATTGCCAATTCTTATCAAGCGCGACACGTGGACGCAGGTGAGCGAACTGCGTGCAAAGGAACGTGCTCGATAAAACTTCTTGATTGGCGCGAAATTAAATTACACATTTGAATTGTTACAGCGATCACTCACTGATAAAAAAGAGTGTTTTCGTATACCTAGCAACAATAATTATCGTACCAAAGCTTATTCCACCGGATAATACTTCAATGAGAATCATAACTATAATTGAACGTCTATTTACAATATCCCAATGGCTTTAACGTAAACGTTCCAAAATAGCATTTTATTGAAGATTCGAGCTTATATTCAACTGAGTTAACGGCCAGCAATCAAACCAAAAGTTAGATCGGAAAAAGTAAAAGTTGGCGTGGGATTTTTTCATTACAAATCCAATAATTTATTACTTTTGTTGCCAGATTACAGTAAGCAACTATTTAAACTACAAATTACTTTGGAATTTGTATTCGCGTGTTTTTCCTTCAACGTTTCCATCAGTGTATTTTAGATTCTGCTATCCATGACCTAGTCTTTGTAAACTTATTCTATCATGGAGAATATCTAAGTACTTTTTTAGCCGACTTGTCTTTAATATACGATTCACTGATTACTCTTTTTTTACTGATTATTCTCCAAATACCTTCCAACAGGTAACCATTTGGTCAAATTGCTACCGAAATTGAATTGCCTTTAGTTTTTTAATGTTTTAGGTAAATTCAAAGAGTCCAAATTCAGATAGCATGAATCCTTGAGGATATAAGCTAGCACTATTAGCACTAATGCAGTAGTTTAGGATCCCTAAATTATAGTGGAAGCCATTTATAATTTCTTCGGCATAACATACCATCAATACCAATTTCTAACATGTTGTTTCACTGATTGAAATGCATCTAGAAACTCAAGTTATAGCTACAGTACAATAGGGCATACAATAGCCAATAGATGCGGGGCAAATATGGGAAACTAAACAATACCTTGTTTAACTCTTCGCCATTAGTCATATAATGCTTCTTTAGAGGTCGAGCAAGCTGTTAACTTGTCCTATAAAAACTAGACGTAAAGTGGAACTAGTTATAACAAAACAGCTACACCATGCCACATATTTGTTTCTGTATATAACAACAACTAAAATATTTGTTTTAGCTGTATTTCCTGGTTTAGTTCCTATAAATAATATTAAAAATATTAATGTTACCTCTCTACCTAGGTATTCTTCTTAGTAAGAATGTCGGCACAGAACTGCAGTGAACACAGTAGTCACAGTACACACACTTGCTCGTATGTATATTTAAAAAAAAAAAATTTGCATAAATATGGAAGATATAGAGTTTCTCTATTAATAGCGAAAATCTAAATACATGTTAAGAGAGAAAACGTCCTTAGACAATACAAATTATCGGACAAATCTGAAACTACAAAACGATTTTCAACAAAGATATATTTTTTGTTGAACACACACCACACATTCATAATTAAACATCAACTTTTTGCACAACAAGTGTGCACATTATTGGTATTAGCTTTACAAAACAAATCATTCAAACCGAAACTAATTTAATTAGGTACACCCTAACAACCACGCGAGAAACGAAATACCAATACGCAGGGTCGGAAGTACAACGACACGCGTTTTTACGAGCGAATGAACCACTTCGCTCACTGATGAGCCTTTAACATTAACCTTGATATTCGTACTTAACCTCTCAGTTCCCAGTGGCTCCAATATGAGTCGGAATTGTATGGATTTGAGAGGTCCTGGGAAATGAGGGGTTAATGACGTAATCATAGACAAACTTAAATTTGCGGATGAACAGTTTAAACTAACATCGAAGTACGAGAGAATCTCTTAGCGACACTCTGTCTCTGTGTGGATTGAGATAACTTTGTAGTGTCATAGTTCGGGTTTTAGAATAAACTCTAGCATTCATTTACAAACGTATCATTATGATCAATAGCTGTATTGATCTAGTAATGAGTGATGACATCATATGATGTCTGAAGTAGGCAGTACAAGATGATAGTATGGCTCTATCCATCTTGTCCTTGACTTTTAACCGAACTATGTCATATGTTGCAGAAAATATTTGTTCTATTGTTTTAATTACTTATTAGCTTAGCGCTACAACACAAACACTTTTAAGTTTACCCTACAAACCGATCAGCAAATATTTTTGTAGATGTAAAACATGTTTAATATAGGTACCTACTGTACCTACCAACCTAACTAAGCGAATAAAAATAATTTTAGTTTTTTTTATTATGTACTAGTTGTTTTACTTTCTAGAATTCTAAACAACAGCTAAACTGTTACAACTATACTAAACCGATGTAGTCAAGTGTACCTACCGTACAACCTGATCATCAATTAGGTACTTTGTAAATGTATAAACCGACAATACAACATAACAAATAGGTACAATGTCTACCGACAAAATCCTTAACAACTATTGCAACACATATGTCTAAAGTTTTATTTCATTTCAATGTTTACTGTCGTGTTCATGACTTTGCGGTTAGGATTTTGCCTTCTAATAAAAACCCAAAAGATAAACAGGGAGTGAAAGGGTAAAATTAATTCGATTGAAAAGTTTTTAAGTGAAAAGGTTAAATACTAACGACGTTATTCATAAACGTCTGCTAAGTTAATCAGCTGATGATCGTCGTTTGTCCCTTTCTAACGGCAGATAGGGACAAACGACGATCATCAACTGATTAAGTTAGCAGCCGTTTATGAATAGCGCCATAAGTTTTTGCCGGCAAGAGATTATATTATAATTGAAAACATCGTTCACAAGTTTGTTGACGTGGAAAAAAATTGTAACTCACTTTCAATAGTCTCGATAAAATCATGGCTAATTTTAAATTCTTACGTTATATACAACATATAGGTACATTTAAAAGTTGTCCAAAACTTCGTGAATCAATGCCTGAGCGAAGGTCGGTGATGTCATGGCGACGGCGACGTGGGATTCTCTGTTTGCCGTCACTCCGCACGGCAAATACGACTGGTTACGGTAATTGGGCAAATATTAGCTTCACGTGGCCAAAACTATCCGATACAGAACTTCGTTCATGCAACATGTTAGTTTATTATACACCTATATAAACAAAGGGACGTAGGGGATGTATTAGATTTCCCAAAGTATGTCCCTTTGTTAACACTCATTATCGTTCGAAATCTACCTTTCCTCTTCAAATAATATCGCCTTTAGGCTAAAACTAAAGAGTATATAATGCACACGGATAGAATTTTGTGGCTTTGGATTGCTCCGTCATTCATGGCCCGATTCGAACTTTAAGATACGTCAATTAATTAATAGATCTAGAAACGATATGGATTAGATATGTCAGTGTCAAATGTAACCTTTCTTCAAACAAAAACGTTACTTTTTACACTGACACAGCTAATCCATATCGTTTCTAGATCTATTAATTGACGTATCTCAAAGTTCGAATCGGACACTTAGATTGTAGGTACAGCCTGCTGAATGTGCTACGGCGTAGCAATCGGAGAAGGTCCTGCAACGCGTAGCGCGACGGTGTGTTTTACTTGCTCCATTTATATTTTGTTTGTACACCGCTATAAAACTAGATTAAATCGTACATGATAAAAATGTATCGCTAAACAAAAACAATTCCTCATTACTATTTACTGGCCTAAATGTTATTAATATAATATCTTCTTCCTCGCGTTGTCCCGGCATTTTGCCACGGCTCATGGGAGCCTGGGGTCCGCTTGGCAACTAATCCCAGTAATTGGCGTGGGCACTAGTTTTTACGAAAGCGACTGCCATCTGACCTTCCAACCCAGAGGGTAAACTAGGCCCGTATTGGAATTAGTCCGGTTTCCTCACGATGTTTTCCTTCACCGAAAAGCGACTGGTAAATATCAAATGATATATCGTACATAAGTTCCGAAAAACTCATTGGTACGAGCCGGGGTTCGAACCCACGACCTCCGGATTGCAAGTCGCACGCTCTTACCGCTAGGCCACCAGCGCTGGCTGTTATTAATATAATATATACAATATTATTGTGTTCAAGTATGTTATCATTAGCACTATGTCGTGCTCAGTTAGTTAAAGAAAATCTTGTACCTGATTTATTTATCCAGAGGCCGTGAGTTCAAGTCTCACCCAAGACAGTAATTTTTTCCACTTTTAAATTTATTCTAAGCTTAATAGCATCGATCGCAGACGTTTCTGCTTGTTAATAAATTAAATATTTAGGTATGTATATGAAACTACCTCCTTGAAGCACTACAAAAGTCAAAAGTATCAATTTCCGTCAGCTTTAAGCATTCTAGTTTCTTCGCTAGTAAACCGCAGTCTCGGTATCCAATGTCCTGTGGTTGGGTTAGACACACGGATCGTTGCGACACGAAAACATAAATAACATTATGCTCCACTTTTTTATTTTTAAAACAAAAAGTCAAGGTTTTTTTAATTTATTGTTCGTATCGTAATATTAAAGCGGCTGACCTATTAAAGATAAAGATAAAGATAAAATAACTTATTAGCAGAAGTACCTACTAATAAATAGTTTAGCGCTTTGGGTTAATTTTTAATTTGAATGTTTCCTAATACGATCTGAAAGTAATGCATTTGTAAAATATGTTTGTTTATAAGAATTTATCCACTTATTTTATACATAAAAGTAGGTCTTAGGCTCGGTTGCACCAAACCGCCTGTCACCGTTAAAGCGTTCGCTAAATTTTATGTATGGGAATTTTCATAGTTCTCTGCCGAGTGATGTTGATCAGTCTGTCAAATGTGGTTGGTGCAACTGGCCCTAAGTAATGTAAACATAGTACTTTTGTGAAATCCTCGATGTCAGAAATTAAAAACGGCAACATGTTTCCTATCTTTTACTTTGCATTTAATACGAAAGACCCTGTTATACATATATCATACGGAGCCTTACCGTCACCTTAATCGAACTCGATTTTTAATGCAAAACTGTCACGGCGCAAGCTGTTCAATTACGTGTGGCACCGTTATTGCCTCCCACGTCAAATGCCCACTTAGTCACGGACGGGTCGAGGTAAGGATGCCGGTCCATTGATCAGTGCTTATTTTACACTAAAGTTGCAGTAGCAGCAAGCCACCACCCAAATTACTTGATGGGTTTTGTCCAACTACTAGACAAATCCAAAATAGGGTAAATTATTATAATGTCTATCCGCCTACAGTAAAAGGCTTCTTCAACCTTTTAGCAATGGTGATTTTTATTCAAAACTAGAGACATACCTGTCCTTTAAAGGGACAATTATTATGTAGTAGGTATACCGTTAAGTAAATAATAAATATTGATTCGAGCAGGCACTTTAATTTTAAACCAGCACAAAAAAATAAGAAAGGAACTCTACTTAAGTACAATTGTACATGCGTATGTTTACATCTGGTTTACATAGTTAAACTGAACTTAATCTATGCCTCAAAATGCAAATTGCTAGTCGTGTCAGAGGAACGTTTAGCGTGGAATTGTGCTGCAGGCCTTGTGTGTATTCAAGCTTCAAGCACCTTAAAGCGTTTTATCGCCGTGCATAATAGGTACACCAATTTAATTAAATGACGGCTATTATTCGCCAGCAACATCTGGCTAACCATGCTAAAGATTCAACGAACATAATACGTTGTAAAGTAGGTACACCAGGTATATTTAATTAATTACTCGCTTTACCCTAATTGGAATATAGCAAATCGGCACTTTCATTCGCGACTATTATTTTCTTAGATTTATAGTTAGTAGGCCACTGGACGGGAGCCCTAATCATTAGCAATTAAAATCAATACGCTGCCCGTGGGATGGTAAAAGTTGTCAACCACGGACCTTTCACTCGACACAATGGCGTAATGAACGGTTATTAAAATTATTCGAGTCTTAACTGGATCAAAGTCGGGATGAGTCAATAATGATTAATTGAATGGAGACCTACAAAAATCTATTGAATACTGGTATAGACCATGGTATGTGGTAGGTATATTAAATGAATAAAACATTTTGTGGTAGCTTTATCTAATCCAATATCTTCATATAGTTCGATGAACCTTGAACAATGTTACGATGCATCGCGTGCATTCAAATATCACGGCCCAAAATATCGACGCCCCTTGCAAGCTTCAAGGGCAAATCTCCATACAAATCTGATGTATCGGAGACACGCAAACGATTGTTATGATGTCATAAACACGAATAGGGAAGTTTGCAAATACGTATGAATAGATATTATGTATAATGCCGATTGTATAAGTAGAACGCTAACTGGTGAAAAAAAAATGGCCAAAAGCCATAATGCCTTATACTTTATAGAATCAAATTGTTAAGGTTATAGTACCTAAGCCTTATTATATTACAATCACAGAAGACTTGTCTATCTTGACTAACGAGTTATCTAGTTCTAGGATATCTGCTCACTAAGCCCGTAATTAAAATCCTTGACCCATAAGTTACATCAAATATTCAAGCAATACAATTAATATTTACACACCAATTAACTGTCACATTTTATTAATAAAGTAATTGTAAACATCCAAATAAGGCGCCAATAAAAATATAAACAGCCAATCTATACCGGTTAGATAAGGTTATTTATTATGGTTTAACTCCATATAAATCTTTTATGAGATAGAACGATGTTAAAGTCGTAGTCGACGAGTACCTAAAAGTTTTCGGTTTCGAATATTGACCATTGAGGAGTTCTGATTGGTATCTGGAATGCGTCTACAACCATTCATTGTCTTGAAAATAAACCCCGAGTGCGAGTGAACATCACTATACAAGTAGGGTCAAGGAGGGAACAGTGGCTCGGTAGAAAAAAGCCGGGTACAGCAGCTCACTCAACCTAATTTCAACACGAGAGAGGTAATATTTGGGCGACTGAGCCACTGTTCGGGCTGAGCCACTGTTTCCGCCTTGACCCTACCTAACCTACATAGCAGAACGTGCGACCACTCGCGTCCATCACTAACGTGACGTAATTCGTTCCCCAGGCACCAAGAAGATGGAGTACAAGACCCGGCAGTGGCACGAGAAGTGCTTCTGCTGCGTGGTGTGCAAGAACCCCATCGGCACCAAGAGCTTCATCCCGCGCGAGCAGGAGATCTACTGCGCCGGCTGCTACGAGGACAAGTTCGCCACCCGCTGCGTCAAGTGCAACAAGGTGAGGCTAACGGCTCGTTTAGTGTGTAGCTCCGCTTCGAGCGTCCACTCAGGCCTTACACTAAGGCCTGAGTGGACGCTCGAAGCGGAGCGTTCGGCGGGGCGTGCAGCGTGGCGTCCGGCTCCCAAGGGATTTGAGCAGGGTGCACTAAGGTCGCTCCTATGCGTTTGCATTTGTTTAACATGCACGCCGCACGCCCCGCCCCGCTGCACGCCCAACTCGAGCGTCCACTTAGGCCTTACACTTACACTTAGACGGTGCGAGAATTCGCATGCGAGTTTCATTACATTGCGTTATTTGATCGATTGGCTAAATGGTTGTAACCTCAATGGTCCGCAATGTAACTAGAATCGCATGCGAGTTCGCGCGCCGTCTAAATCAGCCCTAACAAAGGCTTGAATAGATAACCCTGGGGAATCTCGCATAAAAATAGAATTGGGCTTAAAAAAATGGCATGGGTACCTAAATCTGTCACGCTTCCAGTGGGCAAACAAGTTCTTCGCGATGGGCTCTGGGAGCTCATGGGGGTTTGCTCATATTATTCCACGAACGGACCCTTAAAGGCATATGGCACACTGTATCCGATTCGCACGTCGCTCCGATGTTTGAGCGAGACAACACTATGCGCGTATTATAGCGATATCCCGCTCGCACGTCGCCGAATCTGATGAATTGTGCCATGCGCCTAATCGATGCCTATTACCTGTTGAGACAGCGATGCAGCCAGCACTCTTTATGTTGGGCACGTTACTAACGCCATCCGACGTACACTCGGTATTTGATTAATTTTTTAGGGTCTATGCCACCACCATCTATCTCAAATTAAGTCTTGTTTTATATCTGATTATTAATTGTCCGTTTCCCATGTTCCAGATCATCACGCAAGGCGGCGTGACGTACAAGAACGAGCCGTGGCACCGCGAGTGCTTCACGTGCACCAACTGCAACACGTCGCTGGCGGGCCAGCGGTTCACGTCGCGCGACGAGAAGCCCTACTGCGCCGAGTGCTTCGGCGAGCTGTTCGCCAAGCGCTGCACGTCGTGCGCCAAGCCCATCACCGGTCAGTATAGACACGTGACGTGACGTGACGCACGGGAACTAGCCGTGGCACCGCGAGTGCTTCACGGGAACTAGCCGTGGCACCGCGAGTGCTTCACGGGAACTAGCCGTGGCACCGCGAGTGCTTCACGGGAACTAGCCGTGGCACCGCGAGTGCTTCACGGGAACTAGCCGTGGCACCGCGAGTGCTTCACGGGAACTAGCCGTGGCACCGCGAGTGCTTCACGGGAACTAGCCGTGGCACCGCGAGTGCTTCACGGGAACTAGCCGTGGCACCGCGAGTGCTTCACGTGAACTTAACAAGAATATACTTCAGAAGAACATAACAAGCCGCACTACCTACTCCTGAAATGTTGTGTAGATCAGAAATTTGTTACCCAACAAGAGAATTCGTTTTCGATGACACGAATTTCGCTTCGATGGTTAATGTTTCAGGAAAATTTCAGTTTTTTTATAGTTCGTTTTTTCGACATTCATTTTGGAATGGAACATTTCGATATACATACCTACCGAACTATAAATAAAATATGAGAACTTTTGGAATTTTTACAAAAGTGAATTTTTGCAATTTTGGAAACTTTTTGACCGCGACGTTGTTCAGTATTTCTTATTGTAGCTGCTATCCTTTTCTTTATTTCCTTCAATTTTCACTCCACGCGTAGCCATCTAGCTAGTTGTTACTAGATGGCAGTGATTTGGTATTACTACTCGACAATAGATGGCGCTAGTGTAACGGTAACTTTCAAAGTTAACACCAACTACGATTTCATCTCCCTAGTTGTTAGCACACAGTTTCTCATTCTCAAACTTCTTTACGAGATACTTTTTGACACAATCTATTGATTTTTTTTTAATAAGAAGTCTTTATTGTATTATACAAAAGGTTAATGGTATATAAAAAATCATACAAAAATCTATTGAATTGAACAGCCAAAACTAAAACTAAACTAATTTTTGCAGGCATCGGCGGCACCCGCTTCATCTCGTTCGAAGACCGCCACTGGCACAATGATTGCTTCATCTGCGCGCAGTGCAAGACCTCGCTGGTCGGCAAGGGGTTCATCACCGACGCCGCCGATATCATCTGCCCCGAGTGCGCCAAGCAGAAGCTCATGTAAACACACACACACACACAACGCCAAGTCCACTAACGTGCGCCAACGTAGCAAACAAAATGACGCGCTTTCATTAAACAAAACAGCGTCGGTACTACAACTATATACTAAATACTAAAGTATATTCAAACTTCAAATTTGGAATATGCTATAAAAATAAACGCGCTTTCATTTTGTCACAGTTAACGGCACCATAGAGAAAAAAAATACATAGAGTGCTCACTCCATACATCAGTTTTAGTACCAAAAAGACTATTAGCATCTAGCATCGAGTAGCGGAACTATCAGTACTGCTACTTGACAATAGATGTAGCACCGACCGGAAAGTCTTATGCTGAGATAAGACTTTCCGGTCGGTGCTACATCTATTGTCAAATAGCAGTACTGATAGTTCCGCTACTCGATGCTAGATGTAGACACTGAAATTAATAGTCTGAACTGATGTATGGAGTGAGCACTCTTGTCTTACTATATTTCTCTATGACGGCACGCACTTTCATTCGCAACTGCTTTTTTCTAACATCACGATCTTAGTTTAGCCAAACTGATTCGTGTTTTAATTTGTGGTGCAGCGTAAAAACCGTACTGCCGGTAGTTGCTAGCGCGAAGGACTGGGTCGAGTCGGAGGGACGCGACCCGCCGAGAGACCTCTTCGACCTGGTCAACATAACCAACTTCCGAAAGGGCAAATAAAATTAGTCCGACCGAAGCGTTGCTAACCGATATTTTTATACAAAAACTCAAAAAAAAATAAAAAAAATAAAGTGGATGCACAAATGTATGAGTATTTAATTTCGCTTTTCTACTGGTTTTGTTTAAGGTGTTTATATATTTTGGCTGTAAGCTTCAGTTGTCACTAATCCAGTGATCCATCCACGCCTATTTATTTAGGATCGTTATACATATGTAGGGGAAACTGGGGAGGGTTGATCACCCCTTTTGTTTTTAGCATACATTTTCTTAACTATTTGTAGTATTGAAAAACTTTATAGACCATACGACTCAGAATTTATCTCTTCATTAATAGTTTGAATTAGAACAGATTTGTGCAATAAATTAGATCATTATTTAATGAAAACCCATACTGTTGACTTTTACCATGTGTCCCCTATGTAAGGGAGACTTGTTTACCCCTGGTCGGGAGCCTTGATCCTAGGGGGATCAAGTGACCCTGGTTCTTGGGACACATGGTAAACATATTTTTACCATGTCTCCCCATACCAGATTCTCATTGATTATATAACTCGGATCGCTATTAGCAATGCATCTATAATTTGTAAAATACACAGCAAACATATATATATTGCATCTTCCATGCTTTGAAGTTGTATTTCCGGTAATCAGATGTCTAAGCCGAAGGGATCAAGTCTTCCAGATTTGGGGACACTTGGTAAAAAGATTTTAAGTGGCAATGTCATATTTCGAGGGTAGTATCTACATTAATTTATTCACTTTATCTACAGAAAATTAATATATGAAGATATCCAACACATATTAATCCATAATCTTATACTTTAAAAAAACAATGTAATCGTATTATCCATAAAACAACATAAAATAGGGAATCCATTTTTGTACCAAAAAAAAAAAGTTAAAAAAAAACAAAAATCTAAGTTATTAACACAAAATTTCTTGTAACAAGCTAATTTTTTTAAAGTTCTTATGAAGGTATTTTTAGCGTCAGATACCTACAGCAATTTTAATTTTTTTACCCATCACTGGGCGTTATTGTTTACTATAATAAAAGGGTTTAGAAATTTACTGCTCACGTTTCGAGGACGGTGTTTGAGCTGCATAATCCTAAAATCCTTTCTATGGACCGTCGGTTCTATAGTACATAAGGTCGGAAAGCCATTGAAATAGCATTTCATCCATAAAAACAAATATCGCCAGTTGAAAACCAAATATCGTTATTATAAGTGTTTTTTGTCGACCGAGTAACATCCCCTGTGTGTAAAACGTTTAACTTGATAAAAAAGACCAAGTACGGGTAGTTCGTAAAATGTTGATGTCAACTTTAGTCAGTTTTTTCAAAGGCCACGGGGATAATTCCGTTTTCGGAGTCGGTTGTATAATTAAAAACTGAATTATACGTCATTAAATTCCGTTTTAATAAACAATAATGAGTCAAAAACCTTGAAAGTTTAAATCAGTGTTTCTCTGGTCGTACTTTCGCGGCATGATTTACTAAAGAAAAGAAAATATTTATGATAGCTCTATGAATTATTTTGTAAGTAAATTTATTACAATGTATACTTGATCGCTTTGGGGTTGACATGATCCCGGAATCATATCTCCCCTGAAGAAAAAGACAAAGTCTCCCCATACATAGTAAGATTATAAAACGTGCCGTACTCGAAACATGTGTTCGCGTATATCAATGTAATCCAAGTTAATCATCACTTCAATAAACAACAAATAAAATAAGCACACTTACTAACATCATTTCCATCTCATATTATAAAATAAATCCAGTTAAAGCTTACCGAAAATTGAATAAAGTACGCAGAAAATCTTTCACCGTCCGCCATTTTTGAACCACTGACTTTTCCAATACAGTGCCATGACAGAACGTGAAGTTAGGAACGAATGAATGAGTGTTACCAGCGCAAAAAATTGTATCTCGTTTGGTTTGATTAAAAATGAAGTTTACCAAGTGTCCCCTAGGGATCGACCCTCCCCACCCTCACCTATTTATACGCTAATTGCCATACAATTTTGCTTTAGCTGTTGTATTAGTCCCTTAGATTTTATTGTCAATTTACCTAGAGCGATTCACGCGATGCCTTAATAACATATCTAAGTCAATTTCGAGGGTATATATATGATTTGTGTTGTACATGTATTTCGACGATATAATTTACAACATGATTAAGTCCGGGACAACCGGACGTCATCTAAGTAGGAGTGCAAACATATCTTTGCCGGTGACAGAAACGCTACGCTCAAATCACTTCGCAGCGACGTTAGTTTGGTCACTAGCAAAGATAGATTTGCGGTTAATCTGTATAGATCGCCAAGTTGCTATGATGATAGTTGACAGCTATTGTAGAAACTATAAAAAACATCTTTTAAACTATTACTAAGCCTCCAATAGCTTTCAATCCGTCATCAATTTGGAGTGATAAGTGCTTGTTTTTGTTTAAAACTCGTAACATTAGGATAAGAATTGACATTTTAATGATATGTGTTATACTTGTAAGTATTTATTTACCTATACGGGAGTAGGTAATACGCATTATTGCGAGGGCGGCCGCTTGAGGCGGTCGCGCCGACGAGCGCTTCCTAACACTTAAATGACGTTTCGTCATAGTTTTTACTAATAAAAAATAATAAAATATTTTTGTTCTCGAATTAGAATTACTCGTGTTACAATAATATAATTGAATGTTATCGCTATTTTTACAAGGTAATATTATAAAGTAGGGTAACATCTGTGTTGAATGAGACCACGATCAGGGATCACTTATGGGTACTTGTTAAAGGATAAATTATTAGAATGTTGAAAATATAAATTTATATTAATGTGTACACTTTTAAACTGTTTAGCTGTGTGATCTGATCTTATTTAAATCTTTGTATCTATCTACTCATAGATTGTATAAACTACGAAACTGAATAAACCATTAAAAGTATTATTGTTTGTTTCTTTCACCCCAAGCAAGTAAATGTTTCTTTAACTTTCACCAGTCGCCGCAGATATATCGGAGCAAATGTGGTGCTTACTAAAACCTGAAACCGACTATTGGCAAGGTGCGAAGTCGGAGGAGTGGGAAGTGGCGCTGATCGTCACAAACACAGGTAATCTTATGGAATGGCCGCCATTAGTACTAGCGGCAGCCGCTTGAACTAATTTTACTCCGTAAGATTTAACGTAGAAAGTCTGCCAAAATGAGGGCAGCACCAGTCGTGCACCTAGCGAATACTGCCATGGCATTTTGGTGCTTAATTTATTACATAGTCACGGACAATGGTAGTAGTACAAATAGGGCAGCCCCTACAACTACTTGCATATGCCCTTATCCCTTAGTCATTGATTAGCTAATAAATAGGTATTACATATAACTGATAGTGCTACAATCGCAGGAGTACATAATTAAATTATGAGGTCATTTTATAAATAATCAAATTTATTCTCATTTTATCCTAATGACTACAATTTAGTATAATACGATTTATAAATGTGTTGACCAGTTAAAAAGATCTGGAATTAAACTGAACCCAGGCAAGGCACAAGCCATTAGCATATTTCATTGGTAGCACATTGTGGTCATGATACTCTAAAGAAAATTAGTTGTGTCCAGCCTATAAAAAAATAATAGTTCAGTTGTTTTTTTTAACTTATATTTCTAATAAATAATGTTATGAGATTGAATATCATGGTATTTTCGGTCAAATACTCTTTTAAACTTATATTTTTAAGTAGTTTATCACAAACTTTTCCACACAATTCTCACGAAATCGTGTTAGTGTTGTTATTTTAAATAAACTTACAACTAAGAAATTTGACAAAATATTGAAACTTTAGTTGTACAAAAAAAAAGGCAAAAGCATATTAACTCTCAACTTTTTTTCACCATAAGGGGAATGATCACTCGTGTTCCTTTCAAACATGAGAATTGTTAGATAGTGAACCTTCTGTTGTTGTCTCAGACAAAATAGTTAAAGCAATCAATTGTTCCTAGAAACTTTCAGTCAGTCCCAAAGTACTTTTGTCCAAAGTGGTTAGGCGCTACTGGGTGGAGTTCGGAGGTGAGTATCTTCATCCGGGGCACGTAGTCTACCACAGCTTGAACGGCGGCAGGCGTGCAGAACAAGTTGGACAATATGATTCGCTCCTCTTTTACGCCATGCTGTGTCAGTACGTTCACTGCCTGAAATTATATGCAAGCTATTAACAACGGCACCTACTACTAAGCCCATTATTTTAGGATGGGAGGTTGTTTATAGTCATGTGCACAAATTTCTAAATGGATTTACGAAATCATTTGCGAGCTCATCAAGGATGACATTGGAAAGAGAAGTTGTGGAATATAAGGGAACCCATTCTATGACTCTTCTCTTTCCACATACACTAAAATATATTCATCTCAAGAGTAATGAAACCTGACTAAAAACTGAATTCTACACAATATAAGAACACACCTGTTTAACAGTATTTCCTGTGGACATGATTGGATACATGAGCAACACCTGTCTCCGAGCAATGTCTTCGGGGAACTTGGCATAGACTACATGTGCCTCATGCGTGTCTGTGTCACTCTCCACCAGGATCTTGCCAATGCGGATGGAGCGGCAACAATCTCGGAGACCCTTAAAAAAATACAGAAATACAGTTACAAAAAAACACAGTAAAATACAGTTTATTATTTAAAAATAAGGCTAATGGTAAGCAGAGACAGAAGGCAGTATAAAGCACTTGCATGTCAAGAGGCATGACATGCAAGTTTCTGAGAAAACCAGCCAAGTGCGAGTCAGACTCGCGTTCCAAGGGTTCCGTACATTATGTCCGACTCGCGCTTGACTGCACATTTCTAATAGGTTTTCCTGTCATCTATAGGTATAGAACTATTTTGTGTATTATTTTCAAAATTTTGGACCCAGTAGTTTTGGAGATCAAGGGGGGGAATGGTCAGACAGACAGATAGACACACGAGTGATCCTGTAAGGGTTCCGTTTTTTCCTTTTGAGGTACGGAACCCTAAAACTGACCGTATATTCCTAGGGAACTCTGATAATGCGACTCAAATCACTTACACTATAGTTCGTTTTTTTTTAGCATTAGAAAGAACTTGCAAGAAGGTAAACGATCTTGACATGTCTTTTAATTGAAAAACGCTTTTTAAAAATCAAAAACTATTACTTATGAAAGCAGAAGAATATAAATGATCGTATTAGATTCATAATTGTTACATATTTGCCGTAACTTATTTTTAAAATGTGTTTTTCAATTAAAAGACACGTCAAGATTGTTTACCTTATTTCTAATGCTAAAAAAACGAACTATAACATTCCAAGCCTTTTCAAGTATTTTACGTATTGCATGCATATTGATTTATTTATACATATTATAAACCCACTGTAACGTCGACTGTAAAGTCGTGAGTGCAAACCTCCTCGGCGCTCAATAGTATAAATGGTTCTCATTAACCTGTCATATCCCAAGGGCTCAAATAGGAGCCGTAAATAAACTTTCCAGATTTCCCACGATAATCAAAATTTCAACTCCCACGGCTCAAATGTGAGCCATACTGGGAGACAACGACAAAATTAGTTTTCGGGATCGGACAAGTTAAAAAAAAAAACAAAAAAAAGAGAGGCATTGGTTATGTTCAGTATTTTGGATGTTGCCAAATGAAGAGTTAACTCTAATAATGTACTATTAGTTGTAGTGAGAACTTGAAGAATCATTAAACAATGGAAAAATTCGACTTACTTGTTCCATGGCCTCTCCGGACCGCACGATAGACACGCCACAGTTCCCAGCTCCATACTTCAGCCCTTTATACAACGCTCCCGTGGGCGTCACCACCTCGCAGTCCGTGAACGGCAACTTGTTCAGGCTCTCTTCAATCACTAGCCTTATCAAACGGTCCGCATAAAACTTGAAATCACTTCGCGATGTATTTCTGTAAATTGAAGATTAGATGTTTACTAAGTAGATGGAAAGCATAATATATTCCCTTGCATGTAGGTGATGATTAGTTTTAGACTAATACAAATTAACTGTGCAACTGTTTCAAATACAAAGACTCGTCATGCCATACGAGGGTAACCTCACTTACTTATCCCGTAGAATACTCTGCAACTCTTTGGTATTATCGTTCGAAGGCAATAGCATGAGACTGTCTCCAAACTGTTGTTTAACGTCGTTGGCGTCCCATGGCCGGATTTCACCGCTTAATAAATCCATTTAAGGTTTACAATAACACGAGCACTTTGCAATAACACAAGAGATAAAAATCGAAAACAATTGTCAAATGTCATTGTCAATGTCACATTTTGATGACATGTTGCCGCTCAGCTGTATTCTATGTTTGAGGCACTTTTAAAACAACTTTATTTTATTAACGGGATTTAATTTCAGTTCAATTATACTGAGGAAGAATAAAATAAAAACTAAATGTACTAGAATATGACTAGAATCTTGTTGAAGATTTGTTCATAGTGAGTTAACAGAAAAATGCAGTATCCCAAAGATTTTATTATACTTGGTAAAGCAGATCTTGTCAGTAGAAAAAGGCGGCAAATTTGAAAAATGTAGGCGCGAAGGGATATCGTCCCATAGAAAATTTTAATTTCACGACTTTTTTTACTGACAAGATATGCTTGACCAGCTATATGTGCCCAGAATATCCTTAAAAAATTATGCTCGCTCCACACCGGCGAAAGCGAACTAAGCGAAGTTCGTAAATTTAGAAAAACTTTCTGATGCCCGAAATTTGCTAACATCGGTGTTCGCCATGAACCTAGATGGTGTTCGCGGTAGCCCCTAGTGAGTATTATATTCTTTGCGGAAGGCCCTCAAATAATTACTCAAAGGAACAAAAACCATTGAGGTGAAAATGGATTAGGGGCGAGATGACCTAACGTGATGTTCTTATGGCACTTTCAGTAGGAGTAGCAGAGAAAGCGCTTTATTGTTTGTCCTCGTAGTTTAACTTTTTATTTCCACCTACTTCTAAAAAGACCTAAGTGCCACGTTAAAACTGGCACAGGACCACACAGGATAGGCCAAGTGTTTATAAGAAATTTCCACTATCGAAGTAAAAGACAAAAGGTAGAATTAAAAGTCAAACAATATTAATGCACTAACGCTTTATTCGCCCAGAAAATACAAATGAATGATTGTAAGAATAATAAATATCCTTTATATTAAGATGGACATCTGACAATATTTTCTCCAGAATTGTAACCACAAAACATTCACAAAAATATATTTTAAAAATATTTTATTGAGTACTATGGAACTGTAACCGCTAGTCCATTCTAGGCAGAACAACAACAGCATTTGTAAATGCGAGAAAAATACGCATATACGTATGTATATAAATAAAATAAGTAAATGCTAAATGTTTTTATGACAAATGTCTTTACTGAATATTGATTATTCATTAGGTATATAATATGAAATATTCGGTTACATAGTCGAAACCCTTCGAATTAAAAATCTTTTCGTATTTAAATAGTACAGGCGTACAACGCTTGCATGTGATGGTACATATCAGTGGATGTAGGTACATAGACAAAAAACGTAATATATTTAAATTTGATCCTCCATGTGGCCCACGCGTCCAGACAAAGACATATGGCTGGATTCTACTTATAGATTGTTTAATAAAAAATGCAATGAAAGTTATTCTTAGTACGTAATTAATATTTTACCTAGCCCAATTCTGCCCTCCTAAGGTAAAAGGCCGTATTTTCATAGAGTGTTCTTTGAAAATACGGCCTTTTACCTTAGGAGGGCAGAATTAGACTGTAGATTTTGTACTGATTATTTGGTACAATATGGAATTACGTCCAAACGCCAAGGCTTGTTGAAATTTGCATCTTATAAGGTTTTTTTTTTATATTATGGGAACCGATAAACAGAAAGTGAACAAGGCCAAAATATGACCTAAGTACCTAAATACAATTGATTCAAACTATGATGCTGAAACATTCTTGTACCGCGACATTTTCTGATCACAGCACAAAGTTGTAAATGACATGATTCGTTTATCAAAGTAGTTAAAAAGATAAAAACTGTAATAAAACAAATAATAAGCATCACAAAATCCACTACCTATTTTTAATGAAAATAAACCAAGATCAAGGTTCGTAAATCCATATTATGATTTGTAATAACAAAATACATAACAAATAAAAAATACTTACCTATTAAATATATTAGTCTAAATAATGTCTAAACCCACCTATCCATAAATAAAACAATGGACTGGACAATGAAAATAACAGCCTATCTACAAAATATACATTATTTTATAATCTTTCATGATCTTAGCTTGTAATTGTGACTTCTATAGTGGAACTAGACGAAATTGACCTGGCCTAACACTACCATGGTTGTCCACTGGCCAACCAAATTTTAAGTCATTTTAGGGAATACATTTTCTAATCTAAAATTATTGTACAACTGGATCCGGTCAATGAGAAGCAAAAGGCGAAAAACTATTACATCTAAGTATTACGTGTTCAGTTCATCTCATGTTTTTGTTTCCAAAACTGAGATACCGATTTCAGAGTCCATTTAGAAGTCAAATTTCTAGTCTTCCTTCTCTTTAACAGCGATCCAGTTTCATTTAAAACTCGCCTAAAACAGTAAGATGTCAGGGGAAATATCAACAACGATTATCTAAATTCAAAATGCTATTTTTCGTTACGTGTTCGTTACTATGTACAAGCAGGTACACTGTTAACTGTCCATCGGTGGACCTTATGCCTTTTGTAATAAGGTTTAGGAACTGTCAGTTAACAGTGTGGGCGATGGTACTTGACGCGAACATTATATTTATATCACTGACACAGGGTCTATGGTATGATCCTTACATTTGGTCTAACGTAAAGATGGCGGGTGTTACTAGAGAATGCAAACCGGTATATATTTAGTATGAAAAATACCGGTAATTACCATACCCAATCCAATTTTTTATCGGTTTGCATTCCCTAGGGTGTACTAAGTTGCCTAAAATTATCCCAAGTCTTTCTGCGCCCTGGTGACAAGTGATAAAACAACAGCTGTCAGTATGAAGATTACGAGCCCTAGCATGTTAACTCTAATATTTTGCACTAATCAGGTATCTCCACTAGTAAAGCACTAGTTCAAAGGGCATTTTGTCTGACCAAATGTAAGTACGTAGTTGTCAGAATTTCCAACACTATAATAGTGAAATGACTAACTATTTTGGACTTTTAGTAACGCTTAAAGAACTAATTTGTGTGCGCCCAAGTTAGCATCACGTCTTGCTAACTAACATTATAAAATCGACACGCACACGGGCCAAAACATCACTACCCTGCGGAACGCCATGTTTACCACGCGCCATATCGCTGGCCCAATATTACAGGGTTCTATGTTACATTTTCAAGATAGTTGAAATTCGACTTAATGTCACTATGACAATGTTCAAATTTCAGTTCGATAAAAGTGAAACATAGAACCGTGTAATATTGAGCCAGCGACATGCTAAGCAATAAGCATCTTTCCATATTCGTAAAAAGCTATATAACCGTCTCGAAATAGCATAAAAATATCTCACCGATCACAATAATTCTGTATTACAGTGATTTATCTCGGCCCTTAACTTAAGCATTGGCTTGGAATTATAATAGCATATTTACAAACAAATATGTATTTCTAACAACGTCTTTGTGACGTTAGAATCCGGATAAAAATCTGTTTTTCTTTTAGGTATAATCGTCTCGGTAATTAAGGGCAACTATCAAATGTCTTGCGTCAAAATGTTCCAATTACGTCGAAAACCCAACATATATATAACGATGCGGCTAAGGAGCCCCCAGTTGATATCCTCAGTCACTACGTAAACTACGTATAACTATCTGATCCGGCTCTATTCCTACTAAACCTACTCGATCTACGGTATGAGCTTAACCTTTTGGACGCCAATGACCGATATATCCGCACCGTAGGTTCAACGCCAAAGACCGATTAATTGCTCACAGACTACAGAGCAACATCGACCTACGTGAATATACATAAAGTTCAACTTCAGTTTTGACACTTCAATGATGTGGCGTCTGAGTGACAGCTTTTGTGTTTGACACGGCGTGGAAAAGGTTAAAACGATGCATCGTTCCATGTTATGACTTAAATTTTAAACTTTTCGACCAGAAGCGATACATAGTAGTTTATTCACCCGGTTGCGCTATATACACTAGCGCCAGTACCTTTACATGGCACAAATTCAATGACCTTTACTGGCTACCTCAATACTAAGGCGAAGCCTAAAGACATTTGAAGTTTATTTTATTTGGAATTATTTGTGGCTAGCATACTATCACGTCGATGGTTCAGTTCTCAGAGTTTAGTTTAATCATGCAACCATTAATAATAATAATTTCGTAAGCAAATATATTTCTAAACCGATGGGGATGGATCTTTAGACACGATTCACACCTCTTATAAAACTGGACCATCTAATTCATAGGCCCCCACTAAAGCACTGTCAATTTCACCAAACATTAATATTGCTTATTCCCCTAACAGGAATTGTAATCTTACACTTTGTGCACTTGTTTGACAAGCGTTTCAAAGTTATCTAACCTAGACAACAACGGTCACACAGCGAAACCATAACCTTACTAAATGTAGAGGTATATAACCCATTTACAAATAAATTACCTTTAAATCACTCAGTTTTCTTTAAGTAATAAATACGATAAACAACAACAAAAAACTACTGCTTTTATATGGGTCGGAGAGCAGCAGATCGTACAATGTGGGGTAAAAGTTGCTATAAAGTTTAACAGAGCGGACGTAAATACGAACTCTAAAGCGGCAGATATTTATTAAATGCCACTATAACGTTTTAATAAGTTATTTTTACAGTGTTTATGTATGATCCTAGTTCACGTACAAAAGCGTCGAAAAAAGTTACTAGAAGGTATAAAGAAAATAACCCATTTAAAAGCATCAGTTCACTCTGGGAGGGCGCCACTACTCACAGAAGCGTACACTAAAGCCAATAGACGAAGATGACACCATCGGTAATCCTATGTGATCGACTATCAACAGAACAGCCCACAATGGATTATAAAAAAATGTCTGTGCCACGCGATACCTGTCAGACTTACATTTTTAACTTTATGTCAATACGTTCGCGATCAACCTGTTTTAAAGTCGATCGGTTGATATCCGGGTGTTTTTAAATACTGACTTTTTGCTTCAATTCGAGAATTATTTCTGCTGGTAGAAGTTAGGTTTACCGACGAGTCATTTCGGGCCAGCTGTACAAACTAGCGGAATGTATCGCGCGCCCGGCGCTGGCGGTGGACGGCCGGCCGCAACGCAACAACCAAGCTTCAAATACGACCTACATTTTGCCTAATACGATTCGCAGTTATTGATCTTCTTTTCATCTAAAAGTTTTTGCACGTGTATCGCTTGTAGCGCCACCGCCACTGATCTTATGACTAGTGTCGGTGTCGCGATGGTCATGTCCCATCATTATTATGTACAAGAAATGTTTGAATTTACATCTAATAATTATAGTATGTAATTGCGTGCGAAGCACATCAATAATTTCCCAATTAATCTAGATGAAACTAAACCGAACACCAAAATGAGCAAATAATTAGAAGCATTATTCAACCTAATCACCTAATAAATTATTCACAACATGCGTTTGACGTTTTGTTAGCGTCATTTGAAAGTTGTTTGTTCCGAAAATAATGGAATTCCGAAAGAATGTTCACGCTCTCAACGAATGTTGCGGTCGAGCCGGCGCGTCCGATCCGTTCGGTACCCTTACAGCCATACGGGAACTGTACAATAACCTAGCACATATCACAACTCGCTACGACTAGTGGGCCACGCCGACGACTCCGTTCCGTTGCCGAGGATACTCGTTGTAATTCTTCTTGGCGCTGGGAGCTTGACTCTCGACCGGTTCCGATTTGGCTTTCTTCCCCGATTTGGGAGAGAGGTAGGCTTTGTAGAAGAAGCGAGCAAAAAGCACGAAGTATGAGAAATACATGGCCATGGAGAGTTTGATGTTGAAGTTGCTGATGCCGCAGGCGCCGGTGGCGCTGGTGATGTAGTTGTGGGCCCACACGTTGATGGCGCAGCCGACGATCATCTGCGTCAGCTGCAGGACCGTGATGGTCATGGCGAGGGCCTTGGGCGGGTACTTGCCCATGCTCACCAGCGCGTAGTACGAGTACATCACGCTGAAAACAACAGGAAACAAGTGTTACTTGCATAGGTACACTACACTTCAATTGCCGATATATATAGACTCGTAAATAAATACCAATTACTGTTACAATCTATTTTTTATAATCGGACCGTATGATATCGAGTCGCGTATGATGGGAGTGATCAGTACCAGGCGTGTCTCACTCCGCGATTTCGTCGCTTTGCTACAGGTAGCTAAAAGTACATCCGTTCGGCCCCAATTTTGGAGAAAGCCATAAGCCGCGCGTGGCGCTGTCGCCACCTAGCGGCCATATCTGTGCTGATCGTAACAGACGCGTTTTGTTAGAGAGTGAGTCTTCTGTACTTAGTACTATTATTTATTCTGTGTCAGTACCTATATTCATAAAATAAGAATAATACTTTTGCAACAGTCCAACATTGTTTCACGCGATTTTTTTATAAAAAAAAACAACACCGCCAATATTCATTCATAAAGGTTAAAGTGCCTCCCATGCGCTAAACTGAAGCTGAACCTGAAGTGCTCTATTCCTCCTATATTTAATACCATTTCTTAGAAATTATTTCTTTTTATGACGATCATTATAGTTGTTTCCCGTAATCGAGAATAATTACATCTAAACGTGCGGCGTGTGCAAATAACTATGGTTGAATTTGTGTCCTTTAATATAACTAAATAATGTATTTGACCCATTTAATTGGAACCAGATATTTGACATCATTTAAAAATATCTCAAACTACAACTTGTGTAATTTACCTATTTATCTTTTATAATACCGCACCAATATTTTGCACATGTTATGTCACTAGGTAGATTTGTTTATAAACAGGGTCAACTCTATCTGGTGATATTTCACTACTCCCCCATGCGTGTAGCACGTTGTTGACGGATGAAATTTATCGAAATCTTTTGAGATACCTATTCCGCAGCACCATTGCATGTTTATTGGCTAGTTGACCGGTTGGGTTAATTATGCAATAGCTTTATACGCGTGTCAGTGTAACAACTAGGAAAAAAAAACCATGAACGGGAAAAAATATGCGCCACGCGATGACACGCAACGCAACCTTAGAATACAATATGATGGACACACTGATCTCCATTATAAAAACTATCCTATGTTCCTTACATAGGATAGTTTTAAGGGAAGGCCCTGGACCTGGACTCTCAATTGGTTCATAGTATACGTGTGAAGATGTAAAAAACAGACAGATACATAGTTACTTTCGCATTTATAATATAACCTAGTGGAGATGTACCCAAATGCTGCAGTAGTATAATTTTATTGCAAACAGATTCGCAATAAAACCAAATAAAAGCATGTATGCTACTAACCTGTGCACACAATAGTTCATAACGACGAACCAGCGCGCCGAGGACGTGAACTCGGTGAAAGAGAACCAAGAGTATAGCAGCACGGTGATGTGGTGGTACCAGTGCAGGAAGATGAGCGGCTTCTTGCGCAGGATTATGAACACCGTGTCGCCCAGCTCGGGCACTTTAGAGAGCACGAACATCCACGTCCAGAAACCGGACACTTTGTCTGCCTCGATGAAACTGAAAACAAAAGAAAACTTTCATTAGTCCTCACTAATTTTGATTCTCCTCCTCCTCCTCACTTATTCATTATCATCTTCCTCGCGTTGTCCCGGCATTTTGCCACGGCTCATGGGAGCCTGGGGTCCGCTTGGCAACTCCTTCTCCTCACTTATTATAAAAATAAAATTTAATGATACTGCAAAAACTACTTAAACACATAATGGAGATAAGAGGTCAGCATGCAACTGGCATCGGCCTCAACCGTGACTGTTGCATATTTATCATTATATATTTATGTAGTTATGGAGCCGCGTGTTCCATTCCATAATTTGCAATCATACGACGTGCGTCACCGTACCCTCGTACAAGTTATCGTATGATATTTGCTTACATTACGTGAGAGCATTACATTGTTTATCATGTTTATGCTTTTACTCATGTAGCGCATTTTATAATCACTTATGTATGCTACATCTATACATGTCACTAATGCATCATTATTTTATTTTATTACCACTAGACCCTACCAAATATTTAATTTTAGCATGGTATACAGCCAAATTTTAATTGTGTCGCGAAAATCTCGTTACAACCGCAGAATGCCGCTTTGAGTTGGGTTCTTTTGATGTTAAACGTATTGTACGATATAAACATAGGACTATAAAAGCCACAATAGAATTTTAAAAATCCTTTTGATGGTCGGGTAATATATGGTTCGACAAAGTAAATATGTCACATGGCATACTTTTTTGGACATATTAAAAAAAACAAGGAACAGGTTAAATAAATGATACGAAATAAGAAAGCAATATTTACATAAAGGAGTATTTATCCCTATCAACAGTATGGGAATAATAATCAGTATACGCAAACTCGTATATAATAAAGGTTACCTTGTAAAGTTCCCGACCACAAACCAATCTTAGAAGTTGTAAAGCTTCTAAGAATAGCAGAGCGATCGACGGAACGAGGGCACGAAAATGCATAACAGTTCGCGCGATGACGACTCGGAACTTTCATAATCGGTTCCGACTGTCCGTGAAACTATTTATCTGTGAAATTGCATCACAATTTCACGGTGCGGTAGGTACGTTTGATTCAATTAATGTGAACGGCGTACTGTTTTCTGTTATTTGGAACAACAGATTAAAAATGAAAATGAAGTATGAAAACCTGACACGATACTCGAACACGTACCTATGGATTTGGAGCATTCGTTCGCATGATTTAAGTTCCGATGCAGCATGTTCTACTTTTAAGTACCTACATTAATAAAAAAACTACACAGAAATCAAGCGACATCATCGATAGCCTCAAATCTCAATAAAATTAAAGGTCATATGTAAATTTATCATTATTATTTAGGTAATTGATGTATGATGAAAAGCATTTTTTACCACACCAGCTCGGAAAGGCTTACTTTGCACTTCAAAAACGGATAATCAGTAGGTAATTCACATGTGAGGCAAAAGTAATCAAATACAAATTTTGAGTTGTTTTCTTATGTTTGCTGGTAGAATTGACTTTTAAATGATGATTTTGGATGATAAATATTTAATAACATTCATTTTAATTTGATTTGATTTGATTTTGTTTGATATACATTTAATATTTGCTTCGGGTTGGTGTGGTGAAAATTTTTGTATCGGGGGCAAATTTTGTTTAACCCTCGTGCTTTGAAACCCTCGCAATGCTCAAGATTTCAAGTTTGGAATCTTTCGCTTGCTCGAGTATCAATATTAGCACGAGCGGTTAAACAACAACTTTGCCCCCTTGTAAAACAAATAACTATAAAACATAATTTGCATACTTATATGATACCAATTACCATACCAGCTCATGCAGGTTACATAGGTTTCTGAACTCTTCGAGGACGAACCACGTGTATGCTAATGTAAATACATTCATAAATAGTAACGTAAATAGGGCTATAAAGTTATAACTTGTCAATCATTAGATCATAACAACCTCATCTTTTTAACCCTATGTTCTCAGAGTAGCAATTTCAAACAAAAATAATATTTCTCATAGTATGTCCGGTAAACTTAACATAAATTCTTTTGATCATTCAATTATAGACAATCATAATAACGCTGCCAGAACGTTTAACCCTGTAATAATAAAATTAACGGTAAAGCAAATTACCTATTATACCTATTAACTGATCACTGGTAACTTTTTATTAGCACAATGTGCGTGTATGCAAGCCATTCTGATGTGTTACTAATAAATAAGCATCAATAACCACTTAGATTGGGTAACTGCAGTAAATTGAGTTAATAATTTCTGAAAATAGGTTTATTATAGGTACAGTAGTCATGGTTTATCACCAGAGCCTCCAGCAAGTTGAAGCAAGCAAAAAAAACAAGTATATACATAGGTCAAAAATCAACAACAAAGTCCGATTGATGGACCATTAGTACCTACACTCTGCGAGGAAGAACGTCTTATAGAAAAGTCGAATTAGGAAAAGTTAACGTTAGGAAAGTAATTTTGAATTAATGGGAAGTAAAAAAAGGCGAATTTAATTGATCTAAAGTTATCGTTTTCCCTTAATTTCCATTTCCTCATTGAAATTCAAAAGTAACCTTACATTGATAGATGCTTTTGCTAGTAGATAAGAAAGCCTTCTGTGACTTAATTCTGATTTAATTGTACTTATTTGCAGAAGTAGACAATATTTATGTTTGTATATTATACCCAAATGTATTTCTTTTGATAAAACCATTAAATTATTTTTTTCTTCTCTCAAGGACATTCACATCCAATATTGAGTAGTATTTCTTATTCATACTAGTAAAACTTCTAGAAAGCTGAGACATACAAACAGGTGGAAATCGCCGAGCCACTCGACTGAATTGGTCCTGTTATCGCTGGCGACGGAGCAAGGCACCATTTTAGTTCCTAATTTGTTTATTTGCGCCAAAGGTAAGTATTCCTTTGTAATGACCTCCGGTCCTAAACATACAGTAGGTATTTCGAGATTTTCGCCTCTTTTACTTGCTTGCGGGACAGCGAAGCCGGGGTTTGATAAACCGAATTGAAATAGCTGCGAGCGAAAGATTAAGGATTCTTAGACCTATTTTCTCATTCGCGGTAAGTTTAGTAATTTTCGTTAAAATATAGATATAGTGAACGGTCATTTCCCATCTTAAGTACAGTTTATTTTATATAGGTACGTATTCAGTATTTATGTTATTATGTGGTATTTTTACGTAATTGGCAAGATTCGCGATTATTTCATAGCCGGGCAGTACCCGCCCACGCAATACCTTGCCGACGCGTCGGATGCGGCTTTATGCTTGTAATTGTAAACACTGCCTCAAATACCCCTTCCGGACTTTTATGACATGAAAGCCAAAAATAACTCATTTTTATTGTAAGAAGATGGAGGTCCATTGGAATCATTAATAGCTCATACATGATATTATTAATTACTGTTTCAGACCTGCTAGCATGAGTTGCGTTCTCGCGCGCGACTCCATACATCTAGCGCGACTTCAAGGATGGACTCGCGCGCGAGAACGCAACTTATGCTAGACCGCCTGGTATCTGAATTATCTTGAAATAAAATTTTGACCTTTATGATGTCTTATGTCATGTCTTACCTTGGGAAGGTAACAAAAGTTACTAAAAGGTAATCAAACCGGGACTTAGGTCAAATTTGCAATATTTTATACCTACCTAACAGTCAACAACATGGTTGCTTCCACCGTGGAAATTCCACGATTTTATATTTAAAATGTTGTGGAAGGGGAAGTTTCCAAATCTAACGAGGTTTCCATGAATAGTTCACTAACGAGGTTGCCCTTTACATTTTATACGGACACCTACGTAACACTTGCGCGTAAAAATATATGCTATTATCGTCTGCCTTGTATCAACTTCTACTCGTAAAATCATATACGTGCGACATAAGTATCTGTGATAGTTTTAAATAAACAGCTATAAAACGATAATTCGCATTTATAATGCGGATTATGGTCGAAACGCGAAGGGTTTAGTTTATCGGTGGTTCCGGGGCGGCTGCTTTATCCCAGTGATAAAATAAGTGTCACTTTTAACACACAACAGAGCCAATCAGGACGATTAGAATATTTTGTATGTATAAACGGGACGTCAACTCACATTTTCCTGTTTGGGTAGGACGCGGCATGCTGGTCGTATCAATTCAGTCAAACCATTTGTGTAAACCGCAAGAACCCATTACCGGTACCGGGGCGTGAAATCGACAGGCGGTGACCGTATCCGAATAGTGGAAAGCAGGTGTCATTCTAATCTCCATTATAAACCCACTTAAAATGTTATGTCAAATACTAAACTGTAAGTAATTCGAAAACCGCGAAAAATATCTGGCTAACCGAAGTTGTCGAAATTGAGGGGCAAACTCTAATATAAAATTGGTTTTAGGAAGTTGTTTTTTGCTTCCTGCGAGTAAGCAAAAAGCTTATAACACGCATATTACGAGAAATATACCGATGAGGTATAAAAAAAAATTAGTTTTCTGTCCATTGATTTTTCGTCTAAGGATGAATTTACTTTACAAATAGGTGTGATACTGTAAATTAATCGAAGAATTGATTGCCAAACGGCGTTTATATTCGTTACTGCTACTTTATTAGGTACTTAACTTACTACTCCGGGGTGTTTAGAAGCAGGGATGTTACAGAGCTCCGTTTCCGTTTCCGTTAAGTCGGAACTTCTGTTTGGTATTACACATCCGTTTCTGTTCCGGTTCCGTTACTTTTGAAACGGAAGTTATATCGGATGTCAATGCTTAGCGCGGCAGCGGGACATGAGCGGTGTACATCAAAAACAAACAGGTTTATACCAGTCATTCGCTCATAGCCCCGCTTGCCATGTGCTGCAGTAATTAGATGTTCTGGTTTATGCGTGTTTTCGAATTTAAAGTACCTATTCGTATGTACCACGTACTGTACCACTGTACCCACTCACACACCCACTGTACCACGTAAATAAAACTATATACCTACATATTAATAAACAACTAGTTCGCTGGCTCAGCCTTGCCTGCCCAACTATGTAAATATAATAAATAATTATAAGACTTAGCTTTAAGCACTGTATGTACCTGACGTGTAAAATTATGTTTTTATCAATAAAGAATTGAATTGAATTGAATTGAATATGTGTTGTGTTGTGTAATGTATACCTACTGATAGTACTGACTCAGGCTCCGGTTCTGGTTCCGGTTCCGTTTTCGGTTCCGATTCCGTTTCTGGTTCCGATAAACTAAATTTAAAACATCTGGTTCCGCTTTCGGTTCCGATAAAACCACATCCGTTACATCCCTGTTTAGAAGAAGTCGTTTTCAAAAGACTTTCGCTTTTAAAAATTGTTTAAATATTACAATCGGAATCATGTACGACGATGTTTGACGACCGGTCTGGCCTAGTGGGTAGTGACCCTGCCTGTGAAGCCGTGGTCCTGGGTTCGAATCCCAGTAAAGGCATTTATTTGTGTGATGAGCACAGATATTTGTTCCCGAGTCATGGTTGTTTTCTATGTATTTAAGTATTTGTATATTATATATATCGTTGTCTGAGTACCCACAACACAAGCTTTCTTGAGCTTACCGTGGGGCTTAGTCAATTTGTGTAATAATGTCCTATAATATTTATTTATTTTATTTATTTATGTAGGTACTTACGATTATGTATGCCACGTGCTCATATCTCAATTTAGTACGTATTATGAGTATAATAACGCTTGCGTGTTCACTGTAAGAATGCCTCTTTGTCAACATGCGATGGCGTGTGACAGTCGGCTCGCGCTTGACTGCCTGGGAACGTGACCGTGTGTATTAAGCCCATCTCAGATTGAATTTTTCAATTATTCCTTTAATTTAAAAATTAACAGAAAATATTTCATTCATATCGCACGGCGTGGCGTATTTTGGGATAATATTTTTTATAACTAAATATTCACTCCTAGTATGTAGATACCTAAATGTATAAAAATTAAGGACATAAAATCTGTTTTTAAAATATTTTTCTACATTGAGTTGAAAAGGCATGCATAAAACCGGTTTTAAAAGTATGAAATCGGAAAAAAACATGATTGGTCGAGGTAAGTATGAAGGTAAACGACGTTATTGATAATATTTTAAAATTAGTTACCTACTTATGCTATAGTTACATAGTATACTCGTACATAGTTAGGTAATAATTAAATCTTGATCTACCGGCACGATGTCCAAAAACCAACAAAATTCCCCTGACGTGTGAACCGCTCTTTCTGTGAAAAGTGCGGTCACTTGCAGATGCAGTTGACCCGCGTGTGCGCAGCAGTTGTCCCGGCTCCTGAAGTCCCCTGACTGACCTTATATGGTGAAACTCTATATTGCGTACTTATTGGTAGTCGTACTTATTGCTGTCAGGTATACATATTTTTTAAAATTCAACACGTACCTATCCCACCTTGCTAATTGCGATCATAATTTCGCGACTTTTCGGAAAACGAGGAGGAAACGATTTCCACAAAACTATTTAAGGACAATCTTAGTTCCGAATAGAGATGGGCGCCGACCCCTAAAATCGCGGCGGCGGCGCGGCCATATTTTGATGACCTTGAGTACTATGGCTCCTTTAAATCTTATTGCATTTTTTATGATATTGGAGGTAAAACCTTTGCGATAACCGTTGCGCGTAAGTGTGTTGCCAGCCATTAATATGGGAATACGCTCTTTTCTTGAAGGTTTGAAGGTCGTATCGGTCCGGAAATACCGCAGGCTATAGTTCATTCCACAGGTGCAGAGACGGAAAAGATGGCGTGCAGTAATTTCCCTAATAGATAGCTTTGGTAAGAGACCCGAACGCACGAGTTCCCGAAGAAAGGTGCTCTAACTTCTCGCCAATCCTACCAATGTGCAGCGACTATGCTTTGGCAATTATTCTTTTGAAGGACCTGGAGGCAAAGTTAAACTAGTTTTTTCAATGCGCTAGTCTAATTTATTAATTAATGCGCCATTTGTCGAATTGTGTCCGTATATCTATCGTAGCCGAGAGGGTAATGCAGGTGCTGGGCATACCTGCGTTTCCTTAATTCCGTCCCAGGCGGTGTTAAGTCCGGAGAGGTCATTGTCTCTCCGATTTGAACCATAAATCGTCTGCAATAGACGCAAAGGCCAATGGATCTATCGTAATTAGATATTTATATGGAAGTGTGATGCGCTCCGATAACGACCCGTAACTCCCGCTAGTTGGCGCTGGAGTACACGGCGTCACGCCGGGCTTTGGCCAGGCGGCGGCGGCGGCGCGCCGGGGTCTGTCAGCGCGGGCCCATAGCTAGTTCCGAAATAGGGTTACGATGCAAAGTAAGCACTTTTATCAAACAAAAGTTAAGTAACACGTGTAAACATTACGTCACTGGTGTCCAACTGACCGAGTGGGACCGTCAGTTAGAAAGTGGCGTTGCACAAGCCGCGCGGCGCGGGATGCGATCATATTACTTCTTATTATACCTACTTATTAGACGATTGGCGAGCACACGAACGTTTAATTATAGTATTTATGTCTTATTACAGTTGATCTTGAAGGAGATGTATAACGGAGGTCAGTGTGTCGTATTTCGGAGTTTCCGGCGAAACCTACCTTTTACCTTTTAAACTTAGGTATAATGAAGTAAATGACAATTTAAAATATAATTCCTTCGAAACTACGTATTAACTTATTGTATCTAAGTCTGAAATACATACATATAAATATTCGTTTTTGTTGCTACGTTTGTTTTTGCGTATACATAATTACATATCCACTAGACCTATCTCTTTAATAAATGCGCTTGAACACAATACCTATAACACATATCTCATTGCCATTGCAATGCTAATAATTACTCCTCACTATTCTTAAAATATTAGTCGGGTTGGCAAGCTGTTAGAGCACGCGATATTTTAATTATAATGTCTCACTACATTTGAAATTGGGGTAGGTATGTGAAGTACCGACTTCAATGGGCATTAACATATTAGTCAAGCTCTTTAGTTTAATTTCAGGTTGAGTTGAAGCGACTAATTTAGGTGATTCTTATGCAATAAATTATTCACCATCAGATCATCAAGTATTTTTAAATAATTTGTCATGTTATCATGACAACGTGAAAGAAAGTTTCAATATGGAAAACCTTATTAATGTTTTCAAAACTGAAGTTGGTTAGGATTTGATCATCAAAACTAATAACAGGTACAAAACAGGTAAGTGTAATAGTAAGTTTATGTAATAAACAATATTTATTTACTTATATCGTAATCTGCATATATTTCGTGGTAGACCCGTTCGTGTAATTAAATATTATGCACTCAGTAAAATTTGGTAATTCGTAAACCATGATATCTCGACACAATATAGAATGGATTAGACACCGACTCGCGTCCTTATTCATAAAATTTAGCAACCTCTTATAAACATCTGTTAAATTGTGTCTCATTCACAAATACAAATGTCAGAGGGACAAACGATTGAATAAGGACAATCGGTTATCAACGGTTTGCTACACTAGAACGTTTATGAATAACGTAACGCCATTATTAGACAATATAGGTCAAGTTGCACTCGGGACTAGAATAGAATTTGCTAGATTGCCGCCAGCCAGCTACAATAGGTCAAATGCTGATATGTAAGAAAACATCTTTGGACTACAAGGGGATGTTATTCTGTTAAATTAAAATCGAATTAAATTGAACACGATTACAAAAAAAAAGCAAGTATAAGTTGAGTGTTTGAGGGAACCCTTCCCGAACCTTGCTCTATCCGAATCAATGGCGGTGACCTTTTCGTCAAGGAAACCATATTTCTCTTTACTTTATGAGCTTAGGCTTGGTTATAATTTTTAATCATTCAATATATTTTATCTATTTCCACTTTATTATGAGAAGTTGCTAATGTTCTATCCAAATAACTAGATTATGTTAAAAAAATGAACATTCGTTTCATTCACTGATCATCCGTATCATAGAGGTACATATATCTAATCTAACCTCCACAATAGCAACTCACAAACGGCACCAGCACAAACCGGTAGAATTGGCTAGTCCATTACCATTCGGAGCCGGTGCTCTAACTGGTTCTTTTTGGAAAATATTGATATCAATGGCACAAATCGCAAGGTTAATATTTCATTTTGTCCTCACTTTTGTACATTATTATTTCGATTAGTTATTAAATACGCGTGCGCGATGCTACTTTTCGTGTTGCTCTGGACTGGAGTATAATTTTACAGAGTAACGAAAAGGGATCACTTTGTATGGAAATTCTCATAAAGAGTGAAGTTTTCAATACTCTTGTATATATCATAACATTAAAGGTAGCTAGTATTCAACTTTTGTCTCTTAATTGACCTGTCAGGCACATTAAAGCTTTTCATGAGAACTTTCGGTTGGAGTTCTTGTTTACGACATAAAAGGGCTTTAAAACGTTTTCAGTATTGCCAGCTTCTCGATTAACGTCTTCTGCCTTTCACTGATGTCAAACATACTGCATATGCCATGGAATGGATTAGCGAATCAAATTGCCGTGGGAAAGTTATATAAACCCTAAACATATTCTTTAGGGCCTAAAGAATATGTATTATTATATGGAACATAAACCTTGACAGCCTGACGTAACCGAGACTAATTGTATCTCGCAGCTGAATAATATACAATTAAGCGCAATGGAAATGTATTTTTTTAATTATATACAAACGGTCCCCGTTTTAACTAACTATAGAGATCAGCTCGGAAAAATACAAATAGCAGTTTCCATTTTGCTATAATGACACTTATCGAAAAAACCAGCAAATCAGGTCCGGGAAGTTTTCATGCGAAGTCAATATTTACGTGGTTAATGAGCATTTGATGAGTATTTTAATGTATATTGGACCTAACCGTCTAATAGCGGCGAATTATTCTAGAAAAATAGCAGTGATTGATAATCATTTTATTAATTGTGATTTTAAAATAAATTAAGTGAAACCACAACAAACCAGAATAATTAGAAACTACATTCCGCAAATCCGCACATACTCGTAACAATGACTCAAATGCGAGACGAGCAATTATGCACGAGGAAGTGCGAAGAGATTACAAAATCGTGGTGTTTTATTGTTGCTAGACAACACAACAACAAGTAAGCACTCGCATCACATGTAAGCAACAGTGCTTACATGTGATGTGAGTGCTTACTTATAAGAATTTATGTGACATCCTGGTGTGCAGATTTTATTATTGCATTGAAATTATAACACATTGTCATCTGGTTGGATTTAGCTGACCGTCGTTTTTATTTTTTATTAGATATGTACGTGGATTCCATATGATATGGGCCAACGTTACGCTCTAATTTGGTGAAATTACCCGACCTTACAGTATCAATGAGTGATAAGTTAATTTATTTTGAAAAAGATAATATATTTTCCTTTAATAAAGTTTGTAACATATTCAACAAACATTTTACAAGAGTAGTCGTCACCTCTTGTGATATTACAGCCGAAAAGTACAGCTTCGGCCCCTATTGCTAATGGTCAATCTCGCACTGGCAGTGACTGTCACCTTTCGTCTGAAGACGGCACATATTGCATAGACTTTTATCAGATGTCGATCTTAGTCTCAATATGAGGTAGGAAGTTTACACATTTAGTTTTAATATTTATTTTAGTCACAGCGGATTAATATTTTTTTTTCTCCCGTACTTTTATTTGACATTTAAAGGGTCGTGCACACATCTTTAAAACCCTACCTTATACATAGTTGTCAAGACAAGTCTTTAGTCTATTCCCCAAAAAAGCATTTGTGCATACACGCAGTATCTTTTTGGCACCTTTTCGATACTTCGTGTAATGACCACTTATAAAATATTGTATGAAATACATTGTTGCCAACCTTATTTTAAATGTGTACTCGGACAAATAAATGAACCATAGACATGTTTTTTAATTTAAAAATTTAATTCATCTTTTAGACAGAAGTCCACGTGAAGACATGAAAAATATTTGTTAAATTTAAAATTTTGTTTAAAATAAGTGCTTGGTCGTAGAAAAAGTATTGTATGTAACGTTGTTTAACTGAGTCAAAAAATAGGTACTCAAATTGTTACTCACGCCACTCGCCTTTTTTGACCTCTCTTAAACAACGGTTGCATAATAGTACATTATTGTCGAGGTTCGAAAGTAGCTACTTGCAGGCTGAGGATTCGTTTTAAACGGACGACCTTGGGAGTCCGTTTAATTGAATCCGAAGCCAGCAAGTAGCCTTCCAGCCGAGTCATATATAGTGCTTTTCTCAAAAATGGTGCAAGAAATAGAAATATTTTACAGAAGCAACGTTCTAATTTTCACGGAAAAAAGTAAAACCATTAAAAAGATTTGCTTGCCGCCTTTAAAAAAAAAAGTGTATTTTCTGCTGAAAATACGCCAACGTATTTGAGACACCTAAATAGTCGCGGTACCAACATTATAATAATAAGTGCTGATCATCTGTTTGGCTGTTTAATGGACCTATGCCTTCATTTGATATGGCCATTTAAAGTTTTTAAAAGTTTGGAACTCGTTAAATAATGGAATTTGTATGCAACATTGCAGTCCCGAAATCGAGACTACAATGTTTTTTACTTTTTAATTTTTTGAATGACCATAAACTACGCACTTCGCGACCTATTTTTTAACCGGCAACGTCGACTTTGCCGTCCATTTTTGAGTAAAATACTATTATCGATGGTCGTTATCATCTTGCTATCACATGCAGTCTTAATTATACAGATGTTTTTGTTGAAGTATCAGAAAATGGTGACATTAACGCACATCGTGTCAACGATACCAGAATGTACCTATCACGGCATGAAGTAATCAGATTGTCTAATTAATTAGCACAATACGCTGAGCACATTACGCACGTGTATGGAAAATTTTACGTCATTATAATACCATTTACTCAAATAGTTTACACTTTTGTTAACGCTGTTATGTTAAATTTTGAAAAATACGATCTAATGCTAGATCACCGGAATTATAAGTTTATGTTTTGCTAGAAAATAAACATATCTTATTTATTGGATGTCGTTGATAATACCGACTGCCAAAATAATTATCCCCGTCGAGTTAGAGTTACAAGACGTTAGTCTAGAGTCCTATTCAGTATCCTATTATATTAGGTTTTCTCGACGGAGTACCGTACGGGGGGTTCACATTAATCGTGCTTATTTAAATATCTACCTGGCACTATTATTTGAAAAGGATATATTTAACAAACGCAAGGCACAAGCGGCAACACTACACTGACAACAACAACATCATTGCTGTCGTCAAGCCACTTGTTGTTGAAGGAGGGAACTTGAGGTACATAGATAGGTACCTATTTACGCAAATGCTTGTTGAAATAGTATCGTCATTCATCTCACGAGTTTGACGTACTTATGATGTCATTTTACACCTTTTTGAGTGCTAATGGAGCTTCCAATTTTCATAAACATACTTTCTAAGCACCACAGATGAAATGTTTTTTATAATGGTCGATTAGGCTTTACAATACTATTATATATATATTATGCAAATTATAACAGCATTTGATCCGTGACTGAAACATACAAGGTATCGTGATGTAACATATTACATAATTGACACCCGAGATAATAAAAAAAGTCTGACATAGAGACTATAATAAATAAATAAAATACAATAGCCTTTTATTTCTTGCGAATTTTAACATTGTTTGGTGTTTAGAATTAATCTTAAGTTAACTTATAATTTTATAATGTTAGTTCTAAAATAATTTTAAATGAATTTTAATATTTAGCAAGAACCCCGTCTTCGCAGGTGAAGGCCTCCTCCAGAGTTTTCCACTCATCTCTATCTTGAGCTATTTGAATCCAGTTTTGACCAGCGATATTTTTATTTCGTCTTCCCATCTAGTAACAGGTTTTCCTATAGGTACCCCGTTTTTTAGAGACTATAGTGTCGACCAAAGGGGCCAAATATATAACGGAACAACTCCTTATTTCCGTGGATACAAAGGTGTGTTACGATATATTTGGCCACTTTGGCCGTCACTATATATTTGATGCCTACTGCACTGTGCAATACTCGCGAGAGTATTGTTGTGTTATGTCATGTCTGCGATAATGACGCGTGACGATGACGTGACGACCACAAAAAAGATGAATCCGCACGCGATTTACACGTGACGGCATGCAGTACTATGCCGGTATCTCATTCTGAGAATAGATTTTGCGGATATGAACCGATAAGATGGAGAAATCAAAATGTATTCTGTAAATAGAGTATAGAAGTGTACAAACGGTGCTGTTACTAGTATTTGTAATTTATGTGATTATTTATTTATTTATTTAAACTTTATTGCACAAAATATATACAACAATGTACAAATGGCGGACTTAATGCCAAATGGCATTCTCTACCAGTCAACCATAGGGCCAAACAGAGATACCTTCAATGGCTGGTTATGTGTCAGGCGCGCCGTCGGTGCCTCAGTTTGTTGTTATAGTTGAGCGGGATCAACGTTTTACTATCAGTATACTAATATACTGTGCCTTCGTTACTTTAGCTTGTATAAGTTGTATAACGGGAGACTATCATTGGCCACGACATCTATAGCAGATGATCGTCAGGTAAAATAAGGTGTTGCGGGGAGGTTGATTGCACTACCCACAAACACCTAAAAAAGGTACAAAAAATATAAATTGAGGGCTATTATTACGGCACGATCCTTACATAGAGAAAGGGAGAGTCAGGGTAAGACCAAGACGTCCCAGAATGTTACGTGGGGGACATATATCGCTTCTTCTTGGTGAGAACCAAAGCTAGGCTTAAGTATCAAACTTTATTGAGCGATTGGTTTTGTCCATGAAATGCGGGAGCGGGAGTCCGGGAAGACTGCAGACTTTGGATAAATAAGACTGGACAGTGAACAAATCACTAAATTCTAACGTCAAAATGTTCTGAATGTAGAAATATGTGATCTCATTTGCTCGTGATAGTGATCGCTAAAAAAAATCACAGTCACAATAATTCATCAAAGCGTAACATCTCTTCTCACATTATTACCTCTCCTATGTGATTATCGTTTACCATGGAAATAGCAAGAGAAAACCCAAAGAGAAAAAAATATATGTTAACAGTCAAGTCAAGGCATTCTTATGTTTCGGTGCTCCAAATCTGGCGGCCGACATTGACCGTGACCGCATCCGACTTCGCCTGCAGAACTGCGAATCGATACCGCCTGGCGAGCCGGGTTGCGTGAGATCACATGCCAGATTTATTAGGTATCCTACACGGACCTGGATAGACTCCGGACTGAGTACTTTGTCAAAAAAGTGTGGCTGCAAGAGAAGATAAACTAAACTAGAGGATCGCATGTTGTTCTGATTAAGGAAGCAATGACGTCATTAGACAATAATGTCAACATTACGATGAGTCAAAATATGTAAACTTCTGTCAATACTAACTAGTGCGAGTGAGACACAGTCCTCTGGTTTGATCCTCTCTTTCGGACCTTTTCTCTAATCTCCTATGATCAACTTTCTTGATCGGTGATAAGGGTCAATTATGATAAACAAACTGATAGTACTATTTGGTTCTATGTTTCTCTGCAGCTGACTGTACATCTGTAGCATCCTATTGACTGTCAAATTGACTTTTATGACATGCACAATGCAGATATTATAGTAGGTATTTGTCAACAGGCGTTACTTGAATGCCGCATTGATTGATGTATTCATCACTTTGTCGAATAATATCTTAAATATAGTGTACAAATGCATAACATTACACACTTTCGTATCACACTTAGTAAGCGGGATAGTATTCAATGAAATTTAAAATTACATATCCTTTGATACTAAAAGCCGCATGCACTTGGCATTACATAAGACCAGACAGAAATTATTTCCTTTATCAACACGCAGAGAAATTAATTCAATTGGCGTACAGATAATTGGGTATAAGTTCCAATGTGGGCGGGACTGTTGTTCCCATCCCATTCAGCTTGTCAAACGCATCGCCTGAAACAAACCAGTATAAGTGGCGCCTCGAGATCTTTAGTAACTATGCGTAATCGCAGACTAAACTTTTCGGTTGGTAAACTATAGGAAAGACAACCCTTAGGGCAGTGGCATTTCACTTCGGGCACGGTCGGTTCACGACTGCTCCGAGTAGTTATAAAAGTCAGTCTCGCGAGCGAGAACGCGATATCGGCCATATGCGCTAGGCAAAGAAAACATGATGCATCGCTGACAAATATCGGTTTTATTAGAAAACGCGTACTTTTTATTATTCTATGTCTAGAGTGTCATTCAGATTGAGCACTCCAGCCAGCATAAATAAGAGCAGATCCAGGGGACCAAGCTATTATGACGCATCGAAAAGAAAATATAAACGGAATGGCAGGTGCTACGATAAATCACGTGACAATTTCCATACATTAGTTGCGATTGGCGTTTTCTATGAAGGATTTTCATCTTTGCTAGGCCCCCAGTTACGCTTGTTGTACAAATTTCAAGATCATGTCACAATGGTATGCCATGTACCCGACTCCCCCGTGCTCTTATTAGCTATGGAGAATACACGGCCTAGTGAGTGTATCAGAGGTCATTATCTAAACAAGCACTGAAGGCTCCTCTTCGGAAATGAAAGATTGTTTGCACTTTACTCAGCCCACTGGCAATAAGGTAAAACACGGACATGTGATATTTGCTGTTCACATTGACAATATTGACATAGAATCTGCGCAATGTTTGAATGGCAACTCCTATTTATATAAATTCTATGAATAACCCATAGTTTATAATTTATAATACACGACGAGTGTAAAAAGCAGCCTCAAACTTGCGTCACATAAAAATTGACAGTTTTTTTGTCATTGGACACTTTTGGGACAACTTAGTACCTAAAGCGCTCTAAACTCTGTTTTATATCCTAGATACTCAAAGGACAATTCTAATGCCCAATGTACTCGTATTACCCAATCCGTCTGGTTTTGTACTATAATAACAGCTCACACATTATGTTGGGTCATAGATTGCCCAATCGAACTGCCATTTCAGCATCCGGTATCAGTGCCATGTGACATGTGATAATAGTGGATTATACAAATAAACATTATATAACAAGAGCATAAAGTAACCCATTTTATCCGAGGCAACTAAACGATCCTATATCTAATTGTATTAGAAAGGTCGCTTTAGCTGAGACCGTCTTGTGTATGTAGCTTAGGGTTTGCTCCCGGGAAATACCGGTACCGAAAGTACCGGGAATTCCCGGGATTTAGAACAAAGCAAAGAACCGGGATTTCAAAATTAAAATCCCGGTACTCCCGGGATTTTCGGGACTAAAATTTCCGGTACAATATTTGACTGCTTTCTGTTACTTAGCATGAAATATCATGTTTTATAAAGAAAATAAATATATTTTATCAATCTAAGGCTGATGGTAATACTTTTACGGCTGACCACTACATTAAAATAAAATTTTAAAAAAAGTCAATGGGTTTGACAATGCCGACAATATAAATTTGCGTAATTTGATACTTTAATTAAGGGCATACATGTTTGTACGATAAATAATTTTATACGAACAATTAGTTATTTCATATTTGTAAACTAACTAGAAGCATACATAGAGACAATTTTGTAATTAATAAATACTACTTTTAATTCAAATTCAAACACGGTATAAGAAACTCACATATGATAATGATATTTTAAATGAATTAATAATTCTGGCTTAATAATTTCTTGATTTGTCGTATTGATAGTTCTGTTATTATATGTTCGAAGGTCCACAGCCCATTTTAAACGCATGCGAATTTTTTTTTATCCTTTTTCACAAAACATCTTACATATTTAAAAAAAAATGATGATATTACTGAGCCACAATTCAGTTTTTGCCAATCAACAAAGATAGTAAAAATATCATGTAGTTTAGGAAAAAAGAAACAAATTATATTAATGATTGTGTGACTTAAAGACACATATTATGGTACAAAAGAAGTGTGTACCTTCACTGTGCTACTTTTTTATTGTTTTAAGAAAGAATCGTGGTCGTTTTACGCTTTTTTTTTACTGAAAATTGATGTGAAAACTGATTTTTGAAGGCAGTCCCGAAAGTACCGAAAATACCGGGAAATCCCGGTTCCATTTTTGCCCGGTACCGAAAATCCCGGTTCTTTTAAACAGTACCGGTTCTGCAATCCCTAATGTAGCTCCTGTGCTTAGCATCTACCTAATTAAGACAAAGAAAGTCACAATAAAAATTTGCGAATCAAAACAACTGTCGAAGCTAATAAGTCTAATCGTAGATATGTATATTGCATGTATACGTAAACGACATTGACATCACGATCACAATACCAATATTATTGTGCGTACCCTTCGAAACCGCACCTTGTTGGTTTCATGAATACCTACGTCAATGTTAATTTGCGAAGGGTAGACCCTTCGCAAATTAACATTGACGTAATACAATTAATGGTGATGAGACAGACGGGTATTGGGTAGTTTTGTTAACCTAATACCTATATAATCCAGTGATTACCAGATGGTAACTTTGGAATCCTAACTCACTTGATTCATTTATGTAGATTTTGATCATAAAATAGAGTAGAAATTTTGAATTCTTCAAAATTTGTTAAATACCTAATTGCAATAAGACCTGAAATTATTAAAACAATTTTTCAGGATGCCTGCTATTTACATACAGTATGAGATGCACATCTGATAAACCAAGTACATATTTCATATTTGGATAGAAACTTTAAAAGTGGATGCAGAAAATGTTTGTTAACCGTCTATTGGTAGAATCTAGATTTTACAAGCATTTTGGCACAGTAGCATTGGCAAAATGCCCAAAGCTTGAAATGGAATTTCCATTTTTTTTTCGTTTTTTGCTCACTCAGCCGGATCCAACTTCCGTTGACGAAATAACAAACGCATTACAATAAAGAATTAGGGTGCCGTCTAGAAGTACGCTTATTAGATATGCTTAATTCTGGTCAGGAGAACTGATAAAATAGACGCATGATGAGAGCACCTTAAATACCTACAATTAATCAAAACTTTTTACAGGTCAAGGATCACCAGGTTAGGAAAAACTTTTTATAAGTAGTTTTCAATGCACATTCAAGGTCAGGAAACATGATAGGTATCTTAAACCTCCCATTTACTTAATTCAAACTTTTTATTCAATTGCAACTGCATATCTTTCCTGACTCTGATACAGTTTTTAGGATTCCGTACCCAAAGGGTAAAAACGGGACCCTATTACTAAGACTCCGCTGTCCGTCCGTCCGTCCGTCCGTCCGTCTGACACCAGGCTGTATCTCACGAACCGTGATAGCTAGACAGTTGAAATTTTCACAGATGTATTTCTGTTGCCGCTATAGCAACAAATACTAAAAACAGAATAAAATAAAGATTTAAGTGGGGCTCCCATACAACAAACGTGATTTTTGACCGAAGTTAAGCAACGTCGGGCGGGGTCAGTACTTGGATGGGTGACCGTTTTTTTGCTTGTTTTGCTCTATTTTTTGTTGATGGTGCGGAACCCTCCGTGCGCGAGTCCGACTCGCACTTGGCCGGTTTTTTAGGGTTCCGTAGCCAAATGGCAAAAAACGGAACCCTTATAGATTCGTCATGTCTGTCTGTCTGTCTGTCTGTCTGTCCGTCTGTCTGTCCGTCCGTATGTCACAGCCACTTTTCTCCGAAACTATAAGAACTATACTGTTGAAACTTGGTAAGTAGATGTATTCTGTAAACCGCATTAAGATTTTCACACAAAAATAGAAAAAAAACAATAAATTTTTGGGGTTCCCCATACTTCGAACTGAAACTCAAAAAAAATTTTTTCATCAAACCCATACGTGTGGGGTATCTATGGATAGGTCTTCAAAAATGATATTGAGGTTTCTAATATCATTTTTTTCTAAACTGAATAGTTTACGCGAGAGACACTTCCAAAGTGGTAAAATGTGTGTCCCCCCCTCTGTGTGTCTGTAACTTCTAAAATAAGAGAATGATAAAACTAAAAAAAATATATGATGTACATTACCATGTAAACTTCCACCGAAAATTGGTTTGAACGAGATCTAGTAAGTAGTTTTTTTTTATACGTCATAAATCGCCTAAATACGGAACCCTTCATGGGCGAGTCCGACTCGCACTTGGCCGCTTTTTGTTGATGGTGCGGAACGCTCCATGCGCGAGTCGGACTCGCACTTGGCCGGTTTTTAGATATCAAAAGGTAATGCTATATTGGGAGCATCGTGGCCTAGATCTAGCTCTAGTTCCATTATGCCTTGACTGACAGCTGATTTACGATAGCGAAAGAGAAACTTTACAATTGTTACTTACAGAGAGTCTTTATTTTTTTATTAATGGGTCATTTATCATTTTAGTACCTCTTCACACTAATATAACAATACTAATTAATGATTAGCTAATAAATAAATATAACGAGCGGAGTACTTATTAAAACAATTATTCCTTCTAGTTATAGCCTTTTTATGTCATTATGAAATGTCTTTTTGTTGCAATTTACTTTTTAAATGTCTATTCAATTGCTAATCCGTCAATCCTCAATCCTTTTACTCTAATTCCCCGAGGATGAAACAGAGCGAATTTAAGCAGTGTTTGATTTGGCTGACCGCCAATCGAACGTTACGTAAGAGGAAAGAATCCTCTGCGGAAGTCATATTCCCAGTATGATAGCCGTATAAATATACAACTTAAACATGTATGCCTTATTCAGGTCATGTATTCCGTGGTCAGGTCCTACTCGTATAAAATGGAAGTTCAGTAGACTGCAACGAAAGAGACAAGACGAACTTGACGCATGTGAAAAGACCGGTTTGGATTAGAGCACGTGGAAGAAAGAGAACAAACTGAAGGTGGAAGTGGAGGGGCATGGTTAAGGAAAGGTGTCTGCATCGGTATATGCGATATATAGCAAGAAAGAGAAAATAATTCCCAATTTCCAGTTATCAATCGTAGAGATGGACAAATTGCGGATAGATAAAAAAAAATCGAAGAAATTTACGGACATTTTAGAAAATTTCCGTGGAAATAAAACATTTCAATCCTCATAGAAAAATATGAGAAGCTTCCGAATATTTTTTTCAATTGACTGAAAATTATTTTGTGTGTAAGTAGATTACTTATACTTAAACATAATAGTGTAGTGAGTAGTGACATAAGTATGACGCACAAGCTTTTAACTTCGTTTGTAGGTCGATTTTTTTTTTGCCCGGCGATTTTTTTTTGTTACTTTTGGATAACTATTTACATGTTTCGCGCGTATGTAACGCGTTAATATGTAGGTTACTAGATAATGAAATTTTAATGTTTACGAGCGAACATAATTTTCATTTGTTTATGGCTGACATCAGCCCTGTGTGGCCTCGAGAGGTCGCGTCGCCGGTTCGCCACACCAATTAATTCCATTAAGGTAGTATACGTATTAGAAACCGGCTAAGCGTTCGTCATATTTACGCACGAAGGGTTCAGTGATATGTTATTTATCCTACAATATTACCTATAAAGAAATAAGTTGGAATGGCTGTCAAATCTAAAACACCGTTGAAATAAGTTATCCTTATTTGTCTCCTGTGTGTTTGTTTTAACTTCAAAAAGTTTTATGGTGGTAAGTTATAGTGCAATGTAACAAAATTTTAGCACTCCCACTTGAAGAGACTTTACAATTTATGTACATACATTACAAATGCCAATAAAATAACTTACCAAATAAATAAATAAAATTAAATGCCGTTCTTTGTACATTATTAAAAGTTTATATCTAAATACATACATTAGGTACCTACAGTTTAATATAAAATATAAAAACCATCATTTGTAAACTTGGCTCATACGTGCCCGATTCACGTATTCATGTCACATGATCAATGAATGTAGAGAATTCTCAAGTTTCAGCCAAAAAGCAAAGTTGGAAGTCCGCCTCCCAGTTACGAGGGGTGGAGTGGGGGGTTACGGCACTCGTGAATGACCCAGCTGAATGGGGGTGCAAGTGAATCAATGCTGCGGGGGCCACTGTCGCATGCGCTTATGGCATATATCACATTTAGTCGTGTTGGATTGTAGGCACATGCCTGAATCTACTGGTTAAATTCAGATTGACATGATCGTTATTGAGCAGACAATACTTAATGTCAACGAATATTCGACGTACGCAATGTGTCCCTACTATGTAGCATTGTATGTCTGGACATTAAAATGTTAAATTTATACAATTTTCAACATTGAGGCAAAATAAAAATCAAGTCAACTCTGTTATTTATTTCAATGTTTAACGGTGAAAAAATGGTCAACTCCATTATTTGTTCTCATGTTTAGAGCATTTAATTTACACTTAGTTAGGCACATTAATAGCAGATGAAACAATGCTTACTTATACTAACCATCAGTGGCGGCGCGTCCATAAAAGCCGATTCCCACCGGCTTGCCTGTTTTTGGACGTTTGAGTAGAGTTGTAAAAGGAAATATGTAAGCCAAATTAGCCCCGAATTGCCTATGGGTATTTTTGACGCGCCGCCACTGCTAACCATCACGTTATTTTGGGATCGCTTGCGAATAATGTCGTTGTTTATTTGTTACTGAAATCCTATAGATTCTATTATCACATGTGTCATAACTACCTGTTTTCAAATACCATTTGTACCATACCATATTTGAATTTCTGTTTGTTGTTATGATTGTATTTGTATCCTGATTGTACCACGTTCACGTGACGCTACTTTTTTTCAGAAACCAATTATAAACCCGTCATCGTCAGTTCGACATTTCACGTTTGGCCAGGTCAACAAAAATTAGTTGATACCAATCAATTAACACATTTTGATGTTTGGAAATTTATTCTCCTGCAAAAAAGCCTAGATTAAATGTACCTAACTTACGCGTAAATACGTTCTTAAGGCATAGGTACTAACGTTAAAGAGCAAGTTGTTGAGCAATATTCAAAACATCAGGTCTTGTAATGCAATGCAATGAGGTAGAGACATCAAATTAATTTTTAGGCATTGGCGTAAAATGCCATGTGGTACATTCTAGATTTAGCATAAATTTGAAATCAGTTGAGCACATCATGACTATTTAGTGAACGGAGTACAAGGTTGCAGTTTTTTTGTAATTTAATGAGTTAATATTATATTTGTGACAATGTTAAATTCAGCGAGACTGCCATAAAGGGCCGTAATGAATACTGGTATTTGTTACCCCGACAATTCATCGTAGTGTCGTTATCAGGTTGCACTATTTTCATCTTTTTCAACCTTATGTCAAACGAAAGTGACGTAACACCTTTTTTTGTTAGAGGTACAATTCTTAAAACCCGCTTCTCCAAGAAATCTTTGACTCTACCACGAAAACCAATGACCAAGGACCATAAAATCTACCGATTTGACATACAATGGAGAATGGAGTATGTTAAGCTTAAATAATGGTTTCTTGATAAATCGCGCAAACTAGATTATTTCAAAAAGTATTTGAACATACTGATCACCCACATTGACTACATATATTAAACGCAAATTTGTCTGAAACTTGATCTGATAATTATCAATACATGGAGAAAGCATTGTATGATTTCTCCGAAACCATTAATTTTCGCTGAACATAAACAGAGGTTAGATTCTTAAAGTCCTCTATCACTGGGCTTCGTTTGATCCAAACGAATGCGGCAACCTGTATAGGTATAACCACAAAAAAAAAATTACACTTACGATGAAATTTCACCGTATATCCTAAAAAATCTTCCTTTGAGTTACGAAAAAATATGGTATTTTCGTAAATCAAATGAAAATTAAATACATTATTTCGGTACAGTTTGTGATTTCGTGCCTATTTATCGCGCCCAGAATATGGAGCTCTTCAAAACAGACAAATTTAGTAACGTAATGTATCCAAAAAACTATTCACCAACATAATAAATATCGGGCCACGAACAACGTTGCAAGCTTGTGCGTCATTCTTATGTCACTACGCTACAATGTTTACTAGCAATCTACTTAATCACAAAACAACTTTCAGTCAATTTGAGGAACATGTATTAGCTAACGAAAAATAAAATTATTCCTTGTCAAAGTCCATGGCAAGAGGAAAAATACTTCCTCGTAATTTTTTTAACAATACTGTCTACGTATGTTTTAGAACACGTATTATTGTACGTCTACAAAATAAAATTACACAATATTTGAGCATAATATTAGTATATTACGCTTTCATTTTATGAAGATGACTACATATCTTCATAAAATGAAAGCGACAACCAATCAAATAATAATGTAACAAAAAAATTACACCAGACAATTGGGTCAGCACTTTCGCCCTACACCGCCTGAATAACATTAGACCGACGAGTGTGGAATACCTACGTACGTACATACGTAATACGTGACACCCAGGAACTTAGACCATTGACAAAGCTTGTCTAGCGCAGGTGAGTAGAAATCTAAGAGCCAGTGTTACTGTGACCTCGACATCAGTAACGACTATACGCAATCGAAGAGCACGAGTTAAACGTCTTTGCTCGGTCAGCGATTATAATATCACCTCAGGGTGCCTAGTAGTCAATGTGACAATCGTTTGCGCTACGATAACGAAACGCTTTGTGTCTCTCTATTACTCTTCCATATTATTGGGACAGTGACAGTTGCGTTCGTTCGCTACGGAGCGTAAACGATTGGCATGTTGGATACGCACCCAGAAATGATGTCCGATAGATACCAGGGATGTTGCGAATATCCGCATCCGCAACCGCGGAACTTCCGCATTAATTTCAACATCTGCATCCGCATCCGCATAAAATCGATGCGGATTTTAATGCGGATGCGGATGTGGAACAGGTCAGTACAGGAACGTCTTAGCATCGGCGTAAGTGCTAGACTGCTGGGTAATTTATTCATTAACCAAAAAAACCTATTAGAAATGAGCAGTCAAGCGTGAGTGGGACTTAATGTACGGAACCCTTGGAACGCGAGTCCGACTCGCACTTGGCCGGTTTTTTGAAATAAAAATTACCAAAATGTAATATTTGACATTTTTTATGTACCTATCTATCTTGACATCCGCATCCGCATCCGCGGATGTGAGCCTTTAAAAATCCGCATCTGCATCCGCGGATGTCAAAAAATCGGCATCCGCAACATCCCTGATAGATACGTGAGATTAGTGAGAAGGTGAGAACACGAAACTAAGTAAGAAAAGTTTATTGATTCCTAGTTAAATACTTCCAGAATCTTGCGAAGGACGCGCTGGAAAAACATTACTTACGTCACTGTGCGAAAAGGTTAAAAAATCAAGTCAACGATGTACCGACAAAACGAGTTTAATTTGGAAATTATATTAAGAAACAAATACACGTGCACATCATAAAAGTTATTTTTGGAACTTCATAAAAACCATTAAATCTGTAAGTACCTATATGTATAAAACATGGTAGGAAAGCCTTTATGTAATGTTCATTACCACATTAGGTAATGTTCAGCAATGGTTATTAAACATGGTCAAGCAGATCTTGTCAGTAGAAAAAGGCGCGAAATTCAAATTTTCTATGGGACGATATCCCTTCGCGCCTACATTTTTCAAATTTGCCGCCTTTTTCTACTGTCAAGATCTGGTTGACCAAGTACATATATAAGTATAATAAAATACGATGGTGCGGGATTAAGACGTCACATCGCATTCGAATAGGATCGTGTAATAATACGTATATAAAAAAAAGCAATGCGGACCCAGGATTGATAACATATTAGATAAGCCAACTACATATTATCAAACACTTGACATTGTCTATGAGTCACTAGCCGATTGTGATAAAACTCAATAGGTGGCACACAACAACTTTAAAGTCCAGCAGTAAGCAGTAGAGTAAAAATAATAATTATGCATTACATGGTAGAGGTCTTCATGATAAAGAAAAATCTTTCCTTCGTTGTCATTAACACTTCAAAGTTAATTTCGATCGTAACCAAACCTAATAAAATAGATGAAGCACGGTAAAACAAAGGGGGCGCTGTAATAGGGTGGAGAGTGGAGTGAATTACTGAAGCCTATGGATTGAGTGGTAATTAAGTGATTGTCAGGGGACAATCTTATACAAAACGACCTTATTAGACTACACTCTACAGCTATAGTCTGGACTATAGACTTCTAAAGCAACCGACAACCGGTCTGGCCTAGTGGGTAGAGACCCTGCCTGTGAAGTGGAGCCGCGGTCCTGGGTTCGAATCCCGGTAAGGGCATTTATTTGTGTGATGAGCACAGATATTTGTTCCTGAGTCAAGGATGTTTTCTATGTATTTAAGTATTTGTAAATTTATTTATTTAAAGAAAAGACGCTTAGCACCAGGAATTTCGTACATTGACCCGCCTGTTCCTATCTCTATCGTTCGCGTGTCATTATATTGCTGTCCCGCCCATGATGACAACTGTCAATGACACTGTGCGATTAAGATTTAAAGCAATATAATGCACGTGCGATAGAGATCGGAACAGGCAGGTCTAGCTAGGCCAGAATCCCCCAGATAATTGCTCGTAACAGATTAAAAGAATTTTGATTCACGAACGCAATTCCTGACGCCACTTACCTGGGAACACATACGGAGTGGTAGAGCCCGTAGTTCCGTAGCACGTGGATGAACTCCGGCAGGGTCCGGCACGCGCCCATGATGCTGAATGCCGCGAGCGCGCTGTTCCATACGATCAGCGTCCGCGTCAGCTCGAATCTGATAATAGACACGTAATAATCATTATAAACACAGTTTAATAGAATAGAATAGAATTTATTCGTAAGCACAAACAAACGAGACAATACATAATATAAAAGAAAACACAAAATAAGATAAAAGTGCCACGAAATGACTTCATCTAAAGCATGTTGCTGGTGACTTCCAGCGCTGATCTTCCGATGAGACCATCAAGTGAGAAGAATCACGGAAGGTAACAGACAAGAAAAATACATAAAAAAAACATGCTGTGAACAAATAGTTAAATAAGAAAAAGTTACACAGCAAGAAGATACAACATAACGACTATATTAAATTAAGATTATTTATATGTACATTTAAAACAATAAGCATCTAATCTTCTTATTAATTAATATATGATATGTTAATATTCTTGACAGTTAGCATCAATAGTATTGAATTCTTTTCCAAATAGAGATATCTCTTTACAGTTCACGATTTAAACTATCTGTCACAGTCTAATTGTTCTACAAGGTTTATCTTTTCGTTAAGCCATTAGAGATCTTTACCTTTGTACGCGGAATCTGATCCGCTAATACTTTTGAAGCTGACTGTAGTACACAAGTTTGCAAATATAAAAAAACCGGCCAAGTGCGAGTCGGACTCGCGCACGGAGGGTTCCGCACCATCAACAAAAAATAGAGCAAAACAAGCAAAAAAACGGTCACCCATCCAAGTACTGACCCCGCCCGACGTTGCTTAACTTCGGCCAAAAATCACGTTTGTTGTTGCCCCACTTAAATCTTTATTTTATTCTGTTTTTAGTATTTGTTGTTATAGCGGCAACAGAAATACATCATCTGTGAAAATTTCAACTGTCTAGCTATCACGGTTCGTGAGATACAGCCTGGTGACAGACGGACGGACGGACGGACGAACGGACGGACGGACAGCGGAGTCTTAGTAATAGGGTCCCGTTTTTACCCTTTGGGTACGGAACCCTAAAAATCAGCAGCTCAAAACTACTAACAAGTTTCCGGACGGCTTGCTTATTTTGGGACAAGTGAGCACTTTCCCCTCCGGTTCTAGGTTGTTGTCCAACAGGACGGGTATGTTTGATGATAAGAGCGGTTTCGCACTACGTCCGATCCGAATCCGATCCGAATCCGTGAAAATATGGTCCGAAGTAGCCGTAGAACTATTTCTATGGTAATTTACGCACTAGATCCGTAAATTATTTCTATGGTAATTTACGTAGTGCGTAAATTACCATAGAAATAGTTCTACGGCTACTTCGGACCATATTTTCACGGGTTCGGATCGGATTCGGATCGGACGTAGTGCGAAACCGCTCTAAGTGTATATTTGTATAACATGTAGAATATATTTGTTCAATATTTTCACGAAGACTGAATGCAAGTACGATTTTAATTGATCCTGTTTGTGAGGCGTTCCTGGGTATTGTTTGCCTGAGGTGATGACTTAATGAGCGACTATAACAATACAATGTTAATTGTTTGATGTATTCCCACATTTGTAAATTATGTAAAATGATCCTTTGCTTTTTCTCCAAATTAAGGAAATGAATATTAATTTTCGTTCACCTGAGTATATTCTCATGACATAGGAATATAATATGTATATGAATAATTATATTAGTTAAATCTTTTTTCTGATATGGAGCATAAAGAGTACAGAGGAGCAAAGTAGGACCATTTTACGGTAGTACCTAATTTATTCATCAAACCGCAATAGCTAGACCCTACGCCTACTTCAGAGATTAAGTTGTCGCACTGATATCGTGATATCTCATGTTATCAACGGGTTGCCGAGTGGAACCAAGTTCCGAAACATAATAGGTATGTATTAATTTGGAGGAGGCCTTTACCCACAGAGGGGTTCTTGCATAATAAAAAAACAAATCATTTAACCTTCATTTGTAAAAATGGATGCAAGAAATAAAAGGCTTCTTTATTTTATTTTTATTTTATTTATTAGAATAACGCTAATACCTATGAGAACGAGTAGACGAGATTTTCAAATTACAAATACATAGATGACATTTACAAATTTTAATTACATTGAATGCGTTCGCAACGAACTCACAGTGGAAGGGCAAATAACTTGAAGCGATTTGCGTCATTCTGGGCCAAAAGATCGTATGTTAAACAGGTAGATAACTTTTTTACATTGGCAGTTTTTTACTTGATTTCTTGGTAGTATGTTTGATTTTTATTTTTGGTTTTTACAGGTTAATAATGTTTCCATTATATAGTGGAATCCCAATAACATCGAGTATGTAATGGGGATCAGGAATTAATTAGGATAGGAAAGAGTTAAATACTTGAAATAACGTTTAGAGAAAATTGCACGCAAAAACTGCTAAATATATTTGGCTGGAAATTGATATACCTGCCTATATATATTATATTATAATATAACAACATTTATAAGCAAAATCAACGTGGGGATACTGGGGATCTATATGATATTTAATCCCGGGGTCAACCTTTCAGGCTTTCCTCACCCATTCCGCACTCATTTTTACCCTCCTCATACTATTAAAGCCGGTATTCACATTAGATTCGAATTCGCACGTCGTCGCTCCAGGGTCCGAGAGGCACATATAGGCTATATACGTGCATAGCGCTGTCACGCTCATACACCGAAGCGACGTGCGAATGCGAATGCTCATGAGTGTGATAACCGCGTAAATAAGGAGGGCAAAAAATACAGGCTAGCGTGGACGTGAAGGTTCTATTAAGTTGACCTCTTCTACGCGAACGAAGTCGCGAGCAAAGGCTAGTATTAATGATTATCTTGCACATGTATATACAATAAATAGGATGGATTTAAATTTTTAACGTTTCCTGAAAAGAGATTAGATATCAGCAGTAGATATCTTATCGCTATAAGTATCAGTCAGGTGATACGCAATATGAATTGGAATGACCCAATTGTAGTATTTTAATTAATCCCATAATTAATTACGTCCTTTTGAGTCAATTTATACTACGATTCATAAACTAATGGTTTTTCCTCTCCTCACTTCTTATCGTTTACACTATTATCTATTATGAGTCTAGTTATAGAAAGAAAAGCTATTGTATCAACGAATGTTGTAGCTATTGTAGCAACCTTAGATCGTAAACTTTATCAGCAAATGGCATGTCGTTAAGGAAACAAATAAAAGGTAGAATAAATAGAATATAAAAAGTAACATTAATGTCCATGTTCATCTACATAAAATTTTGCAAAGACAAGATTTTATATCTTGAACTTATCTTAGAAGAAACGAGATAAGGATTGACATTATCTAATCATTTGATTAATAGTCTGGTGCCGAGAGGTTGGCTGAAATATATGTAGTTGCCACTAAAACGGCGCGATTCGGGAAATGATTTAGAGATTCACTAGATATGAAATAGTAAAGATATGTGACGTTCCACGGCAAAAGGTACCATTGCCCCGGCTGAATATTGGAGCGGCGTTAATAATAGCGTAAGCGCCAGCCGCCATAAGGTACCTTTTGCCGTGGAACGTCACATATCTTTACTATTTCATATCTAGTGAATCTCTTTCATTTCCCGAATCGCGCCGTAAGTACATAATTAAAATTTTTAAGCTTCATGAATATTTTTAGTGGACCACCACACTTGTTGCGACATGAAACGAACCAACACAATTGTCAAACATATTTTTTTAAGATAAACATAATTATTTCAATATGTCATACAAAAGGCACCTGTCATACAACCGAAGATTAGCGTGAAACAAGTACCGATCAGCGAGTTTTTTCTTTGATTCGGAGGAAAGTCGTCGGCAGTGTGATCGGCCATATCAATATCAATGTAAAAGTATTTTTCAACCGCTCAAATCTGCACTTTCACGTAAGAATTTATATTTAGAGGCAAAAGCCTAAATGTAAAAACGAAAATGCTGCCCAAAATATAAAGGAATATTGTCATGTCATCATGTTATTCATGTGACACCTTAGGAGTCCGCGCGCAATTGACGGATGATGGAATTTGAATAACTAATGCTTCGTGTGAATAAAGTTCAAGGTTGTCTGAATGTCAATGAAAAAGACATTGACGCAAGTTGGGTAACATGTATAAGAAAACCGGATATTAACGCAACTGCCCGAAAATGGGATAATAATAAAATTTTGTGTTTCAATCACTTTTCTTACGTTCCGAACGTTCGTTTCCGGCGTTAAAATCTAAGAGGCTTCCTTGAACTTTTTATGATACCCGTTTCTAATTACTGTGAGTGGTGCCATATAATTCCCGTACTTGGGTGCCCGAAGTCAACGGCCTGCAACCTGAAGCCGCGCGGATTAGGTTGTCATTACCCATTAGGTGCGTAGTGCGTAGGCCGTTCACCCTCGAGTCACACGCGAATTTCAGGCACAAGTCTAAAGTATTTTACTTTTAAGTCCGTAGTCAGTTCAGTAGTAGATACATTTTGGAATGAAACACTTCGTAAATATGGTCGTTTTGGCCGGTGAAGGTAAGTAGGGCATTTTGATTTAGGTAAATATATTAGGATAAAATATATTATTTTAAAACCTAAAAGCATTCATCAATACAATAAAATACAGTAGGTACCTAACTAATGAAAAATAGAATATTCATTTATTTAAAAGAAATATTAAGATAAAATAATTATAAGTAAGTACAAAGAAAGTATACACGTTCACGTTTCTTAGATCAAAAGCTGTTTTTTTTTACATATTAATAATATCGTTGACGTCGCGTGACCTACCATGTCAATTGGCATTGTGATTGTAGCATTGTTTACGGGTATTATGATGGGTCAAAAGTCAAGTTTTACACTTCGTTCAGAATAATATGAATATACATATTCAATATCAAACAATCATTTTCATTGCACGATTTACTCTCTACACATTTCTACATTTCTATGATCCACATGTTCGATCGTCGATCTGCTGTAAGTAAGAGTGGTTTTCCACATCACATATTTTATTATGGCTATAGAGAGTAGGTAGTGTTACAGAAGTTCTTTCGGTATATACTGGAATGTCGTTTTACTGATATTTCCTATTAAAGCTGGGTCAAAACACTAGGCGTATTTATACTGATTTATTGATATTAAAAAATAGACATATTATTTTTCAGCGATAAAAACTTGCTGATAGAGCGAAAAGACCACCGATGTTCAAATATTGTGTTGCAAAAATTTTCTTAACTGAAATTATAAAGGGTGTAGCAGGATAAGCCTTCAAAAATTGCCCCCAAAGCTTTGAGTTCAAAACTACTACCAGTTGATGCCCCGTCAAATGAAAATAATCCACACCAATTTTTAACCCTCTACTGCCGCCTGGAACCCCGTGACATTCATTTAACCCTAAAAAGTTTTTATTTTTTTTCTCAAAAAGTATAAAACGGACAATTATGAAATTTTTCATAAATGTTGATGTCATCTATACAAACTATCAAAAAAAAACTAACTCTCTACTTACTTATTTTCCTAGAAAAAAACCTAAATAAAAAAATAAAACAGCCTGTATATCAGTTCAAGCTCGTCGTACTATCACCATTTTTGTACTAATTATTAACCAACTACCTATCTACATAATATATAAGTTTCATGTAAATAACAAAGGTGGAACAGTGTGAAAATATAAGTATTGTTCATGCCTACATGGTACGCATGTAGGCATGTAACACGCTTACCTAACTTACGATGACGATATTTAAAAAAAAATATCGGCCCGCCTAACGGGACGCCATTCGTTATTGATTTTTTTAATTTTCACACTGTTCCACCTTTGTTATTTACATGAAACTTATATATTATGTAGATAGGTAGTTGGTTAATAATTAGTACAAAAATGGTGATAGTACGACGAGCTTGAACTGATATACAGGCTGTTTTATTTTTTTATTTAGGTTTTTTTCTAGGAAAATAAGTAAGTAGAGAGTTAGTTTTTTTTTTGATAGTTTGTATAGATGACATCAACATTTATGAAAAATTTCATAATTGTCCGTTTTATACTTTTTGAGAAAAAAAATAAAAACTTTTTAGGGTTAAATGAATGTCACGGGGTTCCAGGCGGCAGTAGAGGGTTAAAAATTGGTGTGGATTATTTTCATTTGACGGGGCATCAACTGGTAGTAGTTTTGAACTCAAAGCTTTGGGGGCAATTTTTGAAGGCTTATCCTGCTACACCCTTTGCACTGTCGTTCACATAATAACGGGAAATTAAGCAATTTTTTCCTTTTAAAATCTGTATTAAATACCTATTTATACTGACTTTCACTAGGTAGATGAAATAAAATATTAGGTAATTTTAACGACGTTGCCGACCCCGATTAAAACCCAATGTTGATGGATATTATGCTTATTTTTTTATATATAAAGGACAAACAAGAACCAAGATTTTAAATCAACCTCTATAACAAGAACTTGACACGGCAAGTGTTAAACCGGTCGAAAATCAACATCATGTTTAAGCATGCCGAGATAATTAATAAAAACTTATGTCATCGATGGTGCCTCTGACTCCAACATGGTAGTCACAATATTCCATACATCTGATGTGTACAGTCAAGTATAAAATATGGGTGCATGCAACATACTCAAAAATATGTCTCATAGTTCTTATTTCGCCGACATAAAAAGCTATGAGACATATTTTTGAGTAAGATATGTGCAGTTGTGCACCCATATTTTTACACTTGGCGAATCCGTCCGTACTGTATTATTATTACCAAGATATCGCCAGGCTTAGCCCTTATGGCACTATTTAGGTAAACGAAACTCAAATATAGTTTTGTAATGACTATCCCGTATAACGTCGCGGTGAACGTAACGTCCATTGATACGCGTTACGTAAACAATCAGACTCGCTCCGTGACGGTGTCTGCTCCCCGCTCATTAGGCTTAAATAGCTAGGAAACGAAAGTGCCCACTCATCAGCACTTGTAATTACTAAAGCGGAAAACACCCGCAATGCTAATTGTCAGACTGTCAAATAAGCACATTATTAGCACTTAGTCTGACCAGCCAACCCAACTATGCCCCTAAAACTATTTTGAGACCATTCAATAAGCTCTTTCTTACGGGAGTAATTATGAGTTTTTTTATTTGAGTATTCAGCTGATATAGATGGGTAGAAGGCAGATCACAATACGCAAACTGAAATAAAAAAGGCACCGTAAGTTTTTATTACATAAAAACAATTTGTTGACGTTATCAAATAGCTTGTTTTTCTAGAAAATGCTGCAAAACCGGTTACACTACGATCCAGTTCTGATCAAGGATGTATCATGGTGTTGTCCATTAACATCTAATAGGCATACGGATCGTTGTGTCTTGTGTCGCAGGTGACGGAATTCCCAAACAGTGATAGATGGGATATTGGGGGTAATGAAAGACAATATTTAAATAATAACGTAAATTGGAAGTCATTGATTTTTTGGCATATTATGGCTTATTCTTTCTTACCACATATCTCTCTTACTTAACTAAATCTGTACGAATACATGTTATTTTAGTTAATACCCTACTGGGTTCTGTAACTGTAACACACGAAATACTAGCTCATAACTTATGGGCATGTATGTATTCTTTTTGATATTCACCAGATTATGTTTTATTTAGTCTAATAACTCGCAATGAGGCATAATAATCTAATTCAATTCGGGAAATCCTATTCACGAGTATCTGAATTTGCATTTATTAGTCCAATCAGTTGACTATCAAGTGAACGTGATCAGATTAAATTGTGGGCACTCGACTCAGCCTCTAGGCCTGTGGGGCAGCTTGCTTCGGGGGCAGGGAAGCGTGCCAAACGTGCTCTAGCTTAAGTTACGTAACATTGCAGATCAGATGCGGGGCTCCATTTTAGAGAAAATCCGACAGACCAGTTTACACAACAAATCTTTTTGGATACTTTCAATTTCCGAACCAGTCAATCAATTGATGCCATCGGTTTGACATTGTCGAGTCAAGAGATTAAATAAAATTGATTGAAGATTAATTCAGAGCATAATATGTATATTATGTATAGAGCACGTTTATGCTACTCAAAGTATAATTTGAAACATATTATTATTAGGATATTTTCCAAACTTGTATTTATTAACAATGTAAGTACGCAAATTTTCACACCTACCACCAACTAGTACAGTTACCACTAGTTTGACATTGACGTATTCGCTAGCGTGTGCGGAACTTACTTTCTCTGCATCTCGCTTGTACACGCATATTAGTGTGAGTGACTGACTGAAGAGCATAAACGATGGCATATAAGTTTCGTTTTGAAGAGGAGTCTTTTTTATTGAAATAAAATATAAAACACGTATAAATTATTTTTTAAATAATAAACTTCTCGTCGAGGGTTATTGTATAATCTGTGTAATAATGTAAAGCTGGCCATACACACTAGGGTATGCCTGCACAGTTTTACCTGTACAGTTAAACTGCACAGGTAAACCCTAGCTGGGTGGAGCACACACACGGCAGCGGTAAACCTGCACAAACTCTCAGCCATGGCACCGTCGTCAGCTGTGTTTGATGTTGACGCAGCACTATATTAACGTTATTGTTTTTAATTATAAAGCGCAATAAAGACAAGAAATAACGACTTCGGGGTTGGTCCCATAATAAAAGTTGTTCAATATGAGTATGACCTACATTATCCACACCTCAGAGTAATATGGTCAGACATATGGTACCAAATCACCATGTATTATACTTCAAGTCAAAAAAAATAATACAAGAATAATGTATGTTTTATCATCAGGGGAATTAGGCAGGGCTCTGATTTATAAAGTTAATTTAACTCAACTAGCGTTTCATTCCGCTTATGAGACCGCGATCAACTGAGGCCTGCGCAGGCGAACGCCACACACGCTCAGTTTTAACTGTACAGTTCAAAAGCACACAGGTAAAAAATATCTATTTTCATATTCGCGCAGGTCAACTGTGCAGTCGTAGAAAACTGCACAGTCGAATGCCACACACGCTCCTTTTTACCTGCGCAGTTGAACTGTACAGGTAAAACGGCGCAGGCGTACCCTAGTGTGTATGGCCAGCTTAAGAGGTTTCCTATTATCGTGAACGACTTTATTACCGTCTTTATAACCGTGTCAATAATTAGCGGAATAGCGAGGAAATAACCTTCAAAACTGGTTCCCTGGCGGTTGTCAGGGTGCTGTTCCATTGAGTAATGAGACGCAAGCTACAAGCGAGTCGTCTGACTCCGACCAGCACAAAAGCGGTCTCTGATTACAGTGATTACGCCTAGTCATAATGGATCATATTGCACTGGATTACCTGAACGTTTGCCTCGCCTGTTCTTGGTAGGCAACAGTACAATATGGTTGTACATCGTGAGGGGCACTGGGATAAGGCTTGGCCGCCAATCATCGTTTACCAGTCTCATATCCGACAATAACCACAGTGGAAGATTACGTCAATGAATAAAATTACAGATACGTTCAGTAAATTCACTTATTCCTAAACAAGTTATCTGCGCTTGGGCTACCCAAAAACCGGTGATGCTTAATTGAAATTGAATTGAACACGGAAAGTGTATAGTAGGTATTTACAATAAAGCGCTTTCAATTTGACGACTTAGGAAACTAGCTTAACAAACGATATACCTAACTAACGAAAATATAAACGGTTTTCCGAAACTAACTTCAGTGAATGGATGTAATTTTTTAGTTAATAAATAATAACGTACGTATAGTATAGGCATACTAAGCATATTATTATGTCTTGTTCCGGTCATATCATATTAATGATAAAACCTACGTGAAGGTGTGTGATAACGGTAATAATAAGTATGGGGCACGCACGCTAAGTCGCTAACTATAATCTTGACATTACCAAAACGAGTGCAAGTTCTAGGCTGCGTTAAAGACCCTTTCCATGGTGAATTATGGCCTTTTTGGTACTTAATACAGCCACTACAGCCAGTATTTATCATTGTTCAAAAGCATTTATTCCTCTCAGGATCAAGGGCATATAGGCAATCCTTCCTAGACAATATGCCTATGTTTATATGGTTCGATAGAAATCAGGGTACTGAGTTTGTACTACAAGAACCGGAAATTCTGGTACTGTATTTAAGTATTAGATAAGAGGTTAATACTTCTGTTACGAGTTTATCAGTATTACTATAATTTATTGCAAACAATAAATTCCCATTTATCTATCAAACGAATAATAATATCAACAATCCCTTATAAATGTAGATGTCATCACTTATCATACACCAAGAAATGATTAACCTATGATAAAACTACCTGGTGTATTATTTTTCATTATAAACTTAATCAGTCATAGAACACAATATCTGCCACATTGAAGACATAATGAGTTTGATAGCCTATTAACTTGTAATTAAAATGATAACATTTTATGTGCCCATCAGCTGATTGATATTGGTAAACAATGACTTGTTTTACTTGACATTTGACTTAGCAACAATAATTTTAGCATACATAATATTTAATATATTTGACTAAATATTTCATGTATGATGTACAAGTACATTATTAAAAACAGTTTTGCTATAATCTTATGATGTAACTAAGTCGTTGACAAAAATTTAAACACTAAGGAAGAAGTACTTAATTTCACGGAATCTTGTTTCTATATTATTATTATTTTATTTACTTTTCCCACCTTAGTATACATAATACTAAGTATGCTACATAGTGTAGCCTAATCGTGGCCTTAGTTTAGCCTATAAAACTGGACATATTTATCTAATAATTATTTTCTAAATTCATTATTTAAAGTTATTTTCCACATGATAAGGAGAAGGTAGGGCCAATTTATGCAAATAAATAGGTGCCGGAAAGAGTATTTATTACATGATATACAGAGCCCGGAATTCTCGTAGCATTTTTGAGCTGTCATAGGGACTTCTTGTTTATCAACTTCTGATTATACATATGTATATCGATAAATACAGAATACAATATGTAAAATATGATTACAAGTAGAAGTAAACAACATGCAGTCTTATCGTGAATGAGTGATCTCTTCGAGATAACCTTTGGATACCAACTTTTAGGAAATTATAAATAAAAATAAAAATTAATAAAATTATTTTATTTACATATTATATTCTGTATTTATCGATATACATATGTATAATCGGAAGTCGATAAACGAGAAGTCCCTATGACAGCTCAAAAATGCTATGTGGGCTCTGATGATATAGTATGGGAGGGTATTCCGAACATGTTTATTGTTGTTTCCATTACTTTGTGTACTATCTAATTACAAGCTTTTCATATTTTTGAATTCACTTATACCTATTGATTTTTTGGCTCCAATGGAAACAAGATTGTATTTGTATTTAGGGAGGCTGTTTATTTGTGCAGAAAAAATTGTTTCCAGCTATCTCAAAAACGGCTTAGCTAATTAGGTTGCAGTTTCCGATCAAGGTTACATGATACATAGTAACGGTTCTTAGATACATTCTAACTTCTAACCCAGTAGAAAAGTAAAATTGTATCATTAAAACAAAAAAATCAAATATTAAACACAAACAATTTTTAGGTTCAGATAAATTTCAATGAAAGTTACAGGTTCGAGCCTTTTTGCTTTAAAGGAATTTTTGAAATCCACAATGTTAAGAAGAAACTACGTTTTTTTTATCCTTATTTTGTCTGTTATTTATCCGGGCACTAATTGATATTGAACTTTTTTAATGAAACTTGTTTCAACCCTAAGACTGTGTTAAGATATATTATTGTAAAATGCGACCAAAAAATAAATTCCAATTGGAAAGCGTAAGTATAAAAGGTTTATATGACTGTGGTTCGGTGCTGTAGCAATGTGATATCAAAAGAGTAATATGAACATAGTATAAAGTGTACCTGGGACGAGTCTGCATGTAGCGATGCCCGAAGAAAATGATAGCCATGTACACCCCCACGTAGTAAAACGCTACAGTCCAATTCTCCGTCATCCATTTCCTTGAATTTTGATGGATAAACTCGCTCTCAAAATCGAAAATGTATGAGTAATTCGGAGTAGTGTCCAAATTGTACTTCCAAGTGGCGGACTCCATCTCGAAAGTTTTAGATAAGTCACTGAGCACTCGCCTGCCTCACGCTACACTGATCATCACCCTGCCGGTGTCCGATTAATATAACCTAAATGGTATTTATTAATCGTTATAATATCACAGATGACTAATGTCAATATTTCGTGTGAAGGCGTGTTGCCTATATGACACTGACACCAGCAATGAGCGCCAGTTAATAAAACGTTGACTATTTATTTATTCGCGGTGAGACGCGGACGAAACAGATTTATTCGCGCAGTCAATGCCGCGGCAAAGTAGGAAGATGAATGAACTCGTTTCGTCTCACGCCGCGCCTACTGCCATAACCACCGCGGGCTGCCACTGCCACAGAATTGACAAAGTCAATATAGAGTAGGAACTGTCACTCGACGTTTGCTCTATGGATTTCTTAATGTTTTGTCTACACCGGCGTCGAAACACGCTTGGCAACCAACCAGAGAGCCTACCGCGTACACCGAAGTTCGCAACGCAAATTGCGGTCATCTTTCTCTGTCACTGTAACTATGCCTTAATTGGAGTAAAAGAGAAAGAAATACTTGCAATTTGCGAACTTCGCTGATCGCGGGCCTTCAAGGATGTGTATATTTTGGAATAAGTACCAACGAGTTCTACGGCCACGGCCAAAAAGTGTGACCCAATAAGAACTCAAAACTAGAGAATTGCATCTTGTTTTGAGGGAGCAATGATGCCAAGTAAAGGCTGTCAGTTTCAAGCTGTCATTTAATTTCAAAGTAATTTTATTGCCAGGTGCGGTTTTTATTGAAATTCCCGCGTTATCTCAGGCTCAACTTTCATTAGCCAGACTCTAATATCATAGAAGTTCTACGTTATTTTGGTCTGACAGTCTTGACATAAAGGCCATGGCATTGGCAGGATAAGCTAAGTGAATCTGCCCCCAGCGAGTTTTGGCTTGTAATTTTTTTCGATGATGTAGCTTTGTATTGATTGGTAACAAGTATGCAAAATTTCAGCCCCCAAAAGTTTATAGTTAAAGAAAAAAAAACGAAATATACTTGGTCAACCAGATCTTGACAGTAGAAAAAGGCGGCAAATTTGAAAAAGGCGCGAAAGGGTTTCGTCCCATAGGAAATTTGAATTTCGCGCCTTTTTTTACTGACAAGATTTGGTTGACCAGCTGTATGTATTCAATTAAAAAAAAACACGTTGTTCTACCATAGATAAAATTAAGTATAGCTGGTCAAACAAATCTTGTCAGTAAAAAGGTGCGAAAATCAAATTTTCTATGGGATGATATTCCTTTCGCGCCTACATTTTTCAAATTTGCCGCCTTTTTCTACTGTCAAGATCTGGTTGACCAGCTATACTTGGTCAACCAGATCTTGACAGTAGAAAAAGGCGGCAAATTTGAAAAATGTAGGCGCGAAGGGGTATCGTCCCATAGAAAATTTGAATTTCGCGCCTTTTTTTACTAACAAGATTTGGTTGACCAGCTATATAAATGCATTTATTTTGTAACTTATTAAAGAGGCTAGCTTTGGTGAAAAATTTGGAGATGTCGCTGACGTAAAAGTAAAAAAAAATTTTTTTTGAAAAAGTAATTGTATTTTTTTTTCTTTATTGTATGGCAATAGGTATATTCTATAATTAATGTCATATAATTGTCTTTACTATACTTGGTCAAGCAGATCTTGTCAGTAGAAAAAGGCGGCAAATTCGAAAAATGTAGGCGCGAAAAGATATCGTCCCATAGAAAATTTTAATTTTGCGCCTTTTTTTAGTGACAAGATTTGCTTGACCAGCTATATATGCACATTATACGTGACTCACGTCAAAATCGGCTGGATAGAAAAAAAAAATGGAAAAAGATCATATTTCGTTTTTTTTTTTTAACTATAAACTTTTGGGGGCTCAAATTTTGCATACTTGTTACCAATACAAAGCCACATCAGCGAAAAAAATTACAAGCCAATACTCGCTGGGAGCAGATTCACTTAGCTTATCCTGCCAATGCCATGGCCTTTATGTCAAGACTGTCAGACCAAAATAACGTAGAACTTCTATGATATTAGAGTCTGGCTAATGAAAGTTGAGCCTGAGATAACGCGGGAATTTCAATAAAAACCGCACCTGGCAATAAAATTACTTTGAAATTAAATGACAGCTTGAAACTGACAGCTTATTTGATAGGAAAAAAAGTTGCCATATAAAAAGTTTTAAATAAATCTCAGGTTCAACTTTCATTAGCCAGACTCTATGACGTTTAAAATAAGACTTGCACTGTCTTTGTCCTATATATTAGAGTCTGTGCGGAAAGAGAAGAGTGGTGAAATGAATGGGACCCAATACATACTCAGAGTCTGGGAATATATACTTGGTCAACCAAATCTTGTCAGTAAAAAAAGGCGCGAAATTCAATTTATTTATGGGACGATATCCCTTCGCGCCTACATTTTTCAAATTTGCCGCCTTTTCCTACTGTCATGATCTGGTTGACCAAGTATAAGTATTGGGCCCCATACATTCCACGACTCTTCTCTTTCTGCACAGAGTCTACTACTCTTTGACTGTCTTGCACAGTGCTATCAAAATTATTCAAAATTCAAGATCCGTATTCCGTATCCATATGACATGATCATGACACTGACAGTGACATCCCTGTAATTTTTTTTTCAGTTTTAGAATCGCACGCTAGATGGCGCAGTTCCGTGTAGTAACAATGCATTTTTGTGGTTAAAGAACATCACCACCACAAGCTTTCTGAGCAAAATATTAAGCTCCCTTGCTTTGTAGTCGAATCGAGTGAGAAAATTGACAATGGTTGATATTGTTGCTAACCGACTTAAAATTCGTAGGTATATATATTATAATGGGTATACCTATGTATTGTATTACTATACCAATTAGTCCTATAAGAATACTTGCAATACCTACCTAACGTTTATATGGTGCCATGTGTTCCTGTAATTTAAATTGTAACAACTATGAACCATGGTTCGTAAACGATTTCTGATTAAAATCGTTATAGTTTCTCAAGGAGGCACCCATGGAAGGTAAGATATAATATGTAAGAGAACTCAAAACCAGGAGAAAAATAGTTTATTATTTCTTTTTCAAAAACAAAACTGCTATAAACACAATTAAACAGCCCACAGACTTTTTAGTACGGGTAGACTGGGTACGGTTGAAACAGCTCGAATATTTACGAAACCATTTTGTGTGTTTATGAATTTGGAACATTTTTATCTAAAGGTTAAAACTAGATTTAAATTTTTACCTACTTGTACAAGTAGGCAACGACTTACGAGGCTATATGGCTGCTTAAAATAATACTATAGTCTTAAAACGTACTTTATGTACTTTTAACTAAATGATGATAGTGTATGCGATTATTTGGTAATGATATATTTAATGGAAATTACTTGTTCTGGGCTTCTGGGTTTTATTCCGACGGGTACGTCATGGGGTCAATGGGAAACAATTTGAAAAATTACTCGCTAATAAAAAAACCTTTTTTTAATTTAATGTTCACCCAGAAGCATATTTTTCAGTTAATAATGTTATTTTTTAGTTAAGCTGTAGTTGCAATAATATCAGCGATCAAAGTGATATTGTTACAACCGTACCCAGACTACCCTTTAGTAAGCTACGAAATAGGTATGTAGTACCAAATTACGACAAAATACACATTATATTATAAAAAGATTGAAATCTCTTTAACAAACAATTTTAAGTAAAATATTAATTTAAAAGAATTCCAGATACGAATTATTTTATCAATTTCTTCTAAAATATAATAAATTAAATAGGTACCTATTATACACAAAAGAAAGCAAGGAACAATAGAAATATGAATATTTATGAAACCTGAAATCATAAGTAAATAAAATAATAATGATAAAACATTTTTTTTAACAAGCAGAAACGTCTGCGATCGATGCTATTAAGCTTAGAATACATTTTAAAGTGGAAAAATTACTGTCTTGGGTAATTTTTTAAAAATAGTATGGGTGGGGTGGCACATCGTAACTGGTGAATTTCCAATATGACTTGGAACTCCGGTAGCCGTTCAAGAAGTGTAACGCTCTAACGGTAGATGTCGCTCGGGTCCCCTTGACCCATATGGTGGAAAGATTTGCTGGCTATGGATGAGGTCTTGGTGGCTCAGATAGATGGCAGAGCGCTGGAGTATCGATCCAGAGGCCGTGAGTTCAAGTCTCACCCAAGACAGTAATATTTCCACTTTTAAATTTATTCTAAGATAAAACATTTATTCAGAGATGTAACAATATTAACAGATACATATAATTACTGACAAGAGAATTCAGGTTTAAGTATATTTAAAAAGTTCAAACTAAAAACATCGACAACCGAAAAAACAATTGATAATATCCTTTAAACAATATATCACCAAAAACTAGCATGTTACTCAATCTAATTTTCAATTCAGTTATAATTGGTAACTTAATTTTTGGTACCCTGTTATTTTCATTCTGAACGTGTATTAATGCCTCCGTCTTGTTATAAAAAGTGAACATGTAAAATGCTGGTTTTTTGCCGACATTCAGAATTCGATGAAACATCCCCGCGTCCAATTGTGAGAGTTGTCCTGTTTTTAACTGGAACGACTGACTAAAAAGATTTGTCATCTCTGGTTCAACGGCTACTTCTCCTTCTAAGATTGTTAGGGTCACGTTACTTAATTCTGATGGAATATATTTGTCCAAAACATAATCTGTAAAAAGAAACATGTACCTACTAAAGTATAAATAAATATATTTTATAACTGACACGATAACTGTTGGCGGCGGTGGTGGATTGACTATCTTTATTATTTCGGCATTATCTACAATCTTTATTATTTAGGCACTCCCCACTGAAATAAGGTAAAAGTACCAACCTGGAAAATCTGCGAAAAATACGACGTTACTAAAGGGATTCCATGAGTGTACTTCACGCCTTATTTCACTCAAAATGGGTCTCCACTTTGTTGCATCGTCCAAAAGGGGCATTAAGAAGGGAATCTTCTCAAAGGTGCTCCAAGAAACTTGCAATAAATCAACATGGGGATCGAACATTCGTTGGACAAATCTACCATTCATCGAACACCATACGTCAATGAAAATAGAAATATTTTTAGAGAGCATTCCATTTTTCTTCTGGAATTTTTCCGATTGTTTAATCAAGGTATTATTCAAACATATGGCGTATTGAGTTACCATGTCTCCATGTTTATTCCAGCGGTCGTTTGGGATGAATACGTTAGGGTCGATAAAGAAGTGATTATTTTTCTCGTTATCAACTACTTTTACGGTCACTGATTGGACGTCCCATGTGTGAACCATCATATCCCAGGAATATCCGTAGAGACCGTCTGTCCAATTATTGTAGCCCTGAAAATTATAATGTTGAATAATTGTATTTATTAATACCTATTATAGTTTTACCTAAACAGCAACCATATGACTTACGCAGTTACGCACAAAGGTCAAATGGGAACATAATAAATAGCACCACATATAACTTCTGTACTCTTTATTAACTTTACTTCTTTCTGACCTAGATACCTAAGAAATTTATTATACCTAATTAGTAATTGGTACAATGGTACACTATAATTGCGAGAGTATAAATTGTTAATGTAATTATAAACTTGAACCAATAACTATTACAATAATTGCTACAATTAATTAAATGTCTACCTTTGTACCTTGGTGATGAAGTGGGAAAATGGCAGGAAACCTTGCATTGTCATGTATATGAAAATCAAAATAGTCGTAATTTCTTTACGCCGGGTAATTACTGTTTCATTGTCTGTATCATTTCCTCTTTTACGAGTATGATGTAATAATGTCACATTTTTATCGAAAGTAATTTTATGGTTTTGTATTTCAAAGCATTCCATTTTATCTACTTCGGGAAATTTTAAATCTTCTGACTCACTAGTCTCGCAAAGTTCTTCATTTTGTTCTTTATTTTCATATAACATTGCGCTGTCTTTTTCCAAGACGCCATTATCATCATTATCGTTATCATTAGTAACTATATTTTTTTCACGTAACTCTCGAGATTTTTTTGGATTCGTCTTATGTATTTTTTTACGAATTTCAACCACTGAAGTCATGCAGCGCAGTTTAACAAAATTAATAATTAATTTTGGCCAATTGAAGGGATAAAACAGTGGCATTGTAGCCAAACAGACCCATGGAAACATACCTGAAAAAAAAAATATGTTTGGCTGTGGGATACTTATATTTTATGCACTGATGCATTATAAACCTTACCTACATTTGAAATAAATATAATAGAGTCCGTAGAAATATAATAGACGCTATAAGCTATAAGCTTTGCACCGACATGAATAGATCAAAGTGAGGGAGTGTCATTGTATTGTAAACTTCATACTTTCATAGAAATTTGACACTCATGATAACATTGCCACACTTTTTCATTGCAAATTTCATGCAGAGTCCAGTGTATATCTTTGTTGGCATTGGTTGGTTTTTACCTCACCTACTCAACTATAAGGATACATAGCAGAATGTCCAAGTCGCAAAATGTGCAGGCTACGTAAAATGAGCAAATCGCAAAATGTGCAAATCTCATAATGAGAAGATCGCAAAATGTGCAGATCTCATAATGAGCAGATCGCAAAATGTGCAGATCTCATAATGAGCAGATCGCAAAATGTGCAAGCAGATCGCATAATGAGCAGGTCGCAAAATGTGTAGATTTTGAAATAGAGCTCAGATTCTACAGGTCCAAAAAGCGTAATCATTGCCAATAAGCTAGGCTTTTGTTGATTACTGAATGTTAAAATATTTTGAAACAAACCTGGTATCTTTTTTATTATTTTGATACCTTATCGTGACCTTGTTTTATGAGCAAATAATTTATGAGGCAGTGCTTTGAAATATGCCCGTTGGACTTTGTACCATGCAGTTAAACTAGGGACGGCACAAAAAGCAAACGACATTACGATATGCACCTTTCGCGACCTGCAATTTGTACGATTTGCATATTTCGCGACCTGCTCGTTTTACGATCTGCACGTTTTACTACCTGTACCTTCTGCGATTTGCACTGGTGCTCATTTTGCGACTTGCACATTCTGCTATGTATCCAACTATAACAGTTATGAGGAACGTATGGGAACAATAGTAATTTTAGATTTCTTTTCCTATGAATTTCCTCCTGAATTTGACAATTAATAGGTAACGTAGTGCACGTTACCTATTAATTGTCAAATTCAGTTAAATTAAAGAGCTTACCTATAGTAAACAACCTGGAATTCATAAGATGGAACAAGGCGCAGAACACCATAGCAACATGTCGGGTGCGAGACCACATCATCCAGAAGGCCACAGTCAGATCGAACACAAAAATGAACCAGTGCACTATGAGGTAGTCGGTCTGCTCAATTGTTAAAAACAACCTGGATAAAGTAGTTGTGAATATTAATCTTATAGTCTGTCAAGCCATTTCCGTCAGTAGAAAAAAAGCGGCCAATTTAAAAAATGTAGGCGCGAAGAGTTAACGTTTCATAGAAAACTTGAATTTCGCGCCTTTTTCAACATGTTTTCAACTGAGAAAGTTGTTTGACCGGGTATACTTAGATTAAACTATGAAAAAATAAACAATGAAAAATCACGTTGTATGAACCCACGTGTAAAAAAGTATAGCCCAAAAATACGTTGACTTTTATTTATGTGCATATTGTTGATAATATTAACAAAGCTTTGCATTTGTGTATCAAAGCCAAAGGAGAATATGTTGTACATAATTATGTTTTGTTTCAGTTATATGATTGTACTTTTATTATTAATGACATTTTGTAAAAGGCGTGTAAGTAAGAAAATTATTCCTAAACATTTTTTGTCAGCGTGTTTTTGGTTAATTCTGTCATCATGTGGTCTCAGACAATACAGATAATGGCTGGAAGGATGCATGCGTGCATGAGTCTCTTATTGCATTCAGAACTTTTTACTACTTATTTTCTTTCGCTTAATATGATGATACGACATACGTAAAAGGAGTAAACACCCAATGAGCGCTAAGATTTGGCACAGAGTATCCAGTTAGCCATTCCGCGGTGCCCTTTTTCACTCCGGCCATGAAATAAAGAATGAAAAATTGGAACTTTAAAATGAAATATTGCCAATACGGCACTGTATCACTGGCTTTTTCCGGTTCTATAATAGCATCTAAAGACCTGAAACAGAATTTAAACAGGTTTAAATATTTATTGTTAAAATAACTGGAAATAATAGTTATGTTTAATACTCATACTCACCAATAGCAGTTGGCATCGGTAAAAGAAAGAAGAAAACCCACCAAACCAAACAAGTAACTATGATTGTTCCAGTAACTTTTCTCAATGAAGAATAAGTACCAATAGGAAATAGTAAATAGCCGCGCTAAGGTGTGGTATTTCCATCCCAGCATTATACCTAATGCACCTAAAACAAAAATTAAAATACACAACCTGTATAAATGTAAAATCTGTTCCCATTCACAAAACGCCATCTAGTGTTTAATTTGGTAATCAACAAAACTTCTACTAGTGCCATCTATCTTTCAATTCCTATACTAAATGAAAACTGTTTAGTCTGGTTGCATTACGAGTAGGTAAGAGCCGATAATTTACCTATCCACAATGCTGTGTAGACAAAAGACATGTAGGGCATCGGAACACCCGGGACAAAGTCGAAAAGTGGGAAGTGGCACATTTTTGGGTCCCCCCATCTTTTGTTCAAGTGGGCACCGCCGCGCTCATCCGGTATGTCGAATAGCATTGCCAAACCTAGGAAATAAATAAATATTTAGATCAGTAAAGACTTCCATGACATTATACCTAGAGGTCCAAGTTAGATTGAGATCCGAGATTGAATGTTTTTATTTGGTTAGCTAAGTTAATAAATTTCCCGTAAGGCGCATATTGGACAAAGGCTTAAAGCCAGGTCAGACGGGATTTTTTTTTAATAAATTTTGCGCGCTCAACTTTTAATATCACCTTAAATCTAAAATTGGAGAATTGACGCCAATTTCTTTTCTGATCGAATCGGTCGATTTGATCATTCCGTCTGGACTGGCCTTTCGGAAGTATAAAACGAGTAAGAGCCTCTACAAGCTTGCAAATCTTGTCACTAAAAAAAGGCGCGAAATTCAAATATTCTATGGGACGATATACCTTCGCGCCTACATTTTTCAAATTTGCCGCCTTTTTCTACTGACAAGATCTGCTTGACCAGCTATAGGTAATGTATGATAAAAAAAAAACTATGGTATAACCATGGTATAACTTATTGCTTAAAATAATTTAAACTTAATTAACAATAATAAATAACAACTTTACCAAATAAAATTCTCGTGACAGCCAAACTGGACGCATCCTTCGGCGCATGTAAATAATTAACGACTTTGGTAAACGTCGTTTCTTTAATCTCGAAGCCAAATTGTTCTTTAAATTTGGAATCAAACGCCCCGAACAACATATTCAACTTTTCCTTGAATTTCATTTTAGGACAGATAATATCTGGACGTTTCGCTTAATGTCCGGGATAAGACTAACGAATTTCCACGCGGTGACGCTCCAGGTAAATTATATTTGAGCTTATTTATCTCAGTGGAACTCATGTGTCTATTTAATTATGGAAAGGGGATGCGCAGACGTTAATGGGGAATGTCTAGTTTCCAGTTGATTACACTCTTAGGGGCGACACTTGTCTCCTTTGCTGATACCTACTGAAAATGTTTGTGGTTCTACCTACGTAGAAATTTACATAATATTTATTATATTACGACGCCGACGATTTTGCCATCAGCACACACCTCTAATCACCACTTATCATATTATCATATCATACAGCCTTAGGGGGCTTTTTTCGCTGTCATAAATTTTTGGAGTGTAGGTAGGTACGCATTATATGCTTTGCGTTAATAAATAAATGAAAAAAAAAAAACATCCTACAACTACAATCACTAGAAATGTAATTTCTTCAAATTAATGTAATTATTCATGATCAGGCCTCGGAGTTTTTTTAGCACGGTAAGACTAAGGAGAGCTATGGAGTCTTTGTTAACATTAAAATTAAGTTCATACTCATACTCATCCTCATTAATTAAGTACAAGTAAATTATGTACAGCTCTAGACCTAATAAATATCAGCGATCATCACAATAACGAAATACGTAACTATATATTCATGACATAATGTGACATCTGATTTACTCATACACATATTTAGGTAAAGAGGTTTAATCATAAGTGGCCTATCACTTAAAAAAGTACTTAAGACATGCAACCTATGATTATAAACATTGGTAATACGTATTCGACATATTAAAACGATATTCCATAGATATTAAAACTGTTTATTATTCATGAAGGTTGATATAGAGCTACAATATTTTAGAATAGTTATGCGTTACTCTTCCTTACGTCTACAAAACAGTTCGTTCACACATAATGGGCAGTATAAACGTCGTAAGTCGCATTCATGGGCATCATTTTCAAGACACCAATATCAATATCTTAACAGTAATTATAGTATGTAGGTACGTTAAGTACTTAAATAAAATATTGGAGCGATGACACTGCAATATGGGTAATATAATAATATTAACATACACATATACATATTATTACTTTTTTATAATATAACATTTAATTAAATATATGTAAACAGAATTAATTACATATAAGTAGTCTAAGTATTTATAAAACGATTCGGACGAACTTAATTAATGAGGATGAGTATGAGTATGAATTTAATTTTAATGTTAACAAAGACTCCATAGCTCTCCTTAGTCTTACCGTGCTAAAAAAACTCCGAGGCCTGTTCATGATAGTGTCTGCCTGTCTGGCCAGTAATAGAAATTGGACGTGTGTCGATACATTGTATTCTATGATTTGGCCACTTTGGCCGACTCCATCTATTTGTCGCTGACTGTACAGCCTGTAGGTACAGGCAGCATCTATAGTGGCGTATGAGACTAGGCCCGCGTTAAAATAATCTACCATTCTTAATAGCTTTACAAAAACAGATGTCTTATAAATAGGTATCTATTTGTAACTCTATTAGAGGGGGTAGATACTTTTTACGCGTTTACAGCCGCCATCAGATATATCGGAGCGGCCAAAAGGTGCTCAAACATATCTGAACACGACTCTAACGCCTTGACAATAGAGGCGTGCTCAGATATTTGTGAGCGCCTTGGCCGCTCCGATATATATGATGGCTACTGTATCATCTCATCCGTTGTTGGTGCTCAATAGGTAGGGATACTTAATACGTACCTACTCCTTCAAATTGATAGTTATAGGAAAGAAAAGCTGAATGTATGTGCTGAAATATTTAATTCCGTAATATTACAATTTGATATATATTATAATTCCACTAAGAACAGACATTTAATTATTGTCAATGATATAATTATAGAAACGTTCATAATTTCAACAAGATCCCTTTGACCGCCGCCGTCAAAGATGTGATTCCCAATAGGTACCTTTACCTAACTACCAATACTTGAAATTTGCCATTAAACTAGTGACTAGGCTCAATATGAAGGGTACCTAGGTACACGGAAAGAACATGTCTAGGCACATTTTGAGTTATCGCTGTTTGAAAGGAACGATGTAATGTACACATACCAAATTTACCATATTATTTTCGTGTACCTGTACGAGTTGCCGCATAATGTACCGAATCGTACAGTGCCATCTACTTTAGCTAATGAGTGGAGTGGATAAGGCAGTGGGGGGCAAAGTACGGCCCGCGAAATAACTTAATCTGGCCAGCCGCCGTCCTTCGAAATAATTAGTATATGGCCCGAAAAATGCATTTTAGCTGCAATTCTGGCCCTCCTCTGAAATCTAATAAACACAGCTTACCAGTTCGCCGGACGACATCAGCCTGTAAGTTAAACGCAAAAGGTGACAATTTCGAACAACTGCAACACAGGCTGGTATACTGGTAATCTGTGGGCCCCTTTAAACCTTCTGTTCCCCCATAAAAAAGTTTCCTCACCACTGGGGTAAGGCGTCAGATCAGAGGGAGTGATGCGGGGAACCGGCCAGCGGGCCGGGACGTAACGGCCAACTTGAAACGAACGGGTATTACCTACACTGAAACCTACGCCTCGAATTTTGCGGTTGTATTAAAAATACCGTTGTATGTTGCTCAACTCCTCATAAACCCATTTTCTTTACCTTTTAGTTTATTCTGTGAAATATTGAGTCTAAAAATAGATAGACGCGGCGATCAAAGAAGGAAACATTTAACTACATATGAACTACATGAATATTTTCTTTCAACATTACTTTTTTTTTTCAATATAGGCAATAACGCAGGTGTCCTCAGAAATTTTGCCGACTTAGCCTTACTAGCCTTCATCTACCTACTTAGTTACGTTATTAAATGTAGGTACTTAATGTGTAAAAGTGTCACCTTGATTATTTCAGATGATATATGTAGGTATTTGTGTTAGAAAGGGTGAAAATATGTATAATGGTAAGTTATTCCTTAATTGACATACATATTTAAATCTTAACTATGTGTTAACTTTGTACTTATGTGACGTCACAGGAAAATATTTCCGCCTAATCCTAACATAAACACAAAAAACACGTCGTCTTAGGATGGCATTCCACCTGTGACCTGTCCAATTTCTTGATCCAATGTCATTGCGTCTCACTCTCTCATTAAGAGGCAACTGGAGTGGTCATTTCTCCATACAAACGTACTCGACTGTTTCCTCCGTGGGTTTTGAAGCTAGAGCAATGATTTTTTCAACACAGATTAATATTGTCAATATCTGTGTCGCACCGTTTTGCTTTTTTTGATATTTTTGTTTTTTAAGGCGCTAGAGCCCTTCAAAAATGGCCAAAATGGCCTAATTGACTATGCCGCAATGAGAGGCGTGGTATTCAAAACTGATATCAATTAGCCAAAAAAATCAAAACGGTCTGACACAGATAATTTCATAATCATTTAGATTTCCAAATTTGATTACGATTGGTTAAGTTTTGGAGGAGGAAACAGTCGAGTACGAAACCTCGATTTTTGAGATTTTTACGCAGGATTTATCGCCTTGTCCTTATCGCACTAGTTTTAGGAGCCGCTTCCGTTAGCGAGACGGGTATATTTACCTAAAATATTTAAATCTCAGCTCCTGTTTCGTCTTAAGCAAAATGCGAGACGCAAATACACATTGGACCAAGAAATTGAACAGGTGGAATACCACCCTTATTTAACAAATAAAAAGTAGTTACTATAGTTATGCAACCAAATAGGTTTATTTTTAAATAGGAAATACGAGCCCCGATGCAAATTAGTTCGTCTAGTTCCACACAATAATTTTGTTTATTCTAATAAATTTTACACATGAACATAAAATTATCCAGTAATGGGAACCATAAAAGTAATGTTTAATCTATAGTTTATTTTGATCGTATAATATAATTGCATGAGGCTTTAATTGCTGAAAAAATTTACTTTTCAAAAACGTCCAAATCATATTGTCCTCTCCTACAGCAATGCTGCATGCAGGGGCTCGAAACAAAATTGTCAGTACAATGGCAGAGCCGCGTTGCTTCCCTAGTAATAGCCCTTTTCACATCTGTCTATTAACCTACCCGTCAAATAAAAATCGTTATTTTTTTTGTTTTAGTACAAACGGTATTTCTTGTATTTGGATTTAGTTATTATAGAATATTACCATATAAAATTTAACTAAATTAGTATAAGCATTAAACATTAGTGATTTTTGAACTAAAACATTATATTTGTACAAACGCGAACCTCAAAATATGGTCTCACTAGACGAAAACATATGCATCGGGGCTCGTAAATTAAGCAAAATGTTGAGGAATGAAAAAACAAACTAAAATTCGAATACGTTTAATAATAATAAATAAAATAAACAATTAACAAATACGTTAATAAAAAATCAATTCAAAAACGACTTTTTACATCACATCCTTTTGTAGATTATATCGTTCTGGTTATGACACAGGTTGTAAAATAATACAAGTGCAAGATCTAGATAAGATCTATACATTTTAAGATTATACTTACTAAACTATACCGCAACTTAACGAACTAGTGTCTCTTCAGTCGGCAGGGAATATACTACAAAATGGTCTCGATAAATAATTAATACTTAATACACATAAAAAAAAAACAAAGTCATACGGATAAGTGACTTGATTACATTAATTTTTAAACCGACTCTGTCGGGGTACAGTCAGAACTATAATAAATAACGTAAAATTATTTATTTACGGATACGGCAAACTGAAGAGACTGTTGATTTCAGTTTATTCCTCACATTTAGGAACTTTGTTGAACATACGACAAATAAAATTGACTGTAACATAATTCTTATAAAAACTTACATCACAGTAAATGTTTCAATACTCGGACTGCGCATTTGTGCGCAAACAGAAACAAAGACTAACCTATTTTAAAATAATTGTAAATATAATCAGATGCCATCCGATGGTAATTATAATAATTTCGTCGTTAAAATAAATACTAATATAATGCTTGGCACCTCATACAGAGATTTGCGTATAACGATAAGTCATATCGTTCAATAATTTATAAAGTATAACTATAGAAACGATTATAATAACATTAAAAACAGTCAAATCTAAACAACGAAACTTTACGCTTTATGACACTTGGGCAGAGATCACAGTGCAAACAATTTGGTCAGGATACACGTTAACTTGTTGCGATTATAATCAGCATCAGATACAAACGGAATGTCCTTAAAATAACGCTTAACATAAACATTAAAATAGAATATTCGAAATCATTTAAATCTCTTGTAAAATTGCTGTACATTTTGGCCTCGCGTCTACTGCAAAAACATTTCACTATATCTAGATTTAAAAACTCACTAAAAGCGTAAGTTTAGTAAACGCAGAATACTACTATCAAATTCAACAGTCTAAAAGTTCTAAAATCCATATTTGTTGCAGTAAGGTGACTATGAGCTAATTACGTTTCGCAATTAGGTCTAAAACATCTAAATACCGGTGTAGCAAAAGCCTTGGCTTAAGCTTTGGATTCCTCCGAAAACGGTGCCGTAATATGACGGCCGCTATATAGCGTTGACTGACGTCACTAGAACGTTGTCTATGTAAACAAGATGGCGCGGTTTCCTAGACGGCGTTACGTTACGTTGATTGTCAACGTAACGTAAGATGACGGCCGTCATGACGGTGTCGATAGTTTCGTGAACGTTTTATTAGATAGCGTGACGCCATTTTGAATAAATGACACGAGATTTGAATAAATGATTCCGTACTACGATTATTTTCCTCTTCTGATGATATTTCATCCCCCAAGTAAATTATAGATGATCAAGCAAATCTTGTCAGTAGGAAAAGGCGCGAAATTCAAATGTTCTATGGGACGTTATCCCTTCGCGCCTACATTTTTCAAATTTGGCGCTTTGACTTTGGTGGCTGACGGTGTGTTATGACGCCGTGGTACTTTCCACATGTCGTCACCGTAAAGACGGCCGTATTTTGCGGCCGCTATATGACGGCCGTCATATTACGGCACCGTTTTCGGAGGAATCCAAAGCTTTACTACTGGTATAGTTCAGTAGGCTCCGATGACGCCGCCGGGGCCGGGCAGCACGGACTTGCCGGAGAGGAATACGTCCACAGCTCGGGCCGCTTGGCGACCTTCGGAGATAGCCCACACCACTAGAGATTGGCCGCGGCGACAATCTGATACACGAACATTAACAATGATTTCAGTTAGAGAAAAAGCCTTATCATACGCTCACAAAACCAACAAGTGCATCAATTCAGGGGTGTATAAAAAATCATCAAAATTTGAATAAAATAATTAATTAAGTATATATTTAACAAATAAATAAGTTTTCTAAGTAATCGTATATTATTCATATGACGCGGTTTTAATACATATAAGTATAATAAAATAATTTATGTAAAATACGAAATATTATGCTCGTGCCCTTTAGAGTTGTTCCAATGTCACTAATGTCAAGGAAAGTATATAATAAATACGTTTTCAACGTGAATGCTGACATACAAAAATAGAGGTGACTTAAATACATGTATGTAGTTATTTCAATACTTTTAAGATTCCAAAACAAGGAACACAAATAAAATATTGTATTGTAAATAACTGTCATTTGCAATAATGTGCATTTCATACATTTCGTATCGTAGGTATCACTCAATCCATCGTGATAGTGTCTGTCAAACGCATGTAATACCCCAGGATTTCCAGGCAGCCGGTCATGGGATACGATACGGTCGCACCGACGTGGTATTCAAAGATGTTACACAAATGCCCATTGAACTCAATGATTTATAACTCAAGATAGGTTATAGGCACAGACAATCCAACCTCTAGACATAGCATAGTCGCGCTACCCCCTCTGCCACACATACGGTAGCGTTACTCCATCTTCGAGTCAATCCCGTGCCGTGATTGGTCCGTGTCTTTGAACGGACTAATCAAGGCACGGGATTCGTTCACCTCGTCCCCCCGCACCCCCGTATTTTTGGCAGCATCGGTTTCATGAAAGAATAGGGATGTTGACAATTTTTTGGAACTAGTTTCATTTTGTAGATAGACACGTAATAATTACAGAAAAAAATATTAAAAAAATATATTCATTAATTTTGAATAAGAAAACATGTATAATAAGATTAATAAGTTTCGTGTTTAAATTACGCGCCTAAACGCTCCAAACTGTCACGTGACCTTGATGACGTAACGGCGTTTTAAACAAACTGCTGTCAGTAATTTTTTTAAATTCTTTATATGGCAACTGACAATTTTTTTTAAAGCCTTACACACTACCGCATCGGACAGCGACCTTCTTTCTCGCTCTAACTTATAGCTGCGTCCTTAACGCACCACCTTACACACTATCGATTCGTGCGCCGCACCGCACCAAGATCGCGTTTCGGTACGATAATCTGTAGACACTTAGGCAGGTTTTATAACTTGTCTTTGGTGATTCCACTGTGATTACGTCACGCGCTCCGATTGGCGTTTGCAGTCACGTGATACTGGGCATTATTTTAAATACTTTTGATTATTTTTAATTAATTTATTACAGATATTTACACTTGCAAAATATGATTTCCAGCGTTCTAATATTCCCTGCTATGGTAAAAACATAACATATTATATAATATCATTGATTGAACTTACCTCCGGCAGCAAACACGTTGTTGACGGGTGTGTGGTAGATGTTTTTCTTTTCGGTCTCGACGTTGCTGCGCGCGTCCAAAGGCAAGTCTGCAATAATATATAGACAAAAGGCTCGTACAACTCCATTCGGCATATCGCGTCTCACAGCTTCAGAACTAACGTATATGAGCAGTTAATTTGTGACGTTCCACGGCAAAAGGTACCTTATGGCAGTTGGCGCTTACGTCGCATAGCATAATAATAACGCGCGGCGGCGGAGTGGCGTTAATAATAGCGTAAGCGCCAACGGCCATAAGGTACCTTTATCCGTGGGACGTCACATTTTATTAACCCTTTTTACATGTACATATCAATAAAACTTCAACCGTAGTATGTACTTTCATTTGAAGTTCAAATTAGATTGCACTTTCGCAGAAACTGCCTAGCCTTCATCAGATCATCAAAATTAAAATTTTGAATATGTCTTACATTTTATGAAAAACCGTTTAAAGCGGAGCAGTTTGAAATAGAGTTAAATAAATTAATAATAGGATAAGGTCTGAAAAAATAAATTCTAAAACCTAAAAACGTTGCACTGGCACAGAATAAATAATAGTACTAGGTACAGAAGATTCACTCTCTAACAAAACGCGTCCATTACGACAGATATGACCGCTAGGTGGCGCAAGCGCGAGCAGCGGTCCGTTCCGTAGCGGTGCGCGGCAACTACTACGGTTAGACACCAAAATTGGTGTGGGCCGCATGTACTTTTAGGTACTTGTAGCGACGCGACGAAATCGCGGAGTGAGCCACGATTGGCACTGGTGCCAACTAGTATTGGAGGCCAAGATCCACTTCATGACGATGAGCCAGTGAACATCGCGCTCCTGAAGTCAGTGCTTCTGCAGTTACTCCAGTAAAGGCTCATTTAGACGGTGCGAGAACTCGCATGCGAGTTTCATTACATTGCGTCATTTGATCGGTCGGCTGAATTGATGTAACCTCCATGGTCCGTAACTAAAATCTTATACGAGTTCGCGCGCCGTCTATCAGCCCTAACTTACCAAGCTGATGTGCCACGTATCTCTCGGGGCCCAGGAAGCCCATGGCCAGCAGCACCAACTCCGCCTTGTACACCTTCTCAGTGCCCGCGACCTCCTTCATTTCCCAGCGGCCGCCCGCTGCGCGCGTCCACTCCACTTCTACGGCCGACACGCCCGCCACGTTGCCGTAACCTATTCAATGGTTTATAGAAAGTTGGTACTATAATAGGGTATTTGACAATTTTTAGGGTTCCGTAGCCAAATGGCAAAAAACGGAACCCTTATAGATTCGTCATGTCTGTCTGTCTGTCTGTCCGTCTGTCCGTCCGTCCGTATGTCACAGCCACTTTTCTCCGAAACTATAAGAACTATACTGTTGAAACTTGGTAAGTAGATGTATTCTGTGAACCGCATTAAGATTTTCACACAAAAATAGAAAAAAAACAATAAATTTTTGGGGTTCCCCATACTTCGAACTGAAACTCAAAAAAATTTTTTTCATCAAACCCATACGTGTGGGGTATCTATGGATAGGTCTTCAAAAATGATATTGAGGTTTCTAATATCATTTTTTTCTAAACTGAATAGTTTGCGCGAGAGACACTTCCAAAGTGGTAAAATGTGTCCCCCCCCCCCTGTAACTTCTAAAATAAGAGAATGATAAAACTAAAAAAAATATATAATGTACATTACCATGTAAACTTACACCGAAAATTGGTTTGAACGAGATCTAGTAAGTAGTTTTTTTTTATACGTCATAAATCGCCTAAATACGGAACCCTTCATGGGCGAGTCCGACTCGCACTTGGCCGCTTTTTTTATGAATGGTATAAGTCATCAGGTTTGTTTTGAGGATCAAATGTCTGTATGGGACCCATTGCCTCAAAGCAATACAAAGGTCACAAATGATGGTCAAAGTGTGGCACTCGCACTTTACTGACGAAACGCTTCATAGAAAATGGCAATATATCGTGACGTCACCATGTAACGTTAGAACCCGTTTCGATGTATGGAAAATAAGGAAATTGCGATTTCGGTGAAATATTGCGTTTATGTTTATGGTCGCTATAGCTACAATATTTTTTTAAATAAAATGTAAGGAATCGAATGGTATCATAATTTTTTTTCTATTTGGAAGTTTAAGGTCTTGTATTCTTTTATTATTCCCATATATTTTTTAAAGTTCTAATGTATTGTGATAAATTGCTCATTTTCTATCTATTTTACTAGATTTAGTTATAAAATTCAACACGTGTCAAATACTCTATTAGTTGTCCTCTTCATTTTTGCGTTTTCCCGGTTACATCGCAGACCACAAACTAAACGCAGCAAATGCTCGTACTAAAGTAGAGACGCTAGGCACGAAGATTTACACGTGTTATAAAGGCTAACATAGTAAACACCGCTCTTTTCCTCTATGCGTTGCGTACGAATAGTCGTAACTGTCAAATGATTGAAACATTGAAAATGCTTAACTACTCCTTAATTAATAGTACAAGTTGAACCGAAGTTTAAAAACAGCAGTTTTATATTTATAATTGCTGTCTTGAATACATATCGAACACATAATCAATCATCATCATCATTTTAGTCTTCAGTCGCCTACTGCTGAGCATAGACCTCTCTTCGTGTAGGTACGCCACTTATCCCGGTCCTGTGCTAGTCTCATCCAGAAGTATCCAGCGATTTTTCAATCAATCATAAAATTAAATGCAAGTAATTGTCTATGGCTTTTCTACTAATTTAAAAATGTAAAAAATTGCTTTGGCCAATATACCTATAATTGTGTCAAAATATTATATATAGTGTTGATATTGGGAGAGAAAAATTCTCCAAGTCACGTGCCAAAGTCAACTTTCGTTATAGGTATAAATTTAGTAGTCGATAAATAATTTAGAAACGAAATAACACAGGTTTTATTAAAAAGTTCGGATTTTCCGTAAGTGTTGTGCTGACGACGTAAGTAAGTAGACAATGGCGTATGAAGTCGTGAACTGATGAAGGTTTGGGCGAGGTTATGTCAAGTTCAAGTGTGCGCCGTGAAAATCACTCTTAACATTCAGGATACAAACAAAAAAAACCGGCCAAGTGCGAGTCGGACTCGCGCACGGAGGGTTCCGCACCATCAACAAAAATAGAGGAAAAGAAGCAAAAAAAACAAGCAAAAAAACGGTTACCCATCCAAGTACTGACCCCGCCCGACGTTGCTTAACTTCGGTCAAAAATCACGTTTGTTGTATGGGAGCCCCACTTAAATCTTTATTTTATTCTGTTTTTAGTATTTGTTGTTATAGCGGCAACAGAAATATATCAGTGAAAATTTCAACTGTCTATAGCTATCACGGTTCGTGAGATACAGCCTGGTGACAGACGGACGGACGGACGGACGGACGGACGGACAGCGGAGTCTTAGTAATAGGGTCCCGTTTTTACCCTTTGGGTACGGAACCCTAAAAATCTGCTGGCAGACGTGACATAAAAAACCTATGAACTGTCGCCTGCGGTATTTCCGGACCGATACGACCTTCAAACCTTCAAGAAAAGAGCGTACTCCCATCTTAAAGGCCGGCAACGCACTAACAACCCTTCTGGTGTTGCGGGTGTTCATGGGCGGCGGTAATCGCTTCCCATCAGGTGATTTGACTCCTACATCATAAAAAAAACCTAACGTGTGTAACGTGATTTTTGGTTAGGTTTCTAAAAGTTATCTGAAATTAGTAACTTTAATTTATCTCCATATTCTACCATAGACAATGTAATTTCATTTATTTATTCAATTCGTTTGTTTGTATCTATGCTGGCGCCATCTGTAAAATACTTCGACCGGCCAACCCCATTCAACAAAGGTTTAGGATAAGTAGGTGATATCAGACGGTTCATTAGAATGAATGTTCACTTGAGTGAATGATTCATTTTTCTATCATTCCATGTTCACAAGGGATAGCTGTAATATAGGTCGGATACATGAAGAATATGCGAACAATAAAAATAAAAACCCTAAGAACTACTACCTAGTTTTTCACTTGTTAAATCCGAGTAAACGACCTCTCTGTGTTCAGTCAGGCTAATAATGTTTGAGTGAATGGTGAAATTGATGAAGAACATCGTTTTCCCAATTAATTCTTTCTTAATTTTTGGTTCACTTTATGCTCAGATGTGTCACTTTGCTTGAAAGATGAAACACGAAAATTAACACAAAATGAACCGTCAGATTTCACCTTTATGAATAAGGGCGTTACTTGCTATGTTGTAACAAAAGGCCAGACCACCTGTGGCCATCAAATATAATCGGAGGGGTGCTCATCTGCAGCGAGTGTGGCCGCACATTTGCAAAGATTGGCTATGTCAGCTAAGACCGCACCAGCGACGCTCTCAGCGGTAGAAAGTAGTCGCTGTGGCGGAAAACGGCTAGGAGACGATGATGATGATGACTATTCTATAGACGGTCAACCGAATCTTGTCAGTAGAAAAAGGCGCGAAATTCAAATTTTCTATGGGACGATATCCCTTCGCGCCTACATTTTTCAAATTTGCCGCCTTTTTCTACTGACAAGATCTGCTTGACCAGCTATATAAACTTACCGTCATCCAGGAATTCTTTGGTTAGCGTAGAGAACTTCCTCGGGTCGTTTCCGAACTTCACTTTGACTTCCTCGTGCCCGTAGTCCACCCTGCGAATATATTGAACGTGTTTGAATCCTAGAATAAACAATTATAAACCATTCCAAAAAATAGATATGAGGTAACTGAGTAAGTAGTATAAAACGGTGTATAATGCAACTCGGTTCTGCAAATACAAATGGTTTATTCGCAGTAATATGGTTACATAGTGGTCTTAAGTAGGTACAAAATTGTTCTACATTTTACGCCTTTTCTGGCGTGCGAAATGTGCGAATATCAAATGAAAAACTTAAAATTAAAGAACTAAATCTATCATACAACGAACTTAACTAATATATTACATTACAGAGTCTTCTTTATAAGCAAATAACTTGTTTATTGAGTAAAATACTCTATGAGTAAGCCATTGGTGGAACTAAGCTTTGAATTTATTCAAGGCAAACTCAAATTGTAGCATTTTAAGAGTAAAATTGCACCGGTGTCTGTGTGTCTGATATTAACTAATAATACCTGAAGACCCTCGGCCATTGCGGCCACGGGTTGTCTTGTCCGCGGGTGGGTTTCGGCTGCGGCAGGATTTCGAACGTCGTGATCGACTTGGCGCCTTGGCGGAGCGATGTCGCTATGCAGTCGCATCTAAAAATGTTACCATAGTTAATTATAAGACCTCGTAGTGTACTCAATTCAAGTCAAGGTGAGGTGAGGATTGTGTGGTGCTACACGTGTATTTGCGTGCACATAGAATATGGCTGTGATTTTTTCGAGGCATTTTTACAACCTTCTACTACTACCTAATTTCAGCAACCTTGATTTATATTTAGTACTTAGGATAAACAAAACATACGTGACAACATCTGTTACATGCATGCCGTGTTTAAAGAAGAAGAAGAAAATACATTTATTTATGACAAACACAGATGACAAAAACATGTTGACAAATATCACGGTTAGTTTCACTAGACTTATATCGAACGGGATATGAACCGCGATTACCTTGAACAAGATGCATGTAACTGCGTCGAAATATCGGGAGCTCGAACACAATACAAAAGGTAATCACGGTTCATATCCCGTTCGATATAAGTCTACGATTCTAGGAACTCCGAGGAGTGGTGTGGATGCCCTTAAGCTGCCGGCCTTTGGCCACGTCGCGCCCTTGCAGAGCACTAGTGTTTTCTATCTGGGGGTAGGATTTAGTGCTCACCCAGTATCGCCTCCTCCGATAACAAGCACATTCTTGTCCTTGGCGTTGAGTTCGGGCAGCTCCTTCCCGTGGTGCAGCGGCGGGCCCATCTGCTTCTTCTGCCACGTCTCTAAGAACTCCATGGCGTAGTGGATGCCGTTGATCTGCCGGCCCTTAAGCGGCAGGTCGCGTGGCCATGTCGCGCCCTTGCAGAGCACTAGAGTTTTCTATCTGGGGGTAGGATTTAGTGCTCACCAAGTATCGCCTCCTCCGATAACAAGCACATTCTTGTCCTTGGCGTTGAGTTCGGGCAGCTCCTTCCCGTGGTGCAGCGGCGGGCCCATCTGCTTCTTCTGCCACGTCTCTAAGAACTCCATGGCGTAGTGGATGCCGTTCAGCTGCCGGCCCTTAAGCGGCAGGTCGCGTGGCCATGTCGCGCCCTTGCAGAGCACTAGAGTTTTCTATCTGGGGGTAGGATTTAGTGCTCACCCAGTATCGCCTCCTCCGATAACAAGCACATTCTTGTCCTTGGCGTTGAGTTCGGGCAGCTCCTTCCCGTGGTGCAGCGGCGGGCCCATCTGCTTCTTCTGCCACGTCTCTAAGAACATGGCGTAGTGGATGCCGTTCAGCTGCCGGCCCTTGAGCGGCAGGTCGCGTGGCCATGTCGCGCCCTTGCAGAGCACTAGAGTTTTCTATCTGGGGGTAGGATTTAGTGCTCACCCAGTATCGCCTCCTCCGATAACAAGCACATTCTTGTCCTTGGCGTTGAGTTCGGGCAGCTCCTTCCCGTGGTGCAGCGGCGGGCCCATCTGCTTCTTCTGCCACGTCTCTAAGAACTCCATGGCGTAGTGGATGCCGTTCAGCTGCCGGCCCTTGAGCGGCAGGTCGCGTGGCCATGTCGCGCCCATGCAGAGCACCAGGGCGTTGTATCTGGAGTGAGATTGATTGGTTAAATTTGTGAAGAAATAGGTCGAACAACTATCTTTTTTTCGTTAGTCCTGGTGAAAATAGAGGGGTGCTAATAAGCAGATTCATTGTGGCAAACTATATAGTGCTACAGTTCGTTTTTTTAGCATTAGAAATAAGGTAAACAATCTTAATGTGTCTTTTATTTGAAAAACACATTTTAAAAATAAGTTACGGTAAATATGTAACAATTATGAATCTAATACGATCTTTTATAGTCTTCTGCTTTCATAAGTAATAGTTATTGATTTTTAAAAAGTGTTTTTCAATTAAAAGACATGTCAAAAATAGTCAAAATCGCTTACCTTCTTTCAAGTTCTTTCTAATGCTAAAAAAACGAACTATAGAGAATTTTTATCATTGATATGGATAGTTTCGAGATAGAAAACAAAACACGTCGCCCCCGATGTACGCAGTCATCCACCACTACTGCTTAAGACACATCATGGGGATAGATACTATAACAGTCATCCTACTCGGCCATCCTGCTCTAACGCCGTCATTTAACCTACAACTTTACTCACTCGTTGGCCAGGTCGGTGGCGCTAATGTCCTTGCCCACGTCTATGTTGCATTTGAACACTTGCTAAGCTTCATCTTGGGGATGTACTGCAGCAATCCTCCGACTCGGCTATTCTGCCTCAGCACATGTCCTAACGGTTGTACTCACTCGTTGGCCAGGTCGGTGGCGCTAATGTCCTTGCCCACGTCTATGTTGCATTTGAACACGATGCCTTCAGCCTGCATCAGTTGGACGCGCCGCTGCACAACCTCCTTGCTGAGCTTCATAGTGGGGATGCCGTACTGCAGCAGCCCTCCGGCACGATCGTTACGTTCGAACACCGTCACAGAATAGCCCGCCTGGTTCACATACATGTATTACAATCAAGAAGTCAGAAAAACAAGAATCCTGTAAAAAAAAGCAAGTTCCTTACAATTTTTTTTTTTTAATATTATAGGACATTATTACACAAATTGACTAAGCCCCACGGTAAGCTCAAGAAAGCTTGTGCTGTGGGTACTCAGACAACGATATATATAATATACAAATACTTAAATACATAGAAAACAACCATGACTCAGGAACAAATATCTGTGCTCATCACACAAATAAATGCCCTTACTGGGATTCGAACCCAGGACCGCGGCTTCACAGGCAGGGTCACTACCCACTAGGCCAGACCGGTAGGACAAATTATCTTACAAAAACTGCTTATTCATCAAGCTCTGATTCAATGTGATTATAGACCACTATAATAATAAAATCTTCCGTTTTACTTTAGATTAGTTCAGTAGAAATAAGCTTGTATCAAAATTAAAAATAGAAACTCAAGACGGTGTACAAAATAAATTAGGCAAAGGCCAAAGGGTGAAGACTTTGAACACGACTACATTTGAACTACAACTAAAAATAGTTGTAGTAAATATTTTCAGTCCATATTAAATTATTTGGCCCTGAGATAGTGTCGCTACAATAAGCTTACATAATGGCAGTAATGTGCGTACTTCATGATCTTCATTTACATATTTATAATTTAAGAAAATGTTAGTACCGGTCATGTCAATGACTAATTTGAAAACATTTTATTTAAAATATTTTTTCTTGGATATTTTACAATCTTTTTTGACAGGTTTGTGCTAAAATAATTTATAATTGCGAAATATTTTCTTCTTATTAACATCGGTCACATTCGATGACTTTCAACGTATGTTGTCAAAGTCTCCTTGCCAAATAAATAAATATCATTGAAAATCTTCAACATGTCGAAGGAAGGACCAATAAAATCTTGTCAGGGTATACTTATCCTAATCACCGTAGACAAATTGTTAAATACCTTGTTTAGTTGATGCGCACAAGCTAGGCCGGCGGGACCGGATCCGACTACTGCAACTGTTTTGCCATTGCGGTGTTCTGGGATCTAGAAGAAAACAACACAAATAATAACCTTATTTCGATACAAATATGAAACATCATAAGCGTACTCATATTTATCTATAATTAAAACATCAACGAAATACGCCTAAAGTTTGTTCTCTTACGTATTTTAGGATACTTTAAAAAGGTGTAATATGGCTGAATTACTGTAGTTTTGTTTATTTTCATAAAAAGAAGGAAAAAATGTTATTTTCGGACGTACATTACAGCCCTAGGTCGAAATTTAAGATTTATGGACTGAAATGCCTACGTGTGATAATACCTTTTACGAACAAGTGTGATGAAAATGAGTATCGTTTACCTCTGGGACGATCCATCCGTTTTCAAAGGCGTTGTCGATGATGGCGCACTCAATGTTCTTGATGGTGACCGGCGGTTCTGAAATGCCCAGCACACAGGCTCCCTCGCAGGGCGCGGGGCATACGCGACCGGTGAACTCTGTGAAAAATATTACAACAAATAAATTATCCTCGTAAGAATTACACTCCGTTTCCATCTAATTAGAACCTTTCATAAACCAAATAACGTAGAATTTCTTTTGTTTTTTCGAACAAACTAAATTCACCCCTGTATTTAGTGACAATCTCCCTAAAAATGACCTAAAACTAAGCTACTTTAAAGTTAGTTATTTAAAAATGACCTATTTGCGTAAGGAGTAGAATCTGAACGGTCTTTTTTGCAGGGGTAGAAAGCTGTAGCCATGAGATTTAAGGCCTATGCACATTGGGTGCGTGTGCGTAAACGTGCACATGCACTAGCGCGTAGTAACATACATACCGGTTAAGCTTTGGTTTCCTCCGAAAGCGGTGCCGTCATATAGCGGCCGTCTCCATACAAATATTACGACATCCATATTTAGCCGTATTATTTAGTATGGAGACGGCCGCTATATGACGGCACCGCTATCCTAGGAAAACCGATCTTCAAGGGCTCATTTAGACGGCGCGCGAACTCGTATACGATTTCAGTTACATTGCGGACCATTGAGGATACATCAATTCAGCCGACCGATCAAACGGCGCAATGTAATCAAAGTCGCATGCTAGTTCTCGCACCGTCTAAATGAACCCTAAAGTTTTGGTTTCCTCCGAAAGCGGTGCCGTCATATAGCGGCCGTCTCCATACAAATACGACGACATCCATATTTAGCCGTATTATTTAGTATGGAGACGGCCGCTATATGACGGCACCGCTATCCTAGGAAAACCGATCTTTACAGTTAACTTACCAGGGAAGTTGTTGGTCTGCATGAGCTGTTTGAGCGCCTGTTTCCAGTCCCCGTTGAACACGAGCTCGTTCCACTTGGGTATGATGTTCCCGAGCGGGCAGCCGTGGCCGGACTGGCAGAAGGGCACGCCGCACTCCATGCAGCGCGCGGCCTGCACGCGGAGGCCGCGGCGCACGTGGTTGAAGTTGTATATCTCGTCCCAGTCGCGGAGGCGCTTCTCCGCGGGCCGGTAGATGGAAGTCTCGCGCGGGTATTTTATGAAGCCCCTGTGAAAGAAAGGTAAAGGCTGTTTTCTATAATTCGAACATAATTATATTTATCATTAGTCCGTCAAACGCATGCGTAAAGCTTTGGCACAGAATAAGTAATAGTATTATCATACAGAACGGACACGCACCGCCCCGCTCCGACTCGGATTACCTCGCCCCTCGACAGCAGTTAGCCGAGTTTTAGCCGCGCGCTCAGTTCGGTTAGCGACGCGATGACGGACGGAACGTTCAAAATGCCGATCTATTGTGCTATGTACGAGTACCGAGTGTACCCTGTGTGTGTGTGCGTGTGTGTTATTTTAGAAATAAGTAATCAAGTTTTTCAATTTAAAGTACATGAAATGTGTATAAGGCTAAACTTTTGTATAATAACAGGTAATAATATCGTACGTCACATACATAGTACATACACGCCTACCGGTTTTTAGTTCGTTGAATTTAGGAATGTTAAGTTAACATTTTAATGTAAATACCTACACAGATATTACTTGTAAATGTTTTAGTTTTACACTCTTTTCATAAAAAAGAATTTATGCTCGGAATATTCGCGTTTTTATTTGATTTATTTATTTATATTTTAGAGATCCAACAGCTATCTATACACTTATACAGAGTATCCCAAATTAATAAGAGATTAAGAAGAGATGGTTTTTCTTATTGTAATATAATTAATTAGGTATTTTGCCCAAAAACTCAGCCTCACTGTGCAGACGGGGGACGCGGCCAGTATCCTGGGAACTGCCTCAGGCTAATTTAGGGTTAAAATTTTGATTTATTTTGTTATTCAATCTCTGTTATTAATATATATACCTATTGAATTTTTCCATTAGGTATGTATGTTATATAAAATCAATAGGTATCAACAATAACGTAAATATAATAATGGCCTAACAAAACAATTGGAGCGTAATTAAACTTAAACATTAGTTAACATATTTCGGTTGAATTATCCAACGCAGTGGGCGGCTTGTCGTGTCACTTCGGCCGGCCTTGGCAAGCTTCGGCTTAGCCTTCCCCGCGCGCCGCACGGGAGTCAGCCCTAAAGCTTTGGATTCCTCCGAAAACGGTGCCGTCATATTACGGCCGCTATATAGCGTTGACTGACGTCACTAGAACGTTGTCTATGTAAACAAGATGGCGCGGTTTCCTAGACGGCGTTACGTTACGTTGATTGCCAACGTAACGTAAGATGACGGCCGTCATGACGGTGTCGATAGTTTCGTGAACGTTTTATTAGATAGCGGTGACGCCATTTTGGAACAAATGACACGAGATTTGAATAAGTGATTCCGTACTACGATTATTTTCCTCTTCTGATGATATTTCATCCTCCAAGTAAATTATAGATGATCAAGCAAATCTTGTCAGTAGGAAAAGGCGCGAAATTCAAATTTTCTATGGGACGTTATCCCATCGCGCCTACATTTTTCAAATTTGCCGCTTTCATCTTGGTGGATGACGGTGTGTTATGACGCCGTGGTACTTTCCACATGTCGCCACCGTAAAGACGGCCGTCTTTTGCTGCCGCTATATGACGGCCGTCATATGACGGCACCGTTTTCGGAGGAATCCAAAGCTTAAGCGACTTACTCACACAATGACGCGTGTACAGACGTGCCGTTCACACATATAAACGCCAATGATTTTCGATGTATGGCGTGTCCGCCCTGTGGCTTTGGTATCCTCCGAAAGCGGTGCCGTCATATAGCGGCCGTTATACAGTGATTTAATTCTCTTTAATACAGCGGTGAATGACGTCACTAGAACGGTGTCTATGTAAACCAAATGGCGCAGTTTCGTAGAGGGCGGTGATTGACACCGTAACGTCAAAGCGGTGCCGCCATTTGCATGACAGCCGTCATGACGGTGTCGATAGTTTCGTGAACGTTTTATTTGATAGCTCACCGCCATTTGTTCTAAAATCTCAAATTTCCGTTGCCGTTGGCCTCGAACTTGAGCGCCTGCTGTATGGCCATCTGTTTGAGCGCGCGCTAGAACACTATTAACAACTATATTCCATACCTGGTCTTATCGAGAATCTTCTCCAAATTCTTCTTGTCCAGTTCCACATCCCGCACCGCCTCCTCAATGTCCGCGATGCCGTTTTCCTCCTTGCCGTTGGCCTCTACCTTGGGCGCCTGCTGTATGGCCATCTGTTTGAGCGCGCGCTAGAACACTATTAACAACTATATTCCATACCTGGTCTTATCGAGAATCTTCTCCAAATTCTTCTTGTCCAGTTCCACATCGCGCACCGCCTCCTCTATATCCGCGATGCCGTTGGCCTCGACCTTGGGCGCCTGCTGTATGGCCATCTGTTTGAGCGCGCGCTAGAACACTATAACAACTATATTCCATACCTGGTCTTATCGAGAATCTTCTCCAAATTCTTCTTGTCCAGTTCCACATCACGCACCGCCTCCTCTATATCCGCGACGCCGTTTTCCTCCTTGCCGTTGGCCTCGACCTTGGGCGCCTGCTGTATGGCCATCTGTTTGAGCGCGCGCTGGTATTCGTATGGGAACACTTTTACGAACTCCTTGGCTGGCGCTGGCCAGGTCTCTAATAGCTGTTTAGCTATTAAAGATCTGTAAAGGAGGAATATTTTAAGATATAAGACAGGTGAAGGATTTTTTTTTTGATATATTGTTACATGTATTGGCGTAGGCACTCGTTTTTAGGTAACTTTATGTGCCTTCCATGCTTAGAAAAGTTAGTGACCAATTAGCTATGTACAACGGTACAATTTATAGAAAGTTTCCAAAAAATTGGGAACATTGCCAAAAATATTTAAAAATTACATAATAATGCCCATCTCAAACAGGTATTTCCCAGATATTCCGAGATTTAGCCTGTTGGTGTATTGTTTTATAAAATGAGCCACAGATAAAATTAAATAAACGAATTAATAAACTTCCCAATTTTAGCAATTTCTGTTCAGCACATCAGTACGACTTACACTATAGGGCAAATATTATTGTATCGAATCGAAAAGACGGGCTCATTTAGATCTACTCACCCCGTATACTCAACGAATTCTTGCAGCAGGGTCTTGACGACTTGCAAGTCATCCTCCAACTCCAGAGGGAGCATTTCCACCATTTCGGGGTTGCACTTGCCGCGCTTGAACGAGCCGTCGATGTCGTACACGTACGCGATACCACCTGCGACAAATTATTATGTTAAAAAGCGGCTTAACTGCTAGATCTACCGTTTAACGTAGGGACTTGTTAAGATATTACTATGGGAAGTTACGGACTGGTTTACAGCTAGGATGCATGAAGCTGATTTGTATTGTTAGAATCAGGTAGATGCAGGATGTTGTCTTGTAATCCTATGAATAGTGACCTAACTCAAATGATCTTTCTTTATTAAAGTGTCATTCTATGGAACTTGCTAAATATGTAAACAAAAGTCACTTGTAAATTGACATTCAGAGACAATTTCAATATAGCGGTTTATTTACATAGTTAGCAAGTTCCATAGAATGACACTTTACAGTATTTAAGGTGATTGCTTTCTGTTTCTGAAATACAGGCTCAAACTAAACTATAAGCCGAGCACTGACTTGTGAGAGCCGAATCCTGCCTTTTTATGAGTTGATCAGTTTTGGATGTCCTTACTTTTATAGATGTATTTTGTAAACTGTTTAGACGACAATGGTTTCACTCACATTTTTAGTAGCTATGGCGACATGTTTCGGGCCCGTCGGGAGGGAAGTGCAGCCGCCGCGAGCACTCGAGCCTGAAGAAGGACCCCCGACGGGCCCGCAACATGTCGCCAATAGCGACTAAAAATTTAGGCGAGTGAAAAATTTAAGTTAATTTCTATGTACAGTAGAACCCGCTTAATACGATCACGTTTAATACGATTTCCCCGCATAATACGACATTTTACGCCGGTCCCTGCAAATTTAGGCCTGTTTTCATACATTTTTTCACGGTTAATACGACTCGCATCCCGCTTAATACGCCATCCGTCCCGTTACGTCCCGTGTTTTTGACATAACCGTCGTATTGTAAGCAACCTTTTTTGGTTTTTTATTTCGTCTAATATCTTTTGTCGGGTCCTTATCGGCGTGAGAATGCGATGCCATCTGCTTGACCGTTATGGAGCACGGAGTGCAAGCTATCGCTCCCAGATTTATTTGCAGTCAGGTACTCCACGACTTTCTAGTTCAGCTTATCGTTTGTGTTCCTAGATTATTTAACCGCGTGTGTACCAGAGATGCGATTTATTTGAAATACTTCTATTTAAAATGCAAATACAAAATGCAAAATACCTATTTTGTATTTTGCATTTAAATGCCTTTTAGTAAAAACCATTTTGTATTTTATTTGAAATACTTTTCGAGACGTATTTTGCATTTTTAATATTCATTTCAAAATGCAAAATACTTTGTGATTAAGTTTAGCCAACATTACCAGTCAAACAAAATGAAATGAACGAATGACGCTTGTATTGCCGAATTAGACCGATAGAGGCGCCTGCTAGCGCCTGGCGCCAGCGCCAGGAGGCCGATTTTTGAAATTCGACCGCTCGATTTCGTGTATTTCGTTCAGTAATATCTCCACTACTAGGCATGTAAATTCTACTAATAGAATCAAAAACTAGTGGTCAATACCACTAAATTCACAATTTAAATATCGCTCGTATTTCAAAAATCAGCATCTTGCCGTTTTCCACCGATTTTCGAGTGACGAAATCTAGCGATCGAAATTAAAAAATCGGCCCCCTGGTATTGTTAAAAAGCGTAATAAATAAAAACTGATGTTTTTTTCACTTTTTAACAATACCAATCCAGTTGTTATTAATAAAAGAAAAGTGTAATAATAATAAAATAAGAACTAGATGCACAATCAACCGAAATAAATGGCCACACAAGTCACAAAATGGAGCCATGGCTCTCTTTTCGTTAGTCTAGTTTTTTACATTATTTTAAGTGAGTATTATTTCCTTTATTTATTTCTATTCTTAGGTTGGTTTTTTACAATATGTGTATAAAATTAAAATATAAAAACACTTACAAAAATAATATAAAAAATATTATAAACACATTATAAAAAACCTAACCTAGGGTGCCGCCAGCAGCGGGGCAGGGCCCAAGCTGCCGGTGGTCAGGGCCGCAGCGAGAGGAACCGACGGACTATTATTAATACCATAACAGAATTTATTGATACGCGTACTGATAAATATGACCAAAATGTCATGCATAAGGTGCCATGCCATGATATTAGACGTTTTTGTTCGGCTCGGCATTGTGTCTCTATTTCTCATGATAAATACCTAAAATAAATAAAAATATCTGAGATTTGCTCAAAATGTATTTTATTTTGAAAAAGTATTTTGAAAATACCTATTTTGCATTTAGCATTTGAAATACAAAACGCAAAACTATTTGGTATTTTGCATTTGAAATAGTAAATCTGAAAAGTATTTTGCATTTTGTATTTAAATGCTTTTTTAAAACCATTTTGTACATCTCTGGTGTGTACTTATACCCTCCTACACTTAGATTTAATTCGCTCATTATCACCATTATTATAGTTTTATTTGTTCAAGTTTAATACGATTTCCCGTTTAAGACGCTTTTTTTGCTAGGTCCCTTCAGAATCGTCTTAAGCGGGTTCTACTGTATTTAGTACTGACCGCTCATGCCGGCCGCGAAGTTGCGTCCGGTCAGGCCGAGGATGAGCACGGTGCCGCCCGTCATGTACTCGCAGCCGTGGTCGCCGACGCCCTCCACCACGGCCGTGCAGCCCGAGTTGCGCACGCAGAACCGCTCTGATGCTATACCCCTGTGAAATTCAAACTCCCGATGTATAGTTTGTAGCTTTCTAATAGAGCCCGAAGGCTAATCCTATTGTCTATTGTTAAGTAAAACCGCTCGTGCCACGTGCCACAACCACCTGCATAAAAAATCGGTAGTTCGGTTACTGAGTGCCGGCGAGTCGAACGCTACAGAACCAGTCTAAAATGTGACATCGAGATGCGTAACAATGGCGCGTTATCGGAGAGCGCACCTACACTGGTTTTTTGAGCGTTGGACTAGCCCGCGCTCAGGTGCCAAATATAATAATTAGGACCCTTTTTTGCAGGTAAGTAGCACGTGCGGTTTTACTGAACAATAGACAATAGAATAAGCCTTCGGGCTCTACTAGAAAGCTACCAACTATAGCTACTGAACGTGAGTACAGTCAGCAGCAAAAGTTGCTAAGCGGGCGAGGTGTTCTAAATTATCTTGACGCAACTTGTTAAGAGAATAAGAGCGTGTCAAGGTAATTTTGAAGACCTCGCGCGCTAAGCATCTTCTGCTGCTGACTGTACACTAGGCGTAGATATGTGTATCGCAATGGGGTTGGCCGGTTGAAGTATTACAGATGGCGCCATCATAGCTTGCCCTGTCAATGCCCAGGATGCCACTGGCCCTTGAAGCCAGATCTCGTAGAAAAAGGGGCAAGCTATGATGGCGCCATCTATTTGACACCTTTGACATTTGCCAACCCCATTTAGGTGTATGCGACTGAGACGATCGAAATTACAAACAGATTTAACAAGAGTACAGTTTGAAAATTAAAACAACTAAATTAAAACTCGCTTTAATATTATAGGACCACACATCTCCCGATGCTTTCCAAGGCGACTGTCTTCAAAATCAATCACCAACGCCGTACATCGGATTACAGAGCCTACGCGCATTACCTTGAAATACTGCTTATTATTTTTTCTGTATCGCGTCGTATACCATCACCAAAATACATAAATACTACTAGGTATTTTGAAAATACGTACCTAAAGTAAGCCCTTCCAGTAGTAGCTCCGTACAGACAGACGTTCCCGACAATAACGTTCAGATGAGACTCGAACGGTGAAATCTTTGGTGGGTAAATAATCACTTTACCACCGGATAATCCCTTACCTATAATAAAAAAAAAAAAACAATGAATATCTAACCCAATAATATTTACTGGTGTGGCCATTGAGCATTGTAGGAAAAAAGCAATGGACAGTATGTTTTTATATGAGCGCGGCCACACTGGCGATTTGCGAGCGAGGCGAACGCGCAGCAAGTTCACCGCCAGCGCGCAACAAGTTCGCCGCAAGCGCACAACGATCTCGCCGCGAGCGCGCAACGATATCGCCGCGAGTACGCAACGACTTCGCTCCCAGTGTGGCCGCGCCCTAAAAGACTCGGTTAACTAATTTAACATTGTCAATGGTGGTATTTTATACAGGCCTAATTCAGGCTACATTGATGTAAATAAGCGATAATAGATAGCCAAATGAAATCCACAAAAATAATTAATAATTTCAGTCGTAAATTCCAATGATGGTTTTTGTGTATTGGTCTGTGTGTGATACGTATAGCTACATACCGACATAGTCGTTGGCGTCGCCCTCCAGGGTGACCGTGATACCCTTGGACAGGAAGGCGCAGAAGCTCTGCCCGGCCGAGCCGATCAGCGAGATGTTGACGCTCGTGTCGTCGGGCAGCCCGTGGTCGCCGTATTTCCTAACAATCAAAATAACAATGGAAATCGACTTTTACCGCAGATAAAGGAGTATTTAAATGTGTATTTTGTACCTATATGGACTAGGGATGCACCGGATATCCTGTTACTATCCGGTATCCGGCCTATCCGGCCGTTATTTTAGTATCCGGGTGGATACCGGATAGTGACCTACTATCCGGCCGGATACCGGATAATAAAATTAACACATTTTGGGGTTAAAAATGGAATCTAATAAACAGTCACGGTCATAATGCTAACGACACAGTAGATAGAAATGAATACGTAACCAATGTCAAACAATACACTTACATATTTATTTTCACAAAAATACGCGCGCGCACGAACATAAACGAACTTACTACGTAATGACATGATAAAACTCGTTACGATCCTAGAAATGTGTCCGCGCGAACGTTCAATACGAAACAGGTCAAAACCTGCACGACGCGCACCTTCAAAACTCAACGCATACGTACGACTCGCGCCAAAAATCTGCCAGCTCCTATGCTGCCCCCTATAGTTTATGCACGCTTTCTATAAACATTTGCACTAAATTTGTTTCTATAGTATGAATTTTCTGTAAGTGTTCATACACTCACATGGCGATATGGTAGGAGAGAGTGGAAGTGAAGGTGCGGTTTTCGTTGGTGATCTTCATGGCGATGTCCACGTGCTTGTGGCTGCCGTCGAGGATGCCGGCGCACTGCTCGATTAGTTGGTTGTCTCATAGCATAGTATAACTTACATGGCGATATGGTAGGAGAGTGGAAGTGAAGGTGCGGTCCTCGTTGGTGATCTTCATGGCGATGTCCACGTGCTTGTGGCTGCCGTCGAGGATGCCGGCGCACTGCTCGATTACTTGGTTGTCTCATAGCATAGTATAACTTACATGGCGATATGGTAGGAGAGTGGAAGTGTATGTGCGGTCCTTGTTGGTGATCTTCATGGCGATGTCCACGTGTTTCTTGCTGCCGTCGAGGATGCCGGCGCACTGCTCGCTTAGTTGGTTGTCTCATAGCATAGTATAACTTACATGGCGATATGGTAGGAGAGAATGGAAGTGTATGTGCGGTCCTCGTTGGTGATCTTCATGGCGATGTCCACGTGCTTGTGGCTGCCGTCGAGGATGCCGGCGCACTGCTCGCTTAGTTGGTTGTCTCATAGCATAGTATAACTTACATGGCGATATGGTAGGAGAGAATGGAAGTGTATGTGCGGTCCTCGTTGGTGATCTTCATGGCGATGTCCACGTGCTTGTGGCTGCCGTCGAGGATGCCGGCGCACTGCTCGATTAGTTGGTTGTCTCATAGCATAGTATAACTTACATGGCGATATGGTAGGAGAGAGTGGAAGTGAAGGTGCGGTCCTCGTTGGTGATCTTCATGGCGATGTCCACGTGCGTGTGGCTGCCGTCGAGAATGCCGGCGCACTGCTCGATTACTTGGTTGTCTCATAGCATAGTATAACTTACATGGCGATATGGTAGGAGAGAGTGGAAGTGAAGGTGCGGTCCTCGTTGGTGATCTTCATGGCGATGTCCACGTGCTTGTGGCTGCCGTCGAGGATGCCGGCGCACTGCTCGATTAGTTGGTTGTCCAGTCGTTTCTCTAGTTGGAAATCCTGCCAAATAAGTGTCATTGAGGTAATTATTTTCGGTCTGCTGTAGGAATCGAATTATCAGAACTGTAAGGTGCAGGGGGACATCACATTATTAACTAAAGTGCTATTATGTCCAGAATGTCCAGATAGCGAAAAAGATGCGTTGTGTGTGACTCTAGTAGATAATGTAAAACATGGAAGATATTTTGACTAGTTGACATTATCCCGCGTTATCGACCTTAAATTTTTACGAGAAGAGTTAAAAATAACTGCATTTGTTCCTTTTACGTTGTGTTTAAAATAAATCTTGTTTGATAAAAATGTGCTTTCAAAGACTGACTAGCGATTAATGTTAGTTCCTCCTATGATGTTGATGAAAAGTGATGACAGTGCATGGTTTTTTGTAAACTATTCATTATTGTTTTAAAGCGAACTAGTTCGTATTTGTTAGGAAATAAAGACTGTGGGGTAAAAACGCTGCTAGGTAAAATATGAACTAACCTGCGTCTTGGATCCTCCAATAATATTGACGCCGGGACGCATGTGCAATGTGCAAGGCGTTCTTCAGGATAAGGCTCAGGTTGAGAAGGCGAGCCTTGTGTTTCTCGTTGTTCTCGCGCACTTTGAGCAGGTCCGTGCGCCCGATCAGGTCCTGGAACCTGCGCACGCCCACGTCGGCCATGTGCTGGGTAAAAACACTGCTAGGTAAAACATGAACTAACCTGCGTCTTGGATCCTCCAATAATATTGACGCCGGGACGCATGTGCAAGGCGTTCTTCAGGATAAGGCTCAGATTGAGAAGGCGGGCCTTCGGGTTCTCGTTGTTCTCGCGCACTTTGAGCAGGTCCGTGCGCCCGATCAGGTCCTGGAACCTGCGCACGCCCACGTCGGCCATGTGCTGGGTAAAAACACTGCTAGGTAAAATATGAACTAACCTGCGTCTTGGATCCTCCAATAATATTGACGCCGGGACGCATGTGCAAGGCGTTCTTCAGGATAAGGCTCAGATTGAGAAGGCGGGCCTTCGGGTTCTCGTTGTTCTCGCGCACTTTGAGCAGGTCCGTGCGCCCGATCAGGTCCTGGAACCTGCGCACACCCACGTCGGCCATGAGCTGACGGACCTGTTTAAAGATAAAAAACATTTATTCGTGACGATCACAAACAAGTACGGACATTTACAGCGCGTCAAGGTACTTTTGAACACCTCGCCCGCTTAGCAACTTCTGCTGCTGACTGTACATGGTTCAATTAGGTACGAATTAATTAGTTGAATTTCAAACGGCATAGGTGACGTAGGGGAGAAAACCGCCTCACGTTACATGTCCCACATTACAACGGGCTAAGAAAAAAAAATGCATCAAAGAGGTCTTGTTAAGACGTGGTCAAACAGAAAATCGGTATTTTGCTTTATCTTGTCAGTCCTTATTTTTAGGTTCGGACACTTAGTCAAATACACAGAAAACCGCCTATAGAAGCCTAATATTGGTCATTTTGTTCGCGACGCAACTCACCAAACTGTGAGGTGCGGGAGGGGTACTCACGGCGTTGCGATTGGTCGTTTCAAATATGGCGCGATGTCACGCGTCAGCGTAGGGATGGGACACGTTCATTACAGGCAGTGGTACAGTAATTTATTGTGGTAAAATTGTTATCAATTTAATTTAGGTACTTACAGTAAACTTATTTAAGAATATTATTGACTAATAATATTTTAGCAATGTAAAAATGTAGGTACACCTAAAAAATTTACTTAACCCTATTATGGCATTTATATTTTAAAGTTGTTCCCGCATCTTGCATTTTAAATTTTAGTTTTTTATATTATTTCCACTTAAAATCGCGATCTCTTTCGATCCTAATACGAGAAAAAATTGTCACCGAAAGTTCATACAATTTACTTTCCGTTTTGTTACGGTCATTGTAGAGGGTTCTATTAAAAACATAATGTAATGGGCCAAAAAAATTAAAAAGTTAATTGTTTTTTTCTCAGTAAAAATGGAAATGGTTTATTTTGAGTAGTGTCGCGGGTTCGTAACCCGGCTCGTACCAATGTGTTTTTCGGAACTTACCTATGTACGAAATATCATTAGATATTTACTAGTCTCTTTTCGGTAAAGGAAAACATCGTGAGGAAACCGGACTAATCCGAATAAGGTCTAGTTTACCCTCTGGGTTGGAAGGTCAGATAGCAGAAGCTTTCGTAAAAACTAGAGCCTACGCCAATTCTCGTTGCCAAGCGGATCCTAGGCACCCATGAGCCGTGGCAAAAGCCGAGACAACGCGGGGAAGATGATGACATATGTCTATCACAAACCAACACCGAGTTCCCTCGCACTTCTTTGAAGTTCATCATCGGGTCCATCTCGTGACATGAGACCTAACTTCTGTCCTAGAGGATTCTAAAAAACCCACACAACATATGCCTATCACAAACCAACACCGAGTTCCCTCGCACTTCTTTGAAGTTCATCATCAGGCCCATCTCGTGACATGAGACCTAACTGCTCTCCTAGAGGATTCTAAAAAACCCACACAACATATGCCTATCACAAACCAACACCAAGTTCCCTCGCACTTCTTTGAAGTCCATCATGTGGCCCATCTGGCGACATGAGACGTAACTGCGCACCTACGCAATTCTAAAAAAACTCGCCTATTTCTTATTTTAATACTAGAACTCTACAATGATTATACTACTAGCAAAAAACGAAAATACGTATACCTTTAATAAGATAAACTACCATTATATTAAAATTACAGATTAATTACATTCTTATATTCAATTAAATGTAAAAGAGAATCACAGTTTTGTTTTATATTTCTTAAAATGGTACAATACGGTACGAAGTTCGCGCAACTGACGAAACCATCATCGTCGCATCCCTAGTCGTAATGTGAAAGGGATATCACATTGCATTTTCAAGTTGACGAAAAGGGACGGACATACTTCGCCCTGAGCTTTTTGACCAGTATAAAATGAACCCCGCGGACAAGAAACAATTTTCAACGAAATAATGAATTTTACTTTCCCGTCGAAGGTAATTCCATCTGTTTTGTAAGTAAGTAGAAGTCTAAGATGAATTGCCACACCACATTACGCTGCAATATCCCATGATTCCTCAAGAATTCAATAGTTTACGATTTATTTTCTTAGACACGTGCACACTGCTAACAGGTCGTAAGCTTGGGCGCTACTGATCGGAGTGGCGCGCGTGCGATATTATATTTGACCTATGCACCATACGGGTGGTGACCGCGAGTCGTCTTATAAGCTCTGTCTGTAGGGGTTGGTCTGTGGTCAAATATGAACGGAAGAGAAAAAGCGAAGAAAATTATTTAAAAAAGAAACTTCGGAATATTAGTATTTAGTAGTGTTGAGGTGGTAGTCCGTAGTAGGTCTCTAAACTTTGAGCGAAGGGCCACGGCCAGGCCGTTCAACGCCTTCCTTTTCTCGGGGCGAATGGAGTTGGCAACTGTTAAAGGTTTGCATAGATGGCGCCATCACAGCTTGCCCCTTTCTCTAGTTGAGTTCTATGAGATTTGGCTTCCAGGCCATAAAATTCTAATAAAAAAACAAGAATTTGACACAATTCTAGGGATCGACTACAGTTAGCACCGGGCAACCCCATTGTATCTACGGCCTTTAGCTCGCGCGCTTTGCTCTGCCAAAAGAGTCATTGAACCGAATCTTGCATGTCGTGGTTTGAAGCCACTCAGTTCGATGGTATTACCTCTTCGGCCAGCATGAAAAGATAGTTGATGACGTGTTCGGGCTTGCCGGCGAACTTCTTCCTCAGCACCGGGTCCTGTGTGGCGATGCCCACGGGGCACGTGTTGAGGTGGCATTTACGCATCATAGTGCAGCCTGCAAAATAAATACTCGTTTACTCACTCCAAATATTGTTGACAAAGGAGGTAAATCACGATGGCAGAGAGCCCCGACACAGTTCAGATGTTTATTTTACGTAAAGGTTGGTTATGCTCTGGTTTCCTAGGATAGCGGTGCCGTCATATAGCGGCCTTCTCCATACAAATACTACGACATCCATATTTAGCCGTATTATTTAGTATGGAGACGGCCGCTATATGACGGCACCGCTATCCTAGGAAAACCGACCTTTAGCCTATAAAAAAACCGGCCAAGTGCGAGTCGGACTCGTGTTCCAAGGGTTCCGTACATTAAGTCCGACTCACACAGATTTTTCGATCGCAGTCATGCAAGCCCTCGTCATGCTATATTTTGTTTATTTTAGCGTCATCAAAAAAAATACATACTCCTGCAATACCTACTTTATTACCAATACCCAATACTTAAAAAAAACAATACTAACCAAGCGCAATAAGCGGCGCGGTACTGAACCCGAACTCGTCAGCGCCGAGCAGAGCGGCCACCATCACGTCGAACCCAGTCCGAATCTGCCCGTCCGCCTGTACCACCACACTGTAAACCATTCCAATATATTTTAATTAATTTTATTATACAAAATATAATAAAACTAGCGACCCGCCCCGGCTTCGCACGGGTTAACAAATAATACATAAACCTTCCTCTTGAATTACTCTATCAATTAAAAAAAACCGCATCAAAATCCGTTGCGTAGTTTTAAAGATCTAAGCATACATACAGACAGACAGACAGTGGAAGCGACTTTTTAGGGTTCCGTAGCCAAATGGCAAAAAGCGGAACCCTTATAGATTCGTCATGTCTGTCTGTCTGTCTGTCCGTCTGTCTGTCCACTTTTCTCCGAAACTATAAGAACTATACCGTTGAAACTTGGTAAGTAGATGTATTCTGTGAACCGCATTAAGATTTTCACACAAAAATAGAAAAAAAAAACAATAAATTTTTGGGGTTCCCCATACTTTGAACTGAAACTCAAAAAATTTTTTTTTCATCAAAGCCATACGTGTGGGGTATCTATGGATAGGTCTTCAAAAATGATCTGAATAGTTTGCCCGAGAGACACTTCCAAAGTGGTAAAATGTGTCCCCCCCCCCCTGTAACTTCTAAAATAAGAGAATGATAAAACTAAAAAAATATATGATGTACATTACCATGTAAACTTCCACCGAAAATTGGTTTGAACGAGATCTAGTAAGTAGTTTTTTTTATACGTCATAAATCGCCTAAATACGGAACCCTTCATGGGCGAGTCCGACTCGCACTTGGCCGCTTTTTTTATACTATGTAGTGATAGTGATTAATGAAAGAAATAAAATGAACCATTGTATGCCCGATGCCGTTACTTTTGGTGACAAAGATCAAAGATATATTTGTTTAGTCCTCCAATAATCCGAGAGATGTCGCTGTTACGTGAACGAGGATTTGTACATCGCGGTGTTAAGATTTTTCTCAGAATCATGTGGTGGCCCGACCAACGATTTTAACGTTACTCTGGTTTCCCTTCAAAACGAATAAATCTTTCGCCTTTTACTAAAGATTTCCGTGGAGGGGGACACTCAAATGAGTCTATAGATATTTTTTGATGCCCTGCGCAAGCGGGGCTTATAAATTGCAAAAGTGACTAAATGGGATAGAGATACTATGAACATCTGAAATGTCAGGAATTTTTATTTTATTTATACACACTAAAGTCTATTTTTTTATTCGGTCGGTATACTAAAATGACATTTTATAGTATGAACATCATGTGTCATTCCATACTATGAAATGTCATTTTAGTCTACCGAATAAAAAAATAGACTTTATACACAGTACATTTACTTAAGCTTTGGATTCCTCCGAAAACGGTGCCGTCATATTACGGCCGCTATATAGCGTTGACTGACGTCACTAGAACGTTGTCTATGTAAACAAGATGGCGCGGTTTCCTAGACGGCGTTACGTTACGTTGATTGTCAACGTAACGTAAGATGACGGCCGTCATGACGGTGTCGATAGTTTCGTGAACGTTTTATTAGATAGCGGTGACGCCATTTTGAATAAATGACACGAGATTTGAATAAATGATTCCGTACTACGGTTATTTTCCTCTTCTGATGATATTTCATCGTCCAAGTAAATTATAGATGATCAAGCAAATCTTGTCAGTAGGAAAAGGCGCGAAATTCAAATGTTCTATCGGACGTTATCCCATCGCGCCTACATTTTTCAAAGTTGCCGCTTTGATCTTGGCGGATGACGGTGTGTTATGACACCGTGGTACTTTCCACATGTCGCCACCGTAAAGACGGCCGTCTTTTGCGGCCGCTATATGACGGCACCGTTTTCGGAGGAATCCAAAGCTTTAACCTGTCAAGTCTGTGTACTACTTTATTTTTTTAATCTTAATATTACCTTTGTCTGATTTTGACCAAAGTTGTACTAGGTGGCGCTAGTATTCTATAAGGAAATTTTATTCCAAAAGTGTACGAAGAAAGCTCATCAACTTTCTCTAAAAACGGAGATACGCCCAACAGTAACTTACCGCGAACGTAGGTCGTTTAGCACCAGCACTTGGTGAGTTTCAGCGACACCCAGCTCCCAAGGTAGACCGGCGCTCTTGATTCCAGTCCAGGAACTAGCACCAGTGCCACCGTCGTGGCCGGAAATCACGATGTGTTCCGCTTTGCCCTGAATAAAAAAAAACTTTTTTAATATAATCATCATCTTATCAGCCCTTTATCGCCCACTGCTGAGCATAAGCCTCTCTTCTTGTACGCCACTTGTCCCGGCCCTGAGCTAATCTCATCCAGAAGTGACCCGCAATTTTACGGATGTCGTCCACCCAATGAGCCAACGGACGCCAGGCGCTTCTTTTTCATCTGAAAGTGGCCACCACTCTAATGTAATGGCAGACAAGCGTAAGGTCCGCATGACTCGTAAGTCAAAAGTTGGTTTATGTTTCTCAGCTCAAGTAATGGAAGTGGCTCAGGGCTCATTGAGACGGCGCGCGAACTCGTATACGATTTTAGTTACATTGCGGACCATTGAGGTTACGTCAATTCAGCCGACTGATCAAATGACGCAATGTAATGAAACTCGCATGCGAGTTCTCGCACCGTCTAAATGAGCGCTTCAACACAGTCGAGGTGTCATCAGGGCTGGGCAACAGCGTTCTTGGGGCAAAGGCGCCCAGGAAGGAACCAACCGGGTTGCACGCTATCTCCAAGGTGACCGCGAAGTGCAAGCGTGGTTGCGGGCCAATGTAAGCGCGGTTACCGCGAGAGGCCGCCGCCCTGCTCAGGCCGAGGCGTGCTGATTCGATACAATTATAATAAATTAAGTGATGATATAAGTGAGTGTGTTTCTTGGAAATAATACTGAACCACTAATAAGTCACACAAAACATAATAAATATAGCTTGAAGTAAACAAAGGGCAACCGGCCGCCCGTATCTCTAGCGAGGACCGATATACTCACATCCAAGACTCGATAAAAAAAAAAGAACGGCTCGAGTTGATCGGTGCGGATCCGCGTGTTTGAACGTATTTTTCGTGTATGCAATGTCAATAAATTGCGAAAATCTTTCATATTCATATTCATGTTTGTCATTGGATTGTGCCCACCTTGGCGACTCCAGAGGCGACCACGCCCACGCCGACCTCGGACACGAGTTTGACGGAGATCCTGGCTCTAGGGTTGGCGCACTTGAGGTCGTAGATGAGCTCGGCCAAGTCCTCGATGGAGTAGATGTCGTGGTGCGGCGGCGGCGAGATCAGGCCCACGCCCGCTACGGAGCAACGGGTCTTGGCAATGTCCGCAGTTACTTTGTAACCTGGAATAATATTACAATTTTAGGAGACTGTATATGTGATGTTTTCTATGAAAAGGGACCTTATTGTCGACCTTTTCATAGATAATGCCCCATATTAGTACAGAATAAATAATAGTACTAGGTACAGAAGATTCACTTTCTAACAAACCGCGTCTATTACGACAGATATGACCGCTAGGTGGCGCAAGCGAGAGCAGGCGTCCGTTCAATAGCGGTGCGCGGCAACTTATGGCTAGACACCAAAATTGGATTGGGCCGCATGTACTTTTAGGTACTTGTAGCGACGCGACGAAATCGCGGAGTGAGCCACGTCTGGCCAATCAAATTAGATCCATAAAAAGCGTTTTAAGGAATTCGTTCCCAGCAAGCTGGAAATCGTTTTAATACCTTTTGGTTCTAAATACGTGTAATCTACCTCTTGGGATTGCGCAAACTCGGATTTTACGCATTTAGGACCAAATGGGGGTTCTATGTATGTCAATAAAAATATTTAATCATTTACCCATAGAAATACGGAACTCAGACATGCCTGAATTTAAATTCAAATTGTATAAATTTTGTTTAGATAAATGTTATTACAAAATTAATGAATACTTGACATCTGTAAATGAATAAATAATTTTTATACTTAATGGTAATACTTATTGTAAATCGTAGGTAGAATTTTGACATTTATAAATGAATAAATAATTTTATATAATGGTAATATTGTAAATCAAAGGTAGAAATGAAATGATATGTGTGTGTATTTTGATGATGTTATTATTATATAACTAAACTTAGCTTCAATTTGTATATATTTAGTTTTAGTACCTAGCTAGTAAGAAAAATTTGCATGCTTCTTCAAGTGAAATGTACGCCTCCAAAATTATTGTCCACCTATGTCTATCACTACATTTTTGCAAATAAATATATCTTTATCTTTAAACGATTTCCAGCTTGCTGGGAATTAATTCTTCGAAAAAAATCTAATTTTATTGGCCTATATGTAGAATGATGTGAAATACTTTGAATCGCGACATAATATATTATCTATAAATACTCTTTTCACTGATGATAAGTAAATCATATGCCTACCCGGTAACTCGCCACCCTCGCCGGGCTTGGCGCCCTGCGCCATCTTGATCTGCAGGTCGTCGGCGTGCGCCAGGTAGGACGCCGTGACGCCGAAGCGGCCTGACGCCACCTGCTTGATGGCCGATCGCCTGTTGAACTCGGGGTCCTGAAAAACACAATGTAAATAGATAGATAATAGTTTATTCATCACACGTGGTAATAGGTACATTTAAAATATACACATTACCTATAGGTACTACTAACAAGTGCGACTAGTCAAGAATTATTAAACTAAGGTGTATGCATGTCATCATTTGTAACATTTACACTTCATTAAATTCATTTATGTTATACAAAGTGATTTGATATGTTGGTCAGTTTGAGGAGTACAGCGTACAGTTTAATTTATTGCTCATGTTACAGGAAGCACCCTGTATAATTGAATAGTACTATAGAGATCTTATGATTAGGCCCAAGACATCAAGTTTTTGCGTTCGCATACTTCTGTAACGATCTTCTAATGTGTAAAAAAAAATGGTTTATCAGCTGAATTGTAAAATTTAGGCCCTTTTTTGCGATGTCACATTTGGTCCCATAACAAACGTTCTACAGTATGACCTCGCAAGGTTGTATAAACAGCTTGTTACGGCCTGGCCACGACATTGCGCGACTGGTTTCGGCTAAGGCAAAAACTATAGGTCCGATTGCTGTGTCTCGCTGCAACCAATGGTTGTCGCCTTAGCCGAAGACAGTCGCGCAATGTCGTGGCCAGGCCGTACGTGGGTTAATCAACTTTTTCTTGTCACACGTTGCTATGGTTACTATCTCTTGAGTCACTCTTAAAATTCTAGGTTTTTCGTATTTAAATGAAACAAACTTACATTTTATGGTAGTTATTATAAGACCTTTTCATAATGGGACATCTACTGAGCATGTTAGTAGAACATGGTACAGCAGTTCTCCTAACTACTGATGTGCCTAAGGAAACTTTCCAAAATTGCGAAATGTTTCGGAAATTTAACGTAGGAAAATTTCTTACATTTTTGTATGAGAATTGGAACTTACCAATTTTAAATTTAAATTTCCTATATTTCCTAGTGAAAGTTTCATGAAATTTCCGAGAGTTTATAGAATTTTATGGAAACTTTCCGCAACTTGCACATCTGTACTTCTAACAATCTATGTTACTATTGTCTCCTCGCTGATGGGACAGAATGACAACAAGAAATAGTTGATTGACCCACTTGCATTATAGGTGGAAACGAAAAATGGTGTCTCGCTCCTATGGTTGTCGCCTTAGCCGAAGCCAGTCGCGCAATGTCGTAGCCAGGCCGTACGTGGGTTAATCAACTTTTTCTTGTCACACGTTGCTATGGTTACTATCTGCACGCACGTGCATCAAGTGTTATCATGTTTAACCTGGTTGAGGTAGCGGTCGGCGTCCTCGCCGCCCTCGCCGGTGTTGGACTTGCCGCCGATGCGGTTCATGGCGATGGCGAGCGTCGTGTGCGCCTCCAGCGATATGGAGCCGAATGACATCGCGCCTGGAAACAGGCACTAGTTATTAATTTATAATGTGATTTCATATTATGAAATAATTTAATCTAAATCTATCTGTTCACCGCTCATTTGGGTTAAAGCTCAATTGTCAACTCGATAGGGCCTCAAACTATAGTGTTATTTTTATACGTAGATAATAGTTATTTACGATACAAGTGCGGAAAAGAGGAAATTCGAAGCGAGTGGCGAATTACCTATTCGCACGTGTATCGTACAACGTTTTACAGTACATATGGTCCTTTAAACTTTTGACATACACACGAAAAGTGTTATTTTACGCACTAGTGCGGGAAAATAGGGCCATATGTACTGTAAAATACAGTGTAAACTATATAGCGACACTCAAGGGACCGGACACTTTTTGACGTTATAGAGAGTTTTCGTTAAAAATAGAGAAATTAATATTAAATAAATAAATAAATTCATTTATTACAGGACCATCAGGGATCATTTTTGTTAGTACTTACGACTATGCCAACAAATAAACCATAATAATAATATAATATTGCCTTGCCTCGCTGCTGGCGGCACCCTAGGTTAGGTTTTTTATAATATGTTTATACGTATTTTGTATTGTTTTTGTAAGTGTTTTTGTATTTTATTTTTATATCCATATTATAAAATAACCTAGCCTAAGAGTTCGAATAAATAAAGAGAATATAATATTAAAGTAAACCAACTAGAGGCAAAGATGTCGACGTTATAAGGAGTGAAACGTTATATCGAGTGACATTATAAGGAGTTTACACTGTATATGTATTAGGATGAAGTAATATTGGTCAATGAAAATGAGCCTTTATGTTTGTATTTGTCGGTTTTGTTTTGACCGAATATCTCATTGCAGCTCTTTCTATTGTCAGTTGAGCTGCCTGATATCAAGTATTTTGTATGAGCTCAGTTGATTAAGCTATTGGCAAGTAGATGGTCTCTAGACGTGAAAGTTTACCTGTAGCGAATCGCTTGACGATCTCCGAGGCTGGCTCAACCTCGCTCAGCGGGATGGGCTCATCCAGCTTGACTAGTTCCAGCTGCCCACGCAGTGTGCACGCGCGAACCGATTCTAATGTGCTCTCCCTGAAACAATATAGCACATTCATCAACACTCGGGTCTTCGTCAGTCCCATAAAAAGTTTCTGGTTCTGATGGAAACGGGAGATGTGATATATACTGGACGTTGTGAGACTGTGGTTTATAGGTATATGTGCAAATGGTCACAAACAGGATGCCGAAGACCGTAGAAAGTGGAAGAAGAAAGGTCAAAAAACAGATGCTTGGCTCCGAAGCAGTAAATGAGAGAAACAGCAGTCATGCAGGTCGTCCTCAATAACCCTGGGTTTGCGCTCATAGGCTGCCATTATTTGTTTGAAAATCTAAAAACTTAGTAGCAGAAGTTTTTATGATCTGTATAGGGATCGTGCTCTTTGCTTATCTGCCAATCTTGAGGCCTAAATTAAAAACATAGACTTGACATTGACACTTCACACCAATAAAGAGGTACTGTCCCTACAGTACGCTCCTTTGCCCGTTGTACTTGACATTTTCACTTCGCGCCAGTAAATACTCCTGTGCTGCCCTCTACAGTTAATGCACGCTCTACACCATACAGAGTTACCATGGTCACAGAATAAATAATAGTACTAAGTACAGAAGACACTCTCTAATAAAACGCGTCTGTTACGATCAGCACAGATATGGCCGCTAGGTGGCGACAGCGCCACGCGCGGCTTATGGCTTTCCCCAAAATTGGGGCCGGAACGGATGTACTTTTAGCTACCTGTAGCAAAGCGACGAAATCGCGGAGTGAGACACGCCTGCCATGGTCTGACTCTATGCACCCCACTGGGCGCTTTTACTTTTTAACCTATGAACCGCCTATCGTGTGGCGCGTCATCGTGAACCTTGTCCGAATGCACGAAGGTTGATATTGGGGTGTAGCCGCGCGCGTCAATTGCCGTGTTTGGCGGTGAAAGAGTTATGGCGTTATTCATAAACGTCTGCTAAGTTAATCAGCTGTTGATCGTCGTTTGTCCCTCTCTATGGCATATCGACAGATAGTGACAAACGATGATCATCAACTGATTAAGTTAGCAGCCGTTTATGAATAACGCCATTAGTAGCCAGCCACTGACAATCCAACCTCTAGACTGAGCTTAGGCCAATTCTTTCATGAAACCGATGCTGCCAAAAATACGGGGGTGCGGGGGGACGAGGTGAGCGAATCCCGTGCCGTGATTGGTCCGTTCAAAAACATGGACCAATCACGGCACGGGATTGACTCGAAGATGGAGTAACGCTACCGTATGTGTGGCAGAGGGGGTAGCGCGACTATGCTATGTCTAGAGGTTGGATTGTCTGTGTAGCCAGCTAACCTGAACTTGTCGTAGGCGGACGAGCTCTTGTTGGCGACCGCTTCCTGAAGGTTGGCGACGGACATAGGGTCGTTGATGTGTTTCTCGCCGCCCGCGCGCCAGTGGTAATGCCCGGGGTTCCTGAAAACACGATCGTTACATTCTAAAATAGGCAATGCAGTTTATTTATTACGGAGATAAAACAGAAACAGTCACAAAAATACAGAGCATTGGTATGTTGGTAAAATTACTTAGGTTTAGACGGTTCTCACTGTGAACACATCAATTTAGTAGTAGTTTAGTTGAATCAATTTTCCACTAAAAACAAAAAAATTAAAGGTCCGTTTTTTACAAATGACATTTTTACGTCGTATAAAATGAATAAACGTGTAAAAATACGCGATACAAATTGAAACTTAAAGCTCAGATAGACGGTGCGGGAACTCGCACATGAGCAAAACATTGCCAAGTACTGCGCCTTTTTTTAATTTTTTAAGAGGGGAAATGCTAATCCCACATCCACCTCAACCGATCGATCAAATACCCAAATGTAACGAAATTCATAAGCGAGTTCTCGCGCCCTCCAAATGAGTCTTATGTATATACAGAAAAAAAAGTAAACTTACCTCAAAACGAGGGCATCTTTGCAGGTACCATAAGCCAATTCATGTCTCTCGAATATTTCCTTCGACAAAATTTCGAAGTTTACGCCACCTGTAAAAGATTGTATAATTAATTAAGTCCATGTGTAAATATTATATCAGTATGACACTTAAATATTTATACTTATATAGATTTAACTTGGAATAACAATGTGATGTTTCTTTACTAGCTAGGCCGGCAGACTAGGCCTTGTAGACTTATAGAACACTTACCAATTCTAGATTGGGTGCCCCTGAAGCACTTATCAATGACATCTTCATTCAAGCCGACAGCTTCAAAGATCTGCGCACTCTTGTAGGACTGCAGCATACTGATGCCCGTCTTAGCCATGACCTTGGCTAGGCCGGTTTCAACGGCAGACTAGTAGGCCTGGTAACCTTATAGAACACTTACCAATTCTAGATTGGGTGCCTCTGAAGCACTTATCAATGACATCTTCATTAAACCGACAGCTTCAAAGATCTGCGCACTCTTGTAGGACTGCAGCGTACTGATGCCCGTCTTAGCCATGACCTTGGCTAGGCCGGTTTCAACGGCAGACTAGTAGGCCTTGTAACCTTATAGAACACTTACCAATTCTAGATTGGGTGCCCCTGAAGCACTTATCAATGACATCTTCATTCAAGCCGACAGCTTCAAAGATTTGCGCACTCTTGTATGACTGTAGCGTACTGATGCCCATCTTAGCCATGACCTTGGCTAGGCCGGTTTCAACGGCAGACTAGACTAGGCCTTGTAACCTTACAGAACACTTACCAATTCTAGATTGGGTGTCCCTGAAGCATTTATCAATGACATCTTCATTCAAGCCGACAGCTTCAAAGATCTGCGCACTCTTGTAGGACTGCAGCGTACTGATGCCCATTTTAGCCATGACCTTGGCTAGGCCGGTTTCAACGGCAAACTGGTAGGCCTTGTAGACTTATAGAACACTTACCAATTCTAGATTGGGTGCCCCTGAAGCACTTATCAATGACATCTTCATTCAAGCCGACAGCTTCAAAGATCTGCGAACTCTTGTACGACTGCAGCGTACTGATGCCCATCTTAGCCATGACCTTGGCTAGGCCGGTTTCAACGGCAAACTGGTAGGCCTTGTAGACTTATAGAACACTTACCAATTCTAGATTGGGTGCCCCTGAAGCACTTATCAATGACATCTTCATTCAAGCCGACAGCTTCAAAGATCTGCGCACTCTTGTACGACTGCAGCGTACTGATGCCCATCTTAGCCATGACCTTGGCTAGGCCGGTTTCAACGGCAAACTGGTAGGCCTTGTAGACTTATAGAACACTTACCAATTCTAGATTGGGTGCCCCTGAAGCACTTATCAATGACATCTTCATTCAAGCCGACAGCTTCAAAGATCTGCGCACTCTTGTACGACTGCAGCGTACTGATGCCCATCTTAGCCATGACCTTGGCTAGGCCGGTTTCGATGGCGCACTGGTAGGCGTTGTAGATGCTCTCGTCGGTGATGGAGGGGTCGATGATGTGGTCGTTGCGGAGCGCGAAGGCCAGTTCGAACGCCAGGTACGGGCAGATCGCGTCGGCGCCGTAGCCTGAAATACAAATGCAGATATTTACATAACGTAAAAAAAGCGGCCAAGTGCGAGTCGGACTCGCCCATGAAGGGTTCCGTATTTAGGCGATTTATGACGTATAAAAAAAACTACTTACTAGATCTCGTTCAAACCAATTTTCGGTGGAAGTTTATATGGTAATGTACATCATATATTTTTTTTAGTTTTATTATTCTCCTATTTTAGAAGTTACAGGGGGGGGACACACATTTTACCACTTTGGAAGTGTCTCTCGCGCAAACTATTCAGTTTAGAAAAAAATGATATTAGAAACCTCAATATCATTTTTAAAGACCTATCCATAGATACCCCACACGTATGGGTTTGATGAAAAAAAAATTTTTGAGTTTCAGTTCGAAGTATGGGGAACCCCAAAAATTTATTGTTTTTTTTCTATTTTTGTGTGAAAATCTTAATGCGGTTCACAGAATACATCTACTTACCTACCAAGTTTCAACAGTATAGTTCTTATAGTTTCGGAGAAAAGTGGCTGTGACATACGGACGGACAGACAGACGGACAGACAGACAGACATGACGAATCTATAAGGGTTCCGTTTTTTGCCATTTGGCTACGGAACCCTAAAAATAGGTATTTTTATTTATTTATTTATATGGGCCTAGTGTCCCTGGGCAAAGGCCTCCCTCCTCCCTTTTCACGTATCCCGGTCTTGACCCGTCTCCCACCAGTTTCTGTCAAAGGCGTCAAGGTCATTTCGCCAACGCCGTCGAGATTTGCCGCGACCCCGGCTTTGATGTGGGACCCAATTGGTTAGGTATTTTATATCCCCTTAAAACTGGATAGCACATTTTACTGGGTACTTCAGTACGCAGTAATTCACCCCATGATCTAGTGCTGTTTAGTTTTACAAAAATGTGATTCGGTTTAGTGTAGTAGGAAAAGGTACAAATAGTTGTAACTTGTAACAACATCTACTGTATAAAACAGTGGAAGTAGAACCGACAATAGAACTAAATATGAACAATTAAAATAAGTATTACAATACAAATTTGGTAGGATTCTTCAAATACATTTTTGGAAAAAAATATGTTATGCTCCCAGTGTAAACTATACTTGGTCAAGCAAATCTTGTCAGTAAAAAAGGCGCGAAATTCAAATTTTCTATGGGACGATATCCCTTCGCGCCTACATTTTTCAAATTCGCCGCCTTTTGCTACTACCTATACTACTAAGTATAGTAGATACCTAACATAAAAAAGTAAAACTATTTCCTTACCCAACAAGACACACATATGGTGTACTTCTTTCGCTTCAGCAGTCTCCACAAGAATGCCCACTTTCATACGCATACGAGTCTCGATCAAGTGGTGATGAACAGCACCTATACACAAAAACTTATTATTAAATTATTAATTAATACATCTTCAAGACATTCACTTTATTTTTCCGGCTTTCACGTGTTTCATAAATACCTTAATTATCAAAAGCGTACGTTAAATAGGTTGCAAGCAGACTTTGTTTTAAATACGTGCACACTACGAACGAGGTGGGCTTTCTAAGTTTTTCCTGTATTTCATCTACGCACATGTCATTAGTGCTCTATGCGTTCAGAAACCGTAGGAAATGACCAGCATTATTACAACCAATTTTACTATGAGAACTCTCTCATTTGTGGTAGTAGATAAAATCTGTACTTATAGCTGGTCAACCAAATCTTGTCAGTAAAAAATGGCGCGAAATCCAATTTTTCTATGGGAAGATATCCCTTCGCGCCTACATTTTTCAAATTTGCCGCCTTTTTCTACTGTCAAAATCTGGTTGACCAAGTATAAATGTTATAACGTTATAAATTTTTGTAAGGAATTTAAATTTGGAATAGCAGTCAAAACCCAAGTGGGTCTCTATTCTAGTATCCATAGATATTAAAAATAAAACAGTTATCGATACGAAACGTGAATTATGTTTTTTTAATAAAAACCGCACGACATTTTGATCTCTAGTGACATGAGAGTATTAGCTATACTAGTTCTGGGTGTAATTTTAGAGATCCTTTGTCGTTGTAACAGTTGGGTCGTTCGTGTGTCATACCATAGAGAAAAAAATACATAGAGTGCTCACTCCATACATCAGTTTTAGTACCAAAAAGACTATTAGCATCTAGCATCGAGTAGCGGAACTATCAGTACTGCTACTTGACAATAGATGTCGCCACCGACCGGAAAGTCTTATGCTGTTGAGATAAGACTTTCCGGTCGGTGGCGACATCTATTGTCAAGTAGCAGTACTGATAGTTCCGCTACTCGATGCTAGATGCTAATAGTCTTTTTGGTACTAAAACTGGTGTATGGAGTGAGCACTCTATGTATTTTTTTCTCTAAGGTCATACCCAGTGCCAGTAGCGAGCTGACGGGCACGCGCTCGGGCCCGGCGGCGCGGTCGGACAGCACGAGCAGCTGGTAGCCGGCCGCGGCCGCCGCGTGCGCCTGCGCCGCGATCTCGCCCAGAGCCGGCTCCAGCGCGGTCTCGCCGAGACGGTAGTCGAACGTGCAGTCGATCACTTTTGTCTGAAATATTTACATTTTTATTTATTTAACAAAATACAAAGTACAGTGTACTTATAACTAAAGTTTCGCCAAACTGTAAAACAGTTTGTTGGCGATGCGCTCAAATAAACTCAAACTAAAATAACTAACAAACTTCGCATTATTCGCATTATTTTCATGATATAGGTTTTTGACGGAGGTACTTTTAGGCGCGATCGACATATTATAGTCTCTCAAGCCATTTCTGTTAGTAGAAAAAAGCAGCAAATTTAAAAAAAATTGGCGCGAAGGGTTATCGTCCCATAGAAATAGAAAATTTGAATTTTGAGAATTTTCCTCCTAACAAAGTTGTTTGATCGACTATAGATGCATATTTATTAGAGGAACGTGATAGAACACCCCTCGTTTCCACCATATATAATTGATATTACGACTACGCGTTAGTCGTATCTCAAACGTCTTAGGACGAAAACGGGGGTAATCGGACGCGACGCCCGAAGCCACCAATTTTTAAGATACTGGGAGATTCAAAGTTCCCAACTTCCCGCTATGTAACAAAAGCTATAAATATTTCTCTAAGATGTTGGCCATAGGACCAATGGGACTCAGCAGGGACACTATCTACGATATTCACCTTCCAGCCGCGGTGTGTGTGATGCTTGAAAACGTAAAGGTCTGGCAGCAATAGTATGGGTTATGACAGGAACAAGCGGTACCTGAATGCCACAATCTGGGACAGAATTGTCACAAAGCCAGGACACAGCAGGGAGACTATCTACGATATTCACCTTCCATCCGCGGTGTTTGCTATGCTTGAGGGCGTAAAGCTCCGGCAGCGACATTATCGGCTGCGGCAGGAACAGGCGGTGCGTGAACGCCACGCTCGGATCCAGAATGTTGGCCACAGGACCAATGGGACACAGCAGGGACACTATCTACGATATTCACCTTTCATCCGCGGTGTTTGCTATGCTTGAGGGCGTAAAGGTCCGGCAGCGACAGTATGGGCTGCGGCAGGAACAGGCGGTGCGTGAACGCCGCGCTCGGATCCAGAATGTTGGCCACAGGACCAATGGGACACAGCAGGGACACTATCTACAATATTCACCTTCCATCCGCGGTGTTTGCTATGCTTGGCGTAAAGGTCCGGCAGCGACAGTATGGACTGCGGCAGGAACAGGTGGTGCGTGAACGCCGCGCTCGGATCCAGAATGTTGGCCACAGGACCAATGGGACACAGCAGGGACACTATCTACGATATTCACCTTCCATCCGCGGTGTTTGCTATGCTTGAGGGCGTAAAGGTCCGGCAGCGACAGTATGGGCTGCGGCAGGAACAGGCGGTGCGTGAACGCCGCGCTCGGATCCAGAATGTTGGCCACAGGACCAATGGGACACAGCAGGGACACTATCTACGATATTCACCTTCCATCCGCGGTGTTTGCTATGCTTGAGGGCGTAAAGGTCCGGCAGCGACAGTATGGGCTGCGGCAGGAACAGGCGGTGCGTGAACGCCGCGCTCGGATCCAGAATGTTGGCCACAGGACCAATGGGACACAGCAGGGACACTATCTACGATATTCACCTTCCATCCGCGGTGTTTGCTATGCTTGAGGGCGTAAAGGTCCGGCAGCGACAGTATGGGCTGCGGCAGGAACAGGCGGTGCGTGAACGCCGCGCTCGGATCCAGAATGTTGGCCACAGGACCAATGGGACACAGCAGGGACACTATCTACGATATTCACCTTCCATCCGCGGTGATTGCTATGCTTGAGGGCGTAAAGGTCCGGAAGCGACAGTATGGGCTGCGGCAGGAACAGGCGGTGCGTGAACGCCGCGCTTGGATCCAGAATGTTGGCCACAGGACCAATGGGACATAGCAGGGACATTACTATCTTCTCCCTAGAAATAATATGGTTAAAATAAATAAGCTTTATACGGTTAGAATCATACAGAGAAACAAATCACATTTTTGTAGTCAGGTTTATTTGTGTCTATTCAAGGACCGTCACTCTTATCTTTTTCCCTTAATTAATAGTTATCGATAGTAATGAAGTTTACCTGAAGGGATCAATAGGCGGGTTGGTGACTTGCGCGAACAGCTGTTTGAAGTACTCGTAAGGTAAAGGTTGGAACTGAGACAGGCACGCAAGAGGGGCATCGTTGCCCATACTGCCCAGAGCTTCTTTTCTGTAAAAATAAAAGTATACATCGTCAATTTAAATGGAGTACAATAACAGTTGTATTTTTTTAACAGCCCTCTTCTACATATGAAGCCGATCTTAATAAGCTTTTACTCATTGAGGTTCTTTTTTTACAGAGTTCCTACAACCACCTTCAGCCAGCATGAAATCACTGGCACATCGACATTGTACTGTCACCGACGTTATAGTCTGTGCGGAAAGTGAAGAGTCGTGGAATGTATGGGACCCAATACATTCCACGACTCTTCTCTTTCCGAACAGACTCTATTACGTCGCCGGCTCCGTTGGACTTCGACTCGGCCATCCCGACTAGTGCACGTCATCTTTATTTACAATCATAAGTCCACCCCTGTTCTGCTGGTTTTGGTTTGGAAAAGCTTAGAATTAGAAGAATGCGCTGGAAACCTATACTTGGTCAACCAGATCTTGACAGTAGAAAAAGGCGGCAAATTTGAAAAATGTAGGCGCGAAGGGATATCGTCCCATAGAAAATATGAATCTCGCGCCTTTTTTTACTGACAAGATTTGGTTGACCAGCTATATTTACCTAAGTAGGGACCATAGACTAGGAATCCTCTAGACGGAGTTTAGACCAATTATTTCATGAAACCGATGCTGCCAAAAATACGGGGGTGCGGGGGGACGAGGTGAGCGAATCCCGTGCCGTGATTGGTCCGTTCAAAGACACGGACCAATCACGGCACGGGATTGATTCGAAGATGGAGTAAAACTACCGTATAAGTGACAGAGGGTGTAGCGTTACTATGCTCAGTCTAGAGGATGTCTTGTCTGTGGTAGGGACCCTTAATTGTTTCATGGATGGACTTAGTCCAACCCACCCCTCCACTCCCAAAATCCGCTACGTCCGACTAGTGCTCGTCCTCTAGTGTTAAATATGAGTCTTGAGTTACTCGAAATAAATGTTTTTTTTTATCTGCAGGTAGAATGGCACTCACTTGTTCTGCAGCATGGGCAGCAGCAGCATGTTGATGGTCTCGATGGTGTAGCCGTAGAGGCTGAGGCGGCGGTCGGTGAGCCCCGTGATGACGTCACTAGCCCCGTTGGATACCGACTCGGCCGCTACTGATTTGTGGATGTCTTCGAGCGTTATCTGCAGTTACATAAATATAACATAAGATGAATATAAGTCACATGTGTAGGATTTGATAATTAAAGAGACGAGTAAATGCCAAATAATTAAGTAAACTTATGAGTGCTAGTTACTAGATAGCTGCGCACAAAAACGATACAAAACATGTAGAACAGAGACTTTACAAAAGTGACACTGTTATTTTTTTATTTCAGAAGAATGCAGGTTCTTTATCTACTCGTCTCTGAATATATATATTTTTGAATTATATAAAATTGTTATATCCCAAAAAACGAAACTACCTGCTATAAATTATAAAGCTAATAAACCGAAAGAAACACATAAGCTAAGTTTTCCGCAGCGAAAATACAACACAAACTTTACAACAGACACCCAGAGATTTTCCATGCGCGTAATGCGAAGGCCAAGTGTTCAAAAAGCAATATAGACGGCCAAGCCAACAAACACCGAGGACTCACCATCTGAAATATATTTAAAATATAATCCCATCGCCAATGTGCAGCACAGAGAACAGAAAACATTGTTACCCAATTTTAATGATGATTAAATCAGATGGTAATGAAATGATTTAGCATACATAGCAGACAATGGAACCACCATATATGGTGGTGATGAAATAAATACATATTTATTATTTATATTCAATGTAATTTATGAAGCTCCCCATTTGTTAATAGTTATGATGGCATTATATTACATAGATAATTAGGCATTTTGACGTGCCAGCGATATCTGCAAACACATCATTCGAGAAATCATTTTATGGTGTAAAGAGGCATTATAGAAAAAGGCAAATAATTAAATGATTTTTCAAATGTTGTTTTGTCACTTAGGTATTCCAAGCGCGGCCATTGGTAAATAATACTTATAGTTCACATGCCATATTCATATTGATAAAATGTATCTGGCAAGAGCAAGACGTATGAAAAAGAAGCATGATGCTATGAAAAATGTTGATAAAATGCATCTGGCAAGATGCATGAAAAAGATGCATGATGCGATGAAAAATGTTGAAAATATTGCATTAGCGACAGGAACATTCCACGGGGTGTCCCGTATAAACAGATTTTAATTTGTGTATAAAAAAAAAAAACAGTCTTTTAAGACAATTATTATTTTTCTGAGCTTTGATTTCATCATTTGTCACAGAATAAATACTTAACTCCTACCTGTAAATCTCAATGGTAGACAATTTTGTGGAACGCTTCAACAGGCGAATAAGATGTGGTAGCCAGTACTTAGTGCAACCAGCAACCACCTTAAGGGGCCCACTGATTACCAGTCCGCCGGACGATATCGGCCTGTCAGTTGTTCGGAGCTGTCAACTTTTTGTTCTAACTGACAGGCCGATATCGTCCGGCGGACTGTTAATCAGTGGGCCCCTTTAGCTATCATAGGCCTATCTCGTCATAAAACAATCTGTAGACGTCTGTTTAGTCTAGCAGCTTATTCTACACCTTTTGTTTTGCTTTAGGCATGAGATTATAGAGGACACTTATAGGCGAACATATGAGTTTACAGATAGGTATATACATCACGTCGTTATGCACTTGTTTATTATTTGAAAATAAGCCGTCTTGCAGCACGGCAACAGCGCAATACATTTTACGTCACGTACGCGAGAATAAAATCTCACTTCCTGGCCAAGGCAAGACGTAAAACTTTAGACAAACCACGGGCGGTAATTCGTAAAGCACCAGATCCCATAACACCTGCGATCTCGCATTTACGAATTCACCTCCCTAGGTATGTAATGTACTACAGTTTGTTTTTTTTAGCATTAGAAAGAACTTGAAAGAGGGTAAGCTATTTTGACATGTCTTTTAATTGAAAAACACTTTTTAAAAATCAATAACTATTACTTATGAAAGCAGAAGACTATAAAAGATCGTATTAGATTCATAATTGTTACATATTTACCGTAACTTATTTTTAAAATGTGTTTTTCAATTAAAAGACACATCAAGATTGTTTACCAAATTTCTAATGCTTAAAAAAACGAAGTATATTGGTGCCATCGTGCCTCAATATTACTTATGATCAGGTACCTGTTCACTGAGCCACTGGGAGTGCGGGCGGCTGCTGGCGATTTCCATCTTCAGCTCTACGTCTTGGATTATTTTCTTATCTTGCGTGTCTACCAACAACATACGACCGGGCTTCAATCGGCTCTGAAATGGAAAACGGTTTTATCACTAATTTTCATTAAAAAAAAAAACGGTTGCACTCCGGGGGTGCCGATAGAAGTGAAAACTGACCTCACTATGTTACCGACGCCCGGTAACACGATACATACGTTTAGCGGAGGTATTCTATTTATTTATTTATTATATATTATTATCATTCTCAAATAAGATTACACTTTTTCATTGACATGTTTATTTACATACTGCTATGACAACGTCAAATTATTTGAACATAGGTAAAGAGTCTTGAAAAGGAGTCCGCAACATAAATGTCAAATAACATTGAGTTTTTCTTTATTGATTTAAATGCCATTTAAATTATGAGTGGCCACCTTACGGGGCTTACGGTCACGTGATCGCCTTACGCCCCTTACGGTCACGTGATCGCCTTACGCTGCTCGAGTTTATCATTTTTTCCCCACCTCAAAAAGTGCCCAGCGCCGCTAAAGAAGTTTTCACTTCAAAAAATACAAGTATCAACATTATGTAACAAAAAGATGGCTGTATCTTCTTTTCCTTTCATCAGTCACAATATGAATTTGATTACCTTGTGAATGACTTTCTCTGGATCAACATCGTACACTCCGACTTCGGATGCCATTACCAGTATATTCTCACTGGTCACATAGAAGCGAGAAGGTCGCAGGCCGTTCCTGTCCAAAATCGCACCTGTAATAAATTAATTGTGTTTTAATTTGATTAACAAATTGTTTGATTTTCATTCATTATGAGCCGACCCGACGTGGCAATATGCGATTAGTAAATTTTGCACTTTACAAGGAGTTAAGTTTAGGAAAAAGGATCCAAACCACAAAAAAACTGTCAATCGATTTTGAACTTTCTGTCAAAACGTAAAGGGATGGATTCTTTCCGCTAATTAAGCATCTAGAGCCGGTCCGTCCCACAACCAATGCTATAAACGCAAAATACTAACTGGTAGCAATTGGTGGTGAGACAAAATGAGCAAAATGCGATTTTGCTCACTGTTTTTAAGTAGCAAAGTACCCTTGTTCGAGCTGCTGAGGTGAAAACTTAATTGTTGGTATATCTTAAGAAAACATGAGTGAATAGAGGTAAGTGATGAAGAAGGAATACATTTTTCGGGTTCTCTAATATGTTCTCACTGGCCTCACTGCTGAGGTGAAAAGTTATGTGAACTACACGAGATCAAAGTTATTTACATTTCGTGCGCTTTTGAGTCCCTTACTACGCTCAAGATACTAAATTAGATTTAGTATCTTGAGCGTAGTAAGGGACTCAAAATAAGCACTCGAAGAAATATCAAACTTTGATCTCTTGTTGTACAAATAACTATTTCCTTAGGCACTTTGTAATCGTTTTTTCACTTTTCTATGACCAATATGACCACATGGTCAAGATCGCTTCGGGCAACCGCTGAAACCACTTACCAATATAGCGTCCATCAGTGAAAGAAATCAGCGCCGGTCCGTCCCAAGGCTCCATTGCGCAAGAGGCCCACTGGTAATAGTCTCTCTTCTCCTTAGGCATGGTGGGGTCGTTTTGCCACGCTTCTGGGACCATGGTCATGACCGCTTCGGGCAGAGAACGGTTGCCGCAGTGTTGGAGGAACTCGAGGACGCAATCAGCGGATCCGGAGTCAGAGAGATTGGGTTCTACGACTGGGTACAGTTTCTTGAGGTCTAGGAAAAAAGTTTATGTTACAATTTAGGTGATTCTAGCGCACCTAGGACCCGTTTCGTGAAAGGATTTAACTTGTAAAAAGAGCGGAAGTCCCTTTCTGTCTGATTTAAAGAGACTTCCGCTCATAATTTTGCAAGTTACAAGTTTTTATAAAGCTCGAATTCCCATGCACAAATACAATTGACTCCGACCACGCTACGTTTAAACCTCCATGAAAAACTTGGCAGGGCCAGGGTCTATAAAGTTCTTATAGTAAGGACTAGGTGCTCCGTATACTGGTTTTGTATGACGAGAACCGGGAATTTGTCAGGTATAAGTAGAATCGTACCGTCTCCAAAAACATCGCTCTTCATAACTCCCTCACGAGCCTTCATCAGGTTCACGTTGCCTCGCAGTGTATTGATCTCTCCATTGTGGGCGAGCACCCTGAAACCAACGAGAAAACATTTAAGGCTAGGTAGGTATGGTGATCTCATAACTCATAGTCAGTCAGGCTTTTAGACTTGGGGAAAAATAACTTTTTTTTTTCTTTATTGGAGAAACAACAGAAGTACAGTAAAAGTTAACGATAAGATATACACTTCAGAAGATGTGCACCTACGAGGGGTATTCAAAATATTCTCGGTATGAGAATGAAAACAAACAAGTACGAAAAGTTTGATATTTTTATTTTTCAATATACTCCCCCCCTATGTTCATACACTTAAAAGATCGATCAATTATTTTTTTTAATCCCTCGTAAAAATATTTTTTATCTTTCGTGTAAAAATGCTCCTCCACTGCCGCCTTCAATGCTTCATCGTCAGAAAATTTATTTCCACGCAGATCCTTTTTAAGATTGGGGAGCAAAAAGAAGTCGCTGGGGGCTAAGTCCGGACTATACGGTGGGTGAGTAACAGTTTTAAACCCACGTTCAACAATAGCTGCCTTGGCAATATGAGCAGTATGGACGGGGGCGTTGTCATGCAGAAGCAGAATACCTTTGGTTAACTTTCCTCGCCTCTTTTCTTTAATTACATCCTTTAATTGACGTAGAATGTTAGCGTAGTACTGTCCTGTGATATTTACACCTTTTTCTTTATAATCGATTAGTAATACTCCTTCACAATCCCAAAATATCGTGGCCATGACCTTGCCAGCTGAAGGGATGACCTTCAACTTCTTGGGATGAGCTGAACCCTTAATGTGCCACTGCATGGACTCTTGTTTACTCTCTGGGTCATAATGATGAACCCAGGTTTCATCTCCAGTAACTATTCTTTGCAGCACCTCATCAGGATTTTCACCGCACAGGTCAATAAAATCGGAACAACAAGCTACACGCATGTCTTTTTGAAGCCGAGTCAGCATTCGCGGAACCCATCTTGCACTTACTTTTGACATATTAAGATGGTCATGTATAATATCATGTACGGTACCAATAGAGAGATTGGTTACTTGTGCTATAGATTTTACCTTCACTCGACCATCTTCCAATATAAGTTTTTCCACTTTATCAATATTTTCTTGTGAAGTAGCTACTACAGGCCGGCCAGGTCTAGGGTCATCTTCAATACTCTCCCTTCCGCGTTTAAACTCGCTTGACCACTTTTGAATGGTAGATAAAGAAGGAGCAGACTCACGGTAAACACAATCCATTTCCTCTTTTATGGTTTTTTGATTTTTACCCTGTTTTGTCAAGAATTTTATCACGCATCGATGTTCTAATTTAGTTAACATTGTCAATTCGCACAGGATGTTCATGTTTGTTCAGCAATTGCAGAAAAACAAAAGACTATCTCGGTTCGAATTATACTTTTTTTTAATGTCAATGAATAAACCTTAGCGGCCAGTAACGAAAGAAATTTTAGAAGAGGTCGTAAGATATCAATACCGAGAATATTTTGAACGCCCCTCGTACCTCCTAAAACGCTCTCACTAAGAACTATGCATAATATAGGTAAGGTAATGCTACAGTAAACTTAACTAAACTTAACGCACACTAGCGACTAGATAGCAAGGAACAAAGCTATACAAAGAAATTAAGTTGTCTCAGCTAGACTTTCAAGGATTTGTTTTTGGAAACGTGCTCTGTTTGTGCTGAACTTTGGCCGATTGGCAAATGCGCAGCCATTCGCTAAATGTTTAGTAAAATATCGTTAACTTTTCGCGACGAATGACCGATGTGCGTGCATGCAGTGAGTGAGCAGTTCGCGACCGACACAACTTTAGGGTTCGCTACTGCTGAAGAAAGTTTATATTCCAAAGTGGACGCTCGAAGCGGAGCGTTCGGCGGGGCGTGCGGCGTGGCGTCGGGCTCACAAGTAATTTGAGCAGCGTGCACTAAGGCCGCTACTATACGTTTGCATTTGTTTAACATGCACGCCGCACGCCCCGCCCCGCTGCACGCCCAACTCGAGCGTCCACTCAGGCCTTACACTTAGAGTAGGTGTTGCATACGAAAATATGACTAACCTCAAGGGATGGGCTCGCTCCCAACTGGGGAAGGTGTTGGTGGAGAACCGGGTGTGCACCAACGCCAAGTATGTGGTGAACGCCGGGTTCGTCAGATCCTTGAAGTACTCCTGCGGTGCACAAAGTAAGGATATATTTTTGGTCTTTTATATTAGATATGAAATTAGGATACCAAGATTTCAATACTTCAATGGGACAGGAGGATCAAAACTGAAATAGTTTGATGCCTTATCGGCTATTTACATTAATTTAAGGTAAGAAAATATTAAGATCTAAACGTGAACATTCGCCTTCACCACGATCTCATTTATAGGCAAAATAGGAGTTCTTCGGAACCAAACGGATGAGATGTCTGTGTTATTTGCCAAAGCGGTGAGAATAGGAGCTAATTTAAATCTATTATTTGAGAAGAGATAGTGGGCGTGAGAGATTTCTAGGTCATATAGGGCAATCTTAGGATGACAAGTGTAACTTACCCATAGTTGGTTAGAAGTCAGCAATCCCTTGTAGACGACAGTCCTCAACGACAAGCTGCATATATAGAACCTCGCGCCAGGCACCCCCAGCTCATGCGACGCGCGCTTGCGCAGCACGAAGATCTGCGAACACATGAACAATTCCGAACACGGCCCACACAAACTAGACAAGGGAATATAGGGTGAATAAATTTACGTTCGCATGTAGACTGTCCCCGGTCCGGCCGGCCTCAGGACACGGTGATCTGAAAAAAATCCTCCAAGAGTTCCTTGCCTAAGCCTTCTAAATTTAAATACTCGAGTTTGAATTCGTAACGGATTATTACGAATTCATACCCTTTCTTTATTGGTGTGTTTTTGTCGTCCGCATGGTAAGGTCTTACCTGCCTGGCGAGTTGAGTCTCGTCTTCGATATCGCCGGTAACAAACACTTGTCGCATAAATGGCTCCGAGTTACGAGCCACCTGACCTGAAAGCCAGCCAAAATAGGCCATTACTAACTTTACCCCTGGTTGTAGGAAACTGGACTTTACGACACTTAGCTTGAAGTTACATTCACTTCGATGGGGGATGTAGTTTCGACATGGATAGATGGTTTTATTTTGATAACGCTACATAAACTTTCGAGTTTAGTCATAAATGCTTTGTTTATAATATGTATCTTAATATTATGATATTGATAACTATTGGTACGTACTGCTGCATAAGCATTTATGAAAATTCACATACTTTGTAGATATTTAAGTATTACTTATTTGTTTATCAAATTTGACCCAGATACTAAATGACAATTCGATTAACCCAGCGGTCGGCAACCTTTTAGCAGCCAAGGGCCACGTACTAGTTGACGCGGGCCACACTTTGTTAATATTTATGACTTTATCAAACATTGTCGTTTGTCAATATTACCATAGAGAAAAAAATACATAGAGTGCTCACTCCATACATCAGTTTTAGTACCAAAAAGACTATTAGCATCTAGCATCGAGTAGCGGAACTATCAGTACTGCTACTTGACAATAGATGTAGCACCGACCGGAAAGTCTTATGCTGTTGACATAAGACTTTCCGGTCGGTGCTACATCTATTGTCAAGTAGCAGTACTGATAGTTCCGCTACTCGATGCTAGATGTAGACACTGAAATTAATAGTCTGAACTGATGTATGGAGTGAGCACTATGTATTTTTTTCTCTATGATATTACATACAAAATAGCTAGGGAGGCTCGCGGGCCGCAAATGAGAGGCCGTCTGTTGCCGACCGCTGGTTAACCAATTGACTACCCAATCATCCTGCTTTAGTACGTACTAGCATTGTCTTGTACAGATTGCTTGAACAAATTGGAGCAATCGAATAGTCATTTTATATCTGAGATATAAAAACACGGTTAAATAAAATCCCATAAATGAATCCCAGTACCTAATGCAAAAATAAATTTAAAACTACTGTTATAAGTTTGTATCGTACGATTTTATGTTTATTCCTAAGCAATGTGTAAGTATAGACCAAGCTGATTTAGATTATATAGTTGTAGGAAAATCAACTATACATTTTATTACTTTTGCATATCAACATGAATGTGGTAAACCGCGATAATCATACGTCATACATAAGTCGAGGGATACAAACTCTTATACGGTCGTGAAAAATAATGGGGTATTCAATTTAACGTATTAATGACAACACCATCGATTAGAAAATATTTCCCAGAGAATAATTTACAACAGTTCGGTGTTCTTCGATATGTAAAACAAGCTAAAAAGCGTATAAAAACATATATTCTTCTATCTTTTTATTTAAAAAAATATTCTTAATACACTTGCTTTAATGCGCATTTCATGACTTTTATAGGCAACATTAACGTCTAACATTAAAGTCTTATAACAGTCTCATATAAAAAAAAATCGATGGTGTTACCATCAAAAGAGTACCCAAGGATATTATCAAGTATGGACCGAAGCGTAATGTGAAAAACCTCACTTGTGTGATCATGAATGTAGCGGTATGAACTCAAACAAGTAAGTTATGTTCACAAAATTCGTACACACTATAAAACCGTGACGTAATACGCATATCGTAATTAAATAGTGTAGAAATCGCAAAAGGACATCGGCTAAACAGATTATTTGCAGAGAGTCACAACCATTTGACCGCCGAAGACAACCACGGCTACAGTGTAAAATGAACTATCATGCATTCAAATAAGGTTAACTATGGCGCGTTATATAAAATAGTCGTGGTGTTTGAAATAGCGTATATCGTCACAGTGATAAAGTGTAATGTTAAAACGTAACAAACCAGATGGTCAAGCAACGCATGAGTCGCATGACCCGTCGGCCGTAACCCATTCTGTTTACTACGGTACGACCTGAAATGATCGCAAAAAAATCGCAACACCTGTTCTAAAAGACGCAATGTTAGGGGGAGGTCTACGAAACAAGGTAACGAGGGGGAGTACTTTTGATTATAGAATGTGCAAGTTGTAGAAAGTTTGCAAAAAAATTTAAAGTTTTCGGAAGTGTCTAGAAAATTTTATAAGGCACTATGGAAGTTTCAATTTCGGCAAAGGAAACATTGTTCTGCAAAGTGAAAAGTGAGTATATTCTGAAATTTTTCGCAAGTTTCTGAAACTTTCCGACTACACATTTAGTATTTTTCGTTAGTGGAATAAGGAACATGAATAAAACAGTTATTTTTGAATAATGTACAAAGAACGCGTCTGAAGATTAGCTTCGTTTCAGATATTACTCATTCTTGTAGATTAAAATTAACAAGTAAAAACAAAACATTTTTTTTTCCTAAGTAACTCCATCGTACTTATAGACTTCAAAGAAATAATTAGCATTATGTACCCAGCGTTAATGTATGCGTATTTAATTACTGTTTACTTCTTATCGCTGGCAGGTTTTATACGAAAATTAAAATTTAATTTAATTAACGTAATGGGATCGTTGTATTACTTGTATTAATCAAAGGTACTCCAACATAAACAAAATGTGTAACATCGTAGGACAAAATGTTAATGAATCCGACTCGTTCTGAATTTTTATAACATGCGATTTTAACAATCTAAAAACTTAGTACAGAAGCAATGAATCGAATGAAACATTTACAGTTCAATGTAGGTATCATGTTCCTATCTCCAGCGAAAATGTTGTTAAAAGATTCTTAAATAATCAAATTGGAATGTCTTGAAACGTATTTGGAGGACTATATGAATATACCAATCACTAATGAAACAATTTAGTCTCGTAGAAACAAAATTAAAAGCAAAATTAGTTTGCCGATTTCTATTAGGTACACGATTTAAGACATTCCTTGGAAAGAATTTTTCAAATCAATTTAAATTGCACGTTTGAATCTTCACTCCTGACAAAGGCCATTTGAAACATAAATAGCAACAATTGACTATCTCATAACAAACTACATTCTCATAACCAGAGAACGGACACTGGCTTACTTGTATTTAAAGTAGTATTAAAACTATTCGACCGTCGAAGTGATTATAAAAAATTGAGCTACCATCTTAAAGTTTGCCTCCATCTTCAACTAAGAAACGAAGGTGCCACTAACCGATGGTCGAGTTGTTGGTGGGCACGGTCCTCCAGCACAGCACACTGAGGCCGAGGCTCTCGGCCAGCTCGGTGAACTTCTTCTCTATGTCCTGGTGGTGAAGCTTGTCGAGGAAGAATATGCCGGTGGCGTATTTGCCGAACGGCGGCAAGTCCAGCTGGTGTGTGTCTCTGCAACGATGGCGATTTTGAGGTTATCGTATGTGTGGTTGCTCGTTCATTGAGGTTTTATGGAATAATAAAGTTTGACGATGTAAAATTTGGATTATAATTTAATTTAACCAGTCAGAGTGATAGGGAAACATTTAAATATTTGGTAACAGACTAATCTGATACAGATGTAGTGCACCTATTCCGTTAGCGCTCATTAGTCCGTAGATCGTAGAGCTCTCATGTGGAATCTCCATTAAGCTGGTTTTATACATGTATGCGTAATTATTATAACATCTAGAATGCAGTGGCCTGATGAATTCTTACCTGATTTACGTTAGATTTATTTTTTTGCTTTGAAACTTGAAACTGACCTTATTACATGGGCTCTTATGTCCTTTAAAGCAGGCTTCTCTATCTGACCCAAGAATTAATTGAGCTGAGAATATTTTAGTTCTAACGTTAATTATTTAGTTAATTACTCTGCCTGCCGAAATGTCAAGTATTTTACTTTAGTTCATCAAATGTGTGCCAACATAAAAACAGCCATGAAGCATTGTGTTCAAAATATTGCATTAAATAAAATGATTTAAACCGTGATATTCAAATCGTACAACCATAAACGATAACGCCGCTATAACACATCCCATGCACGCATACTTGATTAAATCTTAGCATAACCGCTGAAACATGTGACGTCTCAAGCTGTAATCGGGCCGTAAACAAACGATGTAAAGGTCAGACGGCGACGCGGAGCGCGCCTGCGCTAACGTGTGACGTCACACATCACGGCTATTGACCAAACTGGGATGTTCGTAACCATACCTAGTTACGGTCACATGGTTACATCGACACGGAGTGGACTGTGACAGGGTGGAAACTATTCAATGCTAATTTATAGGCATTAGTAGTCCAGGGTAGCAATGAAAGGGAGTTTCTTTTTCATTTGTAAAAACAGATGTTGGCTGGTGGTATTTACGAAAATACATACATGGGCAACGTCTAGACATAAAATTACCTACGATCGCAGAACACGCACGCTACAGTGCCGGAATAATTGAACAGCTGGTTTACAGATTGTCCTTATTGTGGAAGAGGGTAAAACTAGGGGTTGAATTTAGATCACGACCTTGCGTGACAGATTTCATAATGCCAGCAACGCCGCATAAGCGTCGTGACGTAACGTAAAAGTTGGACGGTAACTTGAAAGTTTCCGTAACATAGCTGAATTATCAGTTATCACTAACAGGCTCCTTTCTATATTTAGAATGTATCTTAATGTACTTAACGAAAACCAAATGCATATTTCATATCTATGTAATCCACAAAACGACCTTCATTGTTTTAGAAACCTTCGGTAAAATATTTAAGAATAAATTCGGCAAATACATAATGTAATACCTAGGTAAAATCAGTATTTTATCCCAAATCCGTGTTTTATATTTCAGTAGCTCACGTAGTGTTACGTAATCATACTTTAGTATATTATGTAAATGTTAACTGCGGTTATTGGAAGTCGAATGAAGGTTGATAGGTTCTCCCTAAAAATTTATCGTCACGCCATGTCTGATACCAATACATATAAGCTAAATTAATTTTCCAAGAGAGTCGAATAATATAAAGGACTAGAGAGAATTAAATATAATGGCGATTATGGGCCATTGTTGCCTTCTAAATAAGTAAATTGAATTGAATAATAATACTAATAGTTATGAGTTGTGTAGAGCGTTTATATATGCCACCAAAATGAAGCTATAAATTAATTCCAAACATACTTCAAAGCCACAAACAATGATCAACATGACACATGTAAGCCAAGTTAGAAGTGATGTTAATAATAACCGCACCATCAACCATTGATAGCTAAATTATAGTTGGATTTTCCGGGAGTGCTAAATACGACAATAACTGTCTCTGCGGTAAGTTTTAAGGGGCCACTGATTAACAGTCCGCCGGACGGAATCGGCCTGTCAGTTGTTCGGAACTGTCAAAATTTTGTTCTAACTGACAGGCTGATACCGTCCGGCGGACTGTTAATCAGTGGGCCCCTTAAAACCGCAAACTGAGTCACGCCGGTCATGTTAATTGCGGTGCAGATTTCCCTGTGACAAATTAAAAGGCTGCTGGACCGATTTAAGATTGCTAATTATTTTTTTTTGTATTACTAGGCATATATCCGTAGTTTATATAGTGGAAGGAATTTAGTATCCAGTCCTCCGTATACCATGGTTTTACAAATACGTATATCCTTTCTTATGTCAATTCGATAGTGGGACCGGTTTGAAATGTACAAGTAAAACCGGTTGAAGAATTGTCATATGGAAACTCTTGTCATGACCGTTTTGGGGAATTGCAAACATTGTAAGCTTCGCCTATTCATTTAATCTAGTGCCATGTAATTTAAATTAGTATTGTTTTGAATCTGACTCTATAAGACGCCAGCCTAGTGTGGCAGTCATAGGTTAAGAAAAACTTGTACACTTTTTGGCAAATAAACTATTTTTATTTTATTTTTAGGGTACTCGATTTTTTTTTTTGGTATTTGATTTTAAGAATTGTTGTTATAGCTAAAATGTAATTCAAGGATGTTTTCATTTAGATTTTTGGGACAATGAGCATAGATGATCATCATCATCAACTCTGCTATTTCCATGTTACTAATTACAATTCGTTTTCCATTTTATTTTGTCACATGCTAGAAGCACATGGAGCGATCGACGGGGCGACGACGCCGGACTAAAACGGATGGTATGCACGGCCGTTCTGGACGCGCGCCAGGCGGGACATTCACGCAACTTAGGCTCAGCTTAGCTGACAGCTTTTAATTGCTGTTGGAAGAAAAAAGGACGTTTTTGCGTTAAGTATTTGTGTATGTACATCGAAAAGTATTTATGAGGATGGGGAAGTGAGATTTACTTTTAGAAATGCGGCGAGTGTTAGTAATCGACTAACGCCGTTATTCATAAACGTCTGCTAAGTTAATCAGCTGATGATCATCGTTTGTCCCTCTCTATGGCATAACGACAGATAAGGACAAACGACGATCATCAACTGATTAAGTTAGCAGCCGTTAATGAATAACGCCATAAGAATATACTCCATATTACCTCACCATGTTGTTTCAGTATACACTTTTATTTATTTATTGTCGTAACTACTGAAAAAAAAAACACAACATATGATTTTGTTTATATATAATAGGCATAAAAACTTAGAGCAAGAAGTAATCCGCCAACTTGTAATTTCCAAGCAAATTAATAGTTAAGTTACTTACTGCGAGTAGATAAATATTTTCTCTGGCTCATAAACAGCAAAAGTAAATGCAGTGATAAATATAGAAGTCGCATCATAGGTGTGTGTGAGTATACTTAGTTTGCGTTGACACCACACCACCCGCGTTGACAAATGTATTATTTGACTCTAGGCGTGGGAAGTATTGAAAATAGCCCTGTAAATGGGCACTTCGTAGCTGCATCCTGTTATTGATCTGAACATTGCGCACATCGCATGTGGAGAAACTTTTAGTTGTGTTCCGTCAAAAAGGCAACTGCGTTTTATTGACCTACCTTCCGTAAAACGACAGGTTATGTCATTTCGAACTGATTACCCATTAAGGCAGGGACATACTTATCCCACGTACGCAACGTATGCAATGCATTATGACAATCTGAAACCTGAAAGTTGTATGCTTAGAAACATACTTGTCATGCGTTGCGTATGATAAGTATGTTTCTAAGCATACAAAATCAGGGTTCAGATGTCATAATGTATTATTGCATACGTTGCGTACGTGGGATAAGTGTGTCCGAAGCTTTAAGGTGGTATTTACTATTAATAGTTCTAGGAGGAGGAGGCATTTTGCTATTTGTAGGTACGAATAGGGTTCTAAATTTTTTGGGTTATAAATAACGCTTTTGCACGCTATGATCACGACAATCAATATTTCTATAAGTTTCTACGGGTTCTCAATCTTGAGAGTAAATGCGTCATTATATGTTATACTTAAATAAATCGAGGTTAATTGCAGAGTTCGACACGTTACGTAATGACGACATGGTGTTCGGCAAATAAAACAATCATTGCCGATAACTCGAAGCCTAAAAACATGAGATACCATAACGAGATACAACTAGTTCTTGGTGGACCCATAACTCACAATTACGTCAATTATATCAGTAAGATGTTTATACAGTTTACTCAAAATACACACCACATTTAATGACAGGCAATCTTTGGTTAATATCTATTTTCGGTAGCTGTATCAGTAACAACACCCCAATTTGCTTAAAACCAGTAACAAAAGCGATAACTTACCCTTGAGTACCTAATTAATCACAAATCGCTTTCTTTTTAATCGTTTGCTATGCCCTTTAGACAGCGAAACACTAAGCACGGAAAAGGCGAACGGCATAGCCAAGCGCTAACATTGGGTAGCACTAGATCTATAAAATAAAAGTCAATGAAAGAGTAATACACTCCAGTAATGTCTAGATTTCAATAATGCCAAAGTTCGATACAAATAAAAGCTCGTTATAGCGTACAGTACAGTATAACACGGCGCTCGATTGACCCAAATAGTGGAGTAATCAATACAATATTCCTCTATTAGAAGACGATGACAGTCAGACTCAGACTTTAAACAATGGGTTGCTTTAGAATTTCGTAATATAAGAGATGTTTTTATTATATTTAATTAAAATAAATAAAATGTATCAGGGTTATAAAACACGTTGCCTATATTAATTGTCACAATTAATTCTTGATTTACATCAAATTTCATAAATCCTTAATTGAAACGACAGTACCAGTTCATTGTTTTCTGAAAATAAACTTAAGACTCATATATACAACTGTCAACTACATAAATATACGTCTATGTATACGCCATATATATGGCATAAAATAATACATATATACCTACTTATACAGATGTTAACTATTAAAGTTTAATTAATTTGGATAATCTCTACCGCACTTGTACAACTTACCACGGAGGCACGGATATCAATTAAACTTTTCCTATCGATTCATCAAAAGCGAAGGAGAAAGATGTTTTCTGCAAAATGTTGAGTTTTCCATCTTAACATAATATATCATAATATTTTCCATCAACACAGATTACCATAATATATGTCTATTATGATATGTAGATTACCTTTATTACTAGTATTGCAGGAAATATTAACCTAGTGATAACTAAGTACCTAATACCAATTTAAAGGAGTATTATAATTTATAATACATAAGTAGCTGCTATTGTATTGTTTGCTTATCATTTCATCCTTTATGATAAGGATTATGAATGCGTGTTCATTTGTTTATTTTGAAAGAAACAACGTAAAAGAGGAAAACGGTTTACATTTACAGTGGGGCCTACTAAGATAACGCAAAGTTTTCATCAACACGAATTAAAATGCTGTAAGGGAAGGGCTAATAATATCAGACCAAAACCTCCATAATTATAAGAAACATCATAACTCATAGAAAAAATATTTTTTGTCCCTAAGTATACATATGAAGAAAAATAAGTCGAAATGTACTTATAATATGAAATCATTGCATAAGAACTCACTTCATCGGAAGCATCATTTGGAACCGTCAAATTGTTCTAATAGTTTCTATACTACATTACATACATACATACTAGTACTTAATAGAGGCTAAGTAACAGCAACAAAAATGGGTGACTTTGTAAAGGGCCTCCACAGAAAGTAACCCGTTATCATTGTATTTGTGTGTAAAATGCTGTTCAAATACTCATATATAGCCTCTAGACGATTAAGATTCTGTTAAAAAGGACTTTGACATGGATATAGAGGATTAAGTCGCAGACCTTGATGCGGTATCGCCGTGCCGGCGCGCGCGCTGGTAGATTGTCTTTATCTGTGTCTGTTTACAATTTACTTTACACTTCGTCAAATCGTGTGGTGCTAGGTCGAACAGATAGTTTCTGGAGCATAGTATTGCACTATTGTAATTCGGGCGATTTCCCACAACTCGACGACTGGCGCCTATTTTGCGTCACACCACCAAAGCGAGTTGGTGCATGTTAACTACTCGGTTTTCTTTTTTTCAGTTGTTACCACCGAAATATTGTAATGTTCAATACTGCTAAAAAGACTAGATAAATATAAAGAGGGAATAACTTTCGTCAACAAGGTGATTCAGTAAAATGTGTGTAAAAATAGCGCTTAATTGTTTTGCTGTTCGTGGCCATATTAAACTGATTTGTGTAGAATTATGTAATACCTACTTGTACCGATAAAATTATTCAAAAATGTTTGTTCAGTTGTAGAGCCGTTTACAGAAACGGCTGTCGATGGAAAAAATAACCCAGTGACCGTTTATGTAGTCTAGGTATTTTTTTCAGTACTGAACTTAGAGCATATTGAACAGTAACATATTTTGATGGGAAGAACTGAGAATAAAATTCCCACTAGCTACCACAAAACTGAGTTGAGAAAGGCATGCAACTACTGGGAATTATTATTCTCCGTTGTTACCACTGGTAACAACTTGGCGGTAACTAGTAGGAATAACTCGATTTTATCAATTCGCAGTAGCACTGGCCGATTAGTTAGGTACTACCGACAAATATAAATATCCGAAAAAAGATATTATGTCCATCTCACAGGAGTCGCAGGATAGTACAATACAATACAAATCCTCTTTATTGCACAACCTCAGAATAAATGTTCATGGAAACACAAATATGAAATAATACATGAAGACAGAGGTAAACAACAGGCAGCCTTATCGCTATAGTCTTCAATTGTTGATGTTATCTTTGCCCCCAATGTTAATACCTCATACTGCATTACCCGATAATCCAAGTTTAATGCTTCATGCATTAATTCGGCATGTTTTGATGATTATCATCAGCCCGCGGTGTGATCGAGGGAGCGAGATCGTTCACGAATTTCACGATACGCTGATAAGTGATAACATTTGCGCACCACATTGACACTTGTTATCCAATAAATACCAGATTTAAACGATTAGATAACGATTTACGATGTCATCACTTATCTAATTGAAAATACAAAGATTATTCCTAGACACAATTTATTTTTTGCTCTGACCGATTTAAATTGTTCCGAGGTTAGTCCATTACGGCTTGGAAATTAAATCTTAGATAAAGTTTATTTTCCGCTAGATCCAATTGGGCCAAAAATGAATGAAATGCTTAAAGTCCATAAGTTCAATTCCACTAATATCGTTATATAAAATCAAATTCTTAATTTAGATTGGTACCTTTTTAGTACACAGCGTAAGTAAACAGTCCGGCAATAAACAAAGTGTTTATTTGTAATTTGCAGTTGTCCGGCCAGTCATGCGTTGATTTATTCCATTCATTCGAGACTGTCATTCCCGGCACTTCCCGAACCCTCACATCACTAAACCAGTATAAGAATGACCTTAGCACTGTAACAGCCGAGGAAAGTTTAATATTGTTTATAGTGGTTGTTCTGCGCTTGGTAAGCGAATGTAATGCAGTCAGCAGTCAAACGCCAGACGTAGTTGGCAGAGCTGATAATTTGTTTTCTAACCCACGTAACTAAGTCTTCCTTTGATACGAATAATAGTTGATTATTTAAGAAGACATATTTTAGACTGTAGCAGGGACTGCCCTATAGCACTGTGATGGTGGTCAAGTCCTAATGGTAGTAATATGTACGTTGTTTTAGGAGATTTTACCTAATGTTTGAGATCCTATCCATATATTTTTAAGAGAATAACGAACAACGAAACTGCAAGATAGTTACTTAAGTTCTCGGTTTTTACGTAGATTAGTCAAATAGTCACGTAGAGATTGCAAAGGATTAAGGAGACATACAAGAATTTTATAAAAGGAAGTGAATAAATCTTATTAATGATAGGTATTTAAAATAACTACCGATTGTCCGCCTTGACCTACTTTAGGGAAGACCTTGAGGGCCGGCCCAAAACGACGATTCTGAATAGAACCTATACATCTCAGCTGTTTGTTTTATTAGAGTCAAGAGGCTTGTAAAAGTAGAATACTTATAAAATTAACACATATATTTAGCTTTAGCCAACGTATCAGATAAACCTTTTCTTGATTGTGTTTTCTGAATTCTGATACATCAACACCATCGTCACCATCATACTTGTATAAAAAATAATCTACTTATTTATATAAAACATATCAAAAACAACGGAGTAGGTACCCCAGGGAAAAAGGCTTTCATTTGTAATAGAAGCAAAATTATATTCAGTTATCTGGATTCGACGGAAAAGTTTTACTCTTACCTATGAATATTTGCTAAACGAGATACAAACTTTTAAAGTTCGGACAGACTGACAGGCGGTGTACGCTGAGTAATAGGCTCCCGTTGGTATCTCGGATACGGAACCCGCAAAATATTTTTCTAAAATCCCTCAAGTCAAGTGTCAATGAATAGTCTAGCGATTAATTACTACATAACAAACTATTATCGCACCGGGTATTATACAGTCGATAATACGTAATAGTATGATAGCTGCTAATGCTAATAGGATTAATACTTACCTATACGTGAAATATATTTTTATTGTACACACATTGTTTTGTAATTGTTATCACACCGTATACCATTTGTATATCTAATCATCAACCACGACTGTTTTGCATGTTATGATGATGCAAATAATTTGACGACATTTAAACTACAAAAGTACTACAAAAGTATCATCACTGTAACGTAAGAAAAAGCCAACTATACCAGCAAGTCATCAGGTACGCTAAATTTCAAGTCTAGTCTAGACACTCGATACCAGTACGGTTACCATGAGTTTGTCACTGACATAAACGCCGTCGAGAACGTAATTTACTTTCTATACATCTCGCTCGCACTCGCATATTAGTGCAAACGGGATGTATAGAAAGTAAATTACGTTCTCGACGGCGTTTATGTCAGTGACAAACTGAGGGCCTACCGCGAAACACGTTCTACGTGTTGCCTCTCTGTTGCACTTGTAAGTTCGTACGTAAGTGTGACAGGGAGGCAACACGTCGAACGTGGTTCGCGGTAGACTCTCTGATGGTAACCGTACGGTAAGTAGAGTAGATAGGTTAGCGCCTGCAGCCAGGCTGAGCACTATCCATTTGATACACATTTTACCATTTCTGGATTAGAAGCATTAAGCCTTTATTTTTGATTTGTTTTTCGGGTTGTAGAGTGGACTGCATTACTTACGCATTATTTACTTGTAGTTTGCGAGTCAGTTATCATAACATTTTTATATAATATCATATCTATAATATTACGATTTTTTCCAACAAATATGTATTATCAAACTATTCCACAATATAGGGAATCATGCAAAAAAGGTCATTAACCTTTTATTACGAAATGTTGGTCAAAAACAACATAACTTTAACGCTTATTTTCGTTTTTTTTAAGGAAGTAATTTTTTTTACTATTTTGTGCGCTAAAGGTTAAATTTTATTGTGTATTTGCGTTGTGATTGCTGGAAATCATCATTTCTTCTCATTGAAGGTGTCGGGTCGAACAATAACCAACAACAATGTCATTACGAGTTGACGATCTGACGATTGTCTAGATTTTCTCAAGCGTTTTTCAATTCAACCTTTGCATTTTAGGTACTTACCGTGGTTCACAAATGTAATAAATCACGGTCATAACAAATAAGATACGGTTATTTACACACATATGTCAATGTAACTCGATGTTTTATCTGCAATCGTATAGTATATATTTAATATCCTCTTCACAGTCAATGAGGTATAAGTAAACTTGTCAATTACCTATCAGGTTAGATGCCTGTGATGTGAGATGTGACATTTAGCAGACGGAGGATAAATGTTTATGTGTACAGGCCGCGATTTACTGCGCACTTCTGTAAGTAGACATAGCAATTCGACATCCTCTGAAACATTTCTTAGGTGTAAACCAAATCGTTATTTCAGATATGCTTAGTAAACTACTTATTATAAAGTTCAAACTTTTTATTTTGATTACCTCTTGGAATATTTGGAATCGGTTGTGTTTGGAATGTTGTTTTATAATACCGAACATTCTAGTGTACTTAACAATCAATATTAATAAATACGATGTGATTGCCAAACATTGAAACCCGTTTCTTGTTCTGATTCATTAATTTGGTCAATATACAATACTTTGCTGGATCAAACCGCTGAATAACATTATAGCGCAGATACATATAGCTGGTCAACCAAATCTTGTCAGTAAAAAAATGCGGGAGATTCAAATTTTCTATGGGACAATATCCCTTCGCGCCTACATTTTTCAAATTTGCCGCCTTTTTCTACTATCAAGATCTGGTTGACCAAGTATAAGAACAATAATTATCTCAAAAATGGACGGCAAAGTCGAAGTTGCCGGTTAAAAAATTGGTCGCGAAGTGCGTAGTTTATGGTTAGTCAAAAAATTAAAAAGTTTAAAACATTGCAGTCTCGATTTCGGGACTGTAATGTTGCATACAAATTCCATTATTTAACGAGTGCCAAACTTTTTAAAACTTGAAATGGCCATATCAAATGAAGGCATAGGTCCAATTAAACAGCCAAACAGATGATCAGCACTTATTATTATAATTTTGGTACCGTGACTATTTAGGTGTTTCAAATAGGTTGGCGTATTTTCAGCAGAAAATACACTTCTTTTTTTTTAAACGCGGCAAAGCAAATATTTTCAATGGTTTTACTTTTTTCTGTGATAATTAGACCGTTGCTCCGGTAAATAATTTCTATTTCTTGCACCATTTTTGAGAAAAGCACTATATATGACTCGGCTGGAAGGCTACTTGCTGGCTTCGGATTCAGATTAAACGGACTCCCCTTAGCCAGCAAGTAGCTCCTTCCGAACCTCGACAATAATGTACTATTGTTTAACGGTGTTATTTATAACTTAACTAAAATACTTATTTAGCCATATATTTTTCAATACTAAAGAACTCTAATTCTATTATAGTCTCTACTTGCCGGTCTCGTTTTCTTTGGTATGGTAATTCTTTCGCCATGCTCCATGGTCAATCAACAATCAATTGTTATGTTATGAATAGATGAAACTACGAGCAGTACACTACATTGTGACCGATTACTACAAAAATGTGAAGGTTTTATGCTAATGATGGTACTGCACAGAATGGATAATACCAGGTGGACGAAAAAAGTATTCGAATGGATACCTAGAGATGGGAAAAGAAAAGATGGAGGCCAAAGGAAAAAATGGCGAGACATTTGTACGGGTTGGGCCAGGCTGGATGCAAAAGGCCAGAGAAAGGCAATTGTGGAAAGAAATGGGGGAGGCCTACGCCGCTGAGGCGACTTCTACCGAAATATTATGTCATTGTTAAGTATGTATTGCAAAGTTTATTTATTTTATTTTATTATAATGATGATACTGATGTGGTATGTTTTGAAGCTACAATAATTCAGGATATAAAATAGAATTCGCAATCTAAAAACAATGTGGTCCTGTAATGCAATAAGATAATACCATTACCTAAGCTATAATGAAAACAGTAGACACAACATATTATATCTAATGTGTAAAGCTTACATACTTGATTAAAATAGATAACTTGAAGATAACCACCCAGATAGTCGCTGATAAGGAAGAGAGATCACGATTAATAAATTTATTACGCGTAATACTTATCAGATAAAGCTATAGTCAAGTGCGGAACGCGATGTGATTGAATTGGCCAGCTATCTTGGAAAAAAGTTCCATTCGGTAAAATTCCGCCGTTGCAATATTTTTGTGTTTGTTCAGTTTGTGTCATGAAAACTGGTCATGAAATCAGTGAAATGTATGCTTAAAAATTGGCCCGTAAATTTCTAAATACCTACCGTTAAAGTTTGCTTATACATAAATTATTGTAATGATAATGACGCGGTCAAGTCATTATCATTACAATAAAATATGTATAAGCAAACTTTAACGGTAGGTATTAGACATTTACGGGCCGGTTTTTAAGCATACATTTCACTGATTTTAGGATTAATTTTCCTTTTTTCTTATAACTATCAACGTGTGTGTTAAATATGATGAAATAAATAAGAAAATGACATTTCCACAAAATTGTTTCCATAAATCTAAACTATCTAAAGGTTTAAGCCGAAAACCAGTTTTCTAAATAGAAAAACGTAAATGCCAACAAAATGCGCTCAATGAGCTGTTTTATTTTTACTCTTTCTGGTTTGACTCTTTTACGTATGTAGGTATGAGACCACAACTACCGTTTATTAAACGTATTCTCTCTCGGTCTTAATAACTTTGAAAAATATAGGTCCAACAACCTAGATCCCGATCATTTTGATCTGCATCCACGTTTATGTATATTCTATTTTGAATATTAGCTACGCAAACGAAATTCATGATGTTCAAACGTTAGGTTTGTCATTGTCAGCTAGTGAATATTCAGAACCTCTTCTCAGCTTGTTATCACTTGCAACAATGAAACTAAATAGCCCGACCTCAGCAAGTGATAACCAGTGCTACTCGCACGTAGCAACGAGACGCCATAATTAACGACTAATAGATTCTCGCAATTCATTCCGATCATATCAGGTTACAGCCAGACGACGATCCACTTCGTTGAATAAGTACAGAGGGGCTACCGCGAAAACCGATATTTGCAAATTGCGGGGATCTTTCTCTTTTACTCCAATGAAGCCGTAATTAGAGTGACAGGGAAAAATGCCCACAATTTGCGAAGTTCGATTTTCGCGGTTATAGCCCAGAGTAGGTACAGACGAAAGTAATTTGAAATCCGAATATCTGCTAAATCTCGAGCGAGATTCAAGGTGAAAAGTTAAATTAAGGTCGAGTTTAGTGAAAGAGATAAAAATCGACAGAAATTTTAATAATTTAGTCAAATATTAAATTTTAAGAAGTGCCCAAAAACGTACAGGATTTATAGACATTTAGATAATTACCTATTTCGACAATTCATTATTGGAGATATACGTATTTGAGCCAGATTAGAAAAACAACAAATCGGACACGTTCTTGAACACTCCAAAAATGAGCGCCAGAAAAAGTGGATCCTAAAATAACCATCCATCAACTCTATTGCGCATTTCTATTGAAGATAAGTTTGCATTTTTAGCCGAGACGTGATTGTAGACGATGATAATAAGTTGGAAGGGACTTATCGTTATTACGCTCCAACCTTTGAAAGATAATTTAAAACATGGTTGATTACGAACTTTCAAAACATTACATATTATACATACATACAATTGCCATAAATTACATTTAAACTCGAATAACATTACTCTCGCATGAATCAAATTAAGTAGTCTGTATAACATATGTGAAATCGTAAATTGAATTTACATTTCAGGAATCAGGAATGGTCATTCGAGAGCCCGACCACTTTATTCGATATAATATGTCATCTAATTACGATTCAATTTGTATTGGTTTGTGAATTCCTGAAGTCTAATATAATCTGACTCGGAGATTTGTAACAACTACCCGTCACAGGTCAGACTTAAAGCGGTTTACAGCGGGGGTAGGTTTTGTGAATAGCAGCGCTGAAGAGGCGTGGGTGTGGAATGCTGAATCAAATGTAGTCTGTTTGCTGATATGTACTACCTAATCGAATACTTAGGAACGGAATTGTTTTGTTTATATAGAGTCATGTTGCTGATTCTGAGATTGACGAGCACTTCAATAGCAGAGATAATGGACTGAATATAGCTGACACAGGTTGTGACATATCATAACAATAACAATATAACAATATTTTATTCATAATAAATGTTTAGCAGGAACGTTACAGTGAGCCCCGCACTAGGCATGGCCTGTATCGCGGGAGTAATGAATTCATGATCATCACGAGTTACCAGAAATAAAATGTATAATTATACTAAACATAAGAATAGGAATTATTTAGGAAAGAGAGAGGAGTGTGTACTTGTATATGTGTAAGGTTGTAGTGAGGAGGTAGTGAAAAGTGTAACAGTGTGTGTGATATTTATGTACAAATCTTTCGCCAGTTGTTATTAATATAACAATACTGACTACTTTTCTTTGCACAATTATCGAAAGATTGGAGACTATTTATACGAGTTTCGATGTTTTGTGAACTTGAATTGGTTTACGGTAGGTACAAAATTCTTATCACCACCCTCCGACTTAATGATCATCGGTCAGATCACATCTATATCTAGTCCAACCAAAGTAGTGAAACTTACCACGCATGTAATACAGTAACTACATAAAACTTGTACACACAAAAGTGTTGACACAAAAGTCTCGACTATTAAATGAAGTCCCATTTACCGCTTCATTTCATATTCACCATAGCGTGCATATTGTACTAAATCCATATCTCGACCATAAAGTAATCCAGTACATGGTATTTTTCTTGTTAGTGCATACTGTACAAGGTTAATATTGCTATAATCGTGGCAATGTTATTTGTCGCGATCACAACTGAATATAAAACTCAAATGCACTAAATTTATTCCGCCATAACGTGCAAACTTAAAGCTATCATTTCAACAATAATAATCTAGTTGCAATTGTTTGCACGTTAACATGCATGCAACTTGTTTACGTACACTGTACTTGTTAATAAAATTACCATACCTAGTCGTGATTATGTTATTTGCCTCATCGCGTGTCTCCCTCGTTGTGGCGACAGGCCGTGAATAGATGAAGGTCGAATCAATGTCCCCGTTCGGAAAGACCTCTAATGGCATGCCCTATTGATCTGTCTAATTTCTGACAGCGACCAATTAACACTAATAGTTTATTCAAAATCCATTAACATTCTTGCTAAGATCAAAATATCGATTTATAGGTATTGATAATTTTAGACACTTCGCGCGCACGGCTTCAGTTCTTCCGCAGTCGACTGTACCAATTAGGAAAAGGTCTGTAAATAGTAAATCACGTACTGCTGAAAATCTTGGTTCCTAAGTAAAAATGTTACGATTCTGTTCTATAGTAACGAAGATTTCTAAGATCGTAGCTAAGTGTTTCTTTCGGCTATCATCTCAGAACGTTTTAACTAAACAACAACATTGTAAATTGTCTCAACAACCATAAGTCAACAAAGCTATACCCATAATACTAAACTAGGAAAAGGTTGTCAGGTTTCTGTTCGACCGAATGGTTGACTGGTAGTAGTAGTATGGTAGAGAAAGATTTAGCCTTAAGGCATCAAGTCCGCCATGTCACATGTGCAATAAAGTTTAAATCAATAAACAAACCGCAATCCCAAGCGCCACTGCCAGTAAATATCCAGCAAGTGATTTACAAAGAATATAAATGACACCGCGCATAGTAACCCAGCGACAACCAACAGAATATGAAAAGCATTAATTCAGATATACTGCGTAGTTTATATATTGCGTCTCGCAATACGAGTATGTGCACCTATACAGCAAGGATACCATTTATTTTTATTTTATTTTATTTATTCAAACATATTACACAGTATTACAGTGAGACACTAAGGCACTGTGGAATGTATACAATATGATTATTACTTATTCTAAAACGTTAACATAAAGTTGTGTTATACAATAACAATAATCTTAAAGACTAACTGAAGACGGACGATCATCCATCGCCTCACATAACCTCTTACATTCGTCACATACCATCTTCCAACTACTGGCAAAAACATCGCAGTCAGGTGTTGACTTGAGAAGTGCGTTTAGGTACTGTAAGGCGCGAACTAATGGTGAGTTCCTATACGCCACAGTGCGCGCTTTAGGAACTGCCAGTAAGTCGCGATTACGTGGCCTAAAATGAGTTTTGGATTGAAACAGAGGGGGCACAAGAAGGCGTACCAGTTGCGAGACCAGCTGTGGACAGTCTGAATCCCCACGTATTATTCGGCACGCCCCATTATCTATGTGTGCTCTTGATCCAGCTCTGGTTGGGGTAGGGTTATCAAACTAGATTGGGATATGAATGGATTACATCGCCCGATTACGTGCAGTGACTGAATGGACCGGAATTATTTTTATGAATCTGTTTGTTCCAACCGAGAGTACATCTCAGTCGGAAAAAAACCTAAAACTACTGGATGGAATGCTATGTACAGTTAACATCAAAAATATAACTGACTAAGGGTCGGTTGCACCACAGACTACATATATACAGACGCTGCTATCCCATACATTCAAATGTGACCGCCTAAAAGCGCACCATTACCAGATGGCGTCACTGAAAAAGCACTGTTGCCTATCATGGATACAAGATGGCGCTGTGTCACATCCAAATCATAGAATTCCTAACGACATCTATACGTCTTCATTGAAAGTTAGTAGACATATGTCGTTGCCAACGATTAGAAGTAATCAACAGATGTCGCTTTATAGCGTATTGAATAAATCATGAATCTAGTTTAAAACTGGATCAAGCATGAGGGGTGGAAGGAAATGACCGAACAGGATAGTCTTATGTATCTTTCAGTAGGAGTAAAGAGAGTTCGGGTACTTAAGGAGTACAGGGAGGGAAGGGAGAGGCAGGGTACAGAGAAATAGCGTAGCCAAACGGTATAACCATAAAGTAATTTCGGAAAACGATACTGTGGTGATGATAATATTTATATATTATAAGAATGCTACATAAGTCTTGCCGAAACTATTTAAACCGGCTGAAAATAAATACCTGTCATAATAATTTTGCGCATGCTACCATTGGTGCATGGCAAAAGGATTAGACATTACTACTGGCGTAAGTCCGTCTATATGCCACCATGCCACTGGTACTTGAGCGTTTCTTTATATTTTTTTAATCCAATTGCTCAAAAAGTTTAGTTTTTGTAGCTGCAAATCGTGCGTAAAGTTTGATTTTTTTACACTAGTGCTAAAAAGTAATCTGATTGATACATTTTAAATAAATGAGTATTATGCGAGACCCGCTTATAAATGACCCACCTGAACAACGCGCGATTGGGCATAAAGGAGTATTATTCGAGACCCAATAGTATTACTTGAACAACGCGCGACAGAATGAAGCTGACGTTCGTACAATACACTTTATACACTTAATATAAATGTAATTAATTAGATATATATCAATATAATGAAATAACAAAAGATTCATGTTTTTTTACATATAGCTGGTCAACCAAATCTTGTCAGTAAAATAAAGGCGCGAAATTCAAATTTTCTATGGGACGATATCCTTTCGCGCCTACATTTTTCAAATTTGCCGCCTTTTTCTACTGTCAAGATCTGGTTGACCATGTATAATTATATGTTCTGAAAATTAATTTTATTAATTTTAATAATACAATTTCTCTTCAATTGGCATAATGCTGACAACAGTGACAACAGAATCCACATTGAAAAAAATGGCAATTAAAAGTAAAACTTTTTTTATTCCCTTCCCGCCTTTTTTATTCAACATTTAAAGTGATTTATGTTTGTAAGTAATTGCCAAGAAAGCATAAGTTATTAAATAAAAATGAGTGATTCAGACGATTTTGGAGTTAATTTAACGCCACCAGATATCAAAGCAAAGGCATCCGTTGTAAGTGACAGGGCTATAACCGCGAAAATCGAATTTTGCAAATTGCGGGCATTTTTCTCTGTCACTCTAATTACGCCTGCATTGGAGTAAAAGAGAAAGATCCCCGCAATTTGCGAATTTCGGTTTTGGCGGTAGCCCCTCAGTATATTTCCGGAAAAATCGAAAGCTCGGTACTCGTGCAAAATGACATACTTCTCGCACTTATATCGAAAACTACTATTTTTTGCCATTTTTTATATTGTGATCTTTTTTGCCACTTTTGTGTTATTTGTACTCAAATTCACGAGCTCTTTCGATCCTAATGAGATAAAATACCTCAATTCATGCTCAATTCACTCTTATCGTGCCTTCTAAAAATTTACGATACAAGTTGCATTGCAATAACTATAAAAAAGTAACTGATTTGACTAGTACGAAAATACCCTATTGTAACAATACGATGCGACGTTGTCGAGTTAAACTGGACTCGCTTCGCAGTAACTCATAGCAGTTTGGCAACGTCGCGTCGTGCTTTTATTTTTAAGCAACAGATTTGTACATGATTTGTACCATCTTAGTACCTATACATACAAAGATATGTTTTCATAACGTTCCTTTTCAACTTCTCCCATGGCAAAACCCGTACCTATCAAACCTGAAATTATTATACAAAAGCATTTAATGTTTGTTTTAATAAACTTTTTCTGTTATAATTAGAATAAATATATCTAATTTTGCTTATATTGACCAGGCAGGTGTTTGTATCACTAATTATGTGACCTATAAGTATAGACAGACAACAGCGTGCACAGAAACGTCAAAAACGGCATCAAGTAATGATTATTGCTATTTTAAAATTAGTCCCCTACTTCAGGGTAATGTTATACGCCTGTTCCTTAAAAAAGCTGAGGGCCTACCGCGAACCACGTTCGACGTGTTGCCTCCCTGTCACACTTACGTACGAATTTACAAGTGCGACAGAGAGGCAACACGTCGAACGTGGTTCGCGGTAGGCCCTCAGAAATGGACACTGAGGCATAATTATCATTATTTTGGAATTTAAGTACTATATAATATTATTTGTAGTCTTTTGGAATATCATATTTTATTTGAACTAATAATATTGTATAATAATAAATCATAAAAGCTCTATTTAGGGACAAGAAAGAACTTTCAACGGCAACACTAAAAATAAACTGTCAAATAGTCAAGTCGCCACAAAGCGGCACCGCGTTTGTTGGTTGACTTTGCTTTGTTTCTGTTTATACAAACTTATTAATTTCATATTATAGCTTCATTTGAACTATAGTACAAGTACGTGAATAGAATACCTAGACGTGTCTTGCTTGGTGCAGTTGCGTAGGTATGCTAAAAGGAAAGTTGGAAGACCGATGTGGCGCTTTAAAGACTGTGCTAAGCGTGACATGTGCCCAAAATGTGGAAGGTCGTGCCGCTCACGCATCGGCCTCCACAATCACCAAACCCGTTGTCTAAACAGCAATGCATAAATCGTCTGCAATAGACGAAAAGACCTGTGATGATGACGTGAATTGCCGATGTAGTAACGGAACACTACTAATGGTAAAACCTACATATCAATCTGACAGTGTCTACTGTTTGCCAATAAATGATAAAATTGATAAAAATTAACACTTCAGGTAAGTTTGTTTTGAATACAAAGGTTAATTAAATAATTTATCACCACACCAACTGGTAAAGGCCCCCTTGATTGTTCAAATACTAATGAGAAAATTGCATTTATGATTTATCCCACATGTGGGGCAAAGTAATCAGATCTAAATTTTGAGTTTCCTTATGTTAGCTGGTAGAATTTACTTTTAAATGATGATTTTGAATTATAAATTCTTTATAATGTTCATGTGGATTTGATTTTTTTGGTATTTTATAGTTGGTATTTTCCCTGCATTGGCATGGTGATAAATTCTGTGTTTCATTAGGTGGCAATGTTTGTTTAACCCTCGTGCCTTGAATTCTCACAACGCTCAAGATTCCACTTCTCGAACCACTCGCTACGCTCATAGTTCAAATCTTCTGCTTGCCCTGGAATCAACATTAGCATGAGCGGTTAAACAACTGCTTTGCCCCCTTGCCCACTAATAACTATTGTCAAGTTTTATTTTAACCCCCCATGCTAATATTGATACCCGAGCAAGCAAAAGATTCCAAAGTATTTAGAGTTAGAGCAAGAAAGAAGAAAGGTACGTCATAATTTCAAAGATGTTTGACATTTAAAATAACACATGTACTGCGCAGGCGATCAATATCGCTGCATACTTTTCTTGGTCTAAATCTATACAATGGTTAGTGTTTGCAAACAGACTCCAATGTGAAGGCAATGTGTATTAAACTTTATTGTGATATTATTACATTTTATATATAAAAAATATGTTTCTGATTTCAGGACCCAGCCTCTAGCCACTAGAAGTTACAATGTATGCAACAAGAGAGTGAAGATGAAATAGTCAATGCATCTCTGTACAGTCGCCATCAGATATATCGGAACGGCCAAGGTGTTCACAATATCTGAACACGCACTCTAACGCCCTGACAATAGAGGCGTGTTCAGATATTTGTGAGCGCCTTGGCCGCTCCGATATATCTGATGGCGACTGTACCACAAGTAAAATATTTTGAGTGGAAGATGGTTGAGATTGATTCCTGTTTCAACGGACAGACACATGCTATGAAGATTCTCTTAAAAATAATAAAATACAATTAATAAATTCAATGTTTAACATGATAGTGACTTTATTTTGTCTACCCACTAACAACCAATTTGTTCAATGCTGGCGGGCAATGGCGGTAAACTTAAATATTTGATGTGGTATGAAGCTAAATGTTTTGAACATAATGGCAAGCCACTAAAAAGTTTTAATCCTAGATTAGCCATTAAACTGTGGCTGCCAGTCTGATTTGTTAATTGTTATATAAGTACAGTCAGCGTCATATAGTAGGTAGCATCCAAAGTATTCAAATAGTTCGGTACACCATATTATTTGTATGGCGTACTGAACTATTTGAATACTTTGGATGCGACCTACTATACGACGCTGACTGTACTTAATTTAAATATATATAAATTGTATATTATTTCTACGGCCTCCTAGCTAGTCAGTAGTGACAGTGACCCTGCTCTGCTATGTGCTATGAAGTAGGAGGTCCTGGGTTCAAATCCTCATAGGACATTTATTTGTTTTTTAATTGTGTGTGTATATATTAATGGTCTATATCTATTCCCATCTGTCCACACCTCTTGTATGGCGGCGGGGACAAATGGGCCACCACCATGGGACACCATATTAATACACTTTTAGGGGGATCCGAACCTAGGACTTCCAGCTTTGATATAATCATAAAATATAAGATATGTAACATTTACACATTGTATTATTGCTCTCATACATATAGGGATATTTTTTTAAATGTCGGATGTCTCTTCTCTTTTGAGCATGAATAGAAGCAGGGGATAACTGACAGAACGGGATAGTCTTATGTATCTTTCAGTAGGAGTAGCAGCGAAAGCGCTATTATTGTTTGTCCTTGTCACAGTCTCACATCTTGTTTTATTCCCCACCGTAAATTGACCACCGTGATTGGTCGAATTCATTTGTTGCCCACCATAACAAATAAATTCGACCAATCATAGCGGCGCAATGCGACGCTATGATTGGTCGAATTTACATGTTTTGTCCCTCACGGAGGCACGCGTACACCACTTCTATAGGATGCTACCTTCTATGCTTTTGAGCAAGTTTTTGTCACCTGCCCTGCTATTCAAACTACTCAAGAATTTACAATGTTTTGTTACCAAGTAGGTCGATTAGTGTAAGACTGTCCTAAAATATATGTATAGCTATATGAGGACAATTTTGTAATGCGTAAGGTTAAGTAAATTAATATACAAACAGCTAGTGATGGGTAGGACATCAATTTAAAATGAGTTTGTATGAGTACCTCATTTTCTAAAATGAGGTGTTACAATGTCTTACTTCAAATGAGGTGAGGTACTAGCATATTTTCAGCATCGACTATTCCATTAATTCCAACAGCGACAATTTTTCAGCGATATTCAAGTACGTCGCGTGTCTGTCTCACTCCCTCTTTGGGTATTTCTAATTCATTGTTTCATTTGGAAAGCATTTTTGAGGGGTTCATGTCACAGAGAGGCGGTGAGTGGTACAAACTCAACGCATTTCTCGGTGGACCTTTTGTCGTTGCAATAAGGTTTGTAGTTCGGCAGTTGACAGTGTGAACCATTACTCGTTTCTTCATTTGAGACATTTGAGTTTTGAGTGTCGGCGAGCAGGCGAGCACCTAGCGCCTCGCGCGATCCAGTGACTCTCTTGCGAGTTGTACGAGTTTTGAGGATCGCGAGACTCGCGAGTGAATTTGAACGGATAAGAGTTTTTTGAAATTTGAAGTGTGTGAATGATTTGTGTGATGGTGGCAAGAGGTGTTTGTGATGCGCGCGAGTAAATGAGTAAAATGAATAGAGGAGTGAAGTAAGACATTTTTGCGGTACGAAGTACTGCGACAAATTAACAAAATGAGTGGTACAAATGAGGTGCCTCACGAGTGAGCGACTCAACACTACAAACAGCAACACTCCTAACTGTACATCGGTACAGTTAACACTTAACAGTGTGGCTGATGATACCATGTAGGTTTAATATATTTTAATTATTATCACGTTTCTAAGAACAATAGTACATTATTGTCGAGGTTCGGAAGTAGCTACTTGCAAGCTGAGGATTCGTTTTAAACGGACGACCTTGGGAGTCCGTTTAATTGAATCCGAAGCCAGCAAGTAGCCTTCCAGCCGAGTCATATATAGTGCTTTTCTCAAAAATGGTGCAAGAGATATTTTACAGAAGCAACGTTCTAATTTTCACAGAGAAAAGTAAAACCATTAAAAAGATTTGCTTGCCGCCTTTAAAAAAAATAGAAGTGTATTTTTCTGCTGAAAATACGCCAACGTATTTGAGACACCTAAATAGTCGCGGTACCAACATTATATTAATAATAAGTGCTGATCATCTGTTCGGCTGTTTAATGGACCTATGCCTTCATTTGATATGGCCATTTAAAGTTTTAAAAAGTTTGGAACTCGTTTAATAATGGAATTTGTATGCAACATTGCAGTCCCGAAATCGAGACAGCAATGTTTTTAACTTTTTAATTTTTAGAATGACCATAAACTACACACTTCGCGACCTATTTTTTAACCGGCAACGTCGACTTTGCCGTCCATTTTTGAGAAAAATTATATTATTTATTACTTAATAATGTTGATATGTTGTCTGTGATATGATCATAAAGTATGAGGATTTACTACAGTGACATCTATTGATAGTCTTTCTCAAACAATCGAGCTATTTAGTGTGTTACAACGGCAAGAAACTAACTGTCTAGTAATGCGATAGATGGCGCTTAGAATAGTTCATGCCATTATTTATTTATTTTTTTCTGCGTCGATTTACTATGTGTAAATGGATGTTTTAAAAGGTTTTTGTTGTAATATGCTAAATAAATTAGAACTATACATGTTAATTTAAAAATTGGCAAGATTTGAAATAACACAAATATATATTTAGGCCCAATGGTGCTCTGAGTGACATCTCTTGGATTTTTGTGGAACTAAGCGAGGCTTGTATGGGCCGATTACTCTATACTATACTTACTTTATGGTTGCACCAAAACGCCTGTCACCGTTAAAGCGTTCGCTAAATTTTATTGTATGGGAATTTTCAAAGTTCTCTGCCCAGTGATGTTGATGATTATGCAAAAAATATTATATGCCCTGATATAACTGATCTTAATTACTCCGTATTACCTTTGGCGTTTGTAGGTATATCTAAGTCTCAATATTTCTTTGCAAATCGTGCAAAACATACAGCGGGCCACTAGTAGTGAAAATAAAATTTTTAAGGTTATCGAATAGGTCTAATTTCGACTATAAAATACCTTGCCCTTCAAGCGTTTCCCTTACCGTTCCAGTAGCGGCATCGATTTTTCATAAAGCCCTGGCATGTTGCCAAGTGTAAGGTTACGTTCGATTGTCGAGAATTTGGCAACTTGCCTACTGGCACGACAAATTTCTGTAAAATAGGTCTTAAAGCTCGACTTTACATTAGTCTCGCGTACAGTTATTGCTATTTTGGAAATCGTGTTGGCAGTTACTTTTTATCCATTGTTATGCGGATGGAAAAACGGCCCATTCGAGAAATAAGTAATCTAGAGCATCGAACTGCTATAATATATATTAAGAACACAAGTTTTTCTCACTGGTCAAGATAATACGTACATATGCCTACGGATAAGTATTTACTCACGTATACCTAAGTTTGAGAAGCTAAATCGGAAACAAGGCAGCAAGCGTATAAATCACTGACTTAATATAAAAGAAATAGACACACAAAGCAGAACAAAAACGTCAAGAAATGTGGATCCCAATGACGTTTCGCACCATTTGCATTGATGATAAAAACGCTTACGTAAATTTTGAGTCAAGATAAATGTTTCGTACAGAAAAGAGCTTAATGTCGTAAGCATTAAGTGTCAAAATTGCATACATAAGTACCAACACTGTTAAAAAATTTAGTCCGATGGCACTAAACGTAACGTATTTACGTCAAGCAACGTCAAACGAGAATAATGAACGAATGGAGTCACTTTGGTACACTTGAATAGGTATTAGGTACTGTACAGAAAAACCAATTGAAGTAATAAATAAAACAAATTTAATTTAATCGGGAGTTTAAATAAAATTAATTCGTGGTTCAAATTCAAACAAATTAAATTTTTAGTAAGTAAGTATACGTCTTTAAATACTAATTTCCTTGAAATAAATTCAACTTATTAAATAAAATAACTGTGTATTTTAGATCTACATTTACTCATCGCACGGGTGCACGGGGACATTTAGGTACTGATTGGATTTTTTTTTATAAAGTCCATACTTTATAAAAAAAATCGGGTTGTTCCCACTACTTACCACCAAGTTGATATCAGTGGTAACTACTAGGATTTTTTTTTCCACCTTTTACCACTGGTAACTACTGGGAAAAATAATTCCCACTAGTAACCACCAAAGCGAGTTGGTGGAAATAACCCAAAAAAATCCTGTGGTTGTCACTGTGTTCAGACAGGTTTAGCATTTACAGTTAGTCGATATAAGCCCTTATTGGTTGTCGGAAACAGGGAAATGGGCCGATCACACAAGTGCCGTTTTGCTTTGTTTAAAACTGCATCACCCAACTCTTGCTATAATTAAATAGCAGTCCACTTTGCACGTCGCATAGGTTATTGAATATCGTGTATACACCGCACATTGGATCTCTATGACGTTTGTTGTATCTGTATGTGTCACTCTATCTGTGACACTACTCTTGTCAAAATCTCCACAGCTCGAATATGGCTCCGTGACTGCATTATTTATTTAAAAGATTAATCTTAAGTAATCTTAAAGTTTTACAACACTTTTTGACTCACAATGTGGTAAATTTATTATTTATCCAATAATAAAAAGACATTGGATGGATTTTGGGTTTTTATTGAAGAACATGTAAGTAACCTCAACAACCTCTCTCAACATATCCTCGGCGGCGCCAACTGCTACGCATTGATCTGCCAATATAGGTTTTCTTGGAAATCTTGAATTTAAACATAATATTATTCCTTACGAATTCCATATAAAAATAAAAATAAATATTGACCTCACATCGACTCATTAGATTTTTGTTCTTTGACATCCCTTCTTTGGTACTAACAAATTAATTTATTGAAAACCATAAAATTACCACCAGATTACATAAATTATGTAATGCTATCCAAAGAACTAACCGAAAGAAATACATTCCATCCTTTTTCCTTGTTTTATCATTGTTATTTTTACATATTTTAACGGCACATTTCGTAATTGTTGACAACTTCACATTTGAGCGTTTCAAACAAGACTAAACGAAAAAGTAATGCATGATCTGTTTTGACATCACTTTTGTGGGGCCATTTTTGGCGGCTGATTGGGTATCCAGTTCTTTATACTATATCAATGGTATAAATCATTAAAATAAAAACGGATCCGTCGGTCTCTTCTTGACAATCTTAACCAAAGACAAATTGGTACCTTTTGCCTGAGATCGCTACATATGGCTTTAGTTCTAAATGCACAAGCAAAGTCGAGTCACGTCGTTAAATCGGTGCAAATCACATTTCATGTATTATTATTTTCCCAATATATTAGATGTGTTGGAACAATACTTAGTTACCTTTTTCACGTAGGTAAGTTTAAGTATGTAATATATCTGTTTACTGAAAGTAAATCCTTCACACGCTTATTGATATTACTCTAGAATAGCTAATACGTGTAGGCCATTATCTTCCATAATGTTAGGAATTTGTTATCATATTTATTTATAGGAAAAACCATTCAGGCATAATATCTTCAGAGGAAAATCAGAATCTATTTCAGAGCCAGCCATGAATAAATGCTATAGGTAGGTACATTTACTTGTCCCAGAAAGAGGGTAATGACTTACATATGTGTATGAATCTATTTTTCCTCGACATGCTCTGTTTTCTAACGGTTTGGGAGATTTTAACATAATGACTTGTCTTCCCTTAATTCTAGGTTCGCCTCAATTGAAAGTACATATACGAGTATGTAGTTAAATAGAGATTTCGTGCCTATACCTAACTTATGTTTTAAGGGGACCCACTGATGATCAGTCCGCGGGACGATATCGGCCTGTCAGTTGCTCGGAACTGTCACCTTGTGGCCCCTTGTGGACCCCTTTACACGAATCAATTTTGACAAATCGGGAGAAATTCTAGCATGCGAACGTGTCACAACTATGAACCGATCCAAGTTATGAAAAATAAAGAGTTTGGTGCTGGTGATGGATTGATATTTGATTTCTTTACAAAAGTGGTAAGTATGGCAGTGTATGGCACAGCTGGTTGCTAACCGAACTTAACTTTTTTTATGTTTCTCTTCCGAGTTAGGTCGAGAAGTCATTAAAAGTTATACACTGGTCATGGCGCCGGCTAAGTTCTTGTGAGTCCTACTAGTGCTCTACTTTTAATATTTTTACTTGTTTGACGATAAACATTGATAATGATGGGGTTGTAAAAAGAATTCAGTTGTTCTTGGCTCGTCGTTCACTAAATTCAGGACAAAGATCATGCGACCCAAAGACCATCATTCCCGAATGTCAAGAACATGAGGTTGATAATTGCTCCTAATAGTTTCTTTTTTATTATTCCCCAATTTGGCACACTTGAACCAAAAACATTGACCCACTGACTTAATATAAAAGAAATAGACACACAAAGCAGAACAAAAACGTCAAGAAATGTGGATCCCAATGACGTTTCGCACCATTTGCATTGATGATAAAAACGCTTACGTAAATTTTGAGTCAAGATAAATGTTTCGTACAGAAAAGAGCTTAATGTCGTAAGCATTAAGTGTCAAATTTGCAAACATAAGTACCAACACTGTTAAAAAATTTAGTCCGATGGCACTAAACGTAATGTATTTACGTCAAACAACGTCAAACGAGAATAATGAACGAATGGAGTCACTTTGGTACACTTTAATATGTATTACTGTACAGGAAAACCAATTGAAGTAATAAATAAATAGTAGTTTATGCAACAGTGATATAATAAGGGTTCTTAAAATTCAAGAACTTTAAGAACCAATTATGAGCTGTTGCATACATTACTTTTTCTATGACAGCTGCAAAAAAAAAAAAAAAAAAAGAGTTAAGTTAGAAAACATACCTCTTTCAGTCAAGATGATCGGAACTTGTATCTTTAAAAAAAATAAAGCAGTTGTATTATACTCATAAGATGACTGCTAGCAGTCATCTTATGAGCCTATAGACAAAGCATTCAAATGACATTGCTTTAGATATCACTGTCAGTCATTTAATTGACACATTTAAGTGCTGGAGTAGAAAAACAAATTTAATTTAATCGGGAGCTCAAATAAAATTAATTCGTGGTTCAAATTCAAACAAATAAAATTTTTAATTCGTAAGTATACGTCTTTAAATACTAATTTCCTTGAAATAAATTCTACTTATTAAATAACTGTGTATTTAAGATCTACATTTACTCATAGCACGGGTGCACGGGGAAATTTAGATACTGATTGGATTTTTTTTATAAAGTCTACCTATACTTTAAAGTCCGTCAACCAAATCTTGTCAGTAGTAAAAGGCGGCAAATTTGAAAAATCGCGGGTTAGCAACACTGTGTTCGAATAATTCCAAAATGCGTGTCATCTGTGTTTTATCTGTGGAATGTGGATCGTGAACGACAGCCGTCACCTTATTTGTTTTCATTCTGAATCGTTTCTGTTTCAAGAGATATTTCTGCTGTCACCATTAAATACCAATACATTAAATAAGAATAAGCAAAGCTAAGGGGCCTACAATGTACAATCATGCTCGTTGATGGTAAACATTACTAAAAATTGAGGTTATGACAAGTACATACTGGAAGAACTCTTTCGAACTTTTAAGATTATGATCAGTTTTTTGTTTTAGGGTTAAAAGGCATAAATAAAATTAAAACGTATGCCTAAATCTATCCAACAAGACCATAAATTGTATCCTGGAAACCGTCCATAGGCCCACATGTCTAATATTTTCAGCAATCAGTTGTGACTATTTACAAAGATGCAATAGAATACTACAGAGTATTATGCTTGGTTGAAGTGACCCGGTAACATTGGTAACTTCATTATATTTTTTCAATTAATGACCTGAATTATAGTGTAAGCTAAAGTGACCCTTATCTTATTTACCTTTAAATTAAATAAACACCCAAATATCAGTTGTTTTATTTTTAATATGTAATCCTATTGTACAATATATACCAATCAAAAAAATTACACAGGTATGTCATATTCATCCAGAAGAGTACACTAATTTACATTAACAAGTGGCATATTATATTGTAAATAACAAATATATGCACTATCTAATTATCTGCATTTTGATATGATTTTATTTTAGTAAACTTAGAAGACATAGATAGGGAACAAAGAGAATATAAGCACTACGACAGGGAGTTGTTTTTGATATCTTCAAATTTGTTCATCATTTTGATTAACATTGTTTTAACATCGCTTTTAAATTGTCCGTCCGTTTCAAATTTTTTCAATAAACCGCGAGTGACAATTTGAATTGACGTACACAGGGCGCGCTCAGCGGAAAAAAAAATCTTTTGGTTCGATGTACATTGCTGCTTTTCTTAGCGCAATACTGCTCTTTGAGTGTTGCCCTACTTTAGTTTGCTTTACATTGCTACTGACAAGATTTGGTTGACGGACTATATAAAAAAAATCCTGTGGTTGTCACTGTGTTCCGACAGGTTTAGCATTTACAGTTAGTCGATATAAGCCCTTATTGGTGGTGTATATGTCGGAAACAGGGAAATGGGCCGAACACACAAGTGCCGTTTTGCCTTGTTTAAAACTGCATCACCCCTATCTCTTGCTATAATTAAATAGCAGTCCACTTTGCACGTCGCATAGGTTTTCTTGGAAATCTTGAATTTAAACATATAGTCCGTCAACCAAATCTTGTCAGTAGCAATGTAAAGCAAACTAAAGTAGGGCAACACTCAAAGAGCAGTATTGCGCTAAGAAAAGCAGCAATGTACATCGAACCAACTGATTTTTTTTTCCGCTGAGCGCGCCCTGCGTACGTCAATTCAAATTGTCACTCGCGGTTTATTGAAAAAAATTGAAACATGGACGGACAATTTAAAAGCGATGTTAAAACAATGTTAATCAAAATGATGAACAAATTTGAAGATATCAAAAACAACTCCCTATCGTAGTGCTTATATTCTCTTTGTTCCCTAAGTCCCTTGTCTTCTAAGTTTACTAAAATAAAATCATATCAAAATGCAGATAATTAGATAGTGCATATATTTGTTATTTACAATATAATATGCCACTTGTTAATGTAAATTAGTGTACTGTTCTGGATAAATATGACATACCTGTGTAATTTTTTTGATTGGTATATATTGTACAATATACATATTAAAAATAAAACAACTGATATTTGGGTGTTTATTTAATTTAAAGGTAAATAAGATAAGGGTCACTTTTCGACTTGGTTGCGTTGTACACGTACATAAACCGCCATAGGTAAGTATTGTCTGAAAAGATACTACCTACTACGAACGCCTTATATTGGGCAAGATTTAATCCTGCAACAAACATGTATGGATTAGGTAGATATTGCGAAAGAACGGCGATATAATCAAGGCTCTTAATACTGTTTAAAAGGTTTACCTTTGTAAATAGTCACAACTGATTGCTGAAAATATTAGACATGTGGGCCTATGGACGGTTTCCAGGACACAATTTATGGTCTTGTTAGATAGATTTAGGCATACGTTTTAATTTTATTTATGCCTTTTAACCCTAAAACAAAAAAACTGAACATAATCTTAAAAGTTCGAAAGAGTTCTTCCAGTACTTGTCATAACCGCAATTTTTAGTAATGTTTACCATCAACGAGCATGATTGTACATTGTAGGCCCCTTAGCTTTGCTTATTCTTATTTAATGTATTGGTATTTAATGGTGACAGCAGAAATATCTCTTGAAACAGAAACGATTCAGAATGAAAACAAATAAGGTGACGGCTGTCATTCACGATTCCACATTCCACAGATAAAACACAGATGACACGCGTTTTGGAATTATTTGAACACAGTGTTGCTAACCCGCGATTTTTCAAATTTGCCGCCTTTTACTACTGACAAGATTTGGTTGACGGACTTTAATATTATTTCTTATGAATTCCATATAAAAATAAAAAAAATATTGACCTCACATCGACTCATTAGAATTTTGTTCCTTGACATCCCTTCTTTGGTACTAACAAATTAATTTATTCAAAACCATAAAATTACCACCAGATTACATAAATTATGTAATGCTATCCAAAGAACTAACCGAAAGAAATACATTCCATCCTTTTTCCTTGCTTTATCATTGTTATTTTTACATATTTTAACGGCACATTTCGTAATTGTTGACAACTTCACATTTGAGCGTTTCAAACAAGACTAAACGAAAAAGTAATGCATGATCTGTCTTGACATCACTTTTGTGGGGCCATTTTTGGCGGCTGATTGGGTATCCAGTTCTTTATACTATATCAATGCATTGACCGATTAAAATTGCATCAATCGTATCAGACTAACATCCGCTTGACAATAACGATTTAACATCTCGCGGACTTCTAACGCCTCGACCACGGAACGCACACTCCGAAACTGACACCGACCGCTATACATTGTTTAAAAGCAATGTAAGGCAGTGACGTGCGCGCTAGAAGCGTGTGTTAGTGTGACTCTTGGGTGAGAAGTGTAAGGGCTCATTTAGACGGTGTGAGAACTCGCATGCGAGTTTCATTACATTGCGGTATTGACCGGTCGGCTGAATTGTTGTAACCTCAATGCTCCGCAATGTAACTGAAATCGTATATGAGTTCGCGCGCCGTCTAAATGAGCCCTAAGAAGTCTATAAGAATGTAGACATACCTCAGCTGTGCGCAGTAGTACTGGTGCGGAATGGCAACAAGCACACCAGCGCCGTCGCCGGTGTCGTTGTCACAGGCGCACGCGCCGCGGTGCTCCATGCGCTTGGCGAGCGTTTCGGCATCTCGGACGATCTGTTACAAGTAATATAAATTTGCGAATGTAAGTCTAAAACTAAAGGTGATATTGCGACAACAGTTATCCTTCAGATAAGAGCTTAGGTGATTACAAGGTTAAAGTTAAGCCTTTAAACGACAAGAAAGTCTGGATTTGTAACAAATTGTCATGTCCACATAGAAGGCATTTGGCAGCGTAAGGCAAGACTCGTGTATTTTAACGAAGTGTGATGTAAAATAAATACCTGTAGGCATATTTAATAAATAATATCCCCATTATACGAAAGGAAAAAAAGAAAATAGAATTAAAAGCCGATCGAATCATTCGCGTCACGTCTGCATTACCGGCTCTACTTAGGTACCTTAATTTTCTGAACTTCATTATAATTGAACCAATACTTTGTATATAAATACTATTTTACCGTTTTTTTCTGTAGTCAGGCCAGTTAGGATCCTGATTAAGTATATGATAAAAACAGGTCCTGGCTTTGCGGACATCATCACATCAGTGTTATATAGTTTATCTTTACCACTTCATATTTAATTGTATCTATAGCCCCTGGCGCTGCAGTTTATACGTTGTTCTGTTTTCCCGGAGATACTATCAATTACATAAATTGCATCGTTAATGCGTACCTAATGATAATATACCAAGATTGATAGCACTGCTTTTATAGTAGTAATAAAATATGTAGCTATAAAGCCTATCTTGTTGGTACTCTCTCCAGCTAGAAACGTGAGGCGAATCTTTTATCATAAAGAAACAGTCTAGTTCTTAAATTTCTAGACACTTCGTCCCAGCAGTGTTTAGGTACATGTCTGACCTTATACTGCAAATAGACCCTGCAACAGTGATAACATCATAAGCCAACTCACTTTATGGGTCCGTTTCCCGTCGATAGCAACCACAAATCCGACGCCACAGGCCTCGTGCTCGTTCTGGGGGTCGTACAAGCCTTGCTTGGGTGGTCCTTCCCACTCCATACCTGGAATATATCATCAGTTAGCTCAGTGGCAATGCACCCCTGATACCACGGCGAGATAAACTACCCGTCTTTTTCTAACTACATATGTTAATAAAGGAGGGACGGGTAGTCTATCTCGCCGCGAGATACTGTCGCGCCAATCATGTGCTAGCCCGGCTGGCCGGGTCGTCATAAGGTGGAACTATGGATACTAAGGGCCTCCACTAGCGTCTCCCGAGCGTCGTTGTCTAATCTACTCTATGGCTGCTGCTCGACCCAACGTTGGCATTGCAGATGTTTACACAATTTATTTGTTTTCTTCCTAGCTCTGACCATTGACCTACAAAATAAATAATATTAGTTATCAGAAGTTCAATGGCAACTAAAGATAAACATTGCACAACATGATACATAATTAGCTTGCACTCTGATAAAAATAAATGACTTGAGGCGAGATAAAAGAAAAATAATTACTATGTAGTATGGTGAGTAGCGAACCCATTGTAAATTTAAAGAAATATGATATGTATGGTCAATACTGTGGTGAAGACCGTCAATCAGGTAAACCATCTACATGCTTTTTCGTCATTTTAACCTCCTGAGACCCAGAAGCAATTGTTTTGTTTTTGAATTTGGAACCCTTAGTTACTCAATGAAAGTTCAAAATATTTTTTGGAATATGTATAAAAATTTGTACGCGTCCCCGCGTTAATCTCTTACACATACTTCACTTACAGAAGATTGGGGGAGTAGTAGGAGCATAGCTCTTCCTTTCTGACTGTCTCTTAGCAACATATGTATACAAATAGGAGAGCTATTGCGCTATGATGTCTTCCCAACTTTGTATATCTTTTTCTTACCCACATTCACCTTATGGCAATCAGTAGCTTACTATTCAAAGAAACTAACTAATATTATGTTATACCACATTTTATAATGAAAAGTTTACAAGAAGTAGGAATATCACTATCAGAAATGATACATTAGAGCAAATAACCAACCACCTTACACACTCTTACCAGCTAGCATCTAGAGTGCGTTCAAGTATAGAGTCGCGCGCGAGAACGCAAGTCATGCCAGCTTGCCAGCAGCTATTTAGGCGATACATAATGTATCTTCAGCAAAAAGCAATGTTGCTTCAGCAAAAAAAGTGCTATAATGGCATTCTCAGAATATACTTTTAGTCCATTATTATCAGCAAAGCCCTGACTTATCAAGGGTGACAAATGATGTTGACAGATGCAGGTGCTGCTTCAAGCCAAATTTTCCATGCCTTGTTGTTTCCATGTGATGACATGTCTTATAAACTAAGATTAATAAACCTTCAGCTGGCATACATCAGTGTGAGTTGTTGGAATAACAGCTTTCTGACAATTTATTAAAGTTCATAATGCCCACTGCGGGAAGTTTGTCACATAAAGGATTAAGAATTAAGGTAATAAGGTATTCGTAAAGAGTGCAATGATCTAGGCTTGTACTATGTGCTACTTGGGTGTTTTCTAAAATAAATATTGAAAACCCGATTCTCACAGATCCTGGTGTTTTTGGGTTCTTTCAACTCAGAATCACTAGCATATTCAATCCTGATGATAAAAAAACTTGTCCCAAAAATTTGTATGAAAATTGTACATTCCACTACGTCACGTCCATACAAGTGAAAAATTTTCTCATAATAAAACGTGACGTAATGGAATGGACATTTTGGGACAACTTTTTTTAATGGACGGATGGAGAGTGCTGTCGATTCTGAGTAGAATGAGCCCAAGAATGTCCAGATTTGAAAGAATCAGGTTTTCGATATTTATTTTTTTGAAAAGGCCCACTTATGCTTTTATAGCTTATTTATGTATTCTAAGTGAGAACTTACTTTGGATTACATATACCTATGGTAATTTTATTAAATTGGTTGTACAGTCTCCATCAGATACATCGGAGTTGCGAAGGTACTCAAATAAATATCTGAATTGGCAATAGAGGAGTGTTCATACATTTGTGAGCACTGTGGCCGCTCTGATATATCTGATGGTGACGGTACATTCCTTAGTAGTTTTAAATGGAACAAAACTCACGCATAAGCTCTGTCACCGTCTATCTGGGTCTTTAGTGAGTATATTGCCTCTGTACTACAATCACGCATATTGATATGGCTGTAAAATTGCCAATGGCTAGAATTAACTATTATTAGTATTATTACCAATGTAATAATACTGAAACAAATGGATCAAGACAGCTGTAGCTTTCACGGATATGTAATTTTAATCTCTATAATCTCTGTGATTTTAATATAATATGATTAAGAAAACATGATTCTTCGATGTGACTACATAAAACAGAAACACACAATTTGGGTAGTAATTATTGGTCACTACAATAATCAGTTACATGTAAATTTTGGAAAATAGGAAATGGGCTAGAGGCTGAGAATGAATAAATTTGAATAATAATTTAATCTTCCTGAAGGAGAGCTCCTTAATTTCTTAACCCTGCCAGCGACGGCGCAACGGGCAAATTAGAAATTTTTATAATTCACTTAAAGTTGTCATCGCAACCACATAATAATGAGAACTAATAACTACTTAGATAACATAATTAGGCATACACTGGATATTTAGAGCGTATATTGATTCAGTGGTTCTTATAGTTTTGGATGATACATGGATAATTAAAACATGGGTCTATATTATGACCCGTGAGTTTGCCAATATTTTAGCCTACAAAAAGAGCCAAATTCCATACAATCTGGTCCAAAAGAATTCCAACTATAGATTTAGAATGGTTACAAATGATGTGTTGAATATCTCATACTAATAAAATACAAAAACAAATAATAATGGGTAAAGCAAAAACATCAAGGATAGAATATTTTTTCGAGAAGACTGCGGACTGCGTCATATGCAGAATTCGTCAGTTGATGAAATAGAAAGTAAACTTTATAATAGCAGCTAGGTGCACTTCACCCCTGTAACACGTATGCACTCTACACGTGGCTATACCAGACAGCCCAGAATTCAGACTAAGTATATTTATTACCCACACAAAAATCCGAAACCTCACCTTAGAGTAAACGCAAAAAAGTTGAAAGACTTTGTTTGATGAAACCACTTCCCAACGATCACTATTTCACTGCAAGTACAATCAAATCACGAAAGCAATAAAATATAATTTATATTTTCAATTGAGACACTAAAAGCCGGCGATGCGTAGTGACCTTTCTATTGTCGACTACGGCGGCCGGTGGAGCGCGATTGACTGAAAAAAAAAGATGAAATGTCAGAATTAGCAACGCTTCCCATTGGCTGAAAAGGATTAGGAAGTGTTACCAGCCTATAAGTTTTAAAACTACTATTATGTATAGCTGGTCAAGCAAATCTTGTCAGTAAAAAAAGGCGCGAAATTCAAATTTTCTATGGGACAATATCCCTTCGCGCCTACATATTTCAAATTTGCCGCCTTTTTCTACCGTCAAGATCTGGTTGACTAAGTATAATTAGTCTGTCAAGCCATTTGCGTCAGTAGAAAAGAGCGGCGAATTAAAAAAAAATGTAGGTGGGAAGGGTAATCGTCCCATAGAAAATTTAAATTTTGCGCCTTTTTCTACTGACAAAGTTCTTGGACCGGCTATAGTTTGGCGAGGGACTGTCTCAATTTCAAGCATAGACAGAAAGAATCATACTGCCTTTGTCTTACGCTAGCAACCAAAAAAGGGATGCGTATAGTTTGTTTTTTGTTCTTATTTATTGACAAATTTGGTTTACCAGAGTATAATTATATCCCAGATACTGAAATAATGAAATTACAGTTTTATTTGGCTAATCCAGTGCCCAATCTGTCTGACTTTGTGCTAAAATGATCGTAGAGCTTGGTAGATTGGGTTGCAAAATGTAAAACATAGCTTAATAAAAATGTTGTGGAATTTTAGAACAATACTATCCTATCCTTTTTCTGCTATCAAACAAGTTTGTCAGTAGAAAAAGGCACGAAAATTAAATTTGGGACGATAACCCTTCGCGTCTAAAAATAAAACTCCCATATGTTTGTGAAAAGAAATACATGGCAACATTGTTTTGAACGTCATTCGAACCGGGAGCCACTAATACACAACCAAATAATGCTCAACCCAAGAATGTACAGCCCAATAATTGGCGTCCATGATGGACGCGGATTATTGGGCTGTACATTCCTGGGTTGAGCATTCTCGGTCCGCGCAAGTTTGGTCCGGGGCGATAATACGAAGCCACTATTTTCACAGGGCAATAATGTACGACCCCATAATTCGCGTCCACTAATTTGAGTCCCTTGGCTTTCAATTATTGGGCTGAACATTATTGGTACAGGTCGAGAAAGCCCGACCCAATAATGTACGACCCAATAATTGGAAGCCAAAAACCAGAGATATTCTTTTTTTTAAGGGAGCTGTCAAAATTAGTAGTGACGTTCTGACATGAGATCTTGACAGCTCAAAAATAATCGGTTTTTCCAGTGACATCTATCAGTGACATTGACAGTATTGACACTTGTTGCTTAGGTTGCTTTACAATTTCTGTATCAATTTTTATTTTTCATGTATTTTTGCGAGGAATACAGAAGTACGGACGTGACTCGAACGAAGACGGCTAAGTGTAGACGTGGCCCATTTACTTGCTGAGCGAAACCAGAATAACCAATGGCGTCTGGAAGAATCACATAACCCACGGCGAGCTTCAATCATATCAGTACAGATGCAAGAACCCTGTTCTGAGTCTCTGATCCATAAGTGTGGCCTGCTTAGGCCTTAGGCCACTTGTCGGCATCCTCGATAACATCAATCAATCCCACAGTGACTTGTTACCTGATACGACTGTTACCTGATACGACTTGCAGGTAGTTTTTGGCATTTGAAAAGATGGTAACTTTGGGAATTTTGTGGGACTGATATGTTCAGCCTATACTTGGGACAAACCATGTAAAAAATATGTGTCAATGAAATTCAAATATTGTGAAGAACATTACAAGTTGCTCAAGTTGTCGTGTCGGCAGTACCACTTCTACGACCGAGCAGTCTTGATACGCCGTGTCTACGAAGAAAGACTCAGAAAACTTCAAGACGCATCAATCACATGCAAGTTAGAAGAGCCACAATTAGAGCCCAAGTACATCGCAGACCTGCAGGATTTGAAGGCACAAATAGAAGAACGCTTACACTACATGCAGATCACCCAACCAGCACCAGCAGATGACGTCGCAGAATTGGCCAGGGTGGAGTTAGCAATGAGAAAACATTACACACAGAGATTCTGCATTACTAAAGACAACAATCATGACATGTGGGAAGACCACTTGAAAAACATTATAACAAAAAGTGAAGTGAAAAACAAAGACAATAATGATCGCGAGTTATTAGAACAGTATGCTAAAGAACAGTGGTTATTAGAATTAAGAGCCATAGTCTATGATTATTCACCAGACTTGACATCACCGACTACTCACTTAACAACTAATCAATTAGGATTAGAAGTAAATTTAGAAAAAATAAGGATACACCGATAGTTAATAAGCTAAACTTAATGTCGTGTTTGCCAATTGGCGATAAGTATAATACATTTTTAGAAACGTATGTAGATTTTAGTAAGACTAGCATTAATGAAATGTATTATAATTATCACTATGGCTACCCCATATTCAACTATGTGCCGTCCCAGGAAACATGGGCATAGATCGAATATTATAGCCAATAGAATTTATTCGTATGATGTTGTAGAATATAGCCAATAGAATTGTATCTCGATATTGTAGACTTGTGTTGTGTACTTGTTATTAGGATTTACTTGTTATTAGCCTATGTACTTATTAATTTACTTGTTTTTAGGCTATGTACTTATCAATTTATTTGTTTTTAGGCTATGCACTTATTAATTTACTTGTTCCATATTAGGTTATGCACTTATTAATTTACTTGTTATTCACTTATAAACGGTGGTGGCCGAGTGGATATGATGCCCGACTTTCAATCCGGAGGTCGCGGGTTCAAATCCTGGCTCGTACCAATGAGTTTTTCGGAACTTATGTATGAAATATCAATTTACCACTAGCTTTTCGGTGAAGGAAAACATCGTGAGGAAACCTGCAATACATCTGCGAAGAAATTCAAAGGTGTATGTGAAGTCCCCAATCCGCTTTGGGCTAGCGTGGGGACTATAGCCCGAGCCCTCTCGCGCATGAGAGGAGGCCTGTGCCCAACAGTGGGACGTATAAAGGCTGATTTATTATTTATTATTATTATTAACACTTATAAATAAAAAATTATGCTATGAATAGGGTCTTTCCGCGTAACTCGGACATGACAACGAAAAAATAAACTATTGAATTTAGAATGTGTTAGAATGTAGAATAATCAAATAAGGGTAGCAGAACAAATTTTATAACCTTAAGTCAATAATAAGTCAACGGTTGTCATAATTTCCGACATTGTAAGTGCTGCTTGCGGAATCAACTACGAACGTAAAATAAGTGATTATAAATATTACGACTTTAATTGATTTTTACGCAAAGAAGAGGTAAGTAACCTTTATTTATCTGTTGTCTATTAAATTATTCACGCGTTACTTTGATTACAATTATCATAAGTTGAAAGAAAAATATGTAAGAGGTGAATGAAAATTGCATGTCGTTGAGTAACGTGAGAAACGTAAAAAAACAATATTTTTCATTTACTGTACTGAAGTTTTGGACAAACGAACTTATATTGAACTATGTGTATGATTGGGCTTAGATGGTGTCATTCTCGCGGTTTATTTCTCCGCATAAGTGTTATTTTATAGAAATACATGACTTGAGATACTTGTAACGTGAGTCACAGTGAATCGCGTTGTTGCAACTGTAAAGCGAGTAACTAAATATTTGAATGTATTTTGTAGCTACAATGTCTCTATCAGCGGCAGAAAGGGCAAAAAGAAGAAGACAGAAGCTGAAAGACGACGGAAAGTACGAAGAGTATAAGAAAAAACATAGGCTTGCCGCCAAAGAAATCAGGCAAAAGAAGAAGTTGCTAGATAACATGACTCAAAAAAAGAAAAACCAATTTATAAAGGATGAAAGAGAAAAAACCAGAAAAAGAGTTGAAAAACATATAGATCAAAGAAAAAAGCTGAATAAGCAAGAGCCTTAGATAGTTCAATTGCATCCTCATCTTCGATGTTAATTAATCGCCAAGCTTTGGGTAGAGCTAAATAACGTATCAGAAAAGTTCTAATTCTAATAATAATAAGTAAAAAATATGCTATTTGTTTGCTAGAAATGATAAAAAATATCAAAATATTCTAGGTAGTCGCAAGTAACGTGATTCACGAAATCGCTGTAACGTGAGTTCGTAAGGTTTTATATTTTATTTAAATAAGGGTGTATCTTTGATTTCATTTGGTTAACTATTAAAGAAGCTTGCATATTTATGTCATTGTTTTGTAATTTTGTTAAAACTAATTCATTCAATAATCAAAGGGAAATCAATAAACACAAAAGGCGTAAAACTCCGTGTCCATTTCTTGTAACGTGAGTCATGGAGTTATTTTCCACTTTTCTCCAATTTTTATAATTTGATGGAGAAAAAGTACTTCGATAAATGATTCGCAGTAATGTACTCTGTGATATTATTATCAAGTTTTCGACGTAGAAAGCTCTTGATCTCAAATATACGACAAGATTGTTAGGAATAGTGACTACAAAGTAACGTGAGTCACCGTGGATTTACCCAATACATGTTTTTTTTTTCATGATGTTATTACCCGACTACGGCAAAGCAAAAGGAGGGTTATGATTTTGACCTTTATGTATGTGGGTATGTATGTATGTATGTTCATCTGTTCCCTCATAACTTCAAAAGTACGCATTATAACTTGACAAATCATGTGTCATTCGAATTGTCTTGATTGTCCGCTGGTTATAGGCTTATAACGTCACATTAAATTGATCATGGCGCCCTCTAGAGGTCATAAAGTCAGGAACAAAAAAATTTAATGAAGTACAATACAATACTCTTTATTGCACACCTCACATGCACGTAGTTTACAATAAATGTACAATAACATAAACAAAGACAATAGAGGTAACAACAGGCGGTCTTATCGCTTAAGAGCGATCTCTTCCAGACAACCTTTGGATATCGGAGACAAAATAATTAGAATATACGGTAGGTGGCGCAAATAAAAAATATGAAAAGTCGAATTGAATATAACCAAACAACACAAAACATTAATAAAGATAAACATACTTAAATACATACAACCATAAACATACATCTAGACATACATACATACATAAAAACTACAATATATACCTATTAAATAAAGAAACAACAGTGTCAATTATTATAAAAATAAAAACTAAGGTAGGGAAAGATAGTATTCCTTAAGGTTATGATGCCGTGTCATATATCATTTGAAAGAGCGTAATTAGCACATTTCAAATATGTACATACATACAATATCTACAGCTTTTGCCCCCGGTTTTGCTTGCATGTACCCAGTGCCGGCCCGAGCCCTTGATCAGGGTAGAGCGAAATCGGGTTTCGGCGCCCTTCGTTGAAGTTTTCAAGCTTATTTTCCACCCCCCTCGCCACGCTCGCGTCTTTTAAAACTTTTTTCTCATTTGCCATTTTTGCGCCCCCCTTGCCATCCGGCGCCTAGAATTTCGGATCCGCTAGCGCTCAGGATTCTATAAATGCTGCGGGCGTAGCTCGACGTACGTGGCGCACTACAATGCCTACCATCTAAATATGTCGGGCGTAACCCGATGTACGTGGCGCACTACAATACCGGGCACCGAAGGTGACCTCATACTAAATGTGTCGGGCGTCGCCCCACGTTCGTGGCGCACTACAATGCCGGGCACCGAAGGCGCTCTCATACTAAATGCGTCGGGCGCAGCCCGACGTCCGTGGCGCACTACAATGCCGGGCACCGAAGGTGCCCTTCATACTAATGCGTCGGGCGTAGTTCGACGTGGTGGCGAACGACAATACCAGGCACCTCATACTAAATGCGTCGGGCATAGCCCGACGTACGTGTCGCACTGCAATGCCGGGCACCGAAGGTGCCCTCATACTAAAATAAATAAGTTTTTGGCAAAAATTTCATTTTTGGTACAAGCTTTTATCGCTGACTGTACTTTTCTTACGACAGACAACTAATACTCATCGAGACAATTCTAAAAACCCCTAACACAATTAGGTTGCGTTGTTTCATCACAGAGTTCCTATGGCCACCTCCTGTCTCCATCATCAGATCAGCTCGATGGTACCATAATATTGCATTGTCACCCGACTTACAATGTCAAATAACATTGAGTTTTTCTTTATTGATTTAAAAGGCATTTAAATTATGAGTGGCCACCATAAATTACGGGGCTTACGGTCACGTGATCGCCTTACGCCCCTTACGGTCACGTAATCGCCTTACGCTGTCTCGAGTTTATCATTTTTTCCCCACCTCAAAAAGTGCCCAGCGCCGCTAAAGAAGTTTTCACTTCAAAAATAAGTTCAAAAACTAAAACCCGACTACTGAAAAATTGCGCTCTTAAAAGTATGAAACAAGAAAAAAAATCATCTCGAAATCGCATTTAGAAAATATTTTATATTTATTATCTTTAAATTATAGATATTCAGAGGATAGCCGTGGTCGTATGCCACTATTCTTTAAACTTTAAAGCTTATGTTAGCTTAGTTATTTAATGTATTGTGTTGTTAAATGGGTAAGTGGCAAGTTTGATGCCACGAATATTCGGCAACTATTCGGCATTCGGCCTATTCGGCCACTTTGCCGAATATTCGGTATTCGACCGAATGTTGCCTACTATTCGGCCGAATACCGAATATCTGTTGCACCTACTTAAAAAGAAAAATTGCACAATAAAAATAATCAAAAACTATGTAGGTAAGGTATATTTAGAATGTGTTCTTGGAAAGTTGTTAAATACGAAGACCCTTTTTTGAGCATTTGTTGATTAAAAAATATTTGTGTCATGCCGAATATTCGGTATTCGGCCAAAACCACTATTCGGGGCATCTCTAGTATTAATATTAATATGTCTTTCCTATCACGAAACAATGATGTTCCGGACCTGTGGGAGGCGTTTGCCGAGCCGAAGACAATATATTGCCTTTTGACATTTTAATGCCTGTAGGGGCTACACCGAGTGGATGCTGCCCTTGCCCATCATGGGACGCACGTGGAAGCAGCACCCGCCAAGGTGTATAAAGACTGAGACGCCACGAATATTCGGCAACTATTCGTTATTCGGCCTTTTTGCCGAATATTCGGTATTCGGCCAAATGTTGTCTACTATTCGGCCGAATACCGAATATCTCTTGCCTCTAACTAAAAAGAAAAATTACACAAAAAAATACCAAATTTAGGTATAAGTATTTAATATTTAAAAAGTATTATTGGAAAGTTGTTAAATAGGAAGACCCTTTATTTAAGCATTTGTTGATTATGAAATATTTTATTTTTATCATGGGTCTGATTTCATTGATTCTAACCCTACATTCATTAGTCCTGTTTTACAAAAAATATATCTTAGAACGAAACGTTGTGCTTTGTTGGCGAACAGTTTTCATAATATTGTGACTCACAATGTTCGCATCTCATGCCGAATATTCGGTCGCCGAATATTCGGTATTCGGCCGAGAGAGTGGCCGAATATTCGGTATTCGGCCAAAACCATTATTCGGGGCATCTCTAATAAAGACTAATTGAGAGTTGATGGAATCTAAAATGGACTAGGTTAGGCTATTGAGTCAAAGCCATGGACTTACTGGGCCTACTGGGCTACCGCTATGCTATGGCATTGTAAACCAGACGCCTGCCTAATAAAATGGTATAGGTAATACAATTTTATTTCGGGCAGATGGTGACTCGCCCCCACGTACAAGGTGAGCCCCCACATTAAGCTACATCTAAGTTGACTCAAGCGCAACACCGGTGCGAGGGCTGAGGGTAGAGAACTAGAGAGGTGTCACTGGACTTTAAACATACCTGTAGCTAACTTGCCACTTATGTTTTCACATCTACCCTCGAGAACGTAGATTTCACGACTCCACTCTGGACAGCCGGCTAAGGCAAGCCGGAGGCAGACAATCCTAATCTGTTATGTTGTGCTATTATAATTTAAACCTTTTTTTAAATACTGTAAACATTGGGGGTGTCATTCTGAATCACTAACAACGTTTGTCCTAAAGTCACTTGCCCTAACTGGTTTGTCCTAATGGGCACATGCCATAACGATCAATTGTCATAACGATTATTTTCTATAATGTAAGGTTCTGAAAAATTGTTAGGTTTTAGAACTTGCTGCCACAAAAGTGGGTTAGGTTAGGGTTCAACTGCGACCCTCGCAATAAAGAAAATATGCATAATAACATTCAGATAAGTAATCAATATTAGGATAACCAAAATTAGGGTTTTTAGTGTTAGGACAACTGATCATTATGACAAACAATATTAGGGAATGCATCGATAGGAGAAAAGACTTTAGGGATTTAGATATAGATCCAAGATTGGTTTCCAGCGATAAAAAGTTTCTACTATAACTATTGCATACTGTTTAACAGTTGGAAAAGGTGAAAAAATATTTTATATTAACAAAAAATAATTTTCTCTAAATTAAATGTTATCTGGGGGCACGGCAGTGCCCCCGCCAAGTCGAGCAAAACAAAGAGGCACGGCCGTACCATCCTTTTCTCGAAGCGATTCAGGATTTCAGGCCATTTTCGACGTCCTGTAATTTTGTGCTGGCTGAATGGCTGAAGCTAGAACCCTGAATTTTCAGTAATCTATAGGGCTTAACATGCTTAAGATATATTCTCAAAAACATTCAATTTGAATTTGTAGTTTAAGAATTATTGTATGTGTTCCTTAATTTCGACACTGATTCACTCACTCACGATCATCATAATTCTAAGGTACTTCTAGCATACCCACAAGCTTCACATTTTAAACATAAGTAGTTTTCAGCTTATCAAGCCATAGAAAACCTAAAAATATGGCCATATCAGTCACGTTTTAAAGATCTAAGAACTGCATAAGTAAGTTTGTAATCCCATATAAATATATGCTATTACAAAATTACTGTTGCAGTTCCTACAAATAGTAGGTAAAGTAAAGGTACACTACGATGTACGATGTGAGTATGAATGAAGATGTGTTTAGTTATGATATGTGTATACATAGTATGGGTATGAGTACCCGAAAAGAAGGACTGCCTACAAAAAGAGATGAGATCTCATAAAAACATTACATGTAAAAAGGTGCAAGTCTCGCAACGCTTCTATACTACAAAAAAGTTTAAGATGTAAAATGTGAAACCAAGTCGGTTATTTTAATCAGTGCCAGGGGGTGTTAAAACCGTATCAATAAGATATCTTTAATTTGTAATACATAGAATGACTTGGCAATCGCACATAATGCTTTACTCGTACCGTATACTCACCGTACCGTACACTAAATATGTGTAATGCTCAAACTGCAATTAGAATTATTTTTAATAGGTGACGATGATCCTTATGTCATTATGCAGCCGTGCGATGGCCAAGTCATTATACGTATTACAAATTAAAGATATCTTATTGATACGGTTTTTACACCCCCTGGCACTGATTAAAATAACCGACTTGGTTTCACATTACATCTTAAACTTTTTTGTAGTAGAAGCGTTGCGAGACTTGCACCTTTTTACATGTAATGTTTTTGATGATTTGTTTGTTTGTAGGTAATTGTATTGTATTCGTTCACAAAATAATATATCATCAAAATGGAGGCCTGAAAGTTAAATTGATTACCTCAATATTGACTTAGTCCATAGTTTCCCAAAGTGGTCAATACCGCCCCCCAGTGGACGCTGAAGAGTTTCAGGGGGGCGGTAAGGGCCGCGGAAGCGATTGGGGGGCGTTCATGCTGCCCAGGGGGGCGCTTCCGCAAGTGAAAAAAAAACTAAAATATTAGGTACTTAATACAAATAGATTTATACCTGAGTAGGTATACGGTTTATTTGTGTTCCTACCTAAAACAGCATTTTGAGGAATTAATTCTCAACAAGCTGGAAATCGTTTTAATACCTTCATTTGGTCCTAAAATAAATGCGTGTAATCAGAGTTTGCTCAATTCCAGGAGGTGTGCATAAATTTTGTGAACCTTGGAAGTTCAATTTTTCCTTGGATTTCCAAACCACTCGATGTAGAAGGAATCATCAATTGGGATCAGATACTTACTGGCGAAAAATAATTTCGGATTTTAATCCTCCCGTTTGTCAGGATTCGCATTCTACTTTTTTCGTATTTAACTATTCTCGTCCATGCTAACCTGTCTCGTGATTGTGAGAAGCAAAACTCGATTGTCTGGTAGCGCCGGCCGTGAGCGGTTGGCTGCCCGCTTTGTTATAGGTCTTATGCTTTGATACAGAGGGCCTACCGCGAACCACGTGCGACGTGTTGCCTCCCTGTCACACTTGTAAATTCGTACGTAAGTGTGACAGGGAGGCAACACGTCGAACGTGATTCGCGGTAGGCCCTCTGTTTATTTCTATTCACGGTTTAGCACAGTGATCTGAAATCTGAACTTTTGCATGTCAGTATCAATCATGCCGACAAACTGATATAAAAAAAGCGGCCAAGTGCGAGTCGGACTCGCCCATGAAGGGTTCCGTATTTAGGCGATTTATGACGTATTAAAAAAAACTACTTGCTAGATCTCGTTCAAACCAATTTTCGGTGGAAGTTTACATGGTAATGTACATTATATATTTTTTTTAGTTTTATCATTCTCTTATTTTAGAAGTTAGGGGGAGGGGGGGGACACACATTTTACCACTTTGGAAGTGTCTCTCGCGCAAACTATTCAGTTTAGAAAAAAATGATATTAGGAACCTCAATATCATTTTTGAAGACCTATCCATAGATACCCCACACGTATGGGTTTGATGAAAAAAAAAATTGAGTTTCAGTTCGAAGTATGGGGAACCCCAAAAATTAATTGTTTTTTTTTCTATTTTTGTGTGAAAATCTTAATGCGGTTCACAGAATACATCTACTTACCAAGTTTCAACAGTATACGTTCTTATAGTTTCGGAGAAAAGTGGCTGTGACATACGGACGGACAGACAGACGGACAGACAGACGGACAGACAGACAGACATGACGAATCTATAAGGGTTCCGTTTTTTGCCATTTGGCTACGGAACCCTAAAAATCGCGGTGTCCATTGTAAAAATACATAAAAAACCGGCCAAGTGCGAGTCGGACTCGCGCACGGAGGGTTCCGCACCATCAACAAAAAATAGAGCAAAACAAGCAAAAAAACGGTCACCCATCCAAGTACTGACCCCGCCCGACGTTGCTTAACTTCGGTCAAAAATCACGTTTATTGTATGGGAGCCCCACTTAAATCTTTATTTTATTCTGTTTTTAGTATTTGTTGTTATAGCGGCAACAGAAATACATCATCTGTGAAAATTTCAACTGTCTAGCTATCACGTTTCGTGAGATACAGCCTGGTGACAGACGGACGGACGGAGGGACGGACGGACGGACGGAGGGACGGACGGACGGACGGAGGGACGGACGGACGGACGGACAGCGGAGTCTTAGTAATAGGGTCCCGTTTTTACCCTTTGGATACGGAACCCTAAAAACACACTTTCAGAAATAATCGCTCCGAAAGACCGAAATTATGCCCCCATCCCCCTCCCCATAATACGAAAAAAACTAGGTATTTTGAACATACATAGTTGACCCATTTTTGAGTTATTGAAAAAAGTTATCCCCTCTCAGGTAAAATGACGGACGCGGGCAACTATGGAAATCTACGAGTATAGTTTGTAGCTTTCTAATAGACCCCGACGGCTAATCCTATTGTCTATTGTTAGTAAAACCGCTCGTGCCACGTGCCACAACCACCTGCATAAAAAATCGCTCGTTCACTTTACCCAGGTAATTGAATTACAACTCCTATGGAAATTGCAATAAGATTCAAAATGAACTAATGGATAAATATTTTGTACCGATGTGTGTGGTCAGTACTTCGGTTACTGAGTGACGGCGAGTCGAACGTTACAGAACCAGTCTAAAATGTGTCATTGAGATGCGTAACAAAGGCGCGTTATCGGAGAGCGCACCTACACTGGTTTTTTGAGCGTTGGACTAGCCTGCGCTCAGGTGCAAATTAGAATAAAAAAGACCCTTTTTTGCAGGTAAGTAGCAAGTGCGGTTTTACTGAACAATAGACAATAGGATAAGCCTTCGGGCTCTACTAGAAAGCTACAAACTATACCTACACTGAGCATACAAGAAAGTAAAACGATTCAAACTTCCGGCACAAGTATGATAAGTAGTTAATCAATTTTGGAACGTTTAAAACAATTAGTTTACCTATAAATGATGAAGAAATTCGGCAGAGATCTCAATTTAAATGTCAACGTTACCTACCGTAAAACGGGGTCACCAGAAATCGCGGGGTGAATAGAGAAAAACTCGGTACTTTCCTTTACATTGTTATATTTTAAAAAGTAGACTACCATCCCCAATTCTTTTGAGATACAAGTATAGTAGAATATTCAATATTTAATCTGGTAACACGAATCAAGCATGAAGATGATCACAAGTAATAAATATTTTAGTTTGAAGTGAGGCCTTGTGAAAGTAAGATATATTGCCTATCTGATCTTTGACGTAGCAGTGAAATACAGGTTAGTTATTGTGTTATTTATAATGTATTAAGTAAACCAGTTCTTCTAGTGTTTAAATAATAAAAGATAATGCCGATTTTCCTTATTAATTAAAGATAAATGTCCAAAAAACAAATCATAACCGTTTTTATATCCCAACGGGGTGAATAGACACGACAACAGGGTGAGGAGACACGCCATATGGGGTCAACAGACACGTCATATGGGGTGAAAAGACACGACTGAGGGGTGAAGAATAACGAATAGGGGTGAATGGAAATATTTATGCTAGGGTTGTCAAAACGTATTTTCTCAAATTTTTAAATTATACAATACTATAAAGTATAAAATTTAGCAATGTTTCATATATTTTGGTATTAAATATGAGTTTTGAGTTTGAACACTTTTTTATCATAGTTATTCATTGTGATTTTATGTATTGTGATATGAATATTTATGACTGCTCCTTAAATAATAGGTAGGTACTTAAAGAATATGCTTCTAGTGTAAGCTAAGTTGATTTTTTATATACAATTCTCATACGTTTTATGAGTATGTGACTAGTTTAATTATAGTTGATTTATAAAAAAGTGATTTAGTGAAAGTCAGTTTATTTATTTACTTTTATCCTAATAAAAACCTATTTGAAGTTTGTGACAGCCGTGACTGTTTTTTCTAATCACCCCATATGACGTGTCTATCGACCCCGTTTTACGATACGTCGAAATCGGGTAGTTTTTCTTCATTTTCTCTAAAACCAGGGGGTTGAAATTAAAAATAAGTATACAGAATTGAAGAACTAAGCAAGACTCAAATCATGATGTCAAAATTATTACTTTTATCATTTGGATTCTTGGTGAAAATCGTCCTTGAAGTTGAAAATCGTGTCTATTCACCCCGTTTTACGGTACCTATAATTAACTCTTTAAAATTGGGCACAAATTACATTATACCATGATGTTCCATATAACTTGATATGCATGGACACATTTACCCGCTTGTAAACAGTAATTTTATATAGCTATAACATCGCCTTTTTCAGATTAAATTGTTTACAAACGAACCATGCGGGTTATAAGAGCGCTTTAGTTTAAAGTTCACATCACGTTTGTCGTTAATGGTTAGACAGAGAAGAAAGACCGAGTACCTACGTGTCCAGTGATTCTTATGGCTAAGTATATAAACACATTAAAATGGATACCTACAGCATTAGAGGGAGAAACAAACAAAGCGCATTCCACGCTACATTAACTTAACATTTGCTTAAACAATTGTGAATAGCTTTGTAACTAAAAAGGGTTGTGATTTTCAATAACAGAAGGCGTCACTCAGTGCACTTTTAACACAATTAATGCCAAAAAAAACCAACAACGGGTTGCACTCCGGGAGTGCCGACAGAAGTGAAAACTCAATGACTAGTCCAAAATGTCTGCAGCACTATGTATAATTGACCCATCCTGCATCCTCCTTTCTATTGAAAAACTTTAGTTCCGAAATTGCTGGTCAGTGAGCTTGTTTACAATTCGAAATACAAATTTGTAGCGTTAATTGTTTAAAATTCGAATAGAAATTGTAAAGTTACCTTGCAGACCTCGCATCTAAATATATTTGGTCATGATATTTTGAGTTTTATTCACCAGTACTAGAGTTCATTTTATTAGCGATTTCATCGAGATGTACCTAGCTTTATTGATGTCGGGAACCCAGTGCACAAACCACGGGTCAAGCCTGATAACGTCACCTAATCTCAAGTGCTGCGCCGGACAGTTCCTATCGACCCTTGACACGTGTAGACGCATTGATCTCCGATTATTAATTGTGATTACCTAATTAGTGATTCTGATTAGAGATTTGGCAATACAAGGATGTTGTATGTTGTTTATTGACTTTCGTGCAATTATAGTGTGTCTCAGTTGAATCTAGACTGTTTTACTATCTCGAGGAACCCTAGGACTAATTAGTCATTAGGATGCCCACAAATAGACAATAATCTGATGATCCAGGCCATTCTGCGACATATTTGAGTGATATAAAGTTAGAATGTAACTGTCAGATACTCGTATTTCAGCCCGTACAAGATTAGAACCTTTTCCATGTAATGTCATTGAGTTTTTCTTTATTGATATAAATGCCATCTAAATGTGGCCATCTAAATCTTACGGTCACGTGATCGCCTTACGCTGTCTCGAGTTTATCATTTTTTCCCCACCTCAAAAAGTGTCCAGCGCCGCTAAAGAAGTTTTCACTTCAAAAATCGTGACACACTTTTATTTCTGACTGTACTTATTCTTATTTGCATGTCTATCTAGCGAGTACTTCTTGCTTGAGACCTTTCTAATGAGCCTAACTCGTTGTGTTTGTGTTTTTCCATCGAGGAGTTCCTTTGGCTGCCTACGGACCAGGCATGTTGCGGATGTAGATATTTTGACATCCGCGGATGCGGATGCGGATACGGGAAGAAAAGGCCGGCCCAGGAAGCGATGGCTTGATGTCGTTAAGGAGGACATGCGTGCCAACGGACTCACCACCAGGGACGCCGAAGATCGGGTAAAGTGGACACGAAGGAGTCGGAAGGCGGACCCCGGGTCCTCGCGCCCCGCGCGGGGGCACAGCTGGGATTGACGCCAGGATGATGATGATGATGATGATGGATGCGGATGCGGATATTTAAAGGCTCACATCCGCGGATGCGGATGCGGATGTCAAGATTAGGTACTTAGAAAACGTCAAATATTAAATTTTTAGTATTTTTTTATTTAAAGAAAAACGAAACGTTTAGTATTTGAGCAAGAATATAGGTGCGTTATATTTAATAAACAGTAACTTGGCCGACTTTTCTGGATCTAGACGATTTCGTTATAGGTAATGACGAAATTACCCAGCACTTACGCCGCCGCTAAGACGTTCCTGTACCAACTTGTTCGACATCCGCATCCGCATAAGCTCCGCATCGATTTTATGCGGATGCGGATGCAGATGCGGATGTCGAAAATAATGCGGAAGTTCCGCGGTTGCGGATGCGGATGCGGATGTTCGCAACATCCCTGCTACGGACTGCATCATCAGATCACCACCCTGCTAGCATATTATTGCATTGGCACCGGAATTACAATAGTACTCCAAATTTCAACTGAATCAGATACTGGGAAGTTGTTCAAATTATAGTTACAAGATCTAAAATTACAAATAAAAATAAAAATTATAAATTAAAAAAAAAGACAAAACGCTTCAAGTCCTTCCTGGTGCAAAGGTGCCCATGATGCTCGCAGCATTACCACGCTGGATGGATCACCACGGACTAGGGTTACCAGATCGAAAGGCGCTATTATCGGGAAAAAATAAAAAAAAATCGGGATTTTGAGACTTAAGTCGGGAAAAAGAAAACATTCAAATTAAAGTACCTAATTGTATTAAAAACAACGATATTTTACATTATTGGCTGGCACTACGTAAACTGCTCTGCCCATAGACGTTTTTATAACGCTGATGCGCTCGACACGGGTCGCTCGCTCGCTCGACGACAGTTCGGAATTTGAAATTATTGTTTTATAACGTGCAGCTATTTTTCGGGACATTAATTTCCACTTTGTCGGGAATCGGGAACACATGCTAAAAATCGGGAGAATCCCGCCAAATCCCGACCATCTGGCAACCCTACCACGGACCTTTGCACGAGGAACGAGAACGACTCGGGGCCTTCCCCTTTCTGTCTGAGTCGATGTCCGAAGTCGCGTGTGAAGCGCTCCGCATCGGCTCCCCCAGCTACCCGCCGTTTCAACTGCGAAAGGGACGATTATGTAGGCAGGGGAGAGAGGATCATATTTTCGACGCTTCACATCCGCTTGTGTTTCCGCTGCCGCTCCGGCCACGCGTGAGGTACGGCTGACATGGGAGGCGGCGAAGGTACTGACGCACGTAGCGTCCCATACCAAACACCGCCCCCTTTCCCATGGTACCAAAGTCAGGCCATCAGGCCGTTTACCGTCGGTACGAGTGTATTTGATTAATAAAAATGTGACGTCCCACGGGTAAAGGTACCTTATGGCCGTTGGCGCTTACGCTATTATTAACGCCGCTCCGCCGCCGCGCGCTATTATTATTGCGGCGCTATGCGACGTAAGCGCCAGGTGCCATAAGGTACCTTTTGCCGTGGAACGTCACAAATAATAAATTACGGTAATATCGTAAGAACTAGTGCCTGTGCCATACGCTAAATTGGACGCCTATGCCTGCCTACTTAGTTGTTATTAATGTTGAATTTTTAATAGCATATAAGACATCAGCGGGCGGTGTATATTAAAATAATAATAATAATAATTTCAGCCTATAAACGTCCCACTGCTGGGCACAGGCCTCCTCTCATACGCGAGAGGGCTTGGGCTGTAGGCCCCACGCTAGCCCCATGCGGATTGGGGACTTCACATACACCTTTGAATTTCTTCGCAGATGTATGCAGGTTTCTTCACACTAGGGTTGCCCGATGGTCGGGATTTGGCGGGATTCTCCCGATTTTTAGAATGTGTTCCCGATTCCCGACAAAGTGGAAATTAATGTCCCGAAAAATAGCTGCACGTTATAAAACAATAATTTCAAGTTCCGAACTGTCGTCGAGCGAGCGAGCGACCCGTGTCGAGCGCGTCAGCGTTATAAAAACGTCTATGGGCAGAGCAGTTTACGTAGTGCCAATAATGTAAAATATCGTTGTTTTTAATACAATTAGGTACTTTAATTTGAATGTTTTCTTTTTCCCGGCTTAAGTCTCAAATCCCGAAAAAATTATATTTTTTCCCGATAATAGCGCCTTTCGATCTGGCAACCTAGCTGGGACCAATAATGTAATGTACCTGAATGTACCTAATCATGGACCGCCTCTAAAGCCCCCTCGACACTCGCGTTCGTGGCTTCGCATCGCGATTCACGCACATAGTCTGGATGGGGCTTAAAACAACCAAAATGGGAACCACATTCATGCATACGCCGACGATATCCTCCTAAATTGCACCACCACATCCAGGAGCTCCGAAACAAGACCATATCCTTCATAGACATGTATCCATTTGTGTCATTAAAACGCTTTTTTAACGCGCGTTGTAAAAGCGCTCGTGAGTATGGGGCCTTAGCCCCCATTCGCACGGCAGCTTTTTCAACGCGCGTTAAAAAAGCGCTTGAATCTGTCCGCACTCTAAATTCGATTTAACAACCAAGGCATAAAGTTTAAAATCCAATAACGCTTGATAAAAAGCGCCACCGCTGTCGTGTCAATAAATACACATGTATCCATTTGTGTCATTCAAACGCTTTTTTAACGCGCGTTGAAAAAGCTGCCGTGCGAATGGGGGCTTACTTCTTTTGCTAAGCCACCTCCATACTCTGGAGTCTGGAGGGGGCTATAGCTTGGCCGCACACCCACGGAATTTACATGTGCAAGCGAGACAGCGCTATGCATTTGTAGAGGGACGTCCCGTTCCCACCTGATATTCCGTACGGAAACCGAATGAAAATTCCGTGCTTGTGTGGCCAGGCTATCATATCCTTGAAATCTTTGCCGGAAAACATAATAGCCATAACACACTACCGCACCGCACCAAGGCCACGTTGCGCCGCCGCCGCAACAATATGTGAGAGCGAGAAAGAGATATATGTTTCTCGGTCTCACTTATGGGCGCGCAAAAATCGGTGCGGTGCGGTAGTGTGTTACGACTTGGGCTCAGTGCTGGGACCAATAATGTAAAGGCCCCAGTCATGAATCTAGTATTAAACAAGATTGGGCAAGAGTGGTAGGGATAACTGACAGAACGGGATAGTCTTATGTAACTTTCAGTAGGAGTAGCAGCGAAAGCGCTATTATTGTTTGTCCTTGTCACAGTCTCACATTTTTTTTTATTCCCCACCATAATTTAGTTTGGATTATGGTAAGCAACGAATAAATTCGACCAATCATAGCGTCGCATTGCGTATGTTTTGTCCCTCACGGAGGCACGCGTAGACCACTTCTATAGGATGCTACCTGCTATGGCCCCAGTACACAATGGGCCATCGCCGACCACTCCAAGGGACGCATTTATGCGTTAGAGGGAGCAAGTGATATTGCTATCTCATTCTACCGCATGGCTGCGTCCCTTGGAGTGGCCGGCGATGGCCCATTGTGTACTGGGGCCTTAAAATCTGGACCGCCTCTAAAGCCCCATCCACACTCCCGTTCGCTTTTTCCCGCCGCGATTCACGCACATTGTCTGGAGGGGGCTTAAAACAACCAAAATGGCAACCACAATCATGCAATACGCCGACGACATCCTCCTAAATTGCACCACCACATCCAGGAGCTCCGTAACAAGACCATAATATCCTTCCACCAACTTCCACCTTAGGCCCCCTCCTCACTCTGCGAAATCGACTCCGCACTCGCGTTCGCGGCTTCGCGCCTCGATTCGCGCATGAGTGTGGAGGGGGCTTATGACAAAGAAATATATAGTTGGTCAAACCAAATTGTAAGTATATAAAAGTGATAACACACTATCGCACCGCACTGCAACGCGACCTTGGTGCGTCGCACCCATAAATAAGAGCGAGAGACAGATATCTCTTTCTCGCTCTCACTTATGGGTGCCACGCACCAAGGTCGCGGGCGGTGCGATAGTGTGTTACCACAAAAAAATACTCATCCTATAAACTATACTCATCCTTTTCTTTTGGGTGCTAGTACTAGTGTAAGACAAAGACAGTATGATTCTCTCTGTCTATGTTTGAAATGAGACAGTCCTTTGACAAATTATAATTTATGTACTTGGTCAACCAGATCTTGACAGTAGAAAAAGGCGGCAAATTTGAAAAATGTAGGCGCGAAGGGATAACGTCCCATAGAAAATTTGAATTTCGCGCCTTTTTTTACTGACAAGATTTGGTTGACCAGCTATAATACATCATAATACCAGTACAGTATTTGCTTTATTTTTTGCGCATGACAACATTATTGAATCGTACACTTAAAAATCGTCGTCCCATCCCTAGAATATCACTCTATGTGTCAAATATTTATAGTCTGTGGTATGCAGCGAAAAGTGGACGCCAATTATTGGGCTGTACATTCCTGGGTTGAGCAATCCCAGGTCGAGCATTATCGGTACGGGCCAATAATATGCGACCAATATTCGGCGTTCACTAAATGGATTCGTATTATTGGGTCGTGTATTATTGGGTTGAGCGTTATCAGGGTGTACAAGCTTGGTCCGTGCCAATAATATGAAGCCACTGTTTGGACAGGGCAATAATGTACAACCCAATAACTCGCGTCCAAAAAAGTGGACGCCAATTATTGGGCTGTACATTCCTGGGTTGAGCATTAACCGGACTCATTCGAACCCATTCTCGTTCGGTCATTTGCGTAATTTCCGCTTCAAGTAACTGCCTATGTAGACTCTCGCGCGAGCCACGTGACGAGCCGCGCCACGAGACGCGAGTCACCGTTTACACTCGCGTTCGGCTTGTCATTCGGTTATAAACCTTATGCCGTGCCGTTAGTGTTTAAATTATATTAGCTCGACGAGCTTGCGAGCCACGAGACGAGCCGCGAGCCCACCGCTTACACTCGCGTCTCGTCGCGCGGCTCGCGGCTCGTCTCGTGGCTCGCGCGAGAGTCTAATCTGCCTATAAGAGTGTGTTTACACTATCCGCTGATCCCCTCAACAATATATAGTTGGTCAAACCAATTTGTCAGTAAATAAGAACAAAAGAAACTATACCCATCCTTTTCTTTTGGGTGCTAGTACTAGTGTAAAACAAAAATAGTATGTTCTCTCTGTCTATGTTTGAAATGAGACAGTCCTTTAACAATTTAAAGCTGGTCAACCAAATCTTGCCAGTAAAAAAAGGCGCGAAATTCAAATTTTCTATGGGACGATATCCCTTCGCGCCTACATTTTTCAAATTTGCCGCCTTTTTCTACTGTTGACCAAGATCTGGTTGACCAAGTATATTTACATCATCACATTCACTTTGGTAGAGAATCATTCATTCATTCAATCCAACTTTGAGTTCCGGTCAGCCATCTGAGCCATCAGCCAAACTGTCAGTTACTTATTTTCGCGCGAAAGTGGAAGGCGACTCTCGCGCAGCTACTTCGCTCCTTAGTTTATTTACGAAAGACATTCTGATTTATGCAATACTTGCATAAACCCTAGAAAACTTCAGTGTAAAATATTGTGTAACGTGTTAGTTCTCTCGGAGTGATTTTACAGTGTTTACTGCTATTTTAAAGTTCTAAACCGTTCAAAAGTTTTTATTCGTTTTCAAAGGAGTGTTTACAAATCACCAGAATGAGTTTGAGTCGTTTACGTAGTGTCGTTAGGGCCGATATAGTGAAAGTTTCTTCTACAAGCGCGTTGGTGTCGAAATTACGTGGACCTTGTTCGGGAAGGGACTTGAGCACATCAGAGGCCCACCGCGTCACGATTGCTCAACACACGCCAAAACCAGATTGGAACCGCGCAGTGAGCGAAGCAGAGAAAATCGTGGGATACCCAACTTCTTTTCTTAGTCTCCGATGGGTTATGAGTGATGAAATTGCGAATGTCGCTTTGCACTTGCGAAAATTAGTCGGGAGCAATCATCCTTTATTGAAAACTGCCAAGTGAGTATAGAAACACACGCCAAAAACAACGTATATTATATACTGTCTATTATTTTCACTCTAATTGTATTGATTCAATTTATGTACCTAGTTATTAAGCTAGGTAAACTGCGTACCTAAGGAACACGCGTAAGACACGCAACAGTTTATATAAAACTTTGAACATAAATAATCTCCTACCTATATAGTGTTCGATACTAACTAGATCGAAGACGTTCAGTAATGTTTTATCCGTTTTTTCCACATTTAGCTGGTAAATTACATTACGCACTTTACTAACATCCCAAATTAATTAGGTATTCGATAGCCGCACCAGCGCGCGTTCGTGCAAGTTTCGTAATTTCAATGCGCGATTTGCAACACGCAGTTATTAGGTATCTCATTATTAGCTGGTTAGGTCTGTTCAATGTACCTAAGTACAAATAAAAACTTGTATAGTACAATAACCTTCAATAAAATTTTGCGCAACGAACTGTGAATTGTGTGTTGTGAAAAAAAAAAATACCTACACTATTTTATCTTATTTGTAGTCATAGGTAAGTAACGTGTTAATAAGGTATTAATACTTAACGAGTTACGTATGTAATTGTAATAATCGCTATCCGTTTCTCGTAAATAGTACCTAAACTTTCTTGTAAAATTTTCCGTAAGTATTTAACTTGAAATAAAAAAAAATTACATAAAATTTTTACTACTGTAAAGTCTGTAAGTAGGATATCATCTTCCTCGCGTTGTCCCGGCATTTTGCCTCGGCTCATGGGAGCCTGGGCTCGGCTTGGCAACTAATCCCAGGAATTGGCATAGGGGAAACTGGGGAGGGTTGATCACCCCTTTTGTTTTTAGCATACATTTTCTTAACTATTTGTAGTATTGAAAAACTTTATAGACCATACGATTCAGAATTTATCTCTTCATTAATAGTTTGAATTAGAACAGATTTGTGCAATAAATTAGACCATTATTTAATGAAAACCCATACTGTTGACTTTTACCATGTGTCCCCTATGTAAGGGAGACTTGTTTACCCCTGGTCGGGAGCCTTGATCCTAGGGGGATCAAGTGACCCTGGTTCTTGGGACACATGGTAAACAGATTTTTACCATGTCTCCCCATACCAGATTCTCGTTGATTATATAACTCGGATCGCTATTAGCAATGCATCTATAATTTGTAAAATACACAGCAAACATATATATATATTGCATCTTCCATGCTTTGAAGTTGTATTTCCGGTAATCAGATGTCTAAGCCGAAGGGATCAAGTCTTCCAGATTTGGGGACACTTGGTAAAAAGATTTTAAGCGGCAATGTCATATTTCGAGGGTAGTAGCTACATTAATTTATTCACTTTATCTACAGAAAATTAATATATGAAGATATCAAACACATATTAATCCATAATCTTATACTTTTAAAAAACAATGTAATCGTATTATCCATAAAACAACATAAAATAGGGAATCAATTTTTGAACAAAAAAAAAGTTAAAAAAAAACCAAAAATCTAAGTTATTAACATAAAATTTCTTATAACAAGCTAAATTTTTTAAAGTTACATATTATGAAGGTATTTTTAGCGTCAGATACCTACAGCAATTTTATTTTTTTTACCCATCTCTGGTCGTTATTGTTTACTATAATAAATAAGTTTAGAAATTTACTGCTCACGTTTCGAGGACGGTGTTTGAGCTGCATAATCCTAAAATCCTTTCTATGGACCGTCGGTTCTATAGTACATAAGGTCGGAAAGCCATTGAAATAGCATTTCATGCATAAAAACAAATATCGCCGGTTGAAAACCAAATATCGTTATAAGTGTTGTTTGTCGACCGAGTAACATCCCCTGTGTGTAAAACGTTTAACTTGATAAACAAGACCAAGTGCGGGTAGTTCGTAAAATGTTGATGTCAACTTTAGTTAGTCTTTTCAAAGGCCACGGGGATAATTCCGTTTTCGGAGTTCGGAGTCGGTTGTATAATTAAAAACTGAATTATACGCCATTAAATCCCGTTTTAAAAAACAATAGTGAGTCAAAAACCTTGAAAGTTTAAATCAGTGTTTCTCTGGTCGTACTTTTGCGGCATGATTTACTAAAGAAAAGAAAATATTTATGATAGCTCTATGAATCATTTTGTAAGTAAATTTATTACAATGTATACTTGATCGCTTTGTGGGTGACATGATCCCGGAATCATATCTCCCCTGAAGAAAAAGACAAAGTCTCCCCATACATAGTAAGATTATAAAACGTGCCGTACTCGAAACGTGTGTTCGCGTATATCAATGTAATCCAAGTTAATCATCACTTCAATAAACAACAAATAAAATAAGCACACTCACTAACATCATTTCCATCTCATATTATAAAATAAATCCAGTTAAAGCTTACCGAAAAATGAATATAGTACGCAGAAAATCTTTCACCGTCCGCCATTTTTGAACCACTGACTTTTCCGATACAGTGCCATGACAGAACGTGAAGTTAGGAACGAATGAATGAGTGTTACCAGTGCAAATTTTTTTATCTCGATTGGTTTGATTAAAAATGAAGTTTACCAAGTGTCCCCTAGGGATCGACCCTCCCCACCCTCACCTAGGCACTAGTTTTTACGAAAGCGACTGCCATCTGACCTTCTAACCCAGAGGGTAAACCAGGCCTTATTGGGATTAGTCCGGTTTCCTCACGATGTTTTCCTTCACCGAAAAGCGACTGGTAAATATCAAATGATATTTCGTACGTAAGTTCCGAAAAACTCATTGGTACGAGCCGCGAGTTTGAACCCGCGACCTCCGGATTGCAAGTCGCACGCTCTTACCGCTAGGCCACCAGCGCTTTTTTTTCCTGTAAGTAGGATACACCTAGTTTATTAATAATAAGTATTGTACATACTTTTGCCCAATAGTGCCTATTTCACGGGCCTATCCGTATACACATTTGCGTAACTCGTTTGCGTTTTTCCTGTAGACATTGCAAAGTTAAGAGAATCTAAAGCAATTTTTTACGCTGCACACTTACCTACTTACAGGCGGGATACCTAATTTTTTTTCGGTGGGTACTTGAGACTCAAATAAAAAAACGGGATTTGTGTAGGTACCAGAGCCGTTGGCCCACAGAAGTTTTTCTAAAATGTGTTTGATCCACCTATATCTTAATCGCGTAAGGGATTTAATCAATCGCTATCGGAATTTGCGTAATCTAATTTCTGTGTCTCTTACTTTGTATAATATCGCCCACAGAAACCTGATCTACAATGGCAAGAACAACATGCAGGCGTGGGGGCTCATCGTGCTGCTGGTGTCGAAGGCGGCCGGCCACAGCCCCGAGATACCAGACATGGAGCAAGACAAAGCTGCTGGAGTGTTACACAGGTAATACACAAGAACAACATGCAGGCGTGGGGGCTCATCGTGCTGCTGGTGTCGAAGGCGGCCGGCCACAGCCCAGAGATACCAGACATGGAGCAAGACAAAGCTGCTGGAGTGTTACACAGGTAATACACAAGAACAACATGCAGGCGTGGGGGCTCATCGTGCTGCTGGTGTCGAAGGCGGCCGGCCACAGCCCCGAGATACCAGACATGGAGCAAGACAAAGCTGCTGGAGTGTTACACAGGTAATACACAAGAACAACATGCAGGCGTGGGGGCTCATCGTGCTGCTGGTGTCGAAGGCGGCCGGCCACAGCCCCGAGATACCAGACATGGAGCAAGACAAAGCTGCTGGAGTGTTACACAGGTAATACACAAGAACAACATGCAGGCGTGGGGGCTCATCGTGCTGCTGGTGTCGAAGGCGGCCGGCCACAGCCCAGAGATACCAGACATGGAGCAAGACAAAGCTGCTGGAGTGTTACACAGGTAAAGTCCACGAATGAATTAGTCTCCAAATCAAGTTGCTTGACGAGAGGCGAAAAGTTAGTAAAATATACGAGGAAGATTTGTAGGGTGCTCCGGCCCGAACAACGCTCGGCCACGGCCCGGTCTAACGTGAGTCATCCTTTAATCCGTGTAAACATTTTCGTGACAATTCCGCACGCAAGCACTTGAAAACTCATTTTGTGCAGGTTTCATTAGGTTCCATTATAATGACCTAAATGTTTCCGTAGTAAACAATGTAGACAAACAAAACAGTGAAACTCGAAGGCAATGCGTGCGCAACGTTTCGTGTTCTTTCGTGGTACGTCACGTGATGGTCACGCGACGCTATTCTTAGGTATTTTATGACGTTATCAGAGTAAGGCTAGCAAAGTTGACAAAAAAATTGTTCTTAGATGTAGTATGTTGAATGTATCAGTATTTACACCTCACCTACTCGTAATTACTTACAAGTTTTTTTCTGAAAGAGAAATTACTGGTGGATTCAGGCTGTTTAATTTGCCCCGGTAAAATATTAAGATATCTCCATCATCCTGTAAGCTAAAATATATTCCTAAAAAAACCAATCAGGCAGAGTCTGCTGATTTTATATACTTTTGTACCCACTCGCCAATCTACGGCGACAATTTCAACTTGGTTTTCCGTTTTTTTATTTAAACGGGTTTACCGTTCTAAAAGTCGATCTAAGCAATTTGGAGAAGAATATCGGTCCATTTAACCCACACTACCCACACAATGATCGTGTTCTGCAAATTGACGGGGGGCCACAGCAACGTGATTGAAATAAAAAATAAAAATAAGAATACTGTGATAATAGTGTAAGAATAGTTAATAAAATTGTAATACTTTGTATTTCTTTACACCGGCGACGTGATAACGTGATTTTTCAATTTCAAAGTGTGCCTTCCCAAGTTTTTTTAAAGTTTATTAGCGAAAGCGAACGTAAGGTTGAATATTTTGCTAGCCTAGATGATTAATCAAAACGAACTTATATCGTGACGTCATTATCGTCACGATATAAGTTCGTTTTGATTAATCGTCAGTGTCACTTTCATCTCAGGCCTCAGCGGCTTACTGAAGCTACAACTACAATTAACCCACATATATAGGTATCTACTATTGGTTATGAGTGGATATCATTAAAAACCCGCGTGGAAAAACCCGCGGTATTCGCAGACATAGATATAGTAGGTAAATCGCCTTTATATACAAAAAGGCCTAAAATGATCCCGAACCTGAAAGTTAAGGGTATTAGGTGAGCCTAATTTCTGGTTGTGACTTCGCTCAAAACTGGACCCGATCCGTCGTGCGATGTAGTTTTCGGGAGTATAAAAAATTTGGATAGTATCACCTTTACTGTTAATTAAACATTTTGAGTACCGTAAAACGGGGTGAGTAGGTTTCGCGGGGAGAGGTGGGTTATGAATGGGGAGAGAAGGTTTGAGAGGGGGGTGAGAAGGGATTTTAAGGCTACTGCTACAAAAATAATGTATTCCAATTAAAAATGGAGCTATAGTAATACGCATAATAAAAAAAAAAATCGATCCAACAATCTTCCAAAATCACCTTTGTATGAAAACCCCTCTCACCCCAAATACGAGGCACTACGGGGTGAGGTGGGTTTTCCTCTTTATCGTCAATGTTATGAAATGGAACTACCCAAAATAAAATAAAAACTAAAATACAAACGTCCGGAACACTTATTATATACACCATTCAGTTTTCATATGTCAAATAAAAATGTTATCGAGGTTTGAATTTCAGTTTTGACCCTACTCACCCCATTTTACGGTACAAAAAGATAAATGTCAATGTGAACTGTAGATTAACTTTGTGACCCAGTGATTGTGACTCTTCATTCTTCCACAGCCAACGCGCATTAGCCGAGGTGACGGAGATGATCCGGACGTCCCACCTGGTCCACAAGGCGCTGGTGAACATGAACACTCGGCAGCTCACCGTGGCTGAGCCCGACGACATGACCTTTGGCAACAAAATAGCGCTGCTCAGCGGAGACTACCTGCTCGCTAATTCGTGCTCGGAGCTTGCGAACTTGAGGTAAGTTTTTCAGAGGCAGATGTGTTATCTTGTGGCCTAAATCGGGAACTTCATATTGATACTATACTTACCGAAAACTAAAAAGCATGTTGCACGTAGATAGATACACTAAATGTATGAGAAACACTTTCTTCTATTTGTGGTTTTTCTTGTGCCCTAACCTAGGTTGATTTCGAAGAAGCTTGTGTTGTTATCCTGAATAAAAAGTCTTACTATTTTTTTTTCCAAAACCTGCAAATGTCAAAAATCGTTAATTCCTGCAATAATCGTGAATTAAAAAGTTAGGGGTGGGTGTTCTATTTAATAGGACCATTTTAGCGTAGCAGCACGGAATCTGGTTGGTTGCCGCCCTCACAGTGCCTCATTGAAAAAAGCGGCCAAGTGCGAGTCGGACTCGCCCATGAAGGGTTCCGTATTTAGGAGATTTTGACGTATTAAAAAAGAACTACTTACTAGATCTCGTTCAAACCAATTTTCGGTGGAAGTTTACATGGTAATGTACATCATATATTTTTTTAGTTTTATCATTCTCTTATTTTAGAAGTTACAGGGGGGGGGGGACACACATTTTACCACTTTGGAAGTGTCTCTCGCGCAAACTATTCAGTTTAGAAAAAAATGATATTAGAAACCTCAATATCATTTTTAAAGACCTATCCATAGATACCCCACACGTATGGGTTTGATGAAAAATTTTTTTTTGAGTTTCAGTTCTAAGTATGGGGAACCCCCAAAATTAATTGTTTTTTTTTTTCTATTTTAGTGTGAAAATCTTAATGCGGTTCACAGAATACATCTACTTACCAAGTTTCAACATTATAGTTCTTATAGTTTCGGAAAAAAGTGGCTGTGACATACGGACGGACAGACAGACAGACAGACATGACGAATCCATAAGGGTTCCGTTTTTTGCCATTTGGCTACGGAACCCTAAAAATCTAGCCCGTATAGGTATACTTACGAGTAGGTGCTTTATAATTTGGAACTGTAATGTAAGTTTGCGTCCACTTAATCAAAAAAAAAATTATAATGCCATTCATAGGCGTTTTGTAACGGCTCCTTCGAACCATTCTGAAGATTGTTGTGAGTTGTGAGGTACTAGTTTTTTACCGTTACAAATAGAAGTAGGTATTCTTAATGGCCTCATGGCGAATTAAAGGCGGAGTCAACATGTACCTACTACTTTTTAGGACACTTACACACTATGTAATGGGGCCAACGAACTTCTCTATGTTAATACATGTACTACCAGTATTATCGGTTCTTATTGTAATGATTGCTCAAGACAGTGAAAATCAGGTATCTGGTACTAGAAAGTACCCTTTACCTAGATTTAGTTCACGGTTTAACCATTCAATAAAGGTACAGAGTACAGCCTTGTATCTGTGTCTCCCTTCAACATGTACTTAACTGTGTCCCTTAACACGTAAACGCAGCTCAAGGCATTCACTTTCGGTCAGCGAATCGTTTAAGGACAAGTATCTACGTTTACACAAATAGCGTGTGATTGTTATTAATAATGTGGCTGGCTGTTTAATGCATCATGAATCCCGACCTCGGCGTCATTAGAAATCTGTTATTAGGTACTTATAATGACTTCTGACAGCAGGATATCAAATTAAATGTACGTATGCATTATATGTATAATTATATCTTAATCATTGTCGGTAGAATCTTTAGTTTTAGGATCACTAGAGCAGTAACGGTGCTTAACCATACGGAGTATGTACAACACTCAAACTGCACAATTTGCCAGCTCTACCGTAACATATTGCCTCTGCCCATTGGCAGAGTCAAATTGGCCCCCTGACCCTATTCACAATACTTCCACTTTGCCACGGGCATCCAGTCTAAGTCTGTCTTCACGTCTTCAGTTAAATGGTACTGATGATAATCCATGGCTCAAATTAGACTAGGAAAAAGCTTATAGTGAAGCATAAGTCATACGTAACAGATAGGTTGTACAGTCAGCAGCAGAAGTTGCTAAGCGGGCGAGGTGTTCAAAATTGCCTTGACACGCTCTTATTCTCTTAACAATAAAGTCGCGTCAAGATCATTTTGACCACCTCGCCCGCTTAGCAACTTCTGCTGCTGTCTGTACAAAGCGGATCTGGTAAGACATAATGAAGAAAACAGTTATAGTTGTATTGTATAAATAATAATACGTTAACGTTGTACATTCATGTGCATAACCTACCTGCCAGAACGGCCCGGGTCCGGCCCGAAGCGCCCGACACTTGTTTTTATAGAAAGCATCACGTGATCATCGATCATAGAAAACGTAGCGTTGGACGGCTTGGACCGGACCCGGGCCGTTCTAGCGTTAGTCATATTTAAATAAGTTGACACAATACCTACCTTAAACGCAACCCCAACCCAACTTTAAAAGTAGGTATCACATGCAAGTGTACAACCCTTATTGATTATAATTAACTTGTTGATTGGTTGGACTTTCACAGTTGGGGCATTGGCATTTCATATGAAGCGGACAGGAAAAAAAAAGTGAGGTTCCCGAATTTGTTTATATTTGGTTTAGTTCTTCTTCTAGTAGGTATAAAACCGGACGCCAAATATTTTTTATATATGACGTTTATTTTAAAAATTATGAGCTTTTCAAAAATTACCGTAATTGAAATTCCGATTTTTTTAAACTCGAATATCGAATAATTAAAATATATAACTTATTATTAAACCAAGCGTTTTCTATAGAATTTTTAATGATCTTTTCAGCAAAGAAATCAATTTTGAAAAATAAATAAAAACGGAATAAGTTATATATTTTAATTATTCGATATTCGAGTTTAAAAAAATCGGAATTTCAATTACGGTAATTTTTGAAAAGCTCATAATTTTTAAAATAAACGTCATATATAAAAAATATTTGGCGTCCGGTTTTATACCTTCTAGAAGAAGAACTAAACCAAATATAAACAAATTCGGGAACCTCACTTTTTTTTTCCTGTCCGCTTCATATGAAATGCCCCAGTTGTTTAATAAATGTTCAAAGTGATTGCTTTCATCTTAAAGTTTGAGCTGATCAAGATAGAACTACCGCATTGCTCAGACCAATGTGCTAAAGATATTAAGGGAGAACAAGTTTTACTTTTTAAGAAATATTTACAATAAACCAGACTTTCAATAACCGGTTTTTGCTAATTATCTTTTATGTCGGAGGTATTGAATAAACTACGCTCTATCTGGCACGCAAGCATACATGTAGGTACAGGTATTTAGTACAGGCAGAGTCAAAAATAACGTATCAGACTACGTGTAAAAAGTATCTTCCATTCTCTAAAATCATAACAAAAAAAAGAGATATACTCGTATGTCTCTACAAATAGAGCACTAGCCTTCTAAGGCCCAGGGTCCTACCTATAGAACTTCTTCAGTTCGATGAATTTAAACCATATTCAATTGGAACAGAGTTGCATTTCATTTGTTTCGTTTAATTTTCAAACAAATAGAAGTCAACTCTATCCCCTGCACTATAGGTTCAAATTTCAGTGGCTAATTTAGGGTTGTTCATTTGTATGGATGGACCTTTGGAGGATATTAGAGTGTGGCAGATACTTTTGAACGCAAACTGTAGATAATATTAACACTATTTGGAAATGTGTTGTTTCGCCTGCTACTTTTGATGCTGACTGTACATACATATCGCATATACTACCTATGGGCAATGAATCATTTATTTACATAAAATACATAAACAGTGGTATTGGTACTACTAAAATACCTATATACATAACTAGCGACCCGCCCCGGCTTCGCACGGGTTAACAAATTACCTATACAAAAACCTTCCTCTTGAATCACTCTATCTATTAAAAAACCCCGCATCAAAATCCGTTGCCTAGTTTTAAAGATCTAAGCATACATACAGATATTAGACAGACAGACAGCGGGAAGTGACTTTGTTTTATACTATGTAGTGATAGTGAAGGTACCCGGTTTCTATGAAAACTTAGCATGTCAACTGCTTTCAGGGACCACCAGTGGCCCGCAAACCACCGGTTAAAATCCACTGACCTGAGCAGTAGCTATCAAAGAAAGTGCAAGTCATTAAGCCACTCTAGATTTTAAAGATTTGTTCCAGTGCTGTGGGAATATTTTAGGAAAGGTCAGAACATTACTTCTGACAGTGTACGCATTGACCTACTCACGCATTGGCTGTTTTTAGGGTTCCGTAGCCAAATGGCAAAAAACGGAACCCTTATAGATTCGTCATGTCTGTCTGTCTGTCCGTCTGTCCGTCTGTCCGTCTGTCTGTCCGTCCGTATGTCACAGCCACTTTTCTCCGAAACTATAAGAACTATACTGTTGAAACTTGGTAAGTAGATGTATTCTGTGAACCGCATTAAGATTTTCACACAAAAATAGAAAAAAAACAATAAATTTTTTTGGGTTCCCCATACTTCGAACTGAAACTCAAAAATTTTTTTTTCATCAAACCCATACGTGTGGGGTATCTATGGATAGGTCTTCAAAAATTATATTGAGGTTTCTAATATCATTTTTTTCTAAACTGAATAGTTTGCGCGAGAGACACTTCCAAAGTGGTAAAATGTGCCTTTTGACGCATAAAACCACAAACGCGAATCGCCAACTCTACGCAAAAAACCACTTAAGCGAAACACCAACTACGCAAAACACCAACTACGCATAACGCCAACATGAAATTACGCAAAACACAAATCACGCTAAATACCATGTATGCGGAATACCACCTATCACAGTACGCGAAATGCCAACTAACACGATACGCGAAATACCAACTAGATGCATGTCCGCCTTGCCGTCTGTAGACTACAGTTTCAAAATAAGTCGGCCGTTTTGGAAACCATAGGTTCGAAATCTTATGTATTAAAACTATAGACAAGTAGGTCCTTATAAAATGAAACCTCTTTAGATAACGAATGGCTGTTGTTGATGAAAGGTATTATACTTCGATTGTAAATATTATATTTTACAAGTTCCAGTTGGTATTTCGCGTTTGTGGTATTGTAAGTGTTTGGTATATTGCGTAATAAATAAAATCGCCAAACACCACAACACGTCAGGTTGGTATTTCGCGTTTGTGGTATTATGCGTAGTTGGCGTTTTGCGTAATATTTTTTAGAAGTCCGCACAATACCAAAAAACCTGGGATTGGTATTTCGCGTTTGTGGTTTTATGCGTCTAAAGGAAAATGTGTGTCCCCCCCCCCTGTAACTTCTAAAATAAGAGAATGATAATACTAAAAAAAATATATGATGTACATTACCATGTAAACTTCCACCGAAAATTGGTTTGAACGAGATCTAGTAAGTAGTTTTTTTTTTATACGTCCTAAATCGCCTAAATACGGAACCCTTCATGGGCGAGTCCGACTCGCACTTGGCCGCTTTTTTTTTAGTAATGCTTCTAAAATAACTAACTGAAGGACAGGTAGGCTAAGTCCATTCATGAACATTGAACAAGTCGAGAATAAAAGTGAAAGACGTAAACCGCACATTAGCATTACCAACATGGAATAGATAATCGTCTTTATACTTATAGCATTAGTTTTGATTCTCAGTCAGCTATACAACGTAAGCCACGATAATTAGTATTGTAGGCCTTTTTATGAAAAAAATATAAAAATATGCTCGCATACGGCGTACGAATATAATTATAAGCATGTTCATAAAGAACTATTATTATTATAGCCTCATTTATTCCTTAATACATTTAAAATACAAACTAAAATACGAACTACTGGAGATAAAAGTAAAGAGCTTTAGTAAGCCTGTGTTGAGATTCGAGTTCAGTTGAAGAATTAAGAGTAACGCAGCATAAAAACGCAAAAAAATCATTATAAACGTATGACACGGACAAAACGCTTATATGTACATTAAGTAGTATGTATATTTACCAATTTTGTTAGAAGAAATAAGCGGCGAATTTTATAAATGTAGGCGCGATGGCTCGATCTCTCATACTAAATTTGAAATACCTACCTATACGCGCCTTTTCGAATGACAAATTGGTTTGTCAGACTATATAAATTAATTCAAGGTAAACCTGTAAGGATCGTAATTGTCCTTAGAACTTACTACAATTTATGTTTCCGTGTTAATTCATACTAGCGCGTACGATCTTGCTTCCTGCAAGAAAGCAGCGAAAGTGTGCGCAATGCGCATTGTGCGAATTGAGCATTCAATTCAAGGAACACCCAAATAGAAAGCTTGTTATTATATTTTATTTTTATTTATTCAGAAACAAACAGTCATACATGGTTTATGTAGGTACATATTTTAAAGACAATAAGATAAGAATAGACCTATAGTTTCATAACAGAAAAAAACAACATATAAATAGGTCCGTGGCTATTACTTAATCACATAAGAGAAAGACTTAATTTGTATTTTACAATTACTATAAAAATTTGTAAATCAATGATTTGATACCTCTGTCGAGAATACATTGTAAGTGCGTTAAGGAAGTTATAAAAATGATTGTTAAATTCAATATTTAAATGCATCCCCATTTTGTGCCGTTTAGTGTCAAATGATTCTCTTATCTTAACTGCTTAAGAAGTCCATTTGTACGTTGGGGTCAGGGATGTTGCGAACATCCGCATCCGCATCCGCAACCGCGGAACTTCCGCATTATTTTCAACATCCGCATCTGCATCCGCATCCGCATAAAATCGATGCGGAGCTTATGCGGATGCGGATGTCGAACAAGTCGGTACAGGAACGTCTTAGTGGCGGCGTAAGTGCTAGGTAATTTCGTCATTACCTATAACGAAATCGTCTAGATCCAGAAAAGTCGGCCAAGTTACTGTTTATTAAATATAACGCACCTGTATTCTTGCTCAAATACTAAACGTTTCGTTTTTTTTTAATAACAAAATACTAAAAATGGAATATTTGACGTTTTCTAAGTACCTAATCTTGACATCCGCATCCGCATCCGCATCCGCGGATGTGAGCCTTTAAATATCCGCATCCGCATCCGCATCCGCGGATGTCAAAAAATCTGCATCCGCAACATCCCTGGTTGGGGTATAAACAAATTTAAGAACAAAATTGGTTGCTCCTGTGGATAATTCTTACCAAGTTACCACTTAAAAGTAAAGCACCGCGCCATGTTGATGCCATTTTGTGCACCTGTTCAATATACCAGTCCAAATCAGCAATGAAAAAGGAAAACCACTAACCTTGCATCATACCATAATGTCTATTCATATTGATACCAAGCCGGGTCGTTTGGAGTGGAATCCGTGTCAAAAACGCTTTCACGCTACTTACATCGTAGAATCGCATTACGCAACAAACTCGTTTGCACAAAAAATCATCTCTTAAATTAATGAAACGTAACTTAGCGATAGTTTATGAATGTCGTGTTCTAAATGAAACTACTTTTGATATAAGTAGGTACTTATAATTTTTATACACACCGTGTATTTTTGATTTTCGTTAATTTCAGCGCTTAAATTAAGAGCTTAAAGGCTTCGTCACACAGGCGCGTTTTCCGGGCGGTGCGTGAGCGGGGCGCGCCGCTTTTACATACACTCACGCCCCGCTCACGCGCCGCTCGGAAAACTCGCCTGTGTGACGAAGCCTTAAATCAAGTAACTTAACTAAGTAATATGTAATTAAGGCGCGGTGCTGACCAATTTAATATTGTTGATTTTTTGATTTGATTTTCTGTTGAGTGGGCCTTAATGATTGTCTGCTACGTATGATCAAGTTAATTGTAAACATTTAAATATATACGAGTAATTATGTTTGCGTTTTTCATACCACTGGCGTAATTCGGGCTTAAACTCATCAATCACAAATTAAATAATAACACATAAGGGCTCAAAATGAAATTAAAGGAAACGGTCCAAGGCATATAACAGTCTTTTTTTTGTATCCAGAAACCAAGAGCTCGTCGAACTGATGTCGTCAGCGGTCCGAGACCTGGCCGAAGCCGAGTTCCTGGGGGAGCGAGACGAGCAGAACAACCCGCTGCCGTCGCGGCCGGTCGCTGGAGACGGAGAGCCACATACAGGTCAGTTGTTATAACCAAGAGCTCGTCGAGCTGATGTCGTCAGCGGTCCGAGACCTGGCCGAAGCCGAGTTCCTGGGGGAGCGAGACGAGCAGAACAACCCGCTGCCGTCGCGGCCGGTCGCTGGAGACGGAGAGCCACATACAGGTCAGTTGTTATAACCAAGAGCTCGTCGAGCTGATGTCGTCAGCGGTCCGAGACCTGGCCGAAGCCGAGTTCCTGGGGGAGCGAGACGAGCAGAACAACCCGCTGCCGTCGCGGCCGGTCGCTGGAGACGGAGAGCCACATACAGGTCAGTTGTTGTAACCAAGAGCTCGTGGAGCTGATGTCGTCAGCGGTCCGAGACCTGGCCGAAGCCGAGTTCCTGGGGGAGCGAGACGAGCAGAACAACCCGCTGCCGTCGCGGCCGGTCGCTGGAGACGGAGAGCCACATACAGGTCAGTTGTTATAACAATTGAGCCTATTATTGAGCGCAGATGACAACCAATGCCTTATTGGAAAGGCAGCCTAATTAGCAGCGTGATCGTAGATAATTTAATGTCAAAATCAGCGCCACCAGTATTGTTTAATGTAGGTACCTAAGTTGGGAATACCTGTTTAATTAAGTACGTGAGGCTCGTACTCGGTCTATTTAACGATTAACTGGCATGCCTCAACAAGTTTCTCAATTTTAAATATTTGCTTAAGATCTAATGAGCAAACTTATACATCCGCTTGTGATATGTAGCCATGGCCGGAGCTACGGTACAATTGAATTTTGAGGTAGAGCAGGGCGCGTAGCCAACGTGCCAATCGTTAACGCTCCGTAGCGTATCGTAGTCATCTCTCTCTATCACTCTTACGTATTAGTGCGACAGTGACAGTTGCGTTCCGTCCGCTACGGAGTAAACGATTGGCAAGTTGGCTACGCACCCAGAAAGGAAAAATCTTCGGTTTCTTACTTGATCTGGAGATTCTGGAGGTCAATTCAGATAGTAATATCTTGTTATTCATTTGTAATTTAAATACCTAAATTATTTCATCAACAACACAACGATTAACCACATTTATGCGCAAGATTACGTTGGGGTATAATAAAAACAAATTGTGGAGTTTGTAGAGGCCATTAATTAAATTGGCATTGATTTCACTTGCCCTTTTAAGGCCCCTGTACACAATGGGCCATCGCCGGACAGTCCAAGGGACGCACCCATGCGGTAGAATGAGATTGCAATATCACTTGCTCCCTCTAACGCATAAATGCGTCCCCCAGAATGGCCCACGCTGGCCCATTGTGTACTGGGGCCTTTAGTTTAGAGGATATATAACCAAACGGAGTAGCCATTAACAGGCGTTCCCCTCTTAAAATCTGTCGAAAATAGGCGGCCAATGGTCAAACACAATGTATGGACTGACGTTTATCTGATATGACTATTTTTACGTTACCTACGTATGGTTACGTATACATTTGACGTGCCCCTCCCCCGCAAATATGGTTATATCCTCCAAGCTTGCACTTTCATTTACTGTGACAACACAGTAGAATGTGGAATTCAGTCGGTCTGTGCAACAAGTTATTTTCGAAAGGGCAGAGTTGCTAGCCTTGAACGCATCCGCCAGTTCGTCAGTTTGTTGCTAAATTAAAGTGCAAATAACGTCCAACTGGGTAAAGAATATAAGAACAGCGTGTTGTTAAGAAGTTAAGAACCTATCAACTTGCTCACTAGCGCCATTGGTAAATGATTGTGATTATTTAAATTTAACGACAGATACTCGTATTTAAAAAAGGTGGCCGCTATGTACTGGGTTATTATTAACTTTTATAATGTATTATTCAAAAGGTACTTAAATATAAAATAACTGCCCCCTTTTTTAATTATCTATCGTTAAATTTTAATAATCACAATTATTTAGCAGTGGCGCTAGTGAGCACGTTAAGTTAATGGGCTCTTAAAAATAAACCAGCTTTTTTTGGGTCAACTCAAAGTCTAGGTACTTTGAATTTTGAAATCGCCTAACCCCAACTTATACATAGTGGTTTCATTTAGTAACTAGTTTTGCGACATGCGCGCCAAGCACTATAAGGCTTCGTCACACAGGCGCGTTTTCCGGGCGGGTCGTGAGCGGGGCGCGCCGCTTTTGCATATAAAACGCTCACGCCCCGCTCACGCGCCGCCCGGAAAACGCGCCTGTGTGACGAAGCCTACTCTTCATTACAATGCAAGTACATAATACAGGGACTTCTGTTTGATCACACAAACTATTTTCTTGACAAAATATCACATCGCTACTAGGTATAAAGCGCCTTCCGCACTGCGTATTTCGCATGTGATCTGCTCATTGGTTCAATCCAGGAAATCATTAAAATAAAACGTAGATAAACATGATCGTACCTACTCATTAACAGCTAGTGCACGCAGTAGTTTAGGAATTATAAAGTCTGCTTCGAAATCGAAACCCTAACTTATAGGGCAGCGGTTCTCAATCTTTTTTTTTGACGGAACCCTTTTGGAAAGCGAAATACTTGATGGAACCCTACAATAAAACAATAGTTATTAGAAGTGTATTTTTTTATTAATAAGCATAATAATTATGCTTATTTTATTATTCTAAATTCTTGCGGAACCCATGGAGGGGTGTCGCGGAACCCTAGGGTTCCGCGGAACACACTTTGAGAATGGCTGTTATAGAGGTTTAATTACTTTAATTTAGTAACTAGTTTCTCGAACAGAACGAGATCCAGAAAAGAAAAACTACCTCAATGTATACTCTTAAATTTTTTATAAACACTTTTATACCTCCTCGGTGGCAAACAAGCGTGCGGCCAGCCTAATATAAAGCGGCCACCGCAGCCTATGGGCGCTTGCGATTGTATTTGAGTTCTATGGTTCCAATCCCCATGGTCCCACATTATGATTAATAATTAATATACGTGGGTTTTTTAACTAAATGATAGGTTAGCCTCGCTTGTCCCTTCCTCTTCCGTACTCAGTGACTACCTACAATGATCAGTAAAAAAAAACAAAGCTGGTCATCTTTGTACCTATTTGATGTGTTAGAATTCACAAGGAGCTGCCTTAAGGTTCGCATGCGGCCTGAATGCGAGATCGTCGTGTGTTGAATACTAAGTACGTCCAAGTGGAATTTGCTCCACAAATAGCATACGGCGATATCAACTTGTTGTTGGACACCTTACAATGCATAGTTTTGCTGCAGGATGCTAATTTACAATAGTCACAAGACAATTTTGATAGTATACACTGTCTGCATTGTCAAGAGCAGTTTTTCGATGTACAAATATTAGAGTCAGACCAAAACTAACTCTGCATGGCATTTGCAATGATAAAGCGTGGCAATGTCATTAATGTCCAATTTCTATGAAAATGTGACGTTTATAATGAAACTCCCTCACTTAGTTATATTCCAATTGGTGCAAAGTTACCCTAGATGAACTCTACCTACCTACTTACCTGTTCCCTTTTGAGTGAGACCTGCAAAACATTTGTAGTTTTTTCCCATTTTAGGCTAGGTTAATGGGAATAAATACTGCTTTTGTAGCTCTCTGAATTAGGTAAGCTTTTACTCGTAACTTTCCCTTAGAAAAAGTATAGATAAAGTAGAAAAATACATACCTACCCTATATGTTTTAATTCGAACAAATGAATACAAATACGGAGAAACAAAAAGCCTGTAGGTGTTTTTTGAGTAAAATCCTCAGACCGTGGTAAAATCTAAATGACATCTTTTCCTTCTAGGTTTGACGGGACACCGGTTAGGCACCGCAAGTGGCACTGTGTATAGAGAACATTGTCATGTAGGCTAATCGTGTTTAGACTTTAGATTTCTCTTGTTGGTATTCAATTTCTCTTGAACTTAACGCTTTTACTCTTAGGCTAGGTACGTACCAACTACTTAACTTTATGCTTGGACTATTTATTCTATGCTTGGAGTGATATAAACTAAGTACTATCCTGAAGGTTATTTTGACTTTCCCATGTACCGTGGCTCTTTAAAATAACAATTGCGGCTCTTCAAGACACCCAAAAAAATCAACACGTGAGCGTTGTTAAGTTAGGTACTGAAAACGGCTTCTTGCGGCTCTTAGTGTGGTTAAACTTAGAGGAACTCAGTAGGTAAGTCAGATAGATATCGTGCCGTTTAATCGAATCTGAGAAAATTTGGTTAAAATAGGTTACCTTATTGTTTGTCCACAGAATGGGAATGCGTGATCGACCCCCTCCCGCTAACAGGGGTATTAGGGCGCGCGCGGCGCGAGTGGGCGGCGCGGCACGTGCTCGCAGCAGGCGCCTTGCTAGGCAAGAGTTGCTCCGCCGCGCTCAAGCTGGCCGGCCATCAGCCCAAGCTGCAAACGCAGGTATCTGTCTTTTCATTTGTGTGGTTCCTTATGACGATACAAGACGTCTAATAAGCAGTTAACGAAGCAGGTATGCTTGCAAGGCCCTAATTGTTATATTAAGTCTATCATAATGCTTTGCATTTCTACCTTATCTTTTCAGGGAGAAGTGTCTGAATGAACCTTTTTTCAAGTGAAAACTTCTTTAGCGGCGCTGTGCACTTTTCGTGATGGGGAAAAAATGTTAAACTCGCGAGAGGTGTCACGTGACCGTAAGACGTAAGTCGGACACGTGAGCTGGTCAAAAAAACTGTTACTTCAATGTCATTGAGTTTTCCTTTATTGATTTAAATGCCATCTAGCGAGTTTCGCTCTAACTGGTATTAATATAACTCGAGTACTAACAGTGATGTGCTTAGGGGTTTCAAGTAATGCGACTAAAGAACGCTAGATGGCGTTAACCTCAATTATACATAGTGCTGCAGACATTTTGCAATGGTGATTGAGTTTTCACTTCTGCCAGCACTCCTGGAGTGCAACCCGTTGTTTTTTTATTTCCAGGGCTACCTCTTCGGCTGCCACCTAGCCCTAGCCTGGCAAGCCTTCCTTGACTTGGAACCGTTCTCCGGCCCCGAGCCCTCTCGTTTCTCCTTAGTCGGTGCCCCGTTGGCGTTCACTCTTCAAGCAAGACCCGAGCTGTACGAATACATCGAGGCTGGGCGGAAGAGCGTGCACGATGTTGACTACCATGCGGTGAGTGGAAATCTTAGTACCTACTGTATGTTCTATAGGTACATAAGGATCGAGAAAGTATGGTGCAATTTAATGGAGAATGTGACAAAAAATGACATATTGACTCGAATTGATAAATACTTTCTGGCACACCTGGTAATCAATTAAATAAAACCAGTAGTCATCAGGTATTTACACCACCTAATATGTTAGCAAACTACTAGAATACGCGGAGTGTAGCAGAAATCATATCCGGGAGGTACCTATAATGTTAATCTTTTTCAACCAATAAAGTCCAACGGTTGTGGGCCGTTTCCAATCACAGCTAACTTTCAAGAACTTTGATAATTGAAATTGGCATACCCACGCACCATGCTGCAATGCGGCAGGCAGAGCAATATCGTTAGATTTTGAATGTAGATAACCTTAACACATTCATTGCCACCGAGCCAAACAAGACATCCGCGCCAGGCCCCAAAAATTTCGTCATATAAAGCTGTAGTACCACGATCCCGACTATTGGGTCGTCCGACCTGGGAACGAAATCATTACCCGATAGTCGGGTTTTCGGCACTGAATGTGTTAACTCTTGTAAGACGCGCCTAGGGCTGGCACCATGGCTGTCACGTTCTAACAAATATATAAGGGCGAAAGTGACGCATACCATGACAGGTGATAAAAATGCGACCATGATAGCTGGTCGGACCAGGACTCTATAGTCGTCTATTTGACATACTTAAACACTTTTTCGTTGACAGCTATACAAAGCGGTGCTGGAGGGTGACGGCATCGAGCAGACCAAACAGCTCCAGCGAGAGCACATCGCGACCGCCTGCGAGGTACTTGACAGTTTCCCCAACTGCGACGCTAGGACCGCTCTCACCAACATCATTGTCGCCATGCATCATGACCACCTCTAGAACCAAACTAGGGTATCGTTTGTAGCTTTCTAATAGAGCCCGAAGGCTAATCCTATTGTCTATTGTTAAGTAAAACCGCTCGTGTCACGTGCCACAACCACCTGCATAAAAAATCGGTACTTCGGTTACTGAGTGCCGGCGAGTCGAACGCTACAGAACCAGTCTAAAATGTGTCATCGAGATGCGTAACAAAGGCGCGTTATCGGAGAGCGCACCTACACTGGTTTTTTGAGCGTTGGACTAGCCCGCGCTCAGGTGCCAAATAGAATAATAAGGACCCTTTTTTGCAGGTAAGTAGCACGTGCGGTTTTACTGAACAATAGACAATAGGATAAGCCTTCGGGCTCTACTAGAAAGCTACAAACTATATTTAATGTTACTTATCCACCTATTTGTGACGTTATCTATGAAAAGGGACCTTATTGTCGATGGCGCTTACGGCATTATTAACGATGCTCCGATATAAATATAATGCCGCGTGACGCTGTCCGGCGTAAGCGCCATCGAAAATAAGGACCCTTTTCATAGATAATGCCCCATTTATCTAGTTGTTACCTAGGTAACTAAAACGGGACTAAATCGCGTATGCAGAAATCACCACAATATGTCTACGGGAATATAAGTGTAACGTCGTAAATATTTTATCACGTTGACAGTCCCTATATAGATACAAAATGATATGACAAAGTCATACGTCCAAGTGTGCTTCCACTTTGAAGTTGTGAATTTATAGTGGAAGCACGGACTTCTGAAAAAGGTTACAGACATGTACAGGGAACGTGTTAAGTTTATTAGGGTTCCGTACCCAAAGGGTAAAAACGGGACCCTATTACTAAGACTCCGCTGTCCGTCCGTCTGTCACCAGGCTGTATCTCACGAACCGTGATAGCTAGACAGTTGAAATTTTCACAGATGATGTATTTCTGTTGCCGCTATAACAACAAATACTAAAAACAGAATAAAATAAAGATTTAAGTGAGGCTCCCATACAACAAACGTGATTTTTGACCGAAGTTAAGCAACGTCGGGCGGAGTCAGTACTTGGATGGGTGACCGTTTTTATGCTTGTTTTGCTCTATTTTTTGTTGATGGTGCGTAACCCTCCGTGCGCGAGTCCGACTCGCACTTGGCCGGTTTTATTGTTTACGCAATTACGTCGCAAAAATCGTAGAAGTTGAAATCAGTAAACTGAATATAATATCATTCGTTTCTTAAAAAAATTACACTATTGAGGCGAGTCGGGTGTAGGCGCCATTAGGATATCTATCAAGAATATAATTAACCAAAGTAAGGGAAGCTGCTGTAGGAAAGTATAAAAATCTATAAACTAAACACGAAAATCGACTAATAACGTTTTTGTCTATTATTAAATAAGAATAGTGTACTTAAACAGAAAAGTTAGGTAAGTATCTACAGGCTGTTGCCTATAACAGAAGCAATAGTGATGAATTAAAATTCTATCAGGCTGCCGCATATACACTTTTTTATTCGTGATTGATTTTGAGAATAATTAGATTAAATAGTGTTACCAATGCGTAAGTTACCATATTGAAAATAAATATATATAACTTAATATACGTGCAGTCATGCACATTGGTTACGACTATATTGTGACATATGGTTTTTAAAGGTATGTATTTTTTTAACCTTATTTATCGTAATTAATTATCAAAGTCTATATTGACTTGTTCTATATACTTAACTTCTATATTGTGTTTGTTAAGGTACCTATATATTTACTTGTTGGTAGTGCCTATCTATAATTTAAAAAAATAATGCCGTTTTCCCAGGTTCAAAAAAATATAGGTAGGTATAGGTAAATCTAGGTAGGTACCTAGTTAAAATGTAGGTAAGGATAAAAAAGTCAGACCATGTTAGAATGTAGGCACTTTATGTACTCAGGGTATTTAATAGGGTGTTTCACTTTTGTATGGAGAAAAAAAAGTTGTGATATTTTTCCTGACGTTGCTCATCAATCGGGTCTCCCCATTCTACAAACTATCTATTTAATTTTTCATAATAATCGATTAACGTTTAAAGGTTGCACAAATTGAAAATGTGGAGGGAGAACCCCATACATAGCGTGAAAATTAACTATTTTTTTTAATAACAAAATATAATGAACTGATACTAAAATCTAATGAAAAAACTGAATTTTGCGTCTAAAACACGATAAAACCACTTTTCCTTTGGAAACAGGTGGAAAAACTGAAAAATCTTAATTAGAACATTTATCGAGTAACCAAAATCCGTGTTAACTACTAATTTTAAAATTGATTTATATGTAGAAGGTTCAGTATCACACTACTCACCGCTTTGATGGTAGCCACTTAAACCATTTTCTACCCTCCGATGTAGAGTCGTTGGTTATTGGCAAGGTGCGAAGTCGGTGGAGAGGGAAGTGGCGCTGATCGTCACAAACGCAGGTAATCTTATGGAATGTCCGCCATTAGTACTAGCGGCAGCCGCTTGAACTAATTTTACTCCATAAGATTTAACGTAGAAAGTCCGCCAAAATGAGGGCAGCATCAGTCGTGCACCTAGCGAATTTGAGAAAACTTTGTTGATGTTGTGCAACCTCTAAATATTCACCGATTTTTTTTTTTTTGGTATAGGTATACTATTTTTTAATCAGGAAGAACCAGAATTCGAGCAGTCAGAAGAAAATCGAAAATTCGGAAAAATGAAACACCCTAGTTTCTATCTAACTTAAATCTAACTTGATTGCAGATACCATTCCATGGAACTAATACCTATATGAAAATACATTGTTATTGTATGTATTTTTGTAATAAATATTTTTACTTATTTCGTGTTTAATTTATAATTCTTATACCTGAAGCCGCGTTTCGAATCCTGATTCACCCATTTTGTCCTTACTTCTTTTGTCAGTTAATTGTATAATGGTTCACTTCGCTCTTTTTTAGCCAACAGCGCGATGCAAGGAGGGTGTTGTGTCATATTTATCTATTTAATAGGATAAACTTAACAACAACAGGACGTATGGAAGGAAACAACAAATCTTTTTAAATTATTGTATTAATAAATAATGGTAGTTCTATTTACATGACACATTCGATTACTCTTTTGTTTTGGCAGAAGACAATAAAAATATTGTTACACAATAGGTTTGTCGTAACTTAAATTAACGCTCAGGGCGTAAAGTAACCTAAATTGTAAAAACCATATGGTAATAACCCACATTAAAACACCTGAAATCAGGCGAAATTAACAAATAAACGTCATGCTTTTTGGTTACAACTTTATGACAATACTGGTCGTTTTTGGTTTTGAGTTTAGAATTTGATGTAAAATACCACATACTTTCATGCACACTGAAGAATACACGTTACAAGCAGTCCAAGCACTCAAGTTAATGGGTATATCACAGGTTTCTAGTGAAGTGACCTAACTGATACAACGCTTATAAAAGACCGATGATACATGATTTCTTTACATACGCTACAAATTTTATCTTTACAATTTTGGTGTCAAAATGTTGCCCTTGCAAAACGCGTATAAAATTATAAACTTCGGTTTAATGCTAGTACCACAGTACGATCAAAAGTCGGTATACTTAAAATTGACGAGGGACAGAATACACCAAGAAGACATTTTGATAGTAACGTGGTTGGAAGTTGGGTAAATGAGGTTTGTAACGCGTAAATACATTATAAATATTGCGATGGGTTTGATATGTGCAGTCCCGACGGGACCAGAGCTGGGTCACGATCGTTGGCAAGTGGCAATGGCAAGACTTTTTACAACGTCTACACAAATTATATCCAAATACAATTTTAGGCAAATTTTGGTAAGTTTCGAAACGTTAAGCATTTCCATAAGATCGACGACAATTCGCACCATTCGTTAATTTTAATTCAACTCCTACCTTACAATTTACATAGACTCCGATGTCTATTATTGCTTAATTTTTATAAGTTTTGTCTTCAAAACTTTTAACCTATAAATAATTTCACGTTCGTCCCAATAAATTTACCATTCAATAAATACGTACACGTAAAAAATATAAACTATATCAATAGTTTAATCTTTAAAACAAACTTTTTCTTACGCTAATTATATATTAATAACTATTAATCAGTATGTTTTCATTCATTTCAATAATACGCCTACTTTATAATCTTTCCAAGCGCCTGACAATTGTTTTTTTCTGCAAATATTCTATCTTATATAAATGTATGTAATTTATTACTCATCTTTTTATTGTATGTACCTAATTTTATAAAATTTTATCGTCTACGTCAGATGATTAAGTCAGTAGACACATCACTTGATCAAACGATCAAGGCAATTAATGCTTTAGTTAATATCGAATGTCTACAGACCTCGGTCTGCGGCCGAACATGCAGGCACTAGTGAAAAGTAAAGAAGGCTACTTGAACATGCTAAAAACAACTGTAATAATTTAATGTGATGACGTAAAGGAAATATATTAATGTCTACAGTAACACTAAACCGTTACAAAGGAAATGATCTGACAATGGTTCACGTAATACAATATAAATAAGTTAAATACTCTAAAAAGTTAAAAATACACACATCCTAACCTAATAGAAAAGCACTCGATATCTTTGTGGTACTAACCGTGTCGCTCGAGCGCCACCGTTTGATTTAATAATAATAAATACGCCTATGCAAATGATCAGCAATACAGAGGAATGGTATTTAATTAAAATACAATTAAAACAACTTAAATACATAAACAAAGGTACAAAAATATCAATAAACACGCTCGCCGACGGCAAGTCTGCCGGCGGCGGCGCGAGTATCGTCTGACGTTTTGTACTCTGTCTCGTAAGCTAGTCACAGGTTAGTAGTTGAGATCATCGCGATGCACAAGCACTGCGTCGTATTAGAAAACACCCACAAAATATGCAGACAAAATACTAACCATTCTATTTTAAAACGTAGAATGTAAAATAATAAAAACTAGATCCAAAAAGGGCCACAAATCGATTTCGGCAAACTAAAATACGACAAGAATATACAAAAAACAAATCTACACGATAACGGTCACTTCGACGATACACGATTCGATACTAACATAGTAACGTAAGACTAGCTGAAATGCGATAAACACTATTAAAAAATATAACTTAAAATTACATCTTTGATCGGAAACTCACTCGGGTGACCGGGTCCGGACCGGCCCGACTTATATTTAAATTTCATAAATCGAGGAACTACAATAGTCGGAAAGCACTGCGTCTCTACCTATAGTCTACTAATGGAAAGGCAACATCTCTCGTCTCGCTCACTCGAGCGCGGCGGACGGAGCGGAGGGTGCGGGCGGGCGGCGCTCGGGCCGTCAGGTGGCCGACTCCTGGTAGGGCCCCGTGACCGTGCAGCCGTGCATGGGGAACAGCGTGGTCCACGACGTGGTGGTGTTGGTGTGTGCGCGCAGCAGCACGTGGCCGGCGCGGCGCGCGGCCGCCGTGGCCTCCACCAGCGCGGCCAGCGAGCCGTAGCCGGGCACGTCGGCCCGCGCGGCGGCGCGAGGCGACGGCGACGCGGGGGCGGAGCCGGCCGCGCAAGGCGGCGGGGTCAGCCCCAGCTTCTTTAGTCTCATCTTCTCCTCCCACTCCTCGAGGCCGTGCTTCGGCCGGTTGAGGTTCCGGTGCTGGTAGAAAACTAGAGATATCCGCGTCGGATTCATCCGGTTCGGCGTCCGGACGGACGTCGTCGAGTGCATCTCGTGCTTGGCGCACTCGAAGAGCACGCTGCCGTGGCCGAGGGCGATGGCGACGCCGCCCATCTGGCCGTCCTTGAAGCACTCGAGGTTGTCCGTGACCTCGGTGACCTCCCCTATGGGCTCGGCCTTCGGCGGCTCGGGCGGGTAGGGTATGGAGAAGGGCGGCGGGTACAGGCACCAGTTCGGCGACGACTGGCACCAGTTCGGACTTGGATTTTGATAAAAATTTGGCGCAAAATTAGGATTATATTGATACCCGTACGAGTTGTAGCAGTGGGGATTTCTTAGCAGCTCCTCCCTTTTGTACTTCTCGGCGTTGTAGTACGCCAAGCTGTTGTAGTCGTTGTACGTATTTTCGTACGGATTAAAATGTCCGTACGGATTTGTCGGGAAGCTGTAGGCGTTGGCCACCTGGGGGTAGTTGCCGTAGCCCTGAATCGGAGCTTGATTTCCGTAGGATTGTTGATTGACAGCTTGGAAGTTGCTGCCGGAGAACTCGGTGGGTTTGTTGGCCGCGACCATATTCTGGCTATCATCGTGGCTGATAGTGTAGTTGGCTTGGGATGTGGCAGTTTGGGGGACAGTGTTGTTCGGTGACCTATTGTCGTATGGACTTCTGTGTTCGTATCCTTGGGCTAGTGGCGTTCTGTCTGAAGGTGGATACGGTTTCAAGAATGTAGTGTTCTCCATGCCTTCGGCAGGATTGACGTGCTGTGATCGCGAGGGAGGCCGCGCCTTTGGAACCCTGAACAAGGAGTTTTCGTTTTCTGGAGTCGTAGGTTCCTTGGTTTTGGAAGGATCCCAATTCTTGGATTCGGGTGATTTCCACACACTCTTTCGCGATTCTAAGGAAGCATTTAATTCAGTACTGTTGTTTGGAGATTTTAACTCAGGAACTTGAGAAGGAGCCGGCGAGGCCGGGGTGCTCTGCGATTTCTGCGAAATTTCAGTCAGTCTCGGGGAGCTTGGCATATCGAAGTCTGGAAGTTTCTGCGCGAGGTCAGCTATGAGAGAGTTTTTATCTGTTTCCGCAGGATTCTTTTGGGACAACGTGTCGGAATTTGTGTCGCTTCTGTTTGAGTCCGGACTGTAGTTGTTCGGCGGAACGTTGAGATGCGCCGTCGTGGAATCGGGGTCCTCCTTGACGACGTTGCTGAACATTTCGGCGCCGGCGAAATCCGGCCACTGGTTCTGCGAGGGGTTCATCTGATCGCTACTCGGAGGGTTCGGGAACTGGTCCCTCTTCTGTAGACCGGAAGCGAAACCGGGAAGCTCATCGGGATTAGGATTCTGGCAGCTTTCGACCGGCGGAGGATTGTTGACGTGGTTCGGATACAGCGCGTTCTGGTGGTGCAGGTTGTAACTCTGCTCGTAGGAGTTATACGGCGAGTCGAGAACGGTGCTGGATATCTGGTTGCTCTGCAGCTGGGCGTCGGTGAAGTTGTCTATCATGGTGGCCATGTCGAGCAGGGCGGGGTTGCTCAGGTTGGGGTTCATGAGGCCGGTGGAGTTGTGCATGGGGTTGAAGGCGGAGTTGAAGGAGTTGTTGGGGTAGGGCGAGGGGTTGGAGTGTGCTCGCGCGGGGGTGAGCGCGCGGGGGGCGGGGGAGGCGCTATGGCTGCGCGGGCTGGGGTTGTTGCGCGCGTCGGGCTGCGGGGTGCGCGGCGCGGGGGGGTGCACGGGCTTCTTCTGGCCGGTGGGGCTGGGCTGGCTGCCGGTGGAGTTGTTGGCGTCGGTCGCTTCTTCGTCTTTCCGCTTCTTCCCGTGCCTTCGGCAGGGCTGGAGTGGGACGGAGCGCACGCGTACTTCCATGGGATATCTGTAAGCGATGAGAAAATTTAGTTATATTAATTAACTGTGTAAGCACCTTCAGTGAAACACTTAATGTGTGAATGTCACGCCCTAGCCAGACAAAGAATGAAGGACTTTGGAGCAGGATATCTGGAACTAAAGGACTTTAAAACGCTACCCATGAGCTCCATCATCCGACACATGGATATGGTGGGAAAAGCTCTTGAGTAGTTGACGGATCTTCTCTAGGGGGTAATTGCACAAAAGATCCCTATGGGTCGAAGTGTATCCGCAAGGGCCCCCGAAAACAATAAGATAAGATAAGATAAGCACCTTCATTGCGAAATCGGCTACGATCTGATATGCAAATCCTCAGAGGAAGACCTTATCAAAATTAAGCGTATTGAAAAATTTGTGGATACGTGACCGAAGTATCCACATTTAGAACCACTCAAAGATCGTATATTGTTACTTATTTTTTCAGTTTTCTGGCTACAAAGCCAAGCAAAGTAACATGATAATACATCACCACTCACTTATCCAACACCTCGAGCGCGCCGCTCTTGATCTTTTCCTCCTGCGCTTCCCTCGACCCAAACTCGTCCGTCGTGTCCAGCACGTACAAAGGCAGCACGTGTAGTTGTTCGTCGTTGGGCTTGGACAGCGAGCGGTGGCGGGCGAGGGTGACGACGGCGGTGCAGCCGTTGTTCATGTTGTGCAGGTCGCGGTGGGCGTGCGCGCAGAAGTCGATGCATGCTGTTACGCCTGGAAAGATAAGATAAGATAAAAGATAGTTTATTCAAGTAGGCATAATTACAATGCGCTTATGAACGTCAAATAAAGCTAGGTAGACCGGCTCCAACCCTACACCTCTGCCCCGAGAAGATTTAAATCCCCCCTCAATTGGAGGAGGGTATCCCATTATGGGACCGGCAACAAAAGGTGAGTGGGGGTTTAGTGGGTAAAGAAACTATTCCTATCAAGACTACCAGGAAAGATAGAAGTGCATAAATTAAACTCCGTAATAATTCTTCTGTCTTCAATACCGTTCCTCGCCTTCGACAAGTGACTTTGACTAATATTTAACTATTTCGAACACGGATGGTTCTTATACAAATTGACATCTCTAATTTTATTAGAACGGTATAGCTACACTGTACACCTAATATACGTAGTACCTTAGTGGCCACGCGAGCCTTATTGCCAAATAGGCGAAACAATAAGACTTAACGTGGATGCAGAAAATAGTTCGTCAACGAGTATCATAAAGAAATTCGATGATAAATACTTACCAGAAAACGGCCGTCCCGGCTTAAACCCCAATCTACAATCCGACGCCTCCTTCTCAAACTGGCACTGGTTCTCAAAGCTCTTCGGGGCCAAGTTCATGTACAGGGGGCTCAACAGCGTCGCGAGCACGTGCATTCGCTCTTCTATTTCGGACTCTTCTGTTTTCACGGAAAGTCTGAATTTGCGGACGGTTTTGGAACGTGCGTATTTGCAGCCGTTGTAGTACATAGACCAAGAGCAGCCGAAGCTGTAGGAGGCGCCACAGGATTCTGGGTCCAGTCCTGGAATTGAAACGAATAATTATTAGTTTTTCGGAGTAATTACTTTAGTAATCCAACCCCTTTATCTATTTCTCAGAGCAAGTATACTAAACAGTGATTACTAGCGACATCTAGCGACGCATTTCATAGAATTTAGTATTTATCAGTATTTATTTATTTTGTTCTAGCGACCCGCTTCGGCTTCGCACGGGTTAACAAATTATACATAAACCTTCCTCTTGAATCACTCTATCAATTAAAAACAACTGCATCAAAATCTGTTGCGTAGCTTTAAAGATCTAAGCATATATACAGACAGACAGCGGTAAACGACTTTGTTTTATACTATGTAGTGATAACAAAAGTACAGATACATATATATTTCAATAAAATAATATAGGAAGTTGACAATTGCAGGCGCTACTAGCATAAACTAATCCAGAGGTCGGCAACCCGCGGCCCGCGGGCCGCATGCGGCCCGTGAACCTGTCACTTGCGGCCCGCGAGCCTCCCTGGCTATTTCGTGTGTAATATTGACAAACGACAATGTCTGATAAAGACATAAATATTAACAAAGTGCGGCCCGTGTCAACTTCGTTAAAAAACTACTATGTGGCCCTTGGCTGCTAAAAGGTTGCCGACCGCTGAACTAATCTAACAAATAAGTAGGTACTTAGTAGGTACATATCAACCATATGAATATCAAGATTTATAACTCAAGATAGGTTATAGGCGTTCCAAAATTGAAGCTCTTAACTTGTGACAAATTGGACAAGTTGCCTTTAGTCGTGGCTGGACAAGCGAGAAATGTGCACGTGCTAACGAGCTCCCGCACACCGAAAGAGAAAGAGATGAACGAGTGTGACAAAGATAGATGGAATGAGAAAATTAATCAAAAATAACAGATTTCTTCGTAGGCACAGAAATAAAATATGGAAGTATTTTTTGTGCTCGTCAAGTATGAGTATAACCTATCTATGGTTGTATAATATCATTGATGAATATCAAGTAATTTTTAAGGTTCATTACCTTGACAGGCGCATGTTCTGTTTTCATTAGTAGCACATCGCCGGGTGGTAGGCAAGCCGTAGCGGTTGAGTTTGTGCGACAACAGCGTGTAGTCCAAGTCGGCCTCGGACTGCGGGATGCCCTCCCACGCCACCAGACACACCACGATCCACGTGGTTGGGCACTTGTGCCCGGCGCGGCATTTCACCACCACTAGAACTTTCTCGGTGTAGCTTGAGCGACGAATCACCTGTGAAGTGGTTTCGGTTCAGCGCCGTTGATAGAAACCACAGAACAAGTAGAATGGCGATGCGAGCAGGGTACGTGTCGCCGCCGGTTATGAGCAAACGCTCGCATGCTAGTACTCGCCCGCGCTGGCCGAAAAACGTAAACATGCCTTTTGCGCCACAATAACGTTCAGATTAAGAAGCCAGACATCAAATCTGTCTAAAGGAGGCGTATCCATTCACCAGGCACACAAGGTTTTACTACCGTTGCGCGAGAAATGTGGAAATGTGGAGAGGGACGAGCGGCGACACCGGTTCCGATACTAACTGCGCGCGATAGCCGTTCTAACCTCTTTAATATGTTCTGTGATAGAAACAAAGAGAGTGGCGTCATCTGTTGTTGAGTGGAGATAATATTTCGTCTATTTTGTGTTGGAAATTAGTGTCGCCCTCTATAGTTGAATATCCAAAGTTATTTACGATGAAACGTGTGTTTAATCAGTACAAAGTGGTTACTGATAACTTGATAAGTGATTAAGTAATGTAATTCAATAATCACATTTTATATGCAACACATAACATAGTCTGCCTGACTGACATTTTAGTAAGTAGGTATAGTAACATTTTGATTCTTGTGTCACTAATGAGAAAGCACTCAAGTAAATAGTCGTTGGGATCCATACACTCACCCACTTGGCCATGGGGCAGCCCTGGGCCGACTTCCCTTCCTTGCCGGTGTAGCAAACTTTCTCGATGCGTAACTCTTTGCCTGACAACCCTGTGCGACCTTCGAGCTCCTTCCGAAGCTCTGCTAGGGTTGCCGCTGCTCCTGAAATTTATAATTGGTTATTATATAGAAAAAGTCTATTAATATAAACAAATTCGTAATCTAACCAAGTACGTTGTTAGATAAAAACAAATAAAATATATTTTATTTGAAAAAATTCAACTTCTTATGAGAGTCAGTTATTTAGCAATACGTAACTAAACAGAACAAAAGCAAATCGAGATGAGACAATGAATGCCAAGATCTGGTTTAATAATGATTTGTACTTTAAAAAAAATGTTTTACCTAAATGAGTGTAATAGCTGCCAGGTTCCGGAGGATTCTTGTCAGCGGGAAAGCAATTGCAGTCAGGCACCTCCGTCCTCGAATTGTTTTTTAACCGTTCCAGATTCTCTAAGTATTCCTTCGAGTAGTTGAATTGGTTCTCTTTAACTTTAGTTATATCTGGGACGGGGGTTGGCGGCTTTTTGGCGTCCTTTTCTTCAGGGTCGTCTTCTAGGATTTCGTCCTTAGTTTGAAGGCCGGGACAGGCGCCATCTCGCAAATGTTCTGGAGGCGGCTTCTTGGTAGACCCTTGTCGGCAGCAAGAGTAGCCTATCTCGTTGTTAATGGACGCTGGACCACCGTCCCCGGGGTACATATAAGGCTCATGGCTCTTTGGAACATTGTAGCTTAAATTTTTGTAAATCTTATGCCCTGGAGGAGAATGTTCCGACTTTATTTGTTCTATATAGTAAGGCGCTCTTGGCTCCGATGCTCTCTCAATATTAATTCGATTCTCCAATTCCTTAGCTTGTTTTTGTTGCTCGATATAATTCCGATTGTACTTCTGAAATCCCATGTTTTTTTGTAATCTTGGATACACTTCAGCTTCTTGTCTTCTCTCGTACGGGTAATTCTGAAAATTCTGGTAATTTTGCGCCTTTTGACCAAAATTTTCTTGCTTTATAGTAGAAATAGGTGGCAGCACTGTACTCTGCGAGCGTGCTATGCCGTTTGGGTATTCCCGGTAAGGGTTGTTCATGTCCTTGCTTTTGCAATAATTTGGGTTACCGTTTTGCTGAAGCCTAGACTGATCCTTCAGCCTGTCGTCTTTAGGGTATTGATACGAGTCTGGCGTTTCTAGTTTAGGTATTAGCGGTGCCGAGGGATGTCTAAATTTGGCGTCGTACTCCCTGTGATCGTAATTCCTCGTTTGTGCGTTGGTGTCGCGCGCCGGCGCGCAGTTCTGCTGGTTCATTTCCGATACTGGCCCTATAACCATTTTCGACTGGAAATCTTTACTATCCGTTTGACTGTAACTTAAACTATCACTACCATACATTTCTGCATATTTCTGCGCTTCGTACGGTGCAGATGGATAACCGTACTGCTCTCGCACGTCCGCGTAGGACGGCAGCTTCTGAGTCTTCGCGTTCTTAGCGTGTTTATCGTAACCTCTCGGCACTTCCGTGCCCCCCTCCCATACGTGGTGGCCACCACCTCCGAACTCGCTCGCGCCGTAGGCGTGAGCGTTTTGTGAATAATTACCAGCGGCAGGATACTGCTCGCCTAAGCGGTAATTATCTCGGAGATGGTGGCTATACGATAAAAAATGACCGGTGGTATTTCTGTCATCGTTGACGGCGCCGCCTTTTCTCTCGTCGAGAGGTCTGGGTGGACCCTCTCCGGGGTCGCCTTTGTCGGGCGGCGTCCCCGAACCGTCGCGTGCGTGACTCTGCTTATTGAGAATCATGGTCTTGAGTCGAGAGTTGAGGTTGACACGGTCTGATTGCGAGAATAGCTGCTGCTCGGCGTCTTCGCGCTGCTGTTGCATATGTTGGTTCTGATGGTTTTGCATTTGCTGCTGGTTCTGTATATGCTGTTGATTCTGAATCTGTTGCTGCTGACTCTGAAGTTGTTGTTGTTGATTCTGAATCTGCTGCTGGTTTTGTATTACTTGATTTTGCATTTGTTGGTTTTGTAACTGTTGGTTCTGCAGTTGTTGGTTTTGCATCTGTTGGTTTATTCTTTGGTTGTGCTGCCACTGGCGCTGTTGCCAGTCTTGTTGCTGTTGCTGCTGCTGTTGTTGCTGCTGTTGTTGTTGTTGCTGCTGCTGCTGCTGTTGTTGTTGCTGCTGTTGTTGTTGGCTCTGTCCATTCTCCCTGTACTGGTGTCCGCCATTATAGCCGCCCGGGTACCCGCTACAATCGAGTGAAGCTCGCGGACCGCTGCTCCCCTGCAGGTACCCAGGCTCGGCGTTTCCCGAATGCTGTCCATTCGGGGTGTTATCTTGCCTCTCCGTGTCGTTGCTGGATTCTCCGGTGCCGTTTTCACCGTTGTACTCCTCCGAGTGTTCTTGATAGTCGGTGCGCTCGTAAGTTTGTTGGCTGACGCTGTAGACGGGCGCGGAGGTAGTCGGGACGGCGCTTTGGTACGAGGCGGCGGAGGCGGGTCGGGAGTCATTGCCGCCGGTGACTCCTGGAGTAGTCGCTTGTTGGGCGTACTGTTGTTGGTACTCTGGGTAGTGCGGCGCTCGGGGCGAGGGCACGGGGGTGTACGCCCGAGCAGAGGGCGGTCGCTGAGCCGGCACGGCCTGGACGCCCGCCTGGTAGTACGTGTTGTTGGTCACGTCGAAGGTGGTGGCGACGTTCTGGACGGTGTAAGTGGTGTTGGCTTGGTACGGTGACGTGGCGTACGCTGTATGGTTGCCCTGGTAGTCGAGGGTGGTCTGTCCGGTTTGTGTTGGAAGCTGTTGGATGAACTGGTTCTGCCAACCTGGAGAAACATGAGTATTGTAAGTTAACGTATTATGATACCAAATAAAATTAAACATTTAAGCTCATCTATGCATGAATATGAAAGGTAAACAACCTTTACGACCTTTTCGAGGGGCTAATGCGCAAACAAATATTTATATGAATGCGAGTGTATATTTAAAGTATAATTACCTTGTGACGGGTCGGTTTGCCAGGTCGTAGGGAACCTGTTGGGATCGCCGGCGTAGAAAGGCATTGGGGCCTGTGAACAAACAATGCTCAATGACTATTGCGAATTCTTAAACCAATACACGCATGTCACGAAATATCCGTTACAAGTAGGTATGTTAAGTAGGTACTAAATAAATGCACTAACTGCCTATTATTACTACGATAGTAAGTATATATTTTTTAAATGAATAAACGAATAAATATTATTATTATATATGAATTTTTAAATACAATTGTGGTTTGAAGTGTGGACAAGTTTCTTATTCTTAAGTCATGCAAAAAAATCTACACACACTACAAAAAGGTACACGCCACTGTATCCGGTTGAAAGAAAAGCGATAGCAAATAAGCGATTATCTAAAACGATTTTTCCTTAATTTGCTATTATATTTCTGTTTACGGATGTGTAAAATAAAGGAACTTGCGTTGTATTATTAAATATAGAGATCGTAAGAATAGGAAGACTCAAGTGCATTCCCTAATTTCTGTACTAAACTGGGCTAACTAATTTAAGCTTAAGCTGGGCTAAGTAATTCGCACACGTTTCCTCCACAGTGTTAAATAGTAGTGTTGAAACACCTGGTACTTTTTTAAGTGCATTACTTATTACGTTAGTTTAAGCGTTGGTAGCCTAGCGGTAAGAGCGTGCGACTTGCAATCCGAAGGGCGCGGGTTCGAAGGCTCGTAGGTACGAGCTTTTCGGAACTTATGTAAGAAATATCACTTGATATTTACCAGTCGCTTTTCGGTGAAGGAAAACATCGTGAGGAAACTGGACTAATCCCAATACGGGCCTAGTTTACCCTCTGGGTTGGAAGGTCAGATGGCAGTCGCTTTCGTAAAAACTAGTGCCCACGCCAATTACTGGGATTAGTTGCCAAGCGGACCCCAGGCTCCCATGAGCCGTGACAAAATGCCGGAACAACGCGAGGAAGATGATGATGACTTATTACGTTAGTTTCTACAAAAACAGTGTAGAATTTTTAAAGTATGTGGTTTTGTGTGACGAGTCGTTTTGTCTAGTTATTTTTAGATTATGTCGTAACCGTCGGGGAGACCCGCAACACTGAGGCGTCCTACTTTAGTTGATGTGGAAACAAAACGTTCCAATTTCCACAAAATTCAAGCGAAACAATTTGAACAAACTTGTGAATTGCCAACATAATTAGAGTTTAGACTAGAGATAAATTTGTGAAGAAATATGGTTTCTTAAAAATACATTGTTTACGTACATATTTGTCTTTCAAGTTTAGGATACTTAGGATGTGGTATAAGGACCATGCATTTCGTTATAGCAATAAGTCATATTTCATCTATACTTGGTCAATCAAATCTTGACAGTAGAAAAAGGCGGCAAATTTGAAAAATGTAGGCGCGAAGGGATATCGTCCCATAGAAAATTTGAATTTCGCGCCTTTTTTTACTGACAAGGTTTGGTTGACCAGCTGTAATTATCATTTTATACTCAATAAAGTAAGTACCAAGAAGCCAGGTAAATAAAAAATTAAAATACAGCACTTAAATCTGATAAAACCTGCATTATGAAAACTCATGAAACTAGCATGAAGAGAAAATAAAATCTTCCGCTCCCTACCTACCTACCCCGACACACCTACAACAGTAAAGCGGCCGAGGCTAGCCAAGGACCTCGCACATTGTTCTACGTGTGAACACCGTAATCGCGAGGTTACCAGTTTAGGTAATAATGTATGCAAATGTATGATGTTATTAAATACGTAAGGTTATTTTATTGTTTATTTAATATGCTGAAATTGTTTGCTAGAGGACACGCCTTGTATAAATATTGTGAGTGTGAGCTATGGATTTACGTGAACTAAAAATTATCAAAACACTTTGTATGTACGTTCTGTTTGTTTTATTTTATTTTTACACACTTCTATTTAGCTTCATCACACATATTTGTATAGACAGAGTGATTCATAAGTCGTGATCCGAAATATGTTTGTTACGTTTAGTTTTTGAATATTATTCAAAAATCTGTAAACGTATTTTATTATATTACTTATTTTTTTAACTCATATTTACCGAGTCTCATGGTTACCCTACTTGTTACATGAAACTGTCACGGACTCATAGCATATAAATCAAATTATTCAATTCAACTTTTTTGTATATGCTGGCTGGAAATGTTTCATAAACGTAATATTGACAATGACAAATTTCATATGTTAACATTACGTTGTTTACATTGCAATTAAGTCACGTGACTTAGTAGGGTGACCATTAATATTGATAAGTAGGGGTATTTAATTGGTAATTTAATTAGGTAATTAATAGTTAATTAATTAATTGTCATTTTAATAAGCGCTCTCCGTTAGTTTAAGATAGCTTTATCGGGAAATGTGGTTACTGTTCACCACTTAAAAATCATTATGTTTATGTGCATCAAATCTAGTAACTTATATTTGAACCATTTCCCGGTGTTTGATTGAGCTGAAATTAGGCATACTTCCGTATTTCCGATGATAGGTACTGCAATAATATGCTAACATGGACCTTATCTGATGATGCTTTCGGAAGGTACCTATATATAGCCAAAGGAACTCTTCGATGGAAAAATATACCTAATAATACGGAGGTAGCCGCCTGCTTCTAACATAAAAGCATAATTTAAAAAAAATACGTTCCGGGCTCTACGGCAAAAGCCAAGTAAGAAATTAATTTCAATAAAACACCCAGCGATATTAAATTACTAAACTTTAACGCATGGTGAGTTATAACTTTCAGAAGCGCGTATTTTATGTAATGAATTATTACAAACCCGACCTTAGGCTGCGTAAGTAAGTTCCATTTTAAATATACAAAAACAAACAAACAGAGTCCGTAATAGTTACTCAACGCCTGACGTGTTCGGAACAAATTACGCGTAAGTAGTCAAGTACGTTATCCCCTTAACTTCGTTCGAAGTTGGAAATATTTTAAACGAAGAACGCGTTGGTTAATTTATAAATGTGCGGCCGTAATTAAAAGTAAAGTTTGCAACGAGGTTGCGATAACAATGGGTTGTTTATGGTTCGTAATGAAGAGGGGCTACGTGTCCTGATTTTGTATTATAAAATGTTTGAACGTCATTTTAATAATAAAGTTTGCCATGATAAAGCTGAGAGCGCGGATCATTTAAGAAAAAAAAAACAAAGGAAGCATAACGATACACCATAACCAAAATGTTTAATAAGTAATTTAATAGTGGCCTTGTCATTATGCTACAGATGAAACAATTTTTTAACAAACGATAACGCGAGGAAAATACCTACTGTAAAACATTACAAATCAAATCCACATGAACGCTATTAAATAGGTATTTATCATTCAAAATCACCACTTAAAAGATAATTCCACCGGCCAAAATCAGGAAACAACTCAAAATTTGCATCTACATAAAATATTTTTATTTATATATATTTATTTGTGGACAAAATGCAACTTTCTAATCAGTTTTTGAAGTATCAAGTCTTCGGCAGCTGGCGTGGAGAAAATACATTTTATGGCTACATTCATTGAGGTATACAAGAGACGACATCTCGAACAAAATGTTTCCGCACCTCAGAGAAGTGCATGCATGCATGCGAAGCCGAAAATTGCGCCACGAGTATTTTTTTACTCAGTTAAACAACGTTGCATACAATACTTTTTCTACGACCAAACATTTACTTTGAAAACTAAATAATAGTAAATCAACAGTTATTCCGTTGCTTACCGGTGAAATGTTATTCCATCCCGTTTATTATATTTTCTTGTGCTATTGTTGCAACTTTTTAACACGCACGAAGGCATTTTTTATTTTTTTTATTTTTTTTCTGTACATGTGTGGCATCTCGTCAGTGGTCGGTGACGTACTAAAAGCAAAGAAGTGCATGCATTTCTCTGAGGTGCGGAAACATTTTGTTCGAGATGTCGTCTCTTGTTATAAACCTCAATGGCTACATTACGCCCCATTGTGATTTGGTAGTCATCAATTTCCACCATAAATCAAGGTAGGAATTTACCATTGTCTATGGCATAGACTCTATGCTATTTGTCAACAACTTCGTGGCATTTCGAGCGGTAGTTTGAAAACAAGCATTTATTTTGGTGCTCTCGCCAAGCAAAATGAAAAAAAAAAAAAGTGCAAAACCTCACTCGCAACCAATGGCGGCTTGTTAAAAAATTTGAAAAGAGCATGTTTTTATAGTTCGTTTTTTTAGCATTAGAAATAAGGTAAACAATCTTGATGTGTCTTTTAATTGAAAAACACATTTTAAAAATAAGTTACGGAAAATATGTAACAATTATGAATCTATTACGATCTTTTATAGTCTTCTGCTTTCATAAGTAATAGTTATTGATTTTTAAAAGACATGTCAAAATCGCTTACCTTCTTTCAAGTTTTTTCTAATGCTAAAAAAAAAAACGAACTATAGTGAGTGGCTATGCACTAAGGGCCATCATAACACAATCGTTTCATAGCACGTTGCGACGTCGTCTAAAAGCATACGTAGACTTATAAACTAAAATACGGTGGAAACATAGGTAAGTACTGTGTTGCTGTTGCTTATACTTTATAGAGTGGACTGAACTTTTAACTGTGAGTTAAACGTACAACCCGTATGCTCGCAAATTGACGAAGTTGAGCGTGCGAATTAAAAATTTCAAACTTATGCCTTTTCTCGCGGGGGTCATTTTAAATTTTAGTGTAAATGCACGCCTAAGCGATGCATGCCATATGACTATTTAGGGGTTTATTAACTTTTACTATTACTGTTGTTGGAAAATGTGTAAACTTTCCTTTTAGCTATTAATGGCGAATCTTTTTTATAGAATACGGCACTATCTAAATTTTAGGTCTACCACTGAGTTAGTTTAGTAATTTAGTGACGCATTTGGGTTCATTCGCTGTAATTACCCCTGATGTATAATGTAGTCTATTAATTAGGTAAGGAACATATGATTGATGTAAAATGTGATACAATAGGAAACATGAGAAGGAATTAATTAAATTAAATACTTGTCCACGATCCTCTAGCTTGTTTTAAATGAAGGGATGTTAATGATACTGTTATTTATGTAGTTTTGAGATAATACGATATATAAAACAATTTATGAATTATAATACCTATATGTGTATAGGTATTAGGTACGCTTTTTTTACTTTCATATGGGGGTAAAAGCGGTTAAAAGCTTATATGAGACCATACCAATTTACTTCGAGAAGCTTTTTCATTTTCTTATTTATTAAAAAACCAGAGAAACTAATAAGATGTGTCAACTTTTCTCATATCGCTCATAGTTTCCACGGTGCCGTTGTAGCGAGATCGGCCCACTTCCCCCGTTAATCCACAACCACTGAAACAAATGCCAAATCAAGCGGAAGAGATAGCGACTCGCATAACTCATCAGTGGGGAAAATGTCTGAGTAATCTGTTAATTTGCGGTTTAAGGTTGAGTCTGTTCGGAAAGAGAAGCATCGTGGAATGTATTGGGCCCATACATTCCACGACACTTCTATTTCCGCACACTCTATAGGATAATAGTTATTTACGATACAATAAGTGCGGAAAGTAGGAAATTCGCAACAAGTGGTGATAAATTAAAACCCGACCGAAGTCAGTGTTTTAAATCGACACGTGTTGCGAATTACCTGTTCGCACGTGTATCGTACAACGTTTTACAGTACGAGGGCTGTTTGATAAGTACCCGTTTATGAAAAAAATAATCAGTTGTTTTTGTTTATATGCATTTATTTTTCTTCATAGTCTCCTTTTAACTCTATACACTTGTTCCACCTATATTCAAGCTTCAATAAACCATCCAAAAAGTATGATTTCGGAAAGTCATTAAAATAGGCCTCTGTGGCGGCAATGACTTCGTCATTTGATCCAAATGGCTTACCACCGAGCCATTTTTTCAGGTTGGGAAACAAAAATAAATCGCATGGGGTCAAATCTGGAGAATACGGGGGGTGAAGCAATAGGGCGTAGCGTAATTGTGTTAATTTAGCCATCACAACTCTAGACGAATGAGCTGGTGCGTTGTCGTGATGAAACAGTACTTTTTTATTTTTTAAATGGGGTCGTTTGTCCTTCAACACAGCGTCAAATTCATCCAATAAATTGGCATAGTACTGTCCTGTTATCGTTTTCCCCTTTTCTAAGAACTCAATATGTATAATACCCTGCGAATCCCAAAAAACGGTCGCCATGACCTATCCAGCCGATGGGACGATTTTTGCTAACTTTCGCGTAGGTTCACCCGGTAAAATCCACTGCTTCGACTGCCCTTTCATTTCCGGGGTGTAGTGGTGACCCACGTTTCGTCTACGGTCACAAAACGACGCAGAAACTCCTTCGGGTTACGTTTGAACACGGCCAAACACTGCTCCGAAGTAGTCAGTCGGTTCCGTTTTTGCTCCTCCGTGAGTAAACGCGGCACCCACCTCGCCGATACTGTCTTCATACCCAATTTTTCTTCTAATATGTTTTGTACCCGCTCGATTGGAACATTTACAGCATCAACGATTTCTCGAAGTTCAATTCGGCGGTCGGCTAAAACGATATTTTCAATTTTCTTAACCATATCGTCTGTAGTCACCTCAATTGGGCGGCCTGGGCGATCCTCATCAAAGACGGTTGTTCTCCCCCGCTTAAATTCGTTAAACCAGTATCTGGCGGTTGTCATAGAAGGAGCACATTCATGGTAAACCGCTTGCATTCTTACTTTTATTTCATCACATGTTTTTCCTTCCAAAAACAAGAATCTAATTACAGACCGATACTGCTCTTTCCCCATTTTCACAATTTTAAGTTCACGCTTTCACTGAATCACTGTCAAATGAGAAAAAAACAAAAGAATGCTGTTTTTTTTAAAAAAAATCCCACCTCTGATAAATGGCTTAAAACGATTGTATACATATTTTCGGCCCGTGATATTAATACATTTGGAAAACGGGTACTTATCAAACAGCCCTCGTACATATATATGCCCCTTTGAATTTTTGACATAGTCACGGAAAGTGCTAATTTCCGCACTAGTGCGGGAAAGTAGCACCATATGTACTGTAAACTATATTTTAGATATGCTATTAAAATATTTAGTTACACTTTTGCTGCAGATGTTTAAATTCCTTGGTGCTAAACTCAAACCTTCATCCTTGGTGCGAAGCTAAAGTATCTGTTGTATTTGCATAGATATGGCTGCATTTTATTGCAGTTTACATGATTTTCTGGATTATACAAACTACGCAGAAAATGCTTCTCTTCACCATTAATAACCTTTATTTGACATTCAAAGTTCAAAATAAAATAACCGATTAAATAAAAGACGACATCCACGTTATAATTAGTGGTAAGTAAATTACAAATGAGGAATAACTGCGGTGTGATTAGCATAATTGGAGGAATTAACATAAATGTAATGTAACGTAATGATATGCTATTAGCATGTTGTTTTAACTGGTTCTTTAACTCGTTTGGATGTAATTAATTTAATGCGTTTACATCTTATTTTTATTTCTTAGGTGTCAATAATTATAATAAATAAAACCGGCCAAGTGCGAGTCGGACTCGCGCACGGAGGGTTCCGCACCATCAACAAAAAATAGAGCAAAACAAGCAAAAAAACGGTCACCCATCCAAGTACTGACCCCGCCCGAAGTTGCTTAACTTCGGTCAAAAATCACGTTTGTTGTATGGGAGCCCCACTTAAATCTTTATTTTATTCTGTTTTTAGTATATATTGTTATAGCGGCAACAGAAATACATCATCTGTGAAAATTTCAACTGTCTAGCTATCACGGTTCGTGAGATACAGCCTGGTGACAGACGGACGGACGGACGGAAGGACAGACAGCGGAGTCTTAGTAATAGGGTCCCGTTTTTACCCTTTGGGTACGGAACCCTAAAAAAAGAATTAGGTAACGATTATATAAGGTTGTTAGGTTAAGGATTATTGACTATTGTGCAGTTGTGTAACTACTTCCTGAAAAAGGTTAGTGTATGTACAGTAAGCTGTAGAAATTACTGACCCCCCTGCTAACAAGTTTCTTTGCAAGTTCAGTTATCTCTGCAGCTTACTGTACCACGGTGTGCTTGAGTTACTCGGTGTCGATTTTACTACCTATATGCTCTCCAAGAAGTCGTGATGTATGAGGGCGTTTTTTTTGTTGTCCCAAACACTTTTTTCAAATTTGGGATTTTTTTATGTTATTTCTACTCAGAATCACGAGCTCTTTCTATCCTAATAGGAGAAAAAAAGTGTCCTAAGGTTTTTATTTCCATTCCGTCACCATTTTTCATAGACTTTGTATGACGGTCGCGAAATGGAATGATCGAAAAACGTATGGAAATTTTGGGACACTTTTTTTCTCCTATAAGGATAGAAAGAGCTCATGATTCTGAGTAGAAATAACATAAAAAATCCCAAATTTGAAAAAAAAAGGGTTGGGGGCAACGGAGCCACGCCGTTTTATCGACTAAATAATTAGTGTTTAGTTTTAAGTTTATAAAATACATATGTATGTTAGTCTGTAAGGTATTTGTAATATGGGCCTTGTTGCCGGAATTAAATTTCTAAATAAAATAAATAAATAAAAAAAAAACGCCCATGAAGACTCACCATGGGTTGACTAGGGTGTTCCTGCTTCATGCCGGGCGTGGTAGCCGGCGAGGGGCTAGGGGCGGCCGGCGCCTGCGGAGCGGGGCTCGGCGACGCTGCTGCGGGCACGCCGGGGCTCAGGCCGGCCACGCCGGGGACGACCACTCCTGCGGGGCCGGGGACGCCTGCGGTGCCGCCTAGAGGCTTTCGGCCTCGGTAACTCTACGGCAAGTGAGAGACAGCATATTTATATGTCAGAAGAGGGGGGAGGCCTTTGCCCAGCAGTGGGACACAATAGGCTCGCAATAATAATAATAAGTTTAGGTTTTTTTATAATATGTTTATAAGTATTTTGTATTGTTTTTGTAAATGTTTTTGTATTTTATTTTTATATCCATATTATAAAATAACCTAACTTAGAGAAGATAAATAAATAAAGAGATAATAATAATAATATGTGATGTGATGAATGGGACACGAAAGTGTGTTGGTTGAAAAGACCATTCATACATTGCGAATACTTAGACATAATGGCAGTGTTTTCTGGTTGGCATTTTATATTGTTATGTAAGTACCCTATATAAATAGTTTGTAGAAAGTAGCACCAAAATTAACATGCATGGTCAAGCTAATGCTATATATAGTTTCTAAAAGGATTACTGACGATCGAGTATTCTACAGTGATGCAACGATCATTATACATAATATGTATAATATTATACTACAATCAATTCTTCTACAGCAATGCTTGTGTTTAATAACGTTATTACAGTAATCAACTAGCAACTAATACATACGTGATTAAAAAGCATTACGATATTACATTTTACAGTAATGTATATTTTATGGTATAGACACACGATACAGACCGGCAATATCGAGCCATTTTGTATTAACGGTAACACGGCTCATCTATCTCAATGGACTCTTCCTTTTATGAATGGAGCGTCCTGATTGGTGAACTCCGTCCAGCCAGTACCTTGGAACCTCATCCTAATTTAAAATTGAAAATGGAATCATTTTAACGATATCAAATTTACTGCCTGTGAAGAGAACAGTTTCATTTAATAATTGTTATAAGATTTCCTCGCACTTGGTTTTCAAATTTAAACGTGAAATTCTGAATTTCGTGTTTATTACATATTAGGCCAGTTATGAAAGTTACGAAGGAATAAAACGGAAGGGTTTTTAGATCCCTATCTTTACTTATTGTCAAGATTTTCATTAAATAAGTGAGATTTGTGGAATAAATAAAATAAATAGTATAAGTAACTAAATTGTGCCCGTTTTAATTTTTTGCAGATATAGGCAGATTTTTTCACAATGTTATGGAATACAAAGTATGATTGACGTAACAATTGTACTCTCGATATAATTAACCACCCGCTATATATTGGTTTTGTGGACTACACAAAGGCATTTGATAGTATAACTCACAGCTCAATTTGGAAAGCACTTCTATCAAACAGAATAAACGAGGTTTATATAAACATTATTAAGAACATCTACTCACAAAGTACAAGCCGAGTAAAACTAGAAAGCAAAGGAAATGAGATAACCATTGGACGGGGCGTCAGACAAGGTGATCCTCTGTCACCAAAACTGTTCATAGCTGTACTGCAAGGAGTATTTGAGAAAATCAACTGGACTAACAAGGGACTTAGAATTCAAGACTGTCACCTAAGTCACCTCAGATTTGCAGATGACATTGTTATCTTCGCCGAATCAGCTACTGAGCTAGAACAAATGCTACAGACCTTAGACACTCAAAGCAAATTAGTAGGATTACAAATGAACGCCAAAAAAACCAAAGTAATGACAAATTATAGTAAAAGAAAGCAGATACAGGTATCAGAAAATCTCATAGAATATGTCAATGAGTATATATACCTGGGAAAACGAGTATCCTTTAACGCAGACAGTAACGAGGAGGAAATAGACAGAAGGGTCAACTGCAGTTGGAAAAAGTTCTGGGCACAAAAAGAAATATTGAAAGGGGATTACCACCTAAAACTAAAGAAAACTATAATGGATACATGCATTTTGCCCAGCCTAACTTATGGAAGCCAAACATGGACTTTCACCAACAAAATAAAACATAAAATTGCAGTGTGTCAGCGCTCAATGGAAAGAAGTCTACTACATTTAAGGAAAATACACAAAGTAAGAAACGAAGATATAAGAAAGAGAACAAAACTCACAGATTCCCTTCAACATGCACTGAGACTAAAATGGAAATGGGCAGGCCACATTGCTAGATTTAATGATAAAAGATGGACACTTAAAACAACAACATGGCCGGGGCCTATAGCACAAGGAAAAAGGAAACCAGGCAAGCCACGAAGGCGCTGGGCAGAAGACATTCATAAGGTCGCAGGTGCAAGCTGGATGGAGTCAGCCAAAGACCGAGTAAAATGGCATGGGTTGGAGGAGGCTTTTACCCAAACGGGGTCCATATAAAACTATCATTCATGTCAAATAATATAATACATAAAACTGTTAAAAATTTATGGAATAAATAAAGCTTTAATAATATAATATAATAAACAATTGTACTAAAAGATAAGCTTGATGAAGATGTGGAGAAAGTCCCTTTTTACAGTGTTTTCTAACTAATGTCTTCATCTATATATTACATGATGATATTATTTCGTATTTATGGAAATACATTATTTCTGCCGAGCTAAATATGAATTGAACTACTTAAATAAATATATCAATTAACAGGGAGCATGGCAAAGGAAGTGTGAGTGCTCAAGCACCGTGAGCTCATTATTTGCGGCTGGATGCGTCTCGTGTCGGCTAAATTCTATTTCATTAACGCTACTTTAACATAATATAACACTTCTGTCTGTGAAGTAGAAATAGACGCAAAGTATTGCAGTTATTGAAATAGAAGTACCGTAAACTTCGCCTTCGTCGCCTCTTTCACATGTTTATTACGAGGGGCGTTCAAAATATTCTCGGTATTGATATCTTACGACCTCTTCTAAAATTTCTTTCGTTACTGGCCGCTAAGGTTTATTCATTGACATTAAAAAAAAGTATAATTCGAACCGAGATGGTCTTTTGTTTTTCTGCAATTGCTGAACAAACATGAACATCATGTGCGAATTGACAATGTTAACTAAATTAGAACATCGATGCGTGATAAAATTCTTGACAAAACAGGGTAAAAATCAAAAAACCATAAAAGAGGAAATGGATTGTGTTTACCGTGAGTCTGCTCCTTCTTTATCTACCATTCAAAAGTGGTCAAGCGAGTTTAAACGCGGAAGGGAGAGTATTGAAGATGACCCTAGACCTGGCCGGCCTGTAGTAGCTACTTCACAAGAAAATATTGATAAAGTGGAAAAACTTATATTGGAAGATGGTCGAGTGAAGGTAAAATCTATAGCACAAGTAACCAATCTCTCTATTGGTACCGTACATGATATTATACATGACCATCTTAATATGTCAAAAGTAAGTGCAAGATGGGTTCCGTGAATGCTGACTCGGCTTCAAAAAGACATGCGTGTAGCTTGTTGTTCCGATTTTATTGACCTGTGCGGTGAAAATCCTGATGAGGTGCTGCAAAGAATAGTTACTGGAGATGAAACCTGGGTTCATCATTATGACCCAGAGAGTAAACAAGAGTCCATGCAGTGGCACATTAAGGGTTCAGCTCATCCCAAGAAGTTCAAGGTCATCCCTTCAGCTGGCAAGGTCATGGCCACGATATTTTGGGATTGTGAAGGTGTTAGAGTACTTGCTAACTCTAACATTTACTTGATAAATATCTTGATAGTAATTTGGAACACGAAAGACGATTTCTTGAAATAAACTGATTTATTATAACTTGATAGGTGTGCACACTTATAGAGTAGCGAACGTGAATATATTGAATGCGTGAATAGGTACTTATTGACTAATTACGAAACCTTTATATAAACAAATGCTGATGGGGCAAATGAACAATATGATGCATGTGCAATTTACTTGTACATATTCCGGGGGGCGGTTGAGATGAGAGAAAGATGCTGCGTGAAAACTTGATCATACATTAAATCTAAGTAAAAGTAACTACTTTAAACGAAGGGGAAGTCGCTTTATCTACTCGCGAAGGATTTGTCTTCTCGCAGTGATCTTCGTCGCTGTGTTGGCGAGTCTCGCTGACTACTGCGAAGCGCGGAGACGCCCGGGGCGGGGTCGGCGTGGCAGCCGCTGGCTCCTCGACGACGGCTCGAGACGGCGTTGACGGCACTCTACATTGAACCCGTCGTATTATGATAATCAGTGCTGTAGTTCCGATTACTCCGAGGATCACGTATATCATAGCGTAGTGATGAATATCGTGATATGATATGCTCTCGGAGTTAACTTCGGTGTTCTTCAACTCCTTGATCTTTTCTCCAAGATTGTTAGTTTCTGTTTGCAGATCTTCAGATTCGTTTTTGTGCTGTAGGTGAGGTATGGTGATGTTGATAACGTGATTTATCGGTGCCATAACTGGGTTGTATAAATCTGGTTTCATTTTAATTTCGGACCAGTGAGGTTTATGCGGGAACACCGAGAAATTATCGGTCTTAATAATGCAGCCATGACCTACATTTATAAGCCCGGCATTCGTCAGCTGGTGAGCGGTTACTTGATCCGCGCACAGTGTTCGAACTTGACACTGCTCGCAACAAAAGTAAATATAGGTATTTAGTTCATTGCTCTCTATCCAGTCATTTATGCATGTTGTTGTGACAGTCTTACAGCCTGATTTGTCTGACTCACAAAAACTGTTGTCGCCTTTCAGTTGATAGACTGGTTTCTTGATGTAGCAAAAATAAGAGTCCGATGATATTGTACATGCTCTAATATCAGTTTCCGAGATAGGAATATACATATCTTTTTTCATGTTTATGGAGACATAATCTGATACAGGTATTACAGCGGTTATCCTGTTTCCAGCTTTTTTGGGTATCGGAATGACTTTTAGAAGTTCATAAACATCTCTGCTAATGAGAGGCAGCCTTATCTCGAAAATAAGGACGTCTTCCATCATCCTTGTCTTTACTTTTAGCAGGTTATATATCTTGCGGAGATCTGTGTGTAAGTTGTCGATTGGCAGGGAAACGTCTCTTGGTAGAATGCTTGATATTGTACTTAACTCATTAATAAGTTGTTCCGGAGTTAGCATGTGCAAATTGAAACGTCCTTGATAGATATCGGTGATGGTGTCTAATAACATGTCTTGCATTCCTTTTAGGTTGTGGAGCATATTACTTGCTATAGTGGCTCCTAAGTTGAAGTCGTTGATAATGTGGTTAGTTTCCACCTTTTGTTGTAACTTCTTGAAAGCGTCGTCCAAATAGTTCATATGTTGATGTATCATTTTATGTTGCTGATTCATAGTGTCCTCGGTACGTTTTAATAAATTATATTCCACTTCAACTATGGATGTTTGATTTTTCCAAAGAGATGCCATATGTTTAGCGTTGTCTCGTATAAGTGTAATATCTTTCTTATATTGTTCGGCGAACCTTTCATCCAATACGCCGAATAGACTATTAGCGATGTAACCGACACCGTTGGCAAGGCCGCGTCGGTGTCGTAGTACTTGTAGTGAGGTTTGTCGCGTGCTCGAATGCTGACTGAGTAACATCTGGTTATAGTACTCGAGTTCGGAGAATCCATGACGTAGTTGTAACGATATTATGTCACAATGGACTTGTGTCTTGATAGTTTCGCAGGTATCTTTTAAAAATCGGGTGTATTTTTGTAATGCGTTCGTTGCGTCCCAATAAGGCTCCATGTTATAATAGACGACTAGCTTCCATTCATCCCGAATTAACATCATGTCTGCTAATTTATCGAAGTATAGCCCCTGTGTTTCACGAAATGGTATTATGTTGACATCGCACTGACCGGTTGAGAGGCATGATAAAAATAATAACAGTGCAACGAACATTGATGACAGTGAAAACTTGGCCTTGTTTGCCTTTGGTTTTTGCGGACTCCTTGTTGAGCTTTGCTTATCGAGTTCTCGGTTATGTGGCGGCTTTCTCTGATGCATCTTAGGTAGTTCTTCTTCGGGGTGTTCCAACAAAATAGAGAGCTTGAGTACTGGACGCTTTAATGTGCCGTTTTTTGTTTTAAGTGTAACGACCCTTACATATCCGTCTTGTCCCGGATGTAGCTCTATAACTCTGCCCATTGCCCATTTGCCCGGTGGCAGGTAATCATCATGAATGAGAACGACGTCATTAAGGCTGATATTGGCTAGAGGCTTTTTCCATTTACTTCTGGAGTTTAATAGTGCTAGGTACTCAGAACGCCATCTTTTCCATAAATCTTGAAATATTTTCTGAGTGAGTTGCCATCTTGTACGTAAGTCTCTTTCTGTTTCTATCAATGTTAGAGTTGGCCCGCTGCTTAGAAAGTGCGAAGGAGTCAAATAGTTGATGTCATCAGGATCTTCTGATATAGCGCACAGTGGTCTCGAGTTCATACAACCTTCGATCTGTGCTAATAAACTGCTGAATTCTTCATAAGTGAGTTTTTGATCTCCGATAACCCGTTTTAAATGGTATTTGAACGCTTTGACACAACTCTCCCACAAGCCTCCTGCTGTTGGCCATGCGGGTGCATTGAAGTGCCAGTAGATTCCCATGTCGGATATCGCACCCAGACACTCTGAATTCACGATGTTCTGGATTTCGAGGTATTCTTCCTGGAGTGTCTTGCTTGCTTTAAGGAAGTTTCTCCCATTGTCGCTGTACATGTGTAAGGGAGTACCTCTTCGAGCTGCCATTCTGCGCAACGCCGCTATGAAAGCTGATGCAGTCATGTCCGATACCAGTTCGAGATGTACAGCTTTAGTGGCCATGCAGACAAACACGCAAACGTATCCTTTAGTAGTCTTAATGCCACGACCCTTGTTGGCCTTGAGGAACACGTGACCTGTGAAGTCTACGCCAGTGTGTTCAAAGGGACGAGATGGATTGCTTCTTGATGCAGGTAAGTCTCCCATGATTTGATTTTTCATATTAGCTTTTTGTTTTTTGCAGGTCACGCAGTGCTGAATAAATTGCTTAGTAGCGCTGTTGCCTCCGACGATCCAATATTTGTTTCTTATGAAATTTAGGGTTAAGCGTGTACCGCCGTGTAGAACCATTTTATGTGCGTTATCGATGATAAGGCTAGTTAAGCGATGCTTGTGTGGTAAAATGATGGGGTGTTTCATGTCATACGCAATGTATGCGTTTCTCAATCTTCCCTTAACTCGTAGGATGCCCTCTTCATCTATGAATGGACACAGATCAAGTATGTTGCTTTTAGTCGAAATAGGTCGACCCTTCTTCAAATCTTGATATTCGTCTTGAAATTCTGTTTTTTGGACCCACTTGATAATTAAGGCCTTTGTTTCTCTTATTTCCGATAGATGAAGATATTTGCCAGTTTTTCTGTCTTGCTTTTTCGTGATGAATCTTCGGACCCAGGCTAGTACATGCACTAGTTTTGATAACGAACTATATTTGTCAATTAACTGGTCGATGATATTGGCTTCTGTTTCCGTGTTTACGGCGACGTTAACTTGTATAATTTTTTGCTCTTCGTTCGTAGTGTAGGTAATGGTTTTATCTTCACTTTCTGCTTGAAACGTCGGAAGCCAGGTGGGACCTTCCCACCATAAAGTATGTTGTTTTAGTTGTGACGCGGTAAGTCCTCTGCTCGCGCAATCCGAAGGATTCTCTGCCGATTTAACGTAGCGCCAGCACTCGGGGGGGATGACTTCTGTGATTTGTCGCACCCTGTTGGCGACGAATGTATTCCAGCGGCTAGGATCACCTTGTAGCCACCCCAAGACGGCGGTCGAATCCACCCAACCATAGATCTTGATATTATGGTCGGTTAAACATTGTTTTACCTTGATCGTCAGTTTTGCAAGAAGATGGGCTCCACACAATTCTGCTCTTGGTAGCGAGATAGTTTTGCTATTCGGCACCAATCTTGATTTTCCGGCTAGTAGTACAATTTTTGTTTGACCTTCTATATTTATTTTGCAATAGATAGCGCATGCATAAGCTCGCGGCGTCGCGTCGCTAAATGCATGTAACTCGATATCGCTGACAACGCCGGTACCGATCCATCGTTGTATTTTAAATGTGTTTATATTATTGTTTATATCTTGTTTAATAATTAACCATTCCTTATGCATATCGCTTGGTATCTTGTCATCCCATTTCAGAGGGGTTTTCCACAAAAGTTGGAAAAGCAGCTTCAAGTTGGTGGATATGGGGGTGAGCCAGCCCAAGGGGTCGAATAATTTGGAGATTTCTGATAGTAGTTGACGTTTGGTAGTGTTTTGCGGGACGTCCGAAACTATTTCCATTTTTGATTCAAAATGAAATATATCTTGAGAAGGGTCCCATTGGAGTCCTAATGTTTTTCTTGATTCCATTTCTTTAAAGTTGTAGTTGTTTTCATCAGACGTATCTTGATTGTCTGTTCTGGCCAGGTCTTGGTGATTTGACATCCATTTTCTTAAGTAAAAACCTCCAGACTGTAATAGCTTTTGCAATTCTTGCTGTAATTGCTTGGCTGATGAGACGGAATGGGAACCGTGGAGAAGGTCATCCATGTAGAAGCATTCTTCTAGCGCTTTTGTGGCTTCAGGATAGTTTGACCTTTCGTCATGGGCTAATTGCTTTAAGGTCATCATTGCTAGGAAGGGTGCCGCTTTTTGACCGTAGGAAACTGTTGTTAGTTGGTATTCTTGTAACCTTTCTTGTTGTGAATCTCTCCAGATAATCTTCTGCAAACTCTGATCATCTTGATGTATCCATATCTGCCTAAACATTTTCTCGACGTCGGCGATGTAAGCTACACGGTGCTGTCTCCACTTCAAAATAAGTGATAAAAGGTCCTTTTGAAGGTTAGGTCCTTTGTGCATGATATCGTTGAGGCTGACTCCTGTAGAGGTCTTTGCTGATCCATTGAATACGACACGAAGAGCTGATGTGCTTGACTCTCTTAAAACACAATGATGTGGTAAGAAGCACTCAGTCGTATCATGTGCCTCACGTGCCTTATTCAATTGTTTAGTCGGCGATATTGTCATATGACCCATAGATAGGTATTCGTGTATAAATGACTTGTATTGTTGCGCAATATGTTTATTGTTGATGAATTTATATTCCAATTGCCGGAATTGCGCCACAGCTTTACTTTTGGAGTGGCCTAGTTTCTGTAGACCATCTTTTTTCAGAGGAATCCGTACTTGATATCTTCCGTCTGCTAACCTTGTCGTTGTTTCCTTGTAGTATTTGACACACTCATCTTCTTCGTCGGCATCGAGTGTTTGTGTTGGTATATCTTCGATTTCCCAGAATTTCTGGATGTCTTCGATGTCATTTAACACCAAATTGCATTGAAAGCTTTGTGGTACTCTCCCGCATACAATCCATCCCAAGTGAGTCTCTTGTACGACAAGGGATGAGTTTTCATGCTTGTACATTCCATGCATTAAAATAGTTGCGTAAACTTCAGCGCCCAATAATATATCGATTTTGTTGTTGATATTATAATTGGAGTCTGCCAGAGGTAACGTATCCAAAATATCCCATCTTGGTTTGGGAAAGGTGAAATTGGGTAATTTTCTTGTTACATCCTTCATAATAAAGGCCTCGGTGTTGAAGGAATATTTTTCATCCGATGATAAACAGGTCACATACAGCCTGCCTTTACATGTGCTATCCGTAAGGCCCACTCCTGTGATCACTCCCTTTCTTTGCTGTCGTGGCAACCCTAGTTGTTGAGCGGCGTTTTCAGAAATCAAACACATCTGGGCCCCTGGATCTATTAAGGCCCGCATCGTACAGGGTACTCCATCATTTCCCAGAATCTTGATCATAGCTGTGGCTAAAAGTATATTTGGGTCTTCATAGTCGTCTTCACGTTGTTGTGCCACGTGAGTCCCAAATCCTTGTTGTAGACTTTGATTTCCGACCGTATTTAGCGACGCTGCATTTTGATTGTGAAATGACTCGTGTAAAAGTGTATTATGATACCCGTTGCATTCTTGACACCGTTTAGTAGAATGGCAAGGCTTGCCATTATGATTGTATAAACAATTACTACATAGATTAAGTTTTGTAATTGTTTTTCGTTTAAGTCCTGGAACCATGTTTTTGAACTCAGTACAAAAATATATACCATGATCTTGCTGGCAAACTGGGCACTTGCGCCGGTATTCGAGGCCTGTTTTGCTGGTTGGAGTCTTGTTGCTTGTAAAATACTGATTAAAACGGCTTGATTTGTATTGATTACTTGATGTAGATGGAGTATTGAAACTTGTTCGATTAACAGCAGCTTCTTGCTTGCGCCGTGATGACTCCATAGCGGTAAATTTGCCCTCCAAAAATGACAAAAATTCCTTTAATGATGGTAACTCTCTGGGCTGTTTCAGAGCCGTCATATATTCGTTGTGAGTCTCGGTGTCCAATTTCTGTTGCAATAAATGGACTAATATCGGATCCCAGGTGTCAATGTTGACTCCTAAGTTTTTTATACCGTTTAAACTTTCTATAGTGACGTCATGGAGTCGCTTGACGTGACTTGACGTAGCTTGTTGCATCACAGGAAGGCTTATGACGTTGTTTATGTGAGTCGTAAATATTAGCTTCTTGTTGTTATATCGATGGTTTAGTATTTCCCAACACGTATTATAATTTTCTGAACTGATGGGTAAGTGCTGTATGAGTCTTTCTGGTTCGCCCTTGATCTTGCTCTTCAGAAATTGCATCTTTTGTGCGTTAGATAAACATGGATTACTGTGGATAGCTTCGGTGAATAGATCTTTAAACGAAACCCATTGTTGATAGTGACCATGAAATACGGGGATGTCTAGGCGTGGGGTAGACTTTTCTCTGTGCGACGTTGACCACAACTTGCTGTTAATTTGCTTCTTCATTGCTGCATGCTCGTTTTCGTATTTTGTAAAGGTATTCTCGTAGTCTTCATCAGTTCCCCCGAGTTCACTATCTATTTCCCAGTGCAGCGAATCGATGGCAGCCCAGCGAGAGTCCAGAGATTTTATGATATCTTCAAGCTCCCATTTCTCTGCAACACTGTCTAGCTTGATATTAGCCAGTGTTCGGGCTAATGCCTTGAAATTGCTACTTTGCTTGCGTAACATTTCATCTAGCTTGCTGTTATTCCCTTGCGACGTAAACGAGGGTTCGGACTGATTTATCTCGCTTCCGGATGGAACCAATAATGTTAGAGTACTTGCTAACTCTAACATTTACTTGATAAATATCTTGATAGTAATTTGGAACACGAAAGACGATTTCTTGAAATAAACTGATTTATTATAACTTGATAGGTGTGCACACTTATAGAGTAGCGAACGTGAATATATTGAATGCGTGAATAGGTACTTATTGACTAATTACGAAACCTTTATATAAACAAATGCTGATGGGGCAAATGAACAATATGATGCATGTGCAATTTACTTGTACAGATGGAGTATTACTAATCGATTATAAAGAAAAAGGTGTAAATATCACAGGACAGTACTACGCTAACATTCTACTGCAATTAAAGGATGTAATTAAAGAAAAGAGGCGAGGAAAGTTAACCAAAGGTATTCTGCTTCTGCATGACAACGCCCCCGTCCATACTGCTCATATTGCCAAGGCAGCTATTGTTGAATGTGGGTTTAAAACTGTTACTCACCCACCGTATAGTCCGGACTTAGCCCTCAGCGACTTCTTTTTGCTCCCCAATCTTAAAAAGGATCTGCGTGGAAATAAATTTTCTGACGATGAAGCATTGAAGGCGGCAGTGGAGGAGCATTTTTACACGAAAGATAAAAAATATTTTTACGAGGGATTAAAAAAAATAATTGATCGATCTTTTAAGTGTATGAACATAGGGGGGGAGTATATTGAAAAATAAAAATATCAAACTTTTCGTACTTGTTTGTTTTCATTCTCATACCGAGAATATTTTGAACACCCCTCGTATATCCTATTATTTAAAAATAATAATTGTAGACGCTGCACGCTGTAGACAGATTGCTGGTAGAGCGGAATCACATGACATGCAATGTTGGGCAAATTTACGGCATCTTAGTAGTAGTATTAAACGAATTTGACAGTTTAACTCGCGTATTTTTAGTTACTCGTGCGACATATTCCGGAGAATATAGGTCTCCATTTACAAGCACTATCATTGCATGACCAGCGACCACGATAGGTACCCGCGCGCCGCGTACTGTCGGTCACCGCGCGACAGTTTCAATTCGATCTCTGTAGTCTAGTAGTAGTTAATAATTATTGTACATATATACAACTTCACTAATTTCTACAAGACAATTTAATTAGTACTTTTTTGTTGTTATAACGACAGCTATCTAGTCATTATCGCAATTGACTTTCGCCGTGCTATCTTAATATTTTGCGTGAATACGATATACTCTTACCACATGAGAGAATTATTTTCTTATTAGCATCATATTCCTCGAAGGTACAAAGAAGTGGCAAAAAAGATTACACGTTATGTTTTTTTAGACGCTTCATCTAATTATAAAACTTGCGAGCTTCACTGCACTTCAACTGAGTCTTTAATCTCGGGTAAATACGAAGTTTAACTTATTTATGAAATACAATTGTATTTCTAAAGATTTCATGGTTCATTAAATTTCTATAAGGGCAGATGCGGATCCAAGATATTAAATATTTTATTGGTTATCAACGTATCATGTTTCGTACATTAGACCACCAATGCGTTTGTTAAAACATACCTAGATGGTTTCCTTTAAAAAACCGGCCAAGTGCGAGTCGGACTCGCGCACGGAGGGTTCCGCAGCATCAACAAAAAATCGTTGTTGTATGGGAGCCCCCCTTAAATATTTATTTTATTTTATTTTTAGTATTTGTTATAGCGGCAACAGAGATACATCATTTGTGAAAATTTCAACTGTCTAGCTATCGCGGTTCATGAGATACAGCCTGGTGACAGACGGACGGACGGACGGACGGACAGCGAAGTCTTAGTAATAGGGTCCCGTTTTTTACCCTTTGGGTACGGAACCCTAAAAAGGCAAAAATTTAGTTGAATCTATTATTAAACTTCTCGTTTATTTATTTAAGTTTAAGACATTACTCGTTACTTTTTACTTTTTTTTCAATTAAGACCATTTTATGTACTTCATTTGTAACCGAGTATGTAACTAACAAAGTATAAAAATTGTGCAAGTTGATTTTAACATTTTTCCAATACATAGTCGTATTGATATGAAACATTGGAAGTATGTTATCCAGATGATAATACAATAATTTGGAACGGTCGAGCTGATCTGATCGAGCCAGGAGGATAGTGGAACACTTCGGTAACTCCTCAAGTTTAGACTCATATATGATTACTAATTAGTTTTGATTACACTGGTCTAGTACTTTGGCGGCATGTACAGTCGACAGTATACAAGTTTAGGATTTTTTCAGACAGAAATGAATTACATTTCAGGTGACGTCAAACTTGCACCATCCATTCCTGGGCCGGAGAATAAGTCGCAATAGTCACAATCCGGCGCAGAACGGTAATTCGCGCACAAAGGAGTCCTGCATCCGCCGGCTTTGTTCCCGTCCCGTACAAACAGGCGCCACAAATTACTCCAAAACTTCTCATTTACAGCGTACAAAGGGAATTACCGTTATAATAAGCCTTCATTCATTTAACATCAAATATTGTTTACCTAACAAGCCTCTTTATATTTAAGACAGAAACGAATTTTACGTTGCGCTAGAATAGTGATAACAAAAATAAACGTTTCTGATACCGCTGAAGTTGCGATGCGAGTAACAATAAAGTTTTCACTGATAAGAAGTCACGTAACTATGACGTCGCGTACGCATGGTTTGCGTCATGTTGTGCAGAAATACTACGAGTATTTTTACACTAGATGAGTACTCTTGTAGGGTAACTCGGTATCATGGCAAAATAGTGATGAAAATGGCGTCTTTCCAATGGACATTATAAAAGTTAACGATTTGGGTACATTTCCCTAAAGCTTTCATAACATAGATTTTAAGAGGTTTGAACATGACCATAAGGTTCCAGCGAGAAAAAAAGGCTTTATACAAGTAGTTCATTTATTTCATGATATCAACAGGAAAGAGGAATAATCTTAACTTTTAGTAAAAAAGTTTTCGACTTAGATAACTGTGATCAGTCTCGGGTTTAGTTTCTATCGTGTCTGCCAATCCTTTTCTCCATCTTAACGTTTCCCGGTAAATCCTAAAGCTTCGCAGAGTGGGTGTGCCAATATATTCAAACATTTCCAAGCTTATCCTGGCTATGTTGAAGAAGTTATCGATGTGACGAGCGACGGAATGAATCACGAAATGTTACGGTCATGAGAACAAAATAGTCAAAGCGACGCTATCAAAAATGGCAAAAAGAGTATAAGGTAAACATACTAGTGCTCGACATGCTAATGCCCAATAGATGGCACGCTGCTGTCACCTCTATTGACAATGACTTAAGTTTCAATATGACATGTACTGGGACCGCGTCGAGCACCAGTACGTTTACCTTACCGAGTACACCAAATATGTCTAGCTAAAATAAGCCGGGTTAAAGGCAAGCAAAACCGTTTACAAATTTATTTGTCAGTTCAACTTTTAATCTAATTTGAATTGGAAATGCGATTGCTTGCTTTTCGTGGGAAATACATTTCAGGCAATATCAAAAATCTGGCAATAAAAATAAATGTCTTAATAAAGTCAAATTAATTTTCACCACACCAGATCGGAAAGGCTTACTTTGCACTTCAAAAACGGATAGCAAAGTGCAACATGTGAGTCAGTAATCAAATGTAAATTTTGAGTTGTTTTCTTATGTTTTCTGGTAGAGTTGACTTTTAAATGATCATTTTGGATGATTAATATTTAATAACATTCATTTGAATTTGATTTGGTTTGATTTTGTTTGATATTTTACATTTAAAAATTGCTTCGGGTCGGTGTGGTGAAAAATTTTGTGTTTCACTCGGGGGCAAATTTTGTTTAACCCTCGTGCATTGAAACCCTCGCAACGCTCAAGATTCCGTTTTTCGAACCACTCGCTACGCTCGTGGTTCAATTTTGGAATCTTTCGCTTGCTCGGGTATCAATATTAGCACGAGCGGTTAAACAACAACTTTGCCCCCTTGTAAAACAAATAATTATTATTGCTTTTCATCGGTCTCAAGTTTATCAGTGACAATGCATAGCAATAGCTAATCTCTATCGACACGTAATCGGACATGCGATCTGTAGTCCAGCCGGGCCAAGGCCTCGATATCTTTGATCTTTCTGGCTCAACGTCAAATCGTAAATTATCGAAATTTGTGGAACCGAACGTAAAATGTATGTACTCACTCGTAGTTTAGTTTGCGTTTAACTTTGTTATATCTGACACTAGCTTCATTTACGAATTAACTTTAATATCAAATAGCTTGACGTCATGATGTAAAAGCTCCTTAAAAAGTAAAAGTAAGAAACAGGACTATTTTATAAATGACTGATGAAAAAGGAAGAAAATGTTTTTAGATTGTAACAACTTATCTATTTCTTTGGTATCTTCTCTATCCTAAACGGTTTAAAGGATTTCAATGTAGGATTTCTCGTTATGTTCGTCACCTGTATTTAATTGCTATCGAAAGGCATTCAATTCATTCATTCATTCTTCATTTTTTTTTTTTTTTTAATAATTCTTACTTGCCATAATTATGGTTTATTTCATTTCGCTAAAATTCAGTAGGTGTTAAAGCTTTTTTTCATAGAGGTAAATTAGGAGGCAACATTATTTTTAGCCATAAACAACAATAACACTAAAATCCAATTTTTCTGTCTCAAAAGCGTTAATTTCGTTTTCCAAACAAGCCAGAACTGCTATTAAAACATTTAACGGCGATAATTCTGACAGGAGCTAACATTCCACATTATTTATGGGCCACCAACAATAACAACAGCTATTCGCGAAATTCATTCGTTCCTGAATTTGAAATTATTTAATTTGTTGTCTAAAACAATTTACCTAATCCGTATAGTTTTAACTTAGGGCCAAAGTGCCAATATAAAACTCTTCATGAAAAACATTCAATATCTTAATATATTTCACAGCAATGATGAAAATAAGGACCGACTTACTTGTGCGCATTCAAGAAATTTAAAATGAGCAATACACTGTATATATCTTAGATAGGTACATATATTTTTTGAGCCTGAGAAAAAAAAAAAAAAAAATGAGCAAAAACTCATAAGTCATAAGAAACTGAATGGTAGATATTCAACACAGAGCGTAGCGACATCACGGCAAGTCTTTCGTGCTCGTCCTAACTTCATAGTAGCAATCGTTCATCTGGACATCTTGTTATGTAACACAATACTAGATAATTTGGTGTATAGAACAGGTTAGTCTCGTATGATGACATTGATAATTCACTGGATTGCACTCGCACGTGCGAGTGCAATCCTGCAATCCAGTGCATTATCAGATTGTCATAGCAGTTTGATCATGTATAGTCGAAAGTTTTAATTTATGACCCATTTTGCACCTTGTCACAGTGACAATAGTATTAGGTCTCTAGCGACGTTCATATTTATTGTCACTGTGACAAGGTACGAAATGGTTATATTATTACTTTCGTCCATACCTATGTCACCCATGAGTACCTTATTACAAGTTTTCTTTAGACCGTGACCTATTTTCCCATATTTTCTTATTCATGCCAAGTATTATAACACAATTAACACCGTTAATTAAAAAAGATTTATTCATAATTAAAGCCATCAACTATACATGTATTCATTTCCCCACGTTAAAAATAAATTAACCAGGTAAAGAAATTGAGGCCTCATTAGATTGTTGTTATCGGGCAGGGCGGCACAATTAATCACGCAGAAATAGGACGCGATAAAATAACCGAGGAGGTTAATGTGGCCTATGGTTTACAAGTTTTATTATCTGTGCTCCAAGATTTACTGCCTGAATAAGACGCAAGATAATAACATTGTTGTATAACGGAAAGCCTAGGTTCCAGCATCGAATTTAAGTCGAATTGGTAAATCTATATTAATTTAGTGCCGTTTAAATGAATACTAAAAATATATATTGCAAAACAGTAGAAAACAGCTATTTTATCCTTAAAGAGTGATCTCTTCCAGGCAATTTTTGGGTAGCAGATTTATTTTATTGCGACAATTGCTGATGGTAGGTATTATGAAGCGAGTGTTTTTCAGATGGGCAGGTTTTCTTTTAATATTTGCAACTTCTATGCGGTCGAAACATATTCTTTTGCAGTGGTGCCAAGAAATGCAACCTTGACATGAAAGACAATCTTTTTTTCAAACAGGTACAGCAAAAATCCAGTCCGTCTCAGAGATCGGCAATAAAATAGGTCTGAATAAAACTGGCTGCAAACGCTACGTAAATAAAAATATCGCTCATATTTTAAGGGAAAAGCCAGAACGCTGAACAATCATTATGAAAATATTGTTGCCTCGTTGTTCCAAAAAAGTGATTTTAAATATCGCAAATATTTATCACTTTGTGCAATAATTTGCATTCAGGTTGAAGCTCAATATTTTCAGCAGAATTTTGTTCCACGTTTTTATTTATATCGCGTAATTTGAAGTTACAGTGTATATTCTACGTATATTATGTTGTATAAAATTAGAGCCATTTAAGCTGAAGTGTAAATAATCGTACTTAGATCGATTGCTACCCATTTCAGATGTGCAATAGGACTTCACATAAGCTCAAAAAATAACGAGCTATCTCTCATGTACATATGGAAGTAACGCATCACAACATGTGTACAACTATACATAGACCAGCTGACATTCGAATATATTGATACCCAAAAGTAGGAGAGCCCCTTCATTTTTTACCTATATGCGCACATGCGTTGCGTGGATCGTACGTACGCTATTCCGGGACGTGGCGGGAGGCGCCCCTAGTGATATAAGGATGCAAGGTTTATGACGATATGGATCACTCATATTTTTTTAATTGTCTGTAAACGTTCACCATGTAAAACCAGACATAGAGCAACGATAATTTAAAGACTCAGTCCGTGCAAAAAGTTCACGTCAAGTTTTACTTGAATATTAAACTATCAAAAAGTCAACGACTTACACGACGACCGCAACGCAGTAAATGTCATCGTAAATACATAATGTCTTTTTAAAAGCCCGTAACAGTCTAAAGTTGATTTAACCCGAGACTCCTAATGACTACCATTACATTGAACGTTACCTTCTGTAACCCTGATAGAAAAAATATCTTGAATACAAGATAAATTGCTGTCAATTTAACTGACATACAGAGAATCTTGTAATCCATTTAGATCCATAACTCAAGGGGAAAAGTCACTATTTACTCTGACCCAGGATCGGAAATGTCAGCTTCGAATAGCGAGCGGACAATTTATTGTTCAATTTTGTTTTTTATAATGACAATAGTCAAATATATTATGCTTTTTTCCAAGGCTAAATGTTCGTTCGTAATTCGTTTTTATATGACAAATAATGGATGGTTAGTTCTGCGCAGTACGCAGTAGGTATCTATTTAATAACGTTTGCGTTAAAACTAAAAAACGCTCTAAGAACATTATCATCGTAAGATGACACTCATCAGCTTCGTTTAGCTGAGTTGAATTCTCAAAACAGTTTGCAAGTTATAGGAGGTATACACCCAAGTTTGTACTAAAAATTGACTAGCAAAATTAAAGGAACCTAGGCTTTTACTATAAATTATTTATTATAAATTATTATATTTTATTATAAATTTTATTATTATAAAAAGTTGACCATAGATTCAGGGTGCCATAGTATAGCCATAATTAAGTAGATCTAGAGAGGCGAAGGCCGCCTATTGTGGTCGAATAACTGGGGACCTTTGCCTTCCTAGTTTGATCTATTTGAATTGATTGCTTCCGCAACAAACAACGCTACCATCTTACGTTGTCGACGAAGATGGAACTAAACATCTCTATTACATAGAGATGGGTAGGTACTTGGTACCTATTACAAAACCCGGGAGTAATGAGGTTAATTAGTGAAAAAGGTAAGTTCTCGTTCTGTACTTGTATATTTCTTATTTTGATGGTTAAAGTTTTTATATCCAATTATTATTTCACTTTAAGATTACAGAAGATTTCCATGACATTTACATAATCTTCCTGGTCTAAAAAGTCAGGTGGAATAAGTGTTGTGGCACTTATTCCACCTTTCCTTTTTAAATTTACTTAATCGATTAGAGAAACTACTTCCATGGTGGTAGTACCTCTGACCTGACCTACGTTACTCTGCCTCGCGAATGATTTATCAAAGCAGTATGACTAATAAGTCACAACTATAAAGAAATTCCCGCCGTAGACACAACTCGCTTAGACTATTCTGGGCCACTTTCTTACAGTATATTGTTATGTTATGTTATACAATGACAATAGAACTAAATGTTTATTAAATAACAGCCATTGCGGCAACAGTTGCTAATAATTCGCCGGGATATTTCTCAAACATCCGCCGTAGAGTCCAAACATCGTGACGTCATTTTAGATGAATTATGACAGACGACCTCGTTGAGTCACAAAGACTTTTCTAAACTGTTGTGAAAAATGCAAACTTTAGGGTGTGATTTTTGCAAGCAATGTCTGTTGTCTATGGTATGATAAATTGTTAATCGGCTTAACTCGCTCTATGTCTATTAAAAGTGAAAAGCAGAATACGGAAAGGTTATAGGTAAAGTGTGAATGAGGAAGGTTCCGGAGTTTAGTGGAAAGAGGACAAAGAACAGCTCAAGCACATACTATAGTTAGGTACCTAAGCATTTACGGCCAATTAATGACATACTTAATATGAAACCATAATCTTTAAAAATTACGTTTAGAGATGGGACACCTAATTGTTTCCCGTTCCATTTCATCTCTAAAATCTAGGTCGAAACCGAACTAGTAATAAAATTTTAACAAACCAATAGGTACCGAACTTGAACTAATTTACATTTGAAACACATCTCCGTATGTTGTCCTTCATTAAACGAAGTCTGGAAAACGACCTCTGTCAAGACAGAGAGGTGTAAAGAGGGACGGCATATGTGACGTCATGCACTCCCGCGCAATGTGGCAACGTCGCCTCGAATGTTTTGTAAATAGAATCTCCGTTGGCGATTGTTGTGTGAGCGAGGAAGCATAAGCTGGAAAAGGAGGGAAGAAGTCGAAACTGTTGTTAAATTCGACCTTATATCCTCGACTTATGGATTTTGGAGCATAATTCTTATGTTGCTATGTTGAAGTTTGATTTCCGATATTAGGTTTATTACCACCTACCTATTTGTGGTGGAGTAACGGACCACATTCTGTAGTTAAACTGTTTGTTATTAGGTGTTGTCTAATAGTTTTCAGAAAGCTCTGATTTGAATATGTATTATGTATGGTTCTTGTTTATTCAAAATACACATATTTAACGTATTATGGTTTATAGACAAAAGTAATAGGTATTCAATGTATCTTTGTCGGGACTATAAACCCACAATCGGCTATTCTCCTTTCATAACAGCGCGGGCCTGTCCAATTCAATTAGAGAAAGAGCAGACTAAAGTAGGCACTAAAATTCAGAGGCTGCTTTTTAGGGGATGTACGAGTATATGAATTTCAGAATTTTCAGATCATCGACACTACTTATCAGGCAGAACATTGGCCACATACCTAAAAACATAATTAAAAAAGGTATCTATACATACCTTCATAATTACATAATTTATATATATATTTTTTACTTGATATGAGCTACTTTTACACTAACAATCTGTATTAGCTGATGAATAGTAGACGTCAGATTGTATCGATTAATCGATGTACCTATTTAATGACGCTGATCTTACTATGAACGATAGGTATATAATACTTTACGGAACTTTTTTTCGAATTCGCACTGCCTACTTGGGATTTCGTGCTAACATAAGTCTAACTATCTTGACTTGACACACAGGGTCTAGTGTTATAACTTACACTACATATTTAACATATTTAGGATTTAATTCATATCTAAGCCCTCTAAGTTTATTTTAAATTCTTACTCAACAAACGCGTTAAACAACACAATGTATTCTTTCCACTCACTGCGCAAAATTCGAATAATAAAATTTTAAGTGCGAAAAAAGCCGAATTTAATCTCGCAACCATCCTTTATAGCGCCATTAAAGTTTCCAGACAAATAATTAATAGGAAACAATAGGGAATTTAATAAATAAATAAGTGGGGGTGGTTTGGGCGGGGTCGTTGCCTCATCGACCGCACCCCCCCGCCCTACGTATCGAACCTTCGCGGACGTAAGAACATAGATACCATGTACTTTAGCTATGTACTAACACACTTTTTGTATTAATGTTTGAATTGAAATCTCTAGAAATCAGTGATATAATTTGGAGTAATATTAGATATGTATAAAGTGGTAATCCTAAAGGTTAACAAGCTTAACTTTTTCGCCTTTCTCCATTATTGGTGTTATGACATTAAATAAATAAATAAATAATAGATAATCTTACACAAATCGACCTAGTCTCACAGTAAGCTCAATAAGGCTTTATGTTATGGGTACTACTTAGACGATAATACATAGAAAATATCCGTAAATCAGGAACAAAATATCTGTGATAAACACACCAAAAGGTGTTCTTATCGCGGGATTCGAACCCGGGACCTCCAGCTCAGTAGGCAGGGTCACTAGTCACTACCGACTAGGCTAGGAGGCCCATACTATCCTCATTTCCATCACTATACCTAAAAATGAAACCAGTCAATCGTAAAATGCAGTGAAATGTACAAGCGAAAAGCCGCTACTAAGTATTTCATAAAGTAAAAACAATCCGTTTTAAAACTACAGATGTAATAAATAAATAATCAGCTTAAAGGTGACAGTCCATTTCCAACCGCAGCTGCACTACTATTCATTTTACTATGGAAATTGACAGTACCAGTAGTGCAGCTGCGGTCAGAAATGGAATGTTACCCTAACCTAACATAAACTACTTACTTACGTACTTACCTTGCAAAGTAGGACTACCACACTTTAGTAAAGCAAAGAGAAGAAAAACAAAACTTAAAAGACAACAGCCCAGCAATTGCTTCGATTGAAAAAAATAAAAGAACGAACTAAAAAAAAGGAATGAATGGGAAAATGTGCAAGAACGCAAAAGAAGAGACATAAAAACAGAGGACAGGCAAGAAGAGAACAGACCATATTTACCTTGATGTCTTGCAAGACCTGGAACCAATAATTAAACACGAATTAGTGTTAATGCACACGCAGTTAAACACTTAATTGTAATTTAGAATACTATTAGGAACAGAAAAATTTAACTATAATATATGACTCGAAACGAACTTTGTAGCCACATTAAAGTCTATTTTTTTATTCGGTAGACTGAAATGACAGTTAATAGTATGAACATGAAATGTCATTTCATACTATTAACTGTCATTTCAGTCTACCGAATAAAAAAATAGACTTTAGCAGTTATAACTAATTCAGGGAAAGTAAATTATATACTGGGTGCTGGATAATAGGTGTTATTTTTTTATACATTCATTATTTTAAGCATTACGCACCGCAGTTTTTTTCAAAATAACTATTGAAATTGAGGGATACGATCCAAAATTTTAATGATCATTTAAATCTAAAATTCTTCAAAGTAATTAATAAGTACATTTAAGGCAGTTTTTTAGACATTTTAATTTTGGAAATAAACACTTGACAAGAATTATAAACTATGTAATTTTAAAAGGACTATAAAATCGTAGGAAGAATATACGAGTGTTGAGTTGTTGACGACATGGATGGATACCTAGTATTTTCTGAACGAATGTTATGATTTTAGAAGCCTCGCGTAATGCGTAAGCAACAAAATGGGCATAAAGGGTAAATAAGATAACGATAAGCAAGGCTAGATGTAATGCAGTACTGGCGGTACATCTTTTTAATACTTATTACGACACATATTTATGTGAATTAAACACCGGTTTTAAAACCGTTAAAAATATTGAATAGACAAACACTACACGTGAAAAAGAAGGATTAGACAAAGTTTGTAAAAATTAATATGATACAGATACAGAATGCTTGCGGATAAAAATACACCATTCGGTGAAACTGACAGAAATCAGCCTCCCCAATCAAGCATCCAGAAATAAAAGCGGAAAAAAGCAATGACAATCGAACGTCCCAATCAGAAAGTGGAGGAAAAACCTAAACCGGAAAACCGGGCGATCTCGAGAAAAGTGCTGGCGTGAGAGGTCATTGACCCGGGCGACCCGAGCGGCCAGCACCCGGGCAAGCCGGGTAGCGGTAGGTCAGGGATGTTTACTACCCGTCATAGATTACGTTCGATTGCCTTAATAACTTCATGAACGATTTACGAAAGGATATTGTTTTTTTATCGGACTTGGGTGTTAATTTTGAGATGAAACACAAAGATCGAGAAATTCAATGAAATTCGAGAACTTTAATGGCATATTAAGTTATTCTGTTATATTATGTGCATTAGAAATTATTCAAACAACTGTAGACACAGTTGTTACATGAAACTTTCAAAGTTTCTCGAATATTGTTTCTTGAAAAGCTTTAGAGAAGCTTTTACTTTCGAGGTATCACGGAGATCGGAGGCTTATGGGAGCTTTACCACCGTAAAGGAAAGCTGTACTCTGAACAACAAAACATTTGTAGGACTTAAACAGATTTCTTACTATTAAGACGTTTACTGTATTAAATTAAAAAATAACGTTCAGATTAATATTAACCCAGTACGGCTGCCATCAGTTTGGCACTGACATAAACGCCTTCGAGAACGTAATATACATCTCGCTCGTACTCGCATATTTGTGCAAACGAGATGTATAGAAAGTAAATTACGTTCTCGATAGCGTAAATGTCAGTTTTGACACTGTCAGTGACTCATGGTACGGGCTCAGTAGAAAGCTATTTAATATTCTACAATTTTGAGAAACTAAGGTAAAATAGAGTAACCCCACATTTTTTTCTACGTCAGTCAATAGATATGTAATATGTACTAATGAGCATATCTACTTATACATGTTTTCTAAAAACTTTCGGTGCCAGCTCTTGTGACCAAATTAACTTCAGAAATCAGGATTCCTCCTAACAAAGAAACGAGGTCTTCCGTAGAAATTTCAAGAAAACAAACTTACAAGAAATCCAATCAACTAGATAATGAAAAAGCGGAATTAAAACGGCAAGGACAATGAGGAAACTCCATTAAAGATATTCTTAAAATGGAAGATCACCGGATTTTAAATATATTTTTTCCTTTCGTGATAGAAAAGGTGTGTATTAGTTTATCTTATCCCTACCAATATTAATGTGAAAATAACTGTCTGTTTATAACCTCATCACGTTTAAACTGCTGAACCGATTTAGATGGAATTTGGAATGGAGATAGTTTGAGTACCTGGGAATGACATAGGATAGTGTTTATTACGCAAATCATAATTCAAAGGTCGCGAGCTGAAGCTAGTACACTTTATATACGGATATTATATTGGAATATGGCGATACCAACATAAAAAGTACTGCGTTAGAAACTTATACCGTTCTAATCTTGTCAGGAAATATGCAACACATGTGTACCAATACCAACTACATACTGCCGTATTCGAACTTCAAGATATTCACAAGAGACGACACGTACTAGATCCATTCTAGATACGTTATAGTTTAGATTTCAACTAGTTCTCTTTTGCAGCGCAATTCGGGCAACCAATGTCACTTTTACGATAGATCGTGTTAGATATCTATTAGATGTGAATTAGATCTCTAAGTAATATCTTGTGGAAATCGTTTAAAAGTATCTCCAAAATCGCGGAAATGTCAAATTTGACAGGTTAGATCTTAAACATATCGTTATCGTACCTTGGCGATATCTAATAGATATCTATTACAAAATCCGAATCGGGCCCATACTTAGTACCAAAGCACTCCAATCAATCATCATGAAACTCACGAATCTTTGATGAATCCTAGAGATTTTGTCCAGATACAACCTAATCTAAGAGACGCAGGGACCAATCAAATTATTTTATTAAATACTAGCTTTTGCCCGCAACTTCGTCTGCGTGGAATGATGATTATACCTAATTTTATCTAAATCAGTGCAGCTGCAGCGGTTTAAGCGTGAAGATGTAACAGACAGACATACCTATAATAGTTATTGATAAACATTAGTAGGGATTTTGACACCACCCGTCTCCGCCACTCCACCCATCTCACTCCAGCCTCGGCCACTGGAGGAGTTCACTTTTTTAGGGTTCCGTACCCAAAGGGTAAAACACGGGACCCTATTACTAAGACTTCGCTGTCCGTTCGTGCGTCCGTCCGTCTGTCACCAGGCTGTACCTCATGAACCGCGATAGCTAATAGACAGTTGAAATTTTCACTAATGATGTATCTCTGTTGCCGCTATAACAACAAATACTAAAAATAAAATAAAATAAATATTTAAGGGGGGCTCCCATACAACAAACACGATTTTTTTGCTCTATTTTTTTGTTGATGGTGCGGAACCCTCCGTGCGCGAGTCCGACTCGCACTTGGCCGGTTTTTTACTATAGGTATTACATTGCCATTTTAATTCAGTATAAATAAATCACTAAATAGTATAAAACAAAGTCGTTTCCCGTTGTTTGTCTGTCTGTATGTATGCTTAGATCTTTTAAACTACGCAACGGATTTTGATACGGTTTTTTTTTAACAGATAGAGTGATTCAAGAGGAAGGTTTGTGTATAATTTGTTAACCCGTGTGAAGCCGGGGCGGGTCGGGTTATAAACCTGTAATAGTTATCAATGACGAATAAAATGTACTTAACCCAAGTGAAACAAATCATGTACGTGAGTGCCTTAACCCGGTGTAGATCGCGATCTCGGGGCACGCATCGCGGACGGCCCTTTCACGCGGTTACTGCTAGTTCAAGGGCCGTCTGGGCCCTGTCTGCTAAACTAGGGTTGTCACTCGAAGTTATCATTTTATGAAGGCTGTCTTTTAAAATGGTTTGCATACTTTTCGACAGGGAAAGCTCGATTGTTTCATAGTAGTTCGGTTCTATACTATCGTATCTAGATGTATTTTTTTTTGTACAAAACCATGTTTTCTTTTGAGCAATTTCATATACTTAACTTTGGTTGTATAATTTTACTAGTGCTGTTACTTTATTGTAGTTCTTTTATTTATGCAATGAATACGGTAGCTTACAAAAACGCCGCTAAAACACAATCCGCAATATTTCATATATCGTGCTTTATCGATTCGTGCCTAAATTATTCATATTTTATCTTCGTATAAATTTGTAGAATTATGTAATCTGTAGTGGCGTGGCGTTGACTACTAAAATGCTCGATGACAAATGGCCCTTTCGCACGCTGTTACTCGCTGCAGGTTCAGATACCGTCTGGTGTCTGTCTGCTAGCATAGGGTTGGCACAAAACGTAAACGTTTTTATTACGAATAAAATTATATCTACTGTTCTGAATATCGTATGTATGTATATGTTTTCGCATTTTAATGTTTGCATGTAAATATATCAATTAATGTTGAATCTATAAAAAATAATAACGTAGTTGACAACCCTAGCAACACGCGTGTCCCATGGCATATTTCACTTCGCCACGACGCCCCGCGCGGACGTGTAAACAGGAGAAAGTCCCCGATTTAAAACACGAATACACGTAATCGACCCCACGGGGAAAGCGCCACACCACAACAGGTGACAGGTTTCGTGAGCATTATGATTGACGGTATCGACATTCGTCTTTGCAAGGATATATTTCAATTCAGAAATGTACGACTTGCAGTATTATTGATCATTTTGATTGTTTGATAAATGGAATCATAAATCGGAAAATTTAAGATGCTGTTCGGATGTCAACTGCTGGTGCATTACTCATTTTATCAAAAAAATTGACAGATAGAGCGGCGGCAACAACGACGCTACAACAGGAATGCACTGCAGGTGACATCCGAACGTCACCTTCATTTAGATTATTTAGAATAACACTTTAACACGGTCGTAGATTTTGTAAAAACCATAGGGGTCAAAGTTACCCCGCTTTACACGAGATATTCGGCGGACACCCGTCTGAAGAGATACGAACAGAAAATGCATAATTTTCCAAGAGCTTTAATATCTCTAGTCCTAGAGGCGTGGTTCGTGGAAATGACCGTCCTTTCCGAGTTCTATTTTTGAGCGTGATCCCAAATAGACCGTGGAGCATTGATAAAGGTAGTTCTGCGCGTGATGGTTCAAGGGCGTCTTGCCCCGGGGAATATGAGCAGTGAATGAACTGTTTGTAAACAACAAGGTGAACGGTCGATTGCTCCTTAAGGCTTTAGAACGGACTGGGACAATTTTGGCACTGATATGAAATCCGCGACTAAAACACGCTAGATTCTCAGTGTCGTACGGGGTCCATTTAACCCAGTACATGTATAATCATTTGATGGCTAATTACCGTATCGAACTTGCTAGATTTGTCGCCGGTGGGGTACATAAAGCCATGAGGCTAATGACGAAGACAAAATAACTAAATGACAGGGGAAATTCTGTGGCTGTGATATTTGCAGAGCATTTTGGTTTCTGTTTGTCTTGGTTTTGCATTTGAATAGCATAACTTGTATATTACTGTAACGATTAGTACGATTTTTCGCATAATATGACAATTTTCACCAATTTCTTTTACAACGTTTTCCCTTCATATGTCTTTGTGCAATGAATAAGCTGCCGATCAAGACGCCTTTTGCACAGTATAATAAAGAGTACTAGCATACAGTACGGACGCTCCCTGCCTCCCGTTGAAAGTGCCGCCCACCCGCTGAGACCCGCTCTCGGTTACCTCACAGTTACCCTACAATGTCTTATCTCACTCGCGCAAGCATGGTACGCGTTCACCTACACGAGCTTAGGATGTGTGCGTAGGAACGCGTTTGTTTCATACATTTGATCGCCAGTGTCCGAGGTGTGCATTTTGTATACACTACCATATACTCCTTAATGCCGAAGAACGTAGATGCTCTTAAATGGCCAAAAACAACATCTATCTAGTGGCTAATAGTAGTAATAGTTTAGTACGTCTTACTTAGGGTAATGCTGATGCTTCTTACAAAAATCGTCATTGCGCCGCAGATGTTATGTTTTACACCTCAGTTTAGTATCTGGGTAACGGAAATGTTATTACAGGCTTCGATTTCCCTTTCCCATCAAACAGCGGAATTCTAAACGCTTAGTGTTTGTAATAGACACGTTTCATGAATAAACGCTCGATCGGAGTCCTCGCAGTGACAGGGGCGTGCCGTGACGGTTGTCGCCCGCAGACGGCGCGGCAACCGCCTCCGCATTTTCCATTCCATTCACATTTACACCACGTGCGAATTGCATTTGTTTACTATTTTACGCTGGCTTTATCTCAAGCAGAAACAAATGCTGGTTAATTAAGCCCTTGAGAACGAGCCGTCCTTTTCGCGAAAGGCGATTTAAACGGGAAAACTTAGTCGTGGAAAGGGGAAACATGTTGAGCGGCGTGGCCTAAACACATTTCCCGGGAATTAATCGTGGTCTTTTCAGCAATACACAGCTCTTGCTCACATAACTATTTTCTTTTCTTTTTATTTATTTTTTATTTTTGAAGTGAAAACTTCTTTAGCGGCGCTGTGCACTTTTTGTGATGGGGAAAAAATGTTAAACTCGCGAGAGCGTAAGACGTAACCCTCTCTTTCTACCGCGCGGCGAAAATGTATGTCTGAGCCTGCTGTTTCGTTTTTATTCACCAAAGAACTTTAGTCATAACGTTTCATAATCAGGTCAATTATTTAAAACTGGACTTCTATATTAAGTAATAAAGCTCAATGTTCTAATCTTGTACGGGCTGAAATTCGAGGATCTTACAGTTACATTCTAACTTTATATCACTCAAATATAATTCAATAAAGCTACATCTTGATGAAATTGCTAATAAAAGTGAACTCTAGTACTGGTGAATAAAACTTAAAATATCATGCCATAAATATATTTAGATGCGAGGTCTGCAAGGTAACTTTACAATTTCTATTCGAATTTTAAACAATTATGGCTCCTCTACACGATGGGCCAACGCCGGCCACTCCAAGGGACGCAGCCATGCGGTAGAATGAGATAGCAATATCACTTGCTCCCTCTAACGCATAAATGCGTCCCTTGGAGTGGCCGGCGTTGGCCCATCGTATAGAGGAGCCATTGACGCTACAAATTTAAGCTCACTGAAGAGCAATTTCGGAACTAAAGTTTTTCAATAGAAAGGAGGATGGGTCAATTATACATAGTGCTGCAGATATTTTGGACTAGTCATTGAGTTTTCACTTCTGTCGGCACTCCCGGAGTGCAACCCCTTGTTTTTTTTATTTTATTATGAAACTATTTGAAATTTTTTGATAACATTTATTGTGTACGTGTGAATCATCATGAAAATATGATGTTCGCGATTGCAGATCAGCAGAAACTGTTTTTTGCAAATGTCCTACCTATGCATAAATAAAACACAGATAATAAGGCTACATTTGATACGTGTGTGTAAGGTATATTTTACCCATAAAACCCATACCCATTACCCATTTGTTACTATGTACTAGTTGTACTACATCCTTGTTTTTCCTAAAAGGCACCCAGAAAGTAATTTCCGTATATAAAGTATGTTTAAGTTTCCTTAAATATTGTCCTGCTTCAAACTTCAACTCGCGCGTTAGAAAGCGGTGAAAGTACGGGAACTTCGACCTACTTGTAATGTAATGTACCCGTGCCCTTATGTGTGTCAGACTATTTGAGCGATGACTGCCGTCAGAAATGACTTCTTTTTCGTGATTTATTACTCACTTTTAGAATGTAAAACAGCCATTTGTCATAATTATGGAGTTGCATAGAAAGAGTTATGTACTTATGTAGGTACCATAGAGAAATATAGTAAGACAAGAGTGCTCACTCCATACATCAGTTCAGACAATTAATTATTAATGCAGAGTTAGCTGCGCCCGACTCTACTTTAATTGGTTTTCGTAGGTCAAATGATACACTAACTATTTTTTTCTCTTTTGCGGAAACTGCGCTATAACTACAACGAGAAAATGTTCACAGGTTTAAAATAGCTTTTATTTGAGCTTTTTAACGCGGTTTAAATTTTTGCAAGTTTAAAACGAGTTTAGTGTTAAAAACAAGTTAGTTGAACCGCAGTATGGTGTTAATTCGGGTTGGGTTGATGTGAGCTCGTTGTGTCAATTAGGCAAAACTGGATGACTACGTGACAGCATTATGTAGCTACTTAGTGAATTGAATATAGTCTGCGATTGTCCAACGAGTAACGTAGTTTGTGAGTTTGTGGGTAAGAGTAACATTCCATTTCTGACCGCAGCTGCACTACTGGTACTGGACGCGTCGCTGTTACTGTCAATTTCCATAGTAAAATGAACAGTAGTGCAGCTGCGGTTGGAAATGGACTGTCACCTTAAACCGAAAAGCTTCGGTTAAGTTGTGACATTAATACTTGCTGGTGTTGATGATTAAAATAAACTACCTCTTCTACAAAACATATTTTAAGCAGGTTTTGGTTTTAGTGATGATACTATGATAACATTAAATTGTCATCACTGCTGTCATATATATGTTTAGATAAAAACCGTACTTATACATATATTCGTTTACGATGTCTACATGTAAACATGATTCTAAATAGCGATTTAATAATCATATGGAATAAAGCAAAATAAATGTTTCCTAAACGATGACAAATGCCATTATAAATCGCGTTAAACAAAATAGTCGTATTTACTCTCAAATGCAAAGAGGAAAAGGCATGCACGGAAAGTGAAAATTTATAGCTTTCATCGTACATTTTCCAATTACGAGACTCGGTGGCCATATTGATTTTCGCTTTTTGCAACAGACGGGTTTACTGGGGGCTTACATTAAAAATTCCGACGTGGATTCATGGCTCGCCGATACTGCCAATAACTTTTGACGGCGGACTTTAAAATGCTTTTTAAAATAAAACAACAGTATTGCGACGTTGTCTGAGGCTATAAAGTTAGTGGGCAAAAGAGCAATTTGTTACGTTATACCTTTTAACTTAAGCGCTTTAGTTCTTAATAAAAGCACAATTCGATTAGACCGTAAATTGGCTTTCGTCGAAAGTTCGGTAGTGCATTCTCAGAACAAAATCGAATAAAACTTGTTTCAATTTTGGACTATAAGTACTTATTAAGTCTTGATAAAACCAATTAGAGGCGTAGGTTCCACATTCAAATTTTAATTAAATGTTTAAATCTAGAATGTTGACTTGTCAAATAAATATTTTAGGACAGGATGATATTGTGAGGTTTTGCGAAATTAATTCCTATGGCCATTAGCTTTATTTTATGGGTTCGAATGAAAAGCAAGAGACTCCAATCCTTCTCTATCTAACTGCATAGAATGACCGTATTCATGTAGACGCTAAGGCGAGAGAGGCAGTCCAAAGGACGTGGGGAAGACTGAGACGGCACGAAATCGAAACTCGAGGTAGGCAGGGCCTAAATCTCGTTAAGGTTTACGAGGTTAACCTAACATAATTTAGGAGTATTTTGACAACTTTTGTTACAGCGTACGTCGGAAACGACAATGTCCTTGGGCATAAACGTTTAAGAAAATCCAATTACATCGTTTGAAAGCATCAGATTTTGGTGTTTTGTGACGATGTCGTTTTAATGTCATCCTGTACGGATATGATGGTCGTTCTTGTCTACGTGACAGCGTGATAAAACGGTGTCCGTCACTTTCTTTCCCACGGTGTTAAACAGTGACAGTTATTTTATCACGTGGATAAAGATGGATAAAGCTATCCATAATAGGCTGGCTGTACGGATATGATGGTCGTTCTTGTCTACGTGACAGCGTGATAAAACGGTGTCCGTCACTTTCTTTCCCACGGTGTTAAACAGTGACAGTTATTTTATCACGTGGATAAAGATGGATAAAGCTATCCATAATAGGCTGGCAGGATGCAGGGGACTTTTCACTAAGCTTTTAAAAACCTTATTAAATGAGCCTATCAGTGTAATTTGTCCCTTGAGTATGAAGTCGCTGTCTCTGTGAACTTAGATCGAGAGCTCTAACTCGAAACGAAAAAAGTAGGTACCTATACGTAAATACTTGATTTTGTCGATCTAACCGAGGTATGCTACGTTTGTGCAGGCTAGGATGTCCGAAAAAATTACCATTTTGGGACGAACTATGAAAGGAGTCAAAGAAAGGCACTAGTTTACAAGACAAATGAGTTATTTATTTGGTGAGTGAGTGAACTTTGAATTAAGCTTTGCTCCAAGATCATTCAAAAATGGATGTGGGGGTCATTTTGTTAATATTGAGGTATGTTGCTTTCATGTTTTCAAATACTAGCGTAACTAAATAGCGTGGCACGACCGCATCGCCACGTGTTTTTATTTACACTACTATCAAGCCATCGCAATCGGCCACTGAATGAAACTGGCTGACCTAAATTTTTGTACGCACGCCGGCCGGCACTGGCAGCCGATAAGCGAGACTAATGCCCCATACGGTTTCTATTTTAAATTTGGAAAGTTTGACAGTTAAGGGTGTTCTAAAGTTTTTGAGGTATAGTAAGAAACGAGGAATATTTATAGAAAATCAAAATTATGATGAGATTGCTTCTATGATGGTGCGGGGTTATTTTCACCTACAAAATTACAACGGGCAGGGGCCCGTTTCTCAAAAGCTTGTAACTTGTAATACAAGTGTAAGTCCCTTTCTAACAAAAGCTGTCAAAAAGTGACATCCGATTGTATTACAAGTTACAAGCTTTTGAGAAACGAGCCCCAGATCAGAATGACTTCATGTTTCATTCTCAGATACTATGAAAATAGGTACTTAGGTATAATAATGAACTTAAAAATAATATTATTATATCTTCCTAATTTTAAAAACGTTAAAGATACTATGAGTACTTAACCAAACAACAATTACGATAAGTTATTCTTAATGATTTAAACAAGGAAATACGTACATATCTAAACTTAGTCTGTTTTTAAAAAGGTTTCCTCATCGCTGAGTAAATTTAGTATAGTCAAGGCCCCGCTAATAACTAGCAACTGACGAAGGCCAACGTTCAGAGAGCGTTATCGTTTTAAAAAATAAAAACAAATCGATTCAAAAACGAGGACGTCAGATAAGCATTATCTGTGGCCGTAGTCGTATCTTTGTATACTTTGGCGATAAGGAATGGGAAAGAAGTATGAATCAGAAGTGGAAGAGTAGAATGTTTTTTTAACATTTTGGTATTTTACTCTGGAGCACTATAAAAATAATAGTCCATCTTATTTTTATTGTAAATACATACGACTTTTTCAACAAGGGTATCGTAGAAATCGAATTGAATTTCTTGTGAAATAGAGTAGAGTAGAGCCAAGCTAACTCTGCACAGACTTGGCAATAACAGCTATAGTCGGATTATTCCTATTTGCATTATTTAACACATTCTGATTGACGTTTATAGAGATGTAACTAACGCAAATCGATTGTCACAGCAATCGATTACGATTAGATGGCACCTAGACTGAGGTATCAAATTGTGACGTTTAATGAATTTTTATTTGAGATTTAAATAAAGCTAGAATTATATGGTTAATAAATAATAATAAGAAAATATAATAAATTTAATAATGTTTTGTTGCGACCTAAAATGAAAAATTTATATCGATTTACTTAGACGACTACCGATTCATAACGGTGGTGTCCGGCCAACCCTACATAAAAATAAAAAAAGACGTAGAACGTAAACGTTCGCAGTGCAATTGTCTTCCTTTGTGATTTCGATGTGAAGACATTTTACGTTGTATTGCTGTTGTGAGTGACATGTGTCAAATAATGCAAATAGGAATAATCCGACTAAAAATACGTTAGAACAGTAGGCCTAGCACATGATTGGCGCAATCCGTCTTTTTATAACTATGTTAATTAAAGAGGGACGGGTAGTCTATCTCGCCGCGAGATACTGTCGCGCCAATCATGTGCTAGCCCGGCTGAGCTACCTGCACGTCTAGCATGTTTACTTGTTTTAGGTAGCGATATCGTGCTGGGAGTGGGGGTTCAAATTTCGGAAGTTACGAGTGATTTTCGGATCGTGGTGTTGCGTAAGACGTGGTTACATAGATTTTTAGGCAACAAGCAAGAAGTTTTATTTAGATTTTACGTAGAGCCAATAATTTAATTTGCGACTCATTCGTACCTTGTCAGAGTGACTATCAATATGAAAGATATCTCATATAGATATGAGCGCCGATAGGCATTTAGCCGGCGGCGGCGCGCCGGTCAAAATTGGTCGGCGGCGGCGGCGAATCGGCGGCGTGGCCTTGAAGTACCTTCGATTAATGAAAAAAGAATTAAAACCAAAATTTTACCGAATTAACATGTTTTTGCTGTAAGAAAGTTATGAAATAAATGCATTTTTTATTTTCAAGGGTAATTTATTGAATAATGGTACGAAAAAAATTGATATCGTATAAACTGTGGATAAGCGGTATCGCACGGCATCAGAGGCGGACTTAATCTTGGCGAGGCTCTGGCCGGAAGATCTTAGCGAGGCCCTTATCTTTTGTGCTAAGTTAAAAATTGCGGATTGACTGTATTAGGGAAACGTTTTGTCGACAGTCCAAAGAAAATCGAGCTCCGTCATTAACCAATATCGATTCAACAAAACCGATTTATGTCAAAAAGTGAGGCCCAACGCCGAGCTCCATGTAACACCGAAGACTTGATTTCGACGCCTCCCAATGCGAGGCCAGAGGATGAGCTGCAGGTAAGCATACAGCTAAGAATCGAACGCCAAGTGTAAGCTTAGCTGACGGCCGAACGCCTGGAGCGCCGATTGCGGCGCGCTTCTGTGCGAGGCCGAGCTGCAAGAGAGCAGAGCGAAGGCGCAGGCCGATAAAGACTGAAGCCATAGTGTTAACGATCTGGAGCTTTCCTGCGGGCGCATTCGTGCGACGCCAAAGGACGAGCTGCAATGGAGCTAAGATTGGATAAGGGCCAATGCTCAAGCGTTTTAAATCAGGCCGAAAGTTGAGCTCCAAACAGGGCCAAAAACTTGCAGATAGCGACTTAATTCCATGCGAGCGATGCAAGGCCAAAGATTGAGCTGCGAGAGAGCAAAGCTTGAAATTTGATCAGTGGCCAAGTTTAATTGAGACCCGATTCCGACGCCCTTCCGTGCGAAGCCAACGGCCAGACATTTGGACGTGGAAACGCTTATAATCTCAAAATTAACCCCATTTTATACCTTTTAAAGACGTTTAACCATGCTTGCAATGGTTAAATTCGCGGTAAATGACGGATGGTTGGCTGGCAAAATTAGTTATGCATTGGATCGGTAATCCAAAGATGTGGGTTCGAGCTCACGTTAGCCAGAGTTGATCACAGTTAATTTTTTCATTGTGATTGACATATATCTAGTGTATATATACAATCTATAAATTGTAATGTGGAACGTCCCACAATAAAAATGAAAGGAAATCAGTATGTTTATTACAAGCATATTGATGTTAAAATTGATATTAAATAATTTCGTTTCCCCAAGACTAGTAGCGCAGTTACTAGACAGATACGTTTGCATTTGCCTTCGATATTTTTGAATTATATGGGCCTAAAATACCTTTTGAATGCCTATAAACTATTCGAAGTGGCGCCGTTAATGATCTAAACTCGATTAAAAATATATTATCTGATTCCGAAAGTAGTAGTAACTACCAAGGTCACGCCGATGCCACGCCGATAGCGCAGCGTCGGCGGCGGCGGCGCGAAAATTTTGTCGGCGGCGGCGGCGCGCCGGCGCGGCGCTCATATCTAATCTCATATTGTCACTGTGACACAGTACAAAATGGGTAGGAAATTAAATTCTTTGACTGTAATTTTAAAACCTAAAAGTAAGCGATTAAATATTCTTCATTGCACCCATTTACATTTAAAATTACAAGGAAATTGAGAAGAAAAAATCTCTTCCAGACAACCTTTAAACGTTACAGTTTCGGATAAAAGTATATCAACAAAATCCCTTAATCAACGATTTGAGGAAACTTTATTTAAATTAGGTAGGTTCCATTATTTTTTTCAGCTAACCCATGGCCTTCATATGTTATGGATACTATTTTGTTTAGTGTCCTTTTTATCGGTACATTCCTAGGTAGGGGTGGTAAATTTGAACCTGTAGGTGTCTTTGACCATTATTAATATTATTATTTGTTAACAAGTCATGTATGTATGATTCATGACAGCCAGGTACCTGTATGCATAGAACGAGTAATTTCATAGAACTTAAATAAATGTATACTTTATTTGACAACAAATGCATTACCTAGGTAAGTTAATGTTTGATTTACCTAAGCTTTCAATCAAGTTGTGTTTTTTTATCCTAGAGACCTAGATAGATAGGTAGCCCCCGACCCAATCACCCTTCTTTTGACCCCATCATCCTTCTAAAATGACAGGTCTGTCCGACAAATTGGGGCAGTTGAACTGTCATTTTATTGGGATATAAAGACTAGGTTTAGTTATAGGCAACAAATGAAGACAAAACTTCTTCGGTAAGTATTTTTTTCTCGCCAAGTGCATCACACGTCAGTCGTCTGCAGCCAGCACGTGCAATGCTCTACATCTATCGATAACATCGCGTGCCTTACAGAGTATTGACCTTTTCACTTGCCTAGACGCGATTTAGCATCAAACCGGTTCCAGTTTCCCATAAAATTAAAAAGAAAACAAACCTTCAACAGCTGACGTTCCAAATCCAACTTTTAAAGTCACTGAAAATTTTACAATCACAGCACACGCGTTCGGAAACTTTATTTAAAAGTTGATCAAATTCGCGCGGCAAACCGTCAGTGATTTGCGAGTGACGATCGATAGTGCAGTCGAATCGATATGTTACGTAAGCACGTTGTGGCAGCGGCGTCGCACGTGACTGAAGACTGGCGATGTGCCGGAGCGCGCCGCGCCGCGACTCCGCGCCCCGCGCCCCCGCACAATAGATACGCTACAAGTCGTACGTATAACACACTTGATAAACAAATTACAAATTTTAGATAGCTACCGTGAGAGCTTTAATAGGTTTTCTTAAAGTCTTTTCTGTCTTTTGTAGCGTATACACATTTGTTATGGAGGTCTTTAGAGTTTATCTTTTATTTTGAAGGCGTAAAGTTTTTTAATATCCAAACACTTTATAAAGGCTTTTAAGTACCTACCCGCTTTAGAAAGTAAGCGTCTGTCTAATATGTAACTTTTACACTTTGAAAATGTTTTTGTGAGCAATTATGTATATTTTTGTTTTACACGTATACTTTCTTTATTAAATGCTATCAGACTATAAGACTAGCTAATATTTAGGTATTTATTTTTATATGTATTCATACTATACCATACCTAGCTAGCTTTACATACCTTTGAGTTAAACAAACATCGATATCAAGCACAAACTTCCGGAATAACCCCTATTAGTTTTTTTATAAAAACTTATTTTTATCAATGGCTGAGCTGGGAGTGCTTTTCAGGGCGCAAGATGACTAGCTACCGCATCATGGTGCTACGCCAATTTTCACGCAACTCATGATTCTAGCATATGTAGGTAGGTACTACGCGCTATGGCGGCCTATAAAGTCTAACAACGTTTCTCTACAAACGCATAAAACATTTACTAAACAAGTCAACATAAAAATAAATAATAACGGAAGGTAAATAATGTAACTAGCGCTGTTCCCTACCAGCTTAAGTAGTATTAAATATGAGGCATTATTCAAATTTTGCTAGAGAATTAGCAAACAGGCAACTGACACGCGACCAGACGATATAAATGGCCGCTAAGTACAGGTATTTACGTTATTTTTTAGCTTAATAAGACCGTAAATAATTTGTTATATTTGTAAAGCGAAATATGAATGTTTAAGGGCCACTTGCACCATTCACTAACCCGGGGTTAACCGGTTAAACATGGGAGTTACCATGGTTACCAGTACAATTTGACACTAGGTTAACGATTTAACCACTTAATGTGGAATACACAACATGTAGTGGAACTAGTGGAATGGTGCAAGTGGGCCTAAATTGTTTAACCTGTTGAGAGTTATTTGTATGTGCAAGTAATATTTTAAAGAAATATTTTAATGAAATTGTAAATAAATGCTTACGGAAGTATTTCCTATTGAAAAAAAATCATATACTTACACAGGCAATGAGGTATATAATGCATCTCACCAAAAGAAGAATACAAGTGCAAAAAAAACTAAATGAAGCGGCGCTAGATCTCAACCTCGCGACGAGTGTGCTTGCGAGTCCACTAATAAGAATGTGCATCCTATACTTCTAGATATGACTCTATTTATTCTAAATGTGAACATTTAGAATAAATAGTCATATCTAGAGAGTGAACTCTTACGCCATAGGAAATACACTGGCGGCGCGATTCGGGAAATGAATTAGACATTAACTAGATACGATATAGTAAAAATATGTGACGTCCCACGAGAAAAGGTACCCATGGCGGTTGGTGCTTACGCTATTATTAACGCCGCTCCAATATTATTGCGGCGCTATGCGACGTAAGCGCCAGCCGCCATAAGGTACCTTTTGCCGTGGAACGTCACATATCTTTACTATTTCATATCTATTGAATCTCTAATTCAATTCCCGAATCGCGGCGCTAGCCGCCATAGGGTACCTTTTGCCGTGGAACGTCACATATCTTTACTATATCGTATCTAGTTAATCTCTAATTCATTTCCTGAATCGAGCCGTGGGTATGAACAATAGATTCAGATTACTTTACCTGTCTACCCCGACCCCTGATAGACTCGCGGCAGCAATACATTTAAATTTAAAAACAAAATCTCAATTTCAAATTGGTACTCTTTGACATTTCGTAAGTTTGTTTTCTGCTTTTCTGTACCATTTCCGGTAATGAGCAATTAAGTTGCCGCGGGATCCGGCTACGGAACTCGTAGCGCTACGAGATGGTACTTATGCAAAATAGGCCAATATTTCATCGCTCCTACGTCTATTGCAGCCAGTATTATCATAACAATCGCTTATGTTATGTACGAACTAGGTACATTATATGCCGCGTAAGTGCACATACCTAGTTCCTTGCACTAGGTACACTACGGTAGGGGAACGTTCAATAACCTGAAGATTTAGGACGTATTGCAACAACTTATCAAAGAGACTACCAACTTATATTTAAGTGCTAAGTTTGGCATATCTCGTACAGTGTGTATATTCACATTATCACTACATAGTATAAAACAAAGTCACTTTCCGCTGTCTGTCTGTCCGTCTGTATGTATGCTTAGATCTTTAAAACTCCGCAACGGATTATGATGCGGTTTTTTTAAAATAGAGTGATTTAAGAGGAAGGTTTATGTATAATTTGTTAACCCGTGCGAAGCCGGGGCGGGTCGCTAGTAACATATAAAGCATTGTTTCAAAATTACTCATTCAACATAATAAATAACACTACTTTCTTCAAAAGATAAACCCGAGAATATCAGAACACGAGCGCAAAGCAGAACGTCATACTTCAATTGCTTCTAGATTCCTTTTGACAAGTCTGCCCCGCATATTAGGGAAATAGATCGGTTCTGTTATCGATTGTGCAACTGACGGACGGCTCGATGCATCGGTGCGGGATGGCACTATAGCGCTCGCCCCGCGGTAGAGCGTATCCAAACGCACCGACCCTTTAAAAACAAAACGTTCTTATTTTGAATTTACGATTTAAACTTTTTATTTTCTGTCTGTAGTGGCAAACGAGTTTAATTTCAAGGACAAGATTGGAGTTGAGTGTGTGCCTGTGCATCCGCATTAATACGAAATGTGGCAGCTATGTGCCGTTACGTCTGGCAGACGGTAGACGGGTATGTGGCCGTGGGCAACATTATACAACTGAATATGCAATTAAATGAGGGCAGTTTCAGGGTGCGCGAGCGAGACAGCCGTCTTCCACCACTCGATATTTATTGAACAAGTTTATAACTACGTGTATTAGACGAACGAGTTCGTACAACGTTTTCTCATTTTCCCGGACGAAACTTTTCTAATATTATAGTTTCATTCATATTGTCGGTAGTTTCGCGGAGTTTCCTTTCGTGGAAAATGAAAGACTATTTCCATAACTATTATTTCGCTTTTATTGCTTTGTTAGTTTCTTTTGCTTCAAATAGATTTGTTAAGTTAGGAGTTTTGTATTTTATCGCTTGGAAATAATGTTTGTTCTTGGAAAGTGTTAAATAAAGTTTCTTATTTCCTGCGCCTTATCGTACAATACAGGGTGACGCATTTAGATCGGTCAGTATGGGAAAATCTGAAACTATAAGACATACGACGATCTCTTCTTAGGAACCATGTCATCGATTTTAGTAACAAGAAAAACTGCATTCATACATTTAAATTTTTTTTATGTAAAATGTATTGAAAAAAATGGTGGCCATTTCGAAAACATACTAAAATAAATTAAAGGATATGAAAACAATGCATTTTATTCATTTCAGACTGATGTCTGAAATGAATAACAACATGATTGTTTCATAGTAACATTTACTGCTTAAGACCTACACAATCGATATCTAAATAGAAATAATTTTAGATTTTTTTTTTTTCAAAACGTCCGGGTTCGATTCCCGAGCTGAGTACACATTTTTTTTTAATGTATGAATGCAGTTTTTCTTGTTACTAAAACCGATGACATGGTTCCTAAGAAGAGATCGTCGTATGTCTTATAGTTTCAGATTTTCCCATACTGACCGATCTGAATGCGCCACCCTGTATAATATTATGGTAGGTGTATTAACACAATGTGAACCACGAAACGGTGGGACTAAAATTTACAATTCAAATGTAGAATGCAGTTTACTTTTCTATTCGTTATTAATAATGTAACAGTCACTCTCGCTCGCGGAGTGGCTGTCTGGATGCAGCCTTGACCGCGCCGTAGAAAAAGGTAGAAAACCACAGAAACAGAACGGTCTAAATCTAAATATAATAGGTCAACGGCGTGGACATCGTGAGTAATTGGGATACGACTGATATTTACAAACGGTTTATAGCTTAATTTCTAATGCTGGTAGTAGTTGCTCTAAATGGTAGAATATAAATAATGACTAAAATTTATTTTGGAAGTGTTTTCTAACCAAAAGTAATTATTATATAGGTATGTTTTTATTACTTTTGGGTTAATATGTACACTTTAGGCGAGAAGAAAAAACGCAGCATTAACAGAGATATCTAAAGTCACTATTACTTACTTTAATATTGTAATTTAAAAAAAACATATTTTCGCTAGCGTAAATTCTCAAGTAGCTAAAGAAAACATAAGATAAGGTAATGTATGACTAAATGGGATCGAATTGAATGTAAATGTTGATTTTTAATTATGTGAAGCTTTGCAATTTATGCAAGGCGGCGTCTCAGTTTTCTGAGTAAATATTGCGAGCGAAGCCAGGCGTGGCACATAGCGACTGTTATGATTGGAGAAATATTATTTTAAGTAACTAATTAATAATATTATTACAAGTTTTACATTTATATAGGTACCTATATTGCTAGGAATAAAACAATTTATGAGTTTTTTTACGGAAAACCAATATGCTACTAAAACCGGTTGAAAAATATAAAAGAAGGGATACGCAAAAAAAATAAAACTCTAAATACCATAAGTTCACAAGACCTACTTAACTATAGTTCGATCCGTAAATTAATTCGATATTGACTGATTACTTTTGTATTATTTCCAAAACCAGACGTACACTATAGGTACTCACTATTTCTGTAATCCTTTTCCTTTTAACAACACTATATACATTATTAGAGAACGCAGACAATTTACAACTTACGCAAGTAACGGCGACGCGAAGTTTCATTAGAAAAAGTTCTTTGTCGCAGAGTTTTTCCACAATGGTTGTAATTAAAAGTTCCGCTTTGTGGCGCAAAAAGGGCCAAACTTGCCATTAACAAGTTCTCGGGGCTTGCATGCCGCGGCTGACGGCCGATGCACTGTTTTGCCCGCGTTCTGGGGTTATCTGCGATTGTGCCCACTTTATAGCTTAAGTTTATGAATTAGAAATACCGCCTTACCCGGTATACAAAAATAGAAAAAGCATGTATCTTTGCATGGTAGGCCTATGCGACAGTACATGCTGTGGAACCATAGGGAGTAATTGGATCTTTACCATGAGAATTATAATTTTTAGGAAAGGATTTCTGGTATCATAGCTCGGCGCGGATCCAGATCTTGTTTCAGGTTTAAGAGAAAAATTTTACTAGGCGCTATAAAATGAAACACTTCACTGGCCGTCTAGAAAAAATTGTTAAAACACAGTACAACTCATGTCTCATTAAATTGTCCCAGGGTCCCAGGATTTAATAAAACTCCGCTCGGCGGTAAACAAAATATGGTTTATAATCTACCAGGAAGCTGTCTAAAGTTTAGATTGAATTGCTGCACATTTTTAAATCAAATAAGTTGACTAAACGCGCGAGGAGCGAATAAATCAAGGAAGTTGTTCAATCAGGTCCATTTCCTTGGTTGAAGACTGCAGAATGCAATTCCAGTTGCGTCCCAGCGTTTACCGCTTATTTCGTACTATACATATATGGAAACTGTTATCTTCGAGTATATATGTCACTTGTCCCTTGTTTTGCAAAAGATTGATATCAAAAATTCCACCTGAATCCCATACCCTATTTTACCTATTTATACGACTGAAATACACTCTTTTACTTGCAATTTTCGTCCATAAAATAAAGTTCTTTAACAGCCTTATTAAATCTGAAACTTTAATCACGTGCATACAACGCAGCACATAATCCAACCAAACCTGCCAAATATCGTCTTACAATTAATGATGCTATGCGGAAATTAAGCGCTATGGGGAGGCAGTGGGGTAGACGACCCCCTGGTAGGGGGCAATCTAGCGAGTCTGTCTGAAATATCTAGGCCTAGGAAACGCATTAGGCCCGCAGATAGCCTGCTACGGTCCGAAATGCATACTGAATATCGTCCTGAATTATCGATTGTTTTAGTACATTTGGATTACCGAGACGATTCGATGGATATTTACTGGAATGTTAATAGTAAGTAGCTGGTATTATTTTGATACCTAAAGTACGTATATGGTTTTAATATATGTAACGTAACATTAGACCCCAACATCTATTAATGATTTTGCTATCAAACAGTATGAGGATCTTTAATCATGGTTTCTAGTAGCTATATATCTAGTAGGTATTAGGCAGCCGTTTTTGCAAAAACAAGATACGTAGGAAAGTACATAGCAATAAAGACGAACATTTATTATTTAAGAAATATTGTCCAAAAATGACCAACACACGACTCGCCGGCTACTTTCTTAGCTGCGAAAACTATTAGACAACTTATGATTTCGAGTACTCGTACCTCTATTCAAAATGCGGAGAAGGAATGCAAATCTCTATATAATTCTGTTATTGGCTCGTGATATATTATCAAGTTTAAATTAATTTCGCCACCCCCGCTATCGCGCTGATATATTGAGGATGTTTAATTAAAATATCTTTAAGTGATTTAGTGAGGAATCGATAATTGTCGGTTCAAGGCGAATTTATCGGTCCTGTTTGTTTAGATAGCTCTGATTTACGAGAATATTGAAATTGTTTGCTATTGATAATGACATTGCGGGGTCCTACCATTCTAAATATAATAGGATTTTCATGTGTCGAGCGAGATGAAACAGTAGGGACTTTAAAATATAAGACTATTGAGGTTAGGGTTAGTAGCATTATGTGTGTGTCATATCATACCTCCCTGCACGCATACGACCAGGGAGGTACAATACGAAAATTAATATTATTATCAAAAATAACTTAGTTTTATCCCTCATCCGCATACGTTGGCGAGAAAATAGAGCATCATATAAAATTTATATTTTTCATACATGAAGCTGGATCGCATTAACATTATCTCATAGCGCCGGCAAATAGGTATTTATAGGAGTTCTATGAGCTAACTCGATTCATTGCTGCATCGACGTGCTGCGGGATACAATTTCGAAAGAAAATTAAATTTCCCGTTCACCCGGAAAAAGTTATAACGCGTAAGACGTGTAGGGATGCTTTGTCCGACGTTTTGTCTTGAGAATTAACCGTTATTGTATTGCAAAATTGTGCTGTGCGTGTATAGTTGAGTTGATGAGCACAAATTTGCCACACGAAAGCTGCTTGTATTGACACTATCTTACGGCCAAATAGAATCTCACCGCTTTACAAATTCACACATTTGTACCTAACCTAACACTAACACGTCGCTAATAGGAACCCTATTAAGGCACATAACACAAAGTACGTGCGCTTAAGAGGCTTAGCAGTCGACTTTTAATATATCTCGGATTACCCGCCGCTCTGAAATCTGTTTTATGGGAGGATTACTTCCTTGCGCCTGGCATAAAATCCTCCAACCGTTTTATTGCTCTTCCAATATTTATGTTGCCAAATTGTGCTTAAATTTCGCAACAGATCCTTCAGGTCACGGGTTTTATATCTTTACAATATGTATAATATAATAATACATATGTACTTAGGTACATACTTGGCTTGTATTACTTAATTCTGCTGCCAGTGCTGCCTAGTTTAAAAAACCCTTTTTAAACTTCTTCTTTAACGATATTATCTTTAAAGAGCAAGTAAAAAGAAAAGTAAAAAATCAGCTATAGCTGAGCCGAGAATCAAACCCGGGGATTGACCAAAACAACGTTCTAACATCGACTATTCGATCTTTTACTAGATTGCTGCGGCGGTAGCACGGTCGCATTTTTATCGCTTGTCACCATGCGTCCTGTCACGTTCTGACAAGTATGTAATTGCGAAAGCGACGGGCATAGTGACAGTCGATAAAAATTTAACCATGCTGCGCCCGCTGGTTTTCAACTCGCATTAAATACAGTGACAGTGAGTATTCATTAATTTCTTTCCAATTAATTCGGAATTAGTCACTATAGAATCGCATGATATGGCTCCGACTTTACCAGAATTTGTGATCATTAGCCACTTAAAAAAACTTCGCACAGTAATTTAAATTGTTTTTAAAGTACAAAATAATGGCACAAGTCACAGGACATTAAATAACTTTTTCGTAACACGGTAGATAATATGTAAATGGTGTCGTAAAAGTTTCTTGAAATTGACATTGCTATGCATAATTCATCTCGGCCTACATTGTAGGCATAACCATTTTATGTGCCCATGTTTTTGCATTGTATACTAGGATGTTTTTAATTTTATATCCATTGTCTGAACAAATTTCAACAATAGGCCCTCTTTATTTTGTTAAACTAATTGTAAGTAAGTACTATAATATGCACAGAAAAGTAATGTTTTTCATAAGTTTATGATTCACGAGAGCTTATATTCGACAATAAATATCAAATCGAAATTGCTCACATGTGACACCCCTAGAATAGCCAGAGTTCGTAGTCTATAGTGACCGCTTCCCATATCAGGCGGGCCGTACGTTTGTTTGCTATCATTGCAAATACAGGTTTAACGACCCGTATCATTTTGTTTAGGAAACTTACGTAGTTACACATTTTCCTGTAATAATTTTCTACAGGATACCTACCTAGGTGCTCTTTTACATATCTTCCGTGGATTTTAAAGACTTCCGTTATTATATGCAGAAGAAAGTAGGCAACTGAATATAATCCGAGTATTGGCACTCGTAGCAGGTAAGTTAATAGATTATTTATACTTGTACTGGCTCTTTATGTCTTTTGTTTCTCAGGTATAACGGAGAACAAATATTAGGACAAATAATTTTATTGTAATTTCGAATTTTCATCATTATTTTCGAACATTCGAGGAAGCGCTGGTGGCCTAGCGGTGAGAGCGTGCGACTTGCAATCCGGAGTTCGCGGGTTCGAACCCTGGCTCGTACCAATGAGTTTTTCGGAACTTATGTACGAAATATCATTTGATATTTACCAGTCGCTTTTCGGTGGAGGAAAACATCGTGAGGAAACCGGACTAATCCCAATACGGTCCTAGTTTACCCTCTGGGTTGGAAGGTCAGATGGCAGTCGCTTTCGTAAAAACTACTGCCCACGCCAATTACTGGAATTAGTTGCCAACCGGACCCCAGGCTCCCATGAGCCGTGGCAAAATGCCGGGACAACGCGAGGAAGATGATGTAATTTCGAACCTTCTGCCTATACAGAGAGTAACGTTTTATTTTTGTTATATTTAGTACCTATTGTCCATTATATGTACATAGGTTCGTTTGCACACACGTAAAATTTAAAAACTATAACTCAAAATATTCAAAACCTGGTACATCACGTTCCTCTAGTACAGGCATGCTAAAAAACCAATGGTGCGTATATTTTTTTCGTAGCAGGCGCAAACAGAGTGGTTGTCAAAGAGATTCGTGTGAAAATTCACAGCGTCCGTGTTAGCGCGGAACGTGCGGCCGCGATACCGACCGGCGGCACAGAATAGAAAATAGTACCCTAAACAGAATTCCCACTGTCGAACAAAGCTGATATTTCACAGGGGAAGGTCACGAACCATGCTGAACATAAGTTCTCTTACTCTTTAGACTGTGCCTTGAGATCGCAACCTGAACAAATTGATATCCCATCACCCTAACGCCACAGAGCTGTAGAATAAGAAGCGATGCTAAAAGAATTTTCCCAGCGTAGTCACAGTTCTGCAGTTCAGCAACCGAGTTTCTGTCTCCTTGAAAACATTACATTACAAAGTACGAAGTCGCAGGCTTGATCTTGGTATTATTTATATTTAATTCAAAATTCATTTCGATACGTTAAATTTTGGAGAAGAAAACTGTCGAGAGAGGAATCTCCATCCATTAAAGGGGAAGCAAGTTTTTTCAAAATTATTTTCCGGATTTATATAAAAAATGGTAAGTAAGTACCTAGTTAGTAGTTTCACTTCTTAAAGGCTTTTCGAAACAATTATTTTATTTATATAATTTTATTTTATTCGGGACGCTAAGAAACTCATTTGAGTCTGGCTTGCCTACGGGACAGGCTGAGCCTAGTGAAGGATAGAGCAAACTACATTGTATATTCCTTAGCCGAGGTACGTATTGTCAACTGTATTCAGTTAGGAAAATCTTGCCCATTTAACACCCTTGTAAATTACTTTGCGTACCTACAATAATTTTTTGAATTTCTTTTCAAGTTCAAATGGTAAATACGTGGACAAAGAGCCCGCTGTTTGTTATCGCCTGGTGTAGTGCGGCTGACGTGTGACCGCACTTGTTGCTCTGCTCTGGAGCCGGATTATTTTTAACTCGACAGTGTTTGAGGCTCGCCTCAGCGATAGGCATCTGCCAATTTCGATACATTGCCTATGACAGCTGCTAGGTTTAGCTTTGTGCATACGAGTGACGGTGAATTTGCGCTTGGGCATGTTTAAGATATTTCACTGTTTTGGTCAATTTTAAGGGAAAGAACTGTCGGTCGAATAAAATATTAGGTATATTGAGATATAAAGTCAGCTGCGTGTGGTAAACTTTGCTCTAGATTGCAAAATAATTTAGGTGAAAAATGAGTACCTATTTAATTTAATTCAATGCCCTGTTTTCATACTTTAAATTACCCCCTGACACAGTCGAGCAATACAAATCATCATTTCAGTGCCATTATAGCTGAATTCCAAGCCCGTTCCAAATAGGTACTCAGATTCACTAGATTTATATCGACCGTGATTACCTTTTGTATTGTTATCGAGCTCGCGATATTTCGACTCATTTACATGCATCTTGTGCACGGGTAACTAAAGATAGCGGGTGGGTGTCAAAGTTGATATAAATCGTGAAACTAACCGTGAATCATTCAAAACTGTTATGTACTAAGATTATTCCAAATTCCCACTGCGCAGATAAAATGACAAGAAGAAGACCGATTAAAGAAGCCTTCACGATCACGGCAGGAAATAAACCGCTTATCAGTCGGGCAGGCTTTAATCGTCTATTAGCGGGCGACACTTGGATTCACTTGTTGCACCCTGCAGCTCGCCTGAGGGCACTTGTCTGATTTGAGGAGACGTCCACTGATTGTATAATTACGAGCTTAACCTTTTTAAGGATGTTAAGTCGTTTTTTCATCGACGAGGCAGATTTTGTTATATGGTGATGGTGCCTCTTGCGAATTTCTCGTTGGTATTTTGTTTTTTCCAGTCGTATTTTGTTACGACCGCCTTTTGTCACATTCGCTTTTCATTTTATACTCGCTTTCGTTGATGGAAAAACTGTGCAAGTGATATTAAAGGTTAAAAATATGTTGAATTCAATCTCACCATTATTATACAAAAAATATGTATATGTACATTTTGCTACCAATAAAAGGCAATACAATGTCAGCAACCAAATTACGTAATCGCGCAACTTTCATCAGGGCAAATAGGTCATCTAGTTAATAGCATCAATATATGTATAACAAAAGCATACATCGGTAGGTACCTACCTATAATCCACTTAATAGGTTGCGCGTAAATCCATATTTTACATGAAATTAAATATGAAGGACGTGACCATGGTCACGCTCGATAAATTCCACAATTTGTGCTATTCCAAAGGTCTCATTTGACATTTCCACGGCACACACTAGTAGGAATTTTCATTAGTAAACGCTGCATTCCACGCTGCTTTATGACTTTAACATGCATTTTTAAGTAACATTGTATTAAATTATACTGAGCATAATGATTTTGGATTGTGATACTAGGTATAAAAAAGTAATGATAGCATTGTTCGAGTGGTAATTAGTGACTTTAATACGGCTTTGCAGTTGTTTTTGCTTTAAACTAACACATGTCTTATATACATATTAATTTCCAGTGACCACTAATTTCTTTGTTAATGCAATCACATTAGCGATGTTAACCACATCCGCGTTCCCTAATGTGCATCAGCCACGTGACGCTCACGTGATAAACCGCTATTAATTAAAAAGAAAAACCCCACTTTCCGAACGAGTGCCGCTCAAAAATTGCCAATCTCTCTCAGCAAATTGCAAAGCAAATTCCTCTCCTTGAAAATTGCGTCTGATATAAAAGTGTAATAGCTTGTTCCTTCGAGGTTTTCCGATTCAAAGGTCTTTGGATACTCAGTGTCTGGCCGTTTCAGCATATTGGCTAGTTAGTTGAGAATGCACGAAAACATAATATGCATGTACAAGTACAAGCTCAGATAAGGGAGGGTCTGTGCATGTGTGAGTGCCAGACAGCCGGCACAATAGACCATTGTTGTGAAGTACTTTTTTTGAGTCTTGTATATTGGCAGCCTTGAGTTAAGACGACTTCGAAAAGTTTTCCTTCCGCTTTTCAGCTTTTTTAATTCGGTAAAATGGCTTTTATTTTACTTTGCAACATGCCTGAAAGAATTAAGAGTTCTAAGAGTTATTATTAAGTTATTCACAGACATATAATTATTATTTATTGTCTACGTTTTTGCTGAAAATAATTACGATTAATTTATTATAATTTACATTTTAGCACCAAGATCTCTGATAATGTTAAAGTTTCCTTGATTATATAATAAGCTTTCTATTAAATGTAAGATAGGTACAGTCGCCATCAGATATATCGGAGCGACCAAGGCGCTCACAAATATCTGAACACGCATCTATTGGCGTTAGAGTGCGTGTTCAGATATTGTGAACACCTTGGTCGCTCCGATATATCTGATGGCGACTGTACCTGAAAACAACTTATTTTGGCTGCGATAGTGAGTACCTATACCTATTCTCTTACATGTTTACGAGGCAATTGAAGGAGTTCGTTTGTTCCGGCAATAGGAGATCCCCTCGTGAATTCGGAATAAAATATTTAACGACGCCAACATTGCGAAAAGTTATGAATTTTGAAATATCCTCAGAAAATTACGACTTGCGTACGATCCGTGTAAAAAAATTAATAAAACCGTTTGTAATATTTTGAAGATATTTCGGGTCATAATAATTTAAAACTAATTCAGAGTTGTGCATAGAGAAGCAGTATAATGCATTAATATAAGTTCGTAGTAATAGTTTAGAGTAACTATCCAATAGCAGCGGGTGCCACCCACCACCCCTTTAATACTGCGCTCGGAAATTAAATTAAATTCTGCCATCCAATTTCTTCGCGAAAGAAAACTTTTAATTGCAGATTTTCGAACGTGCGCTTTCATATTTTGGCGCGCAAAGTGATTTTTGTGAGTAAAAAAAACAATAATAAAGTTGGTATTGATCGGCGCAGAGCGCATGCGCGAATCGGCAAAATTTGCAATTACAAAGTGCGCTGTGGAAATTTCGCCCGAGCTGGTATAATTCGGAGGGCGGACGGGCGAGTTTCGCCTGCCAGCCGACCGCCATATTTGAAAATAAATTTAAGTTAGCGCCATTTTCGAATATTGCTCGTTTTTATGCTCGTTAAGTTAAGAAGGCGTGGGTAAGTAAATAAATGTAAATTGCGGCGTTATTTTCAGTAAACTGGTTTTTGAATAATGAAGTTGAAACTTGGATAAAATAATGACTTGATTATTGTACCTCATGTAAATGTATAACATATTAGTATACTTTACTATAAATAAATTTGAGTGGAAATTCAGTTTATTTTGTAACTCACAATTTTGATCGTATTTAACTTTTTAAACTTCTAAAAACTAATTACCAAATGAATCCTTCGGAGTCACAAGGCACATTCTAAAACACACTTTAAACTTTTTCTATAACCGCCGTTCCTCCTTCAATAATTCCACCGAAACTGCTAATCAGTGCACCCCCACTGCTAGGAAGTGCATCGGGGTGAGGGGGGTAGGTGGCAGTCTGTTGCCATGGCAACCGCAAGATGGCCGCGATTAGTCCGTCTGCAGCTTTATGCGTCTTCATTATGGCGGTTTTCAATTTATGCCCAAACTAGCGTTAGATAGCAGTTTTGCATTTATAGTGAGTGCTCCTACATACTATTATTTAGGTATATTAACTTTAAGAGACTGTATTTTGAATTGTTTAATTTATTTACACAGGTGGTGGTAGCGGTGGTGGCCGAGTGGATCTGACGTCTGACTCTCAATTCGGAGGTCGCATTCAAATCCTGGCTCTTACCAATAAGTTTTTCAGAACTTATGTACCTACTTAGAAAAGATCATTTGATTTTTACAAATAGCTTTTCAGTGAAGGAAAACATCGTAAGGAAACCTGCATACGTCCGCGAAGAAATTAAAAGGTGTATGAAGTCCCCAACCCGCATTGGCCCAGCGAGAGGACTATAGTCCAAGCCCTCTCGCGCATGAGGGGAGGCCTGTGTGCCCAGCAGTGGGACGTATAGGCTGAATTATTATTAACATAGGTACTTTTACGTCGTGATGATGTATACATCATCAAACAAGGCTTCAGTAAAAAACAATATTTAGGTTATAACCTAAATATTGTTTTTTACTGAAGCCTTTTCTTTACTGAAATAGATTTGACTAAGGTCAAAGTGGGGATGACCGGTATTAAAAATGTATTGCTAAAAGACCGTCATTGGGCAACAACTCTCGTACCTCGTACCTATTTGTATACCTATTTCGCTCAAAGTCAGATAGGAAGGGCTTTTCTCCTGCTCTACCGACCTTCTGTATGTGGAGTATGTGTACAACTACAAACGCAATAGTTAAAAGCAATGAAAGAGCTTCTAGACGGTGTTCTCTTATAGACGGTCTTTGCCAAATTGACTTTACTACGATATAGGCCTTAGCAGGCGTGGCTCACTCCGCGATTTCGTCGCTTTGCTACAGGTAGCTAAAAGTACATCCGTTCCACACCAATTTTGGTGGCTAGCCATAAGCCGCGCGTGGCGCTGTCGCCACCTAGCGGCCATATCTGTGCTGATCGTAACAGACGCGTTTTGTTAGAGAGTGAGTCTTCTGTACCTAGTACTATTATTTATTCTGTGGCCTTAGTAACTAGTAGATATGTAGTATAGGGAGGGATATGCATCATGGATCATGGATGCAACTCCAAACTGTACCGAGCTGGAAGCAATTAGAAGGGGTGCAATTTATATTCTAACTATGTCAGCACGTGACGATGCTCGCGTGAGCTGATACGTACCAGTATAAGTGCATGTGGTCTTTGATCACGCATAGTTGTTGCGGTACTCGAGGTCAAATAATGGTGGTGTAACTGGTGTATTAGAGCTGTAGGAATAGATGGCGTTCTGACGACGCATATTAAGTGGGCGAGGTCCAGCTAGTTTGTCTAATATTGGGGGCGTGTGATGGACGTGATTATCGATGTGATAACGGCATGATAGAGCAAACGTCATATTATTACAAGATGCAGAATTTTAAGATGACATTATCACGTAATAACGATAATCTATGTCACTAGAATATTAAATAAGTTCGCTGCTCAAGACATTGAAAATACGAGGAACCCAAAAAGTGAATGAGCCACTTAAGTAAAAGTATCGTGAGTCATACTAACACTAGAATTTAAATATAGCGGTTAAACTCCCGTATTTGAAGTTGCAATTAGCGTGACATGTTTCAAATGCGCAGGGAATTCTTCAGAGTTTTTGAGCTGTCACATCCGCGTCGCAGGTCACACGTATATGTGACTATAAAGACGTGACTTGAATTGTTATATTTTAATTTTAATTTGTACGGTCGTCCTAGGTTATTTTCTGGATATTCAGGTTTTAGGAGCCGCCTTATTCTCAGGGCATAGCAATACGATACGAATGTTTTTTTAATGATATAGGAAGCAAACGTACAGACGAACTTCCCAATGATAAGCAAATACCGTCGCCCCTGGACACCTGCAACACTGGGGTTGCAAGTACGTTGCCAGAATTTAAGGAGTACGCTCCTTTCTTGAAAGTTTGAAGGTCGACGAAGGATGACGAAGTTACTGTACTACCTTTTATTGCACAAACAGAAACCAGTAGCGCAATTTATATCTATAGCAAAATGCTATTAATAGAAAGCAAAACTTTTATTTATTCACGAAGGAAAAATACCACTAAGTATTCAAATGTTTTCATAAGTTTATTTATCTAAAAATTAATACGGAACACTGAAACAACCACCAGTAAAGTGTTCCGCGCCTCTACGTATTTCCAGGACCGTAAAAAGGAAAAGTCGTAAACGGATACATAGGAATTGTTCTTCCATATTCAAACAAATGGAACAGCCTCCTAATCAAAGGGAGTAGGATTCGCACTAGTCGGACTTCGTCATTCGTCGGGATCCGAAGTCCAATTTTTCTAAAGGCTTTGATTCAGTCTGTTTCGCTCGTTTGGCTCGTTATAGTATTCCCCCTTTTGCTTGCAGTCGTAACGGGTCCTAGTCGACGTCACAGTCGTATTTAAGTAAAGGAATTTGTCGCTTTATTACAATGGAATAAAGTGTAAAACATATCTTCGACATCGATAATACCTTTCACAATAACCTCGATATTCATCAATTTATAGATGTTTTTTAACACCTGTGCACCCATGTTATTTTTATTATTATTTATTTATTCAGAAACAAACAGTCATACATGGTTTATGTAGGTACATATTTTAAAGACAATAAGAATAGACCTATAGTTTCATGTCCCACAAGGTTTCGAAAACAAGTAAGCTAAGTAGTTCCGGGTTGTCTAAGGCTATACTTTTCCTTAGAGCTAAACTATATTATTATAAACTTTATAACATAACGAATAAATTACCATGACTACAAATATCGGCAACTAGTAAATAAGTTTGAAACTATCCAGACACGGGGTTTCTAACGGTTGTTCCTATCGGAAACAGAGTAGGATGATAGTAAACCTTATTTCAACGAGATAAGAGTCAGTCAATAGTCACTTGTCTCGTATGTACCCCGTGATCCCGTACTGACCCCGGCTACCCGTCCCGCGAGCTTGGGTCAGTGTCTGTCGTACATGTATTGTATATTAAGAGAGTAGATAAAATGCACATTTTCCCTCTTCTGACCTACAATATCACTTTAAAAACATAAATGATTGTTTGAAACCGGTGTATACTTTTCACCAATCACAGCAACATATCATATTGTTGTATAGATGATGAAATAGGCATAACAATATGTCGAACATTACACTATCCGTTAGGTATGTACGTTGTTTTTCCATCAGTGTGCTAAAGCTATCTTTCATATAATTCGGCGGACTTATATGTATTCATATTTAATATAAACTCATCTAACCTATCAGACATATTTAGTTAATAAGGGAGAGAAAATATTTTTACAACTATGTACCTATGTATATTGTATATGATAAATATTTTTTCAGCAATATGCTACAAGCGCTACGCCGTAGCAAGTTCGACACGCGACGTTTGCAGCGATGTTTTCCTTTACCGAAATACAAGTACCTAATTATGAGTTTTTCGAACCAATGCAACTTCATAATATTTATAAGATAATAAGTAGGTATGCAATAAAAAGATCTTGAACCGCGAGCTACCGTTTGTAAGATTCCCTACGATGTTGCCTAAGATTGATATATTTAATGTATAGCAACCGATCTTAATTGCTGTCTCGTCACCTCAGACAATATTAGGGACCAAGTAATTTATGAAATTGGAACAAATATCCTATTTCACCGTAAATCAGAAAAGCCGATGTGCACTTGACACAGCACCTATGCAAAGCTCATCACAATTTATAACGCAATGACGTGTCAAACGAAAACGAACAATTAGGTCACTTTCGGTTTCAGGCCCAATGCGGATAAAGAGAGCGGACATTCGCGGATTAACAAATACCGAGGGAAACAAACGGTTTGTATACATCGCTGGCTTGTTTTCAGTGTTTTCATTTTATGTTGTATAGTTAGCGTCAAATACAGATAGTGACAGCCAGAGTGGCCAAATATGTACACCTTTGTGTTACCATAGGTAGATAGGATAGGAATGACTTTGCAAATGTGATGCGAGGGATGCGATATATTTGACTTCGTTGGCTGTCATTATATATTTGATGCTTAGATACATCTACTCTCACCTAATAAATATTAATACTTAGTTTAGTTTAATCGGATTCGTAATCGTATGTGGTTTTGATTATCTGTTTTGTTCAGTATACCCACTCGTGAATAGGAAATCGCGTAATGTTTAAAATATAAGGATGTGTTTTTAATTTTTAGCGTACCTAATAACTATTGTGGGCACGAGAAAGTATGCGCCTTTCTACTAAAAATCGGTGTTGTATTGTTGATGAGTTGCTTAAGTTTATAAAAGGAGGTTAATAGCAATAGTGTTGTATTTTTCTGAGCCGCAAATGTGTAATCGCTAATAAGCCCAGGACGAATGCTCTATAACAGCATCGATTTCTACCTTTTTTTCCTACAAATCAATGGGGGCCGACCCCCAAACAAATTCGCTCCTTCAGTGAGGAGCGAATTTGTTCCGGCGTTTTGCGCGAAACGCAGAGATACCTAGAGCGCGCAATGTACGCGGTCCAATAAACGAAAGTCGTCATCGACACTCCGCGCGTTCATTCAGTCGCTCATAATTATTGCACGATGCAAGTTCGAAGGTTGTTTTTACGTTCGATTGGCGCTCGTAAACAGTGCCAGCCGGGATTGTTTGATATCTAATTGGAAGCGAGTTCATCGAACTGAATTGGTAAGTATGTACCTTCTTTAATACTACAACGCGGTAGGTTCTTTATGTGATTTAAAACCCGCAATTTTGTATGTCGTTTTGACCTTTGCTTAACAGTCATTAATACTTTATCTGAGACCTTGATCACGATTTTGACGCCATATACGATCTGTTACCTTCTTTGTATCAGATTATATTTTATTGTATTATCATATTAGATCTATAAAGCAGGCGACTTTCATCCATGTACATATAAGAAAAATCTCAAAATTTGTGATTTATATCCTCATAATTTCATAATAACCAAACATTTTGAAGTGTAGTAAGGTGACATAACAATCGAGCACATACATACATGTTAATGATTAGTAATTAGTCACATGAAAATGAAATAGGAAAAGAAAGAAAACGAAAGAAATACTCACAGGCGTCGTGACGGTTCTGCCGCGGCCTCGGCCTCGGCGCGACTCGCTCTTCACCGTTTGCAGGGTCCCGTCCGGCCCCAAAATAAGCTAAAACAACATACACACCACATACTTAACATAAAGCAAAATAAAGAACACAAAAGAAATGAACAGACATGCTATGTAAAGGGGTTAGATGGCGACAGATTAGTTTTTTAGTAAATGACCTTTGTTTAATGATTGTGCATTAGTTTTATAGGGAAATGTTGATGAACATTATGTAAGTAACGAAGACCAAAGGAAATTATTAGGTACTTATGTATATAGAGATTTATAAAACACTGCTCGATTTGATTCATGTAGATTCATTGGCGCAGTTCTGAAGGCCGGCCTTAATTTATTAAAGGTAGATTTAGCCAATTTTCCATCCTGAAATCTTATTATAAATATCAGAAAAGGTTAATACCTATCTGATAATTATTATTAATATTATTATATAATTTTATTTAAGAGCGCCCGTTGCGCCATCTATGGCAGTACAGTGGAACTTCAGCAACGAATCGTCTGCATATGTATCGCAACCTACGCCCAACGCGGTGAGTAGAAGTTTGGCTACTCGCCGCTAGGTGGCGTCAAAATCAAAACTTAAATGCTATATTATAAATATATAATATGATGCTTTGCTGCATATTTTGCATAATATGTTGTAGGATGAATTTAATACTATGAATTATACTCGCAATCACCTTTAACATTTAATCCAATACGTATCGAACTAATTGCATTGACTTGAATGAGAGGAAGTTTATATTAACGATTTGCTCTCAAAAATAAGAAAAGTTTTTAGAAGTACCTACTTTGTGACATAAGTTGCATATTCCATGTTACACTTTTAGTCAACTGTCAATCCCATTGACAGCTGTCATTGCGTCGAGTTCAGCAACCTAACGAGCATTTCCTAGCCACTAATTAAATTGGAGAGATGTATACGAATAAATATAGTTGCTGTTACGGCACATGGCCCGCACACCTGGCGTTTCGTTCCTGTTTTTGTGTTAGAACGCGACATTTGTTCTATTGTCGACTCTTTCTATCGTAGTGCTTTCCCTGTCTACCTATTCTCATTCAAATCGCACGTTTTATAATTAAGTACCTACTGTGGAGAGACAGCCGATGTAATTTGTATTTTGTAAGATTGAAAAGTGACCTAAGTAAGGTTTACCTACTACTTTCTAGAAAATATTTTGATTCTAAAACATCAATATTATGCGTTTATATCATAATTTTGTAAAGTTAAAATATAATCTTATGTACATTAGATACAATAATTTATAACTAAATGAATTCTGTTCGGGTATTTGTGGCAAGGCTAACTGTGTTAGGACAAGGAATTTATTTACAACTAGTAAAACAAAGTTGACACTCAATTATGACATTGACTTAAGCCCGGACCTTCTTCATTAGTTCATTTAATTACGAGTTAGTGTGTCCAAGTTAGTTCTGAACAAACTACCTAAGGCTTCGTTTATATAGGTATATTCAGTTTTGTCGGACTTCCTAATGATAATAATTGGAATAAGTTGTTATAATATTTAGAGTTCTTGGTCACTTTTCCCGGAAAGACGGAAAAACCTCGAACAACTGATGGTTACTGGGATGGTCTATGGAAAGAGGTCGCAGTCCAACCACATGGTCCGACCAAATCCGCTCAACTCTCGACTCCAAACTACATACTCGATGCTTTCCATGACGACAAGGGCAGACACAGATGGAGGAGCATTATCAATGAGAAATTGATCTCCCATCGGGGGAATCACGACCCTCAGCAATGAGGAATACGACGGGAGAAGGTCTAGCGACTCTAGCGCCTCACATGCGATGTTGCTCAGAACTAACTTGGGTGGGAGTCCAGGTAGGTACATGAATGTAACCAATTTGATAGTTTACTTGAAAAGTTTCATCGGATATATAATACCATCTTACAATGACGCTTGTAGTTTATAATCTCACTAGCGACCCGGCTCGGCTTCGCACGGGTTAACAAATTATACATAAACCTTCCTCTTGAATCACTCTATCTATTAAAAAAACCGCATCAAAATGCGGTGCGTAGTTTTAAAGATCTAAGCATACATACATACAGACAGACAGACAGACAGACAGCGGGAAGTTACTTTGTTTTATACTATGTAGTGAAGAAGACAAGCCTTCACCATCTCAGCAAGCTTCGATTCCGTCGTAAAACTATTTTACGGGCACTTATTTCCACACCCGGCGTGGGTGCGGATTGGGGCAGGTCGCGCACGCGACTACTTTCTTCACACATACCATACATGACGATCCCTTGAAACTGACTGAGCCCTTAATGCGACGGCCATATTGAAGTGTTTGTAATGGAAGAAAGATCAAGGTTAATGTTACCCCATATTGATGCTGAATATATTTATTACACATGTATGCTGAATATATTTTAATTCAACAATTGTGTCTAGAAATAGGTACATTAGAAGAATCCAAAAGTCTAAAACACAGAATTTAAATAAATAAAAAGGGTACGCCGGCGATTTTAAAATCGTTACCATTAGTAGGTTAAGTTGAAACATTCGACATCCCGCGCTAAAATATATGATGATGGATGTAAATGGCAGTTTAAAATCGGTTAAGGCAGGTGCATAAGATAATAAACGCAAGATAATCTCGACCGTTAATCTGTACAGTGAAAATATCGAGGTTAATTGGTCGTTTTGTTTCTGGCCGCATGGTTTTTTGCCGTTGATGAATTGCAGCACGCGTTTAGTGCCGCTATTCGACGACAGATGGCGAACAGCGTAATTTGCGGAACTACGGTTGCATTGTGTTCGAATAGTACGCAGTAAGTAATTTAATGGTATCCATTTCATAATTGTATGGTAGACATGTTATTCCTGACAGTTTATAAATATGTAATTTTTATTTAACTTAATATTGTTAGCCGTGTTGTAATTTAAATGTCTACATTTCGACCGTGGACACCCTTTTAAATAAATACAAAATGCAATTTTGCTTTATTTTATAAGCAAATGGCGTGAGAATACGAAAATGTAATTAAATATATACCTTCAAGTTTTTGGCCATTCCAGATTATCACTAAATAAGTCCGTACTTACGGGGTTCCGTGCGGTTTTTAAGCACCTTACTTATGAGAGTTATGAGAAACTTAATACTTAATAAAAAAAAAAAACAATTAATCCATAGTATCCATACACCATTTGTATATTCGCGTTGGAAAAAACAAAATTTAAGTTACACAAACGTGCAGTCGAAGTCCTATTGTAAATAGGAAAACCAACTGAACGTCTTAGTGTCAAAGTTAAACTTGAATCAAAATATCAAAGTTACAAAGTTCAAAGTTAGTTATATACGAGATAACAGAAGTAGTTCGTTCAAGTAAAAGGTTGGTAAGAAGTCGTGTGTGAAAAGCAATTGGGCGGTGAGACTATCGAGTCAGCGGTTGCGATGAAAATGCGATTTGTCGCGGCACTCGGGAAACCAAGCGGCTGAACAATTTTTACCGTAGGCGTAGGGGTCTACAGTGCTTACACGAGGGGATTTGTCTTCATATTTTAAAAAGAGAAGATTTTTGAAGTGAATACTTCTTTGGCGGCGCTGGGCACTTTTTGAGATGGGGAAAAAATGATAAACTCGAGACAGCGTAAAGCGATCACGTGATCGTAAGGGGCGTAAGGCGATCACGTGACCGTAAGCCCCGTAAGGTGGCCACTCATAATTTAAATGGCATTTAAATCAATAAAGAAAAACTCAATGTTATTTGACATTTATGCTGCGGACTCCTTTTCAAGACCTATGTTCAAATAATTTGACGTTGTCATGGCAGTATGTAAATAAACATGATGTCAATGAAAAAGTGTGATCTTATTTGAGAATGATAATAATATATAATAAATAAATAGAATACCTCCGCTAAACGTATGTATCGTATTACCGGGCGTAGGTAACATAGTGAGGTGAGTTTTCACTTCTATCGGCACTCCCGGAGTGCAACCGTTGTTGCTTGTTTTTAATGGGAATCTCTCTCTTCACTATTTTAAATCCTTAGCTACTGTTCCGGAAGCTCGCTAAACTACAAAGATAAGTAGGAAATTATGACATTAGCTTATCTGTCATCAAGGATTGTGACAAAGTATAAGAAGAATCTGTGATATTGTTTTATAAGTGTTACAATTGTTGTAACTTTATAGAAACTTACTTTTGTACTTTGTCTTAAGACATTTAAATAGCACAACGTAAACTTTGTCTTTTAATTTATATATAAAGCTGATAAACACAAGCTGTGATTAGTTGTCAAGCGGACCCCAGGCTCCCATTAATTATTAATTATTATGGGAAAAGGTTAAATAAATATTTAGTGCCTAGACTGTTTAACGAAATAGGGTGGTTAAGAGGGAAACCTAAGTTAAGTAAGCCGGTCCTTAAAAAGAGATTAAAAACATACCTTTTAGAAAATTAAAATTTTGGAAATTGTGATACCTATTTAACTTGTTAAGCATATGTATGCATGTTAGTTTTTAGATTATAATAAGGATTACCTATTGTTTAAATGCTATTGTTTTGTACTAATTGTTTTGTTTAGGTGCATGATTCGATTAGTTAAGTGAGCGCTTCATTCGCCAACAAACTGGTTACCAGTTTGGCGACATCAGAAATTTTGTTTGTGAGCATGTACCTTTTGTGTAAATAAAAAAAAAAAAAATGAGCCACTGCTCATGGGAATTCCTCGCGTTTTCCCGGCATATGCCACTGCATATGCCGGGAAAACGCGAGGAGGAAGGAAGAAGGAGGAAACACAATGTGACAAGCTCCGAAATTCGAAAGTATGCAGGTAACTATACGCTCGGCACATACGAAAATTGATAATACATACCTACTTCAAATTCGCTACGTCAAATGCTACACATTATTAACACGAGCATGTTTGCAGCTCTCTCGACGACTTGTATAAATACGACTGAAGTTGCAATACCGTGGTTAAAGGGTTGCCACTTGCCAATGTTGGTAATTTGAACTTTAAAGACCAAGCTTCGTTTACTTTAGCTAACCACTTCTCGGAGACGAGTATTCACGTAATTAGATGTCGTGCTTATTCTCCTATTTAGGGTTCCGTAGCCAAATGCCAAAAAACGGAACCCTTATAGATTCGTCATGTCTGTCTGTCTGTCCGTCTGTCTGTCCGTCCGTATGTCACAGCCACTTTTCTCCGAAACTATAAGAACTATACTGTTGAAACTTGGTAAGTAGATGTATTCTGTGAACCGCATTAAGATTTTCACACAAAAATAGAAAAAAAAAACAATAAATTTTTGGGGTTCCCCATACTTCGAACTGAAACTCAAAATTTTTTTTTTCATCAAACCCATACGTGTGGGGTATCTATGGATAGGTCTTCAAAAATGATATTGAGGTTTCTAATATCATTTTTTTCTAAACTGAATAGTTTGCGCGAGAGACACTTCCAAAGTGGTAAAATGTGTGTCCCCCCCCCCTAACTTCTAAAATAAGAGAATGATAAAACTAAAAAAAATATATGATGTACATGTATTACCATGTAAACTTCCACCGAAAATTGGTTTGAACGAGATCTAGCAAGTAGTTTTTTTTTAATACGTCATAAATCGCCTAAATACGGAACCCTTCATGGGCGAGTCCGACTCGCACTTGGCCGCTTTTTTTATTTTTGATTCTATCAGTCCGATCGGCGGAGCGTTTTTCGACTTGAAATTTAATTATAATTTAATCTTAAGATTCATAAGTTATGTTCAGGAATTATACAAGTTACTTACATACCAATTTTATTTCAACAACGCTTGCAAAGTTGCGCCTGTAAATTTATCGTTTTCTTTTCATTCTAATATCTACGTGAAAATGTTTATATCTATTTTCAGTTGCAAGTATTTTACTCTAAGTGTGCACAATCAAGATCAATACTAAAGACAGTCATATTGGAAGGTTTCCTTTATACAATAACTAACGACCCGCCCCGGCTTCGCACGGATTAAAAAATTATACATAAACCTTTCTCTTGAATCACTTTATATATTAAACGAAACCGCATCAAAATCCGTTGCGTAGTTTTAAAGATCTAAGCATACATACAGACTTACAGACAAACAGACAGCGGGAAGCGACTTTGTTTTATACTATGTAGTGATGTGACACGAATTATCTTGTCTTCGCCTCCGAGATTTATCCTTTACATGGTAGTTGTCTAGCTATGCAGCAACCTAACGCACAAGTATTTAGAGTAGAAAGAGAAAACAAGATTGTTGTCTCTTTCTCCCATTGAATGCTCCCCACTCGCCACACCCGGGAGCAGCTTCATTCTTGTCTGTGCGTGCGCACCGACTGCACAAGTGAAATAAACCTACCTACGTTTAATAAGTAAAAATGTCACGTCGTCGTCATGAAGAAACCGGTGAAGAACAATGGGCCCGGCTAATGGAGGATTACGAACGGATGTTTCAAGAGGATCGAAGACCGAAACGTCGGCGTATTATATACTCCAGCTCCAGTAGTGAAGATGAAGATGTGCCACCCGAAGGTTAATATTATGGCCCCTCAGCTCGCCGTGTTTTATTGCTTTTACCGTTGAATTCTTCGGTAAAAGAAATGATATTTTTAAATATTTATAAATCCCGTTGTATTCTTCGGGCTAAAAATTGCCTACACAGTACGCATCTATGCGAATGATTATTCAGTTGCATTCCATGGGCCACTTTTGCAGTATTCGACTTATTACCGTTGAATTCTTCGGTAGAAAAATGTTTGTCCTATACATATTTTTAAACCCGTTGTATTCTTCGGGTTATGTACCTATCTCAAAAGAATATTGGAACAGGCTTTCTGCCTTTCTTACTGTTAATTTGGAAAAATAACGCTTGGTATTTGCCGAGAGCAATATAGGTACCGCAACTGCAGGCTACCCTCCTTTTTGCAATATTTGGTAACCCGTTTATTGCGCGTGAGATCATCGCGCCCGAGCATTTGGCCTTTATAATTGTTACATTTTTATTTTTACGTTATGTTCGTAAATTGTTACAGAACATCTCAGTCCTACGAATGTGGATGCTGAGGTTTTAGAAGAAACCAATCCGGTTGTTTCTCCCGCCAATGAAGAGGTCGCGGATAATTTTGACCCAGATTTAATAAAAGCTCTTGGCGAAACGGAAACCGAGCAAGGTGAATTTGGAGTGGACCTGCAACCTGACATCGCCAGTCGTTTCCAACAGATTTTGATAAACGGCTTAAAAAAGGAAACGCGGGAGGAGTTATTGAAAAAATATTTGTTTCCCAGCAATGTTCCTCTGGCCAAAGCTCCTACACTGAACCCGGAGGTAGCAGCAATGCTGGTGGAGACTTGCCGCCTTCGGGACAAGCGATTATATGGTAAGCAGGATCAGCTTGGGAGAGCTCTTGCGGCTGTCGGGAAGGCCCTGACATATTTATTAAAGAAGAACCCTGACATTGCCGAGGTGATATCTACTTTGAATGATGCCGGCAAACTAATCGCCGATTCTCATTATGCGGAAACCGACACCCGTCGATCAGTCATTATACCTCTGGTTGATAAATCTCTCATTGAATCCTTTAAGGACAGGAAAAGAGATAGTTTTTTGTTCGGTGACAAATTGGGCGACTTAGTAAACACCTCAAAGGGCATAAAGAAGACAAGTCAATTTATACAAGCATCGACATCGGCAAACGCAGGGTTAAACTCGACAGGCCCACCGCCTTATCGACCGCGGCAACAACGAGCCAGGCAATACTACCCGCGTCGTGTCGGTGGGCCGCCGACGACCTACCCTCCGCACCAGCTCGTGAATCGGCGGCGCGAACTACCGACGCGAGCGCCCGGTCGACGTTACCCCCCGCCGCCTCCGCCGCCGCCGCCACCGCGCGCTCGACGTCACCCGCCGCAGACGCATCGTTCAACCTATCGGGATCGGGACCGCAATTAGACTTACAGTCTCAGGTACACGCAGGTCGTTTGCGACATTATTTACCGGAATGGCGTTTGCTTACGAATGATAATTTTATTTTACGTGCTGTTTCAGGATATAAGATCCCATTTATCACTGAACCAAAACAAGCTCTAAGCGATTATCCAAAAAGACTTTTTTCCAAAAGTGAGCTAATTGCAATTAAACAGGAGTTAGCACATTTTATTGAGATTGGGGCAATTAAAAAATGTTTTCCTTCTACTGGCCAATTTGTTTCGGATGTCTTCCTAGTACCGAAAAGTGATGGCAGTATGCGCTTTATACTAAATCTCAAAAAGTTAAACAGATTCGTAAATACAGATCACTTTAAGATGGAAGACATTCGAACTGCAACTAGACTAATTTCAAAGGGATGTTTTATGGCTACAATTGATCTGAAGGAAGCTTATTTATTAGTACCAATTCATGATTCTCACCAAAAATATCTACGTTTTTTTGTCGAGGGTTCACTATTCGAGTTTAATGCTATGCCTTTCGGTTTGTCTGTGGCTCCATACATTTTTACCAAAATATTGCAGCCAGTAATAGGATACTTAAGGGCTCGTGGTTATAAGTCTGTACGATACCTAGATGATCTGTGTTTATTTGGAGATACGGAAGAGATGTGTATGGAAAACGTCAATCATACAATTGAGTGTTTAACTCGTCTTGGATTTGTAATTAATTATAAAAAAAAGTAAGCTTACACCTTCCACGTCATGTAAGTTTCTAGGTTTTGTCCTTAATTCAGAGTCAATGACCTTGGAATTACCTAATTGTAAACGTCAGAGTCTGTTGAAACGCTTAAATAATATGGTGCTTACAAAAAGTATACGAATCAGAGATTTTGCGCGTTTCCTTGGTTCGCTTACCGCCGCGTGTCCCGCTATGGCTTACGGCTGGTTATACACCAAGTCTTTTGAACGGGTTAAGTACTTGGCACTATTAAAGAATAATGACAATTACGACTCATTTATGTCTATCCCAGAAACTTTGATAGATGATTTAAATTGGTGGAAGAGAAGTATATTATCGTCGGTAAATCCTATAAAGCACTACAAGTACAAATTGGAAATTTTCACGGACGCCTCAACCACTGGCTGGGGGGCTGCATGTAATGGTGAAAAGACAGGAGGTCTTTGGACCTCATCAGAGAGTTGTAAGCACATTAATTACTTAGAACTCTTAGCAGTATTTTTTGGATTAAAATCTTTTGCTGCACACTTAAGTTGTTGTGAAATTCTTTTACGCGTGGATAATACCACAGCTATATCATACGTCAATCGCATGGGGGGTATCCAATATCCTCATTTAAATTCGGTATCGAACATGATTTGGAAATGGTGTGAAAAAAGAAATATACATATATTCGCGTCATATATAAAGTCATCATTAAATGTGGAGGCTGATAGTGAATCCCGGAAACTTAACGTCGATACGGAGTGGGAATTAGGAGCGTATGCTTTTGCAAAGGTTGTAGAAACCTTTGGTCAGCCGGAGATTGATCTTTTTGCGTCAAGGATAAATGCAAAGTGTCATTTATATGTAGGATTGAGTGAAATGGAACGTATGAATGACGTATTGAGAGTGAATGAGATAGAATATAGTATGAAAGGGATAGCATGAGAGAGTCCGCCATTAGAGATTTCTGGAAGCTAACTGAAAAGACGTGCTGTTGTTATTATTTTAATTTGTTTGCCAAAATATAGTAAATTCAGTTTAAAAGTGATTTTCTTTTATATCCACTTCCTACAAGTGGTGTCAGAAGCGCGATTAAGTGAAATACGACGTAAAGACGAAGAAAACTGGATTCGCCGGCGGCAAACGAACAAAGACGTACCGACATTGCCGTTGTGACAGCGTGGTTCGAAAATTTGATGACGATTAAGACGAATTACGACGTCGAACTACGTTGAAGGCAAGGCGTATCCATGTCTCCAGGCAAACGTAACGGCAGACAACCAGACTATAACGACGTAAATGCTGAAACATCGCGAGATAACGGCATGGCGATGTTGCATCTCACTGAAGGGCTGGTCCCCAAGTTCACTGGTCAAGATAAGACGTATCCAGCGGCCAGATGGGTTCAAGACGTCGAGGACAGCACCGAGCTCTGTGGGTGGACTCCGTTGCAACAGCTGTTGATGGCGAGACGGTCGTTAGCAGGCACGGCGTTACTGTGGTACCGGGCAGAGCGCATTTTTAAGACGTGGGACGAGTTTAAAGCCGCTATCCTCAAGGAGTTCCCTGATAACATCGACGCGAAGGCTATACACGAGCTGATGAGTTCCAGACATAAAAAACCAAGTAAATCGTGTTTAGAGTACTTATTTACCATGAAAGAGTTAGGTAAACGAGGAAAAATGGCAGACTACGTAGCTATTAAATACATAGTAGAAGGAATTAAGGATCAAGAAGTGAATAAGATAATGTTATACGGCGTTACGACATACAGTGACCTGAAAGAAAAGCTGAAGATTTATGAACAATTGAAATCAAACATGGCGAGTTCGAGTTCAAGCCGAGATACAAGTCGTTCGAATTCGAAGCAAACAGAGAAAAATGAGAAGACGCACGGGCGATTCATACGTTGCTACAGCTGTGGGGAAAAGAATCATTCATCAGTAGACTGTCCCCACAAGGAGAAGGGCTTAAAATGCTTCAGATGCGACGATTTTGGGCATATTTCATCTCAATGCGGAACTGCTGTGTCATCAGCCACTGCAAGTACTTCATCGTCACACGGGAAGAGTGACGTGAAATCGGCAACGAGCGGTGAAGGTGGCAGCACTGGGAAGAAATGGCCGACCGCGACGAATGGCGCTAATGTCGCAGCGAAACGTGGTTTTTACGGTTCGACGAGTGATGGTCACATCCCTAGTAGCGACGACGGGATTGGCGAATCGAGCGCAATGGCGGCGAAGCATTGTCTACTAGCTGTCATGGCCGGCGAGGTAAACAACATGAATCGGACGATTACACCGAAAAAGAAGCCGGTGAAACAAGTTCATTTGTTCGACAAAGATGTTATGGCGTTGATTGACTCTGGGTGTGAAGTGAGTTTGATATCAATCGAGTGCTACAACGATTTAGGTGCGCCAGAGTTTGACAAAACTGACGATTTCTTAACGGGATTAGGCCAGAATCAAGTGGATTGTTATGGACAGATTTGTCTGAATATTGAAATAGACGAGTTGTGGTATAAGGACGTTAAGTTTCGTATAGTTCCTAGCCATACCGTGCCATACAGTATGATTCTCGGTGAAGATTTCTTGTTGCGTGTCACACTTGTTATGGAGTCTAACAATGTATGGTTAATACCGCGTGATAGGTGGGTGTGCGAGATAAGGGTGTGTGATTCTCTTGTTACAGGTTCTAGTCCAGACATTGAAAAACGTGTGAATGACCTGGTGGAGTCATACGTACCGCGTAAGACGAAGGAAGCGCCTGTCAAGTTGAAAATTGTGCTGAAAGATGACATCCCTGTTGCACAACGACCCCGAAGACTGGCTCCAGCGGAACAAGAGGAGGTTGACCGACAAGTGAATAAGTGGCTTGAAGACGGCGTGGTAAGGGTAAGCTACTCAGAGTATGCTAGTCCGTTGGTTCTTGTAAAGAAAAAAGATGGTAGCATTAGGGTATGTATTGATTACAGACGACTTAATCAGAAGATTGTGAAAGACGAATATCCTATGCCTGTAATTGAGGATCATATTGACAAATTGGTGAATGCAAGAGTTTTCAGCACACTGGATCTGAAAAATGGATATTTTCATTTACCAGTAGACGAGGAATCGGTTAAGTTCACTTCGTTTGTCACGATGACAGGACAGTTTGAGTTTCTTAGGGCACCTTTTGGACTATCCCTGTGTCCTAAAGTGTTTACCAGATTCATCACTGCAATATTTAGAGACCTCATTGCTAGAGGTATAGTGTTGATCTTTATTGACGACTTAATTATTCCCGCAGAGACTGAGGATGATGCTGTGGTACGACTGGGTGAAGTATTGGAGGTGGCTTCGCAATATGGCCTCGAGATTAATTGGAAAAAGTCGCAACTTGTCCAACGACAAGTGGAGTACCTTGGACATGTGATCCAAGATGGGCAAGTGCGGCCTTCACCTGAAAAGACGGATGCGGTCGCTAGATTCCCCGAGCCTTCCAATACCAAACAACTACAAAGCTTCATAGGCCTCACTTCTTATTTTAGGAAGTACATACAAGATTTTGCAATGATTGCCAAACCGCTGACGGACCTGCTAAGGAAAGATAGTGCATTTGAATTTACCGGAGAGTGTAGAGCTGCATTCGAAGAATTAAAGAAGAGGTTAACCAGTCAACCAGTGTTACGGCTGTTCAACCCCAAGCTGAGCTCAGAGATGCACACAGATGCCTCAAAAGTGGCCATATCAGCCATTTTATTACAAAAAGGCGAAGATGCACAGTTACACCCGGTATACTACATGAGTAGGAAAACAACACCGGCAGAAAGTAATTATAGTAGCTACCAGCTGGAGGCACTAGCTATAATAGAAGGAGTGAAGAAGTTCAGGTGTTACCTCTTTGGTACTCATTTCAAGATTGTAACTGATTGTAAGGCGTTTCAGATGACCCTGAACAAAAAAGATTTAGTTATGTCAACTCAAGTGGCAAGATGGATTTTAATCCTCCAAGAATATGATTTTGAAATAGAACATAGAGAGGGCAGTAGAATGCAACACGTTGATGCCTTGAGTAGAAATCCATATGTGGCATTTTTGAAGAACAACCCTATTCATGAGCAATTAAAAGTGGCTCAAGGGAATGATGAGGGCTTGAGAGCTATCATGGAATTGCTAGAGAAGAATATACCTTATAAAGACTACTATTTAGACCATGGTTTACTCTACAAAGGAGAAGAGAGACGTCTCATTGTCCCTACAGAGCTAGAAAAAGAGATAATCAAGAGGGCTCATGATCAAGGTCATTTCTCTAAAAAGAAGATGATGGAACTAATAAATAAGGATTACTACATTGAAAACCTAGAGAAGAAAGTAGAGAGACACATTGTGTCATGTGTCCCTTGCCTTTTGGCCGACAAGAAAAGTGGTAAACAAGAAGGTTTCCTACACAGTATTGAGAAAGACGAGATACCCCTTTTTACACTGCATGCTGACCACATAGGGCCCATGACGGAGACAAAGAAGATGTATAACCATATACTCACGATCGTGGACGCTTTCACCAAATTTGTATGGTTGTTTCCGGTAAAAAGCACTACAAGCCGAGAGACTATTGACAAGTTGAAGATTCACCAGCAATGTTTTGGAAATCCAGCAAGAATAATAACCGACCGAGGTACTGCTTTCACAAGCAAAGAGTTTGAAGAGTACTGCACGGAAGAAGGCATAGAGCATATAAAGATAACCACAGGGGTTCCAAGATCAAATGGTCAATGCGAGATTATTCACAAGACACTGACCTCTATACTGACCAAATTATGCATAGAGAACCCGACACAGTGGTATAGACATGTCAGTCAAGTACAAAGATGTTTAAATAGTACCTACCAGCGCAGTATAAACACGTCACCGTTCGAGCTACTTATAGGCGCTAAAATGAAGCTTAAAGAAGACATGGAAATTTATGAGTTGCTAGAACAAGAAAACAGAGACTGCTATGTAGTAACTCGAGAAGAGAACAGAAGGAAGGCGAAAGAACAAATACTTAAGGTACAAGAAGAGAACAGGCGTACTTTTAACAGGAAACGGAAGGAAAGTACCAAGTATAAGGAAGGTGATCTGGTTGCAATAAAAAGAACTCAATTTGGAGTCGGAATGAAGTTGAAGCCTAAGTACCTAGGTCCATACCGAGTCATGAAGGTTACGGGGCGAGATAGGTACCAAGTACAGAAGGTCGATGATTCCACCGAAGGGTCCAAGAACACCACTACCTCCTGTGATCATATGAAAAGGTGGCCTGTAAACACGGATTGATAAGGCAGGTAATAAAACTGCGTTCTTATGTTATTTCATTTTATTTTGTTGCTACTTTAGGTGAGAATCACATTTGTCCTTTCCCCAAGTCATGTTGTGTAACCATACAATGTTATACTCCTAAAAATGTTATTTTAGATACGCTAATGATAAGACTGTTTTACCTAAGATTTTGTTGTCACTGAACATGATCTGAAAATAGCTGTGACTAGATTATGTAATTTGTTACTAACTGTACTAGAAGATGTTTAATTATGTTTAGTTAAAAAACCCTATTCTAAGATGTTTAATTCATTAACTCAGCTATACTTCAGAACCTACATGTTATGTTTGTGTACCAACTGTAATACTGTAATGTGAGACTGAGAGACCAGTCTATATTTCAGGAACTGCCGACTGTAGGATTGAGTGAAATGGAACGTATGAATGACGTATTGAGAGTGAATGAGATAGAATATAGTATGAAAGGGATAGCATGAGAGAGTCCGCCATTAGAGATTTCTGGAAGCTAACTGAAAAGACGTGCTGTTGTTATTATTTTAATTTGTTTGCCAAAATATAGTAAATTCAGTTTAAAAGTGATTTTCTTTTATATCCACTTCCTACATATATGTGTCTTGGAAAAGAGATCCATTTGCTTACAATATTGATGCTTTTACGATAGAGTGGAGTTCATATTTCTTTTATGCCTTTCCGCCATTTTCCTTAATATTGAAGGTTCTAAATAAAATTGTAACTGATCAAGCGACGGGCATCGTGATTGTACCGCAGTGGCCGTCCCAACCTTGGTATCCCATATTTAAGGCCTTATCTATATGTGATATATTGATATTGCCTCCTAATAAAAATCTTTGTTCGTCTTTCAGACTAACACACCCGCTTCATCGTCAGCTTTCCCTGGCTGTGAGTGTGTTATCCGGGAAGCCTTCATCAGGCAAGGAATATCATTAGAATCTGCAGATATTATGCTCGCTTCCTTGGCGAAAAATACAAAGTCTCAATATTCTTCTAGTTTACGGCAATGGTGGTCTTACTGCGAAACTCATAATCACTTTCCCTATGATATAAATGTGTCTTTTCTATTACATTTTTTAACAGAATGTTTTAAGTCTGGAGCCTCTTATGGAACTCTTAATAATCATAGGTCAGCGATTTCATTGATTTCTCCCCATAGTGTTGGTCAGGATGAAAAGGTTAAAAGGTTCTTTAAAGGAATATTTAAATTGAAACCCGTGTTCCCGCGTTATAACGTTACTTGGAACCCATGTGTAGTGTTAGAATACTTACAAACCATTGATAATGATACTAATGATTTAGAACAATTAACAAAAAAGTTAGTCATGTTACTAGCGCTAGCGTCTGGACAAAGGACCCAGACACTTTCATTAATTCGAATAATAAATATTAAATCGTACAATGATCGAATAATAATCACAGTTTCAGATTTGATTAAAACTTCTGGTATCGGCCGTGCTCAACCTGTTTTTAATTTGCCCTTTTTCAATCAAAATTTAAACATCTGTCCACCGACGGTGCTAAATAAATACTTGTCATTTACATCATCTCTTAGACTTGATAATGAAGATCGTTTATTCTTAACACATAAAAAACCGCACAGAGCTGCTTCATCCGAGACTATAGGTCGTTGGATCAAGCAGACTCTTCAGGCTAGTGGTGTCGACACTTCCATATTCGGAGCTCATAGCACGCGGCACGCTTCAACTTCTGCCGCTGCGCGTAATGGTGTAAGTGTCGGCGTCATAAGACGATCTGCTGGTTGGTCTGGGCAATCAGCCGTGTTTGCAAATTTCTATGACAGACCAATTGTTGATTCAAACACAAATTTGTTACCAGAATAATATGTTATGTATTAATGTGATATTTAGATTGTGTAAAAATTAATACATTATTTAAATACCTTATATTACTGATGAGTTTCCTTTTGTGTCCTATTTTATTACCTATAACTATATTACACGACGCAACATTGAAAATCTGAACATCTACCATGTAAAGGATAAATCTCGGAGGCGAAGACAAGATAATTAGATGATCAAACGAACTTACCTGAAGTGAAGTTCGATCTTAATTATCTTGTCTTCGCCGAGGAGATTTAAGGGCCCTCCCTCCACTTAATTTCATTTGGTTTGAATATTTATTTTTTCCCCCTTAAGTTCAATGTTGCTGTTCCTATAGTTTCGTCTCTGAAAAAAATGAAGCTGCTCCCGGGTGTGGCGAGTGGGGAGCATTCAATGGGAGAAAGAGACAACAATCTTGTTTTCTCTTTCTACTCTAAATACTTGTGCGTTAGGTTGCTGCATAGCTAGACAACTACCATGTAAAGGATAAATCTCCTCGGCGAAGACAAGATAATTAAGATCGAACTTCACTTCAGGTAAGTTCGTTTGATCATCTAATTGACACGACATTACCGCAGCTCCTTCCCAGTGACGTTATCTAAAAAAAGAGTTGAGAGATTTGTTGTTCGTAATCAACGCATCAACCAGGGCTTGATTAAATGTATCCAGTCGTGAAATTAGGGCCCCCGGTATCTAATTTATAGCCAAACTTGATCCCAGGTTTGAGAACAAAGTAAATATTGTGGATATTGTACAAGATAAACTTCTCCTGCTTTTGTTTTTAACTTTCTGAACAGAATAAAAGCCTAAAACTTTTAAGAACATTCTGTTTGCAATGTTCTTGAGATTCCGCTTTCGTTTCTTGAAGTTAGGTTCGTCATTAGAACTTCGTTTAAAGTTTTTTTTTCGCTGTTCTGTTTTCTTTTGTACTACCTACGATATTGTCAGATGATTTAATTAATTAGTAACACAGTCAACATGGATCTGAATTAACGCAATCCCTCGTACTTTGATGTAAATATTATATTCTAAACAAAATATTTGGGAATCTTCCTAGTAATTTTTTTGGTAAAGTCGTTTATAATTGCGAAATCTTTTATTGTTTACATCGGTGACATTCCATGACTTTTAACGTTTGCTGTAAAAGAGTACCTAAAGCATAAAACTGAGTAGTGGAAAAAAATATAACAACTGAAAATCCGCAACATGGCGCAAGCCAAATAGAATCCTGCCCGGCTATAAGTTAAGTACTGAATAGTTAAGTAAATTAGAATAAAGTCATACCTCTACTTAAAAATCAACTTAAGCTTATGAAAAGAGTAGGTAGGCACGTTGCCGGATGGTATACTACTTGTTGTTAATAGACAATGACCTTAAGCAGCAAAATATTAGTAGCTAGCCCTTGACACGTTGAACTTTAATCGGTTCCAGTAAAATGCCATGTCACGATAGTATACGTACAATATAGTAACTAAAATGTAGTGAAAAGGGATGTTCGCATAAAAACTTATGTAGATATAAGTACGTATTATGTGAAGGTTGTTTTTTTCAATTAAGGGTATGTGCGTTAAGAAAGTTTTAACATCAAGTGTTAGTTAAACTAAACGTGTGTAAGTAATTATTAAATACGAGGGTGAATTGAAAAGTTTTGAGCCTAACCTTTAGAATAAAGACTTGAGTTTTTATAACAATTGTATTTCTCTACATAGTCTCCAAAATTATCTATACACGTTTGCCACCTTGCTTCTAACTTCATTATTCCTTGTAAAAAAAAAAGAATCTTCAAGGTGATCGAAATATTCAGTCACAGCTTCTTGTACCTGAATATCCGTCGAAAATTTCCGTCCTGCCAAGTGTTTTTCTTAGGTTCGGGAAAAGATGATAATCAGAAGGGGCCAAGTAAGGCGAATAGGGTGGATGTGGCCACAATTCAAACCCACAGTTATGTATTTGTGCGTAAGATTTCGCTACAGTATGGACAGGAGCTAGGTCTTGGTGGAACAACACTTTTTTAGTTATTTTTGTTTTAATTTCTTTATTCTTCTTTAATTTACCAGGTCTTTTTGTTTTAATTTCTTCGTGCAGATGTTGTAACAGGGTGCAATAGTAATCAGCATTTATGGTTTTACCCTTTTCAAGATAATCAACTATGATGACCCCCTTGCAATCCCAAAAAACTGAAGCCATTACCTTCTTCGCTGATAAAATGGCCATAGCTTTTTTAGGAGGTGGGTACCCTTTCCTTTTTCCAGTGTTAGGATTGCACTTTTGACTCCGGTGTATTGTGGTGGACCCAAATCTCGTCCATAGTTATGAAACGACCAAGAAAATCTTGTGGGTCGCATTGAAACAGATTCAAACAATCCTGTGACACGGTGCGTTTATTTTCAGCTGAAATTAGTCTCCCATTTAGCTTAGAAAATCCAAAATCCTTGGTCATTATGTTTGTAATCGCTCATAGGAAATGCCAATCGTCTCCGCTATCTCTGCAACTTTCAACCGTCTGTCATTCATAATTATATCTAGTATTATATTGACATTTTCGTTAGTAGAAGCCGTTATTGGTCTACCACACCTAGGTTCATCTTCAACTGCCTCTCTGCCGCGTTTAAAATCTGCTACCCATCGTTTTACAGTGGCGATGGAGCGGATTCTCCTAAAGTCTGGCACATGTCTTCAAAAAATTGCTTTAACCCCTTTTTTTGTAAGTACTTCATGACAGAACGGAACGGTGCTCAATTTTATCCATTCTAAAGGAAATCGCGAAACTCTTTTAGTAATTCGATCACAAAATGTGCAATTGTGACAGAAGAAAAACAAAAGATAGTGCATTATGATACAAAAATATGTAAGTCTTACGCCCCAGTATTATTTTTTCCTTTTATCTTCATTATCAACCTCAGGCTCAAAACTTTTCAATTTACCCTCGTATAAGTATGTATACTTGAAAATATACATATCCTAATGGAGTGGGCAACTAGACAATTTCGTCTACACAAATCATAATCCCAGTATCGTATCGTCTCCATTGATGTATAACCCACTTACACGCTTTGTTTTTGCCGCAATTGTGCCTCTGCGTCACGACTCACGACAGTATCCGCCGACAGCGGAAGGCGATCAATTTGTTGAATTAAACGAGCGATGCACAGATTCACTTGCACTGAAACCGTTATATGGGACAGATTTCCCGGCACTACTTTTCGGTATAAAGTAGGTATCAATATATTCTGAGATAACTACTAAGGCCCACTTGCAACCCGGGGTTAACCGGTTAAACCTGGAGTTACCATGGTTATCAGTACAATTTGACACTGGGTTAACGGTTTATCCGCTTAACCCCGGGTTAGCGGGATGGTGCAAGTGGGCCTTAAACATGTAATTACATACTTTGCATACGTAAGACTAGACGATACGCCGTTGTAATGGATTGGATGGGATGAGATAAACGCCAGGGAGAAACAAAGTGTTTCACCTGTAGGCGTATTATGGTTGGTTTTATCCACGTGATAAAATAACTGTCACTTTTTAACACCGCCACAGAATAAATAATAGTACTAAGTACAGAAGACTCACTCTCAAACAAAACGCGTCTGTTACGATCAGCACAGATATGGCCGCTAGGTGGCGACAACGCCACGCGCGGCTCATGGCTTTCCCCAAAATTGGGGCCGAACGGATGTACTTTTAGCTACCTGTAGCAAAGCGACGAGATCGCGGAGTGAGACACGCGAGACACGCCTGATACCGCAGGGTTGAAAGTGACGGACACCGTTTTATCACGCTGTCACGTAGACAAGAACGACCATCATATTTGTACTGAACATAAGGTATTCTTCCAGGTTCGATTAATAATTTGGATGACAATTAATTAAAATTGATGACAATGAATTGAACTAGGGTAGTGCCTGTAGCATTAACGAAGGCTACATACAATTGCTAATAAGTAGGAGGGAAATGCATAAAGGAGCCAGTTTCTCCCTAGGTAGGCACCATGTGTAAATCAATGTCTCCTCTTTCTTCAGTTTAAGGGATAAGTCGACATCTCGCGACACATATTGCAATGTGAAACGTGAATTAAAATTCTACATATAAATTCTATGTCACTACATAGTATAAATAAAACAAAGTCGCTTCCCGCTGTCTGTCTGTCTCTCTCTATGTATGCTTAGATCTTTAAAACTACGCAACGGATTTTGATGCGGTTTATTTAGTACATAGAGTGATTGAAGAGGAAGGTTTATGTAGGTATAATTTGTTAACCCGTGCGAAGCCGGGGCGGGTCGCTAGTTGATTATAAGTTTATATGCATAAGTTTTATGTTGTTTAAAAGGGACTTCATTCGCTTTTCTTTTCAATTCATCAAATAATAATTTTCTGAATTTCGTCAATCGGGATTTAAATTGGAAAGAGAAGTCTAGAAACTACTTTACCATCATTAGTCATATAATACCGCTACTCGCCGCCAGAGGCGCTCCTATGCTCAACTAGTGTAGTGATTGCGTTGAATTGAGCTTCCGTCGCGGATAAAAATGTCCTCGCATTAAACAATAGACAGCCGGTACACTTTCGTTCGACGAGTTTGATTGGCCGCTCAATAAAGTAATAAGAGCGTTTGACGGATACATTTGTTTAATGTTTTGGTTTTTTTCCTCTTTGGATCATACAATATTTAAAGTTAAGCAATCATCTAGATCTAAACTACAAAAGTTAAATGTATAGTCAGCGATACTATTCGCTTAGCACCTTTGAGTGTAGATTTTTAGTACTCCGAAGTTAGGTACCTAATAATTTGAAATTATTGAATGACTTTATGATTTAGATTAAATGTTAATAGACATATGACACTAACGGTGACAGTCCATTTCCAACCGCAGCTGCACTACTGTTCATTTTACTATGGAAATTGACAGTAACAGCGACGCGTTCAGTACCAGTAGTGCAGCTGCGATCAGAAATGGAATGTTACCCTAATATTATACAATTAAACGGCTAGCTAGAAACTGGCAAATAGTTACTCTCTACGTTGGTTATTAAACACACTCGCTTCTTATATATCCCGAGAACCTGTGACTTCACCTTAATCCGTAATGATCCTTTCAGGGCAATTTGATCCCCATCAACCCTTGGAGGGTCTGGTTAACCTGATCGATGTTAAGGCGGTAATTCGAATGCCCACGTGATTGCCAATTTGAGCCTTGATGCGATTGCATGTAGGTATGTAGATACATACCTACATGCAATAGCTAGATAGCTACCAATTCTAATTTAATCATAGGTGTGAAGAAGATAAAATGTATAAATCTTACATTTTATCTATCACATCTGTGATTAAATTATTCTAGGTAATTAGATGTACCTATAATTGTAATATAAGGGGGTTAAGCGATTAACCTAATAAAAACTTAAGGATGTGAAATATGTTGATAAAAACAGTTATTATTTACAAATGTAAGAGACGATTAGTGTTTTTTTATGTAATTCATAAAATCGGAATATAATTATACTCATTTAGATTATTTATTTCACATCTTATCCTACAATTGAAATTATTACTATTAATCAAGAAGTAACTACTTATCTGAAAACGAAATCTTTTACAATAAAAATATAAACACAGTGACCTGAATCTCTGACACTGTCACGCTAAAAAACAAAATCTAAACGCACAAAGAACGTCAATCACAGTGTTCAAATTATTTAAATTTGGAATTCGTGTGAAAAGCCGATCGGTGACTCATTCATTGTCCTAACTTCAGCTCTGACTCATATTGTGTTCGATTTTTGTTTAGCATTTGCAAACTCGTATTATGCTTTCTCATTTCTGCACAACTTCGTACTCTAACAGTTTGGCGTACAGTCTATTTTTTATTCAAACATTTGCGTAATAATATGAGCTTCCAAAAGTTACAACTGGCTTTGTAGCAAGCAGTAAGTTTCGCAAATTAATAAAATATTATCTTTTTCGATTTAAAACTTATTTGGACGGGGTATGATGCTTTTCTGAACGTTGAACTATACGAGATAGGAGTTTGATACAGTTACCAGACGAATTATAATGCTGTATCGCGATGAACAATAAAATTATCGTTGTCATTAAGGAACAATAAGCAAAACGGCGCCAGGGTCAATTATGTGTCAGGATGTGCCGAATTAAGTCGCATTTGTGCAGCTTTGCCAACTTAGGTCAATTGACTTGGGATACTTACATACCTGTTCATTCATATATACCGCGACCTTCACCAAGAAGGAGGTTTGGCCGAAGGGTGTCAAGTTTCGGCGGTTCCGCGGCCGGCTCCCTGACACTGCGGGGTTGCGTAATGCATCGCAATCATAATGTGATTTTTAGTGTTTAGTTATATTTTTATAATATGTATGCTAGTTTTAAGGTATTTATGTATGGACCACTAGTTGCCTAAAATAAAGATTTCATTCATTCATTCATTCATATATATACATATAAGAAACCCAAAATTCACGCAACATACACAAAAATTAACTAAACGGAAAGTTTATATTCTGGTTTTGGCGTAAAACAAATCAATGTTTAAGAAACTTATTGTTACTTGTATTTTTATTCTAATGATGTATATGCAAACGATTACGCTTAGCTTACGCACAATCAAATGTATAAGAAAGAAAACTAATAATGTTCTAAATAAGTACTTATCATTACGAATTAGTAAGAATTAAAAGGATGTCGTTAAATTTATGCTATAACTTTAATATCCTCGCATTAATGGAATCGAACAAAGTGGCAACGTTTAAAACACAAACGTAAACATTTCAGTAAATACTACGTTTATGTAAACGTAAACAAACACACGCTGTAGTTCAAGGCCCCTGACCCCCGTCCCTCGGGCTCTAAGACCTCTGAAAAGGTTTCACGGCCAAAGGGATCGGATTTACATAAAGATATAAGGTCAGTGATGAGCTACGGATTCTATTTTTATCTGTAAGTATTTTTAGATTGAGTAAATTTGGACAAGACGCGCGGTTAAAAGTTGGGAATAAGTTTAAGTGAACCATACCTTAAATAAGTATACATATGTATCATGTCATGAACTGAGAAAAAACTCAAATCGCAGCCTATAGTAGTTAGAGTCAGCAGCAAATTGATAGTGACGGCCATAGTGGTCAAATACATCGGATCACATCTTTAATTCTATGGTAACTATCTCTTTTTTTGATGCTGACAGTACAGCGAACGCAGTGATAGATAACTATAAACAGCCAAAGTCAGATTCTTCTGTCTGAGACTGTACCTACTCATATTTTATATATAAACACGCAAACTTGCACCACACACGAGATTCTAAAACAAAAACAAGTGCAATATTTTTGTTTTAATCACCGAAACTCGCGACAACGCGTGATTAAGACGCCGCCATATTGGGAGCCCGAATATTTTGGCCAGTGTTCCCAATGGTTTCGCGAGTGCAGACGAACCAAGTTTTCAAGCTAACCAATGTAATTTTAGTACTATATCGCTAACCAGAATACAGGAAGCCTGATGGTAAGCGGTAACGGTAACCTTAGTACATGGATGATACGAGGGATCTCTAATAATCATTCCGACCCGTTAAAACCCTGTACACTACTTTTTTAAGAACTCCAAGTCCCCAGGCAGACCGTCAACATCTGACTAAAACTTATAATATCGCGTCTACTGTGACATTGGAAATTATATCTGTACCCTTGCTAGTGAAAGATGGACATACGAATTTCAAACGTTACTATGTTTGCTTTAGAGTCACACGAACGCGTCGCTACAAACCCGCTCCGATTCAATCAAAATCACGGTCTCATTTTAAAATGACATGCTGTAATAACATGAAACTTGGCATGAACATTAAAGCAACATATATGTGTCTATGTTACTAGTTATTGTTGATTAAAAAAATGTAAATACAAAGAAAATAGAGCGAGTCGTTGTTATGACGTGGTCTGGCCTAGTGGGTAGTGACCCTGCCTGTTAAGCCGCCGCAGTCCTGGGTTCGAATCCCGGTAAGGGCATTTATTTGTTCCCGAGTCTTGGGTGTTTTATATGTATTTATGTATTTGTATATTATATATATCGTTGTCTGAGTACCCACAACACAAGCCTTCTTGAGCTTACTGTGGGACTTAGTCAATCTGTGTAAGAATGTCCTATAATATTTATTTATTTATTTATGACAGGTAGATACCTCATGGTAGTCATGGCCTTCTCCCTATGGTGTGCTGAAATCACTGTACCTAAGCAATTACCTAAAACTGTACGAGACCATGCGCTTGGCGAGGAATAGAAGCGAGGAAGAATGATGTCACGATCCTCAGTATTGAGGGAACGATTGAAGAAGATTTGTCTCCATCCAACGGCGGGCAGTTCGTATTGTCGGCGATCCCGAACTTACTGACGGCTTAGAACCTCTTAGCCTTCGGAGAGACGTTGGCTCTCTTTGCATGTTCTACCGTCTGTACAATGGGGAATGCTCGGAAGAACTTTTTGATTTGGTGCCATCGTCTTGTTTTTATCACCGCACTCCCGCCAAAGGAGCAAAGTTCATCCCCACTTCTTAGATACATGGCACGCCAAGAATAAGCGGCCCATCTCGCTCGTTTCTTCCCAGAACGTGAAGAATGTGGAATGACTTGCCTCCTGAGGTATTTCCTTTGCGCTACGACATGGGATTCTTCAAGAAGCGGGTATTTAGGGTTCTCAAGGGTCGGCAACGCTTAAGTGGCTCCTGTGATGTTGCTTATGTCCATAGACGACGATGACCGCTTCCCATCAGGCGGCTCGTCTGCTCGTTTGCTGACTATTACATAAAAAAAAACTTAGGCGGCAGCTCGGTTCGTGTGCCTCTTCAGCGATTGGAACAACTCCCCTAGACCCGCAAAACAAACGAGGAATAGTAAGTGTGAATAATAGTTAAAAGCTCTCCGGGAAAGAGGGACCAAATATTTCCCGTAGTTGGAAAAGCGAGATGTTAGTTGTTTTTTGTGAGGTTGCAATTTTCATTACAGTCTAGTCTAGCTTTGTTTTCGCGAGACTATTATTGTTGTTTAAAATATGATCGAAAAAGTTTTCAAATGTATGAAGTGATGTTTTGTTGATTAGATGTTTATAGACTGACACAAGTAGTGTTAAAAATACTAGATAGGTAGTTTGAATAAAAATTGTGTGACTTTGTTACTCCCATATTAGTTATTACGAATCTATTGATACGTTAAAATCAGTCCGGCCGTTTTGGCCACAGTGCGTGCTAAAGAAATACACACATACACTCTGAAAACAATACTCTTTCAACTTCAAATATAATAATTAATTAAAATATTGACACTTGTATCGTTATATCCAGTAATCAGTGTCAAAGTGAAGTCAAATGTCGAATAGAGGCACAATTTCCTCGCGTTGTTCGCTCGTCAAGCCGGCGCCCGAGGCGACATCAATTGACACTCCTCGCGCTGAGGACTCACGCTCCAGTTTCTTTTATTGTGAACAGCTATAGGAAAATAGGTAATTTATGTAAGTTTAAGAGTTTCCAAAAAAAAGTAACCATAGTGTTATTCTTAGTGAAGAATATACAGGGAAGAATATACAGGATGGACCCTGTTATTTGAGGAAAAATTACCTAAAATAACCTATTTAAGACCAATAAAAAGTGTAGAGTCAATATAAGAGGGCCTACTGCGAAAACAAGGGCCTATCGAATTTTTGTTATATGCATCTAGAAAAGTAGGTCGTAAAGAGCAGAGATGGGCAAAATGTAATCGACTAACGATTAACGATTAAGACTAAAAGAATTAATTGCGACTGACGATTGAAAACGACGACTGATCAATCGTAGTTGTATAGAGTGCAACTAATTTAGTTGCAACTAAATTAGTTGCCGATTGATTACGGACAACTAATTTTTGTAATCGACTAATTAGTTAGACTATATTTTCCGCGACTAATGTTAGAAGCAAATTAAATGGAAAACCTCGGTATGGCTATGTTGACAGCCAGCAGATTAGGACATCTTAACGCATGTATAAAAATGAAATAGCACATGTGTTACTTGCGATATTTTGACCATTTTTATGAAGTGTAAAATTTCTCTTATCTAAGGGTAAATAAAATTTCCGTAATGAGTAATAAGCACCTAGAATCTAAAATGATTCATGACAACATGTTCAATATATAATATAATATGACCTAGAGACCTCAAACCATCTATGAGTATGAATTTATGAAGTATGAGTCTTACATCGAGTAGCCTAATCGATCAATTTGCTACCGCTTCAATATATTGGCAATAGACGTAATAAATAAAATATGTATGTTGATTGATATATTTGAATGTAGAATGACGCAAGGAAAATGTACAATAGTTAACGCTGAGAGTTCTTTACAAAGAGGTTGAAATATTTTTAATTACCACACGTTGAAAACAAATTAGACCGCATAGATAATAAACAACATGCAGATGTCTCATGCAATAAATAGAACGTGGTTTTTTTTAGAAAATGCGTCGGCACTTGCTTCAAAATGCAATAAACAACTTCCAGGTAAGTAGGATTATCCCATTATTTTGTCGCCGCGTGACACTAAAAAGAGTTTTATTATTGACAGCGACAGCAGAATATTGATAATTTCTTTGTCTAAGATTTACTCAGTATCGTGTACAACTTAAGTATTAATAATGCACCAATCTACATTATTGTTTGCGACTTGTAAACATTGCAGTTTTTCGCTATTTATCGTTACCTGTATCCATAATATAACGATATATACTACACATATATCGTTATATTAATGCCCATAATATTACATTGTCATTCAAGCATTTCAAATTAAACGTGTATACATAATTTTAGCTCAATCGGTTGAAGGTATCTGCTTCGAAAAAAGCTGCAAGATTCTACCCAAACCAACACAGGTACATACAACATACGAGTACCTCCAATGTAATACATACCAACTTTTAGTTACATATTGCAAGTTAAATAAAAAATGCAAAAACCAGCGATGACATAGATTTAACCGTGAAATTTAGTCGATTTAAACTAAAACTAATTTAGTTGTTAGTTGTACATTCTCACAACTAATTTAATCGCAACTAAATTAATCGCGATTAAAAAATGACGACTGATATTTTTAATCGATTGATTAGTTAACTAAAAAATTAATCGATTAATGCCCATCTCTGGTAAAGAGGTAAAGACGACAGATCGTTCGAATATGCAAGAGCGGTAGAGGCAGATAACGAAATTACCCCACGCACTCCCACTACCTATATGTATGTAGGAACTTTGTGCAGGCTCACTTGCTTCCACGACTACAGGCCGGTTTGGTCGTTTAGCGTTTGCCACACAATTCAGTAATGATTTTGTTTGGATATTAATGCACATTACTTAATTGTAATTTAAAAGTGTCTCTTTTTCACAAACCTATGACTGCGACTACAACGCAAATAGGTATAAAAAAAAAATAACGGGTTGCACTCAGAGAGTGCCGGCAGAAGTGAAAACTCAATCATTATTGCAAAATGTCTGCAGTACTATGTATAATTGAGGTTAACGCCATCTAGCGTTATTTCGTCACATTACTTGAAACACTAAGCACATCACTGTTAGTACTCGAGTTATATTAATACCAGTTAGAGGGAAACTCACTAGAATGCATTTAAATCAATAAAGAAAAACCCAATGACATTGAAGTAACAGTTTTTCGATCAGGTCACGTGTCCGTCTTGCGTCTTACGGTCACGTGACACCTGTTACGAGTTTAACATTTTTTCTCCATCACAAAAAGTGCACAGCGTCGCTAAAGAAGTTTTCACTTCAAAAATCGTTTTAGTTTCTTAATATATCCTCAAAAACTACAATATTGCCCTTTTTCTAACAGGCAAAATCCTGAAGTCCCTTTTGATCGGCAATCATCCCATTACAAGCGGCTGGTCCCGGCCTGACCCGTAAGCCCGGCGCCCAGACGGGGGCCAGACGTGTGGGTCAAATTGTTTCCGAGGTCCGGGGAAGCGTTCCAATTGAAGATTGAATTTGACTTGGTTAAATTCATGACTATGCAATTGATTTTCAATGCCAATTTGCCTTTTTGAAAAGAACCCTAATTGGGTGTTACTTGAAAAAACCTGAGATCACTTTACCAGACTCATATTGTAAGTAATTTTGGACAATGGATGGAACGTACGTTGATAATGTTACCCATTCACTCGATATACCGTAAAATGGGGTGAGTAGGGTCAAAACTGAAATTCAAACCTCGATAACATTTTTATTTGACATATGAAAACTGAATGGTGTATATAATAAGTGTTCCGGACGTTTGTATTTTAGTTTTTATTTTATTTTGGGTATGTAGTTCCATTTCATAACATTGACGATAAAGAGGAAAACCCACCTCACCCCGTAGTGCCTCGTATTTGGGGTGAGAGGGGTTTTCATACAAAGCTGATTTTGGAAGATTGTTGGATCGATTTTTTTTTATTATGCGTATTACTATAGCTCCATTTTAAATTGGAATACATTATTTTTGTAGCAGTAGCCTTAAAATCCCTTCTCACCCCCCTCTCAAACCTTCTCTCCCCATTCATAACACACCTCTCCCCGCGAAACCTACTCACCCCGTTTTACGGTACCGTCCAAAACATGTGATTAAAGTCCGTCGGGTTATTTGGACACACGGTGTGTATATGATCGGTACACGTTGCAACGCAAGATTACAAGTACATATTACAATCTATTGTGTACACTGACATTTTTAGAGTAAGTCAATATAACTCTTCATGCCATTTGCAATGACAAAGTGTGGCCATGTCATCATTAATGCCAATGATTTATGAAAATATGACGTTTATAACGACATTCCCACACTTTGTTCTATTCTATTCAAGTCGGTGCGAAGATGGCTTAGATGGACTCTAGCGTCTTGTGCTCCTACCATTTTACTACTAGCTAATAAAACATTTGTGACGTTATCTATGAAAAGGGACCTTATTGTCGATGGCGCTTACGCCATTATTAAAGATGCTCCGATATAAATATATTGCCGCGCGACGCTGTGCGGCGTAAGCGCCATCGACAATAAGGTCCCTTTTCTCTTTCTGAAACGTAATTGACAATTACTGATTGTGCAATATTACCGAAACCTGCGCACACCGGCTTTCTGCGTCACATTTTCCTTAGTAGGTTATAGACGGACTCTAGCGTCTCGTGCTCCTCTACCTTTTTACAAGTAGTTTATAAAACATTTAATTTCTCTTTCTGAAACGTAACTGACAATTACTGACGGCGCGATTCGGGAAATGATTTAGAGATTCACTAGATATGAAATAGTAAAGATATGTGACGTTCCACGGCAAAAGGTACCATTGCCCCGGCTGAAAATTGGAGCGGCGTTAATAATAGCGTAAGCGCCAGCCGCCATAAGGTACCTTTTGCCGTGGAACGTCACATATCTTTACTATTTCATATCTAGTGAATCTCTAATTCATTTCCCGAATCGCGCCGTGATTGTGCAATATTACAGAAACCTGCGCACACCGGCTTTCTGCGTCACATTTTCCTTAACAGTCTATAAAAGGTCTAAACTGGTTTCCACGTGTTTTGTTTGTACAAATTGAACACCAAAACACGGGTTTCGCCCCCAAATGACGTCGTCATCCCTCCGACCGCCGGCTGATCCGGAGGGGACCGTCTGCCGCGCGTCTGCCGGTTATCGAGATTAATGCCTTATCTGTGCGTATATTGTACCGGCAAGGTCAAGCCTCGTTCTCAATTTGAATTTTGGTTTTGTTTCACGGACATGTTTCATGTTATTTTTGGACGGTGTACGTATCAAATTTTCTTTTGCGGCCTATGGAATCTAACATCAAAGCAATATGAAATAGCTACAGTTCGGCAAACGCGAGCGTTCAAAATAATCTGCACTCAGTTTTTTTCTGAAAAAACTCCGGTTATCGAGATTAATGCCTTATCTGTGCGTATGTTGTACCGGGCAGGTCATGCCTTGTTATGAGTTAGATTTTTGTTTTTTTTTACGGACATGTTTCATGTTTGTTTGAACTGTGTTTCAAATTTTCGTTTGCGGCCTATGGAATATAAAGGGGTTGGTATACAGTTTGGCAATCAAGAGTGTTCAAAATAATCAGATGCTTTACCTATACGTGCGTACTGCGTATATTGTACCGGTAAGGTACATGACTTGTTCTGAATTCGAATTTTGGTTTTGTTTTCAGTCACACATGTTTCGTGTTTTTTTTTTTTTAATTTTCATGTGCGGATTTTGGGATGGAACTTCATGGAACATCAAAGGAGCAAAACGGTAGAAGTCGAATTAAGCTAACTCTGCATGGCATTTGAGCGTTTTCCAAAAAAAATTCCATTTTATTAATGTCTTCAAAATATTGACTTCTTGGGCTTATTTTACTCAGAATCATTTGTACGCCTCATACATGAAAAAATGTGTCCCAAAATGTTGTATGAAAAAATATTTTTCCAGAGAATAAAAAAAATATTCATACAAAAATGTGACGATCTGGAAAGGAAATCTTGGGACACATTTTTTCATGTATGAGGCGTGAATGTACAAATGATTCTGAGTAAAATGAGCCCAAGAAGTCAATATTTTGAAGACATGAATGAAATGTACATTTTTTTTGGAAAACGCTCATTTGCAATGACAAATTGTGGAAATGTCATCATTAATGTGACACTTCTATGAAAATATGACGTTTATAATGACACTTTCTGACTTTGTTTTGTTCAAATCTTCACAAAGTTAGCTTAGACGGTCTCTGTATACTTAGGTAGAGAGTTCAAAATGATTCAGGTTTTAGTGAGTAGTATGAGTGTATGAAAATAACCATAAGCATTTCGTCTCCGTTCTTTTGTTTTATTGCTTGCGGTCGTTAAAGTAACAAAGTTTAATATCGTCGGGTGACAACCAAAAGTCACTAACAAACACCATTGAAATTATTGGACAATAAACCGTGTTGCAAGTGTAATAAAGTGCATTGTTACTTTAATTTTTTGATAGTACTTAGTGACTTTTAGTTGTCACCCGACGATATGGAAATTACCGTTTTCTTACTTGTGTTGTAATGAATATAGCTGCAGGTTCACGATCAAGCTAGGACAACCAAAATATTGTCGACTTTGATATCAAAACAATTTTTTTAAAGCTAATGTACATTTATTTCATAAAAATATTAATTATTGTCGATTAAAGCCACATTTTGTATTTTATATCTACAAAAACGAAACCATTTTTATTAAGTCCACATAGAATAAGTACAGGTAGGTACCTATATGTAGGCTCCAACTTCCTAACACAGGGCACACGCATTTCCTTAAGATTATTGTGACACAAAACGGATCATACAATGTTTTCAATGTGCCTAATTTATTGCTTAATATAGAAAAATCCATAGTTTAAAAAGTATAGTGTGTTCTCGTACAAGAACACACTATAATTACCCCGAAAAATAATTATGTGCAAATAGAACGCGTAGCGCCACTACGGCCTACGCCGTAGCACTATTCTATTACTCGCGTAGCGCTTCAGGTGTTTTTAGGAAAATATAATGACACTTTTAGAAAAGGGCGCTACGAATTTCAAGTTTTCATTTACGCGGCAAAAAAACGTAAGTTTAAAGCAAAAAATACTTCATTATACTCGTCTTACTGATTAATTATTACTGATTTAGGTTGATAAAAATATAAGATTACCGAATATTGAGTCTGTGTTAAATAACTTAACATATTGGTCCGACAACTTGGCGAAATTAACACATCAGTATCGTATGCTTAATTTTGATATTAAAAGTACAGTCGTGTAAACATAAATACCTAAGCCTAGGTGATATTTTGGTATTAAGTAGCTTTAAAACTCATAATATTAAACAACTAGGTACATTAAGTTCATATAATAATTATGTTGATCGAGCTCCTACATTGTATAATACGGGACGGCATTGAAACGGCGCTCACATACTCAGGATCGATCTTCAAACACATTCCGAATACTGGCCGGTGACAAAAAGCGAGCGTTAAATTTTCGATTCCAATTTTCAAATTTGGAACGCGTCATCGTGAAATGGCGGGCAAGAGCTCCAAATAGCGGAAGGCACGTGTACGGGGCGCGGGGTGCGGGGGGACTTTCACCCTCGCGCCAAGGTCACGCGGACATTGCAGTGCAAGTGTAGTGCGACTGTCTACTACATAGACTAGGAATCCTCTAGACGGAGTTAGAGTAATTATTTCATGAAACCGATACTGCCAAAAATACGGGGGTGCGGGGGGACGAGGTGAGCGAATCCCGTGCCGTGATTGGTCCGTTCAAAGACACGGACCAATCACGGCACGGGATTGACTCGAAGATGAAGTAAAACTACCGTATAAGTGGCAGAGGGGGTAGTGTTACTATGCTCAGTCTAGAGGATGTCTTGTCTGTGGTCTACTACTATTGCTATTGGTGTATCGGCCGATTAGGGGAGCTGCGAATCTGTACGAAGATTTTGGGTGAGTTGAATTTAACATGTACCATGCTTGTTATATTGAATTGGTTAAATAAGGTATTAACTGTAATTAAATAAAATAATAAAGTGATTGTAATAGTCAGCATACCAAAATTTTGTAACAAAAGTTTAGTCTCTAACTTTTAAAAGGAGGCTTTGTTAACTGCAACGCCCCTTGTATATACGACTTTTCGTAATTTTTAAGGTTATTTTCAAGAATGCAATGTAAATTCATTACAAAAATTCCTTATTTGGCCACTTTTATGAAAGTTTGTGAATTGCAGGTATTAGAAGCGGAAGTCTCTTTGTAATAAAAGGAGATTAAGATTTACGCTGAAACGGGCCCTAGGAGTGAAACCGAGGAACACATGGGATTAAACATACCAGAATATCATATAAATCTTCGTAAATCTAAAACCTTCAACACCAAAAGCGATTTCACTTAATTTCGTAAAATGATTGGATTGTAATAAAATCGGCAAAAACATTTTTACCTGAAAATTCCCACATTGAGATCTTTAACCCTGTCCCGTACAACTACAAGTCTTCGCCACACTATTACAATCGCAAATTGCAATATCGGATACCCCGAAGCGAGCGCGCTCTCCCTCGCACCTCCCTTTAATGACATAAAAAATCAATTTCCCGCCCAAATTACGCCAAGTCGACAAATTGCCAGCGTCTAGCCTATAATCGAGTATTTTGCTTTTTTATAAGAAATTGTTTTAGGAATACAAAAAGTATTCTTTACTTTTTTATAAAATATCGACTAAGTTTACTAGACTTGCTTCGTTTCATGACATCGTATGAGTCATTTTATGAAAAAAATATGCTCCAAACTTGGATTGTATTTCTAAATGTACTATTTATGTAAATGATGTTAATATTGCAACATAATTGTATTAGTATAAGACAGGCACGTTAAAAGTTCTCAGAATATAATACAACGTCTTACCCTTATATTGGATCACTAAATTGGTTTAAAACAATGATATTATATAACCATAGATAGGTTATACTCATACTTGAGGACCACAAAAAATACTTCCATATTTATTTCTGTGCATACGAAGAAGTTTGTTATTTTTGATTAATTTTCTCATTCCATCCATCTTTGTCACACTCGTTGTTAAATATAAGGTCGTCTCTTTCTCTTTCGGTGTGCGGGAGCTCATTAGCACGTGCACATTTCTCGCTTGTCCAGCCGCCTCTAAAGGCAACTTGTCCAATTTGTCACAAGGTAAGCGCTACAATTTTGGAACGCCTATAACCTATCTTGAGTTATAACTTATAAATCATTGGTTTAAAATAACAACAAAATGTATCATCATTTGCGATATGATGACATGCACATCAGCCTCCTTCCTAATACCGCCGTCTTTTAGGTGGCTCATATTTACGGTCAGAAAATATGAATCGCATAATTCATTTCGTGTTTTCGTACAGTGATGTTTGGTTACATGTTTTCCTCATTAAAACTCATATATCATGCACCAGACAATAATCATGAATAGCAGAATAATCAAAGGAATAAAGAAGAGCATGTTTTTATGCTTACAAGTACCTACTAGGCAATTACACAAATTAGCGGGTCCCCTTTTTCGAGCTTTCTAAAGAGCCTTACCGTTCGAAAAGGACTCTTGACGCCCTAAAGGCCTAGAATGAGTTGTGTCGTGAAATTTATGGAGAATGAATAATGAATTGCTGACAACTATTCGTTGAATAAGGCTTTAAAACTACGCGCGTTGATTCATTTTTATAAGAACCATACGGACTTCAGCAGAAAAGGTCTGCAGTAGGGAATGCAAATCGGTTATTTTCGGTTATTTTTTGTATGGAAATAATAGGTTATTAACCGAAACCGCGGTTATTTCCATACCAAAAATAACCGATTTGCATTCCCTAGTCTTCAGCGTCTAATTGCCACCACTTTTTAAATGTATTTTATATAAGTCGTGGTAATTAGATATTTTAAAAATAGCCAAAGCTTTCAACAGATGCTAAAGCATATTTCCAACAAAGTGAAAAGATGGCGGAGTTCATTTCTAGTTGGAATTTTCCAAAAGAACCGTCTCGCTTCGCTTAATAACTTTAATTGTCCGCCGCGACGCGGCCGCCGCCGTCTGCGAACTCGATCGAACGCGGAAGCGAACGTACCTATACATTGCAACGCTTTACAAATTCCTCTCACCCACACAAACCTTTTATTTCCATCAAAACAAACGCACACACCCGAAAACTGTCTGCCGAAATACATCCACACGGCAACACAGAAACGCACAATGAACGGATAGTGCGCATGTGTTGGTGTGTGTGAATGAGAGGGAGAGTGTGACGAAATTTCACTTTCCGTTTTGGCAACGTCGCACCTCCCCGTTCGTCGACATTTGAAAGGGGGTGGCGCGGCTAGTGAGTTCCGAACCCGACATTTTCATTTTTAATGTTGGCACCGTGATGTGATTCAACGTGTAACAATTTCACCACTGTCTTAATTCTTAACTTAAAATACTACATATATTAAAATAATCCATAGAAAAGTAAACAAAAAGATCCAGCTCTGAAATCAAAGGCCTTAGCGTCCTATTGAGAGCGAACTTTGAACTATCTTTACAAAGACGCAAAATGAGATAACTATTCTTTTTTTTGCAAATATCACGTGGATTTATAAGTGGGGTGGTAAAATAACAAAAGGCAACCGAAAGCGACTCGTAAAGTAACGGTACTGTGTGTGGGGACTTCAAAGCTTGGACAATTCTTGGAAGTGTCATCCGAAAGGGACGGACTATCATGTCTCTCGCTCTACACTATCGACTGAATGAGACGCGAGTCGAATACTTTGCGTACAGTTTTAAAAATTCTGCCCGTGAAATGAAATTTAATCCGTGATACAGAAAAGTGATTTATTAAATGGTACTACCTATGAAGTGTTTAAAATTCTACTCACAAAACGTTAGCGAGGTATGCCCAGGCAGATTTGTTTTCTTTTTTTATTTATTTTAGGGGGCTTTGAGAAATTTGGTAATGTCGCTAGTTCAGAACTAGCGACATTACTTAATGGTTCCATCGCAACACAAAGTTCCCTCAAATAAAATTGGAACAAAAACATCTATCCGGAGTCCGGACTAGGTTTTTTCTAAAACTGGTAGAAAGAATAATAATAACTGGTATCTTGAACTGGTGGCTCGACCGCTTTCAGAGTAAACTTTGTTATTTCATCGCGAGATTAAATACAGTGTGTAAATCCAATACGGGCGAATATTTAAACGGTGGTTAGCATAGGACCTAAAAAGTATATTGAGATAGATTTTACTTAGAAATGCATTGAAAATTATAACCATACAAAATAATTCGGCCCGCAATGTAATACACCACACACGTTACGGGATACGAGCTTTTTAAAGTAACTGTCAACGCTTGTTGGCAGTTACTATGAAAAGCTCGTATCTCGTAATGTCATTATCATCTTGTTTCTTAATGTTTACAGTACATTGCTGCTCGGTACATGTGGAAAAAATTAATCACGGGGTCATAATTAAGTGTAACTTAAAAAAACATCTTAATTAATGATAAGACGGGTAAATTCTATATCTGGTTTAATTTATTGCCCGTATTTGACTTACACACTGTATAATAATTTATTACGCCTGACTGAGGTTCTGAATATTTTTATGATTTGATAAAGCCCAATTCTTCCTGATTGAATTGAGTTGTTGCTGAAATAGGAATAATATTATTTCTAAACCAAATACATGACGAAACCCTTGAATCACAGGTTTCTAAACCACTAAGGCTGCTGCTTGCTAATTAAAATTGGTGCTAGCTTTATGACCAATAATATCTCGGAGACCGAGCTTTGCTCGGAAAACATACAGTGGTTCAAACCAGGGATGTTGCGGATGCAGAATTTTTGACATCCGCGGATGCGGATGCGGATGCGGATATTTAAAGGCTCACATCCGCGGATGCGGATGCGGATGCGGATGTCAAGATTAGGTACTTAGAAAACGTCAAATATTACATTTTTAGTATTTTTTTATTAAAAAAAAACGTAACGTTTAGTATTTGAGCAAGAATATAGGTGCGTCATATTTAATAAACAGTAACTTGGCCGACTTTTCTGGATCTAGACGATTTCGTTATAGGTAATGACGAAATTACCTAGCACTTACGCCGCCGCTATGACGTTCCTGGGCCGACTTGTTCGACATCCGCATCCGCATAAGCTCCGCATCGATTTCATGCGGATGCGGATGCGGATGCGGATGTTGAAAATAATGCGGAAGTTCCGCGGTTGCGGATGCGGATGCGGATGTTCGCAACATCCCTGGTTCAAACCATGACGTCCAAAAATTTTTTTTAGATTCCTCACGTCGTGGGCTATCAGAATATACCCCATGTATGTTAGCCGATTTTTCGTAGTTTTCGAGTTATGATTTTTTAAACTTTTAACTTTTGTTATGAAATTCCGAGGTTCGCATACAGAGTGGCTAAAAAATAACTGCATTCCCGTTGCCAGGGAGGTTTTGGGATTATACTGAGCAACTTTTACTATGGGACCAACCCCGAAATCTTGGCTGTTTCATACATTTTGGCTGCATGGTCCATTTTCTATGGAAGGGAAAATTTTTTTTCGCGATTTCTGGGTTGGTCCCATAGTAAAAGTTGCTCAGTATAATCCCAACACTTCCCTGGCAATGGGAATGCAGTTATTGTCAATTTACTTTTTGGTAATGTTTCATAATGGCAGAACTTGGCTTGGGAGTTATACAGTTCACAGAGCCACTAGTTATTCTTTGTCATAGTTTAGATTATTCTAGGCCAATTCGAGTTTTAGTTATTCGCTCTGTTTCCGACATGTGACGGACGTTTTTGTTTGAAGAAATGTGACCTTTGACACTGACAGATCAGTATCAGATTGGAAATCGATCGAATAACTATAACTTGAATTGGCCTGTTCGCGTTGGTTATTAAAGATTGTAGCTGTAGCCACGTAATCGATCGGGCAAGGCTGTGCAGGCTGCGCCGGAGTCGGGTGTCGGCGGATGTGGGCGCGGAAGCGGCACCGGACGCCCGCCATCTTGCTCGCCACGCTTTGTTGCAGCGTTGTGAGCCACAGAACAAGTTACGCTACGGCTTACGTAGGCGAACAACGCGCGAACGCGGCGCGGAGCGGCGCGGCGGCGGTGCAGCCCGGCGCGGCGCGGCGAGGATGAAACAAACCGTTGATACGTATAAGTATGTCCTACTCGTACGTGAGCGATTTAGACGCGAAACGGCGCGGCGGCCGCGCGACTTTCGCGCGTTGTTCGCCTACATAAGACGTAGCGTTAGAATGGCGATGCGAGCAGGGTACGTGTCGCCGCCGGTTATGAGCAAACGCTCGCATGCTAATACTCGCCCGCGCTGACCGAAAAACGTAAACATGCCTTTTGCGCCACAATAACGTTCAGATTAAGAAGCCAGACATCAAATCTGTCTAAAGGAGGCGTATCCATTCACCAGGCACACAAGTTTTTACTACCGTTGCGCGAGTGTTAGTAAACGTGGAGAGGAACGAGCGGCGACACCGATTCCGATACTAACTGCGCGCGATAGCCGTTCTAACACTTCTAACCTCTTTAATATGTTCTGTGTTGTGAGCTTACCAGTACTTACTATGTTTACTTTAGCTTCCGCGTTTTGTACAATATATAAGGTCAATGCAGAGAAGATCGTCTATAATGGAAGATTGTCTATACAAGCTCTTATTTCGTTTTTAACTCTTTCGTTCGTAAACATTCTCCACTTACAGAACTGTTTCTGAGCAACGCAGGTATTACGTATATAAATTTGAGAGTTTTTGCCCTATGAGAGTCTTCCCAGCTATAAATTATGTATTTGAACGAATGTAGCTTCTATAGTTTGGCAAGAGTAGCTTGCCAGTGGAGCAGAGGGAGAGATAATCATACTAGAAGCGGTAGTTAAGTTTGCATTAGGTATCATACGCAACAAAATAGAGTGTACGGGTCTGGTCGAAGAAGTGGTTATTAGACTGTACGCTCCCAACGCGCGGTCCCGTCTGCGCTCAGCGCCTCTCCTGGCATGCCCGCCGGCGCGCACCGCGCTGCAGCGACACGCGCCGCTCTCGACCGCACTCTCTGTGCTCAACTCCGTACTCAATGAAGACCCGCAAGGAGATCTGTTTCACTCTACATGGTATTGTTTTATTGAAAAATGTAAGAGATTAATAGAAAAATCCTAATCCTAATGTGGCTACTGCTATTACATGTTTGTTAGAGATAGTTTTATGTATAATGTTTGACATAGTATATTAATATTTGTGACGCTTTGGCTTGTTAGCTGTAAGTTACAGATGTATATTGAAATAAACAAATAAACAAATACTATATTTTTTATGCTAGTGTTATAACTACAAAAAGCGTGATGAATATAGTGTTTTTTATCGAATGTTTGTGACAAAATTGGTTTGCCAGACTACATATATTACATACTAGCTGTTGCCCGCGACTTCGTACCCGTGGGTTAGTATATTTTCCCCATACAAACTATAGGGGATTAATTTTGAAAAATCCTTTCTTAGTGGACCCCTAGACCTTATAAGGAACCTACTTGGCAAATTTGGACTTTTTAGTCCCAGCGGTTTGGGCTGTGCGTTGATTTAAGTCAGTCAGTCAGTCAGGTCTTTCACGTTTATATATATAGATTTTTGTAGGCAACATATGACTAGGAAGTGAAGATGTGTTTTATGACAAAGATTTATCGTAAAATCCATAAATCATGAAACCATACGTAGGTAAATTTGCTAAATTGTTAAATAACAAAATTATACTTCATATTTCAAATACAAACATCACAGTAATTTTCGTTTCCTTTTAGCCGTCAAAAGCCGATCTGTACGTAATTTCATATTATTATTATTGCGACATGATAAATTTTCTCAGCTTCGCGCTGAGTAATAATTCTTATATGCGCCATTGCCTCAAGATTTATAACAATAGAACATAGAAATAGAAACTTTATACCGAAAAGAATAGAGAACATAGTGGATTGAAATAAAGTTTATCAAAGTGACATTTGACAGCGATTCAGGTAGTGAATAAGATCTTGTATAAACAAAAAACCATAAAAGGGCCAGGTAAAAGTCCTTTTGTGCGCGAGTTTTGCGCAACAAAGGTGCGATTTCGTTGCGTTTGCGCACAATAGCTGATAAATTATTCGCTAATTTGCGAAGATCGCACCTGGCGATGTGCGATGGGATAAAGATTGGTCAAGTTAGTGAAGTTAGTTGTATCCTTAAAACCGAGATACTCGTATCTACTATGTACGTGTATAAACTACTAAAAACTCAGTAATCGAAAAATTCAAAAGGTACAACCATAATACCTACTCTACATAGCCTAGCCCGCCGCTTAACCTTAATACATTCAATCAAATTTACTTCCTTTGCGAAGAGTGCGTAGACAACCCACGAAATGATTCTGACAGTATTCGATTACGACAGATTTTTGAAAAATCTACTGTTTGTTCCTACACTTTATGTCAAGAATCAAAGGTATTGACAAAAAAATTACTTATATCACTAATATCAAAATTGACTCCAAAGCGGTCGACAAAAAGTTCATCACATATTCAAGACTGCACTTAAGTGATGAGATTTTTTACCGTCCCGCCCCTACAATATTAAGTACAACAGGTTTGGTTAAAAAAACGTTTTGATTAAATTAAATTGAGACGCATCGATTTGTATCGAAGCTAGCTCCTTTAATAGACGTCTAAATGCCACGAAGCACACGAAAGAAGCGAAGATTGTGTGAGGTACTGTAAACTGCATTTTATATTCATAGTTACAAAGGTTTATTTTCGCTTGCACGTTCGAGGAAAATGCAACATCGCATTTTCACCCTCTACTTTTCTTGTCGATGACTCATTCGGCCTTTAACATACAGACGCGCCGCTGTTATTCAATTTAAAACCGTTTCGCGTAAAGTTAAGATTGATTTTAGCTTGCAAAATAACGCGATTAATCCAAATAATTAAGACAATATTTGAATCCGTTGTCCGTTGTACAGCGCCATGTTTAAGATAGGTACAATTAAATCAAATAAGGTACAGTTAAATGAAATTGGGTTTTTGTTGGGTTTGTAATTAAACAAAAGTTGAATTGCAAATGAAAAGTAACTGAACTAATCTGTTTTCTAGCTATGTTACCTCATTTGTTGGTCGCCATCCCGCATGTCTGTGGGTTCTGGAATAAAATGACTGGAGGCTTACCTGAAACAATAACAATATAGTTAGATTTATTATTCTTAAGTGTATTTTCAAATACATTTAGATATTATATCAGAATAAGTTATAAACATAACCGTTTTCAAAATGTATAGTATTGGTGCTCTTGGTGCTTGAAGCGTATTCGGAAACTGTGAAGGTTCCATATATGAGCGCAACGACCACACATGTATACAAAAACTGCTAATTGAGAGTTGAGACTAACTAAAACGGCCGTTTATGTTTTCCAAGTTTCCTGCTTTATAAAGCGAGCTTAAAGTTGCTAACCATAAATATCCATAAAAACTAAATTAATTAATGAACTTGTTTTTACAACTCGCTGAATCTTACTGTTTATGGAACTGTTTCCTAACTTGACCTCGTTTATATCATATATTACGTGGGTACGCCCCCTTGATTGGATTTGAGAAAAAGTGGGCGTGCGACCGCGAGGCTTACCTCTTTGTGTCACTTCCAACATTTCCACAACTTCCAACAACTTCCAACAAATTGCATAAATTTGGGGACAATTTTACACAGATCGACCTATCTCCAAACTAAGCAAGGCTTGTACTAGTTATATGGGTAATAGGCGACGACATACATATGTACTTAGATACATACATATAAAACATACATAACTCAGGAACAAATATTCGTTATAAAATATACAAATAAATGCTCTTACTGAGGTTCGAAACCGGGACCTCCTTGTTCTAGAGATCCGTCTAAGCCATGTCTAAGCTAACTTTGCAAACTGCATTAAATAGAACAAAGTGAGGGAGTGAAATTTGACATTAATGATGACAAAGCCACACTTTGTCATTGCAAATGCCACGCAGTTAGTTCGTACATAGGTACCTACGTGATATTTTTGATCGAGTATATTATGTGTCATTTGAAGATGAAATTGTACTAGTTGTACTATCCATTTTAGGTAAGTATTAAATAAAGTGTCATTCATATCCAGGCAAAAATGTAAATACCCCATGATAGCTGTTACCTACTATTGGAAGTACGAGTATGTACTCGTAGATTTTCATAGGTCTGGAGGGCTTTCTTCAAAAACCATGTATCTGACAATCGAGCAGAAACAAAAGGGAAATATTTTTTAAGCGCGGTACGTCATTAATCGGGTATAATGGAAGAATGCCGTAAATCCGTCGGCAGCTGTCACTACAGCATGTGTACCTGCGCAGCTGCGCGCTGATAAAAGGTTGCGCTGAGAGACGCGTTAGGTGAGGTCAAACGGCTCGTTACGTCACTGGAAAAAACGCTTCTCGTACATAGTCACCATAAAATATAATTCTTAGTTCTTAGTCATGTATTTATGAAAATCAGTACTTCGATCAATATCGAGACTTCAAAGGTAATGTTAGAAACATTCGGGCCAATTCTAACTTTAAGATACGTCAAATACCAGAGATTGAAACGATATGGATTCGATATGTCAGTGTCAAACAAGTGTCAATAATGACGTGTTTGTTTGAAGAAACGTCACTTTTGACACTTGTTTGACACTGACATATCCAATCCATATCGTTTCAATCTCTAGTATTTGACGTATCTTAAAGTTCGAATTGGCCCATAGGCCTTCTTATAAAGTAAATGTCAAAAAAGCTGTCCAAATATGTGACGTCAAACAATATATCTATCTTCTTATAAATTTTTCTTCTTAAGAATTTGTCTAATTCTATATGGTAAAACGTCCCCTGAGCAACGCATTTACTCCAACGAGGCACGTGAAGTTTTTTTGGAGTTGCTAAATAAATGAATTGAAATAATAAATAAATAAATAAAGTGATTATTAAAATTAATTATACTTAGTATATGCTTTATTCTGAAATTCCCCTCGAATTAAAAATAAATTAACAGCATTTTGATAGATAAGTACAATACGATTCAAAAAAACCTAGCATCTAATTGTACAAGACAAGCTGATGAGCTAACAAATTCCTTAAAAAATGTACTTGCATGGATAAAATATAAATTCTTTACGGTGTCATCGTCAATTTGTTTTGTTTTTTACGATGTTGCGAAGCTCCCCTCCTGTAACGGTAAGTGGTCAGCCCGCCCATAGACACGTGTCGCTAATGTGTTGCCAACTGGAAGCTTGTTAAAAAAATATTATCTATGACCTCGCAAGGATGCTTGCAAAAAGTTGTCATAGCTTAACTTTTTTACGATCTAACGTTTTAGGAATATGTCAGATGCCAAGTTATAATGACCGAGTGTTCATTATAAGTTATTTAAATGACACAGTGAGTAATTACGGTGACTATTTATGGTATAGTATTTAAAAAAACAATAAGTTTTATATAAAAACGGCATTGGCATTTGATGTCTACATACATATATACGAGCATTTTTTTAAATCTAAATGATGATTGGAATTTATATTTCTAGGATAATAATAATGACGTAACATATAGGTACCTACATATTATTACACTGTTGATGAACTATGCAAATGCGTATAAAATTAAAATGTATGACAAATCGTACAGAAGGTTACTAGAAGATTTCTATATTTTCTGTTCATAGAAATCTTCTAGTAAGATGAAAGATTTCTATTCATATTTTCTGCACATTAGTTTAATTTAAATTTAAGACAACCTATATCTTGGAGTGATTATAATCTTAAACATAAAATAATATGCTTAAAATTTTAATCATTTCTACATATGTACATATGTTTGCATGCCTGTTGGTCAAATATAGCGACACCACTTATTGTAAGATTACCATCACTGTATGTACTACCTATACATATTTGCAAATAAAACATTTTGAATTTGAATTTGAATTTGAAGCGTTTTAATTAAATTACCTAGATAGTTGAAACGAAATTGATTATCATTAACAAAATACCATTAGTTTTTTCAGTTTTTATAAAACTAAGTTAATCCTCTCACCTATCGAGAAATTCCAACGCAACCTGTGCATGTAACATTTTTTTATAGTCATTATGATACAATCCAACTGCTGCTACATTCAATCGATTTATGTAAGTATCGTTTTCTTGGAAAGGTTATTAAGTTGTTGAAAAACACATTGTATTGGCACTTGAGCGAATGAAAAGCTACATTATATAAAATAACGACTTCATTGAATAATACCTTATCGAGCGAATAGGTAGTTTAGTTACAATACAACACAACTTATTGGTTACTACCAATTGTGGTACAAAACTAGTTACTAGTAGTAGGTAAACTAGGCGTTGCAAACATCACACAAACATTAATTACATCACACAAAATTTCGCTATTTTATCTAAGACTAGAATTAGTGCAATAAACAATGTGCTTCATTAATTCATTATCGAAATCTGAAAGCTCCTAATTGCAAACCAATTATTAGTAAGAATGACAACAGGTAGGTACTATTGACAGTGGTCAGTGTATTGTTCAGATTGAATTGAAATACTGGCCTACCGTTTTATTGAGGCGGTTGGTAAGAAGTTATGTGTTCATGAAGCTGATTTGTGTTAACTAATAGCCGTATTCGAACAATAAGATTAGTCAAATATTAGATATTGAAACGATATTGATCGGATATGTCAGTAGCAAACAAGTGTCAAAACTCAAAAGTGAAAATTTTGTTTGAAGAAACGTCACTTTTGACACTTGTTTGACACTGACTTATTGTTCGAATACGGCTGTAAATAAATTAAAGTGTAAAGTATAATAAATATATACATAAGTTTCAGTACCAAAACTGGGTTACCTAATTGAAAACTTGCGCGCAACTTTACCAAGCGCCTGAAATAAGCGTTAGACCTAATAATATGATTTTTATCTTAACACTACGTTAATACTATGTTATTTTAGTGTATGCTAAATATTCCTATTCCCACAGAAATGGAAACTGGCTTGTCTACTACAGCGAGTCCCGTCAGTCTCGTTTCCTAACCTTTGACGGACTACTGACATTCTGATAGAGTTAGGAGAAACTTGATAGGACACATTTTTTGCACCATACTGCCCTCCTAAGCTAAAAAGCGGTATTTTCATATAGTTTTCTTTGAAAATACGGCCTTTTAGCTTAGGAGGGCAGCATATGATTCCGTACATAAACATTATAAGTATGTTTATAGTGTTTTTATAATTATTACTACATTATAAATTTATTATTTATGCAATATATTGATATCAAAATAAAAAAAACCTTATGAATTTCAGCTAGAAATAAGAGTAGATTATTATTGTATACAAACGCAATACCGGCAGGATAAAAACCTCGAATTTATTTTTCAACCTTTTATTCACACAAAATACACACATACACACAAAAAGACATCCAATTTCTATGGGTCGAGCTCTACCTGAGCGTGCCATAAAAAAGAGGTCATCAACCCCAACAGCTGCTCCAATTCAAGATGGCGGGCATTTTAATGTCAAAAATTAATAAATGCAAGCCAGTTCCAGTGATGGATCGTGCATTGAGAACGATTTACTTGGCTGTTCATTTTGTATGCAACTGACTGGTTATAAATCATATCAATTTGATTGTAATGTTAATACATATGTAATAGTAGATAAATAACGTATATTAAATTAAGTTTATGGAATCGGTTAAAGTTAATTCACGCTATGTGTGCAAATTATGTTGACGGCGCATTGACATACTTTAAGTTTTTTAACAAACTACCTTGCAATCAAGATACTGATTGGCTGAAGATTGGTAAGATGAAGAAAAACCGTATGTAAACGTTGGAATCTGTGTAAAAAAAACCGGCCAAGTGCGAGTCAGACTCGCGCACGGAGGGTTCCGCACCATCAACAAAAAAATAGAGCAAAAAAATCGTGTTTGTTGTATTGGAGCCCCCCTTAAATATTTATTTTATTTTATTTCTAGTATTTGTTGTTATAGCGGCAACAGAGATACATCATTTGTGAAAATTTCAACTGCGGTTCATGAGATACAGCCTGGTGACAGACGGACGGACGGACGGACAGCGAAGTCTTAAGGCCAGCGCAAACCGGCGGAGCGCAGCGCAGATCACTTTAAAATTATTTTTATTTTATTTTATTGGTTTACCAGTAACTGTTACACTGACGCATACATAAATTTATTAAATCCTTAATAACTAAGAGCTTAGTAGTGTACAATAAAATTTAGGTAAACACTGCATGCAAATTTAAATGTATTACCAAGTAAGTTTAATTACGTACTACTTACTTAACTACTATTTTTGTGAAAATTATCAATGTATTTTCTTCCCTATTCCAATAACCTTCAGGCATAAATTTAAATGCTTTGAGACCGACCTCGGAGCATCACAGAGGATTGTTACTCCGCGGCATCGAGGAGCACGCTAGAGGATACCGCGGCGGTAGGCGCCGGCATGCCGCGGCATCCCCCGGCATGCGCCGAGGCCTCCCGAGTGCGCCGGAGTAGCGCCGGGACGACGGGGGAGAACTCGTGCACACCAGTCACTAATCCCTTGTGATAGAGTACACGCGGCGGTATGCCGCGGCATCTCCCGGCCTGCGCCGAAGTGCTCCCTGGTGCGCCGGCCGCCAGCGCCGGGGCTGACGGGCGCTCGCGGTATCGCGGGGGATTTTACCTCGCTGGTGTGCGCTGCGCGGCGTAAATCCTCCTCGATGATCTGCGCTGCGCTCCGCCGGTTTGCGCAGGCCTTTAGTAATAGAGTCCCGTTTTTTACCCTTTGGGTACGGAACCCTAAAAAGAGTATTGGTTAAGAAGTTTAAAAATGGTTACAATACCAGTACGTATGTATAGATGTTTCTCAAGTTTTTGAGTACTGATAAATAATTATAAAATTATCAGAAGAATAAAAATGAGAACAGGCACAAGACAATACAAAATCAAGTGATTATTTAGTATTATTTAGTCGCATATGCGTTCGTAGCGCAGCTGAATGCTACAGGATGCATTGCGCGCGCAGATGACGCGTAGACAATAATGACGCGACAGATGTGTGTCAAATTACTCGCATGTAAACTTTACTGTGGATAGTAAAAAGTGCTTCAAAATTTCGGTTGTAACGTTCATTTAACACTTTTATTTATGTGTTGATTTTTTATTTTTATTTGGTCATAATAATTGAAGTACTTATGGTAAAGTAATTAAATAATGTTGGAAAACGCGTGATGGTTAATGTGTGTTTTAAAGTGAACCTGACATAATTTCTAAATAGCTACCGTATTTTTCTCGAAGACGCACGACATTATTTTCCAGCCAGCAACATTCGTGTTCAATAAAAAGCGGCGCGTAAATCAAATAAAGGTGTATCCGCAGTAGTCGACGGAAGCGGGCGACGTTCGAAAACCGGTGCCGAACCGTAAATTATGATTTACCGTTCCCGCCGGGCTCGCGTTACTGTTGTCACTTAATTACGATTACCGTGAGAATATTGGTTTATAGATTGCGTGCCGCTGTGTGCGGTGGCTGGATTCGTTTTAACGAGTTAGAATATGACAGTAATACATTTTGGTGTGTCTCTCTTATATACTATAACTTCGCGTAAAACTCCTTCATGTATATAAGAGAACGTAGCTAAAAAAAATACAAATATTAAAAATAACCACATTTATTGTAACATTAAAGTTACAAAAGTATAGAAATCACAAAGTTATATTATAAGTATCTGTTCTATAGCTTATAATAAAAAACTTTTACATTCCATCAAAATACTGTACTTAATCATTTTAAAGTGTAACAAAACTTAAGTAAGAAAGTTACTTACTCAAACATAACATTACGTTAACTTAGAAATATTTTGCAATAGCAAGCCACGGCGACAATATCGCTTTATAAACTTTCAGCAATTCTCTGTAATCAAAACTTTTTCATTCGATAAAGCAAGCAAGACTTGTTTTATTTTGACATTGGTATATTTAATGTTACAATACGAGTACTTACAATGTATAAAACTAAAAACGAGCAAAAGGCAAGGAAGATAATTTATTTATTTATATAAAAGAATATATGTTACTGTAAAAGCTCTATCCTACTATCTAAAAAGACCATCTCCTAATACAAATGCTTAGGAAACAGCAATATTCCAACGCATCATTTCACGATTTATTTATTTATTAGAATCTGCGAGTAGGTAAATACAGGGTGATTCAGGAGACGTGAGCAGGATCAAGCCTACGCATACAGTAAGTTATAAACAACTGTTTCTTACCAGTATTTGTGAGATTAACTTTAATTTATTTTATTCTGTTTAAAAGTTTTAATTTATTTACGGCATTTATGGTCACCCTCTTTGTTTTATTCATAACAAGTGCCAAATTTAATGTCATCAGAGTCTGGTTACTTTTGAAAAATCGTATCTCACTCAAGTGTGACATTTTATTTTCTTCATACTTATTACTTAAAGTGCCTCATAGCGGTTAAAAAGGTTTTATCTTTGTTAATTAAATGTTGTAGGGTATCCATGATTGTAGGTAATTAAATTTGTCCTTACCAAAAAGTATAACAAAGGAATAAAAGCGTGATTGTTTTACTTAAATATTGTGGTGATTCCTTTACATTTACTGATTGCGTAAGCTTAGTCCTGCTCACGTCTCATGAATCACCCTGTATACTCTCACTGCACATTTAATCCCTTATTTATCCTCCATTAAGCCCTATTTTCTCCGAGCACTAATTGCGCGTATCAAAAGCTGACGCATCTCTATTTACCTCGTTTACGGTATCTCCCTCGTAGCCTACATCGTTGCATAAAAAACTGCAATTTACCTATCAGTGCGTGGGTCACACAATAACCAACTTGCGACCCCTCCCAGTGTAGCCTGGCCTCCGCTGCAACCCTAACTAGAACTAGATAAGTTTTAGGTGTGGACTATTCAGACAAATAAAAATATTTAGATAAAAGTTCAGTCTTATTCCTTTTTTTTTAGTTTAGAAAACACCCAAAATCTTCTCCAAGCTTTCTCGCTAAACCTATTCGCAGGCTATTCTAAATAGCATGATCACGTTTATATCGGATGTAAAACATTTATCCCTCATTATCAGCAAATATAGGTAATAACAGTAGTCTCTGCGGAAAGAAAAGAGTCGTGGAATATATGCGTATGCAAACCATTCTGACTTCTTTTTCCGCATAGACTCTAAGTGCAAGAGAACGACTTTGGTATAAATTTTGCTGGTCATTTCGAAATACGAGTATGAAGTTGTTTTCACAAATAATTCACGAATATCTGGGCATAGAATAAATAATTGGGAGACCGAGATAAACATAATTATGAAAACCCAAAATTTCCCAGAGATTTTGGGTTACTCTAAAATGCGCGTTTTCCCAGAGATAAGACCTAGCTAGATCGATTTTTCGATCCCCAAAACCCACATATAGCAAATTTCATCGAAATCGTAAGCGCCGTTTCCGAGATCCCCGAAATATGTAGGTACCTATATAAATAAATATACAAGAATTGCTCGTTTAAAGATATTAGATAGATTAGATTAGATAGATTACAAAAAACAAAAATTGCGAAAGTCAGGCTGTAGCACAGTCACTCCAGGCCCTAGTTGTTTGATACACCAGGGGTCTGCTGTGACTGGCGGCTTAAGGGCGGCCTGGAGGTCGTTAGCCTGCCGTTGATTGTTCGATGAGAGCCGCAATGACTCACTTGTGTATGAAATAAACGGGAATATGCACTGAAACTGTATCGGCATCGAGTTACCAACTTGAAAGGAAAATAGCCTTCATTTGTTTTTCCATTTGTGTTTCAGAATCTAATCAGCATGAGATGGAAAATGCAATGATTGATTATCAATCTCTTAAAGAAAATAAACATCCAGGCTTTTCACATGACAGTACCTAAGCAACTTTTGTATATCCATTTCATGTTTTATTTAGTTTCCTTTAGGATTTACTGATTGTCTATGTAAATGTAAATGTAAATATTCTTTGCCGTCTCTTCAGCAAACAAAGGATAGAAAGCATAAAATACAAATATGTATGTGTAGATAAAGCTCACACTTTTATTCTATTCGTTTGTTCGAATATAAACTTTCAAATCCGATGTAACTGCAATTATTTGTAGTTTTCAACTCATTTTCGAACCCCTGTTTCTATTCCTGAATTAAAAAGACAAAATTCCAAACAATTTTCTTTTATATATGGTGAAAAGATTTGCTGGCTATGGATGAGGTCTTGGTGGCTCAGATGGCAGAGCGCTGGAGTATCGATCTAGAGGCCGTGAGTTTAAGTCTCACCCAAGACAGTAATTTTTCCACTTTTAATTTTATTCTAAGCTTAATAGCATTGATCGCAGACGTTTCTTGCAGATCGCAGACGCTTGTTAAAATAAAATAAAAACTTTTATTTAAAAGCGGCCAAGTGCGAGTCGGACTCGCCCATGAAGGGTTCCGTATTTAGGCGATTTATGACGTATAAAAAAAAACTACTTACTAGATCTCGTTCAAACCAATTTTCGGTGGAAGTTTACATGGTACTGTACATCATATATTTTTTTTAGTTTTATCATTATCTTATTTTAGAAGTTACAGGGGGGGGGGACACACATTTTACCACTTTGGAAGTGTCTCTCGCGCAAACTATTCAGTTTAGAAAAAAATGATATTAGAAACCTCAATATCATTTTTGAAGACCTATCCATAGATACCCCACACGTATGGGTTTGATGAAAAAAATTTTTTTGAGTTTCAGTTCGAAGTATGGGGAACCCCAAAAATTTATTGTTTTTTTTCTATTTTTGTGTGAAAATCTTAATGCGGTTCACAGAATACATCTACTTACCAAGTTTCAACAGTATAGTTCTTATAGTTTCGGAGAAAAGTGGCTGTGACATACGGACGGACAGACAGACGGACAGACAGACAGACATGACGAATCTATAAGGGTTCCGTTTTTTGCCATTTGGCTACGGAACCCTAAAAACCAGGTCGTAGGTACCCACAATACCTACATCCTACATGTCACAATGGCCTACAGCAGATTTGTAGGTTACGCGTTCTCCCTACAGGCCCTTAAGCTGTGCACACACGGGGTGCAACACATGGGCATGTGCTGCTAATTGAGCTAGGTAAATAAGGTAGAAGACATAAGGAAGGCAGTGCAAGGGGTTAGGATTTGCTTTAGAACAAGAGTGAAAAAATGGATTAATGGGGAAATAGTTAAATTTATAAAAAAACTTTCTTTAGACAATTATAACAGTAACTGAACGAAAATAGTTATTTGTACAACAAGTGATCAAAGTTTGATATTTCTTCGAGTGCTTATTTTGAGTCCCGTGCAAGCGAAAGATTCTATAATAGATTCACGAGCGTAGCGAGTGAATCTAATTTAGAATCTTGAGCGTAGTAAGGGACTCAAAAGCGCACGAGATGTAAATAACTTTGATCTCGTGTAGTACACAACATTTTTCACCTCAACGCAGTGAGAACATACCTATTAGACAACTTGAAAAATGTAATCCTTGTTCATCACTTAATACCTGCACTCATGTTTTCTTAAGATATACAAACAATTAAGTTTAATTACCGCAATGGAACACAAAAACAAAACGTAATAATAAATTCCATTAAAATAATATAGAAATAACAAACATTAACTGACACTTCAATCGACAACTTTTTTGAAAAAAAAAAATCTTTGTAAGATACGGTCCGAATTGCGGATACGTACTATTTGTCAACTATGGTAGAAATTCTTAAAAGTAAAATAATTAATTTTGCGTGATGATCTGTGTATTTTTTGAGTTCGATATTTTAATTGTACAATAAAATACCTAAAATATAGTATTTTATCAGTTTTTATTAAATCTTAAACTTTATTTTTATTTATTAATTATTAAGAATTCATACTCGTACGTGGTTTGGAACGATGCGGTCTGAAGTTTTTCGGGGGTCTATTATAAACCGTGAATATACTGTTGAATGTCGTTTTAACTTTTTTTGTCTGTTTCTTTTTGCTAACAGTGTGAAAGGGACAGAGATAATAGAACCCAAGTATTTCGAACTTTTATTAGACCCCGCATGTTGAAATGACATTTGACTATAAAGGTCACTTGAATGTTATTTTGTCTCACTCAGTGAGCAAAATCGCATTTTGCTCACTGTTTTTAAGAATCAAAGTACCCTTGTTCGAGCTGCTGAGGTGAAAATTAATATTCCAATTTGAAATTACACTTGGCTATCATTGAAACTCGAAACATCTGAATTTAAGACCGCATGGCCGCATAGCGCATGCACTTTGGTGGTGGTTGGTTCGCTACGGTCACGGAAATTCATATTCTGTTTTCGTGACACGGTAGACAATTCAGCTCCGAATTCAAGTATGCCTGTGATGGCCTTTTAAGCAAAATAAAATGTTGCCACCGCGTTATGTAAATGTAACCTTAAATCTAACATGTTCAAACGTGCAGAATGAGAACTCACGCTGCGCCAGCGGGCGTAATGAAGCGCATGTTCTGAACTGCTAGTTGCGTAGGCACGGCCATTTATAGAGAGCTAGTGAGCCACGCATTTCTAGATGATTTACTTTCAAAACCTATTTTGTTTCCTGGCAACTCGGCTGTGTTGACTAGTGGAGCATTTAATTTAGGTTAGGTGTTTTTTACGGGGGTGGTTTAAGTAGGCAAGGGCGTCTAATTGGAAAAGTTGGTCATTTAGCAACACTGTGTTAGTAAGTACTTAAGTAGTATTATTATAAATAAAAAGGCTGTTTGTGGAGTTTATACAGTACTACACTTACATATTGAAAAACGAATTAATAATGAGCTATTTTGTACACTGAAAAAATACTTTAATCTGTATCTTTCTCGAAACTATTGCATATCAGTAATATAACTACTAATGATCATACTACGGCCTTTTCTAAATATTCTGTAAGTAGACAGCTTTATGTTTTATATGTTTTTCCCATATAAGTTCCTTTTTATATGTATAGTTGCATAATGCATTATTAAATGAGAAAACTAACAAAATGTACGCTTAAGGGCGGCAGTCCACCTGCCATTGAGTTTGCCCATCAATCTATTTCGCCAGGGAATTCTCTGGGAAACAGGGTATTGTCATGGGAGCTGTAAAAGTAATTTATTACCAGTCGTAATGTGAAATGCAATGTCATTATTGTAATGTAAGGAAGAATTTTAATTTCATTATTGTTTTCATATTAGAAATATAAAAGGGTTTTTTATATTTTTTTATTTATTACGGTGTTATATAAATTAAATCTCACATTGCAAGTAAAGTATTCGTCCTCTTAATAACATAATACCTGCTATGATAAGTTCTCAGTACCCACAAAATCTTAATTTAATTACATTACCTATAAGCAGGAGCGACCAACTTATATACCTACCAGGAGCGTCACACTCAGGTAGAATAACCAATTTCCTAACTACGTCATTTTGGTGTTAACACGAAAAGGCGGTGGCGATATTGAAAAACCATTAAATCCAGAGTCTCCGCATAAATATTCCTGGTTAGAAATACCCGGCACACGCCACACGCATCTTAAAAAAAAATGTGTTAAAATCTCTTGAAGGCAGTAATTAGAGATGCGTAAAGCGCCTGGGGCTCGGAAGTGAATGCGTGGGCACGCTCGATTTTACCGCCACTGCTTCTGAACGCACCCCTAGCTCACACACACACCTATCTAATGTTTATACGTGCATAGAGAAGGATTTATTTCTATTTGCGTGGATTACTTTGCCTAGAATTTTCTATATAAGAAATATGTAGTACAAAAGGCAACGCAAGGAAAATATGTATCGTATAATATGATTTCCGATTCTTTATTAATTTTATTAATAAAACAGTAAGGTATCAATTGAGACGACTCGGGGCTATGGACATGGACGCACTCACGTATATTCGAAAACTATTTTATTCAAGGTAGGTACCCATTGTTAAAGCTTCTTAAAACTTATTTACGGAGTATCACTGCCCTTTTGTATATAATTATTATACTATATGCGTAATAAATCTAAAGATTTATATTCTCAAAAGTCCACATATTGCCAATGAGTTTATTGCAAACTATAAATTATTCTAAGATTATAGGGGAACAAAATAATATAGAAAATCGTGGGCGCGAATGCTAGAAAATAAAATGCATTGCCTTCGATTTCGTATCGTCATAGTAAGGGGTGCATCGACGCACCCCTTACGCACTTACACACACTTGGACAGGCACTTCACATGCACTATAAAACTGGAACGCCATTGGTCGACCTATCTGCGCATGTGTGTGTAAATGTAGAAAAGAGGTCGGTAATGTGTGTAGATAGAGTTATTTATATCGTGTTCTAGGCTGTATGAATTAGTTGCGTGCATTGGGGTAGTCTTGGCTCAGAAAAAGTATTGATTTGTCGCTCGCCCGCTCGGAGCTTGCAACTGACTGGCAAGATAAATATTCAGACGTTTAAAAAAAAGTAAGTAACTATCAGATTTTAAAATAGGAACGCTTAAATTAATGCAGATGCTGAGAACCGGTCTCTGTAAACGGTTTTATAACGAACACAGCTTTAATAAAATTCTCTATTTAAATTTTTATTATACACCGACAATGGTCCTTTTGATGCAGGCATATCGCGGTCATGCTTTTTAAAACAGGTATGCTGTACTTACGTTGAATAAATTATTTTTTCAGTGTAAAAACTATTTGTTTGATTATTTATCATTTGAATTTGTTTTTTTTTACTGAGTGGAAGTACCTACTTCCACTTTGCGTTGAAGAAACGAGCCAAGAAAAAAGTCCACGCAGCTGCCGTCGCGTTCTAATCCGGTGTGAAAAAAGTTCGACTATTATTTCTAAGCTTTTTGTAGATAGATACTTTATTTAATATAACTTTTGGAAGGTAATTGTTTAACGATGACGTTTGCATTTTAACTGTCCACTGCACTTTAAGTAGTCAAATGGTTTCAAATTGACGGATGAACGGATACATCTTACTATTATTGAAATTGAAACTTTCAATTTCAATAATAGTAAGATGTATCCGTTCGCCTTAAGTACTATATTGCAAAAAATTTAAAATTAAATCGTAATTATCAATCTATTAGCATATAAGTTATACTAAACGAACCACTCTTTTCTCATTCATAAAAAATATGTGCACAGTTTCTAAACAATGTATATTTACCTTTTACCGTTAAAAGCTAAAAGCTATTTACAAGCGCAAACTAAAACCAAACTAACTGCACAGTGAGCAAAAGCGCAGCAAAATGCAGAGAAACTCTACTAAATTCTAAATAAAATGCTGAGCAAAAATAAAAACCTAATGTACGCGGGCGCTCTAAGCTTTGTGTTAATGCATACGGCTTTAAATTACAGCGTTGTTTTAAATTAGGAAAAAATAATTATCATTCTTGTTACATACACTACATTTATTATTTTGACAATTTAGTTAATGTCGGCACACCAGTCGTACTTAAATATATAATAGTATACAATGTTCAACTTTAATTAATAGTAAGTATTAGGTAGTTCAGAATGTAGCAAATACTTGTTTCTCAAAACATTAAATAGAAAGGCAAACCATTGAATAACGGTGGATATCTACGTAAACATATTCCCCCGAATCGGCTAGTAAATAATAATTTGAAAGTCAACCTCCTTAAGACACAATTTATGGAATTTTATGCACCACAAGGGAGGCCTAGGAATGTTAATATAAATTATGATGGTCATGCAATAGAATGTGTGTCATCAATTCGCTTCTTGGGTATTCTTTTAGATTGCCACACAAATTGGAAAGACCATACTGAAATGCTCATAGATAAATTGAATAGGTTCATATTTGCCCTGCGAAGGCTCTCTCAAATCTCTTCACAAAAAACTGCCCTATTAGCATTCAATGGACATGTAATGTCAAATTTGCGTTATGGCCTAATACTTTGGGGTAACTGCAGTAATATGCAAAAAGTATTTCTTCTACAAAAGAAATGTATACGGGCTATATGTGGCGTGCATCATACAGAACCCTGTCGACCTCTTTTCCATGAGTTGAAAGTGATGACGCTACCATCATTATATATATATATGAAATAGGTCTATTTGTCAAATACAATATAGGTTTATTTAAAAATAAGACATCTACCACCGCTTATCAATCTCGAAACGGCAGCGACCTATGTTACCCTTACCACTCAAAGTCAGCTTTCTTTGCAAATAACGTTCTATGTATGTCAATAAAAATATTTCATCATTTACCCATAGAAATACGGAACTCAGACATGCCTGAATTTAAATTCAAATTGTATAAATTTTGTTTAGATAAATGTTATTACAAAATTAATGAATACTTGACATCTGTAAATGAATAAATATTTTTTATACTTAACGGTAATACTTATTGTAAATCGTAGGTAGAAATTTGACATTTATAAATGAATAAATAATTGTATATAATGGTAATATTGTAAATCAAAGGTAGAAATGAAATGATATGTGTGTGTATTTTAATGATGTTATTATTGTATAACTAAACTTAGCTTCAATTTGTATATACAGTAGAGTCCGGTTATAACGACGCCCAAGGGACCGCTGATATTACGTCGTACTAACCGGACGTCGTACTAAACGAACTGCCAATTTTAATATATTTTTTTAATTAAAATAATGACATCATTATTTATTAATACTTATGCGACAATCAACGAAAAAAACATTTTAATTAAAATATTCATTTATTTTAGTATTACAACATTTAGTCTTAAATGCACAGACTTGTGTGTTTAGAAGAAGCCACTTTTATAGGTTCGCGTACTCACTCATCATCCGCAAACTACTCGAATCCCGTAAAATAAAAAGTCGTAATTTTTAGGGATCTAATCAAGGTGACAATCGTACATCGACAATCAAAAAATAAATAAGTTTTTTGTCAAACATTTCAATTTTGACTCAAGCCTTTATCGCGGACTGTTTAATTTTGTTTCACCAAGCAACCTATACTCAATTGAGACAATTCTTACAAACCCAAACTCAATTAGGATTATTATCAAACAGTTCCTATGGCCACCTCCAGCTCGAAGGTACCAAAATATTGCATTGTCACCCAACTTACATAATTATGTATGTGAAGTTTAAGCTCAATTGAATAATGCGAATTGGGTTTTATTTAGTTTGCAAGATTACGAAAAGTCACAGTTTTTCATCTTGCTGCGTATAGGCAAAGGGGGGAGGGGAGTTGGGTGCGCGGGACGGAGTAAGCTTCTTACCAACAATTTATTTGTAAAAATTACGTCGCTCGTCGTTGTAACCGGACTTGACGGACGGATTTTGTGTCAATTTCCGTCGTTAAAAGCGGTCGGTCGTTATAAGCGGAGTCGTAATAAACGGTTGTACTTTCATAGTAGCTCGTACTAAAACCAAACAAGTGCTTATACTTACGTCGCTATAAGCGGTTGGTTGTTATATGCGAAGTCGTACTAATCGGACTCTACTGTATTTAGTTTTAGTACCTAGCTAGTAAGAAAAATTTGCATGCTTCTTCAAGTGAAATGTACGCCTCCAAAATTATTGTCCACCTATGTCTATCACTACATTTTTGCAAATAAATATATCTTTATCTTTAATCTATTAACAGATTGCGTATTGTGTTAAAATGACAACTTATACAAAATAAAACAAGTGTTTTTTTTTCTCACAAATCACAGGGGCAACATCTTCTCCCTTAGCCTGCGAAACCCTTAACAAACATTGAATATGCAAAGCAATATTATTTTACTCTATAAAAGCCTCACGTTATGCCTCCAGGATAGGGTTTGCAATCCGGATCCGAAATGTATGAAATTATCCGGATCTGGATCCGGATCCGCGGATCTTCCCATACATTTCGGATCCGTCGTGCAAACCCTACTCCGGGACAAAAACAAAAAAAAAACAATTACGAAATTCTCGTTACACGTAATAGTTGTAACTGTTGTAAGTCATGCATGCAAGATGCATCATTAATGACCTATCCGTTACGTTACATCAGCTGATAGCACAAAAACCGGCGAGAACCGGTAACATCTGCCGGCTGAATCAGCGGCACGTGCGGGAAAAAAGAAAAAAATCAAAAGTGTAAACTCCCGCCGACCGTTATAATCGCGCGGCCCACTGGGTGGACTCACGTGGTTCCACGTTCGAATTTTTTGCCCCACAGTGATATATCGGCCAACAGGCCAGCTCTTGATTCCTTTTTCGAAACGTTTGTCACTCAATTTAGGGATATCCGATTTTGATTTAGGAATGGTTCTTAAACAATCGATTAGTTAATGTATGACACCGTAAGATTGTGAACCGTTAGTTTACAATCTAACGTAGGTTAGGTTAGGTTAGTTTATAATCTCCCTACCGTCAGTTTATAATAGGCTACATGACTAATTTTTTTTATGGTATCAATCGATCGGGTTTGTTTTTAGGATCAAATGTCTATATGGGACCATTGGGACCCATTGCATTAAAGTAACACAAAAGTCAGAAATTGTAGTCAAAGTCCGACAGTCGCACTTCACTCGCGAAACGCCCTATACAAAACGGCCAGAGGCCGTGACGTCATCGCCCATCTTGTAGTATGGACAAAACAAGAAAATTGCGTTTTTGTCGGTGAAATATTGCGTTTATGTATATAGTTGCTATACAATATTTTTTTGGATGAAATGTAAGGAATCGAATGGTACCCTTTCTTTTATCGTTTTTGGAAGTTAAAAAAACTTAAATTTTGAAACTTTCATGTCCTGTAATTTTGTAATTTTTAAATATTTTTTTTATTATCCACATTATTGTGATAAATTGCTCGTTCGCTATCTATTTTACTAGATTTTGTTATAAAATTCAACATGTGTCATCATCCCTATTTAACTAGCGAGATTATAAACTGATGAGTGTTTACAATTTTACGGTGACATATATATAACAATCACTTGTTCTTAACTAAAACGTATAATAATTATATTACTCTTTTTTAAGAATCTTGAAATAAAAAGACTAACACAGTAAAAGTTATGTAAAGCTCACAACTATAATTAAGTTAAACAAATAAAGAAGCACTCCCAAGAAATTGTCTCAACAAAATTACAGCGCCGAAAATGGAATAAAAGTCGTAAACCATAATCAAATTGCAATCACAACAATAAATTCGTTTTAATTTCAAGATGGCGACATATTTCTGTGTCATAAATCGGTGCCGAAAAAGAATGTCGATTAAACTGTAGGTACGCGGAATATTCGAGAAAACAAAAAAGCAATTAAAATGGACGATAAACGTAGATTTATGGACAAGTTTGTTAGTAATGTTTATTGCTAGACTGTTAGCACGGCGAAGGAAAGCGTTATTCTTTTGCGAGGCACTTTTTGGCGAGCGCCCATTTGTGTACATGGCTGTTATTATTTACTTAAGAGAATTATCTTTCTGAAACATGAAAGAGCGCTTACTTTAGCTTTCAAGGCGAAATGAAACAAAAAAAAAAATTGTGTAGGTACCTAAATATAAATTTTAGCATGAATTAGTTTCAGAGTTAACACGGATCCTAGAGAGGTAACTGGTTACATAATTAGCTAACAATCCATTGTATAGAATAATCTATAATAATAGTTTTTTCCAGTCATTTCACATGACGACTCCACTTCTTATAAACTTTTAAGAGAAAATAGTTCTTACAAAAAAACCAAAGTTAGACAAGGCAGTTTTCCACCTCCGCTGAGAACTCAAGTTTAAAACTATTTTCTGTTCCTATCTAATTCCTAACTCGGCAACACTTTGCAGAAATACCTAACCTTTTAGCCAGAACTTCAGCTGAAAAGCTTTATTTCATGCGGTAGCGTAATTTACGATTTCAGCTAAATTTCAGTAAAGGTGATTCATCTTTCTTGTGAATCAGTTCTATTTTCTATTTATTGTCGCATTTTTACGAACCTTGTCTCTTGTATAGGCATGTTATTAACCGAAAAGGAATGAAGATTTCCTGGAATTACTTTTTCTAAATTATAAAGGAATCATTTATAATAAACTCAATTTCTAATACTTAAGTCGAATACATAAAATAATTATATACCTACAATTTCTACCAACGGACATTATTCTAAATGTTTTTTTTTCGCTATTGCAATCATTAATATCAGTCCATTGTTTCAATTAAATAAGACTCCTTCATGAACTTCTAAAACGTTACGTAAAGCTTTGTAATAATGATATAAACTTGAACTCAACCAACCAACTGCTACACTGTTATCAAACTTATTATTTAATCTTAATCAACCGAAAAACACCTTTGCCGACAATAGGTAGGTAGCGATCGATAAAAATCCTAAAGGCGGTCCGATTGCGAGCCGCGCGTTCTGATTGGAGGACGGGGCAGCTGCGCCGCACGCGCCGCCGTGGCCGACATGTGATAGGTACAATGTAGAAAAAAAAAGATTTTTTTATCAGTATCGAGCATGTGTCTATTATATTGTAAGACTTGAACGATAGTACAGCTGTCGTTAACCTTAGGAAAATGTCACAGATTAGTGTTGTCTTCGTTTATGGAAACATATTTGTACTTTGGATCTATACTTATCTATGGGCTCCTCTACACGATGGGCCAGCGCTGGCCACTCCAAGGGACGCAGCCATGCGGTAGAATGGGATAGCAATATCACTTGCTCCCTCTAACGCATAAATGCGTCCCTTGGCCTTGGCTTGGAGTGGCCGGCGATGGCCCATCGTGTAGAGGAGCCATATGGGACAAATAGCTTTCATTGTTTTTTTCGAGCAACTTAATTAATATCAACTATATATATATTATATTGCCTATTCGTAGATTTTTGTTATTGGTATCCTTTGCATGTGGATAGTAAAGGGACCCACTGATTACCAGTCCGCCGGACGATATCGGCCTGTCAGAATAAAAACTTGACAGTTCCGAACAACTGACAGGCCGATGCCGTCCAGCGGACTGGTAATCAGTGGACCCCTTTAGATGCATCTTTGGTATATGTTTTTGTTGGCTTTACGTACCTACCTATTTATAATATCCGTATCAAAGAGAATTAAATCACTACGTTTTAAGAGTCGGCACTCTCGAACAAGCCTTAAACCGAACTATGAACGTACATTGTGCCAACACACCAAATACATGTCAATACTACCAACACAAAAAAACAACGCTAGTGCTCGACTCTTCCGGTACCTACTGTTTATCGATATCGATAAATGTGCGATGCGTGCTGCTGTATTTACTGTACTACTTGTAGCAGTACATTTTGAGTATATGGATTAATAAAACAAAAGCAAAATATAAACATAATTTATTTTACATGATAAAGATAATATAAAGATAGTTTATTATTAAAGTATGCCTACTTTAATAATAAACTATCTTTATATTATCTTTATCATGTAAAATAAATTATGTTATTACACTTATGAATTCGCGCGCATTCCTTTTTAATCTGTCTCCGTTTTTATTGAAGGCACTGGATGCTAAATGATTTCCACAAATGAACTTATTTCCATTCAACTTTTGAATAGGTAAATACGCCAAATCCTCATTTCCTGTTAGCGTTGCCCATAATCGACATCTGAAATAAAGGGATTATCGATAAAATGTTCGCACACTATTCGTGTCATAGGTTATACCAAGTTTTTTACTCAAGAAGACATTATTCACTGAATATTTTCGTTTTAATCATGGATTGTACACGACTTATTTGTACGTGTTCAAATCTAAACTGAAACTACACCTTCTCAAGGAACAAACGATCTGCACCTAGCCGACCTACCCTCACCTGTATTTATACCGACCTCTGTGTTATAGAGTTTATATAGATATATGTATCTATTTATGTATTGTCCAAATATTTATAAATAAACATGTCCCGGTTTTATAAATAAATTACAGTGTCAACTGCACATTCTGTTGTATTCTGCTTCGGTTTTGTTTTTATGTTCTGTGTTGTTTTGTGTTTGTTTTAAGTGTCAATGGGTACACTGAAAATCAGCGTCGTAACACAACTCATGTGCTACGACACATGCTGAGTGTTATCCTTTTCTGGAACCCCTCGCAGCACTGTTACTTACCTACTAATTTACCTAGATTTAAGCCTATTTTAGTGTTGTTGTGTATGTGTGTTTCGAATAAATTATCATTCATTCATTCATCCATTCATTCACTTAAACTAATTGGAAATTAGTAACAGTTAACGACTCAAAGTTAAAAATGAAAATATCGCATAAAAACATCAGTTTACCGACCTGTTCGGATCAAGTAGAAATCTGTCCAAAAATACGTCAGTAGTTAGTCTTCTTACACGCCTGACACCACAAACTTCACATTTTCTTAAAGATTTGGCCCCCATTTAAATAACAGCTAAAGTTATTTTGTCTAAAACACAATAAGAAATAAACGCGTATTACCGCGTTCACTACAATTTAATATGATGTTATTGACGTTTTACTACCGATCATACCAACCTAAAGAAAAGTATAATACGTCTATGTTTGAAAGCAAGTATGGTATGTGCTACCAAAAAGAAACAGCAGTCATTTTAATTCGATAAGATTATTTATATGCCTTAAGGCCGTGCATCGAAAAATAACAGGATCTTAGAAAGGTGGCACTGGCTAGCCCCGGAAACAAACAGTAGTGATTTTCGGATATATGTTTCTTGACTATATGATAAGACATTTCGTAGTAGTCGAAACACGAATGCTTAAAATTTTCTCGATAGAAAATAAATCCAAACTTACGTGTTCATTTTTCGGTTTTAGCTTCGTGCAACTAGAAAACACATCCATATCCAGCACAATCCACCTTACAGCAAAGGTTTTCATCTCGTCTTAACTTTCAAAGAACTAAATATTAACTTATTATCCTTTACCGATGGATTTATTAACGATTTTTGATTTTATGAATTCAACAGCGAACGCCCATTTTACGCAGTTCGGTTTCTCTTTCTGTCATGCGTCAAAGTCATAAATGCATCCTTTATGCCAGTAATGTTAGATGGCCGTCGTGCCTCAAAGAGGTAAGACCTATGTCACTTCGCGCAGCGCTCCGAATTACGTAAATTTTTAATATCCAATAAACGTTGAGTCGTAACTCCATTGAGTAGTAACGGAATCGGAGGTAAACCTATGATGGTGCCTTCTTACAGGCCTATACGTTACGCATGTGTGCGTGTTTGCTTAGCTACGTCATGCTACGTCGAAATCTATACTCTTTGTCAGTTACAACGGGTTAGGAAATTTCGACAGATATTGAAATGTATCGGTAGCTGTTTGGTATTTAGCCATCAGAATCTAACCGTAACTTTTTGCTTTATTTTTGTTTGAAAATAAAATATCTATAAGAATATATTTTTTCTTTTTTTCTATTGTAATGATAAAAATAAATCTAGTATGTTTCATGCTCAAATAATTTAAAATAATTGAATAAATATAAAAAACCAATTGATATTATTCGTTTTAATTATTATATTATTAAGTTTGTTTGAATAAAATATTTTATTTCAATAATACGAAAAGTTATTATATTTAAGTACCACTAAAAAAGGTCTCTACTTACAAAAACTCACTTGCACGGGCCGGGGTTCGAACCCGTGACCTCCGGTTTGAAAGTCGCACGCCACTACAATTTCACATAAGTAATTTACAATGACATGATACCGTGGAAAAAGTGAATATTACAATGTACTGTGTTACTATCATTTTATAGTTTATTTTGGCTTGGAGGAGGAATGAGAAAAACGTGCAGAGCGAGAGGATTAAATCTCTCTGTCCCTTTCTTAAAGTAGCCAATCCTAATTATGACATCTGTTTTGATATTAATTCTTTGAACATAATTTGTCGATGTTCTTTTTTATATCATCGAGAAAGATTTTTATTAAAAAAATGTGTTGAATTTATATGTTTTATTTATGTTTTTTTGGCATAAATTTCATTACTTTTGACAAATTTTGATTGTGATGACAAACGATTTGATGTGATGTGTGAAACGAACCATGTGATCAACGATTTATCTAATAAAACTTCATTTAGTCGAAAAAAATAGTTGTCTACTACCGGGTGGAAAAAAATTATGGGCCCTGGAGGGAAAGTGCCTTAAAACCTTAAGTTTGCTCATTTTACTTAAATGAAACATTATTGTTTTTTAAAGAAACAACTGCATTCAAAGATTTTTGAAGTGAAAACTTCTTTAGCGGCGCTAGGCACTTTATGAGGTGGGGAAAAAATGATAAACTCGAGACAGCGTAAGGCGATCATGTGACCGTAAGGTTTAGATGGCATTTAAATCAATAAAGAAAAACTCAATGCCATTACATGAAAAAGGTTATAATCTTGTACGGGCTGAAATACGAGGATCTCACAGTATTATAACTTTATATCACTCAAATATAATTCAATAAAGCTACATCTTGATGAAATCGCTAATAAAAGTGAACTCTAGTATTGGTGAATAAAACTCAAAATATCATGACCAAATATATTTAGACGCGAGGTCTGCAAGGTAACTTTACAATTTCTATTCGAATTTTAAACAATTAACGCTATAAATTTGAATTTCGAATTTTAAACAAGCTCACTGACCAGCAATTTCGGAACCAAAAGTTTTCAATAGAAAGGAGGATGGGTCAATTATACATAGTGCTGCAGACATTTTGGACTAGTCATTGAGTTTTCACTTCTGTCGGCACTCCCGGAATGCAACACGTTGTTTTTTTTTAAATTCGCTTAGTCGCGCCCGGGAATCGAACCTACTTTTTCCACACTGTATAAAAGAACACAAATGCTTTTCTTCTGGTAACTTAAATGTTCTATCTATCTTGGTGATATGTCAATGCAATCAAATAATCTGAAAAAATAATAATAACCCAATTTATGAATTCCGTTCCTTCAGAAAAATGCGAAATGTACGTACAATTTTTAGGGATATCGTACTTTTCCCAGAGACAAATTTAGTTGGCTAAGACACATTTTCACTGATTTGGGGTCTGTACTAAAAATCTAACATAATATGATAAGGACTTAATCGTTTTAAGCTCAAGAGTGAGTTTTCCAAAAGCTTTTTCTAAAAATTATGTCTTTATTAACGTTAGGAGTGCACTGCAGCATGTCAAATGTATGCCAAAATGTCAAGGGAGAGAACAATAAATTAAGTTTAAATTCCACTTCCACTCATCAGCAAAGTGATATAAGTATATCAGCAGTTTAAAGTTATTTTAGATTACAAAATTAGCGCATCAAAAAAATCAAAGTGCATAGAAAAAAAGTCTCCTGAGTCATAATAAAATTGATGTCTCTTGGGTCACCAGAAAAGTCACCAGGGAGAACGATGACCCAAATCACATTTAAAAGAAAATGTAAATTTTGTGTACTACCTACGAACATTTTTCAAAAAACTATGTTTTTATAACATATTAGACCCAGGATAGATCTAATACCTCTTTTCGTACCCCGGATAAAATGGTCGGCGACTAAAAAAGTAACTGAAACGTTACGTTATTAGGTTCACGATGCCGCGTTGTACCCTTGCCTTCGTTGCGATATGTTTGGTAAGTCAGGAGACTTAAAAAATGAGCCATGATTTTGGGACATATAAACAAATATTTTTTTTAATATATATTAATTTTAGCGGACTTTAATAATTTACCAGTTAAATTAGATGTAAATACCTTTTTAGTTAATCGTTAATATGATATATTAGTAGCAGTAAAACACTTTATTGTACAAAAAGACACATAAAACATGAAAAAACACACATCCTTCGTATATGGTAGAATATATTTTTCACACTTATAAGTAAAAACCAAAACCGATACGCGATTGGGATACGCTCTTTTTGTATGGGATAAAAAAAAAATCTCCTGGGTCACCAAGAAAAATCGACATATTAAAATAATTCAGTTCGTTTTTAAGTTATAGTCAGATTGACTTTTTGGTTATTTGAGATAAATTACAATAACGCTTAGATTTGAAAAACATGATTTTCTATTTTGTTGCGATCGACCCGGGTAATAAAAATACGGCGAATTTGAACTTTTGTTTGTTGTCGTTGTAAAATGTATTAAAAAATAATGTAGGCACCCCTGACAATTGAAATTCAAAATTATCCAGAAAAAGCGGCCAAGTGCGAGTCGGACTCGCCCATGAAGGGTTCCGTATTTAGGGGATTTATGACGTATTAAAAAAAAACTACTTACTAGATCTTGTTCAAACCAATTTTCGGTGGAAGTTTGCATGGTAATGTACATCATATATTTTTTTTAGTTTTAACATTCTCTTATTTTAGAAGTTACAGGGGGGGACACACACACATTTTACCACTTTGGAAGTGTCTCTTGAGTTTCAGTTGTTCTAAGTATGGGAAACCCCCAAAAAAAAATTTTTTTTTTTCTATTTTTGTGTGAAAATATAATGCGGTTCACAGAATACATCTACTTACCAAGTTTCAACAGTATAGTTCTTATAGTTTCTGAAAAAAGTGACTGTGACATACGGACGGACAGACGGACAGACAGACAGACAGAAATGACGAATCTATAAGGGTTCCGTTTTTTGCCATTTGGCTACAGAACCCTAAAAATGAGTGTTTCAAAAAGGCACCCTGTATTCCTTACATACCTAAATAATCTCTTATTCAATAAAACATATAATTACTAAACACTGTGATTTATTTCAAATAAATGCAAATCGATCGGATAAAAGATATTAATACCTACCTATACAACAATGAATACGAGTACAGTCAGCTGCAATAATATGTTACACACCGAAGGCCGTTTTGCGGTAGATCATGTTAGATCTTATTGGTAGAGCCATAAGAGCGTGTCACATATTTTTGCGGCCGTCGAAGAGTAACATATTATTGCAGGTGACTGTACCTATGAAAAATTCGAGGGTTAAAAAGCATTTCAACCAAAGCATTTATAATAATAACGACCATGGACGCCTGCAACCCCAGGGTTATTGTAACCCCATAACAATAAGGTTGAAATTTGCATTTAGTGACCGCAAAGTCAGGTGAGCGTAATCAAGTAAATCTGTTTTCATCATATTTTATCAAAAATAATCTCTTTTCTGTTCTTGTGCTATTTTCTTATTATCAATACTCTTAACTTATATGCTATATACGCTGCTGCTTCTATGATGTTAACATCTTCCAAAACAACAATAAATATGCAGGTTTATGAATTAATTATTTTATGGTTTGCTATTATGAACAAGTAACAACGCCATCTGTTTCAATTTTTTCCGAATTTAAGTTTCTGGCCGACCGCAGCGACCGCGTATAATGGTAGTTAACTTCTGTAACGTTAGATGGTGCTAAAAGGTCACACAAACTTCACGTGCGGCGCGAAGCGTTTCCATGTGTGCGTGTTAGCGGGGAGGGAAGAACTAGCGGGCGTGGTTTACGAAGCGCCAGACGCGGCTGCAGTAGGCCCTTAACGTTGGTAACAAGTACGTTCCTAAGTTAACATACTATGGCGTGTCGATGGGCTGATCCGTATAGTAAAATCATCGACAACTGTTGCGGACGCGTGCGCAAATGAGGGCGACATGTGATAGATACAATATAGTTAAAAAAATTAGAAGCATATGTCTATTATCAGTGGGTTCAAGTTGACATTTCAGCTGTCTCTTTAAATTTAAATTGTACATTTTGCAAAATGAAACGCTTCGAAATAAAATAAAAATGTGAGCCTCTTTTAGGAATTAAATTACTTACTAAAGTCGAAGCTTTTTAAGAAAAATAATAAGAAATAAACGGTTCCTATAAACCAACACTTATTTCATTAAGTAAGCTGTTATTTCCCAAATACAATTTGATACGTTACTTTAAACCATATTTTAATTCAACAAGTTGGCTCAAATATTGGCCGATCATTCGTATTTGAGTAGAGTAATGAATGTAGTCACAGATAACGAAAGATAAACGCCAGGTGTCAAAGATCATAGACTTAATGGCCGCACCAGGCCTTTGAGAAATGGATTAAAAGCATAGAGGGCAGGAAATGTTGTGTTTTCCATGTTTTTAAATAAAATTAATTGTATCAGAGCGAAAATCAGAATTTATAATAAACATTATAGTTTACTGTCCAGAATTCCTGAATCTAATTTTTATTAGGTATACTTAATATTTGGGTGACTGATAACAGTCGGCTAAAAAAAAACCTTAGCTACATCTATTTTTCCTCTTTGTATGACGCTATATCGTAATTTTTGTCAAATTTCTTCAACATAATTTTTTACATAGGTATACTGGGTAGCCATTTTATTAAAAAAGTAAACAATTGATTTACAAATATATTTATTTATTTACATCCGACCAATATTTGTTCATCTAGGATGTGGCGTACTCTGCGGTTTTTCTAATTGAACTCATCTTAAAACCCTTTATCAATTACCTCCACATTTTCGGATTAACTTAATACAATTCTCGTTCGCAAGATGATTTGTAATTAGGTGAGCTAAGTAAAGGTGTTACGGAGGGGGTTGCCTCCCTCTAAGCTTTACGGTGCCTGTTTTAAAACTAATTTGCTAAACTTCCTTCGTAGCCGTTAAGTTATAATCGTAAATTAAGTGGAGTACCGACGCTTTTTTCTTCGGAGGAAAATTTACGACGAAATACTGGCTGTTTGTTCAGCCGTTTGAATTGTGAAAAAGAAAAGTTCTGAATTTGAAAAAAGAATCACATTCTTTCCTTGCTGTTATGAGTCGCTAGGCGTCTTTACTGAATGTACATATTTTTTAAACCCAAATACAATAAAAGGAGACAGATAATGGAGTAGATTCGAAAGAGCAGCACGAACGATCTTTTTCACGGGATATTAACTCAGCGGTTATGTTTTTTATTACGATTTTATGGTAACGAGTGTCTTTGTTTTGAATTTCGATTTTGTATATATTAAAAGATGACGACTTATTCCTAGTTGTAAAAAATTGGATACCACGTTGCGGCAAATATATACGTCTGATTATGAAAAATCTCAATAGCAGGTATAGTAGATCTGGCGAGTGAATTCGACTCAGGGCATATATTGTATATACTTAGGTATGTGAAAATAGGATTTAGTGCTACTTATGCGCTGGCAATTTTAAAACTTACTTGTAAAATACGTAATAAATAAATACGTACCGAGTATATATAGCGATCTCTTTTCGACTTTACCTTGAACTAGACTGGGTAATAAAATTTGACATAAGTATAACAGTGATTGTATCATACAACTGATATGCCGTGCCGAAAAGCATATTGAAATACTTTAAGCAATTGTACTTCCTGGTCTGTAACTATACTTGGAAATCGAATAACAAATGCAAATCTTCCGTTGAATAAGTCATACCGCACTTGCGTCATCCAGAAGTTTTTCTTCGAGATATCACATCTACATTGAATGAAACATGACCGACCGGAAAAATGATCGTAAATTGTGAATGAATTTTAAGTGCCATGGTCTGGATATAAAATGTATACGACATTTGCTAAACGTTGCCTTGCCCACGTGGGCGGCAGATTTTGTGACGATCAAATCAGTCTTGCCAGGAAATAAAATTATTGAAATCTTTCTATTATTACCTCGAGACCTTGTATGATACAGGGTCTTAATTTTTCTTTACTATACTTAATATTATTTCTTTTATATGTAAGTACTGTAAGTAGGTCGCGCAATTTGGCCGCGCCATTTTGTGACATGATGCGATCTATGTCTGTCATGTTACAGCGATTTCTCTTTTTAATCGACTTTAAAAATAAATTAGATCAAACGGGCTTTACATTTCGCAGTGTTTTTTTTTCAAGTATGAATTCATTTGATGCATAATGTCGGCCGCTAGTTGAAATCAATTCAGTTACCAAAAATGTTTTTAACTACTTAAGTTACGAGTACATTTCTATTTCTGTCGCGGTTCCTTATACCAAAAATTATTTTTAACTTTTATAAAAGTGGTTGTCTCTTCTTTTAAATTGTAATAACGAAATATGTGTTTGTCCAGCTAAAACAAAACTTTGTCGAGCTAAACGAGACAAAATGTAACAGAGGTTTGTAAGAGGTTATTTATTTATTTATATGAGCCTAGAGTGTTCCACTGCTGGTTAAAGGCCTCCGCCCTTTCCACGTATCCCGGTCTTGACCCGCTCCCACCACTTCCTGTCAAAGGCGTCAAGGTCATCTCGCCAACGCCGCGCGCCGTCGAGGTTTGCCGCGACCCCAGGTTTGATTTGAGGTTGCTAAGTTTTATAAATAACGGGTTAAGACTAGATTGTGGCTATTGTAGTATTTAGAATAAGTAACTAACCTTCTTCTCGGTGAGTTTCTCACAGCGCCGCTGCTTGCATATCTGGTGGCTCTTGTCGTTGCGGCACGGCGCGCAGTCGCCGCAGTTGTCCTTGCGCTGGCAACCGATGCATTCGCCGCATCGTTTGCGCTTCTTCTTTGTCTGTGGATAAGTAATCCTTATTATTCATGTGTGTAAAGACTAAATTGACGTAACGATAAGAGTTTTACCGCATTTGTATCGGCCGAAACGGATTGAACAGAGCTTCAAACATCTTACCGGCTGCCTTGCATCATACGAAGAGAAACGAATGACGTTTGTTAGTACATACTTTTATTAGACGTTCATTACATAAACCTACCTGTTTTGTAGAGAATCACCGTTTATTTAAGGCAGGCAATGTTGGGCATGATAAAAATGTCGAGGAAGTTGACGGTAGTCAAATATTAATTAGCCTAATCACACAAAACAACGTAACGTACATAACATAATAGAAAAAAATCAGTAGATAGTGATTGTTATAGGAACTTTGATCGACATTTTGTCCTAAATTTCAAAACAAATACAGGTACCGAATATTACCTTACAATTTGGCTATTCTTAACAATTAATATTCGCGTAAGGAAATCTCCTAATTTGTGTTTTACCCCAATTTCGAACTGCTCACGTAAGGAAGTTTGTGAATTTAGAATTTAGGCTCCACATAATGGACACTGTGACCCAAGGTAACTCATTGACGTCGCAATCATTTAAGACGTTGCATAACATTGAGACAGAACACTGCCATGCAATTAATTAATGTAACCACCCTCCCTACCTGATTCTGTAAATTATTTCTTATTATTACTTAAATCATTGCGCAATGCTGAAACATGTCAATGCAAAAATAGCCAATTTAATAACACTTTGGGTGGTATTCCGTATAAAATATGTAACGTAATGTAATGATCAAATTAATTCAAGTATCATAAAAAATCCACAACAGCTGTGGAGCGTGCGCCGCCATTTTGCACAATTTCATTCCAAATGAGTCGGTTATCTTCGGGCGCAATCGGGGCCGATCATACCGCCGAACAGCTGACGATCAACGAATACCGTTTGTTTTAAATTTGAAACAACAGCGCGTAAACAACGATAAGAATACTAATCAAAGATTATCACGAAAGTAAATACAGCTTGTTGTTAAGATTAAAATACTGCTTTGTTATTGTTATGCTGCGATGTCATCGAAAAACTGTTTATTGTATTCGAATTCGAAAGGCAGTGACAAAAATATTTGAAAATTTCATGCAAATAGCGTGTCGCGAATTTACGCGATTCCCAATAAAAGGTGAGTGACAACCTTTAGCATGATATTTTGACGTTGGTAACACTAAATAGACAAAGTTGGCGGGAGATAGAAAAATACTTGACATTATAATTGACAGAGTTAGCGAGGAACGCGTTCTAAGCTGCTTTTAATAATATATCGATGATTAAGAACCTGTAATGGCTGTTAGAGAGTGTGTAAGAGTTTAACCAGAAGATCGCCCCCTGGTGAGTGTTTATATTTCATTATGACGAGAGAAATACGTTGAGAGGTTATGTAAAAGTAAGAACACTAGATATGGTGGAACGGGAAGGTCTATTGGGGAAGGTGGTAGGACCTCCAGGGACCTGCGGGTCCCACAGAATAGGTGAGAGTAGAGAAATTGTGGTGGCAATGGGTCTGATCAATATAGAGAGAAATTTACCACGGAGCGTGGCTCTCATCAGACTCATGGTGCCATCTACAACTCTCACCGATTGTAATTAGTAAGCTCTGGAAAGCTATCAACCCCTCAACGTACGTCACTCGACTTCTTGTCGCTTATATGTAAACTAGGAAAATGAGGAAACAAGAAATATGACAATATATTATGTGTAATCATAATAATCATATACATATTATATTACAAGTGGCGACAAAATGGTGTAGAATGCTGGGATATTGTTTTGCAATTACGTATAGAGTAAAGTATATGAAATTGGAATCTGATTTACCAATCTAAGAACTCAGAATTTCAGTAGTAACATTGTGTCCTTGTAGAGGATACCTATACTAAAGTATTAATCTATAACTAAGAGCCTTGTATTAGGCATAGAAAAGAACTGATGATTTAGATAAAGAGTGTATGCCAAAGTATGTGCAATTATTAAGAGCCTTGTATTAGGTACCTTTGATGTATTAGAGAAGAGTCCCGCTGGTGGGCATGCTAATGTATTTGCAATTAAGAACCTTGTAATAGGCATAGTAACATTGATGAGTCTTCATAGAGTAGAGGACAAGTATTAGAAAAGAACCTTGTAATAGGTATTGTTGAAGTGTTTTGAGTCCTCAAAGAGTAGAGGTCATACTATTGTGAAAGAACCTTGTAATAGGTACTGTTGAAGTGTTTTGAGTCCTCAAAGAGTAGAGGTCATACTATTGTGAAAGAACCTTGTAATAGGTACTGTTGAAGTGTTTTGAGTCCTCAAAGAGTAGAGGTCATACTATTGTGAAAGAACCTTGTAATAGGTACTGTTGAAGTGTTTTGAGTCCTCAAAGAGTAGAGGTCATACTATTGTGAAAGAACCTTGTAATAGGAACTGTTGAGGTATTATGAGTCCTCGAAGAGTAGAGGGCATACTATTGAAAAAGAACCTTGTAGTAGGTACTGCTGAGTTAACAGCATTTATGAGTCCTCAGAGAATAGAGGTCATACTATAGAAAATGAACCTTTAAAGGTACTAATTAATTATTATGAGCCTTCGTAGAGCAGAAGGCATGGTGTTGAATAAGAACCTTGTATTAGGTACCGCAAAAATATTAGCATGAACAAGTCCTAGTAAAGGGTATAAAAATAGATTTATTAAAATATTAATTCTTTAGATGTTGCAACCAAATGTATGTAACAAAATGAGATTAAAATGTCAAGTACTCCCAGCTTTGAATCGAGCAAAACGTCAATCAGCTAAAGGTTTTAACCAATAAAGATAAGTGTATGGTTATATATCTCTCTCTCTCTCAGACATGGGTACTCCAATATTTTCAGCCAAAAATTGTATTGTAATTCTTCTTCCGGAAGTTTACCTGGTAGAATTTGTGTGTCCAGATTTATTAAGGTATAGAAGCATAAATAAAAACGGTATACTTGTGTTTTATTTCGTTTTAAGTACTTTTAAGTATCTATCGATTGACTATCAATCGATAGTCGATAATCGATTGATTATTATAGCGCCGTTACCTTGTAAATAAGGCAACACTGAAAATTCAATAATCGATTAAATCGATTCACTAATCGATAATGAAGTTTGTAGTGGCAACACTAGAAGGATTGTTGTCTATGCACAGTTTCTAAAATGTCAAACTAAGATCGCTTCTCTCATTGGTTAAAATGAACGAAGAATTTTCTTAGTGGATGCTATCTACTTTGAGTTCTATCGGAATATGATCGGAATACCCAGAATGTAATAGCAAACGAACTCTTGCGACTACCTGTTTGTTTGTTTTGCAAAGTAAAAGAAAAAATATGCCTTTACCGCCATTACCGGTAACGTTCTGTAAGTTTTGAGCGAGTTTATGTGAGTAAAACTGTGTTAAAAGTTCGTGGAAGAGGAATCTGCAATAAGGAAGTGGAATACGATAATAATACAAAGGTCGGAAGCCGACACATTGGCATTTGTTGTAAATATTGCCGTTAAGAAACCTCACGAAGGTACGTAGCGAAAAGTTTGTTTATTATGATGTTAGAAGTTGTAATTAGAACTTGAGAAGAAGTATTTTACTACTTCCGTGTCAGTCTTAATATTGTCAGTCAAGTCTCGTGCACAAAATAGGTACACGAGATATGAAATAGTAACTTTTAAATAAAGAATGCAAACTTTAAAGCGTACACCTCACTGTAGGTACATACTTGATACCGCCATTTTTTCTTTGCGTTATTTACAGGTTAATGCAACAATAAATAATGATGAATGGATGTTAGGCGAAGAAATTTAGTAAAATGGAGCAATTTTTGCGAGAAAGATTAACATTAAGACGAGAAAAGCTAGAAGAAGATGTAAAAAGCTCGGAAGAGTTAATATCGTTATTTAAAACAGGTAACGCGATCTCAGAACAAGATGTTACGAGACTACGACTAAAGCTAAAACAATCCTTAAGTAACATCCAAAATGATGTGGACAATTACATCAAAACAAACTCGGAGGACACAGAAGTGCTGCGTATATGTCTCAAGCAACAAGTTAAAGCCGAAGACCAATTAATTGAACTTGATTTATTAAATTCACAAGAAATCAAAAACACAACAACTGTAAAGCTTCCAAAATTAGAACTAATGAAGTTTAATGGAGACATTCTAAAGTGGACAGAGTTCTGGGACCGGTTCAGAGCAAACGTCCATTCCCAGAATCTGAAGGATTCGGAAAAATTAGCTTATCTGCTCAGCTTAGTTCAAGAAGACGCGAGGGACGCCATTCAAGGCCTAGCAATAACGAACTCGAATTACCAAGTAGCGGTTACGACCCTACAAAACCGATATGGTAATGAACAAAAGGTAATTGACTCTCATTACGAGGCTCTCAATAAGATCAATCGCTGTGAATATACCTCAGAAGATTGCAGAAAAACTTTAAATAGTATTGAAACCCATTTAAGAGTACTGTCATCTTTAGGCGAGAATATTGAAAGTAATTTCTTAAGAAGCCTCATTATCGATAAATTCCCGGAAAAGGTAATATATGAATTGAACTTGCTCTCAGCCAACGATCAAACCATAATGAGTATAAGAAGTACTTTGGATGCCATTGTGGTAGCATTAGAAAAGTCCAAGGTAAAGGAACCCGTTCAAAAAGAAACACCTGCTGCTACTACGGATGCATTCATCTCAATTGATAGTAGACCTAAATATCACAAAGGGAAGAGGATATCAGGCTTCACACCACATAATAAACTGTCGCTTCAGCCGCGAAACTACAACAAGAGAAGAAATGCTAATCCTGTGACTGATAAAGGTGCGAAGAAACCTAAATTAAGTTGTATTTTTTGCACTGGACCACACTTTAATGACGAGTGCACCTCGGTAAAGACAATAGAAGACAGGAAAAAGAACTTAGTGAACCGATGTTACGGTTGCTTAAAGAAAGGGCATCGGGCACCCGAATGTAAGAGACACAAGCAGTGTTTCCACTGTAAAGGCAAGCATAATCGTGCCCTATGCCCAAAGCGAGAACCTGCAGGTAAGAAACCCCCATGGGATCCATCAACATGGTACTTGCTGGGTCAGTGTTTAAAAAAGAAATCTTTTTTGCAGACTGCAACAGTGCAGGTGACTCACAAAAACAAAAGACTAACATGTAGACTGCTTCTTGACTGTGGAAGTCAAAGAAGCTATATTACTACCGGATTGGCAAAAAACCTGGATTTGACTTCAAATAATGTGGACTCCTTACTAATCTTTACCTTTGGAGCAGAGAAACCTACTGAGACCTTGAGCCCTTGCACGGATATTGTAATTAACACAAAACGAGGAATAGAAAGAAATATCCATGTTAACATTGTCCCTCGTATTACTAATTAGATACCCGTACAAAATATTCCTGAGACAAACCTAGTTGATATAATGGCAGACAGTGGCTCACAAGGAAGTGAAGTAATAAATGTGCTCATTGGTAATGATTATTACTTTTCCTTCATTAGGAATAGTATTATCCAAATTGATAGTGATCTATACCTAGTAGACACAGACTTCGGATGGGTGATATCTGGTCGCCTCAGTACTGATAATCAAGAAGACGACAATACTTTGACAGTTGTAACCTACCATCAAAGCAATAGAGGCTGTAAGTGTTTTACAGAACCTGATCTACCTTTAAGACAGTCCGATGTGAAATTCCTTTGGAGTTTGGAGAATATTGGAATAACTGATTTGGTAAAGGCCACCAGAGAGGAAAGTGCAGTTCAACACTTTAATGACACTGTTGTGTATCAAGGAGGTCGTTATTATGTAAAATGGCCATGGACAACATATCCACCAGATGTGCCTACTAACTATGGCCTAGCATATGGCAGGCTCAAGGGATTAGTGCAACGACTGGATAAGCCTACACTACAAGAATATAATGAGATACTCATGGAACAACTTAAGGCTGAGATAATAGAAGTTGTTCAAGTAGACTCAAATGTGCAATGCCAGACTGTGCCTCCAGTTAACTACCTTCCGCATCACATTATCAAGCAGAGTGCCAAGCGTGGGCGCATAGTGTATGATGGTTCAGCAAGATTAAAAGATCAGCAAAGCCTTAATGAATGCTTATATAGAGGACCTTGCATGCTTCAAGATCTGACGGCTCTGCTCTTGAACTTTAGAGTTTATAAAATAGGTATTATAGCAGACGTCGAGAAGGCTTTCTTGCAAATAGGCCTACAGGAAGAAGACCGAGATGTGACAAGGTTCTTATGGCTGAAGGATATTAACAAACCATTGTCCGATGAAAACATACTACACCTAAGATTTTGCAGAATGCCTTTCGGTATTATTTCAAGTCCTTTCTTACTGACGGCTACCATACGTTACCACATTTCACAGAAAGATAGCGAGTTGCTAAAAAAGGTAGCGAACAAGTGTTATGTTGATAATGTTGTGACTGGCACTAACACTTCAGAAGAGGCTGTCCAATTATATGATGAAACCAGAAAAACATTTGAAGAACTCTCAATGAACCTAAGAGATTGGACATCAAATGATGAATCTTTTACAGTCTACTCAGACTGTACCTGAACAATATAGAGCAAAAGAGACAAACGAAATAAAAGTTCTAGGCCTGCTGTGGAATAAAAAAGAAGATGTGCTTACATTGAACATAAATAAAGAAGTTTTTACCGATGGACCCTCAGAAGAAGTGACAAAAAGGGAAGTCCTAAGAATATTGGCATCAGTATATGATCCATGTGGCATAGTCTCTCCATTACTCGTGCCAATCAAACTGTTTCTACAGGAATTATGGAGAAATGACTATAAATGGGACTCGCCACTGTCACAGGAACTATTACAAAAGTGGAAGAAAATTGAAAGTAACCTAGGGGATATAAAAGAGGTTAAAATACCACGATATGTTGAAGCCAATGTTAGTGAAGGATCTGAAAATGAATTACATTGCTTTGCAGACGCTGCTAAAGACTCTTACGCAGCAGTAGTATATTTAAGATCAAGCAATGGTTCCGAAGTAAAGACATCCTTTTTATCATCTAAAAGTAGAGTTGCACCATTGGAAAAGAAAAATAAAAATGGGAAGAAGAATGAAAGAAAACTCACTATTCCACAACTGGAATTACTCGGATGTGTAATCGGAAACCGTTTATTGACATACCTGAAAGAGACCATAGAGTTACCCATTGATAGACAATACTTATGGACAGACAGCTTAGTGGTTCTCAACTGGATTCACTCGAATAAGCTTCTACCACCTTTCATAGCCAACAGAATAGAAGAGATAAAGAGAAATGTTGGACTAGAGACATGCTATGTAAATACGAAAGAGAATCCAGCTGATATTGCAACCCGACCTGAGCTCTGGATGCAGAAGAAAAATGTATGGCTAGAAGGACCATCTTTCTTAGCTAAAAGAAAGGATGAATGGCCGAAAGATATCCACCTCGCTAGCCACCAAAACCTAGCTTCCTTTCCTGCTGTAGTGGAGGGTCTGAAGGAACAGTCTTCAAATAATGACATGTCTGTAGAACCTTCAGATAATGACATACAGGTGGAACTTTCACAGAATTACATACCTGTGGAACCTGTTAATGATGATGATCCAAGGCCCAACCAGTGTGAAGTAAGATCTCAGGTTCAGGAGATAAAAAACCTGCAACAAAGATTCTTTCCCGATGAAATAAAAGGCAAAATGACGAACCTTAGTAGAAGTCTTGGACTATTTACAGATGTTGACGGACTATTGAGATGCAAGGGAAGAATGATGCATGCTAATTGGTCATACGACATGAGGTATCCGATTCTATTACCTAGAGACTGCGAATTCACAAAGAAAGTGGTACAAGAAATACATGAGAAGAATTACCATGTAGGAGCACCTCATACTCTCGACCTAGTTCGTCAACAATTCTGGATTCCAAAAGGAAGACCGGTAGTGGAGAAAATACTAAGAAAATGTACTCAATGTGTCAAGCATGGTGGTGGCCCGTACCCACTGCCTACAACACCGGCCTTACCAGCAGAACGTGCCAATTATAGCACACCGTTCACTTATACTGGAATTGATTATTTTGGACTTGTCTATGTAGATACAGAGAATGGACAGCAAAAGAGATGGATATGTCTTATGACATGCTTAGCAGTGAGAGCCATACACATGGAAGTCGTTAAGAACTTAACTACAGATGAGTGTCTTATGGCTCTGAGGAGGTTTATGGCTACAAGAGGTGTACCAGTAGCAATAGTTTCCGACAATGCACTGTACTTTAAATTGAGCTCTGAAATCCTTAAGAGTGAACACTGCGTCAAGAATAATATCAAATGGAAGTTTATTCCCCAACTAGCGCCATGGCATGGTGCATTTTATGAAAGACTAGTGGGGTTAGTGAAGCATTGTATGAAGAGAACCTTGGAGAAACTGTTACTTAATGACACACAACTTCTTACTGTCATTAAAGAAATTGAGGCTGTTGTTAACAGTCGGCCTTTGACACGAGTAGGCCCTGACATGGATATAGTTCTTAGACCATGTGACTTTTTATCTCTAGGACGTTGTCTAAATTTGGAGATCTCAGAGAATTATAAACCTGACCAAGCTGACACTCAAGTGAAACAGAACGTCTTAGACAGTTGGAAAAGAGGTCAGAACATGTTGAACCATTTCAAGAACATGTTTATAAACCAATATTTGATGAGCCTAAGAGAAAGGTATCAACACAGTCACAAGCAACCAAGAGTAAAATCACACAAAGAGCCAAATGTTGGTGATCTAGTTCAGATTAAAGGCGAAACTAGCAACAGAAACAACTGGAAGGTTGGCAAGATTGTCCAATTGATAAGAAGTTCTGATGGATACTGTAGAGTAGCACAAGTTAAAGTAGGAGACAGTATCTTCAAACGGTCGATTGGACACCTATAACCTTTAGAATTGGAACATTCACCTTCGGCACAGGGACATGTTGAAACTGTTGAGTCAAGAGAACCTCAAGACAGAGTTCAAAGATGTATACCAAGTGAGTCCGACACAAGTCAAACGATTGAAATACCAGAGGCAAATGAGCAAATTGAGATTGTAAAGGAGAGTCAAGGAAGTTCAGAGGTAATACCTATCCAATCTATAGAAGAAGAGAGAGGGATTAATGATGATTGTCTTAATGAAAGAGTATCCACAACACCCTTACAAACATTACAAGGAGAAACTGATGAGATTTCTCACCCAGTGGAAGATGTAAGCCATGAGACCGAGATAGTCATGCAAGATGAAAGTCAGCCACGAGAGGAGGTAGTGAGACGAGCCGCAGCGATACGAGCAAGAGAAAAGATCGCAGAGTGGACTCGTCAACTTTTCGCTATTCTATAAACAAGCCTCGTTATTAGGAGTGTCGCGAATTTACGCGATTCCCAATAAAAGGTGAGTGACAACCTTTAGCATGATATTTTGACGTTGGTAACACTAAATAGACAAAGTTGGCGGGAGATAGAAAAATACTTGACATTATAATTGACAGAGTTAGCGAGGAACGCGTTCTAAGCTGCTTTTAATAATATATCGATGATTAAGAACCTGTAATGGCTGTTAGAGAGTGTGTAAGAGTTTAACCAGAAGATCGCCCCCTGGTGAGTGTTTATATTTCATTATGACGAGAGAAATACGTTGAGAGGTTATGTAAAAGTAAGAACACTAGATATGGTGGAACGGGAAGGTCTATTGGGGAAGGTGGTAGGACCTCCAGGGACCTGCGGGTCCCACAGAATAGGTGAGAGTAGAGAAATTGTGGTGGCAATGGGTCTGATCAATATAGAGAGAAATTTACCACGGAGCGTGGCTCTCATCAGACTCATGGTGCCATCTACAACTCTCACCGATTGTAATTAGTAAGCTCTGGAAAGCTATCAACCCCTCAACGTACGTCACTCGACTTCTTGTCGCTTATATGTAAACTAGGAAAATGAGGAAACAAGAAATATGACAATATATTATGTGTAATCATAATAATCATATACATATTATATTACAAGTGGCGACATAGCGATCATCGATTAATAATTGCGATATCACTAGCCATCAAAAACTACATGGAACCAGTTGTGGCCAGTTAATGTTTGATTTTTTCAAAGTGAATAAATGAAAAGTAAATCAACTGAATTTAGCGAACTGCTGTCAAAATATCAAAAAACGGCGTTGACAGCTGTCATCGCATGACAAACTCGAATTTAGTAATGTACGCATAGATAACGCCAATTAATAAATTATGGTGCCCGATTCGACAGAAATAGAATCAATAATCTAAAATTTAATTGAAATGCATATCATCTTATATTAACCACCATCTAGTCGAATTGGTAGTATGTTGGCTAAGCTTATCCACATTTTCATGCGAATAAGTTAAATATGTAAAGTATAACTCTATTAGAATAAAACGAAAAGGAATGAGATGCCGTAAATGGCGTAAATGTTCAGCGTCGAGGAACAGGGTTTTCCCGCTTATTCATCCGGTGTGTAATGTGGGGGCGTGCCGTTGCCGCGATTAAATAGACGCGTGTGTATCTCCACCGCACTTTTAACCCTTTTATCAAGAATCACAAACTCGCTAATAAGAAAAATCTGAGGGTCAAAACTGTTTAGTCTTAGAGGGTTGCACCAAACCTTCTATCACCGTTAAAGCGTTCGCAAATTTTTATTGTATGGCAAGTTTCACAGTTGACGTTGATCAGTTCGCTAATTGTGGGTGGTGCATCTGACCCTTAGTATCACAAATTTAGTGTACTTAATGATTGCCTTAAATCACGAAATTTGCTAAAGATTGCATTAGATTTCTATGAATGCATATCAAATACCTGTAGGTTTGCTAAAGGCATTGCTACTTATACAAAGCAAATTATCGTTGGTTACAAACTTAAGCGATGAGAAAGAGCTTGTAAATATTATCGAGCTTACAGAAATCGATGCATTCACTTTCAAAATTTAAAAGAGACATGAAAAAGGCCGCAAAAACTCGACCGGTCGATACGTTAATGATTACATTTCTCTGGAGACACGAAGCTTTTAAAAGCTCCTAATTATCATATTAGCCGAATTGGCTTGATTAAAAGCTTTTAAATATAATAATTACACCGACTGATGTTGCATGACTAAGAGTTTTATTAAAATAATTAGACTTTTCAGAAATGGCGTGCGAATAATGAGCTTACAACTGTCAAAACATACACTCACGCAATGAAAATATATGCATTTTTGAATATTATTAGTTTTCCCATTTTGTTTGACTTTATTTAAATAGCCATCATTTGGTTTCAGTGACTTAAACAAGCTAGTTTTAGTTTCGTGTTTTGTTTGTGTTTTTTTTTTCATATTATGTATTGTCTGTGCTTACGAATAAATTCTATTCTATTATATTCTATTCTAGTGGGAATCGAAAGTTTTTATAATGCATTTAATACCGTGCGTTACCGTGGGGCTTAGTCAATTTGTGTAAAATGTCCTCTAATATTTATTTATTTATTTATTTATTTATTTAATAGTTTTTGTAGCTTTCATTACTGATTATAAAGTAAATCAGTAAATTTCAATCTTGAAAATTGAAATGTACCATATGCTTGAGATAAACCTCTGTCACTTAGGTACCTACGAACAGACAGACCTGCATTAGGTATAAAAAAACACATTCAAAGTAGTGACTAACTTCTACCCCATATGCGCCACCCTTTTAACAAGTCATGGCATTTAATTACTCTGATATTGCAATACTGGCATTCAACTTAAAACTCACTTGGACTGTCTGTCATTCATAATCTAGCTTATTGAGTGCGTTTGAGTGCAATTGAGTGCGATGTAATGTGCAGATACAGGAAGACTAGTCATTTTTATGTATTGACATATTAATTAATGTACCTACCTAAGGTGAATTTATGAAGTCATACAATGTACAAAGTATGTTCTTATTTCATAACGTCAATTCACACATTTTATCGATGACCTAAATTTTAGTAAACATTTACTAAACTAATTTTCAATTACTAAATCAGCACCCAATGTATGTACTTATACAGTAGGGATACATTGGGTGCTGATTAAGAATAAATATTGGTTGCCCGGTGGCTTACGTGCATGTAAGAGTTGAGCTGGGTGATCAAGGGCAACCAAAATTTTCTATTTATTTAATATTATGTTAATGTCACAGACGAGAATAGACCTTTATAAATAACTTTGCAATTGAATTTTATCTTCTATATGTCAAATACCCGCTGCAGTTGAGTAAGTTCACTACCATTTAACCTAACATCTGAAATAGAGTGAAGCAAAAACCATAGGCAATGATAATTAGTCCCTATTGTACAAGGCAGCTGGCTCAAGCAAGGTGTTCGTTATTAGACTAGGAAATGCTGACATTTCTACGGAATGCCGTCTCTACAGGGCTGCTACACAAAACGCACCAGCTTAAGTCTAGTGTAACTCTGGCCTCGGGATTTGTAATAATTATAAGCAGGGGTCGGACAAAAAGTGCGGATGACGTAAAAATGACGTAATCTTGCACACAGGATGATGTTTGAGTTTGTATTTAAACTTCCGTGTGACATGTAGTAACAAAGTAGTATTAATGAAGTACCTGACAAAATAATCGTAAATAAATCCATGGAATTAATAATACAGGTGGTAGGGTGATGTAGTGAATAAAATAAATTTCACGAAACTTGCCACAATATTCGAGTAAAGATGACATTTTAGAGCGTTTTCTTATACATTAGTAAATATAAATTTTAGCTAAATATAATCGTGAAGATACAATAGCTAAACAATAACGAAGTCAATTTATTGTTCATCTGATTGACAATTTGACAATGTGTCAGTCAAAAACGTACTTACTCATTTCAAGTGGCGATATCGTTTAATAAAGAGGTTGATAAATTATAAGTGATAATTGTTTATGAAAATCAAAAATACTATTTGAAATCATCCTATAAGTGGTTTGACGTCATCCGCACTTTTTGTCCGACCCCTGATTATAAGCAATCGGGGATCTTATTACGTTGGACAAACTAAGCTGGTTGGTAGCTATAGGAACACAAACTTAGCACTTAGACTAAGCATTTTTCTCATCCTTATGAGCTACGAGAAAAATGCAAGTAGCAAGAGCGCTCCCACAAGAAAAGTCGAAATAATGCTAAATTGATGATATTCCTCCATGACATTCAGAACTTTACTATCATTATTAGAAACAATGAGTACTTGTTCCAGTAAAAGCGTCTTCTTATCTTTAGGAATGACGTTGGAAATAGTAGAAAAGGGACTTATTAAATTATTTATGATTTTTTTTCTGATCAGGCCGCGAGAGAAAGAAGTAAGTATAAGTTTAAGTAAGGCATTAAGCCTTATTCCGAATGTAAAATCAAATAAATGTTGCGATAGAAAGATAACCACCCAGTCTTATTTTAAAAGTAGTCGGAGAGGTTGTCTTTTCACTTTTCTTTGACACAGAAGTACGGCGGGAGAGATAAGAGCCGCTAATATATTCGCGCGGTAATATAATTAAAACCGCGCCGGGCACGGGCCCTCAAACTGCCTAATTGCACTCGCTGTGAATGGGATGGGACTCATAAAATTTTCTAAGCAGGACACGCGTAAATCGCCCCACTTTAATTTGTGTTTTAAACGAGAGAAGAAGGTAATTTATTGGCAGAGCAGCCGAATCGGCTAACTATTAAATTTATAGCCGCGAAGACAGAGAGTTCGGCCATTCCGAAACTCGGAACAGAGAATAAAAACTGCTCCCCGAATAATAAAAGGTGGAATTACGGCAAAACTTTCTTTTTCTCGGGATCTCTCGAATATCCACTTTCAACGCCGTGTAGTCGGATGAAATTCTGAGAATTCTAATATCTTTCGTCGAATATTCAGTCGGCTTTTTGCGTTCCCCGGCGACTTGTTTACGCAATTCACCAATTCGCGGAAAGATATATTAGTTGTCATTTATGATTTTCCCCAGTACGGATATAATGTGCCTTTGAAACCTAGTCTTTGATTAGAGCAGATTAATAAAGTACCCTTCCTACGTAGAGATTTGGAGGAAATTCTGCAATATTTACTATCGTTTTGTCGATCAAAACTCGAACAATACTATTTACGCATAATATGTACAAACTAGCTTTATTTTTTTTACCTGTTTCTCTGAAGAGATGTCGTCTAGATCCATGGGTCCTGTGCTCATGGGCGGAGCCCCATGGAGCGGCGACTTGAAGCCGGCGGTGGACGACACGGCGGCCACCTGCCCGCTGCTCTCAGACCCCATCTCCATGTTGGAGCCGTCGGATTCCGAGCTGTTAGCTCGCATTTTCCGCCTCTCTTTCTTCCGGAAATCCGATCTCGTGGGCGACGACCCGTTCCCGAAACCGTTTTTCTTCTCATACCCGCTTTCTATCAACATCGGGTTCTGGAAATTACTGTGATGTAGCCCATTCGGTGTGTACTTCTCTTGGAGCGATTTCATATCGAACGGCTCGTTTTTCAACACGTGAACCACGGTTGGACTCTGAATGTTCTGTAGTAAGCTCGCATTTTGATGGAGGATTGTCCCATTTTGGTGTAAAATACCATTTTGAGTAGGAAAAGCATTGATCGTAGCGATATTTGGTTGGTATAGCTGTATGTGCCGGTCATCAATGTAAGCTTGTCCGGCAGGTGCGAGCTCCCGGGCTTGCAGCGGTGCCGGGACAATGGGGTAACTCCTGGCGTTTACTGCCGTGAGTGTATGGAATGTTGTAGCGTTGACAGGCGATAGCGTAGTAAGGGTTGTGGAGAGCGGCGTGACCTGAGCCAGGGTTGTGAGGTGCGCAGGAGACGACGGCGTCGTCAGCTGCGTGAGCTGCGTCAGCTGGCTAGGGCTGGCGCTGGGCGTGGGGCTGGCCGTGACCGGGACGGGCGTCACGCTCGGCAGCCCCGTCTCGGGAATGACGGTCGTCTCCGGAAACGTCTGGAACTGGCTCTGGAAGGACGGCAGCTTGTTGATGGGCTGCAGGGTGACGGACTGGTAGTCGAGGGGAGAGGAGAAGCCGGCGCGCAGGATGGCATCCTTGGCGCCGACGGTGATGGGCATGGACTCCCAGGGGCGGTACTGCGCTTGACTGGCGATGACGGAAACGGCGTCGCCGCGCTCGTAGTACTCCCAGCCGGGGTCGAGCAGGCGCGCGTCGGCCGCGAGGATGCGCTGCTCGTTCTCGGCCATGTCTCCGACAAAGGTCGAGAAGGGCGGCAGGTGCGCGTCCGCGCCCGCTTCGCTCCGCAGCGCCTCGCTCATGGCGCCCGTCCGCGGCGGTAGCGGATCCTCATCCTCACCGCAACACAAACGCTCAACACGTAAAGTTGTACAAAAATAAGCTCTACTAAGTCTATCTCGCTATGAACACTCGCTGCACTGGAACTTGATATTTGTACTCTGACTGCCTAAAGTTAATTGGTTAAAGTCTGTCTAGATAGCACTTAAATTACGGTTATACGGCACACTGGTTTACACTACACTAATCACAATTTCATTAATCACTAACAAATAAATATAAAAATCCCCGAGAGGCAGATTTACACACGAGTCTTAACTACGGTTTTATAAAATCTTTGGCTGAATTTTAGAAAAATGCGTCGACTGCGTTAACGATCGATAAATATTTTGTGCACTCGTTTAACGATATCTATTATTTTGGAACGTTTAAATACTGGTCGTTGATAGATTTTTCTTTCGCTCGTTTGTTCTTCTTATTGTAAATACCGATCACTTCAGACTTAAATTAATTTGTACTGTTTGGGAGTTAGCGTATACTATTTACGGTTTATCGTTAAAAGGTTTAAAAAATAGTGCTTATATTTAGATTTTAAACGAAAGATATGACTGGAGGCTTTGGTTTGTGGGTCGTCTTTTGGTGGGTGGAGCGGCGGCTAGCCGGGCGGCCTGCACCAGTCTGAAACAAACAAACAAACAAACACTTGAACATATAGCATTCTACCAATATTCAGACAACATATGCACAGGTTTGGATTATATTTTTAAAAAAACTGCGTCGGTCGTCCGCTTTGATACTTTTCAGGATGTGTGAACGGTATAAAATTTCGCAAGCCTAAATCCATAATTATGGGTTATTTAAAATCATATACATAGTAAAAGAGGGCTTAGAAATCTATAGGACCTGTGCTGTAATAAGCGATCGACGAGTCGCATTGATGAGTGTCGCGTGGCCGAACAGTTTCAACTCGATTCACATCAACAGGCTGCCCACATCTTAATGAATCGCAGAAACAGGCGTAGGTACCCCAGATAGTTAATCAGGTGACTTATCGATTGTTCTATCTACTTCAAAGGCGACAAAACCACTTGTTTACAACTAAACTAACCGAAGAGATTAAAAATGGTTTTAAAAGGGTATTGCCAGAAATAAAAATACGTATAGTCAATTATAAGAAATCAAATTTCAATTCCATCAGGAAAAGAACCAAAAGCCTAGCGATTATAAATGTAGAAAAAAGAAAATAAATTAAGCTCTGTTTACTTCCACAACTTCCTTTCTGAACTATGTCTTGGTACCGAAAACAACTTTATGCGATAGACTTCAGAATCAAATATCGAATAGAATTCAAGCCCAGTTGAGAGGTGGCGAGAGTCGTTATTTTACGCGCCGCGTTCTTAATTTGAAATAAGAAAGGAATTGCAAGGAAATTCGCAAGTTACGGGTTGGCGCGGACATGTTTACTGGCAGAAGTCGCGCACGCGCTTTGCGCTGTTTTGAGGCGCGCAATCGATGGAATGATGACCGAATTTTCGATTGTTATTGCGAATTTGTATTGTCTTCGTGGTTTGTGACGATTGCAGAATGAAATCACTTAAATAAAACAATGAAAAATGGGATAACGTCTGGTGGGCAGAACGCAAGTAGTCTTACGGACGGGCAACATATCGCAAATGAATCTACACTAGTTTTGAGGGTGCTGAAATTATTTTCCTAGACTAGACTAGATCCTAAAAAGCGTCATAAGACTGCTACGTCTCTGTTACCTAATCTAAACCCAAACTATATGTTTCTCGTTCTCGCATAACCTAATATAATGTGTACTAATTTAAGTTTTTACCAAAGAATTTTTATACTAAGGAATAAATAAAGGCTGCTATTTAACTGATCACCAGATTTAGTAAAATTTAATACCAAAAAAATTTATTTTACCACCCTAAAATAATAAATGATCACCAAAATTATAACTCCATTTTAATGTGAAATGATTACCAATTTTATTACATTTTACTATACTATTAAAGGAAATGACACCAAACTAATCATTATAACCCAAAAATAGTAAATGATTACCAAATTTCAAACCCCATTTTAATGTGAAATGATAACCAAATTTTTACATCTTGCTATCCTATTAAAGAAAATGACACCAAAATAATCATTGTAAACCCAAAAATAGTAAATGACCACCAAAATTAGAACTCTATTTTAATGTAAAATTATAACCAAATTTTTAAATCTTGCTATCCTAATAAAGCAAATGACTCCAAAATAATCATTGTGAACCCAAAAATAGTAAATGACCACCAAAATTGTAACCACATTATAATTAAAAATGTGCAAATATTTAATATATCATTCTGTTAAATTAATAAATCCACTTCGTCATTTTTTTCTAGTTGCATTTTATTTCTGTTAGGGTCGCAGTTCAAACCTAACCTAACCTACTTTTCTAGTAGCATTTCTTTTCTGTAAGGGTCGCAGTTAAAACCTAACCTAACCCACTTTTCTAGTAGCATTTCTTTTTTGTAAGGGTCGCAGTTCTAACCTAACCCACTTTTCTAGTAGCATTTCTTTTCTGTAAGGGTCGCAGTTCAAACCTAACCTAACCCACTTTACTAGTAGCATTTCTTTTCTGTAAGGGTCGCAGTTAAAACCTAACCTAACCCACTTTTCTAGTAGCATTTCTTTTTTGTAAGGGTCGCAGTTCTAACCTAACCTAACACACTTTTCTAGTAGCATTTCTTTTTTGTAAGGGTCGCAGTTCTAACCTAACCTAACCCACTTTTCTAGTAGCATTTCTTTTCTGTAAGAATCGTAGTTAGGGCTAGAGCGGGAGGAGCTAGTAAGTTTGGCATCATTTTACTTTATTTGGTAATGTATACACATTTTTTGGTAATCATAGTGGTTTATTTAGGTGAAAATATCGCATTAATTTGGTCTTCAAGATTTGGTGATCATTAATGATGTTTGGTAATCATTCAATATATTTGGTATTTGAATACAATTTGAAGAGCAGTCGTAATTAAAACGGTGGTACTTTTGTAATTTTAGGTCTTATTTTTTTAGTGTTCAGTAATTTTTTTTGGTAAGCATGATTTTTTTATTTAGGGTACCAAAGTATTTTTTGGTGGTCATTATATTTGTAGCCATAAATAAACAAAACTACCCTTTATTTATGTTTTTTGAAATCTGAAAAAGCTTAGGCGGAAAATCGTTAGCGGCGCTAAGGCACGCATCGAGGTCACCCCGTGACGTCACGTTATCTAGTAACGACGGGGAGCATTTGTGATACGACATGTATGATGATCACCACGTGTGTGATAATGCTATGGGGTATTTACCTGCAAGTATTTTTCTCAATATTCAGACATTTTAGTGGTAGTAGTACAGATTATATAATAGTTGTTATGCTACTGTGTATTCCGCTTGGATTTTTTTAGATATTAGTCATTAGTATCATAAGCTTGTACCTATGTAGTTCGAATATTTTAAGCCATCTTAATGGAATTGGTACAAATGCTTATATAATTGGTAACGGTATAAGTAAACATACCTACGTTCCTACCTCCTTGTATTTCTTGTAAAAAAAATGATTCAAAGAACATGTCTTATTTATCTTATTTTCTATAGGTATGATAGAAATCATTCGCTACTGCAGGGCTTTATTGGAACTATTGGATGTACTGAAATGACCGTGATTTACGCACATGCATCTTACTTATTTTGATGAAAATGATCACGCTCACAATGTACCGTCGTTTACGGATCTATGATTTAACGTGCTCTATATTTGCAAACTCTGTAAATAAAGAATAATATCTGGGTGAAACGTATAAAAACTCGAAAATGCGCGTTTTCCCAGAGATAAGACCTAGCTAGATCGATTTTTCGCCCCCGAAAACCCCCATATAGCAAATTTCATCGAAATCGTTAGAGCTGTTTCCGAGATCGCCGAAATATATATATAAATAAATAAATAAATAAACAAGAATTGCTCGTTTAAAGGTATTAGATATCTTCAGCATCTTGCTAAAGAGCTCTAAGATCACGCCAACTCCAACAAGTTTTTAAACAAACATGAAGTCATTAGACTCATACAATAAACAATTCCATCCATTAATGGCAAGTACGTAAAGCTAACTAGATTACGGCTATATTAAATTCACAAGCTAGTTAATGAAATTTGCTAACAAGCGAGCGCGTGGGGCCACCGCGGTGGATTTCGGGAGTCGTCGTTATGACAGAAGGCCGAACATTCCAGGGACACCGAATTCGGCCGGGTTTCACGGTGTAAACAAACTATAAATAGAGTTACGCCATAGTAAAGCGTCACTATTTCGGCTACACTATTTTAAGGGAACTATTTTTGATGGTTTAAAACTGTGTCTTTAAAACGAAATGTATGGGTCAGTTGAATTGAACTTGACATTAGGCACTATGACATTGTTTAATAGCTATAATAGCTAAAAAACAAAGGCAATTGCGTATGTATACATATTATTTAATGATCACTTGCTTTGCTTATTACAATAGAAAATAGGTAGGTAAAAACTTTTCTTTTAAGTGAGACCTAGGAAAGTACCTAGGATGTTCTGAATACTTTTTGTCGATTTAATAAATACCTACCAGCCTACACAGCCATATCACCGATATATAAATAGGTTATTTTAATACAACATACATTTATAATTTTATGGTATTTCTGTGTCATATGACCCGTATATTAATGTATGAAAGTAGGTAACTAACCCAACTTTTAAACAGGAAAATATCCGATCGAATTAGCTTCTAAATTTAACCCTCCATTCAATAAAACGTGTTCTAAATTTAAAATTCTCTATTATTGGGATTGAAATTCCATCGGTTATTTTCAGCCAATCAGATCTATCCACGTTTTTTTCTATATTTAAACACGGAATGCTTTCGCCGATAACCTGACTTTGACATTTCGGACTTTACACAGATTTCTATTTATAAACAAAATGTGTAAATACAAATCGTGAATTTGTAGGTAAGACGGTAAATTGTGGCACGTTTGAATTTCCCCTTCAATACTTCGGCCTTCGGCGAAAATGGAAGACTCTTCTTATACCATCCTGGAAAACATTAGAAGCAATCAATCTTACAAATTTAGTAGTAGTACCTACCTATCTAAATCGACATAAATTATCATTATCACCTTCATCCATACTATAAAATATCTGAACTCCTTTCGCATTCGCCTTAAGACGGTTTTATTCAAACGCTGTGTCTTCTTTTTTATGCAAATCCCAAGCAGCCAGTTCTAAATGGAATCAAAACAATTCCAAATTCAAGTTCAAGAAAATATTCAGCAGGCGATTGCGCCGTCAACTCCGCTAGTAATCACAAGGCAGAACTCTTTGTAGATGCGCACAAAGAGTGAACGAGAAAAAAAGATTAAAAGCTCACTCCAAACCGAACGGAACGCAGCTCTAAGCTCATGTGTGAGCGTGTTCTTACTTGGTGAAAACACTTATGTGTGCATAGGGATTCGTCTGATCCTTCCATGTGAGTGTTTTGCGAGGGTGTGTGCGCGGAACACGATAGTATCTGGGTCTCGGTTGTCAAGGGCGACCGTACAACCGCTTGCAGCGAAAGCGTTGCGCTTTCAGCTTTGCGTTGTAATTACACGGCTTATTTTTAGCATCGGATGTTGTCGCTTTTTTGTGCAATGCGCGGCGCAGCGCTGTTTAGACGTTCGGCCATCCTCGCCTGTAAACTTGAAATCGCGCCCTTGATTTCAGTTTATGGACTAATTCTAATTTCAAATAGGTGACATAAACTCTCGGTGAAACAAACGCCGCTGTTTCCGAGTCGTTTCAGTCTATTGACTTTGAAAATATAATGAAGTAACTTTGTAACTTCTCAGTTGCTTTGCTACTTTGTTAAAAAAAAAGCGGCCAAGTGCGAGTCGGACTCGCCCATGAAGGGTTCCGTATTTAGGCGATTTAAGACGTATAAAAAAAAACTACTTACTAGATCTCGTTCAAACCAATTTTCGGTGGAAGTTTACATGGTAATGTACATCATATATTTTTTTTAGTTTTATCATTCTCTTATTTTAGAAGTTACAGGGGGGGGGACACACATTTTACCACTTTGGAAGTGTCTCTCGCGCAAACTATTCAGTTTAGAAAAAAATGATATTAGAAACCTCAATATCATTTTTGAAGACCTATCCATAGATACCCCACACGTATGGGTTTGATGAAAAAAAAATTTTTGAGTTTCAGTTCGAAGTATGGGGAACCCCAAAAATTTATTGTTTTTTTTCTATTTTTGTGTGAAAATCTTAATGCGGTTCACAGAATACATCTACTTACCAAGTTTCAACAGTATAGTTCTTATAGTTTCGGAGAAAAGTGGCTGTGACATACGGACGGACAGACAGACGGACAGACGGACAGACAGACAGACAGACATGACGAATCTATAAGGGTTCCGTTTTTTGCCATTTGGCTACGGAACCCTAAAAATGGAAAATGGTCTACGAATTATACTAAAACACATCTTCATGATGAACTATCATAAACATAAGTGAGGCACATATTGTGTAGTAAGCCCCAACGTAAACTTGGCAATACACGTTCAAAAGATTGTACTCAAGCGCACGCAACACAACACAAAGCATTCGTCGAGAGGGGAGGGAGGAGATCGATATGGTTTAGTTTTCCTGGCGTCGGAGCGACCACTTACTCTAAAAGGATCGATTTGTATGTGGAAACATTTTAATGAAATGGACTTTCCAAAATTTCAATAGAAAGTGTAGACACAAAATTAAGTTAGAACTGACTGTTAGCGTCAAATACTATTGATCCTTCAGTTTTTCTTGGCAAAATTGCAGTGTTGATGTTGTAATTTAATTTGTGTAATTAGCGATTGTTGTTTGTTGTGTTGATGAAATCACGAATATGTTAGCCATATTTAATGCACTTCCATTTTAATGGAAGTTGAAGAGAACAACTTGAAGAGACAAAACTTTCAGTTTATAACTGAAAGTTTTGTCTCTTCAAGTTTTTGCATCCACCGCATTGTTACAAGTTTTTTGAAGCAGCTGATTTTCGCTTACAAAGCTAATTCCGCTCTTTTGCTTATTCGGACAGTGCTAGAAAGCTGAATTTTGGCTTTATGGTTTTTCAGGAGTATCAAAGTAATATCGCTTGTAAGTGACGAGCTGACGAGTGACACTAGTTAACGTTCAATTGACTATTTAGTCATTGTTTCGTATTCATTCGATCTCTAACGACCTTCAGCCTAAGTGATTTAACATTTAAATCATTTATCAGGTTGGTACTATTTGATCAGTCTCCATCAAGCGACATTTCCTGCGCGCACCGGAAACTGATATATATCCGCTGATCATAGCTGATAATCACTGATAAGTAGATTCTTATTATTTATTCGCGTAAAGGATCAGTTGCAAAACTTTATGCAATATTGTAAGTTTTCCCTGGCCTTTTAACTGAGAACACCTTTATTTGGTTATAGATTTTTGAGGAAGCTTGGATATTGCCTTAATTGCGTAGCATCTAGGCATAGCATTGGAGTATGTGACAAGGGAACCAAATTGTAGTGATTTATTATTTTTATTAGGTCAGAATATTTTTGCATAATATAAGAAAATATTGAATTTCTTCAATCTTCTTTCCCGTCAATGCATTAATTTTTGATATAACATTTAAATAATGTATTTCGTTTACAATAAAAAGAATGTTAGGTGTCTTTATTCTTTATTCACAGTAAGGAAAACGTGTTATTTTAATTGTGAGAATCACATTATAGGTAGGTGTTCCATTATGTCATCTTCATGTGAAAGCTTCAGAAAACTCGAGTCTTCAGAATTCTTACCCGTGTTTCGACTCTATAAGGTAAAGCTTGAGTGTTTTTAAAACTTGTCAAGGACTCGAATCTTCTGTAGAAACTGGAGTAATTTCAGAGAAAGATCCAACATTGATATTCTAAGTTTATAGAGATGCGTTGTTTATTGGTTACATTCCTACAGTGCATGGTGTATCCTACTTTACACACTAAGCCTTTCGACGGTTTTCTTTTTTCTTAATCAGATAAATGTTTACAATTAATGAGGTGATCTTCATTAGAAGTAATGAGTCGTTTTGAGTCTCAAGGAGACTTGAAAAGGACTTCATTTTCAACAAAATAAAAATGCAAAGCACAGTCTGCAAATTTTTAGCAATGATTTATAACTCAAGATAGGTTATAGGCGTTCCAAAATTGAAGCGCTTAACTTGTGACAAATTGGACAAGTTTCCTTTAGAAGCGGCTGGACAAGTGAGAAATGTGCATGTGCTAACGAGCTCCCGCACACCGAAAGAGAAAGAGACGACCTTATGTTTAACAACGATTGTGACAAAAATGGATGTAATGAGAAAACTAGTCAAAAATAACAAATTTCTTCGTAGGCACAGAAATAAATATGGAAGTATTTTTTGTGCTCCTCAAGTATGAGTATAACCTATCTATGGTTATATAATATCATTGATTTTTAGTCGATTTCGCAACGTTCAGAAGCCTCTAGTTCTTATCAACCCTCATGGATATTAAAGGTTCTCAAAATTCCTCCAGTAGTCAGGACTTGAGCGGCAGAGCTTCATGTTTATCAAAGAGCCGTCTATAAACTCGCAGTGTATTCTTTACAACAATACACGTCAATTCAAAGTTCTTGCGATCCAAGACTTGTTCGTTAACAATGATTATTAAAACTTCGCCGTATCCATGCCTTGGAAACTTTCTCACCGCGCTGTATATTCTGGTGTAATCACACAGGATACGCACATCAGCCTGATTGCCGTGCCGGTGCCGATTTGGTTCTCGATGGGTGTTATTTGCAGATCGGCATATGACAGTTAAAGGACACGAGATATAAAATAGTTGGTTCGGTAAACACACTTTCTCAGCAGCAACATGTAATATTTTAGTGACAAAGTTGCGAACGCTTAACAGCTTCAGCGGACCGATTCAGAACGGGTATAAACCGTGAGAGCATGATCAGCATCATGGGCTAAATTAGCGACAACCTGTCGAAGTCATCAAAAGTGTAGATTTTTGTGGCTTTTCAGTTGTTCTGTTGTTCTTTATACAGATTTATGGATGCAACGAATGTCGTTAATAATCACCAGCGCAAGATGATCAAAAGCAAGATGAGGACAAAAAACAATAGGAACAAAAGACGAACATGAAGGTTAATCCACAATTTGATAAGGCGCGATTTCTCGATATAGAGTTACGTCCCATCCCATTCAGCCGGTTGAATAGCGCCGCAGATGTGGCGTTTTTTCACAACCATCTTTCCCACACTACCACTTTTTCTGATGCCTCAAAACTATAGCACACGTACCCTGTAGCTCCTCAACTCATCGCCGTGCGACTTCCACCCATAAACACCCAAGCATAAGAGCTTCGCACTTCAGATTCAATAGCAGAATTAAGTGAGCGAAACGCACTTTTGTAAACATTTTTTGTGCTCACGTCTGTCTGTGCTATCGGATGCGACATCGGAAATTGAGCATTTTTTGTACTTACACCTATGAGATGGAATTGTTTGAAGGAAGTCGCATATTACAGTGACTGTATGATTTAGTATTGTTTCCTTTACAAAACTGTAGCAGGATCGACTTCACTTCTTTTAAACTTATTGGTTTCTATTAAGAATAATGTAGAAGAATAATTAATAATAAGTTCATTTCTGTAACAGCGTTAACTTAGTCTTAGTATTGACATAATGACCAGAAAGGTTTTGAAGAAGTTACTAAATTTATGATGTTAAATGTTAAACGATGATCATCGAAGATCGGCCATCCGGGGTAAGTTTTAGTTTTGATGTTGGTCAAAATAAAACTGATCTTAACCTGCTGACCATTACTAACATTTACGTGTCTACCGGCGTATGAGAGACAGACATATATTGTGCTTAAGCCGAATTAAGTCCGTACGTAGAGATGAATACCTGGATCTGGATATGCACCTATATTTTCTCTTCTATCAGCACTGCCGATAAACTCTATGTATTTGCCGTAGGTACACAATTTTCTAACATTTGCCAATAGACAGAACAAGAGCATTCACCGGCGCGACTCCCCCACTCGCTAAAATATTCTCCACAATTACATTTCTACCAAAACTTTTTCCAGCAGCGCTGTTTAAACTTTCCCTAGACGAAAAGCAAAAGTATAGAGGGAGCATATATATATATACCTATAGACCAGCATAGAACTTTTAGCGATGTATACCGTGGACGTTATGAAAACTGAAAGCGTCTTTTCAGTTTGCTCTCAAGCAATAAGAGGAGGATTATCCTTCAAGAAAGTATGAATTAACTTAAGATATTTGTGGCAATATAGATTGGGGGTAGGATGAAAGAAGCTTGAGACTTTAGTACAACATCGTTTTAAAAGATTTCTAGGTATGCTTGGTCTACCTAGAACGTAAGCATAATAATATTTATAGTAGATATGTAAATACAGTCATAGTAGTTATCTTTTCCTACGTGCTCAAGTGTAAATTCAAATTCCTAGAAACCTCGAAACATTTCAAACAACATGTCATGTTATTTTTAAAAATAAAAATGTAAGATATCTTTCAGATTCGTAGAGCTTCATCAGATTTCTCACAAAGCAAGGAAATCATTAACAATGAAAAATTTCCGAAACTAGACCGCCGTAGGAAACATAACTCGCTTGTTCAACTAAAAAGGAAGCATGTGGCATTGCACAATCCAGCCGCCGATGTACCAACAGTTAGCTCGGGCGAAATTGGCCAATTTGTTTATTTGTTTTCATTGGCCTCACTGAACTTGACTCCCCATTATCGCATTCACGGGAGGAAGGCGTATTATTTATTCGATTATTCCGTGGGACCGGGTCTTCGCAACTTCAAGAATGATCTTTGACGTTAATGCAGAGTTGGGATGACCAAACTTATGTTTGCTTCTCTAATTTTCAAATAGGTTATTCTCCTAGTTTCTGCTGATGAGAGGATCTCTGATTCATACTAAATGATGAATTCAATCTACATCGTAACTGTGCGAAATAGTGAAATGAAATGAATGTGTCATTCCAACGAAAATGATTTCCCAAATTGGCCCAAAAGCCAAAAAGTATTAGGAAAACATTAGTCGTCGTTTCTTAATCGTTCATCCGTTAAATATTCATTTCAAGAAGGTTTGTGTTAAGCTCTTTTTCCTTGGGGGGCCTTTTCCTTTCCAATTTATCTTGGTTCAAGCCTGTTCCCGAATCTCTAGTCAACAAAAGTTTCGACAACTTCTACCTACGTTGTTCGCTAGCGTGAAACTAGTGGATTCAATTTAGCTCTCAAGACAGCCAGTATATGTTGTGGGATAAAACTGATTCTCTGCTCTCTAAAGCAGGTACTTATTTCCTTAAGTTGACTTTAACTTTGGCTTCGTAAATTGTGCGTAGGCTTCTACGAGTAAGGCATGTTGAAGATTGGTAAAAGCACACGTGGTTAGGTATATAGCTTATGTCGTTAAACACTGATAGCTATATCGAATGAGCATTAATCTTTTGCAGAGCCATTGTTCTGTAATTGGGTTTTTCTTAAGGGAACCTAAATGGCGTAATGAAACTCTCAATCCCAAAATTATTCTTTTTCATCTTGGGTTCCTTTTTAAAGAGCAATTACCTCTATTTAAGTAGGCATAGAATAACCATCTCTCCCTATACATTCTTTAATTTTTTGGCGTTTAATTTTCATTTTGCGTGACGTTTGAAATATTTTGTACGTACAAAGGTTTATGTACTTCAATGTACAACGGCCACTTTTAAGCCGGCAAATGTCACACAAAAACGCATCTACCTACCTATCTCAAAAGACTGGGCTCGAAAACAAATGTTTTCATAGTAACCTCATAGTAACGTAATATGTAGTAACGACAAACCGTTAAAGGCTTAATTGCTATTGTTCGATATAACAAACATCGAGATCGACGTTATTGCCAAAGACGGAAAGATAGTTGATCTCAAGTATCGGCAGTTGTCTCGCAGACTAATGTAATAAGTTACATAGGAATATAGGCACACAATAATAGGAAAAATGGGCGACTAATACGTGGGACCAGCGGGACCTATCAAGGCTCTATGTAGGAAGAATAGGAACTACGGATGTGCTGGAGTACACGCGTGAGGAGGAAATGGCACCAGACCGTACGCAATTCAACTAAAGGAAGTGCAATCTACAGGCGCATCGATAAAAATCGACATTCTTCCCACTTTAAACTCGTGTCAATTAAGGGCTTAAATGATGTGACATCATGCAGCAGCGGCAGCAGCCGATGCGTCATGCGATGACTGCTTCGTCGCTATCGATTCGCGAAAGCACACAACGAAAGCTCCAGCGGAAGCACGCGAACGCGCACAGCGCGCTTCACGCTCCACCGCCGACAAGCTGGCTCCAACTAAAACGCACAAAAAACCAGAAGCTTCCTCGGAATCTACACTTCCACAACTCGAAAGCTCGCACAAAACTTTTCAATTCGGCGGTACCTTCTCTTGTGGCTCGATCCATGCGCCGACTTCTTTCGCCGCCTTGGTAACACAAAACGGTTCGAAGGACGCGAAAAATAAACAAAAAGGGAATCGGAGTTCGCGATCGCGTCAGTTGCGCGTGTGTAGCTTCGCGCGGGGATGTGGTGCGCGTGTAAGCGCGGCGCGGGTCGGCGGCGGACTGGCGCGCGCGGCGCTAGCGGGCCGGGGAGGGCGCCGCAGCTGCCGCGGCGGCCAATGGCGGACGGTCACGTGACGCCGCACGCACCCCGCGCCGCGCACGCTTGTTTACAAATAATAATAATAGGCGCCGCTACAGCTACGCGCTACGAGCTACGCACAGCTGTCGTTGCATTTGGCGGGATTCGATTCGGTACCGGCTTCGATCTGTTTACGAAGCTTTCGCGTCTCTATCGATCCACGCGCTTTTACAAATTAAACTCGCCGTGTTTACCGGCGGAAGGTCCGTACTTTCCTTAACCTAAAAAAGGGTTGGTGTATAATAAAATTATTCTGCAATTTTAGCGGAGAGGGTGCGACATTCATCCCTATTCGCGACAGGTTGATGTTTCCGATTGTTTTGCGTTCAGGATGTAAGGTGCGAGGAGGGTGATTGGCGAACCCCAGTGCGTTCCCCTCGTATCTGAGGAGCTAGAGGTGGACCACTTGACAAACGGTAATAATTGATACACACCGTATTTAGGTCTGCACAGGTGGGCTGGTCCCCTCTTCACACCTTCCTTGAACTTTACTGGGATGATAAGGCGAGAAGCAGCTTCTTACTACAAGGGTTATTTATTGTCAAAGGGGATGAGTTTAGTAGTGCCGTAGTACCTACCTACTGATAAAAATAAACAGCCCTAGCAGCATCGTTCTTAGACTTAGTAATTAGTGTAATTACCGTTCGAGCAATATATACATAGGTACAATACACTCACAATATACATACAATACACTCACAATGCAGAAAAATGATAAATAGGTAATGATAAATGACGAACAACATGTAATCATGAATTTATAAAGCTGTTATAAATAAGTAGCAAAACTAAACTAAGAGATATGACATATGTTTATATTAGATTGTTAACCAAGGGATGAAAGGCACTCATTTCTGCCGAGGTAGATTGGGCCCGATTCGGATTTTGAAATCGACATCTGTTAGACATCGCCAAGATACGATAACGATATGTTTAAGATCTAACCTGTCAAATTTGACATTTGCGCGATTCTGAAGATACTCTTGAACGATTTCCACAAGATATGGCTTAGAGATCCAATTCACATCTAATAGATATCTAACTCTATTTAACGTAAAAGTGACATTGGTTGCTCGAATTGCGCTGCAAAAGAGAACTACTTGAAATCGAAACTATAACGTATCTAGAATGGATCTAGTACGTGTCGTCTCTTGTGAATATCTTGAAGTTCGAATACGGCAGTTTGGCAATCGAACGCAGTGAGAAAATTTTATAGTAAATCTTGAGGGTACTTTCAATTAACAATATAGGTAAAAGTATCGTTATTTATGGAATGAGGAGTTAAACATCAGAATGAAAATTGTATAACAAATCCATTTAAACATAAATTTCAATTGTTTATCGTAAAACATTTAATATCTTCGTACTTTGAACTTAAAATGCTCTAGTGCAGACACGCATCATTTTCTGCACACCTTTAAGAACAACAATTACCCTCTTTCAGAGCACGAGAAATGAAAATAAAGTTACAATCATTAGGCAATTAAACGGTAGCGACCTGCTGAAAGTTTTATTACGACCAAGTTAAATAATATCACAATAAAATGTAAGTAGGTATCTGTTTTATGACTCAGTATTCTCAGTAAAGGCTCATTAATGGTGACGCAGTAAATGTACCTAAGTATGTAATTGCGAATTAAGTGTCCCATTTAAATCTACTTGTCGTTCAATTGCTGTGTGCCATTAAAACGGAATCAGAGTAATTAACTTCAATTCATTGCAAATATAGAATATACTTTTTAAGGTAAGACTCAACTATGAGTCTTACCTTAAAATGTATCAGTTGGCAAAATATGGTGTCCAGATAATCAGAACAAAAACAATGTTGTCAGCTCAATTGTACCTATCACATTCTTTGAGATAAAAATGTATGATTATTAAGAGGCCGGTATCGGTTTTAGTCGCAAAAATGTAAGATTGATAGATTTAGTCGATGAAATTGTACACCTTTTGTTACGTAATAGAAATAACAAGTACTGGTACCTATTAGCACGTCTTCTTATCTTGGACTTTTACAAATCATTTTTTTTTAAACAGACTCACTAAATTAGTAGGTAAGGATTTTTTTCTGATGGACGTTTAGGTAAAAGCGCGTAAAGCACTGATTAGTGTCGATCTTATTTGTATATTCTTAAAGTTTGGACTGCTAAAAATGTTAATTTTGTATTACACATATCCTGTACTCCACCTTTGATAGACTATATACATTTATGTTATATGATATTAAACAAGAGTAAATGAAAATTAGATTAAATCAATTTTCACCAGAAATCACTTCAAAACAAGTGACATTTTTTCGTGAAAATCGACTTAATTTCAACGTAATTTTGATACTTAAGCAACATTTCCTGAAACTGTTCTTATACATAATTTTGTATAATTTACCACTATAATTTTTTGATGAATTTTTAAAAACTGCCCCTCCTCGTCATAGATTGCCGGTGACGCACGCTCGGGACCTCATTATTACTTATCGAAATACAGCTGACTTGAGGACATCTTTTGTTTTTACCGATTGATTAAGAAGGAATATACTTAACTAGCTGTTGCACGCGACTTCGTACCCGTGGATTAGTATATTTTGCCCATACAAACTATAGGGGATGAATTTTGAAAAATCCTTTCTTAGTGGACCCCTAGACCTTATAAGGAACCTACCTACTTGCCAAATTTGGACTTTCTAGTCCCAGCGGTTTGGGCTGTGAGTTGATTTAAGTCAGTCAGTCAGGTCTTTCACGTTTATATATATAGATTAGTTTTAGAATCAGAAAAATTGGTATATGTAATTTGGTTCAACCAATGTTGAATTCGTGTTTTTTATTTAAAAGTTATTCTCAACTTAGTGTAGTAAGGCATCAAACATTGCACCAACTAAGTGGAAGTGTAGTTGTCACCCGCACCCGAGGCTGGAGATGAAAAATGACACTTCCGAACCACGCCGGCGCCCAATCGCTCCTCACACCAAATTATATTACAGAAAATAAATTTACGACAACAATATCCACTAGTAGAATGCTTGAAAAGAGACTAGAATTAAACTATTGTGTCACATAACTCACAGACTTTTTTAAGTAATAGTTTTTGATCTTCGTGAAAGAAACATGTAACGTCGGAATAACACCTTGCGAATTTATGAAGGTTAAATTTAATAATTAACAAACAACTTAAATTAACTAATTAATAAACGTTCGGAGAACAACGGTTATGTAAATTTTGTTAGTTGTTTGTAAAGCTGTGTTGTAAGTAAAGTCTACCGAAAATATTTAATGCAAAGTGTGACCGGCATAGTCTAACACGCTCGTAGAGTACTTACTCTAAAAAAAGTTGTCAAATCTTGTAGTCCTACTAAGCTTTTAACTGTATAGAACCTATCTTTACCAGCTTTTACTTTATTTAACACTAAGTACCTATGGCATTGCCGTAACGTTGCCGTTTGCCGTCACACGGGCACTCCCGTGCACTTAAAATAAAAATAAGAGCATAAATGGATTTGTAGTATGAATAAATAATAAATTATAATTTTCTTGTGTGGTATGCAATACCTAGTTCAAGTAGAATAAGTTATAACGCTTCACCAAGATATAGAGTTTTAATTTGAATAGAGTTAATGCGTAATTAAATCTAGACAGGGTTAGAACTCGGCAAACTTCTTGCCCCAAACGCGGTACTCGAAAAGCTCTACATTTTGCCACGATTGGTAAATAACTGTTATCGCTTGTAAGTATATGTACGTTTAAATTGTTTTTTTTTTATTTGCTTTTGGCGCTCATTATCACCTGGCACTGTCTAAAGTATTTATAAAACATATTATTTATAAAATATACCTAACTATTAATAAAATCCCTGCTTATTGTAATATCTTATCCACCTTTACTAGGTCAACATGTTTGTTACAGCATCATGAATTGACTAGTCACCCCGTCTTTAAAGATTTACATATTGTTAATGTATGGGTCGGAGAATGACGTATGCTGTCTGCTTGTTATTTCGTGAAAACCCTATTCCCTATGTAAGTAGGTAAAAAAAACAATTAGGTATATACCTATTCTAAATCTAAAAAGGTAGAGTCAGACTAGGCTAACTCTGCAATTTGCATGGCATTTATAATAACAAAGTGTGCCAATGTCAAATTTCTATGAAAATACGACGTTTAATAATCACACTCCCTCACTATAGTCACTATTCTATTCAAGCTAGCACTCCAAACCGAATAAATGCGTAGGTACGTATCCGAAATAAGCCGCGCTCTGACGCGTGGATTTTTTTAAACAATTGTCTTAAAATTAAAACGGAGCCACCACAGCGGCACACGCTGATATCGCTGATTTTGTTTACATGATCCGCATTTATAACATTTATCAACAACGTGAAAGCTGAATCATAAAATAGTCATTCGTACCTACAGTAGGTACCTACCAAATTCTAGAAAATGAGTAATATTCGCGATTGACCAACGCACCCCTAACGATGACTCACGAGAATTTCACCCGCTCTACTGTGTCATTTCCTCGCTCGCTGTTGAACTCATCACCGCGCCATCTGTTGGTAGCCACATTAATTAAACTTTTTATGGAAGCTTCTGCTACAATTATACACGATAATTAATAGTGTAACCCTATTATGATTAATTATACATTCATGTTGCATACGTTTACGCTCTACCTTAATATATTATGAACACCTAAACTCAAATCTAAAACAAAACATTTGTTGTAAAAATACGCAAAATGTATAAAAGCTAAATTATACCTACCTACATTTATAATTTCTATAAGATATAATAATCCTATTCGATTTGTTATGTTTTATTACATCCTAGACCATTTATCATACAAAACTTATCTACATTTTAAAATAAGATTGCAACGTGCAGACCTTTCTTGCACCGCGGAGCGCCAATTTCATTGCTACAAAAGTGCGTAATATCGATTACCAGCTCCCTTACCCCATCTTCCGTCTCTTTCTTCTTCGACGCACACTCACAAATGTCAAACGCAAAACGACATAACTGTGAACGCAGCGGTAAGCGACGCCTTTACGCGGGAAAATTAGGCGCCATTTTGTGTGTTCCTTTACGTCACTTACGTCATTTTTTCGCGCCATGCGCTTCCCCCGTCGCGGTAGTCATGACAACCGATCTGTCACACGCACAGAACATAAAATGCAAGCATTGATTTTTTCCCTTCCTCTTTTATGCGTAGCGACGTTTTACTTGAACTTTTGAAAGCTCGAGTTTTAGCAGTGGTTTTGATAATTTATGGAAAGCTTTTGCGCCGCAATCTGCTTTTTCTAGGCTTTTTTTGATGGTTACGAAGTGAGGTCAATTTAAAATAGCTGCGATTTTCTAATGGGAACTTAGAGAAGAAAACGTTAAGGATTTATTCACGTCTTGAAATCACGTTTTCAAAAGAAGCTTGAAAAAGTCGTAAAAAATCCAGTCTTTTCAAACAACTTCAAAGCGCCATTGAATCGGGAAATACAGAACATGTTTACAGCTTAAGGGAAATTTTGTTAAGGTAGGCTCAGCCCCAAGGGTGCGCCAAGGGTTCCAGCCCCAGATGTGCCCCTCTCGTTAACTCTATAGACGGAAAATATGTTGTCTTGAGGCCGCGGGGTACCTATCTAAATTATTTATGAGGTGGCTGATGGGTCAATTTGAATTCGATTTGTTTTCAATATTTTATAATCCTTTAATTTTAATGAATGTCCGTTGGTGCTTTGTTTTCTTTTACTAGGATCATTAATAAATTCTATCTCTGTGATTACTCATTTTATACAATGATAGCGGGCTAGGATCCCGAATTTAATGTCCAACCCATATGGTACGGTCGAGGTCACAAAAATAAGCCTACGTTCTAGATATATAATTTACAGGATCTTATTGTCAGGGTCTTAAGAGTCGTGTAAATATATTTTTGGAACGTTGGCTTGTAAAGATGTTTGTAAACTCGTCTGTACACAAAAAACAGATATCTAAGTAACGTACCGAAGGGTAGGTTAGGTTAAGTGTATATAGTACCTAGACAAATACCATAGATTGTCTTAAACATAAAAGGTTGCATATCTTTCGTATTGTAATTTTGTTTAAATATTAATGCGGTTGATTCATTTATTACCTAGCAACCGGGTTGACTTAAATAAAACAAACTCGTTTGTATTTCGTACCGAGATTTATTTGAAGAAATTAAATAAATGTACAAAAGTCAAAGAGATCCTAAGTCTAAACCCATCTACGAGTAAAACATTTACATTTTTAACATGTACCGTTATGGTTAGATAGGTAAATAAATCACTCAGCTTAATATTAGTACTGTCCATAAGCCTTAACAATGCTAACTACAAGAAAAAGAGATAATAATAGGGATACCAGTTTCACCGGAACCTTTAGTTTAGAGGGTAATGTCGACCGCTTCTTCATACAAGCCTAGTCCCCGTTTTCCTCGTCAAGCGGTCAAACGATTTGAATTTCGATCGCTCGATATCATCACTCGAAAATCGACGGATCGGCGAAATGTTCTTTTTTGAAATACGAGCGATAGAAATTGGGAGTCTAGTTGTATTGACCACTTTTTTTCAATTTTATTGGTTGAATTTAAACGCCTAGTCATCATCATCTTCCTCGCGTTGTCCCGGCATTTTGCCACGGCTCACACTTCCTAGCTTCGGATCCTCCGGCTCTTTCGGCGGCCTAATAGTAGTGCAGATATTACGGAGATGGAACGAAATCCACGAAATCGAGCGGTCGAAATTCATTCAAAAATCGGTCCCTATGGTCTGTGATACATCACATTACTTATGTAAAAATGTTAATGTTAATATCCATAGAGGAAAATAGGGAATACGTTTCTAACTCCCGTAAGACTCGAACATATTACATTGATTTTAAATGGGGAAATTTAATGTCGAGCGTTTATTCGTGGGTAACCCGTTTAAAATAATTTTAATAGGGAATACTGCTTGTATGATTAAGCGATCGTCTACTTTCCTCTTAAAGACATAGTTTTTCTTATCTCCAAGTAAATTCGTATTTCGAATATCGTTCGACAAATTGTATACTTACCTGTTTAATATTTTCTTTAAACGTATGACAAAAATGTACCTACACAGTCACCAATCTTTAATAAATAATAACTAATTTATAACTTAGGCTTATAATTTCTTAATATTGTTAATAGCTACCATAATCCCTCCAACAACAAGAGTAATATAAAATATAATAAGTACTATTACTTTTATATCATTGACTATGAATACGATATCCAATGATATTTGTCTTTGAAGCATTTTTGTATACGCTATATCCTATGAAAATATCAAGCAACTAAAAACACGTCACGTATGAATATGAAGCTCATTTAATTTACATGTAAGCTAAATATTTACAAACACTTCACTTAACCACTTAACATATTAATACTTGGTTAATATCGTAATAAGCATTTAAAATTATAATACTTGTCTTTAGGACAAAAGTGATCAACACACTTAATAAATTTATCGAAGCTAATATTTTATAGAATTATGGATGGACACAATAAATAGTAGGTACTAACTAGTTTTGTACCTCGTACGCAGATTTTTAGGGTTTTACTTTTTTACTTATTTTCTAGGTTCGGCTTTCCAACAGCAAGAAATTTTGTAGTGTAAGTGGACTCCATGGTTATACAAACCCCGAGCATGAAGCTAAGCTAAAGTTATATATTTTCAATGCTAACCAGAAAATGATAATACCTACATACTTTGACAGCACAGCCTGAGACATAAATAAACATTTCTCTAAAACGAAACGAAGACCGAAAACGAAACACGAGGAAAATCAAAAATTCTAAGTTGTGGTGTTGTGGTAAGGTTCGCAGAATAGCAACGCCATCTAGGTAACCTTATAAAAAGTAGCTTATAAAGAAGAACTTTCTAATTAAAACATAACTTAAATCTATGTTTTACGAAATGTCATGACTCGATATTAATCGCCATAATATTTATTATTTAATTCGCATAAAAATGGTCTAAATTCATACTTAACATACTTGGCAGTGGATGTTAACAAAATGCTTTTAACTTAACTTTGATTTGCGCGCCACCTAGTGTCGAGTAGTAGCGACAAAAAAGTTATGATTACGTGGTAATAGACTATTCTAATTAAATTGGTTTTAAGTGTTGTTGGCTATTATAGTACACTGACAACAACTAGGTATCCAAAAGACATCCGTGTATAAGCTCTGACCACTAGACTCCAGAGCCACCAGTCGTTTTTGTATGTATTTCTGTTCGCAGCGGGAACTGTAACCGACGGGCACGGAGCACAAGTTGCTGCATTGACTTGATCTGTAAAACAATAAATAAATAATTAAATGTATACTTCATAGTAATTTAAGACTAAATAATTAAAAGTTTTATAATTATAACATTAAATTTAATGTAATATAACACTCCTAATACCGCTACTACATCATAGAGGGCGCTATTAATAAGAACAGCGAATTTTGTTTCTCCGGGACCCAATAGGTGGCATTAATTGTAGCAGACTTTAAATTTAAAGACCTACATTTATTTAAATTTTAAACCATAAGATAAGAAGTAACCGATATTTAGATTTAGGTTAGTTAGAATTAGGCAGACTCTAGCAGGTAAGTTAGTTACTTTACTATATTCCGTCTAAGCTTATTCTGCACCGAAAAATTGTGCAGCCTATAAACATCATACATATTTTCATAGTTTGACATTTATGATGACGTTTACACACATTGCCGCAGAGTTAGCGTAGACGGACTCTATTCGACTTCACTCACGTGCATATCTCAGCGCGCACCAGCTGCGTCATGTTGTTGGGCATGTTGACGACGTAACGCCAGCTGCCCTTGTTGTTGAGCGCGGCGCGCGGCGTGATGTAGTCGGTGCGCACGCGGCACAGCTCTTCGGTGCCGGGCGCTTGCCGTCGGGGACGCTCCGCGGATGTCTCTGCGCTGGAAGTTTACATGTAGATTAACACTTTGCGAGCTAGTATGGAAATGGGAATTCTAGAAGGTTATATGCTAGAGAGTCACAGAGTTCTGTATTGATTCTGGACTGCTCCTCCTCAATGTCTCGGCGCCTGTGAGCTGCCTCTGTTCAGACGCCCACACCGTTCTTACGTTACACACAATAACTGGTGGTGACCTTTTTTGGCCAACCCAAAGGCTATCAGCGTCTCGGCGCTCATGAGTCACCCTAGAGTAGACAATCGACTATTCTTGACCTTACCTGGCCAGCCCCAAGGCTATCCTCAATGCCTCGGCGCCTGTGAGTTGCCTCTGTTCAGACGCCCGCACCAGTTCTTACGTTACACACAATAACTGGTGGTGACCTTTTTTGGCCAACCCAAAGGCTATCAGCGTCTCGGCGCTCATGAGTCACCCTAGAGTAGACAATCGACTATTCTTGACCTTACCTGGCCAGCCCCAAGGCTATCCTCAATGCCTCGGCGCCTGTGAGCTGTCTCTGTTCAGACGCCCGCACCAGTTCTTACGTTGCACCCAATAACTGGTGTGGTGACCTTTTTTGGCCAACCCAAAGGCTATCAGCGCCTCGGCGCTCATGAGTCACCCTAGAGTAGACAATCGACTATTCTTGACCTTACCTGGCCAGCCCCAAGGCTATCCTCAATGCCTCGGCGCCTGTGAGCTGTCTCTGTTCAGACGCCCGCACCAGTTCTTACGTTGCACCCAATAACTGGTGTGGTGACCTTTTTTGGCCAACCCAAAGGCTATCAGCGCCTCGGCGCTCATGAGTCACCCTAGAGTAGACAATCGACTATTCTTGACCTTACCTGGCCAGCCCCAAGGCTATCCTCAATGCCTCGGTGCCCGTGAGCTGCCTCTGCTCAGACGCCCGCACCAGCTCCGCGTTTCGCCGCCGTCGGTGCCTCGTCGAGCGCGTCGGGAACGTCACGGAGCGTTGTACGGTTACTTCAGAGCGGGATGGATATCTGAATGGAATTATTTTGGTTTTAACTATAGGATTATCTATTTTACTTAGTCTGTTTTTGTTAAAAACGAAGTACTGCCCATAGAAAATAGTATGGTCCGCTCATTTGTTTCTTACATAGAAATGTATTTATCTTATTATAAAAGCAGACTATTACAAGTAATTATTTGAGACTACCTATCCTTGCGTGACAGATATCTTTCTACTTTCTAGATGTTAAAAGCTAATAAACATAACATTTAATTATAACTTACTTCCACCACTCATTAGGATTATACTGCGTCACTCCACTCGCCACTTGTCTAAACCAATCCGCGCTATCATATTGACTAAAGGGCGTGTTGTAAAAGTTATGATTGTATACGTTGTTGGGCCGGTTGATTTTATTCTCGTAGTCGAAGCTGGGGGCCCAGTAGTTGGGGTTCTGGTAACCGAACTTGGAGAAGTTTGACGATTGGAAGGCATTGATGTTGTAGGGTGAAGGGTCCACGGGAGATGGTGGCTGGAGAGGAGTCTTTTGGGAGTAAATTTCTGAAAAAAAGTTGTACTAATATGTTATTGAGCTTATTGTCAGAACGGACTAGGTCGGTTGGTGTATAAAAATAAAAAAGAATCTAATAACTATCTACATAAAAAGACAAATAAGCACTTAGATCGAAAAACACGTAGAGCATAGCAATAATTTGTACTACTACTAAATAGTAATACGCAAATTATAAAGTGACTGTTAACAGATGACGCCGTTCTAGAATTCTTCTGTCTTTATCCTTAAAAAGATATAAAGAAAAGTGGATACTAAAATACAACAAATCCAAGATTCTCACCATGATTGAACCTGGAATGGAACTTCGTGTTGTAGTTTTTTGGCTCGTTGACGATGGAGATTTGGTCGACATTGGGTATCGAGTTAGGGCCGTAGCCGTATCCGTGGTCCACCTTCTTGTTCGAGTTGAAGTCGTCCCGCGTCTCGTCTGAGAGCAGCGTGGAGATATCGTACTGTCCCGCTTCGATTAGCCGGCGGATTATTTGTCTGAAAAAAGATTGGTTATTTTGAGCACAGGATTTTATTTTGTCATTTTTCATTTCATCTACATGGGTGTGCTGAAATGTTTGCGCTGAAAGGACATGTTTCTAGCATAGCTTCGTCAGAAAAATTGAACCTGTAGAGGCGCAAAACTTGCACATTACAGATGGTTCAGCATCACTAATGCGATGAACAGAACAAGTTAAGAGCCCATCAACGTGCATACTAGCACCACTGCTAAATAATTGTGATTATTTAAATTTAACGAAAGATATTTAAAAAAAGGGGGCCGCTACGTCCTGTATTTCGTGTACCTTTTGAATACATCAAACTAGTTTCTATGTTGCTGGATTCGTCAATCTATGAACTCGAAACAAAAACGGCCGTTTTAACTTTGGCCGTTTTAGCAGTGGCGCTAGTATGCACGTTTATGGGCTCTTAAGCAATTCACTTAAAAATATGTGTGGGCTAAAGGTAAATGTAAGATTTCGTCGTCAAATACTCATGAGTGACCGATAGCTCGGCTAAGAGCTAAATATATCATAATTTGGCCCGTAAAGGGAGCTGTAACCGTCGGCGTATCAGAGCCCGGCTATTACTTACTCAGGGTCAGGGTGTACTGTACACAGTAGGTGAGGCCTTGCTGCGCACATGGTGGTGTTCGTCCAAGAGGAGCAGGTTTGAATGAGTTGGCGCAGTTCTGCCCGTAGAGCATATGTAACTGTCGGCGTCTATCATACTTACTCAGGGTAAGGTTCAGGGTGTACGCAGTAGGTGAGGCCTGGCTGCGCGCATGGTGGTGCTTGCCCAGGAGGAGCAGGCTCGAATGAGTTGGCGCAGTTCTGTCCGTAGGGGCAGCTGTAACCGTCACCGCGGGAGAGCCAGGCTATCTGGAAATAATTGTTGTTTGTACTTAGTATAAGGTTGCAAAAAAATTGTAAAGGGTAGGTACAAGTGTACATGCATGTGGTACAACTATTCACGCGCGGAAAAAGTTGAAGAGTCAGGACCTTACGTTAGTAGCGTCCGTAAGGCAGATATGGAAGTTATATTTATTACTTACACAAGTAGGTAGGGAACACGAATAAGTTTTTGTTTAATTAATCTAACGACCATGCCGTTACAGATCCTAGAAATTAATTTAAAACGATACTTTAATTTTATAGTAATTAGTGCAATTATTTTAAGATCGTTAGATCCACAGAACCTATTAAAGAGGTTTACTTGTTCTGTGGTTAGATCGAACGAACAGCAAGCACTCAAAGCCTGCTCTTGGTATGCCATATGTACCAAAGTAAAATAAAACTAAGGCAGGCCAAAATGAACATCCCATTAAACTAATGACAAGTAAGTAACCTTTCATTTAACCTTGTCGCTTAAGATCTTGGCACGAAACAGTAATAGTATCTCCTTCACACATGATCCGAACTATTGTCACTTTGTCACCATCCATCTGCCCTCGATCCGTAATCGCCTGATAGCTAATGTGTCAATTATGCCAGCATTGTGACAGAAGGTTGGTTGTTGAGGCGGTGACATTTCGATAATTGAGTGTTAAGATCTAGAGTTGTGCACAATGAACTCGTACGCAGATGTAGGTTTAGATGGGGGCAGCAACCATGGCCCAAAGTGTTATTAGTATCACTAACCAATCTAACCATTAGTTTCATTATCTGTTATAATCATAATCATCAGTTCCACTTTGCTACAAGGCCTTCAAGACCTACCTAGTTGTGTGAGTGTGTGAGACAGTATTTAGCCAGAAACTAATAATGTACTTATTTATTTTTTATACTACGTTGGTGCAAACATGCACACGGTCGACCTGATGGTAAGCAGTTTCCGTACCTTATGAACGCCTGCAACTCCAGAGGTGTTACATATATGCGCGTTGCTGACCCTAACACTCCGCCTGTTACTCATTAGTCATTAAGTTCTGGCTACCTCTGGCTAACCTTACTCACCACGACACAGCAGATGGTCTAGTGTTAGTTGGCTGCGGTTTTCTGTAAGGTGGAGGTTCTTCCCCAGTTGGGCTCTGCTCTAGGTCTGGAATGACATCCGCTGTGCTCTGTGCCCTACCACACAAAACTAGATGACATTCCAGAGTGCTCACACCTCTCTTTTGCCCACACCACAAATCTTTCAACGTTCAAACTAATATAATAATATGTTTTAAATTTTACTTTAGTATTCAATTTTGGAAATTATACCTACGAACGACAAATGTTAGTTTAGTTAATCAAAGACCAGAGAAGGAGATAGTTAGTTAAAGAAAGACAAATGGAATAAGACTGCGGTCTTATTATTAAGTACCACAAATCCGTATAAAATGGTTGTGTGGATTATTAGACAGAAATCTTCTGAGAATAGGCAGTGCAGGATGTAATTATTTACGTGATACATAAACACCTAATTTAAACAGTTGTTGCAATATTTAAGAAGTAACATTTCATTTAATATCCATTATATATGTATGTTATTTATATTTCTAGAAAAACAAATCATATGACAAGTCGTGCGCTGTTATCTGAACTAGTTAAACACTTCAGTGTTTTCCCAGGTGAAAACTAAACGCAGTTAAGCAAATATTACATTTCCTTGGGATTTTCCTTGCGAATCGCAAGGCGCTAACACCCACTGTTTACATATACAAGTATTAGCATAGTTATTCTGCACACGAGTGTCTACGATCACTTTCAACTGTGTGACCAGAATTATTAGAACAGATAACGGTTTATTAGAGGATAAGCAAGAGAGTTTCATTGTACAGTCACGCAGAAAAGGATATGGATTTGTAGACATTATGTAATATAAAAGGTTAACGACCTGGGGGCCGATTTTTGAATTTCGAACGTTCGAATTTAAAAGCGAGTGGTCGAAAATACTCGTATACGAAAATTTGTCACGATTTTTTTCGCATGATCCTAATAATACCTATTTTTGAAAGTCACCATTCGACCGTGTAGTGATTGACTTTCGATGGTAAGGACTTAAAAAATATTTATATTTCAATCAAAAACTAGCTAATCTAATAAACACATAAAATCTAATAAATTAATTCCTTTAAGATATTTTTTTATTGGCGGCACCCTAGGTTAGGTTTTTTATAATATGTTTATAAGTATTTTGTATTGTTTTTGTAAGTGTTTTTGTATTTTATTTTTATATCCATATTATAAAATAACCTAACTTAAGACCAAAAATAAATAAAGAGAATAATAATAATAATAATTTATAATTTACCTCCACCTTACAGAAAACCGCAGCCAACTAACACTAGACCATCTGCTGTGTCGTGGTGAGTAAGGTTAGCCAGAGGTAGCCAGAACTTATATACTTTTATATTCATATTATAAATAACCTAACGTAAGAGGAAAGATAAATAAATGAATAATAATAATATTCTTTATTGTGCACCATACAATTAAAAATACACAGAAATTAAATACAGATTAAAAGCTAGGTAACAACAGGCGGTCTTATCGCTAAGAAGCGATCTCTTCCAGACAACCTTTCAGTAGCAGGAAACTAAGGACTAACAACATTGAACGGGTAGTGCATATAATACAAATATGTGACTAAAATCGTGGATTCCTACTTTCTACTGATAGAATTGAATACGAGTGGTCAATACCACTCGATTCTCAAATTCTATCAGTAGAATTTCAAAAATAGCATTTCATCGTTTTTCACTGATTTTCGAGTGACGAAATCGAATGGTCGAGATTCAAAAATCGCCCCCCTGGCTAATATATGCCTAGGACAAATTTAGTAGGACCAACTTAATAGTCAAAGATTAAGTACAGTGAAAACTCGATAATCCCGCACTTCGATGGTCCAGTATACCCAGTAATCCGACACTAAATTTGGGGTACAACAGTAGAATTTTGTTAGAATTTAGTATTTTAGTGAAATATATTTCTACGACATGCTAAAAAACACATCAAAATAATATGCAGATTTGCTCTAACTTCCAGTAATCCGAATTTTCCAGTAATCCGGCTCTCTTGTGTCAGCATGAGTGCCGGATTAGTGAGATTGTACTGTAATATGCATTTGAATAACCGACACTGGATTTATCTGTAAGACCGATCCTATAAGGCATAAGCTACATGCTTACAAGTATAATTTATTATCAAGTCCGTAAATTTATTAACAACAACGGTACGTAGGTATTATGAATTCAAGATTAGGTAGACACAACTATATAATAGGTGTAAGATCATGTATACTAGTAGGTATCTAAAATGTTATATCTATAATGCAAAAATTTTAAAAACAAAGAACAGTAACATTACGAAAGTTAGAAAGCTTGCTGCAGGCAAAGTTTGGTAAAAAATAGGAAGAATACTCATTACGAGACCTAGATCTGAATCGGAAGTATGAGATGTTGCGGCAAGGTGACATAACTTTATTGCGTCGTCATGGCAATTATATGGGAACTTATTGTTTAGTTAGTTTAATGACGAGTTTTTTGTTTCTTATTTAAGTACCTAAACAAGTGAAAATCGCCTGATGTTGCGAACTACCTATGAACACATGAAAATTGTAACTCCAGTGCCACCAAAAACGTAAGATATCTTTGTTATAGACCGACAAGAAATTGTAGAAAATTATTGAAGACGCCACTTCCTACGTACCTAACTGTCGCATTTTTGACGTAAAATGCTTAGACATATGGCAACAATTTCGTATGGATTTTTTTTAGTTCCATTGTATTTAATTTCTACTATTTTATGTCGCACTATAACTGCAGCAACATGGTCTCTAATACACTACATATACTATAGAGTAATTAGAAATGTTATTTATTTTACGTCAAAGGATTTCTTGGAAAGTACCTACTTAGTTATAAATAAAACAGTCATTACAAATAAAATGTGTTTACAGTACATATGATGCTACTTCCCGAACTAGTGCGGGAAATAGCAGTTTCCGTATGTAGAAATAGCTGTTTCCGTGCGTATGTCGAAAGTTTAAAGTGCCATATGTACGATACACGTGCGAATAGGTAATTCGCAACTCGTGTCGATTTAAAACACTCCCTTCGGTGTGTTTTAATTTATCGCCACTCGTTTCAAATTTCCTCTTTTCCGCACTTGTATCGTACATAACTTTGACGAGATTCTATTAATATTGCTAACGAAAGCGTAATTCGTCACTGTTACAGAAAAATTGAAATATCAATGACGCTGTAATACCAATGACTCAGACTCCGATTTTTAAGGTCGACAGTCGAAACAAGCGTGCACAGTTGGTGAGACATCTGTCATAGAATTTGAAAGAGCCATGGCTAAGCACTAAAGTAACTATATAGTTTGACAAAAAGATAATAACATTGTATATGCTGACCCAAAGCTTTGTATATAATTATTTGTAATATGAAATCTACATAAACTGAGAAATATTATTATTAATAGATGTGTTTCTGCGTAAGTATTGTGTGTGCCAAAAGAGCTCTCAAAATAATCAGCTGTTTTTTTGGATTTATATAGGTACTAGAATAGTTCTCATTTATACGCGCTTCACCTAGGTACTTAGTTTTTTAAGTAGGTACTTTTTTCATCATTTCTTCACTACCAGTGACAATAAGCATGCCTGCAAACGTGATATGATTATAAATCACAGTACTTATAGTGTTACATAAAACTAGATGTTATAATACTTAGTTTTACCTCGTATTGCTAGAAAGTAAAACGATAAACTTCAAGAATTTTAATAACTTGCTATTACTACAAACTACTAAATTACATAAAATAGATCTCGGTTAGACTTGAATTACGAGAAAGTTATCAAGATAAAATAATCTCCTGAATAACAAGTATATCCTAGTGTGGAAATATACTTACGCAAAGTAGTGCGCGTGCGCGCGTTTGCGTTATAAGTGACATATTAGGCTGGAGACAAGAGACAAGTCAATTATGTTAATAGTACGTTAAAAACGGTCGTTAAACTAACCAAACGCGACACTGAAGTATGTAGGTAGGTACACTGAAAATGTACGTTGAAATAGTTATCCTACTAAGAAATAAGTGTATGCTAATCAGCTCCTTCTATTAATTTGTTAATTTGTACTGTTTAAAGTAAAACATTTTGACTGTTATCGTATACTCTTTTTACTAGATTACAATAAAAGATTATGATTTCATCAAAATTGGCTAAATAGCGTTGACGTTACGGTAGAATACACGATAAAACAACTATGTACGTAGTTGGGTCAATTTCTGAACACGATTTTTTTTCTGTCCGTGATGAAAATCGCGGGGTAGCATCAGATAATACTTACCATTTTTTTTTTACATAAAGAAGTCACACTTTCACACCGAGTTCCATATGAATTCACTGATTAATTGGTTTTTAGAGTACACTTAAAAATACCTAAAGGCTCAAATTACTGCTCCCGTGCCCTGTCCGGAATCTACTTTTGAGCATAATGAAAAATCCTACGAAAAATTCTACATTAGTATCACTAATTTAGTGTCAAATACTTAAACTAGATGATATTTACTATCACTGAGCATATACACTATTAACTTCATTGTGGTAAATAACTCGTGATCGATGTTTAAATTTTGTCCGAGCGCGCGAGTACAATTTCGTCGGCAAAACTCACAGGGCTCTGACAGCCGACGTCTGTATTTGAACCGCCTCGTGTCCCGCCTCACCTGTACTGGCAGTATTCGGCTGTCTTTCAAAGCAAACGGATGTACGTCAAGCCGTGGCGTGTTTGAGCAAATCGCGTAAGTATTTCGGAATCCGGGTGGGCGACAATTTTTTTCTAATTTCGATGCCCCTTATAAATTTTATTTTCCACATAGCTTTTCAATAACAATTGTCATATTTAGGAGCCCTTTATGTATCTTTATGTAAGCGATAACATAACAGTTTGGTCAAACACGATTTAAATTTTTGGCGAATTTTTTTATTACGAATTCTAATTTCCGTGCCCTAATTCCAATAGCAAATTTACCTAAAACAGCTGATTAAGTGGCACGGGAATTAGAAAGTATTACATTTATTGTCAACAAATCTTTTATTGGGGGCACTTTAAGTTAATTGGCAATGTTTACGTCATATTATTATTACATTTATGTATATTGGCATTGAATATATATTATATGTAATAATAATATGACGTATATCTTTCTATTTTGCATTTAAGGAAATCTTAAAGAATGCACAAAAATTTGTGAACGGTTTTTTAGTATAAGTACTATAGTACATACAGGGTGGACCCGAATAACCCGGGCAATTTTAATACGTAAGGTAAGGTGGGGTAAGACGACACCGGGGTAAGACTATCACTTGTATGGAATCCTTGTACTGTTAGTCTTGCCCCACCTTACCTTATTCATTGATCATATTATAACATTAAAATATTATATAAACATAAAACTATTTCTGGAATTATTACATAAGTTAAGTGTCTTGAGAGAACGGAGGTCTTCTTATAAAACACCGATGAGGAGGTATTTACTTTATTTGATTTTACAATTACGAGTTTAATTCAATATAGTTTAGAAGCGCGAGGGTGTACCGGTACACCGAGCGATTCGGAGCTCACGTGTAGCCTGGTCGCTGGATGCGAACTAGATGAGGACTCGATGAGAACTCGATCAGAACTCGATGAGAACTGTCTTCCGCTGGTCGGGATGGCCGCTTATATTCATCCCGAAACCGTGGGGATGCGTTGTCTGGAGTCACGTAGGCCATGAGAAGTTTCTGGAGCGTTTATGCTGTCGCTGCCATTAAGATAATGAAGAGTCGATCCCGTGGGAGCGGTATTAATTGACAACCGCCATAAAATAGGTGATGCATTACATGCGCCTGTACTTGTATCAAAGGGTGCGTTTGTTTATCCCATTAGGTGCGTCTGCATTCCTTCTATCGACGCTGAAGATAATCTTTAATGTCTTGCCGTCGGTGTGTTGCTGGAGGTCGGGGATACGTGGGAAGCGTTCCTTAACTCCTCCCCCCTTAAGAGAGAACTAAGGGTGTAGCTTGTTACGCCCGTGTTCTCGAGGCTGCTGCGGCGTTGGGTGCACTTGAGGTATATGGCGCACCCGATGAGGCACATAAATATGCTTATGCTCCACACGCTGGGTATCCAAATATGTTGATGTATGTTTGATTTGATTGTTGATTCTAATGGCTTCAGGTGTATTTGTAAATCTTCATCCGTATATTGGATCTTATCTGTTTTTTGTTCTAAGTGCATCTGTATCTGCTGGACTTCTTCTTTGAATAGATTGTTGGTTTTCGAGATCACTTTAGTATATAGGTTCGCCATCTGTAGTTCACAGCCGGGATTAAGGTGTAGTTTATATGGCCCTTGGATGACTTCGTAAAACGTTTCATTGCAATTGATGGTTACTCGTTGTGGTCCTCTTGAGTATAACAGGAAATTGCCGTCGTTTATTGTTGTGATAGCTTCCTCTTCTTCTAGTTTCGTCGTAAGGCACGTGTGATTGTTTTTGAGAAGCAGAGCTTGATGGATGCAGTCAGGTGTTTTATTGGAGTCCTTCCACCAAACGTGTTTGCAGACCATCATGGTTTTCTTAGCTTTGCATTGTTCAGCACTTGGGTAGGCGTACCATGAGTTTTTAATGAGGATTGAAGGTTTTTGGATTTCGAGGATTAGACCATCATGAGTCGGGAAAGGGATGAGGTTGTATGCATTACCACTTTTGGCTTTAATTTCCGCTATTTTTGCAACAAAGTGTATGACATTACTAACAGTGTAAACCATAATACGATCGACTTCTACATTGTTTGCCTCCTCAAAAATGTCTTTACAAGGTATTCCTGGCTTAGCTAATGTTATGCCTAACTCTAAGATATTAATTATATCTTCCATTAATATAAAAGTAGTTAAAATATCAATATTTGCCTTATTAGTAAAACTTACTTCGTACATAGTGTTTAAACGTTTTGTAATGCTTTTAAGCCTTAAGTCAACTTTGTTAATAGTTTCGTTTAAGTTGTTAAGTAATGTTTCTTGGTTATTTGTAAGGGTTTGAATATTGTTATTAATTTCTTTTAAATCATTCGCATCAGGGTTTCCAGCTATAAATTTAACAATTGTTCCAAGACCATCAATAAGGCCGCGTTTGGATCGACCAACGTTTTGGTTCATTAATCCTTTTAATCTTCCTAATAAATGGGTATAAAGACTGTTAATGTGGTAATTATCAGTTTGAACTCTATTAGACATTAATTTGTTAAGGATGTTAAGGATTTCGGTTAGATTACATCTTTTGGTTAGATATCTGTAGCCTTCTATTTCTGCAATTGGTCCTATTTTTTCGAGGTATATGCCATTGGGATTTTCTAACTTCTTGATTTGGTAGGGTTGACTACCCTCGACTTGGAGGAACCTGTAACAACAACAGGCCTCAATTTATTTGCTGCTCGTCGTTTACCTCGACTATCCAAATATATTTTTGGGGCTTTTGTGTCGCGAATGTAGGTTTTTCGGCGAGTACAAAATACGTTAGCTTGTTTATTAGTGGTTGGGAGTTTTTCGTGAGTTTCGACTATTGGGGCTGGTAATTCGGTATTCTTATTATATTCGTCTGTTCTTTTTATTTGAGCATCCCGTTTTATTTTGTATATATAATCGTAAACCGTTTTTAAATGTTCTCTATGTTTTTCCAATAGAGTATTTAACAACTGTGAATTATGGAGAAAGTTAAACAAAGGTTCCGTTTCAATATGTCCAAATAAGATTTCATGTGGAGTTAATTTTGTGTCTGATTGTATCGAGCTGTTGTATGCTATTAATGCGAGTTTCATTTTGTCATCGTGCGGTAGTTTATTTTTATATTGTTCACTAAGCAATCGACAATGTTCTCTCAAAGTTGAGTGGAATCTTTCGACGATCCCGTGTGATGCTGGATTATAAGGCGTAGTGAAATTAATCTTAATGTGATATAAATTAACTAATTCCTTAAGTAGTGCGAATTCTTTTCCTGCGTCAGTCGTTATTTCTGCAGGGACACCATAGTGTGCAAAGTAAGAAAGAAGTTTTGACATAACTGTTGAGCTATTTTTATCTTTTAATCTTTTAACTACTGCGAAACGAGAGAATCCGTCTACTATAGATAAGTAAAGCTTGCCTTCAATATCAACAACATCGCAAAAAATATGATTAAGTGGTCGCAAAGCTATTGGTGGCAATAACATTGGTGGACGCATTGGATGCCGTTCGTATTTGCCTGCCTTACAAATAGAGCAGTTATTAATATATTCGCGGATATCGGACATAATATTTTTCCACCAATATTTCCTACTAATATGCATTAAAGTTTCGGTAATACCGCGATGATTCGTTTTTCCTTCGTGATAACTTTTTATGATATCGATTCGCTTTTCCTTTTCAACTACGGTTTCCACTATTTCAGTACAACGAGTTATACGAATTTGAGGATTATGTTCTTTAGTGAGGATCTTTACCATTTCTTGATATAATTCATCTACGTAAAAGAAAGCGTAATAGTGAATACCTGGTTTTAAATACTCGCGTGCAAGTTTCCTGAGTGCTTCTCCTGGTCGTTTAGATGTATACAGGCTAACTTCTATGATTTCGTTACCGTCTATCTTTCGCACGTTTATATTATCTAATTTATTGTGTAGTTTAAAATAAATTTGATGTGGCTTTTTATTTATGACATCATTCATAATAGGAATTCCCTGGTGTATGTTGTCATCTTGTGAGTGCTGTGTTTGGATTTCTTCGCGGTTATCATTGTAGTTAATTTGTTCATCCATGTCGCTACCGTTCTGAGCTAATATTGATTCATTATCGTTAAAATTAATTTTTACCCGTGACAAAGCATCTGCGTTCGAGTTAATAGAGCCTTGTTTGTATTTTATTTCGAAGTCGAATTCAGCTAGTCGAAGTCTCCACCTAGTTAACCTAGAATTGGGGTCTTTTAAAGACATTAACCAAGTTAAAGGTTTATGATCGGTGTAAATGATGAACTTACGACCATATAAGTACGGTCTAAAGTGTTTGCAAGCCCAAACTATCGCAAGTAGCTCTTTTTCAGTTGTAGAATATTTAGATTCTGTATCAGATAAAGTTCTAGATGCATAAGCGATTGGTTTTTCGACATTATCTTCTTTCTGAGACAAAACCGCTCCTAACGCTATGTCACTAGCGTCTGTGGTAACAATAAATTGTTGATCAAAATCTGGATACTTTAAAATAGGTTCGTTGGTAATTAATTCTTTTAGTTTCTGTACTGACTTTAAAAACTCATCATCTATTATAATCTTGGCGCGTTTTTTTAAGCATTTAGTCAATGGTTTTGTTATTTGAGCATAGTTATTAATGAATCTCCTATAATAGCCTGTCAATCCCAAAAAGGATCGTATTTCTTTTTCGGTTTTTGGTACTGGGAAATTAACTATGTCTTGTACTTTGCGTTGGTTAGGTGTTAGACCGTTAGGCGTTAACTCGTGTCCTAAGTACTCTACATGTTTTTGAAGAAACTCAGATTTATCTGGTTGTATTTTTAAATTATGTTGTCGCAAGCGTTCAAATACTTTTCGTAATTTTTGTATGTGCTCGTCCAACGAAGTTGAGTAAATGATTATATCGTCTAGATATACGAGGCATGTATTATATAAGAGGTCGCGTAATATTAAATCCATTAATCGTTGAAATGTAGCCGGAGCGTTTTTTAAACCAAAAGGCATGCGTAAAAATTCCCAATGTCCGTGATTAGTTGAAAACGCAGTTTTTTCGATATCTTCCTCGTGCATTTCTATCTGATGGTACCCACTCGCGAGGTCTAGCGTAGTGAAGTACTGAGCTCTACCTAATTTATCCAATATTTCCTCTATATTTGGCAGAGGATATTTATCTTCGATTGTTTTTGCATTTAATTGCCTATAGTCTATGACCATGCGCCATTTAACCTTACCGGATGCGTCAGGTTTTTTTGGTACAATGTGAACAGGACAACTCCAAGGGGAATTAGACTCACGAATAATGCCATTTTTAAGTAACTCGTTAACTTGTTTGTCTATTTCCTCTTGTTGTTTTGGTGGTTTCCTGTAATTGCGCACATAAATGGGTGTATCATCTGTCAAACGTAATTTATGTTTAACTGTATGGGTAAAGGTAAGTGGCTCTTGACCCGTATGAAACACGTCTTTAAATTCGTGTACTAACTTGGTAATTTTAGCTTTTTCTTCCATATTCATGTGATCCGTTCGAATCGTTAATTTACTAGCTTCCGTTTTGTTTATTTTAACATTGTCTAATACTTCCGATACAGATTTTAATCCATTCGGTATTGATTGTAAGAAATTATCAAAATTATTTTTGAATTTTTGGGGCCTAGGACTTAGGTTTGTGACACCTAATCTATATTTGCCATCTATCACTGACACTAATGCACAATTAATGAGGACGGTGTTTGTCCCGATTTCAGGGATAAAGTATTCGCCGTCCGGTTTGTTAGATACACATGTAATTAGATTATCCGAGAGCGGATCGATTTTTGAGATTTTCTCCGGATAGTCTATGCTAATTGGAATTATTTTGTTTGGCATGATAAGTTCACACTTTTTTGGATGAATTATTGCGTTAAGCTTTAAAATCAGGTCCCATCCTATCATTCCCGCATATTTGGGGTCAAAGTCATAGATCAAAAATTCATGTTCTATGTCTTCGCCTAACGGGTATAATTTTAAATTAATAGCTCCTCGATGTTTTGTTTTACTATGAGCAGTCGTAATTGTAAACTCTTTATCGATAACTTTATTATTAAAATTCCTATTAGACTTCAATATTGATGATCCAATAAGGCACCTATTACTACCAGAATCTATTAAGATTTTTCCTCCCCATTCATCTATAGTGATATATGGGAGATGATCTTTATCTAAATAATTTAATTTTACGTCAATTCGTTTTGTGGTCCTGTTTCTTGAAAAAAATCATCGCCATCATACGTGTTGGGGTCATAATTATGTTCGTAATTACCATTATGTTCATTGGTATTTATTTGTGTATTAAAAACTTCTACCGGTCGCGGTCTTGGCGGACGATTTACAGGTCGCCTACTAGTCGCGGTTCTCATTGAAATATCACTATCTAAATGGTCAGTTAATCTTTGAGGTTGGTGTTTTGGCGGGTATGTTTGTCGCCATTGTTCCGGAGTTGGTCGCGGTTGGTTGGCCCAATGCATTTGATTGTTGTTGTTATTTAACTGCAGATTATGATAAGATATTTGTGCGAATTGGTTAGATTGGTGTTGATTTACGCGGTTTTGATTGAAATTCGGTTTTAGTACAGTATGTTGATTATAGTTTTTATTATTATAGTTAAATCTTGGATTAGATTTAAATGATTTTTCTTGTTTTCTCTGGAAGTACTCGGGGTGGACTTCTAACTCGTGTTTTAATTGATTATACGCGTCATCAAAAGTGGTGTGTTGCGCGGAACGGATTAATCGATCAGTCGCGATATCCAAGTGTTTACATAATTGGTCGATGCAAACGTTCTCCAAAATGGCTGTTGCTTGCGGTGAATCCGCTTTATTTTTCGCTGCGTACAAAAGTTCTTTTATTTTATCAGCAAATCCTAGAGCACTTTCGTTAGGGAACCGTTTAATGCGAGTGATTTCAGAAAGAATTTGTTCTATACTTCTAGTGTCACCAAATTTAGACCTTAAGGAATTTACAATTTCTTCTACCGTGTTGTTTGGCATGTGAGCAATTGCTTTAATTGCTTCCCCGCGTAACTTGCTTTTTAATATAATTGGAAACAGGGCCCTTGCGTCAGCGTCTGCTGCTCTAGCTAACATAGTAACTTGATTTAAAAAGAAATCTAAAGTTTGTCTATCACCTTCATATTTGGGCAAATATTTTTCGATCGTAGTATGATTCAGAGCCATTTTGATATTAAATTAATTAAATCCTATCACAGAATAGAACTGTCTCTTTTTTTTTTTTTAAAGAAAAAAAAATGGTGGAAATGCGTACAAAATAATTAGGAAAATGAAAGGAAAATGTAGGAAAACTCACAGGGTAGCCGCCAGTGCGATGAGTACTGTGGTCTTCATAAGGCAGTGGTCGAATCTCTTCAGGTTGAAACCTTCCAGTTCGCGCCGACGATGTGTAGCCGCTGCTCGCTGGGAGACTCGCCCGTCGCTGTCACCAGTTAAGTGTCTTGAGAGAACGGAGGTCTTCTTATAAAACACCGATGAGGAGGTATTTACTTTATTTGATTTTACAATTACGAGTTTAATTCAATATAGTTTAGAAGCGCGAGGGTGTACCGGTACACCGAGCGATTCGGAGCTCACGTGTAGCCTGGTCGCTGGATGCGAACTAGATGAGGACTCGATGAGAACTCGATCAGAACTCGATGAGAACTGTCTTCCGCTGGTCGGGATGGCCGCTTATATTCATCCCGAAACCGTGGGGATGCGTTGTCTGGAGTCACGTAGGCCATGAGAAGTTTCTGGAGCGTTTATGCTGTCGCTGCCATTAAGATAATGAAGAGTCGATCCCGAGGGAGCGGTATTAATTGACAACCGCCATAAAATAGGTGATGCATTACATGCGCCTGTACTTGTATCAAAGGGTGCGTTTGTTTATCCCATTAGGTGCGTCTGCATTCCTTCTATCGACGCTGAAGATAATCTTTAATGTCTTGCCGTCGGTGTGTTGCTGGAGGTCGGGGATACGTGGGAAGCGTTCCTTAACTCATATTATAATACCTGTACCTAAGGTTACATGAAACAAAATGAATCAAATTTGCAATGTTTTTTTTTTGTAAATTTGACAGCTGACAGCGTATACCGTATAAAGTTTAAATATCTGGGAGACCGAGCTTTGCTTGGAAAACATATACCTACCTAAAAACTCAAAAATGCGCGTTTTCCCAGAGATAACACCTAGCTAGATCGATTTTTCACCCCAAAAAACCCTCATATATGATCAAATTTCATTCGAAATCGTTAGAGCCGTTTCCGAGATCCCCGAAATATATACAAGAATTGCTCGTTTAATAGATTCGTTGTTATAAATTAGCTTTTCTAATACAAGAAAAAATAAATATATATCCTATTCTTACTATATTATAAATGCGAAAGTATCTCTGTCTGTCTGTCTGTTATCTCGTCACGCTTAAACCGCTGAACCAATATCATCTTGATGATATTTGGCATGGAGATAGTTTGAGGCCCGGGGAAGGACAAAGGATCTGGGGGCACGGCAGTGCCGCCGCCAAGTCGAGCAAAACAAAGTGGCACGGCCGTACCATCAAATCTCAATAACATTATATCAAAATAACATTTAATGCACTTTACAATCCCTTAGTTTTGTCACTGACACAATCACTCACGATCATCATTATTTTAAGGTACCTACTTCTAGCATACCCAAATTTGAAACGTAATTTGGTTTTAGCTTTTTAAGCCAATAAAAATCTAATAATACTGCAATATTAGTCACGTTCTAAAGATCTAATAACTGCATAAATAAGTTTGTAATCCCATAGAAATATATGCGATAACAACGTTACCTTTTAGTTCTTACAATTAGTAGGGAAAGTAAAGGTACACTACGACGTACGATGTGAGTATGAATAAAGATGTGTATACATAGTATCAGTATGGTATGGGTATGATTACCTGAAAAGAAGGACAGCCTACAAAAAGAGATAGGATCCTATCAAAAACATTACATGTAAAAAGATGCAAGTCTCGCAACGCAGTTCTTCTACTACAAAAAAGTTTTGAGATGTAATGGGAAACCAAGTCGGTTATTTTAGCACAGACTACATATATACAGACGCTGCTATCCCATACATTCAAATGTGACCGCCTAAAAGCGCATCATTACCAGATGGCGTCACTGAAAATGCACTGTTGCCTATCATGGATACAAGATGGCGCTGTGTCACATCCAAATCATAGAATTCCTAACGACATCTATACGTCTTCATTGAAAGTTAGTAGACATATGTCGTTGCCAACGATTAGAAGTAATCAACAGATGTCGCTTTATAGCGTATTGAATAAATCATGAATCTAGTTTAAAACTGGATCAAGCATGAGGGGTGGAAGGAAATGACCGAACAGGATAGTCTTATGTATCTTTCAGTATGAGTAAAGAGAGTTCGGGCACTTAAGGAGTACAGGGAGGGAAGGGAGAGGCAGGGTACAGAGAAATAGCGTAGCCAAACGGTATAACCATAAAGTAATTTCGGAAAACGATACTGTGGTGATGATAATATTTATATATTATAAGAATGCTACATAAGTCTTGCCGAAACTATTTAAACCGGCTGAAAATAAATACCTGTCATAATAATTTTGCGCATGCTACCATTGGTGCATGGCAAAAGGATTAGACATTACTACTGGCGTAAGTCCGTCTATATGCCACCGTGCCACTGGTACTTGAGCGTTTCTTTATATTTTTTTAATCCAATTGCTCAAAAAGTATAGTTTTTGTAGCTGCAAATCGTGCGTAAAGTTTGATTTTTTTACACTAGTGCTAAAAAGTAATCTGATTGATACATTTTAAATAAATGAGTATTATGCGAGACCCGCTTATAAATGACCCACCTGAACAACGCGCGATTGGGCATAAAGGAGTATTATTCGAGACCCAATAGTATTACTTGAACAACGCGCGACAGAATGAAGCTGACGTTCGTACAATACACTTTATACACTTAATATAAATGTAATTAATTAGATATATATCAATATAATGAAATAACAAAAGATTCAGGTTTTTTACATATAGCTGGTCAACCAAATCTTGTCAGTAAAATAAAGGCGCGAAATTCAAATTTTCTATGGGACGATATCCTTTCGCGCCTACATTTTTCAAATTTGCCGCCTTTTTCTACTGTCAAGATCTGGTTGACCATGTATAATTATATGTTCTGAAAATTAATTTTATTAATTTTAATAATACAATTTCTCTTCAATTGGCATAATGCTGACAACAGTGACAACAGAATCCACATTGAAAAAAATGGCAATTAAAAGTAAAACTTTTTTTATTCCCTTCCCGCCTTTTTTATTCAACATTTAAAGTGATTTATGTTTGTAAGTAATTGCCAAGAAAGCATAAGTTATTAAATAAAAATGAGTGATTCAGACGATTTTGGAGTTAATTTAACGCCACCAGATATCAAAGCAAAGGCATCCGTTGTAAGTGACAGGGCTATAACCGCGAAAATCGAATTTCGCAAATTGCGGGCATTTTTCTCTGTCACTCTAATTACGCCTGCATTGGAGTAAAAGAGAAAGATCCCCGCAATTTGCGAATTTCGGTTTTGGCGGTAGCCCCTCAGTATATTACCGGAAAAATCGAAAGCTCGGTACTCGAGCAAAATGACATACTTCTCGCACTTATATCGAAAACTACTATTTTTTGCCATTTTTTATATTGTGATCTTTTTTGCCACTTTTGTGTTATTTGTACTCAAATTCACGAGCTCTTTCGATCCTAATGAGATAAATTACCTCAATTCATGCTCAATTCACTCTTATCGTGCCTTCTAAAAATTTACGATACAAGTTGCATTGCAATAACTATAAAAAAGTAACTGATTTGACTAGTACGAAAATACCCTATTGTAACAATACGATGCGACGTTGTCGAGTTAAACTGGACTCGCTTCGCAGTAACTCATAGCAGTTTGGCAACGTCGCGTCGTGCTTTTATTTTTAAGCAACAGATTTGTACATGATTTGTACCATCTTAGTACCTATACATACAAAGATATGTTTTCATAACGTTCCTTTTCAACTTCTCCCATGGCAAAACCCGTACCTATCAAACCTGAAATTATTATACAAAAGCATTTAATGTTTGTTTTAATAAACTTTTTCTGTTATAATTAGAATAAATATATCTAATTTTGCGTATATTGACCAGGCAGGTGTTTGTATCACTAATTATGTGACCTATAAGTATAGACAGACAACAGCGTGCACAGAAACGTCAAAAACGGCATCAAGTAATGATTATTGCTATTTTAAAATTAGTCCCCTACTTCAGGGTAATGTTATACGCCTGTTCCTTAAAAAAGCTGAGGGCCTACCGCGAACCACGTTCGACGTGTTGCCTCCTTGTCACACTTACGTACGAATTTACAAGTGCGACAGAGAGGCAACACGTCGAACGTGGTTCGCGGTAGGCCCTCAGAAATGGACACTGAGGCATAATTATCATTATTTTGGAATTTAAGTACTATATAATATTATTTGTAGTCTTTTGGAATATCATATTTTATTTGAACTAATAATATTGTATAATAATAAATCATAAAAGCTCTATTTAGGGACAAGAAAGAACTTTCAACGGCAACACTAAAAATAAACTGTCAAATAGTCAAGTCGCCACAAAGCGGCACCGCGTTTGTTGCCTAAGTTGCCTTTGCTTTGTTTCTGTTTATACAAACTTATTAATTTCATATTATAGCTTCATTTGAACTATAGTACAAGTACGTGAATAGAATACCTAGACGTGTCTTGCTTGGTGCAGTTGCGTAGGTATGCTAAAAGGAAAGTTGGAAGACCGATGTGGCGCTTTAAAGACTGTGCTAAGCGTGACATGTGCCCAAAATGTGGGAGGTCGTGCCGCTCACGCATCGGCCTCCACAATCACCAAACCCGTTGTCTAAACAGCAATGCATAAATCGTCTGCAATAGACGAAAAGACCTGTGATGATGACGTGAATTGCCGATGTAGTAACGGAACACTACTAATGGTAAAACCTACATATTAATCTGACAGTGTCTACTGTTTGCCAATAAATGATAAAATTGATAAAAAATTAACACTTCAGGTAAGTTTGTTTTGAATACAAAGGTTAATTAAATAATTTATCACCACACCAACTGGTAAAGGCCCCCTTGATTGTTCAAATACTAATGAGAAAATGGCATTTTTCCCACATGTGGGGCAAAGTAATCAGATCTCAATTTTGAGTTTCCTTATGTTAGCTGGTAGAATTTACTTTTAAATGATGATTTTGAATTATAAATTCTTTATAATGTTCATGTGGATTTGATTTTTTTGGTATTTTATAGTTGGTATTTTCCCTGCGTTGGCATGGTGATAAATTCTGTGTTTCATTAGGTGGCAATGTTTGTTTAACCCTCGTGCCTTGAATTCTCACAACGCTCAAGATTCCACTTCTCGAACCACTCGCTACGCTCATAGTTCAAATCTTCTGCTTGCCCTGGAATCAACATTAGCATGAGCGGTTAAACAACTGCTTTGCCCCCTTGCCCACTAATAACTATTGTCAAGTTTTATTTTAACCCCCCATGCTAATATTGATACCCGAGCAAGCAAAAGATTCCAAAGTATTTAGAGTTAGAGCAAGAAAGAAGAAAGGTACGTCATAATTTCAAAGATGTTTGACATTTAAAATAACACATGTACTGCGCAGGCGATCAATATCGCTGCATACTTTTCTTGGTCTAAATCTATACAATGGTTAGTGTTTGCAAACAGACTCCAATGTGAAGGCAATGTGTATTAAACTTTATTGTGATATTATTACATTTTATATATAAAAAATATGTTTCTGATTTCAGGACCCAGCCTCTAGCCACTAGAAGTTACAATGTACTCGTATGCAACAAGAGAGTGAAGATGAAATAGTCAATGCATCTCTGTACAGTCGCCATCAGATATATCGGAACGGCCAAGGTGTTCACAATATCTGAACACGCACTCTAACGCCCTGACCATAGAGGCGTGTTCAGATATTTGTGAGCGCCTTGGCCGCTCCGATATATCTGATGGCGACTGTACCACAAGTAAAATATTTTGAGTGGAAGATGGTTGAGATTGATTCCTGTTTCAACGGACAGACACATGCTATGAAGATTCTCTTAAAAATAATAAAATACAATTAATAAATTCAATGTTTAACATGATAGTGACTTTATTTTGTCTACCCACTAACAACCAATTTGTTCAATGCTGGCGGGCAATGGCGGTAAACTTAAATATTTGATGTGGTATGAAGCTAAATGTTTTGAACATAATGGCAAGCCACTAAAAAGTTTTAATCCTAGATTAGCCATTAAACTGTGGCTACCAGTCTGATTTGTTAATTGTTATATAAGTACAGTCAGCGTCACATAGTAGGTAGCATCCAAAGTATTCAAATAGTTCGGTACACCATATTATTTGTATGGCGTACTGAACTATTTGAATACTTTGGATGCGACCTACTATACGACGCTGACTGTACTTAATTTAAATATATATAAATTGTATATTATTTCTACGGCCTCCTAGCTAGTCAGTAGTGACAGTGACCCTGCTCTGCTATGTGCTATGAAGTAGGAGGTCCTGGGTTCAAATCCTCATAGGACATTTATTTGTTTTTTAATTGTGTGTGTATATATTAATGGTCTATATCTATTCCCATCTGTCCACACCTCTTGTATGGCGGCGGGGACAAATGGGCCACCACCATGGGACACCATATTAATACACTTTTAGGGGGATCCGAACCTAGGACTTCCAGCTTTGATATGATCATAAAATATAAGATATGTATGTATTTACATTTACACATTGTATTATTGCTCTCATACATATAGGGATATTTTTTAAAATGTCGGATGTCTCTTCTCTTTTGAGCATGAATAGAAGCAGGGGATAACTGACAGAACGGGATAGTCTTATGTATCTTTCAGTAGGAGTAGCAGCGAAAGCGCTATTATTGTTTGTCCTTGTCACAGTCTCACATCTTGTTTTATTCCCCACCGTAAATTGACCACCGTGATTGGTCGAATTCATTTGTTGCCCACCATAACAAATAAATTCGACCAATCATAGCGGCGCAATGCGACGCTATGATTGGTCGAATTTACATGTTTTGTCCCTCACGGAGGCACGCGTACACCACTTCTATAGGATGCTACCTTCTATGCTTTTGAGCAAGTTTTTGTCACCTGCCCTGCTATTCAAACTGCTCAAGAATTTACACTGTTTTGTTACCAAGTAGGTCGATTAGTGTAAGACTGTCCTAAAATATATGTATAGCTATATGAGGACAATTTTGTAATGCGTAAGGTTAAGTAAATTAATATACAAACAGCAACACTCCTAACTGTACATCGGTACAGTTAACACTTAACAGTGTGGCTGATGATACCATGTAGGTTTAATATATTTTAATTATTATCACGTTTCTAAGAACAATAGTACATTATTGTCGAGGTTCGGAAGTAGCTACTTGCAAGCTGAGGATTCGTTTTAAACGGACGACCTTGGGAGTCCGTTTAATTGAATCCGAAGCCAGCAAGTAGCCTTCCAGCCGAGTCATATATAGTGCTTTTCTCAAAAATGGTGCAAGAGATATTTTACAGAAGCAACGTTCTAATTTTCACAGAGAAAAGTAAAACCATTAAAAAGATTTGCTTGCCGCCTTTAAAAAAAATAGAAGTGTATTTTTCTGCTGAAAATACGCCAACGTATTTGAGACACCTAAATAGTCGCGGTACCAACATTATATTAATAATAAGTGCTGATCATCTGTTTGGCTGTTGAATGGACCTATGCCTTCATTTGATATGGCCATTCAAAGTTTTAAAAAGTTTGGAACTCGTTTAATAATGGAATTTGTATGCAACATTGCAGTCCCGAAATCGAGACTGCAATGTTTTTAACTTTTTAATTTTTAGAATGACCATAAACTACACACTTCGCGACCTATTTTTTAACCGGCAACGTCGACTTTGCCGTCCATTTTTGAGAAAAATTATATTATTTATTACTTAATAATGTTGATATGTTGTCTGTGATATGATCATAAAGTATGAGGATTTACTACAGTGACATCTATTGATAGTCTTTCTCAAACAATCGAGCTATTTAGTGTGTTACAACGGCAAGAAACTAACTGTCTAGTAATGCGATAGATGGCGCTTAGAATAGTTCATGCCATTATTTATTTATTTTTTTCTGCGTCGATTTACTATGTGTAAATGGATGTTTTAAAAGGTTTTTGTTGTAATATGCTAAATAAATTAGAACTATACATGTTAATTTAAAAATTGGCAAGATTTGAAATAACACAAATATATATTTAGGCCCAATGGTGCTCTGAGTGACATCTCTTGGATTTTTGTGGAACTAAGCGAGGCTTGTATGGGCCGATTACTCTATACTATACTTACTTTATGATTTTAGTCAGTGCCAGGGGGTATTAAAATCGTAATACTATTAGATACCTTATTAGGGTTCCGTAGCCAAATGGCAAAAAACGGAACCCTTATGGATTCGTCATGTCTGTCTGTCTGTGATAGTCTTACCCCACCTTACCTCATATGTGGTCAAACAATTTTTTGTGTTATGAATTTATGAAGGCAGCATATTCGATTTCTTCAGATTAACTTACACAATAACTTCTTCTCACTGTGCCCCTATTTACTTATTTCTTAGTATCATTTCCTATACGGCCATATACCAGATCATACACCTTGTACCTATCTACATGCAGATACATCATGACACTTTTTAATTTAATGAATAGTTTTGTATGTATGTAAGTAGGTATTGTTTTGAAATATGTACATTTTACTAAGAAAGAGAGATTAGTTGCCATTAAAATCAAGGAAACGATTAGTCAAATACGTAGTTTTTAGTGTATCATACTTTCGTAGATTTGTCGTCCGAAACTAATATTAAAGAAGGTAAATATGTTCGATGCCGCTTCAGTATGGTTAAAGTACATTATTTTAGATTAAAATATACATAAATAATAGTTTTAACTACCAAAATAAGTTAAGAAAACAATTCCTGTGCCATGTTCTAATTTCCGTGCTAGTAAAATCTAATTCCCATGGACACACTAATTCCCGTGCCCTGACCAAAATTTTAAATTGAAATAACTTTTATAGTTTTATGAGTATTTTTACCCCATAAGAAAATTAATGTTTATTATATTTTTTATCAAATTATCAGCATAATTTTTTTTGTGTAATGTTAGTATTTCAAAATTCCATGGGAATTAGACAAAAATGCTCGTTTGGTGAAATTGACCCAGTTAGTCTCGTAGTCGGGAGTTTGGATTACAAGTTAAACACCTTTTGGATTAAATGTTACTACAGACGATCAGTGAAGATAGTTTAAAAGAAATCATCGGTCTTGCTACAGTGCTAATCTAGCTTTGTAAAAAGTATGATTGTAATTGGAACATGCCCTTAAAAAATGCTTAGGAGACTAGACACTAATATTTGGCTTAAAATTGTTCTGTTGTGGCTATATAAGAGCCAAATTTATTTAATTTCCCTAATGTTTTCTATCATTGGACTTCCTTTGATCCATACTGAATACGACAAACAAACGCCAATTCATTCCTCGCTGTTACCCCTGTCAGCCGTGGCTCACTCTGCGATTTCGTCGCTTTGCTACAGGTACCTAAAAGTACATCCGGTCCACACAAATTTTGGTGGCTAGCCATAAGCCGCGCGTGGCGCTGTCGCCACCTAGCGGCCATATCTGTGCTGATCGTAACAGACGCGTTTTGTTAGATGGCTCCTCTACACGATGGGCCATCGCCGCCCACTCCAAGGGACGCATTTATGCGTTAGAGGGAGCAAGTGATATTGCTATCTCATTCTACCGTATGGCTGCGTCCCTTGGAGTGGCCGGCGCTGGCCCATCGTGTAGAGGAGCCAAGAGAGTGACTGCCGTATTCGAACTTCAAGATATTCACAAGATACGATACGTACTAGATCCATTCTAGATACGTTATAGTTTAGATTTCAACTAGTTCTCTTTTGCAGCGCAATTCGGGTAACCAATGTCACTTTTACTTTAGATAGTGTTAGATATCTATTAGATGTGAATTGGATCTCTAAATCATATCTTGTGGTAATCGTTCAAGACTATCTCCAGAATCGCGGAAATGTCAAATTTGACAGGTTAGATCTTAAACATATCGTTATCGTATCTTGGTGATGTCTAAAAGATATCTAATAGATGTCTAAACCCGAATCGGGCCCTTAGTCTTCTGTACCTAGTACTATTATTTATTCTGTGCCCCTGTGTCATCATAGATCTCAGTCACCACTTTCTACACGTTTGCCGGGATGTTTGACACCTCATTGTTTCCCCTGGCGTCGCTTGTGTCACCGGTGTCACTTCCGCCGAGGTTAGGGGTTAAGTGTTTGCTAACACCAAATGTTTACATGTTTACAAAATACGTGTAAAGTTGGGTAACGAGTACGTTGCACTTATTTAAATGCTTGTCCTATTTAGACAACTGAAATACAAATTAGCTAACAATTTAGGCTAAGAAAGATGAGAGATAGTATAATCTCCTAACCTTTAATAGTGTTAGCTAATGCAGTAATGCATACTATTATAGAATTAATTTGAAAAAGACTTTACCTACCTACAGCAACTAAATCTGCCATACCTATATTTTATACCTAAATAGTCAATAAAACGTTATTATTCGCATGAGTACAAGTGATGGTTAACTAACCTGCATTATGTACTTGGTGTTAATAATTATCTGTGGTTTTTTTTTGGTAGTGTGTACGGTCGCGGAGTCACAAGAAATTATTTAAATATAAAGTAAATAGTTCTTAATATCGCCCAGCCCATCTAACAGATTGGGGCTAATATTTGGCAGTACTGGTCGCCTAGCCAACGTGCCAATCGCTTACGCTCAGTAGCGATCGAAACGCAACTGTCACTGTCGCATTAATTTAGAAGCGTGATAGAGAGACACAAAGCGTTTCGTTATCGAAGCGTTAGCTATTGTCAGCTTGGCTAGTCCGGCTGTACATAAATAAATAATAAATAAATAAATATTAAATGACATTTTTACACAAATTGACTAAGCCCCACGGTAAGCTCAAGAAGGCTTGTGTTATGGGTACTCGGACAACGATAGATATAATATACAAATACTTAAATACATAGAAAACAACCATGACTCAGGAACAAATATCTGTGCTCATCACACAAATATTTGCCCTTACTGGGATTCGAACCCAGGACCGCGGCTTCACAGGCAGGGTCTCTACCCACTAGGCCAGACCGGTCGTCAAATATTAGCATGTACATACATAATATTAGCATGTTGTAAAGCCATCTTGTAAGGCTATGCGCCACCAGATCCGCATGCCTCGAGTATTCGGCGTTTATGATTTAAACGGGATTAGGCAAGTGCGCAGCCTCGCCCCACTTGCATCCATTACGGCTATTGTCGTCATATTAATTGTTTGAACAGAGCGCGACAATATTCGCAACGCAAGCGTGGCTTTTTGTTGCTTTTTAAACACTTTTACGCCGATTATTTGGCAATTAAAGTGTTGTAGGCACGCGCCGAAAACATATGACAATAGAACATTCTACAGAATTTTGAGACATGGTTTAATTTGATTATTTGTTATATTACGTTTCTGATATTAATTTTACAAACAAACCAACTAACACATAAAATAAATCCCCCCGTTACCTTCCCCTTACCTACCTATTTAGGTACCTAAAAATTTTAAACATAATTATGTCAAATTAATTATTTATGCATGTATTGATTACATGCTATATTGGACATATTGATTGATCTGTTTGTAACTCGTTACGTACGTTGTTCGTCATGTTATAGTGAAAATCTAGTCAGTTCTTTAAACCAGCCATTTCCACCATTGAAGGCGCTATTCAGATACAGCTACGTTACATTACATAGGTACATCCTATAGGTAACTAACTACCTTCACAGTTAAGTTTATACATAGTTTATAGAATTTTTATTTAAGCTGGTTACTTTAGCTTTTGTCCGAAATAAAGCGACCAGTACGGCTACCATCAGTTTCGCACTTTCTATGCATCTCGCTAGTACTCGCATATTAGTGCAAGCGAGATGTATAGAAAGTAAATTATGTTCTCGATAGCGTATATGTCATTCTTGACACTGTCAGTGAGTCATGGTACGGGCTCTGAACTGCAACATAAACTATTTACATAAAATCAAGAGGCGGATTCAGAAATATAAAATTTGATTATTTTTTATAAATATACTTGTTTTGCTCTAAAATTAGATTTCACGCATTTGATAAACAAAACATTTTATTTGAATTCGATTTAGACTACTTTTGAACTGGTCATTGTTTCTTGTTTGCAATTAGCCATTTTTTTGTGGTGTCTGATCGATCATTGACAAGTCGACAAGTTGAAAGCCCATTGTATTTGTTTTATCGTTATCCGGTTGTCAACATGTTAATTAGACAGAGTGCCGAGGTGGACATATTGATTTGTAATGGTTTTATAGGTACAAGATCGATATCGATATATATTGACATCAAGCCACGCCTTTGTTATTGTTACTGATGTAGGTCCTAACTAGAACCAAAAGATTATAAGCGTGACTAATTATCATACTTGTTACCTTTTCCTGGTATACATACATAATAATATAATATAATATTACTTTGTAATATTACTATGTACAATTTTAAATTAACCGGTTATCGTTAAAATGCGAATTTTCAGGAACTACCACCGTTCCTGAATATTCACGTTAATCTACCGCAAATGCCGATTATCGGAATTAGATAATGTCTCTCCTATTAGGCAATAGATCGAGGTATACACTTAAAGACTAATTGTCATTTGGAAGGTCGCAGTTAGTTATAGTATAAGATTATCGGAGGGGTTTCAAGCAGTCAACGGGTGTCATAATGTCATTACATGCCTGTACCGACACCTCAAAAACTCCTTTCACTCCAACTTTTATAAATTACTATTCTTATTTTTTTGAAAAGTAATAATTCAAAACTGACCACGTACCTTAAAGGCTTAATTAAATCAGAATCAGCATGTGGAACCTTAAACCAGTCTAAGGCTCGAGGTATTACGTAAGGGTCGTTGACCCGGACCTCTGTCGGTCAGTTCCTTTCGTTTATCGTTTTGCGATTAATCGATGAATTCTCAATGTCATTATATGGGTCAGATTGGACTGTAAATGATTAAAATTTCGTTTATCGTTTTGCGATCAATCGACCAATTCTCAATGTTATTATATGGGTCAGATTGGACTGTGAATGATTAAAATCAAAATTAGTTATTGAAATCATGTACAAACCTTAAAACTATTTACCTATTAGGTCCAAATTAATAACAGGTTCTAATTTGCGTTTACTTTCCGAAATTTAGTGAAGCATAATAACATAATACATATTTTAAAGCTCAACCTAAGCTCACTTAACTCTGGGAAACAGAAAATACTACTATTTTACAAACCCCATAAAGTGTTCGAGCTGTAACTTAAACGAATTCTTTTTGTGTGTAATTTCGTAAAGTACAAATCTTCAAAAAAATGTATTTTAGCAAATTAACATTTTATTGATATATTTGAAATTTAATTATGATGTTATCCCTAAATGTAAGTATTTTAAATTTACCAGAAAGTTACTGTAATTTTATATGTAGTCTGTTTAATGTTTATTGAATTGTAGTCAAGTTATAACTTAGTTATTTCCGATTCATAATGGACAAATTCATATATATAAAAGAAGCAGTATGAATCAATTAATGTGCTTTTTTTTTATTTCAATATAAGTCCGGCTAGATCTAAAGACATTGATTACGCGGATTTCCTACTTGTCATGTCATAATTTTATTATGCGCTATCTGTTATTGTAATCAACCAAATCACAGAACATATTAAAGAGATTAGAACGGCTATCGCGCACAGTTAGTATCGGAACCGGTGCCGGTGTCGCCGCTCGTTCCTCTCCACATTTCCACATTTCTCGCGCAACGGTAGTAAAAACTTGTGTGCCTGGTGAACGGATACGCCTCCTTTAGACAGATTTGATGTCTGGATTCTTAATCTGAAGGTTATTGTGGCGCAAAAGGCATGTTTACGTTTTTCGGTCAGCGCGGGCGAGCACTAGCATGCGAGCGTTTGCTCATAACCGGCGGCGACACGTACCCTGCTCGCATCGCCATTCTACTTGTTCTGTGAACCAAATGATTATGCATATAGAGCTCCTTGATTAAAATGGTGCGGGTGACTAGGCTGTGGACACAATGACTAATGTCCCCAAAATATATGACTAATCTAATTGCACTCTTTTACCGTGAGGCGTATTCTGATGATTCTAACAATAGGTTATGAATTTGATCTGATTTTTTTATGGATGTGAACTGTCAGTGTCAAATTGACGTTTTTGGTTAAAAGGTGAATACTAACTTACTAACATTATTGTTGATTGTTTGTTAATTTATTGTTGTGCATTTATTTTATCATCCAAATTTGGACCAGTTCCAAAAATAATACTATAAAATTTATAAATGTAAAACTATTTCTGTCTATTTGTCTATTATCTCTTCATGCTGCTGCACCGCTGAACCTGAACTGATTTAATTACATTTAGTATTGAGATATAACTTGAGGCCCGGGGAAGGACATACTTTAGTTTATATCAATCGTCATCATCATTCCTCGCTGACAAAATCGCAGGCAGAAACTAGTAGTGGTAGAATAAATGATAGAGATGATGCTTTTATTTTAAACAAATTATTTTACTTGTACAGTCAGATTGATTTCACCTTCATACTTATTAATATGTATTTAGGAATGCATAGGTATGTATTTAGGAATGAGTAGGTACTCCAACGCTGATATGGAAGGGCATGCAGTGGCGGAATTGCAGTATTGGCCGCCCTAGGCCCCAGGCCCTGTACTAGCTGACTATTCCTCAGCACCCATCATATAGATTGCCGTCCTTAATATCTGGCCTAGGCCTGGGCTTACTGGGCCTTAGGGCAAATCCGCCACTGGCATTTATCAAAATGGTAAATTAATTACAACTTAGGGGAGGTACCCAATGGTCCTCATTGGGTAGTAGGGAGGCTCGGGCTCGGACATCCCCCTTGTAAATCAGGACAATTTACAAGCGGGTGCCCTGGTCATGGTCGCCTATCTCCCCTACGTGTATTTTATAGGTTTGTACATCATCATCATCATCATCATTTGTGTATACATATACCTAAATAGATCACGGGAATGTGGCTAGTCGGCTTTTTTCTCGAACCTAATGATCATCGTCTATATGTTAATTTCTACGAGGTTTCTTTCTATCACGACACAAGTGACACAACCTTGAGTGCGACCTTGATATTGTTCTTATTCTACTACAACATTAAGTAACGACTTTTTCATGCCGTGTTGAACTATGTATTTCCGTTTATACAATTCTCTGTGTGAGAGTTCTTTCAATTGTTTTGAAAACATTGAAGGTAAAGTTTAGATATATTATGAATAAAAGTCTATTGAAATAAAGGTACTTTAGTCATGTTATTTTGACTAGGTACAATAAAATTATTTTCAATAAAACGTAGTCATTACATTGAAATTAATATTTTCCAATATATTCTTCAATTTGCATATCGGGCAAGTAAAATATAATATCGTATTGGAAGATATGTTTAGACCATACATTATGCTACTTACTTAAGTTTCGACTATCATACGGATAACTACGTAATTACGTAAACAATATTTTGATGCCTCTTCTTGTTGGTTGTAAGTTCAGTTCGAAGTTGCGTAAATGTCAGGTCATCCGACAACCTTCCCCCATAAACCTTGACCCTTCGTAACCCAACAGGAGCAGCGCCATCTCCCGCCCTTGCAGCCAACTTGCCCATTGTTTCGAAAGGTCACGTTAGAAATTGCACACTTCTACGTTAGTTATTTAAATTTATGTGCAAGTTACAGGAAAATTGCTTTTGCTAAAGTTATTATGCATTGTGATATTTGCAATAGGAGTTGGCAAGTCCTTGCAGACCTTGCTTTTATCTGTAGTTGAAGTTTTAATGTAGCTTCGGAATTATTTCCACTCAAGCAGAAGGCAATCGTCTGATATCTTTTTTTTTGTGATATTTTGGGATTTTTTCTTTAGGTTGTTCCCCTAATGATCGATGGTCACAAGTCACAAGCTTTCTTATTGATAGTGTCAGAACACCTAGTAGGAATCTATCCTATGGTACCTTTGCCCTCGGCTTGGCTAAGTACAACGTTAATAATATAATCTAGCTAGCACAACCAAAAAAAAAATGTTTCTCAATTGCTCCGAGTGGGAGTTGAAACCGAAGCGTCTTATAAAGAACAGCCCTAGTAGCACGGTAGCATTTTTATTGTTTATCACCATGGCTGTCACGTTCTAACAAGTATGTAAGTGCGAAAGTGACGGGCATAGTGATAGTCGATAAAAATGGAACCGTGCTGAGCCCGCAGAACTACCCGTTTACCACTGTGCTAGCCGAAATTTTGTATAGGATTAGGTATACAGTGTGGAAAGATAAGTCGGGCCCTGGAGGGAAACTACCTTAAATCCTTAAGCTGGCTCATTTTACTTAATGGAGACATTCCTTTATTTTTAAAAAGAAACAAAACTGCATTCAAAGTATTTTTCTTTTTTTCTTCAATTTGGCTTGTCTAAAAAAATCTTGAGTACTAAATAATACATTTTATGGATATATTGTACGACAGACGAGTTTAAGACCTAATGTTTCTTGGAGAAATGTTATCATTAACATTAACTGTATCGACTAGTAGAATAAAATTGCGAGTTTTTATTTTTTTGAATTTTTAGTCGGTTCGAGTCCCGGGCGAGGCAAGCGGGTTTTAGAATTTTTTTAAATGCAGTTTTGTTTCTTTTTTAAAATAAAGGAATGTCTCCTTTAAGTAAAATGAGCCAGCTTAAGGATTTAAGGTAGTTTCCCTCCAGGGCCCGACTTATCTTTCCACACTGTATACCTACTTCTCATACACGATATAGCCTAACAACTAATATGATACAAGATACAAACAGCTTACATGCACGATGCAATACGATACAGCAGCGTAGCTATATTAAGCTCACCATCAAAACAGCGCTCGGTCTTCCCCGTATAATGAATTTAATGAACACCGAATGCTGCATTTTAAACAAACTAAAACTGGTAACCGCTGATTAGACGTGGCTCGGAATTTCGCGTACGGGAAAGTTGTGAATACTAACTTGATGGAATACGTCGATTATACAATTTATGCCAGTAATTTATCAAATCTGTGATATTGAGCTTGGAAAAGAAAGTTTACAAGTTGGCGACATGATAGAATAATTGGTACAATACTTAAAACACTAGTAACAGATTTCAAAATACAAGTTACATAGTAATTGACTGTTTTTAAGCTTAAGCATGAATATTAATATTACAATTTAAAATACAAGACAGGTACCTAGTTGCAAGTAGTGCCTATACTTCTTAAAAAGGATAAAAGGTACAACTAGTTAGAAAACGTTGAAATCATTGGTTGAAAATAAATATAACCCGACGTAGGTACTAGGAACTAAATTAGGCACAGTCAAACATATTTCATATTAAATAAGACGTTGGTACTGGAAATATATGCAGGTATTAGGTATGTTTTTTTTCTGTTAAAATAATGCCATATTTAACTACCAACCGTTGAACATAACGTTTTCGAACCCTCTTTAGGTAAACCTTGGGATGGCTATGAAAGTAATATTTATTCAAGAGAGTTGGGCAACGCCAGGGGTCATATGACTGAAATGCCGTGACACTCGAATCACTCGATGATTTCGGCTATCTATAAGTATTCTACAAAAAAGTTAAGTAAGTACCTTCGAATATTATATTGACACATGGGTAATGCATTGCTCGTAGTAATCCCTAAGTAATTAAATAATTATTAGTAAGTAAGTAATGCAACCTCAGTCGCACATAATTGTATTTTGCACTTAGGGGAGCTAGGGGACCATTGGGCAGTCGGGAGGCTCGGGCACCCCCTTGTAAATCAGGACTTATTATATACAAGTGGGTGCCCGAGCGTCCCGACTGCCTAATGGTCCCTTACTTCCCCTACTACATTCGAGTTCACACTTTACATGGATAATAATAGTGATGGATATCTATATTTTGACATCTACAATTCTCATGAACTATGTACCTGCGGGCTCAGCACGGTTCCATTTTTATCCACTATCACTATGCTCGTCACTTTCGCACTTACATACTTGTTAGAACGTGACATGCATGGTGATAAATGATAAAAATGCGACCGTGCTACTAGGGCTGATATTCATTAATTATCATAGCTGTAAGTAGGATTAGATTATTACTCGTACTCGGTGAGCATGATAGTTTAGTTGCTAGTATGAAGTTCAATGTTTTTGTACGCCGTTTGGCAAAATAATCAAAATATAGTGAAACTGTACATATTATAAACTGACCACCACTGTAATTCTACCTATATTTACAAGTAAAACACTTACTTACTTACTTACTTACTTACAGACATCTTTACAAGCCAACATTCCAAAAATATATTTTACACAACTTTATTGTCAGTGTCTTAGAGGAGTGTTAATATATTTTTGGAACATTGGCTTATAAAGATGTTTGTGAGCCGACTGTACAACTGTTCAAAAATGTATGAAAAGAAAATTTAAAAAAGCAAGCAATTCGAAGAAAAATATCCTAATAAAAGAATTATCAGGGAGTAGAAATATAATTATTATAAAAGTAACTTCGATTCAAAAAAGTATTAAACGTTCCGCCTATTCAAACGATAACGTCGGTTCTGAGATAGTGAGAAATTGATAAAAATTCAAAACCAGTGGTAGAAAAATGTCGAGCAGTAGGTAAGTTCTACAGATACTTTGTACTAAAATCTTATTCACACCTTTCTTATTATTTACACAGCTCTTTAAATCCATAAAAACATTCCAAAACTCACTTTTAACTTACATAATCATTTATTTATTTTTAACAAATGAACTCTTTGTTAAGGTAAAAAGGTGCAAATTTGACAAAAAATAGACTCGCTCGAACTATGAGTACATAAAGTACATTAGCATAATATCCGATAACTGCATGTGTACATATGAGAGTACACATATGTCAAGTCGACGAAAAGAAAGCGCGCTTCAAGGTCATGGCCGGAAGTAACCGATCTAAACTAGGCACAGACAGAGAGACGGTTCATATTATTAGGACTGTTAGACGTAAAACTGAAAATTAAGACTAGTCAAAAGAGCAGTTCATTCAAATGTTTATTATTTTGAATGTAAATGGTACCGGAGTACCAGCACAGGCACAATAAGAAATAAGAATACCTAATTTACAAATATTGAAAACACTAGCAATATATATTTTTAATTCTTAGTAACGTTAGTAAAACTCAAGCTTCAGGCAGTACGGTTACCATCAGTTTGTCACTGACATAAACGCCGTCGAGAACGTAATTTACTTTCTAGTTTCTATACATCTCGCTCGCACTCGCATATTAGTGCAAACGGGATGTATAATAGTAAGTAAATTACGTTCTCGACGGCGTTTATGTCAGTGACAAACTGATGGTAACCGTACAGTTCCATGCGACATTGGGACGTCAGGACACGTAATGTGTTGTGTAATCCAGACGAATTAGACTATATGCAATAGGCGCCGCTTATGGTAGCGGATGCGTCCACAATTCTGGTATTTGGGACGGCATTTTTTACACGATTAAGGATGATCGATTCTAGTTTTATAAATATGTGATTTGGGCGCCGCGCTGTCCATCTCTTTGTAGCGCGATTTATGTCGCTGACCGACGGTGACCGTTCACCGTTTCCAGTCTCTAAATTCTATTAGAAATATCATAACTAACATGCGATTTTGCAAGTGTATTAATTAGATTGTGTAAATGATTCCAGAAAGCTCACTAATACCTAGTTATTATAATTCGTTAAGTAGCTATATAGGTAACAAGAGTATTCTACGTTTATTTATACATAGGTACCTTTATTACGTTAAGTAGTACAGTGTAGAGTCTGTGCGGAAAGAGAAGAGTCGTGAAATGTATTGGATCTTACTTATGTCAGTATGACGGGGTAAGAGATCGAATTGTGAGGTTTGCAGATTTGATCTCCCTCGCATTTTACTGCAACAGGCCAATGATTGATCTCTAAATAATGTCATTTAAAGTAGCACTACTGATTTTAAATTAGGTTGAAAGGGCATCTCATTGAAGGGAGGCCAAAAGTGGATAGTTTACCGGTTACCCCTATAAGTAACATCAAGCAAACGTCACGTTAGACGTAGCACGTGTCAATACTGCGTGTCAACACAGACTACATATATACAGACGCTGCTATCCCATACATTCAAATGTGACCGCCTAAAAGCGCATCATTACCAGATGGCGTCACTGAAAATGCACTGTTGCCTATCATGGATACAAGATGGCGCTGTGTCACATCCAAATCATAGAATTCCTAACGACATCTATACGTCTTCATTGAAAGTTAGTAGACATATGTCGTTGCCAACGATTAGAAGTAATCAACAGATGTCGCTTTATAGCGTATTGAATAAATCATGAATCTAGTTTAAAACTGGATCAAGCATGAGGGGTGGAAGGAAATGACCGAACAGGATAGTCTTATGTATCTTTCAGTATGAGTAAAGAGAGTTCGGGCACTTAAGGAGTACAGGGAGGGAAGGGAGAGGCAGGGTACAGAGAAATAGCGTAGCCAAACGGTATAACCATAAAGTAATTTCGGAAAACGATACTGTGGTGATGATAATATTTATATATTATAAGAATGCTACATAAGTCTTGCCGAAACTATTTAAACCGGCTGAAAATAAATACCTGTCATAATAATTTTGCGCATGCTACCATTGGTGCATGGCAAAAGGATTAGACATTACTACTGGCGTAAGTCCGTCTATATGCCACCGTGCCACTGGTACTTGAGCGTTTCTTTATATTTTTTTAATCCAATTGCTCAAAAAGTATAGTTTTTGTAGCTGCAAATCGTGCGTAAAGTTTGATTTTTTTACACTAGTGCTAAAAAGTAATCTGATTGATACATTTTAAATAAATGAGTATTATGCGAGACCCGCTTATAAATGACCCACCTGAACAACGCGCGATTGGGCATAAAGGAGTATTATTCGAGACCCAATAGTATTACTTGAACAACGCGCGACAGAATGAAGCTGACGTTCGTACAATACACTTTATACACTTAATATAAATGTAATTAATTAGATATATATCAATATAATGAAATAACAAAAGATTCAGGTTTTTTACATATAGCTGGTCAACCAAATCTTGTCAGTAAAATAAAGGCGCGAAATTCAAATTTTCTATGGGACGATATCCTTTCGCGCCTACATTTTTCAAATTTGCCGCCTTTTTCTACTGTCAAGATCTGGTTGACCATGTATAATTATATGTTCTGAAAATTAATTTTATTAATTTTAATAATACAATTTCTCTTCAATTGGCATAATGCTGACAACAGTGACAACAGAATCCACATTGAAAAAAATGGCAATTAAAAGTAAAACTTTTTTTATTCCCTTCCCGCCTTTTTTATTCAACATTTAAAGTGATTTATGTTTGTAAGTAATTGCCAAGAAAGCATAAGTTATTAAATAAAAATGAGTGATTCAGACGATTTTGGAGTTAATTTAACGCCACCAGATATCAAAGCAAAGGCATCCGTTGTAAGTGACAGGGCTATAACCGCGAAAATCGAATTTCGCAAATTGCGGGCATTTTTCTCTGTCACTCTAATTACGCCTGCATTGGAGTAAAAGAGAAAGATCCCCGCAATTTGCGAATTTCGGTTTTGGCGGTAGCCCCTCAGTATATTACCGGAAAAATCGAAAGCTCGGTACTCGAGCAAAATGACATACTTCTCGCACTTATATCGAAAACTACTATTTTTTGCCATTTTTTATATTGTGATCTTTTTTGCCACTTTTGTGTTATTTGTACTCAAATTCACGAGCTCTTTCGATCCTAATGAGATAAATTACCTCAATTCATGCTCAATTCACTCTTATCGTGCCTTCTAAAAATTTACGATACAAGTTGCATTGCAATAACTATAAAAAAGTAACTGATTTGACTAGTACGAAAATACCCTATTGTAACAATACGATGCGACGTTGTCGAGTTAAACTGGACTCGCTTCGCAGTAACTCATAGCAGTTTGGCAACGTCGCGTCGTGCTTTTATTTTTAAGCAACAGATTTGTACATGATTTGTACCATCTTAGTACCTATACATACAAAGATATGTTTTCATAACGTTCCTTTTCAACTTCTCCCATGGCAAAACCCGTACCTATCAAACCTGAAATTATTATACAAAAGCATTTAATGTTTGTTTTAATAAACTTTTTCTGTTATAATTAGAATAAATATATCTAATTTTGCGTATATTGACCAGGCAGGTGTTTGTATCACTAATTATGTGACCTATAAGTATAGACAGACAACAGCGTGCACAGAAACGTCAAAAACGGCATCAAGTAATGATTATTGCTATTTTAAAATTAGTCCCCTACTTCAGGGTAATGTTATACGCCTGTTCCTTAAAAAAGCTGAGGGCCTACCGCGAACCACGTTCGACGTGTTGCCTCCTTGTCACACTTACGTACGAATTTACAAGTGCGACAGAGAGGCAACACGTCGAACGTGGTTCGCGGTAGGCCCTCAGAAATGGACACTGAGGCATAATTATCATTATTTTGGAATTTAAGTACTATATAATATTATTTGTAGTCTTTTGGAATATCATATTTTATTTGAACTAATAATATTGTATAATAATAAATCATAAAAGCTCTATTTAGGGACAAGAAAGAACTTTCAACGGCAACACTAAAAATAAACTGTCAAATAGTCAAGTCGCCACAAAGCGGCACCGCGTTTGTTGCCTAAGTTGCCTTTGCTTTGTTTCTGTTTATACAAACTTATTAATTTCATATTATAGCTTCATTTGAACTATAGTACAAGTACGTGAATAGAATACCTAGACGTGTCTTGCTTGGTGCAGTTGCGTAGGTATGCTAAAAGGAAAGTTGGAAGACCGATGTGGCGCTTTAAAGACTGTGCTAAGCGTGACATGTGCCCAAAATGTGGGAGGTCGTGCCGCTCACGCATCGGCCTCCACAATCACCAAACCCGTTGTCTAAACAGCAATGCATAAATCGTCTGCAATAGACGAAAAGACCTGTGATGATGACGTGAATTGCCGATGTAGTAACGGAACACTACTAATGGTAAAACCTACATATTAATCTGACAGTGTCTACTGTTTGCCAATAAATGATAAAATTGATAAAAAATTAACACTTCAGGTAAGTTTGTTTTGAATACAAAGGTTAATTAAATAATTTATCACCACACCAACTGGTAAAGGCCCCCTTGATTGTTCAAATACTAATGAGAAAATGGCATTTTTCCCACATGTGGGGCAAAGTAATCAGATCTCAATTTTGAGTTTCCTTATGTTAGCTGGTAGAATTTACTTTTAAATGATGATTTTGAATTATAAATTCTTTATAATGTTCATGTGGATTTGATTTTTTTGGTATTTTATAGTTGGTATTTTCCCTGCGTTGGCATGGTGATAAATTCTGTGTTTCATTAGGTGGCAATGTTTGTTTAACCCTCGTGCCTTGAATTCTCACAACGCTCAAGATTCCACTTCTCGAACCACTCGCTACGCTCATAGTTCAAATCTTCTGCTTGCCCTGGAATCAACATTAGCATGAGCGGTTAAACAACTGCTTTGCCCCCTTGCCCACTAATAACTATTGTCAAGTTTTATTTTAACCCCCCATGCTAATATTGATACCCGAGCAAGCAAAAGATTCCAAAGTATTTAGAGTTAGAGCAAGAAAGAAGAAAGGTACGTCATAATTTCAAAGATGTTTGACATTTAAAATAACACATGTACTGCGCAGGCGATCAATATCGCTGCATACTTTTCTTGGTCTAAATCTATACAATGGTTAGTGTTTGCAAACAGACTCCAATGTGAAGGCAATGTGTATTAAACTTTATTGTGATATTATTACATTTTATATATAAAAAATATGTTTCTGATTTCAGGACCCAGCCTCTAGCCACTAGAAGTTACAATGTACTCGTATGCAACAAGAGAGTGAAGATGAAATAGTCAATGCATCTCTGTACAGTCGCCATCAGATATATCGGAACGGCCAAGGTGTTCACAATATCTGAACACGCACTCTAACGCCCTGACCATAGAGGCGTGTTCAGATATTTGTGAGCGCCTTGGCCGCTCCGATATATCTGATGGCGACTGTACCACAAGTAAAATATTTTGAGTGGAAGATGGTTGAGATTGATTCCTGTTTCAACGGACAGACACATGCTATGAAGATTCTCTTAAAAATAATAAAATACAATTAATAAATTCAATGTTTAACATGATAGTGACTTTATTTTGTCTACCCACTAACAACCAATTTGTTCAATGCTGGCGGGCAATGGCGGTAAACTTAAATATTTGATGTGGTATGAAGCTAAATGTTTTGAACATAATGGCAAGCCACTAAAAAGTTTTAATCCTAGATTAGCCATTAAACTGTGGCTACCAGTCTGATTTGTTAATTGTTATATAAGTACAGTCAGCGTCATATAGTAGGTAGCATCCAAAGTATTCAAATAGTTCGGTACACCATATTATTTGTATGGCGTACTGAACTATTTGAATACTTTGGATGCGACCTACTATACGACGCTGACTGTACTTAATTTAAATATATATAAATTGTATATTATTTCTACGGCCTCCTAGCTAGTCAGTAGTGACAGTGACCCTGCTCTGCTATGTGCTATGAAGTAGGAGGTCCTGGGTTCAAATCCTCATAGGACATTTATTTGTTTTTTAATTGTGTGTGTATATATTAATGGTCTATATCTATTCCCATCTGTCCACACCTCTTGTATGGCGGCGGGGACAAATGGGCCACCACCATGGGACACCATATTAATACACTTTTAGGGGGATCCGAACCTAGGACTTCCAGCTTTGATATGATCATAAAATATAAGATATGTATGTATTTACATTTACACATTGTATTATTGCTCTCATACATATAGGGATATTTTTTAAAATGTCGGATGTCTCTTCTCTTTTGAGCATGAATAGAAGCAGGGGATAACTGACAGAACGGGATAGTCTTATGTATCTTTCAGTAGGAGTAGCAGCGAAAGCGCTATTATTGTTTGTCCTTGTCACAGTCTCACATCTTGTTTTATTCCCCACCGTAAATTGACCACCGTGATTGGTCGAATTCATTTGTTGCCCACCATAACAAATAAATTCGACCAATCATAGCGGCGCAATGCGACGCTATGATTGGTCGAATTTACATGTTTTGTCCCTCACGGAGGCACGCGTACACCACTTCTATAGGATGCTACCTTCTATGCTTTTGAGCAAGTTTTTGTCACCTGCCCTGCTATTCAAACTGCTCAAGAATTTACACTGTTTTGTTACCAAGTAGGTCGATTAGTGTAAGACTGTCCTAAAATATATGTATAGCTATATGAGGACAATTTTGTAATGCGTAAGGTTAAGTAAATTAATATACAAACAGCAACACTCCTAACTGTACATCGGTACAGTTAACACTTAACAGTGTGGCTGATGATACCATGTAGGTTTAATATATTTTAATTATTATCACGTTTCTAAGAACAATAGTACATTATTGTCGAGGTTCGGAAGTAGCTACTTGCAAGCTGAGGATTCGTTTTAAACGGACGACCTTGGGAGTCCGTTTAATTGAATCCGAAGCCAGCAAGTAGCCTTCCAGCCGAGTCATATATAGTGCTTTTCTCAAAAATGGTGCAAGAGATATTTTACAGAAGCAACGTTCTAATTTTCACAGAGAAAAGTAAAACCATTAAAAAGATTTGCTTGCCGCCTTTAAAAAAAATAGAAGTGTATTTTTCTGCTGAAAATACGCCAACGTATTTGAGACACCTAAATAGTCGCGGTACCAACATTATATTAATAATAAGTGCTGATCATCTGTTTGGCTGTTGAATGGACCTATGCCTTCATTTGATATGGCCATTCAAAGTTTTAAAAAGTTTGGAACTCGTTTAATAATGGAATTTGTATGCAACATTGCAGTCCCGAAATCGAGACTGCAATGTTTTTAACTTTTTAATTTTTAGAATGACCATAAACTACACACTTCGCGACCTATTTTTTAACCGGCAACGTCGACTTTGCCGTCCATTTTTGAGAAAAATTATATTATTTATTACTTAATAATGTTGATATGTTGTCTGTGATATGATCATAAAGTATGAGGATTTACTACAGTGACATCTATTGATAGTCTTTCTCAAACAATCGAGCTATTTAGTGTGTTACAACGGCAAGAAACTAACTGTCTAGTAATGCGATAGATGGCGCTTAGAATAGTTCATGCCATTATTTATTTATTTTTTTCTGCGTCGATTTACTATGTGTAAATGGATGTTTTAAAAGGTTTTTGTTGTAATATGCTAAATAAATTAGAACTATACATGTTAATTTAAAAATTGGCAAGATTTGAAATAACACAAATATATATTTAGGCCCAATGGTGCTCTGAGTGACATCTCTTGGATTTTTGTGGAACTAAGCGAGGCTTGTATGGGCCGATTACTCTATACTATACTTACTTTATGGTGTCAAGTACGTGTCGCAAGCCGTGGTGAAAGAATTGCGAGCGCAGAATTGCAGCCGACATTATTGCCCGTCAAATATTCTTGATTTTTAAGTGTTTGTTTACCTATTTCATTCGTTATATAGCTAAGAACATTAAAACCTAGAAACCTAATTCCATCTGTTCCGAGCCGATCTGTTAGAAAGAGAAGCCAAAATACTACTGTCTTTATCTCTTTCACTATTACAATAGTTACAGTTCGTTTTTTTAGCATTAGAAAAAGACTACGCAATCTTAACTTTGTCTATTAATTGAAAAACGCTTTTTAAAAATCAGTAACTATTACTTATTAAAGCAAATGAATGTAAATAGGTAATCGTATATGAATCATAATTGTTACATATTTGACGTTAATTATTTTTCAAAAGATGTTTTCTAATAAAATGACACGTCAAGATTGTTTACCTTTTTTCTGAATGATGGCTTTGCTTCAGAAAATATATTTTAGGAACTTATCCTTTTAAGCTACCGGTGGCTAATAATATAAATAAATTACCTAGGTAAGTTGTAAGTAATCGTAATCCAAAGATATCCTACTATAATAAAACTGTGGAGTGAGTACTACGTCCAAACCATCCTGATAGGTGATGGTTAGTAGAACTTTAATATAGCTAAACTAGTAAATGAAAATTACAAGTGTACATTAATGTTATTAATAATCATTAAACATAGCAGTCGGAAACTAATCGATTTGCCACACATGAGCTGCACCGGTCATAGACCCGCGCCTACTATTGAAATGATATTCGTGTGATTTCTACATCCTGTTTGAGTGTTATGGAATGGTTTAATCAAATCAAACCAAATATCATTTATTTTCAGGCAACTAAGACCCATAGCCTACAATAGGCATAACTATAAGGTATGTAAATATTATGTAGCCAGGTACCTTTACAATGCATCGCTCAAAATATTGTTAGGTTAATAGGTAATATGCAAATAAAACACTTGCATACTTTGTGCCTGTTATAATAAGATGAAGAAGTTACGCTAGTCATTTCTTATGTTTACCTAAATTATTTTACTGATCTTTAATACTGATAAGTCCCTAACCTACCCATTGACGGCCACTTCGTATGAATATTATTTAATACGATTATTATGCGTGCAATAAAAAGCTTTGCCTATTAATAGGTACTCTTAATAATACTCACCAAGAAAAACGCCCGTATCTGTAGCTTAAGTCTCTTCATCTCGTTCCAGCAACGAATTCTGAAACAAACATGACAGTGATATGCAATAAATGATTTCAATTTCAAACATAATCATTATATTAATTTACGCATTCTACCTATATTCATTGACTTTTTTAAACAAACGGTCCTCAATTTGGCCATATAATTTGAAAATTCAAATCTTTAGCTTAGGTAATGCATTTTTACTGAACAGTGCATAGAATAGGTCTTTCACCAAGAAATAACCTCATTCAATATGACCGTTTCATAAGGGCTCATTTAGACGGTGCGAGAACTCGCATGCGTGTTTCATTACATTGCGTTATTTGATCGGTCGGCTGAATTTATGTAACCACAATGTAACTAAAATCGCATACGAGTTCGCGCGCCGTCTAAATGAGCCCTTAGTCGTTGCACTTGTCCTTGCAAGACCACCATGTTTAAGGCTGGTTACAAAACCTATGCTCTTGTGGGCCGCTAATACCCTATCGTGTATGGAGCGCACGCGCGACTCGTAATTGTGTGAAGGATCTCGAATCTTTCGGGCGATCTTTATGGTGTCATCTTCGATTATCGGATTAGGGAAATCACATGTTAAATTAAGATTCTGAGCCTAGCATATGCTCTACATAGGTATGTGGAATACGTACTTAGCAACCTTAGAAATTAAATTTGTAGGAACGAATTGCGTTTCAAAGTATTGATAAGGAGCTAATACCTCCACGAAAAAAACGATTCGAGCCGAACGGTACCTACTTGTTGTACCTACCTACTTTGTCCTGATTGAAGCAGTCACTTTCAGTTTGTTTGCAAACTCATCAGCCAGTCATGTGACTAGTCATTACAGAAAATACTAGTTTAAACAATACTCTGCGTTGATACTTAATCTCATGGCAATAGGGTCAGGAAAAGACCTAAGAAGAAGCTAAAATTTAAGGAGTTATTAGTACACATCGGTAACTCGTGGCATTTAGGTAGCTTAAAATATTTTTTCCCTTTTTTAGTGGTTTCTTTTTCTCGACTCGTATAGAAAGAACATTGTCACATCACTAGTCTGTTAGAAACTGTCAAGTGCTACCTAAATGCCACGAGTTACCGATGTGTGCTCATCACTAATCTTTTAAGTGCTACCTAAATGCCACGAGTTACCGATGTGTAGTTATTAGGAATAAGAACAAAGTGCTTAAATTTGCCGAGAAATTTTATCGCAACTACTTATATAATGTGCACTTGCGATCAAAATATTACTATTTAGCAAGGGTCTTTATTTCGGTAAGGAAATTATTTTTACAATAACTTCATGTAAATTAACTCTTGACATTTAAAAATGAGTCATCATGATATAAAAAATACAAAATAAGTGCCTACTTATAATTATTATTTATAAAAGCACTATAAAATAAGAATAAGTATACGACAATATTATTTGAGACATGTACAGCAGTAGTAGTAGTAATAGTAATCACTTTATTGCACACAACACAGGTTTACATAATATTTACAGAAATAAAGGTACCTACAAAGGCGAACCGAAGGCGAGGCGAGGCGAAGGGGGTTAGTTATCATACCTACCTATTGTTACTTTATCTAGGAGCGTGATCTTTGTCAATGAAATATTTCCAAAAGCGTCATAGGTCACACGGTGATGCGTCGGGTTTACCTCTAGCGTCAATGGTCTATGGGCCGATAGCATCGCCGAACCAAACCAAAAACGTGACTGTGGAAATTACAACTTAGTACCGTAAAATGGGGTGAGTAGGTGCAAAACTGACATTCAAACCTCGATAACATTTTATTTTTACATATGAAAACTGAATGGTGTATATAATAAGTGTTCCGGACGTTAGTATTTTAGTTTTTATTTTATTTTGGGTAGTTCCATTTCATAACTTTGACGATAAAGAGGAAAACCCACCTTCAACCCGTAGTGCCTCGTGTTTGGGGTGAGGGGTTTTCATACAAAGGTGATTTTGGAAGATTGTTGGATCGATTTTTTTATTATGCGTATTACTAAGGCTCCATTTTAAATTGGAATACATTATTTTTGTAGCAGTAGCCTTAAAATCCCTTCTCACCCCCTGTCAAACCTTCTCTCCCTATTCATAACCCACCTCTCCCCGCGAAATCTACTCACCCCGTTTTACGGTAAACGATATTATTGGGAGTAGGGAGGCGTGTTTAAATTTGTACAGTATAATTAAAATTATACTAGCGATCCGCCCTGGGTTCGCACGGGTTAACAAATTATACATAAACCTTCCTCTTGAATCACTCTATTTAAAAACACCGCATCAAAATCCGTTGCGTAGTATGTCTAAGATACATAGGGATAGACAGCGGAAAGCGACTTTGTTTTAGGTTTATAGAACTTTATTTTTTTCTCAAAGAAATTATACATTTCACTACCGAGAAACTTAGTTACAGCATAAATATAAATAATCAGTAAGTATAGCGAGTGCATGCGTACTCACTTACAAAGCTCTTAACTAAAACTTAAAAATAAATAAATACTATAACTTATGTTTGGTTAATACCAACTTAACTAAATATAATTTGACTACTTTACAGTTGCGTAAAAGAATATAATTATATTCTAAACCACACAATGTGAAAGAAACTTTATTTGTGTAATACAATTTTTTATACTGTGTAGTGATGATAAATAAATTATTTTAATACATTTCGGGTAACTTTGTCAACTTAGGGTTTCTAAGGGCCACTTGCTCGTTCCCGGGTTAGCCAACTAACTCGGAGTTAACCGTTTATACAGGGTTAAGGTTAAACTGTACTGTAAATACGGTGAATTCCGAGTTAGTTGGATTACTCTGGTTAGATTAATGACGATTTATTAATATTGTCATAGAGAAAAATTTACTATGAGACAAAGTGATGCAATCAACTACCAATACTCTGTTATATTATCTCTTAATAATTTAATAATCATACAACACACACAATATAATTGTAGGTATGTTTACAAAAACAACATAACTGCTTAGAGCTGTTGACACTTTTTTAAGAACATTGTTAATCGTTTCAGGTGTCAACCAGTGTAGTCAGTTATGTTGTTTTTGTAAACATCCCTTCAATTGATAGGTAATACATAATATAAATGTTAAGGGCTACTTGCACCATTCACTAACCCAGAGTTATCCGGTTAAACCTGGAGTTTACCATGGTTACCAGTACAATTTGACATTGTGTTAACGGTTTAACCGGTTAACCCCGAGTGCGAGTGGGATGGTGCAAGTGGCGCTAAGCGTCGCAGAGTAAACCTGAACTTGTTCGTTGATGTCTTTTGTATCGCCGTTACTATGTATCCTGGCGAATCATTTAAACTTTACCACTTTATTTACATTATAATTTGCTTCCTACTTCGACATCACTCGCAGTGTAACTTGCTCGTGATTATAGGTGCGAGCGAGATGCACTGCAAATGATGTGAAACGAGGTCTAAGTGACATGAATATACATTATAGCGGAATGAAAAGTACGGGTGAAAACTTTGCGTTAGACATTTTTCTTAATTGGTATTTCGGCATCATACTTTTATTTATGTGGTAAAATAAATACAAAAAAATACAATTACCTACCTGGAAAGCATTTCTATACATATGGTAATCAGATTAATTAACCGTAATTTATCTTCATTTTGGTAAATGTCATGAAACTTAAAGTCAGGTTAATTAAATGAAATCATGCACTAGGAAGATAATTTCTTTCAATTACATCCAAAATAATCAAATTATTGGGCGAAGCCCTTAAATGGATAAATACATTTCTCTACAGCCTTCACTACTTCCTGTTTTAAATAAAGTAAGGAAACCGCTGCGATCTTCACCTTTTGCGAGGACAAGTGTATAAAAGAAAAAAAAAACTTTGTACAGTCCGCATCAAAAGTAGCATATCTGACTATGCGTCAAAAGTACCTACTCTAATAGCTTACCAAAAAGAGATATGTCTCTTTATATGTCTAGACAAATTAGACTGTTGGCCCGATTCGGATTTTGAAATAGACATCTGTTAGATATCTTTTAGACCTCGCCAAGATACGATAACGATATGTTTAAGATCTAACCTGTCAAATTTGACATTGCGCGATTCTGGAGATACTCTTGAACGATTTCCACAAGATATGGCTTAGAGATCCAATTCACATCTAATAGATATCTAACTCTATCTAACGTAAAAGTGACAATGGTTGCTCGAATTGCGCTGCGAAAGAAAACTAGTTGAAATCTAAACTATAACATATCTAGAATGGATCTAGTACGTGTCGTCTCTTGTGAATATCTTGAAGTTCGAATACGGCAGTGTGGCAGATATTTTTGAACGCGTAATAATGTAGAGATCTGTATTTGGATAAGTATTCGAGGGTAGCACAAACTTTTGGTGCGTTGTTTCATCCGCTATTATTGAGGCTGACTGTACGTGCACAGTACGGATATGATGGTTATGGTTTTATACTTAAGTAAGTACCTACATATATTTTAGAATGTGACGGCAACTTTGGCAAATTTAAAATCAATAAGTCACCTACGATTTTCCAAGTCAAACATTAATCGCCTGTATCGTAAACCTAATTTTCACAAGTAGGTACTACATTGCAGCACGCAGTATGTACCATAAAATCGAATTGTAAATGCATTTATTACCTAATCCTTTTTAGAATTGATTCTTAGTTAAATCTAAATCGCTACTTAACATTTATTTTTAAGGTTAATAGTCAATATACGAGTGAATCAGCTTATTTCATAGACTAGGAATCCTCTAGACGGAGTTTAGAGCAATTATTTCATGAATCCGATGCTGCCAAAAATACTGGGGTGCGGGGGACGAGGTGAGCGAGTCCCATGCCGTAATTGGTCCGTTCAAAGACACGGACGTCACACAAAGACACTTTGACTAGAAGATGGAGTAAAACTACCGTATATTTGTGGTAGAGGGGGTAGCGCTCGCTACTATCTATGCTCAGTCTGGAGGATGTCTTGTCTGTGGCTTATTTGCTCAGTTGTAAACCGGCGTCCATAGTCGTGTACCAACAATGGGTCCCACGGCAGATGACCGCGGCTTTACGTTCTCACTGCAATGCAGGTGTTAAGTAACTTTATATGGTATGTAAATCGAGCCCCGAGCAATACCTATGTAGGTACCTAACTAATATGTAGAGTCTATTAAAAATATAATAAAATACTAGTGGCTCTGTAGGGCTGTAGACATTAGCACAGAATAAAATAATAGTACTAAAGTCAATTTTTTTATTCGGTAGACTAAACATTTCATAATATGACATAAAATAAAATTTCATAATATTAAATGTCATTTTAGTCTACCGAATAAAAAAATAGACTTTAGGTACAGAAGACTCACTCTCTAACAAAACGCGTCTGTTACGATCAGCACAGATATGGCCGCTAGGTGGCGACAGCGCCACGCGCGGCTTATGGCTAGCCACCAAAATTGGTGTGGAACGGATGTACTTTTGGCTACCTGTAGCAAAGCGACGAAATCGCGGAGTGAGCCACGCCTAACATTAGGCTATAACATAATAACGTTAGGTCTATAAGAAAGCAACGGGACAAGAAGATTACATGGAATCGTCATAGTACCTATTCGTTTTGCACCGAGCAAAATAAAGCTTTTATTTTAATTTTTGATATTTCGACACGTACATAGAATTTGATATTTACCTGTCGTTTTTCGGTGAAAGAAAATATCGTGAAGAAACCGGAATTACCGGACTAATCCTAATAAGGCCTAGTTTTCCCTCTGGCATGGAAGGTTAGATGGCAGTCGCTTATGTAAACCACGACACTTTGCAAAGAGTATAACGACAAAGAATATGTATATGTTGCCAAAACGGACCCCAGGCTCCCGAGCCGTGGAAAAAGCCGGGACAACGCTAGGAAGATGAACAAAGTTTTTCACGGTTTTGGGAAAACGTTTGGACATCTCGAGTCGAGACAGTCGAGTCGACTCGGACACGAGTCGGACATCTTTTCAAATGGAATAAATATGGCTTAATACGAGTATTTAGGTAAGAAGTAAGAATGCGTTTCTCTTTACGAAAAGTTGTGCTTGTATTGTATTGAATATTACGAAGGTATTTCTTTACTAAGTAGTATTATTTTAAACTATCTGTCATTAGTAGTAATTGTTATTTTTTATAAGCATTTACTTAGTTTTACTTCTGTAGTCAATATTATCAGGCTAAAATTTTGGAGCAAATTTTTTTTATACAAATTTCATTCAAAAAAGCTATTAGGGATATAGGTAGCAAACGTTTTCATTATTTTCAGGTGTAGGCTCTAAAATTAACTAGATCAACGCTACCTGTCAACGATAGGCGGAACTGGGAGCCTAGCCAAGATGATAATCATACATCGACAAATGAAAAGTAAAAATGTATCGGGGTAACAAATGTTACGAAAAGGCACGTGGCTAATACTTCCAATGTTTCGATAGGCGTTTTCTAACAATAATAATACTCCTTAAAAACGAGTGTGGGATGCATCGTGATGTGGTGGCAGTAGACAGGAACCTCACGCCGCTCTCCTTGGCAAACGAGAACTGGCGCAAACCTGTGGTACTAAGTACTGCGGATCGCAAGGCGGCATGGGAGAGTAAGGTGCTACACGGGCGGTTCTACAAGGCCCTCACGGGACCTGCTCGCGTCGGTGAACTGGTTACGATTCGGGGACCTCTTCGGAGAAACCGAGGGTTTTGCCTGTGCAATTGCGGACGAAGTAATGATGACGAACAACTATCGGAAATATATCCTGAAGGACGGTACGGTCGACATTTGTCGGGCATGCCGCCGTCCCGGAGAGTCACTCAGGCATATCATTTCCGGTTGTTCTCATCTTGCTAACGGCGAGTACTTGCACAGACATAATCTCGTAGCCAGGATTATTCACCAGCAGCTTGCTCTTCTATACGGCCTTGTGGACCGCGAAGTACCGTACTACAAGTATTCACCTGCGCAAGTTCTCGAGAATGGTCGTGCCACGCTCTATTGGGATCGATCTATCATCACTGACAGGACTATTGTAGCCAATAAGCCTGACATTGTGATAATAGATCGATCGCAGCGCCGGGCCGTGCTCGTTGACATCACCATCCCCCATGATGAGAATCTCGTGAAAGCCGAGAAGGACAAGTCCAGTAAGTACCTAGACTTGGCTCACGAGATAACCGCCATGTGGGATGTTGATTCGACGATCATTGTCCCGATAGTTGTTTCAGCGAACGGTCTAATAGCGAAGAGTCTCGACCAACATCTTGAGAGACTCTCGCTAGGTGGTTGGATCAAGGGTCAGATGCAGAAGGCGGTGATCTTGGACACGGCGCGGATAGTCCGCCGGTTCCTCTCTCTGCAGCCCTGACCACCGGCAGCTTGGGCCTTGACCCGCTGCTGGCGGCACCCTAGGTTAGGTTTTTTATAATATGTTTATACGTCTTTTGTATTGTTTTTGTAAGTGTTTTTGTATTTTATTTTTATATCCATATTATAAAATAACCTAGCCTAAGAGTTCAAATAAATAAAGAGAATAATACTGATACTTACATGTAAAAACTTTTCTGTTCTCATCTTGTACCATACGTATTCTAGCAAATAAAGAAATTCTATTCTGTTGACGTACCAAACATTTATCATAATTCATACAAAAATATATGAATCAATATGCTATCTATCTATTTTTATATTGTATTCTATTCTATCAACGATTGTCAAGATTCTGGGCCCCTGCTGTCATGCACGAATCCACCTTTGCCTGAGATTATCAAGTAGCCTGCTTAAAGTCGAATTTGGACTTGCTGCAGGCTCTGTCTCGCGGTGTAACAAAGTAAAACCCACGATCCTTCAGTGGCATTCTAGTTTTAAAATCCGAACCTTGTTTTGATATTAATTTGACACTAGGGACACATGTTGAATTCTATAACAAAATCTAGTAAAATAGATAGCAAATGAGCAATTTATTTAATGCGGATATTATAAAAATATATTACTTGAAATAATACAAAAATACGGAAACTGAAAGTTTCAAAATTTAAGATTCTTTTTAACTTCCAAAAACGAAATAAGTACGGATACCATTCGATTCCTTACATTTTATTAAAAAAAAATGTACAGCAACTATATAATAAACGCAATATTTCACCGACAAAAACGCAATTTTCTTATTTTGTCCATACTTCAAGATGTACTCTCAATGACCTTGACGTCACGTGCACATATCAATTTGTTAGGGGCGTTTCGCGAGTGAAGTACGACTGTCGGAGTTTAACTATCATTTCTGACTTTTGTATTGCTAATGCAATGGGTGCCATATAGACATTTGATCCTAAAAACAAACCTGATTGATTGATACATAAATGAAATTTTGTCATCTAGCCTCATTGCATCTCTCACATAGAGCCGGATCAAATATTTTTATTAAAATATAACGTTTATAATGATACGGCCTCACTTTGATCTGTTCAAGTCGGTGCAGAGTTAGTTATGACTTACGACAGACGGTACGCTATAGTGGAATGAGCGGGATGCGCTGCTACTTTATCAAATCAAGATAAGATTTTTAAAGTTTGAATAGGTTCCCTTGCCATTCTCGCCGCGTGCGACCCTTTGATCTTTCACATTTCCGCCTGCTGTTGGTATTTACTTAAAACCCCTTTGGTAATTGGTCCCAATTGCCGTGAAACGATACCTATATTATAGCACCTATTCTTCGAACAAACTTGGCGAAACGTGTCTCAGTAAAGAACATACTGCCGTATTCGAACTTCAAGATATTCACAAGAGACGACACGTACTAGATCCATTCTAGATACGTTATAGTTTAGATTTCAACTAGTTCTCTTTTGCAGCGCAATTCGGGCAACCAATGTCACTTTTACGATAGATCGTGTTAGATATCTATTAGATGTGAATTAGATCTCTAAGTAATATCTTGTGGAAACCGTTCAAGAGTATCTCCAGAATCGCGGAAATGTCATATTTGACAGGTTAGATCTTAAACATATCGTTATCGTATCTTGGCGATGTCTAGAAGATATCTAATAGATGTCATAGGGTAGCCTGGTACCTAATAATTTATCTTTTGCAGTCTTACTCTTAGAGCGGCATTCCAACTTAAAAATATATAACTATATGTTATTGTATGTTAATACCCGCAGCGCATTTAGCTAATAAAGTAAGAGCGATCATGGGCGAGTGATACAAAAATGTGTTTGAGAATGATTACATAAATAATTGATTCTCACTATTCTCAGTTAATGTTGAAAAAAACACAAGTATTCTAAGTTATTATTAAATTATGCACAACGAAAATTGTATTTACATATATACTTAGTCCATGGGAATAATCCGTGGCTAAGCCCGGCTTTAATTGTAAGCTCTTCTAAAGACGTTCAGAAGTAGGTAGGTTTTTTTTTACTTGATCGGTGTATCAAATTGCATTGCTTTTGATTGCAGACACAGGTGCAACGACTCCGATAACAAACGATAAGACCAATAAACAGTTTATCCTACCGCACAGCGATGATAAAAATATCAATTAGCATAATTTTATTATGCTTTTGCACGTATTTGAGACACGGATGCAAAGTTCAAATTAATCGTTTAATTACCGTGAGATCGGTATCAGTTGTAAAAACATAAAATACAAAAGAAATTGAACATATTCCGATTGTTATCTGCCGGATCACTGACTCAAATAAGCGCGGAAAATTATATTTGAATTTTAGCGATATGCCTGGGTGGGCAGTTTTGTACCAGTCACTCAGTGAGACCTGTTGCGAAATCAGCATTTAATGTGACGTATGTTACTATTGTGTACTATTACGAACCGAAATTAGGGTGCCCTCTACCGTGGCCTAAATAAAACCAGTTTAAACATATTACAACTTTTCCGAAAGATGGGTCATACACCGACAGAAAAACTACAGAAATGTTACTAAGTAGGTACTCTAAAGTTAAGTATACTGGAGCCTAATTTCTGGTTGTTACCTGATACCTATATCACTCAAAAACAACCCTGACGCAGCTCAGTTTCAGTTATAAAATATACCTAAATGTGAACTTAAATCAGAATGCCCATCATTGAGGTATTATTGAATACTACCCAGCCTAAGTTTTGATTTTGTTCAAGAACATGTATTAAGCAGCAACACCGACCCTTCGGCCATTTTCTAGACCTACAAACATGTCCAACGAAAAGGTTTCATTAATAGTCAGTTATGGTGACAGTCCATTTCCAACCGCAGCTGCACTACTGTTCATTTTACTATGGAAATTGACAGTACCAGCGACGCGTTCAGTACCAGTAGTGCAGCTGCGGTCAGAAATGGAATGTTACCCTTATGCGTTTTGCTGTTACTTAATTGCAAGCTGTGAAACTGTCAGGGCACCGCCATTAATGCAGTGATCGATGCATCGTTTGTTGCACCTTATGAAATCTGCGTCTACTGATGAGCTAGCTTGGCTTGCTTCATCGCTACATGAAGTACCTACTCGTACATAGAGTTAGTGTAAGGCCTGAGTAGACGCTCGAGTTGGGCGTGCAGCGGGGCGGGGCGCGCGGGGTGCATGTTAAACAAATGCAAACGTTAGTGCACGCTGCTCAAATCACTTGTGAGCCCGACGCCACGCTGCACGCTCCGCCGAACGCTCCGCTTCGAGCGTCCACTCAGGCCTTACACTTAGACCAAGACAAGTCTGCAACGATTTTGATAATAGCACACGCAGTGCAAGTGTTATTATAAACGTCAAACTTCTATGAAATTACGACGTATAAATAACACTTGCACTGCGTGTGCTATCTAAATCGTTGCAGACTTATCTTGGTCTAACTTTGATCGGAATATGCTCTCGGGACTTTGATCGGGATCGGAATATACATAATTTGTTACGTTATACAAAAGATGCTTTAAAACATGTGACGTGGAGAAGAAAAAGCCGGCTTTGGGCTCTGAAACTGAGGGTGCAACCAGCAATCAACCAACCAGGCATACCACCAGGCAACCAGGATAAATAATAAGATGAGATGGAGAGGGAAATGTGTGTCCCAGAAAGCGTTGATAATACAGTTCCTCCATAAGGGAAACCATGTTTCGCTGAGGGAATTTGTGTCATGATTAAAACTGACCATTGTTAAAAGGATCGGTAGACAAAAATGCTTTCAAATACATATATATGTTTTCCTAATTATTATTTTTACCACACTAGTTCGTAAAGGCTCTCTTTATTCTTTAAAAACTTTATCCATTTTATCCACGAAAGCGGCAAAGTAACTTGATCCAAATTAGGGGAAGCTGTTTTACCTCGGACAGTTTTTTCTTTGATGAATTTTAGAAAAAAAACTAATGGCTGTAGAATTATTGTTTATCCGAATCTTATAAGATACATTAATAAACTATCTATTACAATATAAAATTTAAAGATCAGTTTATTTATTTTGATGAGATACGTTGACGAAAAAAAACTTGGTCATTTCCCGTTGTACCTCGGACATGATAATTTTAATTAATTTATTTATAATTTAATCATATAAAAAATATTTATATATTAAATCACATATATTTTTAGCATATTTACGCCATTGAATAGATTTTTCTAGTACAATTACCTTCGAAAAATATACTTAGCAATGGTAATTTTTTTTATTTTTGCATAAAACATTTTATGCATTGTTTGTAAAATTGATTACTTGGTAACTTATTAACGCATATAACTAATAATTATAAATACGGCAAATATGAAACCTTAAGTTAAAAAAAAATATTTTCAGTAAGTAGCAAGTACGGGCCAAGGTACAAAACAAAGCAACTTTTTGGACAAGTAAATTGGTAATTAGCACTTCCAATTGAGATTAGGCTGAAATGATCCTACCATCGAGTACCTAATTAACTTAAGTTTAACTTATTATATTAAGTTTTACTACCTATTAGCAAAACATGAAATAATCATCCTTAATGTAAAGTTCGAAATACTGACTTTTCATAACACAATTTATATTTTAATTTTTTTCTTGAGTTACCAGCCGCTCTCAAGTTTCGTTGATAGCTTGTTTTTTATACGTAATAATAACGTTTCAAATAATATAAATGAAATATTTAAATAACCGTGGCAATGTGGAAATATTGCCATCTGTCCGAGGTAAAACCATGTCCAAGGTACAACAGTTTCCCCTAATGAGTTCTTTCCTCGTGTTGGCTGGTTGAATTGACTTGAAGTGATGATTTAAAATGAAAAATATTAACACTCGGTGGAAAAGTTTGTTTAAAACCCTCGCAACGCTCAAGATTCCATTTTCGAACCACTCTCAACTGATAGGACGAGGTATATGTGTATTTTTGTTTGCCGAATCTCACAACGCTTGTGGTTCAATTATGAGATTTTTCGCTTGCTAGAGTTTATATCAATATAAACTTTACTCCCTTGTAAAACAAATTTCACTGTGGATCTTCTCATGTAGACTATGTAGTGTACAGCATGACGCATGCATACATAAAATTCATTTCAGAGTGGTACAATTCAATCATAAGATTAAACTATAATATAACTTACAAGGTAACAACAATATAGCTATGGGCCCGATTCGGATTTTGAAATAGATATCTATAAGATATCTTTTAGACATCACCAAGATACGATAACGATATTTTTAGGATCTAACCTGTCAATTTTGACATTTCCGCGATTCTGGAGATACTCTTGAACGATTTCCACAAGATATGACTTAGAGATCCAATTCACATCTAATAGATATCTAACTCTATCTAACGTAAAAGTGACATTGGTTGCTCGAATTGTGCTGCAAAAGAGAACTAGTTGAAATCTAAACTATAACGTATCTAGAATGGAGCTAGTACGTGTCGTCTCTTGTGAATATCTTGAAGTTCGAATACGGCAGTATGTTCACTAATATGACCCAGATGATAGTTCTTGACCAATTGAATCAACTGGTGGAACTTTTTCTCAGACATTCGTCCAACTAATTGGCTAATTAGAAAACGATAAACTTTTACGATAGATAATGTGTCTGTTGCGGTTTTCGACCAATTAACGCATGTAAATTACGTTTCTTATCTTAATAATAAACTTAGAAAATGTGGACACAGAAAATCATGGTAATGCTTCCCGTTTAGATATAATTGCAAGAGTGATTGTGGGTCTTTCCATATTAATCGACAACATATAACCCTTATATAATTAATCATTAATATACTTGTACTTGTATACGTGTACTCACACGTTTTTTAAGTTTTGAAAGTATCAATATTCATTAGGCACATTTTTCTAGCTCATATCCTACCCACGAATTAAAAAAAATCCTCACCTTCAAAACACTAACCTTCAAAAAAAAAAACAAGAGAAACTGTTCCAAATTCGAATCACACACTGTCACTGTTTTTTAGATCTCGTTCATTCATCGCCGGTTCCCGCGCTTTTCGGTTTCGGTCGCGTTCATAAGCGGTGCGTTCAGCCCAACAGCTCTATCAGCACTGCCTTCTGGCCGGCCCGATGTGTGCTACTCGCGCAACACACATAATCAAATGAGTGGAAATGTATGGAGCTGTTCACATTTTTATTTACGTTATCTTATGATGTTGCGTGAGATTACTTATCACGCTGTTTGACGCTTTGCCAACTACGGCCAACCTACGGGACACAGTTAATGAATTGGAATGCCAAATGAGATAGATTTACGAGCACTGAAATCGCTGCTCGCACGTATGTCGCACCTTAGGGGCTCCACAGCCCTTGCAACAAATTGCATTTGATTTTTGATACAATATTGCGACTAAAGGTGCAAATCAATCGATCTGCTAAATGCCACAAACTATCGGAAATTGCATGCGCTTAGAGATAACCTAACCTTCCATGAGTTGCGCTAACAAGGTGTGTCATCTAATGCTGAAATGTGTAAGCAGCATATTTGGGTAATCAGGACCCATCTTAAAGGAAGCCTTATTCTTATAAGACGCACAGTTAGCCAATAGTTCAAGCAATTACTTTATTCATTTATGCTTATGCGATTGTCCCATGATAATATTTTTTAAAGCACTTAATTTTATTCCAGGCATTTGTGTATGAATGACAAGGGACAGATATTAAGAGTACATTATCCTCGTATTTCACACAAGTCCGGCCAAGTATTAATACTTTATTTTTCATCGTTAGAGTGTTATGTTATCGTTTTTTAGGGTTCCGTACCCAAAGGGTAAAAACGGGACCCTATTACTAAGACTTCGCTGTCCGTCCGTCCGTCTGTCACCAGGCTGTATCTCACGAACCGTGATAGCTAGACAGTTGAAATTTTCACAGATGATGTATTTCTGTTGCCGCTATAACAACAAATACTAAAAACAGAATAAAATAAAGATTTAAGTGGGGCTCCCATACAACAAACGTGATTTTTGACCGAAGTTAAGCAACGTCGGGCGGGGTCAGTACTTGGATGGGTGACCGTTTTTTTGCTTGTTTTGCTCTATTTTTTGTTGATGATGCGGAACCCTCCGTGCGCGAGTCCGACTCGCACTTGGCCGGTTTTTTTGTCCGAATTGTTGTTGTTCACACAACCACCCATGCCATCCATGGGTACAAACTTATCCGGCTTAATAATACGTTTTCTATGCTTCGCTGGTTAAATAATCTACATTTTATTACTCGAATAAATAAATCCAAGAGTATGAACACCTATTCAACATAAGTGTTAACTAACCAAACAAAATTCATGTTTAAAGTAAATACTTACCTTACGAATATAGGTAAAACAAATAGTTGTCACACCAAAATTTCACCTGTCACACTTCTGACCGCTCAACTCATGCCTGCACCTGACATAACCGAAGTAACCTACTTACCACTAAAGAAAGCAATATTTCGCGTCATATTGTTGTATCCATCGTGCAACGTGGTCTGTCCACCTACTGTCCTTATCGCACATCGGCCTAAACTGGTTTAAAAGTGAGAGAGTTAGATTATCAAAGAAATGTGGTCAGGTTTTCGGTAACCGCCTAATAAATCGTCCGATGATCGGCATATTGGCATCATAGGTTAGCAATGCAGATAAAATCAACAAGCCCAAATAAACTTAATACTATTGCAATAAGGATCTAATTCAAATGAATCGATTTAAATGAGACGTGTGCGCCGAAGTCCGCTAAAACTGAAGTGAAGACACAAGCTTTGTTTAGTTTCGCAAGGATTGGCATATACGGATGATGTTTGATTTATCACTCAGTTTATTTTGAGAGCCCGATTATTGGATACGAAATATCATATTATTTGGCAATTTAGGAGAACTGGTATTGATTTTATCGATTACGATAATATAATCACAATGAAGTCTTCATTTTGATATTTGTGATCATAAATCTGTTTTTAGATGAAGAGTTTACCTGGGGATGTGGGTAATTGTAATTATAATTTCGTTTACTATTTCATAATCACCATTGTTCCGTTTTGTGTCGGTACCTACTTAAATAATTTAAATAGTTGGTCCTTCGAACCTGATTAAGTGATCATAATCTCGTCAATTCAGTAGTAGGTACTATGTGAACATAAGTGTTTTGGTTGTACCACAATCCTGAATGATTACAGACAAATGATACCTGATATTGATAATATTTTGTTACACAATAAAACAAAAACACGTTTAGAACTATAAGTTGTTAGTTCTAACGTGTTAAATTATACGTTTTTTAATATATTACCTATGTAATGAAGTAGGTAGGTTTCATATTAAGTTACCTAAGCTTGTTCTAAACCTAGGCAATAAATTTAAAAACCAGACCAAGGTTAAAAATGCACGTCTAGAACATCCAACTTACGCTCCATTTCTTCATAATGGAAGGTCACATTTCAACAAACCAATTGCGAACAGAGTGATTCACCGACTAGACTGTTAACTGTAAGCACATAACAGAAATATTAATCACTTACTTATTCTAGCTGCCTTGGCGCCGTTGCGTCATGTCGTGATTTCTTTTATCCTCTGTATCAAGTGTTTTGGGGATTCAAATTGCTTTCCCTTCTTAGTTACTCTGTATACGTTCGCGTCGCGACTTGAATAAATATCATCTTTGCAATATTCTTGTAGGTGCGGGTTTCCATACCCATCCGCTGCTAATGTCCGCGCCCTTAAGAGCCAACAGGAGCTAAGATTTAAATATTTTAGGTAAATATACCCGTCTCGCTAACGGAAGCGGCTCCTAAAACTAGTGCGATAAGGACAAGGCGAAAAATCCTGCGTAAAAATATCAAAAATCGAGGTTTCGTACTCGACTGTTTCCTCCTCCAAAACTTAACCAATCGTAACCAAATTTGGTAATCTAAATTATTATGACATTATCTGTGTCGGACCGTTTTGCTTTTTTGACTGATTGATGTCAGTTTTGAATAGCACGCCTCTCATTGCGGCATGGTCAATTAGGCCATTTTGGCCATTTTTGAAGGGCTCTAGCGCCTTAACCCTTAAATGCATGACTTTTTCTTTTAGCCCGAAATTAATATATGTATCACATAATTGTTTGCCGATTCTAGGAAAAATAGTAAAAAAAATATAACTTCGATTTTTACTGCGAAATCAGTGTTAGAAGTTGAATTGGCTTAATCATATTTATGTAAATATGTAATTTTCAGTAATAGATATATGAAATTTTTTACTACCATTAGAAAGGTACACTATTTGTGATATACCTATGATAAAGTTTTTAAATATAAAATAATTACAAACCCCGAAAAATCTGCCCAAAATCACATACCAAAAATCTTCAACTTCCAGGTTTTTCCAAGTATACCGACATTTCGTCTATAAACAAATGTAACTTTTATAAATTAAAATACTGCGTAAATTTATGTAATAATTCGGAAAATTTATTAGTTTTACTATTGAAATAATATACAAGAACAAATAGAATTTGTTTAATAATGCATAACATTTGATGTTTATGTTGTGTGTATAAATGCATCACTATGCATTTAAGGGTTAAAAAACAAAAATATCAAAAAAAGCTAAACGGTCCGACACAGATATTGACAATATTAATCTATGTTGAAAAAATCATTGCTCTAGCTTCAAAACCCACGGAGGAAACAGTCGAGTACGTTTGTATGGAGAAATGACCACTCCTGTTGGCTCTTTGGAATTTACAAGTCTAGAACAAATGACGATTTTGTCTGTTAATTAATGATCTGTGTGATGCGATACTACGAGTTTACTAATTTAATTAGTACCCGTCTAATGCTTACTCATATCTACGAGCCATACCTATATTCGGCGAATAATCTTGTCGTAGAATAAGAATTTAGTTAGCTCTTTCTAGTTATTTGAAAGTTTTGAAACCAATATTTATTCTGGCCAACATAAATGCGAGTAGTCAGGTGCGGAAACAATATTAATATGTTATTTCTTGCCGTTTTAAAGCAGTTACAATGTCATGCCCTCATTGCCCCGGCCCCTGCATTGCATTGCATTGGGCCCTGGGTATGCCGTCGTGCCCTGCTCTCCTTTTTTTTCAGTCTATTTCTATGGTAAAAAAGTTATTCTGAATAAAACTCAAACTCATCATCATCATTTCAGTCTTTTATCGCCAATAGGTCATTCTTCGCGCCTACAGCTTGTCCCGATCTTGAAATCCTAATCTTATCCAGAAGTGACCCAATTCGGAGGTTACAAACTATCTATCTACCACGATAATGAAAATTTGGGGATAATTTTTCGATATCGATTGCTTCTGTGATACACGAAATGTCGCTTTTGAATTTCTTAGTAGGCTGTACCGTCTCCTCAAGCAACGGGCACGCGCAGAGATTTGAATCGAGATCTGTCATTACGCAAGATGCGTGGGAACGCCCGCGCACGCTCCTAGCTCGCGCGCGCGCGTGCAAAAACTAACAGAACTCGCTTCCGACCTCTTCCGATATATTACATATCAATTATGGGATATGTGTTCTTAAATTATGAGGCTGCGTTTTTATATTTAGGTGTTAGAACCTACGTTCCTATAAGTATTATTCAACTCAAAATAACGAAATTACGATGCGCTCAAGCCAGAACTGCCACAGGACTCGGAGAAATTTCAGGACCAAGTACCTATCCACCACTACTGCTGCTAGAATCAATACCAGTCATCCCAGTCAATGTACGTCATTTATCAACGACTTTTCCGGCTCATCGGCAGCGGCATGGTGGTATTTAGAAGATAATAGTTTGATTATGTGCGTGAACGCATATTATCCACTCACGCTCGTTCAGCTAAACTTTTGTTTTTATCTCCCAGGATACTAATAATAAATCCATTGGACAGAAAAAAATGGGATTACAGAGCCAGGGCTTTGCCAAATAGGTAGCGTCCAGTCGTCCACAACTAGGAATTAGGGCTCATTTAGACGGTGCGAGAATTCGCATGCGAGTTTCATTACATTGCGTCATTTGATCGGTCGGAGCTCTGTGGCCTATTTTATAAAGCTACAAGTTACAATTTACAAGCGGAAGTCTCGTTCTAACACTTTTAATTAGAAAGAGACTTCCGCTTGTAAATTGTAACTTGTAGCTTTATAAAATAGGCCACTGGTAGACATGTAGTACCTACTTAGTCTTATTTTTCAGATAGGCGATTTCATAGTAAGGACTTTTTCGACCTGTAAGTTCACGGGTCTGCGAGCGTTTGCTTTTGCCCTAACCAGGAAAGAAGTTTTAAAATTTTAACATTATTTTGTATCTTATGCTAGTAACAAATAGCATAAAATTTTAGGAAACATGACCTTCTAATAGGTAGCGTACCTATTCCAATGAAATTAGTAACGCACTCTAGCAACATTCAACGACACGACGGTACCTAAACCTTCCGATTCGTCGCATCACCGAGGATGTTCTTTGTTTTCCAAAAAGAGTTGACCTTTCGGTCATTATTGTGCTAAAGTCTAGTTCCTTCGTCTGTTATTTTCACAATTATTGAGGCATTTCATTCGTTGTCATTGGAGTATACGAACTCATTCTTAATTAGTTCTTTGCCAACAGATTGTTCAAAGTTGGTTCAAACGGGTTATTCCCACTTATAATTATTTATTAAATCACTTCAGTGACTCGCAATTTCCAACTCTGTCATACGAGTAGGTACATATAATCTGTCCGTTTTTCTAAGACCAAGTGCGCCATAGTAAATCTATGGCGAACTTGATATTAGAAATCGAACAGGCTATACCTACATAGCCTACATCTCTGAGTTATTAAGTTCGATAGGTTATAAGTAGGTACATATGAGTCGGATTTCACATTCAAATAAAAAGGACTTAATTTTATAAAGCTCCAAGTGAACACTCAGCATAGGTAACTATTAGGTCAGCACAAACCATTTGTTCGTGTCAAACGTAGTAAGTAGGATGCAACAACAACAAGTAATGAAAAACAGGTATTTATTTGACGCGAATAACCAATGAATGATTTGCTCTTTTATCCTTTTATTACAGTTTTACAAAGTGTAAAACTAAGACTGACTAAGACTGTGTAAGATGTAGATTTATTTAAAACGGCCCTTTTTTAGCAATTTCGAGGGGGATATGTAAAACAAAAGCATATTTAAGGAATCCATTTATTTGCTTCATCGCAATACAATAAAGACAAACAATAAATAATTTAATGTCTAAACTACACAGACAGACACCAATTACATCAGTATAATAAGTTTACAATAGACTTACAAGTGACCTTATAACATTTAATAGAATTTACTTATTATTATAATTCCCGTTAATTCGTTTGAGATTTAACTGTTAACAGGTAATTCGAATTAACCAGCGAGGTCGTTTATGTAAATTGAGTTCGACCGCTTTTTTAGTTTAAATCTCCAGTGGACAGTGGCAACGTTGCGAAATATACCTATGTATAAAATAATCTCGCATCTACAAAAGGATTACTTTTTCGTAGATCTTTGATCAGGTGGCGGCATAGACTAGGAATCCTCTAGACGGAGTTTAGAGCAATTATTTCATGAAAACCGATGCTGCCAAAAATACTGGGGTGCGGGGGACGAGGTGAGCGAGTTGGTCCGTTCAAAATCACGGACGTCACACAAAGACACTTCGACTCGAAGATGGAGTAAAACTACCGTATAGGTATTTGTGGCAGAGGGGGGTAGCGCTACTAGCTCAGTCAGTACAGGCTCAGTCTAGAGGATGTCTTGTCTGTGGGTGGCGGACTTTGTACAGTGCCCTGAACGATGTTTTAACCTTTTCGACGCCGTGTCAAACACAAAAGCTGTCTCTCAGACGCCACGTCACCGAAGTGTCAAAACTGAAATTGAACTTTATGCATATGCACCTAGGTCTGTTGCTCTGTGGTCTATGACCGATTAATACGTCTTTGGCGTTGGACCTGCGGTGCGTATATATCGGTCATTGGCGTCCAAAAGGTTAAGCGTTCAAGCAACCTAGTAGCATTGAACTTGCAGTTGCAAAGCACAAGCTGTAAGGGTCGGTTGCACCAAACTGTTTGGTATCGTTAAGAGTTCGCTAAATTTTATTGTATGGAAAGTTTCATACTAAACCGCCGCGGCGCGCCGGGTGACGTTGGTCAGTCTGTCAAGTGCGGGTGGCGCAACTGGCCCTAAGTCAATAACATGTTTGTGTGTTCAAGGCTCTGAATGAAAGCTAATGTTAAACAAATACAGTTTAAGTCTTGTTAGGTCTTAATCGAGTTAAGGTCCTAGCATTGAACGCTAAGGCAAATTATTGTTGTTTTAAGACCCTAACTTCAGCATGTTAAGCTTCTACATTTTTGATGAACGCACACTGATACTGGTTTGTTAACAGCTATATATACCTATTTATATTAAATATTTGGTAGGGAGCGGTCAATTTTTATACTTACGAAAATTAAGGCATAACGTGTATCAAAATATTAAGTGATAGGTACTTAATGTATCCTGACAATTAAAATTTACCATTTATATAACGAGATAGTTCCACAAATACTATAAATACTCTGAACCCGTATGGAGACACACAATTACTTAACAAATACATCATCATCATCAATCCAACATAAAGATCTAACAACTAAGTATGCTATGATAGCACAACTACCACATTTTAGATTCTGAATACGCTAGAATAGGTATGCAGTATGCAATAAAAATAGGCGAGTAAAATACATAATTATGCAGGTGAGTACGAGTAAAATATATTTTATATTCTGAGAAAAATAATTTAAAAAATTCTAGTGGCAATGCACTATCTAATTTGCCTTAAATACATCTAAGGTACCTTAATGTGAAAACCAAGTGTGTTCCTTTTTTGTTATAAAAGTCATAAACGTCGCTTTATGTAACCATAATAAAATAAATCATTATAATGTTAATTCTGGTGTACGTCGACCAATAAAAAAATTGCAACACATTGTTTCATACGTGTCACAGAATAATTTCTTATTCAAAGCGAAACTTCTAGGTACATACATTCCACACTAATTATTACTTAACTATTTAATTTAACTTGAAATTAGTGAAGCTAAAGCCAAATAAATATATCATTAGTTTTTGGAAAACTTATAAATATTATGCATTTAAGGAGATACGAGTGTACCTACATATCCTCATATTCTAGTTTTCCAAAGATTATCATACACAACGACTACACACATTCACACATCTAGACAGCTAGCGAAAATAAGCAAAACTCAACATAACGTAAAATCACAAAAACATCACCAAACTTAACAGTCTATCTGTCGGCGAGAAACAAGTATATATATCTAGTTTACTAAAGCAAGCCAGACTTACTACCTTAAGGCTACAGCGACTCGGAACGTTTGCAACCGAAGACTTCTGAAAATAGCTCAAACAATCATATTTTTTCGAAACTAGTAAAAAGAGGATAAAAGTCAATCTTTTGACAGTATTGGGGTCGGTTGCACCAAACTGTTCGTATCGTTAAAGAGTTTGCTAAATTTTTATGTATGGAAAGTTTCATAGTAAAGCGGGGCGCGTCGGCTGACGTTGATCAGTCTGTTAAATGTGGTTGGTGCAACTGGCCCTTAACAGTACATTTTATAACATACACGTTATTCCAGGCAAAATAAAATGTATTGATATGATAGCTGTAAAAATTTACGTCGTATCTTCATTTTACCGTTCGCTACTGGCTAACTTAGATTTGAATTGGCGTCATCGCCAGTGCTTCTGCGGAATAATCCTCGCATAACGATTAGTTCACTATTTAACCCTTTATGGAGACCCTTGGTGTATTTTAACACCATTACAATATACAAAAAAAAATACAACGACAACTTATTGTCGACGACTTGCATTATTTATATAGAAAACAATAATTTCACCATTTCTAAGGTAAAGTACCCAGATGTCCCAGATGAATTTATAATTCCTAAAAATCGTATAAAACCGATAAAGGTTCATACATATTTATACATCAGTACTGTTTTGAGACAAAGTCATTTTGTTTTACAACATTATAATAGTATAGCTTTTTAAAGTAAATACATCTTAAGTCTTAACAATCTATTTGAGAAACATGAGTGTAACTTATTCATAACACGAAAAAGTCCTAAGAAAAACAAAAGTAATTTACTAAAAATATGCAGATAATTTATACCAAAACCATCTCCACCCACCAATAACCTATTTCCAATACCAATCGATATTAATAAATGTAATAAGGATTTTTGTTTTGTAAATTTTGTCAAAGAAATTAGAATGTCCGTTAGCATACTAAATATTAACATAGGAACGAATGATGATCTCTTTTCGGTCAGTTTTAGAAAATATGTCTAAGTTTAATAAAACCAGTCATTGTAAAATAGATGTAAATAGTTGGGGTAACATAGACATATTTTCTAAGAAAGGCCTTTTGTGAAGGTAGGAACCTCTCTAAAGTGTTAAACTCAGTATGCTAACTACAGGTAAATGTTCAAAAATTTTAGCACATATGCAGTCATATCAAATATCAGTCAGCGAAGAAAATGCAAAGCTTCCCTATCTTATCCATTACCAAATATATAAGGAGGGACCTAAATAATAATATAACAATACGATCAAAACCTGCTGACAAATTTGGATTGGTAAAAATACTTCTCCATCAGCTATCTTTGTTAAAATATAGGATAATGTAATCATACAAAATTAGGATATTATTATATCTTGAATAAAGTAACAAAGCTAACAATTTCACGATCGGAAACATGTAAATTATAACTACAATAGACATATTTATAATAATTTACCTATTATTTTTTATAATACCTTAAAATTATATTTCGATACGACACATATTTCGATGATGGATATGAATATTATTGTAAGTGATTTATTTGGAAGCAGGAGTATTTTCTGCACTTACATTACGAATAACAATAATATTCTTATCCACTGCGCCAACATACTAAAATAACTATAGTTCACGTTTATCTTTTCTGCTATTTCCGTAAAGATGAAATGCCATAGTGTATGTAGCAGATATTATAAAACACCCGATTGTAATCAAGAAACGACCAAAGACTGTGGAATTAGCTTCGTACCTTGGCCTATATTATATAAGCCTCAGTTGCTATTTGCTATATCAAAACATATGACCATTGAGATCATTGACATCACTAATGCTAGATTGGCCAGGGTTACAATTACTAATACAAACATGTGGATTTATTATAATTATTCGTGTCTTTGTGACATTTATAATAAGGATATTAAGACTCAAGTCACTCACGTATTTTAAGCCGAAAAACGCTCGACATATTATTATAGTAACGAGGTATTGCATCAGTGAAGTGATATAATTGATTTTACCGTAATAATACTGCAGTGTTAAAATAACCGAACATTTGATGTTACATTTTAATCCAAGGGGATCATTTTTATTTTATGATTAAGTGGGGCCTTAGATTTGATAACACATAAGACAAATAAATAGGATAAGTAATAGTGTCAAGGCTTATCAATAATATTTTCTATTACATCTAGAATTAATTCTAATATTTTTTTATATTTTTTATCGATTTATCATATACTTTAGGAGAGCCAATATTATATACTTTTATTTAACTAATTGTATCGCTTGCCTTGCGAAGTCTCTGTTAAAACAATTTTGGTCAACAATTGTATGCAATGCATTTGTTCAAGGCAAATGATTTTACAATTATGAGACTAGAACAAAATGTATGCTTTCCTCTCGAGGTACATAGCCGGATATGTTCCCTTCCAAGCAGTTTTGCACTGGTTGAAAAACAATCGCGTTGTTTAGGCTAACAAAGGTATATAAACTACAGCGCGCCATGGAAATTGGCTTTAAAATGTTGGCACAAAAGAATGCTGGAATGCTACTAAAAAAAAACAAATTCAAAGTACAACTTCGTCTTTAAACAAAAGAAAAAATAGAATGCCTTACATAATCGCGGAGGTTTTCAACTCAGTACAAGTGCGCTGTCTTCGTAAGCAAATAGTACTAACTGGTATACCTTGGAAGACTAGCATCTTAGGGTACCATGTTGAGGATGTTCCTATTCTCCAGCGACTCTTTCAGGGCGTAGAACAGTTGCAACTGCTGCTCCGGTTTTAAGTTGTATACCTGAGAAATTTCCGAAATGTCATTTTTTTTTCGAACTGACGACTGATGATTTGACGACTGGTCTGGCCTAGTGGTTACCCTGCCTGTGAAGCGGCGGTTTAAGGTTCGAATCCCGGTAAGGGCATTTATTTGTGTGATGAGCACAGATATTTGTTCGTGAGTCTTGGGTGTTTTCTATGTATTTATGTATTTGTATATTATATATATCGTTGTCTGAGTACCCGCAACACAAGCCGTCTTGAGCTTACTGTGCGACTTAGTCAATCTGTGTCAGAATGTCCTATAATATTTATTTATTTTTGTCTTGGGTTACTCGGCCCAAAGAATGCGCTTGGCAAATTTTGTCACTCGTACAGAGCTGGGTGGCGTGGGGAAAGGCTACCGTGAAGCACCAGGGGGCCTAGCCAAGAGGTAATTTTTTTTTATATATTTTCTTCATGTTTGACGATCAATTTGTAAAATTCTTAGTGTTAAATTTGATTTGTATAATAATCCAATATTATTATGGAAAAAATAACATCAAGAAATTTCTCTGATAATTATATAAACGAGGGGAGGCCTTTGCCCAGCAGTGGGACACCAAAATAGGCTAGAGAAAAAAAAAATATATGTAATAACTAGTTACTATTCATAAGTGCTTGTTGCTAGGCCTACATGAATAAAGTATATTTTGATTTTGGCTTTGATAATTGTGCATCGATAAGCCCCAAAAGAAAAAATGTATCAGGATGACAGATGCTACTTAGTCACGTGACTATTTCCATATATGAGGAGTGTCTTTTCAAAAGGGTTTATTTTTTTCTTAGCGGTACTTCTAGAGAGAACCTTGCTCAAGAAAACTTAAGGTCCAATTTAGAAATAGATTCCCAGAAAAAATAAACCCTTTTGAAAAGACACTCCTCATATCATTTGAGTTTAGTTTTCTATCAACGCAGTACGGTGCGTGCCCCATAACGAAACTTTGGTGTAATATTTAAGTAATATTAGTTGGGTACCTGTTGCAGCAGTTTCTGTGGCGTGGCGGTGCGGATGAAGCTGGTGATGTATACGTTGACGAACGTGGCCATGAGGAACTGGCAATCGAAGCGGTCCATGATACCGCCGTGGCCGGGAATCACGTCGCCAAAGTCCTGGAATGATTCAACATCATCATATTCCTCGCGTTGTCCCAACATTTTAAACATCGCAATGAGTTTTTCGGAACTTATATACGTAATATCATTTGATATTTACCAGTCGCTTTTCGGTGAAGGAAAACATCGTGAGGAAACCGGACTAATCCCAATAAGGCCTAGGTTGGAAGGTCAGATGGCAGTCGCTTTCGTAAAAAATAGTGCCTACGCCAATTCCTGGGATTAGTTGCCAAGCGGACCCCAGGCTCCCATGAGCCGTGGCCAAAATGCCGGGATAACGCGAGGAAGAAGATTCCTCGCGTTGTCCCAGCATTATTCCACGGCTCATCACCATCACGGGAGCCTGGGGTCCGCTTGGCAACTAATCCCAGGAATTGGCGTGGGCACTAGTTTTTTACGAAAGCGACTGCCATCTGACCTTCCAACCTAGGCCTTATTGGGATTAGTCCGGTTTCCTCACGATGTTTTGCGACTGAAAGCGACTGGTAAATATCAAATGATATTTCGTACATAAGTTCTGAAAAACCCATTGCAATGTCTCAACGTCAGATTAAAAAAAAACAGGCTACTTTAGTACGAACTACTATTATTTTAAATTGCCCTCTTAGGCGCCTCGTAACAATTTGATCCCATAACATAACCTCCTTAACTTCTAGCTAAATCAAGACTTCGAACTCAAAAACTATTTATCTAAATTTCCTGCCTGAATCATTAAAATTTGATCCTACAAATATTAATTAGGCATATATAAACCTAAAACCTCAATTACTTAAAAAAATTATGTTTTATCCCTTTCTTCCAAATACATAAGTCAGAATAACAGATTAATACATACGATTAATAGCTAATTCAGACTTGTAGCTGTTTATGAATAACGCTATTAGTCTATCTATAGTTAACATTACTATTTAATAAGCTAAGGAGGCTCAATAATTTGACATCATAACGCGACTATCTTTATCTTAGGTAACGTAGTGTACGTTATGCAATGAGTGGAATAAAATAAATATTGAAACATACCTTAATCTTGAAAGCCCGCTTGAACCCAGATGCGAAGAACCCTCCAAACGGTCCGATGACAGAGCTGAATATGCTAAGAGCGAGGGAGTGGATCATGAACGGATACATGGTGAGTTTCTCCATGCCGAACTGTGAAACAAACCGAATTAATATTAGAAAACTTTATGAACAACATACAGTTAAGGGCCACCACACACTAGCGTCTCACGAGCGTCGGCGTGTAGACAACTCTATGGCTGCTGCTCGACGTAACGTTCGCGCAACTGCGAAGCGACGCTATTTCCATAGCGCTGACTAGACACCGACGCTCAAAAGACGCTAGTGTGGCCCTAAGACATATATATAATAGGTAGTACAAAAACGAGTACAGCAGCAATTAAACAGAGCATCTAATTTTTTTTTATTAATTGAATACGCTTCTTGTGTACCTATGACGGGTTTGAGTCAAGTCAATATGAGAAAAATTGCATCATTGATTAATGACCAGATAGGACGCAAAAAGAAGAAAAAACATGTGAGAGGCCTCATGGAATGTTCCAACTGAACGAATAAATAAGAGATAACCAACTAGTCTATATTATATATAACTATTAATATGGCTTTACTCAACATACACATCTTCATCTTTTATCGACAAACGTCAGTTGAACGAAAAGTAACATGGCATCGGGATGACAGATGTTAAAAAAAAGTCACGTGGTCATTTCCAAAGAATATTTACATAGGATGTTTAATCAACTATTTCTTGTTGTTATTCTGTCCCGTCAGCCAGGAGACAATAATAGCACAGATTGATAGGACTGTTGTACAGTCAGCTGTAGATAAAAGGACCCCCGCACCAGCACGCACGATCCTATCGTAAGTAAAATCCGTCGCTCTCGTCTGCACCAGTTAGCAACGCTCATACTATTTTATAACTGTCACAAAATGCATACTATGTTACTTATACACTTTAAAGCCCGGATTTTAAGAGTGACCCAGGCGAACGTAACCATGGCAACGAGTGACTCGTAAGTCGCAGTCCATCGTCTTGTCCAGCTCCGAGTACTCGATCACCATACCCCGGCCGGCGAGAGCAAAAATGCGTCTGCTCCTAGTGCTTAATTAAATATCTTATTTTAATTAAGCACAATTTTTTTTTTAAACTGAGCCATTAGTATTTGTTATTTATTTCAACTTGATACCTCCACGCGTTTCTAAGAATAACCCTAAAACAATTTTAAACTGAATAAATACAAACACTTGGTTTTAATTTTGTTTACAACAATAATTAATACTTCTGCATATCATAACGGTGGTCCAGTACATCGTGTTGTTTTTATCGACATCGACCAAAGTGTGTGTCCTCGCACTATTAAGCTGTCAACGTATTTTTGCTCTCGCCGGCCGGGGTATGTCGATCACACACCAGGTACATCATGTACAGTAACAGTACTCACGATCTTCATGAGAGGCTGCGCGAACTGCGGCGGCGTGTACTCCTGCAGGCGGAACAGCGGCGAGGGCTCGCAGTCCATCGTCATGCGGCCCAGCGAGTCCGAGTACTCGATCACACACCAGGTACATCATGTACAGGAACAGTACTCACGATCTTCATGAGAGGCTGCGCGAACTGCGGCGGCGTGTACTCCTGCAGGCGGAACAGCGGCGAAGGCTCGCAGTCCATCGTCATGCGGCCCAGCGAGTCCGAGTACTCGATCACACACCAGGTACATCATGTACAGGAACAGTACTCACGATCTTCATGAGAGGCTGCGCGAACTGCGGCGGCGTGTACTCCTGCAGGCGGAACAGCGGCGAAGGCTCGCAGTCCATCGTCATGCGGCCCAGCGAGTCCGAGTACTCGATCGTACACCAGGTACATCATGTACAGGAACAGTACTCACGATCTTCATGAGAGGCTGCGCGAACTGCGGCGGCGTGTACTCCTGCAGGCGGAACAGCGGCGAAGGCTCGCAGTCCATCGTCATGCGGCCCAGCGAGTCCGAGTACTCGATCGTACACCAGGTACATCATGTACAGGAACAGTACTCACGATCTTCATGAGAGGCTGCGCGAACTGCGGCGGCGTGTACTCCTGCAGGCGGAACAGCGGCGAGGGCTCGCAGTCCATCGTCATGCGGCCCAGCGAGTCCGAGTACTCGATCGTACACCAGGTACATCATGTACAGGAACAGTACTCACGATCTTCATGAGAGGCTGCGCGAACAGTGGCGGCGTGTACTCCTGCAGGCGGAACAGAGGCAAGCGCTCGCAGTCCATCGTCATGCCTAGCTCCGAGTACTCGATCACACACCAGGTACATCATGTACAGGAACAGTACTCACGATCTTCATGAGAGGCTGCGCGAACTGCGGCGGCGTGTACTCCTGCAGGCGGAACAGCGGCGAGGGCTCGCAGTCCATCGTCATGCGGCCCAGCGAGTCCGAGTACTCGATCGGGCACACCAGGTACGGGTATTGGGACATCATGTACGATATCTGAAACAATCATTACTCTTTAAATAGGCTACATGACTAATTTTTTTTATGGTATCAATCGATCGGGTTTGTTTTTAGGATCAAATGTCTATATGGGACCCATTGCATTAAAGTAACACAAAAGTCAGAATTTGTAGTCAAAGTCCGACAGTCGCACTTCACTCGCGAAACGCCCTATACAAAACGGCCAGAGGCCGTGACGTCATCGCCCATCTTGTAGTATGGACAAAACAAGAAAATTGCGTTTTTGTCGGTGAAATATTGCGTTTATGTATATAGTTGGTATACAATATTTCTTTGGTTGAAATGTAAGGAATCGAATGGTACCCTTACTTTTATCGTTTTTGGAAGTTAAAAAAAACTTAAATTTTGAAACTTTCAGGTCCTGTAATTTTGTAATTTTTCAATATTTTATTTTAATATCCACATTATTGTGATAAATTGCTCGTTTGCTATCTATTTTACTAGATTTTGTTATAAAATTCAACATGTGTCATCATCCCTATTGACGGCTAGTAAGTAATCGCAGCCAATAGCCCCGTTTACACGGTTTAAGAACTTGCATGCGATTTTGATTACATTGTAGTACGAGTAATGGTCGATCGACTGAATTCATTGTACTCTAAGAGTTCGAATATTGCATGCAAGTATTTGAACAGCCTAAATGAGGTTTGACAGATACAAATGTAAAGATAGGGCAACGTGTCAGCGATGTTTGTGATATCGACATAAGTTTTAAGTTTAAATTTTTCGGTTACCTAACTTAAGTTTTTAAGCCGCGACGCAGATTTACTATGGGATCGTAGATCCGAAACAGATGAACCTATCGGACATTTAAAACAAATATTTGTTTTTTGGAAATTTAATTGTGAGTTCTGAGCTAAAATTTTGAGCATTATCAATTGTGTATTTTATTTAGAGGCATACATACTTAAAAAACGTACATATGACACGAAAATTACACGCCGATCCGGTCATTAAAATCCATACCTATAAATAGCGTAATCACAACCGTTAATAGCGTTTCGTAGTTTACATTACGAGTATACAAATGCATAACAGTTGTATCAATAACTTAGTATTTTGATGTATCTATCCTGCTGGAACTTCAACGTTTTTTGTTTCGCTTTCGATTGAATCATCTGGATTAAGGTGGCCTAGAAATAATCTGGTGCTAATATACTTGCCAGTTAGGTAACGAAGCCTTATGTCAGATAAACGCAATCATGCTAACTAATCAGATGTGGTATACCATGTGGAATCTTTGTTTGACCGACAAAAATATAGACATCTAGTTGCCACCGGATCCCTTTGTTTGACATAATGATTGAAAGTCATAATGTAATGATTGTCATAATTCTGAAACCGATAACTTTTCAGGATTTTCGTAAGGTTATCCTATAGATAGGTTAGATTTGTTTTATGGCAATCCTGAAAAGTAACGCGTTTCTAAGAAAAACTAAATTATGACCAACGAAAATGCGGACAAACAATACATACAATGACTTTAAACTTTATGGGAAACAATAGAGACCCAGCTGGGACTCACGCGAGGGCAAATCCCCGCGACGAGTTTTGAAGTTGAGGTCCGGGGAAGGACATATGGTTTTTATCAATCATAATCATCATTCCACGCAGACGAAGTCGCCGGCAGAAGCTAGTTAAAAATGAGTACTCACCACAAGTCCAAACACAACAGTAGAGAACCCGCCTCCAATAAAGCCCTCCCACGTCTTTTTGGGACTGAGCTTGATGAGCGGCGTCTTGCCGAAGAAGAAACCGAACACGTACGCCATCACGTCGTTGCAGATGATCATGGATACCGGCACTATGAACCAGATTAGGCCTGAGGAGAGACAAGCAAATATACTGTTATAAAGCTTAGAATAAATGTACTGTCTTGGCAGAGACTTGAACTCACGGCCTCAGGATCGATACTCCAGCACTCTGACATCTGAGCCACCAAGACCTCATCTATAGCCAGCAAATTTTTCCACCATATGGGTCAAGGTATACTATTAAGGCAGGGACACACTTATCCCACGTACGCAACATATGCAATGCATTATCACAATCTGAACCCTGAAATTTGTATGCTTAGAAACATACTTGTCATGCGTTGCGTATGACAAGTATGTTTCTACGCGTACAAATTTCAGGGATCAGATTTCATAATACATTGTATACGTTGCGTACGTGGGCTAAGTGTGTCCCTAGCCTTATTATTTTGTAGGTATTATGCCGCCTATTGTGGCAGTTCCTTAAAGTTCAAAGATCAGTCGGTTACGTTGGTTCCAAATCCTTTAGGCATGAATATGTCAATTCAACCATTAATAAATGTATTGTGCCACCTAATAAGGTACGTTAGTGGTACACAGGCGCAGAAGATATACATGGCTGTTTCATCAATGTACACACACAATGTCACACGTGAGTCTTTTCTTATATAACCGGGGATAGATGTATGCGTAATGCGTACTAAATTTCAACCATAGTGCGGACGCCTTAGTGCGTGGCGATCTCAATATTGTTATCTACCGTTTGGTTAACCTGTTTGGATAACCTTCAATAATAATTAAAATTAATAACAGGCCTAATTTTAACCGGAGGTCATTAAATAGCGGTAAATAAATATACAAGGTCAAAAGACACGAATGCTACACAAGCAAGAATTGGTCATGGTCAGTTGGGGATGGCTGCAATATAAGAGGTGACATACCTATGCGCATTGCCTCTTGTTAATTGATTCATGTCCTGTAAGTACTGTTCCTTTTTTTTTCCAAAGGATAATGTATCTAATCGGACTCGATATTAGAGATTCATATAGTCAGTAGATCAACTATTTCTTGTCATTAGATGATCCGTTATGGAAAATGGTTTATAACCACTGCAAAAATGTATCATTGGTTAATTTAAATGGCTTGGAGTGCATGACTCATGGATTAACCATGGCAACAATCAGATTTAGAATAGAATAGTTTTTTATTCGTAAACACACAGACAATACACATAATTACACAAAAAGAACATAGTGAGAATAAATTGTCACGAAATGGCCCCATCTCAGCATGTTGCTGGCGACTTCCAGCGCTGATCTTCCGATGAGACCATCAAGTGAGAAATAATTTCTTTTTCTTATTTCTTGATTTCTACGTTGAACTAGTCTAGGGAACTATATGATTGAAGATACGTTAGGTGATCTAAATGGCAATGCCAGTACCTATTCCATTATGTGTTAACGAGCAATAGTCGCCTTGTAATAAGCAACCTGGCTGAATCCGACGCACAATCAAGCAATCAATTTGAATCGCATTGCCGTCCGTTAACCTACTTGTGATTGTGACTGCTTGGTTTTACGCCTATTCACTGCTAATTTACTATTAAAAGTATGTTGCATTTCTATTTCATTTTTAATATGTACTAATGTTTTCCTTAGGTAGCCGAATGCGAATATATGTAACTACAGAACTTTAAAAACCGTTGCTGGTCGGACCACGCAAAATAGAGGGTTCTGTACCTTCATACAGTACGAAAATAATTATAATATTTATTTTGGTACAGTGCCATCAGATACAAGAGTGCGGCAAAGGTGCTCATAATATCTGAACAAAATGTCTGTTATCAAGACGTTACATCTACATATATTTTTGAACACATTGGCCGCTCTGATACCTATATATTTTGGCTTATACAAATTGACAAAAATAGTACAATTTATCATAGATGTCCTAACTGAACTGAATATATATGTCGGAAATCGTGGGCGTATCATACCTCTTCAAGGCGATAGAAGGCACAATTCAGCCATTCTCCGACATATAAAACTTTAACAATCGTGTACTTGTGGACTTGTGTAGGTCACTTTACGCTACTGACTGTACCTACATAGGATGGGCAACTTTCTTTGGTACGAAACCTTAAAAACGATTAGACAAATTTCAATTACAATATTAATGTAAATACCTACTTAAATAGTCGTCCATGAGATACCTATTAATACTTCAGCATGGAATCCGTTAACAATCTTTCATATTAGAGGATCACACGTTCGCCGAGCTAAAAATACTTCGTGTTCATGAACATAGTTTTACTACGCATTGTTCGAGCGTTGGGGCATTCCCTGTTCTATCTATAATTTGAAACAATTACGTTGGCTTCACGACAGAATAGCATATTATTTACTATCGTTAGGTTGCACTTTACTACTTAACTAGCGACCCGCCTCGGCTTCGCACGGGTTAACAAATTACGTCCAGGAGATCCTGTGATGGCGCTGTAACAGCGCGCACACAACATCCCGCTTCACCGCCGCGCGACGCACCGAGCCATCGCGCTTCACCGCCGCGCAGACCACCCACGACGATCGGCCCCCCGCCACTCCGCGCGCCGCACCCCGCGAGCCACTATAAAAGCGCGAGCGCGCGTCCGTACCGTCGGCAGTCGTCCTCGCCGCCTTCTGCTGTGAGCACGGCTCTCCCACGGTTGTGCCGGCCTGGGGTTACCGCGTAGGCACCCGTTCCTTTGCTTCCCCCCTATCCCGTTCCTGCGTTTCGGTTGTGCCGGCCTGGGGTTTCCGCGTAGGCACCCGATCCGCTTCCCACCTATCCCGGTCCTGCGTTTCGGTTGTGCCGGCCTGGGGTTTCCGCGTAGGCACCCGATCCGCTTCCCGCCTATCCCGGTCCTGCGTCTCCAGGATCGTCCTGTATACCTATCCGTCTTCATCCCCCTTACCCTTTGGGGATCCCGAGTATCCCAAATCGCGTGTAGCGTAGGGATCGCGTACCGTAGTGACTAACAGAGTCACCCCGCGCCGTCTGAGCCTAGGATACCTAGACTTAAGCCCTAAATAGTTTAGATTCAATAAACCGGCATAAAAGCCCGTCGATTAGCATTTTGCATCTGTGTTTCTATTAGCTGCCCTGTACCCCTCTCTCCTCTGAGCTAACTAGGAAACCCTGGTTCCTATCTGGAACTGGGGAGTTGTATGAGGCCACGCCCGCCCCGGCGAACGTGACCCCATCACATCTGGCGCCCAACGAAATAACTCACGTAGGAGTCTAAACGGTATCCTGGAAGGAACCGGTGCTCGAGAGGGACAGGAATAAATAAATAAATAAATAAATTTTTGTACCGTAGGGCCCTTAAATGTGCCTTTAACAAGTTTATTTCAGGGGAGATATTGCGCCCCACCCGCCCGTTCAGCGAACCGCCCGTTCAGCTACGCCCGTATAGCTACCCGTCCGAACATTACAACTGGCCTGTATATGCAGGCACCAGAAGCCCAGAAGGCACCAGACTACAGGTAACGACATCAGGTACCTGGCAACCATACCGGTAGGCACAGCAAATGCCTACAAGTTGGATATACCGACTAAAGAAGCCCCAACTAATACAAGAAGCTACGAAGCGAGACATCCCGACCGAGGGTCTAACCGTGGAGGAGATACGAAAAGGCCTAGCCGACATCCTGAAAGAAGAAAACATGGCAGAAGACAAGGCCAAGGTAATAACTAAGTTACTAAAAGAGTGGAACCTGTCATTTAGGACCACAGACGACGCCGTTGAATTCATAGAGAGACTGGAGGAACTCACTAACGCCAGTAACGTCGAGAAGGGAGACATACTGCCCGCCTTACCACGCATCCTGCAAGGCAGAGCACTATTATGGTACAGGAACAACTCGGAAACCTGGGACAATTGGGATCAATTCCTAGAGGTATTTAAACAGTATTACTACCCAACCAACTACGAAGAAGACTTAATGGCTAGGATCATAGCAAGAAAACAGAGGGTCCGAGAAAAATTCACCGACTATGTCACAGACATACAGACGCTAGTACGCAGGTACGGGAACCTTGACGAATCAGAAAAATTACACCGCATCCATGAGAATATGCTACGTAACTACAAACTATACATCAAAAAACAAGACTACAAGACCCTACCGGAACTATTAAAGTTAGGAAAGGAGTATGAAAATATAACAACATCTACGGACGACACCATGTCATCACCAGAAACGTGGCGGCAAACCACCGAATATGGAAAGTGGAGAGATGAGGAAAAACCGGAACACACGACCGAAGGTAGGACCAACGGACGACACAGCGACCAGAGACCGAAACCCGAACAGCGAGACAGTACGAGCCAAACAGTGCATCCGAGATATGATTCCAAAACCAGTTGCTGGTCCCGTGGGAAGCCAAGCCACAACGCAGACGAATGCAGAGGCAGACGCCAGATATTTTGCAGCCAGTGTGGAAAGCTGGGAGTGCTCAGCAGGGCCTGCTGCAGGAAAACAACCTGGAAAGGTCACGGAAAACTGGGAGCAGCAAACAGCCCACAACCGAACGACAATCGCCTGTATGTAGATATACAGATAATGGGAAAATCATACCGAGGCATCATAGACACAGGTTCGACCAACTCCTACATTAACCAACAGGTGTACAACGAATGCAAACATGTCGCGTACCAAGACAAGGTAAAAACAAGAGAAATAATTCTAGCGAATGGAACCCGCACCCAAGCCCACAATAACCTACTTGTTGACCTCAAGATCAATGAAGTAACGATACAACATTGGCTGAGAGTGCTACCGGCAGCAACGGACATCATAATAGGCATGGACATCCTGAAGCGACTCGGAATGTCCATAAAATGGCCAGGAGGAGACCAAGAACCCGAAGAACACGATGGCAAGAGTACACAGAAAGAACACAAGGAGACCGGAGGAGGCGAAGACGGAAAAGCCACAGAGAACCAAGAGGAGATACACAAAACACAGCCAGAAGAGCAACGCCAGACGTCCACAAATGTAGACTCCGCGCAGCAGCCACCAGACCACCCACTCACAGAAGCGGAACAGGTACAATTGCAAGAAATGCTACAACAACAATTCGAGCTCTGCGAAAAAAGCCCAAAAGGGAACACCTGGGTACAACATAAAATAAAACTAAAACACACAGAACCTGTAAAACAAAGATACTATCCGGAAAACCCGAAACAACAAGAAATAATTGACAAGAAGGAAAACGAGATGCTACAACAAGGAGTAATCGAAAGATCACACAGCCCGATATTCCAGGATCACATCAAACACCTACAAGAAGTATTTAAAAGGAGAAGAGAGGCAGGTCTACGCATAAACAGGGACAAATGCGAGTTCGCCAAGACAGAAATCGAATACCTAGGACACACAGTAGCAAGACAAGGCATCAAGATGAACCAAGAAAAAATCAGAGCAATCACGAACCAAAACACACCGAAAACCGTCAAAGAAGTAAGAACCTTCATAGGGAGGACATCCTGGTACCGCAAATTCATACCAAACTACTCGGAGATAACAGCACCGCTAGTAAAATTATTCAAGAAAGGACATGTGGAAGTAAACAAACAACCACCCCGACACAACACAGAACTACCGCATAACAAACGATTTTCCGACGACCAGAACGATTTTCCGACGCCACAAGTACAAGGATTCGCCAAACTACAGGAAATATACAATATCGTACGTAAGAATCAAGAACAAGCATCGGGAAAACAAAAAGGGTATTACGACGGAAACAAACGCCAGTGGACCCCCCAAGTAAACGACCTTGTACTAAAAAGAAATTTCACCCTATCAAACACAGACCGCAACTATTCCGCAAAACTAGCACCGAAATACCTAGGACCATACGTAGTGCTTCAACAAAAATCACCAGTGATATACCTACTACGGGATAACACGAGAAGAACAAAGGTCATAACCGCCCATTTAAAAGATATCAAACCATACCATTATGAAACGGACATAAAAAAAAGAAACGCAAGGAAAAAACACAATAGAACTAAATACAACACGACCGAACAAAAATCAACCTTAATAAGGCGACATAATGATAAGCTTACAATGATGTAAACGATGCTATTTCAAAAGTAGTAAATTGGTTCAATGTTAATAATTTATTGTTAAATGAGAAAAAGACTAAATGTATTAAGTTTGTCACTAGTAGTAACGTTAGGCATGTGCAAACAAGTGTCATTGTGAAGGATGAGGAATTGGAATTAGTTGATAGTACAGTTTTTCTTGGTATAACTTTAGATTCTAAACTCCAGTGGGGTCCCCATATTGCTACTCTTTCGAATAGACTGAGTTCTGCAGCTTTTGCAGTGAGCAAAATCCGTCAGTTAACTGATGTGAAAACAGCTCGATTAGTATATTTTAGTTACTTCCATAGCATTATGGCATATGGTATTTTACTATGGGGTGGTGCTTCAGAGATAAATACCATTTTTGTTCTGCAGAAGAGGGCTATTCGAGCAATATACAAAATGAACCATAGAGACTCACTTAGAGATAAATTTAAGGAAATTGACATAATGACAGTGCACTGTCAATACATTTATGAGAATATTCTGTATGTACATAAAAATATTGTAAATTTTAGAAAAAATTGTGAAATTCATAATATTAATACTAGAAATAAACATAAGCTCGCAGTGCCCTTCACTCGGCTCCATAAAATTAAAAAATCATTCATGGGTAATTGTGTGAGATTTTATAATAAACTTCCAAACCATATTACTGAATTATCTATTAATAAATTTAAGAATTATGTAAAGCGTAAACTTATATCTAAAGCGTATTATACCACACAAGACTACATGAATGATAAAACAACGTGGGATTAATTGTTATTCGAAATGATTATTTATATATTAGGTATATTTGATTAATGATGAGGAAATTGATATTCCGAATATTCCGATGTTTGTACTTCTTTTGTGTTTTTTATTTATTTATTTGACATTTAGATTTTATTCTAGAAACATTCTAGACTAGTATTTTTTATACAATTTTTTTTTTCATGTTTGACGATCCTTTTGTGAAATTCTTAAATTTGTGTTAAATTTGATTTGTATAATAATCCAATATTATTATGGAATAATAACATCAATAAATTGCTCTGATAATTAGCTTAAGATAATTTATAAGTATGTTACGATTCATAAGTGCTTGTTGCTAGGCCTACATGAATAAAGATATTTTTGACTTTTGACTTTGACTATAAGGCTCAACGACATAATACAAAAATAGGGAAAAAATTAAAAAGAAAGAAACCAACCGGGATATATATTACCTACTTACAGAAATGAAACCTGGGAACCTTAAATGTAATTTTAGCACCAAAAACAACCATAAGGGATGGAAAACTAAAAAGAAAGAAAGAAACCCGAAGAAAATAAACACAACGCACACGAGCAATGCGGATCGGGAAGCGATCCAAAGAAAACTGGACCCAGCGCAACAGTATATAAGACGCAGAATCAATCACGACAAAAATAGGTAAAATAGTAAACTCGAAATATGCACAGAGCAGGAACCATGCATGTGCACCGTAATAAAAGAAAAAAAAAACGGGACGGCACACACGTCACACCATAGCATAAAACACAGAGATTGAAGAAACAAGGGAAAGGAGAAAATATAGCATAAGAGAGGAAAAAAATATATACATACATTTAGAATAGATATCTACAAAAAAAAAAATATATATATATATATATATAAAAGCATATTAAAAAAAAAATAAAAAAAAATAATGCAAAAAAAAAATATAAAAAAAATAATGAAAAAAAATAATGCAAAAATAATGCAAAAAAAAAAAAGAAAAAAAAAGAATAAAAAAAAAGAAAAGGGGGATAACGGAAGGGGACATTAAAAGGCATCATGTACTAATACGGTGATTTTTCCCCGACAGGTAAAAATCTCCAGACGGGTGACGGGACTGTGATGGCGCTGTAACAGCGCGCACACAACATCCCGCTTCACCGCCGCGCGACGCACCGAGCCATCGCGCTTCACCGCCGCGCAGACCACCCACGACGATCGGCCCCCCGCCACTCCGCGCGCCGCACCCCGCGAGCCACTATAAAAGCGCGAGCGCGCGTCCGTACCGTCGGCAGTCGTCCTCGCCGCCTTCTGCTGTGAGCACGGCTCTCCCACGGTTGTGCCGGCCTGGGGTTACCGCGTAGGCACCCGTTCCTTTGCTTCCCCCCTATCCCGTTCCTGCGTTTCGGTTGTGCCGGCCTGGGGTTTCCGCGTAGGCACCCGATCCGCTTCCCACCTATCCCGGTCCTGCGTTTCGGTTGTGCCGGCCTGGGGTTTCCGCGTAGGCACCCGATCCGCTTCCCGCCTATCCCGGTCCTGCGTCTCCAGGATCGTCCTGTATACCTATCCGTCTTCATCCCCCTTACCCTTTGGGGATCCCGAGTATCCCAAATCGCGTGTAGCGTAGGGATCGCGTACCGTAGTGACTAACAGAGTCACCCCGCGCCGTCTGAGCCTAGGATACCTAGACTTAAGCCCTAAATAGTTTAGATTCAATAAACCGGCATAAAAGCCCGTCGATTAGCATTTTGCATCTGTGTTTCTATTAGCTGCCCTGTACCCCTCTCTCCTCTGAGCTAACTAGGAAACCCTGGTTCCTATCTGGAACTGGGGAGTTGTATGAGGCCACGCCCGCCCCGGCGAACGTGACCCCATCACAATAACATAAACCTTCCTCTACCTTCTACCTATATATTAAAAATCCGTTAAAAATCTAAGCATACATACATACATACATACATACAGACAGACAGCGGCAAGCGACTTTGTTTTATACTATGTATGTAGTGATAATCTCATGCATGCGTTTTAAATTATGTTTTACATTACAGCGAGAAGCATAGCGGGTTAATGTCAAATCAATATCAGATATTTGTAGTACGAATGCGGCTCTTGGTCTTCAATTTGTACAATCCACTGACTTAATATAAAAGAAATAGACACACAAAGCAGAACAAAAACGTCAAGAAATGTGGATCCCAATGACGTTTCGCACCATTTGCATTGATGATAAAAACGCTTACGTAAATTTTGAGTCAAGATAAATGTTTCGTACAGAAAAGAGCTTAATGTCGTAAGCATTAAGTGTCAAATTTGCATACATAAGTACCAACACTGTTAAAAAATTTAGTCCGATGGCACTAAACGTAACGTATTTACGTCAAGCAACGTCAAACGAGAATAATGAACGAATGGAGTCACTTTGGTACACTTGAATAGGTATTACTGTACAGAAAAACCAATTGAAGTAATAAATAAAACAAATTTAATTTAATCGGGAGTTTAAATAAAATTAATTCGTGGTTCAAATTCAAACAAATTAAATTTTTAATAAGTAAGTATACGCCTTTAAATACTAATTTCCTTGAAATAAATTCAACTTATTAAATAAAATAACTATGTATTTTAGATCTACATTTACTCATCGCACGGGTGCACGGGGACATTTAGGTACTGATTGGATTTTTTTTTATAAAGTCCATACTTTATGAAAAAAATCGGGTTGTTCCCACTAGTTACCACCAAGTTGATATCAGTGGTAACTACTAGGATTTTTTTTCCCACCTTTTACCACTGGTAACTACTGGGAAAAATAATTCCCACTAGTTACCACCAAAGCGAGTTGGTGGAAATAACCAAAAAAAATCCTGTGGTTGTCACTGTGTTCAGACAGGTTTAGCATTTACAGTTAGTCGATATAAGCCCTTATTGGTTGTCGGAAACAGGGAAATGGGCCGATCACACAAGTGCCGTTTTGCTTTGTTTAAAACTGCATCACCCCTATCTCTTGCTATAATTAAATAGCAGTCCACTTTACATGTCGCATAGGTTTTCTTGGAAATCTTGAATTTAAACATAATATTATTCCTTACGAATTCCATATAAAAATAAAAATAAATATTGACCTCACATCGACTCATTAGATTTTTGTTCCTTGACATCCCTTCTTTGGTACTAACAAATTAATTTATTCAAAACCATAAAATTACCACCAGATTACATAAATTATGTAATGCTATCCAAAGAACTAACCGAAAGAAATACATTCCATCCTTTTTCCTTGTTTTATCATTGTTATTTTTACATATTTTAACGGCACATTTCGTAATTGTTGACAACTTCACATTTGAGCGTTTCAAACAAGACTAAACGAAAAAGTAACGCGTGATCTGTTTCAACGTTACTTTTGTGGGGCCATTTTTTGCGGCTGATTGGGTATCCAGTTCTTTATTCTATATCAATGGTACAATCTAACTATAAACGGAAGAAGCATATTCGAACGTGTGTTGATAAATTACAAAATTACGTAGAAGTTTATTTTTGAATCATCGGCCTATAATCCTAATTCACTAAAGGTCGCCTTTGTCCTTTACTGAGAGTCCGTGTGACCCTAATCCTCGCGAGTGATTATCGTGGGCTTCGCCGTCCGATATTTGCACGCCGTACGCGGCCATTTTAGGTTCATTTGCGGCACTTCTATCTACTTATAGCCCTAAACATCGTCCGAGAGTAGAAAAAAATATTAATGCTAATCCTCCAAAAAAACTAGTAATCCTAAACTTATTGAAGTTTCATATATTTGCCTCTCTTCATGTAGAGGGGCAAATAGACGAACGAATGAAGTTGATCGCGTTATATCGCTGAACACCATAGTCTTATCATTTTCATAACGCGCGAGCGCTGAGATTTCGCCGTAAGATGTGAGAATACAGACGAAAATCCCTTATACAAACAAAACGAAAAAAAGATCTAGTAACAAATTTCGAGTGCTAAAATAAAACCCCAGTGCGAAGCCGGTACATTATTGAGCTAGTTAGCACGCCCTACATTCGCCTGAGCCCGCCCTACATCCTCTGAAAGGCTTCGCGGCCCTGACAATGCCGAGTGAGGTTGTTTATCTTGCGACGCATCGGGACGTGTTTAGACAGGTCTGTTATAGTCTGTTCCAGGTGTTGATGGGCTGAATGGACATTATTCGCTGTAGTTCTGTTGTGTAGGTACCTGAATAGATTTCTATTTTATTTTGTTACTTCGAGCCCAATTCAAGGTTACATTGTGACTTCAAAATGATATCAGTCGCGCCACTTGTCCGTACTTACATGTATTGGCGTGAGCGAGACGCACGGGCGACTGACATCATTTACCTAGATATTATTTTGATGTCACAATGTAAGTTTGGATTGGCGTCTTACTTAACCTTAATATTTTTAGGTTTAGTTTTGTTGAAGATTGTATCCTGAAATAGTTATTTACGATACAAGTGCGGAAAAGAGGAAATTCGTAAAGAGTGGCGATAAATTAAAACACGACCGTTTTAAATCGACACGAGTTGCGAATCACTACTAACTTTTGACATCGCACGAAAAGTGCCATTTTTCGCACTAGTCCGAGTTGGAAGACCAAAGCTACATATAAATGTCATTAAAACCTAACCCTTTGCAAATAAACGACGGCAAACACCATTACCAATCGAGATAATTATCAAGTGCTTTTTGATAAGATATTTCTCGTAACAATTATTTGCAATATTGTTGTATGTCACCAGATCCGCTGCACCAAAATTAATGTACCCATATTAACACCTAGTAAAATCAAGCGGTTACCAAAGGTACCGAAGCGATCAATGTTCACCAAGTTATGTTAGTTAATATTGATTATTGAAGAAAATGAACAAGTTAGAAACCTTAACTTCCAGTTCATCAAAAACGAACTTAAAACGGTATAAAAAATAACTCGGACAGACCCTATCTATACTCTATACTTATACCTCCTACTTTGGACCAAAGTAATCGAAGCGAAAAGGGATCGAAAATAGGTTGCGTTCATATAAGCCTATTTCGGCTCATGAGGATAACGGATAATATTTAACGTCGGTTATGTTTTATACGTTATTAAGTGAAGCTTTCATACTATGGCAGGTCGAATGCTCTTATCGTGTAAGGACGAAATAATTAGGTTCTAAATCAAAATACTTATGAACTAACTTACCTACTTGTTATGGTTAAAGGTCCTACCTGTCCCTGTTGCTTTGCGTCGTTGCGTGCCTACATCTAAACACAGAACCGCAATGATATTCCATACAAACCCGAGCATATTCTTTTAACGGACAACCAACGGACTAATAAGAATATTAACGTACCTACACCTTCAATCAGTCATCCTAAGATACCTACTGTTGGAGTTCATTGACCGATAATTTTATCGTTATCAACGTAGGTATAGGTATAATTAGCGGTCATAACGAGTCATTCGGACAGGTTGAACAGTATCAACAAGTAAGATGACCTATTGTAAGGTAATGCATTGTAGTCGCGAGTTTAATTTACTTAATTCATGTAGATATTTTAACGAAGGTACAATTTACGATATGTGACGGTTTGTATGTGAAAATTTAAAGGCTAAAAATAAATATAAGCCTGGTCACAAGCATATGAGTGGCGGACCCATCATGAAGCCACGAGAAAACAATAATACAACAATAAGCAACATACTTTAGTTTAGTGGTTTAAGGTGAGATAGAAATCGTATGGTGAAATGCGCTGTCTAGTAATCTGTTTGGCCTAAGAAAATTCCAAACATGTCTTCTCTAATATGGGAAATGAGAGTATTACAGTACAAGCATAGTGCTACTGCTATAATATCATCTATGAACCCGTGAAAACTGCTTGGTTAGACTGAGCCTTTTGCCTGGATGACAAATGATTAAGCATTATTCACGCAGGTCGCACAACCGTTTTGCATTTTAAATGATCGGCGCGTCAACGAAGTAGGTGAGTAATGGAGTGTGACGTCAAGTACTTTATGTAATTAAGGGAGATGGTCATGGGCCCCGGATTCCCGGTAAATATCGGACTATGGTCCTCAACCGAAGGTGTGAGCAATGGGGAAACCGTTTTCAGAAGCGGTTCGTACTGTCGTTTCAAGAGCGGTGGTACGTCACTAGGATCCAGCTCACCTTCAAATATGTTCTGTATGATGAGGTAGCTCTGCGTGACCACGATGAGCAGCGCCACGTGGGTCCACGCGAACAGGCTTAACTGGCGCATGTAGTAGCGCTTCACGAGCGACAGCACGAACCACACGAAGCCCACGCAGTACAGGCTGAACGAGATGAAGCGGTGGTACGTCACCAGGATTCAGCTCACCTTCAAATATGTTCTGTATGATGAGGTAGCTCTGCGTGACCACGATGAGCAGCGCCACGTGGGTCCACGCGAACAAGCTGAACTGCCGCATGTAGTAGCGCTTCACGAGCGACAACACGAACCACACGAAGCCCACGAAGTACAGGCTGAACGAGATGAAGCGGTGGTACGTCACTAGGATTCTGCTCACCTTCAAATATGTTTTGTATGATGAGGTAGCTCTGCGTGACCACGATGAGCAGCGCCACGTGGGTCCACGCGAACAGGCTGAACTGCCGCATGTAGTAGCGCTTCACGAGCGACAGCACGAACCACACGAAGCCCACGCAGTACAGGCTGAACGAGATGAAGCGGTGGTACGTCACCAGGAAGTGGAGGTAGTCCTGTGGACAAACCGGATATTGAGTTAAAATTAAAAGACAAGATTCCAAGAGACAGATAGGCTACTCTATTTAATGACAAGACGATTCTGAGGTTAGTGTGAAAAAGCATTTCTTTCGCCTTCTTCCCTAAGGGAGTAAAATGGGGAGGTAAAACTTATATAGGGTACATACCACCTAGGACCTAATTACCCAAGCCATGTACACAAGGCTTACAAAAATATCGTCGCTAATAGAAGACGCTCAAATTAAGTAGGCCACAAAAATGATATCTACCCAATCTTGTAAGTTGCTTTTAAACGTCCGGCGTCGTCCCTAGGGTAGCTAACGTATTTTAGTTTAAGCGTAATGGAGTTGGAGAATAACAAAATGTACTTTGGTACAATATAAATATAAATGCCTACTACAAATCACATAGCGACGTTAGGCCTGTTTTAAAATCATAAGGTATTTCCTATCGCAGATTATAATCCAACATGCCAAAGAAATATTTTTTTTATTAGTTTTATGAACATGATATATTGTTTAATATGAAGCCATTACACAGGTACATAGGTACATACATCCACTTTTCATAGGAATAAAAAAAAAACAAGGTATGACACACACTTTTGTTGAAATTTCGTCAATAGCTTTCATCATATCGAGGTCATACTCATAATCAGTTGAATCACAACTATAGACAGACTGATAAGAATAATATGATAGGTAATCAATTTAATCACATTCTGAAATTATCTGGGGGGGCACTGCCGTGCCAAGTCGAGCTTTTATTTACCTATAGATCTATATTAGGCTCTACCATAAATTATAAACGACTGAGTTTTGAGAGACCAAAGTAAGAAATAAAATACATGTATTCGTATGCTTTTCTTTAATCTACATTACTTATGAACTTCGAATGGCGTAGCATTTATAAGTATCCTTAATAATATGTTAACAGTACATAAACAATTCCAAGCAGCTTTAGTAAACAACAATACAGTAGGTACGAGGGGTGTTCAAAATATTCTCGGTATGAGAATGAAAACAAACAAGTACGAAAAGTTTGATATTTTTATTTTTCAATATACTAATACATAATACCCTATGTTCATACACTTAAAAGATCGATCAATTTTTTTTTTAATCCCTCGTAAAAATATTTTTTATCTTTCGTGTAAAAATGCTCCTCCACTGCCGCCTTCAATGCTTCATCGTCAGAAAATTTATTTCCACGCAGATCCTTTTTAAGATTGGGTAGCAAAAAGAAGTCGCTGGGGGCTAAGTCCGGACTATACGGTGGGTGAGTAACAGTTTTAAACCCACATTCAACAATAGCTGCCTTGGCAATATGAGCAGTATGGACGGGGGCGTTGTCATGCAGAAGCAGAATACCTTTGGTTAACTTTCCTCGCCTCTTTTCTTTAATTACATCCTTTAATTGACGTAGAATGTTAGCGTAGTACTGTCCTGTCATATTTACACCTTTTTCTTTATAATCGATTAGTAATACTCCTTCACAATCCCAAAATATCGTGGCCATGACCTTGCCAGCTGAAGGGATGACCTTGAACTTCTTGGGATGAGCTGAACCCTTAATGTGCCACTGCATGGACTCTTGTTTACTCTCTGGGTCATAATGATGAACCCAGGTTTCATCTCCAGTAACTATTCTTTGCAGCACCTCATCAGGATTTTCACCGCACAGGTCAATAAAATCGGAACAACAAGCTACACGCATGTCTTTTTGAAGCCGAGTCAGCATTCGCGGAACCCATCTTGCACTTACTTTTGACATATTAAGATGGTCATGTATAATATCATGTACGGTACCAATAGAGAGATTGGTTACTTGTGCTATAGATTTTACCTTCACTCGACCATCTTCCAATATAAGTTTTTCCACTTTATCAATATTTTCTTGTGAAGTAGCTACTACAGGCCGGCCAGGTCTAGGGTCATCTTCAATACTCTCCCTTCCGCGTTTAAACTCGCTTGACCACTTTTGAATGGTAGATAAAGAAGGAGCAGACTCACGGTAAACACAATCCATTTCCTCTTTTATGGTTTTTTGATTTTTACCCTGTTTTGTCAAGAATTTTATCACGCATCGATGTTCTAATTTAGTTAACATTGTCAATTCGCACATGATGTTCATGTTTGTTCAGCAATTGCAGAAAAACAAAAGACTATCTCGGTTCGAATTATACTTTTTTTTAATGTCAATGAATAAACCTTAGCGGCCAGTAACGAAAGAAATTTTAGAAGAGGTCGTAAGATATCAATACCGAGAATATTTTGAACGCCCCTCGTATATTAAAAATACGCTATCATTTAGATTATTTTAGATTGTAGTCCCCATTTTGAGGATTCCATTAAGAACTGCTATTTTCAAGGCACGATTTTATTCGACTATAGTTCGTTTTTTTAGCATTAGAAAGAAGGTAAGCGATCTTGACATGTCTTTTAATAGAAAAACCGTTTTTAAAAATCAGTAACTATTACTTACGAAAGCAGAAGAATTTAATGATCGTATTAGATTCATAATTGTTACATATTTTCCATTATTTATTTTTAAAACGTGTTTTTCAATAAAAAGACACGTCAAGATTGTTTACCTTATTTCTAATGCTAAAAAAAAAACGAACTACATACTTATAATACTTAAACAGGTAAACAGTTTTTTAAATAGGTTAAAATGGATAATGACATTCATGTTTGGATGTATAATTATTGGTGCAATAATAGTAGGTACATTGTTGTCGAGGCTCGGAAGTAGCTACTTGCTGGCTTCGGATTCGTTTTAAACGGACGACCTTGGGAGTCCGTTTAATTGAATCCGAAGCCAGCAAGTAGCCTTCCAGCCGAGTCATAATAGTGCTTTTCTCAAAAATGCCGCAAGAAATAGAAATATTTTACAGAAGCAACGTTCTAATTTTCACAGAATAAAGTAAAACTATTAATAAAAAGATTTGCTTTGCCGCCTTAAAAAAAAAGTGTATTATTCTGCTGAAAATACACGCCAACCTATTTGAAACACCTAAATCGCGGTGCCAATGGACCTATGCCTTCATTTGATATGGCCATTTAAACTTTTAAAAAGTTTGGAACTCGTTAAATAATGGAATTTGTATGCAACATTGCAGTCCCGAAATCGAGACTGCAATGTTTTTAACTTTTGAATTTTTTGACTGACCATAAACTAAGCACGCACTTCGCGACCTATTTTTTAACCGGCAACATCGACTTTGCCGTCCATTTTTGAGAAAAGAATATTTACTTACCTACTTACTTACAAACGCTATGCCGCACCAGCGCATGCTCGTTGTTGGTTGTTGTTTTGATACAATGTTTTAACAACGTTGCCATATTTTTTTTCATACTATGTAAACATGACTTGTACGGTTACGATCAGTTTGTCACTGACATAAACGCCGTCGAGAACGTAATTTACTTTCTATACATCCCGTTTGCACTAATATGCGAGTGCGAGCGAGATGTATAGAAAGTAAATTACATTCTCGACGGCGTTTATGTCAGTGACAAACTGATGGTAACCGTATTGACTCTGTAATTATAAACTGTTAGTAAAATATGAATGTCATTAGCGATATGATACATCGTATAAAAAAATTTTTTGCCTGTTGATGGCAAACAATTTTTTTAATTTAATTATATTTATTACAACCTCCGGTGGTAGGTTTATCGATTATTTTAGCAAAGTAATAGAATCTGTTTGAATACATTAGTCAATATACAACAATTGACATTTCACTGACAATATTATTATTTGTATAATAGGAAGTACAATTATTGGCGACAATGACAGTAATAAAGCACTATATGGGGCATTATCTATCTATGAAAAGGGACCTTATTCACCTTATTGTCGATGGCGCTTACGCCGCACAGCGTCGCGCGTAGGGTTACCAGATACAAATTTAGAATTTCCTGCCAAAATTCCTGATTTCCGAATATTTTTCCTGACATTCATATTTTTGACACCGACGATGACGGTGGGGGGGGGGGGGGGGCGGGGTCCAGCCGTTAGCGATGGGCACCCAATTGAGCCGATTATTATGAAATTTCTTTTGATTTAAGTAAATAAAAAGGTACTTTATAAAGAAGTCTATCAATCAAAAACTTCCTGACATTTTCGTGTTCCGTCCCCATTCCTGACAAAAGGCCAAAATTCCTGTCATCTGGTAACCCTAGTCGCGCGGCATTGTATTTATATCGGCGCATCGTTAATAATGGCGTAAGCGCCATCGACAATAAGGTCCCTTTTCTTCAAAAGGTCTTTTTTCACTTCTATGGTGGCACTTCCGTATTCTGTCACTGTAAAGTTTGTGCAGTCAGCTTGGTCACACTCACTTAAACTTAGGTGAAACCTAGGAGAAGCTTGTCTTATTGGTCGTCATCATCATTACACGCGGACGAAGTCGCGGGCAAATGGATAATTATTATAATAACAAATAAAGTAAAACACCAAGATTCGACAAATACAAGTAAAAGTATTGATCCTGACTTTCAAATAAATAATTATATCCTAATTTCCATAAACATAAAATATAACTGAATCCCTAAAGTCTTTTCTCCTATCTTTGCATTCCCTAATATTGTTTGTCATAATGATCAGTTGTCCTAACACTAAAAACCCTAATTTTGGTTTCCCTAATTATTGATTACTTATCCTAATGTAATTAAGCATATTTTCTTTTTTTTGCGAGGGTCGCAGTTCTAACCCTAACCTAACCCACTTTTGTGGCAGCAAGTTCTAAAACCTAACCATTTTTCAGAACCTTACATTATGGAAAATAATCGTTATGACAATTGATCGTTAGGGCATGTGCCCATTAGGACAAACCAGTTATGGCAAGTTACCTTAATACAAACGTTGTTAGGGATTCAGAATGACATCCGTCAATGTCGTAGGTAAACCACACGTGAGAAACGAACTTTTGATCCTCGTGTACTTCAATTTACCTATGTCCATCGAGAACTTTCGAGTTTTTTTTTATAAATACGACATTTCAATTATTTTCACAAAGCCTGTTATAAATATTAAAACTGAGATACCATAATTTTTATTCGTTTGTAAATCGCAGCTTTCAGATTATTTCCAAATAGGTAGTCGAGATGGGTAAACTGTTGATGTACTATTTTGTAAGTATCGAAAACGTTCGGCAAATAATACAGTAGCTTTTCGACGTCGCGGACATCTGATAGCCAGTCCGCATCACTATAAATTAGAGCTACGGGCGTTCTTACATTCGCTAATTCATAATTCGGGGGTTCTCGGAAACCATACCTTCGTATATTTTCAGTGACACCGTAATCGAATCTTCTAAATTTTCGCGAAACGATTTGTTGTGCATAGTGAATACTTTGTTTCACCGATGAACCAGCCGTCGCGTGGTCTAGGATAACTGGTAAAACTGACGCGTTCATAGTGTTCAAGTTAAACCCAGCTGTAAAGAGTAGAAAGTTAACGCAGAATAGTTTGTATAACGGCCCACCAGTGTCGCCACATGATTGTCTCATGTACACTTCTCTTCCTTCTCTCGATGAGAATCTATCTACCAGTCCGGGCACGGACACAAGTCCACGAAGAATAGGAGACTGGGCGTTATACATGAAAGCGACTGGAGCTAATGCAACCATAAGGGATACTTTGTCATTATAGTCCGGTCTCTCCGAACACATTACCCAGAAGCACGTTGTGCCTTGCGAGTGCCCAATGTATTTCAAATTATCTTGATTTGTAGCGTTCAAGGTGTAATCGATCATAGCTGGAAGGTCAAAGTATCCGATCTCGTGCCAGGAGAAATCCCAAAATTTCGCCTGAGATGGTTTTAGTTGAACGTGGCTTAAGGAATGTTTGGTGCCGCGCGCATTACCCATCCATACATCGTAGCCGTCTTTTGCTAGCAAATAGGCTATGCCACTGTCCGGGCCTGATACCACAAAGTCATTAGCACTTCCGCTTAACCCATGCATCAGAAACACAACTGGACCGTCACCTCGTATTCTGAATAATCTGAGAACATATCCATCTTCTGTAACAGTCTCGTGAGTCTCCACTGGAAAACCATACTTTTCGATGAGTTGAATGCTGCTGAGTCGCCAGTCTTCGTTTCGGAGGCCGAGGTTGTAGTCTCTCACGAAGCGATCACGTTTAGAGGCTATGATATTGTCGGTCAGGAGATCTTGAACGTTTCTGTCGGTATCGAAGGTCCATGCCACGGTCAGGATAACAGTAGTAAGAAACCTGAGCATTTTCGCGAAGATTTCTCCATCGATGATATTGTTAAGAGTCTCTACTGGATTGGTTAGGTTGCCAATTGAATCTTTGAATGAATTCAGGGCCTGAGGCAACAACAGCTGAAGGAGCTGCCCGTGCGACGAAGCAATGGGAATTATAACGATACAAATTAATAATATTGGGATCATTTTCGCGACCGCGCGCGCGTGCGATCAAGATCCATATTAGACTGATTTGGAAAACGTAAAAAGACCGTGCTTGTCAAAACAATAAATCACTATACAGGGTGCCATTTGAGTCGTGATCAGTAATATGTTTTTCTAACTCCATAAACAATGAGCAATTTAATGCCCCTACTCTTACTAAAAACAGACAAGATTTTTATTTTTTGTTTATTTTACTTTTATAAGTGGATTTAGGATATTATAACGGCTTATTAACATATTTAAATTAGTAAATTGAATCGCCTCTTTGAATCGGAACTGTCATTGACATCAATTTTGTCATTTGTCCCAGTTAGAAATAAAATGTACTTAATTTTTCATTTGAAATATCTTACAAAGCTGTTTAAATACCACACTGCCACTTGTAAAAGTAAAATAAATGACAAAAAATAAACAAAAAAATCAAAAAAATCTTGTCTGATTTTAGTAAGAGTAGGGGCATTAAATTGCTCGTTGTTTATGGAGTTAGAAAAACATATTACTGATCACGACTCAAATGGCACCCTGTATATGTATTTGTGCATATATTACTGTACGTGTAAGCAATGATGGCTAGGAGGGCCAAATATTGGGCTTAACACTTCCGCTTGTCTGTCCTCGAACGAGGCCGCGTATATATGATAATTATTAACACGTTTTTCCCAGGAAGTTCTCTAGGTACTAAAATACTTTGGTACCTATATTGAATATGAAGGTTATAATTATAATCTATAAAAAAGATTATTACTAATTAATTAAGTAATCAATAAGTTTTTCGCAAAAAAAACATTTGTGTTTTTCTTACCCCAGTCAACTAATACTCGCGGAGACAATTCTAAAAAACCCTAACACAATTAAGTTGTGTTGTTTCATCACAGAGTTCCTATGGCCACATCTTGTCTCCATCATCAGATCAGCCCGATGGTACCATAATATTGCATTGTCACATTTGTCACTCAACTTAAGTAGGTACCTAATCGTAAATCGGGAAGTGGGTCAAATTTAGCTTCCAAGATTTGACCCACACTAACAAAAGCTGTTTTGAACAGGGATTTGTGGTCACTGATCAGAAGTTATTGGAAACAGTTAGACAGACAGCCAGACAGACATAAAACTACCAATATGAATTTAAAACCTTACCTAATCTGTCAGCGATGATGACATTGGCCAAGAAAGCGTTATCGTCATAATTTAAGCGTCACACTTATTATGAATAAGTGTGACACTTAAATTATTTATGACGAGTTAAACGCATCGTACGACTGATAACGTATCTATTATACTAACAATTACAACGTAAGGACTATCAAATCAAAGGGTTCAAATTATAACTAACTAGCGACCCGCCCCGGCTTCGCACGGGTTAACAAATTATGCATAAACCTTCCTCTTGAATTACTCTATCTATTAAAAAAAACCGCATCAAAATCCGTTGCGTAGTTTTAAAGATCTAAGCATACAGACAGACAGATAAACCGACAGCGGGAAGCGACTTTGTTTTATACTATGTAGTGATAGTGATAGTGAAGATACTTTTTATATCACGACTGTGGTAGGTACACAAGCACTATGGGCACTAGCAACTCTAGTGGAGTTCCGCACGAGTTACCTACAAATAAATCATAACTTCTTATAAACTATACTAAATAAAGTATTACAGTCAAGTGTGCTATTACGCAGAACAAGACAGTATACCTAATTAAGAAAAACGGTGACACATAAATCGTCCAAATATTTCATTCATTCAAGTTCGAACACGAATTTATTTAATTGTAAAAGATGCATGAAGTACAGTTTGCATTAAAACGGTTAATAACATAGGACTTACAAAGAAAACGTAAGCAAATAATCACGGTTATTTATTTTGTTTAAAGTTATGTATTAATATCGAGATAACAATGTCATTATTCGCTTATGAATCAAATCTTTTGGATTTTTTGCGTACACGTAATCAAGATGGGTAAAGTTTTCGCGTTGAATTTTGTAGGCTTTGACCACTTTTGGCAATTTCCTCAAAAGCTTCTCGACGTCGCGATCATCGGAAAGCCAGTCACCATCACTATAAATCAAAGCGACAGGCGCGTTTATATTCGTTAGTTCGTAATCAGGCGGCTCTCGAGACCCATATCGTTGCATATTCTCAGTAACGCCGTAATCGAACCTCCTAAATTTCCCGGACACGATACTTTGCGCGTAATGTACACATTGTTTGACTGATGAACTGGTAGGCGAGTGGCTGAGGACCGCCGGCAGAGACGTTGCGTTCAAATGCTCCAGGTTGAATCCAGCAACAAACATTACGACATATTGGCAGAGTAAAGACTCCATTAGCCCCTCACCACCACACATCCGTCGCATGTAAAGCTTACTACCTTCACTCGAGGAGAAAATGTTTAAAATAGTCGGAATGTAATGCAACACTCGAGCAAAAGGGGACTTTACGTTGTACAAGAAACCTATAGGTGCTAATGCGATCATAAGAGACACTTTTTCATTGTACGCGGGGCGCTCGGAAGCCATCACCCAGAAACATGTGTTGCCTTGCGAAAATCCGATATATCTTAACTTCTGTTGGCCCGTTTTGTTCAACGTGTAATCTATCATCGCTGGTAGGTCGTAGTATCCAATCTCGTGCCAGGAAATATCCCAGAATTTGGCTGAAGACGTCTTTAGGTACTGGTGTCTTCGAGAATGTTTGGCGCCGCGTGCATTACCGAGCCACACATCGTAGCCTTGTTTAGCCAGGAAATACGCGATACTACTATCGGGTCCCGACAGCAAAAAGTCATCAGCACTTCCGAACACTCCATGCATCAGGAATACTACGGGGCCGTCACTAGGTATTCTCATCAGAGTGAGGATATATCCATCTTCAGTGACAGTTTCGTGAGTCTCCACTGGGTGTCCATATTTTGTGATAAGTTGAACGCAGCTGAGTCGGCAGTCTTCGTTGCGGCGGCCAGTATCGAAGTCTTTCACGAAATTACTACGCGATGATGTTAGGATGTTGTTATTCAATAGATCGAGAACGTCCTCGTCGGAGCCGATGGTTTTAGCTACGCTTTTGGTTATATTACTGAGTAAGTGGAGGACGCTTGTAGCAAATTTTCCATCGATGACATCGGCGACGTCATCGGCTGTTTGGATCCGGTTGCCAGTCAAACCCCTGACTGAATTAACAGTCTGTGGCAACAATAGGTCGAGAAGCTGCCCGCGCGCCGGAGCAAAAGTAAATAAGATAGACCAAATAATTATCTTCGGGATCATTTCGGAGTTTTGAATCGACACTGATGCCACCACCGTATATGTTAGACTGATAATATGCAATGGTGTAACATGTTATGATCAGAATATCATTAACATGCATTATCACAAAAACATTGAAAAACGTGTTCCTAATACAAGGTTTTTATGAGCCGTAATAGCAGTGACATTAAGGTCGTGCACATCTGACTTTGTTGACCTAGTTCTCTATTGTTGTTAAATTTATTACAGGCTATATAGTTTAGATACCCTGTATAAACTTACTTAAAATTAATGTGATAAATATTCCTACATTTCGTAATGATACCTAGGTTCTTATTTTATTTGACACCGCAAATTTCATAATTTACAGTGATAATCACGGCCATTGACTTATATCTCAGGACTGGCCTTTCGCGCACTAGAAATGGTACTAGTTCAGCGGTGTCAGTGGTGTCACTCACGAATTCGAGCCAATCGTGTAGTCTAAAGCAATTAGTTGAGACGAATGCGGCCCCGCGCGCGCGTTGCGAACTCGTTAACCAATCGCGCTGATAGAGAAATCTCAACATAAAACTTACCGTCCTATTAATCACAACTCCGAAGTAGTCGATGAGGTTCTCCCCATAAAAGAAGTAGTTGGAGGTGAGCGAGCGAGCGGAACCACGGCAGCCCGTGCACGCGGTACACCGCGTACCCGATGTTGATGATCTCTTCGAAACATTTCACTTGCACACAGATCACCTGAGAGAGAGATCTCAACAAAAAAACTTACCGTCCTATTAATCACAACTCCGAAGTAGTCGATGAGGTTCTCCCCATAGAAAAAGTAGTTGGAGGTGAGCAGGAAGTACCAGGAGAGCGAGCGGAACCACGGCAGCCCGTGCACGCGGTACACCGCGTACCCGATGTTGATAATCTCCTCGAAACATTTCACTTGCACGCAGAGCACCTGACAGAAAAAAAGGCACAATAAATAAACTAATATCTGGGAGACCGAGCTTAGCTCGGAAAACATAAAAAACTCAAAAATGCGCGTTTTCCCAGAGATAAGACCCAGCTAGATAGATTTTTCGCCCCCGAAAACCCCCATATAGCAAATTTCCGTTTTCGAGATGCCCGAAATATATATGTAAATAAATAAATATACAAGATTTGCTCGTTTAAAGGTATAAGATTTATTCCGCTTCTTTTTATTCTCAAAAAGCCGATGAGGCAGTTGCATTTTATCCACAAGAGTGGCAAATGCTGATGCAAATTTTAATTTGTTTTCTCATGTTGGCTATTGGAATTGACTTCTAAGTGTAAGGCCTGAGTGGACGCTCCAGTTGGGCGTGCAGCGAGGAGGGCGGGGCGTGCGGCGTGCATGTTAAACAAATGCAAGCGTATAGTAGCGGCCTTAGTGCACGCTGCTCAAATCACTCGTGACCCCGACGCCACTCAGGCAAGTGATGATTTTGAATGATAAATATTTAATACCGTTAATCTAGATAGTGTTAAAACAATATTTTCCTCGCATTAGTCATATTGGTGTGGTGAAAAAGTAGCAAAGTTTTTTAAACCCTCGTGTCCTGAAACCCTCGCAACGCTCAAGATTCCACTTTTCAAACCACTCGCTACGCGGAGTTAAACAACAACTATTGCCCCTTGTAATACAAATAACTAATAACCATTTACAACAGCTTTATACCTACAGCTAATTCGCGAGTTATATTGGATACCTATTAAAAGCGTGATAACTATCTCTACTCTTTGGAATTAACAAACAGTAAACACTCCAGTTATAAATAGATTCTACAGCTGAGTTTAACAATTTATTTTATTGTTACTTAAGAACAAATACGTCAGTTTATTAGGTAATGGCTTCTAGTGTAAAAACCAAATTATTATTGCAGATTTGGGCTTGTCTAATTTATTCTCAAATTCAATTAGGAATACGTAGTAAATATTAAAAAAGAACATACAAATGTACCTATAAGTTTTGTTCAACATATAAAAAATGTGGCTAGTTCCGTCATAGGGACTATCCCGTCCACCACGAGCGTACATTTTTTTTATTTTCTACCGTAGGAAAAAAAACCATTTGCTTTTGATTGCTGAAACTAAAAGCGAAGCAGCAGCTTTATCGATGAATTTATCAATTTTGTTTGTTGTTCGAGAAAAACGCGAATGGACGGAATAGTCCCTATGATGGAATTAGCCACATTGTCCTTAATAAATACTTTAATATGTGCATTGGTCTACCTATAGTAAAGAATAGAGCAGGGTTCGAAGTTATCCAGATAATTATAGTCTTAAATAATTATCGCGATAACTATCCGATAAATATAGTGCTATATATTTTTTTTTTTATTCTTAGATAGTAAAAAAAATATTGGGGTGTTTTTTATATTTTAGGTTATTAACAAATCGATCATTATCAGGCATAAAAATCACGATAATTATCAAGATAACTATCATTGATAATTATCCTTTCGAACCCTGGAATAGAGGATATTGAAGTACAGTCAATATCCTAATTCTTTAGAGAAGATAGGCAAGCTGACCAGAAAATAAGCATCCAAGTAAAGAGATATTAAGCAATACAGAGAGATATGTTAAAATGTACTTACCGTTATCATCAATGCAAGAGGACCCCCATATATGAGAAGGCAGAATGCTCCGATCATCAGCCAAGTGAAGATGCCACGGATCACCCAGTTCCTCCATCTACATTAAAGGTATAATTCATTTTTGTATCTTTTATAAGGATTTTATTTCAAGGGCTGCTCAGCTTTTTTCTTTCATATGCTACCTAGTATAGTCAGTAGCAGAAGTTGCTAAGCGGGCGAGGTGTTCAAAATGATCTTAAAGCGACTTTATTGTTAAAAGAATAAGAGCGCGTCAAGGTAATTTTGAACACTTCTGACTGTACCTACACACATAATTGTTTTGGTCTGCCACAAATAAGCATTTTTGTGAAGTTATAGTTTTATAAATAAATAGTACCACTTAACTCGGACAGTTAATGAGGTAGTTGTGTGACTTGTGTGCTGGTTCTAGTTCTAGTAGTAGCATTTACTATTCTAGCACTACCTATTCTATTGTTATCCGAAACATGAATTGAAATGATGTGAGTATACTGGTAGTAGGTATAGGAACTCATTTAAAATTTTAATTAGGCACTGAAGAAATGCTTCTGAACTAGAAAGGGTTCCAATTACTGATTAATTATATGTCATGACATTTTGCCTGTATTATGTTTTAAACACATTTTCATCAGAATAGAAGTGTTATTCAAAGAGTAAAACCATTAGCGTACCTCGAAGACAGGCCCGAAAGAGCAGAGTCGAGAATTTCAGGGGTCTTATCCGTTCCTTGGGGCAGGTTCTTCGCCAAATCGTCTACATACTTCTCTTCCAACGCCTTTTCTTCCTCCGAATCGACCTAATAAATATCAGTAATATAAGTAACGCTGAAACTAAAACTGGTTTCCTATTTGGTAAGAAACAAGATTTCATAGTTACATGGTCAGATTCTCCAGCGGTCTCCGCTTTGTCGTTTCTATCACCCTCGCCTCCTCGGTGCCTTAATTCACTCATTTTTAAATTGAAACACAATTAGAATTCAAATTTCTCAAAGAACTCGAATTATTTTAATCCATTTACGATTAGAAAACAGACGATGTTTTCCGCCGACTTGTCAAACGAAAAATCAATACTATTAATTTTTTTTAGTGTGTTGCCAGTACACTAACACTCTTTTTGGTAGAATGGTAGATCAAGGCAAACTATAGCTGGTCAAGTAAATCTTGTTAGCTATAGCTGGTCAAGCAGATCTTGTCAGTGGAAAAAGGCGGCAAATTTGAAAAATGTAGGTCCATAGAAAATTTGAATTTCGCGCCTTTTTCTACCGACAAGATTTGCTTGACCACCTATAATTTACATTCGCGGCTCGTGGCTCGGCTCGCGGTTCGTCCGTGTCTCGCCTCGAGCTCGTAAGCTCGACGAGCTAATGATTACACTCGCCTCGTGGCTCGGGTCATGGCTCGTCTCGTGTCTCGGCCACAGCTATTAAGCTCGTCGAGCTAATCGATTTTTACAGTGGCGTAGCTAGAGGATATGGCGCCCGGAGCAGGCACCAAATTTGCCCCCCCCCCCCCCCCCCCGAAACCAAATGAACTATAAGTTTGGGATCGTAGATTATTCATAGCGCGCCTTTGGATTTGAAGGGACCAAGGTGGCATCTAGGTGCTCCTGCCCAAAGGTGACAGCAGTACCTACTCATCATATGGGATCTGTCCATAGTCGTACGCAGCATTTTTTAAGGGGTGGGGCAGAAGTAGGGGAGGCTGGGGATGTTGTAACAGGGTACGGTTGAAACAGAGATTCTTAGCTTATGGTCAGAGACCAGGGTGGGACAACTGCGCCACCTTGCCCCACCGTGGGTACGCCTATGGATCTGTCTGCCCCAGAGTAAAGTATCGCCTCCCTTTATTGAGCACACCGAGTTTTTTGAATACGAGCGCAGCCTACCCAGCAAGGTGGCTACGAAATTATTGGACGTCACTGATGGAGATGTCAACACCGAGGCTCCCAATACTCCCTGACATGGGAAGGGTTGTGCCTTGAAAAATGAGGTTTTCTTAGCGGTAAACGCGCAAAATTGAGCCTTGGTGGGATTGAATTGGACTAAATTCTCCCGTTCCCACACCGAAACTCTGGATAGAATGCTCTCAATACCTGACACAGGTTTTTCACGGCATTCTAGTATCACAGAACGAGCGATGTTGGCACGGCATGTGTTATACAGGTTGGTCCAAACCTTGCCGTCCAAAAATTTTTTTAGATTCCTCACGCTCTGGGCTATCAGAATATGTATGTTCATGACTTTTCGTAGTTTTCCAATTATGATTTTTATTTTTATTACTTTTAACTTTTGTTGAGAAATTCCGGGGTGAAGCAATTATTTATTTAAAAAAACTATTGAACTTTTTTGAATGTTTCTTTTTATTAACGTAATCCTTCACAAACGGCGCAGTTGCTAAAAAAAATCAGCATACTCACTTGGCTGTGTTGCGAAAAAAAGACTAACTTTTACGTTCAAGCATGTCAAGCTTAGATGTTGCCCTTACCTAAATAAATAAAAAATACAAGCGATTTCAAGGACTTTTGGTTATTTTAGAAACTGCTAGACCCTACGTTTTTTTAAAAGGTCAAAAAAGTGATACTTAATAGTCATAATTTGTCAGAGTCGCCGGTCAAAGGAACTAAGGTGGAAAGCTTCCAAATTAGTAATTCATTACAAAAATCAAAATCCTCTTTTGTTATTTCTACTATTATTTTATGGGGTCACTTCCCCATCGCTATTTCATGTTATCAGTGCAAATACCACGAACAATTATTAGAAGGCATAAAAGTAACGCAAAGCTTCACCCCGGAATTTCTTAACAAAAGTTAAAAGTTAAACTAGAAAACTACGAAAAATCGGCTAACATACATGGAGTATATTCTGATAACCAACGACGAGGATTCTAAAAAAAGGTTTGGACCACCGTGTATTATATACAGGGTGGCTAAAAAATAACTGCATTTCCGTTGCCAGGGAGGTTTTGCGATTATACTGAGCAATTTTTACTATGAGACCGACCCCTAAGTCGCGAAAAAAAAATTTGACTGTTTCCTACATTTTGGCTGGTCCATTTTCTATGGGAGGTCTTTTGCCCATTTTGGCGCCCCCCCTTGGACGGCGCCCGGGGCAAGTGCCCCCCCCAGACCCCCCCTAGTTACGCCACTGCCGCGAGACGAGCCACGAGCGCACCGCTTACGCTTACACTCGCGTCTCGTGGCTTGGCTCGCGGCTCGTCTCGTGGCTCGCACGAGAATGTTAACGGCTATTACATTCCACGACTCTTCTCTTTCCGCACAGACTCTACGCCTGGACAAGTCTCCCAGACGCACCCTACAGTGTATAATTAATTAATTATATATCAAGTATAGTTTGTCAAAGGAGCGTCTCATTTCAAATATAGACAGAGAGAATCATACTATCTTTGTCTTACACTAGTACTAGCACCCAAAAGAAAAGGATGAGTATAGTTTTATTTGTTCTTATTTAGGTACTGTTAATTTGGTTTGACCAACCCATAGCATGAACCTGGTGATAGTTCTGAATCTTGATGATGACTGCAACGTAAAATATTCGTAATTAAATCGAGTTTTAACTCATTAGAAGCGTCATGATAAATAAATGTGTAAAAAGGTAAAATTTAATTTTTGTCAGTGACTTCTTTACAGTGTATAGGTGTTTTATGAGCTTTTCGGTGAAAGGTAAAGAAATATACTGGGTCAACCAAATCTTGTCAGTAAATAGGAATAAAAAAAAACTATACTCACCCTTTTCTTTTGGGTGCTAGTACTAGTGTTAGACAAAGATAGTATGATTCTCTCTGTCTATGTTTGAAATCAAACAGACCTTTGACACACTTTAGTAGAAATCGGCAGATCAAAATAGTAGAACGTGGTGGTTAGAACTGGTAACACCATTTAAAAAAACACGAAAGTAAACATGGCGAGTGACCCAGATGATTTTGATCAAAATATTGAAAACGTAAGCTATATAACGCGAATGTCTGGTTTATTTTTTAATTAACATCTTTTTACCAGATAATCTATGTTTGATTTCAGTTGAAGGCAACAGTAAAACAATCATTTGCTCGCATTTACGCTTCTCTAAAGGCGAGGGAACTCAAGACGCTGAGGCAGCTCGACGCTATACGTAAACAATGCCAAAACGACAATGATCTGAAGCGGAACTATGTTCAAAATATCCATATATCTTATGACAATGAGTCCACATTACTAGAAAATGTAAGTAATTACGGTTTAATCGATTTAGAAAAGCTTAATTTTGATAATAGTATATTTACTCTAGAAGAGTACGTAAGTCCGAATGATGACCACATGTACTCTTATAAGACTATCGAGGAATTGAATAAAGAAAAGGATGAAAATTTGGCTATAGAAGAGGAAGCTCTGAGACAGCTGACTAGAACGGAGAACTGTGTGTGTTACGTGAACATTAGAACTGAAGAGGTTTCCAAACAGTTTAGAGAAGTAATAATTGACCCCGTACCGGTTAAGCCAGCGCAAGAGCCTGAATGTTGCGAAAATAAAGAAACAATCAGTGAGAACGTTACAGAAGATGAAAAGAGTGACAGTTCTGATCCCGAAGTAGTTAAGATAGATCCTACCGATGATTGGTTGAATTCCATAAAGAGTCAAACCGAGACCGAGCCTTCGCAAGTAAGTGACGTAATGGAGCACAGTACAATAACTTGCTCTTAGATAATAAATAGAGTAATATTAAGGGAATTTACTTAACTCTTGTTACTTATAGATTTTAATAAAGTTTTATATTTTTACGCATCAAATGGATGATTTTGGAATTTTCTTAAAACTGCATTTATAGTTAATTTAAAAATATTAAAACCATGAAACTCAACTGTGGGCTTCTGTGGGGGATATTATGGGTACAATACAAATCCTCTTTATTGAAAAACCTCATGATTAGGGTTTGCACGACGGATCCGAAATGTATGGGAGGAGGATCCAGATCCGGATAATTTCATGCATTCCGGATCCAGATTGCAAACCCTACTCATGATAAATGTACATGGAAATACAAATAACATATACATACATACATACACATACATATAGGTACACATACATATTTGGGTTCCTAATTTCTTTGGATTCATTCTCGACCAGTGGTGGGCATACTTTCTTCATAGGGGGCCAGAAAGTTTAGGAAATTTAAGTGGAGGGCCAGAATTGTAGCCAAAATTTATTTTGATTTGTGATTTATTTTTGAATCGTGGGGCAATGCCATATATTAATTATTTCATAGGACCGGCGGCGGCCCGGATAAAATCCATTCGCGGGCCGGAGCTGGCCCGCGGGCCGTACTTTGCCCACCACTGTTCTTGACAGTCTTTCATAATAATCATAATCATAATTTCAATATTTATTAAGAGGCCCCCAACTCTGAACTACAATAAATATCATCAATAAGTAGAGACTCATTGTCATATATGTCTTCAAAGAAATAAGGGGGACAAAAAGATGGTGATGTGTGTGAAATGAAGGCAATAAACAGTGACCTTTAAAGGTGTGTATAATAAAATTTACCCTTGATATCCAAGGAATTGCAATTTACCATTGTTTGTTTCAAGACAATGTAAAGGGTAAATGGAATCACCACCACTTTTTATTATGCAATATTTTTGTGACATAAAATAATCTATGTTGTCAAGGCTGTCAGATTTCATATTCTTGCATTGTCAAAAATCATTTGTTGCTTTTCTGCAATGTCCATTTTGCATAGAGTTTGGCCAAGCTGACCAAAACATATATTGGGGTAAATACGAAAACGGGGTAATTTTGAAAATGGCAAATATCTTTATAAAATTAAACGAGCAATTATTGCATATTTATTTATTATATATATATATATATATATATATATATATATATATATATTAATAACAGTAAAACGCACTAGGTCTTGAGTAAAGGATTTATTTTCAACTGGATACACGAAATGCCTTCGACCGACGCTTCCATGGTTTTCGCCGGAAGCCATCTTCACAGAATGCCCCGATGACAGCTGCATGCGCTGTCAGTTAGGGCTACGTTCGAAAATGCCGCTAACAATATATATATATTTCGGGGATCTCGGAAACGGCTCTAACGATTTCGATGAAATTTGGTATATGGGGGGTTTCGGGGGCGAAATCTAGCTAGGTCTTATCTCTGGGAAAACGCTAATTTTTGAGATTTTATATGTTTTCCGAGCAAAGCTCGGTCTCCCAGATATTATCCATTAAACTAGATACACTTCATACCACATCAATGCCACATCTTGTGTACTGTTGCTACAGTAGAAAGTGTTTCTAGTTTAGTAGATATATGCCATTTTCAAAATTACCGCGCCTTCAGATTTATCCCACTGCACTATTGTTTGTCCTTGTCTATTCTACCTATGTACTTCAAAAAAGCCCTAAGTGCCCTCCCACCTAAGCCCTCACAGGCGCACGCATGTGGAAACTATAGCTGTGACATCCCACGGTAAAGGTACCTTATGGCCGTTGGCGCTTACGCTATTATTAACGCCGCTCCGCCGCCGCGCGCTATTATTATTGCGGCGCTATGCGACGTAAGCGTCAAGTGCCATAAGGTACCTTTTGCCGTGGAACGTCTAGTAACTAACTAACTTTATTGATTAGGACAAACGGCTTTAAGATATTTTCGTGAGAGATTATGAAGATATTATCTCTCTGTTCCTCATATTTTTTACGCACCTACTGAATTTCATATACTTGGTCAACCAGATCTTGTCAGTAGAAAAGGGCGGCAAATTTGAAAACAGTAGGCGCGAAGGGATATCTTCTCATAGAAAATTTGAATTTCGCGCCTTTTTCTACTGACAAGATTTGGTTGACCATCTATAAATACCCTGAAATTAGCCTCGGTCACAAAAATAAAACCAAACTTTAAAAGCATCAACTTTTATTGTTAATACATTTTTACAAATGGCGTTATGGAACACTTATTCTAGGATCTATGCATTGACTTCCGATTACATTCCCTAATTAATAAATATTACCCTTTATGTTTCTACTTGTACCATGTGATTCACAAAATCCAAGATGTTTTATTGCATTTTATTCTTATAATGATTAAGAACTTTGAACTCGCAGTATAGGAGTTTCATTTTGAATAGTAATTTGGAGATTTTTGACACTAAAAAACCGATAAATCCTTTGTATTACCAATCGTTTATTAATTGTAGTCTAAAAATACGTATCCCAAGTTTGGCAGCTGAAGTAGATGGCGCTACGCAACATGTTTAGTGGTAACTTTTCAGCCGTCCTCAAACTTGCATAATAAAGTCTTGCCGCAAATATTTAGGCAAAGACTTGAGCTAATGTACATTATCTATGCATACTATAAAATAAAAAACTAGATTTTTGAGTAAAAATTTCCTTGATTTTGTGAATCAGTGACACATGCAGATCTAATGTTACAGATACCAATTTTCAACACCAATCTTTTGCCAGCTCAACTACATCATGCATTCTACTATGATTTTATTTATGGCACTTAAACATGACATTTGTTTAATTAAACTCTTATAAATTCCCAATGGTGGATGGACTCTGGTTCACTGAATGGTGACAGGTATTCTAGTTTGTACTCAACTTCCACACTGGATAGTGATGGCACATTTACAAGTGCTGTTGCAGGGAATTGTAGGCTAAATATAGGATAGGTGTGATAAATATTAGGTGCAAGACGTTGGATAATGGAAGTTACAGTGTGGAGGAAATTCAATCTTAATACTACATTATATAGGCACTAGCTTTCTGTGGAATATTGTTGATTTAGGCCACCTTTACTCACATGGTGATGATTTTATTGTCCCATTACTTTAAAGTGAGCTACAAACTAAGAATTTACTGATTATGTTTTAAGATAATACACGTATGAATATTGTTACGATAATAATCTACGTTTTGTTGACGCGTTAGTAGTTTCAAAACGATTTTTAGTAGGATTACAGTAAAAGACAGTTCAATAATGTTGAGGAGTACAAATTATTAAAATGAGTACAGGTCTTGAACTAAATATTACGTGTAGTGCGTATCTAAAGCGTGTTATAAAGTAGTTATGAATAAGTTACACAACTAACTTATTTTTATAATGTTAAGACTACTATTTTACATTTTTAACAAAATGGACAAGTGTTATATCTACTATACAAGACCAAAGTCGGTGCACACGGCCGCGACGTCACGGTTGTTCTGCTTCTCAGTCGTGGCCGCCATGTTGAGCTCCACCAGTGTGTCCACACTGTTTATACTGACCCCTTTTAATATCTTCTGTGCCGCTAAACTAGTGAAATTAAAGCTCAAGTCACTTAAGCTAGGGAAGTTGTAGAAATCCTGATTCTCTTTCTTACTTTCCTGGCTCAGGCTGTACCTCTTCTGTTTATTCTCCAAACTATTTATCTTCTCCGTCGACGTGTTGATATCTTTAATCGTGTCTTGGTTCTTTAAAGCCAAGTTAGGCTCGGATCCTAACACGGTCGGTTTCTCAACGCCTTTTGATAAAAGATTAGCGATGGAGTCCGAGCTCATCCTGTTATTTACATTCGGAAGTCCGTTCAGCATTTGTAACGCTGCAGCTTTCTTTAGTAAATCGACGCTTTTCAACTCGCTGTTTGAATTTATATTTGTCTGTAGTCCGCCGTTAGCCGATGTCAGAGAGTTTTTTTGATACCTCAGGCTCCCCAGAGATCCAATAATATTATCGTAGCTCTTAGTTGGAGTGGAAGGGTTGCTGTTTGTCGTGTTGTCCAGATTATTTATGTTATTATGTATAGCTGGAGATGCAGGGTTTGAAGCGACCTCATTCGAATTGTTCAGTTGATTTTTGTATATGAAACTGTTATTATTTGTAGCTCCAATTTGCAAGGACAACTTGCGGTTATTATTCATACCAGTATCGTTTATGGAATTTTTATTGAACTTATTTTCTTGGACTTTGAGTGGTTCTGTTTCTTGATAGAGCTGATTATTTTTCTCAACACAAGTTTCGAATGAGGTTTCAGTTGGGTTTTTTGCCGTCTGGTTCCCGACACCGTTTTGCGACACGGATACAACTTGTCTATCATCATTGATGATGTAAATATTGCTGCCGTTGCTTGTTTCAGTAACTTTTCCGTTTTCGAACGTGATTACGGATCTTACTGGTGAATTTTGTACGTAAACCTTGGTGTTAGTTCCACCGTTTTGAGATATCGTATTCGTGGTAACTTTAAGCGTAATGGAGTTGTTGGCGTTAGCGGATGACATCATAGTGGGAGAGGGGCTCTCTGCCTTCGGCCCTATAGCTTTGTTGTGCAGCGGTGTAGCCGTTTTCTTGGGGGTACTTGGGCAGTTTTTTGGAGAAGTTCTCGGCGAAATTTTGCCGTTTTTTGTCTCGCCGCCAACCATCGGTGGTTTGTTTCTGTATTTATGCAGGCTCTTGGGAGAGCTCTGCAAACTCTGAACCTTGACAAGCGACTGCGCTCTGCTCAGGCCCGGCGCGTTGCTGTGACTAGGGGATGGTTTCAGCGTGCGGTCTGATATGTGGGATTCTAAGCTGGAGTGACCGCTGCTGCCACTTGTGTGATAGTTTCTTTTCATGGGTGAGTTCTGTTCTGATCCGTTCCTGGAGTCTTTTCTTGGGGTTCGATGTGTGGTCGTGCTTTCGAGGCTAGAGGGGCCGCTAGTGGACATGATGTGGTCTGAATGCGCGTAGTCGACTCTTCTCAAGCTACCGCTTGGACTATCTCTGAGCTTAGGGTCGCTGTTTCGTTGCGGGGAGCCGAAGTGGTCGAGCATAGTTTTGTTGGTAGAGCTTCTGCTGAGAGTGGAGCGGGGCAGGCTGCCGGAGCTGGGGCTGGAGTGGCGCACCGGGGAGTGGTCGTAGTGGACGGAGCCCGCGAGCCCGGACTCGGTGGAGAGGTGCCGCTTGTGTCGCCGCGGGAGCGTGGACGACCGATTGCTAATCTCTGATCCGTCGTAATATGATGACACGTATGATGTTTGACTCTGCAGTGACTCCTGTAAATAGAAAACAACAAGCATTACTTCGACGATCTCTTCCCAGGCTCTTAGTTGTATTCGTTTGCTAGAAGCCAAAAGGTACTGTAGGTATACCTACATTAATGTTGATGTGTTGTGCGAATTAATATCTTCGAGAAATTAACTGCGTATTGTCAGAATCAGGTCCCAAGGGCCATGAGGGACCAGATTTGAACATCTGTCGTACCTTAGAGTTGGTCTGTGTAGCAACGCAGTGCAGGTGCACCGCCTTGGAGTTGAACCACTCGGTGGGGGGAAACTGCGCAGAGAAGGTGCTCATCGCCCGCGCCTGCTTGCTGCGGCCGCTTCGTCTGAATAAGCGGGACAGCAGGGACGCTTTTTCTGAAACAACCGCGTAGTATAGTAGTAGATAGAAATTAAATTCATGAACCTTCATTAATTTAAAAGTTAGAACCAAATTCATACGAGCATTAGGTAGGTTAAACAATAAACAGCATGTGGGTAAAAATGCTGGGGTCGTGGACGGCAACTAGCTATTACCCACCTGTTTTTAACAAGCTTTTATTACACCACTGCTTTAAAAAACTTGAGAGAAGTAGGTATTTCTTTGTTAGTTGCTTCAATTATAAAATACCTCAGCAATCTCTGCATCTTCTGAAGAGTTGAGATGCCTCTGCTAATGAATGGTAAGCGAACACCGTATACTAACCGTTTAGTCTACAGTAAAAACGATAGGTAAACAAACGACATTACACGGGACACCCGCAAATCTTACTAGGCGACGCTGATTCAACGCTGGGCGGGTAGTCGGTGGAAGAGGAGCTGTCGGTCGTGTTGTTGTGCTTGTGGTGCAGACTGCGGGTGGAGGCGCAGCGCTGCAGGTACTTGCTGGACGAGCCGAAGATGCGGAGCGAGTGGCGCCGGTCGAGCGAGCGCGGCGCTGGGAACGACGCGCTACGCCGCTTGTTTGGACGCCCGTAGAGGATCTTGTCGTTGGGGTTTCCTGCAAAAAAAGTTCATTTAAAGGAAGTTTTTCAAATGTGGTTTAATTGTTAGATAAATAAAATACTTCGGCCACAGCCTTTTAGAACAGATAAGTTATCAGCCGAGTCAACAAACGTGTAAGTAAATATGAGTTTAATCATTGAGGAGAGGGTAAGAAGAGTAAAGATGATACTCCTCCACCTCTGCTAGTCTTGAGCGTGGAAACAGTTGCTATAGGTAACTATATGTACTTAATTAGCTAAAAAGTCGCGTTAAGAAAGAAATAAAATTGGAAAATCAAACTGTGAGTGTACCTATAAATACGATAAAACTAAAATTTCCCCTCTATATTTAGGCGCTGACTCGGAGAAAGTTATTTAACTAACAGCAGCGTTACATAAAATCACTAGGAATAAACAACAACCGATGTTACTAAACAGCACATTTTATTATGACACCAAACACTTAGTAGAACGTGGTGTCATTCATTAGCCAACTTAATGCACCCTATAGTGTCACAAGAATATGTTTACTGTTGGCGAAAAGTGAGAAATTGATAATACATCGATGCGATCTAGTTTTGAGAAAGGCAACATTGTGTCTAACACTCCTAAACTGTATCAAACCGTAAAGTTAGACTATGGACAGTATCTCCAAGGGTTTAAGAGTCAGTGCAACAAATCTCTGTCGATATAAACAGTCGTAAAATTAACAGGAATATCGTTATCGCAAACTATATCCTGTTAATAAACTTATTACCTAAGTCTATTGGAGCTAATTTGTTCATATTGTTTATGTTTAGTGTGTTCGGTTTTCAAGTTATGTAAGTTAAATAATATAGTTAGCTACAAGATACCAAAATAGGATGATTTGTAGGTACCTATACCAATGCGATAGAAACAAAAATGAGTTATGTAAGGTACGTTACGCGCACCGTGATGTAGTACATTAGCCCTCGTTCTATGGTTATTTATACTAATAAATGTATTTACTAAAGTACATTTCTATATTTCCCACCACACACAAAACTTCAACAGCAGAATGTATGATTCATAAAATCAATCGAATTCTTATATGGAACACTCATTAGCGCGAAAACTCCTTTTTGTTCCCTTACGGATTCCTGGCAACCCAACGAGACCACCTACTTACACCATAAATAACCTGACTACAGCCAGCGGCCAAAAAAGGAACTAACATGGCTGTATTGCAACTTAGCATCGGCAGTATACCATGGCAGCGCCACCAGCACCACACAGGCGCACATATAACTTTGTTCGAGCGATTTCCTTTTCAGGCGTGATTTTTTTCTCTCTCCGGAACCAGGGAAGGCGAAGATCTCATATTCGCATTCCGCCAACTGTTATAATGATGTGTCACATTCCAGGTTATTTCTAAACTGGGCTAACATGCGCCATCGCGCGGATTTACGCGTGATACCTACCTAAATCTCGTGCATTTAGGTATTTTAGCAGTATTAGGTTCCTGGTTAGTTGGGCATAGGTACTTAGGTCCTGTCTACTTTTTATTGAATCTTTAATTGCGGCCGCTTATTATGTCGTTTCATATAGGAGACTAATAGAATTGCATATTTTATTTGATAAGTGTTTTTCAAAAGTTAGCGAATTCATTCAGTTTTCAGGGATTAGAATTTAGAACTTTACCGCCTTAAAATCATACCGGAGTAAAACTTGCTATATTTATCATTAAAAATTCTTATTTAAAAGCTAATTACACTAGTCAACATGAGAAATCCACTCGTCTCTCTTGTGGATAACATGAAAAATTTCTCGTCAGTCTCACCGTCAGCTCTCTTTAGAGCCTTTACGAGCTGGTGTGGTGAAAAATGTTTTTTGGTTAATATCGGGTCGCCCATACTCGCTATTGCATTTTCAATAAGTAGGTAACTATTTTTGTGTAACTCATAATTCAGTCGTTATGCAGTGCGAATGAAAATGCAATTGAATCATCGCATCATGTCCGTCTTGTTCGGTGTCAGCGCGTCTGATTTATCTCCACAAGTGCGCTTTCTTTGTGCGTCACTTGAATGAATTGGTATAAATTTACCAATATTTACCTATCATGACAAACAAAACACACAAACAAATTTTAGGATCTTTGTTTACTTTTTGACAATTACAATACCTAAAAATCGCCATTTGGAACGGGTTTTGCGGAATCTTATAAGCTTTTCAAGGGGCCGAAGGTTTCAAACCATGAGAGGTGAATCACAGACCAACCCCTATAGACCGACCTTATAGGACGACTCGCGGTCATCGCCCGTATGGTGTATAGGTCAAATATAAGATTGTTCGCGCACCGCTCCGATCAGTTGCGCCCAAGGTTACGACCTGTTAGCAGTATGCACGAGTCTAAGAAAATAAATCGTAAACTATTGAATTCATTGGGAAATCATGGGATATTGCAGCGTAAAATGGTCTGGCAAGTCATCTAAGACTTCTACTTACGAAACAGATGGAATAACATCCCACAGGAAAGTCAAATTCATTGAATAATGTTTCTTGTCCGCGGGGTTCATTTTATACTGGTCAGTAAGCAGAGGCGAAGTATGTCCGTCCCTTTTCGTCAACTTGAAAATGCAATGCGCTATCCCTTTCCCTTTCGACTAGTGATGTGACGACGATGGTTTCGTCAGTTGCGGAAACTTCGTGCTTCGTCATACCGTATTGTACCATTTTAGACATAATATATAGGTAATATGTTGTGTAAGTTTTTTTAGAATCTTCTAGGCCAGCGGAGCAGTTAGACCGCATGTCACGAGATGGACCTGATGATGAACTTCAAAGAAGTGCGAGGGAACGCGGTGTTGGTTTGTGATAGACATATGTTGTATGGGTTTTTTAGAATCCTCTAGGTGAGCAGTTAGGTCTCATGTCACGAGATGGACCTGATGATGAACTTCAAAGAAGCGCGAGGGAACTCGGTGTTGGTTTGTGATAGACATATGTTGTATGAGTTTTTTAGAATCCTCTAGGTGAGCAGTTAGGGTCTCATGTCACGAGACGGACGTGATGATGAACTTCAAGAAGTGCGAGGGAACTCGGTGTTGGTTTGTGATAGACATATGTTGTATGGGTTTTTTAGAACCCTCTAGGTGAGCAGTTAGGTCTCATGTCACGAGATGGACCTGATGATGAACTTCAAAGAAGTGCGAGAGAACTCAAGAGTTGATTTGTAATAGGCATATGTTATTGGTCCATTTGAATATGTTTTCAATACAACCTTCTATGACCTTAATAAAACGGACAAAAGAAAATAATTGTACCTATGAGATTTTGGCGACACTTTTTTCTCGTATCGAAAGAGATTGCGATTCTGAGTGGAAATAATATAAAAATTCTAAACTTTAAAATTCAAGTTCTGAGTACTTTAAACAGAAATGCCCTAATATGTTAAGTAAAAATTTCAGGTACATTGTTAAATTACTCAATCAAATATTAAATTAATCAATATAATTATTAAGTAAGTTTACTCTAAGTATACTAAATTGGCATTAAATTGGTAACAATTTTACCACAATAAATTTCGGTATCACTGGTAGCAGTACCCACTACCTGTAGTGAACATGTCCCATCCCTACGCGTACACGTGTTAGCGCGCCATGTTTGGAACGACCAATCGCAACGCCGTGAGCACCCCTCCCGCACCTCACAGTTTGGTGATTTGCGTCGGGAACAAAATGGCCAATATTAGGTTTCTATAGGCGGTGTTCTGTGGAGGTGAATAAACTTTGAAGTTTAACACAGAAAAATTTCAACACCTCAAGAAAGGAGACACCCATTTTATGGGACAATCTTACACGAATTAACCTAGGTTCTTGTCCCATGTTATGCTCCGTAAGACTTGTGTTGTGGGTACTACCAATATACCTACTATTTATAGCGAAGCTTTATATAAAGCCTAAAAAAATACTAGCTAAATAGATAATAAAAAATACTTAAATATATAGAAAACAAATATGTGTGGTAAACAACACAAACGCCGACGCCAATGTGAAGGTACCAAAATATGCAATATATGTATATATTATTATGCGTCCGCATTTTATGCCCTGAATAGGTATAATTGACGTAAACGCTTTCTGGATCTGGATCTGAATGACGGATATACCGATGAAAAATGAATATTTAGATTTATGAACCAAGTCATAACGATTAAAAATGGTGTTGTGTTGCATCCTAGACATGTTTGCATTAATTAACTATATGTTGCAAGTTTCTAATGCATCCCATCATAAATCAAAATAAAAACTTGTTTAGTAAACACCAAAATGGTCACGATGAGAAGTTTGCTTATTAGATGGACCCAACACTAGATTAGGCAGAGCGTGTTAAGGAATGCTGACATGAAACGATTTATCGCGGATAACATCTCCGTAAGCCTGTTGAAAGAAGATGTTCCCTACTTAAACATGCCGGTTTAAGAACGTTAACTGAATCAATCAAAGTCACATACCATCCCAATGATCCTTAAGCATATTTCTAGTTCTTAGAGCAATCCTAAGTGCCTTCCTATCTCGATCGGTAGGTACCTACTAAAGACTTGTCCTGCCAAAGAAAGCGAGTCACGAGCACGACCAACTAAGTTGCGAGGAATGCTGCCACATTTACATGCGCAAGTGTACTGATGCTCTTAGCAAAATTAGTTTTGCCATCATCGCAGCCGTTATCAAAGCATTTGATGGTTTGTTACTAAGATATTAAGATGCATTTTGCATTTTTGCATAATTTTCAGTGCAGGTACAGGCATAAAGTAATTTCGTGATCGCCAGTTGAGATAAGGACATGAAATGATACCGCGGCGAGGAGGCCGAACACTTCGGTTATGATTATCTTTTAAGCCGAAGTGCAACGTTTAATAATGTAAATATCAGACGATAGCGGCCAAGTTCTTTTTTATTGCCTTTTTACAGTTAACATGCAAATGCAACGACGGGATGATAAATGTCGAGCTACCTATAAGAGCTGCATGTACTAAGAGTTTTAAATATAAGGAACTGACGGAAGACGGCAGTCCTACCCTAACAGTTATTCTTACATGATGAGAAAAGTAAAAGAAAGACACTTATCGGTAGGTACCTACGTTTAACAGTTCTTTGTTGCATACTGTAGATTTCTCACTGTGAGCCAGTGCTGTGAGCTGTTTTAGTAGAAATCAGGCGGTCTAGCATAAGTTGCGTTCTCGTTCGAGAATCCATACTTGAAGTCGCGCCTGATGTAGGCATGGAGTCGCGCGCGAGAACGCAACTCATGCTAGATTGCCTGATTACATTCTCAAACATAAAAAAAACAATCAAGTGCAACGGTTGAATCCTATTTTGGTAACGCCCTGCATATCGTCGATATTTACAACCCACAGTTGTGTCCTATCAACAGAGCAACATGCTGACGCCCGATTGATCATCTTATACATTTAAAACAAGTCGTAATTCTTCCGGTTAACATTTGAACAAAATGTTTAGTATTCGTATGCTGAAGCGAAACAAAATATTATATAATTGATACCCCATGCAAAGTCATTCTATCGTAGACACACCAAACCGGGATTAAAATCAGTAAGTAAGTAGGTAATTTTTTTAAAGAAATGGGAACAGTAATACCGGGGAAAATCACTGCATCTGCAACTGACTGATATTCTAGCCGAAACTCAGGTATTTTAATTCATCTTTCAGCCACGTTAACGACATTACGAAAATGAGAAATCAGCACCACTTAGGTATTCAGAATCAAATTAAGGTTTTTTTTACTGTAAGGTACTTTTTGTAGATAAAGCGTACCTATACCACAACCGGAGATCATTTGCGATATTTTACAAGGTGACATCATACTTTATTGTCTTGCTTGGTATCTGTTGCAACTATATTATACAAACTGGGAAATATTTCCTGGATTCATATTGAATATACTGGGTGACGGGTGACAGTGGAATCGTACTTAATTTACGATGACATTTTCGCACAGACTTGTCATTTTCGCGCTCGCGCTTGACAGACAGCTGAAGTGTGCGAAAGGGAAGCCATCACGTATATGAACATCGCATGAGTGCGAAAGAGTTGAACTACAAATGAGAAAACGTGACCATTTTTGAGTTTGACGACGGCCGCGGACGGCCAAGAGCGTATCACCGTAATTTTCAATTTGAAAAATATACACAAATTCGGAAGAAAACTATTTGATAAAGTAATACAATGAAGATAGTGTCTTGTATTGTACCGGATTTCAGTGTCACGGGGCCAAATAAACCTAGCAAATACTCATTTCAGAGGAATAATGATATTCCGAGCGAAATTTTCTTAACGATATTTTGTCAAATTAACAGCATAAAAAGTGTAAGAAGCCGGTTTATACAGTTGATTATAAGTTTTTCTTCCTTTGTGTACTAATATTTTATCATATTACCCAATCATTTAAAATATATTGTGTAAAAACATAAACTGTTACTTTACGCTAGGGCTTGACAAAATGTTCAGATGATAGTATCGATAACTTGTCGGTATATTAATAGCTATGTAATCATTTCTTCACAAGACATAATTAAGATATTAACCTTTATAACCGACTTCAAATAATAACGATTGTTATACCATTTTGAAGGTGCAGATGTTTAGCAGTAAATTTAAACTTCACTTTCCAACACAGTAAGAGTTAGACTAAGATAAGGCTGTAACGATTTTGATAGCGCACGCAGTGCAGCGGGCTCAGCACGGTTCCATTTTTATCGACTATCACTATGCCCGTCACTTTCGCATTTACATACTTGTTAGAACGTGACAGACATGGTGATAAACGATAAAAATGCGACCGTGCTACTAGGGCAGGTGTTATTTTTAGAGATGCCGCGAATATTCGGCAACTATTCGGTATTCGGCCTATTCGGCCACTTTGCCGAATATTCGGTATTAGGCCGAATGTTGCCTACTATTCGGCCGAATACCGAATATCTGTTGCACCTACTTAAAAAGAAAAATTGCACAATAAAAATAACCAAAAACTTTGTAGGAATATTTATAATGTGTTCTTGGAAAGTTGGTAAATACGAGGACCCTTTTTTGAGCATTTCTTGATTAAAAAACATTTCATTTGTATCATGAGTCTGTTTTGTTTGACTCTATTCATTAATGCTTTTCAACAAAAATATATCTTAGCTAAGGTCATCTAACGTTGAGCTTTGTTAGCGATCAGGTTTCATAATAATTGTGACTCAAAATGTTCGCATGTCATGCCGAATATTCGGTATTCGGCCGAGAGAGGGGCCGAATATTCGGTATTCGTTATTCGGCCAAAATCACTATTCGGGGCATCTCTAGTTTATTTTATACATCATAATGTCGTAGAATTTTAACGTTTAAAATAATACATTTGAAAAAGTAGTCGATAAAGCAATCAAACACCGACAGATTATTAATATGTTGTAACATGACATCACTATTTTTGATCTCACATAGACAATTTACGCACACACTTGCATTTCATTTTTGGTCGCACTTTTGAAGATTGACAGTTGTTCTTGTCTATTCTAATTCTATGCATTTTCGTGAGCAAGCTTTAATATAAGCATTTAAGCATTAGACATACGAGTACGTATACAAAATTTTAAATGCACCACGGGTGGTCGCAATGCAGCACTGATTTAATTTTATTTCCTCCACCGTCGAGTATCTAGAAATAACCAGATGAGATTCTGACCTACATGTCGAGTGCAGTTTCTCTAAAAAGCACTCGTCTCTTAATTAATGTTACTAATGAAAACATTTATCGGGGTCAAGTAGATGTACCTATCTTAGACGACACGGAAATAAAATACATATATGACTTTCATCTGAGTCGAATGAGAGCTAAGCAACATGCTTGCAGGGCTCTTTAGGATGCTTCAGTCAGATACTGTCAAAAGAAAGTAACAATTAAAATAATTAAAATGACCGATTGTCCGTTTTATATAATTAACATATTAACATAAACTAAACCAACATTGTTCAAAAACTAGCTACTCTTAACCTATTATGGAGCTCACTTTAAAGGCTAGGTACAACATATCTAGTCTCAGAAACCAATCTCAACGATCGTTCTAATAACACAAACAAGTATATAAGTAAGTACCTATGTATAAAATAGATTTATCTTATCGGGATCAGAATTGCTAACTCCACAGTCCAGAAGGATGAGAACCCGCTCGCTCGTCAAACATGATACGAATTCCAATGGAAAAGGTGCACAATGCACAACTGACGTAAGGTACTTAAATATAGGTACATCTTATCAAAACTAAAGCAGTTGGTTCGTAAATGCATCATGCAAAAGAAACGACGACGACGAAGAAGGTTCAACGGCCTTAGATTTAACCGCTAAAAATAAAACAAATTTCCAAGCCTTACGGAATCAGATCTGCGTGTGTTGGAAGGATAAAAAACTATACTGTATTGCTGTCATCGAAATATTTGGACCATCGAACTAAATGATAACTTTATGTCTATACGAAGATGGTTAAGAATGCAACGACACTGTGGAAATGAGTGTGTGACTCAGTCGATCGGAATTGAGTTAGTACCTATAATATTATGTTACGAATTAGAAGAATATCGTTTTCGCATCTTTCGTATTAATGTTTATTTTGGTTTGTATCCGAGAATATCATTGCACTTTCACAATGTTTTATTGTGTGTATTGATCATAATGATCGTATGTTTTCTATACATTCTTAAGATCTGTGAAACTTCTGGTACCGTCAGTCTATTCATTAATCCAACATAACATATCGATGTCCCGGTAAATAGTTATGATTCCGAATGTAACTTCGGTATCTCAAACTTTGACATGTAACAATGTGCCTTATTTTGAAAACGTAAAGTTGAATTCACATTGTATCTTCGGGAATGCTGATAATTCGAAAATAGTACAATTTGTCTAGCTAGGTATTATGAGAGGAAATCGGGATTGGTGTCTTCCTGTCCTTTGATCTCGCTCAACTTGCTACTGAACCATAAAATTCAGTTAAGATAATTGAGTTAGTTTAAGATCAGTCACATTATTTTAAAAGTTTTTAGTTGAATTGACTATGGTGGCACTAATATGAATGACGTTATATGTGTTTTCTATACTTTTGGCTCCATAATATATAGGGCGTCACAAAGATAAGAACATAGGTTTGGCCACTGTAACTCATAAATAGGTACTTAAAGTTTTTAAACTAGGTTCAATCTAATGTTGAGTACCTAAGCATTAACAATATAATTATACTTAGGTAAACGTTACATCGTTTAACGAGCCTTTTGATAATATGCTTGCAACTGGAAACCCATAGTTTTAAATATTATCTGTACTGCTAACTATTTTCTGCTTCTAATGACGTAACAATTTTTACGATCACATGACGCATTTTCCGATAATTATGCTACACCTTGGCTACACTAAGATTTGTCAAATTATCCGTTAGTTTTTCAGCGACCCTCGACACTTCCTAAATTGGCCGGTCTGCGGTCATTCGAAAAAATATCATCACGAGTAAATGGCGGAACGTACCTAATGATAATGAAGTCATTAGTGGTTGAAACAATGTCGTGTAATGTTTGCCTTTATGATTAGATTTTGGAATAGTTAATGTTACCGTCCGTTTATGGTCGATGACCGATTTGGAGGCTAAGGTCGTTAAAATCAAGAGCAAAACTATTTACCGCTGATTTGAACAGGAGAACATATTAACACACATCTTCATATTTAAAGAGTTCGACCATTGTTTGTTATGAGTGCCAAACATAGATCTAAAACCAGAACCTAAATTGGAGTAGGTACTTAGTCGTTAAGTCATGTCTAGGAGACACGTTTTAGATTTTAAACTTAATTAGAAAAAGCTTCTCCCATTATTAGACGACGCACCAAGGTGCAAGACGTCGGATACATCATTACCAAACTTAAATGGAGCTGGGCGGGACATGTTACCAGGCAGAGTGATGGCAGGTGGGCCAAAATGTTAACGGAGTGGTGGCCGCTTACAGACGAAAGGAGTGCCTGGCGTCCGTTGGGTCGTTGGGTAGACGATATTCGGAAGATTGCGGATCACTTCTGGATGAGATTGGCTCAGGACCGGGATAAGTGGCGTACTCGAAGAGAGGCCTATGCTCAGCAGTGGGCGATAAAAGGCTGATATGATGATGATGATGATGATTATTAGAGGCCTCCGGTTGTATCTTACATTCTCAGTTTCTACTTCAGAGTCCGAGTCCCGCCCAGTTACCTAATCTCAATAATTAACAGCACAAAGTTTGCTGTAGGTACCTACACCAAGGGCTAAAACAGTAGTGTAAGTAATAAGTGGTGAAGAAAGATTCACAGCACAGTGCAAAGGTTACGTAAAGCGTTTCACACTTCAACTCGAAGGACTGTTGAGAAACAGGGGTGTCGTCAATTGCTGTCGTTAAAAAGATTATTTAAAAGTACAGAAGCCCTCGCTTAAAAAACAGTATTTTTGGCTTGAAAAATAGTCTAGATTAACTAATAAAATAAGGAAAAAATTGTGCGGACGTTCGCGATTTATATTATCTACTTTGCTCTAGAAAGGGAAAGTGGATGCCTGGAAAGTAAACTAACAACTATTTTATTACAATTTACGATGATGACTTTGGATTTTTATGAATTATGTAGGTAGGTCATATGTAAACCACAACTGCAATAATATCTTTTATATCTAAGCTAATAGAGTCTATATAATGTAATGTGGCATCTAGGTGTACTTGCGATTACGATCACCCGATAGGTACTCACTTTATTTACGAATATTATATTATGAGCAATCTTTACGTTTTATACTAATTACCCAAAGAACGTTAACTACTCCGCTTTGCCCCGGTTTCCCCTGCATGGCGGGATATAATCAGTACTATGCTTTTATTTAGGTACCTACTCAATTTAATATATTAATGCAGTGATTGCACTGAAGTATCGATTCAATTTAGCCAACTTAGTAATGTTGTAACCACGGTTGTAACGTCGATAAATGAATTTGATGGGGTTTTTTAATGTGGAAAAAATCTATTAAGTACGAGCAAAAACTGATGCTTACGAATTTAATTAAACGAATTGAGAAATTATCGACTAAAGATGGAGTGTTCTCCATGAATTAAAATGAGTATAGTTAATCTAAAAGCACCTTAACTGGTAGAAGTTTTCGTTGTGAACGACTTAGTACTGTTTAGCATTGGTGTCTAGGTATGTTTATCCTTTAACTATGTGCTGGGAAGGGTTTGCATGATACATCTAAATATGTGTATATATGGTAAGCAATGTAGTTGTTATATTCACATGGCGGCGTTTGGTGATGTTCATCCTATTGGCTGGATCGATCAATCAGGTCACCAATGACGTATTTTATAATGTTACAATACTTATTAGGTACAAATCTAAACTGACTAAAACGCACCTCAGCATTGATAAAGCGTATTAGCTTGATCTAGCTAGACAGGGTCTATCTATTCACATATAACACTAACAATATAACCTCTCTTACGGAGTGATAACGTTAATTCCCATAAGTAAATTATGACACAATCGGCAAGGTTAGGCCAAAGATGCTGTAAGGGCAATTTCACAGTCGAACGCGCGTCTAACGCGGTAAACAAGCGCTCGGGCTAGCCAGTTAACGACCGGCATCATTCGGACCATTAGGAACCGTTTGGAACGATTATTGTCCAAACAAGCGGAAGGTTGTTCGAAATGTAAGTATGTATTCCAAAGTTGTATGTGTGGAGGCATTGAGGAAAAATCAGAAACTAACCAAGTATAAGATATGGCTGAAATTGTCTAAGAAACAGAAACTATAAGATAGACATAGATACAACTGCTAAGCTCGGCCACTGTTATCGTCGAAATACTGTTGTTTCGTAAAAACTTGTTTCCACGGGTAGGTAATCATATCTGGACTTTCCAGATTTTGTAATTCAAACGAATACCTAAGTTGTCAACTTTTACAGTTTTTGATTACGCTTCACGATCCCATTGAAATGGAATCGCTTATCCAGTATAGTCATTTTAGGTTGTAGCTCTTTTAGAAAATCTTCGTAACTTGGAAATTTTAATGGTACAAGTTTCCCAGAGATCGAAGTGCCCCCCACCTCCCCTAAAGTTTGATTTGCAAGTCTGGAAGCACTATTGGCGTTCATAGCAGGCCCGTGGCTTGACGCCTGCAAAAACTAGCAGCTAACATCGATTATCCAGATCTAGGCTAATAGTATTCAAGTTTTGGCACTAACCCCACGACCCGACCCCAGACTTAACGTTTCCGGGTAGACCTAGTTTCCATATGGTGTTTTATTGAACGAATTATTTACATACGTACGACGGCACTTAGCTGCTTCCTGATCAACATATTAGTTAGTATTTATGATTTAGACATCAAACGGTAACCTGGATCTAAATGAACTGGGACGTTTAAAGTGTTGGAACCATTAGGTAGTGTACAAAACACAAATGTATAATACATAATATATACTAGTCTTTTAGATGTTTATGAAATCCTATTTAAACAATATCAAAGTTATACTTGGTCAACCAGATCTTGACAGTAGAAAAAGGCGGCAAATTTGAAAAATGTAGGCGCGAAGGGATATCGTCCCATAGAAAATTTGAATTTCGCGCCTTTTTTTACTGACAAGATTTGGTTGACCAGCTATAACTTAAAAATCAGAACGACCGTCTTATGTTTTGGTTTTTGACGACTGTCAAATGCGACAGTGCAGTGCACCATTTCAAATGTGCTCCTGCCCCCACATACAGGCCGCTTTGTAACCCTTTGTTATAAGTCAAATTGCACAAATTATTATGTTAACCACATAATAAATTACTTTATAAGACATCATAACTATAGGAATTAAATGTGAATACAATTAACTTTGCAGACACATTAAAAAAATGCGCCGTTTTGAAGCATGACACACAGTGTAAACAAGTTTATTGTTGACATAAAAATGATATAGGTATATTGCTACCAGGTACACTCAAAGTGGTCTTTAAAATAGACTTGTCAAAAGCATTTATAGCGGCATAATTCTGATAGCAATCTGTCTTGTCTCCACTGTAAACACAGACGTTTAAGTGCAGAACTTCAACTCATACTCGTTCTAAGGCTCTTAGTTTTTATAGCATGCCATGTTGCATTAGAAAGAACTTGCAAGAAGGTAAGCGATCTTTCTGTGGCACAAAACATGTCTTTTAATTGAAAAACGCTTTTTAAAAATCAAAAACTATTATTTATGAAAGCAGAACAATATAATGATCGTATTAGATTCATAATTGTTACATAGGTATTTGCCGTAACTTATTTTTAAAATGTGTTTTTCAATTAAAAGACACATCAAGATTGTTTACCTTATTTCTAATGCTAAAAAAAACGAACTATAGTTAGTTTTATAAACAAGATATTTGCCGTAGTTCACCGTAGTATACATAGAGCATTTGCTGTGATAACCAGTCTAGCTAGCACAATCGTTTTTATGTCTGCCATAAAGCAGTCGTCTTAACTGCCAAGCAGGTATGTTATTGCGACGATGACGAATTCTCTCTATGTTCGACATAACAGTGGTTAGTCAGATGGAGATCCATTCGTTTTTTTGAATATAAATACATAGGTTTACAGTAGCTGAGCATAGATAGGAACTGTTAATATTTCGTATGAACAGTTCCTGTCACAGTGTTAATTTTGGTTGACAGGAGATAATGTTGATTTACATTACATATGATGCTACTTTACCGCACTAGTGCGATAATTAGCACATTACGTAGCTATGTTGAAAATTTAAAAGGTCATATTGTACTGTGAAACGTTGTAAGACACACGTGCGAATCTACTTTGCAACTCGGGTGGATTTAAAACACTCCATCGGTCGTGTTTCAATTTATCGCCAGTCGCTGCGAATTTCTTATTTTTCGTACTTGTATCGTAATTGTAGGTAGGTACTATTCTGTCATATGTACCTTGTTTTCTGTGGCACAAAACGTCTTACTATCTTACAAAGTAGGAAGAATGCGGTCTACCACATTCAATAAAGATGTTTTGTGGACTATAAAAGTGTAGGTACGAGTATAATAGCCAAGTCTCCAAGAAAAACCGCAGGGTGAGATCGCGGTGGTTAAAAGGTAGGTTAGCTTAGTAAATGTTGGCTTTTGAGCGCCGAGGAAAGTTTCAAATGGGACAGCGTTGCATAAAATATTGGTCAAGGGCTAGATTTTTATTGCAGATTGCACAGATGCAAGGATGCAACACGCATCAAATACATGTATAAAATATACAACGAGTATTATTTTTCCCTTTTTGGTTCATCATTTATGTTACCTACCTACCTGTCGTGATTGTTTCACCTGATGGTCATGATCATAACATGGGTCATTCCGATGACGGAAGATCAGCGTTGGAAGTCGCCAACATCATGCCGAGATTTCGCCTTCCCTATGTTTTTGCTACGGCTAAATTATTTATATTACTATTTTCTATACATTATGTCATCTCATTAGATGGCTAAGCTAAAGGCTACAGAAGCTTCAAAGTACATTAACTACTGTATGTGTCGGAGAGTCTATTTTCTCTTAAAGGAAAGTACATTGTAGGCAGGAAAGAACTCGGATGGCACTTTCTTGCGCTGACAAGTTTAATTTGACAGTAATGACCGACCATTAGCATGCGGTCAGCTGTCCCTGTATTCCTACTGCACTTTAAAAGAACCAGTCTAAGTATGAACTTAAAATTTATAACAATCGCACGTAATACGAGGCCAAACTATTATTGGTCCGTGGGAGTCAACTCGCTCGGTTTGTGATGAGAGTAGCAATGTTCTCACGTGAATGAGAATTGATTATAGGTTCAGTGTTTGATTTTTAGTGGTAATGAGTATTTATTATAAGAAGTTATCACTAGCTTGTATTAAGTGCTAATGTTGAACTATTCTCATTTTCACATTATACTAGACCTGGAAGACCGAGCTTTGCTCGGAAAACATATAAACCTCAAATAAACGCGTTTTCCCAGGGATAAGACCTAACTAGATCGATTTTTTGACCCCGAAAACCCCCATTAAGTAGTATCGTAGTCCTCTCTCTATCACTTTTCCGTAGTGACTGCATTAAATAAATCACAACGTCACCCGATTAGGCGAACCTAGTGTCGTTTGAACAGTTTTTACAACACTTATTCAGCTGTCCAAGAAAGAAGGTTGTAACTATGTTTGAGCTTTATACGTTCTATTGCATTTCTCCTTTATAAGTAAGCATTGCACTTAGCGCGTCAGTGCAAGATTGATTTTCGTATCCGGTCTTTTCACTGGACCCTTTAAGCTTACACGCCCTTAAGCCAAAGGTATAAGCTTGTGATTAGTGTAGTTTATCTATCAGATCCAGAACGAGAGAAATGGCAACTTTGAATAATGTGTATTGGTATCAGATCAGACGGATCGGTAGCCAAGTATGTTGCCCAGTTTTTCAGCTATGATCAATCTAAGCGTGTTATTTAGTAAATACTCGGTAAACTAAGCTAGGGCAACTGTAAATAATTGTTATCGCCTATTGCCTATATTAGAAGCAGGTACATACAATACCTATTGTATTTATTACTGGTTGTTTTCAGTATGGATTAAACGAAGGCCCAGGACAGAGGATCTTAAGAGCTACCGATTTGACCCCGATGTATGTTCAGTGAAAATAAAAGGTTTGTTCCGCACTGAACTTGACGTCCTGTAATGTATACTTTTATGGATAGTCATAATACTTGGTCATACTGGCATTATGACTCCTACCTAATACTATTGTATTAGGTTTTAAAGGTTTACCTAATAGAGTCAATTTCACAAAATAAATAGAAGGCGTCCACGACATCGGCGCAGATGTCGATAATGTCGATTGTTCAACGAAATATTGCTATTTGTTTGGGTACTTTGTATCTGCGTAATTAAGTACCTATACGTTGTATGTACCTAACTATCTCTTCCTTGTAGATAAGATATGTTCTAAGTAATATACTTATTTTAAAATCGAATTGTATAATAACATGAACATGAATTCGATTTAGAACGTGACCGTTACAAAGTTTGTTACTTGTAAAGTCTGTTACTTATTTCTTGAATACAATTACTGTTATCAAACCCGTTGAACTTAAAGTTACATGATTTGAATAAGAGCCAAGTTCACAAGTTTACTCGCGATCGTTGGCCCCGTGCGTAATCGGTCAAATATAGAAGTTTATTGATTAAAACGCCGTTGTCAGAACATTTCACAATCGTACCGTTGCAACTGTTCCCTCAACAAATTGGCAATATCACGTCCCTTGCGACTGTCGTGACCTTTTCTAGCGGGCTCAGCACGGATCCATTTTTATCCACTATCACTATGCCCGTCACTTTCGCACTTACCTACTTGTTAGAACGTGACAGGCATGGTGATAAATGATAAAAATGCGACCGTGCTACTAGGGCTGGTCACTTTTTATGGTCGACAAAAAATGTTTTATTTTCAACCTTCTGCATAGGGCCGAAGATGTTCTATGATAACAATCTTTGATAGCCATATCGTTTTGACAATTTATTCAAAATCCCAAGAAGGAAATTATAATGCGGACTATTTCGTACTGCTGACCAAGTTTTCCAAAAAATAAATTAACTGTTTATTTTCGCTGGATATAAACGCCTTGTATTTGTTACAAAAGTGCACTCCAGGCTCTCATTCTTTGTCTTGGAACTTGGCACATGTTTCGGCAAAGGGAACAAGAAGTAGAAAATCTTGAATTAATGATGTTTTGAACAAGCACAAGCTTGGGAGGAACTCAATTATGCATACTGCGCACTTACGACGTAGGTGCAAAAAGCTGAGACGTTAAATACAATTCATAACCGTCGTCATATACCTAACACCTTAAACCTTTAACCTTTTTGTAATGTTTTATATGGTCCTAAAACCCTAACAAGTAATAAGGTATAAACAGGTATGTATGTTGGGGTCCATATCGGGTCCATAATTTAATGTTACGCATAAAACTCTTTTCGGATAATTTTTCTCAATCATGCACTTATTATGCGACGAAATACGACCCCATGTATGTTGTTGTGTCACTTCCACAGTAAAGATCAATGCAATGCAGCAACGGGTAATTTGTAAAAATATGTCAGTGTATTTTGTACATTATTGATTTAATCGATTGTTAATTAAATAAAACAACACCAAATTAAAAGACTTCCTTTCGGTTGTAAATTACGCCAAGGAGGAGATACCTACTCGATACTTTTATCGATATACCTGTATAGAAATAGAAATATTTATTTGCTTAAACATGGTAATTGCATACAGTTGTCAAAAGTACCTAAATTAATTTCGAAGAGTTAACTCCATCGCAAACTGAGGCAAACTAAACACGGATTCACGGCGTTCAATTTCTATTTCGGCAAGCTTGCCGACCGAACGATCGACGTTTACCTCTTCGCAAAGCTTTGCGAAGAGGTAAACGTCGATCGTTTCCTAAAAGTGAGTTAGCTCGCAAATTGCGCTGAGTCCGCTGAATTCCGTGGCCTACAATCAGGGCACTGCAGGCGCCCTACATTCCGTTTGTTTCCAGCGTCAACGGGATCCCATTATCTGCATGCCACGCTTTCCGACATTTGCTAAAGTACATTGTATAATTGTGGCTGTTAACTATTTTTATAAATAGTTTCATGTAATAAGCTTAAATTGACATTTGTAATTTTATGCTATATACAAATTAAAGTTGTCATAATATTTTGTATCTTAGGTATATACGACACTGAATTCACGGGTACTTACACTACAACTTGGGCGGCACCGCCGATTTTACGGGTGATAATAATCGACAAAAATTATTGTGTGTAAAACTGCATAAACTGAAAACTACACTGTTTGTTTAGCGCTACCTGCCAGGCCTGCACGTCTAGTATATCTTGACGCGACTTGAGAAAATAGGGGCATACTAGACGTGCTGGTCGGACATGAGCAGTGTCCGCGGGGAAGGCAGTAGTGTACTCACCCCCGCTGATGACGTCAGCGAGGTTGGTCTGCACGCACTGGTGCATGCGTGATGGCGCCGTCGGGGACGGTGGTGATCTCGCCATCGAGCTGGTGCAGCGCTTCCTAGTCGGACATAAGCAGCGTCCGCGGGGACGGCAGTAGTGTACTCACCCCCGCAGATGACGTCAGCGAGGTTGGTCTGCACGCACTGGTGCGTGATGGCGCCGTCGCGGACGGTGGTGATCTCGCCGTAGAGCTGGTGCAGCGCTTCCTGGTCGGACATGAGCAGCGTCCGCGGGGAAAGGCAGTAGTGTACTCACCCCCGCAGATGACGTCAGCGAGGTTGGTCTGCACGCACTGGTGCGTGATGGCGCCGTCGCGGACGGTGGTGATCTCGCCGTAGAGCTGGTGCAGCGCTTCCTGGTCGGACATGAGCAACGTCCGCGGGGAAAGGCAGTAGTGTACTCACCCCCGCAGATGACGTCAGCGAGGTTGGTCTGCACGCACTGGTGCGTGATGGCGCCGTCGCGGACGGTGGTGATCTCGCCGTAGAGCTGGTGCAGCGCTTCCTGGTCGGACATGAGCAGCGTCCGCGGGGAAAGGCAGTAGTGTACTCACCCCCGCAGATGACGTCAGCGAGGTTGGTCTGCACGCACTGGTGCGTGATGGCGCCGTCGCGGACTGTGGTGATCTCGCCGTAGAGCTGGTGCAGCGCTTCCTGGTCGGACATGAGCAGCGTCCGTGGGGAAGGGCAGTCGTCGTCGGGGTGGCGGGATGATGAACGTGACCGGGAGCGTCGGCGTCTGTAACAAGATATAATATTTTGATAAACATGCGGGACATCGCTGTATATATTTTTTTTACCGAAAAGCTTCTGACAAGCGTACCTCGTCAGAATCTTATATATTTATATATTTATTTATACAAGGTGTGTTTTCAACCTTTAGTCATGCTGTGCGAGGTCAATATTATTTAGACCATACTACCAACCTACCGATTATTTACTTGTGGAACTATCGTTGAAATCGTGAAAAAAATTGACTGCTTCGTATGTTTCGCATAATCACATGATAACTGGCGATTCAGTATACATAATTTGTTTTATTTATCAAAAGCAAATCTTATTTCAAGTCATGCAAATGCAGACCCCATTGCACGCTTGCCCCTTGCACTTAAACTTTTGCAATGAACAATCAAGAAGCCAAAACTTAATTACACTGGTATTATAGGCGTCGCCGAAGATTTATTATGTAGGTGCAGTTCGCCTTATTACAAAGGAGTAGGGTGCATAATTCCAAAAACAAGCTTAATGTCTACCGTAGTAGGTATTACGTCGAAATATTATAATCTTACAAACGCGTTTGCTTAATCGATTTACGTCTTCAGTAATTACTTTCGTACCTCTTAATCCAAGTTTACGTCAAAAATCAATGAAGCCTTGACCTCAGTTATGTTTTTCAAATTTCAATCTTATTTCCTTGAAATTAAGGCTCAATAAGTTATAAGATGTGCGTGTTGCAAGTCAGTATATTGATTGACGAGTCATGTTCAGATCGCTTTAGATTGAAGTATCTCCTGTCACATGGCGTCCAAACTAAAGTTTTTTTTTATCTACAAACTTTTATTATTTAAACTTATTAAAGATTGTAGGTGGTCCGTACCTAATAATTTGGACTGCAATTTATTTTCCTGCGTTGGTATCTCAGTATAGCCAGATGACGGCGACCACATTATCGCCGTGGAAAAAAGATCTTTTTAGAAATAATACTATACTTCTAAATAGAATCGTTACGTTCATCCCTTATTACTTTGACACTTAAGTCATCCCTAATAATAAATAAGTAGGTCTGTACCTAAGTATTTTTAATATAAAAGTAATAGCTAAAATTTGTCATCGTTTTAAATTACATACACCTACCCGTAATCGTCACTATTAAGGCTGGCGTCCACTAGACTCGCCGAGGCGAATCGAATCGCAATAATTCGCCTCCTATATTTTCTATGCAACTGCGTCCATAGCCGCGGCGCGCCGATTCGATTCTCCGCGCGTATTGCTCGTCAGGCGAATTTCTGCGGCTACGCGTTTCGACTCGACTCGGCGAGTCTAGTGGACGCCAGCCTTTACAGTGTCAGTTTGACAAGAACAAGGAAGCGGTCATGAAATCCGAGCGTCATCATTATAATCGCATTTCAACAAGTGTTAAATGACACCCATAGGTTTTTACCATGGTAAAACAGTTCCGTGATCGTTTTTTGTCCGTTCCACTTGTCAGTAACAATCAATGGTGTTTACTAAAACATAATTATTGTATGCCTTTGGATTTCGTATTTTCTATGTCAGATGTTCATCATTACAACTGGATATGATTATATGATATCCAGTTGTAATGATGTCATTAAATGATAACTCGTGGCTTCTTTCTTAACAATTTAAGCCGGAGACGAAGTCGGAGGCCACACACCGTATTTGACCTCTCATACAACTGATGCATAAAATACTTCTTCATCAACTAATAAACTCAACTTAGGTAAGTACCTATATATATCAGAACGATTTATATTTCATAACAAAGCTTGGCACTTATAAGCACATACAAGCTCTAATACTCGAATAGAAAACATTGCCATTGCATCACTTTATTCGCTACAAAGATATTGCAAATTAAAACGCCCTTGGCTGCTAAATAATCCAATCTCCATGTAAATGATAAATGAATCTGCAGATAAAAGATTATTATTAATCCATTCGGTCATTTCGAAATCGTTCACTCCTACAGCACAGTAGGTAGTGAATGGAAGAAAAATAACTTTTCGAAATATTGGAAGGACAACGTAAATCATGTCAGATTTCTGCGTACACGCAACTTAATACGCCTACGACGGTCTCGCTAATAAAGTACGTAGCACCTAAATTCTTAAATAGGGCTAACTAGATGCATTTCATGAGATTGCAAATTACTTATCAATCTTATCATAAATTATTAAACATAGGTACCTTTAATAATATACTTAAGACCCAGCCCCAGATTTACAAAGAAGATATAGGAATGTATAGTATACATATGTGTAAGGCGGTTTCTATTGCATATTGCATACAATTAAGAGTATCAATTGTAGATATGTAATATGTATTATTTATTAGGTACTTAGGTAATTACTTATCTACTTATGTGATGACAACTTAACACCAAGTGTTTAAGCTGTCAAACGGACTCTCAATTTACACGATACCTAATCATGTTTTTCTAAAAATAAATGCATCGCTTCAGTTCAGAAGACGAATTCAGATGTGTTAGTCATTCATTTGTATGCATCAGTGCAACTCTGTCTGACAGCTAAGCCGGCTATTTTATAAATGGCGCGCAATGTCAAGTTTGGCGCCAAAATTGGCGCGTTTACTCATCGAGAGGCAGGGTGCGTTCCACTTTGCGCAATTGCACGTCTAGAAATGGTGAAGTGAGTCATGCACCGAGAGATTTAATAAATATTTTAACGGTTCAACTTGTTTAAGGGTTCGAGCGTGTTGATTGCTGTGAAATTTTAATGCATGAAATTTTAAGAGTACTGCTTGAAACGTTTCGAAGTTATTGTTATGTCAGATTTTGCGTTAATGGCTCGTATTACGGAGATGCGTTTTCTTTATATCTGTTGTTTTTTATATCAAACATGTTACCTCAATTAAGGGTTAGGTTAGGTATCGTCAATAAATTTAGCTACCTACCTCATTCTTAGCTAAAATAAACAATAGTTTACAAATAAAAAAAAAAGTGTACTCACTCAGGGGTGACAATGAAGAAGCCCCTCGAGGTTTGGTAGATCTTCCGGTCCTGCATGAGTTGCGCGAGAGTGTCGTACACCACCTCCTGAGACGGAGTCTGCATCACTGGGAACTTCGACGACAGCGACGTTCGTATGCTCTCCAGCGTCGCTGACTGCCCCTGTGGAAAATACAGAGTTAGTCTTGCTTAAATATGAACTGGTTTATCTTCATTTCGATGTCAAAAAGATGCCGGTTTTGATTTAGTGTCAGATGCGTCATAACGTGTACGTATGAACGCGTGAAAGCTCCAAAAAATTGGGGAAAGCCAGTGCTTGCCATCCACACCTATGTACCTGGTGCAAGAAGCAAGAACACGGCGAAAACCATCCAACTTTTAAACTCCTGAACCTACAGGAGCTCCAGTGCGGATTGAACTTCCAATGTAGTATCCCCATAACGGAGATATATTTTTAGGAGTTTTTTTTCAGAAATTCGGATCAATTCAGATATGCGATCGAGTTTAAATATTTCTTCTCGCGTATACCTACGCATACGTTTTCAAGTTCGTAAAATATACATGAATAATCAATAATATTATCATCCATCAAGATCATCTGACATAAAGCAGGATGTGCCGTACTGAGCTGACACGACCTTCAATTGATACAATGTGACATAATGGCAATGAAGAATTTGAATTTGACGATAAGATCTCGCGTATAAATATGTTTTGGAACTTGTCTACTGTCCGCAACCATATTAATGTTTCTTTGTCATCGAAGTGCAATACTTCTAGGTCATACTATAGTAATGTCGACCTTATAAACGGCTCATACAGGTATGTCGGCAGCTCGGCACATTTGGCAGGTGTATACCGAACTTAATTATGTAAATCAGCGGTCGGCAACCCGCGGCCCGCGGGCCGCATGCGGCCCGTGAACCTGTCACTTGCGGCCCGCGAGCCTCCCTGGCTACTTTGTATGTAATATTGACAAACGACAATGTCTAGTCTAGTCATAAATATTAACAAAGTGCGGCCCGCGTCAACTTCGTTACCTACTTTGTGGCCCTTGGCTGCTAAAAGGTTGCCGACCGCTGATGTAAATGATTAGGTATGTGAAAATTTCTTTATGTGTCGATGAGTACAAGAAAATTCTAAATCTACATAGTTTTGCTCGGAACTCGTAGAGAAATGTCTACCTACTTCATTCTAATCATACCAAGACTAATCACTTGGCACTAAACGTTCTGAATTTGAATATGTAGCTCATTTATTAAAATACGAATGCATGACAGCTCTGTCAACTTAAATTTAACTTCACCCAATGAAATCTTCGCTCGTGCGGAGTATAAGTTTATAAATATTTTGACCTTTAGATTCGTATCTAATAGGATACATTTATGTGGTATGTGGAATTAAAACGAAGTCTTAAAAGCTGATGCGCCGTGCTGGTTTTATTTGCGGATTGCGGTTATAAAAAGATTAATCTGCAAACAGGTTATTGGAAAAAATACATACGATCAATAAAATTCAAGGATATAATTACATTTAAGGCTGATGGTGGATATGTTTCGCTCCGTTAGTAGGAGCTTCACCGGGAGCACGCGTTCGCCTCCGTTCTACCCATTCTCCCGTTGAAGCTACTCGTTATCGAGCAATCTTCGACATGAAATACACGAGTACAAAAAGCATCTGCCACCCTCTATTACTTTTCCAAAAATGTACAAGGTAGAGGTACGTAGTGTAGGTACATTATATCTCGACAACTCGCATTCAAAAGTATCTGCAACAGTTTAATTGTTCTAAAATATACTTTTCGACGCATAGTCTGATACTTGTACGCTTCTTTTGGTGCTGACTGTACCTGCTTGTGCACAGTTAAGGTGAAGTAGGTTCAGAGTAAGTTAAATGCTAGGTCAAGCGCAGATATTATTATGTATTAAAGTCTGAGCGGATGCCACGTTGGTTTAAATTAATCTAATTATTTTATGAAATACGCAATCTCATAACAAACTTGGCACCGTTGATAAACGAGTATTCAAATTATGTTTCGCGGCCATACAAATTTCACCAGATCATTTGAAACGACAAGTGCCTGCCATTGAGATGGTATTACGATATCCACGCCTTTGATGATATCATCTGAATGGTTGTGTGACATGTCATATTCACTGGTCTCCGGACAGACAATCCTTTTGATCTGCACAGTGTCTCGATATAACAAAGTATATGAGACGATGGTTCTGATCATCGTATAGGACATTCTTCTACCGAGGGTGCTGTACTATTCTCGAGCTAGTTTGGCAACAGCCGACCTTCAGGACTAGGAATCCGGTCCACATTTCGATTGCGCGAGCGCATATTTATGCGCATTTCATATTGTTCAGGCATTTCGGCTCGGATTACGTGTCTATTTACAACTATTGCCTTATCATTGATGCGATTAGGATATGAAGAGGTTTATTATGCAAATCTTAATGCTTATATTCGTGAGTGCGTGGATGTTATGAATGGCTAAGGCAGACGATTACTACAGTGTAGCTTACATTAGTATTTATTGAACAAACATGACTTACCTATAACATATCAATAAATATTACCTTCGGTGTAAAATTATGAGAAAAGTAGGTACTTCAGTAGGTAGTCAATGTTGTTGTTCATGTATTGGGTTTTAGCTTTTAGTTTTGTTGCAAGTATATTCTCAGAGTTATTGGGTAAAAAACCCCAATAACTCTGAGAATATACTTGCAACAATTAAAATTGAATAGAAATCCATACTAACATTATTATAAATGCGAAAGTGTGTCTGTCTGTTTGTCTGTTACCTCTTCACGCTTAAACTGCTGAAACGATTTAGTTGAAATTTGGTATGAAGATAGTTTGAGTCCCGGGGAAGGACATAGGATACTTTTTATCTTTGAACTCTTAAGGGGGAAGAACTTAAGGGGGTGAAAAGGGGAGTGGAAATTTGTATGGGCAATCAATAACCGCTGAACCGATTTAGTTGCAATTTGGTATGGAGATAGTTTGAATCCTGGGACATAGGCTAGTTTTTATCCCAAAAATCTCCCTTTAAGGGGGTGAAAAGGGGGGTGGAAGTTTGTATGGGGAATCGTTAAAAAGCAGATTGGGTAAAAATAAGCTACCCAAATTACTAACTCCACGCAGACGAAGTCGCGGGCAAAAGCTAGTCATATTATAAATTCATGTAGATTTGTTTAGCATAATTTATACTGTAATTTTATATAATAAAAAATTTAAAATAAATCTAAATCATGTTTTCATGATGTTTTCTAAGGGTTTGGTTGGGGTCTAGTTTCCGCGTGAATTTTTTCGTGGCATTTATTTGCCCTTGTAAAAACGTGTAGGTAACACTTCAATAAATTAAGTACAATTTTGCGTTAGAAAAATACCTCTAAAAGACTCCAAATTAGAATGAACACCGAGCCAAAGATGACGATCAACGAACCCTATATTTTCTTTGATAACACCCAATGCTGATGGTGATAGCAATAAGTTTATACTTCGTGTTTCAAACTCTATCAACTTGTCATTATCGACATGGACTAAGTAATAAGTGTGAGTTGTCAAGCACCTGCCTAGCCAGTCGTTATTTACTCGCGAAGCCTGAGCTTAGGCGGTTGATCGACCCGATGAATATTCATAGATATCGCAATTGCTTTTACCACGATAAATGTCCCTTGTTCGTTACAGGCTCTTATTGCAGTGAAGTGTTTCGTATGTTGTCCTGGGGCTAGGCTGTATGTGTCGGTAATAGTCTGTATTATATAGTACTAGATGAAGTGCCCGGCTTCGCTCAGAAAGTTGACATGTGGTTGTGCGGTACCTAGTTGTAAAAAAATTAACCAAAAAAATCTAATGGCTTACAATATTCCAGCATAGAGATGGGTAGGAGTGAGTAAATACTGAGTATTCACTCGGTATTTACTCAAAGCACCCGATAAATACCCGTATTTACTCATTTAGGTGGGTAAAAACGATTGCTTATAAAATATTCAAAAAGTGAGATTTAAGAACAAAATTGTCTTTTATTGAAGAGTGCTAACGTGTATTTAACAATATTTATAAAATAAAAAGCATATTGGACGCTTAATTTTGGAAAAAAAAGGTAATTATCAGTGAGAGACAAATTGTGATAATGCATAGTTAACAATTTTGTTTTAAATAAGAAGGTATTTACTCTTAAATTCTATCGATGCTCTAGATAACTGCATGTCGCACAAAAGTGCGAGTTTACGCGGCACTTACGACCTTTTATTAAGGGTTTTTTTAAAGAAAACTCAAAAATGGCTCAACGGATGATGTTCAAAATATTGTTTTTTGTACTCTCTCCGATATGTTTTCATATGTTTCCTGAACTTTGATTCGAAAGTTAGAGAGATATATAAACATTATTTTGGCCTTTTGAAACAGTTTTTTTCCAAAAATATTCAATTTATCCAAAAAGGTTCTTAGAAACATTCCAGTTATTTTTAAAGAACCATTTAATGATGTGCAGCAGGTTGGTGGTTTCTGAAATAGTTTTTGTGACAATTAGTTACATGTATGGCCCTTTTTAAAAATACATTTCTTAGAATTTTGAGTACCTACTTAATCCAGTAACGACTTACAAAATACACCTATATTTCAAATTTATATACTCCTTTCAGCACTCTAAATAGTTTATACCCACCAATTTGGGTATAAACGAGTAAATACGGGTATATTGAGTAAATACTGAGCATTTACTCGGTATTTACCCGTGAGTATTTACTCACTACACTACCCATCTCTGTTCTGTAGTTCTGAAATATTTTGGAATGCTCTCGAATAGTCTCGAATGCTCTGGACTGTTCTAGAAATGTCTAGAGGGCGAATGAACTGCCCTTATATGTTCAAAGGCACCGCCCTTCAGGTAAAAATAGGAATCTTAATTATAAACTGAAATAAATGAAAAAACTGAAATATTTTCTGAAAATAATTTAATTTGTTCTAGTATGTAGGAATCTTAATTCTTCATGGAAATACAGAAGAGGCTTTAAATAATCCATACTTATATTTTATAATATTGATGATGTCGAAGATGGTTTTATTTTACCTGCCGCCAAAAAGCCGCTCCCATACAATCGAAGTTACGCTTAGTTATTTAAAACAGCATCTATTAAAATATTCCAAGTATTCTAAGTATCACAAAACTAACTACAGATCTGTCTAAAAATGTACCTAGATACAAATATTGGATATAGATATCTGAAAATAATTTCAAACTGTAAAGTAACGTTGTATAAATTTTAAGAATGACAATAATGAAATTCATGTTTGTTTATTTTACTTACTCTCATTTGGTCCCTAAAGTTTTAGTTCTTAATATATCACTGTAAGATAGTGTCTCATTTGCAATAATTCATTAAACCAGTTCAAATGTTCAGCCCACGTCGGTCACTACAGGTTCGGTACAAAGACTAGGGGCCCGATTCGGATTTTGTAATAGACATCAAATAGATATCTTTTAGATATCGCCAAGATACGATAACGATATGTTTAAGATCTAACCTGTCAAATTTGACATTTGCGCGATTCTGGAGATACTAACGATTTCCACAAGATGTTACTTAGAGATCTAATTCACATCTAATAGATATCTAACACGATCTATCGTAAAAGTGACATTAGTTGCCCGAATTGCGCTGCAAAAGAGAACTAGTTGAAATCCAAACTATAACGTATAATAATAATAATAAATATTCTTTATTGTGCACCATACAATTAAAAATACACAGAAATTAAATTCAGATTAAAAGCTAGGTAACAACAGGCGGTCTTATCGCTAAGAAGCGATATCCCTAAGAACGCATCTAGAATGGATCTAGTACGTGTCGTCTCTTGTGAATATCTTGAAGTTAGAATACGGCAGTAGGCAGGTAGATATACCTTTGCGCAACTTTGACAAATGTAACGCCTCGCGATGTATATTGTCGCTCTGCAAGCGTAACAGAGGTGCTTTATGGTATATTTAATGATTTTCCTGGTGTTACAGATACAGATTTGTTGCGTAAATATAGTTTAGATCCTCATCTCTAGGTTATTATTACCACTAACCCGCGGTTAACCTGTTAAACCTGGAGTTACCATGGTTACCAGTACAATTTGACACTGGGTTAACGGTTTAACCCCTTAATCCCGGGCTAGTGGGACAGTATAATATGTAGATCTTTAGGCATAACGTGTCCAAGAAATTACCATAAGATCTAATATGTACTCGGGTTATGCAAACAATCGAGAGTTTATTATGTCTTAACTATGTACTTTTTGTGCATTATATAGGTACACTACCTTAATATTATATGGGCAATAAGGTCGTGTATACATACAGGTTATTGGCACTTTGCCCGTATATATGAAATTGTCACTGACCAAACTTACAGTAAAATTGCAGGCAGAACGGCAAACATATTTAACAGGAAGATTTACTCATTGTGTAGCCATAAATCAAGTTACTATAAAACACCTAATCTTCAAAATAATTTAACATTTAAACTTGCACAACCTGTAATTCCACTTTGTGATATTTGAGAAATGATATCACGCCGCTGAATTAATGTGCTCAAAAAAGAACTGATCGTGATTTAGATGATCGCGAAGCGATGACTTCATGGAATCGCTATGGGGGGATGCTTTAGCAAAAAGATGAAGGAATTTTGTTGTGGTGCAAGCAAAAAGATTATGCGGATGGGGTAAAAAGAAAGTGATGCATTTCTCTTTCGGTTATACTCACCTAAATATCTTTCCTGTTATAATTTGTTGCGTATCAGCATCATTGCCTTGCTCTTGTCCCATTCATTTGGGGTACTTAGGCGCAGCATGTCTTTCTCTTCCATACCTCTCTGTCACCCGTCCTCTCATCATTCACTTGCGTTCGTTTCATATCATCTCTCAGACAGTCCATCCACCTTTTCCTCGGTTTCCCTCTCCTTGTACTTATGTTGCTTATATAGCAAGTAAATATATACAGATTATGCTAATAAAAACATATTTTATTCGGCAACTTTACTTTAAAATTATTTTTAATGCAGTAAATAAGGGTTTACATTTACTAAATTATCTTTTAACAAAGGATTTTTCTCAAGTTTAATAATATCTTATATTGATTAACTATTTGCGTGTTTCGGGGGCGTAGGGTGGATAACAATACAACATGATGAATTGATGACGACAGACCTTATAACGATGATAATTGACGAGATATGTAGACCTAACATCACTTTATGACAGTGCTCGACATTAAGAAATTGGCCTTTATCGTATCATAATAACTTCACCTCACCCTGTTCCGCCCGCTGAAATAGATACCATTTATTTCATTGACTTGGCCCAAACATTAAAAAACCTCGCCAGAACAGGTTCAGGCGGCCGTAAATTCGTGTTCACGGTCAAGTTTAGCGTCTGCTTAGCCTAGCGGTTTACGTAATGACGCGCTCTTGACACGGACTTTGTTAATGCGCATTGAATATTTAAACAGAGGAAAGGGTGTGCCGCCAATTCTACTGGCTTTATTTGTGAGTCTTTGCTCACTGCGTATATCTAAGATAAGTAATACAGGTATTGCAAGTCAACGAGGTTGCAAGTCCGAAGGGCGTATCCAATGGGCCCGATAGAGAAAAAACGTAGTAAACAAGTAATGCATTGTAGTTTTTATTATCGACTGGGTCTGTATAGTGTGTGATAAAGACGACAACGTCTGTTCAAATATTGATTCCGTTAGCAACCGGGAATGGACTTAGTATGCAGACATTGTGCTTTCAAATGCAATGCCTTTATCCATATTCCATACCTACCTATATATTGTAGTGTGCACTTACGATTATTGAAAAAAATGTCAACTACCTATCACTCGAATCTAAGAAAAACATGTTGGATTTGTAAGTTATAGGTAGTCTTTCTAAATAAATCTCGCAATTCCAATGCAAGTCACAAATGAATGGTCACACAACTATCCATTTATAGTACACGCGCCTTCGAAATACTGTTTTTTAAGAAAACTAGTCGTGTCATACTAGAAATATTGCAAAGAGGTTTAATACGTTAAGAGTCAATTAAAGTTTTTTTGGTGTTTTTATTTGCCAGTCATTTACTAATGTCTGAATTTGTAGAGTCTAAAATTATTAGAGGCAAACAGGTGAAATTTTTAAAACCGCTATAATAGATACAAATCTTAATGATGATATTGATGATAATACGAAAGTATTAATAATTTAGAGCATCTGCGCGCATCCCATAACAAAGGCAGAGGTAGCATCCGCTCCGTGTACCTACCCCTTACATTTCATTTAAGTGTCAAAGGGTCTCTAACTCTCTACACCGTGTTGGTTTCGGCTTAGCGCACGCCTCCCAAATGTCCGGAACACCATTGACCCGTGACGGGTAAAGACATTCAGAGAATTAAAATAGAGATCTTATAAAAATCTTCAACATTAATAAGCGGTGATCGCGAAGCGACATTATCAACTATAACGGAATCTTATTAATACCAAATCATAACTTTTCTGAATGACATTTAAAAAGAAAACTAGACCAATCGTGCGCAACTAAATTGTTCAGTTATTTGCCAAAACCATATAGCTTAACGGAGCGAACACGACCAACCAATTTTACTCTTCTATTCCATAACTTTCAAATATTTGGAGGTAATTTGTATGTTATTTCAAATAACGAGCTGCGAGAATCTCGCTGGAAAGGTTTACGAGTGCAAGGTGAAATGAGGAACATTGAAAGTTTCGTTTAATTACATTTTTACAAGTTTATCTGAGAATACATCAGAGAAAAGAAGCTAAACGATCATATCTCAAGAATCTTGAGAATCATGTTATACAAATTGATCAGTTGTACTATTTGAGTCGGTGCTATATTCTATTCGAGCACTATTTGGGTTGGTGTAAGTACCTATATGAGAGGAGACATAATGCACCTTTTAATTTAAAGATCGAATTGTCAGACTTATCCATTACATTACTTTTTTTTCTTTAATTCTATATTACAATCTTACATTAATTCAAACAGAAAAGTGCCGTGAAGCCCTATCGGGTTTGTATAGACACTACAACTGTAACTGCATTAGGGTGCTTATAGACATAATGCAAAATCAACGTAAACTAAGATTACCTCTCCTCTATAATTAATAAATATACTTGAGGTAAATTGTAATGCGTACGCAGCTAAGAATTATAAGAAATTATTTGCAATAAGTCAGCAGTTATAGGGGCATTATTGTCTTCAAACAACCTCTGATTACGGAGAAAGTTCAAATACAAATATATATTACCAATCAATTCTATTTGCCCCGATTCACATCTTTGTTTTCCAGATACTTCGAGAGTTTCGAGACAATATAAAACGACCAAGACCCAAATTGAGGTCAATTTGTATTAAAATTGTATCAAAGTGGGTAATTATGCTAAGTCACTGTTTAGTAGCTTTCTATTTTCTAAACCAACAAAAGCTATAAGTAGCTAGTTGCATATAATATAAATATATACCTGCTAGGTTTTCGTAGCATAATCACCAACCAAGAGCTGTCTCCATACGAATCAGGGGCACGAGACGACACATCAAAACGTTCGAATGCGAAGATGGAGCAGGAATTCTAAACTGAAAATCCCCCAAGATCTGCCTCTTCCTACCTTTTCACATCATTCTACTGAAGTCAGCTGTATTTCTTATATACTTACCTTTTACTGTCTCCATGTTTACGTCTAAATAAATATTAATTAATAAAAAACAACCAAGAAATGTTTGTGCTCACAGTGTTTTTAAAGTCCGCATAATGAAATGGTCTCATAACCAGCCTACCTAACTGCCTACATGCTAAATTTAAAACTATCTGCAACACCACTGCATTGCAATGACAGTTGCAATGGATTATAAGCTTTATTACCTGTGACGTGAGGTCCATAATGCAGTCGCACAAGGCTTCGGGAAGCGGCGTGAACTGGCCCTGGTACGCGGGCGTCACTATGCAGTCTTCGATGTCACCTGCAACGAAATAAGTTATATAAATAATTGAGTTTATTTGCCGTGACATAACCTGAAATTATCTTATTCTATTATTATTTTATTTTATTTTAGACAACAAAGTGGTCTACAGTTCTGTTGCCACATTAATGCGATTTCCGGTTTATTTAATAACTAGGTTTTAATATGAAGTAGGTAGGTAAAACCTCAAATCTTTTAAAATTCAATCAGAAGTTCAGAACTCATTTTGTTTAATATTTTTGGTAAATATTACTTTCAACTTGATATTAAAATAGACAGCGAAATATACATGACTTAAAGCATTACGTTCTCTTGTGCAACATACATACATATGATGATGTAGGTAATACTAAGGGACGAATGCACTATGCCCGACATAAAAGCGTTTATACTGGCTAGGCCAGGTGCATTATTGTTCAGCATAACCACATTGCGTGCTCGTACTCGTAAATGTATGTACGAGTTCTACATAGCCAAATAACAAACCGCTCTGTGTGGGGTTATAATCCAAACCGCAGGCGTGCATATTGGCTTGCTTCGGTGCAATATGTATTATACTTAGGTAATAATGAACTTAGCTGTAACCTAGTTCGTAAAGATTGTTATTTTATATTCTAACCCAGACGGCTATGCTAATACGTCTATTAAATTAATAGTATTTATAAATTAAAAAACACTATGAGGCAAACATGGTAACATGTTTTTGACTTCGACTGTACCTATTTTGAATAAGATAGCTGCATGTTGCTGGTTTATACATGTAAAAATGCAGCATTATAATTATAAATTGGGGCTCAAGTAGATATAAAAACAGAGCCTGATGTTATTTGGGAAGCCATTTTCGCCAAGAATCGATCCCTGATTATACATTCTGAAATGGCGAACATCCCTACCATGTTCTCTTACGTTTTCCTAGATCCCAGAATTCCCAGACAGTTATCCTCTCATATTTGCTCGGGATACGGGGTATCTTAATGGGCAAGTACCCGTGCTTAGTGCACGGTAATGAGGAAGTGCGGGAAATACTAGCGGACTAATGGTCTGGGGGATGAGTCCAGTGTTGGCCGATACGACATGTATTTAAAGTTAATAAAATCTGAGAGAACAATCTCCTATAAAATTACAATATTGAATCAAAAGGGAAAGAAAAAAAGTTGAGTTTTCGACCTCGTCCCTGACTGATGCTTAGAAGAATCTATTTTGAAGCTTCATTTTAAAACTATGCCTTACTTACATAATGCATTGGGCGGTACGATTTAAAAAGAGAATGGTACCAGTACCATGATAACTGTCATGGTGACTAGGAAACCATAGATTTTAGGATTTAATTGTAAGTGTTGTCCTGGTCTTTTAGTTCGTTTTCCGTTAGACCAAAGATATAATAAATTCAACATTATTGGCTGTCTTACGTTTTCATCTTCACTCTTAACTGCTAATTTGAAAAATCATTAATACTTATCACTCTTATCAGACATGGCGGGTAAAAAGCTAGTAGGCACGGTAATGACGGATAACGAATAACTACGAGAACCCGCTCACACGGTCGGTAAATTTTTAGCGCACGCCAATGTTTGTCGACATCCAGTGTTTGCTGTGTCTAGCAAATTGAGCGAACAAATAGTTGGTCTGCTATGCTTAATGAGCTTGCGTAGTTAATATTGATAATACATGGCATGCTTGAAAATGTTTCACGGTAAATATTTAGGAACATAGTACAGATTTAGTCAAATAATTTAGACGTGCGTTTTTCAGCCAAATCTAATGGGGTCGAATCCTGTATCTCAACAGTTATGTATTTGATTACCTATTTTATATAAGATTCTCACTGGAAACATCAAGAGGACTGGTCAATGTCAATACCAAAGTGGTCTAGTTTACCTTAGGGTGCCTCTGGTTTAGGAGGTTAAATAGTAGCCAAAATAATTTCATAAAACATAATTAAGTAATTAGTTAAGCAGATTCTGTGCTACTTAAGTTTAAGTAAATCTGGGAGAGTATTAAAATGAGGAGGCTATCTAGGTACTTATTGATAATTAAAAAAATTACGCTAGTTACGCAAAATAAGTGTGCTTTGTTGTCTAATTTTGCATTTACGGCAAGTCTAAGAGGAATACTGTTATATATTTAGGTGCCGTAGGTGGACGGTAATTAATTAATACACATCACTACACTTCCAAACACTTGAATATATTTTATTTCAATTAAACTATCGCTACTACATGTTATTAGCTAAACAGATATGACGGAAGAGAGTGAGTCAGAGAACGAACATTAACGAAGGCGCGAATATTTAAATCAAGAATACTGAATGTACTACAAATACTATTAAGCCCTTGCTACACGGTCGCCGACAAGCCTTCTAACCGTCTGACCTTGGTCTGTCCTTGGTCAGTTTTGGTCAAATTTTGTTGGAAACAACTGTCTACACGGTCCGTCCAGACCAAGGCCACGCGGTCTGAGGGGCTTGTCGGCGACCGTGTAGCAAGGGCTTTCTTCATAAGTAAGCACGAAACAAGCATATTCCTGTACCTTTTTAACAGTTGCATTAGTTTTGCTGTTAAACAAAAATTATTAAATTTTACGACAAGATACGAGGAAAATTAAGCTTTCACAAAATTATTAAATTAAATTTAGCAAATCGTTCCCTTGTACCTCCTCGAAGTGAGCCTAGTTGCATTATGTTCTCATAATGCCTAATGCTACAACAAAGAACGTAAGCTCACGACTGCCAGCGAAAGTCACACTTACCAGTGTATTGTCATTGCTTATCAAGCTAAGGTGGCTCGAACACTATGGTAGTGACTATGACATGAGATCCGTACCAACTACGCTTGTGAGCAATACACATTTCAGGCTGCACAATGTCAAGCTTAGCTGCTACCATGTTAAGCTTTTAGACGAACCTAATAATTCGTTTTGAAAGAAAACAGAAGGCTACAAAGACAAAAAGTTCTGATAATACTTAATTGTGTTTCTAGACTTGCGGCGAAGCATTACGTGCGTACATAGGGCTTGCAAATATTCGAAACTTTCAGATATTCGAATATTCGACTTTTTCTGACGACGTATTCGAATATTCGAATAATTATTCGAATATTATAAAAAATAAGAAAAGGAACGAGAAATCGGTTTATTATCGTTTTATTCAAAAGCTTTTATCACATATTGCTAAAACTAAGGATATTTGGCAGATTGACTAGATTTTATCATCCTACTATTTATAAGATGCCCACACTTATAAAAACAAGTAAAACGCCAAAATTAGACGTATTTAATATTTCTAGATAAAACTTATTATAAATGCGTCGTTACGTGAAATAATATAACTTTAACGATCCAAACACCTAGGTATGTAAGATATTTTTTTAGTAGGTAATTATTTTCCGATTTAAATTAACTTGTAATCACTCAGAGGCCTGTAAAAAGGCCTTTAATTTCATTGTATTTTGAATCTTTATTGACTTTATTTGTTTTGGCAAGTTATTATTCCTAATGGTCGGCTAATTATATAATATTGGAATATTTAAGGGAAAAAGTTAGTTGAGTACTGGGTGCACCTCACACCTCAGCTAAAGGTGCATGGGTAGATTACCAAGTTGGGCAGGTTTGGTATGATTACATTTGAGAATTGCGATAAGTGGCAAGGTTTAGACTTCAAAAATTCGCTTAACGTACGCTTGTACTGAATAAACAGAATGACCCTTTAACTTAAAACTTACGCACCGTAAAAATAACATACTTTTTGATTTCGTTTTCTTTTAAATTGAGTTAGGTTTCACTGTATTCACGAAGTCTATCGAGAGGAATATAGTAAAAATATTATTTCCTTCGTATTTGGGTACCTACCGTTCCTCATTCACTGTAAATACCCGTAAAACACACAGAAACTGTAACTACAGCGGATGACATAGATTTTTTTATAGTAATAAAAAATATTCGAATATTCGAAACCTGAGCGGCCGAATATTCGAATATCAAAACAGGTCGAATATTCGACAAATTCGAATATTCGAATTGCAAGCCCTATGCGTACATCAGTGGCGTAGCTAGAGGATATGGCGCCCGGGGCAGGCACCAAATTTGCGCCCCCCTCCCCCTCCGAAACGAAATGAACTAACAAAAGGGTTACTTTTTACTTATTAAAGTTTACTTTTGATTTAGACAAATAAGTGTTTTTTTAGTCCATCGGTGGCTAACAAGCTTCCGACTCACCTGATGGTAAGCGGTCACCGCATCCTATGGACGTCTACACTCCAGGGGCGTTACATACGCGTTGCCGACCCTTTTAAAACTTATACACTTCTTTTTTGGAGATATCCTTAGACTTGAAGATTCAATATCGCTTGTAAGTTTGGGATCGTAGACTAATCATAGCGCGCCTTTGGACTGATTTGAAGGGACCAAGGTGGCATCTAGGTGCTCCTGCCCAAAGGTGACAGCAGTACTCATTATATGGGATCTGTCCATGGTCGTACGCAGCATTTTTTAAGGGGTGGGACAGAAGTAGGGGAGGCTGGGGACGTTGTAACAGGGTACGGTTGAAACAGAGATTCTTAGCTTATGGTCAGAGACCAGGGTGGGACAACTGCCCCACCTTGCCCCACCGTGGGTACGCCTATGGATCTGTCTGCCCAGAGTAAAGTATCGCCTCCCTTTATTGAGCACACCGAGTTTTTTGGATACGAGCGCAGCCTACCCAGCAAGGTGGTTACGAAATTATTGGACGTCACTGATGGAGATGTCAACACCGAGGCTCCCAATACTTCCTGACATGGGAAGGGTTGTGCCTTGAAAAATGAGGTTTTCTTAGCGGTAAACGCGCAAAATTGAGCCTTGGTGGGATTGAATTGGACTAAATTCTCCCGATCCCACACCGAAACTATGGATAGAATGCTCTCAATAACTGACACAGGTTTTTCACGGCATTCTGTATCACAGAACGAGCGATGTTGGCACGGCATGTGTTATACAGGTTGGTCCAAACTTTGCGTCCAAAAATTTTTTTTAGATTTCTCACGCTGTGGGCTATCAGAATATGTATGTTAGCCGACTTTTCGTAGTTTTCGAATTATGATTTTTATTTTTATTACTTTTAACTTTTGTTGAGAAATTCCGGGGTAAAGCAATTATTATTTATTTAAAAAAAAACTATTGAACTTTTTTGAATATTTCTTTTTGTAACCTAATCCTTCACAAACGGCGCAGTTGCTAAAAAAAATCAGCATCCTCACTTGGCTGAGTTGGGAAAAAAGACAAACTTTTACGTTCAAGCATGTCAAGCTTAGATGTTGCCCTTACCTAAATGAATAAAAAATACAAGCGATTTCAAGTACTTTTGGTTATTTTAGAAACTCTAGCAGTTTCTAAAATAACCCTACGTTTTTTAAAAGGTCAAAAAAGTGATACTCAATAGTCATAATTTGTCAGAGTCGCCGGTTAAAGGAACTGAGGTGGAAAGCTTCCAAATTAGTAATTCATTACAAAAATCCTCTTTTGTTATTTCTACTATTATTTTATGGGCTCACTTCCCCATCGCTATTTCATGTTTTCAGTGCAAATACCAAGAACGCATAAAAGTAACGCAAAGCTCCCCGGAATTTCTTAACAAAAGTTAAAAGTTAAACTCGAAAACTACGAAAAATCGGGTAACATACATGGGGTATATTCTGATAACCAACGACGAGGATTCTAAAAAAATTTTACAGTACATATGGGGCGTAAAATAGCACTTTTCGTGCGTATGTCGAAACTTTAAAGTGCCATATGTACTGTAAAACGTTGTTCAATACACGTGCGAATAAGTAATTCGCAACTCCCTTCGGTCGTGTTTTAATTTATCGCCACTCGTTTCGAATTTCCTCTTTTTCGCACTTGTATCGAAAATAACTATTTTGGACGTCAAGGTTTGGACCACCGTCTATTATATAGAGGGTGGCTAAAAAATAACTGCATTTCCATCGCCAGGGAGGTTTTGCCATTATACTGAGCATTTTTTACTATGAGACCAACCCCTAAGTCGCGAAAAAAAAATTTGACTGTTTCCTACATTTTGGCTGGTCCATTTTCTATGGGAGGTCTTTTGCCCATTTTGGCGCCCCCCCTTGGACGGCGCCCGGGGCACGTGCCCCCCCCAGCCCTCCCTAGTTACGCCACTGGCGTACATTACAGACACTCATGATTTTTAGTAGGTAACTATAGGTAAATTAACAATATGCTCGCGGTACTTCTAGACTTATATACTGAAATAGCTGAGAGTTAGGCTCGCTTAAGTTCTCTATGCAATTGCAATAGCACCCCTGTACTGTAACCGTCATGGTTATTTTATAATAACACCATGCAATCACTTCTCATGGCGACAAAGCAACTTCCGTTACTATGAGATAATCCACCTCATTTCCTTATTTAATAACATTTTATCCAACTACGGCGAACTATTGAAAGTAATGGTTTTATCTCCATACGGGGTACGAGAACTTTCTCCAGTGCCCAATATGGATACTAATCATTAGTTTCTGTACTGTCAGTATGTAAGTTAACACTTTAAATAAATCTAGGTGTCTGGCCAAATGCCGTTTTTTCGCGATTAATTATCGCAATACAAAAAACATATGTCACTGCCGCAGTGATCAAATATTTTAATTAATTAAGCGGACCTACTTTTACTGAGCTGAGGAAAGGGCTGTATTAATTGGTCGATTAATATATTTTGAATTAAATTACCAAGCAGGTAAACAAATAAATTATCTGTCAAAGGGAGACTTTCACGAAAGTATAATATCAACAAACAAAACTGTTTAAACGGGATAATTTGCACCAACTGCATAAAGCAGTGGAACGTAGGTAGAGGTAGCTGCTTATGATATTGATAATGATAACAACATGTTATGACGTCACTTTTATTATTGGAGACATATTCACAACAATAGAAGCGCCATCGAAATCCAAAGTTTCACACACACCGGAGTTATACGCTTGGGTTCTTGTCAAATTCATTAACTACAATGTATTTTATCTAAACACTGTTGCGGTCGATTTCTTATTCTATAGTGTCTTTCTAAGTAATAAAATGACTTGAAAATGGAACAGGGCACTTGTCAAGTCAATGTGCTCCATCGGGCTAAAGATGCTGAGTTGGCACGTAAAAAACAAACAAGCCTAAAGCTCGTTAACAAAAGGCACTCGACGTGTGCTAACCTAAATTGAAACTTCGTTGGCGTGGACTGCGACCCAGAGAGAACAAACTAGCTTCGAACAAAGGTAAATGAAGAGGACATTAATTTTTTTCGGGACCACTAGTATCCGGCTCTTTTCCATACCGCTTTTGGCAATCATTTTCAACAACTACTCACGAAATTTATTGTTAAGACTTGATGCTTCGAGTACCTGAGCACCCTTGTATAAATATATGTAAAACTTAGTCAGTGTACCTAAAGTAATTTAGGTACAATGTTTTAACAAGTTTACTTCTTATTAAACGTATAAACGCAATAACCTACCTACGTGATCGCGAAGATTTTTGTATTTCCACTATTTCTTCCCATCCGTGTAAAGATTTCGAGACTTAAGTACCTTTCATTTTTACTTATTACCTATTGGGAGAGATTACATTTTACAATCAGTTGACCGAGAAATTATCATTTCGTTTTCGTAAAGTGAATAGGTGGCCCTCCCTAAACCAGTCTATAGCCCGAAGTAGAGGGTCAAGTGGGACTGGGACCTGGACTAACGTCGTAGATAGGAGGGTGTGTCTAATACAGATAGGGTTACCAGATACAAATTTAGAATTTCCTGATAAAATTCCTGATTTCCGAATATTTTTCCTGAGACATTCATATTTTTTTTCACGACGACGACGACGGAGGGGGGGGGGGGGGTCTAGTCGTTAGCGATGGTCATCCGATTGAGCCAAGCCGCGCGCGTCATGTATATGTATGGCTGTATGCTTGATTAAAGATTTGTTAATTAATAATTACGAAGTTATTGATAAGTTGAAAGGATCTCATTTTTTTTTACAATGTTTTTGATTAATTTAAGTAAATGAAAAGGTACTTTATAATTCTTTATAGTCTATCAATTCTATGTCTAGAAATTTCTAGACATTATATTCATATTCATGGATAACCTAGTAAAGCTTTGCTTACAAATAACATTCTGGATTTATTGCTGGATGATTGTTCTGATTGTAATAACAGGTTATGAATTTGATCTGGATTTGTTATGGATATGATTCTTCAACCAGAAACGTCACTCTTGACACTGACAAATCATATCCGTAACTATTCTAGATCAAATTCATAACCTGTTATTACAACCAGAATAAGCCTCCAGGAGTTAACAGTAATTGTTTGGCACTATTTCTGTTAAATCTATCATATATCCACAAAGAGCAGTAATTTAAATATACCTAAATGCTAATGGCATTGAGTGATGTCACCGCCTACTATTTCACATATAAATCGCCGTCGTGGATATTGTTTTGACAGTTCAAAAAAAGACGTTGATTTGACAGTTGATATCAGTCAATCAGTCAACATTGGTGGTTATTCAAATAATCTCGTCAGAATAACAGTATGCAAAGGTAACAGCCATGTCATCCACGCTCTCAGACAATACATTCGACAAGCGATAATGACCGCGAGACGTGGGTTTCGACCACCTTGCATAGCGCCTGCGCCCGCGCTGCGCTACGTGGGCGCGAGGAATGCAAGTGCAAATTAACGCCTAACGAGCCCTAAATTGCTCGCTAATGTTTGTCAAGCCATTATCGTGTGTTTGCGCCGATCTTCCACGTCTCTAACTTGGAAATTTAAAATTGGATATCGTGTTTATCTAATTCGATATGTTAAGCTGAGCAATTACGGTAATAAATAGACTGGTAGTCACTATAATTTTAAAATTACGTTGCATAAAGTCTATAGAATACAACACGGCTAGTAACCTAAGAAATAACAACTTAACAAGATCTCAGGTCTAATAGTTTGGAAAACACTGTGGCCGTAAAGGTTCTAAAAACATTGAATAATTTTACGGTTCTAAAAACAATTTAAAATTTTACGGCTAACTCATTAGGTGTTAAGATGGTAAGCGTAGGTCAAGGTGCTTAATTAAAATATACGGGCATGTACTCGTATTGTGACCTCGCTTAATGATCCTCTGTGAAGTGGCGCCGTCGTCTAATAAGTACAACAATGACGAGGAACGCCACTTTATAAGGAGATTGCCATTCTTAATGGTTGTCTTGTCTCTGAAATTAATTAAGAAAGTAGGTATCGATTAAGGAACGTAAGTCCTAAGTAATTCAAAGCTATCTCTTCTCAAATGCAAGTAGCTCTCGCAATCGAGTTTGACAGGTCTGCGGCTGAAATGGCAGAATGTGTCACAATGTGCTAATGGCATTGTGTCAATGTATTGCCGGCTAAATACCAACACGTATTATCTAGCTTTGTTTACAAAATCCTTGCAAAAGCATTACACGGTAGGGACTTAATCGTAAACTCTTATATTTAACTCTTTAGTTACGTCACCATCGTTAAGTAGGTGAGAAACGGCCGAGTGGTCTTCTGTTTAACAGAAGTTGTTCATTTTTTTCCACGCGATGGCGGCCTGAACTTTACAGATTTCCCATCATTCCTTTTATAACTTTAAAGAGAGTGCTTTAGCCAGTTAAAAACGTTGTTAAGGATAGCGTTGTCCTTTTATTGTGTATGTAGGATGTACTGATTACCACGCTCCATAAACTTTACGTTTCACAAGGCGTTTTACAAAATAAAAAGCGATTTTTATCTCCCATTCTCTGTAGCCGCTTTCAAGCGGTTGGAGTTTAAGGTGTATTTTAGCAGAATACAATGAGCAGCTAGATGGCTCTATGTAATGTTGTATACCTAATTTTGACATTAGGTACCTACTCTCTTGTAAATTGCTTGACATGTATAGTTACGAGGCATTCTTGTAAGAGACCCGTGGTAATCATAACTTAATACTTATGAAGTGTTTAGTTTACCAGTTATTTAGGTAGTAAACTTGTTAAAATTTAAGAACTAATCCACATTTGATTAATATTTACAGAAGATGCATTGTATTATCTTCTGTAAATCAAATGTGGATTAGTACATAGGTCAAAAAAATATCTATGCTACAGTGTTAATGATTTCTTTGATTGACATATCTACTTAAATAAAAGCATAACAACCTATCTACTTACAATAATTATTGTTAATCAAATTAACATTAATTTATATCATTAACTTGCAAAATCTCCAGGCCAAGGTTTCATTAATGATCGCTAAGAGTTATTGTTTATCAATAGCAATATTTCTTGACGAATGTGTAATTAGTATTTTGTATAGAATCGAATATTGATTTTCATTGAGTGAATACTGAATAGTATTGATGCCATTGGTTCGTAATAGACTAATTTGATATAATTATGATTCTGACCTTGATGATGATATCAAATGATATGAAACAGTTCACATTTCACTGTGGTAGTTAAGTAGGCTGAATTAGTACAGTGCAATTTTTCGAAATAATTATCAAAAAAACTAAAATTTTGTGCCTACGGTACTTATTGGGGCTTTTTGCAATCTTAACGTACGTAATGCGAATTACTCTTTTACCGTGATTTTGTAAATGCTCTCCTTCCAAATAAACAAATTTGTTTTGAATAAGTATTCACTGTATTAAATATGTACGAAAAAGTGCATCAATTATATGCATTACATTAGGTCTCGTTACGCAGTTCCTGTACACTAACCCACTTGTATAATAAAACAATAAAATTATATAACTTGCATAATTAAATAACATAATGCGCAGACATTAAGCGCATGTAACTGTTATAGTGGAATCTTGTTATTCGATTTTCTATCTAGTGCTGTTTAGGCCTCGTGTTTACGTGTGTTTGTAAAGGAGTGAGAAAATATTAGACAAATCTATTTCTTTGTCAAGTTTAACGGCATACATGAGCTTGTTTTTATTATTATTATAAAGTTGGGGTGTTGTCGGCTTTAGAGTGCCACGTCGACCAAGCAGTGATCTATTGTGACGGCCCTTTAAAGTTCACTACTAATGCCCGTTGAATTCAGGATATTCCAGATTCATTGGGCCGTAATGTCTTGAATGAGCTTGTTAGGCATGTCTTCATTTTTATGATAGGTACTCAGTATTGTAAACGCAGCGGTTTTACCCTTATTCAACATCACTTGATAGTATTGCCAGGCGTGTCTCACTCCGCGATTTCGTCGCTTTGCTACAAGTAGCTAAAAGTACATCCGTTCGGCCCCAATTTTGGGGAAAGCCATAAGCCGCACGTGGCGCTGTCGCCACCTAGCAGCCATATCTGTGCTGATCGTAACAGACGCGTTTTGTTAGAGAGTGAGTCTTCTGTACTTAGGGTAATTCCGGGGTAGATGGCCATAAGGGGGAGATTGCCCATCCAAATATTTCATGGTTCTGATGGCTAGATGTCGCTAGTTCTTGTTTAGTACGCTTCACGTCATGCTTGGGAGCAAAGATATGGCCAAATTTTTGGAGGAAAACCTTGCAAAAGCACGTAAAATCGTTGTTGATTGTTTTGACTAGTGCAAATATTTCTTAGAGGGTTCATATTTTACATGGTGGTGATGCTAGTGTCTTATTCTAATGGTGTTATTTGCGTTTAGTGCAAAGTATACGGTTGTAGTATTATTCTAACCTAAATAAAAATTAAGCTCGAGTCTCAACTTATTTTGATTTTAGGCGTGGTCTTCTCTCCCGGACGAAAAGGAGAGATGACCAGTTTAAGTTGGGGTATTATGGCCATATGGCCGTGAAGGCACACAGTGATGAAGATGTATCTATCACGAATTAGGTATTCCAAAGGTTATCAGATATCAGTGACAACGTCCCCCTATGCATGATAGCGATTAAAAAAGGAAAATGGAGTTCATTTAGAAAGATAACTATTGCAGGTGTGGGAAAAAATATCACGTGCCTCTTTTCCTCCATAATTGCGTCGAGTGCGCTGTTTGCTGGTATTAGGTGGCCTAAACGGGGTCTTGAGAAGAAAAGGTACTTGGGGAATACAAATGAAAAATAAATTATACTCAAATGAAGAATTATGTTATGGCCATCTCTCCTGTAATGGTATGATCATCACCCCCCGGATACCTCGGGAGAGATGGCCAATTGTAAAATTTTTTGAAACGTTTTTTCAAGTTGTTAGCAATAGAAATATATTTTTTTTTCTTTCATTTTCGAAAGTCAATTAATCAAAGTTTATGAAAAAGTAAATATTTCTTACGTGTAAACTTATTTTTTTATAGAATCCTAAAAAAACTATGGCCAACTACCCCGGAATTACCCTAGTACTATTATTTATTCTGTGGTATTGCGTACCTAATAGTCACAAGTTGAGAATCAAATTAATGTTATTCATCTAATCTCATAGGCAGATGGTAAAACATTACAGGTAATCGTAGTTGGAGCATGTGGGTGATGATCATTTGTTTACAAGCGTGTGAATTTGACATTGCTTGGGCGTTTATCGTATTCATCAATTTCATGAATGTAATGTGATCGTCAAGGTAATTTAAACTGAGTATTTATTCAATGCTAAGTAAAATACAACGATAAGTTAAATACATAGTGAATCGCATTTTAGATAAGTACCCACATAAATGGGTAAGTATATGGCACCTATTTATTTTCGTAGACCCATTATCGTTCTAGGCAGTTTAGGTTATTTACTAAAATAAAGCGTAAAGGAAATATGTATTTTCATACCTTTAATGCAGTACAGCAACTTTATAGCTGTAAAATGTTCATAAATATCGTTTAAAGTCAGCTAAGTTGCACGCGAGGCTTGAGAATTAAACCGATTAGCATTCGGAATAGGGTTGCCAGATGGCCGGGATTTGGCGGGATTCTTCCGATTTTTAGCATGTGTTCCCGATTCCCGACAAAGTGGAAATTGTCCCGAAAAACAGCTTCACGTTATAAAACAATAATTTCAAGTTCCTAACTGTCGTCGAGCGAGCAAGCGACCCGAGTCGAGCCCGTCAGCGCGACATGGCGAGATTGGGCAGAGCAGCTGACGTAGTGCCAAGTATCTAAAATATCGTTGTTATTAACCTGTCGAATCCAATACAAATACAATACAATTACTTTAATTTTAATGATTCTTTTTTCCCGACTTAAGTCCCAAAATCCCAAAAAATATATATTTTTTCCCAATAATAGCGCCTTTCGATCTGGCAACCCTAATTCGGAACCGAGCGAAGTAAAGTAGGCACCAAACTAGAAAGAAAGTAGAAACTATTTTGCATTATTTCTTGATGGGAATGAACATACTCGTAATTAAATAACGTATGCACATCATTCAACAAGAACACAAAATTATTTAATTCCTTGTCTTGAGCTTAACACTTGTGCAGTCAGCATTAAAAGTAGCAGATCAGACTACGCGTCAAAAGTACTATAAATTGACTAATAGCATAGCTTAACAAAAAAAAAGTAGGTACATACTATACATATATACCTATATCAATGTATAGAACAATTAAATAGATGGAGACAGACTCTAGAACGCGAACTGCAGAGATTTATCTCTATTTGGAAAAGTATTTCACGGTGGCTGATAATTTCGTTGCGTAATTTCATCCGCTACTTATTAATTCATTCTGACTGTACAGAGTTCTTAAAAATCCTAACTATCCCAAGTACTGGTTATTTACACAGTTAACAACACAGTAAACAACAAAACAGTTAAACTGTTTTTGATTTAGACTTTATTTAAATGTCAATGTCATCCAAACGGTTCCAGTCAATATCGTGCATCAGTAAATCGAGAGCAATGGCGATGGTTATCAATTTCATTTTGACAACGGTTAAGGTGAAAAATCGTTTTTTAAATTATTTGTACCAAAAAGCGGCACCTACAATTAAATTGAACATTTAAGTGGTACAAATGAAATCTATTACGACTCTATGGTCACGTACTGGGTGTTTTAATAAAAAAAAGCTTTCTTGTCACCCCGCTGGCTATAGATAATCAAGAGAACAGAATTACACTTTGGTTTACTTTCAGAATGGGGTCAAATATTGTTAAAAGTTTGTATTATTTACGTTTAAAAAGGTTACAAGTATTGTTTTTGTCAATGGTTTTTCGTATGCATATTTCTTTATTCGCCTACTTCCTTTAGAGTCGTTACTAGGATTGTAAGAACACCGTTACAAACTTATTGATGTTGTTAAACTTATGTACACACAAGTGCAAAACGTACGAAACTCGCAACGTGTGCCGATAAATTACAACACGACCGAAGGGGGATAAATTCTACACGAGTTGCAAATTACCTCGCACGTGTATTAGACACGTAAAGTGCTAATTACCGCACTAGTGAGGTTTGTAGCATCTACTGTAAGAGATAATAAGGATACAACAATGTGGGCGATGTCACAGTCAATATTTTTGATTATTTGATTAAAAATTTACTGTGACATCATTCATGTCAACTTTGCAGTAGTAAAGCTGCAACACAGCAACGCTGTTGTGCTGTAGTTGTTCTCCGTATGTAATCTTTATTGTTAATTTAAGCTTCCTTGGCGTCTAATATTACTAATAATTCTAGATTGGAAAGACCAGAAAATTCAAAAACATGAGTTTTTGGGACGTAAGTGTAAAAGCACTCTGCGTGTCTTTACTTTCAGATTATCAGAAAGAGATCACTTTAAATATGTAGATAAAACTGCCTTTCGTCAAATACAATTATTTTTATTATTACATAATTTTACACAAGCATTAGAGGGTATCAGTATTGTATTGCATTTCTCTGTATAGCTAATAATTAGGAGTTTTATGCCTTAGGTTGAGAATGAGCAATAGACGAGACAATAGAGGAATCTCTCCGGCTTTCCCAACTGCAGCTGTTATTATGAAAGAAAGTAAGGAACACGCAATCATAACTTATAATTAAAAGCCAACCTTCACTGAAGTAGCATGTCTATTATAAGTACAACATAGACCCGTTTAATCTAAATAAGCTCACAGAAAAAGAAGAAGCCCTCGACTCCTTTTTAAACTATACTAAGTAAATACATAATAGACAATCTAAAATCATTCAATAAATAACTATTATTAGCCCCTAGATAGTAAAAACGTATGAATATAACACCTCAAACAAATACATACCAAATATAACTCAAAGGCAATCGGCCGCTCGTACTCCTAGCGAGGACCAATTGACCCTCACCTAATATCAGTATGATAAAAAAAAGCATGTCTATTATACATCTCCAATAAAATGGATACTATATTTTATTTTAAGGATATTACTTATTTACCAAGCAAGAGCGAAGATCTCTGTTACAGCTTGGGAAAAAATGATATTGTCCAGGTCGCATTTCTCAACCGTGAAATTTTGTAAGACTGGTTAATAGAACTGTTTTTATTTTTTATCAATTCAGTTTTTAGATGTTTCCTCATTTTGCTCATCTGGTCTATAGCTCACACAGGTAGGTCTACTAGTAGGTAATATTTGTAGTTATATTTAAGTTTTACTTTAGCACATATAAATAGTTACATTGAACGAAAAACTGTTGCATCACAGGATAATTTTTACAAGGTTTCCCGTATTAAAAATGTCGCGTCACGATACTGAGTATACCGTATTCTAATAATCTTTCTCACTTTTATCATGAACAGGCGTTTATGGATCTATTAACTTGTAATTAATTTAGCTTTCTTTAGGTAAAAACAAACTTATAATTTAAAAATGTCTCACACATACATTTTACTTATTAGTTTCTTAGAAATCATAATTGTAGTTGTTACTCCCAGACATTAAAGGCTTATAAGCAACATTAATTACAATTGAGTTACAGCTCCGTGCGCACAACCTTAAGTTTATGTCAACAGAAACCATAATTAGGCACGAATAAAGCACAAAAATTACCCTCATCCTGCAATCACAAATAATCACAAAGCAAATGTGGTAATTAGGAGTCGTTATGTTGTTTATATTAATTGTTCAGTTATAAGACAATGCTACCCTTAGGAATGATATAACAAATTACCACTAGAAATAAAATCAATAGAAAAAATTAAATTATACGTATCTCTAAAAAAATTGATGACATTTCTCGAAATAAACAGAAAACTGTGTTACATACCAGTATTTGGACGTATTATCTGTTCTATGTAAAATGTTATATTAACCAGTACGGATATGATGGTCGTTCTTGTCTACGTGAGCGCGTGATAAAATGTATCCGTCACTTTCAATCGCGCGGTGTTAAAAAGTGACGGATATTTCGTCACGTGGATAAAGCCATCTATAATAGGCCTGCACAAGTGATAGACTCATAATTTCATGAAAAGATCACAAGCGGATTCTGCCAAAGGTCACAAATGTCACTATGATGATGTAAGATCTTTTTAGCAATATTTAAGTCTGTTTCAATACCCACCCACAAGTTAACTTTTACTAGAAAGTTATCTCAAATTGGACCTTTTATATCCTTAAGCTGTTTACCCTGTTAAGGCACTTTATACTCGTACGGTACCTATAATCGGATAGTTAACGAACTGTAGATCTTAAATGAATTAATTAAAAGCCATATTCGAGCGAATAGTCGGTTACATTGGTTCTTACGCGGTATACAGCCTAGAGAAATTGATTCAATAACTAAGCTCATTAGACAGATGGTGAGATGAGCAGTTTATTGCGCAGCGTGGGTTGTATTGTTTACGATATAAAAGTGAGTGAAATGTCAGTAGTTCCGTAACAAGTGGAAGTTCCCCGCCTACCTTGTAAAAGAGGAATTTGATGCGAGCATTCCAATTAGTAGGCACTGCATTTGCAATCATTATCATTCTATTATTCCTTCCGATTATTTTCTCAGGTAATTTCTTCCACTTTTATTTTACTTTAATTAATATGTACCGTTCAAAACATAGGAATCACGGGATTAGATTACTTTCAGACTAGTTGCACGGTAATTTTTTTTTATACGATCACGAAGATCACGGTAAAAAATGGCAACGGCATCTTCAAAGACACAGCAGGTATAACATAAGACTTTTGTTTACTTTACGTTTATAAGTTTTTCAACCAAATCGGTCCAGTAGTTTCGGAGCAAATATTTAATTGACTAAGACAGACGGGCAGAAATGCGAGTGATCCTATAAGGGTTTCAGTTTTTCCTTTTGAGGCACGGAATACTATCATCCTTCTTAATGTTTAAAATTACCATGATCACGATAATATACTTATATCATAACCATTTGCAAAAGAGAAATGCATTACGCAAAGATGACACCCAATTGGGTCCTTGATCGGTGACCTTTGAGCTAGCGCAATTTGAATGCGATCTACAATCTGCGCGGGAGATCGCAGCGTGACGCGGCGAGCTACGCCATGTTACTGAAAATGTCGCATTTGTCAACAAATTACAATGTCCTTAAGCTCTTTTGGTTTTGAGACGTCGGAGCTTCGTGATGTGCTGCCGTGACCTGGGAAAGGGCTTTGAAAAAAGATACTATGTAGTTGGAAAGGTATGCGTGAAAAGAAAATAAATTTAAGTAAATTGTGAAGACCAGGGAATCAGGGCAGTTTTAGTTAATGGATAAAGAGCGATTTAAAAAAAACTATAACGCATTTCCTATGCAAAGCATTTATATAGAGTATGCACTTACATTGTTGAAGAGATGAACCATGGAGTATAGATATATTTGTAACATAATTATGCTCCGTATATGAATAACTGTGTTGTTTAAAATCTATGATATTTACGAGTACTTACACGCTTAGGATAGCCACTAAGCCTTTTAAGTAATATTTTTATTTGTAACATAATTATGCTCCGTATATGAATAACTGTGTTGTTTAAAATCTATGATATTTACGAGTACTTACACGCTTAGGATAGCCACTAAGCCTTTTAAGTAATATTTTTATAATACATATATGCTTATAGTTGCTTATCTAGGTATGTATTTATTAGTGAATCTCGAAACGAGAATGGCTCTACCGATTGAATACCTAAAAATAAAGATAATTTTAAGTAAAGGGTGCTGTTGTTTCGCCATCAAATTGTAAAGCAGTTTGGCGAAACTATTTGATTGTAATAATGTTATAACGTATAATCCTTTGTGTAATAAATAAAAACATATTATAAATCATGAAAACGAAAAATCCATAAAGTTTTCATTCTATCCATTTAAGGCTGCTAACAAAGCATAATAAACACAAAAACACACATCTTAGATTTACTTTCTTCGATAGCAAGGTTAGTGGGCTTAGCTGACATATAGCGGGCCAGCAACTACTAGCTGGTACTTCTTATGTATCTGAACTTTAAGTTTTATATATAAACAGCGACAATCTTGACTGTTGTCTATCGGTGGACCTTATACATTTTGTAATTAGGTTTACGAACTGTCAGTTAACAGTGAGGGCGATGGTACCTATGGATCCAAGTTGTTAACATAACAGAAATCAATAAAAGAAGATCTTGACACTGCTGCAAAGTGCACTGAAATGACAGATGTTAATGTAAGTAAATACTAAGCTACAATGAACGCTTAATAAATAAATAAATATTATAGGACTTTCTTACACAAATTGACTAAGTCCCACAGTAAGCTCAAGAAGGCTTGTGTTGTGGGTACTCAGACAACGATATATATAATATACAAATACTTAAATACATAGAAAACAACCATGACTCAGGAACAGATATCTGTGCTCATCACACAAATAAATGCCCTTACTGGGCATTTATTTGTGTGATGAGCACAGATATTTCGAGCCCAGGACCGCGGCTTCACAGGCAGGGTCACTAACCACTAGGCCAGACCGGTCGTCAATAATATGAGTAAACATCAAAGCCTCGTGTGTGAATATGGCAGCTGTTCATTAGAGTTCAGGATTAGAAACCACTCTGTGAGAACCGGAGCGGCGCTTATCCACCATTGTCAGTGCGTTATCTTCTCTCCTCTGCATAAGACTTCCCATTTTTTATCAGCCTCTTACTTTCTATGGACCACTATCATCGAAAATTAAACTAGTTAAAAAAAAGTGCATTGTTCATGGGATACTGGAAGTAAATTCGATCCATTTGTATAACCTGTGAAATGGCGAACGTATGGTGTTTTGTGAAATGTGACAATGTGGCAGTAGAACTGTTATTTTATGAGTCATTAAAAGTTAGGAATTTATTGATATTGAAGAGGGAAAGAAGAATTACCTATGTTCCACCTCTGTCCAAAATTGTTACGTAAAATAATTAAATATATTTTCGGCAGTTTATCTTAGGTATACAAAAGAAACTTTATCACAAATAGCGAAAACGAAAATTGTCTTCTTAAACCGAAACATACAATCCTTAGAACCAAAAGGATATTGCGACCAAGAGCACAGAGTTCAAAGCAATTGCAATAAATCCGTTACTGCAGGATCTTGCTTCGAAATAAACCAGAACTCGAAGGGACGCACTAATTAACCAATTTACTGCGGAAGCCGCTGCCCGCCAATTAAGCATGGGAACTAGGTATCGGGGTAATTGAATCCATTGCCAAGGTAATCAAAATCGGCTGTTACACCATTGTGGTGAAAACGGTACACTCTGAATACCTATTGTCCTAAACAAAGGAATGACAGGTCTTGCTCCGCTGCTTGTCTTAATATTCTCAATGGATATCAAACGCGCTCTAGTAAAGGCTGGTTGTACTTTCAATTTTTCTGCAACTTTTTTTCCGTTCCTGTTGCTATTGTTGATTCAATTGCCATGTACCTATTAAGTTAATTATAAATACTCTGAAGTAAAGTCTTTTAGAATGAACCCACTACTCGATGAAATTGTATCATATCAAGTTACTCCATAGATCTCCTTAGGGCCTTTTTATAAAGATTTAAATAAAGCTTGAATGTTAAACTGTTCCAGATGAACTGCCAATCCAGGATCTAACTTTCAAACTTGCGAAACTAAAACTATTATAGGTACACTTCAAACGTCATTCAGTCAGATAATTGGTGAAAATGATAACACTCGAAAACTAGCGACAGTTTTCACGATATTAATTAATTTCATGTGTTTAAAAGCTGAAAAAATAATAAACTGTGATGAGAGCTTACAAAAGTCATCTCACAATTAGTCCATTGCAATAGAATATCTTCCCAGAGATAATCCGAGAAGATAGAAAATTAGATACAATTGTTTCTTTTTAATAGCCACGTATGAAGACACAAGAGCCCGGGTCAACGATTCCACAGCTAACGGTGTTCCGCGAAACCCGTCCGAACGTTAATACACACAACAGCCGATGACAGACCTCGATAATATTAATATCATTCTTTATGACATACATTTCGAGGGAAGCTGACATTCCGTGGCAGATAAGAAATGTCTCCGTTGCGATTTGCATCGGGGACCGCTAGAAAGCTTGTGTAGCTTAGTAGCCGAGACACGTCTGACGCTCATTGACAACCTTGACTGCAACCTTGTTAGAGGTTACTTACGAATGTTATAATAGTTATCATTAATGAGGTAATTTAGGTAGTAAAAACCACTAACCGCTACAATTTTTTTTCGACTTTTTGACTAAGTATCTTATATTACCATACCATATTGGTCGTTATTGTCTTTATCCTGCAAGTAGACAAGGCGCATGTCATGGTTAACATGACATAATTGGGCATTATAGTAGGTACTTAAGTTTTTGATTGGCAGAAGGCCCATTCGTAAAGTATCTTGCCATTGTACCTCATCTTTACAGAGACATATACACGTCAACAGTCCGTAATAGTGCATCGCGCATAGTCCGCTTTTGCTTTCATTCAAACAGCTTCTCAAATTTCACATTCACTTTCGTCAATATCGATCACGAGCTAGCGATACTATCAAGATCATTTAGACGGTTGCTCGTCAAATATTGGACCGCGTTATCTCTTCTCAATTAAGTAGTTCTCTTGTTTTTATTGTGCAGCTAATAGAGTTGAAATTAAATTGGGATTTGTTTTACAAAACGCATGGAAATGTTTGTATGCACACGCGCTCAGCATGTCACAATACTGTCGTCGCCGTGACAATCGTTGACTAGTGAAAATCTACGGGAACATGTTTTCTTGATTTGCATCCAGCTTATTTAAATACTTACTAGCTTGAACAGGAAAAGGCTACCTGATATAGGGAAAGTTACGAGTGACGTTTCAATACGTGATATTATTGCAAGTTGAACGTTTCGAATTATGCTTTGTTGCTTTCAGTTATATTATATCTCATTGTGACCAAAAGCAGCATACACTTGAGTTAAATAACTTCTTATAAAAAGGGACTATTAAGTATCGCTTATATTTTAGCTAGTGCTACACGGCGCTTTTTAAGAGAACAGTGGACGACCGCTTTTCCAATCTCGAGCCCTCTTCATAAAAAACGTAATATAGACGCACAGGCGCAAAAAATAAATTAATTTGGCATTTTGCGCTTCTATACAATAACTATCGATTACACTCCCTGCAATTTTGTCTCGATTTACAGGAACAAGTGGGTACAACGTTTCTAATTGCATAAATCTAATGAAACTATTGCCATATTTGATTTACGTAGGTGCAAAGCTCAAATGCGATGTTTAATTTTCCCACAATTATCAGATTCTTCGCCGGTATCATAAGTAGTAATGTACAATTACAGCTTTCTCGCTAGTTCGCTTTCGATGGCCGGGGTCATGTGTGCGCGTCGTGACGATCCGCGTTAGCCCTAAAGGGTTTGTCGCGCAACGCAAACGACCAATATCAGGTAGTTACACGTATTGTGATACCATCTCCGAAAAAGAAAATGTACCGTCGCGTGGGTCTGCTTGGATCTTCTTGGACTATTTGGAACTATGAGAATTATAAACATTTACTTCGAAATGTGAATACTATCGCAAAAGAACAAACTGCGCGTAGTATTTATTTTTCGATTCGAATATCTGCGTTGATTAGGTAAGAGAATTCGACCACAGGCGATCTCTATGTTGCACTTGTTTCCTTACGATTATTGAGTAAATTTCATCGATTGTCTTGAAATACCGTGTTTCTATTCGGAGTTCTGGCGTGACATCGCAGCAGAAAAGTTCGCGTGGCTTTGTAAATGCAATGTTCCCGTAACTGTTGTAATTTTCTTATTCTTACAATTCTTTTACGCTCGGTTCTGTGTAACAGACTGACTTTATTAAAAAGTTAATTCTACAGTAATTGAAATTCAAATAATGCAAAGAATGCAAAACGGGACCGCCCGTGTGATGGTCTCCTTAAGGCTGGTTATTGTTTACAGTAATAAGGAATTCAGGCTAAACGTCTGTGATCGGGCCAGTTCGGAACGAGGCCATGTGTAGGCGGTTCGCGATTTTATACTTTGTGATTCGCTAAGTGCACATAATTAAAAGTGGTTTTGAAGTTAAGCTTAAGCTTGACCTTGATTTTAACCGGCAAGTAATAAAAATTAAGAAACTGTAAAAGAATTTAATAGTTACTGATTCCGATAATGTAGGTCTCAGCAATATCATTGTGCAATTTACGTGAAGCCGTTACTGTAAATTGGTAAATATTTCTTCTATAACCGTCGCATACTTCAGATTTCAGATGGCTTTCAAGCAATCAAGTGACAATGTCTAACGGGAACCATTTTTTTGATTACTGGCTTTAATTACCAATTATGTTTTCTTACTGCTGCTTGGACAGTTCGTACTTGCATGGATTGTAGGAATGTTTTGGTACAGCGTTCGATGAAGTCCATGAACCTTCAGTGTCCATCATTAAGCCAGCTTGATGGCACCCTGACATCATTTGGATCTATTGGGTTGGTTAAATCAGCGATTAAACATATGCATAAGTCAAAAAGTTTCTTGCCATTTCAACATACCTACATAAATACATACATGTAACTATAAGTAATTTTAACGCTTCGCATCTGTGTGTTTGTTCTGAAATAATATCAGGCGAGGCATGTCCGGAGCATGATGATTTGTGATATGTCTAAATTTAATTTTCATCTTTCTAATACCTCGCTTAGGTAACGTAAAAGGCCCGGCCCTTAACTAGTACCTGTAATCCGATGACCTTTTGTTTATTTGTGAAGCGAGAGAGTAATCGTAAACACTCTTTGTGCTCACACAATGTTCCAGTGTATCAAAGAGACTCTCTCTTAACCACATTGGGTAACAGTCTCGTCATATCGTGTAATTCCATTCATACTAAACTAAATGAACTGCTTAATTGAACACCACATCAGGTCCTTATCGGGACCGTTTCAATCATCTATCACGCTAATACGCCGCGACTAGACAAAAGCGTCGTCTAATTTGCTTGTCAGTGCAAAATAATCAAAATGATCTGCGTTGCACTATCGTATAACGCTCAAACTAACTTCAACCTTATTTCTCAAAACTTAAGACACAATTGAAGCTGAAAAGTACAAGGCTGAATTAAACGCGGCTCGTTTGTGATTTCCGAAACGGTTTTTCAAATTGGCAGCAATCAAAATTGGGCTTTGATGATCATTAAGATAAGCTCTATTTCAGGTTGTGCTACGTTTAGCTGCTTCCTAGTCTATGAGAGACAATTTGATGGTGTATGGCAGTCGCCCGAGGTGCAACTCATTAAGAATACCTACTTTCGCTCTCAGACGTGCGATACCCGTTCTTTTATCAGCATCGAGATTGCAACTGGCTCAATGTAAACAAGTTCACACGGTGTCTGCTCGATCAGCTGTAATTTCCTGCGCGCAAATTAATATTTCGAAATGTGTATAGAACTAGAAACAGCTTTAAGTTAGCATGACTGAATAAAGTTTGCCTCGTTTTGTTCTATTTCTATTTATTCATGAAAATGCGAGTTCAATAATCTCATTTTGATTCGGATTGTTAATTTAGCCCGGACTAATCACTTAGACACACGTCATATAAATTCAAATAATAGTCGATCGGGCCGCGGATCAAAGGAACTGTTGTTCGGCGCAGGAGTCACGATCCGATGCTATCTTTGGTACAAGAAAATTGACGTGCGATCTTCTACCGTTGCGGATTGCTATCGTTTGAAGTGTTTCCTTTTACCAGAAATTAACTTTATTGTTTATTTAATAGAGATCCAATTCGCTCAGCTTTTTTCTTTTGTTCTGCTTTCTGTCATATATTCAAATATGATTGATGACCTGCTTACTTAAATAATATCATTGCTAATGATTGTTATTACAGTAAGACATCATCATTATTATTTATTAACCATACGTGTAAAGTGTGTAACGTGCATGCTTCTAGCTTTAATAGCATCCTATAGATATAGATAAGAATCGTGTTATGACCCGCGGTAAACGCATTGCATCGAACATTACCTAACACGAAACTTTTCTCTTTCATTCTGTCATAAACCTAGATTTTCCATATTTAAATATCGATCATTAATTACAACGTACCATAAAATATTAATTAATAACGTCCAATTACGTTTAGATCTAAATACTTTCGACAGAGGCAACCGATTTTCGCTTTTAACATTTCTTTAAACGATCCCATCGGTACTTTAGGAAAGTACATTTGTTCAAAGGGAGCAATCATTTGACCATTTATTTGGTCAACCTTTCACACTAAGCGGTGTTGGATCACGCTCTGACCCGAACCATGATAAATCTATAATAAATCAATGTGCCATTATTCGGTGCGAACTTTCTCTGATCTGTTCCGATTTTCCTAAAATCGTTTCCTTTTATAGGCGGGTGAAAGGTAGTTTGTTTTACAGCGCTGTGTCGTTCCACCTATGACCTTTATGGCGCAAGTTACGACAAATAAACATTGGGCCCGATTCAGATTTTGAAGTAGACATCTATTAGATATCTATTAGACATCACCAAGATACGACAACGATATTTTTAAGATCTAGCCTGTCAAATTTGACATTTCCGCGATGCTGGAGATACTCGTGAACGATTTCCACAATGTCTAAAACGTCTCGTTATGTATTTTTCGATGTCAATACGATTTTGAAACGATCTTAATACGATAATTTAACGTAAAAGTGACATTGGTTGCCCGAATTGAGCTGCAAAAGATATCTAGTTGAAATCTAAACTACCAGGTATTTAGTACATATCGTATCGTTCTCTTCTCTAGAACGGATTTTGTTTTCCGAATACCGCGGATTATTTATTACTAGGTCTTACCCGCGACTTTGTCGACGATGCAAAACGAAATTGCCTCGTTCGTTGAAATATTGTCATGTTAATGTTATCGAAATTAATCTTTCTTATACGCGTGCATTATAAAATGTACTTAGTAAATAAATAAATAAATAATTGCACTTGACGCATGCTTTATTCAATTTGTACGTCATTGATATATACTTGTTACAACATGTACAATAAACACTTGAGTAAAGTCAGTACGCAATAAATATAAGAACCACTAGGAATTTGATGCAAGCAAAAGGTCAACAACGATTCTACCTCGGCTGAATTTAAACTGCAGTCGTCTTTCAACTGAGGCCATAAACGTCGACATTATGCCACTTATAATAATATGCAAACCCGACATATGGCGTTACTTTCTATTGTTATTAATCGCTATAGTTAAGGAGTGATCCGTCTTCATTTGTCTCACAGCTGATGTCACTCGCGTTTGATATGTTATGGAGATGTTGGCCATTACGCTGTCACTTTTAGTTTTGTCTTCGGTGTTAGGTCAACGAACATGGTGGGTATATAATTTTGCTAAGGTTAGGCGCCCTTCTCCATTCTATTGCGATGTATTTTAGCCAGATTAAGAATTTTGATATATTGGTTTAAACACTATCGACAAGATATTCAAATAATGGAAATACTACATAAAAATTAGAAATAGGTAATATTGGTAGCCCCTTCTATATATTGAATAATTTCCTCTGTATTACGATTTCCCACCTTAATATTATTCATTTACATATGATTCCAAACATTCTGGTGTAATAAGTCACTAGTAAAAACCTATTGAACTCTCCGAGTATGACATTTACACAATATTTAACTACAAATTCATGAATAGGTAGGTATTTAAATTTTGTAACGATTCTCCAAGTACTCTCTGCGTACGTTAAACGATTCTTAAGAGTATTTGTACGCCGCTGAAGAGATTTCGGGTGAGGCGTGAAGGCCTTGCACATGGGCAGGTATTTTGTAACGTGACGGTATGTGTCCTGCCTGCGTAGCTATAACCAGTATGGAATTTAACATGCCTCTTTAAAATTATGTAGTAAAGTTAAGTAGGTAATTATTCATTCATTTGTATAGGATACACATGTACAACATAAGTATTTATTAAGCGTCTGTGGCCTAAGCGACTTTCAAACCGAAGGCCACGGGTTCGAATTCAAGCACGACATAGCATTTGATAATTTATCAATCATTTTTTGTTTTGGTAGGTAAAGGAAAACTTCGCTAAGAAATAGAATTAACCTCAATAAGACCAAAGCGGAGGACCCGCGCGAAATCGCCTTTTCATACAAAGGTTTTCCTCATTTTCCTCTCTGGATATTACAATAGATTATATCAACCACAGGTTTTAAGGAATTTTATAAATACCTATAGGTAGTAGTTAAACAAAGATTATATAGTAGGTCCATATTGTCCATATAACGACCGTTTTGTAACGAGCAATTTACTAGATGATTAATTGAGCAAACAAAACAAATCACCAATCGATGCATCTTCAACGAGACAATCACTTTCGGCTACTATTGTGATCAAATTTCTCCCTTTACTAGCCCCCGTTCGGATATATAGAGACGTATGTCACGTATGAGAACTAAGCTTTCGATAACAGATTTAACTTTTTAACATGGGACAAGTTTACATGCGATTTCCGCAGTGCGATTTACGCAACGATTGGCCTTTTAGAAACTGTTTCCATAAGGTTTGATTAATGTGTCCGGAGTAAAGACGGACGTGGTGCTCTGTACGATGCATTGATTTAATGGCAACGTTGACGGCTTCATGACAAAGTAATTTATATAGAAAATCCATAAATCATACAATACATATGCAATGCATGCCGATATATACATACGTAGAGATAGAGGAATCAGGAAAACATCTCTCATAAGGTACATAATATATTAAAAGTTCGACAGTGACAGTTGCGTGCGGCGGCGCGTAAACGATTTGCATGTTGGCTACGCGCCCTGTGATGTTACTGCTAGTGCAAAATTATTTTAAATCGGATAATGGTGAAATAGGTCAAACGTAACTTGTGCGGTTTCATACGACTGAGGGGTGAAAGGGTTATATTTTTATCTGTATTGCAACGTAATATATTGTAAAATAACGGCATAACGTAATAGGATTTTTCTTTGTAGATTCGAATAGTGAGCATGAGCATATTCAAGTAGTCAAAAAGTTTAAAGAATGCACTGTTTTAAAACCAAACATGTTACAGTTGTTTGCGTTGGGCTTCGATCAACACGGGCTTCCAATACGTCGGAAGGGATAGGCCCAAGCGATATCTTAACATACAAATCATTCTGCCATTTTTCGCGGGGGGGAACATGTACACAGTAGGGCTTCCAATACCGGGATCCCGGTATTTCGGGATCCCGGGATCCCGTCTTTTTAAACGCATTTTTCAATACCGGTATTATTAAAGGCAATACCGGGATCCCGGTATTTTAAAGAATGAGGGGAATGCGCAGTATAACCCCTTTAAATTATTATATTCGGCTGTATCAAAAAGCCTACTAAAGGTCAGACGCATCTAGAGTTAGACCAAGAAAAGTCTGCAACGATTTTGATAGCACGCGCAGTACAAGTGTTATATTAAACGTCAAACTTCTATGAAATTATGACGTACAAATAATACTTGCACTGCGTACTGCGTATGCTATCAAAATCGTTGCAGACTTTACTTGGTCTAACTCTAACTGGTCTCTGCCCGCATTTTATTATTGAAACAAGATCGTTGCCTAATGCGTCAGATAAATATTTGGTGGTTAAGGTGGATGAATCCTGAAGTTATGTGAGTGATGAATATGATGATAGTGACATTAACATTAACATAATTAGTTCTTATAATTTTATCAAAAAATAAAACGAAAGAGCAAAGATAACTGTAATAATGGCAAACCAATTTTGACGGAAATTTGAGAAAATGTTGTCTGGTTGGTTAAGTTGGACTACAAATGTGACTGGTGAGGTGAAGTCAACAAATTGGATAAAATTATTGCCAACCTGGAGTGTGAAATAAAATTATTGCAGATGGCGGCATTGATTGTTTATTGTTGTAATAGCTTTTAGGACATATCTGGTATTCCAGTGAGCCTTTCTAATTCCCCTTTTTAATAAAACTATATATTTTTAAGCGATTCATATCCAATACCGGGATCCCGGTATTTCGGGATCCCGGGATTCCGTCTTTTTAAACGCATTTTTCAATACCGGTATTTTTAAAGGTATCCCGGGATCCCGGTATTGATGAAGACAGTATCGGTATTAATACCGGTATTGTGAGAAGTCCGGTATTTGGAAGCCCTAGTCTAGTTAAAAATCCGAGCGCAACTAGTTTTATTACCCAGCTAGATCAGTTGATCTTGTACCTAGGCAGAGGGGAAATAGTGCGAATGTCGCATTCCTTCCGTGTTGATCGGAGGCGTTAGGAGTGGATTAGAGTGGTAGTGGTCGTCTCACATTTTGCTTGCACGTGGACCAAGAAATTGGACAGGTGGAATACTAACCTTAATTACTACATAGTATAAAACAAAGTCGCTTCCCTGTCTGTCTGTTTGTATGTAAGTATCTTTAAAACTACGCAACGGATTTTGATGCGGTTTTTTTAAATAGATAGTGATTCAAGAGGAAGGTTTATTTATAATTTGTTAACCCGTGCGAAGCCGGGGCGGGATAACTAGGTTTAGCTTAGGTATTTAGAGATATATTTTTCGCCATGTTACAGAGAATAATCAAGTTATATTTATCGGGGAGAAGATTATTTTCACAGTTTATTTTCCAGAGCCCTCTAAGACTGGTTGCATTCCATTTATTGTCAAGTACATAGATCCTAATAAAGTTGTTTCGATATTAGCATACACCGGAACTAAACCTGGCACTGCCAATAGTGCCAATTACGATGTTTCTCGTAGCTGAGATTTCTCTGTTGAAAAACTAGTCGTGCCATGAGCAGATTGCAAAATAAAACGTTTTATACTATACTATATAAATTGCCCGACTTTCAATCCGGAGGTCACGGGTTCAAATCCTGGCCCGTACCAATGAGTTTTTCTGAACTTATATACGAAATATCATTTGATATTTACCACTAGCTTTTCGGTGAAGGAAAACATCGTGAGGAAACCTGCATACATCTGCGAAGAAATTCAAAGGTGTATGTGAAGTCCCCAATTGGGCTAGCGTGGGGACTATAGCCCAAGCCCTCTCGCGCATGAGAGGAGGCCTGTGCCCAGCAGTGGGACGTATATAGGCTCAAATTATTATTATTATTATAAAATTATAAAAGTACACATGTTGAATTCGATTTTTAATATTTATTATTAATTATTTATTCTCTATGATCTAAATAAAAGGAACAATATTATTTTATATATTTAGTTGATAAAGTAAATGATGACAAATTTTGAAATCCCTTTTATTATTGACGGTACAGTTGTACTGGTTCCGAAAAACGCAATATTTCAGCTATACTCATAAGATTTAACATAAATAATAGTTTAAGGTCTCAGGGTGGATTTTAGAACAAAAACAATCAGAATAACGAATCACAATAATTTTATTAATCTTTTAAAGGAATTTCACATGATCAAAGGAACAAATCACACATATTATATTGCATAGCAAAAATAAAACAACAGCATGGAACGATATCAAATTAGCTCACACAAACACGACGGCGGCCGAAGGCAAAATGTCCCGAGCAATGGTTTGCACCGGTTTTTATACCCTATGCAGGGTGGGGTAGACTTGGTGTTACCAACAATAGTATTTTCTTATAGCTAGTTTAAACCTCGCGCGAAAACGCCCGCAAGCCATTTGTGACGTCATTAATCAGTTGGTGATAGACATTGTTTACATACTTACAGTTACGAATTTTCCCTTGAATCCGAATGATATTGTTAATTCAGCACCATATATTATGATTAGGGATGATAAATACATCACAAACATTAATCACAATAACTCATTTTATACAAAAACTCTCACACGGTTGCAATTTAAGTTGAATTATTTAGATACATGCACATGCAAATTCTGAGTGAACTCACCGAGCGCCGGTTTTGCTTTTTCATTTTTCATTTTTTCTGGTTCCGACAGCCGACATGGCAATGATAGTTCCATTCAGCCAAATAATTAAAAAAGTTTTGTGGTGAAATATCGTATTATTTAGCATTTTATTTATTTAATTACAAATAAATATTTAATTTACATCGAGTAATAATATTTTTTGGACGTAATAAATGTTTAGTGGCGAAATAATATTTTTTTTTGAACTTCCAAACTCTTTGGTGAGGATGTATGGATTACGGTCAATGAGGATTGATGACGTCACTTCTTAGTTCGATTCTGATTGGCGTTTCAGTCAAAATGGCTGATTGGAGAATCTGGCACTTTTATTTTATTGAATATATTAATCACCCTAATGTTTATACTGAGATTGGGCCATTTTTTAGAACCATATTAACATATATGTTTCTTTGAAACCATTATTTCCATGATTCTTTGTTACTGTCATCAGGCCAATTCGCCTTTAGTTTAATAAAAATATAAATAAACTGCGTATAAAAATTTCCGGCTATGTATATATGTATATTTACCAAAGCATCAATCTTACTTGATTCAGTTCAGATGGAATAAATACTTTAGTAGTACGAATCAAACGTATAAGTAAACCCTCAGTTGCTTACTAAGGCTTCACTCAATTTCAGATAACAAGCGGTGAAACTCGACATTTCCATTCATAAATAATAAATACTTTAGAAGTACTAGGTGCTAGGCGTGATCGGGGTGCCAGCAATAGGAAATAAACTACATTAAAGTACCTGTTCCAAGATTCTGTCGCCCGCTGCGTTTATGCATATTGATGCTTTACAAATCCAATATCGTAAATTAAAATTTGACACGCACTGGATTTCTATTTACAAGTCGCGAATGGCATTTATTTTAACTGATTCAACTTAAAATAAATATAGGACGTAAATCTCGGAGGCTACATCAGTTAGTATGCATTTGCGAATATTATTACTCTCTCTTCTATACACTGAAACTAGTTCACATAATGCATTTTTCATTGTAACTTTCTGAAAGTTTAAATCTGTTCAGCAGGCTTGTTGGCATCGACCTAACTTTACACTACGAGTAATGCTTTCCCAATGCATACAGAAGATGTTATTAAATTTGTAAGTTACAGAAACACAATTCATCTAGCATTCAAAAAGACGTGTCAGAACAATATATTAGAAATCTCACGTAAGATCATAAATCTCTGAGCTAATACAACTCAATCTCAATTGGTAAAAGTCAATTTAGTTTACAACTGTATTAACATTCGAAGGGCTAAGAAAGTAAAAGTTCAGTGTACTTACAACCTGTTCAAATTAAAATAAATTACACCTCTCAAAAACTGGAAAATGAACGAATGATGATTGCGGTAGTGCAGCGCGTGAGACTCGGAAACCCTACAAAAGCTACAATTTTATCATGTTACTCATTTTGCAAAATATATAATCAAGAGTAATGAAAACGAGTACGAATGTACAAAAAATTTAAGCATAAATGTAATATACAAACATTACTTATTCATTGCTTTTGATTTCGACTGTATCTTCAATATGTCAAGAATGTATCTAGGAAACATGAATATGCTATTTTTGGAATTCTTCGGGAAAATTTTCCTTATCTTCAGCAAGTTTGGAGATTGTCTGATTTTGTCTACAGAAAAACCAATGGGAATCAAATGTAGGGATAGAGGAAAAAAAAGGTATTTAATGATTTCATAAACAACATTTTAGTGTACCTAATTCATATGTTGGTATGAGTGCCTAAGCGTTTCAGTATCTCGTATTTAACATGGTGTACATATTAAATAGGAGAATACGTCGTATTTAACATATTTACATATATGGTGACGATAGATTTTAGTTTAGTTTTTAGTAGTAGCATTTACATATCATGTAAGTATGAACAAAATTAGGGTATGTATAACGAAGGACAAGTGAATAAAATGGAAAGTTTTCATAAATATCACGATCACGTGACCGTAAACTGAGAAAATGCTTCATCAAAAATCAAAATTATCTGTATTGCAAAACTACCGATACCCGACCGGCCCGTCGAGTCGCGGAGGAATATGTAACAGTACAAACTACATAATTTGGGTTGTTATATTCGCCTTCGCGGACGTGCTCGATATAGGCATAAGTAACAGCTTGATTATATATTTGAGTGAGTTCTTAATGTTATTGTACAAATTACAACTGTACCTATAATAAAAGATACTTTTACTTCAAGGCACAAGTCCGCGACACTTTACTTTTAACAGTCATAGCCATGTTACAGCGAAATGACAAGTCAGTCTAAATAACTTCTAGTTAACAGTTGATTCTTTATTGCTGCAAAGTTCAGCAGTTATAGTAGGTACCTAATATTAAAATCCTATTCATTCATAAGATAATAACTTTCAAAGTAACTGGTGACACATCCTATACCTTAAAATTAAATATTTAACATATAAATTGCAACAACATGAGATATCATTAACATTTTACGCACCGAGCACGTTTGCCGCAAAATGTAAAAGCATAATATGCTAATAATGGTCGTGTGAGCTAGAGAAATTTCTAGACTGCACCAATGTGATAAGGGGTATAACAGAAATATACATACACAGCTTTATTATCGAAGTAATATACACTTTATATTAACCTGTATTTTTATAAATATCACTTAATTTTTATTTAATTGGTTTTAGTCTAAATGTATCTTTTGTTTATCCTTAAAATTTAAGTGTTCACATTTTAAGAATATTTTTGCCCATAGTTTCAATTATTTTCAATCTAGAGCAATAAATTAATTTATGAGTATATAGAATTCAGTTTTTCTTATATTTTTATTTTGAAAGTTCTCAATTTTCTCACTAATAGTATTATATTATCGTTAATGTTTTCTAGCCACTGCTAATAACAACAATTGTTAAAATAAAATTGATGTAAAAAGTTAGTCGCGGCTAGTTCCGGGATCTCCATTGAAAGTTTTTACACAACTTTCTTGGAACATGAAACGGCGACGTTTTCGATTAAAACTTGTCACCTACGAAACGAAAACTTCCTTTCTGCCATTTCTCTATTATACAGTAAGAGCCTACGCTTTTTTTTATTTCGACAACATGTATTTACGTACGGATCTTGGTTTGCTTAATGCTTATTCAGCATTTATAACAAACATTTTACGAATAGTAGACAAGGTTTCAATACTTTTAGATCTTTCCCAATGGATTATTGGCTTAAGTATATATTTTACAATATTTAGCGACGACTTAGTAAAGTCACCTGCTAGGTATCATCGACGGATCTTGGGTTGTAACAAGTCCTGCACCTTCAAGTTTATACGTTTATTATTACACCAGTCGTCCTTGCAAGGCCGCGAGGGCGTGCGTAGGAGATGCACATGCGTCTGTTCCGTGGGAACACTACGCCGCTTTATAGTTAGGTACATTACCTACATTAGCGCCTGAATAAAGGGATCGGCACGGCACGCAAAGTGGGCGCTTGAATAATGGCACCTGCTGATCAAAGTGCCTTTGGTTGCGCCGGTTTAGGAAGCGGTGGAACTATAATTGCCATTATCACAATTGCAGCTATCGAGGCTAGATGGGAGATCTAACAGGTTTTAGATAGGAAACGGAAATTTCCGAATTATAACATTTTTAGAAGATGTAACCGAACTTGCTTTGGTTTTAAATTTATTTTGGCATTGGTTTGATGAAGACAGTAGAAAGTGAGTGAAGGCGCATTCCTCAATTTATGCTCGTGAAATCTAGTGAGCAGGCAATTACATGGATATTTTTGTCAATATTAGCGGCGGAGCCATGGGAGTTCGTGAGGTCTACAGCATACTGGACCACTAATAGTAAATATCGGATTACTCGCTTAGGTACTGAAAATCTTCTGAAAAAAATTTAAGGCAGTAAAAGCGTCTAGCCCTATGTAAAAACGATTGCCCTAACAGTAACCGACAAAGACTTAGTCAAGTCAAGTACTTAAAAAAAATTTGAAGTGGTTTTAAGAAAATAATTGTAAGTACCTAGTGGCTGCTTTCTTGTGCTTCGCTTTGTCGCTTTAGTTTAGGTACTTACCGAGGCCGCATATGAGGTACGTAGGGGGAGGCTTGAGGACGGATCTTGAGTAGGCCCCGCGCACGGTCTCCAGCGCGCGCGGCGCGCCGCCCACCAGGAGCACCCCCGGGCACACGTAGCCCGCGTAGCGAAGCTCCGCCGTCGCCGCCGCTAGCGCACCCGCCCACCAACATTTTGCATTCGCTGCTAGGAAACTCTGGAACAAGAAAAATCATGGGTTAGAGAATGGGTTTATAGGTGACAATTTGTTGTTAATGATCTATATGACATTCATGTTTATGGTATTTACAATTAGCGATAACCCGAAGTAGGAGTCTCGAGTCGATAAAGGAGAATAGTTATATGTACAACAAGAGATCAAATTTTGATATTTCTTCGACTGCTTATTTTGAGTCCCGTGCAAGCGAAAGATTCTATATTAAATTCTTAATTTAGAATCTTGAGCGTAGTAAGGGACTCAAAAGCGCACGAGATGTAAATAACTTTGATCTCGGGTAGTACACACAACTTTTCACCGGAGCAGTGAGAACATACCTATTAGACAACTTGAAAAATGTAATCCTTCATCGTCACTTACCTATTCATTCATGTTTTCTTATGATATACTTACTAACAATTAAATTTAATTACCGCAGTCAAACATAAAACCAAAACGTAATAAATTTCAGTAAAATACTATGGAAACGAACATCAACTGACACTTCAATCGACAACTTTTTTTTGTAATAAAAATACTTTGTTAGATACGGTCCGAATTGCGGATACGTACTATTTGTCAACTATAGTAGAGATTCTTAAAAGTAGGTAGAATAATTTATTTCGGTGATAATCTGTGTATTTTTTCGAATTCATTATTTTAATTGTACAATAAAATACGTAAAATAAGTGTTTTTATAAGTTTTTATCAAATTTTAAACTTTATTTTTATTAATTAATTATTAAGAATTCATACTCGTACGTGGTTTGGAACGATGCGTTTTGACGTTTCTCGGGGGTCTATTATAAACCGTCAATATACCGTTGAATGTCGTTTGAACTTTTTTTTGTCAGTTTCTTTTTGCTAACGATGTGAAAGGAACAGAGATAATGGAACCCAAGTATTTCGAACTTGTATTAGACCCCGCATGTTGAATTGACATTTGAACATAAAGGTCACTCAGTAAGCAAAATCGCATTTTGCTCACTGTTTTTAAAAAGCATAGTACCCTTGTTCGAGATGCTGAGGTGAAAACATAATTTTTTCACCGCAGAACTTGATAAAGGAGATGGAAACTGGGTTTCTCCATTCCATTTATTACCCATTAATTAGTATTAATGTATTTCCTGTAAAGTATTGATAAGCGTATCTGGAGAAAAACCGTGTACTTATTATTTATTAGTGTATTTTATAAAGTAGGTTCAACCTAGCTGTTGTTGTTTTATATGCTATCGTAGCTGATTAATTTTTTTTTTATTGGGTCATTGTTGTGACACTTGTGACAGTGCTTGTGACAAACCCTTTGATTGGCGATACGAATTTACTTACCTACTTTTAATTCGAATGTCAAAAAATACAAAACACCATTATTAAAATGTTCTCAATTTTAACCCTGCCCTGGTAACCTTACAGTGAGAGCAAGAGCGACGTTGCAAAACTTAAATTGTAACTGTAAATTGAAATGGCAGTTGAAAGGGTCAAGGACCCGCAAACGGGTTGGGCCAGACGCCTGACGAGGGATTATAAGAATTTAATTACTTAATACAAGTAGTATTGTGATTGTAAGAGCTATCAGCTTAACTGCTTTAATTTGAAGGCTGGCTAGTGCTGGTGCTGGTCAATCTGTGTAAGAATGTCCTATAATATTTATTTATTGATCTTTATTTACTTTCTTAGGGCTAAATATTAGTGACCCGTTTCCATTAGGTACTTCTTAACTGTAGTAAACACAATTCTAATTGTATGTATCGTACATCTGGTGAATTAGTTTGGAATACTTACACAAAGTTCGGGAAGCGGTTTTAGCATGCTATTGATGGCACTGCCCCAAATACCGCTTGACCAATTTATTTCCTCCATGTTTAATCGAAACTGTGTGACATCCCAACAAGTGCACAGATGCATAAAAGGCCTGCACTAACGACGTCACACTCACAACACATTAACCAACCTAAACCCTACAATTACCCGACATCGCAGACAAGCTGGCAACTCGGGACAAACGATAATTTACAAGACATTAAATCGAGCCTTCAGTAAAACAGCAAAACGCAGGAGAAAACCTGTCTACACCGTAAAGAGTAAATTGCTGTACCTAAACTATTATGTAGATTGGAATTTTCCTAAGTGTGAAATGTCCCTACCGTGAAAGTTAAGCCTCCGGATACTTTACATCAGAAGAAGCTATAATTACAAAGTGTTGATACGGTTAATATAATGGTGTCATAAAACGTAATTACCGCCAAATGAAAATTAAACGGTGTTTTCAAGCGGCCTTCATATTTATCTCGGAGATCTAACAGGATTTGATGATGCACTGTTGTCAGTTTACAAGTTTGTTGCACAGTATTTTATATCATTTATATTGGTTCCGGAGGGATTTATATTTATATCTGAATCTCTAAACTCTTTTCTCCTATCTTTGCATTCCCTAATATTGTTTGTCATAATGATCAGTTGTCCTAACACTAAAAACCCTAATTTTGGTTTCCCTATTTATTGATTGCTTATCCTAATGTTATTAAGCATATTTTATTTTTGCGAGGGTCGCAGTTCTAACCCTAACCTAACTCACTTTTGTGGCAGAAAGTTCTAAAACCTAACCATTTTTCAGAACCTTACATTATGGAAAATAATCGTTATGATAATTGATAGTTAGGGCATGTGCCCATTAGGACAAGCCAGTTGGGGCAAATGACTTTAGGACAAACGTTGTTAGGGATTCAGAATGACACCCGTTCCGGAGCGCACGTGTAATATAATCTCTGGAGCTACAACCCACGATGTCCGCTAAGCATCAAGCAGGAAGTAGCATTCGTTGGCCAAATGCCAGCAATCGATGCAAACCCAGACGCAAAATTGCATGGCCATTTTATAAATGGATTCATTCAACTTTGCTACTTACTGTATATAAAATGTGTATTCAGGATGCAACGTAACTACGCAACACTTCGGTACTAACAGTAAACATCCTAAACGAAGAGGTACGACCCGTAGTTTTTACGCGTACGCGCAGGCATGGGGTTGGCCCAGGTTGGCCCCACTGGTCTGGCGAGGTTGCGGAAGAGTACTTCGGCGTTCCTGGGACCTCGCCGTATAGCAGCGAGGCGGCAACAGAGGGGTTTTTGTGGGTAAACCTGGGGTCTCATTAGCCCACAACAGGGAGTCCCACATAACCATCCCGGCCCGTCCCCGCGCCGGGTGGTATGCGTAAAGCATTTCCCTCTTTAAAAAAAAAAGGTTGGCCCCACTGGTAAGGTAATATTAACCCCCGGGAAAACGAAATGTACCTACTTACGATTAGATCAGGATTAGAAATCAAGACGTGAAGTAAACCGATTAAAACAAGTGGTGTTTATTGAATTAATGTCATACCTATTAATTTAATAGTCACATGATAACTAACTGCTGGCTATTAGTATGAAGTTTACCTCGATTTCTATAATCAGAAGTAAATACCCAACATTATTATAAATATTAAACATCATGTAAATGGTTAGTAGAGAGTATCAATAAATAAATGAATGAATGAAATGAAAAGAGGTTTAATTGGCTTTGACCTTGAGCTGCTTGAGCTTCACAGTCAATCTAGAGTCGCTCACATTTCTCCAACAACTAATTACTTACTAAATACAGCCTAAGTACATAACTATGTAGATCTTTTATAAAACTAGGCTACAAATGTTAGAGAAGAGTGAGTATGTAGATATTAATAGGTAGCTCAACTTTTACTATATTAGTTTAAAAATTTGTTTAATCAAAGCAATATATACCTAAATACACAATGAATAAAATAGGTACACATTTGATTTATATATAATTATGTAGGTACGTACTAAAATAACTTAAATAACTTTCCCAAACGCAACTTACATGCCTTACCTATTTAACTTATCTTTTTAAACTTTGATATATGTATTGCCTTTACTGGGTACCTAGGTAAATATATTTATAGGTGAATAGGTACCTACAGAGATTATACTCGTACGAGTAAGTTTTAAAATAGGTACTTATGACAAAGTTGCGTTACGCCAAAACTGTATTTATTCTGAATTAGATAACAGTTTCGTATCTAAAAATGAAAAGTAATAAAATATCACTTTTCAAAGCTCAATCTCAACACGTATAGACACTATTGCTTCCGCTTTTGACGTTTATACGCGATGGGAACACCTCGTAAATCTGAAGAGCCATAAAACTTTTAAAAGTGGTACAATAAACACAAAAAAGTACACGGAAAACGGTTTTAGTGGCACGTGTGAGTTGCAGCGGCGTTTATTGGGGACGTCAAAGGATTTGTTTTTCAAGTGTTTGAGTCTACGCTGCACTATATTGAGTATCAATTCAATTCAAGCTATTCAAGTTGTAGAAACCACATTAATATCGGGTACAATTTTATTACAGGTGAACCAAAATACGGTGACAAAAAATGTTTTCTTACTTTTTAGTTTTTAAAAGGATCATAATTAAAATATATTATATCATTAAAAATTAAGACTACAATCATTTAAGTAAAACAATTGGTATTATCTTTATAATATTCTCATTCAGCTTTAATACACAAACGCAAACGTTTATTAAAATTACCAACAGTATGCCGCAGTAAAAAAAATTATAACGTATTTTTGGACCGGGGTAGGTATAGTAAGAATAGTAAGACACTGAAGCAACATAAGACGTATAAATACCTATTAAAATATATTTGTTTGGTGTGCTAAATAAATAAACGCAATTGTATAGGTATTACTGTACTAAGTAATTAATACATACTTGTGAAATGACACTTAATTACATGGTACAGGTATACCTATAAAAGTTTGAGAGCTCTGCCCCACGAACTCTATAACAATACCATAACATAAAACTTTTTGCACATAAAACGAGTCTTAGAACGCGTACATGTGAGTTCCGTTTACGTCATAATTGAGACTTGCCCTTATGTAATTTGTTGCAGTTTATTACAAATATTACAATAACTTAATTACGCATAAGAACAGAAAGCTTTATTTACTGTGAGAAACCCCGACTATTATATATATGTCAATCTCGAAGTTCGCAACGTACGGACATATGTAGGTACATAACGCATTGCCACAGTCACCAAAATAATAGCAGTAGGTATCCAAATTGTTATGTATTTTAAGTATATTTAAATTTTGCAGAAATAGATAGCTAACTCCAATGTAGGCAAAAATATTTAATGATACAAAACTGGATCATGAGATTTTCGTATAGTTTAGGTTTATGTTGTCACAAATTGACCAAATGGGATCACTTAAATCCTTGCTTTTGACATTGTCGTAGTCGGGTAAAAAGTAGGGCTCCTGATATCCGTGATACACGCCGATCCGTAGCTACGGGTTCTTAAGCCCGGCGGTACTAAAATCACGAATTTCACGAACACGGCAAGGTACGTACCTCGTACCTGCGTTCGCGTCCGGATTCACGTGACACGCCGTGACACGCCATGATACGTAGCCCGTACCTGCGTTCGTGTGCGGAGCTTCGGGCTCGGTTCCGTTGGATACTTATCGCACGTCTCGTAGGTTCGACACGCCCGGGAGAAAAATAAATAAGGACTAAGTATTATTGAATTGAGTTACCACTTAGTATATTGAATACGGGACGTTCGTCGGACAAACATTTACGTGTGAATTAAACTTAAATTGTATTTTTTGCATCGATTTGAATATAATGGTTATATCTAAATAATTTATGGGATTATTCTGTTTTCTGTATAATCAGCTATTGATTTTAGTCAAAACTAGAGACCTGCCCGTTGCATTGCACTAATATAAATATAAGTTGTAAAACTCCCTGGTAAGTATCATTATAATTATGAACTTAAGCAACGCTATGCTACTGGTTGTTATTATTAAATCAAGAGAAGACATTTTTTCTGTTAAGTATTAATTAAATGAATGAAACATACTTGTAAAAGCTTGCTACTATCAAAGAATATAACGTAGCCTAAATATTAACAAGGCAATCGTAATTCAAAGAAACAAAAGGGTAAATTTCTGCAAATCTTCGGTAGGTATGATAAAGGTAATACAGGTAAACAAATTCAACAAAAACACATGTACGGGGCCACGGAAAAAAAAGTACACAGCTGCAGTTCTTATCAGTTTTGAACTTTCGGCACATTAAAGAGTACTGTTTATTTCTAGATTGAAGGTAATAATGACATATTATTGTTAGAGTGTTTTATTGTATGACTAACAAGCTAAGCCAACCTACCGGGTTTTTTTGTAGATAAGAAGTGCAGTTGCACGTGCAGACAAAGATAATAAGATTTGCGAGCGACTTATTAAAATGAAACAAACAATATACATAAGTAGCTGTGGGCTTTACCTTTTGTTTGTGAAGTTGAAAGAAGTGACCGCGATGTTTTGTTTTACAAATTCGTGGTATTTTTTTATTTAATCTGGAGGGGGCAGTTTAGAATTTATTAAAGTAGCTATTCATTGTAATTAATGTTTGGTTCTTTTAATTTATTACTGATTAATATTTAAAAGGCCGTACTATTGGAAATAAATTTTAATTCAAAAGTAATGAAACGGAATTAGAGCTATGAATAAAAAACTCACGATACATTTTTATTCGTAGCTCTTAGAGACCACATCGTATCTTCACTCAACGTCGCGGGCGGACCGAACCGGCGTGTTCTTAAGATACGTGAAGCCGTGATCACGCCTACACGGATCTACACGGATTCACGTACCCTAATTTCACGTAACCGAATGTCACGTGCGGAACGGACCAGAAAACCGTTGCCGTGATTCACGAAACCGGGCGCACGGCTACGGGTTCACGAATCACGGACACGACCGCGAGCCCTAGTAAAAAGGGAGATTATCTCAACGAATTTTTTTTGCGGCGGAGGAATTTTTTTTGATAATGACAGTGTGGACTAATTGTTTCACAATGATATTTTTTTTTTCTGAAAACCTTACACACATTATTATCTTAAGCCAAATCGCAAAATGTTATAAAAGTTATTGTTATTTATTAAAAAAAAATTTTGCGCCGCAATTATAATTTTGGTGTAGTGTCCCGAATCCATTTTTCTTGAATGATTTCTATAGTAGAACCATAACATCCATTGATTTACCTAAAACTTCACAAACGTTTACTCATTTTTAGTCTACGGATATTATAAGAAAATAAAAGTGAAGATTAGTACATGAATTGATACTCTAAACTAAGCATTAATAGTTGTCCTGGTAAAATAGTAAATTTTGGTGGTAAATATTGAAAATGAATTTTATGGTCGAACGAAACGCAACAAGGCTAACAAACGTGGAGTAACCTGTTAATTCAGGTCTACTCCGGCACTGAGCGATGATGTATGTGTCGTATGACACAAACATCCAGCAAACGCGTATCTAATTTTGGTGTATTAAAATACTTTTTAATGCAATTTTGGTGGCGTATCTAACTAATGACCGAAAAGTAGTTGTTTTTGTGTGAACTGTATTTAAAGCATGTTTATAGTTTCTTTTTTAAAATATAAACTTGAAACTGAAGTGAGTGATACGGTTTACTTTTAAATATACTTTTATGCAATGGTTCTAATTTTGGTGCATCAATTTTGGTGGTTTTGGTGGTAATTTGAAAACCACCAAAATTGCTTAATGCCACCAATATTGATACTTATGAGCAGAGGGCGGAAATGCTCATGGCAAAAATCAAACGTCAATAGAGTTGGAACGTTGAATTTTATCGACTATCGAATAGACTGAAATTATTTTTACCTAGCGTATCTTTATTTATTTATTTATTAACAAAACTAAACCTCAAATCCATTAGCAAACAATAATAGACTTTATATGAAAATTACGGAATAACAATAAAAGACAATATAAAACGATAATTTTAAAAACTACTTAACTTAGTACTGCATTATTTAAACTAGATAGTCAACTAGCTAATCAAAGAGGTTAATGTTAAAGTCAGAAATGTAAAAGATAACTGAACTTATCGATAGCTGAAAAAGTAGAGACAGAGAGCGGAATTGCTCATGGCAAAAATCAAACGTCAATAGAGTTGGAACGTTGAATTTATCGACTATCGAATAGACTGAAATTATTTTTACCCAGCGTATCTTTATTTATTTATTAACAAAACTAAACCTCAAATCCATTAGCAAACAATAATAGACTTTATATAAAAATTACGGAATAACAATAAAAGACAATATAAAACGATAATTTTAAAAACTACTTAACTTAGTACTGCATTATTAAAACTAGCTAGCAGGGATCGGAACCGGTTTTTTGCAAAAACTTAGAAATTACCATATTTTTCGAATTATTTTATACTCGAAATGTGGGACTCAGTTGTGTTTTTAGGTTACGACTTCGTATTATTAGATTGCCCAATTAGAAATGAAGTAATTAGCAAAGAACGAAAAAATACCGTTTCTGTTCCCATACACAAAATACCGGTATCCGATCCCTGCTAGCTAGTCAACTAGCTAATCAAAGAGGTTAATGTTAAAGTCAGAATTGTAAAAGATAACTGAACTTATCGATAGCTGAAAAAGTCGATAAATTCAACGTTCCAACTCTATTGACGTTTGATTTTTGCCATGAGCAATTCCGCCCTCTGCTTATGAGCCATAACTAAGTAATTTTGTATTTGCTGTCATATATTTATATTTTGTATTCACAGCATTAATGACTAAGTGCATTGATTACCAGTAAAAAATAAATACTTTACAATAAAACAAAAATTTCACTTTTTGTAATTGCACTGACTTTAACCTACATTATTTGATCGTGTAATGTTTTCATCTACCCTCAACTGGCTTAAGGAGCCATTTGAGGGTAGATTTAGTTTACTTTTATTGAAATACCTAAAGATACGGACTATAATAGGGATGGTGGCCAGTAAATCTAATTTTGGTGGCATACAAATTATTAAAATCATAATATCTCTAAAACTACTATGTATAATGAAAGGCCATTACTACACAATATCGATTGTGACTAGTTACGTATTATCGATACATAATTTAGACATAAACTACAAAAATAAAAAATCCCACCAAAATTAGGTAAATTTTGGACCTGTTGAAAAAGTTTCTAGTCTGACAAATAACCACTGAAAGCCACTTTTAAAACTCTCAGCAATTCAAAAGAAAATAATAATACGATTATTGAATTAAAGCTGATTAAAGAGTAGTACCCGAAGACAATATTATACAACATTTTTTTTTATTGTTCGAAGTTTATCAGTTTGTCTCATAGGGTTACTGTAAGTACCTACTGTATGTTGTAAGTGCGCAGTGTCACGCTCCGTTGGCGATTCCCGTGTGAGTGCTGACTCGCTCCCTGCGTCGGCGCTTTTCGCAGATTTTATACAATTGTTGCCATTGTTATGTAAGCAAGTGTTTTCTTTAGTAAGAAATAACTGGAAATGTGAATAATTTCTTAAAGGGTTCAATACGATCAATTACACTTAATTGTCGTTATTTAAAACTGATTAATATCAGAAAATACAACAACAGCGTCCAATTGGGTAAACTTAGATTAACACATGACAAAATATTCTTCTTAATTCTCTTCATTAATCTTTTGTCGCTACTTACCCACAACCTTCCCCAAATCCACAATCTTACAACAGAAGTATACACAACAGCCAATTTACTTACAACAACAAATTAATCTGGATTTAATGAATTCGAGGTGCTATTCAATTTATTCTCAAAGTCAAATTATAATGTCATCAAAGTGAGATCCGCATGTGTGACCTTGTGTTAAACCACTCTTGTATTTCCTATCAGTTAACGACTACTTGATTTGATGGTAATCTACTTTAACTCATAAGCTTATTAATAATCAATTCCCATAAGCTTACTCGTAGTTCACTTGCTAAATTGATTTGATCCCATTAATTTCAAACGCGTACTAGTTTGCAATTAGTTGTGCCTATGTCAATTCTTGGGATTAGTTCCCAAGCGAAGACCAGGCTCCTATGAGCCGTGGCAAAATGCCGGGACTAATCTACCATGCCCCTCACTTATTTCCTTGTTAATGTTGTTAATGCTAAAAATGACAACTCTGTATGAGCTGTGTAAGTGGTTTTTGTGTAAACCGCGTAATACATTATATTATTACTTAAAATGTTTCTGCAAACTCCTTGTTGCTGAAGTTTCTTGACCCGCAATTACGGTTGGCTGTTGTTCGGCCACATCGTTTACTTAAATATCCTATACCACAACCACTCCTAAATGTCAAGCGCTAATCATGATGCAACGTCAATGACATCATTCCACGGTTCGCGAACACTTGATGTCATCTCGTGGTTTGCCTGTCAACGACATGTCTAAGTACAAAATAAGCAAAGTTATTTATTCAGTTGTTCAAAGCAGGAACCGGCATTGAGGTTTTGTTAATATGTATAACAAGGAGACATGCGCAGATCCCATGTTGAAGGAAGCAATAAGTTTGCACAAGAGTATGAGAAAATGTATGATGTCAGTGTTAACGGCATTTTTTGCGCAAACCTAGTGGGATTCAAAACTTGTTTTAAATGTGGCTAAGGTAGAGATCGTGACTGGTACTGAGAATTCAAGGTTTTTTTATATATTTTATTTTCCTTGACTAGAAATTCTTCGAGTTGTGCTGTAATTTCCAGATAGTGGTAATACCAATTAAAAGGAAAGGTCGGTAGGCCGAGGTTATACTAAACCGACTGTACAAGAAAACTATTTCGAAATAGTTCAGTGAAATGCACATAGATGCCCCAATGTCAAATGAAACCTAGTTAGGTGCTTACATATAATTCCTGTATAAATCTAGTTCATCTATTTGATATCAATGCAACTGAATCTATATTCAATGTTGATTAAATATCTATCAGCTTATATTTTTCGTCGATGTAGCTTAGCGGGCCCTCAGACTTATGATTCATAAGAGGGGACACCGCCCTCTAGTTCCAACAACAACTCCAGTGCATTTCTTACAACTGGCTAGTACCCTAAGGTGAACGATAAATATCGAGTCCCATTCATTCATTCCTGACCTGGCCATATAAGAGGTGAAACCGTTTCCGACCGCCCGAGAGCACCTACTGACAAGAATGTTGCCCTTTATTACTTTATGGGCGAGCTGTTTCTGCAGGTTTGCGGGAGGACCATTGATAGGTTTCATTCACTTTCGACTTATCAAAAGTGTGATAATTAATTCGACTTTTCCCGAGTTACCTATAATGAACTAGAAACATTTATCACGCTTAATATAGCATGTATTGCAAAAGCTTTTTCAACTGAGCAGACAGCTGTAATCGTTCCAACATTATCACTATTAAATCAGATAAACAAACATAAACAACGAGCAATAATTCATTTAAGTGAACAATACAAATCTTAATTGACCAAGGGTCACAGTTATTGGCATTATAATAAAGTACGGCGCGGTTAATGGCTGGACGCTGCGCAGTGCGCGTACGCAACTATCGTAAATCGTAATCAGCCTGATTGTTAGCGGGGTCATGGGACTCCGGCACCGTGTAGGCTCTCTGTGAGACATTGTAGAATAACCAGGGTTTTACAAGCCTTTAATCGTGCCGAACCTGCTGCTAGGTAAATTATTTTTTCTGCTGAATCTCAGTCACTGATTTTCGTAACCAAAAACGTCACGTAATAAGTTATTTTTATCGAAAATATTACTGAATTTTAATCATCATCTTTAATCATCTCACTTAGCCCTGTGATTCGATGATTCGGCCAGTCATGATCTGCATTTTAGTATTATCTGAGCGTTTTCCAAAAAAAAATGTAGGTAGGGTCACGAGCTTTAATTTGGGACCCACCTAAGGTTGTATCGTGTAGCAAACTGACGCTATTTAGAGCTAATATTTAACGCAGTGTCATAATTCATTGACATAATGTTTACCATCGACATTTACTTACGTTTACGTTTCTAGGGGCAACCACTCAATTACGTCAATTTGTGAAATAATCACAGACTTGTCATTTTCGCGCTCGTAATATGTTTGAAAATGTCACTTTAAACAGATTATAAAACCGGAGTGATAACTTTTTGCAAAGAGGTTATCATTTCAAGGGTCGATTCGCTATGACTTTTAAATGTCTTAGTTTGACATTTCAACACCTTCGAACTGAAGTTTCAACCTTATTGCATTACGAATGTTCTAACAATATTTAATGGAAATGGGTCCCAAATTAAAGCTCGTGACTGTACATTTCATTAATGTCTTCAAAATATTGACTTCTTGGGCTTATTTTACTCGGAAACATTTGTACATTCACGCCTCATACATGAAAAAAATGTGTCCCAAAAATTTGTATGAAAAAATATTTTTTCCAGTGCGTCACGTTCATACAAATAAAAAAATTATTCATACAAAAATGTGACGATCTGGAAAGGAAATCTTGAGACAATTTTTTTCATAAAATGAGCCCAAGAAGTCAATATTTTGAAGACATGAATGAAATGTTTTTTTTTTTTTGGAAAACGCTCATCTACAAATTTACACCTACGTAACAAGAGTACACGAATAAATATATCAAGAACTAGTATAAGGGCTCTAAAATTCGCCAGCGAAGAAAATCGTTAATTGATTAGGAAGTTAATAAAAATATTACATAAATCGAGGTCAGATGTCAGCCATAGGTAAGTACCTATCCGAAAACTATATTACAAATCGTAGACTTTATCTTTACAATCAAACATTACCATAATACGCTGTTTGTATTTCCTCCTGATATAATTGATACTTATTGTAATCGATAGGTCAAAGGACGGATTGTATAATGAATGGTTATACAATTGTAAGATAGTTTCTTGATTGATTGCATTTGTTGTAAATATATGTTTAACAAGACTGTTTTTGGCACGTGTTGAAATGTTTTATTTAGTCAGTTATGATAATGCAATGACCGATTTAAGAGCAATTGATTGAATGTATGTCTCGTAGTAATTCAAACATAAGAAATTACAATCAATTTTATTTCATCTTTTTAATGTGACCGAATTTACTTACGACATAAGTGCAATGTTTCTTTCTATGAATATTGAAATATTGCCTTGAAGACGGTGTACGAGCGTAATATTAAGTATCAGGAATTATCACTAAATAGTATTTTAAAACAAAGTCGCTTCCCGCTGTCTGTCTGTCTGTCTGTATGTATGCTTAGATCTTTAAAACTACGCAACGGATTTTGATGCGGTTTTTTTTTAAATAGATAGAGTAATTCAAGGGGAAGATAAGATAAGATAAGATAAAGATAGTTTATTCAAGTAGGCATAATTACAATGCGCTTATGAACGTCAAATAAAGCTAGGTAGACCGGCTCCAACCCTACACCTCTGCCCCGAGAAGATTTAAATCCCCCCTCAATTGGAGGAGGGTATCCCAATATGGGACCGGCAACAAACTCGGCGGGACACATCTTTTAAAAAAAAATTACATCTTATAATTAACATGCATTACGAGAAAATAAGGTAAAAGAAATACAATTTAAATTACTATAGAATTCATGCAATTATATACATAAGGTGTAATAGAAATTAGATTAAGATAAGATAAGATAAAGATAAAAGATAGTTTATTCAAGTAGGCATAATTACAATGCGCTTATGAACGTCAAATAAAGCTAGGTAGACCGGCTCCAACCCTACACCACTGCCCCGAGAAGATTTGAATCCCCCCTCAATTGGAGGAGGGTATCCCAATATGGGACCGGCAACAAACTCGGCGGGACACATCATTTCAAAAAAAAAAACATCTTATAATTAACATGCATTACGAGAAAATAAGGAAAAAAAAGGTTTATGTATAATTTGTTAACCCGTGCGAAGCCGGGGCGGGTCGCTAGTAAAGTTATAAAGAAGAGCTGCGTTGCCTATAGTTTTAGATTTTAAGCTTTATCATAAATTATCAATGAAAACTGCCGTACAGTCGGCTGTTTCTTTGATCAAAATGACTTCAAACTGGAGCAGAATCATTGCAATCGTTATTGTATCATCAGTAATAACTTCTTAAACGAAGATGTACGATATGTCACAACTGACTTGCTAGACTGTTACCGGGGGTGAATGAACCAGTAATATGATAGAATCCATCGCATCCTGAATTGTCTAGATAAGATTGCATCTTGATTTGTGATGACGTTAATAAACTTAGTATTATAGTGTTACAGTAAGTAGTCCAATAAGTAAGATGATTGCGGTTTAGAGTATCAAATACCTACTAATCACATTTAGAGGAAAACTAAACAACATCCTTGGTACAATGCCTCAAGGGCCTATTTTATTAGATTTAAGCTAGTTATTAATTTCTTTAATAATACCACTGTATATATCTTGTGTGTAAATACGTAGTAGACAGTAAATAAATTTTTCGTTCCTCATACAAAAAGTTATTGTTAAAATGTTTATGTACTCGTATGCATGTATGTATAAACTCTTTATTGTACAAAACACAGAACACAAATATGGTATGATATGGTATATGTTTAATGGGTTTTTCATATCTCTGTTATATAGGTATATATTAGACCTGAAACACACAATGCACTATTAGCTCACATGATTGTATTGATCTTTGAGGCAATATCCCTAATCCCGAAGTCGGAACCATTGATCAAACGGCGAGAGAGCATTTACTCGACGTAACTGCCTCGCGACAAAAAGGCAATCGGCTCGGGTCGGGTGATTACTACCTACAGACACAGACTACGGGGTTTTATACTCATTAGAAAAAGCACGAATAAGGAAATACTCTATCTGAACAGCTACTAGGCGAATACGGAGAACATACTTATCACTTACGTCGAGTGTTCGAGTGTTGAAAAAGCGAAACTTGTTATACTTATTTGTGGTTATTGTGATACAACTGAAGGTGTTTAGGTACATATGTAAATTTTTAGTTCTTTAAAAGACAACGCAAACTTGCATTCCAATAAGTCTTATTACGTGTGTCAAGTATTGATTTGATTGTTAAAGTATTGAAATGAACGAAACAGTCACATATACCTAAACAGGGGTTTATAAAATCAGCCTATAGGTATTATTCATAATTGACTAAAGTGCCCTGAAACTGTTATGGATTATACCTAAAACAGTTTCAGAACAAGAACTTATAATCAGAATCGGGTCGAGCTCCTGCTGTTTAGAAGTAACAAGTTAATATAGTTACCTAGAGGTAGGGGGGATCTGTATAGTGAATACCTATGCCACGTGGATATTGATAGGAAACAGGAGCTAATATCATTGTGTCAGGGTTGTCCAAAGAGCCGGTTAACTTTATTAGCTTCGGGAAATGTCTGTGTCGAAATCTTGTTAAGGACCTGCCTAGAAGTTAATCCTGGTTATAGGTACTATCCATGCCTAATTCACCCATCGTGGCATATATCACAAAGTAGAAGTACCGTAAATCGGGTTGGTGACACTGTCAGCTGTAAGCCAAAATATTTTTGCGAGACAAGTGTAGTCTAATACTTATGTTATGAGTCTTATGACTGACAGGTCGGACAGGTTCTGCTGGCTTAATTAAACCTAACCAAACGATGCATTAAAATCCGAGATTTGACGCTAAATATGTTTTCAGTACCAGTTGAATACCGCCGTTAAACAAAAAAAGTCCCATCCACCATAGCTCTCACACCTACTTCACTCAAGTACAAACTCGACCAATTTATCTTGAGCTCTCTCATCACTCAGCCATCTTCTATAAACGGCATCGAAAGCAAAGCGCACCAGCTATCGACAGATCAGGTAATAATGGTTGTATGTAGGGTTACACCCTATCTGTCAGACGCAGACTTTTTGTAAGTGACTAATGCACTGGACCCTCGGATTAAGCGACTGGAGTAGGGATTTTACAAATATTAAAAGTGGAGATCGTTCCCATATTATTATATTCTATGCATGTAAGTGTGTATCGTAAATTCGTAACGTGCTAGGTAAGTAAATACATTGCGTGTTGTTGAGCGTGAAACAGTCATACGTTTATGTATCCAGATTAATTCTCAAAAGCTGTTGCCGAATGACAATGAGAATATTGGACACATTAGAAGTAATCTCGCGCTCCTTATGAATCAACCTGTATAGTATATAAAGCAAGTTAATATGTACGTTCAATATGTTTAAAAAGTAGTTCGAGAGTTTTTTTGGCAAAACCAGTCATTCATCTAGGTACTCGAAGATTATTTAGCTTGAAGAAATCCCTTAGGTATATGGATAATTTCGTGTTCGTACTTCAAGTTCAGTAAATTTTATTTGAACCTGTGTTGTATACAATAAAGTGCGTACTATTTCGCATTGCGATTTCGGGGATGAATTCTATGACATTTTGACTTCACTATATAGTATAGTGAAATCAAAATGTCACTAGAGTACTAGGTATAATTATAAATGAGGCAAAATCATAAAATACCTATATGTTAGGTATAGGTACTTTCCTTTCGCCGAAAGATTTATTATTAAGTACATTACTATAAATAACACGAATCAATAACAAATCGACCACTTGCAAACTTCAATAACTGCCCAACATGAAAGCTGTAATCCCTGAAAGCTCGCCGAGAGGAATGTTTCTCGGCTCAGATAATTCAAACAGCGGAAAACACTGCAGTTATTGCAAAGTCTCAATAGCTTTGTAATTGAAGCTTACGTCATAGCATTTAAAAGTTTTAGAGTTTTATGACTAAAATCTGCTAAAATTTTAACGCAAAAAACAAAGAAGTAATTATGACCTATATGTTCTTAATTTTAGGTTATCTTCAACTCGTTCAGGCTATGTTCGTAATTACAGGTTTTGTTAATTTTGACATCATCAAATATTGTCTCTCAACTCGTAATTAATTAAAGCTTGTGTTTAACACACGCAATAAAAAAATAACAATAAAGTAAAAAAACGAAAACGATTACAATATTTAAGGTTATATTGTGCACAACACTTTGCGATGCGATGTATTAAGTATTTATGCCTAATGTTGTTAGTTCAGTTTTATAGAATATACAGTGTGTAAGTCAAATACGGGCAATAAATTAAACCAGATATAGAATTTACCCGTCTTATCATTAATTAAGATGTTTTTTTAAGTTACACTTAATTATGACCCCGTGATTAATTTTTTCCACATGTACCGAGCAGCAATGTACTGTAAACATTAAGAAACAAGATGATAATGACATTACGAGATACGAGCTTTTCATAGTAACTGCCAACAAGCGTTGACAGTTACTTTAAAAAGCTCGTATCCCGTAACGTGTGTGGTGTATTACATTGCGGGCCGAATTATTTTGTATGGTTATAATTTTCAATGCATTTCTAAGTAAAATCTATCTCAATATACTTTTTAGGTCCTATGCTAACCACCGTTTAAATATTCGCCCGTATTGGATTTACACACTGTATACACAATAAAGAAAGATAAGCAACTCAAATGAGTGTCAATAAAGAGTTTATTTACACAAAAAAATGCCTAATATATTAATTAATCGCGAAAAATTCTTATTATACGGCAAATAACCCCTTTCGTATGTCAAAAACACACTTTAATTACTCAATGATTAGCGTTAACCCTAAATCTGCTTCCGCTGCAATGATTAGAGATTCCGTCAAGTCAGACTGGCGTAGGGGAAGAATAAGCGAGGACGCAAAATACAGACGGGTAGCGACCATTTACATAATATACTAGCTGTTGCCCGCGACTTCGTACGCGTGGATTAGTATATTGGTGGTTATATATTTCTACATTAGCTTAGAACATTGTGCAGCAAGTGATTGCGGTAGGACGGTTAATCATTTGTTAATTATTAATATTATACAACGCATGAGACTTTGTCTTTCACAACCTACGAAGTTTCAAGCCCCTAACTGAATAAAATTGTCCTCGATATAATCCCTCTAAACCCCCTTAGAAGATTTTCATGTCCTTTATTTAATAAAACCTACTACCTAACTACCTATTTACAAAGTTTGAAGTTCCTAGCTTTAAATAAAATTTGAACCCTATACAAACTTTCAACCCCTTTTTAATCATTTTAGGGGATGATTTTTTAAAAGCTGAAATTATCTTTCTTGTATTCTAATAATATGCCTTTATACAACGATTCAAGTCCCGCACTCAAAAAAATGTTTGGCCTCCAAACAAATTTTCAACCTCTTTTTCACCACCTCGGGGGATGAATTATCAAAATCTCTGAAATTAGTTTTCTTCTCTTTTGATAAAATACATTTTTACAAAGTTTCAAGTTTGTAGCTTTAAATAAAATTTGAACCCTATACAAACTTTCAATCCCCTGTTTTAACCCTGTTAGGGGATTAATTTTACAAAACGCTAAAATAACTTTTCCTGTCTTCTAATAATATCCCCAAATAGAAAGATTCAAGTCGAGCGTTCGAAAAAATGTTTGATATCCATACAAACTTCCAACCCCTTTTTCACCACCTTAGGGGATGAATTTTCAAAAACGCTGAAATTAGTTTTCTTGTATCTTAATTTAATACCTTTTTGCAAAGTCTCAAGTTCCTAGCTTAATATAAAATTTGCACCCTAAGACGAACTTTCATCCTCTTTTTATCCCCCTTAGGGGTTGAATTTCCAAAAAATAGCAATTACTTTCTTGTAATCGGCTATTATGCCTTTCTAAGAAGTTTCAAAGCATTTGTAATGGATTAAAACTTTCAACCCCTTTTTAATCCTGTTGGGGGATGAATTTTACAAAACGCTGAAATTATTTTTCCTGTATTTTAATAATATCCCGAAATACAAAGATTCAAGTCCCGCGTTCGAAAAAATGTTTGATATCCATACAAACTTTCAACCCCCTTTTTACCACCTTAGGGGATGATAATTCAAAAACGCTGAAATTAGTTTTCTTGTATTTTAATAACATATATTTTTACGAACTTTCAAGTTCCTAACTTAAAATAAAATTTGAACTCCATACAAACTTTCATCCCCCTTTTAACCCTGTTAGGGGATGAATTTTACAAAACCCTGAAATAACTTTTCGTGTCTTCTAATAATATCCCCAAATACAAAGATTCAAGTCCCGTACTCTCAAAAATATTTGATCTCCGTACAAACTTTCAACCCCGTTTTTACCACCTCGGGGGAAGAAGTTTTAAAAACGCTGAAATTAGTTTTCTTGTTTTTTTAATTAATTACCTTTTTACGAAGTTTTAAGGTCCTAGCTTAAAATAAAATTTGCACCCCAGGGCAAAGTTTCATCTCCTTTTTTACCCCCTTAGGGGTTGAATTGCCTAAAACGTCGCAATTCCTGTTTTTTGTCATCGGCTATTATGTCTTTCTAAGAAGTTTCAAAGCATTTTTAATGGATTCAAACTTTCAACCCCTTTTTAACCCTGTTAGGGGATGAATTTTCAAAAACGCTGAAATTACTTTTCCCATCTTATAATAATATCCCCATATACAAAGTTTCAAGTCCAACACTCACAAAAATATTTGATCTCCATACAAACTTTTAACCCCTTTTTCACCACCTTGGGGGATGAATTTTCAAAAACGCTGAAATTACTTTTCCCGTCTTATAATAATATCCCCATATACAAAGTTTCAAGTCCAACACTCACAAAAATATTTGATCTCCATACAAACTTTCAACCCCTTTTTCACCACCTTGGGGGATGAATTTTCGAAAACGCAGAAATTAGTTTTCTTGTTTTTTAATTTAATACCTTTTTTACGAAGTTTCAAGGTCCTAGCTTAAAATAAAATTTGCACCCCAGGACAAAGTTTCATCCCCTTTTTTACCCCCTTAGGGGTTGTATTACCTAAAACGTCGCAATTCCTTTTTTTTTTGTCATCGGCTATTATGTCTTTCTAAGAAGTTTCAAAGCATTTTTAATGGATTCAAACTTTCAACCCCTTTTTAACCCTGTTAGGGGATGAATTTTCAAAAACGCTGAAATTACTTTTCCCATCTTATAATAATATCCCCATATACAAAGTTTCAAGTCCAACACTCACAAAAATATTTGATCTCCATACAAACTTTTAACCCCTTTTTCACCACCTTGGGGGATGAATTTTCAAAAACGCTGAAATTACTTTTCCCGTCTTATAATAATATCCCCATATACAAAGTTTCAAGTCCAACACTCACAAAAATATTTGATCTCCATACAAACTTTCAACCCCTTTTTCACCACCTTGGGGGATGAATTTTCGAAAACGCAGAAATTAGTTTTCTTGTTTTTTAATTTAATACCTTTTTTACGAAGTTTCAAGGTCCTAGCTTAAAATAAAATTTGCACCCCAGGACAAAGTTTCATCCCCTTTTTTACCCCCTTAGGGGTTGTATTACCTAAAACGTCGCAATTCCTTTTTTTTTGTCATCGGCTATTATGTCTTTCTAAGAAGTTTCAAAGCATTTGTAATGGGTTCAAACTTTCAACCCCTTTTTAACCCTGTTAGGGGATGAATTTTCAAAAACGCTGAAATTACTTTTCCCGTCTTATAATAATATCCCCATATACAAAGTTTCAAGTCCAACACTCACAAAAATATTTGATCTCCATACAAACTTTCAACCCCTTTTTCACCACCTTGGGGGATGAATTTTCGAAAACGCAGAAATTAGTTTTCTTGTTTTTTAATATAGTACATTTTTACAAAGTTTCAAATTCCTAGCTTAAAATAAAACTTGCACCCCATACAACCTTTCATCCCCTTTTTAACCCCCTTAGGGGTTGAATTTCTCAAAATCGCTTCTTAGCTCTTATACATTTTATAAATGCAACCTAGTGTCCAAATTTCAACTTTCTAGCGTTTGTAGTTTCGGCTCTGCGTTGATGAGTCAGTCAGTCAGTCAGTCAGTCAGTCAATCAGTCAGGACACGTGCATTTATATATATAGATTATTCTAAAGGTTGGCAACCGTATAAACCGTATTGTGATCTAAAAAAGTGCTACGACTTTTCAAAAACTCCGTTCCTTAAAGATCCTGAAACATTTTACTTTAACACGGTTACAAGTATTTTAGAAATCCTATAATTCAAATTAGTTGACCGTATGAATAGGGGTAAATTAACAAATTCTCGTGATTGATAAAGTTATCAATATAAACGCTATATGTAGATAAAATGCTCATTACAATTTATAGCTACCTACTCGTATATTTGGTAACGAATGATAAAAAGCCTGGCGGCCTAGCCAAGGTGACAATGGCTATCGCTTCGCCATCGGATCGCTTTGTGTCTCTCTATCACTCTTCCATATTGGTGTGACAGTGACAGTTGCGTTTCGTTCGCTACGGAACGTTAGCGATTGGCATGTTGTCTACGGGGCCTGGCCTCTTATAATGTGGGACACAATGTCAAGAATGCTAAAGTTGACAGCTTCTCGAGTCATTCCTAATTGCATAGGGAGGTAGACAAAGTGTCAACCGCGCGCGAGGGAGTAAAACTAATTTGAATACTTGCTTTTAAAATTGACTCTTGGACTGTTCAACCCGCGCCCATTTGCTCCCTTGCTGAGAATTAAAAAAATGCTTATGACAGTTATGACGCAGTAAAGGTTTTGTTTTCTTCTGACAAAGATATTTACTCTCTTATTTACTTAAGCTAAGCATTCACTAGCCGAGGAAAATTAAATCAATTTGTACGGTTTCCCAGGCGGTCCAAGCCAATTAAACCGACAAGCAGAAATTATGCTAGCTTATTGTATACTTAGCACACCATTTTTAATGCTTGTAGACTAAACAGTAATTATTTATAAGTAACGTAAATTTTTCTTTCACGTTTTTGTAAATAAATATATAGAAATACTTACCATTAATGGATGTACAGCAGCAGTGTCCTTTAATTTAATTTTCACCTCAGCAGCTCGAACAAGGGTACCTTGCTACTTAAAAACACTGAGCAAAATCGCATTTTGCTCACTGAGTGAGACAAAATGAGCAAAATGTTTTTAAGTAGCAAAGTACCCTTGTTCGAGCTGCTGAGGTGAAAACTTAATTGTTGGTATATTTTAAGAAAACATGAGTGAATAGGTAAGTGATGAAGAAGGAATACATTTTTCGGATTCTCTAATATGTTCTCACTGCTGAGGTGAAAAGTTTTGTGAACTACACGAGATCAAAGTTATTTACATCTCGTGCGCTTTTGAGTCCCTTACTACGCTCATGATTCTTAGTATAGAATCTTTCGCTTGCACGGGACTCAAAATAAGCACTCGAAGAAATATCAAACTTTGATCTCTTGTTGTACAAATAACTATTTATTTTAATTAAATGTTTGTCTACGTATTACGGTTCACGACATACAGCATATTTACAAACAATAATAAGACAGAGATAATCGGCCATAGAGCGGAAACTGAAATATAGGGTTCCGTTTACAATCATTTTGGGTACGGAAGTACGGAACCATAATACAATTAACACTACCATAACAAGTTCCAATTAAAAGTGCGAAAGTAACCGTAAAGCTAATTTATATTGAAAAATATTGTAATAGAGTGCATTTAGATTTGCGATAGCATTTAACTATAATGGACGGTTCCTTAGCACGCGACACTCTTGTAAAGCACACTAGGAATAATTATGACCTAGCTAACTAAAGCTAACTTTGTGGCTGTTTTAAAAGTCATTAATTCAGTTTCAAATACTCGTAGCTCTTGACGTGAAAATTATGACGTTTCGCTTTCTTACAAAAATACTGCAGTACTGCGCAGTTGACGTGTTAACTGCAAATTGTAATTAAGGAAACATTTAATTATAGCTGGTCAACCAAATCTTGTCAGTAAAAAAAGGCGCGAAATTCAAATTTTCTATGGGACGATATCCCTTCGCGCCTATATTTTTCAAATTTGCCGCCTTTTTCTACTGACAAGATCTGGTTGACCAAGTATAAATCAACTTAATGCGTATAAATTTGGTGTTACTGTAAAATTACTTTATTTACTTACATTACAAGTGTAATTTGCCGTAAGTCAGCAAGCGGTTGAATTACGTATTAAGGTATATAAAATAAACACAACTTATAAGAGCTCTATCGCTACAATGATGGTACGAAGCTAAAAAGACCTAGTTACTTTATTTACCTGAAAACAACCCTAAAAGCATGTTTGCGGCGAACCTGAATAATGCTGTAATAGCTAAACTCTGCAATAAATTTTCAATTTCAGACTTGAGCACAGTGTTTACAACTACGGGAAGGTCGGGAAGTTCGAGGCTTTGGAGTCTAGGGGCCCGATTCGGATTTTGAAATAGACATCTATAAGATATCTTTTAGACATCACCAATCTTCGATCAACACGGGCTTCCGACACGGAAGGGATAGGCCCAAGCGATATCTTGACATTCAAATCATTCTGCCATTTTCCGCGGGGGGGAACGTGCACACAATCGCACTTCTCACACACTTACGTACAAAATCCAATCTGTAATGACGACACAAATACATAGAAAATGACACCCTACACAGACAAATCTTGCACACCTCGATCTGTTTTTGTGTACGGACGAGTCACAAGTGTCACAACACGCACACTAACACATTTTCGTCAAAGAATTTTATCGTTTTCTGAGAGATGAGAAGTCGGATTTGTCGCTCGACCGATCCGCAATTTGTACTGGGCGAGAAAAATCGATAAATCCAGCAATTAAATGAGACTAAAATATAATAATTGTGTTTAAATGTAATTAAACGTATGACATGTAAAAAAAATATTACATGTGAAATGTAACACCTTTTTGTAAATTTGATTACCCCGACCTCTTTTTACAACAAAAAACAGCAATTAGGCATTTTTTTCTGCTGCTGTGTTCACTCGCGCGTCTGGACTCGGTCTAGTTTAAAATCCGAGCGCTAGTTTTATTACCCGCGCTAGATCAATTGATCTTGTACCTAGGCAGAGGGGAAATAGTGCGAATGCCGCATCCCTTCCGTGTTGATCGAAGTCACCAATATACGATAACGATATTTTTAGGATCTAACCTGTCAAATTTGACAATTCCGCGATTCTGGAGATACTCTTGAACGATTTCCACAAGATATGACTTAGAGATCCAATTCACATTTAATAGATATCTATTATCTAACTCTATCTAACGTAAAAGTGACATTGGTTGCCCGAATTGCGCTGTAAAAGAGAACTAGTTGAAATCTAAACTATAACGTATCTAGAATGGATCTAGTACGTGTCGTCTCTTGTGAATATCTTGAAGTTCGAATACGGCAGTTGGTTCTTATTTATGACTGTTTCGCCTGAACCAGATTCAGCAGACATTTTTACAATCACATGCTTTTTACTGGCTTATTTGTTGGGACAAAACCTATATTTTGTGTTTTGTATGTATCACACATTGAAAACTAAAATAATTAACGGACTGTCAGCGATTATTTCGCCACATTTCGGTTTTTTAACCTGAATTGATTTACATAAAAGTATGTTATAATTCATATTTTCCATCTATATTTCTTACAATATTTGTTAGTGACTAATTTGATTGTCATGTAATTATTCGTTTTTTTTTCTGCTGTTACAGGCAGGCAGGTTTAATTAGCTTTTAATTCAAAAAGCTAATTAAACATTTGTATTATTTTCCATGTATAACCTTACCTTATTGCCGTTCTGCGATACCAGACAAGTGAATGACCGGTTACCTACTTCAAAGTAGACTTTTGACTTGGAGTAGAAAATTGTTAAACGGATTCCTATAAATGCACTCCTCCCTAGCTGTCAAAATTGTCTAAATATGGCGCCAGTCTGGCGAAAGTCTCCTTATAAAAATCGTTGTATGAAGTTTAAGCTAGCTGGTATGGCGAATATAACTTGCTCTAACAGCAGCATCCCTTTCTCACTTACCTTCACATCCGCCATTGTCCGCCATGATTTATGTTTACTGTTCGCCTGGCTTTTTGAATCGTGCATTTTTGTGTTTAAAATCTGTTGATATTTACTGATTTGACGTAACAGTTACGATCATAACTTGGTTTGAGCCCGTGAATGTGTGATCTGAAGCAAATATGCACTGTAAAACGTGTGAGATTTGCGGTATAAGGGCCGGTCGTGTTGGTGGTCAAAAACGAACATTTATGGCTAAATTTCCATTGGATGAAGATAGGTAAGTTCAAAAATCTATTTGTTTTTCTACATAAAACACATACTTAACGCATGTTTCTTTAGAATTTAAAAGAAATTCTGGAATAAAATATTATTATTGTAAAAGTTAGTGCGGTACCCAGATAATATCGATATTTTTTCTGACCAGTTCTTAGGTCCATGTTATTGAAAAATGTTTTGGTTTTCCTTGCCATGGGTATATATAAATAGAAAAAGACGAACAAAAACACTACTTGACTAAAATAACCCGCGTATAATAGTAGCTTTCTATTAATATTGAAATAAATTGCTCCTTACCAGGTGTAAAAGATGGGTTCAAGTCACCGGTAACGAAGATTTGGCCTATGTGCCTATTGAAAAGCTGCACGAATTAAAATATATTTGTGGGAAACATTTTCGACTCCGAGACTTTAAGAAAAAAATGACTCGATTAAAAAGAAATGCTATTCCATCTGTGTTAATAACTGCAAAACCATTGCCAGATGAAATTTTGATGGGATTCCCACTACATATTTTTGGTAAGACGATTATTTTAACCAAGGTCAAACTAACACTAATTTTAATAAAATTTAAAATATTTACTACCTATATTATAATTATATGACCTGATATTACACTTCACTTTCTCGTTTATTGTACTGGATTAATAATTTAATGGTTCCATACCTTTTAGATTAATACATTATGTCGGTGGTCTAACAACCGGACCTTTGGTTGCAATTATTGAAATTTTGTATTTATCTAGGTGCCAATTAACCAGGTTTCACTGTAAATATTATGTACATATTTTAAAAGATCAAATAAAATTAATTAATTAAAACGAAAACTGTTGTTAACATTTATTACAATCTGGGGGCACGGTAGTGCCCCCGCCAAGACTAGCAAAGCGAAGCGCAAGGGCACTACCTACCTTTTCTCGAAGCGCTTCGTCGTTTTTTTGAACCCTCATAACTTGGGTTTGGATTATACCAGATAAACAAAATTCTCGGGATATGATGTCAATAGTGGACTTATTAAGCATAAACAATTTCAATTGCATAGATCTTATACTTAAGATTTTATTCATATCTAAAAAACCCCGATTTCGTCACTGACTCACTCACTCACTGTTGATCATCAAAACCTCTAGGGTACTTCCTGAAGTCCTAGGAAGCTGAAATTTGGTATGTAAGATAGTATTAGTACACAAACAACAAAAAAATTCAAAAACTTGAAATTTTTTGCCCCTAAGGGAGGGAAAAGGGGGGTGGAATTTTGTATGGGAAATCAATAACCGCTGAACCGATTTAGTTGAAATTTGGTATGTAGATAGTTTTTGTAATGGGGAATGGCATAGAATAGATTTCAACCCCAAAATCATCCCGTAAGGGTGAAAAGGGGGTGGAAAAGGGCGTTAGGGGAAAAAGAGGGTTGAAGTTTGTATGGGGAATCAGTAAAAAACAGATTGTATAAAAGATGCCCCGAGATACGTATTTCAGGATTTTTAATAGTAGGTCCTTAAATCACACGCGCAACCCTTTAAATTAGGGGATGGAAGCAACTTACAAAAAGAAGTGAAATCCCACCAAAAACATTTTCATGTAAAATGTTGCCAAGACGAAACCATAAGGCTCGCACTGACAAAAAGCTATCAGATCTCTTGTAGAGCCAAGCTTCTAACTCTACAAGCCCTAACTTCACAAACTCTACACCTTAGTCAAAATATGTGGCTTGGCCGTTTCGTTACTCCAAGAACTATTGTATTATAAAAAATAATGAATAGTGAATACATTTTTCACCTTACGTCCATGTGACAGTAGCGAAACGATCAAGCCACATATTTTGACTAAGGTGTAGAGTTTGTGAAGTTAGGGCTTGTAGAGTTAGAAGCTTGGCTCTACAAGAGATCTGATAACTTTTTGTCAGTGCGAGCCTTATGGTTTCGTCTTGGCAACATTTTACATGAAAATGTTTTTGGTGGGATCATACTTTTCGTAACTTCTAATTTAAAAAATAGTAGTTGTAAAGTATTGCGAAAGTTTAATAATTAGTCGAAAAGCAACGCATTTTTTTTTTCAAATTATCGATATCGATAAAAATGTCTAACAGTGTGTGCAGCACATCCCTTTTTGTTGCTCATGTTGGCAGCAGTGCCGTCCACATCTGCTATCATCAAGCTGTCATAATTTCTGTCCTATTGGTACAGGATTCTAGACTGTTCCATTCTACTCAGAATTTCAAGTCAATATATGGAAGTCCCGTCTCTTAAAACGTAGTGATTATATTCTCTTTGTATGGCGCTTTAGCACGCAGTTTGTTAATTGGCAAGGTTAATTATGGCAAAATATCAAAAACGTTCTATTTTTCATATTCAATTTGTCAAAGTGAATATTTACTACGAAAACGATACTGGTATTACTCTTGATCAAGGATGACTTAGATGACATAAAAAACAAGAGTAGAGAGTAAACACTTTGAAGACTGCCTGGTGAGTATTAAAGAAATAAATTTCGCAGTTTGATAATAACCCCCGTTCAGCGGTGGGCCGCCGCCATTACGTTGTCTGATGGTTCAATTAGGTTTTTAGTGCCTTTACTTGGAAGTCTTGGAACTTTATATTTTGTTGTAGTCTGTATTTAAGCGTTCTAAAATATTACTGTTAGTTTATCGGCGTGAGGTAATATTTCTTGAATTAACCGTAAAATGTTATTACACGTCTGAACAGGACGTCAGACTGACATTGTAATTAAATATAAATAGAATGTAGGTAATCGTGACGCAAACTAATACAAATAAACTACTAGTGCAGTTTTACGAGTACATTACCTGTTCAATTCAATTATGTTACAGAATCTCTTTTTTTCAAAACAACATCAAGTACGCATAGCACCACCGCTGGTATGGGAACCATATTTTCATTAAACTTTGAATAAATGTCATATACTAAGAAAAAGTGACCAAGGCCTCCAGTGCCCCAGGCTGGAATCGAACCAGCGTCCTCTGCTATCGCGGCAGGTGCCTGAGCCATTCGGCCACCGGGCCACAGCGGCATAGGTCGAATTTTTCCAAGTATATGCACTTCTTACTGAAGGCTTATGGCGCCCCCTTGGTCACTTTTTCTTAGTATATGACATTTATTCAAAGTTTATAATTTATAGTAGTGTGTCTACTTGAAATAAAAACAAATTAAAATATTTTCTGAAAATAATTTAATTTGTTCTAATACATATTTTCATTTCCCATAAGTTCAAGTATAACCCATAGACAGGCTATTTACACCCAGACTTCTGGATAACACTTTCACAGCACTAATTAACGACAGCATTATCTCAACTTTCGTTCGTAACCTTTACTCGCGCCCGCGGCGGGTTCGTAACGTGTGGACGGATCGTCCAAATGCTAGCGTGCATCGCGTTATGAAACTAACGTAATGGGAGCATACATGTGAGGTCATCTTCGGCTGTTCTAAACGGAACAAGAAGAACACAGTTACCCTACTTTGAGACAGTGATACAGATAAAATACCTTGAGACCTTCGACATGTAGCCATAAAGGCTACTTTCTATTATTTATTTTTAGAAACCTCGGTATCCAAAATGAACCTAAAAGGTAAATTTTAGATCCCTTGGTCACGGAACCAAAATGTCACCTCCCACTACCTACTTACTTACTTACCATAATATAAACACCCCCTTTAGATCTACCCCTGAAATATGGCCATGTGATTTGGTCGTGATCGTCTAGTCTAGCGTTAGGACCCCTCGAAGTGAACCGCGGTACCCTAAGTTCTTTAATGAGTATCAGCTAAATTTTGGACTCTGATTTTATTTACAATTACCTGGACTTTAGGATAAATATTTTAAGATATTGGAAGCACATTTATTATGACGCTAACGAGTAACTTACTAGAATAATTTGTTAAAATACAGAAATAGTACCAAAAGTTACCAGAATTTATTATTGTAATGTAAATGGAGTTATATTTTACTTGAAGTGATATTATTTAGGTAAATGCAGCATATATGATAATATGAATATAAAAGAAATATATTTGGTAAAATGAGTTTAAAAATGGGGTTGGTAAAAGCCTGCTACAATCTATTAAGCCTCCGGGATAACATATGAGTAGCACTCCTGGGGTAAGCCCATTTACACCCTAGCATTTCAAGTTAATATTATTAACTACCAGCTTCTATACGAAATATGCTACCCATACGCTCGATGCAGGACTGGGGGCTCCTAGTCCAATCAGCAAGGTCAATTGGAACTCCTACCCTACCTCTTTAGCCAGACGGGCTATGACCAACACTTCGGAACCTATGCGTACCTAGATGGCTATGGAAAGAAGTGTCAAAGTATCCATCAGTCATCAAAATTACTATTCTTTTTTATTTCAAAACCTAGGGATGCGAATCCCATTTCCATTCCCCAGAACTAAAATATAAACTGTATTTCTAGTCTTTTAGAAGTATGAACGAAGTACTAAGTTTATTTGTTAAAAATATACTATATTTTATGAGACTGAAATATCAAGATGAGCATTATTTCACTCAAATCATCCTTTGGATTACTCTTGCCTGCCAAAGGTTCCCTAAAACAGCTAGACGTCGATTTTCTATCTCCGAATAGACTGTGTTCCTAATCCCAACTTGATATTTAAGATTTCATTGTGTAAATACCTTAGAAACATGATTGTAATACTCAGTACCTCGTCTTTACACCAGAAAACCAGAATTTCATAAATAAAAATAGAGATAAGATTTTACATTAATTATTTTCCCCAAATAAATTAAAATATTGGAAGATTTAAGCAATTGAAACCCTATACCTATTTACGCACAATTTTAGTTTAGCAAGACCGTAGTTAAAGTCCCTTAAAAAGAGAAATATATCAATTTTACAGACCAAGACTAAAATGAACCCTAAATTCCGAATAATTGTGTGTGAATTTACCCTAAACCTACCCTTAGTCCCTACTCTAGTATAACCAAAGCACAGTTCGTACTTACCATCGACCTGGTACTTTGGAATATACGCAAGTGTATCCCTACTAAGAAACTGTAAGAGTTCGGCGAGCGATTCCGAGAATGCAACCTAACAGCTCGTGGGCTTGTCTCCCCCCATGGCGGGTTGCACAGAGGCAGGGTGGCAACATGGGTAAGACAGGTCCCTATTATGTATATAAGTGGTATAAATAAATATATTTAATATACGAAGCCTCCAAATACTGTAGATTTCAAATGGGCCCAGATTACTCCGGATGATGCGCACGTGACATCCCCATTATTCATCTAACAGCTGGACATTGGAGAGCTAAGGAGAGAGACGTTTTTCACCTTCTATGTTGGTAAAGAGAAGGTGCCAAGATAACCCTCATCTTGGAACAAAAAGACTCCTAGACAGCTCACATTTAACACCGCAAGGGGTGAGCGGTCCAGTCGGACAAACAGTCAGTCCAAACAATGATCTGGTTTTAAACTATATAGCAAAAGACCCCATAGTAAAACACTAAAATAACTAGGTTCAATTTTACGAACCAAACTACTCACAAAATCAAACTAACTAAACACAGAAGTGAAATTCCCTTAAACACCGCTATCTAAGTTCAGTTTTATGACGATATTGTCCCCACAAAACCAAACACAGACACGCTTTCCAAGCCCCTGTTATGCAACGATATTGTCCCTGCATAACGTGACGGCACTTAGAAAACACAGTGTAGAAAACTTCACTATAACAACACACAGTAGCAAAGAACCCCCGCAATAGCCCAAGTTCAGTTTTACGACGATATTGTCCCCGCAAAACCAAACACAGACACAATTTCCAAGTTCCTGTTATGCAACGATATTGTCCCTGCATAACGTGGCGGCACTTAGAAAAACACTGCATAGGAAACTTCACTATATTTAAATCCCGTACTCGGTAACAAAGAATCTCCACAAAAGTCTAAGATCAGCTTTACGACGATATTGTCCCCGTAAAACCAAACACAGACACCATTTCCACGTTTAAATTCACCAGGATAATTCCCGGCAAAAACAAACATAGTAACAGTAGTAGAGGAACTTTGCTCACCGAATATTTAAACGCCCGAGAACCAGAGTCACTGCAAGCCGATGGTTGAAGAATGAATGAATACCGGCGGTCCGCACCTGCCTTTTATACTCTTTTACTGGCGACATACTGGCGACATAACGGCGACATAATGGCGACATAACGGCGACATAACGGCGACATACTGGCGACATAATGGCGACATACTGGCGACATAATGGCGACTGGCGACATACTGGCGACATACTGGCGACTGGCGACATAATGGCGACTGGCGACATAATGGCGACATAATGGCGACTGGCGACATAATGGCGACATACTGGCGACATAACGGCGACACAATGGCGACATAACGGCGACATAATGGCGACATAACGGCGACATAACGGCGACATAATGGCGACATAATGGCGACATAATGGCGACATGATGGCGACACAACGGCGACATAATGGCGACATACTGGCGACACAACGGCGACATACTGGCGACACAACGGCGACATACTGGCGACATAACGGCGACATAATGGCGACATACTGGCGACATAATGGCGACATACTGGCGACTGGCGACATACTGGCGACATACTGGCGACATAATGGCGACAAACTGGCGACATACTGGCGACATAACGGCGACATACTGGCGACATAACGGCGACATAATGGCGACATAACGGCGACATACTGGCGACACAATGGCGACATACTGGCGACATAACGGCGACATACTGGCGACATAATGGCGACATAATGGGACAAACATTAATCAGAAAGTACCAGGATACCATGACTGAGGAAGAGGTCATTTGCCCCGTACCTATTAGCGATATGCAACCGACGACCAGTGATTTATTAAGACAAATGTTTACCAAAAGTACCAGGCTACCATAACCGAGGAAGAGGTCAAAAGTCGTAAAGTTCGATGCTACCAAGATCTATCCCTTTCACGCTTGCGTCTTAGAGAAAGACGGAGATATTCTCAATGACGTCTACGCACACATTCACAGGCAATAGTCGGGTAGTCAGTTTGAGTAGACTAAATTATAATAAAAGGGAACGCTTTATGGCCCCTCTACACGCACGAACTGCAAGTGTTATTTTACTTTGAGATACTTTCAGCCTCTTTCCGAAAAACACTCCTGTGTGGAAGTATTTTACGTTCACCAGTAGCAAACATACTCAAAACATAGCGGGAAGTTTAAAATCTTAGGCGTTTTGGACTGTTTGTATTAACTCTGTACTAGGAGTTCAGACTTCAATACGACCGAACGTCACGCTGTCAATGTCACTGTCATTCTAATGCCAAAAGTTCACATATTTGGGTTAGTTTCAACTTGTGATGGTTATTTTACGCAAGTTATTAATCTAAATAGCAAAAAATTTATAGTGGGTTACGAGGGGCGTTCAAAATATTCTCGGTATTGATATCTTACGACCTCTTCTAAAATTTCTTTCGTTACTGGCCGCTAAGGTTTATTCATTGACATTAAAAAAAAGTATAATTCGAACCGAGATGGTCTTTTGTTTTTCTGCAATTGCTGAACAAACATGAACATCATGTGCGAATTGACAATGTTAACTAAATTAGAACATCGATGCGTGATAAAATTCTTGACAAAACAGGGTAAAAATCAAAAAACCATCAAAGAGGAAATGGATTGTGTTTACCGTGAGTCTGCTCCTTCTTTATCTACCATTCAAAAGTGGTCAAGCGAGTTTAAACGCGGAAGGGAGAGTATTGAAGATGACCCTAGACCTGGCCGGCCTGTAGTAGCTACTTCACAAGAAAATATTGATAAAGTGGAAAAACTTATATTGGAAGATGGTCGAGTGAAGGTAAAATCTATAGCACAAGTAACCAATCTCTCTATTGGTACCGTACATGATATTATACATGACCATCTTAATATGTCAAAAGTAAGTGCAAGATGGGTTCCGCGAATGCTGACTCGGCTTCAAAAAGACATGCGTGTAGCTTGTTGTTCCGATTTTATTGACCTGTGCGGTGAAAATCCTGATGAGGTGCTGCAAAGAATAGTTACTGGAGATGAAACCTGGGTTCATCATTATGACCCAGAGGGTAAACAAGAGTCCATGCAGTGGCACATTAAGGGTTCAGCTCATCCCAAGAAGTTCAAGGTCATCCCTTCAGCTGGCAAGGTCATGGCCACGATATTTTGGGATTGTGAAGGAGTATTACTAATCGATTATAAAGAAAAAGGTGTAAATATCACAGGACAGTACTACGCTAACATTCTACGTCAATTAAAGGATGTAATTAAAGAAAAGAGGCGAGGAAAGTTAACCAAAGGTATTCTGCTTCTGCATGACAACGCCCCCGTCCATACTGCTCATATTGCCAAGGCAGCTATTGTTGAATGTGGGTTTAAAACTGTTACTCACCCACCGTATAGTCCGGACTTAGCCCTCAGCGACTTCTTTTTGCTCCCCAATCTTAAAAAGGATCTGCGTGGAAATAAATTTTCTGACGATGAAGCATTGAAGGCGGCAGTGGAGGAGCATTTTTACACGAAAGATAAAAAATATTTTTACGAGGGATTAAAAAAAATAATTGATCGATCTTTTAAGTGTATGAACATAGGGGGGGAGTATATTGAAAAATAAAAATATCAAACTTTTCGTACTTGTTTGTTTTCATTCTCATACCGAGAATATTTTGAATACCCCTCGTATATATTTAATGAAACCACAAGTGATGAAATACGAAACGTGCACTTCAAGTTGTAATTGTGACATTATTCATTGGAATCATGCATGAAATACGCGACTGAAAGGGATTTTAGTATTCAAGGTATTTCTTTCTAGTTTGTGTGTTTTGTAATGAACAAATTAGGTTAATGTAATAGGCATACGACCAGTCACAGACACCTCATTAGAAATAGGTACTTGCACTTCACTTACTAAGACATATTATAGAAAAAATCTCTTGCTTCACAAACAAGAAGATTGCAATGGCCTAATTTGGTAGATTGCTTTGCTATCATTATATTAATGTTAATGAATGCAAAAGTTTCTGTTTGTCTCCGAATTACGTAGGTAAGCACGGTCTATCACATTTGGCTAAAATTTGACATACACTTTAGGGTGGAGAAGGAAACGGGTATAACTACACACTGACATTAACTTCTACGAAGTCGAGACCAGGAGCTAGTAGCAAGTAGGTTTATATGTAACTAGCTGTTGCCCGCGACTTCGTACGCGTGGATTTGTATATTGGTGGTTATATATTCTACATTAGCTTAGAACATTATGCAGCAAAAGATCGCAGTAAGACGGTTAATCATTGGTTAATTATTAATATTACAACGCATGATACTTGTCTTTCACAACCTACGAAGCTTCAAGCCCCTAACTATTTAATAAAACCTACTACTTAACTACCTATTTACGAAGTTTGAAGTTCCTAGCTTTAAATAAAATTTGAACCCTATACAAACTTTCAACCCCTTTTTAACCATTTTAGGGGATGAATTTTTACAAACGCTGAAATTACTTTTCTTGTATTTTAATAATATGCCTATATACAAAGTTTACAACGATTAAAGTCCCGCACTCAAATGAATGTTTGACCTCTATACAAATGTTCAACCCCTTTTTCACCACCATGGGGATGAATTATCAAAAACTCTGAAATTAGTTTTCTTCTCTTTTGATGAAATACCTTTTTACGAAGTTTCAAGTTTGTTTGCAACTTTACAAACTTTCAACACCCTTTCGACCCTTTAAGAGATGAATTTTAAAAACGCTGAATTTACTTTTCTCGTATTTTAATAAAATGCCATTTTACAAAGACTCACAAAAATGTTTGATCTCCATACAAACTTTTTACCCTTTTTCACCACTTTGAGAGATGAATTTTCAAAAACGCTGAAATAAGTTTTCTTCTCTTTTAATAAAATACCCTTTTAAGAAGTCTCGAGTTCCCAGCTTAAAATAAAATTTGAACCCCATAAAAACTTTCACCCCCTTTTTAACCCTTTTAAGGGATGTACTTTTAAAAACGCTGAAATTACTTTTCTTGTATTCTAATAAATGCCTCTGTACAAAAATTCAAGCCCCGCACTCACAAAAATATCTGATCTCCATACAAACTTTCAACCCCTTTTTCACCACCTTGAGATATGAATTTTCAAAAACGCTGAAATACATTTTTTGCAGTTTTAATTTAATACCTTTTTACGAAGTTTCAAGTTCCTAGCTTAAAATAAAATTTGAAACCCGTACAAACTTTCAACCCCTTTTTAACCCTGTTAGGGGATGAATTTTACAAAACGCTAAAATTACTTTTCCTGTCTTCTAATAATATCCCCAAATCCAAAGATTCAAGTCCCGCGCTCGAAAAAATGTTTGATATCAATACAAACTTTCAACCCCTTTTTCACCACCTTACAGGATGAATTTTCATAAACGCTGAAATTAGTTTTCTTGTATTTTAATTTAATAACTTTTAACAAAGTTTCAAGTTCCTAGCTTAAAATAAAATTTGAACGCTATACGAACTTCAACCCCTTTTAAACCCTATTAGGGGATGAATTTTACAAAACGCTGAAATTACTTTTCCTGTCTTCTAATAATATCCCCAAATCCAAAGATTCAAGTCCCGCGCTCGAAAAAATGTTTGATATCAATACAAACTTTCAACCCCTTTTTCACCACCTTACAGGATGAATTTTCAAAAACGCTGAAATTAGTTTTCTTGTATTTTAATTTAATACCTTTTTACGAAGTTGTAAGTTCCTAGCTTAAAATAAAATTTGAAACCCGTACAAATTTTCAACCCCTTTTTAACCCTGTTAGGGGATGAATTTTACAAAACGCTGAAATTACTTTTCCTGTCTTCTAATAATATCCCCAAATACAAAGACTCAAGTCCCGCGCTCGAAAAAATATTTGATATCCATACAAACTTTCAACCCCTTTTTCACCAACTTCGGGGATGAATTTTCAAAAACGCTGAAATCAGTTTTCTTGTATTTTAATTTAATAACTTTTTACAAAGTTACAAGTTCCTAGCTTAAAATAAAATTTGAACCCTATACGAACTTTCAACCCCTTTTTAACCCTATTAGGGGATGAATTTTACAAAACGCTGAAATTACTCTTGTCTTCTAATAATATCCCCAAATGCAAAGATTCAAGTCCCGCGCTCGAAAAAATATTTGATATCCATACAAACTTTCAACCCCTTTTTCACCACCTTAGGGGATGAATTTTCAAAAACGCTGAAATTAGTTTTCTTGCATATTAAAAATATATCTTTTTACGAAGTTTCAAGTTCTTAGCTTAAAATAAAATTTGAACCCTATACGAATTTTCAACCCTTTTTTAACCCTGTTAGGGGATGAATTTTACAAAACGCTGAAATTACTTTTCCTGTCTTCTAATAATATCCCCAAATTCAAAGACTCAAGTCCCGCGCTCGAAAAAATATTTGATATCCATACAAACTTTCAACCCCTTTTTCACCACCTTAGGGGATGAATTTTCAAAAACGCTGAAATTAGTTTTCTTGTATTTTAATTTAATAACTTTTATACAAAGTTTCAAGTTCCTAGCTTGAAATAAAATTTGAACCCTATACGAACTTTCAACCCCTTTTTAACCCTATTAGGGGATGAATTATACAAAACGCTGAAATTACTTTTCTTGTCTTCTAATAATATCCCCAAATGCAAAGATTCAAGTCCCGCGCTCGAATAAATATTTGATATCCATACAAACTTTCAACCCCTTTTTCACCACCTTAGGGGATGAATTTTCAAAAACGCTGAAATTAGTTTTCTTGTATTTTAATTTAACACCTTTTTGCAAAGTTTCAAGTTCCTAGATCAAAATAAAATTTGCACCCCAAGACGAACTTTCATCCCCTTTTTAACCCCCTTAGGGGTTGAGTTCCAAAAACGTTGCAATTACTTTTTTTTGTAATCGGCTATTATGCCTTTCTAAGAAGTTTCAAAGCATTTGTAATGGATTCAAACTTTCAACCCCTTTTTAACCCTGTTAGGGGATGAATTTTCAAAAACGCTGAAATTACTTTTCCTGTCTTATAATAATATCCCCATATACAAAGTTTCAAGTCCCACACTCACAAAAATATTTGATCTCCATACAAACTTTCAACCCCTTTTTCACCACCTTGGGGGATGAATTTTCAAAAACGATGAAATTAGTTTTCTTGTATTTTAATTTAATACCTTTTTGCAAAGTTTCAAGTTCCTAGATCAAAATAAAATTTGCACCCCAAGACGAACTTTCATCCCCTTTTTAACCCCCCTTAGGGGTTGAATTTCCAAAAACGTTGCAATTACTTTTTTTTGTAATCGGCTATTATGCCTTTCTAAGAAGTTTCAAAGCATTTGTAATGGATTCAAACTTTCAACCCCTTTTTAACCCTGTTAGGGGATGAATTTTCAAAAACGCTGAAATTACTTTTCCTGTCTTATAATAATATCCCCATATGCAAAGTTTCAAGTCCCACACTCACAAAAATATTTGATCACCATACAAACTTTTAACCCCTTTTTCACCACCTTGGGGGATGAATTTTCAAAAACGCTGAAATTAGTTTTCTTGTTTTTTAATATAATACATTTTTACAAAGTTTCAAATTCTTAGCTTAAAATAAAACTTGTTCCCCATACAACCTTTCATCCCCTTTTTAACCCCCTTAGGGGTTGAATTTTTCAAAATCGCTTCTTATCTCTTGTACACTTTATAAATGCAACCTAGTGTGCAAATTTCAACTTTCTATCTTTTGTAGTTTCGGCTCTGCGTTGATGAATCAGTCAGTCAGTCAGTCAGTCAGGACACTTGCATTTATATATATTGATAGATAGATAGAAGTAAATTATCAACAATTTTAATAACAAAACTTCTGTGAGACAAAGACATATTAAATATATTAAAACATGAAACATGTCGAGCGTTTTTCGACTTAAAATACCCCCGTCCCCGTGACCCGTTTTTAATATATTTAATTATCAACAATGTTATTTTACTAAGGAAGACATACGAATCATCGTCTAATTGACAACCCACGTTTTAACTATTTATGTTTCATATAGGTACATCCTAAGTAGCTTGTTTGACAAAGCCTAGTTTACCCTAGCCCTGGGAAAATCAAAGCAATAAGTACGTTTTGATAGACATTACAGTGATTATGTTGAGTAGGTTATAAGCAACTGCTTATAAAGGATCAAGTGTACTTGCGAAGCGACTGTGGTCCACTTCTCGCCAGCGGCAAGTGCTGGCATTCATTATATCCATTGTTTTACGGAGCGATTGTTAAACCATTATAATTCAGCGCAGTAAAGATCCTGCGGGAAAATCTCATAATGTACGACCTCAATAACCTCCATAAATTGGCAGTAAGTATTTGCTTAAGAGGACACTGGGCGGTTATTTCGTCATACAAACTTATGCAATCATTTATTATTTCAAAAATAAAATTTAAGGGTTTTTAAATTTGGGAAATTTGGAAAATTAAGCAATGCTCAGACTCTCAGCAAATCGATATAGGAAGAAAATTCAATAAAAAGTAAAGGGACGAAGGACGAAGAGGTACCTACTCGTAAATCTGTGCTTTACCTACTTTATAAATACGGCCAGTGAGACATTACATTAATTCAATGACTGTTGTACAAAAATCTGAAACTCGTGTCGCCTTAACATAAAAACTAGTACCTCTACGAGTAACTTACAAAGTGTTGTAAACTGCAGTAAAAAAGCAAGTAAACGAACTTTACGGTTAGCGTGCAGACGCAAGCGTACGAACTCAGGTTATCTATAGTGTAACGGCAGGCTAGACAATCTAGACATTTATACAATCTAGACGCGGCTGTGGAAATGTGAGGACGGAACTAGGCATGCGATTTAGGGTGGGGCTACCTAAATCTCATTATGTGATTCCAACATAAATTCAACCAAACAAGAAGTGTTTCAACATAGTTGGATTGAGTTTTTAGTTTTACTCCCTGGTTTAACAAAATTGAATTCAAAACATGCTAAACTTCCTCGACCATGGACAACTACGAGTAGGTAGGTACCTAATGTTAAAGAAACAAGTATACTTAAACACCCGACGTATAACATTAATAGCTTATTATTTACTATTACCTACCTATAGCTAACTATAGCTAGAATTACACCACTTACTAAAGCAGTATTGAGATGATAAACAATATTATTTGCAGGAAACAATACTTCGTGTCTCAATTTTATTTATTTGTCAGGTTATGAGGAACAAGAAGAATATTATTCAATAGTTAAGTGAAAATCATGTCTATAAAATAATTGTAAACTGTAAATTGACTTATAAGCCAAGTTTACCGAGGTAATACCTTTCTGCTGGCATTGTGGCAGTCGTAAAAGGCAAGCTGATAGAAAGTGCAGCAAGTCACGACGAGGGAAACACAATAAATTGCACACACTGCATAATTGCACACAATCTTCTGAACTGTGACATCATAAAGCGGTGCAATCTCGGAGCGTGGATTATGGGTTTCCTTAATTTGTTTGCGACTGTGGGAGTTTGTGGAGCTGGGAATGTGGGTCTACAGTCGAGTACAATGAAGTCAGGGTGCAGAGTTTATTGGTAGTCGATATTCTATTAAAATGATATCTAACTTTGACACATATGCACATTAATTTTAGGATATGTAAAAGTCATACAGAGCATAACTCTCAACCAGAACATAAGCGTGAGTCTCTAACTTTTGGGGGACACCAACTATTTAATTTTATATGTTTAGGAATTTAAACAATCAAGTTGGATAAATAGTTGATAAAACTAAAGTAACAGTAACATAACATAAATATGTTATTAAAAGTAAATTAATAAAATCGCAACTCGCAACACAGCGGACATACAAGTACCTACATACATCCATTACATATGCCGTTACGGGCGTTTAATACTAAACGTACGTTTCACACTAATCACACCAGAAGACTTGTTAGACCCGTGCTAATCTTAGCACCTTCGTCGCATTAGCCGTAAAACTGGTATTTGATGGCATTGAAAGTAACATATAATTAGCTACCACGCTCTAGCTAGACGTTCATTCAATTTTCTACAGCCTTCGAACACTTAGTGGAAAATAGTCTAGACTAGACGGTATTAACGCTATTTAAGCTTAATGTGTTGCTTAAGATACCCGAAGATACGTGAGCTTTACAGTGTGGCTGGTCTTGCGGAAACTTCCGAGTTGATTTTAGCAGGGAACAAAAAAGAGTGGAATTTAAGTAGTTGCTGAAAATTACATTGTATATAATTCTCGAATAAATGTAAAACTAACTAAACTAGACTAAAATTGTATAACTCTAAAAACTGTTTAACTGAAAACTTTAAAGGATATAAAAATAACTGATTAGACTGAGATATTATAACTGATACTAAAGGTGAACCTAGAAACAAAAATTAGTAGTAATGTAATAACAGATAGACTTACATAGTTTACACAATTGTTAAAATTAGAATTAGGTATCTTCCTCCTCTTAAGTTAACTTGCATGACATACAATGTACATCTGGTCTCCCGCGATACAGGCCTAGCCTAGTGCGGGGACTCCTGGAATCTCGGCATGTCAATTTAGTTATGCACAACTCTTACCAGTAACTCGTGTTGTAACCACTGTTGTATCCTTTCCGTGCAATAAAATATATTTTTATCTTATCTTTTTTTATATAAAGTGAGGCATGTTTGTTATTAATTTATTATTTTGTTTATTAAGGAACAGGGTTTAAGTTTTAAAAACGTTTGTAGCTCCAGTTTGTTTATTTTATAAGCATACAGCAAAAACGAAGTTCGGTTATAAACTTGGCAAGTTTATTTAAACAAAATACGAAAATGTCTTTACTGGTTTAGATTATAAGATGCAAGTACATAATTATCAGTTGAAATGATTAATTAGGTAACTAATCAAGAACGCGAGGAATCTGGTTAGTGGACTCTGGGGTCTAATAAATAAGTAGCTGTAGGCTAAAGTATTACCCAACTTTCTCGGCAACACGGGCAATTTGCAACTTCAACGGCAGAAGAATGTCGAATGCACATGACCTGTCGAACTCGCAACAGGTGCTACTAATTGTTATACATATTTATGTTGATATTATGTAGAAAGGTGCGCGCGCGCGTCCTTGGAGCGTGGGTCGCGCTTATTTCGCGGCGGGTACGGTCGCTGAACCCCGAGCGGCATTCAGATCACTGTTATATTATGACATTACTTTCAGTGCATCTCGCTCGAGCTTATTAATGAATGCGAGCGCGATGCATTATCATAACAGATTTTAAAAGCGGACAAGAGAATGTTAGGCCATGTTTAGTGAAGGGTTCCGTAGTTACCCGCGCATCACAATTTAGTCCTTAAACGGGGCCTATTCTATATTGGTTATCATGTAAATAATAAGCAAAGAGGAGCACCTTCAAAGCACTTGTACCTATCTACGTCTTTTTACACAGAAGGGAAGACTTTTTGTGAAACGGCGAAAAAATAGTTCCATATTCGTTTTGAGATATACCTATTCCACACCCCCCACCATGGGCTTAAAAAGAAATTTAAAAAATCTTCCGTTTATTTTACAATTTTGTCGGCATAATTCACCAGTGCCAAATTGCAACATTTTAGCACTAACGGTCAGTGATCTAGCCGCGGACTGACAGACAGACAGACGGCATGGCAAAACCATAGAGAAATATAGTAAGACAAGAGTGCTCACTCCATACATCAGTTCAGACTATTAATTTCAGTGTCTACATCTAGCATCGAGTAGCGGAACTATCAGTACTGCTACTTGACAATAGATATATATATAGCTATAGTAGCACCGACCGGAAAGTCTTATCTCAACAGCATAAGACTTTCCGGTCGGTGCTACATCTATTGTCAAGTAGCAGTACTGATAGTTCCGCTACTCGATGCTAGATGCTAATAATCTTTCTGGTACTAAAACTGATGTATGGAGTGAGCACTCTATGTTTTTTTTTCTCTATGGCGAAACTAAAACCCTAAAAATCGGAATGCCGCTCCGGGTCTCAATCAAGTCTTATGTTGCAGTATGATTGGTGACACATTGGGTGCAGTCAGCTATGTATCCCACCTCCGGTGTAAATTATGGCTTAATTATGTAGCAATTGTAGCACATAACGTGATAATGTGTGATTTCTACAAATTAGTAAATCTAGGGGAAGGGGGTGTATACCTATTGTTACGCAATCCCATGCGAAAATATAAAGTTTATAATAAAGTTCATATAGCTTATGACATTTCTTTATTGTCTGACCGTTTGGCCAAATTCACTATATGATAAAACTGATAAATTACATGATCTTATCAGTTGCATAATTGTCGCAAAAATATTCCATAGAAACAAGGCATCTATTGTCAAGTAATAGATGTAGCACCGACCGGAAAGTCTTATCTCAACAGCATAAGACTTTCCGGTCGGTGCTACATCTATTGTCAAGTAGCAGTACTGATAGTTCCGCTACTCGATGCTAGATGCTAATAATCTTTTTGGTACTAAAACTGATGTATGGAGTGAGTACTCTATGTTTTTTTTTCTCTATGGCGAAACTAAAACCCTAAAAATCGGAATGCCGCTCCGGGTCTCAATCAAGTCTTATGTTGCAGTATGATTGGTGGCACATTGGGTGCAGTCAGCTATGTATCCCACGTCCGGTGTAAATTATGGCTTAATTATGTAGCAATTGTAGCACATAACGTGATAATGTGTGATTTCTACAAATTAATAAATCTAGGGGAAGGGGGTGTATACCTATTGTTACGCAATCCCATGCGAAAATATAAAGTTTATAATAAAGTTCATAGCTTATGACATTTCTTTATTGTCTGACCGTTTGGCCAAATTCACTATATGATAAAACTGATAAATTACATGATCTTATCAGTTGCATAATTGTCGCAAAAATATTCCATAGAAACAAGGCAATATGGCTCTACGAAAAATATTATTTATGCATAACCAAGATCTATGATTTATTACTGTGTTTCCGCTTTATAGGAATTATAAAATTGTGACACACAGTCAATGAGAATGGTAAATACGGGAAAACATTGAATTAAGTACCTATTTTTTTTAAATAATATTCTTATAAAGACAACAATAATATATTAAAAGTAAAATAGAACCTAAGGTAACCTAAGATGAAAAAAATCCCTTTTAGGGATTCTTATATATTTTACTGTTGGTTTTTTATTTCTTGGGCTAATTTTTTTGTGCGTAATTAAATTATACATAAGTACTTAGGTAATTATTTATAGCATTTAGGTATATAATTTAATCGTACGCCACAGTATTGAAATCTGCTCTGATTTTCAAAGCAAACCAAACCAATTTAGATCAAATAGGCAGACCAATTAATGCCACATGTAACTGACAAGCTGCAGATTGAGATTTATGTGTGGTTTATACAAACGTCGCGGCAATACCGAGACTAATGCGATTAGAATTTATATGTCACCGTGTAGTTGTTTCAAATACTTACACACCGTGTTATATGTGATATCTAGTTTGCGATTGGAAATTGTACTCTTGAATACGAAGGTTACAGTTAAGGTCTAAGATACGTAGGTACCGATTCTATCACTTGCTATAATAAATTTTATGACAATAAAGTCGTCTATATTTATGCTATTAAAATTACCTATATTTTAGACCTTGACTGTACAGATAAATAATGTCGAACATAAAGTCGGTTTAAGGTACCTAAGGTACCTAATAATCGTAATACCAATAGGAAGATCACTTTATAAAGAGAGACAGTATTTTTTTGTGATAAATAACATATTGCCAAGAGCCAAAAATAATAAGACTAAAGTGTCATATTCCATGGAACTTGCTAACTATGTAAACTAACCGCCATATTAAAATAAAATTGTCTGTGAATGTCAATTTACTAGTGACTTTTGTTAACATAGTACGTTCCATAGAATGACACTTTAGATTAAATTTGTTCCATCAACAAGTCAAATCTGTACCTACGTATTTTAATAGAAATTAATGTTCTTTTTCAAACTACAAATATATATGATCTGTGATGGGCGTGGTACCTACATCTACGTCACTGTAAGTGATCAATCAGTCTTCCAGCCCGTATGTCACCATGATTACTCCTGGCCTGGCTAACTTGTCGAAGGACGGACAAACTTCGAAGGCTCGTTACGAGTGAGTTATTGCGGGCGGTGAAAATTGTATTAATAAACGATACGGGCAGGCTTATTAATTGCGACGGATGTCGCAGGTCTCAGGAATATGAAGTTGAGAGGTTGACTTACCCGTGAGTTGGTAAATTGTCCTGCTAATATTGCACCTTCAGAGTAATTAAATATCTATGTATTTGTAAACGCTTGCAATGATTGACTTACCTAATGCACATATGAAAATTTAGTTTGACCTGTCTGTAACTGTAATACCTGGGACGACGAAGCTTGCATGCAGTATTATAATTTTATTATTTGACAATCCCTTATATGTAAAGTCTGACACTTCATCACGTCAGATAAGCTGAGAGGTTGAACATTAATATATCGACGGTTGAAATTTCAAATGTCGTAAGGGACATACGACAACATGTCCCTTACGACATTTGAAATTTCCACCGTCGATATAACTAAGTATGAAACACTGGGATCCCACAAACACTTATTATCATAAAAACGTACTAACAAAAATTAGCTTCTATACTGCACATATACTTACCTACCTATACAATTGTAGATTCAAAGATTATATTAAACATTGTAAATTAGAAAAGTAGGTGACACAAAACACAACAAAAGCGAAACTCCAATCACACAATCCAAAAACCTACTTCCTAAAATTGTTACGTACAAATTAACACATGTAACTGATTCATACATACGGTCATAAACTTTGAAGAAAAACTTAGTCCTGTTACTAGTTTACATACAATGTGTTCTCACGAGGTGGTTTGCCTGGGAACTTAGGGGCCATACAATGGTCATACACCTGTACGTAACAATAGTTTTCCACGGCGATAGCTATCGAGAGAACTCGAGAGGATACCCGGCTTTCATCATGTATGGGTTAAGAGTTAAATTGGACCTCTATTTAGTTAATAGTACAGAAGTAGAATAGGACATTTTAGACGGTACACGTTATCCGTAACCAATTTGCACTGAATCAACTATTCCGTTGTGCTGTTTACTTAAACTGATGCGTGATGATCTGCAGCAACTAAGCCCTACCAATTGTACTATTTAACTATAAGATAAACCTCGTATCAGGTTTTAGCCTCTATTACTTTTTCTTAATTAAAGAGATCACAAAATGAAATCGTGCACCCATCATTAAGGTAAATTAGATTAGAAAAGGCGATTAATGTTTTGCGTTAATCGCCTGACAGTTTGTAATTTAACTTGTTCTCATTTTCCTCCATTCATAAACTTTTACTACTGCTCCAAACATCGCCCCATAATTGAAAATTACCCACTTTCTTATAAAAGCAGTGGCTAATGGTTATCACTGCAGAAAGCAGCCGGTAATTTTGTTTCATTACACCATATAGGTTTAATACTAGCGAACTAATAAGCAGAGTACGCCACGCTCATCAATCAGCCTTTCTGAATTTGCGTGCAAGCCTTAACACAACGGGGTCACAGCTAAAAGACCTAAATCCATCAAAAAAACAAACGATAGTAGCTTCTCGGACAACGGAAGTAGCTCTACAACCGTGTGAAAGGGTAACAGTGATTTATTGTTGGTTTTAATTTAGAAAAGACTCGCACGTAAGTGTTATATGTTAGGCGATTTGTTCTGTTTTTAATGAGTCGACTTGTGTGAATACTGCGTTTAAAAGTCACGTTTTTCTTAGATTTTACAACTGCAATTATGCATTTGAAATAATTAATTAAGGTGCTTTTTTAATCGCACTAAATAGTTATAGGACGCCAATCCAGTTAATAGTAATATCCTACAATAAATCGTACATAGTATCCTTATGAAAAACTAACCCAGTATAAAATTCGAATCGACTTGAGAAAAGTAAGGATGCGAAGTATCTGTGAATTTACACTTTGGAAGTAGTTAGTTGGCTATGCTCTGCGTTAGTGGATATAAATCTTTTTTATTGTTACTGACTCTTATGCAAATGCACTTTACCATGTAATTGTACCGGGGTAGCAAAAATATCATATTTTGAAAGGCTTCGAGGTGATTGTTACAAGGTTTGTGATATCACGATAATTATAAATTGAAATGATAATAAAATGTCTCGGGTGAATGCAGCCTTCGGTGCATTTTATGCAGCAATTGCATTATTATCAATGTTTATTGTTATTTGTAAATTTTGCTAATTAAGCGTTGTCAAAGCAAAGTAAAATCAAAAGAATGTGTTTCTGTGTATATAATAATTATGACCTAAAATATTTACCTCATACTTGACATTTGATAATGAACTAATTTGAATTCGACACATTATGAATCTATTCCATTTATTCATTTTTAGTGTCCATGCAATTTTGCAGCTCGCTGTGCCTATAACTCCATTTCTTATTATGTTTTCTTACCTGTAACAAAAAAAACTAATGTTAAATAAAAGTTATCTGCGGGGTATGTTGAAGACTACCCCATATTTAAATTATACATATTTTTTTACAGTTAATTGGTACTAATAGTTATCACCTACATAGCTTATATAAGTATTGCCCTCTTCGAAATACCGTTATTTAGCTGGATATAAAAGAAATCAGCACAGATGCAGCCGCGAGGCGGAAGACATAAATAAATAAATATTATAGGACATTCTTACACAGATTGACTAACTGCCGTATTCGAACTTCAAGATACCTATTCACAAGAAACGTCACGTACTAGATCCATTCTAGATACGTTATAGTTTAGATTTCAACTAGTTCTCTTTTGCAGCTCAATTCGGGCAACCAATGTCACTTTTACGTTAGATAGTGTTAGATATTTATTAGATGTGATTTGGATCTCTAAGTCATATCTTGTGGAAATCGTTCAAGAGTATCTCCAGAATCGCAGAAACGTCAAATTTAACAGGTTAGATCTTAAACATATCGTTATCGTATCTTGGTGACGTCTAAAAGATATCTAGTAGATGTCTATTTCAAAATCCGAATCGGGCCCTAAGTCCCACAGTAAGCTCATGAAGGCTTGTGTGGGTACTCAGACAACATATTAATATCATATTGTGATAATATTGTCACTACCTATATAAAACTTCTCCAACCTCAACAAAAGTGACACGTAGGTCAATATTTAAAGAAGAAAGCATGTAACTATTACCACTTACAAAAGAATGAACCTGCTCACATACCTATGAGTCGATTAAGGGTGACATTTAGAACAATAGCTAGCTGTCATTGTGCGGTAACACTCGTAACAAAGTGAACAACAGTATAATAAAATTGGCTGCTGTAGTATAATTTGACCTATCCCATCTGATGCTCACTAAACGAATTAAGCAATTAACGTCTAACATATTATTTGGATTCATATATCGTCAGGTGACAAACAAAAGTCACTAAGTACCACCACAAGTTCATAGCCATAGTGAACCTTAGTACGAAAAGAAGGTTGATTTTTGTTTAAATATTTTTTAGTAATTAGTGACTTTTGCTTGTCACCTGACGATATTTTAACGATAAGTTTCTATTTTAGAAAGATTCATGGGCATATTGCGATAATTTAGACGGTGTTAGTGGGGCTTATAAACCAGGATATCTCCCAATTAACCTTTTAACCGCCATAGAATACGTCATCGAGCGTGCTCGTGTTGCCGGGGGGTACGAAGTTACACGAAGTTTTGTCTTATTTATCAGACAGCGGCGAAATGAGCCCGATTTTCTATGTCTTATATATCAGTCTACGGCGGTTAAAAGGTTAAATTTGGTTATTAAATAAAAAATCAGCCTGTTCGACTATTTTGACCCCATGTAACGTATAAAGCTGGCCATACACACTAGGGTACGCCTGCGCAGTTTTACCTGTACAGTTCAACTGCGCAGGTAAAAAGGAGCGTGTGTGGCATTCGACTGTGCAGTTTTCTACGACTGCACAGTTGACCTGCGCGAATATGAAAATATATATTTTTTACCTGTGTGCTCTTGAACTGTACAGTTAAAACTGAGCGTGTGTGGCGTTCGCCTGCGCAGGCCTCAGTTGATCGCGGTCTCGTAAGCGGAATGAAACGCTAGTTGAGTTATATTAACTTTATAAATCAGAGCCCTGCCTAATTCCCCTTATGGTAAAACATGTTTTTTATTCTTGTATTATTTTTTTAGACTTGAAATATGGTGGAATGACTTGGTAATGGTACCAAATCACCATGTATTATACTTCAAGTCTATGTCTGACCATACTTTGAGGGGTGGATAATGTAGGTTATACTCATATTGAACAACTTTTATTATGGGACCAACCCCGAAGTCGTTATTTTTTGTCTTTCTTGCGCTTTATAATTAAATACAATAACGTTAATATAGTGCTGCGTCAACATCAAGCACAGCTGACGACGGTGCCATGGCTACACAACTGAGAGTTTGTGCAGGTTTACCGCTGCCGTGTGTGGTGTGTGTGCTCCACCTAGCTAGGGTTTACATGTGCAGTTTAACTGTACAGGTAAAACTGTGCAGGCATACCCTAGTGTGTATGGCCAGCTTAATATAGATCACAATTTAGCTGTTAGATTGACATAATAACTTCGGTAATCTTACAAAATCTTTAATTCAATCTTCAAACTCGTGTTATCTTCGTTAATCATATATGTTGGACTGATCATTCATTATAATAACGCAAAGGCAGTCAGACACGTGCATGTACGCGTGTGTATGTGTACAACAACGCTAATGATTTCATTGATAAAATCGTATCGGTCGAGCCGGCTGCATAGTAGCACAGAGTAGGCGTAGAAACCTACTTACTGATATAATTTACTTTGTTAAATCTGGTCACCAAATAACCCCTTCTAAAACAAATCTCACAACACTGTGTTGATGAACTTAAGCAGCAGGATAATATCAAAACGAACAAGGAGCATTAAAATTATCTCAACCGGTACAATTACCGGCATTAGAGCCCGCATGTTTAGTTATTTTGTATAACCTTTATACAATATGTTACAAATTTTTATATTCGACTGTTAACAAGCATCTGAAGTAGAGCAGAGCTGCACAAGCGACTAAGTACAATATAATATAATATACTAGTGTTGTGAATAACGCTCATTTCGAGGCTTAAAGACTCGAACCCTTAAGACTCTCGAGACTTAACGCCTCAAAGGCAGCAAAGACGATTTCTTATATCCATACGCGTAAAATAAATAAATTTGTCAAATATATGATTCATCAAAGAAAATTAAAATTATTAGTGATATTGTTAAAGGTCACCTAATGCCATGCACGCTAGCCACTATATAAACCCTGAATTTCCTCAATAAATCGTTCAGAGTATTACTACTACCACCTCCGCCACCTACGGAGCCAACCACATCAAGCAAGTGTAAGGGCTAACGGCTCCTACAAGTCGAGTCTTCAAGACTTACGATCTGGACACATCGTATATGTTGTAGTCGCACTAATTATCAATGCCAAGAATATTCGCGAGTGGTCGGCGCCCGCGCATCCGCCGATTCTGCGATTATTAACATAACACCGTTAACTTTAATGAAATTCGGTTTTAATTAGGCTCTTCTCTTGTTTCTTGCAGAGCAAATTTGAACTCGGTGTGGGAAGAATGTCTCTTTTGTATAGACTATTTTTAATCGTTCTTAATTTTAACGTTTAGACAGAGGTTTCGTTGCTTAGGACCACTAAAGCTCTAGGACAAAATTAAGTTCATCTATCAGTCTCACTGAAATAATATACCTACACAAAATTGACAGATGTGTTGACGGGCTTTTAAACGCAACTTACTTAACTATCTACCTAAACGGTCTTACAGTTTACCGAATCATATTAAATGTATATTAATGTAGATTCTGTGCGGAAAGGGAAGAGTCGTGGAATATATGGCAACCAATGGGTACATTCTATGCCTCTTTTCTTTCCGCACAGACTCTACCTATATACTACTTCTTAATATACTAACTGTTTAGTATCCTGAAGTAATTGAAACTTTCAATCATTGGAAAAAAGTGAACATCATCAATCAAGATTACCAAAACCGAAATAGCTTCTAAAACAAACGCAATGAAATCAATTAAAATGATTTATGTTTGTAGAGTTAAATCATAACAATTATTCAAATAAACTAAGCTCTATAAATCATTATCTTAAATATATAAGCGTCATTATCTAATAATTAGTTCTACATTAAACAATGAAATAACCTTTTAAAGCATAAAGCTTTAAGCACACAAACAGCGGAAGCGAAGCGAAGGCGGAGCGGAGCGGATGCCGGAAAAGTGTAATATTCATTGTACGAAAGAGGTCGCATCAAGTCGCCCGGTTTCGATAGGCTAATAAACCGCCAAGGAACGGCGTCCGAGGAAATGGATCTCATTTTTACATCACACGTGACATAATTGATACAAGTTCTAATAGGGTATTTTAGGGTCAAAACGATTTTGCTACTATGGAATTTATATGAAACACGTTGTGACGGCGCAATAAAATTACGAACTTTTTATAGTTTGATACGGGTTTTAAAATAGAAATTGTGTCTAAAAATAACTGCTGTCGTATGTTTCCCTATTAATCTTCTGGTGCTTTATTTCAGGTATGGTGTAAAATAATTTATTTTAAATACAGTCAAATATCCTATACTAGAGAAAGCAATGCTTCGTAGCGCAGCGCTTCCCTGTCTACGAGTAGGTAAACGTTTGGAGCTTAAAGGTGAAACGATTGATAATAAATAAGCACCTAATTAACCGGAACAATGTTGGTGCTGGTAGTTAAATAACTTGCGTGTAAAAACGAGCAGAGTTCGGGTCAAGAGTCAACCGCTTGCACGACGGAAGCGAGAGCTTTATTACATTTGATAATACATACTCTTGTTTATTGCCGGCAGCCACACAATGCGTCAGAAGTAAGAGGATATGGTAATGTATTCAATATTTTTGAGTGTAGCAGGACAGTCTTGAAAAAAAAAATGCCTTCAAAGCTTTGAGTTTGATATACTGATGAATAACCAAACGATGTTTTTTCAAGGATATAATACCAAGCAAAACTTTTCAACTCCCTGGTAGCTTATGGCACACAATGAACTCTGAAATTGATTAATTTTTTTCTATTAAACTATATGCAAGTGACGGATTTAAAACGTTATAATATATATTTTTTATTTCTTTAGTTCAACTTCAAATTTAGACCCCGATGTCTATTCGGTCTCTCGAGAAGTACGAGTATTAGGGCTCATTTAGACGGCGCGCGAACTCGTATATGCTTTAAGTTACATTGCGGACCATTGAGGTTACATGAATTCAGTCGACCGATCAAAAGACGCGATGTAATCAAACTCGCATGCGAGTTCTCGCCCCGTCTAAATGAGCCCTTAGTCGTATATTCCCTTATTATCCCGTATTTGTGTGGCAGCCGGATTGTTTTGTACGTAGGTATTATATTGGATGAACCATAGAACTTGACTTTCCAGCGCTCACGCATTCAGTAGAAGCATAAACTACCACTTTGTTTTATTATGCCTACTCTATTTTATTATGCGTCCACGAAAACTGCGGGATCACAAATCATAAGGCCTCTTTGTTGGTACTAGTAAAATACTAAGCAGTGAGCCACGGCACTCGGTTGCATTTTACACCATTGTTTATATTATTAGTAGGTAACTTTAAACTAAAATAACCGTGTGCGCTGAAATAAGCAGTCTAAATTAGCATGAAAATATCAATTTATGGTGATCGCAACTCGCCAGTATGCAGTGTACTTCACTTAGAACCAGTATACAGTCAGCCAGTATACAAGAATATGTAAAGCGATTACGCAATAGGTAGGAATAGGAAGAAATTATTATTAATGTACACAGATGCGCATACACCAGCGATTAAAACGAAAACACGCGTAAACTCTATGCGATATGACGTGATTCTACCTAAACGAATGCTTCCGATAGCAATTAATAATGATAGACATAACGATTGACAACACAATAATAATTAATATTGCACTAACAATAACGTTGACAGGCCTCGGTTTTAGTTTTGTTGTGTGAATTTATTTGAAATATACTTTAATGAGATATCTATCCATTTCTTGGATTTAAAAGTTTAAGGATTGTTTGCTCATTTAATTTTATACAATAGTTTAGTGTACCAATCAGTCAAATCAGCTCCTCTTTATGAAACGTCAAAACGACTAGTTAGGGGTCATCCATTAATTACATCACACGAATTTCTAGGTTTTTCGACCCCTCCCCCCCTCATTGTCACACTTGGTCACATTTGGCAAACCCTTCCCCCCTGGTGTGACGTCACATTTTTTCAACGAAATCGGCAAATCGAATGAAGTAGGTTGTACAATGTACCTATTATTAATATTTTACCAAAATATTTTTGAAAAAAGAAATATTAGCAATTTTATATCCCAAAACTGATTAGTAAAGAAAATTAAACGAATAAAAATGATTATCTTTCCAAAAATTTGTTATTTAACTGTACCTACAGTGAATTAAGTATTTTAAATAAGTTAAAGTGACCTCACAAAGTTTGTGACTCTCCCCTCCCCCTGTCACAACATGTCACATTTTCTTGACCCCCTCCCCCCCATAAACGAGTGATGTAATTAATGGATGACCCCTTACTACAGATATATAATACTTCAAACGCTTTAAACAACAGTTACAAAAAATGGAATTCCTTTTAATTAGATTTTATTCATTAAAAAATAATTGAAACCGCAAATTTTTTAATTTGATTCCGCTTTTTTTTCCAGTTCAGTCCTGTAAATTTGATTCATGACCGTAGTGAAACTATTATCCGCAAACAACTCTATATCCAGGCTACTAACCCCTTGGATCCTCGACATAACGTCCAATAGATACGTCACCTGATTTACGACCGCCATTGGGAGGTCCGCCAACTATGCGAATTGCAACCGAACTATCGGCAGACATGCGACTGTTCGATGCAACTTTGTTCTGATTGTGTACAAAGTTATCGGAACCAGTAACAACTTTATGGGTTCATACATAACCCTAATATTTTAATTGTTTAATGCATGCAAGTATTAACATGCAAGTATGCATGCTGCTTACGTCATTTTATGTGTGTGAACTAATTTTTTTGTAGTTTATTTCGTGCATATTTTTTGTGTTATCTATGACGGATAAAATAACATGTACCTTTTCTTTTTTGTTCTTTTTCATTACCTACTTTTCTTTTCTTTTCTATGCCATTCAAAATATATCATGGTGCTAATGTACAGTAGTGATTTATTATTGCATCAATACCAACTAAGTTACTACATACAAAGTACTCGAGCGAGCCTTAGCGGCTCATGCTACGAAGTTAGATTGCTTGCGCTAAAGTTCTAAGGCGCTAGTTACAGACCGTCCACTCGATTAAACTTAAAACTTACTTTACATCCGACACGGCTATTTGCTCCAGTGAGCAAGCCTTTTTATAAGGAGACCGATTCTAATTTACAATTATTTATACTAAGGTTATGATTTTGTTATGATACCTACAACCTGGATGATTGCTCGCGCTGATTGGTATGCACTGAAAGGGTTGTGTTATAAGCTTATAAGACATCTCACTCGCGCTTATTTGTACGAGAGTAAGTATCATAAAAAGATCCAAACATTATCAGATCAGAATCGGCCTCAAAGTGACAGAAAGGGCGTAGATAATAACAAAATCGGTATTGGTAAAAAATACAGTAATTTTTTTAACTCAGGATCAAGGAAACACTAATGTTATGTAGTGCAATAGTATAATATACATAGATATATATTAGTCATTAGCTGGAATCGAAAATGTCTCACAGCGAATCGCATAATATGTTGGTCTCAGAGAAAATAGAACATACAACCATCATACGTTCCTATCCTATCATATCATTACCATATGTCATATATAAGGTCAATGTGGCTAATTCCGTCATACGGGCTATTCCGTCTCTAGCGTATTTCGCGAAAACAAAATTGATATAATTTCATCGACAAAGCAGCGATTGCTTTTAGTTTCAACAATCAAAAGCAGATGTATTTTTTCTATAATTGAAAAGCAACGAAATATACGCTCGTAGACGAAATAGTCCCTATGACAGAATTAACCACATTTCCCTCAAAAGCAGTCAAAACGGATCACCGTGTACGGGTTGAAATTGACCCGTTTTCATTACTGTTGCGTGTATAAATAAATTGTATATTCGTAAAACGAGATGCTCGATCAACGGGAGCCAATACTCCAGATTCCATTCCTTTTATAGATGCTATTTAAAGACTGCTAACTTTGATTAATGAAGCTAATCAATTAAAGTAGATAGCTTTTATTTTCGTCCGCAAACTTCGTGACGATTTAACCACAAAATTACTTAGTGTTTCAACACTTCTAATTCTTATTTATTTATTATGACGGAATTTAGACTTAATCGTATGAGTAATATAACTATATATATATATATATATATATATATATATGGTAGATTGACTATGCACTCCAATAAAAATACCAATTTCAAATATTTATTAAAAAATCCATTATAACCAGTATTATAACAAATCAAAGTCGTGTGAAGTAATTACATAAAGCCTTTAAATTCTTTAAAAAACTTACTTAAGAGCGTTTTAAAGCGCACACTCATTCTTACTAACCTAATATAAAGTTATTACAAAGCAAATTAAAGGCACTTTCACTTCACACTCGAAATATCGATTATCGAGTGACATTAGTTCTCGCCGGAGGTGCATCTCTATTAATCTCTACCTCTGAGGCGCATTGACCTCACGGATTACATGGGCCATTTTATTTAAATAATAAATAAATAAATAAATTAAATTTATTTAAGACCAACAAAGGATCAATTTCGTTAGTGACACATTTAATCTTACAACTAATGTTAGTAGGTACACACACACAAACTTATTAACTAACTACATTAATCATTATATTTACATATTTAAAGTTGTCCCGGGCTACACTTTTTTTATCAAAATTGGGATTTTTATGTTATTTCTACTCAGAATCATGAGCTCTTTTGATCCCAATAAGAGAAAAAAAGTGTCCCAAAATTTTCATACATTTTTCGATCTTTCCATACCGTGACGGCTATACAAAGTCTATGAAAAATGGTAACGGAATGGGAAAAAAAACCTTGGGACACTTTTTTTCTCCTATTAGGATAGAAAGAGCTCGTGTGTCGTAGAAATAACATAGAAATTTACAAATTAAAAAAAAAAGTGTAGGGGACAACTTTAAATAAAATAGCCCACTTATTCGTAGGGTCGTTCAATGCAGAAAAGCAGAAGTAAAATACGAGTTATTAAAAGTTACCCGTTGCGCCTATCATAAAACGTGACCTTTGACCTAAACAAAGTTATAATTGAAAACTGTAATAATTACTGATTGGTTATGTGTTGCGTAATACCTTTCCCCGTCTAATGTCAGACTAAACGATTATGATTAATAACTACGAGGATATTATGAGACTGTTTGAAGAACGAATTAGTGTAGGTTAGACGTAAATCAACTTCAAAAGATCCGCAGTACGACGTACTACGTACTACGGACGCATCGACAAGAAGCTAAAAAATGTATTAGCTAATAATCGTAGCTTTTTTACTGAAATTTGATGATGATGATTTGAAACCCGCTGATCAACAGTGCTCTGACAGAGCTTAAATTAGAGCAGTAAACACGTAATAAGGTCCACGTTCTAATAATTGACAGCGTAATTTCAAATTTGACAGCCGGATTGGGGGTGGCGTACATTGACAATGACAAGTACTCGGATACTGGCATCTTAATAATCAATCTAGCCACTGTCAATCAATCAAAGGAAACCTGTAAAACATAAAGTAGGATCCTATAGAAGTGGTATACGCGTGCCTCCGTGAGGGACAAAACATAGGCAATGCGACACTATGATTGGTCGAATTTATTTGTTGCCCACCATAACCCATACTAATTTATGGTGGGGAATAAAAAAAAATGTGAGACTGTGACAAGGACAAACAATAATAGCGCTTTCGCTGCTACTCCTACTGAAAGATACATAAGACTATCCCGTTCGCTTATTTCCCCCACCCATCATGCCTTATCCAGTTAAAATACTAGATTCATGCTGTAAAAGGACAGCTGGGATGACAAGTGTTTTGCAAACCGTCACTCAATGAGTGCATTAATTAAAGTTTTCAATCTCATTTAGTGGAACATTTAAAAATCTGTCTTTTAAAATAAATAGTTTAAAATAATGACATTAATTTGTGAGCTTAAATCATAGTAAGCGAGGTGCGAATAATGATCGATCTCCGAAAAAGTAATTAAGTAGGCAAGGAATTCACGTTTGATGTTGGTTCTAAAAAAATATATTTAGATATTAAAATTTCGATTGCTCGTCCTTATGATACTTCAAATCAAGCTAGCTGTTTGTTACATAGTAGTTGTCACCATTGGTGGTCAGTTTTTAGGGTTCCGTACCCAAAGGGTAAAAACGGGACCCTATTACTAAGACTCCGCTGTCCGTCCGTCCGTCCGTCCGTCCGCCCGTCTGTCACCAGGCTGTATCTCACGAACCGTGATAGCTAGACAGTTCAAATGTTCACAGATGATGTATTTCTGTTGCCGCTATAACAACAAATACTAAAAACAGAATAAAATAAAGATTTAAGTGGGGCTCCCATACAACAAACGTGATTTTTGACCGAAGTTAAGCAACGTCGGGCGGGGTCAGTACTTGGATGGGTGACCGTTTTTTTGCTTGTTTTTAGGGTTCCGTAGCCAAATGGCAAAAAACGGAACCCTTATAGATTCGTCATGTCTGTCTGTCTGTCTGTCTGTCTGTCTGTCCGTCTGTCCGTCTGTCCGTCTGTCTGTCCGTCCGTATGTCACAGCCACTTTTCTCCGAAACTATAAGAACTATACTGTTGAAACTTGGTAAGTAGATGTATTCTGTGAACCGCATTAAGATTTTCACACAAAAATAGAAAAAAAAACAATAAATTTTTGGGGTTCCCCATACTTCGAACTGAAACTCAAATTTTTTTTTTTCATCAAACCCATACGTGTGGGGTATCTATGGATAGGTCTTCAAAAATTATATTGAGGTTTCTAATATCATTTTTTTCTAAACTGAATAGTTTGCGCGAGAGACACTTCCAAAGTGGTAAAATGTGTGTCCCCCCCCCTGTAACTTCTAAAATAAGAGAATGATAAAACTAAAAAAAATATATGATGTACATTACCATGTAAACTTCCACCGAAAATTGGTTTGAACTAGATCTAGCAAGTAGTTTTTTTTAATACGTCATAAATCGCCTAAATACGGAACCCTTCATGGGCGAGTCCGACTCACACTTGGCCGCTTTTTGAACTTTGTAGTCTTTAAAAATAGAAGAGAAAATTTGCTACACAGACCCAATAGGAAACAAGCAATTAATAAATCGATATTTATATCCATTTAAATTTGGCGATTTTGACGTTCTGAATATTTGGCTGCCAGCCAACGTTATATTATGCGACCAATGCAAATCCACTACCCTGACCTGGATACAAGTTTCATCCCTAATAACCAGTCTCAATTATTAATGCTATTTTCCAGCTGTAAAGGCAAACGTTTTCAAATTCAGTAACTAGTTTTTACGCGATTTTCTAGTTTTCTCACACGCATAACTTGAAGATGTCCATAAAATAAGTGCATGAGATCATCATGAATATTGATATAGCAACTTATCTTAATACTTACGACCACTTTCATTATAAACCTTCATTTCGTTGAGCCGTGGTCATCTGCGAATAATTACCAATACAAAAGCAACTTCGATGAGAAAAGATTCAACAACAATAGTTCTAATTGCGCCAGTATCAAACAAATCACAATCGTGACCGAGAAAGCCTTTCTATCCAATCACTATCAGTCTAATTGCCAACTTATTGCTTATTAAGTATGTGTGGTTAGCAACAAATTACAGCGCCAATCTCAAATTATGTAAGGTAAAATAAATAAATTGATAGTCGGTTTAGTCGTAGGTAAATTACATATTATTTAATTTTAATATTTACTTAATGAGAAATAAATGGTCACAACACTTAGAATAAATCATTGTCATTTGACCGCCTACCTATACGAGTAAGTAGGTTAGTGCTTTATGATTGGAACTTTTGATTATTAGAATTAAAGTACAGATTTGAACGATAAATATAGGAGCTATAAAAAGATCCGTTGGTGTGTAAATACAGTTAAATTACATTATTAATTACCCAGGTTTTACCAATAACTTAACTAAGTAGCCTGCGGTTCTTTAGAAAATTGATTTAAAGAACAGTTATAGCTATTGTAAATATAATTGAATTTTGTGCAGCAATAAAACTACCACTTTACAAACCAGGACCATCAATTTTGTTGCAAAATATGAAAATAATTAACTGTGACTTTAATAACGACTAAACGAGGAAGCGGAGATTCTGTCTTTCAAGGCACGAGGGATAAAGAAACGTGACAAATCAACGGCAGGAAAATAGGTACTAACTGTAAAACACTACCAATCGAATCCAAATGAACGCTATTAAAAATGTATCATTCAAAATCATCACTTAAAAGTCAATTCCACCAGCCAACAACTCAACATTTGTATCTCATTACTTTGCCAGTCTTGTACATACCTCAAATGTGTCGCTTAACTTCAAACTCGGGTATATAAATCCATTCGACCCTCTCAGCAAATATCTACCCTATTAACTTCTTAATACCAAAGCCGCATAATCTGACAGATGGATTTACCCGAGTTCAAAGTTAAGCGACTCAAATGCAAGTTTCTCATCGGTTTTTGAAGTATCATGAGAGCCTTTACCAGCTGGTGTGTGAAAACATAGTTAATATCTATGTATGTAATGGCAAGAGTAATTATATCACTACTACTGTGACTCCAGCACCATTACTTTGTTGTTACGTTACTATACTTATACTTACAATATTTCGTGTGAATTTTTCGAACATATTTTCACGAGTCCCTTCTCACGCAATAAAAAACATAACTTTTAATTGACACCTGTGTTAACCGATTATTAAGTAACTGTCAAAACTATTAAATAAATCATGGGAAACGACAGTAGCTATTAGTGTTACCGCAAGTTTTATTTGTCAATAAAGTAAAGGTTTTAGTTTAAGGGCCTTTACGCAACAGAACGAGTGGTAATCCATTGTGGAAATCACGCATGCCCAATTTATAATCAACAAGGAATAAATTGCTGGGTGCATACCGACCGCATGGTGTTACTAAAGCTGCCGAGTCAACAAAACACGTGTAATACACTTTAAGGTGACGTTCGGATGTCGACTGCAGCTGCATTATTGTTGCGACATTACTGCAACGGCGTTGTTGTCGCCACGGTATGTCAATTTCCTTGAGAAAATTAATGAGGGATTATTCAATGTCACAATAGCGGCATTAACTCGCACAGACTGTTGTTAGCGAGTTCTTGTTGAAGCTCCTCGTTATAGAGCGAAATATGTGAGCAATTTTCGACTTGAGAAACGTGAGTTTCAACTGAATTGAATTTAATATAGACTACATTGAATTATTTTGGAGTTCCCTTCAAAATGTTGGCAGATATTTTTGTGACTAAGGTTTTTCACACTTGAGTTTCAACTTCAACCGTCATCTGTAACCCCTTAGGCCCACTTGCACAATCCCACTAAGCGATTAAACCGTTAACCAAGTGTCAAATTTTACTGGTAACAGTGGTAACTCTAGGATTAACCGGTTAACCCCGGGTTAGTGAAATGGTGCAAGTGGGCCTTAGAGGCGTATGGTCGGTACGAACCCATTTTATCACGTAAGCGATAACAGATCAATGTTTTCGATGATTTAGTAGTTGTTTGATTATCTTTAATATCTCGGAGTGGAGATTTAGCCCATTAGGAGTAAGCTTTGTAATCGGCTTGGTAGATCGCTTATTAGTGGAGCACAAATCGGAAATGTAATTGCACTCGTAACAAAGAAGAAATACCGATTTGTTTGTTACAAATCAATTGGCATGGTATTAGTTAGGCGGTCAGAAGCAAATAATCGAACCTACTTCTTTACACGAGGTTTTTAAAAGAAAAGTGATTAGGTATGTACACGTCATTATATGTACTTAAACCTCGTTAAACCCAGGCAATTCTTGCACTTTTAATTTTGGAGCTTACTTCAAAATTCGAGTTTAATTGGTGGACGGAATTTACGGGGTAGTTAAGGAACGCTTCCCACGTATCCCCGACCTCCAGCAACACACCGACGGCAAGACATTAAAGATTATCTTCAGCGTCGATAGAAGGAATGCAGACGCACCTAATGGGATAAACAAACGCACCCTTTGATACAAGTACAGGCGCATGTAATGCATCACCTATTTTATGGCGGTTGTCAATTAATGCCGGTCCCACGGGATCGACTCTTCATTATCTTAATGGCAGCGACAGCATAAACGCTCCAGAAACTTCTCATGGCCTACGTGACTCCAGACAACGCATCCCCACGGTTTCGGGATGAATATAAGCGGCCATCCCGACCAGCGGAAGACAGTTCTCATCGAGTCCTCATCTAGTTCGCATCCAGCGACCAGGCTACACGTGAGCTCCGAATCGCTCGGTGTACCGGTACACCCTCGCGCTTCTAAACTATATTGAATTAAACTCGTAATTGTAAAATCAAATAAAGTAAATACCTCCTCATCGGTGTTTTATAAGAAGACCTCCGTTCTCTCAAGACACTTAACTGGTGACAGCGACGGGCGAGTCTCCCAGCGAGCAGCGGCTACACATCGTCGGCGCGAACTGGAAGGTTTCAACCTGAAGAGATTCGACCACTGCCTTATGAAGACCACAGTACTCATCGCACTGGCGGCTACCCTGTGAGTTTTCCTACATTTTCCTTTCATTTTCCTAATTATTTTGTACGCATTTCCACCATTTTTTTTTTCTTTAAAAAAAAAAAGAAGAGTTCCATTCTGTATTTCATATTTTAGGATTTAATTAATTTTATATCAAAATGGCTCTGAATCATACTACGATCGAAAAATATTTGCCCAAATATGAAGGTGATAGACAAACTTTAGATTTCTTTTTAAATCAAGTTACTATGTTAGCTAGAGCAGCAGACGCTGACGCAAGGGCCCTGTTTCCAATTATATTAAAAAGCAAGTTACGCGGGGAAGCAATTAAAGCAATTGCTCACATGCCAAACAACACGGTAGAAGAAATTGTAAATTCCTTAAGGTCTAAATTTGGTGACACTAGAAGTATAGAACAAATTCTTTCTGAAATCACTCGCATTAAACGGTTCCCTAACGAAAGTGCTCTAGGATTTGCTGATAAAAGAACTTTTGTACGCAGCGAAAAATAAAGCGGATTCACCGCAAGCAACAGCCATTTTGGAGAACGTTTGCATCGACCAATTATGTAAACACTTGGATATCGCGACTGATCGATTAATCCGTTCCGCGCAACACACCACTTTTGATGACGCGTATAATCAATTAAAACACGAGTTAGAAGTCCACCCCGAGTACTTCTAGAGAAAACAAGAAAAATCATTTAAATCTAATCCAAGATTTAACTATAATAATAAAAACTATAATCAACATACTATACAAAAACCGAATTTCAATCAAAACCGTGTAAATCAACACCAATCTAACCAATTCGCACAAATATCTTATCCTAATCTGCAGTTAAATAACAACAACAATCAAATGCATTGGGCCAACCAACCGCGACCAACTCCGGAACAATGGCGACAAACATACCCGCCAAAACACCAACCTCAAAGATTAACTGACCATTTAGATAGTGATATTTCAATGAGAACCGCGACTAGTAGGCGACCTGTAAATCGTCCGCCAAGACCGCGACCGGTAGAAGTTTTTAATACACAAATAAATACCAATGAACATAATGGTAATTACGAACATAATTATGACCCCAACACGTATGATGGCGATGATTTTTTTCAAGAAACAGGACCACAAAACGAATTGACGTAAAATTAAATTATTTAGATAAAGATCATCTCCCATATATCACTATAGATGAATGGGGAGGAAAAATCTTAATAGATTCTGGTAGTAATAGGTGCCTTATTGGATCATCAATATTGAAGTCTAATAGGAATTTTAATAATAAAGTTATCGATAAAGAGTTTACAATTACGACTGCTCATAGTAAAACAAAACATCGAGGAGCTATTAATTTAAAATTATACCCGTTAGGCGAAGACATAGAACATGAATTTTTGATCTATGACTTTGACCCCAAATATGCGGGAATGATAGGATGGGACCTGATTTTAAAGCTTAACGCAATAATTCATCCAAAAAAGTGTGAACTTATCATGCCAAACAAAATAATTCCAATTAGCATAGACTATCCGGAGAAAATCTCAAAAATCGATCCGCTCTCGGATAATCTAATTACATGTGTATCTAACAAACCGGACGGCGAATACTTTATCCCTGAAATCGGGACAAACACCGTCCTCATTAATTGTGCATTAGTGTCAGTGATAGATGGCAAATATAGATTAGGTGTCACAAACCTAAGTCCTAGGCCCCAAAAATTCAAAAATAATTTTGATAATTTCTTACAACCAATACCGAATGGATTAAAATCTGTATCGGAAGTATTAGACAATGTTAAAATAAACAAAACGGAAGCTAGTAAATTAACGATTCGAACGGATCACATGAATATGGAAGAAAAAGCTAAAATTACCAAGTTAGTACACGAATTTAAAGACGTGTTTCATACGGGTCAAGAGCCACTTACCTTTACCCATACAGTTAAACATAAATTACGTTTGACAGATGATACACCCATTTATGTGCGCAATTACAGGAAACCACCAAAACAACAAGAGGAAATAGACAAACAAGTTAACGAGTTACTTAAAAATGGCATTATTCGTGAGTCTAATTCCCCTTGGAGTTCTGTTCACATTGTACCTAAAAAACCTGACGCATCCGGTAAGGTTAAATGGCGCATGGTCATAGACTATAGGCAATTAAATGCAAAGACAATCGAAGATAAATATCCTCTGCCAAATATAGAGGAAATATTGGATAAATTAGGTAGAGCTCAGTACTTCACTACGCTAGACCTCGCGAGTGGGTACCATCAGATAGAAATGCACGAGGAAGATATCGAAAAAACTGCGTTTTCAACTAATCACGGACATTGGGAATTTTTACGCATGCCTTTTGGTTTAAAAAACGCTCCGGCTACATTTCAACGATTAATGGATTTAATATTACGCGACCTCTTATATAATTCACTATATTATTATTTATTATTTCACTATTACGCTTTCTTTTACGTAGATGAATTATATCAAGAAATGGTAAAGATCCTCACTAAAGAACATAATCCTCAAATTCGTATAACTCGTTGTACTGAAATAGTGGAAACCGTAGTTGAAAAGGAAAAGCAAATCGATATCATAAAAAGTTATCACGAAGGAAAAACGAATCATCGCGGTATTACCGAAACTTTAATGCATATTAGTAGGAAATATTGGTGGAAAAATATTATGTCCGATATCCGCGAATATATTAATAACTGCTCTATTTGTAAGGCAGGCAAATACGAACGGCATCCAATGCGTCCACCAATGTTATTGCCACCAATAGCTTTGCGACCACTTAATCATATTTTTTGCGATGTTGTTGATATTGAAGGCAAGCTTTACTTATCTATAGTAGACGGATTCTCTCGTTTCGCAGTAGTTAAAAGATTAAAAGATAAAAATAGCTCAACAGTTATGTCAAAACTTCTTTCTTACTTTGCACACTATGGTGTCCCTGCAGAAATAACGACTGACGCAGGAAAAGAATTCGCACTACTTAAGGAATTAGTTAATTTATATCACATTAAGATTAATTTCACTACGCCTTATAATCCAGCATCACACGGGATCGTCGAAAGATTCCACTCAACGTTGAGAGAACATTGTCGATTGCTTAGTGAACAATATAAAAATAAACTACCGCACGATGACAAAATGAAACTCGCATTAATAGCATACAACAGCTCGATACAATCAGACACAAAATTAACTCCACATGAAATCTTATTTGGACATATTGAAACGGAACCTTTGTTTAACTTTCTCCATAATTCACAGTTGTTAAATACTCTATTGGAAAAACATAGAGAACATTTAAAAACGGTTTACGATTATATATACAAAATAAAACGGGATGCTCAAATAAAAAGAACAGACGAATATAATAAGAATACCGAATTACCAGCCCCAATAGTCGAAACTCACGAAAAACTCCCAACCACTAATAAACAAGCTAACGTATTTTGTACTCGCCGAAAAACCTACATTCGCGACACAAAAGCCCCAAAAATATATTTGGATAGTCGAGGTAAACGACGAGCAGCAAATAAATTGAGGCCTGTTGTTGTTACAGGTTCCTCCAAGTCCAGGGTAGTCAACCCTACCTAATCAAGAAGTTAGAAAATCCCAATGGCGTATACCTCGAAAAAATAGGACCAATTTCAGAAATAGAAGGCTACAGATATCTAACCAAAAGATGTAACCTAACCGAAATCCTTAATATCCTTAACAAATTAATGTCTAATAGAGTTCAAACTGATAATAACCACATTAACAGTCTATATACGCATTTATTAGGAAGATTAAAAGGATTAATGAACCAAAACGTTGGTCGATCCAAACGCGGCCTCATTGATGGTCTTGGAACAATAGTTAAATTTATAGCTGGAAACCCTGATGCGAATGATTTAAAAGAAATTAATAACAACATTCAAACCCTTACAAATAACCAAGAAACATTACTTAACAACTTAAACGAAACTATTAACAAAGTTGACTTAAGGCTTAAAAGCATTACAAAGCGTTTAAACACTATGTACAACATAAGTTTTACTAATAAGGCAAATATTGATATTTTAACTACTTTTATATTAATGGAAGATATAATTAATATCTTAGAGTTAGGCATAACATTAGCTAAGCCAGGAATACCTTGTAAAGACATTTTTGAGGAGGCAAACAATGTAGAAGTCGATCGTATTATGGTTTACACTGTTAGTAATGTCATACACTTTGTTGCAAAAATAGCGGAAATTAAAGCTAAAAGTGGTAATGCATACAACCTCATCCCTTTCCCGACTCATGATGGTCTAATCCTCGAAATCCAAAAACCTTCAATCCTCATTAAAAACTCATGGTACGCCTACCCAAGTGCTGAACAATGCAAAGCTAAGAAAACCATGATGGTCTGCAAACACGTTTGGTGGAAGGACTCCAATAAAACACCTGACTGCATCCATCAAGCCCTGCTTCTCAAAAACAATCACACGTGCCTTATGACGAAACTAGAAGAAGAGGAAGCTATCACAACAATAAACGACGGCAATTTCCTGTTATACTCAAGAGGACCACAACGAGTAACCATCAATTGCAATGAAACGTTTTACGAAGTCATCCAAGGGCCATATAAACTACACCTTAATCCCGGCTGTGAACTACAGATGGCGAACCTATATACTAAAGTGATCTCGAAAACCAACAATCTATTTAAAGAAGAAGTCCAGCAGATACAGATGCACTTAGAACAAAAAACAGATAAGATCCAATATACGGATGAAGATTTACAAATACACCTGAAGCCATTAGAATCAACAATCAAATCAAACATACATCAACATATTTGGATACCCAGCGTGTGGAGCATAAGCATATTTATGTGCCTCATCGGGTGCGCCATATACCTCAAGTGCACCCAACGCCGCAGCAGCATCGAGAACACTGGCGTAACAAGCTACACCCTTAGTTCTCTCTTAAGGGGGGAGGAGTTAAGGAACGCTTCCCACGTATCCCCGACCTCCAGCAACACACCGACGGCAAGACATTAAAGATTATCTTCAGCGTCGATAGAAGGAATGCAGACACACCTAATGGAATAAACAAACGCACCCTTTGATACAAGTACAGGCGCATGTAATGCATCACCTATTTTATGGCGGTTGTCAATTAATGCCGGTCCCACGGGATCGACTCTTCATTATCTTAATGGCAGCGACAGCATAAACGCTCCAGAAACTTCTCATGGCCTACGTGACTCCAGACAACGCATCCCCACGGTTTCGGGATGAATATAAGCGGCCATCCCGACCAGCGGAAGACAGTTCTCATCGAGTCCTCATCTAGTTCGCATCCAGCGACCAGGCTACACGTGAGCTCCGAATCGCTCGGTGTACCGGTACACCCTCGCGCTTCTAAACTATATTGAATTAAACTCGTAATTGTAAAATCAAATAAAGTAAATACCTCCTCATCGGTGTTTTATAAGAAGACCTCCGTTCTCTCAAGACACTTAACTGGGTGAAAATTTCAATTGCCAGTTTTGCAGGCAAAGTTGTAACATCAGGAAATAAGGATATTGGACGAAATATTTCCACTCAAGAACAATGAAAACAGGTCACTTTTACAGACTATTCCATTCAAAGTTATTAGTTGTCATTGATTTTAGCGTGTTTAAAAAAAATATTTATGCACCTTTTGACACTCTTAGGTAAGGTGGAATGTAGGTATAAGTTAAATTTTATATTTTTTGCGTTTAGATTATATTACCATAGATACCAAAACAAGTATGTAGTTAAGTGTGTAGTATTTGTATAGTACAAATAGCAGAATAAGCAACCAATTGTCACCTACCACCTAAGACACTATTGTACCTACTTATTCTTTGCAAATAAATACTTACTTACTTACTTAGTTAAAACTGAATTAAAAGGTTGTAAACAAAGCACGAAACTACTCCGATTGATTATCATGTTCATGTCTCACAATCGTTTAAGAGGTGCGCAGGTCAATCGCTGCCATTATTACACATAAAGAAATATCGCCGGAAGAAACATAATGATAAAACTTCGGTAACTTTTATTGGGCCCAATCAAGCCCTTAACTATTCCACCTGCGCTCGAGGCGACAGTTATCGTTCTTTCAAACCTACTGTACGAGTATGATACCATCAGTGACGCAATTTTACAAGTGCGTTTACGAGTATTATCTGATGAGCAATGGAATGGAAATACGGAAGTGTAATTTTTATGCCGCTTTAGGAGGCCTTTCTAACAATGTTCTGAGCACAAGATTGCGGGTCACTTCTGGATGAGATTAAGGGCATGCAGCGAGTTTCATTACATTGCGTTATTTGATCGGTCGGCTGAATTGATGTCACCTCAATGGTCCGCAATGTAACTAAAATCGCATGCGAGTTCGCGCGCCGTCTAAATAAGCAGGACCGGAACAAGTGGCCTAGGTATTCGAAATGAGCCAAATGTTAGCAGTGGGCGATAAAATTCTACCCCTATTCGTACCCCTTAAGAGAAAATGCAAATTTCTTGGAAATATAATTAATAAAAAAAATACAAATTGTGTTCAAAGAATCTTTATTTAATAACGAATCAACAAAAGTAACAAGTTAAACTTAAATATCAACAACTTCTGAGAAAAAAAGTTAAAAAAAAAGTGAAAAAGGTACGATTTAGGCCTAATTGCCCCTAAAACGTACCCGTATATTCCTATATCGTACCCGTATACAGGTTGGATTTTCTTTTTGGGTCAGTGAGGGCAGCTACCAGATCCCGTGCTGCTACGAGAAACCGGTCTTAGAAGACCTTCCCTCGATTTCAAATTAATGAAGATTGGCTTTTACAGATTTTGGAAAAAACATACAGGGTGCGAGAAAAAGGTCATTTTTGACAAACTTTTTTTTGATGCCAATCGATCCCATTCCTATTGAGGATCAAAAGCTTGTATGGAAGCAAAAAAAAATTTCCGGCTAGAAAAGCCACAAATCGAGGAAAACTTTTCCCATACAATTTGTATGAAAATGAAAACTTTTATTTTTCACATGCTATTTTTGTATGCCAATCGATTCCATTCCTATCCAGTATCAATAGTTTCCTAGGGGTCAACTTACGGTAATGTACTAAAAAGCCACAAATTAAAGAAAACTTTTTCCATACATTTACTATGGAGAAAACGTGAAATTTAATTCACGGTTTTCTATCTGGCCAATCAGTCCTGTTACATTTAAGAACCATAATACTGTATGAAGACATTGCTGTAGGACTGATGGGCGAGGTAGAAAATTGTGAATAAAATTTCACATTTTCTCCATAGTAAATGTATGGAGAAAGTTTTTATTAATTTGTGGCTTTTTAGTACATAATCGTAAGTTGACCCCTAGGAAACTATTGATACTGGATAGGAATGGAATCGATTGGCATACAAAAATAGCATCTGAAAAATAAAAGTTTTCATTTTCATACAAATTGTATTGGAAAAGTTTTCCTAATTTGTGGCTTTTCTAGCCGGAATTTTTTTTTTGCTTCCATACAATCGAATCGATTGGCATCAAAAAACAAGTTTGTCAAAAATGACCTTTTTCACGCACCCTGTATGTTTTTTCCAAAATCTGTAAAAGCCAATCTTCATTAATTTGAAATCGAGGGAAGGTCTTCTAAGACCGTTTTCTCGTAGCAGCACGGGATCTGGTAGCTGCCCTCACTGACCCAAAAAGAAAATCCATCCTGTATATCCATGACAAACTATGAGATCTTATAATTTGTATCAGTCCCATAATCACCGCAATTGACATACATAAGTAATATTAATTATAATTGAGTCCCTAATCTAAATAATTTGTCGACTTCTGTCCAATCACCTCAAATATAGAACGAACATTTTATTATCGAAGTATAGCAGATCTAACTGTATATTCTAACTCTTAGCAGTCATTACAAATAAAATTATGAGTATTTTTATCAACCCCAGCACAAAGTTCGTGAATCCAGGTTATATGTGCATTGTATCATGTTTTCTAAAGTACGCAGACTATTGAAAAATATGAAATTGATGTGAACAAGACTCTTAGCAATATTGTTGAATGGTTAAATATTAATGAATTGAACATTAATTTATCAAAAACACACGTAGTCCAATTTCATTCCGGGTATAGATCAGCATTACCAATTAACATAAACTATAACACAGAATCTATTGCTATAACAGACAATTCGAAATTTCTTGGATTGTTAATCGACAACAATTGTAATTGGAAATTACATATAGAAGATCTGTGTTCGAAGCTCTCTAGATTTTTATATCCACTACGTAGAGTTGTACATAGCACATCAGAAAAAGCAGGAATTCTTGCGTATTTCGGATATGTTCAATCATTGCTTTGCTATGGCATTATTTTTTGGGGGAATTCCAGGAACTGGCTTAAGGCATTCAAAGCACAAAAACAATGTGTTAGGGCTCCGTACGGTGCATCCCAACGTGACTCTTGCAAGCCTTTGTTTATTAGATATAAGATATTACCACTACCATGTCTCTATATTAAGGAGGTGGCGATGTTTGTTAAAAAACACCCACACTTATTTGAAAAAGTATCCAGGTATAATAGAAATTTTCGAAGCAATAATAAATTAACTAGTATTTATTGCCCACGAACTGTCTTCTATAAGAACAGTATTTATTTCATGTCTATTAAAATATTTAATTGTATCCCAGACGAATTTAAATCATTTGATGATATCAAATTTAAAAAGAAAATAAATGAATGGTTACTGCATAGATTGTTTTACACAGTTACTGACTTTTTAAATAATAAAGGCTGTATATAATTAATATAATTATTATTATACAAAACAAATTTGTTTACTTTATTGACTGTCAATTAAGTAGCCTTAGTTATAAATTATAATTTATTATGCTTAGCCAAATGCAATTACGCTATAATAATGACATTAAATATTATTTTTAGCTTTAAGTAACAAATATTGTACACCATTAAGATGGCTATGGTTTTAGTACTTATGAAATGTAACACCTTTTTTGTATACCTATAGTCACAATAAATATATTATGATTATGATTAAAGTACTAAATAAAACAAAGTGTTCAGTACGAACAAGGCACATGATAACTAACGATTTTAAATTTGCCGCGTAAAAAAATGGCTGCTGGGCTGACGTCTGTCGTCCATTATTTCAAACCGTAAAAGAGTATATAATTAAGCATAAAACTTTTAATTTACATATCTCGACATGTACGGAATTGAAAATCTTACGTATCAACCAAAAAAAATTCTCGAATAGGTACAGCAAAATTAATTATTTTTTGAATATTTTCATAAGGAGGGGCAGCGTGGAATTGTTGTACGGGTGATGAGACATGGCGAACTAGTAAATTCTTTTTATAGCACTGACGTCGCCACTGCAGTTTCACAACTCGAGATCTTGCTATGATTGAGGTATATAACAAGAGACGACATCTCGAACAAAATGTTTCCGCACCTCAGAGAAGTGCATGCACTTCTTTGCTTTTAGTACGTCACCGACCACTGACGAGATGCCACACATGTACAGAAAATTAAAAAAAAAACTTAAAAAATGCCTTCGTGCGTGTTAAAAAGTTGCAACAATAGCACAAGAAAATATAATAAAAGGGATGGAATAACATTTCACCGGTAAGCAATGGAATAACTGTTGATTTACTATTATTTAGTTTACAAAGTAAATGTTTGGTCGTAGAAAAAGTATTGTATGCAACGTTGTTTAACTGAGTCAAAAAATACTATTTTCGGCTTCGCATGCATGCATGCACTTCTCTGAGGTGCGGAAACATTTTGTTCGAGATGTCGTCTCTTGTTATATACCTCAATGCTTGCTATTAGGGTACGTTTTAGGCGCAAGTACGAATTAGGCAAGTTTCCCCTAATTATGATGATGATGATTCTACCAGGATCATAAATACATGGTAATTTATGTTCATTGCTTCCTTATACTTCCTATTTCCAGTCAGGTTAATTAATTTGTATTTAAGTAAGCAACACATTATTTTATACTGTCCATAAATATATATTTGCTCGATTTTACTTGATGTCTAATGAATGAGCAATGAACATAAACTTAATACAGGAACTAAAGTTACGTCGCGCTGCAATTAATTGCATTAACTATAAGCTAAGACAACATTGTAGATGAACTTATTATGTGTATTAGTAGGTATTGTTATTTAGGTAGGTAAGTATTCATTTTAGTCCATTTTAATACTCCTTACTCTGAACAATGCTAATTAACAGTAATTTTACTAATAATTACTATTAATTACATTAAGCAGATATGTAATAGAATTTAATAAGTGTCAGTAAGTAAGTCTACATCGGCGGCGGCGGCCGACCTTGACTTTTCACTATTAAAATTGCCCGTCAGCCGTCAAAACTGTCACAATTTGCTCGCCATTTTGTAATAATCAATAAACAATCATAGACCGTGTCAATTTGATCTCAATAACGTAGAATTTCAAATTACTTATAAAAACAGATGTAATTGAAAACAAAGCTTTGCCCTTGGTCTATGAAAGCGATGTGCTAGCGATTAAAATATTGACATAATTTTACGTGGGCATGAAATTAAAAATAATTATGGTGACCTTTATGGGTTACTTAATTTATTAACTTTCATTAATCACGCACAAAAAATACTGCCTAGATAATTAGAAAGCAACCTGTTACTACTTACTAATAGAATCACATAGTTTGAAACAGAAATTGCTTATAGTAGCTACGTGTGAATCTCTTTAAAACCAGTTTAACCCATTGTTCTTTATACCAAAGAACCAAGTGTACAAAAGTTCCTTTTGAAGTCCTCATAAATCCCAAAATATGGCAAGACTTATGTAACCATAGACAAAGTAGTACACGTCTCATTGTTCGGGGCTTCAAAAGAAAATCCACAGTAGTATCCGTTTCAGCTGAAAGTGAGGTACCTAATGTTTAAGTAGCAGATGTGCTGTTTCGACACACATCTGTGAGATTATTTGTTTTGCTGTAAAATATGGGGTAACAGGCTCATTTTACTAATAGTAGGGGAGCCCAAGAGGGGATTTTTGTAGTTACTCGAGCGCGTCAGATTAAGATATGAGTGATATCTTGCTACCCCGTGTAGTCTACCTTTACCCCTTTTAGCCGTCTATGTTGAGCCATTGGTTGGTGGGGGGTTGGTGGGGGGTTCAACAAATTGGTAAGCCGATTGTGGATTTGGTCATATTAGTCCAAATTACCGCTATAATTGTGCTATTACTAAATCTGATAATTATTTGTACGCATTTCCTTATAATCTGACGGTTACAATGTAAAAATTAGGCGTCAAACTCGTGTTCGTCAGATTAAGAAAATTTCTACAAATAAGTGTTATATTAAGTTATAGAAAAAAATATAGCATTAACTTGGACAAAAACGACCAAATCCACAAACTGCTTAATGATTTTTAAACCCTCCACCAACCTCCCGAAATTTAAAAAAAATTTTAGACTAATTAACTCACATTTATAGTCTAACGCGAATAAATGTGAGTTAATATGTGTTCAAAACGCGAAAGTTTTAAATATTAAATTGTAGACGCTTTCCTGCTCGCTGGAATAAAAAACTTTATATAACATTTTTTTCTTCTTATCATCTAATATTTCGATTCCAATAGGTCTGTAATTCTGTACGACGCTCGAGTAACTACACATTTATCATCGTCGGCTCCCCAGCTATAAGAATGTATTAGAAATTTGGAACGATGGAAACGTTTTGATATTTTTGTTTTGTTTTTATATCACACATGCACGCAAATTTAAGACTCTTACATTAGAGTTCAAGTGAATTAGTGTTGTGGAATTAATGAGAGCAACCCATCTTCTGTTACAGAGACCTTATACGAGTTTACTTATTATAATGCCAACATATTATATCCAAAAACTTAGCCCAATAATTTAATGCAAGGAGTTGGTTAAGCAAAGGTTGTCACGTTGAGAGGAATGCACAAAAACATGTTCACATTGAATAAAAAGATTGAGCTTCCTACCTCCGTACAATATTCTCATCCTTTATTTATTGAAGCATCAATGCCAAAGTTTATTTAATAAATGGCGACGGCGTTGAAACAAAGCCAAGAAGGAATCCTAAAAGCATTCCTACCGTAAGGGGCAGTGGCGGAAATCGTTCACTGGTGTCGGAGAAAGATCGGAACAGACAAACAAACAGGCGTTGGGAGATTTATTGTTTGTTACCCGATTTATTTAATCCCTGTCTGCGATTCTGCGCTGCAGCTCTGGATATTAAAACTTTGAGAGCTTTTGTCATATGCTTTGCTCGCTATTCTAGAGTAATTTGGGCAAGTTTAGTTGTCTTATTCTGCCTTTATTGTACCTATTGTTTTATAGTTTCTTTAGCATCTTGCTAAAAATACTTTCAAATCATAACAAAAGGTAGGCATGGCATGGTGGTGGTGGTATGTCATAATCATTACAGATTATTCGTTATCCATTTCTTATAATTATTAGCCTCTTCAAGCAGCCTACTATGGGAAAACTACATAGCTTAGGCTTCATTCAATAGGTCGTGGTCAAGAAGTTTATCACGTGTTATCATACCGATCGTACACACAATAATACATCCAACTTAACAAACAGCACCAAGTAAGTACAGCATGGTCCATAACTCATATGATGCACGCTCCGGCTGATTTATAAAGACCAGGTTGACCCAGGAGTCAGCGGCAGTACGTGCACTTTCTATTCAGTAGCATTCAGCTAGTGAAGTACTCGCACTGTTCCGACTCAATGGAACCCATTGAATTGAATACTCGCCATACTTTTCGTAAGAGGGATTGGTAATGCACCCTTGAAAGTTGAGAGCGACTTTTAGTTTACTCCGCCGAGATTAAAACTATCAAATAACAAAACTATCAAGCCGTACAATGCTCCCCCTTAATAAATCACTTCATGGTATTAAGTAACCTAATTCCGATTAATATGGCATGCTAATTATATTTGAAAGGTAGGTATCTGGTATAGTTTCAATCAAGCACTCGCTCATTAACTTTTTGAGTCTGTTCATTTTGGACTGTGAAGTTTATTCCAGCTTTTTTTCTCAATTCACAGCTGTCTTTGTTTTTGCTAAGATACTTGATTTCTGCCCTACCCTTATTTTTTCTTCACTTGGTGCCTGCCAGTGCGGCTCTGTATTATTCCTTAGTACCGTTATACTTACAAATATGTAATTAAAACCGTTGACTATGTATAAAGTTTTAATTGTCAATTTTTTCGGTAGAAATTCTAGGCTGCAAGTAATAATCTAAGTACATCCCTATCGACTGAGCTGCACTCTCGATCACGTAACCCAATCCCGAGATTACAATGTAATGGCTATTATAAGATCGCTATGCCTCTGACCTCGTGTACGACGTCCTGTAATTTATAATTATACATTCGGTAATTTATAATTACCTAGCCTGATCTCTGCGCTGCCGTGCCGGTCGCCCGCATAATACAGTTACTTGCATTAATGACTTGTGTAGTTTTATGCCTGTTTATACCTCCATTTTGCGTACACATAAAATCCGGATATTTAAGATCATTTTTTTTCTATCGTTCGTATTCTTTTTACCATAAAACATTATACTTTCAATCCGGAAGTGGCAGGTTCAAACCCTGGCTTGTACATCGGAAACATGAGTTATTCGGAATTTTTCGGTGAAGGAAAACATTATAAGGAAACCGGACAAATTTCAATAAGGCCTGGTTTTCCCACCAGGTTAGAAGGTAAAATAGCAGGGCTTTCGTAAAAACTAGTGCCTTCGCCAATCCATGGAAGTTGTCAGGCGGACCCCAGACTCCTAAGAACCGCGGCAAAAAGCTAGGACTACGCTAAGAAAATGATGACGAGTCGATTTATACATCGAATACAATATAATTAGTTATATTAATAAAACGTCCAAAAATAACTTTTTGAATAAAACACATCAAATATTATAGGTAAATGAGATTTGCGTTGGAAATTAATCAAAAAACCAATTAGGCTAAAAGTGCACTGCAACAAAGCTCAAACTAATCAAAATTAAAAACCAATAAGCCGACTAATGCAAACAAGCTAAATGCATTACAGACAGGTCAATGCACGATTGAATTAATTACTCGATCACAACTAATGGCCGCTGCAACCGAATGCACTTGATTTATTGGGGCTAACTGGACATTTCCAGGAGGCCGATTCAAAAATATAATTAAAAACAATTTAATATCATTTTGACACTGATCGCCCGTGCATCTCTCTCGTACTCATAGTTTAGTGTGAGCGAGATACGCTGAGTGAAAGAACATATCAAAACAAATTAGTTAAATATTATGGAAGTTCGAATGGCACGCTCTGGTTATTAGTCAGTTTCGGCTTAGCCTGTAAAGGCTGTAAATAATTTAAGGCAATCATTCTCACAGTCATCAATTTGGACATTTACGGATTGGTAAGCTGAATATCTGCATAACCAATATAAAGTAAGTACTCGTAAAATACTGGCAGGCGTCTACCGCGTAAATCATAGTAATTTTCATTACAGCTAGGTATTATTTATTGTGAGCCGTTTCCTTCTGTTTGAACCAACAAGTTAACCTATTTAGATGTTTCTTGCCTTTAGTTGTCTAATTATCTAAAATGTTACAATAATTATATACAATTCTCATTTCTATTCCGATTTTTATGTAATTCGTCTTTTGATTAGTTATGTTATATTTCATAAGTTTCATAGTATTCAAGTTGTATCTTCCTTTTTTTATATTGTTCATTCATATAATGATAATCTAAATATAATTCGGATACCATAATACGAATATAATCGATCTTCTAGCCTAAGTCGGTAGTGTCCCTATGAAGCCGATGGTCCTAGCTGGGTCCGAATCCGGTAAGGGTATTTATTTGCGTATTTATCACAGATAGTTGTTCATTTTCATGAACAATGGATGTTTTCTATGTTTTAAAGTATTTATTTATATCTATAGTATTGCTAAGCTTTATACTGTGGGACAAGGTCGATTCGTATAAGAGTATCCCATAATATTCATTTATTTAATACCCACGACCCCTAGTTGCAGCAACTTAGGTTGATTAGGTATCAAGTTTTCCTTACATAGTAATTTAATCGCGCTGTTCTGAAACCAATTAGGTACAGCGTTTCATCTGAAGGCGTTAATTAACGTAGAGGAAGCATAAACACGTGTAACTGGGCATACGCAAGCCATCACAGCTGCGTACTGTTTATGCGACCAGTCCAAATGTTTGTTAAGAGAGCTTTGGACAATCGGGAGCACAAGGAGGATGTTTTGAGATTATTTTTAATTGATTTATAAGTGCAAGTCCAAAGCAAACATTATTATTAATTTATTTGATTGTATCACAATCATAATAATTAGAGTTTGAAGTTAAAAGAAAACGAATTAATCCTTTTTTGCTTTGAAGTCTTAGGTAAGTAATCCCAGCTCGACACTTTACTTGTAAATGGGATGCGCTATGATGAGTAATAATTGAGAACAGAACGTTTTCAAATTAATCTTCTCTTTTTCAATATTCTAGGCTTTATTTTACTAAATATCTTCGTTCGTATCGTTTCGTTACTTTATTTATATAGATAAATGACTTAGTATTATTTGAAAGTGAAATTGAATCCAATAACAGCTAAATGCAGATATCAATCAGATGAACCACCAGCCCTGCCTAGCCCTGCCCCGACCACACGGAGCGCGTCAGCTGTTCGGTAAATAAATACGTCCGCCACACACGGCACTACTCACTAGTTTACGATACGTGTTTGCGACTGCTGCTGCATGTAAAGATAGGTACAATGTGTTACTTTCCACTTGCTTTTCGCGGCAGGCTGTTTCGCGGCTGAATGTGAGTGTCAGGTCCTAGAACTTTTTGTTCGGTTTTCTGGCATGGAGCTGTCGGTATTACTTTTTTTTCGTGTTTAGGAAAATGTTACAATCTATTTCATTGTTTCAAAACATCACGTTTTAGTATTTTTGGTTAGAATTATTTTGCGCGAGAGAAAACAAAGTTTTGCATAAAATGATCTGGGATAGTTTTTATTTTATCAGGATCGGGAACGTAAGTGGGATGGAAATTGGAATGGAAGAAACCCAAAAAACGAATAATAAGCCCCCTCCAGGATATGTGCGTGAATCGCGGCTTCGCGCCGCGATTCGCGCGTGAGTGTGGCGGGGGCTCTAGACTTTTAAACAAAAAAATTCATAGCGGGGTTTTACTTCAATAGGTACTAAACTAACCAGAAAAAAAGATAGTTTTGTGTGCAGTAAAGACAATGTATGTATGCAATTAGGATGTATGGAAGCAGGTAGAATTTTTTATTAACCTTACATTGGTCAATACCATCATAAAAGTTGAGGATTAACTGTAAGTAATTATGTAGCTAGGTCTCCAGTATAATAAGAAATTAGGATACTTAGCAAACTAGTTTCCTTGTATAGTAAATAGGTACCAACTCTAGAAGGTCACGATCAGTGAATTTACATTTAATTACTGCGCGTACTTTTTGTTTCCGTGGATGGAAAAAGCCGTATAAAGGTACGAGCAAGTAGGTTTCTAGATTATATTGTGATATCCTTCTGTTCTCATTGCAATAAAATACTTGAAATCTACCTTAATGACATTTTTACAGATATTTAATAAGAGCGTTTTTATAACGCTACCTACTACAGAGAATTTATAGTACTTAATGAGCATCGACAGTTTTATGTTATAGTTCGAATAAATAGCGCCGGCAGCAATCAATAAACTTAGTAAGTATAATAAAGCTACAATGTGAACAATCGCAATAGAACAATCCTGCTGTGATTTTTATATTATAAATATTCCGCCGTGAAAAAATAATAAATAATAAATATGCATATCGGTGCGAGCAAGATACGCAGCCAATAAAACATAAGTATCTTTATCACATTATTAACGTGCATTATGGTAGCATTATCCATAATGAACGTTAATAATATGACGCTAATGTGAATAACGCGAATGTGGCTTGTTCCTCGGCCGCTTGTGCCTTAGTCGGGCAGGGACTGACAATAAGAGTTACCAGCCTGGAAGAGAATATACAGATACAGATATAAAGCTGGACCACGAGGCAAAGCTGCAGAATCAGCTAGCAGCGTTGGCCGCCCGCTCCGCGATCGCTTATGTTTTTGACAGGTGGGACTGAGTAGTGAGTAGTACTACTAACTAACCCGGAACTAACACCTCTGGAGTTGCAGGCGTCCATAGGCTACGGTGACTGCTTACCATCAGGCGGCCCGTATGCTTGTTTGCCACCTATGTGGTATAAAAAAAAAACTAAGCCTAATTAGTACTGATAAGTAGTACACACCTGGAAGAGCAGATACCCGGAGTCGTACATCCAGAAGTCCTCAGGCGCGTTGCCGGGCTTGGTGAGCTGGATCGCGAGGCAACGCTGCAGAATAAGCTGGCAGCGTTGCCCGCCCGCTCCGCGGCCGCTCATGCCTTAGGCGGGCGGGGGCGCGGGCAGCGGCATGCTCTGTTGACAAACAATTCTGACTCTTAGTACCATTGTGCAAGGTTACCTATGTTAGGAAGGTGCAGGTTATGTTAGTAATAAATAGTATTTTATGCAATCCTGATATAATGGAGAGATTTTCAGTCGAGTGCCGTGTTTAGGCAACGAAGCTTGCTGAGTTGCCTAAGTAAGGTACGAGATTGAAATGAATATTATAGTTGAGTTGGGAGCCCATACATTTAAAAGTACCCAATTGCAGTTTTTGGTATACGGTATCTTAATTCAAGAAACTCAGTCGACGAGTAGAAAAAAAATATAGGCACAAATACCGAAATAAAATGGGTCCCCAAAAAGAGCACATTTCTAAACAGCGAAACAAACTCAAATCTTAAGTGACGTTATTTTATCTAGAACTTATTTCCCTACCTTACCTATGAAATTAGTTTTTCTTTCTACTCTCTGATTTGGATAGTTCGCCCTGTATTATCATCAGTCCATGAGTACCTACAGTAATAAATCGTCTTCCAATTAACATTTTAAAATACTCTGCTCAATACGTATTTAAATCCATATTGTTAGAAATGGAGATGCAGATGCGAGGGATGTATTCAGAGCAGCCGCAGGTGCACGTCCGATTGAACAGAATTGAAATACTCTGGTTTTTAATGAGCTTTCTTTTCAATCACTTCATTGTAATGCAGTTGGATGTTTATATAAAAAGCTTTGTACCTATTACTGATTCTTTAACAATTGGTTCAGGTATTCTACGTTTTGCCAGATTTCGTAGAAAATTAAAAATAATACTACATTGTTATGTATGAGAAGTTGTCAGCAAGTTTATTTAAGAATAAAATAGTTTTTCAACATTTTTCATGTACCTATCGTGTTCGGTTTCCCGGTTAGTCAAAAGCAAAAATCCTTGATAAGAGATAGGAATCTCAATAAGGCATAAGTTTTAGTTTACTGTCACGTCACAGTTGGGACTTGAGGCGATTCTGACGGGACATCCCACGTTATAGGTACATACAATGCTCGCAATATATCTACGTATTATTTATTTATTCATCTTTAGTCGGAAAATTAAGTAGGTAGAAATAAAAACACAAGTTCGTTCTTACAACATACGAGTATAACACCCTAAGTTACTTTGATATGATTGGATTTGCATTTCATAATACGAAATTCCTATCGATGTAACGTATACCGTCACCATCATATATGGTTAGTGTAGCAACACCTCACAATACCTCAATTATAAAGTGTCATAATCTTAAACTCATATAGCACAAAGTTGTCAGTGCCAGCCCAAATTGGAAAAGCAGGTTGTAAAAGATTAACTTGATCTTTAGCCAAAAAAATTGTTATTGGTTTTTGTTGTGAATTAAAACAAGTCCCTATAAGTTATACAAATAATTAGCCAGTAGAGTCTGTGCGGAAAGAGAAGAGTCGTGGAATATATGGGAACCAATAGGTAAATTTTAAGACTCTTTTCTTTCCGCACAAACTCTATATATCACTTATGAGAAAAAGATTGATCATTGCCGTCAAATATGTTGTGGAAAATTGTTTATCCCAATTGCGCATTTGTAATAGCATTTTCATAAGTTCTCCATCGCCAACGACACCTGTCAACTGACCCATTGCGACCTCTAAACGTGAAATTAAGTACGAAATGTGGATTAGTCAGCTATTTCATATATAGGAGAAAACTTTTTATTGAGTAGGTACTTACTACAACCACAGAATAAATAATAGTACTAAGTACAGAAGACTCACTCTCTAACAAAACGCGTCTGTTACGATCAGCACAGATATGGCCGCTAGGTGGCGACAGCGCCACGCGCGGCTTATGGCTTTCCCCAAAATTGGGGCCGAACGGATGTACTTTTAGCTACCTGTAGCAAAGCGACGAAATCGCGGAGTGAGACACGCCTGCTACAACTTACATACAGCTGTAGGTCGTTACGGATCACTGGTTCGCCTTGTATAATATTTAGTGCAATACGGTGCAATTCCCATATCTTGCGATTAAGTTGTAGAGATTATGCATCCGTTACGTTATTTATGTTTCCGTTATAAGAGTGAATCACTGAACCATTTCTAGGTAAAATCTTAAGAGTGATAAACAAGATATCGGTTTGATGGCTCCTGTAGCCTAGTTAATACCTCTATTAATGTATTTTTCATTAAGGTACGACGTAGTCGTTGATACTTTAACCTTTTAACCGCCATAGAATACGTCATCGAGCGTGCTCGTGTCGCCGGGGGGTACGAATTTACACGAAGTTTTGTCTTATTTATCAGACAGCGGCGAAATGAGCCCGATTTTGTATGTCTTATATATCAGTCTACGGCGGTTAAAAGGTTAAAAATTAAAGTCAAGGCATTCGCACGCATCTCATTACAAACTGTCATCTCCGAAATTAAAGCCGTGACCACCTTCACGAAGACAATAGTTGTAAAGACAAACGATTTACGACTGCCGGCCCTTGACCGGCGGATTACTGATAGTTTGAGAACAAGGGGACCGCGTCCTTTCACGGGTTTGACAATCGCTGGAAATTAGTCTGCCTAGATAATTGTAGATTATTTTTAAGTAAAATTTAGCTTGCGTATTAAAAAGGAACTTCATTGATGAACGTGTTTTGGTAAAAGAATTTATTATAAAAAGTTAGGTAAGTACTACCTCTAAAATTACACCGAATAAAAAATATGTATGTAATATTTTTCCAATATGACCTAACTAATTCAAATAAAACTTGAATTTTTAGTCGCTATTGGGCGAAGGGCCCGAAACATGTCGCCATAGCAACTAAAAATTCAAGTGAGTGAAACCGTTGTCGTATAAACAGTTTAAAATATGTCTCACGAAAGTTTAATATCGATCAAATACGTACTTATCGAAATATAGTTTTTTCGTTTGACATACATAAGTCATTGACAAACAAACAAAGCCCATAAAATAAACACACAGGTAAGAAAATCGTTTAAAATTGAAGATTTTTGACATATGTCAATCAGTGTCATATGTCATATCACACTCCCCTAACTGCTGTTAGAAGTACCTTTGAGTCATATCCCCTCGGTAAAACAACGTCCGTCTCATACGAGACAAGCTCTTTGTGCGACCTGCAAAATGTCGCACAATTAGCTAATTAATGCAATAAATATAGCGACTTAAAGTTGAATTATTGTACTAAATTCCATTCAGTTTTTGCAGCTTAATATTCTTTTTATCATGTTAAACACATTGCATTTCAGACGCGAATTTAATTAAATTGATAAAATTAAAGCATACCTACTTAAACAAATATCACAAATATCGATAATACATGCATCTATTTACATGCTTCTACTAAGGAACTACATGCTTCAAATACCGACAATTAAGTACACTAACAATTACTTGAAGAAAGTTATTTAACATCCAACAACATTAAATAGGTACGACTTCTATTGGACAGTTGTATACAGTTTATTATAAGCCAGGCGTTATGGCTATAAACATCGTCGCGGAAGGCGACTAATTATATAAACCAGCACATATTTCTACGGGACAGCTATGCTGCTTACACTTATGTCGTAAAACTAGATGGCGCATAATAAGATGACTAGTGTTCCCAAATCACAGGCGCTCGCACTTAAGGGGACGGTATATGACGTTTTCGATTTAGACCTCACTTTATGCAATCAATTTGTTCAATGAATGATTAATAACTGCATTAAATTATACGTAAATCTGTTCACGAAGAAGCCGTGTACCGGCTCTTCACGCCATATTTTTTTTTATTTCCTGTAATTCTCTACAAATCGACACTAAAAGTGTCCAAAAATCAAAATGTGGAGTTCCGTTTGAGCAAGACGCATTACAGTTTTGTCTTTGACAGTAATTGAGTTGTTGTGGGATTTTGAAGGCTAGATAACTAAACTACCAGATTATTATCTACTTATATTTTTACTCACAAATACAACACAGAAATTCAATCCCAAATGTAAACTTTCGTATAATTTCCATACATTGACGACATCACTCAAAACTCTTCTTCGAGTCAGATGGCCGTTGGCCTTGCATCGAAGCAGACGTGTACGTCGTCATAGCTCGTTTTTGACATTAATAAAGACATTTCATCATATACGCATACGAAAATGTATACCAGTAGATAAATTGTATTTCATAAAATAGGGTAAATAAATATAATCACGTCGAGCTCCAGTCAAATTTTAAATGTGAGTTGTTGTTATTTACGGGTCGTAACGGTCGAAAACAGCAGTAAATTATCCTAAAACAATACGATTACAATCGAATTTAAGTAACTTGTTCCTTCAAAACCCGCTTAAAATGAAAAAAGTTTAAAGACTCGTTTTACTGATTGGGATTGATTTTCATTATGCTGGTATCAATTTTGCGTCATTATAAAAATGTATATGACTTCTGTACGTCAATGACTTTTGATGTCAATTAATTGTAATCTTGTATTTATGTTAGAGAATATTATATGTTCATTTAAATATTACTCATCTATTAATACGAAGCGTAATTCGTTTAATACCTAAAGACTTGCAGTGTCTACACCTACTTTGTTGACGTTCGTTCCGTCTATGTATGCGATTACGTAACGTGCTGTTCTGATAATCTTCAAGAATCAAGATAATTAATAACGGCAAGACCAGCATTTGGAGACCGAGATGAAGCTTACAAGCCAATATCGCTGCGGCCTGGCCTGCTTATTGTTATGTGTATAAATCGAATGTTATATTAATTTACTATAAAAAACAATGTTTTATTTCAATGACATTCTGTGCGTAGAGGTATGTATGTTTCGGTGATTATAAGAATTATGTCCACACAATAATCGTGCAAAGCAGAGACTGCATTATTTCTTTACGGTATAAGCGGTAAGGAAAAACTCATTGGTATCCTGGCTCGTACCAATGAGTTTTTCGGAACTTATGTACGAAATATCATTTGATATTTACCACTAGCTTTTCGGTGAAGGAGGAAACATCGTGAGGAAACCTGCATACTCGTAGTGCATACATTTGCGAAGAAATTCAAAGCTGTGTGTGAAGTCCCCAATCCGCATTGGGCTAGCGTTGAGATTATTGTCTATACAGGGTGGTCCAAACCGTGACGTCCAAAAATCGTGGGCTATCATAATGTACCCCATATGTATGTTAGCCGATTTTTTGTAGTTTTCAAGTTATGATTTTTTAAGCTTTTAACTTTTCCTATGTAGGTAATATTCTCCGACCGTCCTTAGTCTGGGACCGGTCTGAAAACCAGCGCCGGGCACCTAGGCCCGGCACACGCTGAGACTGGAACCCTTTGCCTAATACAAAGATCTTCTCACTTTTGTTTTGTATATGATAACAACTGTTTTATTTTATTATGTAAGTAATTCTAACTCTATTTTATGTTCATGTATGTGGCAATAAACAATTCTTATTCTTATTCTATTCTTATTCTTATTCCTATGAAATTCCGGGGTTCCCATACAGAGTGGCTGAAAAATAACTGCATTCCGTTGCCAGGGAGGTGTTGGGATTATACTGAGCAACTTTTATTATGGGACCAACCCCGAAATCGCGAAAAAAAAATTGGCTTTTTATACATTTTGGCTAGTCCATTTTCTATGGAAGGGTAATTTTTTTTCGCGGTTTCGGGGTTGGCCCCATTGTAAAAGTTGCTCAGTATAATCCCAAAACCTCCCTGGCAACGGAAATGCAGTTATTTTTTAGCCACTCTGTATGGGAACCCCGGAATTTCATATGAAAAGTTAAAAGTAAAAAAAAAAAAATAACTCGATAACTACGAAAAATCGGCTAACATACATGGGGTATATTCTGATAGCCCACGACGTGAGGAATCTAAAAAAAAATTTTTGGACGTCAAGGTTTGGACCACCCTGTATATAGGCTGAATTATTATTATTATTTATAGGCGGTACGGTACCGTTATTATTTATCAATACCGCTTCGTTTTGAAGGTACTATACCTGTTGAAATATAAAGTACGGTACCGGTATAAAATTGCAGCAGGTACAACAATTTTTTATAGGTGTACAGTCAGCTGCAGAGAAAAGGTACCACCCCTGCATACAATCTTCTATGCAGGGGTGACCTGCAGCTGACTGTACCTAAACCATCACTGACCGAGCGTAGGCGAAGGTCTCCGTTTCAGCTTGGGCAAAAATACTTTCGTTTGTTCGAATGTTCTCCTTTGCATATCACATTTCTCAAATATCTCGAGAAAATTTGTAAGCAGGTTCGGTAGTTGGATATAATTACTCGGTTTCTTTTTTTTTTATAAGTTCTAATAGGCAGAGATTGTCATAAAGGACTTAAGCGACAGTAGGGTCTGTGGTACTTAAGACCATTGTGATTATTCGTAGTGTCCGACCGAAGATTCGGTTTCGGTTTCGGCCATAAAATCATGTTTCGGCCGTAGTTTCGGTTTCGGCCAAAAAACGGCCGAATCTTTCGGCCTGGCCGAAACATACGAAATAGTACTTCGTATTATGAAACTAAACTATGTGACAAAGACCAAAAGTTGGGGAGCAAGTAGGACAACAATATTTATATATACAGAAATTTGTGTTTCGGTCGGACACTAATTATTAGGTACTTACTGATTACGCTGCGCCGCGTGGAACGTGAGGTGCGTTGGGATAAGTACATACAAATCATTCAAGAAAAAAATCCCTTTTAAGATCACTCGTGTGTCTGCCCCTAATAGACTAATTCAATTGAAATTTGGTACACATTTTTCACATATGACAAAGAGTCGGTGATCCAAAGATGGACTAGTAACGTAAATAAATAAACTTTTAACTTTGCGGCCATTTTTTTGTATCGTGTGATATATCAGATATTAAATTGTAAGATATTTACTAATAATAAGCATTGGTCACGTAAATTATTTTTAGTCTTTTTTTGCAAGTATGAATGATATAGAACATTATTTCAATTATTTTTAAAATTAAGCCTATCCAAAGGCGACTTGGAAGATGTGTCATGGGGATCTATATTCGTTGGGTGAAAAACAAGTTTTTTTGTCTAATTATCGTCTAAAACACAATCGATCGGCAATAACGCGGGCACATAAAACAAAAAACTTCTTTTTTCACTCATAAAACTCCTTAAACCTAATAAGAGCTAAACAAAAACAAGTGCGAGTCGGACTCGCATTCTAAGGGTTCCGTATATTAAGTCCGTCTCACACTTGACTGCACATTTCTTATAGATTTTCCTGACATATATAGGTAAAGAACTACTTTGTGTATTTTTTTCAAAATTTTAGATCCAGTTGTTTCGGAGAAAGTGGGCGGAGAATGATCATTTTTTGCCTATTTTCATGAATAACTGCTGAACTATTAATCCTAAAATTATAAAAAAAATATATCTTTGAGATTCTTACAATGAGCTCTTTTATTTGATATGTAACACTATATAGTTTAAAAAACATATTTTTTAATTTTTTCATTTACCCCCCCCAAAAATGGCTACCGTATTTCAAATTCTCTAAAATACATTTTATTTACGTTACACGTCCATCTTTGGGTCACAAATTTACATTTGTGTGCCAAATTTACATATGTGTGCCAAATTTCAACTGAATTGGTCCAGTAGTTTCGGAGAAAATAGACTGTGACAGACGGACGGACAGACAGACAGACGCACGAAGAATTATATGTATATGCACTTATCCCAACGCACCTCTCGTTCTACGCTGCGCGGGGTTCATTGCCGCTCCTACCGCCGTAAGTGTAAGTACAACTACATCATCAAGGCTACGATCGAAGATAATCAGTTCAGCACTGAAATAATAGCGGTGGAATGCCAGTATAATATTTAATTAGGTATTTATTTTAATTTTATAAATTTAATAGCAAAATAAATAGCGAATATACGATACTCGTACAAGTAAATCTGTAAAGATCTTAGGGGTACATCAGCCGACATATATTATTAAATTTTATTTTGTCGGCCTTAATTAAATTTCCACCCTGCCGAAACTTTATTTATTTAAATTTTTAATTGAATTGATTTTTCGCCTTATGAATAACCGTATAGAGTAGTAAATAACATTTTACATCTGACTTAATGACATCTGGGTTTATTCGGTTTAACTTTACAAAACGCGTATCTCGACAAAGCCATAATATGCAGAAAATAGTTAACAATCAAATGAATTAAATTAGAATTTAAATACGTCACGTGTGACATGAACAGACAAGGAGAGCAAGATTTAATGTATTGTTTCTCTTTCTTCTTTCAATGGAACGTTTTACAGTTTCTGTTCCTCAAAAGAGGTCAGTGGTTAACACTAAACTCAAAACGCTATCTTAAAAAAACTTGATGGGTCAATGACCTGTCCCAGTAAAGTGAGGTAGTGTGCGTGAAGTGCGCTTGTGTGTGAAATGGGGTAAATTGACAGAATCTGAAAATTTACCCACCTCTACCGTCACCTTAACTAACAGTATTATCTCATATAACACTTTCAACTCTCGCGTTTCGTACACATATTTAATTTCACAAACGGGTCTACCGCGATATAATTTCATTGTTTTTACCTTAAATTCCGACGTTTCAGCTGATTTGCACCAGCTGTAGTGGAGTCAATATAAAGTTAAAGTTACATTAATTGCACAGTCAAATGTTTCTACACGGGTGAATTATATATCATATTGAATACCCGGCTGCGAATTAACAACTTGATATCTGTTCCCGTTTTTGAGAAATAACATTTTTTTTATTTTTTATTTTATACTACCTAAACAGTAATTTCACACTAGAGATTTTTTGAAGAATGGGCTATGAAGCTTACACGACTACACGGTCAGAATTTCTCCCGACAATAATATTAATTATAGATTTAATGAAAAAAACAATAACTTTGTAAGTTTTTCATGACCGAGAATATCCCACACTGAGAGAAAAGTTTACTATTGTGGTTAATAGTATTTGTTTCGATCATGTTTAATTTATCTGCCTGAGGAACTGCTATATTCGCAGAATAGCAGCATGATATTGGAAACAAACAGCAAATAATGTTCTACACAATTAATGGACACTTCTAGTTTTTTGACAGTAAGTGTACAAGTTATTGAAGAATAACATACTTATTTTTCTCGCAATTATTAAATCAATTTCCAGCATAAAAAGTCAATGAAGTATGCTGTATTTCCAGGCTTCCACAGAGGCCAAGTCAAACTTTGTTTAAGATGTCAAAAAGATATCATTTTGTTATCATTCGCCCAACCGTCTCGCTCGCACCAATACATATTTCATCTAGTACGAGTGAAATGCACGCGCGAATGATATAAAATGACATCTTTTATAACAAAGTTCGAATTAGCATCAAGGTATATTAGGAAAATATACCTTATGACTTATGGCATTGCGTTAAGGTTTAATAATTCAATGCATAAAGTGTCTGTGTTTATGTGAAAAATGATAGGTGTCAATTTTTATATCTATTCACAAAACGTTTAGAATACAGGATGCACAGTCAGATATAAATAGACCCTTGAAGTCTTACAACTATCTATGATACTGGATCTCAAGCTTATTTGGTTAGTAAGTACCGTCCACCAAGTTATACTTCGAATAGCCACCCGGACAAATTCCAAAGCTAATTTCGAATTTTAAAATTTGACAATTCACGAGAAGAGTAACGTAACGTCAAAGGATATGTTTGTCCTTTTCAACGATCCTGTCATCCGATGCTTGAGTAGAGTGAAACTAAAAGAAGCAAATGTCAGCAATTCATAACGCTTAGTTTTTGTTAGCGTTAGCGCATCGCGACATGAGAACTAGTATGAGCCTGGCCCTCGATTACGTATAATTGCAAGGAAACTTGGGATCAAGTTATCTTAGTCAATTTAGAGCAGTTGGAATTCAACTCATTGTGAAATTTTTGAACGTTTTCAAATAATTTGTTGGATTAAGTAGTAAAAGTGTTACAATGTGTTATATATTTGTGATCTACTTACAAGGCCCTTTCATTTGGTACCCCACATGGTATGTTTAAAAGAAAAATGGTAAAAACTTTGCGTCATAGCAACTACCCTCACCACTTTCGCGCTTGTCATCTCATATATTTGTGTTCAGGATATTATACTGAATGCACTGATACCAAATATACTCATATCCGAGACGACATGAGCGTAAATTTTTCTAGAAGACTTTTCGAGAAAAGGCCAGGCTACAATATCTTTACAGGTTGATTGATACTGAGTGTATTAACACCATGTTCACCCATATCCAAGACGATATGAACGAAAAGTAACCTAAAGCCACCCTACCAACATTTTCGTAACAATGAGAGATTATTTCTTGGAAATAATGTTGTAATATAAACTCCTTGTAGAGCACCTACCTGCGAAGAGATCGTGCTGTCAAAGTTGTTAATGATTTAATATAATATTGTTAATTAACTAAAGCAGGGATCGGAACCGGTTTTTTGCAAAAACTTAGAAATAACCATATTTTTCGAATAATTTTATACTCGAAATGTAGGACTCAGTTGTGTTTTTAGGTTACGACTTCGTATTATTAGATTGCCCAATTAGAAATGAATTAATTAGCAAAGAACGAAAAAATACCGTTTCCGTTCCCATACAAAAAATACCGGTATCCGATCCCTGAACTAAAGTTTTATTAATGCATCATTTCATTTTATACACCGCGGGATTTAATAACCCGAAAGATTTAAATCACGTATTTTTGACGACAGTACGAGTAAATAATGTTATATCAACATGGGTCCAATTATATATTTTAATTAAACTACTATTTCAGTACAAATTAAATCATATTAATTTACCGCTTCTTTGTGAACAAACCTTTATTCAGAGAGTGAGCGAGTTTAATTAATCTCAAGTAGAGAAACAGAGAGCGAGCATGACATTTCATGAATCACTCCGATATCATACGATGCACGGCGAATGCAGTGACATGTGTTCCATGACAAGAAGTGTCAAGTTATGTCTAAAGTGTCATTCAATAGAACTTGCGAACTATGTAAACAAAACTTGCTAGTAATTTGACATTCAGTGTCAATTTTAGTATGGCGGTTTGTTTACATAGTTAGCAATTTCTATTGAATGACATTTTAGGATCAGGTTTACGTTGAAATTATTTCAATTGATTGGCACCTCAAAATACCACAAATTGTATCAAAACTTTATTAATTACTACAACAGTAGGTATAGTGCAGTTATTATTGTTGAAACTTTGCGATAAAATCTTTTCCTTTGAGTGAGGTAACCAAAGCCATTAACCATGATTATATCCGAAAGAAATCATGCCTCTTATTGTTTTAACTCATACTACAGCTGGAAAGGGATGATTACTTGAATGACCTTTTGTTAAAATATCGATCATGCTTATCAGTACGTATTTTAAATTCTCGATGTGTTGATTTATACTGAGTAAAGTAAAATAAACAACTATGTTAAACAATTACGCTTTTTTATTAATTTAATGAATTAGGTTTTCGAAGTGTGTACCACCGTTTTCAGCACAAAGATTTAATTTTAAACGGATTTCATTATTTAGGTTTACAAAAGTGTTCTTTATTTCTTCGGAAGCCGTTCGAATTTTTATTAATAATTCTTCTCCAGAGTTCACTGGTGTTGAGTATTCCTTCCTTATCTTTCAGAGTTCCCCATAGAAAAAAAACCAATGGCGTTAAGTCGGGTGACCGGGCGGGCCAGGTTAGGACGTTGCTTCCACGGCCAATCCACCTCTCAGGGTATTGTTCGTCTAGCCAATTTACGAACTTCTAGGCTGAAGTGGGTCCGTCGTGCCGGAAGCACATAGTTCTTCGGGTTTCCAAATCCGTACACAAAGTGAATATCCGCTAAATGAATTTTATTTATTACAGTCAATCAAATTTAAAGATGTTATCTTGCGCATATCTTGTGTGACATATGAAATATGTCATTTTATTGACATCAATTTCGTCATTTTCGTCAAACTATCAGCCAGTTATCGTAAAGGTAAATAGTTTGTACTCTCGTGATTGAGAACAGAACAAAATTTCGGTAGTGAAACCTTTTTGTAGGATATCAAACTTAATTAAGTGAAACTGGCTAATAACCATGTAGTTAGTGCGTCTGCGTGTAAAATTAGTTGGTGGCTACGTCACGCATAAGGGTGTGTTAGAATTGAGATTTTTTTACTTGTGATTTGTTTTAAATAATTAATATCTCTTAAATTAAGGGTTTTTGGACTATGTGTTATATAACTTTATATACTCTAATTAGGCTCTAAAATCGTTGGTTTCAATCTTTCGGGTTATTAAATCCCGCGGTGTATATAACCCTATTACCCTTTGAATGACCTTTTTCACGTTTTCTACAGCAATGCAGTCGACTGCAGCAATTTTGAAGCGCGACATTGCTACCGACTGCATTACTGTGGTAAATGTCAAAATCGAAGTTCCTGTCTGGATTTTGGCGTCCATTAAAAATAAATAATCAAAGGAGGTCATCGATCAAATGGGCCGGAGGACAAGCCATCGTTAACTGGTAGAGAATGCCTTATGGCATTAAGTCCGCCTCTTGTACTATAAGGTTTTTCTTTTGTGCAATAAAGATTAACCACTTTATTCATAAACTTTACGGGCCTGATTTAGTTCAATTATGTTTATCCCTTACTTACAAATACATAAGTTAAAGTGACAGATAAGGACAAACGATTATTACTATTATTAGCTAATTGAGGTTTGTAGCGCGTTTATGAATAACGGGGGTTCAAGAAATAAAATAAATACAGATGAAGACAGTAATTATATACGCATTTTATTACGGAAAAAGATTTAATATTGGGTGTAAATGAAACGGGAATTGGAAATATAAAATAAAATGATATTATATTATTCATTTCCGTAAGTCAAACCATCATCTTTATTAGCATTGACATAACGCTCAACTTCGCACAAACCGTATGGTTTTTCACTAAGGAGTGATATATTCTCTTTACGCTAAACTTTATGGTGGGTAGACAAGTCTGTATACTTCTTTGGAACTAACTGCCACAGTCTGTCATAGCCATGTCATAGCCTCATAGCTGACATATGTGACGTATAGGAGATACCGCAATGCATGCATGCATTGCGCGTTTTATAGGAGCTTGGCCTGAGGTGTGTTAAGTAAGCGCGCAACGCATACCGATGAAACTGGGTAAGATAGTCATGGGAGAATTAACGGTCGACCGGATCGCGAACTCTCGGCTGTTGAAGCGGAACAATCGTCTGCCGCGAACATTGAAGTGAGACGGAGATATGGAAGTCGATAAAACGTTCTCTACAGTGAATCAGTACCCGCCATTTAGGGTAATTTAAATAGCTTGGATGATTTAATAATGGTTTTATTCCATACAATATTACATATACGTGGGAGATTTTTTGTTGTTACACTAACATGAGAAAGAGATTTGAGAAAGTGAAAAACAAACCCACTGTCCATTTTCTCGAAGCAACGAAAACATTTTCAAAACAAAAATGGTTAATAGTAATTAAATGGATTAATTTACGTGAGAGATTTTTTTGTAGGATATAGTAAATATACAGAGCTTAATTAACATGTAATTGTTATGTACACATAGTTGTTATTTTTATATAAAAAAAATATTTTTAATAAAGAACATTATTGGGAGCTGGTTTTGGTGTCAAGCTGGGAGAAAATATAAATACATAATGAGTATATGTTTGAGAACTGCATATTAAAAAATCTCGAGTGTCGGATTCATGTTTTGATATATTTTTTCTATTTTAATAATAGTTTGGATTTATTAAAACCATGTGACATATTTTGTGGAGATTTTTTTTTAAATATAGTATTTGCAACATAGGTTATCACATCTCAAAAAATCTCTAGTGTGAGAATTCATGTAGAGCTCTCATACATTATGAACTGTGCTGACCCGCCTACTGTGGTCACGGAAAGACTGACAATCCAGCAAATGTCAACGGAGACATTAACAAAACGGGTTACTAATGGATTACCAAAAAAAATTTGCCAGATTTTCATATCCCAAACAATGTATCCCAAAAATATAAAAGCCAACTAATAATTTCCCAACTAAACAAGTCGCATATAAATATTTTCCAAGAGAACGATATGGAAAAACATATTTTGACATGTCCTTACTTTGGTAACATTTATCTTACCAAATTTCAATTAAGTACCTACTCTAAATTATTAGTTGCCAAAGAATACAAAAACCATAACAAAACATGACAAATGTAACAATTATCAAAAAAACGTGACAAACTTGTATTTTGGCTTTACTTATTTCGACAATTATTATTTCACAATTTTTATTTATTTGACGGAGGCGCGACGCCCACCCGGGCGTGGTACCTCGATGTATTACTTCACAGCTGGAATAGTATGCTACCAGAGGGCCTACCGCGAAACACGTTCGACGTGTTACCTCCCTGTCACACTTACGTACGAATTTACAAGTGCGACAGAGAGGCAACACGTCGAACGTGGTTCGCGGTAGGCGCTCAGTGCATGAAATAACTTTCGGACTCGTTAACCGTACCAGTACAACAAACTCGGCGGGACACATCTTTTCAAAACAACACGTCTTCTCTTTATTTTACAAAAGTAAGCTTCTAATGACACTTAAGAAATCAAAATAACACTTGGAAATAAACACTTAGCTAAATGGTTAAAGAACGTGAGAATCTATAAGCTTTCAGAATAATCCTTCAGGTATAAGCCTTCAGGAACGTGGCGAATTAGGCACGAGGTTGGCTAGCGTCCGATATTTAGCGCAGTCAAATCAATTCTGCCGGCGGAGCCTCACCGCTCCCGCCTCGAAGTCCAGTTGGCAAACCTGCTCGACAAGTCTACCATCATAACAACAAAATTGCCAACTCGTGCCTACGTTCACCCAAGTTAAACTACTTGACGTTCCAAAGCCTTCTACCTGTCATCTTAGTTCAACAATACGCTAATAGATGGCGTTACTTTCTACTTAACTCTATTATTCCGTTAAAACCAAGTAATTCGTAGCCAAACATTGCTAATCGACTTTATACAGGCGTCTAAAACTATGAACTGTAACTGCAATACGTCCTTCTGGAGTCTCGCTCCGACATATAAATACATAAAAATTTAGTAATGTCAAATATTAACAGAACAAACTATGTCAAAAATGCAAAAAAGGGTGGTATGAATTGCATTTAACTAATATTTTAATAAGTGGGTAGGGTATTGAAGTATTCGTATAAGAGTTTGATTCCGATAGAGATAAACACCAAATTTAACATTAACGATTTTTGAAATCAAGAATTCCGAATTTCTATTACTCCGAAATTATGAATTCCGATTTGACGTGATTCCTATTTTAAATATCCCCATTTTTTGAATTTCGAATACCGATATTCCGAAATTATCGAATCTTGCTCTGCATCTGCTCCGGCGCTACGGGCAAAGCAGCCCCTTCGCCCTTGCGTATAAAAGCGCAGGCACAAATGCTCGCCTCCGCAGCTTCGGCTCACATTGTGCTCTGCGCTTTGCTACGGCGGGCGAGGGCTGCTTCCCCTCTGCTTTTTACATACACTCTAGGGGTAGGACAGACAAGACTACGTGGATAGTGAGGTGCTCCGATTCGGATTTTGGTTAGCAGGTCTTATTTTGAAAATCACTAATTTCATTATTCCGAGTTTACAAAAGATCGAATTTCTGAATACCGAATTACTTTATTTCCGATCGGTCAATGAATTTTCGGGCGGGATTATTAAAATCGAGGCTATGAAAGTCGGAAAAACATATTTCGGAATATTTGGGTGTTCCCGTAAAAATATAGGTAATTCTGTAGTGTTTTTTCAATGCGAGGCTTGGTTTGCCCACTTTACCTAACCTAGATGTAACACATTTTTAGTAGGTAACATAATGTTTTGGATAGACATAATTTGTCAAGTAGTGGTTTTGCAATAAATTTATTTGAACAAACATTTTTTTAAGTAAATATATTTTTGGACAAAATTATTTTGTCCAGTAATTTATTTGACAACAATAAATTTGACCGAACATTTATAGTACCTACATGTAAAACAGCTGGGAAAAAAACAGTTGGTCTTATAAAAGTTGCAAAGTAACAGTTTGGGAAATTATCATTTGTCGGATTTTAAGTTTGTCAAATGTTTATATGGGAAAGATTGAGTTGACAAACGTGCAGTTGGTAAAATTTGGTTGGGAAACGAAATTTGGTCAAAAAAGTTTCGATACATATATTAAAAGGATCCCTAATAAAAACACCACTAAACTACCCGAAATTAGTTTATAAAAATGTTCGGGGTAGACAAAGAAATTGCAGCTACCCGTTAATGTTTAATGTTTATATATTATTAGTATTGTCTCAAACATGCGCGAAAATAGTGTCCTTTATGTCCGCAATAATAGGCTGAGAAGCACCATGTTGCAACGGATTTTCATATAACATTGTCGGCCTAGACCGGCCACTCGAGGCACGTCGCGGCGCGGGAGACGCTGCTGGTGCCCGTGCTCCTCCCGCACATCCGTCAGCAGTGTCAGCACCCGCAGGGTGCCGCCGCGAGACACTAGGTCCCCGGGCCGAGAGATCCCGAGTAACTCAAACTTTTAGGTTATAAATAATTGTTTTTAGGCAGTATTTCCGCGCAATTGTTTGAGAAAAATACTATACGTACCTCGGCGTGAATAAAGGATTGCCGTCATCTATAACAACTACTTCTCCGGCAGTCATTTATGTCCCGTCCTCCGTAGTAAAATACTTTGAATAGGTACTATTATAACCATTTAGTTTAGTTGCGTTCTACTCAAAGGTTAACTGGAAGAGATCCCTCATAGGGATAAGTTCGCCTTTGTACTTCTTACTACTTGTATGTTATTTTTGTACAATAAAGAGTTTACCACTATACTACTAATACTACTACTACTATAAATATAGATAAAAAAAACTGTGGTAAATGCTATTCAGACTATCGAAATTAGGCTGTACGGTAGGTAGTTAATGTGAAAGAACCCTTAGCAAAAGACGTCGGTACTCAGTGTTCTGTGGGTTCTGTGCAACCCTATCTTTAACAATATGGTAAAGAAACAGAGGGTAGTTTCTTGCCTCCCCTATTGCCTTCATCTGCGCTAGTTTTCGGTTGAGTAAGTAGTTTAGTACTTAGGTGTATCAATAACCCATTGGACTTGGACCAAAACATGTCGAGGTAAGTAGATACATTCGACGTTCGAGTAAGTTACCTATTTCTAAACACTACTGATAAGATCGCCTTCTTGTGTTCAGCGCGAATTCTCATTTCCATAATCGGGGTACATTACGCACTTTCCAATACATATTTATATATCCTTAAACCATGGGTTTAAAGAATAGAGTCGCTTGTACGTAAATAGCCAGTGTTGTGAACATTATTCGACCACAGGCGTTTACATAATATAATGTTAGTTTTGTTATCCTGTGTAAAATTGTAGCATACTGTCTCCATTTGTTTACATTTAGTGATAGTAGATGGCCGCGTCATAGATGAAAATACAATTTCGTTACAGAGTTATAATTAATAAATGCTTGTTTATCTTATTTCGTATCTGTAACGACTAAGCGACTAAACGAATGCATTGGCTAAGGAAGTTTACGGATTACGTCTGTCTCACTCATTGATTCATGTAAATTGACATTGTTTAACAATTTATAATGTAGTGCTATTAATATATCTTACTCATGCATCAACATCCTATAGCATATTTTTTATTATGACAACAAACAGTCATTACATAAAAAGATACAATGGATGGACTACAGAGAAGACAAACAGTGAACATTTTTATAGGAGTGATACATTATAGGAGTGATACTGAGTGGTAGAGAGGGATTCATCGTATGTACAACCCAACATATATATGTTACACTAGCGACCCGCCCCGGCTTCGCACGGGTTAACAAATTCTAATACCTTTAAACGAGCAATTCTTGTTTATTTATATATTTATTTATATATGTATTTCGGGGATCTCGGAAACGGCTCTAACGATTTCGATGAAATTTGCTATATGGGGGTTTTCGGGGGCGAAAAATCGATCTAGCTAGGTCTTATCTCTGGGAAAACGCGCATTTTCGAGTTTTTATATGTTTTCCGAACGAAGCTCGGTCACCCAGATATTATACATAAACCAGGCTATTCAAAAAAACCGCATCAAAATCCGTTGCGTAGTTTTAAAGATCTAAGCATACGAGTACATAGGGACAGACAGAGGGAAGCAACTTTGTTTTATACTATGTAGTGATGTTGTAGGTGTTTGACCATAACACACTTCCTTTTTCAAATTCCTCAGCCAATCGCGTGTCCGTTGATCGTTATAAATTGCGGCACCGCACCATTTTAAGAATTAAGGTCGTGCCACACTGGACCATTGTCCATTACAACGGAGTAAGCGCCAATTCTGGTTGTGCAACAAATGCATTACGAGAGTAATGTCTTTACATCATCATTGGGGTCGTCTCCAATTTGTTGTTAACTAAGCTGAACGAATTTTGATTATTGTTTTCAGGATTTGATAAAGCTTTGCGGGCGTGAGTCGGTGCTTTAATCGAGTTACAACGCTAGCGGCTATGTGAAGTGCGCAACAATAAAAGATATGTCGTTATTTTTCTGGTTAGTAGGATTTAAAGGTTTCATAATAGAGGAAACTAAATATAGTATGAAGAGAGAGGGTGAAAATGTCGAAAAGCAAATCCAAAGCAGCAAGTGAAGATGCAACGGATATTTTGACGACGAGAAAGGATTTAAATGTAAAAATGTAATACTGAATTATTTAACCGTCAAAACAAATTGAGAACAATGTATATGTATAATATAGTTGATACAATATTTTGAAGTCATTTGGAAATATAAATGTATTAATAAAAGTCAAATATTTTCTTGAAATATTTTTATTTTCGACCAAATTCGTATTTGACCGCTTCGCTTCGTAACTATGTCGAGTGTGCTAACTGATATGGATAAGAGTGTCTCATATTGATTCACGTGATGTTATGTCGCGTTATTCAAATTTGTAGCCAGTTGTGTAATTTTATTGAATACCTATTTATTTTTTCACGAAAATACGCCAGAATATAACGACGGAATTTGTAGGGGCCCGATTCGGATTTTGAAATAGACATCTGTTCGATATCTTTTAGACATCGCCAAGATACGATAACGATATGTTTAAGATCTAACCTGTCAAATTTGACATTTGCGCGATTCTGGATATGCTCTTGAACGATTTCCACAAGATATGGCTTAGAGATCCAATTCACATCTAAAGATATCTAACTCTATCTAACGTAAAGTGACATTGGTTGCTCGAATTGCGCTACAAAAGAAAACTAGTTGAAATCTAAACTATAACGTATCTAGAATGGATCTAGTACGTGTCGTCTCTTGTGATTATCTTGAAGTCCGAATACGGCAGTAGATCTCTAGATGACGAAAATCCTCAGTCGTGAAACTATAAATAGAGAAGGGTAAGCTAGAAAACGAATGAAATTGAATCAGCAATAACAGTAGTCTGCACAAAAGTAACCCAACAATGAAATTAACACACATATAATATGAAATACGCATACGAGATTCGCAAAACAAAGGTGAGACAAAAAACGGCCTATATTGCTTGACCAGAGCAGATTAGGCTGAACTAGATTATAGACAAGATGAGTGGGTGCCCAGCACTTTCATGTTGCGATACCGTATCGTGCCACTAATGATTCGTTTCCATTGTTTTTTACCATCCTTGTGAATGAATTAATCTTTAATTATTTCTAGTTTGCGAAGCTAGGTACAATTTTGGACATGATCTGAAAATAACCAGAATGACAATCCCCTATTAAATTGATATTGGTCGGGTTGGTTTACTAGTATCTGTATTTTTTCCAAAGAAATGTGTAGGTGCTTAAACACAGCTACAAATAATGTTAGTCATGTTTGTTACGACGAAGGAGTTACTAATTTTCACTTGGAAAGTGTTAATCACCGAATAGTGGCAATAATCTACATTTTATGTGCAAATATTACAGTGGAATTAAATAAGTAACATGAATTAATAAATTAGTGTAACTAGACTTCATGTACATGTGTGTATTAAGAGACAATATAATATTAATCAATCCATTTAAATATGGAACTACCAATTATTGTTTAGAAAATATAAGACCACAGTAACGAAATATATCTGAGAAGGTTTTTCTCAGTCTTCAAGCCGCGTTTAGACAGATCAAGAACTTGCATGCAATTTTCAATACATTGCTAAGTACTGTACAGAGTACAATTAATTCAGTCGATCGACGAAATACCGCAATGTAACAAAAATCGCATGCAAGTTCTTGATCCGTCTAAATGGGGCTTTAAGTACTATACAATTAATTTGTTATTTTTAACGTATCGTATAACAACGAAAACGGGCTCTAAATGTCACATATTAAATAATAGTACTACGTGCGTGTGTGAATGAACACCTCGAATGGGAGTACCATTCATTACTAAAATATAATCGCGCCGATTTACCGTAGCCCCAATGGCAGCTAATTCGTCTTTATATCCGTTACGACTCTGCTTTTCACTTCACGTCCAACGACTTTAGATCCCTAACTTCTAAGGAACAATATGAATGTTCTGGTCATGTTACGTTGGTTAGGTCAAATTGCCAATTCACAAAACTGCTTTTCTTTAGAATTTGTTCAGTTTGTTAATGTTACAAGTGTAATCTATTGGTATAGCCATGCTGATGGTATGTATGTAAGGAAGGTACCCATTTGTAACTGTTGTGAGTAAAGAGTTTGTACTTTCTATTATGCTATAAATTTGAATTAAAAACCGAATGAACCGATAAGTAAGTAGTTAAAAGTTCACTCTAGGCTAGGTGTAAAGTCCACACAACGAATAAATCATAACCGCAAACAAGACCCTTTTTATATTTTTAAAAGTACACATAAAAAATAATCCTTATTTATACGAATAACCTCTATAATTTTATAGGTAAATCTTTTATAACAAAACATCTCAGCTCTGCTTCGACAGCCCGGCAGTCATGGTCAACCTTTATAATCTAATTATGATAATTACATACCTATTACCTACACTCATTATCGTGACACGTGACGAGACTCCATGAATAGGGACAATGCTTTACAAACATTATGATTTAAGTTTTATAAATGATCTGTATGTACGATGGAGTCATAAATAAGGACTAGTGTAAACAAATTTACTTAAATTTCAGATTGTATGTTGTTAATTGTAATTTATAAACGTAATATGTTGTTAATTGTAATTTATAAACGTAATGACATAGCGATGTTACACGGGAAGTCATTTAACTATGAAGGAGATAAACTTACATTACCTACGAATACCTACAATATCTTTAAATTACCATTATAACTTTCGTTTTCCATAAAGTTAAGTTAGCATAGTTATACGCTATACTTTTCGCTATACGCTATAAATGCTAAAATATATGAATATGGTAATTTTAAAGAAAATAAGTGTTCCGTGAACAAAGTTTTGTACGGAACACTAAAAATGAAGTGTTGATCACTGCAAAAATGTCTTAAAACGCAAATCATTAAGTACCTGTTAAAAAAAAGTAGGCACTCTGAACATTCTCCTGCATAATGAATAAAGGGAGCTTACTAAATATGGGAAATGCACATGACAGAAATACGAGTACATTTACGAAGCGCACAAGTAACGTTTATGCTAATGTGGATATAAAATAGCGGTTTCAGTTTTCCAAACTGGGTGGATAATGGCTAAACCAACGGTTGCTAATCCCTGGACACACTGCCGCTGCGTCCGGTGACGCTTCCCATACAGAATGACAATTGACAACCTTTGGTGCGATTTCAATTTAGATTGTAATAATCGATTTCGATTCAATTTGTTGGTCGTTTAAGTCTGGTTTAAATTATATTGATGGTGCCTCCTACGCAAAAGAAGATTAGGAAATAAAATGCTAACAATTTCTCACGTTAAATATTTTTTAAACGTTTAAAATAAAAAAAATGAATATTAAGTAATATTTATATTTTTACTAGCTTTTGCCCGCGACTTCGTCTGCGTGGAGTTAGTAATTTGGGTAGCTTATTTTTATTTAATGTGCTTTTTATCGATTCCCCATAAAAAAATTCCACCCCCCTTTTCACCCCTTAAAGGATGATTTCTGGGATAAAAACTACCCTAAATCTCCTCTCCCGGGATTCAAACTCTCTCTCTCTCTACCAAATTTCAACTAAATCGGTTCAGCGGTTTTAGCGTGAAGAAGTAACAGACAGACAGACAAACACACTTTCGCATTTATAATATTAGTATGGATATGAAATGAATTTACTATTTATGTACTTATTTAATTTTTATTTAGCTTTACAGTAAAACTTACACAGGCCGTAATACCAAATTTGATTGGATTATTATATTCAGCACCGTTTAAAATAATTAGAATATCTATATAATAAATAAGTAAGATATGTCCAAAATTCTCTCTTCTTTCCGCAGAATTACCATAAATCCCATTCTCGCATTGTTAATGGCAAGCAGCCCCATACATTCCACGGGGCAGTTTTTATTAAATTCCCGCACCCGCACACTAAGGGGCTGATAGCTGACAAGAGAGTTCCACCCTTGGTCCACAGTTGGCGGAGTGCCACAACTAACGCAGACTAAACAATGTGCTGTAAATTTGATGTGATGTGATAATAGTAGTTTATGCAACAGTGATATAATAAGGGTTCTTAAAATTCAAGGGTCGAAGTTACAAAACGAGACGTAGTCGAGTTTTGTAAAAAAAGACCCGAGAATTTTAAGAACCAATTATGAGCTGTTGCATACATTACTTTTTCTATGACAGCTGCAGCAAAAAAAAAAAAAAAAAAAAAAAAAGATTATTAAAAAAAAAGAGTTATTATTAAAAAAAATAGTTATTATTTAAAAAAAATTGAGTTAATATTTAAAAAAAAAAAGAGTTATTATTTAAAAAAAAAGAGTTATTATTGTAAATGAAAACATACCTCTTTCAATCAAGATGATCGGAACTTGTATCTTTAAAAAAAATAAAGCAGTTGTATTATACTCATAAGATGACTGCTAGCAGTCATCTTATGAGCCTATAGACAAAGCATTCAAATGACATTGCTTTAGATATCACTGTCAGTCATTTAATTGACACATTTAAGTGCTGGAGTAGAAAAAATAATGAAATAGTTACCTTTTCGATACATAAATTAGGTAAGTGCTTATATTTTGCGCATTTTTCGGGCAGCTAAAATGTTTTATTGGCTTAGATTACTTTGGGTTAGATTGGGTACCGATCATTGGGAATAGATGCTAACTGAATATAAAACACTGAGATTCTTTTAGTATTTAGCTTACTAAGCTCCTTGGGTGAAGTTAATACATGTTTAAACAGCATAATGTTACTGAAACGAATTTTCCTAATACATGTTATTCAATGACAAAATGTAAGAAACAAACATATTATTAAGAATTTTTTATCATTAAATGTAAACTGACATGAAATAGCTTTTGAATGTAATACCTTTTTTGAGTTGGTTAATCACGAAAAGCGATCGAATAGTGTTTAAATGAATACAAAATAGGTAATAAATCCTGCTAAGACATTGCTACAAGTTAGCCGATTTAGTTACAGTATTTCTAGAACTTAAAACATTAAATCTAGTTGCGCCTGACCTTTTAATTATTCTGAACAGTTACAAAGCATTATAAGCGTATCTTAAGCTAAATCGTGAGAACTTGGGCTGGTAGACAGAACTACGCACTAATTATCTTGTATCGTGATGTAAACTGATGTATCACCAGAATTGTATGTGTCCATTCTATACACTGAATCCTGTTGAAAAGCGCATGCATATAAAAGCAAAATAAAATCATAAAAAAAGCAAAGAGAAAATAAATGAATTTGCTCACGTTCTACGCTCTCTATCGTTCGTTTCACGCTTCAACTGTTGATTTAGTTAGCACAAAAATTGGGAGGGCACTGGATTAGTTAGACACCTACATCCCTGTATACCATACGTATATAGCAAACACTAGATGCTATGACAGAGACCGAAATAACGGCATCGGTGTTGCCGCACATAAAAATTACTTAACACATATTTAATTAGATGCACCAATTGGACATTTTGTCAAATGATACCCAAAAGTCACTTACTGAGCATAATGAGCTTAGTAAGTGACTTTTGGGGTTTAATCATGTAGTGAATTAAGTTGTAAGTTTTGATTGTCATCTGACTTTTTATTATACAGGGGGGGTATTACGCTATCTGCCGAGATATATGAGTATTGTGTGTAACCATAGAGAAAAAAATACATAGATTGCTCACTCCATACATCACTTTTGATACCAAAATACTATTCATTTCAGTGTCTGCATCTAGCATCGAGTAGCGGAACTATCAGTACTGCTACTTGACAATAGATGTAGCAGTACTGATAGTTCCGCTACTCGATGCTAGATGCTAATAGTCTTTTTGGTATCAAAACTGATGTATGGAGTGAGCACTCTTGTCTTACTATATTTCTCTATGGTGTAACATAACATTGAATAATAGTAAACAATGTATTTTCATTTCATTTGTGAGCGGAACGAGTCGCGTCAGTGGTCGATAAACAACGTCCCCGGAAGAAAACGCTGCCAAGTCCGGATTGTATCTTACACCAATTTCCAGTTTAAGCTGCTACAGCTTCATTACCTACAGAACAAACGCTGGCGCAAGGGGTTTTTACATTGTTACACCGAATTTATGACCCTTTTATAATAGGGCTGTCCAAAGGCGTTGGCAGTGGTCGTTGAATAATATAACAATGGTTATTGCTATATTATTGCAAATATTTTAAAAATATACGACTCCTTTGAAATGTAATGTCTTTAGGTAGGTACCAACTTTTTTGAAGTGAAAACTTCTTTAGCGGCGCTGTGCACTTTTTGAGGAGGGGAAAAAATATTAAACTCGCGACAGGTCACATGACCGTAAGACGGACACGTGACCTGATCGAAAAACTCTTACAATGTCATTGAGTTTTTCTTTATTGATTTAAATGCCATCTAGTGAGATTCCCTCTAACTGGTAATAATATAACTCGAGTACTCACAGTGATGTGCTTAGGGGTTTCAAGTAATGCGACGAAATAACGCTATATGGCGTTAACGTTAGCGTTTGAGGTTAACCTCAATTATACATTGTGCTGCAGACATTTTGCACTAGTCATTGAGTTTTCACTTCTGCCGGCACTCCCGGAGTGCAACCGGTTTTTTTTCTTTACTACTATCAATAAAATTATATGTATACCTACGCAAGTGCAAGGAAATCAAATAAGTACTTATTTCTACCAGTTAACAGTAAAAAGTAAAATGTTTGGGATTTAACTAACTAGGTAATAAAATCAATGAATAAATTTATCGCATAATAGTTTAACCGGGTTAAAGACTAAGAACTGTTACTGTTGACACTTTTGACAGATTAGTGTAATACGACTTACGATATCTTACCAAGTCAACATTACAACCTCATCGATAAACGCCGTGTGGTACACAAGCAAATTTCTGTACATAAGTGCCAACTCAAATTTCGATACGTCTTAAAATCACACTCGTATCTTAGTAAGCAGTATCTGAACTCGGTCCCAGACCTTATTTAGTTAAAGGAACACTCAGGAAGTCTAAACAAAAAAGTCTATTAAAATTTATAAACAAGGAAATATTCCATTTGAATGCTTGCTACAGTATGCTCTAAATTTCCGCACAAAAATGCAAGAATGTTACCGACGCACATCCAATTGTGCACACATTTGAAACAACATAACCACGAACGTTATAGTTAAAAATATTGACCTTTTCAAATGCAATTCACATGTACATTTAGAAGAAAGGAATGAAGCTCGTACAATAAATACGCGTCGAATTTTCTGACTCAACGACTGTTGATGTGTGAAAATAAAAGTAAGTAAATAACAATACGCTGGAAACGAAATCCATTGCGATATGAATCTTGGCACGCAGCAGTTAAGTTTAAACAGAAATGGATTTAGTTTAGAGTCGTTTCTATTTATTTTTTAAATCAGTTTGAAGTGTTGGCGTGGGAAGAAATCGTATAGTTCACACCTCCTTGATGCCGGCTTGTTTGTAATTTGATTTGATATAGATAATATTCGGCCCTTCTTTATTTATACATATCAGCTATTTTCTACGTAGGTACTCGTATTTAATCTCGTCTCGTAATAGATAACTTTGTGTCCTACTTAGTATTTCTTACTAAACTATTTTTAGTTAATAAAAATACCTATCTGGTTTCAACATTTAAATATTTCGCTCTCTATTTTAATTTATGGTAGATACCTAACCAATGAGCCCTAATATATCTAGACTAAAAACAAAGTAAACCGTTTAGTATTCCATTGCTTCAATAAGGCCTGGCGGTATTTTTTGGCGGAGAACTCTTCTTGAGACGAGAATAACAGACGACAGTCGCGTCCGCTGAGTGCCTGACGAGAGCTCCGACGAAAACGTACCCTAAACATCGCTTACGGTACAATAAACCACAGTCACATGAATGAAGTTAAATTAAACCTTATGGCAACTATAAAAAATCGCAGAAACCCTTTTTAAGAATGTAAAGGCGTAAGTCTCAAGATTTGTGATAGCAATAATTTTACGTTTTCATAGATAAGATTTTTATTGAATTCTAAAACTTTGCTCATCTCTGATTGTAAACTCCGATACAAACATAGGATCTAAAAATGAATACCTACTTATATTCAGTGTGAAAGATCACTTGTGAAACTTAACGTGAAACCTAATTTTCAATTTACGAAATCTTTAAAAGTTTGAAAATATTAACACTTCGTTAAATTTTATGCATCGTACCTTATATCTAAATAGACGTGGTAAGTGTACATGTAAAAATAAATTCAGTGGTCACTTGGTAACATTTCTTCAACCGCCTGTGGCCCCTGTGGGAGGGGCCAGACGTTGCGTGTTCCGAACAATAAAAATAAACACTTAATTGCAAAATTGTGGGAAGATACTTTGATTTCTTATTTGTCGGTTACTTTTGATTATGTATGCGAAGACGTACGTGTGGGAGTAGTTATTAATAACGTTGCAATGTTTATTTATAAAGGCAATCAGTCCTACTGGAAGAAATATGATGTAAAAAATGTGTCAATAATTGGTAACCCAAGCACTCTTCTGACGAAAGAAATGATTACTGGTTTTTTAGGGGAAACATTTCACCAAATAAATTAAGATGGCATACGCGGTGATAAGATATCACAAATACGGTTATAAACAATAATGGAATCAAAATATCTTAAAAATCGGCCTCAAATGTGCGAGAAAGGAAACTTTCTTAACAAAACTAGTCCGACACAATGCAGATGGAGTGCCGAGATTGTTCCAAGAGTTCCGGTGACCGTGTACCAAGTACCGAGGTGGTAAGTGTAAGTCACCTGAACAATAGCTTACTCCATATTTGAGAAAGTTATATATGAAGCTTTATATAACTATCTGGAAAAGTATAACCTGCTAGCTACTGAACAAAAGGATTTTCGTAAAAAGAAAACTATTAATATGGCTATATACGATTTGGTCTACCCTGTAATTTCGAAAATTGACAAACGACAGCATATATGCGCCATTTTTATGGATTTAAGTAAAGCGTTTGACTATGTGAACCATTCGTTACTTCTAAAAAAGCTAGACGCATATGGTATCCGCGGAAATGTTTGGGATCTTTTACAATCATATTTAAGTAACAGAGAGCAGACTACGGAACTGACTCAAATATGTTTGAATAAGAAAGAGGAAAGGTCATACAAATCGGATGTGCGTATGTTGAGATATGGTGTGCCTCAAGGTAGCGTATTAGGGCCACTGTTATTTCTACTCTACATCAACGATCTCCCTAAACATGTCAAGCACCCTATGGTCTTATTTGCAGACGACAGTACAGTTATAATTGAATGTAAAGATATTAATAATAATGAAATGGAAATTAATGATACTATAAATGATATAATAAAATGGCTTAATGTTAATAATCTGACTATAAATATTAATAAAACTAAAATAATGCACTTTCGACAAAACACACCCATGTTGCCTATAAATTGTAATTATCAAGGATTTACTATTGAACCGGTTGAAGAAACAAAATTTTTAGGACTAACTATTGATAGCAAGTTGTCTTGGAAACCACATACGGAGGAAATGTGTACAAAGCTAAGTAAATATGCATACGCTCTTTACAGATTATCGAAGATAGTAAACATTGAAGCAGTAATTGCCGCATATCATGGTTACGTTGGGTCAACCCTCCGCTATGGTCTTATATATTGGGGGAATTCGACCAACAGGGAGATCGTATTCAAAGCACAAAAACGATGTATAAGATCAATGTGTGGTCTGCATCAATTAGATAGCTGTGTTCCATATTTTAAAAAACTTAATCTGTTGACTCTACCGTGCCTCTTCATATTTGAAACTGCTGTTTTTGTAAAAACAAATCTGCATTTATTTAAACAAGTGTCACAGATATTTAACAGAGATACCTACCGTGCCGACAACCTTTGTACAGTATTTTCACGTACTGCATTAATGCGAAAAAGTGTGTTTTGTCTCGCGAGCAAGATCTTTAACAAAATTCCTATAGCTCTTTCTAAGTGCTATTATTCGTTGCCAGAGTTTCTTGGTGACACTTTAAATTAGCTTGTAAGTAATTGGTGAATGGAAGTATTGTATATATGCATGACTTTTTTGACATAAAAATATGAATAGATTTTAATAAATAATTATGAATTTGTAATACGCGCAATTATGATTAAGTTATTGTATAATTGATTAATTTCTTTAGTTAAGTATATTTGCTTGTAATAATGTAATTTAATTGGTATGTGTATACCTAATTTCAAATTTGTATGCCGGCCGGCGAAACATAGCGTTCTCAAATACTTTTTGTACCTATCCAACACTGTTACCTATGTTTACAAATAAATAATTTGTCTTGTCTTGTCTTGTCCATTTGGGTTTTATGTTTGTTTTAGGGCCGAAACAGACAGACTGCACGCCATTACGCGCGGTTATAACCGACGACCTTATTAATACTTCAATATTTTGAATATCTCAATTCCAATAACGTACGATTAACCAAACCAAAAAGTACCTATAGAGATGAGAAAATATTGACAGATGAAGATCAGTTGTTCGTGGAATAAACAAAATTACGATTATCAGATCAACTACATATACACCACAAATCAGAATTAGCTTTCAAAAGCTGAAAATATTATGCATTATATATGATCTACAGGGATAAAGGGTCCCAAATAGTTAGCCAAGTATCTTAACCTTTAATGCATGTTTGGTACAGATAATACAATTATCCACATTGTTATAGCTAAGTACATATAATATCTTCGGCTCTAGATCGGGCGAAGGTCAGCGCATGCGCTCGCTGCATGTGATTCATCTGTCCATGTCGCTGGAATCGAGTGAATCGAGTCAACCTATTAAGATTACCTTATAAGTCGCCAGTCGTAGCTAAGGTTATTCGGGCTTATAAGTGAGCAAATACATTATGATGTTTACTCCTTTTATACTCGTATAATATTCAATTATGTACGCAGTGTTACAGTTAATTATTACCATAAATAGGCCTTTATTAATATTAATGATGGTACCTATTTTTTTTTTTTTTTTCAATTTATTATTTAACAGGACCTTCATACATTTGTATATATCGGCCCTATGGTCCGCTTCCTATGAGTACTTCCAAAAATTACAAAATTCAGTGAATATTTAAAATAATTTAAATGTATAAAATAAAACAAATCTACCTATTTATTCAGTATAACTCCAGCCAATCTAAAAACCATTTGTGCCGTATCTGATGTTGGTTGACTGAGTATGTGTATAAAAGCACCAATGTCATATGGCATTAGATTGGCTGAAGTTATGAGCGCCTCCCTAAGGGCGCGATTTTTACTACACTCTATAAGAATGTGATAGACATCTTCTACTAATCCACAGATGTCGCAGTTAAGAGAGTCGATCTGCTTCATTAGAAACCTAAATTTATTGAGGGGCACGTGACCAGTTCGTAATCTATGCGCTGTTACGACAGTCTTTCGACCCACGTCAGTATTAAGGGTATGGTACCTATGTATGTAGTTTATATTTAAACTATCGATTGTTTTTAATGTTTTGCGTTTCATTACGTCGCTGTTTTATGCCTTCTTATTAACTTGGAGATATTAATCATCCAGACATTATACATTTTTAAAATCAAATTTATATTAATAATATGAAATAGAGATGCTGTAATATCTATCCCAACTTAAAACCGTAAAAGAATTTTATTATACTTATTGAACATATATAATACCACTGGTATACATATTTTGATGTAGTATTAAAATATTTTACGCTATGCCGATTTAATTATACTTAAACCTAGTTGCATAGTATCATAAATCATAGTTGCCATAAATCATCTAGTTAGGCTCGCAGACCGCCGAAGTGGAAACTGATACGATACCAACGCACGTGACATTATTGCGGTCTGCGGTCTAACCAGCAGGGTTGCTAATACGTTCCATTTCAAATTACTTCTATTGAAAGTTTACTTATTCCTAATACATAGCCGTTGATCTGGGTTCTGATTTCCTCCACATTTCTCTTATTGATGGCATCTCAGAATTATAATGCGGAATGTCAGAGGTTTAATCAGGTGCTTGCAAAATATTTTAAATGTTAAGTAAATTAAATATTCCTTAATCGTTGATACCGCCGCCAATGTCTACCGATTATGTCAAAGCTGTTAGATAAATGGAAGAGTTTTTGTCCATCTGACCATTTAGTGGTACATATCATGAGATTCATGAGTCACTCGAGGACGGAAGCATCGACGGCCAAGGCCGGCAAATTGCAGGCGACGACGCGCGACGCCATTGTTTTACGCCATTGTCGTTTTTAGTTCGCCTATTTATAGTGTCATGGTGGGTAAAAGCTGTAATTAAATTTTTTCCTGGTAGTTTCGGGGATTCGTGGGAAATTTATTGATTGTTAGGGTAAATTATGGGGTCATTAAAACTTACTTTTTTTTTCCTATTAAGCTACAGCTCCTTAACGTCGAGCCAAGTACAGTGTACTTAACTGCCTACTGCAATACTTAGACGTTTTGTTTCATACAAACTTCTTCTGTGAAAAGTGTGTAAAACTTCTTCCATTAAATAGAAGCTGAAATAAAAGGCAGTAAGGATAAAAGTTCCTCTTTTTGACCAGCACCATTTCCTACACAGTGTGCAGACAAACGTTTGAAACTTTTCTCAATCGTTTTGTTGTCATCCTCTTAGATATTACGCTTTAGTAGACTTCGAATAGAAAATTATAATACGAGACGATAACAATCATGTGAATCCCTTTAAATTTAAGTGAGTAAATTGGTCGTTTAGGTGCCAAAGTACTTATTCGTTAGATAAGTGTTACCTATCTCACACAAAGTCAGACAATGCAGCTGAACATTGGATAATAAGTATAATAACTAGGTAATATTTCCTAGTCAGGTAACTGATTGAATTTGTTGTTGTCTGTATAATACAGAAAAATATATAATTTAGAGTCCATTAGAATTATCATTCAATTTATATGTATAGGTACCTAGTATTTTAAAACAAAGACTCACCAGAATCAAATCCATTACAGAATTTGACATACTGGCTAACTATTCCGAAAGTAAAAAATAACGGTCAAAAAAGTAAAAAGGCATATCTAAAAATAGCAAGTGCAAGGTCAGACCACCGCAGTGCCGCAGCAGACGGCCGTATCGATCGCATCCCTGCAATACGCACACAGACACTGGCTGGCTTTAGGTACACGTCCCGTTATCAATTTTAAAAAGTTAAGTGCGGATAGCGATAATACGAGTAAAACGGTCGAAAAGATGTGACCGAATCTAAAGAGGGATCAAGTATAACATATTTTTATAAAAGTTTTTATAAAAGGACAAAACAAAGATTCAACAAAATGTCACGTCATTCTGCAAATGCTTTTGATATTTTGATTTTGATAAAGATCAGGTAGTTTGTATAACTACCAACCTATTCAATTTAAATAAGGCGGCTTATTTTACTGCAACTGCGCATAATAAGTACCATGATCACATTTTACCATTATATTTACGTATATATTGACAGGTGACTATAGTCGTCTCGTCTGTCTGTAAACGTAGTCGCGCGACGCGGGGCGGGCCGGGCGGGACGCGGCTATCAAGGTCGGATAGTAAGGATCGTAGTATCTGGAAGGGGAATTCATGCTTCATTATGTCTATTCTCAGATCTGCCACCCCTTGATTTATTGAGATGAGACGCCGTAATATACGAGTGACGGTAGATAGGTATTGACATTCTGATTAAATTCACATACCCCGAATACTAATTAGTTACATCAATGTCATCAATATGTTGTCTACAAAAGTACCTCTCTCTCTCTCTCTTCCATCCCAACCGAACGCTTAGTACGATTAACCCACCTATCTTTCATAATCATTTCAATACTTTGTAGCCACCCTTATACTGCATTCCTCGCTCAAAAGATAAAACCACTTTTTCCGACAAGAAAGTGACACTTTTACTTAAACATATTATTTTAAAGCAAACAACACCTAGCACGGTGTTTTACTGCGCTGCAGGCGACTTTATCGCATAGAAAAGCATGGCCGCATAGGCGTAACAAGCGCCGAGCTAGCGAATATATGGAGTTTTCTCTTCATACATTGTAGTAAGTAGTATGTTACGTACCCTATGATTATTTTACCCCAAAGACTAAAGAAAACTAATAAATTAATATATAAACATCGATTGAAAGTTGGGAAACTTACCATTATTGGTTGGGTTACAATTATTTTTGAACGTAACAACTTTTTAGTTTCATATTTACAGAAAGGTAGACCCTTACCCTGCTGCATGGGTTTCTAGTGGAAAAGCTGTATTTATGTGAGCTATAAGTACAATTATCCAACGTTGTCCATTAACTTGGCCCCCTTTACCCGAGGAACGGATGGGAGCTGGTTTTATATTTACCGATTCTTATTATTTAGTTTTAGTTTATACTCTAATATTTGCCTCTTCTATAACATCTTTAATAATAAAGAAAAAAATACCTACAGGTGTTTGTCTTCATCTTGTATTAATCACGTGATAAACGCGACCATCACACGCACGCAGTAAAAAAGCATACACAAAAAGTAAACACGTTTCCTCGCCCATGATGTGAAAAGTAGATTTGCACCTGCCGTTAATTGAAAAGTTTCTATTTCTGTGCTTTCTACAAAAAACGAATGATAAAAGGAAGGTTTAAAACTAAATAGACTTATGTTATGTCTTTGCTAGTTTCTTTTAGAATCGATTATGTTCGACACTTTTCCTCTTTAGCCTTTGGAGGGTGTCTCAAGTGTTCAAAATTGTAATCCTCCCATCAGACTGTATTCAAACGATTTAAGCGTTTTGTTTTTTATGGAGGACGGTTTCCTCATTAAAGGGATGTTGGAGTATTGAAAATTTACAATTCCTTAAATAATATTTATGGGCGAGACGTTTTTTAATCGGGATCAAAAACATGGAAGGTTTTCTTGCATTTTTTATATGATTTGTTTTTCAATTATGGAATCAAGTAATTGCTTATCGTGATTATTTAGCACGGACGGGAGGGGTTCACGTCTTTTTTTTAATATGCCATCAACTTATACACCTATAAACCAAGTTTACCGTTAAATTTGTAAATTCGCTTCAAATTTCCGTCGCAAAAATCAAGGTAAAATATTAAATTTGCACAACCTCGATAAATATTGCAATTGATAAGTTCTAAACTATCACCTCATAATTCGGCCAACACACGAAATGCGGCGTTATCAGCACGCGACTGTTGCCACAGCCTTGCCCAACGGTTGCCAAACCTAAGACAATGCTTGCACTAGACAATGATATTGCGGATAACGAACTTGGGGACTTGGGAGTTGCAATTTACTTGTATCTCAAAATTAAACCTTAAGCACTTACTTCTTAGGGTAATTTTCGACAGACATCTTAATCACAATAAGACCTTCTGCCTTCTTAGTTTGGTTGTTATACTTGTTATGAATAAGGTAAGATACGACTACCTAATGTCGGAAAGGGTGAGATGATAAGATAGTGACGTAAACTTCTCTATAACATCGTACGTCACATTTCGCAGACATTATCTCTTTTCCTAAACTTATGATATGAACAAATATCAAGATAATGTTCGGTAATTTTTTTGCACAATTTTAATGGAAATATCAGATTATGTACAAAATCTTGTTGTATCGAGATTTAAAACATTGTCCTCCAAATTAATACAAGATAAGTTAGATAAGGCAAGAGCAGAACGAAGTATTTATAGTAATTATTAACATCTCAGTCTAGCAGATATAGTTGCCGCATTCTAGCAGGAGAGCAAATAAGGTAGTGTGTATTAATTATTGTGTATTAATTCCACAGAAGCGACACACATGAAAAAGCGGCCATAGATAAACATCACTGACTCGATGCATACCTAAATACATTTTAGTATGGTGAATTAATACTAAATAGTAAATATTTACTATGTACCTCTGGTAAAAAGAGAGTGTTTACTATAGTTGGTCAAAACAATTTGTCAGTAAATAGGAACAAAAAAAACTATACTCATCCTTTTCTTTTGGGTGCCAATACCAGTGTAAGATAAAGATAGTATGATTATCTCTGTCTATGTTTGAAATGAGACAGTCCTTTGCCAAACTATATTTAAAAATATTCTTTTCCCTGATGGTAACACGAATAACCCTTTAATGTCATCAGCATCACTGGCCATGCGTGTCGTCTTTGCGGCTTCGGTTTATTTTAAACACATTCGATATGTTGATTTCTTAACGCATTGGAGGTGAACGAAACCATAATCAAATTACAAATGGTGTACGGTCTCCGGCTTTATCTAAGTACTTCTTATGAATAGGAAGTTTTAGTCCCTTCAAAGCTGCTTAAGTAGCTTATTTGAGAGACTTACCGAAGTGAGATTGTATACTGCTCTTTAGATTTAAAATATGTAAGTGGATTTAAAATGAAACAACATGAATTGAAATAAACAAATAACGGCTTTTGTGTTAAACCACTGGTAAATAATACACCGCAAATAGGAAAACAAACAAAACGCGGCAAATTACGAAAACCTACAATAAAAATGTCACGGACATGTGACCCGTAATGACAGTCACGTTTGTACGCACTGCGTATGTTCTAAGGTCAGTCTTAGCGTGGCCGAAAGAGGACATTACCAGATGCTATCTAAACGACTGGCATTAGTTATGAGAACTGCCTGCGACAGCCAGCCCGCTACGGTATGTCGCTACGCGGAATAAATGCGAATTGCATCGAAAATTGCTTAAGAACATGTTTTACGTGGAGTTCTCCATTTTAATGTTGCGTACATTTACTTCGTTAAAAAGATATTTTTATGAAGGGATGTAACACGAATTACACCTATCTACCTATAATTAGTAGGTATTTTATTTATATAAGTATAATAAGGAAACTTCAGGTCTTAAAAAATATTTTTGTAATTATTGTTTGTAAACGACTTTTTGTTTCTTAAATAAATAAATATTTTAAATAAGGCATTATGAACCAAGTCGAAAATCAAACCTCAGCTCCTAGGTATTCGATAAAAACCTACACTTAAGAGCGATGGAAAAGGGCACTTTGCTTTGAATGTATTTGCAATTACTGAAACAGTTCACTGTAACGTATACGTTTTCCTGTCATCTATAGGTACCTACTAAAGAACTAATAGGGTATTTTTTTTTCAAAATTTTAGACCCACGCATTTCGGAGATAAATGCGGGAATGGTCGGACTGACAGACAGACAAACGCACCGTTTTTTCCTTTTGAGCTATGTGAACCCTAAAAACTTTATTTGTCCAAGTGCAATATTGTGCAACTGCTACGATGCCTCAAAATGGAGGGCACTTAATTAATTAACACAGCTTCTTGAAAGTAAAAGCTCTTTCATTTAGCACCAAAGGTACGGGTTAAGAAAGTAGTTGAAAGCACTACATATTTATCATGCTGTTTATTGTTAAACATTAAATAAACAATGTAGCCGTCTATTCGAAATGACAGTTTTACTGAGTACCAATGTTGTCTTCACTGAGTAGTGACAATACAATACTCAATAAACTTGATGATTATTATGGTGTCAAGGAAACATTTTCATAATTATAGCTTTGTATATCATGTGAAAGTAGCAAAGAACTTCGCAAAAAATTAACTTGTGATGACAAAATAGACTACCTACTTACACAACTACAAATTTCAGCCAATGACGTTTGTCGTCTTCTCGTTTGATAACATTGTGAGAATTATGCCTAGGTAAGTACGTTACGTCTTGAACTGTCGTAAAGCACGATTATTTGATGAACTGCAACTATATGTGAATAAGTATACGACTGCCGTGCTGGCCGTACTGCCTATTGGAAAACCATAACTCTTTCAAAGTTAAGGTACCAACCTGTCAGCATTCTATAACCAGAGGGCTACTCTCTAGGACGTAACTACACAACATTTCACCATTAAAACAAATATTTACTCCATAAACCAACCGATAGAATCTGCGGAGATTAAGGTAGTGTGTAGCCGTCCCCCCGAGCTCTATTCTAATGAGATGAGATTTGAGTGATACTGAGTAAAGCTGCGGTGAAAGTAAGAGGACAGCACATCAGGGCTAGAGCTTGGTGCAATGCTTGAGAAAGCTCTGGGAGCTTTCATTGAACTGCGCCTTAACATGTGTAGGCTATCGTGGTGTAGCCCTTCGTGTTCCGGCACACGACCGCTTGGCCCAGTGGCTGATGACCCCGTGGCATACAGGTACGAGTATAGCGCGCAAGTTTTCTGTTAAAGCAGCTGTTTCTGTGCTGTAAAAAAAATATGTGCTGGTAAATTCGAACCAAACTTTAAACTAATTTATCTATTATTTCAACTTAGGCCACCATTGCAGTCAGGGGTGCGAGGGATGAAAGGTTATTGCTAATCCCTTTTTATTTTTCAGGCAGATGGTTAAAAAAGATCTTAATTGTATTTTTTTAATGAAAAATTTAAACATGATATTTTAAATAGTACCTATTTGCGATGTAAATGACCATGTTAGATTGATATAATATATGTAAGAATACCTTAACATATATTCTGTAGGTACTAGAAAAGAATCGATGTATTTTTTGTGTTTAGACATAACCATCGACTTACCAATTAAATAGTTCCGATTTTAGCCCACATAGGTACCTTCCGATTGAAAATGCAAGATGGTCTTATTGGCCTCGCTTTGTACCTTGGTAGTTTACAAATAAGTTCGTCCCGCTACTATCCTGTCCCTCACACCGCAATGCATCGCCCCTAGTGCCTTAGGAAAGCCTCTTGTTAGGTACTCAGATATTGTGTGTGCGGTGTGGAGATCGTTTCATTTCACGCTGACAGTACGACAGCCTCTTATTAATGCAAAATCGTGTAGAAACTTAACGGGCTTCCTTGTCGGCTTTTTGCCCCACCATTTTTGGCGAGTTAGGTTAGGACGTATTTTTGGGAAATTTATTTAACATTTTGTTACGCTTTCAATGAAAGTTTTCTCACTGTCACTGCCACTTTAAATAAGGTCTGAACATAAATACATTTTATTTTTTTATGTTTACAAATGTATATTACCTTGAGACAAAATAAAACCATAAAGATAAATAAATAAATACTCAGATTTTGTAAGCTATTAGGAATTATGTATTTAAAACTATGTTTCAAGGCTCAACCAATAATATCGTTAGGAGGTAATTTTATATTCACAAATTTAAATAAAACAGTCATAGGTATCAGATACATCAGACATCTCACAAATATCAGAGCAGTGCGTGTTCAGATATTGTTGAGCACCTCGGCCGCTTCGATATTTCTGTGGCGACTGTAACTGTTCAGTCCGTCATGTCGCACTTATCTAATTACTAAACGATAATCGATCATAGATACCGTTATAGGCTTTGATTTAATTAATATGCCACAATATTGCCAGCACGTTCCCATTAAAGCGTGAGCATATGGCAACAGAGTTATGAAACATAACTCGACACTTGAAACTCGCTATATTTGCACAATTATTGGACCCGATATGTGTTAGCCAAAAGCACGTGTGCTTGAGTATAAAAACTTGTATCAGGTGAAGTAAAAAGGAATTTTAAAAACCTGGTTGCGTATGAAAATATTACGTAAAATCCCTGACAAAATAAATCGTATTTATTTGTCACTCTCCTAGCATTAGGTATTTTCAAGACAAGATAATATAAACTTTGTATGAACATCTTCTGCCTTGTTGTCAATTCTTATTGGCTGACACTCTAAATATAATCGATTTCTAGTAACTAGCCAGTTTATAGTAATGTAAGTATTACTCGTACTAATTTCTATTGTCACTTGCACTGTCAAGTCGAGCCCCAAATTTCCTACCATATTTCTAAATCCAACAAGCCGTTTTGGCTGCAAGCGTCTCGAAGAAATATACATGCTTCAATAAAACACAGGTATATTCCTTCTCGCAAATTATTCCTAGTTATGACGATGAAGTAACAATATTGAATATGACCAAACAAGTTGTAAAACAGCACCACAGTCTAATAAGGATTTAAACCCAGAAGGAAGTTTAGTATCGTTAGCATAAGATATCGGGCAATCATTCCTTTTATGTTAGCGCACGTAACGGTTTTTTTTTAATATTGGAATGTTTCGAATTCAGAAAACCTGACATAAGGGTATACTTTTTAGGAATTTTGCTAATTAAGTAGTAAACATTGTGCACGTGAATTGTGGCGTAGGTTGAAAAATTACATAACTTAGAAAGCAGTTAATTTGCAATAGATAAGGTACATATTTGCAAAGAAGAGCTTGTCATGAAAATTCAATCATTCATCAGGTCCTAATAATTGAAAGATGATCATTTTGAAAAGCAATTTTTTGGCTCGCCGTACTACTGCTACTGGACTGTTTTATTATTAAGGCGTATGCCTCACTCAGATAAATATCATTAATATTCATAGTTTGACTCCATATTACACGAGGGACCTTCCCTATAGGGATAGGGATTTATTTTTTGTTATAATTGTAAACAGGGGAGTAACAGATTTTTTAACCTTCAAATGATATTATGAGGACTTAGAAAAATATTTCATTATATAACAGCCGATTATTAATTTTGAACGCCATTAGAGTAAATGGCAGTTTATCTAAATTGTATTCTAATTGAAAAATACGTAATCGCATCTGTTACAAGCAGGAATTCTAAAAGCCGACAGCCTTTAAAATAAGATAATAATATAACAATGTAGGTCTGTATAAATTTAAATTGGCCTAGATGAAATCATACCTACTTACTTATAAAAAATATTCAAAATACCATCGAGAAAGGTCCAATATTACGCAAAAGGAGCGAAAGTGCGGGCAGGTTGGACCACTCGATAAAGAGCAATAAATGCTCCCACTATCGACATTGTTGAAACTATTGCAATCTTAACAATACTTATAATAAAATATATTGTAATATAACGTCACATTAACTCAGCAAGTATGCCGTACTTCAACGTACCAGACAAATCAAAATGAATACGATCAGTTTTATAATTCTACGACAATGCGATAGAATAAGGAACTATAATAATGACGTGAGATAGGAGTTCATTCGTGACTCAATAATAGTCTAGTAATTGTAATGGATTCAAGAGATAAATTACATGGACCCCATAGGCATCATATAAAATAAACATGAATTCTTGAGTAGATGTATACCTATATATGCACGGTACATACATATTCGAGATTAACAACATAATATAACATTTCTTACCTAAGTTCAAGATTAGCCGAGATGGATGTAAGTATGCCACTGTTTTTACATTTGTAAAATATGCAAGAATCCTTGTCAAAGTAGAAGTATGTATTCTTACTCACATTTTATTTGTGTTTAACAAAGATTCCATGGATTTGAAAAAGTTACTTTACAATTTTTTTAATTTATCTTTTTTTGACGCATTGGTGAATATTAGACCACAAGGTGATTATGCGTCATTATGAAGTAAAAAACAATTTGTTAAACGACAAATCCTTCGATCATCAACTATAAATCAGTACAAATGTTAACCATACAAGTATTCCATCAAATCCTTACTCACAATCGTGAGTTAACATAGCACAATTTCAATCACGATGCGATACATTTACATGTAATGGATACAGCCCAGTTAATCGAGAAATGGTCACAAGATAAGACACGTCGCCTATGTGGTCCGTCGGCGTAATATAATCTAGCCGAGAACACGTTTCCAAGAGCTTTCGGTAAGCCAATCTAAGACCTACAGGAACGTTGTAATCTTGTTCCAGTTCTTAGTATTGTTCATTGACAAAAGGACCTCTAACGACGGCTTCATTAGTTCATCAACTAATGGAGCTTTAAAAATATGATGTTGACAAATTAAGCGAGAAATGAAAATTGATATTTCGTTATCATTCTCTCTATCGCTCTTCCGTGCGAGGCGGATAACGAATTTCGGTTTTTCGCGGAAGGCCTTCAGATTTTTAAGTTCGTTTTGTTCCTATGAATTACGAACACAATACATTCTTCTATACCTAATATTTATATTTAAATAAGTACAGCTAAGCTACAAAATTAAGCTATAAGTAAGCTACAAAATTCTGCTGCGGCTGCAAAATGCGGCTGAGTGTACATCTTCTGTTTATTAAGTATCAGGCTAATTTAGGACCAGCGGTCCACAATGTTTATAAAAATATTTTGATAGATTAGTAAAAAGTTCATTTTAGTTCTTGTACCTAAATGTATCTTCGTTGTAGAATGTCGACGCTTACGGCAGGCAAGATACATGAAGTACTCCGATTATGATATTATATCATTTATTTCATTGATCCTGGCTCATTTTCACACCGAGGTATACTTATATCCTCTACCCACAACCCACAAATTAGAACTTGACAAATGCAATTTTGATTTTGATTTCATTTCAAAACATAATGGAATAGAAGACCTTTTTATAGGCGTCTGGGCAGCTAGAGGAAGAGGCTATAGGTGTAACATTTGCCATGTGGTTACCAGCATGCTACAGTAAGTAAGACACGTATTCACTCTACAATAACATGTGGCCCACCGTATTTTTCACACATATTACACAGTCTAGCATCACCAATCAATTATACACGGTAGTTCCAGTAAATCGAAATGATTAAACTTTCGTAAACATGCCAAACAATTACATCTGAAGATGAAATTTCAACCTTAGCTAGTTACATACAAAGTTCTGTCTTGCGTGCAAGATGTACGACGGATAGGAGATTGTTTTAGTTACTGCTTTAAATGTTATTAGAAAATAAGACGAATGGATGCTCTTCTAATTACCAGCCATTGCGCAACAGAATCACTTGGTGCCTATATTCATTTGTCTTTTTTAACTTTTATTTGGTCCAATCCATTTCGTTTGCCATCGAGAAAGTGGCGCAGCTAAAAATTGCAATCGCTTTATCAATTTCATTAATATTATGAACGTAGTATTCAAGCAAAATAGGCACAATGGCTGTCAATTTGCGGAAAAGGCCCAGAAGCACTAACTATTTAACTCCAAATCTCTTTTTATTTTTCCTAAATATAATTTTATTGTTGTGAGCGATAAGCGAATTTTACAATAAGTTCATAGACATGGCACTAAAACTACCCTTTTTAATAATGTCTAAAATCATACAACACACTTCATTTGTTGATTTGTTATTAAAACTATAGGTACTGTATTTTTTACTTTTAGTGTTATTTTTGTATTTATATCACTATTTTTTTAATTACATCAATTCCATAAAGCCTATTGCATAGTTAAATTATTAAAAAAAAAAAAAATTAATTTTTTTCTTGTCGTTCCGTTTTAACATCAGCCATTCAGGCAAAAATCGTGATTACAAAAATGCCACTGTTTTTGGATTAAAAATCACCCGAAACAAAAGCTTAAAGCTCATACAAAAGCATTGTCTCTTAAACAATGAAGTGGAAAATGCCTCAAAATACTATTTCAATAGAAAAGCGCTGTAGAAATTAAAACTGTCATTAGGGACTAAAAGGTTTTCTGAATAATTTTAATTATCAAAGTGGCTATTGCAAATTACCCTATGGAAAGATAGAATTTAATTTTGAAAATTTCGTAGGTACCTACATATTTTTCCGTTCTATTTTTGTTAAAAATAAATCATATTTACTAAAGCTGTTATCACTCCAATTGGATAAGAATCTGACGCGTAGTCTGTTGACATGTCAGTAGGTAATAATTGATAGATGGTTTATGAAAAGAGCCTCGAGTTTTCTTATAAATATTCATTCATTCTGTGAAGGGCGTACAAACAGCAACAATCCTAACTGTACATCGGTGGACCTTATTACAATAGGCGTCAGGTCCACCGATGTACAGTTAACACTTATCAGTATTACAAGTCTTTAGGGAGAGCATTTTAAGGAAAAAGCCCTTAATAGAGACCCCAAAGTCACCCCTAATGCACTCTCGCCTTGTGCTGGGTACAACAGGAATAATCGATACCACACTCAGTCTACTGTATTGATTGAATGTCCCCTCCAAGAATGTCATTATAAATATCTATTGAGATTACTCTCTCAGTAGGTACCTATGTAGTTGTAGGTACAAATTAAAATTTACTTAAACGATTTGAGGCCACATCTGTATACATTTTCATTTAATTGATATTTACGAGTTAGAATTACCCTTTCTCAATTCGATGCTGGTGGTCGACGCTTCTTAGTCAACAAACATTGCTAAAGTTTATTAGATTAGGTACTATGTTACACAACTCCAACTAGGTATCAAATAAAACGGAATGTGGCTAAATCCCAGCTATTACGCACGTAAGGTAAACAGTATATACCCGCAACAGTGATTCCATCGCAAGCTCATAGTTTTACACCGACATTCAATTACATAGATACCAAAATAGTAGACACTGCTCTAATGTAAAGCACTATGCAAATCGAGCTCATTTTCCATTGGTCCAATTGCATTCAAGCTAGTGCGGTAATAGTAGGCTAGGTCATAATGACACGTTGTTATGGTTATGATCCTGGCCGACAATAACAAAAAAGAAGAATAACAAAATATTATAAAGCCAACATTACGTGTTTCATCCCGGTAGTCATCTAAATTTAATGAATTGAACAAGCAATAGGTGACGTTACATTTTATATTAACGGAGAAAGGGAAGCGATAGAGAGCCGCAGTAAAGGCTATAGCTGCTAGCAAATCTAAGTGGAACTAATGGCGATATTTCGATACAATGCCTTCGTTAATACTTTCCTCCGTTCTCCGTGGCGGATAAAATATAAATACGAGTACATCACAACTTGCTTTAATATTGAACGTTCTCCGTATTGGGAGAAAAGAGATGAAATATCAATATATTATTTTTACAAAATGATATTATGTCTTTATTTCGAAACATACAAACACGGTTACGTGTGTTTAAGTTTTCTCTACAATTGTACCTCCTGAATATAAACATTATGCTTATAATAAATAGCAAAAGGTAGTTTATAGTCGAATCAATACTTTTAAAGGTCATGATAATGATTTAATCATAAATAGATATCGTTCATGAAAGCGCAAACCGCAATAATTAGTGATCATTGAGAGAATTTATGTCAAAGAAGAATTTCTTTCACGGGTATGACATGTAGAAAGAAAGCCAGATAACCAAATCTAATGAGCATGCGGTGGATATCGAATGATACGTGTAGGTGTGACCTTGGTATTGAAAACGGTCCCGAATGAAAGTGAAACAGATTTCTTTTCTCTTTACTGTTCTTTAGACTGTTACGTCTGACGGTGGGTCGGTGACTTAACCGACACTTGGTCATAGCTGTCTGATTTAAACTATTAGGTTTGTTTTAGTTGTTTAAATACTTAGCTTTAACTTCCCAGAACAAGTCTGGAAAATCCGCTCGGTATATCTACTGGCGAAATAACGTTTCTCGTAAACATACTATACCCTTAGCCCTAATATATATTTATCATATATTATTATTTTTTCAAGGCAAGACGAAGACTTGGTGACAAAGATCAAGTCGCAAAAAATATACCTACTAACTAAATAAAACTGAAAAATACTTTAAATAGGTAACTTACCTACCTACTGACAAACAAAAAACTAACAGTAGTAAATATACCTGTTCAAGCACAGGCTTGAACAGGTATATTATTAATAAGTGGGTAAGTATTATGTCCCTTTACCATTGTCATTGCTAAAATGTAATGCCTCGTCATTATATAATTTTAAAATACCTAATACAAAATGTGTGTGTACAATACGTGTTCTTAATATTAATGTGTATGTGTATTAATGTGTATTTAACTATATTAATTAATGTTAGTTATCATCAAAACATCATTATTATTCCTGTCAGTAACAAGTCACCATTTATTCTAATAACTATACGTCAACACTACTATTTGGTCTAGCGATGTCCGGTAGGTAACTACTCATCGTTTACCTTGGTTCATCGGGATGATAGCATTGTTTAGGCACTTGATTAGTATGTGACAGTTAATTAAAATTAATCAAGGTTGTCAAAAATTATAGACAACAAATGTGTCGAAGTATAATAGTCAAAGGTCCTACGTTGTTGCTTTAGGATGAGATTTGCATGTATTTATACGAGTAACCTGTCAAAGCGTCCTTATGGCAAACGACAAAGTAGAACTTTCTTGCTTGGAAATGACACAAATATGGACAATTAATTAGCAGTCATGTCACACAATGTCAGCAGATAGCGATGTTTGAGAATACACCAAGACAAATGGATAGTAAGTTTTAATAAAAGTATTTTATTTTAACTCGCTAAATAATACTAACAATCTTGCAATGATAAGGACGCACAAACAATTCAATTGATGATCTAGACAAACAGATTGATGGAATAATGCTGTTAAATGTATATTCTATTCTATAGGCACCTAACACTTGACATTACAACGTAATATGTAGGTACAGGTACATACATTTAAAATCATAAACGTAAATAAACAATTCCATAAAAATATGATTTTAACTTTGCTAGAAAATGATTAAAAGGTTTTATCACAAAATCTTCGATGAGATCAAATCGAGCTACGAGACAAAAACAAGATATGCACTCATATCTTAGTCACAAGTGAAGATATCAAGAGTGAAGAGTAATGTATTAGGTAAAATGAAAGACAACGCCGTGATCTTGGGTGTTCAGAATAAAAATAACAAAACAATAAAAGAGGCTTGTAAACAAAGCATTCACGGCCTTCTTGCCGAAGTCGGTCAGAGAGGCGCTAACCAAGCGGGAAACCAAGTTTAATTAATTGGACCCACCGGAGACCTCAATGTAAACAACCAAGATATAAAAGCACTTGGCTTTAAACAACGTACGTACAAAATAAACGCACAGTTAATTTGGTAAAGGTAAAGTGCATTTACAATTAGAGGCTGCATGGTTCATTTCAAAACAAATCAAACCTCACCCTGATCTAAATTGAATGAATAAGTGGGAGATTCATTCATCGATTTGTACCAGAAAGTCCAATCATTGTTGTAGAATTGGTGAAATCACGAATAAATATAAGAATGTTAATAAGGTTATATAGGTTTTAGAGTTATGCAAATATCGAATATCATTAGTACATAACGATAGTCAATCCGTGTTCCAAAACCGACTTCTGAATTCGTCTGCATAGAATTCTGTGCTGAAATCCACCTACCTACTTCGAGACCTCGACACAATTCTTTCAAGTCAAATAATGATCCATTCAAGTTTTTCGAGTAACCAGCTGTCCGTCTGTCCATCGGTCAATATTTGCTCGTCATTCAAACGACAGGAAGGCCACACATACTCAATGAGTTTATAATAAAGCAAAGCACAATAGTTTACGCTAATGGCGACCTAGACTTTGAGAAACCTTGGTCGCGTCTTTATGCGAAATATTCAAGCCTGGCGTGAAATTGCGATGATATGGGGTTTAACCAGAGTGCTATACTGCATTTACGTACATAATTTATTTAACTTCCTGTACAGATTATTACGTTTAGACCTCTCTGAATGGTTTCTAAAGGATTTTGATAACATTCAAATCCTTTAGAGACCATTCAACATTATATCCTTGCGATTATTAATACTTTGATTGGCAACTTAAGTATTAAATTTAACGTCATTTACATGATCTCCAATTCATAAAAACATGATTTCTTTAATAACCCACGTTTAAACATTGTCTAACTTTATGGGCTTACAACACATCACGAAGATGGCATAAAGTCAAGGCGTGCCAATAAACATTCGAAGGTTCACACTTACTTACGTGTGTGTCAAGGCACCAAAGTACATCACATACATGTAATACGTAGTAATAAAGTTGACATACGTTAGCCAATAGGCATGCTATTTACAAGGCATATAATAAGCACAAGGTTGAAGCTAATATTTGATCTGGTATTGTGGCGCATAATTAGAAGCAAATAGTTATAAGCTTAAACGATTTGTCAAATGTTGCATCAGAAGAACGTTATTGATGTTTTGCAATTTTAATACTGTTAAAAGATAAGATTAGACTTATTGCAGTTCGATAGCTTGAAAACAATATTTAAAATTAAGATGAACAATCTCAAAAGATAAATATCAGGAACTTGAGACGAAAAGAAAGTGTCTCGTTGTGTGACATCCTAACACGCTAATCTTAACTAGAGAAACCCACTGTATCCTGCGTGGTCCAAATAAAGAGTAGTGGATTCATTTAAATTGTCTCAGTAACAATAAAATGAATAGGATGCACGTAAGGTAGGTACCTACATTTAATTACGGCATTTGTTACCTTCTAGTCTTCCACTTCCATGTGGGAGAAGTAGCTGATAAATAGCACATTATTGATAGCAACGCGCCAAAAAGCTAATTTACAATTCGCGTCTTTAAAAAAATATATTGTATAAGAAAATTTAGAAAGAGAATAAAATGAGATAAGTGACAGATAAACCAATGCTCGAGATGTTAATCCGATATAGACGTATGTATGATATAACACGCATTTATCGCTGCAGATAATCACGCAAAACTAACGGACGGGACATTTCGTGAACACACGACACTATCGCAAAATCAGATGGCTACCAAAAAAAACAGCGAGACACTATACGGATGAATAGCTAGAAACTTATGCTCTAATACATATTAACTTGTTTAAACCTTTTATCTTACCGTATCTTTTTCAACACATTAGAGTGTGAAATTTGAATGCTAGTCATTTGCGTCGTAATACAACGTCATTACTACGATGCCAGTAAATTGGACCCTATAGAAAATTAACACTACAAATGAGGTATTATGTAGCTCATGATGGTCACACATGCAAGTTACTAAATGAGCCGATGTAGAATCGTTACTGTCATAGAACATAACTTTCATTAGATCTATGTGTCGTGTGTTAATGTTTTATTATTCACTAAATTATGAAATTTACAGCCCTTTTTCATTTTCGTTTGATCTATCTTGCTTAGTTTTTATTGCGAAAAACATGTTTTAACTGGCCCAGCCACAATCATCAGTTTATGTTTCTTAAAGTCAAAATAATATAATCATGTACGAGTAGGTATTTATTAACAATTCACGTCACACTGACTAAGTTGAAGTGCTATCTCACACAGCATTGAGTTATTTTTACTATTAATTTACATTGAATATTTTTCGTTCCCTACATAACCTTCGCTACTATTTGCTTGCTAAGTAAATTCAATAACTAGGTACAAAGCCACTTCCTAGTTTGTTTTGACAATTTTATATTTGTTCATGAATATTAGCTGTTAAGAACTTTGATCAATCGCTGAAGGTTAAAACAATCATTTTTAAAGCTGATAAAGTTTTTGTCATGATGTATACACGATTACACGATACCGTTACGGCTGGCCTCTTCTGAATGGTTTACAATTTCTGGTCATCATCTTATACGTATTTACATACCTACCTTACTATTTTCTTAGTCATTACTTTTCAATAATTATTATGCAAATCATCGTACATCAGTTTAAGTGTCAGTCCTGGTTTTGTGTCACTCGTTTGCCCAATTCTTAATTTCGGCGCAAGATGTGCATTATTAAGTTGTCTCACATTTTTAACAATATATAGCACTAAAATGACTATTCATTCATTTATCAATGATAAAATGCAGTTTTACTAGTGTTTTAATTTACTTATCTTTTTATATCAAATAAAAATGGAGCCTTATGGAGTTATAAAGTACTTACCTATGCATTTTATTTTGATTCTGCTCCACTACATATATCATGGCACATCATCGATCAATCAATTAATATAGCTATGTCAAACAAATTGTAAACATATCGCGCGCAGGTTTGATACTGTCAGTTAAAAGGCATAGGGGCCTTTTACATTGAGTCCCGACTGAAGATTGACAAGTCAAAAATATCCACAAATTTTACGCTTACAACTCGCGCCCTAAGAGCGTGAAGAGGAATTAAGACGTTACCTAGGTGCCTACCTTTTAACGAAAGAAACAATTTCGATGACTGAAACCTTAATTGTTTCATAATGCCTGTGAGAAAAACCTCAGAAGACTAAGTAAATTTTTGCGGCCTTCGTAGAGCGCTCGAAATGATAGCATTACCACATTTACTAACAAACAAAGTAGTTACGAAACGTGGTGGTATACTATCTAAATTAGATACCTCATATCTAAGTAGCAATCTGATTCTATTGAAAATTGCAAAAAGTCGAGGTCTACGGAATCAAACAAAGTTCATTGACAATGCGCTTCCAGTCATTTCACTCCAAATACTTACAAATAAAAAATCAAGAGCATATTACTATAGCAGTTGTAGAGAGCGAATTTTGTACTGGTGTAAAAAATAATAAACTTGGCTGCGTTTTTTTATTGACACAAAGCGCTCAATAGTCTTTTTTGGTCCGGTTTTTGCACATCTGTTCGGTCGGAAATAGATTGTATGTATGGGACTTTCCTTTGATGCAAAAAGCTGAGGTCGAATGTCAGGTTTACGGCTCTAATGGATTATTTAGACAATTTTTGGCAAAATATAGTCATATTTAGTTTACTTTTATTACGAGGTTTAATTAATCTTAATACAGGTTTTAAGCATCTCAATAAGAAATACATTTTCGTATGAATGATTAGTTTAAACTCTAATGCCTGTGCCCAAGATGGGACAGTTAATTAAATCTGAAGAAGAAGCTGGCGCGAATTTTATGAGAATTTTGACAGTTCAGTGCACAGCTCTTATAAATCTATAAAAAGGTTAGGTTTTATTTGTCAAAGTCAAAATAACCCTTGATGTTAGTTTTTCAATATTTTTTTAGGTATCGGGATAAAGTATAGAACATGATATGTATAATACGTACCTATATGCGGGACCTCTCATCTACCTCTAGTGAGTAAGTATTTGTCACAGCTCTACCTCTGTCACCTTGGTAAAGACATGGCAATGAAGTATCTTGGCGATTATTGAAATAAAAACCGCCACCGTTTGCTTACTGACCGACATATTTTTTGTTTTAACAATATTTGGAATAATGACTGAACAAGGTAGAGACAGGTTAAATAAAGACAATAAGATTTAACCTACTACTTTAACACTGGTTCAACGTCATGAAAAAAGAGATCTAATTTAGAAAAACTTCTCGATCTATAAACGAGAGCGCAGCGGTGGGGTGGATACCTGTAAAATTGGCATACCATGCAATCCATGCATAGAGTAGTAAGGGGGTAGTCCCTTAGTTTTTAGGGTTCCGTACCCAAAGGGTAAAAACGGGACCCTATTACTAAGACTCCGCTATCCGTCCGTCCGTCCGTCCGTCCGTCTGTCACCAGGCTGTATCTCACGAACCGTGCTACCGAACGAAGCTAGACAGTTGAAATTTTCACAGATGATGTATTTCTGTTGCCGCTATAACAACAAATACTAAAAACAGAATAAAATAAAGATTTAAGTGGGGCTCCCATACAACAAACGTGATTTTTGACCGAAGTTAAGCAACGTCGGGCGGGGTCAGTACTTGGATGGGTGACCGTTTTTTTGCTTGTTGATGGTGCGGAACCCTCTTTGCGCGAGTCCGACTCGCACTTGGCCGGTTTTTAGTTAGGCAAGATACTTACTGAAACTTTTGACAGCACGATAGCTTAGCAGCCACCCTTTAAGAACTGTTCAAGGGATAGAGTCCAGTTCAATCCCTTTAAGAAACAATAAAATGCCCAGTCACTGACACTGAACACAGCACTCTGAAAATCAAGTTAGCACTTCACGTCCACACGGGTAACCAAACCCGTTCCGGAGTGCACCAAATTCCGGTTTTAGGAGATGTCACTCGGAATACTCCGGGAATAGCAGACAGTTTCGATTCAACGGCAGTTTAATTGAAAGGAAAGTCTTTATGAAAGTTTCGTGTAAACTTTTTTCGCGATGTCGGGGCGTCGCGGCGGCGGGCGACGAGAGCGTCGCGGTCGGCGGCCCGATGCGGACTGGCGCGTGACGTTGTTTTAACAAGTGTGCAATCGAAGCCTTCTCGTCGCGACGAACAGCAATGTGTGAGTGCTGGACTTGCAGATTCCTCTACCATAACACCGTTGCATTGCGGCACAAGTTTAACGTCAGCATCCACCGCTTGCTTGCAGCGAATTTTGCGCGCGTAACATATGCTGGCAGCGTAATGGATAGCACGAGGAATCGGATTATATTCACGACACACCTGAAAAGTATGTCCGGGAGAGGCATCAGGTTCTGGAGGTTTTCTTCATTTATTGTTATGAGCCAGCGGGTGCATAGTGTTATGAAATTGCCTTTTTGTTCGTATCGTCTGGGTCCCTAAGAGGAGCTACTTTGAAGGCATGTTATGAGGAATGGAATGAGGAGTACTGAACTGGTTATGTTTATTTTATTAGGTAGTGTCTTGCTGCAATAATATTTTTATGAAAATAGTTCTGTTTATTCTGAATACGTTGTGCAAACCTAACCCCTTACTCATTAGTCTCATGGAAATGCTCTTATTCTGCCTTCATTAAATTGAGATAGAAAAGCCTACAAACAGAAGATTTTATTGTGTGGGAGAAATAGGCATTCACTAAACAAGAGAATCAATAAAATCTCATGGATGATTAAGATAATGAAAGTCCCTACATTAGACACGTACCTTCTTACGTTAGTGTAAGGCCTGAGTGGACGCTCGAAGCGGAGCGTTCGGCGGGGCGTGCAGCGTGGCGTCGGGGTCAGGAGTAATCTGAGCAGCGTGCACTAAGGCCGCTCCTTTACGCTTGCATTTGTTTAACATGCACGCCGCACGCCTCGCCCCGCTGCACGCCCAACTCGAGCGTCCACTCGGGCCTTACACTTAGATGTACAAATATCAATATAAGACATTAAGACGAAAAAGTTCAAATTGACCTACTTACTGACAAATGACAAGCGAAGTTTTCCTATAGATAAATATGAACATTAAAAATGATCATCATAACTATACTTACGCAGCGTGTGATTATGCAGATTAAGTACTACCTACGTCTAATGTGCTTCTAACGTAACAAGATAATAGAAATTAAGTAGATACCTGAGATCCTGGATTAATTTTCACGTATTTTATTTTCAGCAAGCGAAAGCGATTTTGGTTATCTATGTATTCAAAAATTGTGTTTTAACGTAGAAGATATAAACTGCTCCACAAACGTGTTAACACAGTGGTTAAAAGCTACCTAAGTAGTTAATTACAACTCATGTCATTGATCTCGTTTACAGACATCATTGCTTCAGTTTACCCTCTTAACCTCCAGATTAGATCGGCATGACTATCAATAGTGAATTTATTGGTTAGACCACAATGGCGTTCGTTGAGTAACTTCATAATCGCAATAATATAATAGTTTTCCTTACCCGGCGACACGAGGCGTGTCAAGCGGTGTTCTGCAAATCATTGGTTGGGAAATGGCGGACTATTCTCACGGTAAATCATAATATTTGACCGTTTTACTTGAACTTTAGTTTGTTTAAAACCGATTCAGAGCAAGCAACGCCTCTTAATTTGTTTAAATAGTTCAAGGATCTGACATTTCACTATGGTTTAGTTGTGAAATGGAGTTCATTTTCTACCGGTATAATTTTATTTCAAATCGTTTTCAGTTAGAATTAAATTTGAAAGATTTCTATGTGAGATCCATCAAATAAGTCAACGCATTGGGAATAGTTACGCAAGATTTAGTTCGGCATTTCGGAACAAATAAATAGCTAAAAGTTTCCTACTTTTTATTTTTACTATAATTTATCAACAAAGAAACCTGCAATTAATAACACTAAAATACTTCTTAGAAATAATTTTATATACCGTCAACCGGGGTGAATAGGGATGGCTGGGGTGAATAAGGACAAAACTTAAAACAGAGATTGGTACATATGTACTCGTAGATATCTAGGTTAATATTTGCTACACTATCGCATTGGGCAACTGTCTTTTTCCGCGAGATATTTTCCTCGTGTCTATTGCTATTGCTGTTCAATTCAAGGGAAAGAAAACTAAAACCTGATAAAGGCTAGGTAAAGAAAAAGGAAAAAACTGTCAAATAGAATATCGCTTGCGTGTCAGAGTCAGAACTATCAGAGGCTATTAGTCCTATTCGATTTTCTTTAAAGCATCAAACTTCATATTCCTAACATAGCAGTGATTTTTTTAGTAATATCGCTAGTAGAAAACAAGTATTATAACAGTAAAGCATTATAAGTAGATGTAGTGTTTGCTGCTTAAATAGATTGATATCCGTAGTGGCGACTCAAACGATCGGAATGCATCCGCTATTTTTGGACAACGGATGCGTACACTTTAATAATTGGTCGTGAGATGAAAGATTTACAAGACCGGATCTTCGATTTTATAGGATTCAGTAAGTGATCATTCTTATTCCCTTACGATCAACCAAGATAGCCGCGGAAGTCAAATATAACTACAGTAACTTTTAATTTAATTAACATTTGTGAACTGAATACCTTAATAATGATAATGTTTAAACTGGCCTGACTAAAAACCTGGCCCATCTCAGTTGTGCCAATGTCTAAACATTCCACAATTCGCACGGTCCCTTCTCTAGCTCTCACGATTAACATTTCCACTGATAAGGTGGTATTTAACTCACATAATGGACATAAATAATCGCTAAATGTCCTGTCGTTGCGTTTTATCAAGGAGATTTATAGCAATAGCACTTTGTATATAACAGCTCAACAGGTGTAGGTACAGGTAATACCCTATAGGGGCATATGTGTCAGACAGTCCAAGTTTGTTAATTTTTAAAAACAAAATCATATTTTGAATGATTTAATAGGTGGTTAAAGTTTTTTTTTTACGTAATAAAATTAAGTATCAATCGTGATGGCGAATGTGTCTCTGCCTTTCATGCCTTGGCGTCAAGGAATAAATAAAATGGCGGACGATATCTGTAATTTTACCGTTTTTCTCGCATACCTATAACTTTTCTTCGCAACAGTGATGAAAACATTGTGTGTAACGGAACGAGCCGTTGGGCGTTGGGTTTCTATTGACTCTAGTTAACAAATTTGGTTATACCCCCTTACCGCACAATGTATGATTTGAATGAAGGAACTATTTCTGATCTAAGAAAGTAAGTTTTAACTTATAGATTATTAAAGGTTTGTAAGTAATGGATGCCCACTATGTTAGCGTCTTTATTCATCTAAGGTGTGCCGCGGCCAGTCAAGATAGCCTTACTAATGTAACACCGATACCGTTTGAGTTACGGCCCGCCCGATATTGTAGAGTTTGATAAATAAGCGAAAGCCTTATTGTTTTGTTTCTGCGTGTATCAACCAGACAACTTCATTTGCGGCCTTCTTTGCATTAAAATAGCAAGTAGCTATCCATTTCTTGGTAATGCCTGTAATTTTTATAAAACTTTCAAGCTTTACGTACAAGTGCATCTGGTTTAACTGTGTGTGTAAGTGACTTATTGTAAGCGAACCACTGTCGGAAACGACCGACAGGCCAAATTATTTATTTACCTACCTATTATAGTCCGAGTAACAGAATAATTGTTGTTTGACGGGGGGTCCCGTTGTTTCCCATAAAGTTTTAAGTCATAATGTATTGTTTGTCATATTATCATTAGTCATAAAACTGAAACCGTTAACATTTCAGGATTTTCGTTAGGTTATCCTATAGATAGTTTAGGTTAGGTTAGGTTTGTTTTATGGCAATCCTGAAAAGTGACGCGTTTCTGAATTAAATGAATTATGACTAACGAAAATTCGGGCAAACAATACATTATGGCTTAAAACTATTTGGGAAACAATAGAGACCCGTTTGACGGTTATGAATGTGGACGACAGCTTCTCCGTAGAAACGTAGTCCCAATTTTTGACTAAGTTTGTATGGAAAACGTAGTCCCGGTTTTTGACTAAGTTTGTATGGAAAACGTAGTCCCGATTTTTGAAAAAGTTTGTATGGAAAAGCAGATTGCGCGCGGTTATCCACTTTCCTCTGAAACCCACGTCGCAAACCATCTTTTTTAATTACAGATAGAGATCATCTGTGTAATTAAAAAAGATGGTTTGCGACGTTGGGTCGTTTTAGTAATACACTTACCTACCTACTTGAGAACAGTTGAGAACCTTTAAATATAAGGCCACTTCATTCCAGGGCCACCAACTACAAGTACGTTTGTCCGTTTTCAAGAAGTTGGGGATAGGTAAGGTGGTCTATTTATTTAAATTTCGTCAAGTGGGAGATCCTATATTAACAAAAAGCAACAGAAGTAGGTATTGTTTAACATTTCGTGATTCAGAATAGACCTTTCCCATGAGTCCGGGTCGCGTCGTGACCAAGTCGTGGCCTTTGTCAACTTAAACATAAGTATATAGCAAATTTCTAGTGCTGAACCAGTAAATTAAACAAGCTATAATCTCCAGTGCCGGACTAATATATTGTGATACTGCTGTTGATAGCTCGTTTTGATAATCGTAAAGTTAGAACACCAAACCACCCACATAGCCGGAAAACGTTGGGACGGAAACATTATTGGCTTCCAATATTCAGATCATAAAGTTATACCTCCAATATGAGACAATGTCTCTAACATTAAAAACATACTAGGTTTTTTTTTTTATTCATTCCAAAATCATTGTAAACCTCAATTAAGGGGACGGTATATGACGTTTTCGATTTAGAGCTCACTTTGTGCAATCAATTTGTTCAAGAAATGTTTAATAACTGCATTAAATTATACGTAAATTTGTTCACGAAGAAGCCGTGTACCGGCTCTTCACGGCATAATATTTTTTATTTGCTGTAATTCTCTACAAATCGACACTAAAAGTATCCAAAAATCAAAATATGGAGTTCCGTTTGAGCAACACGCATTACAGTTTTGCCTTTAACGGTAATTGAGTTGTTGTGTGATTTTGAAAGCTAGATAACTAAACTAGCAAATTATTACCTACTTATATTTTTACTCACAAATACAACACAGAAATTCAATCCCAAATGTAAACTTTCGTACAATTTCCATACATTGACGACATCACTCAAAATTCTTCTTCGAGTCAGATGGCCGCTGGCCTTGGATCGAAGCAGACGTGTACGTCGTTGTAGCTCGTTTTTGACATTATTTAGACATTTCATCATATACGCATACGAAAATGTATACCAGTAGATAAATTGTATTTCAAAAAATAGGGTAAATAAATTTATTTAAAATTTGATTTGTTGTTATTTACAGGTCGTAACGATCGAAAACAGCAGTAAACTATCCTAAAACAATACGATTACAATTGAATTTAAGTAACTTGTTCCTTCAAAACCCGCTTAAAATAAAAAAAGTTTAAAGACTCGTTTTACTGATTGGGATTGATTTTCATTATGCTGGTATCAATTTTGCGTCATTAAAAAAAAGTATATGACTTCTGTACGTCAATGACATTTGATGTCAATTGTAATCTTGTATTTACGTTAGAGAATATTATATATTCATTTAAATATTACTTACCTATTAATACGAAGCGTAATTCGTTTAATACCTGAAAGTCTTAGTGTCTACACCTACTTTGTTGCCGTTCGTTCCGTCTATATGTGTGCGATTACGTGCTGTTCTCAATAATCAAGAAACAAGCCATAATCTTCAAGAATAAAATAACAGCAAGACCAGCATTTAGTACTAACTAGTTTTTGCGGATTTGGAGACAAGAGATGAAGCTTACAGGCTAATACCGCTGCGGTCTGGTTATTGTTATGTGTATATATCGAGTATTATATAAATTTACTATAAAATAACAATGTTTTATTTCAATGACATTATGTGCGTAGGTATGTATGTTTCGGTGATTATAAGAATTTTGTCCACACAATAATCGTGCAAAGCAGAGACTGCATCATGCTTTCTTTACGGTATAAGCGGTATGGTACCGTTATTATTTATCAATACCGGTTCGTTTTGAAGGTAAAACTATACCGGTTGAAATACAAAGTACGGTACCGGTATAAAATTACAGCAGGGACAACCATTTTTATAGGTGTACAGTCAGCTGCAGAGAAAAGGTACGACCAGATAGATAATTGTATGCAGGGGTGGTACCTTTTCTCTGCAGCTAGCTGTACCTAAACCATCATTGACCGAGCGTTGGCGAAGGTCTCCGTTTCAACTTGGGCAAAAATGCTTTCGTATGTCCGAATTCTTCTCCTTTGCATATCACATTTCTCAACTGATTCTCGTGAAAATTTGGTAGTCCGATATAATTATTCGGTTTCTTTTTTTTTGAACAATTTAAAATAGGCAGAAATAGTCATAAAGGACTTAAGCGCCAGTAGGGTCTGTGACACTTAAGACCACTGCGATTATTAGGTACTTACTGGCCCCTATTTCACCACGACCACGGTGACAGGTGCGACAGTTGTCGACATCACTGTTGCTGACGTCACAGGCCTCCATAGGCTACGGTAACCGCTTACCATCGGACGGGCGATGTGCTTGTTTGCCACCAACATTTTAATAAATAAATAAACTCCATTATATTGCCACTAAAAAATTCTTATTTTGCGAAGCTAATGACAATTGTCACAAGAAACACGGCAACTGTATCGAAATTGCGACACAGAACTCATTTCCTGTCAAGACTTACCGAAAATTCTTTGAAAAATCTTGTGACAATTGTCACAAGATTTTTTCGCGAGAGAAATGTCTGTTTTATCCGATATAATAAAGTTTTTTTTAATAATAGGTACAATGACGGTGGCAAACACGAATACGGCCCGCCCGATGGTAAGCGGTAACTGTATTATTAAATTGTACAACGGGACTTAATCGCGTATCTAAGTTTTAAGATTTACCTCCGACGTTTCGAGGACGGCGTTGTCCCCGTGGTCTCGGAGAAGACTGGCTTAAGTTGACATCAGCATCTTCTAACCGCGCGAGTTTTTCGAACTACCCGCACTTGGTCTTGTTTATCCGCTTGAACGTTTTGCGGTTCCGTTGTACAATTTAATAATGTGTAAAAATCGTGAAAGTTTAAATCAGTGTTAGCGGTAACTGTAGTCCATGGATGCCTATGGCGTCAATAACAGTGATGTTTTTGTCGTACCTGTCACCGTGGTGAAATAGGGGCCAGATTACGCCGCGCCGCGTGGAACGTGAGGTGCATTGGGGTAAATGCATACCATTCACTCAAGGAAAATAATCTCCCTTATAAGATCACTCGTGTGTCTGCCATTTTGTTAAAGCCAATTTTCACCGTAACTACTGGACTAGTTCAATTGAAATTTCGTACACATATGTCAAGTAAGGAAGTAGTAAGTCGGTGATCCGAAGATGAGTAACGTAAATAAATGAACTTTTAACTTTGCGGCGATTTTTGGTATCATGTGACATATCAGATATAATACATAATTATAAGTAGGTGAGCAAAAATGTACCATAACCTAACTCAGAATTGTATTACATAAATACATATACAAAAAATAGTTCAACGCCAAAAGATTAATGGAAGACCTATGTCCTATAATAGGTGAGTTGGTCTTAAACAAAAAATATGCAATAAAAATGTGTAACTGTGGAACCCATAGTGAATCCTACTCGTACATGATCGGTTTTTATATTATGTACCTATAAGATATTTTCTACTTTATACTTTATAAGTGTACCTACATAATATTTACTTATAAGCAGTTGTCACGTAAAATATTTGTAGATTTTTTTGGAAGTATGTGTCACATCATCATCATCTTCCTCGCGTTGTCCCGGCATTTTGACACGGCTCATGGGAGCCTGGGGTCCGCTTGGCAATTAATCCCATAAATTGGCATGGGCACTAATTTTTATGAAAGCGACTGCCATCTGACCTTCCAACCCATAGGGGGTAAACTAGGCTCTTATTGGGATTAGTCCGGTTTTCTCACGATGTTTTCCTTCACCGAAAAGCGACTGGTAAATATCAAATGATATTTCGTACATAAGTTCCGAAAAACTCATTGGTACGAGCCGGAATTGCAATTCGCACGCTCTTACCGCTAGGCCTCCAGCGATTTTTTTGAAGTATGTATAGCACAAAAAAAATATTTAGAAATGTAACATTTAAGGTAGGTAATTAAAATACGGTATAAACATTATTGGAGAAGACTTGGAGGAAGTGTCATAGGGATCTACATTCGATGCGTGGAAAACAAGTTCTTTTGTCTAATTATAATCCATCGGCAAACACGCGAGCGCATAAAACGAAAATCATTTTTTTTTCACTCCCTAAAACTCCCTTAACCTAATAACAGTAAAACAAAAAATAAAATATAGAGGGTTACCAACCAGCCAAAGAATTATAAGTAGATATATGCACTTATCCCAACGCACCTCACGTTCTACTCTGCACGGGGTTCATTGCCGCTCCTACCGCCGTAAGTAACTATCAACACCTACATTATCAAGGCTACGATCGAAGATAATCGCTTCAGCACTGAAATAATACCGGTGGAATACCGGTATAATATTTTTTATTTTAATTGTATTAATTTAATAGTGAAACAAAAGGCGAATATACCACATAAAAGTAAATCGGTAAAGATATTAGGGGTACATTAGCCAACACTGTTTCCATATATTTTCAAATTTTATTTTGTCCGCCTTAATTAAATTTTGCACCCTGCCGGAACTTTATTTATTTAAATTCTCATTTAATTGATTTTGAGTCTTATGAAAAGTCGTATAGAGTAGTAAATAAAATTTTACATCTGACTTAATGACATCTGGTTTTATTCGGTTTAACTTTAGAAAACGCGTATCTCGACAAAGCCATAATGTAGAAAATTGTCAACAACCAAATGAATTATTAGAATTTAAATACGTCACGTGTGACATGAACAGACAAGGAAAGCAAGTTTCTCTTTCTTCTTTCAATGGAACGCTTTTCCTAAAAGGAGGCCACTAAACTCAAAACGCTATCTTAAAAAAAACTTGATGGGTCAGTGACCTGTCCCAGTAAAGTGAGGTAGTGTGCGTGAAGTGCGCTTGTGTGTGAAATGGGGTAAATTGACAGAATCTGAAAATTTACCCACCTCTACCGTCACCTTAAGACTAAACCTCCATCAGGTATATTGGTAAAACTTGCAACTGGAAAAAATGTCGAGATACAACTAAGAAGAAGTCACCTTCACTCTCTACTTGTCTTAATCTGGCATTGAAAGTATAACCCGTGTTTTAGCTAATAAGTGGGTCCATTAAAAGAGTAATGACGCTGGACGCGCGCATAAGGGCAGGGCTAGTCAGCTCACTACACTTGTCGTACGCGCACTATTGACACCATCATCGCTCATCTAACGGGACAATTTAGGGATCTTAACGCCTTATGCTTTGCCTATAACTCTACCTTTCTCTTCCCTCGTGTTTCGAAAAAATTAGTCCCGCCGAGGTCCAATGCCGATATGTTCTCGAGTCATAAGTTTTTCCTTCCAATCGCCACTTTTATTGACATGCTTAAATTGAAGAGGAAACTTTATTTTTGAAACATTGTGCTTCAATCAAAATGACGTGGCCAGTTAAAACGTGTGATATATCGCGACCGTTTAAGTCAATGTATAATTTTTAGGTCGTCACCACGCCTGTGCTCAGAATTGGCGAAGACGAATACAAATGGTACTTTTCCGGATTACAATATGAATGTACCTATTCATTCATAAAGAGGACATGCTATTTTGCGGCTGGATGTACGTCTTACGTTAGTCAAAACTTGGTACAGTTGATATAGTTTGTTTTAGATTAATTAAATCTTTACGATTCTGCCAACCAGTGTCTAGAATTGTACTAATCGTCCCTCCAACCCTAACTCCTCCCACCTAAACAGAATTAAGGCAAATTACGCCATAACTCCATAAAAGTGTATTAACTACGTACATTATTACGATACAAAAAGCTCAATTTCTGGCCACCCCAGGAATTGGTTAGAGCGCAAGGCGGTTCGCCTTGCGCTAGCGCCGCGCGGCCGTTTCACTGCGCACGCACCTACGATCGATACTGGATCGACGCACTTGATTTCTACTGCATTCTGTGATCTAGTGATACCTGCGTGACCCTATTGCAGCCTGTTTTATGCGAGTGCACGACAATCTACACGAAGGATCTATGCCTGTTTATCAAAAGCTTGTAACTTGTAATTGGGACAAGTGGAAGTCCCTTTCTAACAAAAGCTGTTAAAAAGGGACTTACACTTGTATTACAAGTTACAAGCTTTTGACACAAAGGGCACTGGTTCCCGAGACTTGTACTAATTAAAACTAAACAAAAAAATATATTTCTGTGGGGTTTACATACGCGGCCCATTTTGGTGGCCAGACTTTAAAACGCACAAAGGGAACTTTTAATTGCTTCTTTTTTTTATGATATATGAGGCAAACGAGTAGACAAATCGCCTGAATATTCGTGTAAAATTATTTTTCAAAAACCTATGATGGTATTATCGGTCCGTAAATACCGCAGGCGACAGTTCATTCCACAGTTTAGCTGTGCGAGGCAGAAAGTTTCTGAAGAAGCGCACAGTTGAAGACTGCCAACCATCTAAGTGGTCAAGATAGAAATGTCGGGTAGAGTGACGGCGGAAATTTGAACAATCCTCGGAGCACTCCCCGTTATACCTAATGGCTCCTCTACACGATCGGCCAGCGCCGGCCACTTCAAGGGACGCATTTATGCGTTAGAGGGAGCAATTGATATTGCTATCTCATTCTGCCGTATGGCTGCGTCCCTTGGAGTGGCCGGCGCTGGCCCATCGTGTAGAGGAGCCCATAATACATGCGATAGAAAATGCAGAGCGAGGCTCTACGCAGCGCTTTGGAGATAGAGTCGTGCTTTGATATGAAGGCTTGCACATGTACAACACAAATCTACCGATGGCGATGTCGATTGCTAGTTACGTTTATTAAAATTCAGAGGGGGACTAATAATTTATAAAGCCGTTGTATGAAAAAGATGGCGTAATTGTTTGTTTACGGTAAAACGTGAATTGGTCAGTATGTCAACAAGCAACTTGTTTTGCTTGAATGACCGAGACAAATTTTAAATGCGCTTTTTAAGCACTTAACTCTTTTCTTGAGAGTATCGCTTTTTAATTTATGAATGTTTATATTTTATAAAGATTTAACTATGTTTTTGTTGTACCAAGACTAATAATAAGCAACTATGTAGGTATTACTTGTACGAGTATTAATTGCATTCAAACGAAATATTTAATGTGAAGATGGTGATGACTCTACCGAAAGAAAATATTTATTTTTTATTGTTTAAACCGTTATCTACAAGGTCTAAAAAGGAGCAAACGGCAACAAAATTATATGATTATAATATTTATAATACTCTAGGCTACTTAACTTGGTACCGGTAATGCAGTCAGTACTGACATATATCCTAAGCGAAGCCAGTGATGTCGAAACCATCATAAATTTGAGTATGATTTACGCCTCGGTTTTAATTCATTTTGCAATAATTACTCTCGAGTCAAAGTTCAGGCTGGTCTGTCTCTGGAGGCTAAACATGACTCACAACACAAGGGACATTTGTAGGTTAGGAAAAGGTCTCGGGTGGAAATATTAAACGAGATTTCTAAACAAGGCTCGTAGCTCTCACTAACATATATTTTCAAGCATTTAACATTGTTTGAAAACGTCACCTTATTTTGACTAGCGTTAAAAATTTATAATTTCCAATTATTCATTCCAACATATTATTGCGTTATACATTGCGGCCTGCGGATAACGGAGTCTTAGCGAATTAATAATAGTTCAGCGCAAAGCGTTTTAGTGCAATGTAAAACACTTCATTAAATTTTGCTTTAATAAAGTAATGATAATATCTAGAATGATATCTACTACCTACTCACAATTTTACATTCTTATATCGCCCACTGCTGAAGAGTTGAATATAGGCATCTCCTCTAAATATACATTAAATTATTCTCATAAAATCTATTGGGCAACAATTTTGTACAAACAGATAATCATTGCGTGTACCTAATCAAAAAGAAATACTTTGTTGCGATTAAATCATACATTTCGGTTTGCCAAATCACACCGTACATGACATAATTCCAAACTGTTACGGCTTGCCACCCATCCAAAAAGGCGTTTAAGCACACACATTTAGAATCAAATACGTCTTTCACTGTAGCCAATAAGAATGACAAATGACACTCGATGCACGGGCACGCGCGGCTAATACCATATTTATTATTCCACAAATTAATATTACTGCTAGTAAACACATTCATTGTCATTTTGAACCTTATTTGTAGCACTATAAGACTGTTCCTTTAGTAAGAGATGTGTAATCATGAAATGATTGTGTAAACTCGCCGCAGGTATGACCCGGGCCTTAGGTAATTGTACGTTAAACATGATGTAAAGACATAGGAGAAGATGGAATTTAGACCTAGTTCTTGAATTGAATGAATTTAAATCCGTTTATATAGTTTTAATTCATGAAACCCTACTCCAAACAAAAAATATCCACTTCAAAAATATTTTTACAAAATGTCTACGTAAATTCTTCGGTACGATGTCAGGCGGCCTAGCCAAGGTGACGATCGCTTGCGCTTCGCTATCGAATCGTTTTGTGACTCTCTATCGCTCTTTCATATTAGTGCGACAGTGACAGTTGCGTTTCGATCGCTACGGAGCGTAAGCGATTGGCACGTTGGCTACGCGGCTAGGTCAATCCTACAAACCATAAGCCATTTAGTTAAGGGGACGGTATATGACGTTTTCGATTTAGACCTCACTTTGTGCAATCAATTTGTTCAATGAATGATTAATAACTGCATTAAATTATACGCAAATCTGTTCACGAAGAAGCCGTGTACCGGCTCTTCACGCTATATTTTTTTTTATTTCCTGTAATTCTCTACAAATCGACACTAAAAGTGTCCAAAAATCAAAATATGGAGTTCCGTTTGAGCAAGACGCATTACAGTTTTGTCTTTGACAGTAATTGAGTTGTTGTGGGATTTTGAAGGCTAGATAACTAAACTACCAGATTATTATCTACTTATATTTTTACTCACAAATACAACACAGAAATTCAATCCCAAATGTAAACTTTCGTATAATTTCCATACATTGACGACATCACTCAAAACTCTTCTTCGAGTCAGATGGCCGTTGGCCTTGCATCGAAGCAGACGTGTACATCGTCATAGCTCGTTTTTGACATTAATAAAGACATTTCATCATATACGCATACGAAAATGTATACCAGTAGATAAATTGTATTTCATAAAATAGGGTAAATAAATATAATCACGTCGAGCTCCAGTCAAATTTTAAATGTGAGTTGTTGTTATTTACGGGTCGTAACGGTCGAAAACAGCAGTAAATTATCCTAAAACAATACGATTACAATCGAATTTAAGTAACTTGTTCCTTCAAAACCCGCTTAAAATGAAAAAAGTTTAAAGACTCGTTTTACTGATTGGGATTGATTTTCATTATGCTGGTATCAATTTTGCGTCATTATAAAAATGTATATGACTTCTGTACGTCAATGACTTATGATGTCAATTAATTGTAATCTTGTATTTATGTTAGAGAATATTATATGTTCATTTAAATATTACTCATCTATTAATACGAAGCGTAATTCGTTTAATACCTAAAGACTTGCAGTGTCTACACCTACTTTGTTGACGTTCGTTCCGTCTATGTATGCGATTACGTAACGTGCTGTTCTGATAATCTTCAAGAATCAAGATAATTAATAACGGCAAGACCAGCATTTAGTACCAGCGAGTTTTGCGGATTTGGAGACCGAGATGAAGCTTACAGGCCAATATCGCTGCGGCCTGGCCTGCTTATTGTTATGTGTATAAATCGAATGTTATATTAATTTACTATAAAAAACAATGTTTTATTTCAATGACATTCTGTGCGTAGAGGTATGTATGTTTCGGTGATTATAAGAATTATGTCCACACAATAATCGTGCAAAGCAGAGACTGCATTATTTCTTTACGGTATAAGCGGTAAGGAAAAACTCATTGGTATCCTGGCTCGTACCAATGAGTTTTTCGGAACTTATGTACGAAATATCATTTGATATTTACCACTAGCTTTTCGGTGAAGGAGGAAACATCGTGAGGAAACCTGCATACTCGTAGTGCATACATTTGCGAAGAAATTCAAAGCTGTGTGTGAAGTCCCCAATCCGCATTGGGCTAGCGTTGAGATTATTGTCTATACAGGGTGGTCCAAACCGTGACGTCCAAAAATCGTGGGCTATCATAATGTACCCCATATGTATGTTAGCCGATTTTTCGTAGTTTTCAAGTTATGATTTTTTAAGCTTTTAACTTTTCCTATGTAGGTAATATTCTCCGACCGTCCTTAGTCTGGGACCGGTCTGAAAACCAGCGCCGGGCACCTAGGCCCGGCACACGCTGAGACTGGAACCTAATACAAAGATCTTCTCACTTTTGTTTTGTATATGATAACAACTGTTTTATTTTATTATGTAAGTAATTCTAACTCTATTTTATGTTCATGTATGTGGCAATAAACAATTCTTATTCTTATTCTATTCTTATTCTTATTCCTATGAAATTCCGGGGTTCCCATACAGAGTGGCTGAAAAATAACTGCATTCCGTTGCCAGGGAGGTGTTGGGATTATACTGAGCAACTTTTATTATGGGACCAACCCCGAAATCGCGAAAAAAAAATTGGCTTTTTATACATTTTGGCTAGTCCATTTTCTACGGAAGGGTAATTTTTTTTCGCGGTTTCGGGGTTGGCCCCATTGTAAAAGTTGCTCAGTATAATCCCAAAACCTCCCTGGCAACGGAAATGCAGTTATTTTTTAGCCACTCTGTATGGGAACCCCGGAATTTCATATGAAAAGTTAAAAGTAAAAAAAAATCATAACTCGATAACTACGAAAAATCGGCTAACATACATGGGGTATATTCTGATAGCCCACGACGTGAGGAATCTAAAAAAAAATTTTTGGACGTCAAGGTTTGGACCACCCTGTATATAGGCTGAATTATTATTATTATTTATAGGCGGTACGGTACCGTTATTATTTATCAATACCGCTTCGTTTTGAAGGTACTATACCTGTTGAAATATAAAGTACGGTACCGGTATAAAATTGCAGCAGGTACAACAATTTTTTATAGGTGTACAGTCAGCTGCAGAGAAAAGGTACCACCCCTGCATACAATCTTCTATGCAGGGGTGACCTGCAGCTGACTGTACCTAAACCATCACTGACCGAGCGTAGGCGAAGGTCTCCGTTTCAGCTTGGGCAAAAATACTTTCGTTTGTTCGAATGTTCTCCTTTGCATATCACATTTCTCAAATATCTCGAGAAAATTTGTAAGCAGGTTCGGTAGTTGGATATAATTACTCGGTTTCTTTTTTTTTATAAGTTCTAATAGGCAGAGATTGGCATAAAGGACTTAAGCGACAGTAGGGTCTGTGGTACTTAAGACCATTGTGATTATTCGTAGTGTCCGACCGAAGATTCGGTTTCGGTTTCGGTTTCGGCCATAAAATCATGTTTCGGCCGTAGTTTCGGTTTCGGCCAAAAAACGGCCGAATCTTTCGGCCTGGCCGAAACATACGAAATAGTACTTCGTATTATGAAACTAAACTATGTGACAAAGACCAAAAGTTGGCGAGCAAGTAGGACAACAATATTTATATATACAGAAATTTGTGTTTCGGTCGGACACTAATTATTAGGTACTTACTGATTACGCTGCGCCGCGTGGAACGTGAGGTGCGTTGGGGTAAGTACATACAAATCATTCAAGAAAAAAATCCCTTTTAAGATCACTCGTGTGTCTGCCCCTAATAGACTAATTCAATTGAAATTTGGTACACATTTTTCACATATGACAAAGAGTCGGTGATCCAAAGATGGACTAGTAACGTAAATAAATAAACTTTTAACTTTGCGGCCATTTTTTTGTATCGTGTGATATATCAGATATTAAATTGTAAGATATTTACTAATAATAAGCATTGGTCACGTAAATTATTTTTAGTCTTTTTTTGCAAGTATGAATGATATAGAACATTATTTCAATTATTTTTAAAATTAAGCCTATCCAAAGGCGACTTGGAAGATGTGTCATGGGGATCTATATTCGTTGGGTGAAAAACAAGTTTTTTTGTCTAATTATCGTTTAAAACACAATCGATCGGCAATAACGCGGGCACATAAAACAAAAAACTTCTTTTTTCACTCATAAAACTCCTTAAACCTAATAAGAGCTAAACAAAAACAAGTGCGAGTCGGACTCGCATTCTAAGGGTTCCGTATATTAAGTCCGTCTCATGCTTGACTGCACATTTCTTATAGATTTTCCTGACATATATAGGTAAAGAACTACTTTGTGTATTTTTTTCAAAATTTTAGATCCAGTTGTTTCGGAGAAAGTGGGCGGAGAATGATCATTTTTTGCCTATTTTCATGAATAACTGCTGAACTATTAATCCTAAAATTATAAAAAAAGTTATGTTTGAGATTCTTACAATGAGCTCTTTTATTTGATATGTAACACTATATAGTTTAAAAAACATATTTTTTAATTTTTTCATTTACCCCCCCCAAAAATGGCTACCGTATTTCAAATTCTCTAAAATACATTTTATTTACGTTACACGTCCATCTTTGGGTCACAAATTTACATTTGTGTGCCAAATTTACATATGTGTGCCAAATTTCAACTGAATTGGTCCAGTAGTTTCGGAGAAAATAGACTGTGACAGACGGACGGACAGACAGACAGACGCACGAAGAATTATATGTATATGCACTTATCCCAACGCACCTCTCGTTCTACGCTGCGCGGGGTTCATTGCCGCTCCTACCGCCGTAAGTGTAAGTACAACTACATCATCAAGGCTACGATCGAAGATAATCAGTTCAGCACTGAAATAATAGCGGTGGAATGCCAGTATAATATTTAATTATTTATTTTAATTTTATAAATTTTATAGCAAAATAAATAGCGAATATAGGATACTCGTACAAGTAAATCTGTAAAGATCTTAGGGGTACATCAGCCGACATATATTATTAAATTTTATTTTGTCGGCCTTAATTAAATTTCCACCCTGCCGAAACTTTATTTATTTAAATTTTTAATTGAATTGATTTTTCGCCTTATGAATAACCGTATAGAGTAGTAAATAACATTTTACATCTGACTTAATGACATCTGGGTTTATTCGGTTTAACTTTACAAAACGGGTATCTCGACAAAGCCATAATATGCAGAAAATAGTTAACAATCAAATGAATTAAATTAGAATTTAAATACGTCACGTGTGACATGAACAGACAAGGAGAGCAAGATTTAATGTATTGTTTCTCTTTCTTCTTTCAATGGAACGTTTTTACAGTTTCTGTTCCTCAAAAGAGGTCAGTGGTTAACACTAAACTCAAAACGCAATCTTAAAAAAACTTGATGGGTCAATGACCTGTCCCAGTAAAGTGAGGTAGTGTGCGTGAAGTGCGCTTGTGTGTGAAATGGGGTAAATTGACAGAATCTGAAAATTTACCCACCTCTACCGTCACCTTAAGTCATAATTCAACACTGTTATAGCGAATCACGTAATAAAATTATACGACAATTACCCAAAAACCGCCTTAAGCTCTAGGAAACGTTCTTAATCGCCAAAGCATTTTTCACAACTCAAATACATCTACGTGTTATTATGGCCACATTAGACTTTAGCAAATTAAAGGGTACGTTACTAACATGAGGGTCAATATTTGCCATGCCATTTTGATCGCTATGACTGAAATGTTAAGTTGCTTATTGTAATAAATCATGCGATGTTTCGGATGTTTGATAGTTATTTGGATTGTATAATTTTAAACGTGTAATCTTTAGTGACGACTGTTATACTCTATTTCCTCTTACAAAAATAAATGCATATTATACTTAACAATTTAGGTGTGTTATTTGTCTCGGTATTAATTTGTTTTGACCACATGGGTATAATTACGCTTTTGTAGGAAGATCATAATATAATTTATAATACTTTGTAATACTTTGGTCACGGCCAATCTTAAATTTTTGTAAAAAGCTAACATGTTAAAGAAAACAGTGATAAACCTATCGTTTTGATATTATGATTACTGCATCAGCCAACGTATCAGGATTAGTAAAACCTGAATCAGAGATGACTTAAGTTTCCAAGGCGACATCTTAAGGGTGACCCTATTCATGGCCTACATAACCATGTATCATTTTATAGTATCTATAGTTCGTTTTTTTTAGCATTAGAAAGAACTTGCAAGAAGGTAAATAAGCGATCTTGACATGTCTCTTTTAATTGAAAAACGCTTTTTAAAAGTCAAAAACTATTACTTATGAAAGCAGAAGAATATAAATTTAAATTTATTTATTTCAATTTCAATTTATTTATTTAACGCAAAATGCAATTTTACAGATAAATGATCGTATTAGATTCATAATTGTTACATATTTGCCGTAACTTATTTTTAAAATGTGTTTTTCAATTAAAAGACACATCAAGATTGTTTACCTTATTTCTAATGCTAAAAAAACGAACTATAGTCGCATTTACAAGCTTAACCTAAGTGCATAAAACAACTAAAAATTTGCAATGTTTGAGGTTACATTAGGTTTTGCAAAGATAACATGTTTTGCATAATTTTCTTAATATTATGGAATACGTATGTGTTTTATCAATACATCAACTTTCCTAACAAGCTCCAATCAGTGATGGCATCAACATTTAAGTACAATGATTCTCCTTAACGGAATTACAAAGAGTACCTACGAAATTTGTTATGGCTTAAATGAGTTGCGGCATAATGATGTTTTAATTGTGTCGTGATTTGACAAATTTTCTGAATTAACTTTACATTTGAAAGAAGGTACCTATTTAAGTATTACGTTACCTGTATTTAATAAAACACGGCTAAATATTAAGGTGGAGGTCCAAAAAAATTAAGCAGGTACTTACTTATTATTTATTAATATTTTTAAACTAGCGTAAGACCTATTAGTTACCTATTTTAAATATTATAAATTAATTACTGTTGTAGAAAAGTCCGCAGTGATTTACCCGGTCATAGAAGAGTTTGGATTTCATATAATTAGGGACGAAAATTATTTAAATACAAACCGCGGTATTCGGAAAACAAGATCCGTTCTAGAGAAGAGAACGATACGATATGTACTAGATACCTGGTAGTTTAGATTTCAACTAGATATCTTTTGCAGCTCAATTCGGCCAACCAATGTTACTTTTACGTTAATTTATCGTATTAAGATCGTTTCAAAATCGTTTTGAGATCTAAAAATACATAACGAGAAGTTATAGTCATTGTGGAAATCGTTCAAGAGTATATTCAGAATCGCGGAAATGTCAAATTTGACAAGCTAGATCTTAAAAATATCGTTGTCGTATCTTGGTGATGTCTAATAGATATCTTATAGATGTCTAGTTCAAAATCCGAATCGGGCCCCTAGTTGTAAAACAAAAAATATGGTTGTCTGTAAAGTCGGTTTACGAACGACAATTTTGCGTGATAACGTCATAAGAAAACATTGATGAAAAATTGCATACTTTTGTACGTTACCATGGAGATCTATCCACAACGATGGAGACACTTTTTCGTGTATGCTACCGGAGTTCATCGATTTATAAGACGGTTATCACGTCAAAAACATTTCTCGTGTTTCTGAACCGACGGACGGTACAAGCAGTAGTTCGCGTGTTAAGATTGACTGAAAAAATATTCCATACTGACAAAATTTCGATGCATATTAAAAAGAAAACAAGATGACGCAAGAATGGCACATTTAACAACCTTCAAATATTACAAGTGATTTTAAATAAATAATGATAAAGAATATTTCACAACATTCATCATTCGCAAACCCCCCAATTGCTCAATGGCACGTCAAAATATTTATAACGACGCATGAACTTTCATTCTCCATAAACGATAAGTTATGTAAATCGGGACAGTGGGTCAGCATAATCCAATAAGCACCAACCTGTAGTGTCTGAAAATAATCAATCAGCTTCGGACTGTTGTAATATATATAGCCTTAAACGCTCGTGCTGAATGCGGCTACCATACAAACGTAGAGGTTGTTTAAAAGTATAGGTAGACGTCTAAACTTGGAAATATTCATATTAAATACTGAAGCTATAGGTACAGTTACAGGTGGAATAAACAAGTAGGTACCCTTTAGGGCAGAAAAAAAGAAGACTGCGTAATAACACTAATAACGCAGGCAATTTTAACGGAGCAAAATGTACTTATATAATGAGACGGAACAACCAGTTTATGCTCAACATACATAGCGCATAGTGTATTTATTTTCCGCGTATGTGTGTAGGTCTAATTCTTAGCGGTGCAGTGCCGGTCTGCACCATTCACGGATTTCAATGGCAGTTGGGTAAAATTATATAAAAAAAAAACAAATTTTGACATTGATAAGGCAAACGCGGAAATCTTTATATCAGCTTTCATTTATAACCAACCACAAGCATATTCTGGAATGGATTTAGAATACTTTTATGGAAATGTTTGTCAAAATGTCTGGTTTTTTTATGATCACGCCAGTTTGTGGGGCACGCGGCATCCGACGCTAATGATCGGAAAGAGCTCTTCCGCCACGCTGCGCCCGCGCCGTCGTCTATCAATTGATCGTTAATATGTATATTGATTTAAAACCACCGTACGTTACACCGAAGTGTAACTACATTTACACAATCACAACATACACATTACATACAATTAATGTCCATGTACACGTTTTTTTTAAATTAAATACCTGTACGAGTATTTTTCACGCTTTAATTAGTTTTCAATTTCGTGCATTAATAAACAAAAACTGACGTGGACGTGGATCGTTAAAAAAAAATTAAACACCATGTCTAATTGTATCCAAAATTAATTAATTCCTTACCAATTAGAAATCAGATTGTACCTTTTTTTACAAGTGGAATAAAAGTAGGTACCAATTTAAGTTCCTCCTTGATTTTAAAACTTCGGTGTGACTACGAAATATTTAACGTGAGTAAAGTCAAGTGGATGATAAAATACAATTATTGGCACAAGTCGGTCATCAATCAAACATTACCTAGTTACAGACGTAATCCTAGTCGTTATACTGACGCGAGATAATTGTAAATACTACGAGCCAATGGGGCGCAACACGAATTGTTAATAACCGCCATATTTCATTATTTCATCGGAATAGGAAAGGTAATTTTAGATGTCCGAATTAGGTATATACCTCAAAATCAAGGTTTTGTTATAACCCTCATTGTCAGCCGTATTGTGCTATAAAGGTGTAGCTTCTAATAAGTACTAAACAACATCATTATCCATGGTATAATAATATACTCCGCCTGGTACTCTCTTCCGAGATTCGCGAATGACCTGTCACTTGCCGACGTCATCATGCTGTTTACAGGTTCTCAAACTTTAAAATGTGGGAGAATTTTAACCAACGGTGAAAATTATTTTAACGGCATTAATTTTAAGTTATTCATGTAGAAACATAGTAAAATAAAACAAATCTATACTGCACTTTTCACTCCTACTCTTACAGTTCCGAATAGAGCAGCCAACCATTTTCGTAACAAAACATTAATTACCAAGCTTACGACGTGAAAAGTTTGGAAAACACTGCGACTGCTGACACTGAGCGAGAAGGAAATAACAATTAACACGCGTTCGACAAGGATGACGGTCAGGGACAAAATGGCGGATTGTCAAATGTGACAGCGCTATCCTGTGTTGCCAGTAGTGTAAACAGAATTACCCGAACGTTTGAAATTTCTTTCGTGAATCGGAAGATATTGCTAGCGAATAATTAAAAATGACGTGTTATTGTAAAATTTAAGATAAAATACATATAAATGAAAATTATAAAATTATAAAGAAATATTTTAACTTATTAACCATAGATATAACATGTAACATGTTATGTTGCAATAAAGTGGCAATGTTATTGTGACGTAGGCAAGTGACACTCTGGGAAGCGAAGACCATATTTTATTAGACCCACATTAGACCATGCTTAATACTAAAGAACAGTGAATTAAATCTGCTGTCTCATAGTAAACATGGCCATCAATGAAAATGTATAAAACAGCCTTTTTTGCTATCTGCTATTAGGTGGTTCCATTCTAAAAGCTAATATTATACGCGACTACACGCGCCTGTAAGAAATATATGACCCGTAGATAAAATACGCTTGAAGATCCAAAATTGAACAGACTGGACACAAATGTTGACTACTTACCTAATGCAAACGGTTGAAAAGTGAAGAGTAAGGAGAAAAATCCCATTAAGGCACAGGAATCCAACAGTATCCGCCCCTTTATTAGGTTTGAATATACCACAATTCAACCGGTTGTTAATATAAACAACACATTTATTACAGGTTAATAGCGATTTTCCATGTTCGGTAGGAATTATATTTTTACTTCATTTCATGCATTCCGTAAGTACTTAAATCAAAACGCGGAAGCAGATAGGTGCATTCCGAGCTAGTATCCATAAACAGAAGTGACAGTTATTTATGAAATCTCGATTGATATTGCCGTTACGAGATTCGCTGGGACCCTTTCTCGCCAATCTGTGCTATAAATTAGTTAAAGTTAAAATTGAATGTTCAACATTATAGACCAGATAAAGTAACTCGGGGTTCAATTCAAACGTAACCGCCAAATCATGAGAACTAAAAGTGTTTGTGTGTTCCGTGTTTATTTTGGGCTGATAATATGAAAATAGATGTATATAGTCTATACGGAGAAAACGTTTGTATTTCATTAAAATATGCTAAATTTAACATTAAACTCGTATAATGTGTAAACTCAAAAAATGCCTGTGTAAAATAGTTATTTGTATTCTTCGAGTGCTTATTTTGAGTCCCGTGCAAGCGAAAGATTCTATAATTTAGAATCTTGAGCGTAGTAAGGGACTCAAAAGCGCACGAGATGTAAATAACTTTGATCTGGTATAGTTCACAAAACTTTTCACCTCAGCAGTGAGAACATATTAGAGAATCCGAAAAATGTATTCCTTCTTCATCACTTACCTCTATTCTTTTATGTTCTCTATGTTTTCTTAATATATACCAACAATTAAATTTTCACCTCAGCAGCTCGAACAAGGGTACTTTGCTGCTTAAAAACAGTGAGAAAAATCGTATTTTGCTCATTTTGTTTCACTCAGTGAGCAAAATGCGATTTTGCTCACTGTTTTTAAGTAGCAAAGAACCCTTGTTCGAGCTGCTGAAGTGAAAAATATGTAGAATGTACTTGTACTAGATTGCATGAATTATTTAACACATTGATTAAAGAAAACATCCAAAGAAATCCGCATCCTAGTTTTCCCGATGAGTCATAGGATAACAAAGATTGAGTCACTCAGAAACCAGGACCCTAATTTCAAATAGAGCTTACGCATAGGTCTGAGTCATAGTGATTCCTACCCTATATTCACATGACGAATATTACTAATGAGGAGTACTTATTATTAGGAATTTACAGTAATATACATATGATTAGATTTTTTTTCCTGAGATGTATAAGAACAGATAAGTTTGCAAATTGTTCTAAGCGCAATCGTTTGTTAACATTTTCGACTCCGTGTCAAACACAAAAGCTGTCACGCTGACGCCACGTCACCGAAGTGTCAAAACTGAAAATGAACTTTATGCATATGCACGTAGGTCTATGTTGCTCTGTGGTCTGTGACCGATTAATCGGTCTTTGGCGTTGAACCTACGGTGCGGATATATCGATCATTGGCGTCCAAAAGGTTAATCATTACCCGAATCAAAAGGCCAGTGCATTTGGGCCGTCGCAGGGAAAAGCTTTAGGACTGACTCTAGTCTACGAAATTGTAATAAGTGCCCATACCATGTCTTGGCTAATCATTTTCGACGTCATTAGCCATACCGATATTCACGATATTGTACCGAAAATCTTATTAGCGTGTCTTTGTACGAACTATTGACTAACATCTATTTAATGCGTCGTAATTGAAATTACGTTCGCTACCTACTTTTGAGCTTTGTTGTGGTTACCAGGTCATTACATTACGAATGTTTAGCCTAACGAGCCGGAAACAAACAGATAAACAGAGTTATGATTTCGATTGCCAATCATGTTGGTGTACTTTTTGGATCAATATCATACTCGCACCATTTGCAATATGTACAAAATTACAAATATAAAGGTTCCGTCACACTGGTCACATAGGCGCGTTTTCCGGGCGGGGCGTGAGCGTTTTATATGTAAAAGCGGCGCGCCCCGCTCACGCCCCGCCCGGAAAACGCGCCTTTGTGACGAAGCCTGAAGTTTTTTAGGTCGATGCCAGTAAAGTCCGGCAAACATTACCGACAAGGATACCTACTCAAAAATATTTGGGGACCCTAATTTTACGTACAATGTTTCGTTGTAATAATATTAAGAATGCTATGTTGTAGGAATAATACCTACTTAAAACTTGTTTAAGTCTGTTCGGTGGGCTATTACGAAAGTTATGTCTTGATTAATTGTGTTTACCCATCAACATCATATCGCAATTATTAATATTATTATAGTTAACTACTATTACTTTCCATTACATTCATCCGCGGATGTATTCGCATAAACTAACATACTAGATTATAGACTGAATGCGCAAACCACAATTTGCGGGCGGCAAAATATGGTACCAACGACGCTTTACAATCCGACCAAGTTAAAAAGTTCACTTCGGTATGAGGGTGCCAACGGATTTGAGAACTTTTAATGTATTGGAATACCAGAGCTTTTGCTATTACGATATATGGTGGCGCTGCTTCGAAGTGAAGAGGTATGTATGTACATGTACAGGTAGAAAGCATTTTCTATTAATGACAACATAGCCGATAAATCGCCATTATAATCTGCATACGTGATTGATACCCAATGGTTAAGGGAAGGCTCTCTTTGGTTTAGTATGTGGCCGAATTTGAACATTATTATTCATAAATTAATCTGTTTAGTCGTTTTTGCGACTTTTTAACTCACTTATTAGCTATATATACGTATTGTATAGATTACTGGTATATGTATGGATAAGCAACACTTTAGTGTAATTTATTAATTAGTTACTCCTTGTTTTTAATTGTAAAATTCAAATAAATTAATGAATAGGTCTAAACATTAATAAAACTATGTATTTACTCTTTTTTTAAACTGTTTGTTTCTGAAATAAATAAATAAATAAAATACCTAAATCCTCAATCATCTCAATTATCATTTAGGCCTTTATAATTTACCAACCATTTAGGTCCAATGACGTGTTCCAGTTACGAACCAGTTATTGAAGTGCTCATAATATACATATTTTAAAAGAATGCAAGCGAATCACTGTTTTTTTAAGCCAGGCACTGTTTGGCATGGACGATGTTGAAGAAGTTGACCTTAATTATTATATAAATAAGATTATTATTTAAACCACAAGCTTGTATTACACTAACTTCGCCTTAAAGTAAATAGAGTTGCCCAAAAATGTCAAATGCGCGTACGCATAGAGTCAGTAGGCGTGCCGTCATTACCATTTCGCGGATCGCTTTCTCGCCAATTTGTTGACGAACTCTGCCGAGTGAAACCACTGACGATATAATTGCTATTGTATTAAAGGGATTAATGGCTTTATGTATTTATATAAACATGATGTGGTGGATAACCATGTCAGAAAAAGCTGCATCTTTTCTCTACTGAATGCTTGTTTTTTAATTTATTTTTCAAAGGCACATCTAGATGTCTATTATTTTAATCAATTGTAAAGTTTGATGGTGAGTAAAAGTTGCTGTAAAAGTACATCGTGAATTTATTAACACTGCTAATAAACTAACTGCGAAAGTAACTCAACGTATATTACTACAACAAAGCGAAATAGTTGAACTAACTTGGGTTAAATTTGACATCTAGGAAACTTTAAGCTCTAAAATACCACCAGCTACTTATAGTTCAGAAAAGTAGCCACTGGAGATTGAGAGGTAAACTACACAGGCCGAATCCCACATGGACGCCACACAGCCGCGAGCACAGCACATAAGTAAAAATACTAGGTCACAACATTAGAAGTCAATAAGTTAGTATGTCACTTACATAACCACCGATCTGATAAACCACTTCTCCTGTTAGTTCCTACACATTGTAATTGTAATCGGGGCCAATCAAAGAAAACAATTAATTTCGACCAGCAACACATCTCGATGCGAGATAACGGTAACGAGATATCATAATACGACGTATTATGTGTATCTTATGTAGGTATTACACATTAGCTGTTAGTTACTTTCTAGCTATTTCCGTTTAAACAATGGGCCAATCGTTAGATCGATTAGACGATTAGTATTGACGGTGTAGGTATTATTTCATTATAATATAACCCTCGCATAACTGTTTTAATAAATTTTGCACAAGTACACAGTCAAATACTACATGTTCCGGATATCTACCACCACTGAGTAGTGTGGGATGGCTTCAAAGCTGATGTTATTATTTCTGTAAATTCTGTAAGTAATATAAATATCAGGCGTGGTCGTAAGGATCTCAGTCACCCAATCCTTTATATACCTATTACCTACCTACATATTTACGAATATATCTCCACGTTTTATATAATTTTAATGGGCTTACTCATGGCCACAGACTAGCCGAGGCGAAGACGTGGCCTACGATGGAGCGAACTACTAGAAGGTGCCTGTTCACCCTTGATTTGAAGGTTGCCGGGTCATATGTGCTCGGAAATATAGACGCCGGCAAGGAATTCCATTCCTTGGCAGTGCGCATAAGAAAAGAGGAAGCAAAGCGCTTCGTGCGAATTGGTGGAATATCTACCAAGTAAGGATGGAAACCGGCCGTGCGTCTAAAAGTCCGATGGTAGAATGGAGACGGTGGAATAAGCTCATGTAGCTCTTGAGCACACTCCCCGAAGTGCAACCTGTAGTACGTAAACGTAGTGTCTATTTTGTATATCCTTCAAAATTGCGTATGTGACCTTCATTAAGTGTTTATGTACCTACTCCCAACTGTGTTCCCTGAGTTATCAGCCGCAAGGATTGCATAATTATAATTCGCATGATGTGACTGTGGTACTGAATTTAATATTGCTAATGTGCTAACTCTGTCATTCGTTATTCTGTCGATCGACGATTTTATGGGTACTCTGCTATAAATCCGCATGTCGATAGCCTCTAGTTAATTGTATACTGTTACCTGCTAGGTACTTACGTTTGTTAATCGTCTTCCTGATACTTGCAATCCTACGATCACCATGACTTTTGACAAATTATTATGCCGTCTTTACATCACTCAACGATAAAAAATATAGTTGTTTAGACTTAAAGCGCAAAGACCTTACTATTTCCGTAAAATAATATTGACTTAAATGCATAAGTTATCTAATCCCCGTTAACCTAAATTCTTAGTTAATATACATGGTATAATAATATACTCCGCCTGGTACTCTCTTCCGAGATTCGCGAATGACCTAACTGTCACTTGCCTACGTCATCAATGTCATCATGCTGTTTACAGGTTCTCAAACTTTAAAATGTGGGAGAATTTTAACCAACGGTGAAAATTATTTTAACGGCATTAATTTGAAGTTATTCATGTAGAAACATAGTAAAATAAAACAAATCTATACTGCACTTTTCACTCCTAATCTTACAGTTCCGAATAGAGCAGCCAAGCATTTTTGTAACAAAACATTAATTACCAAGCTTACGACGTGAAAAGTTTGGAAAACACTGCGACTGCTGACACTGAGCGAGAAGGAAATAACAATTAACACGCGTTCGACAAGGATGACGGTCAGGGACAAAATGGCGGATTGTCAAATGTGACAGCGCTATCCTGTGTTGCCAGTAGTAGTAAACAGAATTACCCGAACGTCTGAAATTTCTTTCGTGAATCGGAAGATATTGCTAACGAATAATTAAAAATGACGTGTTATTGTAAAATTGAAGATAAAATACATATAAATGAAAATTATAAAATTATAAAGAAATATTTTAACTTATTAACCATAGATATAATGTACCCATGTAACATGTTATGTTGAAATAAAGTGGCAATGTTATTGTGACGTAGGCAAGTGACACTCTGGGAATAGAAGACCATGTTTTATTAGACCATGGTTAATATAATAATACGACCTATCGTAATATATTAATACCTACATATTAACTTTATGGATATGCTTACCTAGTAATAAATATTGTGTCACCGAAATCATATTAGGTACGTTTGAAACTTGAGAATATTTGCTTTCCATGCCTTTTATGTGTATTTATCAAATTCTGGATATAAGGGATCTGAATCTATGTTTACAGTAAGCATCAAACAGCGCATGAAACAACGCGTCAAAATTATCTGCCACCCTGGAATACTTTTACAACTAGAGATAAAATCGCTACAGTTCGCGTTCAAACTATATGACTTATTACAGACTAATTATTCTACATAATTAAAGAGGTATTTATATTTTTGTTAAGCTGTTAAAGAATGGTAGATCCTCTACTTTTGATGTTCACTGTACTTACAAACAAAAACATGGTTTTAGACATATACCCAACACAGAAGAAAGTGAAACACATGTTAATACATAATTACCATACGGCCTTGAAGATCCGTGCTAGTATTGCTAAATAGCTCTGATTAGTTTCAGTTTCACCCACAGATGTTGCTATTAACCCGGATAGCGGCAGAGGCGGAAAATGCGTAAATTTCATGCTGCTACGATATGTAGGTATATCACGCATGAAACTACTAGTTACTAAAATGTGAATGACAACGATACCCCTACACTTAGGCCAGAATAGGTTTGATCGCCGATTACTCGTTATTGCCACGAATGTTGAAGTCAATTTACACTAGGAATGAGTCCATACTTGAGAGTAAATGTTTCGTGAATAAGCAATCAATACATATTACGGCTATGGTTCATTTTAAGTATATATTTGTGTTCTACGTTTTGACAATGTTCCTTTTTTACCTAGGCTCGACGGCTCTTTTGGTACAGCTACAGTAAGTCGACTGAAAACACACCACACACGGATATACGTATTTTTTATTTGTAGCACTCAGTCATAACGTACTTTCGCTGCGATAATTCAATAAACAATTACTGCCTAACAAGAAATCAATTGGATGCGGCAAGGAGGCTTCGATATAGAATCGTAGATTATTATATTATTAAAAACAGATAGTATACTAAGGCTGGTTTTAGTGTCACGCGGACCGTCCGTGCGGATCGCTCCGCACCGCCAAATTGTATGAGAAAGCTGTCCACGCGCGGACCCGTCAGCTCTAAAACGCTCCCTGAACGTACATCATATTGTTCCGGTGCGAAGTGATCCGCACGGACGGTCCGCGTGACACTAAAACCAGCCTAAGTACTAGGTAGTCGTGAGTCTTGTGATTCGTACAACTTTGGTCTTGAATCAGAATCGCACTCAATTGTAATATGTGACGTTATCTATGAAAAGGGACCTTATTGTCGATGACGCTTAAGCAAGCGGTTAAGCAAACAAAAGCAATATTGATAAAATAGCTTAATGCCATATAATATTGTTTATTTCGTAGGAACACAAATGTAATGTTTTGACTACAAACAAACATTTTATTAAGTTATCTGCGGAGTATCGTGTCTGCGAAAAATAATCTCTCCCCAAACTTTTTCTGGCCACTGTTACTTACCAATAATTCGATAATGGCATCGTTAATGTTTGCTGGTCATTGACTGGTCGGGCTTGAAGGCCGGGCCGGTAACCAGACTACGGGGTTTCTTTGCGAGAATTATACAAAGAAATGGGTAATATCCGGCGCACCCGAGTAAAAGTTCATAACTGATGATGGACCACTTGCAGTAGGTGTATAATAAAAATTAGCTGTTGACATTTCAGAACCACGTCATATATGTATTTTAATTTCAAAAGTGAAGAATACATGCATCGATAATTTAGATTACAGCAACGCATATTTTTTAATAAAGTTGACTTTCCTCTTGTTTATCAATGAAAAAAATTACGTCACTTTTAGTTTTCGATTAAATCATATTTATACATTTCATATCTCCATAAAATCAAAGTTTCGATATCTAAACGAATTATTCAGTTAATTAAAAGCCACATATTTCATGATTATTTGACGTCGTGATTAAGCATTAATTATTTATTTATGGTCAATATCGAAGAGAAAATGATTGTCTTGTCGTAAGTCTTCCAAAAATGTTTTGGGTATTTCTACGAACCATCCAACTATTCCAACTTACCAATACTACTATTTACATGATTGTGTTTTACATATTATTTTTCAAATAAGCTTATACTCGTATATCCGATTTTTTTATTTATTATACTGAAACAGTAAAATAATATTTCTTAAATTAACACTTACGGAAATATGTTATACCTCGAGTCGCAATCCATCTGTTGTCTAATTGGAATATTGCAAAATCATGCATGTAACATATTATATTATCCTTGTCTCAATCAAACAATTCAAGGCCTTTAAGTGCAATATTATCACCCACTGAAGCAGATCCGATGCACATAAATTGATTTGGTTGGGACAGACAAAGTAATTGACACCTCATTTACTTCGGTCCACCGCGTGTAAGACCCCTGTAAGACGATACCGTGAAAGTATTCGACATTAAGTATGTTCTAACAGCGTCATTTTTTACTGGCCATGGGTGAATCGTATGTATTTGCAATAAGATTTACAATACAAATTGTTAGTTAACAGTGTGAATGGTATATTAGTAGGCTTGTGCAACTGTGTTGTATTTGCATGATCGATAAGTTTTTTTACTAGCCTATTCTAGTGTCTCACTGCTGGTCAAAGTTTTCTTGATTTCCACAACTCCCGATTTAGTGGTTCTTCCGGCCAGTTGTTAAGGAAGGTGTCCCCTGTCCAGGTCATCCCGCCATCTCCGTCTGGGCCCGCCGCGTCCGCGCCAATCTTCTGACATCTACTTGGTAGCTACAGCTTGGTAGTCCACCTATCTGGATCCATGCGGCAGAAGATGTGACCGGCCTAGTCTTATTTATTGATTATGTTATTAATCAATAACTACTTTATTAACTCATTTTATTAATACAAATTTTTTGAAGTTTCATTAACATCGTACTGTTACTTTAAAGGCACTGTTTGCGAAGTATGGAGTGAATCGAGTGACTAAGTAAGAACTTGACTTCACAAAAAGGTCTACTGACAGGACGTGCGGGGGCCGCACTTCAGATCCTATATAAAATTTTGTTAATTAACACACGCCTAACATGATTTCTATTGTTAGTGCAAAAAACTCTGAAGAAATACGTGTAGCAAATCCTGACTAATGTTTGCAAAGCCGCCCACAAGATTAGTACCTTTTGAAGATTCGATAAAAGAGATATTATTTGTCGGTGCTATTGATTTATTTAATTGCCGTCCACTTAACATCAGCAATATAAGATTTCAGTTTATAAAAGCCAGATATATCGAAGACAATTCATATACCAAGCGCTTCTATTGACTCTCGTCTCGTTAACCCAACTACTTGTGTTACTTAGTTTTCTTGGAATATTACTTACCTACAAAATTGCATTTCAATTCCCAATAAAAATTACGTAAAGGTAGCTCCTTCAACTATCTCGTGTCACGACAGAAAAAAAAACATAAATTTTAATTACTTCATCAGTTTAACGTGCCCCGAATATAGTACTATAGTTGACCAAAAGATGGCCATCTCTCGGCAACTGCTAGTTTGATTATAGACTAGAGATAGTAGATCTTACGGTAGAATTTCGATTGTTTTTTTCTTCGGACTTCATGTTTTTTAGTTTCAAAATGCGATATCTCATGATATAACCGGCGCAAGATCGTATCAGTCGGATTAAGTTTCATTCACACTTGCTACTGACGCAATTTGTTCCCATACGATGATATCTGTTAATAGCGGGGTTAAATAGACCTGATGAATTATGTTCTCATTGTGGAATTGGGCATCAGTGCTTTAAGCGGAAGCTTACATTTTTGTAGAGAAATAGTTAGGTATCTTATAAGTAAGTAATCTAATTCTCAGCGGTTTCCCTTTAAACAAACTTGTACCTATGCAACCTCATGTACCTAATGTCAAATGTGTTAATAACTAAATAATTTAATTTTTATATTGAATATTTTGTATTTTTTGTTTGACATGTAAATGAGATGTACATTTATGAATAAATCATCTGAAATCTGAAATCTGTACGCCAAAGTGTATGTCCGTCATTGTAAACGTATTACTTTTTGTCGACTATTTGGTATTGACTGTGATCGCCAGGCGTCCGCCTAACGCCTACCATACCTTTAATAACCTTAGGTAGGTATAACTAAATACTAAGATGCTAGTATTATTGTCCCAATTTTTACAACCAATCTGTAATTTTAGCAAAAAATGGTATAGGTATAATCATGATGATTGAGTATTATTTCTATTGGCCAAAGAAAACTGGCTGTTGGCTATTGCGATCATCTCATATTTCAGTTCCCTTATATCACGCCATTAGACGGAGTTTAGAGCAATTATTTCATGAAACCGATGCTGCCAAAAATACTGGGGTGCGGGGGACGAGGTGAGCGAGTCCCGTGCCGTGATTGGTCCGTTCAAAGACACGGATGGCACACAAAGACACTTTGACTCGAAAATGGAGTAAAACTACCGTATATTTGTGGCAGAGGGGGTAGCGCTACTATGCTCAGTCTGGAGGATGTCTTGTCTGTGTATCACGCACACGCTACTACTATACGACCTATATCTATACAGAACCCTCGGTTACTCCTAAGGCTTATTAGGTGCGGCTCGCGCGTTGATGTCAAACGTATAAGGATCGTTCAGGTCACAAATTGTTCTCACGAATAAATCACATGCCCTATTGGACTGTAATTAACCTAGATAGCTCCAAACAAACACATTCGCATTATTGATGGCGAACCAGAAAAGATCGGATGTGTGCTCGTGAGGTTTCACAATGGACGTGGGTTGTTGGTGTACTTGGAGCATTTCCGTTACGGCGACAATAGGTAATAAAAATGTAAAGAAAACCTACCTAATTATAGTTGGTCAAACCAATTCGTCAGTCAGTAAGAACCAGGAAAACTTTTCTTTTGTTGCTAATACTAGTATAAGACAAATTTAGTATGATTCTCTCTGTCTATGTTTGAAATGAGACAGTCCTTTGACAAACTATAACACCTAAACAGCTTTTTGAAATAATAGTGCATGCATGACGTCGTAGTGAAAAGGTCCAACTGTTCATCTCTGACAAAAACATTTTAATTTAGAATAAATATAATTATTATAGGAACCAGTAAGTGCTTTCAGTTTTATATCGAATGTGATCATTGCCTCTAATCAACCAACTCTTAATAACCTTTAATTTTTATTTAAAAAAGTTGTTTTAGTACAGTTTCCGGATCAATCTTTCAGTGTACCACACACCTAATGTTACGCGATTGCAAAGCTATTGTCGTGTCAGAGACAACTACATGCTATCAAGTAATTAATCAGTATAGCGTGCGTGTGCGCATGACACTCGGCGCCGATAGATGGCACTCACGACTTTGCCTTTTTAAAACAAGGAAAACTTACATCCGATTGTTAATACTTGTATGTGGATGTCCTGTTCATGTGGCGAAATTTTTCTTACACTTAGATATGTACATACTTACAGACACCATCTGAAACAAAATATAACGGTTAGTTCCAAAATTTTAATCAGTTTAGCACTCGCTCAATCGCACGTTAAAATTATTTGAGGTTTTCGGCTGCATAGCGTGCCAAAGAAATAAACTAGTGACTTATTACTTATATTTGATATGGTTATATCAATACCCAAATAACCGGCCAGGTGCGTATCGGGCCACAAACGATACGAAACCCCCCTTTTTTCGTAAGGCACTCTTGGAGTTAGGTCAACAAACGATTTTGTTCTTTCAATCTAAAGTAGGTACAATGCATATGGCTACAGTAACAGCCCAGAAAAACATTCCAGTTTTTCTGAAGAACAATTGCCAAAGTTTTACCTACTATATGATATAATATCTAAAAAAAATAGATATATATAATATATATAATATATATATATTAATTGGTTACTTGCGCAACGAATCGGCATCGCCATTCAGCGCGGCAACGCCACCAGCCTTCTGGGCACCCTTCCGTCCGGCGCCGAGTTAGCTCCCATTTTTTATTTGTAAATACGTGTATTGATATAGGTAGATAGTTTTAGTTAATTTTAATTTTGTAGGTATTATTTCTGTTTTTATATGTTTATGTTATGTTTGTAAATAAAAAGTTGATCAAACTTAACCAATTAAATCATGTCGTACAGAAAATACTTATAGGAATACACTATAAGAGTAAACAAATAAGAAGTACCTAAGTAATATTTTACAGTCGTTTCATCACTGTGCGTGAGCCTGAGCCTGCAACCAATCTCATGTGTGCTTTATGTAAAGCCACAACCATGCAGTAACACTAAACTAAGATTAAGATAAAACAGAGTCATGTCCATGAGAACAAAACCCGCCTCACTTCATTTAAATTTCCCTTGCACATAATGCACATTTCCTTTATTGGATGTCAAAAGATCAGCGATCGTCAGATGTCAGAATGTCTCGGACGGATTCCTTTCACATTTTGTTGTAATCGAGTAAAATGTCTGTAGACAGTGTAGACAAGTGAGACAATGGCATCAAATAGGTACCTAACTATCCTCATAATAGGAAATAAGGTATTTAATACTTATTTATGTACTGTTATTTATTTATTTTCAATTTTTTATGTATACATATACCAATAACAATACGTTTAGTCGGTGGTATAATAGATAGTACCTTATTTAAATTATCATGTAAATGGTATAAAAATACATATACCTAGTTATAAGTTTGTAAATTTCTGTACCTATTTAATTACCGTTTAATAGTTATTGAAAAATAAATATATTCCATAAAAATAATAAATACCTAAGACCCTTGTACAGTGAACAGTGAAACGTTTTATTGTTGCACAGGTTGATATAAAATGCATTTTTCTACATTTTTGATGATAATCTGTTACTGTCACGCAATTTAACAAGTTAATAAAAGGGCAGAATACTGTAAGGCTTTGTTTATTCGAGTAATTATGTTGCAAGCGGCACTTCGGTTGGTCATTCTCACTGCCATGTTTTGTCTATGTTCAAGTATAACGAATAAGATGATTGTAAGCAGTTAGGCAGTTTTAATTTTAATTGTTTCTAATACAAATAACGTTTGAACCCGAATTTGAATCTCATCACATAATCCCCTTTTTAACACGCTTTCAGAGCATTTAACAGTTTTAAGGCGTTGTATGCACACTTATAAAATCTGTTTTTATCTATCTTAGGGTCCAGGAGTCTTCAAATTCCAGTCATTTGAACACTGTGACCCACCAGTAACAGAAGTAGATTTGTGGTTAACACAGAGAAAATTTAACCGGACCACTAATGTTATAGATATGACATTGTCTACACCGTGGCCACTCAGTGATGAGATCATAGTGAGTACCTACCTACTTACGAAATTCGAAAAATATTCGTCAGGTGACAAACAAAACTCACTTATTTACCTACTACCACAAGTTTAAAGCCAGTGCCAAAACAAGGTTGATTTTTGTGATACGAGTAATTATTATTTTGCAATTAGTGAGTTTGGTTGAACATAATGAAAATTCACCTGACGATATATGGATAGGATTTTTTCATTAGGTAACACTAAAATTATTATGGATAAATAATCTGGATCTTCAACCATAAGCACAATGTTTCAAGCGGCTGGTTTCAGGTAATGTTATTTTCAAAAGATGTCTACTTTACCAGTCACGAAAACAAACATAAGTTCCTTCTTACTTAGGTTGGCAGCATGCATAAATTGCATTCAGAAAAATAATGAATTATGTGTTTTTGTTAGCAATGATTTTCTTTCTAAAGTTATGTCGATCACGAGCATGTGTGAATATCTTACAATATCTACAAGTGTTATGGGTATGGGAAATGAAGAATATTCATTGTCTATTACCTTTTCACGCTTAAATTGCTGGACCAATTTAGATGAAAATTGGTATGGAGATTGAGGCTCGGGGAAGGACTTAGGATATCTTTTATCGATCATCATCGTCATTAATATCATTATACGGGAAGTTGCAGGCTGAAGCTATTAGTGAATAATATAAAGTAGGTATAACTAGGTAAATAAATCTAGTTGTGAGATAAAAATTAAGAACTCTCCCTAATTTAGTTTGGCTAGACATTAGGCTATGTATTGTTATCGTGCTGGCAATCGATAAATCCATAGTATCCATAAATTAAGTATTTTTCATACGTATAGATGGAGGTAGATACTTCGAGCAAGAAGGACGGTGGCTACAAACCCGGCTCCTTCTACATGAAAGGTCCTTTCTGCAAAACATTACAGTCACTCATCGGAGACTTGTTCGATGCGATCGTGAATGCTACAGGGTTTGAGGAGTGTCCCATACCAGTAAGTCCAAAGTCCAAAGAGTCGTCTCTGTATTCTGTCAAAAAAATCTTATTTTACGTAGGTATAACACACGTCAGCGACCTGACATAAGGGGTCTATGAGGGGACTATGAGGGGTCGCCCAAATACTACGCGTCTAGGCGATTAACTTGTGATAATCTATGAACTCAAAACAAAAACGGCCGGTTTAACTTTGGACGCATAGATTGACGAATCCAGCAACATAGAAACTAGTATGATGTATTCAAAAGGTACTTTAATACAAGATACAGTACGTAGTGGCCCCCTTTTTTACGTATATTTCGTTAAATTTAAATAATCATGATTATTTAGCAGTGGCGCTAGTGTGCACGTTGATGGGCTCTTAAGACCCCTGAGAGAGGATGTATTGAGTGTTAGATTGTTGTTAAGTTAGATACGCCTCTGAATTATAATCAACTGACTTTACTTTTCAGGGTGATATAAAATTGGATGGTTTCTACGTCGACAGCGAGAAACTAAACGACCAAATGCTGTACGGGGACTATAGAGCGCAACTGTCGTTTTTTATCGACGGTGAAACGAAAGGATGTTATATATTTTACATGCAATTGATGGCTAAAGAAGAAGAATAACCTTTTCAATAAAATAATGTTCTAAAGTTATGTTTATTTTCTTCCTAAGTATTTTAAATATTTAATCATTTACATATTTTGTTAGTGTTAAAAAGCTGCAATTTGGTGTAAATCATTAAATCAATAGGGTATTTAAAATACATCATTTAACACCATGCATGAAATAAAGCATCAGAAGATGAATAGTTAAACGTAGACAACAGTTATTTTTAGACACCATTTCTATTTTATAACCCGTATAAAACTATGATGAGTAGGTTATTTGATTGTGACGTCACATGCTAGTGTTTCATATAAATTCCATATTAGCAAAATCGTTATGACAGTTCGAAAAAAGGAACTGATTTGACTAGTAGTCAAATACCCTATTATGCCAATAAATTGGTAAAATAAAATCTAGAAAAAAAATGTTTAGGGTACATCCCTTGCACGTAAAGTGGGAATATTTTTTTGCGCTTTCACTGTTCCTATAAAGTAGAAGCCAAGGCCAGACCGAGAGCATGTCGGGCCACGCTCAGTGTAGGGTTAAATTCCGTAGGTACTATACTAACTCGTCCGTCACAATCAACTAGAAGTTTTTAGTTTACTGCATTGTCGGCATGATTGATTGATTTATATATCCAAGCCAATTTGCAGCTTTCTAGCCATTTTCTAGCACTAACGGTCACCGAACAAAGCCCCGGCGGACGGACGGACATGCAGATGGACGGAACTATACCTATAAGGGTTTCTAGTTGACTTCGGAACCCTAAAACGAACATTAAAGAAAGAAAGTTTAAATTGTATACCACGTACTAATACATTTCAAAAATATAGGGTAAATCGTTTATTACTGGTCACCTTCTAATAACTCGACACATTATACTAAAATTGCTAAAATAACCTGTTTATTTATTTACACAATTCAAGAACTAAATAACATTAGTTCTGAAATTTTACTTGGATTGTGAGTAATACACAGAGGGCCCGATTCGGATGTTGAACTAGATATTTATTAGATAGGTATCTATTAGACATCACCAAGGTACGACAACGATATTTTTAAGATCTAGCCTGTCAAATTTGCTACTCTTGAACGATTTTCATAATGTCTAAAACGTCTCGTTATGTATTTTTAGATCACAAAACGATTTTGAAACGATCTTAAAACGATAATTTAACGTAAAAGTGACATTGGTTGCCCGAATTGAGCTGCAAAAGATATCTAGTTGAAATCTAAACTAGTTGGTATCTAGTACATATCGTATAGTTCTCTTCTCTAGAATGGATCTTGTTTTCCGAATACCGCGGAGAGTCGTTTTAGTATAATATGTCCAATTATTGAAAGGTACCGATACGATTTACCCTACACGTGTAGTGTATCTAACTAAGTAGGTATGTATAATGGTATGGTATGTAGGTCTATATTTATTTAATAATATTTACTTTTGATGTTATCTGTGAGTGTCACGCATATAGTTGTGTAGGAAATATGTAATAAAAACCTACAATACACGCCAATATTGTTTGTTCTATACACAATGTTTCTATCAACACCACACGTTGTTATTTTTATCTGCGTATTTTCACTGTGCCATAGTTTCCTGGGTAAAATACTGGTTAGTATTTTGTGACTACTTCCTTTTAAAAAAACCATTTTTTTCATAATTCAATTATTCATAGACTAATACTTATATAGCTGGTCAACCAAATCTTGTCAGTAAAAAAAGGCGCGAAATTCAAATTTTCTATTATTTTATTATTTTAATTTTTTTTTTTTTTATATTTTCTATATACTAAATTTTCCGAATTTGCCGCCTTTTTCTACTGTCAAGATCTGGTTGACCAAGTATATTATAAAATGTTTTTCTGTACAGCTACAGAGTGGATCGCGAGGTACTCATGTAGAACATATTTACTTTTTAAGTATAGGACGTTCAAATACTAAAAAACTCCAAAATCGAAGGCCAATAATATATTAAATTATTTTTTTATGATTTTGGTATTAGTCCATCTTACAGTTGTTCAGTATAACTTACAGATTTAACTCGCAAACATTATTTTGTAATTAATACTAATAAAAAAAATCCTGATTTAGGGCCCAGGAATCTTTATTTTCCAGTCATTTGAACACTGTGACCCACCAGTTACAGAAGTCGATTTGTGGTTAACGCAAAGAAAATTTAACCGGACCACCAATGTTCTAGATATGACATTATCTACACCATGGCCACTTAGTGACGATATCATAGTAAGTATTTTTGGCATTTTTGGAACTTATTCGATACTGAAAAAAGTGGCAAATAGATTCCAATTATTGATATTATTTAGGTTTAATGTACTTAACCTACCTACCTAGTTTAAAAATACCTACAGTGGTTTTCTACCAAACAGCAGTACGTTAGACTTAGAGTCTGTTCGGAAAGAGAAGAGTCGTGAAATGTATTGGGCCCCATACATTCCACGACTCTTCTCTTTCCGCACAGACTATTCGCTTCCGGTTTTTATTTTATCCTATCCTATGTAGATGGAGATACAAACGGCGACTAAGAAAGACGGCGGATACAAGCCGGGCTCATTCTATCTGAAAGGCCCGTTTTGCCACACGCTGAAAACTCTGGTAGGAGACGTATACAATGCCATCATTGAAGCCGCTGGGGTGGAAGATTGCCCTTTACCAGTAAGTATTTTGTATATGGCATTATGCAAACCCAATTGACATAGAAGACAATTTTTTTACTTAAGGAAATGGCTTGCTAAACTAAAGTGATTATCAGAAAACATTAGAAATTTAAATAACGTGATTCGGTCATGAAATGGATATACCCGAACACGGATCTATTATAAAAAGGCGCACTCATTTGTTTTCCCATTTTTTCTCTCGGTTCCCAATATCAAGCTACCCCAGTGTTCATGTCGTAGTCAGATTGTATAATCCGCCGTATAACATTACGGCTAGCCGTTTTACAAAACAGGGGCGTTTTGAAATGCGGCGGTTCGACGATTAGCCGGATTGTCATTGCGATACGTTCTTCAATAAGGCGGCCTACGTTTAGCCGCATCGTATCTACTATTTATATTGTAGAGTGACCAGTTCTTTCGGTCGTCTACGACTAGTTGACAATGTTTGAAATTTAAGCTACCTAACGAACCTAACCTACTTACTACGCTTTTTTCCCCAAAGTGTAATGTTTTCACTGACGTCTCACTAAATCAATAGGTAGGTAGGTTAGGTTCGTTAGGAAGCTTCAGATACCCGAAGGGCAAACCGCTCAGAAATAGGAGCCCCGCGAAGCGGGGCTCCGTCTAGTTAAGTTGCGAAGGAAATGTTTTTTGAAAAGAAACAGTCCGACGAACTCCAGATTTGATGGACACCCCAGCGTTTTGCATAGTTTGTTGTTGTTATGCCATGTATATATTGCCTCTATTTAAAATACAGAAAAAGTGCATAAGAGCAATGTCTTTCTTAAAACAAAGAGATTCATGCAGAGCTCACTTTGTCAAATTAGGCATATTGACGCTGACCTCAACCTACATCTTAGAGTCCTGCATATTTATTCAGGAACATATGGAACTATTTAAAAGTCACACATGCCAATTTCCTAGGAAAGCCAAAAACGTATTTAATATTCTACCCGATCACATTCCGAAAACTAGTTTTTATGACAATTCTTTTTTTGTTATGGGACAATCACTTATCGAACGAAATAAAAGGCTTACCAACACCTTCATTTAAACGACACCTAAAGGAATTACTTGTAAGAAAAAGTTATTATGACATAAAAGAATTTTTTGATGATAATTTTGACATTTAAATTTAATAATAAGAAATTGGGATCTCGGTTGTGATATGTAATTAGTAAATTAATAATTATTGTAATTGTTGATATAAATTAATAATTATTGTCGGTTTTTGTTATGTTTTGATTATGTTATGTTAGTTTAATTTTTTAATAATGCATGTAGTTTAAGAATATTGTACGCCTTAAAGGCAGGTTATAATGGACATTAAGTATTTTAGAACATCTGTATTACCTACATATAACTCACAATAAAGAAATTGAATTGAATTGAATTGAATATGTCAGGCAGCGCCACGAGTGTTAAAAATGGGAACTAAAAACTGTCAAAGCGGCGGCTAATGACTCGCTGTATTACATTACGGCTAGCCGTGTTGAAGAACGTATGGCGCCGAGTATATTCCGGCGGATTTTCATTCAGCCGCACTCAATCCGGCTAATCGTCGAACCGCCGCATTTCAAAACGCCCCCGTTTTGTAAAACGGATATAGTATGGCTCTTCTGAGGTGAACTTTTCGCTTCGAACCTTAATCTTTCAAACAAAGGCCATTGTCTCTATTATCGCAAAACCGCTTGCTCCCGACTTAGCACGTGCCAGTACAACATTCATATTGAAAAACAACCGGTATCGTCATAGTATTAAGGTTCAAATTTAATCTCACTGATATTCTAGATATTACGTTTTGGTAGTGTAGGACGATAGACCGCCCCGAAGCGATACGGCACTCATATTATTTTGATACTTAGTGTGGTGTTAAAAATGAAACCCGGTTATTTATGATAAAGCGTTGTATATTTGTTATATAACAAAATCTAAGGTAACAATGTAAATTTAAGATTAATAAGTTTAACATAGGTATAATCAACATTTTTCCGTGTAGGTATATAAACAGTTATACGTACTACTAGATAAAATTGTGTAAAATAAAAAAATCAGATATAATCAATTTCTTTCTTATATTATAACCGACCTTTCTTCTGACCGTTGACACGTGACGTTTTGTTAGAAAAGCTGTACGCTTCAAAGCTCCACGTTTGCCTTATCAGTGTTTTTATTGTCACTATGCGTCGGCATCACATCAGAGGTGCTAATTTCACAGTATCGTTATTTTAAAGATAAGAAAAAATAACAATGCTTGCAGCTGCACCTTTGTAAATTATTACATTTACCACCGCAAGCTAATAATTTAAATAAAACAATATAATAAATAACCACGTTTCATTTTTAACACCACACTAAGTATCAAAATAATATGAGGGCCGTATCGCTTCGGGGCGGTTTATCGTCCTACACTACCAAAACGTAATATCTAGACTATCAGTGACATTAAATTTGAACCTTAATACTATGACGATACCGGTTGTTTTTCAATATGAATGTTGTACTGGCACGTGCTAAGTCGGGAGCAAGCGGTTTTGCGATAATAGAGACAATGGCCTTTGTTTGAAAGATTAAGGTTCGAAGCGAAAAGTTCACCTCAGAAGAGCCGTACTATAGCCGTAATGTAATACGGCGGATTATACGATCCGACTGCGACATATATACCCGAACACGGATCTATTATAAAAAGGCGCACTCACTTGTTTTCCCATTTTTTCTCTCGGTTCCCAATATCAAGCTACCCCAGTGTTCACATCACATTTACTGTATTGGAAGTCCTGTAATATTGTACCTAAACGTACCTAAATTATTTTTGACTTTTTAGGGCACTATTGAAACAAAAGGTTTCCACTTGGACAGTGACAAATTAAATGATCAAATTTTGTATGGAGAGTACAGAGCACAAGTTAATTTCTTCGTCGAAGAAAAATTAAGAGGGTGCTATATGATGTATATGAATTTAGTACCTAAAGAAGATTAGATTTAATTGTTTTTACTAGACCTACCTACGTACAGTCACCTGCAATAATATGTTACACTTCGAAGGCCGTAAAAATATGTGACACGCCCTTATGGCTCTACAAAAAAGATCGTGTCAGATATTTTTGCGGCCTTTGTTATGTAGGTAGGTACCTAACATATTATCATTGCAGGTGACTGTACCTATGTAAAATTAGCTACAGTTGTTTATTTGTTTTGCAATAAATTAATGTTTTATTTTCCTCGAATGTCCAATTCTTTTAGGTTCAGTGGACGTCAAAGTTTTGGTATTTTTATCCTTTAATTATACAAAGTAAATGTTGCAAACGTGCACATCAATCATTGTCGTTGGTTTTTTAATAATTCTCACTATGAATACTTGCATAATTTTACGACGCACGACGATGGAAAATTACTTCCTGAGATAAAGATAATGCGAAATGGAACGATTGGCATTTGAAGACCCGTAAAGCGTTATGGCTTATGGGTGTGAGGAAACGTTGGGTCATGATGGGCCCATTATATACTGTCATCCTGTTATCAATATGTTATTTGCATCTAATGGCCGACATAAGACACATATGTACCTATTATATATAGCGCAATAACTCACCCACATCTTTCAATTCTGTGATCTTACCGCCTGTTAGTATTTAATTAATAGGGTATTTGACTCTTAATTAAAAAAGTACATTATTTTACACCCTGCATGAAATAAAGCACCAGAAGATTAAGATAAACGTAGACAGCAGTTATTTTTAGACACAAATTCTATTTTGAAACACGTATAAAACTACAAAGAGTAGGTTTATTTGATTGTGACGTCACATGCTAGTGTTTCATATAAATTCCATAGAAGCAAAATCGTTTTGACAGTTCGAAACTGATTTGACTAGTTGTTAAATAGCCTATACTATTAATGTGAACGTCAGTTTTGATTTTTTTATCGTGAAGATACTAAGTGCCAGTTGCACCATCCGCACTTGACAGACTGATCAACGTCACCCGGCTAGAGATGGGTAGGGGTGAGTAAATACTGAGTATTTACTGAAAGCACCCGATAAATACCCGTATTTACTCATTTAAGTGGGTAAAAACGATTGCTAATAATTAATAAAATATTCAAAAAGTGAGATTTAAGAACAAAATTGTATTTTATTGAAGAAAGCTAACGTGTGTTAACAATACCTATCTATAAAATAAAAAGCATATAGGACGCTTAATTTTGGAAAAAAGGTACATGATTATCAGTGAGTGGCAAATTGTGATAATGCATAGTTAACAATTTTGTTTTAAATAAGAATATATTTACTTTAAAAATATGGTACTTAAATTCTATCGATGTTCTAGACTAGATAACTGCATGTCGCGCAAAAGTGTGGGTTTACGCGGCACTTACGACCTTTTAGTAAGGGTTTGTTAAAGAAAACTCAAAAATGGCTCAACCGATGATTTTCAAAATATAGTTTTTTGTACTCTATTATGCGACTAATCTCCCGATATGTTTTTATATTTTTTCTGAACTTTGGTTCGAAAGTTATAGAGAGATAAACATTATTTTGGCCTTTCGAAACGGATTTTTTCCAAAAATATTCAATTTATCCAAAGTAAGTTCTTAGAAACATTCCAGTTATTTTTAAAGACCCATTTAATGATGTGCAACACGTTGGTGGTTTCTGATTTTTTTTTTGTGACGATTAGTTACATGTATGGAGTGCCCCTCTTAAAAATACATTTCTTACAATTTTGAGTACATAATCCAGTAGCGGTTTACAAAATACACCTGTATTTCAAATTTATATGCCCCTTTCAGCACTCTAAATAGTTTATACCCACCAATTTGGATACAAAAGAGTAAATACGGGTATATTGAGTAAATACTGAGTATTTACTCGATATTTACCCGTGAGTATTTACTCACTACCCATCTCTACACCCGGCGCGCCGCGGCGGTTTACTATGAAACTTTCCATATAATAAAATTAAGCGAACTCTTGTTTGGTGCAACCGACCCTTAGTGTTCTGATACATAACGTAGGAAAGCTCCCAACAAGGTGGGTCGAAGATTCAAGAACGCTGGAAAGCGTTGGGTTAGAGCAGCGGATAATAAAACATGTATGTTATAACTAATATTGAAATCGAATTGATATCATATTTTAAGTAACGGAATACGCCCCTAGGAATGCTAACAGCTCATTGTTTGTATCGCCGTAAACATGAATTCCGTAGAGGGAAGACTAGGTTGTAATACAAGCAAATAGTCATACAACAGTCAGCAGCAGTACCTAATAGGTAGGTGAGCGACGAGGTATTCAAAATGATGTTAACACGCACTTGTTGACTTGACAATAAAGATGTGCCAAATAATTGACAATAAAGATGTGCCAAATAATTGACAATAAATTCAAATTCAAAATTATTTATTTCATGTGATTTACACACAACATATACGCATTAGAATTGACACAATCTATACATATAATAAAGCTGAAGAGGGTCGAAAGTCTGTACATGGAAGATATTCGAAAAAAAGTTGGTTGGGGATACTTAGAATCGATAACAGAACACGTTCCAACAGTTTTTAGAATTTTTGTCTGTTTGTCTGTTTATCTGTTTATCTGTTTATCTGTTTGTCTGTTTATTTGACCGCGCATCACGTGAAAACGGCTGAACGGATTTTGATGCAAACTTTACTAATCTGTCAAGAAACTCTCTGGCCCTATTTTAGGCTAGAAAAATTCAACCCCTAAAAGGGGGGGTGGCCACTACACTCAATTAAGTTATGTTTGCACCTGAATCTTATGGCGCTAACTTAAGAAAGTGGTGCACACTTTTTTTTTGTGAATGTACTTTGTAAAAAAAACAACATTTTTCTTAGTCAATGTCAAACGTCTTTGCAAATACATATTAAATCACATTTATAGACGGGTCTATCGCGGGTTTATTGACAATAATTAACATTATGTGAAGTGGGTGGTTTGAAAATATGATGTCTACCCCAAACTTTTTCATACACTTTTCGTCGGGTAGTTGCACAAATCTCTGTTTTGACATTTTGTTGGGACATCAGTTAGCCGCGACCATGACCAGTGAAACCTGTGTCGAAACGTCGGTAAATAAAGGTAATAAAATAAATTTCGAGATAGGCCCGTCTATAAATGTGAGTTAATATGTGTTCGAAACGCGAAAGTTTTTAAATAGGTATTAAGTAATTGTAAATGTCGAACAATTTGGGACTTGCATTTTAAACGCGTTACCATACCTATCCGAAAAAAACGAATTTTTCGCGAAATTCTCGCAACGTATTGAGGTTACAAGGTAGCACGGTCTCAGGAATCTGAGGAAGAATCGGAGACGTTCACGCAGTGCGAAGAACGGTTGACCGCTCAGCGGATTCGCACGACAGACGCGCTTGACGGTAAGTACTGCGGTGCATCAGCGGGTACTGGAGAGCCCAGCACACACATTAACCTACATTAATACTATTGTTCTGTGTTTAAGCACTGACAGCCGGGACGCTTCGGGCCTTCCTCCCTACGCGGAGCTCGGCCTTCGGCCTTCGCACTTAGACAGTTATACTATTGTTCTGTGATTAAGCACTGACATCCAGGACGCTTCGGGCCTTCGGCCCTACGCGGAGCTCGGCCTTCGGCTTTCGCATTAGATATCCACACCAAAATTCAACCATTGCGGCGGTGTCCCTGACATAGCCTCTCTCAAAAAATTCGCGCTCGCTACGCTCGCGTTTTTAACTTTTAAGGTTAAGCCTACTTTGATATAGGTGGCATTCTGGCCACCCTACCGAGCGACTACTACTACGACGGACACTTCGGGCCTTCGGCTCTAAGCGGAGCTCGGCCTTCGGCTTTCGCATTTAGACACTGATACCATTGTTCTGTGATTAAGCACTGACATCCTGGACGCTTCGGGCCTTCGGCCCTACATGGAGCTCGGCCTTCGGCTTTCGCATTAGATATCCACACCAAAATTTCACGTAAACCACTGCGACTATGTCCCTGACATAGCCTCTCTAATTTTTTTTCTATCAAAAAAAAATCGCGCTCGCTACGCTCGCGTTTTTAATACAATTTTAAAGGTTAAGCCTAATCTGATAAAGATGGCATTCTGGGCACCCTACCGAGCGACTACTACTACGACTTAAGCACTGACATCTTGGACGCTTCGGGCCTTTGGCCCTACGCGGAGCTCGGCCTTCGGCTTTCGCATTAGATATCCACACCAAAATTTCACGTAAACCACTGCGGCTATGTCCCTGACATAGCCTCTCTAATTTTTTTTCTATCAAAAAAAATTCGCGCTCGCTACGCTCGCGTTTTTAATACGATTTTAAAGGTTAAGCCTAATTTGATAAAGGTGGCATTCTGGGCACCCTATCGAGCGACTACTACTACGACTTAAACACTTACATCCTGGACGCTTCGGGCCTTTGGCCCTACGCGGAGCTCGGCCTTCGGCCTTCGCATTTAGACACTGATACTATTGTTCTGTGCTTAAGTACTGACAGCCTGGACGCTTCGGGCCTTCGGCCCTACATGGAGCTCGGCCTTCGGCTTTCGCATTAGATATCCACACCAACGTTTCACGTAAACCATTGCGGCTGTGTCCCTGACAACATTACTCCCATCTCTCAATTTTTTTTCTATCAAAAAAAATTCGCGCTCGCTGCGCTCGCGTTTTTAATACGATTTTAAGGGTTAAGCCCTACTTTAATAAAGATGGCATTCTGGGCACCCTACCAAGCGACTACGACTTAGGCCAATTTATAATTAAACATTTTTTTACACTGTTAAAAGTAATCCCCGGTACATACATATATGTAGATATTTAGTTGTGCATACATAAACATAACTGTAAATAAAGTGTAAATACTCGGCCTCAAGTTTTTGATATTTATAATATTCTCCTTTCCTGTAATCTTACTTCTAACTAATATAATATTAGACCTAAATTCGAAAGTTTGTTAGGAAGTATGGATTTCTATGTGTATAAATCTTAATTTTTCATGCTCAGAATGATTTGACTGGAGGACAGAATTGGATGATATTTGCTATGGACATGTTTTGGATAGGTACACTCAAGAACGTAAAAATACAAAAGTAGTACTGTATTGTCAGTTATACAACTTTTTTTTTTTTTTTAAGAGGGGAAATGCTTTAAGCATACCACCCGGCGCGGGGACGGGCCGGGATGGTTATGTGGGACTCCCTGTTGTGAGCTAATGAGACCCCAGGTTTACCCACTAAAACCCCTCTGTTGCCGCCTCGCTGCTATAAGGCGAGGTCCCAGGAACGCCGAAGTACTCTTCCGCAACCTCGCCAGCGACCGTCCGGACTCGGACCCGACTCTTGGGGAAATCACCCCTTCACTTCATTGGGCGCGTTGGCTACACATCGCGCCCGCCCACGCAGGGGTCCGTTATACACCTACTATAACTCTGTGTCGTTTAAATCACGTCTAATATTGGAATAAGGGCGAAAAAAACTATTGGTTTTGGAGTGTAGTTTTGTTTAGTGGTAAGTACCTACCTAATTGTAAAATATTTTATCTGGACTTCAGTCCGCTAATCGTATCCATCTGTCAACTTTACTTCAAGTTCCGCCTCCAGGGGAGAGAAAGAGAAATTAGGGATGAATTAGCTTACTGACACAGACCGAATTCCACGCGGGCGGAGCCGCGGGCACAGCTAGTAAAGAATAAAGATGTGCCAAATAATTGTGTGTGTTTGAGTGCTGGTCGACACTAGGCAGTCGGTTCAAACATTTGCTGATACTGCGTCCGTACCATGTATCTGTCATCATCGTTTTCTTCTATCTGATGAGGTTATCATATTATCCCTCAGATGAAGATCGGCATGCCACTTAGGCGTGTGAGCAAGCCAGCGCTATGCACATGGATAGCGATGTCTCGCTTTCACACTGGAGCACCGTGCGGATCCGCATCCAGCGCGACCCAGTTGTTAGCATTTAGCATTTGCCTGTGGTATGAAAAACTATGAAAGGAAATAAGTAATTATCCGTCTGTTTCTTTAAATATGCTAATTAAAAAATTCACGTCACCGTGTAAACAAAATGTGTTACAAAATAATTATATACGCAATACCGACATTGTATGCAGACATGATAGGTAATTAAAAAGAATAGGTAACTTTCACGTACCTACGATCGTATATGTATGAAGAAATTATAGGTACATATTCCAATTGATTTTGCACAAATTATTTTTTACAAGAGCCCTAAGACTAAGTACATACATCCTCATTGCTTTAAGAGTTTTTATGGCTAGGAATTTACCCTCTACAATTTACTCAAACAATTTAAGAAGGCTCCGTCTCCATACATTATTATTAGCAATTAATTATAAACTTAACTCGATCGGATTATTACAATACCCCACAAGTGCGATATGTATAATAAAAAAAAGCATGCGTGTGTAATATCTATAGGGTTATGAGCCTAAAAGCGCTTCAATAAGTTCCACGTTACGAGCCAAGTGTGTTGGAAAATAATTTCATTTGGTCATATTGATAAAATAATACGTAATGTTAGCAAAGTGGCAAGTATATCCATAATTAGTAGGTATAAGGCAGGCGACGAGGTGGCCGAGAGGTTAAGGCGTTGGACTGCTAATCCAATGTGCTCTGCACGCGTGGGTTCGAATCCCATCCTCGTCGAGTTTTTGTTTCGTAATATTAAATGTGTCGACATATTTACAAACTACAAAATGTTTACTCATTTTTAGTTAGGTAGTACCGGTAAACCGGGGTGACTTTCAAATGCAGGGGCGACTTAGATATTTCAGATTTTCAGCCGTAACATATTTTTATTCGGAATTTTTATTAGTAGGTAAACAAGTATGTATAATAATCTAACTTATTATACGAACATTTCGGGAAAATAATGAATAATACTAATTTTGTGGCAGTTTTAAAACTATCAAAGTATCCCCAAAATTTCCTAAAGTCACCCCGTTTTACGTACATATTTTTGTAATACCTGGGTAATTTAATCTATTATAAAAAAATCGACCGCATATGTATACCTAGGTACTACATATGGAATCCGCGATGTATCGAATCCATCTACTTTGACTATTAAGGGTTATTTACTTCAAACATTTAGATCTTTACTTATACAGTTTAAATACCACAGGGAGGTACTCATGTCTACACACTTTCCATGCGAAATGCCAACCACGTCTTTTTATCTCAATTACTGTAAGTGATTAAGGGAACAGTCATAAATAGCAGTAAGAAAATGATCCTTTCCTGAATTCCTGCCAGTAATACAATAAATCTGTGGGCCCGGCCACATGTCAGCGGTGCGGCGCCGCCGCCGCCGCGCGGCGCGGCACCGCAGAAATCTGCGGCGCCGCGCGCGGTGCCGCAAAGCGGTGAGTTTCGCCGCGCGCGGTGCCGCCGAGCGGCGTGCGGCGCCGCAGATTTCTGCGGTGCCGCGCCGGTATTTTCTTTTGTAATGATTTGCATCTTCATTCATTATACGAAGATATGGGTTCACCCAAAATTTTCTTTTCAATTGTTTTTTATTTCTGCGCCTTTTTAATAGCGCTGGCAGTACACCGAGAAATTCAGTAAAATGCTGCAAATGATGTTAAATGTTAAAGGTATGAAAATCGGTACGATTGATCTTTAGGACATTTGAAACAATTTGACCCGAAGCACCATTAAATAAAAAAAAACGAGATGAGTTATCTTTTTTTGTATGGAATTTGAAAAAAACTGTTTTGAAACCTATCGTGTGTGGTATTAAACGAAAGGGCTTTCTGAGCCGATTCCAAAAATATCATATCATTACATTTCAGTCATTTTTTTTAAATTATAATAAAAATAATTTTCAAAACATACCAAGTTTGGGCTTCTCCAGATACAATACCGTTCAATATTTTTTTGTAATATATACCTCAAATTATACCTAATATCCTCATATCTAACCCTAAGAAATCAATTTTGAAAATAATTACATGAAATATGTTTTTTTGTAATTTTCAATTTTACAAAGTGTGATCTATGAATCTCTCAATTAAATATTTAAATAGAAAGCATAAAATTAATATAAGTATAACGGTTTTTCCAGAAAGTCGCTTATATCTCGGAATCTATAAGTCGTAGTAAAAATTATCTATGTAAGAATTAACTGAAAAAACTCACCTTTTACTAAGTGCATTGCTGCCAATTTTGTAAATTGGCAGCAATGCACTTAGTACTCATCTGTCAGAGATGACAATTAAAATTAGGTTGGCAACAATGTATTTCATACAATATTTTTTAAGTGGTGATTACACGAAGTATCGTAAAAGTACCAAAAAGATATTACAAATACTTTTTTGGGGAATAGACTAAAGACTTGTCTTGACAACTATAACATAGGGGTTTAAAGGTGTGTGTACGACCTTTTAAATGACAAATAAAGGTACGGGAGTAGAAAAAATTAAAACAAATATACTAAATGTAAATATTTTCAAAATTGCTTTATTAGAATTAGATATGAGGATTATTAGGTATAATTTGAGGTATATTTAACAAAAATAGTAGTTTATGTGACTGCTACATAATGAGAGGCATCAAAATACTAGTGTGGGTTTAAGAAACGAACGTTAGTGAGTTTCTTAATAGGATCACACGAGTTTTAATGCCTAATTATGTACAGTTACATACACTACTTTATCTAAACACATACTTAAAACTAATTAAAAGATAAACTGTACGCCAAATGACGGTGAATGAAAACTTTTTTCACGCATGTCACGCATCCATAGTTTTTTTTAATTCCTAGACAAAAGAATAGAGTTCCTATTCTCATGTCACTCGAGATCAAATATCGTGCGGTTAATATTAAAAAAACATACTAAACTGACGTTTCATATCGATAACTGTTTTAATATCTATGGATACTAGAATAGAGACCCACTTGAGTTTTGACTGCTGTTCCAAATTTAAACTCATAACGATACTAAAAATTTGTAACGTTATAACTACTTATAACATTACAGTACAAATTTTCCTACTACCACAGATAAGAAAGTTCTCATAGTAAAATTGGTTGTAATAAAGCTGGTCATTTCCTACGGTTTCTGAACGCATTATAGAGCACTAATGACATGTGTCTAGATAAAAATGTTAACGGTATTGTATCTGGAGAAACCCAAACTTGGTATGTTTTGAAAAATATTTTTTTTATAATTTAAAAAGAAATGACTGTGTGTAATGATGTGATATATTTTTGGAATCGGCTCAGAAAGCCCTTTCGTTTAATACTACACACGATAGGTTTCTAAACATTTTTTTTTTAATTTCATACAAAAAAAAGCGGCCAAGTGCGAGTCGGACTCGCCCATGAAGGGTTCCGTATTTAGGCGATTTATGACGTATAAAAAAAACTACTTACTAGATCTCGTTTAAACCAATTTTCGGTGGAAGTATACATGGTAATGTACATCATATATTTTTTTTAGTTTTATCATTCTCTTATTTTAGAAGTTACAGGGGGGGGGACACATTTTACAACTTTGGAAGTGTCTCTCGCGCAAACTATTCAGTTTAGAAAAAAATTATATTAGAAACCTCAATATCATTTTTGAAGACCTAGACCCACACGTATGGGTTTGATGAAAAAAAAATTTTTGAGTTTCAGTTCGAAGTATGGGGAACCCCAAAAATTTATTGTTTTTTTTTCTATTTTTGTGTGAAAATCTTAATGCGGTTCACAGAATACATCTACTTACCAAGTTTCAACAGTATAGTTCTTATAGTTTCGGAGAAAAGTGGCTGTGACATACGGACGGACAGACGGACAGACAGACAGACATGACGAATCTATAAGGGTTCCGTTTTTTGCCATTTGGCTACGGAACCCTGAAAAGATGACGTCATAACTCCTCTCGTTTTTTTATTTGTTGGTGCTTCTGGTGAAATTGTTTCAAATGTCCTAAAGATCAATCGTACCGATTTTCATACCTTTAACACCATTTGCAGCGTTTTTTGGCGAACCGCTATCGCTATAACAACAGCAAGAGCAGAACACGTGTGAAGGAATCCATGTCTGATTAAACAACTGGTAGTCGAATTTTATTCTTTACTATGCAGCGTGGCATCGCACGCGGCGCCGCACGCCGCTTGGCGGCACCGCGCGCGGCGAAACTCACCGCTTTGCGGCACCGCGCGCGGCGAAACGCACCGCTTTGCGGCACCGCGCGCGGCGCCGCGCACCGCTTTGCGGCGCCGCAGCGCGGCACCGCAAAATTTTGCGTTGCGGCGGGCGTCGCCGCAGATTTCTGCGGTGCCGCGCCGCGCGGCGGCGGCGGCGCCGCACCGCTGACATGTGGCCGGGCCCTGTGGAGTCAAGCGCCGGGTCAACTGCACGAGGTAATGTCATCGCTACCCGAACATGGGAACATCGAAGTCACAAAGGGACCAATATAGGCCGTATAAACAGTTCTCGGGACAGAGGTGTAGGGTTGGAGCCGGTCTACCTGTTCATAAGCGCATTATAATTATGCCTACTTGAATAAACTATCTTTTATCTTTATCTTTTAAACAACGGTGGCGCTAGGGTTGCCAGATCGGAAGGCACTATTATCGGGAAAAAATATCAATTTTTCGGGATTTTGGGCCTTAAGTCGGGAAAATGAACCATTCAAATTAAATTAATTGTATTAAAAACAACGATATTTTACGCACTACGTCACTACGTCAGCTGCTCTGCCCAATCTCGCCACGCGCGCGCTGACGGGCTCGACGCGGGTCGCTGGTTCGCTCGACGACAGTTCAGAACTTGAAATTATTGTTTTATAACGTGATGCTGTTTTTCGGGACAATTTTCACTTTGTCGGGAATCGGGAACACGTGCTAAAAATCGGGAGAATCCCGCCGAATCCCGACCATCTGGCAACCCTAGGTGGCGCTCGCCTTGCGGCTATGTAATATATTTGTATTGCCTGCGAGATGGAATGATGATCATTGATAAAAACTATCATATATCTAGTCCTTACACAGGCCTCAATATCTCCATACCAAAATTCATCTCATTCGGGTCAGCGGTTTAAGTGTGAAAGGTAACCACACCAGGTTACCATCAGGTAAGATTGTGGTCAAATGCTTACATATTTCTAAATTAAAAAAAAAAAAACAGACAGACAGGTAGACAGGTAGGTATTTCATACGCTCCACTCCGCCGCACCGAATGAAATTACCTCACACCGCGGTGGCAGATTGTCTACCTGTATTGACAGAATCTCAGTTCGATTCAAGACTCAAAAACTAGGTATTTCTGTACTTTGGCGTGCTCGTCCAGTGTCAATAGGTAGGTAAACTTTGCGATTACGATTACCTACGTATCTTAGTATTTTTTACTGGCTCGCCCGCCCTCGCCCAACCAATGGGAATACACGTCCTGCCCCCTTTCACTAGACCGTAATCTAGACAGGTCATGTGTCGTACGGTCTGATTTGCAATGTGAACACACCCTTCTTCATTAGGTATTTTTATATAGCAACATTATATTAAAGGAAAATGGGAAAACTTATTCAGGAGAGAGTCAAACTGTTAAACAGGAACTTATCATTTAGAGCCTGTGCGGAAACAGAGGAGTCGTGAGATGTATGGAATCCAATACATTCTACGACTCTTCTCTTTTTGCACAGACTCTATAAAGTTTTTAAATAAAAATGCCTTTTCCATACCTGAAGACCGAAATTAAATTTCATATTGATACGAATACCTACTCAAGCGCGCACAGCAATCAGGTATTAAGTACCAAGATTCCCATTCGGCATAGAATAGCCAGCTTTACACATTAGGGGGCGGCCACACGGGCGTGTCACACGTAAATCTTGCGAATGGACAATGAAAGTGCGTACTCGTAACAAAGGGTTAGGTAACAGGGCATGTTTGTTTGGGAAACGTGTCATGAGAGTATAATTGCAGTTTTATGCGTGTACGGAAACGGACAATAACATGTTATATGTTATTTACTAATACATAATGTTATGGATTTACAGATTTGTATGGATAGTGTATGTGGTAAATATGTGCAAAATGACCAAACCTAGACCTGAAGTTAATAGTTTACGGTATAAATATATTTAATTGTTGATTTCAATTGCTACTGCTTTTATATTTAAATTTTAATGGACATCATACACTTGTATTTTTGCTCTAAATATGTTGATTCAGATGACACAGTTCACGAAGCCAGTATAGTTTATTTTGTAACGAGATCTGTAACGGAAAAGCATCTCCGATGATGCGTAGTGAGTGTTGTAAGGGTTAGTTTTCCGTCTAGTGTTACACATATCGGATCCAGCTTTCTAGAGAAAACCGACCGCTTGTGCAACCGCCGGAAGACAACGGTAGCGACAGCAGCGCCACATTTGCATTCAATCGAGAATCGCTCATGTTGAATTCAAAATTCAAACTGGTATGTGAATAAAAAAAAGAAAGACAAATGATAAATATACTATGCCATAAGTCCGGCAAAATAGACATACAAAACATGCTCCATATCTAAATACTAACGACCCGCCCCGGCTTCGCACGGGTTAACAAATTATACATAAACCTTCCTCTTGAATCACTCTATCTATCAAAAAAACCGCATCAATCCGTTGCGTAGTTTTAAAGATTTAAGCATACATAGGGACAGACAGACAGCGGGAAGCGACTTTGTTTTATACTATGTAGTGATGTATAACAAACAAGGATATTCTTTTTAAGGTAAACAGATACATATAATGTATATCTTTGAGAAAACCAATTCATATGCATTGATATGGGTCTGCGTCTAATTAGGTGTCTATAGTGATTTTTATGGCTACAAAGCACGTCTGTATTTCCATGGCTCAAGCCGAGCGGTCTGCATTAGCTGCATACATTTTATTGGCAGAATGAGACGAATAAGTCTATCATAAGTCTATGCATCTTACCCAGCCTGGCCGCCTAGCCTGGGTGACGATCGCCTTTTCTTCGCCATCGAATCGCTTCGTGTCTCTCTATCACTCTTCCATACTCGTACTAGTGTGACAATGACAGTTGAGTTTCGTTCGCTATGGAGCGTTAGCGATTGGCTTGTTGTCTACGGGGCCTGGTCCTACATGGAAATGCTCGGTAAAAATTGTCTTACTTTTTTCCCGACGCTACTCCACGAGCCTATTCACGCTATTGTTTCATTTCGACGACAGATTTATATGTAACCCTCACGCCCTCAGATCCCATCGCCGATGTCTAATTAAAGCCGACTAATGGGCCCGCCCTATTATCTCCTGTTAGATAATAATTAGTCAGAGTTGTATAAGATATACATGTACAATATCTGGGTGACCGAGCTTCGCTCGGATAACATAAAAAAACTCGAAAATGCGCGTTTTCCCAGAGATAAGACCTAGCTAGATCGATTTTTCGCCCCCAAAAACCCCCATATAGCAAATTTCATCGAAATCGTTAGAGCCGTTTCCGAGATCCCCGAAATATATATATATATAAATAAACAAGAATTGCTCGTTTAAAGGTATTAGATTAGATAGATAGATATATCAATTAGAAACGATAGTAAGGTGCTTCTATCTTTAATTAATTGATATTTCCGAAGCTGGATTTTTCATTGAGGTGTGACAAAAAGAGGTAGGGTGCATTGGGGTAAATCCGAAGACGGGGTAATTTTGAAAATGGCAAATATCTACTAAACTAGAAAAGCTTTCTACTGTGTAGCAACAGTACGCAAGATGCCATGTAAGCGTTGCAGTGGTAGAAGTGTTGCTAAAGTATGAAGTGTTTCTAGTTTAGTAGATATTTGCCATTTTCAAAATTACCCCGTCTTCGTAATTACCCCAATGCACCCTACCTATAGTATCAAGGTAAATATACAAAAACACATATCGTTTATAAATATTAAATATCTGGGTGACCGAGCTTCGCTCGGAAAACATATAAAAACTCGAAAATGCGCATTTTCCCAGAGATAAGACCTAGCTAGATCGATTTTTCGCCCCCAAAAACCCCCATATAGTAAATTTCATCGAAATCGTTAGAGCCGTTTCCGAGATCCCCGAAATATATATATATATATATATATAAATAAATAAATAAATAAACAAGAATTGCTCGTTTAATAAATATTAATTACCGACTTATCAGAAACTAAACATATCTCCTTTTAAATTTCGCTGTTCTTAACAGACTTGGCCGCGTGTGATTTTACCAGTACCGATACCAACCAAGCAACATACAAGATGTATTATTATTATTTGTATGTCTTTGCCATATCTCGGGACCATGGGGTCCCGGACCTTTGGGAGGCGTGCGTGGGGCCGAAGCCAACAGCGCAGAGGCCCTTTAAGACAATTTAATCTAAAAGCAAAGGGATACACGTGGCGGATACCATCCCCGAGCGCACAATATGATACATCCGGAGATGGTCTCCGCCAGGTGCAAAGACTATTGCAGTGCAGCACTTTTGTGCTGCGATGGGATCTAAGGTCATGGGCTATTGATATGCAAGTTGGATGGACTGGATAATGGGCTATGGGAGGAGACTAGCGGACACCTGCCGTGACAATCAGTCTCAAAATTGTGTAAGACAGGTGGTGACTCACCAACTCATTTAGTGGGCCCCGCAATGGCCGCACGCACAGTGCGACAACAGGGCAACACTTCGGAGCGGCTGTCGAAATAAGGTGAGTCTGCGGTAGCCACAGATAATCCCGGTAATCCGTTCAGCAGGCCGCCGCGGCGTTATGACATTTTACACTTCCAACCTGGAGCATAGGTCCCGCTCTTGCGACTCCACTCTGGCCGCGGCCAATCAAGGCAAGCACAGAGGCGAGGGCCCCCTGGGGGCCCTGGGCCAGATGACAGGGCCCTCTGGAGTAGGGGTCCGCGGTGTCGCCACTCACCGTCAGCTCGCCACAAGCTGCCCCCGCGGGGTTATTATTATTATTATTAGGAGCCTATAATGTCCCACTGCTGGGCAAAGGCCTCCCTCCACTTTTTCCAGTCTTCCTGATCCTGTGCAATCTCTGGCCATTCCTTTAAAAAGGAGTCTAGCTCGTCTCACCATCGCCGAGGTGGTTTGCCAACTAATTAATTTATTTATTACACCCGATAAATTGACAATGAGCTTTTTTCTATTATAATATTTTAATAACAGATCAATCAAACGTAATCTCTGTCCGATTCTAACAGTTATTACTTGGTACGTGAGTGAAACAATACAGATCTACTGATAACGATAACCCGCTTCTTAACCGTGTTAAACTTCCTTTGAGCTCATTATTAACCTGCACTTGTCTTATTACAATGGAATAGAGTCGACAGTTGATTAGTAATCTGAATTATCAGAAACAATTGGCGTTATTATAATGGGTTATAATAATATAATGTATAATTGGTTTTCTAAGTGGTTATGCGGCTTTTATTTAAGGTACCTTGTAACTTTTTTTAATCATTATAAGTCAATTTAGTGGTTATACAAATTAATTAGGTGACAATAGCAGATAGAAAAAAAGCGGCCAAATGCGAGTCGGACTCGCCCATGAAGGGTTCCGTATTTAGGGGATTTATGACGTACCTATTAAAAAAAACTACTTACTAGATCTCGTTCATACCAATTTTCGGTGGAAGTTTGCATGGTAATGTATATACATCATAAATTGATTTAGTTTTATCATTCTCTTATTTTAGAAGTTACAGGGGGGAGGACACACATTTTACCACTTTGGAAGTGTTTCTCGCGCAAACTATTCAGTTTAGAAAAAAATTATATTAGAAACGTCAATATCATTTTTGAAGACCTATCCATAGATATCCCACACGTATAGGTTTGATGAAAAAAAAAAGTTTGAGTTTCAGTTCTAAGTATGGGGAACCCCCAAAATTTATTGTTTTTTTTTCTATTTTTGTGTGAAAATCTTAATGCAGTTCACAGAATACCTACATCTACTTACCAAGTTTCAACAGTATAGTTCTTATAGTTTCGGAAAAAAGTGGCTGTGACATACGGACGGACAGACAAATAGACAGACATGACGAATCCATAAGGGTTCCGTTTTTTGCCATTTGGCTACGGAACCCTAAAAATATATAGTGCATATAGTGAAAAAGAAATTTATTTTATGCGCTTATGGCAAAATCGACTTCCAAAACTTGATCATATTTTATATTGCGAATTTGCTTTAATCATACCAAAATTACTTACTCGTAATATGATAAAACGCTCTTTGTATAGGTATGTATAATATTTCTTGTGCGTGAAAAGAAGATAAAATTAATATTGCTTGGGTACATGTAAAAGTATCTGTCCTATCCAGTTCTCAGTCGCTATCAATATTGGTAAGTAAACCCTAATAGATGGAGTAGGTATTTAAGACGAGTAAGACGACTCGCGGTCACTTTGGTATGAGAAACGCTTATTAGAAGTAGTTATGTCCACGTTACACTAACCCCACTGTTAATTACAAAAGTTAATTGATTTTTTATTGTAAACATGCTGTATTTGCAACAGCTATAAATGATGTAGAGTAGGTACCAGAGGTACCTATTCCTTTTTATAGTACGAAGTCTATGAGAGGTTATCTATATTCTATACTACTACACTAATCAAGTAATCAGCATCTGACCTAACTGTTTCTACGTCAGTAGCCATTTAGCATTAGCGTCATTTAGCGTTATTCCACTCGGCTGGCATTCGCACTCGCGAATCTGCCCACTCACTGCACTTCCTACGTAGTTAGTTAATCGCGTTACGTGTGTTACGTTCCCACTTCGCCGGCTGAGAATACGTTTATCCATTTTTGAGCAAAATCGTTTTTTAATGATTTCTAAAATAACAAAAAATATGCTATAGGTAATTGACACGGTTCGGTTTCGAAAAACATATTTTTCAAAAATGTTGTGCCATATCCGCATTTTACTAAGTATAGGATAATTACACTCTGTTAACAGAAAGTTATCACAAAAGTGTGACATATCCAAAACTTTTGTGTCATATCATACATTGTACGTTTAACATTTACTCATCAAAACGGATATGGCAATAATAAAAGTGCTTTTATTTCATGATTATCACTATATTCACAATATTTGTTTAATACTATAAATAGTAAACATATATGTGCCTAAATGATAAATAAGTTCAATATTTCCTAAGTGTAAAACTCTTCGAGAAATTATTTTTTTTGCTTCTTTTCGCTCTCCTGTAAACAATGTAAGTGGCGTATGGCACAAACGTATTCTCACCCAGCGACTTATTATTTAAATAAGAATAAGAATAAATGTATTTATAATAACTAAAAATACAGTAGCATGCACAAAAGGTATCCGGTAAACCCCAAACTAGGCTGAGTCTGTATCTTGGGACTCACAAAAAAGAGTAAGTAATAGATGGGATGGGACATTGGATAAACTAAACCTAACTTAAAACTTATTTGTGAGAGTGTGTGTGAATTGTATAGTTAAGTTTCCTATTTCCTCCTCCTCCTTCTAGCGCTTTCGCTAGTGTTCCGCTATTGCCACTTATTTAAGTAAGCAAGCCATTATACCCGAACTGTAAGAAACATTGATACAGATTACTTTCAGTAAGTGATGTCTATCATACAACAAAAATGTCAGAGCTTCCGATGTGTGGGAACCAGCGCGGTATCTCACTTCCTTGTTACGCAATTATGCCTAATTATATAAATGCTTGTTATTTTGGACTCGTTCTCAAGACGAGATCAAGATCTTTGTTTTACCTAGTGATAATGAAAAAACAATACTTTACGTTACATTTACATGTTATATCGTGGTAGGTAGCTGATAAAAGTTTTTGATACCTATCAAATGTAGACTAACTTATCCGTCTGTCACAGTCACAGCCTATTTTCTCGGAAACTACTGGACCAATTAAGTTCATATTTGGTACACGTATGTAAATTAGTGGCCCAAAGATGAACATGTAACGTAAACAAATGAATTTTAAACATGGGGGTCACTTTTGAGAAAGTGGCTTTGGGAGAAAGTTATAAAATAAAGTTTTTCAAACTATATTGTGTTATATGGAAAGAAATTATTTTGGGTATTTCAAATATTTTTTTTATAATTTTTAAATATTAATATTATACCAATTTTTTTATTAATAAATTAAATTACAAGATAAATTACAAAATAAAACCTAAATTTGCCTAATTTTAAAATACATAGATTAGAATCTATTTAAGAAAATGTCCAAAAAATTACCATTCCCCGAAACTACTGGCTCTAAAATTTTGAAAAAAATATGTACCTACACAAATTTTAGTTCTTTACCTACACCTATTAGAACCTCCTCCACCTCTTTAGCGATAAGACCGCCGGTTGTTTACCTCTGTCTTCATGTATTATTTGTGTTTCCATGTAAATTTATTCTGAGGTTGTGCAATAAAGAGGATTTGTATTGTATTGTATTGTATTGTATTAGAAATGTGCAGTCTAAATAGCGTGAGTCGGACTTAATGTACGGAACCCTTTGGAACGCGAGTCCCACTCGCACTTGACCGGTTTTTCTTCTTGTAAATTGTAAAGAATGCAAGGCAATGCATGATCCGATTTGCGTGTTGCGCTCAGAACTTTGGAAGTAATAACAAAGGGTCTAGCCGCAATCCTATAGTGAAACTGCCCCTGGCTAAAGTGTATACCTTTCTTAGGTGCGTTTATTTGTCTTATTATAAGATATCGTTTTACCAAATTTCAAGGCTAGAACCCCTTTGGTTTGGCCAAAAAAATTTTTTTTTCTAAATCGTTTTTATTTTTTTGTAGCTAAACTAGTGGTTTGATTGTTTTAAAATTTGGATCTTAATTGCATCTAATATTAGTATATTTCCAAAAAAAAAATCAAGGTTGTAACTTGTTTATAAAGGCTTAAAAAAATATTTTTAATTTTTTAAACTTTTTTTTTAATACTTGTGAGAAAGCGACAACCTCAATTTTTTGTTATTTAATGCAGAGTATACTATTGCATAAAATATATTTTTTGTAAAAAAATCCATTTGGAGCAGCAAGGTAAAAAATGTCTTACTAATGCATAGAGGCCGTCCTTCTTACGTACTTTAGGGTGGTTCACGTGTGTATGGGAAAAATTCAAACTCTAGCTAGAAGAAGCGGCACCCCCTTATTTGGTTACACTTATTATGCTGATAATGTACACCAAGTTTTGTAACTTTATCTCAACTACAAGGGGGTACTCAACCACTTTGAAAATTTTCAACGTTGTATGAAATCCAAAACTAAATATTTTTTTTTTTTAGATTTTTATATAAGTAGTTGTTTTCACATTATTTGTAAATGTGAAAACAACACATTGATATATAAGTTATGAAATAAAAAAATATATTTATTTATATTTTTCATAATTTTTCAATTTTTTTTTAATTCACCTGACAAATTCTTAAAAAAGAAATATATTTTTTATTTAATAACTTATAAATCGCATTTACAAATAATGTGAAAACAACTACTTATATATAAATGTAAAAAAAAAAAATTATTTATATTTGGATTTCATACAACGTTGAAAATTTTCAAAGTGGTTGAGCACCCCCTTGTAGTTGAGATAAAGTTACAAAACTTGGTGTACATTATCAGCATAATAAGTGTAACCAAATACGGGGGTGCCGCTTCTTCTAGCTAGAGTTTGAATTTTTCCCATACAAACGTGAACCACCCTAAAGTACGTAAGAAGGACGGCCCGTATGCATTAGTAAGACATTTTTACCTTGCTGCACCAAATGGATTTTTTTACAAAAAAAATATTTTATGCAATAGTATATTCTGCATTAAATAACAAAAAATTGAGGTTGTCGCTATCTCACAAGTATTAAAAAAAAAGTTTAAAAAATTAAAAATATTTTTTAAGCCTTTATAAACAAGTTACAACATTGATTTTTTTTTGGAAATATACTAATATTAGATGCAATTAACATCCAAATTTCAAAACAATCGAACCACTAGTTTAGCTACAAAAAAAATAAAAATGATTTAAAAAAAAAAAATTTTTGCCAAACCACAGGGGTTCTAGCCTTGAAATTTGGTAAAACAATATCTTATAATAAGACAAATAAACGCACCTAAGAAAGGTATACACTTCAGCCAGGGGCAGTTTCACTATAGAATTGCGGCTAGACCCTTTTGTTTACGCTACCTTACCTTTTTATAGGGTGTTTGAGGTATACTTGGTCAACCAGATCTTGATAGTAGAAAAAGGCAGCAAATTTGAAAAATGTAGGCGCGAAGGGATATCGTCCCATAGAAAATTTGAATTTCGCGCCTTTTTTTACTGACAAGATTTGGTTGACCAGCTATAAAATACATAAACGTATTAAAGTTTAAGGGGCGGTATTTTTCAGTAATTAGGTACTTGGCAAGTTTCCCTAACTGTACCTACCTGTGGCTTAAAGCCAGTGGATTGTATTTTTTGATACTAACCCAAATCACAGTAACTTGGCTTACCGGTGGTTTTGGTCTGCTGCTGCTGGCAGACGCCTCTGCTGGTAATGGCTGCCTCCTGGTTATTATGTATATTGCAAATTAGGATATTCTTTTTTTTTTTTTTTTTTTTTTTTTTTTTTTTTTTTTTTTTATGGCTATCGCCACGAAGGCATTTGCCAGCATCACGACAATATGATAAAGAAAAAGTATATTAAAAAATTGAAATACGGGATTAGGAACTACGAAAGGATTGATCAGATTAGGGAGCGGGGTAGGGTCACAATTTTAGATTATTAATTTTGATAAAATTTGAAAGGAGTCGAAATATAGAGGGGTTAGGGATTAAAAGAGAGGGCATATGCGTCGGAAGAGGGATTTTTTGATAGATAAGACCAGAGAAGAGATGTGAGTGGTTCAAACGGGGGCAGTTCAAGAACAGATGGTTAAGGGTTCCATCGCCAAGGCCACATTCACATAATGATGTGTCCCGATAATGCATTTTAGATAGGCGAACTAAGGAGAGACAGTGATTAAGTCTCATTCGGATTATTGTTGAGGTCGCCCTTTTGCTCAAGAAGACCTTGTGAAACCATGGTTTTTGCCCTATATCCGGCTGCAACAACGCATAATTTTTAGCCTTTGTCCTACTCGATACGTGCCACCGGGCGTTCCAGGAATTATAAAGAAATTTTTTTGGAAGAGAAAGAAGGTCAAAAGCGCAGTTTTTGAAGGGGACTTTGTCCCCGCATGAGACGGCCTTTTTAGCTGTATGGTCCGCTATTTCATTTCCTGGAATGCCTGAGTGGCTAGGAATCCAGGCGAGAACGATTTCACAATTCCGAAGGTAGGCAGACGCGATCTCCTCTTTTATTAAGAATGTTAAGGGGTTATGAATTTTGGTTGAAAAGGGGTCCGAAAGAAGAGATTGGAGGGCGCTTTTTGAGTCCGAAAAAATTAGGGTCCGTTTAAGACGGGCCACTCGGCAGTATTCCAGGCTTTTGAGAATACCCATACATTCTCCAGAGAAAACTGAGCTTTCGGGAGGACACTTCGCCTTCTGTACTATTCCAAATTGCGAGTGGAAGGTCCCAACTCCTACACAACCGGCGGGAGACAATTTGGAAGCGTCAGAAAACAAAGTGTGCCATCCTTTCCAGTTTACCCCTAGGGTAAATTGAAGATGATTTTTTGCGCAAATATCGCCTTTTGCAGAGCCAAAGTTTAGGAGAACACGGGGCTGTAAAATGGTCACGGGGAAAGGATGTTCGAACATGGGAAGGTTGTGGGAGTGAAACATTGGGTCTTTTATGGACTTAAACCTTCTATAACTGGTAACTAAACATGGAGGAGATTGATTAGTCCAAAAACGAGAGCGATTGTAGAATTCGTTCAGAAGTGATATTTTCGGAGAGATAGGATGCATCGAGAATTGGAAAGTACGGAAAAGGTAGCGGTCAGAAAGAAACTGACGACGTAGATCAAGAGGGGGATCGACACATTCCACTTGTAAAGCATTGATGGGACTAGATCTCATCGCTCCCGAGACTATACGGAGAGCTTTTGATTGAATGCGGTTGAGACTTTGCAATGCAGATTCGTTAGCAGGTTCTAATAGAAATGTACCGTAGTCAAGTAGACTTCTGACAATGGCGTTATATAGAAGTTTCAATGCAAAGGGGTGAGCTCCCCACCAAACACCAGCGAGACATCTTAAAATGTTGATGTTACGTTCACACTTTGTCACTATATATTCACAATGTGCTTGTCCCGTGAGTCTGGAGTCAAGTACCAAGCCAAGAAATTTGATATGGGGTTTGACAGGGATGATCTGGTTTTTAAGCGAGACATGAATAGCAGGGAGGGATAATTTCCTAGAGAAAACGACTATGTTGCTTTTTGGAGGAGAAAGTTCGAAACCATGGAGTTCAAGCCAATTGTTGAGGGAATCTAAGGCGCGGGAGAGAAGATCAGCGGCTGTAGGAATCGACTTACTACAAGAGTATAATAAGATGTCATCTGCATATTGTAAGACATTAACCTGATTACAGGCTGACTGGAGATCGGCTGTATAAATATTAAATAACAATGGGCTGAGGACAGACCCTTGAGGCAAACCTTTCCAAATGGATCTAGACGGGGCGATAGATCGATCGTTACCTCTGAAGGATATGTGCCGATCTGAAAGAACCCTAATGATGAGATCTCTCAGCCGGGGGGGGACGTTACATTGGATAAGCTTCTTCCGAAGGATGGGCAGCTGCACATTATCGTAAGCGGCTTTGACGTCAAGAAAGGCAGCAACTACGGATTCGTGTTGGCTAAACGCAACACGAATGTCAGTAGTGAATATCCCAAGACTATCCATTGAGCTTCTGCCTTTCCTGAAGCCAAATTGAGTAGTGGAAAGAAGGTTATGTGATTCAACAAACCACTCAAGTCGGTTCTTAATTAGGTGTTCCATGATTTTTAGAAGGGCGGACGATAGAGCGATAGGGCGATACGAGCAAGGGTCTAGAGGATCTTTATTTGGTTTTAGGATAGGGATTATTAACTGCGACTTCCAGAGATGAGGGATAATGCCGTTAGTGAAAATAGAGTTGATGAGCTCCAGAAAATATGAAGAGATTTTTTCGGGGGCGTTCCTAATGAAAGAGTAGGGGATACCATCAAGCCCTGGAGAAGAATCCTTGACACGACTTAAAACCATTTTTAGTTCCACATGTGAAAATGGTGCATCTAGGCGAGCGTGAGAGATTCTACAATAATCCGCCATAATTTCTAAATTGTTTGGGGCATATTGGGGAGCGAGAGAGTCCATAAATGCTTCTGCCCACTCCTTCGACGGAGGATGAGAGCGGGATGAGAATTGTTTACAACCTCTAAATTTTCTTATGTTATTCCATAAAAAGCGAGCTGGTGTGGAGGGAGATATGGAAGAGCAGAAAGACTTCCATCCCTCTCGTTTCTTTGTTTGCAGGAGGAGTTTTGTTTCCGCTACGCATTTCTTAAGTTCTATGTATTTTGAAATGCAAATGTCGTTACGGTATTCTGTTTCACATTTTTTCCTTTTTTTGACAGCTATCGTGCACTGTGGGTCCCACCAAGGAGGGGAGCTAATTTTTCCCGAAGATGGCTTCTTTACCGGGAGAACTAGTTCTGCACATTGTAATAAAATTTTAGAGAAATCCTCGGCACATTGGTCGATGTTTTCAGAGGAAACCGGGGGAAGAAGAGACAAAGAGTTGTTTAATTTATTTTGGTATTCTGCCCAATCAGCGTTAAGTAGATGAAATTTGAGGAGAGGAAGGGAGGGAGATCGGGTTTCCTTGGATGATATAAGAGATTTGATTAATATTGGGAAATGGTCGCTGCCGAAAGATGAATCGAGGGTTTCCCAGGAAAGATGAGGGGCTAGATTAGTAGAACAAAGAGAAAGGTCAATTGCACTGGTTGTTTCCCCAGGGCGGGTGCGCCTGGTAGGGGAACCAGTATTAAGGATACAAAGGTTCAAGTCGTCAACTATTTTAAGGAGTTCGTTACCTAGCACGGGGTCCGACCTACCACTTCCCCAAACTTGATGATGGCAGTTAAAATCCCCTAGGACTATTAGAGGAGGAGGAAGAGATTGCAGGATAGAGGATAGGTGAGAAAGAATTATTTTGGAAGGGTGGGCTAAATAAACCGATACGAAAGTACAGTCTGCCACACGGGCGGCCACAACATGAAAGTCAGAAGGAGGAGAAATTTTGATTTTATTGAGTATAAGGGAGTTCCTAATTAGAAGAGCACAACCAGCGTAACCATCAGACCTGTCATCACGAATACAAGTGAATCCAGGGACTCTGAAGTTATGTTCTGGTTTTAGCCATATTTCCGAAAGAGCGATAATGTTAAGGTTATACTTATTAATTAGATAAATTAAATCACTTTTTTTATTGCTGATGCTCCTGCTATTCCATTGGAGAATTATTTGATCCATAATCTGAAGAAAAAAGCGATGAAAGTAAAGGGGCAACGAGGGACAACAGGTTGTTATTAGGGGAAGAAAACAGTTTGGTCAGCGCAGACAAGAGTTTTAGAATAGCGGCAAGGGCTTTTTCACCCTCTGAAGACGAGTAGGGGTTATTGAAGGCTGTCCCATTACTAGCCAGTAACGGGTTGTCAGTGACCATGGCCCGGTGGCCTTTTTGGTCATATCCGCTTCTATGAGGAGGAGGGGAGCGCGCTCTGGTAAAAGTAGTTTTTATATAAGAGTGATTGATGATAGGAGATGCGGCTGCGTTGGCATAAGACTTGCCTGCCATTGGGTGGAGTTTGTCTGCTTCTATATAAGAAATATTTGCCTCAGCCATCGTTTTTTTAATACTGTTTTGTCTAAGATATTCAGGACAAGATTTACTTGTTGCTAAGTGATTACCTTCCCCTTTACAATTGATACATCTAGAGTCCTCCTTTTCACAGGACTCTCCAAGATGGTCCCCGCCGCAGCGAAAACATCGAGGAGGCGACCGGCATTTGTCCTTAGTATGACCAAATCTGCAGCAACGGAAGCACTGGGAAGTAGGAAAAGTATATAATTCCACCTTTAATGAGTTATAGCATACAAATACTCTGGGGGGAAGAATTTGACCATCAAAGGTGAGGAGTACAGTCTCCGAGGGGACCCATTTGAAAGAGCCGTCTTGGAAGTTTGTTTTTTTGAAGTTAAGTCTACGGGACTTCAGCACTCGGCCGCAACCCTCTGGAACCTTTACAAAGTTTATTATGTCTTCTGGAGACCAGTCAGTCGGAAGTCCTTTAACTAAGCCCACTCTCGTAACGTTAAATGAAGGTATAAAAGCTTTTAGTTTTTTATTTGCCAAAGTGGGAGATGTCAAAAAGTCGTTTGCATCCTGATAAGAGTGAAAATTAACCGACACTCTGTTGCGGCCCAGTCCTTTGATTGAGCCATCGATGACGTTCGGAAACTGTCTTTGGTGTAGATGGATAAATTGTCCGAAAGAGACAGGATGAAGAGAGGCTCCAGGGGATAGACTATCATATTGAACGTGAATTGAAAAAGGACCTGGGTCACTCTGTTCATACCGGGATCTTTCCGAATTCGTTATCGAGGCAGAAAAATTAGGGGTTGTTACAGCCGAGGATGGAGGGGAGCCCTGCAGGTAATCCGGAGGAGTTACCTGAGATGGGCCGCCTTGCGAGTTTATTGTTTGGCCAAGAGCTAAATCGGACTCTTGGGAGACATCTTGAGCAAGAGGGAGACCTGAGAAAGTGTTTTTCAAGACATTTTCTGACATCCTACTGTCTTTATCCTTCGTATCTGCCTCACTTAACTGATAGATGCGAGATCGGGAATTTGAACGAGATCTGTTATTTGAGTTACCGACATTTCCTGGGGTTGAGGTTCGAGTATTGTTCTTCAAATTCGTATTCAATCTTGCCTTACGGGCGAGGATATCCCGGCTTTCGTGGATCGTGACGAAAGCTCCTGGAGACGGGGGAATTCGACCGGGGTTTTTTGACCCTCCCGGGTCACCTGGGGAATTTTTCCCCATTTATTGGGTTAATTAATTAATTGTATGGACAGTTACGGGAGAAAATCACTAATCGCACCAAAATCGGATCAAATAATTAATATTTTAAATAAAATTTTGAAGAAAACCGCGATTGACGTTCCGCCTAGCTAGCCTTCCAAATTCAAAATCCTCAGGATATTCTTTCCTTCGCGATTCGTGTGACACTGAAGTTGTCAGTTATTGTTTTTCTAGACCTTTTCGATGTCACCGGTCAGTAGCCTCGCTTTTTCATTTGAGATAGTATAGCGTGGTAAAGCATTAAGGTGGAATTGATTCAAGTTGGTCGAAAATAAATAAATTTATTTATTTATTTTATTTATTAAACAAAGTTAGAGTTAGACCAAGAAAAGTCTGCAGCGATTTTGATAGCCCACGCAGTGCAAGTGTTATTTACACGTCAGACATTTATAGAAGTTTGACGTTTAAAATGACACTTTCACTGCGTGGGCTATCAAAATCGCTGCAGACTTTTCTCGGTCTGACTCTACGACTTACGACTTTAACCCCTTGCGCAGCTGCAACTGTTGTATCGGTCATTTCGACTTTCGTACGGTAAGTAGATGTCTAGGTAATATGTAGTATGTAGGTGCTTAATTGATATACATATTTTCTCGTTTCGAATTTCAAACGTCCAGCAACAGTTTTCTCATCGCCGAGTGTCTTGACATATCGATGTGAAAGTGGGATCGGATGAACAGTATCGAATATCGAACTATTTTCTTACCTTACAAAAACCACATTGCTACACCGACCCAGTTACTCTGATCTTCATTTTCCTCACAGTTCTTGAGAATCTAAATGTCAAGATGTACTGGGGAAGGATTTACAGTCGAGATAAAATGCATTTTGAATATATAGGCTGCGACGCTCTGATTGACGTAGGAATAGAGCCAAGTTGGCTTTACACGATCGAGTAATGTGCACGGATTTACGACTTTTTATTAGTTTTTTGTACGTTTCAGTTGAGAAGAAATGAATACGGCTAGCTAAAACTTAATAAGACCAACGAGCAGGGACGTATTTTGAAATTTGGCGCCCCGGGCCAATACGTTTCGCCGCCCCAGAAGTCAAGGAAGAAAAACAAAATGCAATCCGCTAGGGGCGGCATATGCCGCCCCATGCCGCCCCTGAGGGTTGGCGCCCCGGGCCAGGCCCGGATGGCCCTAGGGTAAATACGCCCCTGCCAACGAGGGATGGGCAGCAACGTCACCTACGGTGCAAGTTACTGCTGCCACCACCCACCAGACAAGTAAAAGCATAGCGATTATGGCATTTTGCAAGGGCAACGGCCTTCACATCCATTGAGCCGGTTAGATGAAGCTATCAGTTAGTTTTTTTGATAAGCTTACCTACATCGAAAATGTTGAAGCGTTGAGCCTACTCAAAACTGGCGACTCCATACATCTTGCGCGACTTCAAGTACGGAGTCGCGCGTTTCTAATGCAACTCATGCTAGACCGCTAGGTGTTAGAAGAAGTCGCAGGTTGATTTGCCAATGTAAACAGCTAGGAACTCTATTTTTCGCAATGTTGATACAAGTAGGGACGGTATAGGTACCTTATTGTTGCAAAGTAGGTAGGTACGAGCTTTATATGTACCTACTATTTTACAAGTTTTGTACCTGATCCTTTACATTTGCCTGCTATAATTTTGATTGCTGGCCTGATATTATTTTATCCACCTGACCTCAATTTATACTTCCGTCTATTTTCTACCTACCTTCTAGCTTCTAGTACCTACTACTAGACTGACACTAGAAAATTTACTGGCAGTTTGTATGGTAAACACAGTTTTACTGCATCGTGCACACCGAACTATGCAATCTATGCATAGCAAGTTTACTAGGGAAATGAAAGAGTAATCGACGACAATTGCAACTGATAGCGTTCCGTTCTGTTGAGCTGATGAGAGGAAACTAGTCTAATGGCAACACATTTCTGGGATCACCATTGATGCCGTGGACGGAGAAACGATGTCTTTATCGCGTTCAGAGGGCACTAAAAGCTAAATGACTGTTGACACTTGATAGGAAATTCAAGTTAGGTAGGTACCTACTTTATAGGCTGAATAATATAAAGCAATAGATTGCTGGTTATTTGTTATTGTTCTTCTATTTTATACCATGAATGCGTAATACGTATAAAGTTGCCAGAGCTCAACGAGGGTGCGGAGTGTTAGGGTCGGCAACGCTCATGTAACACCTCTGGAGTTCCAGGCGTCCATAGGCTACAGAGACTGCTTACCATCAGGCGGGTCGTATGCTTGTTTGTCACCGACGTAGTATTTAAAAAAAACCTTCGATACGTTGTTACATGCTGGGTTATAGGGTTAAAGCATGAAGCTTAGAGGAGAACTACCACAAAGGTAGGTAGGTACGTATATATACATAATACATATTCAATTATGTATTAATATTACATTTTTAAATTTACCGGTTTTCCATCAATTTCCAATCGTGCCTCCGTGTCCAGATACTGTTTCTCATTACATGTGGTTTTCATAACTTTTGTAAGTAGGTACCTATACTAAGCTGCGTTGCTGCATCGTAATAGTCAAAAAGAATTACGACTGAGACCGAAGAAACCTGAATAAACCTTCTCAGTTACTTGTGGGAAAGTGCAAATTCAATTCAAAGCGTGAAATTGGAAACAAGTCTAGCACATTCCTGTTTTATTACTTCTATTGTTTAGTGATGTGTTTTGACGCAATTTTACTTATTGTTTAGTTTCTTAACAGCCAGCGTTAAGTGGAAAGGCTGACGTCGAGCTTTTTTACAAATACAAATGTACCTGCCCTACCTAGACGTATAATAGGTAGGCGGTGTCACCAATCACCATCAAGAAAGTGGTTCTATTAGTACAATGCATTATATTGACCACATTCTTATCTTTAGACCAATAGTTATTTGTACAACAAGAGATCAAAGTTTGATATTTCTTCGAGTGCTTATTTTGAGTCCCGTGCAAGCGAAAGAATGATATTTTAGATGATAATAAGATGATAATAAGATAAGATGATAATTTAGAATCTTGAGCGTGGTAAGGGACTCAAAAGCGCACGAGATTTAAATAACTTTGATCTCGTGTAGTTCACAAAACTTTTCACCTCAGCAGTGAGAACATATTAGAGAAGCCGAAAAATATATTCCTTCTTCATCACTTACCTCTATTCACTCATGTTTTCTTAAGATATACCAACAATTAAGTTTTCAGCTCAGCAGCTAGAACAAGGGTACTTTGCTACTTAAAAACAGTGAGCAAAATCGCATTTTGCTCATTGAGTGAACAAAGTCGCATTTTGCTCATTTTGTCTCACTCAGTGAGCAAAATGCGATTTTGCTCACTGTTTTTAAGTAGCAAAGTAGGTACCCTTGTTCGAGCTGCTGAGGTGAAAAATATTTTGATACACGCAGTGCAAGTCCGTAGTGCAACTGTTAACCTTGTTATTTATACGTCATAATTTCATAGAAGTTTGACGTTTAATATAATTATCACTTGCACTGCGTGTGCTATCAAAATCGTTGCAAACTTGTCTTCATCAGGGGGAAAAGACGTCTACATCTTTTTAAAGAGATCTACATATTTATAACCCACTACCTATTCGCGTTTATTCCGTAGATATGTATGGAATATGACTCACCGAGCGGCCTCCCGCGGGGTTCAGGCGGAGTATGTCACTTTCTTAGGACGTCACATTCTGAGTTCGTCACTTTCTGACTTTGTCACTTTCTGAGATCGTCACATTCTGAGTTCGTCACTTTCTGACTTTGTCACTTTCTGAGATCGTCACATTCTGAGTACGACACTTTCTGAGGACGTCACTTTCTGAGTTCGTCACATTCTGAGAACGCCACTTTCTGAGGACGTCACTTTCTGAGTTCGTCACTTTCTGAGGACGTCACTTTTTTAGCATAGGTACGATTTAACAGTATAATATAACTGCACGAAAGATGTATACTGCCAGCAACCAGATTAATAGCTGTTTGACATACGGTCGCTTTTATATCCTACATACCAATACCAATCTCTGTTTGCCTTACGCCTGACTCGTAGAGAATTCCATTTGGCAAAACGTCCTGTCGTGCAATAAGGCAATAAAGTGAAAATAGAGAAATAAATAATAATAAAAAACAATCTAATTATGTTTCAATCAGAGTATTTAATTCAGAATAAGTACTTAGAAACTACAAGCACCAAAACATTTAGCCACAAATTGGAGTTAGGCCGGCAACAGCTTCGATTCAATACACATAAATGTATCGCACAGTAGGAACCATGATTTTATCATTCTCCGCTGTGATTAGCTCGTGAAGGTATCACGGCAAGCTCGCTGACACCAGTAGAAAGTCATAATTCCAACATATTTACATTTAAACGGACTGCCGCTCCTTTCGTGACAACATATTCTTCAGCATACCGCGTCTTCTGTCATGTCTCCATAAACTCAAACGTCTTTTTTTCTGATGATAGTGTAAATTTTGGATACCTATCTGCGTATAAAATCAGTATTGCAGTTTTGTTTCAGACAATATTTCTTCTCGTGTCATCTGTGGAGAATAGGCGTCAATGGATTTTTTCTTCAAAGCGTTGCCGAATTTCAGAATATATGTTCAGCCATCAATCACTTCTGCGTATGGAGTGATCCATACTCTCATAGTTCTCATGTTCTTTATTTGTTTGTTTTCTTCCTATATAGGTTACACGATGAATTTTTAAATTATTATTACATTATACTTTTAGCCTGACAATAGAAATCTAGCATGTCGCCGATTTGACAACGCTGATTTTTTTTCTATTTAAAATGCGAAACTACAAAAAGGTTATATATAGTTTAAGGACTGTCTCATTTCAAACATAGACAGAGATAATCATACTATCTTTGTCTTACTCTAGTACTAGCACCCAAAAGAAAAGGATGAGTATAGTTTGTATTGTTCTTATTTAATGACAAATTGGTTTAACCAACTATAATTTGATAATATGGTGCGCTAGCTTCGACCCGCGACTTCATCTGCGTGGAAATATGATGATAATAATTATAGCTGGTCAACCAAATCTTGTCAGTAAAAAAAGGCGCGAAATTCAAATTTTCTATGGGACGATATCCCTTCGCGCCTACATTTTTCAAATTTGCCGCCTTTTTCTACTGTCAAGATCTGGTTGACCAAGTATATGTCCTTCCCCGGGCCTCAAATCTTGGGGAACGAAAATTTGACTATTTTTGTGCTACGACGTACGGTTTAGGAGATACAGCATTATAAATTTTTTTTTTGTTTTTTTTTATTTCTTTTTTGTTTTTTTTATATATTAATTAGGGGTTTCTTACAGAGGAATGAACATTTTATTATTTTTGGACTACGACGCACGGTTTAGGAGACAACCCATAAACCTTTTTCTTTCTTTTTATTATTTTTTTTTGTTTTTCGTGTTTTTTAAACATCACTTACGAGTTTCAAAGGGGAACGAAAATTTGAATATTTTTGCGCTACGATGCACGATTTAGGAGATACAGCATTATAAAGTTTTTATTTTGTTTTTTTTTGTTTTTTTTTTTAAATATTAATTAGGGGTTTCTTACAGAGGAATGAACATTTTAATATTTTTGCGCTCGGTTTAGAAGATACAACCCTATAAACATTTTTCTTTCTTTTTTTTCGTGTTTTTTAAATATTACTTAGGGGTTTCAAAGGGGAACGAAAATTTGATTGTTTTTGCGCTACGACGCGAAGGACCTAATTATTGTTTATAAATCATCATCATCATCATTATATTTCCACGCAGATGAAGTCGCGGGTCGAAGCTAGCGCAACATATTATCTAGAGTTCGACCAAGAAAAGTCTGCATCGATTTAGATAGCCCACGCAGTGCAAGTGTTAATAATACGTCATAATTCCATATAAGTTTGATGATTAAAATAACATTTACACTGCATGGGCTATCAAAATCGCTGCAGACTTTTCTTGGTCTAACTCTACAGTCCGTTAACTCTAATGACCTTCGGATTTTAGAAAGATACTTACATCGGGTATCGGCGATAACACGCGAAGGTGATACTGCTATTCTGCTTTCTTACTCACTCACAAAAAGTTTTAAACTTACCGCAAAAAGTTAGGGATAAATGTAAAATAAGCCCTAATTTAATGACGTTATGCTTAATATTTGGTTGATGACTATATTGCTATTTGACATTTTGTCATATTCTATATAAAATAGAATCAGAATTTGAAAGCAGAACGTCACACCGTCATTTACTACTTCTGGCTGAAATTATATAGAGTGGTAATAACAGTCACATTTTTTTTTTGTAGGTAAGTAAGTATATTATTTTATAGTTTGTGTTTTTTATTTTATCTCTAGTTTTAATTCAAATTTACTTTAAAATAAAAGAATAAATTAAAACAATAATTTTAAATTTAATTTGTAAATATACAGTAAGTACTTAAAAGTCACATATTTTAATGAATTTAAATATTTACTTACCTACTAGTTATGGTGGTATTAACTACTCTATACAAGGTGGTACAAACCTCGATGTCCAAAAATTTTTTTTAGATTCTTCACTACGTGGGCTATCAGATTACTAATTTGGGAACTTTCCACCTCGGTTCCTTTGACCGGCGACTCTGTCAAATTATGATGTTATTATGGTGTTAAGGTCCCTTTTTAGAGTTTTTCGTCTACGTTTTCAGTTCTTGTCTACTGCATACCGGTTTGGGGTGGGGCTTCGAAAATGAAATTCCTCGAACTTGAGAGGGCTCAAAGATCACTACTGAAGGTGATGTATGCTAAACCCTTTAGATTTCCCACAAAAGACCTATACGACATCTGTGATCTGCTGTCAGTTAGGAAGCTCTACATACTACATGCAGTCTTGAAACGGCACAAAACATTAACCTATAAAACTAACACAAACTCTACCAATAGACGAAGGAAACCAAATGCAATTAAAGTAACCAAAACTAATTCCAAATATGCCAAGAGACAGTATGAGGCTCGTTCAGCCAATCTATATAATAAAATAAACAGTAAAATTAATATTTGTCCGACCGTCCATAAGGAATGTAAGGAAAAAGTATGTAACTGGCTAAAAAACCTAAGTTATAATGAAATTGAACAAATGTTAGAATAATACAAACGTACACGCACACACACACACACCCACACACACACACACACACACACACACGCACACGCACACACACACGTACACACACCACAAATATGTTTTCTCCTTATATTGTACTCGAGTACCTACTGTACCTCTACTTATCTAGGTACCTCTTCTTATTATTTTATATTGTAAACCTTATACTGACGCCTTCAGCGCGTCTATTCCAAATCTTTAAAATTGAAATTACTGTAAACCACCTGTTTATTATATAACGTCTACTTTAAGCTACAATTTGTGGAGGAGCGGTGTTCTCTGGTATTAACGTACTCAGGATGGGTAATCGTAGCACTTGCACTATAAAATGAAACTAGTATAGATTGACGCTGATTTATTATTCACCAAGTTGTTGGTACAAAAATCAGAAGCAAAAAGAGAGCTTCGTCCCCGGTTACGACCCCTTTTATTAACATTCACAAACCCCCTCCACGAGTTGAATCTGGTAGCTAATATACATACTTTTAAAATAGATTCTAATACAATCAATTACGTATAAGCTCCATATATCATGTAATATTTAATAACAATCAAAACATTTAATTTTATAATATTAAATTAACTAAAAGGTATAATTGGATTATTACAATTAATATGACAGAAATCTCAGTGGCGCCATCTACACGACGCTGTAGTGACGCAATAGGCTGGTAGTTCCGATACCTCGCAGTAGATGGCGCTTTCGTAGTAGGTCTTCAATGGTTTGGCTCTCGTAGGTCTTATTATGCTGGTTTGGTTGTTGGCAAGGTGGATGACGGTAACACTCGGCCGTCCTGCCATGGCCGTGGTCCACCACGGCCTGCTGGTGGAGCCCTCGAGTTGTTGGTAGATGTGGTTGGACCGCCGGTCGATTCAGGAACCTGGAATATATAAAGAACCAGCCAAGTATATTGTTATATTATATCACCTGATGTTAGATACCTATATTGACAGCTTCACACAGATGATAAACGTACATTAAATTGTATGATGATGAGCAAGTTTTATTTTAATTTACACTATCTACTTGGTACACAGATATCTTACATATTTTTCTTAGACTCCAATTCAAACAACTACTAGGTATTGCGTTTAACACACAGATTAGGGGGAAAAGTTTAAAAAAATAACGCATTTCAGGGCTTTGGAGACATGTCACACAGTTAAGTATCACACAGTAGGCATTCGATGTGTTTATTGAATCCTTATTTAGTACCATATGCATGCTAATAGCGTCTATTAAACACACAGGTTGTGCCATAGGTACTTACAGGAGCTTCACACAGATATATCACACAGTTTTTACTACACAGTTAGTATTAGACACATAGTCCTTATTGCATCACACAGTAATTAGCTATCACACAGTACCTCTCGGTATAGTAAACAAAGTATCACACAGATTAGAGGAAATAGGTACTGCGTTTAATTTCCACACAGCGGATTTATTACGACCGTTACTTGTATGCTTCTATCCTGCCATTAATTGTATCTTACCTTATTTTTATGAACTGTCTTGTCACGTGCTTATAATATCTACCCTTTTGTCACAATAAAATAATGTTGTCAATGTATTTGTGAGATAGATTTATCATTTGTTTATGTTGTATAGCAGAAGTACCCTCTCAGTTTACGCTTGTAAATTATGAATGCATTAAGACGGTAAATAAGTATACAGGATGTCTATAGAGTTGATATAAAATAAAATGTACCTACGCCGATTTAATTATTATTTCTTTTTAATCGTAGGTATGTTACATCATGTAATTTTGTTTTATTCATTGAAATACATACTTCAAGAAATATATTTACAGATAAGATTATTATTACGCACACTTTAAATATATTTATAATTAAATGAATGATCTAATCGTAAGATTTTATTATTGATTGTTTACCTTTTATGCTAAGATGATTAACTTTATTATGGGCGCAAACACACTATAATTGGACAAATCAAATATTATATGATTGGACAAATCAAATATTTTATTAACTCTCTAAAAGGTCGATAAGATCATCCCTGTCTATGTCGTGGTCACTACCAGAGCTATCATCATCTGATAAGGTTGTTTTATAAGGCCTAAGAACATCTGCTCGTACTACGGCACAGAACCTTTTATAACCTTTCATGCCTTTCACGCTAGAAATTGTATAACGGTCTATACTATGGTCACATTTAATTACTCTGTAAGGCCCTGTATATAACCCGTCAAGCTTTCTTGTAACCTTCGCCTGAGTATCCCTCGCAGATCCACCTTTCCACAGAACTAATTGACCTCGTGAGTACTTCCTATAGGGTTTTCGTTTTTTGTCGAACCTACTTTTCATGACGGTCATGTTTCGGTCAATTCGTAACTTTGCCGTGTTTCTACGAGAATCAAGTTGTATCTGCTGATTAGTTACGTCTGTAGGAGTATCAGAGGGGTATGCTGGGTAGCGTGTGTTGCTATGACCAAACATAAGACTAAATGGGGTGAAGCCCGTTGTTGAATTGGGCGTGTTGTTAATTCCCCAGACTACATCGGCTACTTTAGTATCCCAAGTACATTCACTATCAGCCATGGTGTTAAGACCGTTCAGAAGAGTGCGGTTTACCCTCTCCACCTGTCCGTTAGAACGGGGACTGGCTATGGCATTCAAGACGTGTTTAAACTGACACTCTTCTGCAAACTGTTTGAAATACCGGCTCGTGAAGGCTTTTCCTCTATCACTTATTACTTTACAAGGATTTCCAAATTGGTAAATTACGTCCTTAAAAAGTTTAATAGTCTCCATTGAGCTGGCATTTTTCGCAGGCTTCGCAAATACATATTTAGTAAAAGCATCAATTACTACAAGTAGATATGTATTTCCGAGGCGGGTCTTTACGAAAGGACCGAGATGGTCTATATGCAATGTGTGCATCGGAACAGCTGCCTTATCTATGGGGTGTAGTTCACCTTCGACTCTACCAAAGTTACCCTTACCGTAGGCACAACGTAAACACGAGTTTATATATTTACGTATGAAACGAGTCATTCCTTGGAACCAAAACTGGGCCTTAATAGTTTTCTCGCATTTCTCAAAGCCTGGATGACCTATTTGGTCGTGATATTTTTGTAATAAACCGTACTTTGCTAACTTTGGAATGACAAAACGTTCTCCTGACAAAGTTTTCCTATATAAAATCCCTTCTTTTAGCACGTAATTAGAAACTATGTCTGCATTATTCGTACCTTGAGAAAGTTGAGTAATAATGTTTTGTATCGCGTCATCTTGCATCTGGAGAGTAAGCAACCAGTCGGATTCCTCTACTATATGTACCTCGCTAATGACAGGGTTCCTGCTTAAGGCATCGGCGTGACGCATTCGGTTACCAGGGCGATATTCTATTTTTAGGTCGAAATCTTGGATAGCAAGCCACCACCTGGCGATGCGTGGAATTAAATCTTTTTTGACAAGGGTGGTTCGTAAAGCCGCGCAGTCAGTGATTACTTTTACAGGGATCCCAGTCAAGTAAACTCTAAATCGTTTTAGGGACTCTACAACTGCTAAAGTCTCGAGTTCGTAACTGTGGTAAAACCGCTCTTCCTTACTTGTGACTCTACTAAAATATGCTATCGGTTTGAGACTACGGTCAGGCTGGTACTGAAGTAATATGCCACTAAGGCCCAAGCTACTCGCGTCGGTATGCAATTCAGTTTCGGCGTTCCTATCATATATACCTAATACGGGTCTTTCTACAAGCTTCTGTTTTAACGTTAGAAACGCATGTTCTTGTTCTTGGCCCCAGTGCCAATCAACACCCTTTTGAGTTAGTTCTGTAAGCGGTCTAGCGATTTCGGCAAAACCCCGCACAAACTTCCTAAAATATGACGTTAGTCCGATAAACTGGCGGATTTCATGAACGTTACTAGGTCGTTTATAATTGCTAACACACTCTATTTTAGCCTTTCCAGGTTGTATAGTCCCTTGAGTAATTTCGTGTCCCAAATAGGTAGCAGTTGGTTTTAAGAATGAGCACTTTCGTAAGTTCAGCTTTAAATTCGCATCTTTAAGAGATTGTAACACGCGTCTTAAGAGATCTAAGCCCTCCTCAATAGTAACAGTAGGCAACATGATGTCATCAAGATATAGAGCTACTTCGGTGTGAACGTTACCTAGAGCTAGTTTTATTAATCGAGAAAACACGGCAGGTGCATTGCACAGTCCGAAAGGCATTTTCAAAAACTCCCACTGGCCTGAACTGGTCACGAACGAGCTCTTATGTATGGAATCTTCGTCTATAGGGACCTGCATGTACCCCTGTGCTAGGTCTAGTGTCGTAAAAAATGCCTTGCCGGATAAACGAGTTAACTGATCGTCTATATTGGGTAAGGGGTACCTATCCTTCACAGTACGCGAGTTTAAAGCCCTGTAGTCTACACATAGCCTATATTCTCCATTCTTCTTTTTTACTAAAACGACGGGACTTGCGTAGTCAGACATAGATTCCCTAATTATACCAGCATCTAATAACTCTCGTACCTTCTGGTCAACTATGGCGCTCTCACTATGGGACAACCGATACGGTTTGTAGAATACAGGCTCATCAGTTGTCGTTTTGATTTTCATACTAATTAGATCTGTACAGCCTAAGTCCTTAGTATCTTTAGCAAATGAAGTACTAAACTCATTTAACAAATTCAAAAGCCTTGCCAAAACTGCCTCATTAAGATCACCTACATCTAACTCGCTAGGATTTATGTTAGTTTCAATTATCCTATCGCACATAGATGAGTTACCAACTGTCATAACATTACATTCATCCATCTCACTTGCATTGATAATTTCGACACGTGCTAATAATTTTCCTTTCGTCCATCGAATTGATTCATCGCCCACATTAATTACCTTTATGAGTGGATTTTGACACGATAAAACAGCTCTGGGTATGAAATAGGATGTACTTCCTAATTCAAAGCACACCGGATGCAACAAGAACGTGTGTTTACCTCCATTTTCATCACAGTCAATACGAACTTCTACTAAACTACAACTGTTTTTCAACAAAACAACATCTGCGTTTAAGTAAACCGGGTACTTCGTAACAAAATCGGAGGAAGTTAATTTAATTTCCTGTAGGGTATTTTCTAAATCACTCGTATGAACAAGTGTCACAGAGTTGTTTGTTGTGATCAGGCTAACATTTTCTTGATTTATTAATTTCTGCCCGATAATAAAGTCAATTTCTGTCATTTTATAGCTAGTTATTTCCGCTGAGCCTGACAAAGTGATATTATCTATGTGAACTTCAACATGTACGGTACCAAGTGATTGTGAATGTGCACCACCAAAACCGCGCATAAGAACTGAAGACGGTGTCATAACAAGTTTCATTTTGTTAGCATGTTCAATGGTAAGTATGTTAATTTTACTTCCCGTATCAATGTAACCTATTAATTCGTAGCCATTCACAAACACTTTCTTTTTATAAAGATCAAGGAAAATATCATACGTGATAAACATAACGTTACCGACCTTGATTATTTGTTGTCTTGAGCTCCCGGCAGCATACCAGCATGTAGCTGCGCTGTGACCGTTGCGCTGGCACACGTCGCAGTGAAGTTGTGTCCTGCAGTCGCGCGCCTCGTGACCTGGCCGTCGACATGCGTAGCAGAGCTTCGGTAATGTGTGTGATGTTGTAGTCGTATTTCCTCGCCTCCACGTTGTTCTTCTCGCATTAGCAGCAGCTTCGATTCTCTTGAAGTTCTCTAATGAAGATAGATACCCATAGTAAAGTTGTTCTGGTGTCTCGCATTGATATGCTTTGGCGTTGGCGCGCAGTTCGAATGGCAGGCCTTTGATGATGCATGAAATAGCGTCCTCATTATAGATGTTGCATTTCTTGAGCAATGAAACCTTGTCGTGAAAATATTTCGTCATAGTTTCGGTATCGATTTTGGTTCTTAACATCATTTCTTCCAAGCGGTCGACAAAATCCGTTGAGCGCGGAAATGCCGTTTGTAGCGTATGTTTCCATTCGTCCCATGTGAGGTTGTAATCTTCTAGGTCGTCATACCAGTCACGCGCTGAGCCACGAAGTCTTATTTGCATAACGAACTGACGATCTTTGTTCTGCCAACCGTATACATCTCCCAACTGGTCTATTTTGTGTAGCCATCCTTTCACGTTGCTATTTCTGTCTTCTGGGTTGAATTTGGGGATAACTTCAGCTTCCGTGGGCGTAATTCGTCGTCGTTTAGGTGTGTGTAACTCGTCTTCATCGCCGCCACGTGGTGTTGAAGAAAAAAATTTCGTTGTTTTTTCGGTGTTGGCGTCAATACTTGAGGCTTTTCTCTTCTTTTTTCGCCCCAAACCATTGAAATATGGGCCAGACATTACGTAGGTATCCCACTTCTGAGGTATTAACGTACTCAGGATGGGTAATCGTAGCACTTGCACTATAAAATGAAACTAGTATAGATTGACGCTGATTTATTATTCACCAAGTTGTTGGTACAAAAATCAGAAGCAAAAAGAGAGCTTCGTCCCCGGTTACGACCCCTTTTATTAACATTCACAAACCCCCTCCACGAGTTGAATCTGGTAGCTAATATACATACTTTTAAAATAGATTCTAATACAATCAATTACGTATAAGCTCCATATATCATGTAATATTTAATAACAATCAAAACATTTAATTTTATAATATTAAATTAACTAAAAGGTATAATTGGATTATTACAATTAATATGACAGAAATCTCAGTGGCGCCATCTACACGACGCTGTAGTGACGCAATAGGCTGGTAGTTCCGATACCTCGCAGTAGATGGCGCTTTCGTAGTAGGTCTTCAATGGTTTGGCTCTCGTAGGTCTTATTATGCTGGTTTGGTTGTTGGCAAGGTGGATGACGGTAACATAACACAAGTATTTAAAATACTTAAAAAGAGGCACCGGATCAGATATTGTAATTTAAATTAAGTTAACGAATAAATCATTTTTATTATTATTATTTATTATTCGTAAATAACTCTTGAACGGTGGCCCGTAGCAAAAAATGTTCTACTACATAAGTAATCCATATAAAATTTCCTACAAAAAAGATTCAGTACACTTTTTGCTAGGATCAATGTTTTAAAATATATTAAAGTGGGAAAGTCACGTATAATTTATTCTAAGGTTGTTATTTTTTAGTTTTTCGTAAATAACTCGTAAACGGTAGCCCACAGCAAAAAATTTTCTTTTACGTAAATAATCTATTTGAGATTTCTTATAAAATAAATGCTACTTTTTTTCGCTAGGATCAACATTAAAAAATATATTTTCTATTACGCGATTACGTCCGATTTTACCCGAAAAACGAATTTCATTCTGAGAGTTAACGGACTGTAAGTATAGATAGTCAAACCAATTTGTCATTAAATAAGAACAATACAAACTGTACTCATCCTTTTCTTTTGGGTGCTAGTACTAGAATAAGACAAAGATAGTATGATTATCTCTGTCTATGTTTGAAATGAGAGAGTCCTTTGACAAACTACTTATATATAACCTTTTTGTAGTTTCGCATTTTAAATAGAAAAAAAATGTCAAATCGGCGACATGCTAGATTTTTATTGTCAGGCTAAAAGTATAATGTAATAATAATTTAAAAATTCATCGTGTAACCTAACATATAGGAAGAAAACAAACAAATAAAGAACATGAGAACTATGAGAGTATGGATCACTCCATACGCAGAAGTGATTGATGGCTGAGGCTGAACATATATTCTGAAATTCGGCAACGCTTTGAAGAAAAAATCCATTGACACCTATTCTCCACAAATGACACTAGAAGAAATATTGTCTGAAACAAAACTGCAATGCTGATTTTATACGCAGATAGGTATCCAAAATTTACACTACCATCAGAAAAAAAGACGTTTGAGTTTATGGAGACATGACAGAAGATGCTGAAGAATATGTTGTCATGAAAGGAGCGGCCGTCCGTTTAAATGTAAATATGTTGGAATGACCTTCTACTGGTGTCAGCGAGCTTGCCGTGATACCTTCACGAGCTAATCACAGCGGCGAATGATAAAATCATGGTTCCTACTGTGCGAAACATTTATGTGTATTTAATCGAAGCTGTTGCCGGCCTAACTCCAATCTGTGGCTAAATGTTTTGGTGCTTGTAGTTTCTAAGTACTTATTCTGAATTAAATACTCCGATTGAAACATAATTAGATTGTTTTATTATTAATATTTATTTCTCTATTTTCACTTTATTGCACGAAACATAGGACGTTTTGCCAAATGGAATTCTCTACCAGTCAGGTGTAAGGCAAACAGAGATTGGTATTGGTATGTAGGATATAAAAGCGACCGTATGTCGAACAGCTAATCTGGTTGCTGGCAGTATACATCTTTCGTGCACATATTATACTGTTAAATCGTACCTATGCTAAAAAAGTGACGAACTCAGAAAGTGACGAACTCAGAAAGTGACGTCCTCAGAAAGTGGCGTTCTCAGAATGTGACGAACTCAGAAAGTGACGTCCTCAGAAAGTGTCGTACTCAGAATGTGACGATCTCAGAAAGTGACAAAATCAGAAAGTGACGAACTCAGAATGTGACGATCTCAGAAAGTGACAAAGTCAGAAGGTGACGAACTCAGAATGTGACGTCCTAAGAAAGTGACATACTCCGCCTGAACCTCCCGCGGGGTGTCGTGTGACCGTAACCTGACCCGCGTATGAATTATAATAACAACAATCAAATACTAGCGCTACCTGTCACAGACCATACAGTGTTTATTATGTTTACAAGGCACGCAGGGCAGCTTGTGAGCTGTTGAGAAGTCGTGACTCCACGTACCCGATTCCTCTTGGGGAGTTCTGTCACCGGATAAAGTGGATGGGTAGGGCAGGGCTAGGGTTACCAGACGTCAGGAATTTTCCTGACATGTCAGGAATTTTGGCTGTTTGTCAGGAATGCGGCCGGAATACGAAAATGTCAGGAATTTTAGTGAATTAACAATATGTACCTAAAAAGGTACATTATTCAAATTTACTTATCTAGCATACATAGATATCGCATACGGCTAGACCCCCCCGTCACCCGCCGATACGAGCGTCAGGATTTAATTTAGCAACTCAGGAATTTTGTCAGGAAATTCCAAATTTGGATCTGATAACCCTAGACAGGGCTCTCTACTGCCTCTGGCTTGCCTTTGTCGGCCGTCCAGAGTGGAGCCGCGCGAGCTGCGTTCTCGATGGTAGATGTGGAAACAAAATTGGCAAATTGGCTACCTATATATATTTTTAAAGTCCATGTGATACCTTCTCTACCCTCAGCATTTGCACTGGAAATAAAACTGCATACCATTTAATTAGACATGCGTGGGGCCAGGCAACATACAAATTAATTATCTTACATTTAATTTAAGAGAAAAGTTTCCAGTATTTTTTGTTATATTTTAGTGATATCTGTAAAATTTCTACAGTTTGGCCCGTTAAAAGTTGAATTTCCAATTCGTCCTTTGTATTTTATTTTCGGTGTTAATACCTAATGAACGATGGGTACTTCAATTGGGTTTATCATAATTAAGAAATTAAAAGCAATGTTTTTTATCTCCAGTCATGGACAGTAATTTCAGGTCACAGGCCATTTCTTTTAGAATAGATCGAAATTAATGAAACGTCAAACATAAGCAGCTATTTACAATGATTTATTATATGTATTATAAATAGGTACGAGTATAAACATAGGTGATTTGACGGTGATTAACAATAGTTACTAATTACCTATTATTAATATTCTTCTCCTTCGCTAGACCTCGCTCCACTCTACTCCCAAAATCTGTATTTATGACCTTGAACCACTTGATAGCTCGATCCTGAATCCTAGGTTCAGCAGTTGCAAGGCTATAAACAATATTACTTAGCAAACGTTTCCTTGCGTCTTCTGTCATCTCGTATTGGTAAAGGTGAGACACTTGGTCGAAGTTTAAAGACGTATCTTGCACTATTTGAGCAACTTCAGATCTTTTGGGATCCACGTAAGGTACAGGGCCATTGTATGTGTTAGGCCAGTAAGTTGGTCTATCAGTTATTTTCAATGGCGCATGGCCACCATTGTCGTAAGTAAAAGGTTGTCTCAAAGGGCAATTAACGGCTATGTTCTGGAAATTCGCCCCCAGCCTATAATATTGAGCATCGCGATATGACAACCGACGCGCTTCAAATAATTTATCCGGAGCGCCAAGAATACCTGGGACTAGATGATTGGGACACATAGCTATTTGTTCGATCTCCGCAAAGGAATTCACAGGGTTTCTGTCAAGTACCAAACGGCCCAAGGGTTGTAGCGGATACTTTTCTAGAGGCAGCGCCTTTGTCACATCAAACACGTCAAAATCAGCATGTGTAACCTGCTCTAAAGTCAGCACCTGAACTAGAACTTGCCAGCTGGGATAGTCTCCATTTCCAATAGCATTATACAAGTCTTTTATAAAGGCGTCTGGATCAATTCCGCTTATCTTCATACCTTCTTTAGAAGTCAAGAAACGCTCTCCTTGATCAGGTAATATATGGAATCTAAGGAAATGGGATTCGCCTCGTTCGTTGGTTACTTGGTACGTATGGACGCTAAACCCTGGCATATGCCTGTAACCGTTTGGTATGCCACTGTCTCCAAATTTGTACATGAAAAAGTGTATTGATTCTGGACGTAAAGTTATGTAATCCCATAGCATGTTCGAATCGTACAAATTTGTAGAGGGATTCTTGCCTTGAGCGTTTGCGAATGTCGGGAAGAAGAGAGGGTCTTTGTAGGGAAATACGGGGGTACTCAGGCCCACCAGATCAAAGTTACCGTCCTCCGTGTAGAATTTGACAGCGAAGCCACGCCCGTCTCTGAACGTGTCCGAAGCCCCCATGTTGGGAACTACTAAAGAAAATCTGACGGCAATCGGGGTTCTTTTACCAATTTTATTTAGAAATTTCGCCTTGCAGATATTTGTTATGTCGTGAGTAACCTGAAAAGTTATATAATAATTTTACAGATAGCGAGTAAGTAAAAATTAATATAATTTAATTTGAATTTAATTTACGATTGAAGATTTTATTGCTGACTGTATTTACTTTGAGTTTGAACTTTTACGATAAGCGATAACTACATATAGAACAAGCTCAAGCCAAGTACAGCATAACCTACTCTATCAATTTTCGCATCGATTTTAATGAGAAAAAACTGCCATTCCTACTACAAAATAGGTAATTAAGTATTGTCATCACTTTGCAATGTCACCGGTCACCGAAGTTACTTGGGTAGGTACCTATACGCTAAATTTCAGCTTTATCGCTTTATAACTTGCACAAACTTACATTAACCTAAATAACTAAACATTGAGGTAGAGGTGATCTTCAATACAATTTCATATCAAAATTTAGTATTTCATTTAACAAACAGGAGTAAACAAATACCTAGGTATATGTATACTAACCTCAAAATATCCGAATGCACCAGCACCCTTGGCGTGCACTGTACGCTCGACAATTTTCTGACGGTTGAGATGCGTTATAGATTCCATCAAGTACTCGTTGAAAATGACTCTACGATTGAGTGATACGTTGGCGTCCTTAAATTCTACAGGAGCTCCATTTGCCGTGGTCAAAATCCCTATTGGACCCTGAAAGTATACGATAAAATAATTAACGAGTGAAAAATAAAGGAAAGTGAAGTGGAAAGTGCAAATTTAATGCAAAAATTCCGAATTGTTATATTTGTTAGGCATTTACTACAAGGCCCTAACTTCGAATTCATGCGATTAGATAGAGTTAGGTGGACAATAAACGTTCTTTGGCAATTCTATGGCTCGGTGTAGAATATAGCTCGGTGAAGTATTTTGAAGTGAAAACTTCTTTAGCGGCGCTGTGCACTACAGATCACGTGACCGTAAGACGGACACGTGACCTGGTCGAAAAACTGTTACATGTAATGTCATTGAGTTTTTCTTTATTGATTTAAATGCCATCTAGTGAGTTTCACTCTAACTGGTATTAATATAACTCGAATACTAACAGTGATGTGCTTAGGGGTTTCAAGTAATTAACGCTAACGCTAGATGGCGTTAACCTCAATTATACATAGTTCATTTTGCACTAGTCATTGAGTTTTTACTTCTGCCGGCACTCCCTGAGTGCAACCCGTTGTTTTTTTTCTCTTATCGAGCTAACTGAGGGACTAGATCGATTTCTGTACAATTGTCCCACCAAAATGGGTATACATTTTCATTGCATCAGGGGTTTTAAATTTTTCCTTAGTAACTTAGGTACTAACTTTGTTCGTGTTATCATTTGTAGGTATTAAGGAAAGATTATGCAACACTTGTGCTTATTCTTACCCCAGCCCTCTCTGCAAACAAAACCGTCTGTTGAGATGCAACGTCTTCAAAATGTACGGAATTAGCAGCGAGTATCACACCCAAGAGTATCACAGGTAAAATGCAAGAATAAACTCCCTTGTACATTTTTAATATGGACCCTATAATATTGACATCAATGATGATTAGAAATCAGCAACACTTAATCTGCAACAAATTTTTTTTTGTTAAATCCCTACTTCCCATAACCCGTACCCGCCCCATAACCTATAGTTGGTTGACCAACTATAGGTTATGGGGCGGGTTTGCTTGAGCAAACCTTGTCAGTAAAAAAAGGCGCGAAATTCAAATTCTCTATGGGACGATAACCATTCGCGCCTACATTTTTTAAATTTGCCGCCTTTTTCTACTGACAAGATCTGCTTGACCAGCTATAACTTGTAGTTTTGTAAAATGTGGCCCATCCATGTTTTAACTTCTTCAAATCGCCTGGACGAAGATGGTCTTATTAGATATGCAACTTTGCATGTATGGCGGTGTGAACTTGCAGGCAGGTCAAATGAATTTACTTAAATACTTATTACAAATCGAATAAAATAAAGGAAGGCTTGAAAGCGTCTCGCTTTATTAGGGCTTTTTGCTTTGCTGACGCAACAATGCCTTCGTGTCTAATATACATAGTCAATTTTAGATTACCTATATCATAGTATATCACTAATCAAAGTAGCAAGCTTGACGATAAAACACTTCTTGCTATTCAATCGTAAAAGGAGTTTCTCGTATTCGTTTTTTATTTTCGTAGAATGAAATTTAGAACAAAGGCGTGTTTTGGGAGCCGTAGTCGCTACTCTATTTAGAAGTTAAAATTAAAATTAATATAACTTAATAAATACTTTTAACGAACATTATTTTGAACATAATCGGTTGACACATTAATGAGATTCTAACAAAAATAAATCACTTCTTTTTAATTGGACGTAAAGTGCCGGAAAGTAACGCCTTTTACCAGTGATGGCTTTCATATCATATGAAGGTACGGAAGCCTCCCGATGCGTGGCCCGACACGCACTTGGTCTGTTTTATGTTCGTCTGCCACGCTGCGTGTAACGGAACGGAACTTCATGTTGTATCGAAACTTGTATATATAAACTAAATATAAATATAACAAAAATGTGCTAAACAGTAATTAAACAATGCCTTGCCTTGCCTTGTAATTAATTGTAATAATAAAAAATATAAATATTTTTTTATAAACTGTCATTTATCGTTCGAGAATCAGAACGCATCTTACAATGTGTCAAAATAAAAAAAAATGAAGAGCGTCAAATGGTCAATAAATATTCCACGTTATACCTAAATAATTTCTAATTCAGCTTACAGAACAGTTAAAAATGCTAAATCCACCAGTGTAGCGTGACAGTTTTACATTGACTATAAGTTTTTATAGCGCGTGTGCCCAGTGAGATATAACCAAAAATGACAAGGTCGCCGAAGGATGATCCGCGATACAATGACATGCAGCACAACGCTTGGAATTACCGTGCAGAAACAACTGAAAACTGTGCCCCTGGTATGTTAAATGAAAGAAAACAAGTGCCGCTTTCATCCAACACGCCTACAATGAATGATAACAGTATGTACGCTAACGGCGATTTCACGAACGATGTTTATTTGAACAAGCATCCTTACAACGTGCAGGCGGGTGAAACCGGGGCCAGCCAGGATGAAAACATGTTGCTTAACAACATGCCTAATGCCGCTCGCGTTAACAACCAGAATTATGGAACCGCCATGCTTAAATTAGCCAATGGGCAGGTAGTCAGGTTCTTTTATGACGAAAATACTCAACAACTATACTTCCCCATGTCAGGACAGTACGAGTTATTCAACCACAATCAGGGGCTGCGTGAAATGCCTCTACAGGCTCCTCAGCAGCCTCCAATGTTTACTCCAAACCAGGAATACTCCATCAACAATAACAATGTTCAGATGCAAACACCAACCACTACCGCCCACAATAATTACATACAAGAAAACCTCAACAATCAAACCTCTGCCATGCCCACCTCCAACTTCTTGAAGGAAGTTTTAGGAAACTGGGAACCTAACTCATCTGGGACTTACTCTCCCTTTGGACAAAACTATCCATTGACCCATCCTGATGTGCCACCTAATGTTCTTCCAAAGAAGCCAATGGATTCTCCAATAATCCAAATAAAGCCTGAGAATTCTCCAAAAAGAAATGAGAACAGTCCTTTAGCAGACACAAGTAACAAAAAACGCATTGTGGCCGAAGTGAAACCGATGCGTCCAACATATTCCGATGTGTTGGCTAAAAACAAGAATAATACCCAACCAGATGCTATTAAGGCTAAACCACAAAATAATATAGAAGTTAAGACTTCCAGCAACAAAAACAGCTCCAAGCCTGATAAACCTTCAAACCCAAAACATACTGATGAGAGCAAGCAAAAAGAGAAAAAACAGCAAGCTACTATATCTTCTGGCAGTGAGTCCGGGGATATAAATAATGAAGACATTGAAAAGCGTCAAAAACCGAGTAAAAAATCCAAGAATAAGCGTAATAATATATCTCGTAAGTGGTCCTCTTTTGATGACATCACTAATGAAGAAGATATCAGCTACACTGAAGGCAGTGAAAGTCAATTTGTTTTCATCGAAAACCAAGAAAAACCGAAGAAAGACAGAAAAGTTAATGATAGGGCTAAGAATTCTGAAAAGAATGCCACAGCAGAGGGTGATTTCAGAGCTGATGAAGAAGAACAGTCTCAATTTGTCTTTCAAGATAACCAGACTGACAGTGCCAAGGCTCGGAAGAAAAAAGAAGCTCGGATTAACCATAAATTGGCGAAACCAGTACAGGATAAAAAGAAAACCACCCAGACTAAGTTTAAGAGGAACAAGCCTGGGTATTTAGGCCTGGCTCAGAACTACCTTGAGCATTGGGGAGAGGCTACCTGGAAGGCGATTGTATGGTTCTTCTACCTGCTGTCAGATATATGCAGAATGAGTGCCCACTTGTTATTTGATCTGTAAGTATTCATTTATTTGATTTTTTATGGTTAAGCTTATTACATCAATAGATAGGTATGATAGGTTCGTTAGGTTGCTGCAGATGCCGAAGAAAGAAGAATCTTATGTTCGGCCGCCAATACCTATATATACTAAGTAAAATAAGTTCTTACTAGAGATGGGTAAATACCCGAGAGCGGGTATTTACCCGGTATATACCCGATATTTACCTACCCGCGGGTAAATACACGGGTATTTTCGTTTTTCTTCTAAATTTGATGTGTTTAATGGTATGTGAGTATAAATAAGATTAATTTAAGTAATTTTTTATAATGTTACATAAAATGTATGTTCAAACTAATTACGAAAAGGTTGCTATGTCACCTCATAGTTCGATTTTAACATATAAGTCAAATTATGAATATCGTGTAAAATCATTCCGGAAATGTTTTATAACGCTTTTAATATGCATTAGAAAAATGAAAATAAAGACTACTTATGAACGATAAGAAAAAAAAATTGTGCAGTGTCACAACTTGGGAAGCTCATAAGCAGGCCTCGGAGTTTTTTTAGCACGGTAAGACTAAAGAGAGCTATGGAGTCTTTGTTAACATTAAAATTAAGTTCATACTCATACTCATCCTCATTAATTAAGTACAAGTAAATTATGTACAGCTCTAGACCTAATAAATATCAGCGATCATCACAATAACGAAATACGTAACTATATATTCATGACATAATGTGACATCTGATTTACTCATACACATATTTAGGTAAAGAGGTTTAATCATAAGTGGCCTATCACTTAAAAAAGTACTTAAGACATGCAACCTATGATTATAAACATTGGTAATACGTATTCGACATATTAAAACGATATTCCATAGATATTAAAACTGTTTATTATTCATTAAGGTTGATATAGAGCTACAATATTTTAGAATAGTTATGCGTTACTCTTCCTTACGTCTACAAAACAGTTCGTTCACACATAATGGGCAGTATAAACGTCGTAAGTCGCATTCATGGGCATCATTTACAAGACACCAATAGTGACGGCAGCAATCTTCACAATATCCAGTTGATTTCATCCCTTCATCTTTAAGAGATATAGCCTCACGAGGTAGTCCTTTGACAGTGCATTAAGTGCATTATCTAAAGCGGCCAGTGACAACGTATAGTTCCTTATCTTAACAGTAATTATAGTATGTAGGTACGTTAAGTACTTAAATAAAATATTGGAGCGATGACACTGCAATATGGGTAATATAATAATATTAACATACACATATACATATTTTTACTTTTTTATAATATAACATTTAATTAAATATATGTAAACAGAATTAATTACATATAAGTAGTCTAAGTATTTATAAAACGATTCGGACGAACTGAATTAATGAGGATGAGTATGAGTATGAATTTAATTTTAATGTTAACAAAGACTCCATAGCTCTCCTTAGTCTTACCGTGCTAAAAAAACTCCGAGGCCTGCTCATAAGTCAAATACAGTTAGTTTTAGGACAAAAAATGTATATTATATAACCTTTTTTGTAGGAAATTCTGTGTACTTTAGTTTGTACATACAACACTTTTCGATATGAATGACAAATTCCAAATTCCAAATTATTTATTTGTTAAACATAGGTATGTACAACAGTAGGTCTTACATATAAAATATAGTAACACTATGTTTCGCCACATGGCACACAAATAGCTAGACAGATTCCAAGAAATATGAAAAAGTTCATTTTTACCCCCCTCCCCCCAACCACACCCCCCCGCCGACTGAAGTTCGAATGTGTATTATCAACGTATAAGTATGATAATTTACTAAAATCTAAAAAAAACTCTTATGACGGTCTTTTTAGGGTTCCGTAGCCAAATGGCAAAAAACGGAACCCTTATAGATTCGTCATGTCTGTCCGTCTGTCCGTCTGTCCGTCTGTCCGTCTGTCCGTCTGTCCGTCCGTCCGTCCGTCCGTATGTCACAGCCACTTTTCTCCGAAACTATAAGAACTATACTGTTGAAACTTGGTAAGTAGATGTATTCTGTGAACCGCATTAAGATTTTCACACAAAAATAGAAAAAAAACAATAAATTTTTGGGGTTCCCCATACTTCGAACTGAAACTCAAAAATTTTTTTTTCATCAAACCCATACGTGTGGGGTATCTATGGATAGGTCTTCAAAAATGATATTGAGGTTTCTAATATCATTTTTTTCTAAACTGAATAGTTTGCGCGAGAGACACTTCCAAAGTGGTAAAATGTGTGTCCCCCCCCCTCCCGTAACTTCTAAAATAACAGAATGATAAAACTAAAAAAAATATATGATGTACATTACCATGTAAACTTCCACCGAAAATTGGTTTGAACGAGATCTAGTAAGTAGTTTTTTTTTATACGTCATAAATTGCCTAAATACGGAACCCTTCATGGGCGAGTCCGACTCGCACTTGGCCGCTTTTATAATATTTATCAAAAGTGTACTAAAAAATCCTTAGTTACAACTGCAGTTTTCACTAAACCTTTTCATTTTAAATGACACACATTAATTACAACCATTAACTTGGTTTATATCTCCATTTTAACACAACTCGACATGTGCAATAAGAAATGAATCTACCCGTCCATTTGGGTAGATACGGGTAAATACCGGGTAGATGGGTATTTACCGGCTATTTACCTGGGTGGGTAAATTGGGTAAATACCAGGGATGTTGCGGATGCCGATTTTTTGACATCCGCGGATGCGGATGCGGATGCGGATTTTTAAAGGCTCACATCCGCGGATGCGGATGCGGATGCGGATGTCAAGATAGTACCATAAAAAACGTCAAATCTTACATTTTAGTAATTTTTATTTCAATAAACCGGCCAAGTGAGAGTCGGACTTGCGTTCCAAGTGTTCCGTACATTAAGTCCCACTCACGCTTGACTGCTCATTTCTAATAGGTTTTTTTGGTTAATAACTAAATTACCTAGCAGTCTAGCACTTACGCCGATGCTAAGACGTTCCTGTACCGACCTGTTCCACATCCGCATCCGCATTAAATCCGCATCGATTTTATGCGGATGCGGATGCGGATGCGGATGTTGAAAATAATGCGGAAGTTCCGCGGTTGCGGATGCGGATGCGGATGTTCGCAACATCCCTGGTAAATACCCACGACCCATCTCTAGTTCTTACACAAAACGGAAAGTGAAGTTAAGCAACTACTGTTATTAGGTTTAGATTTTATTACCAGATTATGTTTCTTCACTCTTTGCAATCCTCAAGCAATAGCCATTATAAGAATATAAAAAAAATATTTAGATGCAGCTTTGTTAGTATGGATACCTAGATAGATAGATAGAATACTCTTTATTGGCACACCTCAGTAAAAAATACAGCTTAAAGAAAAACAATTAATTAATTATAGAGGCAGACAACAGGCGGTCTTATCGCTCAAGAGCGATATCTTCCAGACAACCATTGGGTAGCGGAAACAAAACAATCAAAGAGAGTCGGTGTTGCAAAAAAAAACGTTATGAATGCCTACTTTGGATCTAGATTCTAGACTGTATCTTTTGAACCGTGATAAATAGCGAGGTCATTACTTATTAGAGCTCTGGGAGTCAGATCGTGACGGATCAACTATAAAAAAATGTAAAAAAATATATTCTTTACATTTTTTTGGTTGCACGGAGCGGGTGAGCGTGAGCGAGTTAACGAACAATAATATGAGCAACGCTAACTGGCGCGGACGCGTGCGACGGATTTTACCTGTAATGGCACCCGCGTGTGCGTCCCCCCGTGCACCCGCATCAGCTAGCGGACTCCCTTATAAATAAATAAATATTATAGGACATTCTTACACAGATTGACTAAGTCCCACAGTAAGCTCAAGAAGGCTTGTGTTGTGGGTACTCAGACAATGATATATATAATATCTCTTCTCTTCTTCTCACAAAACAAAATACATAGAAAACACCCAAGACTCCGGAACAAATATCTGTGCTCATCACACAAATAAATGCCCTTACCGGGATTTGAACCCAGGACCGCGGCTTCACAGGCAGGGTCACTACCCACTAGGCCAGACCAGTCGTCAAAATATAAATGAACAGAAACATTAAATAGGATGACTGCTATAGGTATTGGCCAGTCCATAGTAATTGGCCACTTAACAAGGCAGAAATAAACAAGTATTTTGTCAGTTTTTTTTAAGTGAAAACTTCTTTAGCGGCGCTGTGCACTTTTTGAGGTGGGGAAAAAATGTTAAACTCGAGACAGCGTAAGACGATCACGTGACCGTAAGATTTAGATGGCCACTCATTTAGATGGCATTTAAATCAATAAAGAAAAATTCAATGACATTACATGAAAAACTGTTAAATGTAATGTCATTGAGTTTTTCTTTATTGATTTAAATGCCATCTAGTGAGTTTCGCTCTAACTGGTATTAATATAACTCGAGTACTAACAGTGATGTGCTTAGGGGTTTCAAGTAATTAACGCTAACGCTATATGGCGTTAACCTCAATTATACATAGTGCATTTTGCACTAGTCATTGAGTTTTCACTTCTGCCGGCACTCCCTGAGTGCAACCCGTTGTTTTTTTTAGCTTGTACCTTCTGTAAGTACATTTTGGATTAAATAATAATTAATACACAACAGTAAGTAAATATTATGTTATTTACTTTTCGCAGTTGTACCTCGATGTTCACGCAAACTTACGTGAGCTCCCAAGCAGTGTGGCGAAGCAGCAAAGAGTGGCTTTACAAGATCAGCGGTAACAAGTACCTGGTCTACATCGATAGGAAATTCGGACACACCAGATTCGGCTTTTGGAGGAAAATTAAATGGTTCAAGAAAGGTATGTGGCGCCCTATACCCAGAACTAAAGGTTCCGTCACACAGGCGCGTTTTCCGGGCGGGGCGTGAGCGTTTTATATGTAAAAGCGGGGCGCCCCACTCTCGCCCCTCCCGGAAAACGCACCTGTGTGACGAAGCCTTTAAAGATCGGGAGCATTTTCGTTTTTTGTACAAACTCATATATTTATTTTGAATTTGGTCACACAAATAGATAGGTACATACTCTTAAGCCCCGTCTCCATATCGCGCGGCAAGCTATCGAACATTGGCTCGCGCGACAGCCGCGCGCAATGGATACCGGGCTGGCTCGCGAGCCAACTCGCTCGCTCGCGCGGCAGCCCGCGGTATCCATTGCGCGCGGCTGCCGCGCGAGCCAATGTTCGATGGTTTGCCGCGCGATATGGAGACGGGGCTTTAATGAAACCTGAATAAGGAGGAAACCTCGAGAATTGCAACCAACAATTGAAATTGTGGGACCTCTTTAAATTAAATTCAGATTTAAGTTTATTCTTAACTAGCGACCCGCCCCGGCTTCGCATGGGTTAATAAATTACACATAAACCTTCCTCTTGAATCACTCTATCTTTTAAAAAACCCGCATCTAAATCCGTTCCGTAGTTGTAAAGATCTAAGCATACATACAGACAGACAGACAGGGAAGCGACTTTGTTTTATACTATGTAGTGATTTCTGTAATTTCTGAAAAATATACCTACATATAGATTAGGTTGCGAGTTGTCTAATATATTACGGAACTGTTTTATTTAAGCACTTATATATTTGGATACAGATGTGCATGATGCGGAAAGTTAGAAAAGTTCTCAAGGATCATTGGCAATTAAGGAAACTCATTTTGTAATCCGAATATTACGATCCGCATATAAAAATATAATAATTTTCCGAAAATGTTCAATGTGGAAATTTCGCAATGTTGAAAACATTCGGACGACACATCAGTATATTAAGATTAAAAAAACCGTTATTAACACATGACAATCCACAATAACAATGCATTTCTGATTACAATGTTGCATACCTCTCAGTATTCACACGCACCAATTTTTTGCAGACGCCGAGTCTGATAGCAACGACTCGAGCAAGCTGAACTCCAATATACCACTGCCGGCGACGGGCGAGGAGGCAATGAAACGACTGCTGGCTTGCAAGGGAAAAGATCCGTACAGGTGAGCCTTGCGATTTGGCAATGCGTTGCTACACTAGATCTCAATGGTGGGTTTATTCATGGGATTTTTTTTATACATCTACTATAGAGTGTATATCGGAGTAGCTTCTAGTTCTGTCGATATTTCATTTTGTTAATTGATCACTCGTTTTTGCTAGAAAAAGTTGTCTAATTATTATACACTTAAACGGCACTGAATCCCGATTCAAAAATCGTGAATCGTGAGTAAGTATTTAACAATCGTAAAAGTTTAAATTCAAAGTATTTGCTCAAAACATTGATATCATATCGATTTTCGTTGTATACGGGCTGGGTGACTAACATTGTGTTATTATGTATTAGTATTATTTATTACTATGTATAGAGAAGCCATACCAATGAAATATTCGCAATCGCAACCTATACTACGCGACCAAATCGTCATAAGCGCCGTGAAATTCATGGTGCTTACGCGTTTAGGCCGCGAGGTTTATATTCCGTTTCTATAGTTTATTGTCGGCCTTCAACAACTCATGGCACAAAATACTGGTTTTCTGTGCCAATACTATACTTATAATAGTTCAATGGTGACTAATACCTTCTTTCCGCAACGTCGTCTGCGTGGAATGAATTTCGTGACAAAAACTACCTTATGTCCTTCGCCGGGACAAACTATGACCACACCAAATTGCAGTTCAACAGTGCGCGCAGCGTGACGAAGTAACAGGCAGGCAGAGCCTCTTTCGTATTTATAATATTAGCAGGGATAGAGGGATGCGTGATCTAAGACGATAAATAATAAATATGCGATAATAATAGACACTCTGATATTTTAATACTTTCATAGGCTTAGCACGCACTGCGGTTTTTAAAAAGCGGTTCCGCTACCGCAAAAAATGTAACGTACGGCATTCTATATAAGCGCACGCACGCAACTTGCTACATTTTGACCGCAACCGCAAGAAAAAAACCGCAGTGCGTGCTAAGCCATACGCACGTTACTTTTTAACCGCCTTCAAAAAATTCGTCGGAATCTTTTTATGTACCCATGTTCATCGATTACTCGGAGACTATTCGACCAATTTTCGTTTTTTTTTAATGGTATGCTGTGTAATAGGTCCCGGTGTCATCGAGACAAAATCTGTGTGATGATGAGATCTTGGAGAAATTGAGAGTACCTACTCCTCAAATCCAGTGTTTCTTAAAGTAACGAGTGCATTTTTCTTGTGAAAAGTACAATTTTTCGAAGTAGATTTGCTGATGAAGACCGTAAAATGATTGCATTTTACACTGTGTAGTGTTGGTTCTTTTTCAGTAACATTTTTTGTATGAACAGGTGATTCGTATTATTTTATTGACATCAGCAATAGATATAGCTTGTTGATACTTGTTCAGGTGCATTACACTGAAAAGATACGACGAATGTGACGACAAAACCTTTTGTAAATATAATCGGAGAGAAAATAATATGTACTCTATAAAAAAAAATTGTATAATTTTTACAAATACAAAGTGTTTCATCAAAACATTCCTTTTATAAAGGGAATGCTGGCATAATTAGTATTTTGTATTAGTATAATATTTTGATATTTATTTTTAGTTTTAATCATGTGTCGAAAGATGGCAATAAATTTACTGTGACTACAAAATTAACTATGACATTATTGTCATAGTTAATTTATTTATTTATGTCAAGGTTATCCCTCTTTACACTCTATTCTCTTTGGTATTATATCAACAAGCTTGTCGATACTTGTACAGGTACATTAGTTTTATTTTTACAGTAACGTTCAAATACCAGTTTCTGTATCTTTATGTGTCAACCGGGTTGATCGACCGACATAAGTATTGTTGCACAATTAGACTCGGTTAGTTGATAATATACCTTTAGTACAGTCAAGTGTAAAAATATGGGTGTAGACAACTTACTCAAAATATGCCCTATTTAATTCGCTGACATAAGAGCTTTAGGACATGGGACATATTTTTGAGATGATTTGTGCACCCATACTGTTCCCGCTACAATAAAAACAGAATAAAAGAAACATTTAAGTGGGGCAGTGGTCTCCTATACAACAAACGTGATTTTTTGCCGTTTTTTGCGTAATGGTATGGAACCGTTCGTGGCCGAGCCCGACTCGCACTTGGCCTTAAATTCAATTCAAAATTTAAAACTTCATGGCTCTTTTAATAAGATAAGATAAGATAAAAGATAGTTTATTCAAGTAGGCATAATTACAATGCGCTTATGAACGTCAAATAAAGCTAGATAGACCGGCTCCAACCCTACACCTCTGCCCCGAGAAGATTTAAATCCCCCCTCAATTGGAGGAGGGTATCCCAATATGGGACCGGCAACAAACTCGGCGGGACACATCTTTTCAATAATAATTACATCTTATAATTAACATGCATTACGAGAAAATAAGGAAAAAAAAATACAATTTAAATTACTATAGAATTCATGCAATTATACACATAAGGTGTAATAGAAATTTGATTTAGAAAATATACATATGTAATATAATAGTTCATCTAATCTAATCTAACCGACTTTGACAGAACTAAGTGTGGAGCTGTCGTATTTTCATAGAAATTTGTCATTTTTGATGACATTTCTGCAAATGCCATACAGTGGCTTTTACTTTAAAACCTTGGTGTTTATTATTTCCTCCAGCATATTGGGCGTGAGCGTAACATGCACGGACGAGGAGATCAAGCGGTACTACCGGCGGCAGGCGTTCCTCGTGCACCCGGACAAGAACCAGCAGCCGGGCGCCGAGGAGGCCTTCAAGATACTCCAGCACGCGTTCGACCTTATAGGAGAACCGGTCAGTATATAACATTACTAGCGACCCGCCCTGGCTTCGCACGGGTTAACAAATTATACATAAAACTTCCTCTTGAACCACTCTATCTATTTAAAAAAAACTGCATCAAAATCCGGTGCGTAGTTTTAAAGATCTAAGCATACATAGGGACAGACAGCGAGAAGCGACTTTGTTTTATACTAGGTACTAGCGACCCGCCCCGGCTTCGCACGGGTTAACAAATCCATACTAATATTATAAAGAGGAAGTCTGTCTGTCTGTCTGTTACCTTCACCCTTAAACCGCTGAACCGATTTAGATGAACATTGGCATAGAGATTGTTTGAGTCCCGAGGAAGGACATAGGATAGTTTTTATCTCAGAAATCATCCCTTAAATGGGTGAAATTTTGTACGGGGACTTAACAACAACTGCATAACAATTGTCGATAGGAACTGTTCCGCTCGCGCGGTGTAGCACCGGCGCTGGTGCACGATTTAGTTGAAATTTGGCATAGAGATAGTTTGAGTCCCGGGGAAAGATATAGGATAGTTTTTATGTCGGAAGTCATCCATAAAGAGAATATTTACATTGAGTTGCAGTACTTTTGAATAGGAAAATAAGTTTTTTTGTCAATAATTTCATTTTTGATACAAGCTTTTATAGCGATAAAGAGGGTGTGGAAGTGAGAAAATAAATGAATTGCCTGTTAATTGGTGTAAGCAATAAAGCATTATTCTCAAAATTATTGCTATTAGATTTTATCCAGGCGCTATACTTTAACTGCTGGAACTAATTCCACGCAGACGAAGTCGCGGGCAAAACCTAGTTCTAGTATTCATGCACTAAACATTACGCATTTTATTGTCTATTAGCTGCATTTTTTCAACATTTAGAGTCGATGATAATTTCACTGAGAAATTTTCACATGCATTGTCTTCGTGACGGCGTGATCTGATAAAGACAGTGTCCATCTCTCGTAATCACGTTTTGTTAAAACTGACATTTATTTTATCACGTCGAATCCATCCATAATTTGCCTGTTACAGGCCTTCTCCTTCGATTTGAACCTTGTCGCAATGTTGATATTGGGATGTAGCCGCGCATGTCAGTAGACGTTCTTGGCGGTCAAAGGGTTAAAGGGTCTAGGATTGTAATAAGGGTATGGTGCGTCTATAATGTATATTAAATGGATCGTGTTGTTACAGGAACGGCGCGAAGCGTACGAAAGACGAGCGCTAGAATCGCGCCACGTGGAGGCGGCGTGGAGCGAGCTCAGTCAGTTATTAGCGCAGTTGCAGGACAAGATGGAGTTTGCACACAACACCATCAGGTAAAATGGAGTTTGTACACAACACCATCAGGTAAAATGTAGTTTGTACACAAGAACATCAGGTAAGATGGAGATTGCACACAACAACATCAGGTGAATTGGAGTTTGCACACAACACTATCAGGTAAAATGGAGTTTGTACACAACACCATCACGTAAGATGGAGTTTGTACACAAGAACATCAGGTAAGATGGAGTTTGCACACAACACTATCAGGTAAAATGGAGTTTGTACACAACACCATCAGGTAAGATGGAGTTTGTACACAAGAACATCAGGTAAGATGGAGATTGCACACAACAACATCAGGTAAATTGGAGTTTGTACACAACACCATCAGGTAAGGTGTAGTTTGTACATAACACCATCAGGTAAGGTGTAGTTCGTACACAACATCATCAGGTAAGATGTAGTTTGTACACAACACCATCAGGTAATATGGAGTTTGCACACAACACCATCAAGTAAGACGTAGTTTGCACACAACACCATCAGGTAACGTGTGCGAGAGGCGCTAGAGTCGCGCCACGTGGAAGAAGCTTGAAGCGAGCTCAGTCACCTGTTGGCGCTGCTGCTGGACAAGTTGGAGATTGCTCACAACATTGAGAGTTTTGACATTGTCTATTGGCTGGAAGTAAGTACAACTAATGACCCTGTGAGCTTTAGACCTCGCGAACTCCAATGGAGTTATCTTATGCCACAGAATAAGTAATAGTATTATCATACAGAACGGACACGCACCGCCCCCCCCCCCCCCCGATTCGGATTACCTCGCCCGCGACAGGCCGCGACATGAATGTGTGCGTAAGTCGCTCCCGTCAGGATTCCGTCGATTCCGTCAGGATTCCGTCAGAAACTCAATGACGCGTGTACAGACGTGCCGCGCACACATAAACGAGAATCATTTTTGATGTATGGCGTGTCCGCCCTGTGCTTATGCTCACAAAAATGTACGATAATCTGAAATATGTTTACCCAAGCTGTAACGGAGACCTTCGCTTCGCTTGGTCCGATGAATGCTTGTTTGATTGAATGTTTGTCGGCAGATGCACCAACTGCGGGCGGCGGCACAAGCGCGTGCTGACGGACCGGCCCTGCTACGCGGCGCGCTACTGCGTGCAGTGCAAGATACGCCACTCCGCTAAAGAGGTACCAGCAACACACCTTTTCATTTTTAACACCACACAGGGTTCGAAATTATCCAGATAATTATAGTCTTTGATAATTATCGCGATAATTATCCCAGGTATGGATGGTGCTATTTATTTTCTTTGAATTCTTTGATTGTAATTTTTTATTTTAGGGTTTAAATTTTACGTTATTATCAAATGCGATAATTATCAGACATAAAAATCTCAAGATAACTATCATTGATAATTATCCTTTCGAACCCTGACGCCACACCTATCGTGTGCGGCGAGTCATCGTGAACCTTGTCGCAATGCACGAAAGTAGATATTGGGTTGCGCCGCGCACGTCAGTTTACGTCTTTGGCGGTCAAAGTTTTAAAACGACAGTGGACGACCGCTGTTTACACAATTTATTTAATATTGACCATAGTTATGCCATTATTGATCTTTGTAATTATTATAAGGGTTATATATCTAAATCCCAAGTTCAAAAGTAGAAACAGAGGAAACCTACAGTGGCGTCATTTATGATTTGATTTGAGTAACTGAAAACCTTTGACATTTCCTTTCCCGATTGACCATGTATAGGGATGATGACACGTTAAATTTTATAACAAAATCTAGTAAAATAGATAGCAAATGAGCAATTTATCACAATATTGTGGACATTAAAAATAAATATGGAAATACTACAAAAATACAGCACCTGAATGTTTCAAAATTTAAGTTTTTTTTTATATTTTCAAAAACTAAATAAATGAAAATTAATCATAGTCTAATAAAACATGGTCTTCTCTTCCCAGAGTGACACAAGCCTACGTCACAATAACATTGCCACGTTATATAGCGCTATTGCATATTATTATACAGGGTGTCCCAAGAAGTAGTGATATACTGAAGCTGGGAGGTAGAGGACCTAGAGGGCTATCTGAATCACCCCCATGTATGTTCCGCGATTTTTCGTATTTTCGGAGTTATGATTTTTTTTAATTTTTCACCTATCGTCGAGTACGATGAGATTTTTATTTATGGTGACGTGAATTATTGCGGTAAATTTGATTTTTTTGGTGTGCTAAGCTGATAGATAGGCCAATTCAGTATGGTAACATTTACTATCGTTAGATCTTTGAATGGAATTAAAAAAAAAATTAATGCCATGAAAGATAAAATTACCCAGTATGTTCACAACTTCAAGGGCGCTTAGAAAAATAAAACATACTGGGTAATTTTATCTTTCTTGGCATTACATTTTTTTTTTAATTCCATTCAGAGATCTAACGATAGTAAATGTTACCATACTGAATTGGCCTATCTATCAGCTTAGCACATAAAAAAAATCAAGCATCTACCGCAATAATTCACGTCACCATAAATAAAAATCTCATCGTACTCGGCGATAGGTGAAAAATTAAAAAAAATCATAACTCCAAAAATACGAAAAATCGCGGAACATAGATGGGGGTGATTCAGATAGCCCTCTAGGTCCTCTACCTCCCAGCTTCAGTATATCACTACTTCTTGGGACACCTTGTATAGCGCTGTCGCATGTTGACGTAGGCTTGTGTCAGTCACGTGGTCGGAAGAGAGTGCCAGGCGGAGTATATTATTATACCATGAAATTAGTCATTTAGCCTATCCTGTGCAGGGCGACATCTGGGCGGAGTCGAGCATGATGGGGCTGCTCGTGATGTACTACGCGTGCATGGATGGCGCTGTCTACCAGATCACACAGTGGGCCAGTTGCCAGGTATAGTTTGTCAAAGGACTGTCTCATTTCAAACATAGGGATAATCATACTATTTTTGTCTTACACTAGTACTAGAAAAAAAAAAGAATGAGTATACTTTTCCTGGTTCTTACTGACTGACAAATTGGTTTGACCAACTATATAAACCATTTATTTACCCGAAAGCGTAACTTAATGTGTCTTTTATAGTCGTTGACTTTCGTGGTTGAATTAAGACTTCGTCACATAATAAATAATAGTACTAAGTACAGAAGACTCGCTCTCTAACAAAACGCGTCTGTTACGATCAGCACAGATATGGCCGCTAGGTGGCGACAGCGCCACGCGCGGCTCATGGCTTTCCCCAAAATTGGGGCCGAACGGATGTACTTTTAGCTACCTGTAGCAAAGCGACGAAATCGCGGAGTGAGACACGCCTGACTTCGTGTACCAAACTATAATCGCATATTTTTCACTATGGGCCCCCGACTCAACTATAATTACTTCTTCACGAAACTCTTAAGTTACCTATAATTAATTTGACCAATCACGCCCCGCCGCGGTCAAGAGGACAAGACCAAAGTATACAACAAAAGACATCAACGAGATTCGTTTTCATTAAAAAAAAGCGGCCAAGTGCGAGTCGGACTCGCCCATGAAGGGTTCCGTATTTAGGCGATTTATGACGTATAAAAAAAAACTACTTACTAGATCTCGTTCAAACCAATTTTCGGTGGAAGTTTACATGGTAATGTACATCATATATTTTTTTTAGTTTTATCATTCTCTTATTTTAGAAGTTACAGGGGGGGGGACACACATTTTACCACTTTGGAAGTGTCTCTCGCGCAAACTATTCAGTTTAGAAAAAAATGATATTAGAAACCTCAATATCATTTTTGAAGACCTATCCATAGATACCCCACACGTATGGGTTTGATGAAAAAAAAATTTTTGAGTTTCAGTTCGAAGTATGGGGAACCCCAAAAATTTATTGTTTTTTTTCTATTTTTGTGTGAAAATCTTAATGCGGTTCACAGAATACATCTACTTACCAAGTTTCAACAGTATAGTTCTTATAGTTTCGGAGAAAAGTGGCTGTGACATACGGACGGACAGACGGACAGACAGACAGACATGACGAATCTATAAGGGTTCCGTTTTTTGCCATTTGGCTACGGAACCCTAAAAAGCGTTGATATCTTTTGTACTATCCTTTTATTTAATTATTTAGGTTGTAGGTATACATATATACTCGTTCAAGCAAATCTTGTCAGTAGAAAAAGGCGGCAGATTTGAAAAATCGCGGGTTAGCAACACTACGTTTGAATTATTCTAAAATCGCGTGTCATTTATATCTTATCTGTGGAACTATTTTGTTTACATTTCATCGATGTTCGATGTACATTGCTGCTTTTTGTTCGTTTCCTAGGGATACCATACTTTAGTTTGCTTTACATTGCTACTGACATATCCGGCTTGACAGACTATATGACATAAATATTAATATGTAATAAAAATAGTTTATCGGACCGTAATATAAATGTTATTATCATCCAAAAATTAGGCTCCAGTAGCCTTAACGTTAACGTTGGGTTTGTTGGAAATCAAAAACATCCTGTGTCCTTTTTAAATCCATTTCTTATGGTAGCCTTTTGTCGCAGAAAAAGAACTTAAAGCAGTTAAGGCCCGATTGTCACGTGGTGCAGTACCGCATCGTGCTGGGGAACAAGGCCGCCGCCGCCTCCGATCTCAACCAGAGACCTTCCACTGGGTAATTATTGACCGAAGCGTAGCGAAGGTCTACGTTTTGACTCGGGCATTTTGCTTTTGTATGTCCGGATGTTCTCCTCTACATGTCACAATTCTCAACCGATTCTTGTGAAATTTTGTGACCAGATTCTATGAGTAAATAATTTTTTTTTGTCGATCCCGTTTTTGGAAATTTTCAAAAATGGAGGAGTTGTAATACCTCGCGCTTAAACAAATAGTCGTATCGATATCATAAGAGTATTTTCTTTTTGAGACATATTTACATAGTAAATGGCAAAAAATGCAGAAAAATTGTATTGCTGGTTTAGGCGGTATTTAGATATTTAGTTTGTACTCGAGAATGAGTAGCCGAATTTCATCAGCTTAGCTAAGAACTATCATGGCGCATTTTGTAAACAATGGCTTTTTTTGTTTGCACACAGAAAGTCTGGGTTCGATCCCCAGTAAGACATAACTTTTTGTATTTTTTTTTTCACTTAAACTTCGTATTTTTTTTTAATAAATTAAAATATTTGTATGTATTGTTGATTGATCAAACCGCTGTGTGGCGCTGTCATCGTGCACGGTCCCAATAAGCTATGCTCGCGAGGTCTACAGCTCACAGAGCCACTAGTACTAATTATCCGAAAAAAACATCATCAATTCATCAGCCTTTATATCTCATTGCTGAACGCACCTCTAGCGAGATGGTTTTGGGCTGTAGTTTCCATGCTAGCCCAATGAGGTCTTTGTATGTGCCATTAGGTTTGTTAAACGTGTATACCTACGCAGAAATATATTTAGAGAAATGAAACTTCTGTAATGCGAGCCATGGTTCGATGATGCGACGCCTAGTTTTGACGCTGAACGCCTTACCGCTATACTACCGCTATAGGTTGACTGGAAGAGATCCCTTATAGGGATAAGTTCGCCTTTGTACATTGTATACTTTCTTTTAATTGTATCTTAACCTGTCTTATGTACAATAAAGTGTTTACATACATACATACTACCAGACTACCACCGATCGAGATTTTTAGGGTATTTTCCTACTAGTCAAATCAGTTACTTTTTTCGAACTGTCAGAACGATTTGCTAATATGGAATTTATATGAAACATTACATCGTGACGTCACGGTCTACTCACCTACTTTTTATATTTCTATCCGATTTATTAAATAAAACTTGTGTTTAAAAATAACTCCTATCTGTGTTTTTCGAATAATTATATGGTGCCTTATTTCATACATGGTGTAAAATCAGTAATTATGAATACAGTATAATACCCTATTCTCACTTTATCGTTTGTTTCCAGACACGATCCTAACCTGGAAGAGTTTCTAAACAATCTATACAGCAAGTCAGGAGTGTCTCCTAACACTAACGCTAAGCAGCCAGCACCAGAAACTTCCGACGCCAAGAAGAGACGCAATAAAAAACCCAAAGCTTAAACGAGGCTTTCGCAACTAAACCCTGCCCCATAAAGAACCTCAAATACAATCCTCCCAACTGTCAAAACGACTCGCGCCATATTTCAAAAGTAGAACACCTTTTTAAAACAGCGTTTTATGTCGTGCCAGTCGCTTCGACAAAATGAAAAATAACTGTGAAACATTGCCTTTCATAAAATAAATACTGATTTTTTTTTAACAAAATATAAAACTCGCTTAGTTTCGAAATAATGTGACACTTGAAGGATATAAGTAATAAGCATTAGAGATTGTTATGTGTAATTAAATGTCGCTAAAGTACCTACTTAGGATAGACACGTAAGGTCAGCCACACACGTTACTCAATTCCTAGGGAGATAGACCTGATATTAACGCGTATCGTGTGTAGCTAGCTTTACTTAAATTTAATCACTAAACTCTTGAGTTAATCTAATAACTGTATTTTTCACAACCATGTGTTGAGAATATTTGAAAGAGATTGCTGGTTTAATTCGAAATATTTTTAACCATGTAACCTTTTTACCATTCGGTTATAATTGATCTGTACCTGTGTACTTTCGTATCTGTTATCACAACATTACAAGCACATTCGAATTTAACTTGGACATAATATTATCCAAGTACATAATATACAGGGTGCTTCCTGTAACAGGAGCAATAAATTAAACTAAAGGCTGTACTCCTCAAACTGACCAACATTTGTTCAGCAACTTTTGAAAATAACTCACGTTTTGATTTTTATTACACTTTAAAGTTTATTCTAAGACGCAATGTATTGCAAATTTTGTTATGTTTAAAGCGTGACAAGCAACGTCAAACACACTGATGTCAGCGTACATTGAAGGCAATATTTATTTTGTATGAAAAAGAGGAAGTCTAAAGGATTCATAATTTTTAAAAGTTGCTGTACAAATGTTGGTCAGTTTGAGGAGTACAGCCTTTAGTTTAATTTATTGCTCCTGTTACAGGAAGCACCCTGTATATCACTGGCGAAGTGTATACAATTATAATCTGAACACACTTAATTTGTTAGGAGATTGAGAGTGTGCGTTCAGATCTATTTGAACACCTTGGAGACAAACGCATAGTCACACGATCGTGCTAATTCAAAAAGCTTAATTCTTTGCTTGAGCCTAGAACCGAAATAGTATAATACAGATTGTTTGAAACAGCTGTTAAAAAGCTAACAGTAAACCGTTGAAGGTTTAATGTTGAAACAGATTATCAATCAAAAACATATGAAGGGCTGATCAGTACTGAAAGTTTTTTTTATCTTAAACTTTAAAGTCCAATGTTACTATGTAATGTAGCACCGAGATTTTGTGCGCTTGATGTATCGAATCAGTTGTCCAGTGATCTAAAGGTACCAATCAAGTCAGTTCATTAAATAATAGTTATTGCTCTCAATTATTGAAGTTACTGAATAGTACAATTTTTGCATTCATAATTTTAATGATTATTTTAACAACTTAATATTCATGTATGTGTTACATAATTTTTATTAGACACGAAATAAAACAAAGTTTTTGACAATGTAAATAGTCCCATGTAAACAGTGGTGGTAATATTAAAATTTTGACTGATGTAAAGATTTATAACCCCGCTCATCATATAAAGCCTGTCCAGTAATATATGACAATTGTCAAGAGGGCGCTGTTATTCTCATGTATAGGCATAGAGAAATATAGTAAGACACGGGTGCTCACTCCATACATCAGTTCAGACTATTAATTTCAGTGTCTACATCTACTAGCATCGAGTAGCGAAACTATCAGTACTGCTACATCAATTGTCAAGTAGCAGTACTGATAGTTCCGCTACTCGGTGCTAGATGCTAATAGTCTTTTTGGTACAGGCCACAAAAATTTCTTCATATTAAAGATTATCGGGTCGTCCGGCCTGGGAACGAATTCATAAAATATCCGATAGTCGGGTTATCGGCACTGAATGTGCTAGACTGCTATAATATTTGTTTGAGACCGTTAGCCCGGTATGTAGGCACCGTTACATTGAGATTACTTTAGACCGGCGATACACTGCTAGTTTGCAATCTGCGCGATGAGATTAGACGGTGAAACTCGTGGGGATCGCTCGCTTATTCTAGTCTCAGAAGTTCTGTGCGATGAAATTTGATCCATATTATGAACGAACTAAGGTTCAAGTGGGACAGATTATGCGAACTGCTGAGACTATAGTTCGTTTTTTTTAGCATTAGAAAGAACTTGAAAGAAGGTAAGCGATCTTGACACGTCTTAAAATTGAAAAACGCTTTTTAAAAATCAGTAACTATTACTTATGAAAGCAGAAGAATATAAATGTTCGTATTAGATTCATAATTGTTACATATTTGCCGTAACTTATTTTTAAAATGTGTTTTTCAATTAAAAGACACATCAAGATTGTTTACCTTATTTCTAATGCTAAAAAAACGAACTATATTAGGCTCGAAAAACGTCAATGGTTACACTGCCTTCAGAGATTACTACTGTTACGTTAAGCTTTGGTTTCCTCCGATAGCGGTGCCGTCATATGGCGGCCGTCTCCATACAAATACTACGACATCCATATTTAGCCGTATTATTTAGTATGGAGACGGCCGCTATATGACGGCACCGCTATCCTAGGAAAACCGATCTTTAGGCTAGATCGTTGTCCTATGTTCACTATGCGTAGACTTCGCGCTTCATGTGTCAATAAAGATGTGAAAACTATCTCTTGGTTTTATTTTCATGGTGCAATAAAAGGTTAACCCCTTGATCGCCAATAACCCTAAGACGACCTGTATATTTAGTAGGGCCGTAGGGCCATGAACGCTTATAAGTGTTATGACGTAAGCTTACGGTAAGCCGTCAAATTAAGCGCAAGTACCAATGATGTTGGCGTATGCGTAAAGCTTTTGGTAGATCAATTTTCTTACTAAAGCTTTGGATTCCTCCGAAAACGGTGCCGTCATATAGCGGCCGCAAAAGACGGCCGTCTTTACGGTGACGACATGTGGAAAGTACCACGGCGTCATAACACACCGTCAGCCACCAAGGTCAAAGCGGCATATTTGAAAAAAAAATATATATATATATATATATATTTGAATCGTTCCATAGAAAATTTTAATTTCGCGCCTTTTTCTACTGACAAGATTTGCTTGACCATCTATAATTTACTTGGAGGATGAAATATCATCAGAAGAGGAAAATAATCGTAGTACGGAATCATTTATTCAAATCTCGTGTCATTTATTCAAAATGGCGTCACCGCTATATCTAATAAAGCGTTCACGAAACTATCGACACCGTCATGGCGGCCGTCATCCAAATGACGGCACCGCTTTTTTACGTTACGTTGACAATCAACGCCGTCTAGGAAACCGCGCCATCTTGTTTACATAGACAACGTTCTAGTGACGTCATTCACCGCTATATAGCGGCCGTCATATGACGGCACCGTTTTCGGAGGAATCCAACGCTTAAGCTTTGGTTTCCTCCGAAAGCGGTGCCGTCATATAGCGGCCGTCTCCATACAAATACTACGACATCCATATTTAGCCGTATAATTTAGTATGGAGACGGCCGCTATATGACGGCACCGCTTTCGGAGGAATCCAAAGCTTTAAGGTCACGAGGATTAACACGTTCACTGTCCCAACTGTTAACTGTCAACCTTACGGCCTTTTAACACATTCAGTGCCAGCGACTCGCTAGGCGAGTTTACTGTTCGTAGGCGCTTTTCGCGACATACGGGTTTTCCCGTGTTATCGGCTACGCCCGTAACGCGTAGCTCGCGCTGGCACTGAATGTGTTAATAGAGGCTTGCCGTGACCCAAATGTGGGGCACGGGACGGTGAACCTGTTAAAAAGGTAGGTCCCGATGGACATTAAAAAAACTCTTGAACATAACTGTACATTTATTCGTCTATATCTATCCCTCCATGGCATCAGTCGCTGTGTCCTTATCCGTGACGATGCAATCCTCGTAGTTCCATTTCGGGAACATTCGCTTGTAGAGTTGAAGCAGCACTGTGTCTTGGGACTTGAGCTGGCCGTCGAATACGCATTTCATGTGCCCGTGGGTACCTAGAAAAGGTAAATAGATATTATAAAGTACCTTCTGACTATCTGCTTCTGCTTTCTTCAATAGTACGTTTTTTTAGCATTAGAAAGAAGGTAAACAATCTTGACGTGTATTTTTATTGAAAAACGCTTTAAAAAATTAGTTAATATTACTTATGAAAGCAAAATAATGTAAAAGATCGTATATGATTTATAATTCTTACATAATTATTGGCTGTAGCTTATTTTTCAATGGTGATTTTTAATAAAAAAAACATGTCCAGATCGCTTACCTTCTTTCTAATGCTAAGAAAACGAACTATAGCTATAGTTCGTTTTTTTAGCATTAGAAAGAAGGTAAGCGATCTTGACATGTCTTTTAATTGAAAAACGCTTTAAATCAGTAACTAGGTATTACTTATGAAAGCAGAAGAATATAAATGATCGTATTAGACTCATAATCTATATATATAAATGCAAGTGTCCTGACTGACTGACTGACTGACTGATTCATCAACGCAGAGCCGAAACTACAAAAGCTAGAAAGTTGAAATTTGCACACTAGGTTGAATTTATAAAGTGTACAAGAGATAAGAAGCGATTTTGAAAAATTCAACCCCTAAGGGGGTTAAAAAGGGGATGAAAGGTTGTATGGGGTGCAAGTTTTATTTTAAGCTAGGAATTTGAAACTTTGTAAAAATGTACTATATTAAAAAACAAGAAAACTAATTTCTGCGTTTTCGGAAATTCATCCCCCAAGGTGGTGAAAAAGGGGTTGAAAGTTTGTATGGAGATCAAATATTTTTGTGAGTGTTGGACTTGAAACTTTGTATATGGGGATATTATTATAAGACGGGAAAAGTAATTTCAGCGTTTTTGAAAATTCATCCCCTAACAGGGTTAAAAAGGTGTTGAAAGTTTGAATCCATTACAAATGCTTTGAAACTTCTTAGAAAGACATAATAGCCGATGACAAAAAAAAGGAATTGCGACGTTTTAGGTAATTCAACCCCTAAGGGGGTAAAAAAGGGGATAAAACTTTGTCCTGGGGTGCAAATTTTATTTTAAGCTAGGACCTTGAAACTTCGTAAAAAGGTATTAAATTAAAAAACAAGAACACTAATTTCTGCGTTTTCGAAAATTCATCCCCCAAGGTGGTGAAAAAAGGGGTTGAAAGTTTGTATGGAGATCAAATATTTTGGTGAGTGTTGGACTTGAAACTTTGTATATGGGGATATTATTATAAGACGGGAAAAGTAATTTCAGCGTTTTTGAAAATTCATCCCCTAACAGGGTTAAAAAGGGGTTGAAAGTTTGATCCATTACAAATGCTTTGAAACTTCTTAGAAAGACATAACAGCCGATGACAAAAAACAGGAATTGCGACGTATTAGGTAATTCAACCCCTAAGGGGGTAAAAAAGGGGATGAAAATATGTCCTAGGGTGCAAATTTTATTTTAAGCTAGGACCTTGAAACTTCGTAAAAAGGTATTAAATTAAATAACAAGAAAACTAATTTCAGCGTTTTTAAAACTTCATCCCCCGAGGTGGTAAAAAAGGGGTTGAAATTTGTACGGAGATCAAATATTTTTGAGACTGCGGGACTTGAATCTTTGTATTTGGGGATATTATTAGAAGACAGGAAAAGTTATTTTAGCGTTTAGTAAAATTCATATCCTAACAGGGTTAAAAGGGGTTGAAAGTTTGTATGGAGTTCAAATTTTATTTTAAGTTAGGAACTTGAAACTTCGTAAAAATATATGTTATTAAAATACAAGAAAACTAATTTCAGCGTTTTTGAATTATCATCGCCTAAGGTGGTGAAAAGGGGGTTGAAAGTTTGTATGCCTATCAAACATTTTTTCGAACGCGGGACTTGAATCTTTGTATTTCGGGATATTATTAAAATACAGGAAAAATAATTACAGCGTTTTGTAAAATTCATCCCCCAACAGGGTTAAAAAGGGGTTGAAAGTTTTAATCCATTACAAATGCTTTGAAACTTCTTAGAAAGGCATAATAGCCGATTACAAAAAAAAAGTAATTGCTACGTTTTTAGAAATTCAACCCCTAAGGGGGATAAAAAAAGGATGAAAGTTCGTCTTAGGGTGCAAATTTTATTTTAAGCTAGGAACTTGAAACTTTGCAAAAAGGTATTAAATTAAGATACAAGAAAACTAATTTTAGCGTTTTTGAAAATTTATCCCCTAAGGTAGTGAAAAAGGGGTTGGGAATTTGTATGGATATCAAACATTTTTTCGAACGCACGACTTGAATCTTTCTATTTGGGGATATTATTAGAAGACAGGAAAAGTTATTTTAGCGTTTTGTAAAATTCATCCCCTAACAGGGTTAAAAAGGGGGTTGAAAGTTTGTATAGGGTTCAAATTTTATTTAATAAAGCTACAAACTTGAAACTTCGTAAAAATGTATTTTATCAAAAGAGAAGAAAACGAATGTCAGAGATTTTGATAATTCATCCCCCGAGGTGGTGAAAAAGGGGTTGAAAATTTGTATGGAGGCCAAACATTTTTTTAGTTGCGGGACTTGAATCGTTGTATAAAGGCATATTATTAGAATACAAGAAAAATAATTTCAGCTTTTAAAAAAATCATCCCCTAAAATGGTTAAAAAAGGGGTTGAAAGTTTGTATAGGGTTCAAATTTTATTTAAAGCTAGGAACTTCAAACTTCGTAAATAGGTAGTTAGGTTTTATTAAATAGAGGACATGAAAATCTTCTAAGAGGGTTTAGAGGGATTATATCGAGGACAATTTTATTCAGTTAGGGGCTTGAAACTTCGTAGGTTGTGAAAGACAAAGTCTCATGCGTTGTATAATATTAATAATTAACAAATGATTAACCGTCCTACCGCAATCTCTTGCTGCATAATGTTCTAAGCTAATGTAGAATATATAACCACCAATATACAAATCCACGCGTACGAAGTCGCGGGCAACAGCTAGTTGTTACATATTTTCCATTATTTATTTTTAAAACGTGTTTTTCAATAAAAAGACACGTCAAGATTGTTTAACTTATTTCTAATGCTAAAAAAACGAACTATACTAAACCGATCTCGCTCCCTACCGACGTGATATCGTGTCAGGGTAGATTTGGCTGGCAAATTAAAACCTGGTACAAAGAAATCCACGGATAGACTACTAGATGGTTTCAGGTAAGGTTTATATTGGGTAGCATGCACCCACAGTCCCACAATCTTGGCGTGTGAGTGACATGTTTGATAGTCGTACAAATGATTAAAAAACAAAACAAAAAACTGCTATTGACATACAACTACTTCTCTCAATTGTATATTGTATTGATGAGAATCGTGTTATATATTATTTCTAAACATACCTAGAGGTTCCTTGATGTGTCCAGTACGTCCGTATTTCGTACGCAGCTTGCACGGCTTGAAGTATGCCACGTCCTCTCTATTGAAGAACATGAACCTGATCACCGCCGATCGTTTGTTCACCTGCCAAAGAAAAAGATAGTTCAAATGTGTAATGTGTATTTACACAGCTTTGGGAATAACTATGGTTTAATAAAAATAATAGAAATAAATAATAAAAAAGAATAAACCGAACTGTATTTTGGGACTAACATTTTAATTTATATTTATTCGTATACTTACATCGTTAAACACAAACATAGACTAGGAATCCTCTAGACGGAGTTTAGAGCAATTATTTCATGAAACCGATGCTGCCAAAAATACTGTATTGCGGGGGACGAGGTGAGCGAGTCCTGTGCCGTGATTGGTCCGTTCAAAGACACGCACGTCACACAAAGATACATTGATTCGAAAATGGAGTAAAACTACCGTATATTTGTGGCAGAGGGGGTAGCGCTACTATGCTCAGTCTAGAGGATGTCTTGTCTGTGAGCACAAACCATAAGATAATAGTGGATGCCCGCTTCTCTATACTAAGGTAGTCACCATTTTTCTCTCTGAATATTGTCATTATGGGAATGATTTTTGCACAATATAATGTGTTGTGTAAAATATTATATACGTGAACTTGTTTAAAAATATTTTCTTTAACGTTAGTATCCAAAGAGGAAAATGGGGACTACGTTTGTATGGAAAGGCAGTATCGCGCGGTCGTCCACTTTCCTCTTAAGCGCGATCGAGAGGGTTGTATCAAAACATACAACATTAAAGTTCGTTTAATGATAAGGGATCTAAAAAAATCTAGCCCAGCCAAAGGGTGGTACAGTAAGCAGCAGAAGTTTCTAAGCGGGCGAAGTGTTCAAAATTATCTTGACACGCTCTTATTATTTTAACGAATAGGTAAAGCCGCGTTAAGATCATTATGGACACCTCGCCCTCTTAGCAACTTATGCTGCTGACTGTAGGCCCCATGTTACATACCTTGTATGGATGACCGGAGAGTACAATCCTCTTAACAATCAACCTATCAGGGTTGCAAGAAAGTAGCACTCCAGAAGCAACCAGTTGCAACTTCGTATTCCGTTTTTCCTGAAAACATAATTAAATCTTATACCATTCATTCTTTCGTTCACTATTCAAATGTTTTTATATCAAGAGGAAAATTATAAATGTAGGTTCTTTAAACATACCTTGAAACAAAGCACTGAAGATGGACTGAACTGGATGGGTGCGTAGAATGTGGCCACGCAAGTTGAGCCCGGTTGGAAGAATCTTTCATACTGGAAAATTTAAAATAATTCAATTACCATCACCATATAATAGGCTCAGATTTTTTTTCAATAAATTATTAACCCAGGTACCTAAAAATTCAACAATATCAGGGTCAGAGGTCAGCGAAGGGAGGCAATAAGGGTAACTTAACTCATTCATTGCCACGCAGCCAAACAAGACATCCGCGCCAGGCCACAAAAAATTCGCCATATAAAGCTGTAGTACCACGATCCCGACTATCGGGTCGTCCGGCCTGGGAGCGAAATCATAAAATACCCGATAGTCGGGTTTTCGGCACTGAAAGTGTTAAACTCCTGAGGTATGATCCGGAGGAATACTTCAAGTCAACTCAATTTTCATCCAATATAGGACCAAAGACTGACCTTATGTTTACCGCCATTAGTGTGCTGACTGAATATCGGGTTGACGATGAACCTCCTATAGCCCACTTGGAAGATGAGCCGCTCCTTGCTCTGGATGGGGTCTTCGCTGGCGCCCGTCCGCTTCAGCACCACGTTCATGAGCGACATCTTGTGCTCGTGGGGGAGGAGCCCTAACACGGAGAGGGTTCTTGTTGACCGAGTGGAAGGAGTCTCACCTTATGTTTACCACCATTAGTGTGCTGACTGAATATCGGGTTGACGATGAACCTCCTGTATCCCACTTGGAATATCAGCCGCTCCTTGCTCTGGATGGGGTCTTCGCTGGCGCCCGTCCGCTTCAGCACCACTTTCATGAGCGACATCTTGTGCTCGTGGGGGAGGAGCCCTAACACGGAGAGGGTTCTTGTTGACCGAGTGGAAGGAGTCTCACCTTATGTTTACCACCATTAGTGTGCTGACTGAATATCGGGTTGACGATGAACCTCCTGTAGCCCACTTGGAAGATGAGCCGCTCCTTGCTCTGGATGGGGTCTTCGCTGGCGCCCGTCCTCTTCAGCACCACGTTCATGAGCGACATCTTGTGCTCGTGGGGGAGGAGCCCTAACACGGACAGGGGGGCGTTCTTGTTGGCCGAGTGGAAGGAGTCTCACCTTATGTTTACCACCATTAGTGTGCTGACTGAATATCGGGTTGACGATGAACCTCCTGTAGCCCACTTGGAAGATGAGCCGCTCCTTGCTCTGGATGGGGTCTTCGCTGGCGCCCGTCCTCTTCAGCACCACGTTCATGAGCGACATCTTGTGCTCGTGGGGGAGGAGCCCTAACACGGACAGGGGGGCGTTCTTGTTGGCCGAGTGGAAGGAGTCTCACCTTATGTTTACCACCATTAGTGTGCTGACTGAATATCGGGTTGACGATGAACCTCCTATAGCCCACTTGGAAGATGAGCCGCTCCTTGCTCTGGATGGGGTTTTCGCTGGCGCCCGTCCTCTTCAGCACCACGTTCATGAGCGACATCTTGTGCTCGTGGGGCAGGAGCCCTAACACGGAGAGGGTTCTTGTTGGCCGAATGGAAGGAGTCTCACCTTATGTTTACCACCATTAGTGTGCTGACTAAATATCGGGTTGACGATGAACCTCCTGTATCCCACTTGGAAGATGAGCCGCTCCTTGCTCTGGATGGGGTCTTCGCTGGCGCCCGTCCTCTTCAGCACCACGTTCATGAGCGACATCTTGTGCTCGTGGGGTAGCAGCCCGAAGACAGAGAGGGGGTCTTTCTTGTTGGCCGAGTGGAAGTAGTCTCACCTTATGTTTACCACCATTAGTGTGCTGACTGAATATCGGGTTGACGATGAACCTCCTGTAGCCCACTTGGAAGATGAGCCGCTCCTTGCTCTGGATGGGGTCTTCGCTGGCGCCCGTCCTCTTCAGCACCACGTTCATGAGCGACATCTTGTGCTCGTGGGGGAGGAGCCCTAATACGGAGAGGGGGGCGTTCTTGTTGGCCGAGTGGAAGGAGTTCCACAGGTCTTGGCGGACGTTCGATATGTGGATGGTTGCGTAGATTCCGTACTAGAATTTGAATACAGAATTTAGTTTAATGGCTATATAACGTATAAAGGAAATATATATCAATGTAGAGAATCAATTGAAAAAATACGAACGTCTTATTACATTAATTTAGTAAAGAAGAAGAAAGTTTTGAGTGCTAATCAGGAATGAAAATTTGACTATCATTTCTAACGTTTGTACGGCTTTGATGTAGTTTGTCCTTACGGATTTGATCTTCACAAAAAAAAACAAGATAGATTGAAGCCATTAAAAAAAATAAGTACACATACACACTTAGCCTTTTTAGAGTTCCAAGCCCAAAAAGTAAAAACGGGACCCTATTACTAAGACTCCACTGTCCGTCTGTCTGTCTGTCACCAGGCTGTATCTCATGAACCGTGATAGCTAGACAGTTGAAATTTTCACAGATGATGTATTTATTTTGCCGCTATAACAACAAATACTAAAAACAAAATAAAATAAATATTTAAGTCACGTCGATATGGTATGGGAACCCCCATACAACAAACGTGATTTTTTCGTTTTTTAGCGTAATGGTACGGTACCCTTCGTGCGCGAGTCCGACTCGCACTCGGCCGGTTTTTACGTTATGTTAAGTTCATAAAATAAAAGTGTAGGTGATGTATTCGCTACGAATTCCGTAGGAATTCTTCTGAGCAGAGGGGCGCTACCGCGAAAACCGAATATTGTAAATTGCGGGGATCTTTCACTTTTACTCCAATGAAGGCGTAATTAGAGTGACAGAGAAAAATGCCCGCAATTTGCGAAAGGTCTGTTGAGTACACACCGTGTTGACGAGGCTGTCCTGCTTTTCCTTGTAGACGCGCCGGCGCGTGCGCTCGTAGTTCTCGAACTGGAAGATGCGCGCGAAGTCCGCCGGCAGGTTCTCTTTAGGGTCCCACGGAGATGATCTGTGGTCATACTCAACACATTTCATTCTACAATTAGCTCAATATAACGGTCACTACAGAACAGAGACTAAATCATGAACTTTCGCGAATTTACAATTATTGCTAAAGCTTTGACGGGTCTCTATTGTTTCCCAAATAGTTTTAAGCCATATTAATGTATTGTTTGCCCGAATTTTCGTTAGTCATAATTCATTTGGTTCAGAAGCGCGTCACTTTTCAGGATTGCCAAAAAACAAACCTAACCTAACCTATTTATAGAATAACCAAACGGAAATCCTGAAATATTAACGGTTTTAGTTTTATGACTAATGATAATATGACAAACAATACATTATGACTTTAAACTTTATGGGAAACAACGGGACCCCGCTTTGACGACATCAAGAGTTTCTTACTTACTCTTTATGCGATTTTACGAGACTACCTCTTCATTGTTAGTTTAACACATTCAATGCCGAAAACCCGACTATCGGGTATTTTATTTTTTCGTTCCCAGGCCGGACGACCCGATAGCAGGCGTGGGTCACTCCGCGATTTCGTCGCTTTGCTACAGGTAGCTAAAAGTACATCCGTTCTGGCCCCAATTTTGGGGAAAACCATAAGCCGCGCGTGGCGCTGTCGCCACCTAGCGGCCGTATCTGTGCTGATCATAATAGACGCGTTTTGTTAGAGAGTGAGTCTTCTGTACTTAGTACTATTATTTATTCTGTGCCGATAGTCGGGATCGTGGTACTACAGCTTTATATGAAGAATTTTTTGCGGCCTGGCGCGGATGTCTTGTTTGGTTGGGTGGCAATGAATGTGAAATTATCTGTCTTGTGTGTCGTCACCTGAAGGACTCAAGGCCGCGGTAGCGTACGAAGCGCTCCCGCGGCGGTAAGTGTCGACTTCGTCGGGGCAGTGGCGTAGTGGCGATGTGGGCCCTCGCCCACGAAAAAGAAAAGGGCCTCGCAGATGCGGTGTCGCCCACGGCTAGATTCATAGTTCACGCTACGCCCCAGCGTAGCTGCTAGTCGTGCAGCTCTTGCAGTCTATAGTGTCACCTGAAGGACTCGAGGCCGCGGTAGCGCAGGAAGCGCTCCCTCGCCGGTGTGTGCTGCGGCGTGTCGACTTCATCGGGGAACTGCGCGTCCTGTCGGGCGGCCGCTAGTCGTGCAGCTCTTGCAGTCTATAGTGTCACCTGAATGACTCGAGGCCGCGGTAGCGCAGGAAGCGCTCCCGCGCCGGTGTGTGCTGCGGCGTATCGACTTCATCGGGGAACTGCGCGTCCTGTCGGGCGGCCGCTAGTCGTGCAGCTCTTGCAGTCTATAGTGTCACCTGAATGACTCGAGGCCGCGGTAGCGCAGGAAGCGCTCCCTCGCCGGTGTGTGCTGCGGCGTGTCGACTTCATCGGGGAACTGCGCGTCCTGTCGGGCGGCCGCTAGTCGTGCAGCTCTTGCAGTCTATAGTGTCACCTGAAGGACTCGAGGCCGCGGTAGCGCAGGAAGCGCTCCCGCGCCGGTGTGTGCTGCGGCGTGTCGACTTCATCGGGGAACTGCGCGTCCTGTCGGGCGGCCGCTAGTCGTGCAGCTCTTGCAGTCTATAGTGTCACCTGAAGGACTCGAGGCCGCGGTAGCGCAGGAAGCGCTCCCGCGCCGGTGTGTGCTGCGGCGTGTCGACTTCATCGGGGAACTGCGCGTCCTGTCGAGCGGCCGCCAGCCGTTGGAGCAGCTCGTGTTCTTCCGCGGCGTCTATTGTTGCGTCGTATCTGTTCGTACAATGAGTGTCAATGTAGATAATATACTTGGTCAAGCAAATCTTGTCAGTCGAAAAAAGCGGCAAATCGAAAAACGTTTGAATTGTTCGAAAATCGCGTGCAATTTATATCTTATCTGTGGAACTGTTTTGTTTAAATTTCATCGTTGTTTGATGTACATTGCTGCTTTTGGTTATTTACCTAGGGATACCACATTTTAGCTTTACATTGCTACTGACATATCCTGCTTGACAGACTATATTTTAAATATCTGTTCTGTTCTTGTATTCTCGTAAGTCCTGACATTGTAAATTTATATTTTGGATTTGTAAGTATTTACCTACTTACTCTTATTCTAATTGTGTTGACAATCCTTATTGGAGCTATAATTTTATTTCATTAGTATTGTAATTATTTTCATTTTTATTTTTATTTTGACGATCATGATAGAAATTCTTATATTTTTGACATCAATGCAAACTTATTATGTAATTGTCTTTCATGAAATAAATCATCTATCTATCTATCTATCTACTTAAAGTCAAAAACTACCACTTGTTCGTAAAAGGAAAACTTCTACCTACTACACCAAAACATATAATATTAACACAATGCGATGGTGCAATGCCGTAAAAACCTTCACAACAAAAATGCGCTCACTGCTCACTTTACTTCCGACTCATTAGATTTAGATTTGTTTATTTCATAATATGAAAATTACGAAATCACATTATTAATTATTTCATTCTTATCCAAGTATAATTAGTATCATTACGATAGATGTACAATTACCTGTCGTCAGTAGGTCCCATCTCAGACTCGGTAACGGATTCAAAATCGTTATCTGCGTCCTCTTCCTTCTCCGAGCTGGACTCTTCGCACGACATGAACTCTTCATCCTCATCTTCTTCCTGTTAATCATACTTATTAGGGTTCCGTACCTCAAAAGGAAAAAACGGAATATGTATAGGATCACTCGTGCGTCTGTCTGTCCGACCATTCCCCCCTCCCCCTTTATCTCCGAAACTACTGGGTCTAAAATAAAAAAAACAACGGGTTGCACTCCGGGAGTGCCGACAGAAGTGAAAACTCAATGACTAGTCCAAAATGTCTGCAGCACTATGTATAATTGACCCATCCTCCTTTCTATTGAAAAACTTTAGTTACGAAATTGGAGCTTAAATTTGTAGCATTGTTTAAAATTCGAATAGAAATTGTAAAGTTACCTTGCAGACCTCGCATCTAAATATATTTGATCATCATATTTTGAGTTTTATTCACCAGTACTAGAGTTCACTTTTATTAGCGATTTCATCAAGATGTAGCTTTATTGAATTATATTGGAGTGATATAAAGTTAGAATGTAACTGTGAGATCCTCGTATTTCAGCCCGTACAAGATTAGAACATTGAGCTTTATTGCTTAATATAAAAGTCCAGTTTTAAATAATTGACCTGATTATGATATGTTATGACTAAAGTTCTTTGGTGAATAAAAACGAAACAGCAGGCTCAGGCATACATTTTCGCCGCGCGGTAAAAGAGGGTTACGCCTTACGCTGTCTCGAGTTTAATATTTTTTCCCCACCTCAAAGTGCACAGCGCCGCTAAAGAAGTTTTCACTTAAAAAAATACACGAAATAGTTCTTTATCTATAGATGACAGGAAAGCCTATTAAAAATGTGCAGTCAAGCGTGAGGTGATTTAATGCACGGAGCCCTTGGAACGCGAGTCCGACTCGCACTTGGCCAGTTTTCTTTTTTAAATCAAAGGCTGGAAGCATCTACCTTTGAAGCACTGCCACATTGGAGATTAAAATAGATGTCAAAGATTAAAGATAAGTTACTGGGGTTTTGTACCAAAGCAACCATCAGTAGTAGACAATACTGAACCATACAGAATTATCTACTATTGATGGGTGCTTTTTTAGGCAGTGATCTGCTGTTATTTAACATGCCCATTAATAGTTAAAGAATATGAATGTTGTTAGGTGTGGTATTCAAATTTAGATACAAAAACGTAAACTTAAAATTACCTCGCTCCCGCTTTCATCGCCGGAGCCCTCGCCCTCCGCATCGGACTCCACGATCCAAGCTGCCTGGTAGCTCGACCAGCCTTTTGGAACTTTTTTCACCTTCTTTGTTTTTGTCTGCAAGTCATAAACTATTATAAGACAAGTATATGATACTGCACTTTGAAGCAGAAGCGATTCAGTAAATAGCAACATAGTTGCATGGTGTCAACATAAATGATGTCAACACTGCTAAAATTTTTGCAGCTTTGCAGCTGCACCAAGCTGGAATTGGTAAGACCCCATATTCTCCAACCAATAATGTAATACTTTTTACTTACTTCTGCATTAGCTTGTGCTATCTCCTCCTCTGTAGGCCAGGTCTGCTCAGCATCCATTGGATCTGGCACATTCTCCGAGTCCAGGCTTTCCTGTTTAGCTGGATCGGCCACTTGCAACACAGATACCTTCACCACCTCTGCATCCATTGAGTCAGGTTTGGTATTCTCTCTGTTGAACCATAATTTAAAATTAATATCATTAATAATAATAATTTCAGTAGTACAATTTAGATTTGATTAAAATAAAAAAGATATAAACACTTACTTGCCCAAAATGAGTGGATGAGGATCATCATGTCCATCTATTCTTGACATTTGAAAGTCTCCCAACCCAGTAACATGAACCAAACCATTCACGTCCAATGGCATTCCTTTCAAATATCCAGTGACTCTTAATGTACCACTTTCACCTTCTGCGTCAGGCACATACTCATAAGACTCAGCCAGCATATACGGTCTCTTTTCCCTGTGATGTAATATGTTACGTTTCTGGTTCCCAATCCTACGTAATACATTCAAACCATCTGAACTCTTATCCAACTGTATAATTTTTTCTTCTGGCAGCCATTTGGATATTAGCTTTTGCACATTCTGCTTTTCTGTGGTGCGTTTCTTAGGGTTTACTCCTTCAATGTCCATGGCTACTACCACAGGGGTGGGCATGCCTTGTGCCATGGATAGAGCTAGAACTTTTTCACCCCATTCATCAACGGGTTCATCTAGAGCTGAGCTGACATATAAAACAGTGTCTGCAACTTTGAGAGTGTCAAGAAGAGCAAATTCATTGTCGGTTTCTGGACAGATAAAGGAGAAGCGTTGTTTGAAGTTCGGCAAGCTGAAACCAATGTTTTATGCTACACATGAATACTAACAAAGGTAATAAAGTTCACACAATATGAACCTATTTGTTAATGATAACTGCATACAGGCAATATCAGTTGTCATAACTGCCCGCCTGCTTATTAAATAATAATAATAAAATGTTTCGTTTTATTATGTCTGTAAACATTTTTAATTATACATAAACTAACAGTTACAATTTACAATGCATCTAACAGCTAACAAAGTTAAACTTCACTACATAGTATAAAACAAAGTCGCTTCCCGCTGTCTATCTGTCTGTCTGTATGTATGCTTAGATCTTTAAAACTACGCAACAGATTTAGATGCAGTTTTTGTTAAATAGATAGAGTGATTCAAGAGGAAGGTTTATGTATAATTTGTAAACCCGTGCGATGCCGGGGCGGGTCGCTAGTTTTCAATTTAAAAAAATCACTTCCATCAGGCATGTCCAGCCTCTGAATAGGCTGGGCTTCTTAAAAATATGGTCAACAACATCATACAAATTAGAAGTAGTGAAAGTTTGAATGTTGTAGTTTTTATTAAAGAGCCACTAAGAGGGTGGCATTTGTAAAAATCCACTATAAATAAATAAAGAAAAAAAAACTATTTATTTAATGTGAAGTTTACCCAATATGCAGGATGCCATTTTCAGACTGTGACACCACAGCGCCTTCAGAACATGTCCTCAATATCGCAAGCGCGGACTGAACGTCGAGTTGAGCATTCAAAGGAACCACACACACTAAAAATGGTGGGTTCCTGGTGCCTCCTAACGCGCGCTTTTTAGATAACACCTCTTCGCGCTTGTTTCTACGAAGCTGAAGAGCTTGATGACGACGCTCATCCTTTTTAAGGATATGACGGTTACGGCGAACGAATTCCTTTGCGTTAACTTTGCCTAAAAATTAAAAAAGTGCGTGATTATATAGCGACTTTCGTTAAGTATTCTACGTAAATCCGGACGATAAAGCAATATAAAGATTTGTTTGCAACCTTAACACATGTAATTTATAACTTAGAGACAATTAATGTTGCAGAATTCTATACAAAAGTAACATTAAAAGTTTATACATGAAACCTAACCTTTCACGGCAGCGGCGATGCCACGCTTAGACCGATGGCGAGATTTATGAACCTTGTTGCTCTGCTTCAGAGTTCCCGAACGATGCGCTTGCTGCATTTTTGTCGTTATTTCAGTAGTAATCTCCGGAGGTCACAAATATTTACTAATAACCTTACGCACATGGCGAAACTTACGGAGTCAAAGGCAAATTTTGCCAGTGAAAGTGACACTGACAGTGACATTTAACAACAGCTGTCATAAAAAAAGTGTATTATCTATTTAAGTCACATGTTAAAATGTTCTATGTTTTTAATGCGTGGTTAAAACTTTTACTTAAACAACTATACTTGGTCAACCAGATCTTGACAGTAGAAAAAGGCGGCAAATTTGAAAAATGTAGACGCGAAGGCGCGAAGGGATATCGTCCCATAGAAAATTTGAATTTCGCGCCTTTTTTTACTGACAAGATTTGGTTGACCAGCTATATAAATACTTAACGCTATTCGACATACAATTACAAACGCCGCAAACTTTTTCCTTAAAATAATAAAAATGATATCGAAAAAAAAAACAAGTTATTATAGACAGTGGCGGATTTGCAGTCTTTGCCGCCCTAGGCTCAGACCCTGTAGCCGCCTCTTCAACATCAGCACCCATAATATTGACTACATTTAGGTCAGGCAACGAAAAGGTATAGAGGGAAATGCTTGGGACACATTTTTAACTTAGTAACTTTGTTTGGACTCGTTAGGAGGTGAAAATATCAAAAGTCCCCGGCCGTAGCCCTTGAGCGGGGGTAGGGGGGTTTGATTTGAAGGTTCCATTTTTCGGTTTTTCGCTTATAATATCTTGGAAACTACGCGTCGTTGTGACATGATCATTATAAATACCTACAAAATGAAAGCTGATTAAATTTGCTACAAGTTTTATACAGTCGAGTTTTTCGATCTAGAGCAGTGGTTCTCAATCTTTTTTTATTGACGGAACCCTTTTGGAAAGCGAAATACTTAATGGAACCCTACAATAAAACAATAGTTTTTAGAAGTGTACTTTTTTTTATTAAATAAGCATAATTCTAAATTCTTGCGGAACCCCTGCAGGGGTGTCGCGGAACCCTAGGGTTCCGCGGAACACACTTTGAGAATGGCTGATCTAGAGTATCTTGTTTAGTTTTTCAGATAGCTGCTCTTGAATTTCCATCAATAATATTCACGGTGCTCACGAGGAAAGGAACCCGAAAGATTTTAACAGTGTAGCAGATCTGCGAAATCGACTCCACACTCACGTTCGCGGCTTCGCTCCGCGATTCACGCACGAGTGTGGAGGGCCCTATACAAGCCCCCCCTCCAGACTATTGTGTGTGAATCGCGGCCCGACTTCGCCGAGCGAACATATCGCGACGTTGACGTATGACTCCACACTCGCAAACTTCTCGGTGAAACTTCTCGGTTCTCGGGTCGCAGTTTAGTTCGAGCCAAGATGGCTGAAAAGCATCAGCTGATCGAGTTTAACTGTCATTTATCTAAGGCATCATACTTGCTGTAGCTATTTTTCCATTTTGTTTCCACGCGAAGGCGTGAACAATCTGTAAAATCGACGCCACACTCGCGTTCGCGGCTTCGCGCCGCGATTCGCGCATAACTGTGGAGGGCCCTCAAGATATCGAAAAACTGTAGGTACTAAATAAAACTTGTGGCAAATTTAATCAGCTTTCATTTTGTACAATGATCAGTCGTTAGAACGCATAGTTTCCGAGATATAAGCGAAAAACCGAAAAATAGGACCTTCAAACCTCCCTCTTCCCCCGGCTCAAGGGCTACGGCCGGGGACTTTTGATATGTTCACCTCCTAACTAGTTCAAACAAAGTTACAAAGTCAAAAATTGTGTTCCAAGCATTTACCTCTATACATTTTTTTGAGAATTCGTTGCCTGGCCTAATTTTAAGTTATTTCTTGTTATCATCAGCGATTTTTTTGTCACAATTTGCCGCCCCTAATATCTCGCCGCCCTAGGCTCGAGCCTACTGTGCCTTATTATGGGAAATCCGCCACTGATTATAGAAACGTTTAATATGTAAGTGGGGGTGTAAATTATAAGCAAAATTAATACATTTGCTTGTTTTAGGTAATATTTATTCTAATTAGAATGGTTTTAATAACAAACATGCAGCATTCGATTTCAAAACAATCCTTTTATTTTCATTATTAGGGCAACATTACGCACGCCAACATCACAGGTCACGTGACGTGACGTTGTGGACGTGTCATTTGTAGACGGCTCGCTGGCGGCGTTGCGCACGCTCATTTTCACGAAAGTCCAGTTGGAGTGTTACTAATGAACAAAAGTTGAATGGTTTTAGTCGAATTTACTGGTTAATATTATAGTTAGGATAGTTAAATCTCAATAATTCAAAATGGGAAGTGAGTATCGTTCATATTTCTTAATATTATCCAGTGATTTTATTCTGATCTACCGACACGTATTATCTTCATATCGGATTCAAATGTGGGTTTTAATTTCAAGTTATGTGTTAAACGTGTAACATATTGTGTTTTTTTCTCGTTTTCAGTCAAATTCCTCGAGGTCATAAAGCCGTTTTGCAGTATATTACCGGAAATCGCAAAACCGGAGAGAAAGGTAAGTTAATCGTATATATCTTGGTATTTCCCAGCGTTTTAGCTCACTTTCTCAATGAATTAATCTATTAATGCTTAATATAAGTTCAAATAGTGTATAGATGGGTCATTAAGAAAGTGAAAGTAGCGTATTCGTGGCGTACCTTTTGCCCCAAAAAGTGTAACTGTAAATCGCTATACACACAGATATAGAGGTTATTTTCTAACTGAACTTGTGTTATTTCCAGATCCAATTTCGGGAGAAAGTACTATGGACGGCAATCACACTGTTTATTTTCTTAGTATGCTGTCAGGTAAGCCAATATCATTATTTAATTCCATATGCTTCTCTTGTAATGATAAGGATTAACCTTATTTTGAGTTTATTGTTATCATGCTTAAACCTCATTATTAAATGACTAAGTACAACATTTTTTAAAACACCTAATCTAATAAGTGAATAAATCCTAATTAGCTATTGTCTCAATGGACATAAACCTTCTAATTGGATAAACAACCTACTTTCATTGAATAATTTTACGGTTTAGACTCACTAGACCTAGGCCTAGTTTAGACCTAGGCTCTCCGAAACATGTCGCGCGAGTGACTTAAAACAAGTGAGTCTAAACCGTAAAATTATTCAATGTTAGTATGTCACACAACAGTTTAAATTCGAACCTACTTTCATGTAATTCATAAAAAACTACACAAAATAATAAGCATAACAAGCATGATCAAATTATGAGCCACCTCCAAACATGTTACTGTCTGACTACAAAACCAGTTTGCATATAGGACAGGGTCATATACACATTAAAAATGTATTCTTTTATTCAGGGATAACTTTGACATGGTCACAAAAAATACAGATTTGGAAACAAAGTAAAATTGATTTCAGATTCTAGCTCTATAAATTTTATCTTCGTGCTGACCTTGGTTCTTAAAAGCTCATTTGATTAATAAAAGGTTTAATCGATACAAGAAACCATTTTGTAAGTCACAGTGTATGTATTTAGGAATTCCTTCCTTTTTAGATCCCCCTATTCGGCATCATGTCGTCAGACAGCGCGGATCCCTTCTACTGGATCCGTGTTATCCTGGCGTCCAACAGAGGCACCCTCATGGAACTCGGCATCTCCCCCATCGTCACGTCTGGTCTTATCATGCAGCTGCTTGCCGGTGCAAAGATCATTGAAGTTGGTGATACTCCAAAGGACAGAGCACTCTTTAACGGTGCCCAGAAATGTAAGTGGAATTGATATCTTTCAACCTAGATCTGCTATCACTGGCTTATCAAATAAACTTTTATAGTTATTGGCATTGTTTTCTGTTGTGATCTTATTTAATATGTAATTTTGGTACATAAATACCAGTCATCATCTTTCTCGCGTTGTCCCGGCATTTTGCTACAGCTCGGCCTCAGCCTCAGCCTGGGGTCCGCTTGGCAACTAATCCCAGTAATTGGCGTGGCCACTAGTTTTTACGAAAGCGACTGCCATCTGACCTTCCAACCCAAGGGGTAAACTAGGCCCGTATCGGGATTATTCCGGTTTCCTCACGATGTTTTCCTTCACCGAAAAGCGACTGGTAACATACATCTTTTCACATCACACATATTTGAAATATTAAGAATACTAAACAAGCTACTTTCAAGTATAGAAACTGAAATTACTTGCAGATATGAAACAGAATAGTACAGGCAAAATGCCAATTTCATTCACCTTAGGCACATTGCCAATTTATATTTACACAATATAAATAAATGACTTAAAATATCAACTTGAATGAAAGTACACTACTATGTGAAAACTATGTACACAGAGTGTTGAGAGCTTTCAATTGAAACAAAAGAAACATGTTTTTTTTTAAACAATGATTATAAATCTAAATTATTTATTAAGATAACTATAATGCCTTCTAATGATAGCTTTCTAGTTTAGTTTTAAGATTTTTTTATAAAATTTAAAATCATTGTTTGATTTTGACCTGATAAACTAATTTGGTTTCATGATAATGGTCTACCTCGCTAAAAACATTTGACAATAAACCAAGTAGTTATACACTACGTAGCTGTGCTTTGTTCTAACTTTAATTTTGAACACATTAATCTAATGTAGGTATGTAAATAACTAAACCACAAAGTAAAATAATGTTGTATTCCCCAGTATTCGGCATGGTGATAACGGTGGGCCAAGCCATCGTGTACGTGATGACGGGCATGTATGGCGAGCCGAGTGAGATCGGCGCCGGCGTCTGTCTGCTCATCATCATCCAGCTGTTCGTAGCGGGTCTTATTGTGCTGCTTCTGGACGAGCTGCTGCAGAAAGGTGAGTTGCAAGTGCCTTATTATGTCTCCTGGTTACAACTTGAAGGAGCCTGTAAACCGCGGACACCGTTTTTTTATATATCTGTCATCAACCAGAAAAGTTAGTCCTTATTGGCATTAGTCCAGTTTCATCGCGGTTTTTCCTTTATCAAAGAGCAACTTATAAATATTACACTGTATTATTTGTATTGCATTCCTAAGAGCCAAGAAAGTCATAGGTGTGAGCTGTGGAAAAACCGCTTACTTTACTGTCAACTGTCAAGCCAGCACTTCATGTAGGATCTATGAGCTTATTTGACTTAGTGCTGTAAAAAAGTTCATGTCAATCTTTGCTTCGAAATTTTAAAGGATTTGACTAAACTTTTCATTTTTATTTTATTTTTTATTATAATTAAATGTTACAATAACAAGTTGACATAGCTGCACAAAACTACATCTAGTTTGATTGTGGAGTCAGGTAATAGTCTCTTTTTCTACTTAACTACATAATAGTTAAATAATCTTTTCATTTCTCATGTTCTGAAAGAGGGTCTTTGTTGTTCTAAAAGGTGTGCAGAAAATGATACGTTTCTACACTAGAGCATTTTACGTTCCAAGTACGATTTTATGATTTTTTTTAAGATAAGCAACTGAAATTTGGGTTATACTCAATGGATTTGTTATACAATTTCCATTGTGATATTTAACTCCCCATTCCATAAATAACAATATTTTTAACGATATTGTTAATTGAAAGTACCCTCAAGATTTACTATAAAAATTTTATACTTAGTCATGTTTAAAAAAAAACACGCATTTTACTTTCCTCGTATTGGAAATGAAAAGTAGAGTGTTTAACTCGGGTGAAAGGCATAATTTCAGCCTCGGACTATTGGCGCTCTCACTGCGTTCGAGCACCAAACTACCTCGGCAGAAATGAGTGCCTTTCATCCCTTGGTTAACAATTTACTATTGATGTTTTTAGCCTACCCACAAGTAAATGTGTCTATTTATTTTTCTCCAGGATATGGTCTCGGATCCGGTATTTCTCTGTTCATCGCCACTAACATCTGCGAAACCATTGTCTGGAAGGCCTTCTCACCTGCCACCGTCAACACTGGTTAGTATTTTGACACGTTTCTAATACATTTTTATTGATAAGTAGGTATTCAAACAATATGGATCATGTGATTCATGTGGAAAGAGAATATACTTCATATGTTACGTTATCTATGAAAAGGGACCTTATTGTCGATGGCGTTTACGTCATTATTAACGATGTTCCGATATAAATAGAATGCCGCGCGACGCTGTGCGGCGTAAGCGCCATCGACAATAGGGTCCCTTTTCATAGATAATGCCCCATATGAGCTTTTAGAAAACTGGGATTAGCTCTTTTAATAAAGATGATTTAACGTCCTCCATAGATAAGATTGTCAATAGATGTCATTTAAGAAAGCCAGGCACCTAGTTCAAGGGAGTGTGTCTAGATAGTGTCACAGGGCGGACACGCCATACATCAAAAATGATTTGCGTTTATATGTGTGCGCGGCACGTCTGTACACGCGTCATTGAGTTTCTGACGGAATCCTGACATGCTCTCAGTAGAGCGACTTACGCACACATTCATGTCGCGGGCGAGGTAATCCGAATCGGGGCGGGGCGGTGCGTGTCCGTTCTGTATGATAATACTATTACTTATTCTGTGATAGTGTGTCCTTTAATAAAAGCTGCAAATTTCAGACTTCTAGGTTCTTTTTCTAGCTGAGTATTTCCAGAACAATGGCGCGCGAATCCCGCCGCATCCACAGAATAAAAAATAGTACTAGGTACAGAAGGTTCACTCTAACAAAACGCGTCTATTACGACAGACATGACCGCTACTATGGCTAGACACCAAAATTGTTGTGGGCCGCATGTATTTGTAGCGACGCCACGAAATCGCGGAGTGACGCCTGCCGCATCTAAACTGTCAAAAATTTCGTGACAGGTGCCCGATTTGGGTAACAGTTGCCATAGAATGTTCTGACCGTACCTGCTGTACCTTAGGTCAGGGGAGTGTCACTCCGCAGTTTAGGTACATTTGGCCGGCGCGCCCATCGGACAGGCGTATGGCAGTGGGCTGCCGCTCGGCGTGCACGATAGTCGTGTCAGGCGCTCGCGCAAAATTGAAAATACACAATGGCTTCGAAACTTACTTCCGTGAGAATCAGACATACTATCTCCGGATAAAAAATGTATGTTTACATAATCAACGTTTGTAATTCCTACATATTTATCTTAAAAATAATAAATCGGTGGGTATAAAGTCAATGTTTTTATTCGGTAGACTAAAATGACATTTCATAGTATGAAATGACACATGATGTTCATACTATGAAATGTCATTTCAGTCTACCGAATAAAAAAATAGACTTTAGGTATAAAAACTTGTCAAGTGATAACCCCGTGCCGACACTCACAGCTCGGTCATAAAACTGCGGCGCGCAAAGGAGATTCACGGTTCGTGCGCGGTTATAAGTTTCAATTTTGCTTGCAGGCGGCGATATAGGTGTAATTTTATACCTAAATCTGACTTGTGAAGGAGTGAATTTTCTGTACGGTAGTTATTCTGTGCCTTAGGTCGCGGCACTGAGTTCGAGGGCGCTGTGATCGCGCTGTTCCACCTGCTGGCCACGCGGCCCGACAAGGTGCGCGCGCTGCGCGAGGCCTTCTACCGCCAGAACCTGCCCAACCTCATGAACCTGCTCGCCACAGTGCTAGTCTTCGCGATAGTCATATACTTCCAGGTCAGTTACAACACTTTTACTACTTATTATACCTATATCCTATATACAGGGTGCCCGGTAATTAGTGGATAACCTTCAAACCACCGACAGAGCACCTTAGGCTGGTCCAGAAAATGCACTTAGTAAAAGTTTCGTGGTTTTCGAGATAATCTAACTTTTCTGTCTTTTTTAATTGGAGTTAGCCATTAAAAAAGACAGAAAAGTTAGATTATCTCGAAAACCACGAAACTTTTACTAGACCTATAAGTGCATTTTCTGGACCAGCCTAAGGTGCTCTGTCGGTGGTTAGAAGGTTATCCACTAATTACCGGGCACCCTGTATATATAGAAATATCACAGGGCCAGACAAAAGTTGAAATCAAAATCACAGTACCTATATCTATAGTTTATCACACTAGAGACATACTCAATATTAGTATAATTATTATCGGGTCTCTAGTGTGATCCTAGAAAAATGTTTTGTTATTTTTTTAGTAACATTTTGGACGTGCAACAGGGGTGAGACATCAAATATACCCATTAGCCAAGTCTGATCAATTAATTAGTAAAGCTTTTTCTTTGAGACCTGTAGGATACAGTATTTATTTATTTATTCTCTCCATAATCATAGACCTTCCGACATCTATGATTTAAAAAAAAATCAATCACCCAACACATCTTCAGCATAGGTGAACCATCAAGTATGTTAACCACAAGCATACCTACCCTGTAAAAAAAACCTAGGCTGTACTTATATGTATAGAATTTACGAAACCAGTATTGACTACCAAATATCATGTATTGATAATAACGATATTTTCATTTTCAGGGCTTCCGTGTAGACCTACCGATCAAGTCTGCGCGCTACCGCGGCCAGTACTCGTCGTACCCAATCAAGTTATTCTACACCTCCAACATTCCTATCATTCTTCAGTCTGCGCTCGTTTCTAACCTCTACGTTATTTCTCAGGTGAGTTTCTTGTTTTCAGATCTGCCAAACCCTTCGATCAACACGGAAGGGATGCGGCATTCGCATTATTTCCCCTCTGCCTAGGTACAAGATCAACTGATCTAGCGCGGGTAATAAAACTAGTTGCGCTCGGATTTTTAACTAGACCGAGTCCAGACGCGCGAGTGAACACAGCAGCAGAAAAAATGCCTAATTGCTCGGTTTTTTGTTGTAAAAAGAGGTCGGGGACATCAAATTCACAAAAAGAAGGTGTTACATTTCACACGTAATATTTTTTTTACATGTCATACGTTTAATTATATTTAAACACAGTTATTATATTTTAGTCTCATGTAATTGCTGGATTTATCGATTTTTCTCGCCCAGTACAAATTGCGGATCGGTCGAGCAACAAATCCGACTTCTCATCTCTTGACGAAAATGTGTTAGTGTGCGTGTTGTGACACTTGTGACTCGTCCGTACACAAAAACAGATCGAGGTGTGCAAGATTTGTCTGTGTAGGGTGTCATTTTCTATGTATTTGTGTCGTCATTACAGATTGGATTTTGTATGCAAGTGTGTGAGAAGTGCGACTGTGTGCACGTTCCCCCCCCCCCCGCGAAAAATGGCAGAATGATTTGAATGTCAAGATATCGCTTGGGCCTATCCCTTCCGACCTGTCGGAAGCCCGTGTTGATCGAAGGCCAAACCACATATTTTGACTAAGGCGTAGAGTTTGTGAAGTTAGGGATTGCACAGTTAGAAGTTTGGCTCTAGAAGGGATCTGATAACTTTTTGATAGCGCGAGCCTTATGGTTTCGTCTTGGCAACATTTTACATGAAATGTTTTTGGTGGAATTCTATTGACATAGTCGGCAATAGCCGATAAGTTGTGTAATTGCGATTTGTTGTAAAAAAAAATCGACCGACGTCGCTGTGACCCCGGTGGCCACCAGGCTTAGGCACGTGCCGCTATCTCTGCTATAGCGCTGGTTTGATTCCAGCCCGGGGCACTGGAGGCCTTGTTTAATTTTTATTATTATCTCTTTATTTATCTTTTCTCTTAAGTTAGGGTTTTTATAATATGAATATAAAAGTAAAATATAAAAACACTTACAAAACAATAAAAAAAAAACATATAAACACATTATAAAAAACCTAACCTAGAATGCCGCCGGCAGCGGGGCAGGGCCCAAGCTACCGGTGGTCAGGGCCGCAGAGAGAGGAACCGGCGGACTATCCGCGCCGTGTCCAAGATCACCGCCTTCTGCATCCGGCCCTTGATCCAACCACCTAGCGAGAGTCTCTCAAGATGTTGGTCGAGACTCTTAATTTTTATTATTATTATTCTATAAGCAGGCAGGCAGTTGTGACAACTGATATTGCCTGTATCCAGTAATCATTGATAGTTGTCATTGACAAGTAGATGTATAGGTGTGCTTGTCTAGTTGATTTTTAAATTGGTTCACATTTTGTGCTGAGACCACATCTTCAGGAAATTTGTTCCAAGCCCTCACTACTCGGTTGCTCAAAAAGTGTTTGTATGGGTTACTGTGGGACTTATGCCTTTCTAACTTTAAGTGATGACCTCTCAGACGGGTGTTGTTGTTGCGCTTGAACATTTCATGAAAATCCTTGAGGTCATAGTGCCCAGAGAGTATTTTATACGTCTCTATTAGGTCTCCACGTTCTCTGCGGTGCTTAAGAGTAGTGAGCTTCAGTTCCTTCAATTTCTCCTCATTTATTTCAGTTTGTTTACGTGTGATATTGTTCGTCCCCAGATGTTGGCCGTGAAATTCAGCGGCAACTTCCTGGTGAACCTGCTGGGCGTGTGGGCGGACGTGGGCGGGGGCGGTCCCGCCCGGGCCTACCCGGTGGGCGGGCTGTGCTACTACTTCAGCCCCCCGGAGTCGCTCGCGCACATCGCGCACGACCCGCTGCACGCCGTGCTTTACATCATCTTCATGCTCGGCTCCTGCGCTTTCTTCTCCAAGACCTGGATCGATGTGTCCGGATCCTCGGCTAAGGATGTGAGTACTACCGAAAACGACACTAATATTGTTCGTACCCGACTCTAGCGCTAGTGATTGCTTGGGCATACGAGGGGAGGCTGAAATATTCATGGCCTAAGCAGGCGTGTCTCACTCCGCGATTTCGTCGCTTTGCTACAGGTAGCTAAAAGTACATCGGTTCGGCCCCAATTTTGGGGAAAGCCATGAGCCGCGCGTGGCGCTGTCGCCACCTAGCGGCCATATCTGTGCTGATCGTAACAGACGCGTTTTGTTAGAGAGCAAGTCTTCTGTACTTAGTACTATTATTTATTCTGTGACCTAAGCCAAAAAAAAAGATTTTTTTAAAACTATGCTCCCTTTTTGCCCCGCCTCTTTGGCAATTTAAATATTGCCGCCATTACTAACGATTAGAGATGCACCGGATATCCGGTTACTATCCGGTATCCGGCCTATCCGGCCGTTATTTTGGTATCCGGCCGGATACCGGATAGTGACCTACTATCCGGCCGGATACCGGATACTAAAATTAACACATTTTGGGGTTAAAAGAGTTATTATTGTAAATGAAAACATACCTCTTTCAATCAAGATGATCGGAACTTGTATCTTTAAAAAAAATAAAGCAGTTGTATTATACTCATAAGATGACTGCTAGCAGTCATCTTATGAGCCTATAGACAAATCATTCAAATGACATTGCTTTAGATATCACTGTCAGTCATTTAATTGACACATTTAAGTGCTGGAGTAGAAAAACGAACTTACTACCTAATGACAAGATAAAACTCGTTATAATTATACGTATCGTTATATTACACATTATACGATCCTAGAAATGTGTCCGCGCGAACGTTCACTACGAAACAGGTCGAAACCTGCACGACACGACCTGCAAAACTCAAAATATAGTTATAGTTCCGCCGACCGAATATCCAGCGGCCGGATACCGGATATTCGGCCAGTGCCAGGGCCGGATATCCGGTATCCGGCCAAACAACTATCCGTTGCATCTCTACTAACGATTCATAATGAACGTTTCCTTGAATACTCTCTTTAGTTTTTTTTTCTAAGGCGCGAACTTTTCAATCGCTCGTATAATGACAGACTAGGAATCCTCTAGACCAGCGGTCGGCAACCTTTTAGCAACCAAGGGCCACATAGTAGTTAACGAAGTTGACGCGGGCCGCACTTTGTTAATATTTATGACTTTATCAGACATTGTCGTTTGTCAATATTACATACAAAATAGCCAGGGGGGCTCGCGGGCCGCAAGTAACAGGTTCACGGGCCACATGCGGCCCGCGGGCCGCGGGTTGCCGACCGCTGCTCTAGACTGAGCATAATAACGCTACCCCCTCTGCCACTTATACGGTAGTTTTACTCCATCTTCGAGTCAATCCCGTGCCGTGATTGGTCCATGTCTTTGAACGGACCAATCACGGCACGGGACTCGCTCATCTCGTCCCCCCGCACCCCGGTATTTTTGGCAGCATCGGTTTCATGAAATAATTGCTCTAAACTCAGTCTAGAGGATTCCTAGTCTATGTATAATGGCGTTTTAAACCTACGTAATTAACTAGCGGCTAGGTCATTACCGTGATCGATTTGCAGCTATCTTATGCCTAGTACACATATTCGGCCGACGGAGGCGGAACTAAATGACGAAGTTTTATGTGGAACCGATTATATATTGATCCGTAGAAATAGAATTTTACTAAACAGCGTCACAGAAGTTTGTTCGACAATCTAACTTAATTAGCGTACCGGTGTGTTATCGACAACTTGTATTTCTTTATCTACTTTTACGCTTACGATTTTTGAAGTATGTTGAGCAAACGATGAAATTTTAATTTGCAATATTAAACATTTCACATGTTGAGGCACACTTATTATTTTTCACTGGAATATTACACGGTTTAATTCACTTAAATTTAAATTGGTAATAATATCTCACTCATCTTAAATTTTATGCATAATTATAATGACTCTGTACGAAATTAATAAATGAGGAGTGTCTTTTCAAAAGGGTTTATTTTTTTCTTAGCGGTACTTCTAGAGAGAACCTTGCTCAAGAAAACTTAAGGTCCAATTTAGAAATAGATTCCCAGAAAAAATAAACCCTTTTGAAAAGACACTCCTCAAATATTCGCTAGGTGCACGACTGGTGCTGCCCTCATTTTGGCGGACTTTCTACGTTAAATCTTATGGAGTAAAATTAGTTCAAGCGGCTGCCGCTAGTACTAATGGCGGACATTCCATAAGATTACCTGTGTTTGTGACGATCAGCGCCACTTCCCCCTTCACCGACTTCGCACCTTGCCAATAGTCCATTCATTCATTCATTCATATCATTTATTGCATACATGTGTTTACAGTAGGTCTTATATTATATATCTTAGGTTACAACATGCACCCGTTAGGGCATAGCAACATTTTACTTAAATAATAGGTACTTAATCTAAATTTTATCTCCAACACAATCTACCCTCAATTGATACCTCCGAACGAGATATCTTAACACATACTGTTCCGTAGGTTGCCAAGCAGCTGAAGGAGCAGCAGATGGTTATGCGCGGCCACCGCGACAACTCCATGATCCACGAGTTGAACCGCTACATCCCGACGGCGGCGGCGTTCGGCGGGCTCTGCATCGGCGCGCTGTCCGTGCTGGCAGACTTCCTCGGCGCCATCGGCTCCGGCACCGGCATCCTGCTCGCCGTCACCATCATCTACCAGTACTTCGAGATCTTCGTCAAGGAGCAGGCCGAGATGGGCGGCATGAGCACGCTGCTCTTCTAAACAAACTACTATCTACAATAGCGTCGGCGGCAAGGGTTATTCCCACTAGTTACCACCAAGTTGTTGCCAGTGGTAACTACTGGGAATTTTTTTCCCACCTTTTACCACTGGTAACTACTGGGAAAAACTCGGATTGGTGGTAACTAGTGGGAATTTTTATTCCCAGTAGTTACCACCAAAATTTTGTTACAGTTAAATACTAATATAAAACGGCATAAATTGCATAGTGTTATAAATATAGAGTGATTTTGAATTACCTAATAAAATCACTTGAAAAATAATCTAAATGGATTATTAAATTTATTCTTACATATATTATAGTTTCTGTACTCGTACCGCTTAAACTGTTTCAATATGTTTGGTCACTCTTATGGCAGTTTACTAAAATACTAATCGACTTATATAACTATTTATTAAATCACTCTATAATTATACAATGCTGTTTATGCTCTTTTTATTAGTATTTAACTCTAACAAAAATTTTGGTGGTAACTACTGGGAATATTTTTTCCCAGTAGTTACCAGTGGTAAAAGGTGGGAAAAAAATTCCCAGTAGTTACCACTGGTAACAATTTGGTGGTAACTAGTGGGAATAACCCGCGGCAAGGCTGGCGCGTTGTCCGCGGCAGGCTTGTCGCCGGCGCTCGTGTGCGCGACGCGTGTGTGGGTTATGTGCTATTTATATGAAATGAACTTTATAATAAAATAATTTACGAGAAGTACAGACGTTGTTTTTGTCGAGCCTCACGTCTATTGTTGTTCGGTAGTTGGTAAGCCTTACTCGGTCGGACTTTGTAGTTACTTACGATTATTTACTAAGTTCGTGTTGGATTTATTATAAAAGACTTAGTGTTAAGGATTTTGTGACGTATTTTGTTGTGAATATAATTGTTTTTTTCACTGAACACAGCACGTAGAGTTTCTGTTGGTCCGGTCGGATGTGATAGTTTATATCTTACAATAGTTACGTATTACCACATGACAGTTGCAGTGTATTAAAATATTTTAGAACATATTTGCTTTTTTACTTTCACTAGAACCTAAAACTAGATCAGGTAAAGTAACAGACTTGTGTATTTTGTTATGTAACTTTATTCTCCTCACTAGACATGCAAATACAAGGACAAAAACAACTCACGAATTTTCAAAACGAACGAAAACGCATCCTGACTAATTTTACAATTGGTAACGACAGGGTCTGAAAACTGCATATACTTGAAGGCTTTTTAATAATATATATTCTACACGTACGAGAATCTCATAAATATATCATATTTGAGATCTTTACTGAACCAGTATGGTAAGAGATTGAATACATAAAAGGGGTGAGAAAAATGGTGCCATATATTCCCTCACATATATAATAAAGAAAACTTAATGGGCACACGTATGGCACAACATCATTAGTTCATTACATCAACGCACCTTACAAACGACAGGCACTTTTCACGATGTGGATCTTTAGGATTATTGCTTCTGTATTATTCTAGGGAAAAAAATTGTGTCACCTTGGCCCCTTACCAATATGGGACTCGACATATTTCAAGAAAACAAGCGTTAATCACACGGAAGACTAAAATTATAGATATAACTCTGTAACATAAAAGCTTGATTGCATGTTGCTGTTGCTATACGATGTAAACAGCTTAATATTGTTAATTCCTGTCTAAACTATCAATACTTTAGTATATGCAACCGTTTACATAGGCAGAGTTCATTCACAGTGTTCCGTTATTACACCTAATGCATTTTCTAGGCAGTTGATCATAATAGTCCCGTACATAAAAATGATGGGTAATTGGTTATAAGATCATAAAAGCACATTACACTAGTAGAATTTCTGCGTAATAATTATGTACAAAGCTTTAGTATATGTCCTCGCATCTACAGAGGGTTCGTTACCGAGATCTAACGTATTGGTGTCTCGCATCCTAGCGTCTAGTCGTGCGTTTACATAAAACAAAATAAAATGATTAAGAATATGTAAGAAAAAAAAAACAATTTTATTATGTTATAACATTTCCGTGATAGGAGAAAAAGAAAACAAAGAAAATAACTAGCAAAAACAGTGCCGATTATTTACTACAATAATTATGGAATAAAACGCGCTCGAAATTTACTAAGTATATGAGAAATTACATAACTTAAACAAATACGAGAGGTCTACAATTTCCAAAGAAATAATGTCCAATGGAACCTACCGATCCTAATGTTATTCCATACAATTAAGCTAGTACAGTGTCAGTTGAACCAATAAAATAAAATATAAATCTAAAAGAAATAACAACAAAAATCAATTTTATCGTCGCACCAGGCAACTCGGAGGTCCTTAACAGTTACCCTTCAACTACAACTAGTGATTCGCTATTCAATCTTGTATCATTTGTACATGCGTATAATAGCACTTATATCGACGTTACGTCTACGTCTGAATCTAAATAGGCGTTGGTAATTTAGAATATGAATACATGGGTCAAACCCGCACTCGCTCCCGAATAATCAACTATCGATAACCGCGAGTGTACACTATCTTACCACAAACAACCAACATTTTGCTCTGGTACAAGGGATTTCAGTCTATAAGGCTACTAAAGATCGGTTTTCCTAGGATAGCGGTGCCGTCATATAGCGGCCGTCTCCATACTAAATAATACGGCTAAATATGGATGTCGTAGTATTTGTATGGAGACGGCCGCTATATGACGGCACCGCTTTCGGAGGAAACCAAAGCTTTACTGTCTCACGTTACAAAAACGGTTAATTGTCAAAGAGCAAGTGAAAGTCTACTTGTCGTAATTTTACAAGTCTACGCTCGAGACAATCAATGATTTGCATACATTCGCATTTTGAAAATCAGCACCATTGAATGAACATTTCAAAAGCTAACTGACACCATTGTTCAGGAGTTGAACTGCAAACGAAATTATAATTTGTATGACGTCTTCCAACAGATATTCATGGGTTTAGTGACGTCGTCGTTAAATTAAAACTACTATCGCTATCGTTCGCTAATAATGATTCCAACATAAAATTATTCAAAGTGAGCTATATACAAATGTCGAGTTGGAAGACTCGTGTAAAATGAACGCGCTGTCAAAACGGTTTAACAAAATGGCGGCCGTCGCTAAGCGCTACAAGTTTGAAGTGTTAAGATCGGTTTTCCTAGGATAGCGGTGCCGTCATATAGCGGCCGTCTCCATACTAAATAATACGGCTAAATATGGATGTCGTAGTATTTGTATGGAGACGGCCGCTATATGACGGCACCGCTATCGGAGGAAACCAAAGCTTTAGGGCTCAAACGAACCTTCAAAACTAAAGGCGTCAAGATTTGACGTACATTACAGTAGTAAAAGAATGTTAGTGTTAACGGCTTAAGCCTTGAAGGTTCGTTCATGCATTATCTTATAAAGTGTTAAGATCGGTTTTCCTAGGATAGCGGTGCCGTCATATAGCGGCCGTCTCCATACTAAATAATACGGCTAAATATGGATGTCGTAGTATTTGTATGGAGACGGCCGCTATATGACGGCACCGCTATCGGAGGAAACCAAAGCTTTAGGGCTCAAACGAACCTTCAAAACTAAAGGCGTCAAGATTTGACGTACATTACAGTAGTAAAAGAATGTTAGTGTTAACGGCTTAAGCCTTGAAGGTTCGTTCATGCATTATCTTATAATACTAACTACAGAGCGGGTGATGATTAGAGCATGATCGCGTGTTAAGCAACCGTCTCTATTTCTTCAGTCATGGTCGGCTGGTCCGGCGAAGCGAGAGTCTTGGCTGGTACCCCGGTGTAAGGCAAGGTTTTCATTTTGCGCGCCTCGCGACGCTGCTTTTTCTGCTGCATGACGAGCCGGAGCTGCTCTAGCTTGCACTTAGTCTTGGAGTTTTCTATGGCCAGGGCTTTGGCGGTGTCGCACTTAAGGCAGGGCGTGGAGCCCGAGCACTGCACCGTGGAGCAGGTCTGGCTGCAGCTCGAGCATTTCGTCTCCTCCAAAGTGGTTGAACATGTGTGTTTTGGTTCCTTCTGAAATTTAAAGTCATTTTGATTGAATAATTCATCAAACCTTTTGGCTTATTCTCAAGGAAAGGAACCACGTTTTGCTTATATTCAGATGTAAAATGTTAGGGCAAATTCTCATATGATAACAGTATAATTTAAGTACAATACGGAATGTGGATACATGTGAAATAATTTACAGCTACACTACCATTTTATACAAAACTCGCACAATTAGTGGGAACTGCTTTAGGACGCGGTTTGGCCGCCATCAGCACCAAGCGGGTCAAGAAACGGATGTTCACAACACAAGCCTTCTTGAGCTTACTGTGGGACTTAGTCAATCTGTGTAAGAAAGTCCTATAATATTTATTTATTTATTTATAGATTGAACTCGATAAAATGTGTGAACAGTGAACAAACACCCGCGCGTCGGCCCGCTACCCGCAACCTTCCTGACTGCGGCCTTATCTTATTAATTATTATTTCAATAATGTATTCAGCTTCTATTTTCCCACTTATTCTCCTCCATATACACTTGTTCCGGGTGCTGGTGGCCTAGCGGTAAGATCGTGTGACTTGCAATCCGGAGGTCACGGGTTCGAACCCCGGCTCGTACCAATGAGTTTTTCGGAACTTATGTACGAAATATCATTTGATATTTACCAGTCGCTTTTCGGTGAAGGAAAACATCGTGAGGAAACCGGACTAATCCCAATACGGGCCTAGTTTACCCTCTGGGTTGGAAGGTCAGATGGCAGTCGCTTTCGTAAAAACTAGTGCCCACGCCAATTACTGGGATTAGCTGCCAAGCGGACCCCAGGCTCCCATGAGCCGTGGCAAAATGCCGGGACAACGCAAGGAAGATGATACACTTGTCCCGATAGTGTATACAGTAAAATATTTGAATTTAATTGTATAGTACCTTCCAGATAATTATAGTATAGTATAATATATATATTATAGTTATCTCGATAATTATCCGATAAATATCGGACAATTATTCCAGGTACAGATGGTGCTATATTTATTTTCTTTGAATTCTTTGATAGTAAATAAAAGATAAATGGGGCGTTTTTTTCGCTATTTTTTTATACATTTTAGAAGGTTATTATCAAATCGATAATTATCAGGCATAAAAATCTCGATAATTATCGCGATATCCTTTATTTTCATTTCGAAGCCTGTTAAAATTCTAATTAATAATTGTTAAAGACAATAATTATGCATTTAAAGCATTCACCTTCAATCATCGTTACATAATAGAAATGTCGTGAAATGACTTCAAAGTGATAAGTCAAAAGGGTGCCCGAGTAAGATTAGGTATAGTAGCACATAGCAACATGATTTACATATGCATTAATAAGACTATAATCGTCGGCTTTTTAAATTGCCCACAGTGCAGCAATTACAATTAAACCTAGCTGCGGAGACAAAAAGTATAGTAAGTACTGTCTGACGCAGCATAAACTGCAAGTCATTTATTTGAGCCAATTCAGCTGTTTATCGCATTGTGCAATCGCAAGGTAGTGTTAAAATCTAAATACTGAAATTATCTTGTTTTCAAGAACGGTATCTCCGTACTCCGTAAATTGTCATACCTATTATAGCTAGCCTACATAATATATCTAAGTAGAGCAAAAACATCAATTATTTTTTACTTACAAATTGAATCTTTTACTCTACAAAATAATTTATTAGAAAATAAGCAAAACAAAACTTCAAAACTGTACTGTCAGATTTATACAATTTAGAGTAGGTTTTGTAAAATAAAATATAATTATTTAAAAATCTGATGATAAGGATGATAAAAAAGACCGCATCGAAATCGGTCTCTCCGTAAGAGCTACGATGCCACAGACTATTGGAGTCAATTGTTTTGTGTCGGGGGTTTAAAATTTAAATAGGTATGTATGTATAATGTATACCTACAGATAAAAAAAGGCATGTTAAAAAGTACCTGAACAAGAGCGATGGGCGGAGCGGCGCACAGCAAGTCGTTCAAAATGTGAATAATTGTGGAGATGTCCCTCTTTGGTCGGCCATATCTGGAATTATTGAAAATAGCATGAATAAAATTACGAGCGAACGACCTAAGAGCTCCGTTTCAGGTAAACTTCGATCATTGTTATGCACACAAAGGAATGCAGATGTTTTTTCATATCCTTTGTACCTATCACAAGTATCAAGTACGTGTAACTTTATTGACAAAAATAGCAGGCAAAATAATCGAGGCAAAAATAATTCAATTATTTTTAAGTATGCAGTATATAGAAAATGTTTTTCACAAAGACTACCAAAAAAGTTATGTTTTGAAAAATAAAAAAGATATGCTCACCTGTCTTGCAGAGCAGGATTCAGTGTGCCAGAGAATGTTCCCGAATATATTCCTTTACCATGATGCTTCATGGATTCTATCACAGCTCCGGGGCCCACCTTTGAGCGCACTGACTCTTCAGCAGTTCTGAGATCTATTTTATTTGTCAGCACTTCTTTAGACAGTTTCTTCAACTTTTGCGTGAGGTTCTTTGAAGCCTCTATAAGGGCTTTAGTGTCGACAGGAGGCGTGGGGGACGCTCGCTGCGGCTTCTTGGGCGCGTCAGGAGCTATAAATGGAATTTGTTTAGAAGTAGAGGGAGTGGCTAGGTCTGCGTCTTCACTCTGAGCACTTGGCTGCAATATTAGCTTCCTGGAGTTAGTTATGAAAGGCTCAGTACGGGAGGTGGACGGTTGCGCAAGGTTACTATCTTGTCGAAATTGCATCCTTTTCTTGTGTTTATTCACAACAGATTGCATAAAGGCTTTTTGTTTATTTTGACCAATAGGATGCTTGAATTTTGATGTCTTGTGGAGTAAATATTGGAAGCGCTTATTTTTTAAAGGTTCAATGCTTTGGAAGGAAGGCAAGGCGCCAGAAGCAGCCGGAGTGCCATGGCTGGTTGTGGCCAGGTTTGAGATCTCTCTATCCATCATAGACTCGTCTTGATCCTCAAACAGGCCTTTATCAACGGCACTGTTGAATAGGTTTTCCATAGGGTACTCATCGATGGTGCTTTCAGCTAAGAATGAGCTCTGGTCAGTAAAGGTGTCGCTGTCATCACTGAGGGAGCTGTCAGGGGTGAGAGCCGGGCAGGGCGCGTGCGGGGAGCTGCTGGTGGAGGCGAGCATGTCATGATGCAATTTACTCTTCGACAACAAATCTATCAAACTACTTTTTACAGAGTTTGCAATTGCCGCTTCTCGGCTCTCAGAGGTAGATGCGTCTATAGGACTGGACACCAAATTGGATAAGGACTTGATCGGAGACTGGTCATTCTCTATAGATGTGTCCGACAGATCTGAGAGAGTACAATTTGTGGTGTCTAAAGATTCATCCTTTGTGTCACACGTTTCTTTTTTCAAATTTTCTTCAGCTAAATACAAATCAAAGGCATTTTGCAGTATTTCCAAATCTTGCTTTTGAAGAGTGTGTGTCTGTTTTGGCAGACCTAATTTCTCCGTGTCTGCTGTGTCTTCAGAGTTTGAAGGTTTTTCCGGTGTGCATTGAGGGCTGGGAGTTTCCCTGGCATCTCGTTTTGTACGAACCGAGGTGCTCTTGGTGGGTGTGGAGGTCCTAAGGGAGCGGCTGCCACTCGCCGCCCCCGAGTTCAGGGTTGACAGCTGCAGCTGAATCAACATCATGTGGTCACCTAATCTCATGGTTAAATTAAGTGGAGACTTTCCCGTGAGGAAGTCGTTAACTTGCGTGTCGTTGAGGGACTCCAGCGCCTGCATCACGGAGTTCTCGGGTCTTTGACTCTGTGAACAGATAACGACCTTAATAGCGAATGTCTAGAGGCAGAGCGGTGTAGTAGATAAAGCGTGTATTGATTAGTGTCAGTTTGTTGTGCAACACGTGACGACGACGTACCAGCAGGCCCGTCTCGACGCTGGGTAGTAGAATGACGCGGGACCCGTCCAGAAGCCCGTTCTCCTCCAGCGTCCCCTCTCGCAATTGCCTGCGAACACAAAACCCCATATCGATATAAGTTAAAGGACGCGGATGCGTCATCGCACCGACGCAACATTATTTCCGTGATAATATGTTTGACAATAGAAGCTTGGCGTCTACCATAGAGCTCACCTTTCGCGATGCAACAAGCATATCCGATCCTTAGACACTTTTAACTTCTTTGAGACGAGTTTCTTGAGATGCTCCACTGTATTTTTATCGTTCAAGCTGATTGAGAAATTACCACCAGTGGTCGTTTGTATGTTCAGCGTTATGTCCGTCGACTGCGGGGAGCCACACCCGTACACTTCTGTTCCCGTAGCGCGTTCCATATTTTACACATATAGTCCACTAGAATTTACAATTCGCCCACTATTTCAACGACGCACTACCTTACTAAGATTACACAGCTATTTTATTGCAAGATAGAAATAACAGGGTCACACGCCAGACCCCCAGATTTGATGTGGCCGTAGACAGTGTGACCAGTCGCCTTCGATATCCCGTTATTTTTTTTTTTACAACAGCTGATGCGGAGCGGGCCTCCTTTTCATTCCGTTATGCACTATGAAATAAATCAATATTTGGTTTCGGTTACTCTTTCTAGATATTGGTGACTAATCAAAGTAGCAAATCATAGAATTATACAAAGTTCTTGTTAATATATAAATAAAACACATGATTATTGCCTTCCAAGAAAGTAATCTACTGCTTTATCATATATCGTTTAAACGTAACATACTAGAAACGGAGAAAATACGTCATCGGCCTGCCTGACGTCATCATGACGTCACGCGACGCCTATCGAGGCTTTCTGTGGGAAATTTAAAAGTAGGTTCTCTTCCTCAAACAAAAATTATTAAAGCCAGGGATTTCCCTTTAACAATATAGCATTATAGCGCGTTTCATATTACCTTTATAGTTATCGCTCGATTGATTTGAAAGGTGTTGTTTCTTTGAATATCTTCCTACCCATTTCCTACCTAAATACGCAGTTTTGTTATGGAGTCAAAGTACAGGTAACCGCGGAAGTGACTAATCTCTTTTAACTACATGTTAGCAATGTTTTGAAATTAAATAATACGCGATCTGAAAATGATCTGAGATGTATGCTGGGGATTCCTAGCGATTGTGCTAGTATTTTTTTTTAACGTGTAATATTTAAATAGTTATAATAACAGTAGCCACAGTACCTACTGTAAAGTCGGAAACATAATTCAATTAAAAACCTCTATATCTATTCTCAAAAACGTGACCATGCATAAACCCTATTCTTAATTAAAATTAAACTTTGTAGAATACGAGGGAGAGCCGCATAGCCTGCCTGCTAATGGAAAACATACATTGGTCAGACCTTTAGAAGTGTTGAAAAAAAGAACATCTATCCTCAACCGTTTTATTTCAGCACCAATCAATATAAAACGTAAACTTAACAGCTATCACAGTTACTTATACTCTAAATACACATTTATATAATTATAATTTAGATTTAAATTTGTTTTATACATTTGTTTCGTATCTAAGGGTGGTATTCCACCTGTCCAATATTTAATCAAATTTGTATTTGCGTCTCACATTTTGCTTAATGAGAGAGTGAGACGCAATGCACATTTTGATCAAATATCGGACAGGTGGAATACCATCTTAAGCGATACTATAGCTGGTCAAGCAGATCTTGTCAGTAGAAAAAGGCGCGAAATTCAAATTTTCTATGGGGCGATATCCCTTCGCGCCTACATTTTTCAAATTTGCCGCCTTTTTCTACTAAGAAGATCTGCTTGACCAGCTATAACTCTATTTTAGATACTTACATTTAAAAAATTAAAACAATATAAATAAAAGCTTTTTACTGTAGAGTCGGACCAAGAAAAGTCTGCAGCGGATTTGATAGCCCACGCAGTGCAAGTGTCATTTATGCGTCATAATTTCATAGAAGTTTGACGTTTAAAATAACACGTGCACTGCGTGGGCTATCAAATCTAGCGATGGGCGAGTCGAGTTATCTGATTCGAATAATTCGAATCAGCTTACAGATGAGTTAATTCGAATCAAGACTATTGGCAATTCGAATCAACTCGACCACTAGCTAACTCGACGAATGAATCACCAATTCGCCAACTCGCCGAGCAGAGTCAACGCTATCACACTGCTACTAAGGCCATTCAAAAATAAACCTTAAAACCGTACCCCGAAGGCTCTTTTTACAACAACTGCCGCTCGATTCGCCGTCTCAACTCGAGTTGGTACTATGACCATTCAAAAATAAACCTTAATTCCATGACCCGAAGGTTCTTTTTACAACAACTGCCGCTTGATTCGCCATCCCAAGTATCCCAACTCGAGTTCACTGCTAGTATGGCCATTCAAAAATAAACCTTAATTTCGTGCCCTGAAGGTTCTTTTTACAACAACTGCCGCGTAACTCGCCGTCTCAACTCGCTCCGCGCCTGTGCCTGTGACCTTGTCGCGAACCACGCGAATCGTCGAGTCGAGTCAACTCAATTTTGAATTCGAATCAGCGGCCGAATCAATTCGAATGATTCGAATTGAAAAAAAGTAGACTCGTCACATCGCTAATCAAATCCGCTGCAGACTTTTCATGGACTGACTCTAGTAAAGCAGGCAAATAAAAAATAGCGGAGCAGTAGAAACTCGTAAAAAAAAATCAAAAGACAAATTAAAAATAAGATTGTCATGATCATAACTTTTCATAAAATGCTAAATGAACACTATCAAATATCCCACTTTTCTCATTCAATTATAATTAAAGGTTGCCTTTGCTTGAATGATAAAGTGTTGCCATCTGTAATAACTATTAATAAGTACATGTATAAAATTAAATAAATAAATCATACACTACACTTAGTTATTTTCTGTAAATAAATAAATCACAATAAAAAATAGATCGGACAGTATCTAAATTATAACAAAAAATATTATAATTTAACAAACAAAGGTAAATTCAGTTCTATTTAACTACCACATAGGACTTCAATCTATTATGAATGAAAAAGTTTGAGTAGGCATACATGAACATGAGAAATATTTCACTTAATATTGCACAGTAATATTATGTCTTCAAATGATCTAAAATCAAAATTAAGTTTATATATACAACAAGCGTTAAATTTATCTAGCGTCATTGGAAATAGTTTATGTATACATTGGCAACATTGATTTTAATGTATATGTGACGTTCCACGGCAAAAGGTACCTTATGGCAGTTAATAATAGCGTAAAGCTTTGGATTCCTCCGAAAACGGTGCCGTCATATTACGGCCGCTATATAGCGTTGACTGACGTCACTAGAACGTTGTCTATGTAAACAAGATGGCGCGGTTTCCTAGACGACGTTACGTTACGTTACGTTGATTGTCAACGTAACGTAAGATGACGGCCGTCATGACGGTGTCAATAGTTTCGTGAACGTTTTATTAGATAGCGGTGACGCCATTTTGAATAAATGACACGAGATTTGAATAAATGATTCCGTACTACGATTATTTTCCTCTTCTGATGATATTTCATCCTCAAAGTAAATTATAGATGATCAAGCAAATCTTGTCAGTAGGAAAAGGCGCGAAATTCAAATTTTCTATGGGACGTTATCGTATCGCGCCTACATTTTTCAAATTTGCCGCTTTGACCTTGGTGGATGACGGTGTGTTATGACGCCGTGGTACTTTCCACATGTCGCCACCGTAAAGACGACCGTCTTTTGCGGCCGCTATATGACGGCCGTCATATAACGGCACCGTTTTCGGAGGAATCCAAAGCTTAAGCGCCAACGGCCATAAGGTACCTTTATCCGTGGGACGTCACATATGTTTCATTAACATTCACTATGGTCCCTAGCAGCTTGAACTTTAAAAAGTCGGTGTGAAATAGTGCTAAAGTTTAAAACATATTTATAGTATTTAGGTACATATTTACCTAAAGCACGAAATATGGAAGTAACGAAACATCTATTACAAAAAGCAATTCCTGAGAATGATACGGAAAACTAAAAAAGAACATTCATAACAATCATAACTGTATAAAAACATGATGCCACAACAATTACTTAATAATTAGTTAGGTACAGTTCTTTGCCAGTTAAGCTTTGGTTTCCTCCGATAGCGGTGCCGTCATATAGCGGCCGTCTCCATACAAATACTACGACATCCATATTTAGCCGTATTACTTAGTATGGAGACGGCCGCTATATGACGGCACGGCACCGCTATCCTAGGAAAACCGATCTTTAGTTAACAACTGTGATAATATGAAAGTAAAACTCTATAAACTATTAATTTAGAGTCCAGATGTAATATTTATAAGTATTTATTTATAAAACACTTTAATCATAATAATACGTTCTAACCAATAATTTAAATAAAAATATGTACGTGTGTAGCAATATTGCAACGATTTCGCGAACTTAATAAGTCGTATAAACACAAATATCTGGGTGACCGAGCTTCGCTCGGAAAACATATAATAACTCGGAAATGCGCGTTTTCCTAGAGATAAGACCTAGCTAGATCGATTTTTCGCTCCCGAAAACCCCCATATAGCAAATTTCATCGAAATCGTTAGAGCTGTTTCCGAGATCCCCGAAATCTATATATAAATAAATAAATAAATAAATAAACAAGAATTGCTCGTTTAAAGGTATTAGATTTGCTATTTGCAACTAAAGCACCATTTCACTGCCAAGCCATTTCGAATCGTCTCATAATTACAATAAAGTTCACGATCCAAATTCCTGCGTGTCGCCGTCAATCTCCTCGAAAACGTAGCCACCACGGCCGTCCATCTGCAGGTAGTGGTCGTGATGCTTCCATAGAGACTTGCGGTGAGATACCGTGAAGAGAGATATACCCATCTATTTGAAAAAAAAAAAAGATAAATTAGAAAAGGGATACGGTGGTACATAAAGTTATACACATTTAATCTATAGTTGTCACATCAGGAAATTAATATCTGGGAGACCAAGCTCTGCTCGGAAAACATAAAAAATCAAAAATGCGTGTTGTCCCAGAGATAAAGATAAAAGATAAGATAAGATAAAAATATATTTTATTGCACGGAAAGGATACAACAGTGGTTACAACACGAGTTACTGGTAAGAGTTGTGCATAACTAAATTGACATGCCGAGATTCCAGGAGTCCCCGCACTAGGCTAGGCCTGTATCGCGGGAGACCAGATGTATATTGTATGTCATGCAAGTTAACTTAAGAGGAGAAAGATACCTAATTCTAATTTTAACAATTGTGTACACTATGTAAGTCTATCTGTTATTACATTACTACTAATTTTTGTTTCTAGGTTCACCTTTAGTATCAGTTATAATATCTCAGTCTAATCAGTTATTTTTATATCTATTAAAGTTTTCAGTTAAACAGTTTTTAGAGTTATACAATTTTAGTCTAGTTTAGTTAGTTTTACATTTATTCGAGAATTGTGTTAAACAATTTTTAGAAGTAATGTCTCAGTCTCATTATAATCAAGTGATAATAACCAATTAAAAAGTAACCTTTTAGCTACATGCACAGTGCAATTAATTAATTCGCTCTGGAACTTTACGGCCGTATTGTAGATCAAAGAACTAAGGACGCCGCCAAATTGTCTCCCAAAAGCGGAATTTACCCTCGGGATAGGTAATTTAAATACGCGTTTAGAAAGTAATTCTGCATAATTTTCAGACTTAGCCGCGTTTTTATGTATCGAAAGACAGACTTTATGTATGTAGAGCTGGCGGACTGTGAGTACTTTAGCTTCTTGGTAGAGGCTGCTTGTCGGATATCGGAAGGGCTTTTTGAGCATTACCTTTAAGACCGAACGTTGAGCTCTTTCAGCCATTAATATTGACGTCTTGGCGGCACTGCCCCATACTGAGATAGCGTATGTGATTAGAGACTGACATAGGGAGATATATATATTTTTTAAGAGTCTCAAGTCTGCGGAATGTCTTAGTTTCTTAAATATGTACATCGTTTTCCTAATTCTGTTAGAGAGACATTTTATTTGGGCTTTGAAATTTAAGTTTTCGTCTATAAGTAAGCCGAGATATTTGATAGAGTCGGTACGACATATTACTTCACAAGAACACGATAATAAGCTATTGACATTATTGCAATTATGAATTTTGATTAATTGTTTAGATTTAGAGGGGCTGGAAGCGGCAGATTTATGAAAACACAGGAATTTAGTCTTTTTGCTATTTAGGGTTAGAAGGTTATCTCGTAGCCAGCAGGCGACGTTACTCATACCCTTTTCTGCTGCAGCAAAAACACCCTCCCAAGTATCACCTTTAAACAGGATCACTGTGTAATAAGACATAGCTAAATCGATTTTCGCCCCCGAAAACCCCCATATAGCAAATTTCATCGAATTCGTTAGAGCCGTTTCCGAGATCCCCGAAATATATAAATTTAATATCGCTTAAAGGTATAAACTTATTTAGCACAGATCTTAAAGATCGGTTGTCCTAGGATAGCGGTGCCGTCATATAGCGGCCGTCTCCATACTAAATAATACAGCTAAATATGGATGTTTAGTATTTGTATGGAGACGGCCGCTATATGACGGCACCGCTATCCTAGGAAAACAGAGCATAAAGCTTTGGTTTCCTCCGAAAGCGGTGCCGTCATATAGCGGCCGTCTCCATACAAATACTACGACATCCATATTTAGCCGTATTATTTAGTATGGAGACGGCCGCTACATGACGGCACCGCTATCCTAGGAAAACCGATCTAAAGTGGCTTTTTCCGCACGCATCATAGCAATAGCGGACGGGGGAAATTCTTGAAGCATGTGTTGTGTGATTGGCTAAAATATTTCCACGCCAACTATAAACTTATCTTGACGACTAACGGGGTTATCTGATATCAAAGAACTGACCGAATAAAACCCATTTGAATACCTAGTTGAGATAATTTACCCTTATCGTTATAGGAATTCCCTTTTTGCAAATAATTACGGAAGTTTATTATGAACCAAATACGTATAATGTATACGTATAGAGTCTGTGCGGAAAAATAAAAGAGTCTTAGAATTGTTTGGATCCCATACATTTCACGACTCTTCTTTTTCCGAACAGACTCTAATAAAGTGATGGCCTTTCTTTAATGTTCTTGTAAAGTAGGCGCTGCACCTCGTAATACCCATTGCTTTATTTAGTTTAACCTTTTTCTAGTCTAGTAAGTCTAATAAGTTCTAGTAAGTCTAATTAATGTTATAGATTTTGATATCAATCTCTCATTCGGCTATACTTTGCTTGCAACGGCCAACCTCTATAGTTCGTTTTTTTAGCATTAGAAAGAACTTGAAAGAAGGTAAGCGATTTTGACATGTATTTTTATTGAAAAACACTTTTTAAAAATCAATAACTATTACTTATGAAAGCAGACGACTATAAAAGATCGTATTAGATTCATAATTGTTACATATTTACCGTAACTTATTTTCAAAATGTGTTTTTCAATTAAAAGACACATCAAGATTGTTTACCTTATTTCTAATGCTAAAAAAAAACGAAGTATAGTCAAGTCTACCGCAAAAATCGAAAATCGAAGTTTCATTACTGCCTATCTCTATCGCTCGAATACGCTCGAAGATTTTAGATATGGATTACGACTTTCGCGGTAGGCCTTCTGATTCCTGTTGAGCGCCTTTCAAATGGACGGGTTATTGTCGGGCGATAGTTCGCTGGCCCAATATTACAGGGTTCTATGTTACATTTTCAAGACAGTTGAAATTCGACTTAATGTCACTATGACAATGTTCAAATTTCAATTCGATAAAAGTGAAACATAGAACCCTGTAATATTGGGCCAGCGAGTTGTTGACACTGGTACATATGTGTAGTGTTGGTGTCTTACCTCTCTGCAGTATTGGTACATCTGACCCTCGACGTCTACAGACACGGCGCTAGTGCACTCATCCAAGATGGCGAACTGCGGCTCGTGGTAGAACAGACGGGCCATCTGTGACAAACGAATATATTCAATGCTTATGCTAGGACATTGACGTATATCTAAGTACGGGCCTTGCGTGCACTAAAAATGATACTAGTTCAGCGGTGTCACTCACGAATTCAAGCCAATCGTGCAGTCTAACGCAACTAGTTGCGACCAATCGCGCGTGTAATGCGAACTCATCAACCAATCGCGTTGTAGCGGTGTCCCACCGCTGTACTGGCCCCATTCTTATTGCCCGTAAGGCCAGTCCTGAGATATATACGTCAATGTGCTAGTGCTAGGATCGGCGAATAGCGGTTCGCGACGATGCGCACCCAAAAAACATCGCTAACGTGTGTCAACGTGTTTGAGTGATCAAAGTTCGTAGGTATTTTACTTACCAACTGCGGAAATACTGCATAAAAATGTAGGCATGCATACCCAAAGTCAAGGGTTTTTATTCTTAAATTTACACTTTTAAACATTATACTCCTGATTTTATAAAATAACGAAGATGAATGGCAATACAGTGTTGTTTTGTAGTAGAATGAGATCGAGAGTGCTGTGCCGATTGTCTTTTGTTTAGTTGAAGAGTCAATAACATAGTCAAAGTACACCCTTCATGTTTCCATTTGACAGAGGTAATCATAAAGTAAGTATAGTATAGAGTAATCGGCCCATACAAGCCTCGCTTAGTTCCACAAAAATCCAAGAGATGTCACTCAGAGCACCATTGGGCCTAAATATATATTTGTGTTATTTCAAATCTTGCCAATTTTTAAATTAACATGTATAGTTCTAATTTATTTAGCATATTACAACAAAAACCTTTTAAAACATCCATTTACACATAGTAAATCGACGCAGAAAAAAATAAATAAATAATGGCATGAACTATTCTAAGCGCCATCTATCGCATTACTAGACAGTTAGTTTCTTGCCGTTGTAACACACTAAATAGCTCGATTGTTTGAGAAAGACTATCAATAGATGTCACTGTAGTAAATCCTCATACTTTATGATCATATCACAGACAACATATCAACATTATTAAGTAATAAATAATATAATTTTTCTCAAAAATGGACGGCAAAGTCGACGTTGCCGGTTAAAAAATAGGTCGCGAAGTGTGTAGTTTATGGTCATTCTAAAAATTAAAAAGTTAAAAACATTGCAGTCTCGATTTCGGGACTGCAATGTTGCATACAAATTCCATTATTAAACGAGTTCCAAACTTTTTAAAACTTTGAATGGCCATATCAAATGAAGGCATAGGTCCATTCAACAGCCAAACAGATGATCAGCACTTATTATTAATATAATGTTGGTACCGCGACTATTTAGGTGTCTCAAATACGTTGGCGTATTTTCAGCAGAAAAATACACTTCTATTTTTTTTAAAGGCGGCAAGCAAATCTTTTTAATGGTTTTACTTTTCTCTGTGAAAATTAGAACGTTGCTTCTGTAAAATATCTCTTGCACCATTTTTGAGAAAAGCACTATATATGACTCGGCTGGAAGGCTACTTGCTGGCTTCGGATTCAATTAAACGGACTCCCAAGGTCGTCCGTTTAAAACGAATCCTCAGCTTGCAAGTAGCTACTTCCGAACCTCGACAATAATGTACTATTGTTCTTAGAAACGTGATAATAATTAAAATATATTAAACCTACATGGTATCATCAGCCACACTGTTAAGTGTTAACTGTACCGATGTACAGTTAGGAGTGTTGCTGTTTGTATATTAATTTACTTAACCTTACGCATTACAAAATTGTCCTCATATAGCTATACATATATTTTAGGACAGTCTTACACTAATCGACCTACTTGGTAACAAAACAGTGTAAATTCTTGAGCAGTTTGAATAGCAGGGCAGGTGACAAAAACTTGCTCAAAAGCATAGAAGGTAGCATCCTATAGAAGTGGTGTACGCGTGCCTCCGTGAGGGACAAAACATGTAAATTCGACCAATCATAGCGTCGCATTGCGCCGCTATGATTGGTCGAATTTATTTGTTATGGTGGGCAACAAATGAATTCGACCAATCACGGTGGTCAATTTACGGTGGGGAATAAAACAAGATGTGAGACTGTGACAAGGACAAACAATAATAGCGCTTTCGCTGCTACTCCTACTGAAAGATACATAAGACTATCCCGTTCTGTCAGTTATCCCCTGCTTCTATTCATGCTCAAAAGAGAAGAGACATCCGACATTTTAAAAAATATCCCTATATGTATGAGAGCAATAATACAATGTGTAAATGTAAATACATACATATCTTATATTTTATGATCATATCAAAGCTGGAAGTCCTAGGTTCGGATCCCCCTAAAAGTGTATTAATATGGTGTCCCATGGTGGTGGCCCATTTGTCCCCGCCGCCATACAAGAGGTGTGGACAGATGGGAATAGATATAGACCATTAATATATACACACACAATTAAAAAACAAATAAATGTCCTATGAGGATTTGAACCCAGGACCTCCTACTTCATAGCACATAGCAGAGCAGGGTCACTGTCACTACTGACTAGCTAGGAGGCCGTAGAAATAATATACAATTTATATATATTTAAATTAAGTACAGTCAGCGTCGTATAGTAGGTCGCATCCAAAGTATTCAAATAGTTCAGTACGCCATACAAATAATATGGTGTACCGAACTATTTGAATACTTTGGATGCTACCTACTATATGACGCTGACTGTACTTATATAACAATTAACAAATCAGACTGGTAGCCACAGTTTAATGGCTAATCTAGGATTAAAACTTTTTAGTGGCTTGCCATTATGTTCAAAACATTTAGCTTCATACCACATCAAATATTTAAGTTTACCGCCATTGCCCGCCAGCATTGAACAAATTGGTTGTTAGTGGGTAGACAAAATAAAGTCACTATCATGTTAAACATTGAATTTATTAATTGTATTTTATTATTTTTAAGAGAATCTTCATAGCATGTGTCTGTCCGTTGAAACAGGAATCAATCTCAACCATCTTCCACTCAAAATATTTTACTTGTGGTACAGTCGCCATCAGATATATCGGAGCGGCCAAGGCGCTCACAAATATCTGAACACGCCTCTATGGTCAGGGCGTTAGAGTGCGTGTTCAGATATTGTGAACACCTTGGCCGTTCCGATATATCTGATGGCGACTGTACAGAGATGCATTGACTATTTCATCTTCACTCTCTTGTTGCATACGAGTACATTGTAACTTCTAGTGGCTAGAGGCTGGGTCCTGAAATCAGAAACATATTTTTTATATATAAAATGTAATAATATCACAATAAAGTTTAATACACATTGCCTTCACATTGGAGTCTGTTTGCAAACACTAACCATTGTATAGATTTAGACCAAGAAAAGTATGCAGCGATATTGATCGCCTGCGCAGTACATGTGTTATTTTAAATGTCAAACATCTTTGAAATTATGACGTACCTTTCTTCTTTCTTGCTCTAACTCTAAATACTTTGGAATCTTTTGCTTGCTCGGGTATCAATATTAGCATGGGGGGTTAAAATAAAACTTGACAATAGTTATTAGTGGGCAAGGGGGCAAAGCAGTTGTTTAACCGCTCATGCTAATGTTGATTCCAGGGCAAGCAGAAGATTTGAACTATGAGCGTAGCGAGTGGTTCGAGAAGTGGAATCTTGAGCGTTGTGAGAATTCAAGGCACGAGGGTTAAACAAACATTGCCACCTAATGAAACACAGAATTTATCACCATGCCAACGCAGGGAAAATACCAACTATAAAATACCAAAAAAATCAAATCCACATGAACATTATAAAGAATTTATAATTCAAAATCATCATTTAAAAGTAAATTCTACCAGCTAACATAAGGAAACTCAAAATTGAGATCTGATTACTTTGCCCCACATGTGGGAAAAATGCCATTTTCTCATTAGTATTTGAACAATCAAGGGGGCCTTTACCAGTTGGTGTGGTGATAAATTATTTAATTAACCTTTGTATTCAAAACAAACTTACCTGAAGTGTTAATTTTTTATCAATTTTATCATTTATTGGCAAACAGTAGACACTGTCAGATTAATATGTAGGTTTTACCATTAGTAGTGTTCCGTTACTACATCGGCAATTCACGTCATCATCACAGGTCTTTTCGTCTATTGCAGACGATTTATGCATTGCTGTTTAGACAACGGGTTTGGTGATTGTGGAGGCCGATGCGTGAGCGGCACGACCTCCCACATTTTGGGCACATGTCACGCTTAGCACAGTCTTTAAAGCGCCACATCGGTCTTCCAACTTTCCTTTTAGCATACCTACGCAACTGCACCAAGCAAGACACGTCTAGGTATTCTATTCACGTACTTGTACTATAGTTCAAATGAAGCTATAATATGAAATTAATAAGTTTGTATAAACAGAAACAAAGCAAAGGCAACTTAGGCAACAAACGCGGTGCCGCTTTGTGGCGACTTGACTATTTGACAGTTTATTTTTAGTGTTGCCGTTGAAAGTTCTTTCTTGTCCCTAAATAGAGCTTTTATGATTTATTATTATACAATATTATTAGTTCAAATAAAATATGATATTCCAAAAGACTACAAATAATATTATATAGTACTTAAATTCCAAAATAATGATAATTATGCCTCAGTGTCCATTTCTGAGGGCCTACCGCGAACCACGTTCGACGTGTTGCCTCTCTGTCGCACTTGTAAATTCGTACGTAAGTGTGACAGGGAGGCAACACGTCGAACGTGGTTCGCGGTAGGCCCTCAGCTTTTTTAAGGAACAGGCGTATAACATTACCCTGAAGTAGGGGACTAATTTTAAAATAGCAATAATCATTACTTGATGCCGTTTTTGACGTTTCTGTGCACGCTGTTGTCTGTCTATACTTATAGGTCACATAATTAGTGATACAAACACCTGCCTGGTCAATATACGCAAAATTAGATATATTTATTCTAATTATAACAGAAAAAGTTTATTAAAACAAACATTAAATGCTTTTGTATAATAATTTCAGGTTTGATAGGTACGGGTTTTGCCATGGGAGAAGTTGAAAAGGAACGTTATGAAAACATATCTTTGTATGTATAGGTACTAAGATGGTACAAATCATGTACAAATCTGTTGCTTAAAAATAAAAGCACGACGCGACGTTGCCAAACTGCTATGAGTTACTGCGAAGCGAGTCCAGTTTAACTCGACAACGTCGCATCGTATTGTTACAATAGGGTATTTTCGTACTAGTCAAATCAGTTACTTTTTTATAGTTATTGCAATGCAACTTGTATCGTAAATTTTTAGAAGGCACGATAAGAGTGAATTGAGCATGAATTGAGGTAATTTATCTCATTAGGATCGAAAGAGCTCGTGAATTTGAGTACAAATAACACAAAAGTGGCAAAAAAGATCACAATATAAAAAATGGCAAAAAATAGTAGTTTTCGATATAAGTGCGAGAAGTATGTCATTTTGCTCGAGTACCGAGCTTTCGATTTTTCCGGTAATATACTGAGGGGCTACCGCCAAAACCGAAATTCGCAAATTGCGGGGATCTTTCTCTTTTACTCCAATGCAGGCGTAATTAGAGTGACAGAGAAAAATGCCCGCAATTTGCGAAATTCGATTTTCGCGGTTATAGCCCTGTCACTTACAACGGATGCCTTTGCTTTGATATCTGGTGGCGTTAAATTAACTCCAAAATCGTCTGAATCACTCATTTTTATTTAATAACTTATGCTTTCTTGGCAATTACTTACAAACATAAATCACTTTAAATGTTGAATAAAAAAGGCGGGAAGGGAATAAAAAAAGTTTTACTTTTAATTGCCATTTTTTTCAATGTGGATTCTGTTGTCACTGTTGTCAGCATTATGCCAATTGAAGAGAAATTGTATTATTAAAATTAATAAAATTAATTTTCAGAACATATAATTATACATGGTCAACCAGATCTTGACAGTAGAAAAAGGCGGCAAATTTGAAAAATGTAGGCGCGAAAGGATATCGTCCCATAGAAAATTTGAATTTCGCGCCTTTATTTTACTGACAAGATTTGGTTGACCAGCTATATGTAAAAAACCTGAATCTTTTGTTATTTCATTATATTGATATATATCTAATTAATTACATTTATATTAAGTGTATAAAGTGTATTGTACGAACGTCAGCTTCATTCTGTCGCGCGTTGTTCAAGTAATACTATTGGGTCTCGAATAATACTCCTTTATGCCCAATCGCGCGTTGTTCAGGTGGGTCATTTATAAGCGGGTCTCGCATAATACTCATTTATTTAAAATGTATCAATCAGATTACTTTTTAGCACTAGTGTAAAAAAATCAAACTTTACGCACGATTTGCAGCTACAAAAACTAAACTTTTTGAGCAATTGGATTAAAAAAATATAAAGAAACGCTCAAGTACCAGTGGCACGGTGGCATATAGACGGACTTACGCCAGTAGTAATGTCTAATCCTTTTGCCATGCACCAATGGTAGCATGCGCAAAATTATTATGACAGGTATTTATTTTCAGCCGGTTTAAATAGTTTCGGCAAGACTTATGTAGCATTCTTATAATATATAAATATTATCATCACCACAGTATCGTTTTCCGAAATTACTTTATGGTTATACCGTTTGGCTACGCTATTTCTCTGTACCCTGCCTCTCCCTTCCCTCCCTGTACTCCTTAAGTGCCCGAACTCTCTTTACTCATACTGAAAGATACATAAGACTATCCTGTTCGGTCATTTCCTTCCACCCCTCATGCTTGATCCAGTTTTAAACTAGATTCATGATTTATTCAATACGCTATAAAGCGACATCTGTTGATTACTTCTAATCGTTGGCAACGACATATGTCTACTAACTTTCAATGAAGACGTATAGATGTCGTTAGGAATTCTATGATTTGGATGTGACACAGCGCCATCTTGTATCCATGATAGGCAACAGTGCATTTTCAGTGACGCCATCTGGTAATGATGCGCTTTTAGGCGGTCACATTTGAATGTATGGGATAGCAGCGTCTGTATATATGTAGTCTGTGAGGTAATAAACCATAGACTTTAAAGTCTATTGTGTGTTGTGAGTCTATTGTGTTTCGGGTATTTCTATTGTTTGTACTAAACTAATCGTTTAATCCTATTGTTGTAGGTTGTAAAGTAATAATTGTTTGATGTATAAGAATTGAATAGTTTTACATTTTACGGGCACATGAAGTAAAACAACTAGTCCTCTTGTGGATGTAATCGATCTCTTTCTTTTGAAAACAAAGTGAGAAAAATTTATTGTTTTTCATCCGTCTCGCAAAATCTATAATTATAGTGGTTATTTCACCACGCAAACACCACACTCCGCCAGTTGCCAGGTGCACTAGGACCAGGTGTTTATTCAGTAGGCCACGAAGGATCGGCGAGTGTGAAACGTATTGCCACTGCTATCAGAGGCCGAACACGCGGTTTCTCTATATACCAGTCACATTATTTAACTGTTTAGACAACGATTTCACTGACTTAGATTTTTAGTCGCTATTGGTACTCGAGCCTAAGAGCCCCGAAGGGCCCGAAACATGTCGCCAATTGCTAAAAATCTAAGTGAGTGAAACCGTTGTCGTTCGTTCGTCGTGTTTCCGTTGCCGTTGTGTGTTGTCGGTGTCGTTGTCGTGCGAGTGAAACAGTTTAAAATGTCTCACGAAAGTTTAATTTCGAGTCACATCACTACATAGTAGAGATGCAACGGATAGTTGTTTGGCCGGATACCGGATATCCGGCCTGGACACTGGCCGAATATCCGGTATCCGGCCGGCGGAACTATACCTATATTTTGAGTTTTGCAGGTGCGCGTCGTGCAGGTTTCGACCTGTTTCGTAGTGAACGTTCGTGCGGACACATTTCTAGGATCGTAACGAGTTTTATCATGTCATTACGTAGTAAGTTCGTTTATAGTTACAAGTGCGCGCGAGTATTTTTGTGTAAACAAATAAGTGTATTGTGTGACATTGGTTACGTATTCATTTCTATCTACGTTGTCGTTAGCATTATGATCGCTGTTTTTTAGATTCCATTTTTTACCCCAAAATGTGTTAATTTTACTATCCGGTATCCGGCCGGATAGTAGGTCACTATCCGGTATCCGGTCGGATACTAAAATAACGGCCGGATAGGCCGGATACCGGATAGTAACCGGATATCCGGTGCATCTCTACTACATAGTATACAACAAAGTCGCTTTCCTGTCTGTCTGTCTGTCTGTATGCTTAGATCTTTAAAACTACGCAACGGATTTTGATGCGGTTTCTTTTAATAGATAGAGTGATTCAAGAGGAAGGTTTATGTATAATTTGTTAACCCGTGCGAAGCGGGGGCGGGTCGCTAGTTATTGATAAACAGTGATCGGGGATTTCTATGCCACTTGGGGTGAATGACCTCAATCATTATGCTAGTATGGATATACCGCGGGATTCCGGGATTCGTGTGCGATATAGGAGAGTGTTTTGGCATGTTACTGTTAATCAATTAATCATGCATTGCATATATTATTAATATTAATAATTGAAAATTTGAAATTGAAAAATTGAAAACTTAATAATTTTTTGAATAATATTTTTTCTTTAAATCATAACCAACACTGTTTTTTTACAGTCCTTTATTTTATAAACGAATTACCAACACCGAAATAGCGTTTACTTTTCGAACAGTTTTGTTCCTATCGCGGGCCAAGTGGCGTATCCATATTACCATTTCGACTTGATATCCCGCGGTGTGGCATAGAAATCCCCGATCACTGTTGATAAACTTACAGCTATCCTCTGCTTCTCGCCGCCGGACAGCACGTCCATCCAGTCCTCGACGGCGTCCCAGCCGCCCTCGCGGCTCGTCAGGTAAGCCAGCTGCACGATCTCCAGGAACCTGACATTTTACGTACACGCATAGAGAAAAAAAATACATAGAGTGCTCACTCCATACATCACTTCAGACTATTAATTTCAGTGTCAACATCTAGCATCGAGTAGCGGAACTATCAGTATTGCTACTTGACAATAGATGTAGCACCGACCGGAAAGTCTTATCTCAACAGCATAAGACTTTCCGGTCGGTGGCGACATCTATTGTCAAGTAGCAGTACTGATAGTTCCGCTACTCGATGCTAGATGCTAATAGTCTTTTTGGTACTAAAACTGATGTATGGAGTGAGCACTCTATGTATTTTTTTCTCTATGGTACACGTGAACAAAATTAGTTGGTAAACCTACACCCCGAAGGATTTGCACTAAAATAAATAATATTACTTTAGAAATCGCCGTCACTTGTCTGTTTGTACATAGTTAAATCTGTGAGATCGATAAAATATTGATGTTGCTCATGAAATCGACCTGTCTTCATCTTGTCATTTTTTTTAGTTTAGTCTGCATAGTTGCCGCATGGCGCTAGCTGTCAGGCGCAATGTACGGCCAAGACGGGTTCGACCCAACATTGTACATAGTAATTTATAATTTATTGTAATGTATTTTTATCTTTTTGCTGTATTTGTCTTTTGTATGTTATATATTAATTTTGTTTTGTATTCATGTTAGTATGTCGTGATTGTTTCACCGGATGGTTTCATCGGAAGATCAGCGCTGGAAGTCGCCAGCAACATGCTGAGATGAGACCATTTCGTGGCACTTTATCCTTTTATTCTCTGTTATATCTCTTATTATCTCTTGTTATATCTCTGTTATATCTGTTACATCTGTTTCTATTTTGTGTTTGTGCTCACGAATAAAATTATTTCTATTCTATTCTAAAACGTAAACGTCAAACTTTTATTGTTAGTTTTTCCATCGATTGTGGTGAAGCAAAGGGGCCTGTTTACGTTGCGTCCTTGTTACAAGTGTAGGTAGACCCTACTGCCTTTTTAGGGTTCCGTACCCAAAGGGTAAAAACGGGACCCTATTACTAAGACTCCGCTGTCCGTCCGTCCGTCCGTCTGTCACCAGGCTGTATCTCACGAACCGTGATAGCTAGACAGTTGAAGATTTCACAGATGATGTATTTCTGTTGCCGCTATAACAACAAATACTAAAAACAGAATAAAATAAAGATTTAAGTGGGGCTCCCATACAACAAACGTGATTTTTGACCGAAGTTAAGCAAGATCGGGCGGGGTCAGTACTTGGATGGGTGACCGTTTTTTTGCTTGTTTTGCTCTATTTTTTGTTGATGGTGCGGAACCCTCCGTGCGCGAGTCCGACTCGCACTTGGCCGGTTTTTTTATGAATGCCGTGTCAATCCGATGTTATGGGCTAACGTGAAAAAGTTACGTCATGTTGGGATAAAATGTTTGCATGTTTTATCTTTCTTATCTGAAAGTACTTAGAAATAATTGTACCACGTTTATTATAATATATACGTTTATTACAATTGAAAAGAAACGTAAAGTAATGTAATAGACCATGGAATTACCCACCTGTTCAGCTGAGCGTCCGTGCGACCGCGACGGGCCATCTCCTCGCGGGTTTGAGGGTAGATCACCTGGGAAAAATGAACATTGTATAAAAAAAACAACGGGTTGCACTCCGGGAGTGCCGGCAGAAGTGACAACTCAATGACATTGTACCAGTTTTCGATCAGGTCACGTGTCCGTCTTACGAATCTTACGGTCACGTGACCTGTCGCTAGTTTAACATTTTTTCCTCATCACAAAAAGTGCACAGCCGCGCTAAAGAAGTTTTCACTTTTCACTTTAAAAACACTACATATCGGCAGGAAGACGACCAATAAATAACAGATCGCCATAACAAGTACGCTTATCAAACGGTTTCTTGCGGTCATAAATAGGCATGTTACCTTGTCAATCTAAGGCGCTTTCCTACGCGTACATTGAAAGGATCGAAAGCCAATTGGTTGCCACACGTTTTAATTTCGTGATAAGAATGACTTTGTCCCGTAAAACCGTGCATTACAGTCATAAGTTCTTTACAGTACAGGTGCCGGTGCCACTAACAAAGTATTGTCAGTCAAATTTAACGACTGGTCTGGCCTAGTGGGTAGTAACGCTGCCAGTTAAGCCGCGGTCCTGGGTTCGAATCCTGGTAAGGACATATATTTGTGTGATTAACACAGATATTTGTTCCCGAGTCTTGGGTGTTTTCTATGTATTTGTATATTATATATATCGTTGTCTGAGTACCTACAACACAAGCCTTCTTGAGCTTACTGCGGGACTTAGTCAATCTGTGTAAGAATGTTCTATAATATTAATTTATTTAAATTGGTTTTGCTATGGAACGGACCACATCATGTCTAACAACACTATGGAAGCCTACCTGGTCTCTAAGGGTCCCCAGGGTCATGTAAGGCCTCTGCGGCACGTAGAAAAGCTTGCCCTTGGGCGGTTTCGTGAGAGTGCCTCCGAAGATGGGCCACAGCTCCCCCAACATACGGAACATGGACGATTTACCGCACCCATTGGGTCCGCATACCAGCACGTTTATTCCTGATCTGGAAAAAACATTACAGTAAGAATAGGGATGTTGACAATTTTTTGGAACTGGTTTCATTTTGTAGATAGACACGTAATAATTACAGAAAAATATATTAAAAAAATATATTCATTAATTTTGAATAAAAAAACATGTATAATAAGTTTCGTGTTTAAATTTCGCGCCTAAACGCTCCAAACTGTCACGTGACCTTGATGACGTAACGGCGTTTTAAACAAACTGCTGTCAGTCATTTTTTTAAATTCTTTATATGGCAACTGACAAATTTTTTTTAAAGCCCTAACACACTACCGCATCGGACAGCGACCTTCTTTCTCGCTCTAACTTATAGCTGCGTCCTTAACGCACCACCTTACACACTATCGATTCGTGCGCCGCACCGCACCAAGATCGCGTTTCGGTACGATAATCTGTAGAGTTGTAGACACTTAGGCAGGTTTTATAACTTGTCTTGTGATTCCACTGTGATTACGTCACGCGCTCCGATTGGCGTTTGCAGTCACGTGATACTGGGCATTATTTTAAATACTTTTGATTATTTTTAATTAATTTATTACGCATATTTACACTTGCAAAATATGATTTTCCGCGTTCTAATATTCCCTGCTATGGTAAAAACATAACATATATTCGCGATTCATGTCAACATCCCTATTTTCATCTACTGGACTAGAGGATTGATCAATAGTGGATGGATAATGACATCTAATCTAACATAAATATACAATTCTAATAACGTAAACTCTGAATAACTTATGTTCAGAGGTCGGCAAGGGTGAGCTATTTACCTTATAATTTGACATGCCTTACGTCATATTATAAGGAAAATAGCTCACACCTGCCGACCTTTACTTATAAATCTTATAATGTTACATAGCACTTGTATAAATGTGAAATTACACCTGAAAAATGGTTTTAATAACTGAAGATAAGTAAACTAGTGGCGCTGTAAACTGTAGATCTCGCGACAAAAAAAATCCGTTATTAAACCTGCTCACAAAACTTCACGAGAATGTTGAGAAATACGACCTTTAGACACAGAATAAATAATAGTACTAGGTACAGAAGATTCACTCTCTAACAAAACGCGTTTATTACGACAGATATGACCGCTAGGTGGCGCAAGCGCGAGCAGTCGTACGTTCCGTAGCGGTGCGCGGAAAATACTATTACACCAGCGGCGGCTAGACACCAAAATTGGTGTGGGCCGCATGTACTTGTTGCTACTTGTAGCGAGGCGACGAAATCGCGGAGTAAGCCGCGCCTGACGTACAGCTGGATATACTAAATTGTTTTTTGCCCAAACAGAAACGGCGACACTTCTCGCTCACTTCGTGATGCGAGGAGTAGTTTGGGGTAAAACTGTGGGACTTTGGGCAGGCGTGGCTCACTCCGCGATTTCGTCGCTTTGCTACAGGTAGCTAAAAGTACATCCGTTCCACACCAATTTTGGTGGTTAGCTATAAGCCGCGCGTGGCGCTGTCGCCACCTGGCGGCCATATCTGTCCTGATCGTAACAGACGCGTTTTGTTAGAGAGTGGGTCTTCTGTACCTAGTACTATTTATTCTGTGCTTTGGGTATAGTTTGTAGCTTTCTAATAGACTCCGAAGGCTAATCCTATTGTCTATTGTTAAGAAAAACCGCTCGTGCCACGTGCCACAACCACCTGCATAAAAAATCAGTACTTCGGTTACTGAGTGCCGGCGAGTCAAACGCTACCACTAGACCAAAACCAGTCTAAAATGTGTCATCGAGATGCGTAACAAAGGCGCGTTATCGGAGAGCGCACCTACACTGGTTTATTGAGCGTTGGACTAGCCCGCGCTCAGGTGCCAAATAGAATAATTAGGACCCTTTTTTGCAGGTAAGTAGCACGTGCGGTTTTACTGAACAATAGACAATAGGATTAGCCTTCGGGGTCTATTACAAAGCTACAAACTATACCGCAAACGTCACTCACTTGACTTCGAAGGACAGTTCCTTGATGAGAACGTCGCCGTTGGGCGTGACGAGCGGCACGCGGTCGAAGCGGATGATCTTGTCTTGGTAGATGATGCGGCCAGCGCCTGGCGCCATCACCATCGGCATTACTAAAAAACGGGACAACATTATTAGTCATCGCTAATCTGCTATAGTGCGTCAAGCAAATCTTGTCAGTAGCAATGTACTGCAAATTAAAGTAGGGTAACACCATGTAACACTCAAAGAGCAGAATTGCGCTAGGAAAAGCAGCAATGTACATCGAACCAAAACGTGTTTATTTTTCCGCCCTTCATACGTCAGTTCGAGTGAATTATCATAACCTCAAATTTTAGTAATGTTTACCGTCAACGAGTATGATTGTACATTGTAGGCACCTTAGCTTTGCTTGAGGTCATGCATAATCTTGGTATTTCATGGTGACAGCAGAAATTTCTCTTGAAATAGAAAGGATTCAGAATGTAAACAATAAGATGATGGCTGTCATTCACGATCCACATTCCACAGATAACACACAGATGACACGCGATTTTGGGATTATTCGAACACAGTGTTGCTAACCCGCGATTTTTCAAATTTGCCGCCTTTTACTACTGACAAGATTTGGTTGATCCAGTATAATAAGAAAATTTAGAAGAAAGAAGTTTGAAATAAATGCAAACGTATGCAACCGGTCTCTGCACACTGGCAAGTCCTTTGGTCTCTTGACTGTATGCGCCGCTGGACGCTCGCCACTGAGGCGTTCCTTGTTGACCTTGGTACCCTTAACCCCTCGAACGCCGTTGTCAAAAATTTGCTACTGAATTAATAACCTTCCAATGTTAATTACAGTCCAAATTGTCTGGGACGGATACGGGACAAGGCAGTTGAGGGGATAAAACGGTCTTCTTATGCTGGCAACTCCCGCAATCTTCACCAGATCGTTGGTCTAGATTCCCATACGCTAAACTCTACAGTGTTATGTTATGGCATCCCATACGCTAGACTCAACAGCGCTAGGAGACAGTTTTTAGACTTTTTAGGGTCCAAACACGTTCCCATTCTCCATGGTCCTGCACTTCCCCTGGTTCACGTCAGACAAAACCGTTCGCAGCTGCGTCACTCTAGACGTGAGACCGGCCAGTTTCCCTCGTGGCCTGGCAGCACATGTTTACTGGACACTTACCGCCGTTCCCGTTCTCCACCTGCCCCACCATGGTCCTGGTATACTTCCCCTGGTTCACGTCAGACAGAACAGTTCATAGCTGCGTCACTCTAGACGTGAGACCGGCCAGTTTCCCTCGTGGCCTGGCAACACATGTTTACTGGACTTACCGCCGTTACCGTTCTCCACCTGCCCCACCATGGTCCTGGTGTACTTCCCCTGGTTCACGTCAGACAGAACAGTTCGCAGCTGCGTCACCCTTGACGTGAGACCGGCCAGTTTCCCTCGTGGCCTGGCAGCACATGTTCACTGGACTTACCGCCGTTCCCGTTCTCCACCTGCCCCACCATGGTCCTGGTGTACTTCCCCTGGTTCACGTCAGACAGAACCGTTCCCAGCTGCGTGACTCTGGACGTGAGACCGGCCAGTTTCCCTCGTGGCCTGGCAGCACATGTTCACTGGACTTACCGCCGTTACCGTTCTCCACGTGCCCCACCATGGTCCTAGTGTACTTCCCCTGGTTCACGTCAGACAAAACCGTTCGCAGCTGCGTCACTCTAGACGTGAGACCGGCCAGTTTCCCTCGTGGCCTGGCAGCACATGTTTACTGGACACTTACCGCCGTTCCCGTTCTCCACCTGCCCCACCATGGTCCTGGTATACTTCCCCTGGTTCACGTCAGACAGAACAGTTCGCAGCTGCGTGACTCTCGACGTGAGACCGGCCAGTTTGCTCAACTCCCTTCCAGAGAGGACGAGGCGGCCGATGGCTTCAGCCATCTTTACCAGCATGCGCCCGTACGTGTAGTAGTGCTGCGAAATTAAGGCGGTTTTACTATTTGACACTTGTGCATCGATGTTCCTAAAGCAAACGCACAAAGAAAAACTAATGATGTCTCAAAAAAGAAGTTATAGATTTTTTGCCATTAGAGCTAAGATGGTCGGTTTTTATCATCATGCCTTTCACCTTCTAACAAGTAGGTATGTAAGGGCGAAGGTGACGCATGACATGACAGGTGATAAAAATGGGACCATGATAGGCAGCCGCTGATGAACTATAATAGTACCTATTTCGGCCATTTCAAATTGTACCTATCCGCAGTTCTGACAACTGGAATAGTTGGAGCTGTAAGTGTGAAATATTTGATAAATATTGAGCTATATTAATAAACTTACACGTATACTTATACAAATAGACATATGTACATAGTATGGATTATCAAGAGGACGGTGAAGGAAGTTTGTCAAAGAAATGCCTGATCTAACATGCGCAACATTGAATTTGTTCTCAGTATCAGCAAGAATTTGACTCACGTGAAAACATTTTCACTTATACTTCATTCCCAGACCATTAATTAGTTTATAGTTCATGGTTAGATATACAACTATAAATATATTAGTAAAAGTACCTTAAACCTGTCATTGTCGGTTCCCGTAGTGAGCAGGTTGTGATCCATGACGAAGAAAGGTCGCGACACCGCGTAGAATCCAACCGTGATTGCGACATCTACAGACATCATTTACATTTGCAAGTCTGATAGCAAAATACATATACAATGCATATAAGTCTTACATGTACGCATTTTTAGCAGTGAAAAGAGCAAACAAATATACTCTTACAAATTACAGCAACCTTAATCCCTACTATTAATAAATTTCGAATTGGCCAAATCAAAGCCAAATTGTTCATTACAAAAGCTCATGATCTTCAAACTACTAAAGCTATTTTTACCAAACAGCCAATGACACTTGCAAGTAAACATTAAAAAAAAAACTAAATTTTGTGTTGGGGGTATATCTGAAGACAGGCCGACAGATCTAAGAAAATTGGGATAATATCTAGTTTCGTATCAAGCCTTTTGATCAGTTAATGTCGGCAGTGACCCTGCCTACGAAGCAGGGGGTCCCGGGGTCAAATCCTGGTAAGGTCATTTGTGTGTTGATCACTGATATTTGTTCCTTAGTTATGGATGTTTTCTATGTAGGTATACAGAGTGCTTCCTGTAACAGGAGCAATAAATTAAACTGTAGGCTGTACTCCTCAAACTGACCAACATTTGTTCAACAACTTTTGAAAATAACTCAGGTTTTGATTTTTATTCCACTTTAAAGTTTATTCTAAGACGCAATGTATTGCAAATTTTGTTATGTTTAAAGCGTGACAAGCAACGTCAAACACACTGATGTCAGCGTACATTGAAGGCAATATTTATTTTGTATGAAAAAGAGGAAGTCTAAAGCATTCATAATTTTTAAAAGTTGCTGAACAAATGTTGGTCAGTTTGAGGAGTACAGCCTACAGTTTAATTTATTGCTCCTGTTACAGGAAGCACCCTGTATAAGTATGTATGTATGCAAAAAAATGCATAAATAAAATAAATACGATCAGTATGTTTCGATTTATTGTCGTCTATTTAGTACCCACAATACAAACCTTATTGAGCTTACTGTGGGGCTACATCGATTTGTGTAAGACTGTCCCATAAGATGTATTTATTTATTTATTAAGGTTAACTCACACTTGGCGATGATGTTGTCTATGAAGCCCATAGCGACGCGGAAGTTGAGGAAGTTCCGCAGGTGTCGAGTCAGCTTGTAGAAGCTCGCCAGGACTGTCAGCTGCTCGCGGTGGTTGCCCTGCACACATACAAATTATTTTTTTAGTTATATATTACACAGAAGTTACAACTTTTTTGTTAAGGACAAAGCTCCACAAAACTACATTTGTTTGACTGTGGAGTCTTACTATTCTAAATATACCTACTTAATTGACCGAAGCGTAGCGAAGGTCTACGTTGACCGAAACGTAGCGAAGGTCTACGTTGACCGAAGCGTAGCGAAGGTCTACGTTTTGACTCGCGCATTTTGCTTTTGTATGTCCGGATGTTCTCCTCTACAGGTCACAATTCTCAACCGATTCTTGTGAAATTTTGTGACCAGATTCTATGAGTAAATAAAAATTTTTTGTCGATCCCGTTTTTGGAAATTTTCAAAAATAGAGGAGTTGTGATACCTCGCGCTTAAACAAATAGTCGTATCGATATCATAAGAGTATTTTCTTTTTGAGACATATTTACATAGTAAATGGCAAAAAATGCAGAAAAATTGTATTGCTGGTTTAGGCGGTATTTAGATATTTAGTTTGTACTCGAGAATGAGTAGCCGAATTTCGTCAGCTTAGCCATAGAGAAAAAAATACATAGAGTGCTCACTCCATACATCAGTATTAGTACTAAAAAGACTATTAGCATCTAGCATCGAGTAGCGGAACTATCAGTACTGCTACTTGACAATAGATGTAGCACCAACCGGAAAGTCTTATCCCAACAGCATAAGACTTTCCGGTCGGTGCTACATCTATTGTCAAGTAGCAGTACTGATAGTTCCGCTACTCGATGATAGATGTAGACACTGAAATTAATAGTCTGAACTGATGTATAGAGTGAGCACTCTTGTCTTACTATATTTCTCTATGGCTTAGCTAAGAACTATCATGGCGCATTTTGTAAACAATCGCTTTTTTGTTTGCACACAGAAAGTCTGGGTTCGATCCCCAGTAAGACATAACTTTTTGTATTTTTTTTTTCACTTTAACTACGTATTTTTTTAAATAAATTAAAATCTTTGTATTGTTGATTGATCAAACCGCTGTGTGGCGCTGTCATCGTGCACGGTCCCAATAACCTATGCTCGCGAGGTCTAGAGCTCACAGAGCCACTAGTTAAATTTATATTATGATTAATAGGCTTACATTCCTAACACCAAGAGAGCTATCCTGAACACCATTGCAAATAGACGCGGAAAAATGATTGGACACTTAATACGACACGACCACTTCTTTAAAACTATCCTGGAGGGGCGGATAGGACGCAAGCGGGGTAAAGGAAAACCCAGACGCAGCTTTCTAGACCAAGTGAAAGAAAAAGTGGGGGTCGTGTCGTATCAGAAAGTCAAAGAGCTGGCGCAAGATAGGGAATGCTGGAAGATACTCCACCGACAAGAGAATAACTCTTAAGTTAATGATGATGATGAGGCTTACATTGGTATAAAAATGTAATAAGGTGCTTATCTAACAGGTCAAATCATGAATGAAACACAAACACGCGACGTCACGGTCAAGTTACTTTCTTTTTATTAAAATATTGGCTATTGCCCTTTCTGATTTATGATATAGACAGTGTTTCCCAAATAATTAGTCTCCGTTTTTCCAATATTTTTTTCTCGTGCATTGAGTGAAATAATTTATGTTAAATACAGTCAACATACCAATTCTATAAAACTTTTTTCTTTGATTTCTATGCCACTTTGGACCATAAATATGGATCCATAGCAAAGTACCAAGTACTGTCTCCGAAATCAAATTCTGTAAATCTATGTAAGTATTCTGAGTTACGATAGTTTACGCATTTACATAAAACATACTAACAACGGCAGTGTGTAGGTACATACCTAAAATACCTACATATACAAAGTGAATTTAAATTAAACCAACCGATTTTAATCATACATTAACAATTTAACATAAGTTAAAAGCTTGCGCGGCAGTGGAATACTGGCTGTTACATAAGTAAACCCTCTACCAGAAACAAATGTTTACCTAGTGCCAATATTGGTTTCTTATTTAAGAACACTAATTGCCCATAAACAATTCCTCGAACAGTGAATAAACATTCTCGTTGCTACTAACACACACGTCAGTAATCTTATGTACATCTTCATTAAGCTTTAGGTACGTGAAACACGTTTTGCATATGACAAATCAATTAACGAACATTAAACAATGAAAACTAATTTTGTAACTATGTTGACAATGTCAACACGCAGAAATATGCTGTATTAAAATAAAATATTTACAAGAATTCTAACCAAGAAACAAAAAAAGGTCGAGTAGGTTTGTATATGATACAAACGAGTAGGTTTGTATTTGCGTGATACGAGTATTTTTCATTTATTCGGAACAGTAAAATTTGATGGAATATTTCTAAAACAACAAACCGGCCAAGCGCGAGACGGATGCGCGAGTCAAGTTTTCTGACTAATGTTTTTTTAACCGACTTTATAAAGAAGTAGGTAAGCGTTGGACTATATTGGAAAAAGTAATAAGTAACTTACAGAGAGGGTCAGGGTCTTATCATAGAGCCATGGGGAAACCACGGGAACTCTTTAAATATGATAGATACACTATTGTGGTTTGGTTTTTTGTTATTAAAAACTCATGCATTTGTTTTCGAAAAGCATAATTAACGAATTCCACTTCACTAGCAGACGAATACCATAATGTGATATGATGGCATTGTAATCTGTATTATGAATTCGGTACATTATTTGAAGATTATTACCTGATAGAAAGCGATTTCTTCCGAATTCGTGATGAGCCTGGAGTTCACGTATCTAAATTCGCCTTCTAGTTTTTGCTCTTGGACGGTGAGACGAGCTGCAAATGAAAATATAGTACATTACTGCAGAGGCCGTGATGTAAGGGATTGCAGGACGAGATTGCGGATAAAGCGAGTCTTGCAATCCCTGTTCCGGCCAAAGATCCCTGTTCTCAAACAATGTAAGAAAATAAAAATGTAAATTGCCGCCTTTTTTATTTTTTAAACTTGACATTTGAAAAAGCTATTCGAGCACCATGTTTAACCGCTTATAAATATAGTACCCTAGATTTAAAATTTAATGTCGCATGTATGCCCCAACAAATCTGTAATATGCGCCTACTAAGACACATCACATATATACTTGGTCAACCAGATCTTGACAGTAGAAAAAGGCGGCAAATTTGAAAAATGTAGGCGCGAAGGGATATCGTCCCATAGAAAATTTGAATTTCGCGCCTTTTTTTACTGACAAGATTTGGTTGACCAGCTATAGCTACTATCCGACAAAGAGCAACCGGCCGCCCGTATTTCTAGCGAGGACCGATTGACTCACCAAATGACACAACATAATAAAAAAAAATCGCAAGTATGCTTACAGAGAGTGGTCGTTGGCTGTATATAATATTTCCTTTGTCAGTCTAATCTTAGTGAGCAAATTTACTAACTCCCTACCATGGTCTAATAAAACATGGTCTTCTCTTCCCAGAGTGTCACTTGCCTACTTGGAGGATATAATCAAACGGAGACGCCATGTCTGTAATTTTCTGTACAAAACAGTCTGCCGATTTTTGCGGGGGAGGGGAACGTCAAATGTATGCGTAACGTAAAAATAGCCATGTCAGATAAACGTCAGTCCATACATTGTGTATGACCGTTGGCCGCCTATTTTCGACAGAGGGGAAAGCCTGTTAATGGCTACTCCGTTTAGTTGTATCCTCCAAGCTTGCCTACGTCACAATAACATTGCCACTTTATTTCAACATAACATGTTACATGGGTACGTTATATCTATGGTTAATAAGTTAAAATATTTCTTTATAATTTTCATTTATATGTATTTTGTCTTAAATTTTACAATAATACGTCATTTTTAATTATTCGTTAGCAATATCTTCCGATTCACGAAAGAAATTTCAGACGTTCGGGTAATTCTGTTTACACTACTGGCAATAGCGCTGTCACATTTGACAATCCGCCATTTTGTCCCTGACCATCATCCTTGTCGAACGCGTGTTAATTGTTATTTCCTTCTCGCTCAGTGTCAGCAGTCGCAGTGTTTTCCAAACTTTTCACGTCGTAAGCTTGGTAATTAATGTTTTGTTACGAAAATGGTTGGCCGCTCTATTCGGAACTGTAAGAGTAGGAGTGAAAAGTGCAGTATAGATTTGTTTTATTTTACTATGTTTCTACATGAATAACTTAAAATTAATGCCGTTAAAATAATTTTCATCGTTGGTTAAAATTCTCCCACATTTTAAAGTTTGAGAACCTGTAAACAGCATGATGACGTAGGCAAGTGACAGTTAGGTCATTCGCGAATCTCGGAAGAGAGTACCAGGCGGAGTATATTATTATACCATGCTCCCTACATTACTTCTTGGCCTAGGTCAATGCCCTAGGTAATGTAAGGAGCCAGAAATGAGCAACTTCATGTCTTCATTTCGTAACATTAACGCATACATTTTGGAGTATGTTTGAGAAATTAAATTTTACAATACTAGTTGAGAGCTTTGAAACAATAAAATACAAGTATTTTAATATGATGTGGTTTGATATAATCTAGTCTTTTATATATTTAACTAACCTGTAGGCTTTCTGAGGTATGTCAGGAACACTCCTGACACCAGTAGGTACGCCATCATTATTCCAGGAGTCTGGAATAAAATCATTATTTTATGGCATTTTGCTCTAAATGTTATACATTGTATATTTGTCAACATGTTTTTGTCGTCTGTGTTTGTCATAAATAAATGTATTTTCTTTCTTTCTTTCTTTTACAGTCTACAGAGCAAGAAGTAGCATATATCGTGCAGTAAGGACGAACAACTTAATTCGTTACCTTCCACTCTGTCAACCATCTTTTTTGTTAGACTTTGAGAACTGTGTGCGTAGAACCATTATATTATTTCGTGGCATCGCCTTTTAATTAATTTACAGTCCCTTATCAATATAATAGCAATAGCGTACATTTCTGCAGATACCACATTCACACGTTCAAGACACAGTTTTATCACTATCCAATAGTTGTCAAGCTAACTTGGTAGAGTCAGACCAAGAATAGTCTGCAGCGGATTTGATAGCCCACGCAGTGCAAGTGTTATTTTAAACGTCAAACTTCTATGAAATTATGACGTATAAATGACACTTGCACTGCGTGGGCTATCAAATCCGCTGCAGACTTTTTTTGGTCCGACTCTAAAAGATACTTACACTGACGCCCAGATTGACGGTAAGCCTGTACAGATAGATGCCAATGTCTAGGACCGGCTTGCTGATGTTGCTGTACAGGTCCACGACGGTCTCGCAGAACTTGTCTATGTCCGTGGTGAGCAGTTGGTCCGCGTTCGATATCCGGTTGTCCAGGTTCGTCACTTGGTAGTATGTGAATCCTCTGGAACGGGGAATATGTACGTTATTATTGGGTTACCCTCATCTGGCAGAATATTATTTGTCAGAAATACATTTTGCATAACACGTATCGCAGAAAAACTTTTAGTCGAATGATACTTTCGCATAAATATATAGGTACTCGCCATAATAGACGTTTCACATTTCAGCAGAATTTTCTGCCAAATAATATTAAGCGAAAACAAAATTCTGTGAAGTAATATTATGCGAAAAGCAGCATACCAAAAGTATTTCTGCCAAACTATATTTCTAACAAGTAACATTATGCAACACAAAATTCTAACAAATAAAAATTACAGTCTATACTCGTACTTAGTGTGTCAATATTTTCATTAAACATAGGACGAACATTCACGTTAATTTATTTGCATATCGTTAAACTTGACACTGACACCGACCAATGAGTTCCTAATTAAGTTGTTTAAAGATACTTCATTGTTCTCTCTATTACCGTAATCTACGTTACAAAAAACCTGTTTGCAGAATCTCGGTTCTGCTCCGCACGTACACTTAGACCTTAGACTTATGACACGACTGGCGAGTCAAAGATTATGCAATGCTTTGATTTCAATCAAACTTGGAAAATGTTTAACACAAAACTAAAGTATGAAGTAAAATATTAGTAAATCTACGAGTAAGGACTAGATATAGGAAAGCTAATATCAGGAGAACTTTAGGCTTGGGCTGGTAAGTCCACCAAAAAAGTCACCTGATATTCCAGAGATAATAATATTCATATAACGAAATGTTTGATATCAAAGTTTACGTAGAAACGTGTTTCATATGTATGACCTTAAAGTCCCGTTTCGATGTAAGATCCATTAGACCGTTTTAAGCTATTTTTATTATATTATATATGTCACCGTAAAATTGTAAACACTCGTCATATTATAATCTCGCTAGTTACATTGTAGGGAGATTATAATCGAACCTAACCTAACCTACGTTAGATTATAAACTAACGGGTTCACAATCTTACGGTGTCATATATATATGTTTAAATATAGGCAATGTCGGATTTAGTAGTTTTAAATAGAACAATCGCTAAATAAAGTTTCTTTATTTAGGTGCAAATTTTCAATTTAAATATAACCTTAACAAAACAACATAAAACTAAAAAAGGGGAAGTATAAAAGTAAAACTAAACTTATAAATAAAAAACTTGTTCTAACTCGGGGCCTTGTGGTAAGGTGCATAGAAGGCTGTAAAAAAAATTGGTGTAAAGGTACAAAAAGAATTTAAATCCAGACGATCCGGTTTTGTAACACAAATGCATGTAAATAACGCGAGTCACAGCATAAGGAATCGACCCTTGGCCCTGCGTTAACGCTTGTAATTAAATTGAACATTAAACATGATTCACTTTATATGACAGCTCTAAAGGACCTTAAGTTAAGGTAATATAATCGATAATAGCGAGGACCTGGTAACTTGAGGAACAACTTGGCTATTCATCGCAATAATACCTATTAGCTTTTTTTGTAGATTCCAAGCCAGGGCCGTAGGTGTTTATTGACTTGATCGTCTGCGGAGTTAAATATGTATTTTTGTAACGTGATTTAGAATATTATGTACATAGTTTCGTAAGTTGACTATTAAAACTCATATTTGGACTCTTCTAGCTAGAAATATTTATTTGTTTTTTATTCTATATTTTTAGTTAATTTGTAACTAAAACACACGCGTTATTGGGTAAAATAGTGCGTTTGGCAATGTTGGATAACTTGGATACAAAGAACGTTGAAGAATTGATTTCAATCACTGTTGTAAAAATGCTAGGTACTTATATTTCAATAAGCTTCAAGTGCTAGGAAGAACCTACCGTTTTTTACCGCAAGATTTGACGCCACCACGATAATTGCCACAGTGCCCACAGTGAAAGGGCAACCACTGTGATCAAACGTTGACTTAGCATCTTTCCGTTTGTTTACATAAAGAATTTAATTACTGTAAGTATCATCTCTTATAACATTGTTTGTGGTTGAGGATGTCAAATATATGGATGTGTCATACTCATGCGTTACGGCGGTTTCGGGAATTTAACGAAAGTGACATGTAATTCCACATGTTACAACACCAATATGTTCACGCCGGGGTGCAGGCATCGAAAAGAAGATGGCGAGACGACTTGACGCGTTCTACTCGGAATGGTGGGAAAATACGAGGGGCGTTCAAAATATTCTCGGTATTGATATCTTACGACCTCTTCTAAAATTTCTTTCGTTACTGGCCGCTAAGGTTTATTCATTGACATTAAAAAAAAGTATAATTCGAACCGAGATAGTCTTTTGTTTTTCTGCAATTGCTGAACAAACATGAACATCATGTGCGAATTGACAATGTTAACTAAATTAGAACATCGATGCGTGATAAAATTCTTGACAAAACAGGGTAAAAATCAAAAAACCATAAAAGAGGAAATGGATTGTGTTTACCGTGAGTCTGCTCCTTCTTTATCTACCATTCAAAAGTGGTCAAGCGAGTTTAAACGCGGAAGGGAGAGTATTGAAGATGACCCTAGACCTGGCCGGCCTGTAGTAGCTACTTCACAAGAAAATATTGATAAAGTGGAAAAACTTATATTGGAAGATGGTCGAGTGAAGGTAAAATCTATAGCACAAGTAACCAATCTCTCTATTGGTACCGTACATGATATTATACATGACCATCTTAATATGTCAAAAGTAAGTGCAAGATGGGTTCCGCGAATGCTGACTCGGCTTCAAAAAGACATGCGTGTAGCTTGTTGTTCCGATTTTATTGACCTGTGCGGTGAAAATCCTGATGAGGTGCTGCAAAGAATAGTTACTGGAGATGAAACCTGGGTTCATCATTATGACCCAGAGAGTAAACAAGAGTCCATGCAGTGGCACATTAAGGGTTCAGCTCATCCCAAGAAGTTCAAGGTCATCCCTTCAGCTGGCAAGGTCATGGCCACGATATTTTGGGATTGTGAAGGAGTATTACTAATCGATTATAAAGAAAAAGGTGTAAATATCACAGGACAGTACTACGCTAACATTCTACGTCAATTAAAGGATGTAATTAAAGAAAAGAGGCGAGGAAAGTTAACCAAAGGTATTCTGCTTCTGCATGACAACGCCCCCGTCCATACTGCTCATATTGCCAAGGCAGCTATTGTTGAATGTGGGTTTAAAACTGTTACTCACCCACTGTATAGTCCGGACTTAGCCCCCAGCGACTTCTTTTTGCTACCCAATCTTAAAAAGGATCTGCGTGGAAATAAATTTTCTGACGATGAAGCATTGAAGGCGGCAGTGGAGGAGCATTTTTACACGAAAGATAAAAAATATTTTTACGAGGGATTAAAAAAAAAATTGATCGATCTTTTAAGTGTATGAACATAGGGGGGGAGTATATTGAAAAATAAAAATATCAAACTTTTCGTACTTGTTTGTTTTCATTCTCATACCGAGAATATTTTGAACACCCCTCGTACAAACGACAGGGTTGCGTGGAGGAAACGAGGGGAAGCCTTTGCCCAGCAGTGGCTAAATTAGGCTAATAAAAAAATACAACAAGCGTGTACACTGGGGTGTCTATGCAGGAAGCCGGAGCCATGTTGCATACACATCTAGTGTGGTTTGGCCTTTGTATTAGACACCTAAATTAAGATTCAAGCATTAAGACACAGACAGAGTTATTTACGCATAAATAAATAATATTAATAGGAATTTATTTAGACACTGACAGTACACAGCCTAAAGCTAGAGCGTTGTCGATACCTATGACCTTCAATTTTGAAACATAGATAGATATATTCTTCAAATGTAGTAGAGTTCCACTACAAACGACTTTTTTTCATTCTTTCCCCAAGGGAAAATAATGGAATGTTTTAACCACTTCTCCTTTTTCTTATGATATGTAAATAAAAGGTAAGCGATTACCGTCGCCCATAGACACCCGCAACACTACACGGGTTGTGAGTGCGTTGTCGGTCTCTAAAATGAGAGTACGCAGCAATTTCTGCAGTGTGCAGCGTGGCAGTAGTTTCTGAGGAAACGCACGGTTGAGGACTGCCAATCTAAGTGGTGAAGATGGAAATGTTGTCGCGTACGTGGTCAAAGTCGCGGGTATAAAGGCCAGTGTTTACGTACATAACGTAAAATTTGTCTATGGGAACATGTATCTCTAACTGTACCTACTAAGAAAATATTTGTTTTGTAAAGTGAAATGGCTGACCAATTAAATTTTATTACTTTTAATAGCCAGTAATAAAACAAAAGCGGCAAGTAAGAGATACCTTAATCGCATCGCAGTTCACTCAAGTTTAAAGGGGTAACATTGCTCACACTATAAATGTTACTATAGTAACATTTATAACTTAAAACTTACAAAAAATGTAATTGATTCACCCAATATTACAAGAATATCTAACTAACACTACGAGTAATATAAAGTTTTATATTTCGATGATACTTTTTGAACCTTGCCATTTTCATTGCGGCTTATACGGCGTTACAGTCGTACAAAGAGGGTAAGAAGATTACACATACATACTGATACCGATTGCAAATATTGAGATAAAATATGATTAAAGTACTTACTTCATATATTGCTGGTATAAATATAGTGAAAGGTTTGTCCGTATTCTTAATTTACATTCTCCTATACTCCATTTTAATACATTGTTGACTAATGATATCTGAAATAAAATATACACCGTTATTAAGGAAATTTCAGTGTTTATATAAAATTCATTAAAATATGTATTGAGTGAGTTTTTAGTAGCCTAATAATTATTTTATTAATGATATTAGTTTTTAAGTCCAATGTCATCATTGGCCTTAGCGTCTAATGCAGACGATTTATGGTGTAAAATCGGAGAAATACCCTATTACACCGCCTGGAACGAAATTAAGGAAACGCAGGGATGCCCAGCACCTGCATTACCCTCTCGGCTTCACTGTCTTATCCCACAGGAAAGGCGAGCCAATACGTGTGGAGGCAGGTCGGTTGCCGGAATCTGCCGCTTATTTCAGGTTGGACCCTAATCGCGCCTTACGGAAACTCCATTCCAATCCAGTCCAATGTACATTAGCAGTAATTATTGTTAAATTTGTATTTTAATTTTAAGAAATGCCCATAGGTTAAACTGTATATACTTATATATATTATACATAGATAGGTTTACTATATTTTGTACGCCGAAAGGCAAAGGACTACTTTGTACAATATAACATCTCTATACTACTTTACTCATGTTTGACAAATAAATTATCTTTATCTTTTTTAAGGTACCCGATACTTACCATGGGCATTGCGGCAAAGAACTGCAGCAATCTGCTTTTGAACTCCTGCTTGTTCATTGTGATTATAGCGCTGCAAAAAAAAATCTATTTAATTTATCCTTTCAAGCAGTATTTGTAAAGGTCCTCGGAAAAAAAATGTATTTAAAAAAAACATAATCACCTACAAAACTAGGATTAAACTCCTCAACATTAGGTTAGAATAAGATACCCATTGTTAGGTTCCATACAACAACAACAAAAAACAGACGTTATTTGGTTTATTTAATTGCTTACAGAATAATTCATAATCAAGAAAAAACCATATCAGCACTACTTTGAAAAAAACTAGTATCTTGTTCAGTCAATCAAAATGTGGTATCAATGTAGGTATGGGATGCATACAGAGTAACTGCCTTTTAAATTTGAGTAGTACTTTGAGATACGAGATTTTTTCAAAGTAGTGCCAATATGTATTTACTTTTTGCTTCTTTTGGTCTAATGGTAAACTTTTTTGGGTTACTCCATGCTCCCTGTTTTTAGATATAGGTACTCACCCTTCCTCTTTCATGAGGAAAAAGAATTAATGTTGTCAAAGAAAATGATAAATAGTTGTCTTACTATAAAAAGCCAATGTAACAGGTGATGTAACAAATAAAGTATAATTTTATTATAAAGTAATTTTTTTTTTTTTAGATAGTTAGGCCAAAACTGATAGAATTATAAAAAATACATTAGCATATTTTTACAATTCTATCAGTTTTGATATAAAACCTGTTGCTTGAAATGTGTATTAACAGATATTACAACTATCATGTACCTGTCCAAGCAAGATTTAAGTGTGTAAAAGCTGATAGGACCATGACTATTCTTTAAAAATGTGTGACTATGGAGTAATAAAGGTAAATTTATTTGTTTTCACTCTTTGTAACTTCTACTGAATCCAAATATACCATGTCTGCAATGTAATTCCTTGTTGTTTTATTCATGTAACTGACCTGTGCTCTGATAGCCAAGTTTGGAATAATTAAACTGTAGAAAGGCATTGTAATATTACAAAATTCCTGTTGTCGACTGTCTGGAATTTTGTTAGTTGCTATTATTGAGTTTTTTTAATATGCATATTTCCTCCTTGAATACTATTTCAAAATTAAATGAGTGAAGAAGAGACTTTAAATTAGTAAATTGCTATTGCATTCCTTTATACATATAATTATGGTTATGTATTTTTATATAATATTTTAACTAACAATGCAGGTAGGTAGTTGTGGTAAATAAATCTCTTATCTCCATGAAATGCCAAGTAATTAGTTCACTTACATAGATAAAAAAATAATTAGTGATATAATTGATAATATTAGGTAACACACAATTGAATGTCATCGTAAGCTGATAAATAAATATTGGAATCTGATAATTATTGGACCATTTTGCTGATTTCCTTCTCAGCTGTAAACAGTAGCTTTTTGTTACATATTCTGCTGTCCATGTTTTTTATCTATCACTAGACTAGCAATCTCACTCCTAAAATTTCCTATAATAAACAGTAATACAGTAATTTTTATTTTGAAAGAAGAAATATAATACATTATGGGTAATTCTCTGAGAAGTTCTTTTTTTTTTTTCGATGTGGCGCACGCACAGCTCTTGTGAGCAAGGACCCCGCTAAGGATAAGGGCGAGCCTAGCTCATATACATATCTGTCGCCAGTTTTCCCGTAGTCGCCTTATACGACACCCACGGGACGAGATGGGGTGGTGCTATTCTTTTATGATGCTGGCACCACACGGCACTCTCTGAGAAGTTAAGCTTATCTTTTTGACTTACCCCTCTATTAGAGTAGTATGCTGGATCAACCACAGATCGCACATGGACCTCGCTATCAGGGACAAGGCGATCAGTGCCATGAAACCACTTTCCTTCGACCAAACCCCTGGCACCATAATCTTCCATAATGCCTTCAGTTCAGCAAAAAATCTGGCATCCACTTGAGCTTTAGGTGACTTTTTATGTCTCTCCTTTATCATATATTGAATCTGCTCTTCGGGCGATAAACGGCCTGGTCTAACTCGTTTACTTTGACTGCAAAATACAACATTTTGTTAAATTCTATTCGTAGTCACCGAGGTATCAACGATATCACGACACTTTCAATTATCTTGTCAACAATAAATGGAAAATCACTTACTTAACATCACTTTGTCAATCTCACCTTGATTGGAGCGAGTTTTTAATCGCCCAAGCTCCGATTGCCGCGGAGGCTGCGAGGGCGATTTTAACATCGGTCCTACTTGTGATTTTACTGAAATTAGGCGCCATGTTTAATAGAAAAATTTAACACGTTAATTTCGAACAAACAGCATCTATGTTTAATAAACTTTCATCGAGTACGCAGCACTACAATTATGTGCACATCGCACGTCAATGAACATCTTCAAGTCAAACTTGAAAACTTGACGTCACGTCAACATGACCGAGGTGACGTTTAGTATTGTTGCCGTAAGGAAAAAAAATAACGGGTATTGCACACGGCGCGTGTTAATCGCATGTTGAGATATTTGAACGGGTTATGTTGGACGACGGAGCCACTGGAGATCATAATTATAAAGTCACAGGATCAAAAGTACTAGAACATTACAGTAAGCCTGACCACACACGCACGAAATGACATGTGCAAGCGACAGCGCTATGTCTTTGTAGAGCTTGGAGGATACAACTAAACGGAGTAGCCATTAACAGGCTTTCCCCTCTGTCGAAAATAGGCGGCCAACGGTCATACACAATGTATGGACTGACGTTTATCTGACATGGCTATTTTTACGTTACGCATACATTTGACGTTCCCCTCCCCCGCAAAAATCGGCAGACTGTTTTGTACAGAAAATTACAGACATGGCGTCTCCGTTTGATTATATCCTCCAAGTTGTAGAGCGACGTCCCGTTCCCATTTGTCATTCCGTGCGTCTGTGGTCGCTATAACCCCCTATTTTCATTCGGTTTCCGTCATGAATCTAGTATTAAACTGGATTGGGCATGAGTGGTGGGGGATAACTGACAGAACGGGATAGTCTTATGTATCTTTCAGTAGGAGTAGCAGCAAAAGCGCTATTATTGTTTGTCCTTGTCACAGTCTCACATTATTTTTAATCCCTACTATAAATTATACTTGGTCAACCAGCTCTTGACAGCAGAAAAAGGCGGCAAATTTGAAAAATGTAGGTGCGAAGGTATATTGTCCCATAGAAAATTTGAATTTCGCGCCTTTTTTACTGACAAGATTTGGTTGACCAGCTATAGTATGGATGATTGGTCGAATTTATTTGTTGCCCATCATAACAAATAATTTCGACCAATCATAGCGTCGCATTGCGTATGTTTTGTCCCTCATGGAGGCACGCGTAGACCACTTCTATAGGATGCTACCTTCTATGGTTTCCGTACGGAATGACAGGTGGGAACGGGCCGTCGCTCTACAAATGCATAACGCTATCTCGCTTGCACATCATGCACATGTCATTCCGTACCCGTACGGAAAATTCCGTGCGTGTGCGGCCAGCTAAATATAGTGTGTCAAAGGTCTGTTTGATTTCAAACATAGACAGAGAGAATCTTATAAATACTGTCTTTGTCTTACACTAGTACTAGCACCCAAAAGAAAAGGATGAGTATCGTTTTCTTTGTTCCTATTTACTGACAAGATTTGGTTGAACCAGTATAGCGGCCAGGATACCAGGATAGTTGTCAGTAAATAAATTTATGCTTGGCAACATGATGTCTGTCAACATCATTTTTCGTTTCATATTCATATACAGACAGATGTCATGCATCATACATGTGTCATCATGTTGGCATAGTTGTTGGATAGGGAAGATAGGCGTTGGATTTAAACTAAGCGAAACTTGATTCACATTTTTATTACCTAATCTAATGATGTATGTAATAATATTCTTGCGACTTACAACCACGATGCTCGGATTTTTCCCGAATGATTTCAAAAACTAAGTTTAACTAGCTTATATAGTACTTATAGCCGTTACAGGTTTGAAGTCTATTTATTTTGATTCTAATAAGCTTGCGTTAAGTTTCTTTTGACCAGCAGTATAAATTTGCAATAAAGTTACACACTTCACATAATACCTATCTGATGTGATACGATAACATAACATAAGCAGATTTTAAGTATCTCCACAAATTACAAACTACTTAAATAATAGTTTAGAAAACCCCCACCGTACCGTAGCAAAGAATAAATAATAGTACTATTCAGGTACAGACAGAAGACTCACTCTCTAACAAAACGGTCTGTTACGATCAGCACAGATATGGCCGCTAGGTGGCGACAGCGCCACGCGCGGCTTATGGCTAGCCACCAAAATTGGTGTGGAACGGATATACTTTTAGCTACCTGTAGCAAAGCGTTAAGCGACGAAATCGCGGAGTGAGCCACGCCTGACCGTAGGTACCTCTACAATAAACGTTTGGTTAAAAATGTATATCCTAAACTCAATACAATTGTGACGTTCCACGGCAAAAGGTACCTTATGGCACTTGGCGCTTACGTCGCATAGCGCCGCAATAATAATAGCGCGCGGCGGCGGAGCGGCGTTAATAATAGCGTAAGCGCCAACGGCCATAAGGTACCTTTACCCGTGGGACGTCACAATTTATTTCGTATTGTAGTAGTTAGTAATCGTAGTCATCATCATAATATTGCGTTCTATTAGCCAGTAAGCCTTTCTGAATCCTTCCACCTAAATCTGGATGTATAACTGTAAATAATTTCACCGCCCGATCTTGCAGATTTTTCGCGGCCCCACCCAAGCTGAACAGGATATTTTCAACCAATCTACTTCGCTCGCCTTTTGTCATCTCTTGGGTGTACAACTCAGTCGCTTGGTCAAAATTGTTTGGTAGGTCTTGGTATATTTCTATCAACTGCGGTCTTTTCGGATCCTTGTACGGTTGAGGACCGTTAAAAGTATTAGGAAAGTAGTTAGGAATATCACGATCGTTTTCCTTGAGTGGAGGTCTGCCATCTCGGTTATAAGCCAATGCTTGTGTTTGAATAGGACAATTTACGGGTATTTTATTAAAGTTAGCCCCCAAGCGGTAATATTGAGCGTCCCTGTAAGACATTCTTCTAGCTTCAAATACTTTATCGGGGGCGCCAAGTATTCCCGGTACCAGATTTGTGGGACTGAACGCTAATTGTTCGATTTCAGCGAAGTAGTTAATGGAATTTTTGTTCAAAACAAATCTACCCACTGGTTTCAAAGGATAGTCATCTAAAGGAAGAGCTTTGGTGACGTCAAAAACATCAAAGCCAGCTTTCTTGACGTCTTCCAGTGTTAAAACTTGAATGCTGACTTTCCAACTTGGAGGGTTACCATTGGCGATCGCATTATATAAATCTCTAGTAGCATAGTCGGGGTCTTGTGCTGCAATTCTGCTGGCCTCTTCTGAACGTAAATTTTTAATTCCCGCATCAGGTACAAAGTGCCATCTAACGAATGTAGACTCGCCGTGCTTGTTGACAACTTGGTATGTGTGAACACCAAAGCCTGGCATGTGTCGGTATCCATCAGGGATTCCACGGTCTCCAAAAACGAATAAAAACATATATAAACCTTCTGGTCTTAGAGTTAGGTAGTCCCAAAGCATGTTAACATCCATTAGGTTGGTGGCTGGATTACGCTTCTGAGATCGTACGAAAGCTGTAAATAATAGTGGGTCCTTATAAACGTAGATCGGCGTGTTAAATCCAGCGATGTCGAAATTGCCGTCTTCTGTGTAAAATTTAATGGCAAATCCTCTAGCATCTCTTGACGTGTCTATTCCTCCTCGCTCAACGACAACTGGAGAAAATCTGACGGCTACGGGAGTTTTCTTTCCTATCTGACTAAACATTTTGGCTTTGCAGATGTCGGTTATGTCATGGGTGACCTCGAAGTACCCAAAGGCGCCTCCGGCCTTGGCGTGGACTAGGCGTTCTGGGATCCTCTCCCGCACTAAATGGGTGAGAGAGTCCATGAAGTATTCGTTGAAGAGCAATGGTGAGTTTAATGTATTTGTGGCTTCTTTGTATTCTATAGGCGCTCCCGCACTCGCAGTCATTACACCTATGGGTTTCTGTAAATAAACACAGCTTGATGTTAGTAAGTTGAACAACACATTTAGAAGCTAGTAATTATAGGAATACGGAATATCTAATAAAATAACCTACACATTATCTAAATTAAGGAAAGAAGTGAAAATTCATAGGTTCAAATACAAAGTTAAAAACGTTTTGTTCTATAAAATGTTCCATGAGATGTCGCAGAGGATTCAGAGGAACACATCACATAGGTAAATTATTCAAATACCTAATTAATTAAATTTTTAACACGTGTGAATACATGGTACATATACCTAAGTTATGACTATTTTGAGTGCGGAATACAATACAATACAAATCCTCTTTATTGCACAACCGACAGACACACATAACATAATACATGAAGACAGAGGTAACAACAGGCGGTCTTATCGCTAAGAGCGATCTCTTCCAGATAACCTGTATGTAGGTAGTGGAGAAATGATAATATTAATTAAACTATTTAGGAGGTGCAAAAACACTAAATTTAATATTCTGTATTATTGGTTTTTTATTTATTTTATTTATTGCTCATATTGAAAAAAAAAACCACTTATTTCGCCAAACTGCGAAGCAGATTGTTGGCGAATTAAATACACCCAATTTATACTTTTATGCTTATACCAGTAGGTCCTTACCTAATTATCTTATACCTTCCTAATTATGATCTTATAATTCTAACATAATTAGGTATGTAAACTCACCCCCGTTTTCTGCTTAAACGTAATAATCTGTTGTGATGTGACATCTTGTTGCACTTTGGCACCTGCCGCCGCAAGTACCGCTACTAATACTATCACTTTTAACATTATATTTTATTTAAAAATATCTATTAATTCTACGTCTAATCTACATTAAACTAGAATACCGTTTAGCGGCTAAACTTATCCTGCCAACTGACTTTGGACTACTAGAGCAATGCCGCGACCTTGCAGTCTTTACAATATGAAAGCTAACAAAAAACATAATACATAAGCACAAACTTTCAGGTTTGCCCAATCACTCGCTGAGTGAAAGACATTTTCAATAGTTTCAGTTTTGTTCGGATTGCAAACTTATTTTATTGTGTCTATTGCATTCTTATTAGAAAACAAGTACGGGGAGTGTAAGTGGGTAATTTATTCAGGTAGGATGATTTCATTTACAAAGTCACGGTTGATGATAGCCATTTACGGCGTTATTCATGCTGATGATCGTCGTTTGTCCCTCTCTATGGCATAACGACAGATAGGGACAAACGACGATCATCAACTGATTAAGTTAGCAGCCGGTTATGAATAACGCCATTTAATATTTAGGTAAGGTAGCCATATCAGTTTGGTCCTTCGAACCGGATAGGACCTTCAAACTTTCAAATGCGTTTTAAGATTCTTACACACTTACACATAGTAAGTAATTTTACGGCGATATAAGTTTAACATTAAATGTTAACAACCGACTGAAGAAGATGTTTATCAGGTGTATTTGTATGTAAGTTTTTGTCATGTCCTATATCATGATTAGGTTAACGGATTTTGGCTAGTGACAAGTAAGCTTATTATTAATTGTATTTAATTTTTTTTAATATGAATACATATTATTGTTATTTTACATTTATTTACAAACAAGATATATACAGTGGTATTACTAAAGGAAATTAATAACTAGCTTAAATCTAAAATAGGCCCTTGAGGCATTGTAGGTAATATACCAAGGATGCTGGCGACATTTCCTCGCTGTATTATTGTTATAATTTATTACTTTTAGACTTTCTCAAATGCAAGTCTCCTTGATTAGGTACTGCCTATCCTTACTTAGTAGGATATACATCTTGTTAACTGGTTTTGGTGTTTTTTCTCAATGAAAAGTATTTTGTAGTAAAAAGTTTATTTGCTACGGATGATTAGTTTCGCACCAATTAGCGTAACCTCCAACTGTTCTTATTACATAGGAGCCGTTCTAACCTTCAAATGCGTTGTAACCTTCTAAATAAGAACATATATTTTTCAGAGCTTTTTCTTCCCTGCTAGGAGGGATCACAGTGGCACTTTTCCTCCCTGCTAGGAGGGATCAAAGTAACACTTTTCTGTTCTAGCACACTATTTTACATTTTTTTGCATATTATTTTTTTAGCTTAATTAATCTGTTTAAGCATCAGATTGTGTCAACACTGAGATTTATTTATTTTCCTCATAGTTGATGTGAAAAGCAGTATGTGTCACACGGTATCAAAATTATTTCGTCTTGGGCGTTAACACTTGAATTCCTCATTACATTACGCTCAGGATTCTACTTTAGAATCCATCGCTTTATTCAGGATTCAATGTACGCCCTTGACGGAAATATATCATTTTGATCCCTTGTAACACAAACTACTATTTTTACTACATTTTTATTATAAGTACTTAATTATTTTGAGCCTGTCGTGTCCTACTGTTAGATAATAAAGGCCTTCCCCCAAATTCTTCACTGATCTTTATCCAGTGCTGTGTCTGGCCACTCTTTCTTGACGTGTGACTTGTGGCCTAATTTGCTGAATAAATGTTGAAGTTACAAGTTTCAAGAAGGAGTCCAGTTAATCCCGTTCATTTCTAACTCTAATATTGTTAGAAAAAAGAACTCCAATTGTATTAAAGGCTATAAATGTAAACTCTACATATAAAATGAAGGTGAAATTAGATTTGGATTAAATTGATAAAATTAAAATATGGCAATCACTATAATTTTCGTTATAAATAACGCACTTAACAAACATTTCACTGCAAACCGCCTTTCATCAACGTATTTTTACTTAAGTTTTACATACATAACTAAAAATTAAAGTATTTAACAGCAATCGTGTGTATGTATAATACCTGACGTGATACTTAACCAGAGGAACCTGCAATTTTTGAGCTATGTGACGCCTGTACATTTACAATTGCATTGCTGCTCTTTGGACACATACTACTTAGCAACTGTTTTTATAGGAGTAGAAGTCATATACATTTTTAACAATTTTAACAGCATATCATGTAAGTACCTACTGGTTTGCAATACTGTTCATTTTTATAAAAAAGTTATAAACATTAAGTTTCCATCTCGATAAATTATTTTCCATTTAGTTTCATATAAGAATCCTCAAGTGAATGTATTAAGGGAGTGTCACAAAGGTTTTTACTGATAAAAAAGTTATAAGTACAGATCCCATTATTCATACATTATGGTTTAAAAACTAAAAGCTTCTTTAATGGTGAATTACTTGCAATAAATTTACGTCATTTGCTGTCGCAGTTTTGCATAACTCTATATACTCGTATTACCTGTACTGTACCTACCTAAATATATTGGGAAAGAGTCATAAAGAAACACTTCGGAAAATACGCTGTTGAAGGTGATTTTGATTCCTATTTATTAATTTTTCACTTTTAAGATGTTTGAAACTTAGGGTCGGGTGTTCATCAGTTAGCCACAAGTACACAAATAGCCAAGCGAATATCTGGCGAACGCGGTGTTGCCGCTTGGTGCAACCAAGGGCATTAGATACCTAAGCACTTTCCTGCCCTACTCCCCAGTTAATAGCTCGCTCGCTCCATTTACGAACGAGTGAGACAAGAATTTCAATATTTCGTAAAAACTTTTTGGGAAATAGAGGTAACAATTTTTGATTTATAGCTTTTTGTTAAGTTTTAGAAGATTCTTAATATTTTAACTGCTTAGATGTGTCCTTCAAGTCTCCTTTGACGTAGGTATTATGTATTTTAAACTGATAGTTTAAAAGTCAGATGGACAGAACCGCGTCGGGAGGGGGGATGTCGAAACCAAAATCTGATGTCGAACATTTAGCCATAGCTAGTCATATTAAAACGTAATATAAATATTATTTTTGATAAAAACAAGCTGCAATCATAGCAAAACTATTACATATAAATATGGAAACTAGTTACAACAAATAAACAGATGTTACTACCATGATAATTACATAGTAATTCGACTTTTCATATGTTACCAACTTGTTATTTTTACGGTTAATCACCATGTTACAAAATGTTTATTTTTGAGGATAGTATATGAGTAAAAATATTTTCTTTTATTTTTTTTTGTATTTACATATCTTTGTAATTAATGAAAACTGCGTTCTTAAATGTGTGGGGCTTATTGTTTTTAAATAATTAAAATTATTTAAATTAGTGGTTAAATGTGTACAACTTCGTTAACTGTAGAACACACCCCTGGTTAATACTGTCCTATAGGGTGGACACTATTAGCCGAATTCCATTTTTTTCTAAAAGCACAATAATGTCAAACCTATAAGGAAATAAAACACAATCTTGAATGAAAATTTGTAGCCAATTAAATAGTCTATCGATTAATATTCGCAATTATTTATTTTAATTGATAATTTGCGAGATATGACCGCTCGAAAAAAGGGTAGTTAACTGATAAACAATTCACCCTACATAAAGAAAAAGCTGGCTATATTGCTAAGCGTACAGGGGACCACAATAATTTATCATTATACCGTTGCTCTGTTTCGCAGAGAGTTTTTAAGAGGCCCATTCATTTTTTTCGCTCCCATTACCATGCCGTTGAACTCTTGTGAATAAATGATGACCAAATTCAGGGTATAGGAGTTTACTGACTTTAAACCGCATACCAGAAACTGAGTATCATCTTTCTCAATGGGTCATCTGGCAGCAAGCATGAAACTTGCATTTATGTAGGTATCCAAACAATTTTACGCATAGGTACGCAGTACGAAATATTGGAAACAAGTCATCATGTGTTCCCCTCCCCCACTTGTGCACCGATTTTCATACGTTTTAGAAAAAGTTATAATAATTAATTTAATCCTTATCGCTAATCACGAGACATAGTCGTTATGCCTTTATAAAAGAGCGTCTTTTATTTTTTGCACTTTTATGCCACTTTTGTGTTATTTCTACTCAGAATCTCGAGCTCTTTCGATCCTATGGGATAAAAATATGGCCCAGAGTTTTTTCCTATTGTGTTACCATTTCCCCATAAGTATACTTTGTATGGCGGTAACAAAAAGGAAAGGCGGTAAAAAAATTGATGGACATTGTAGGACACTATTTTTCTCCTATACGGATGAAAAGGGCTCACGATCCTGACTAGAAATAACACAAAAGTGCCAAAAAAGGTCACAATATATAAAAATGGCAATAAATAAAAGAAACGCTCATAAATACGCTATGTACCGGAAAAATTGTTAAACGAGCGTAGAGTTAGTGATCATCACCAAGTGATCATCATCATTTACCTGTAATTGTAGGTCATCCAATTCAATTTATTTATTTATTTATAAATCTGTCTCGCGTTTCCTGTTTGAAATACTATGGTCAGTGTAAAATAATTACAATAAAATGTTTCGTAAGTGAGCATTCCAAACGATAAAAATATGAAATGTACCAAAGTACATTCGTTGCAAAATAAATAAAATCGGTTTGTATTTGCACATCTGGCTTGTGACACCATCAGGTCTATTGTGTACAATACAAATGTATGACGTCATCTTTTTTTTGTTGTCACGATGACGTGGTAAACAGCTGGTCTATCAAAACACATTCACATGGTCTGAAGGCAAACTCGACTTGTTCTATGGCAGCTCGTGACATGGCTATTAAGTAATTTCCTTATATTCCACTAGCTTTTGCCCGCGACTTCGTCTGCGTGGAGTTAGTAATTTGGGCAGCTTATTTTTACCCAATCTGCTTTTTATCGATTTCCCATATCCACCCCCCTTCTCAGCCCCTTAAAGGGTGATTTCTGGGATAAAAACTACCCTGTGTCCTTCTCCGGGACTCAAACTATCTCCATACCAAATTACAACTATATCGGTTCAGCGGTTTAAGCGTGAAGAGGTAACAGACAGACAGACAGACAGACAGACAGGCACACTTTCGCATTTATAATATTAATTAGTATGGATATGGATATGGCCATTGGCCACGTTTAGAAAAATAGGTACTACCTATCACTACATAGTATAAAACAAAGTCTGTCTGTCTGTATGTATGCTTAGATCTTTAAAACTACGGAACGGATTTTGATGCGGTTTTTTTAATAGATATAGTGGTTCAAGGGTCGCTAGTCTATGTACCTATACCTAAGGCATTGTGGTGGTTTGCTTTAAACTTTGTATATACTTAATGAATATTTTAAGAATCTTTACTATCTTCTGGAAGGCGTATCATAACATTCTAAAAACAGATATTTATTTATATATTAATTTCAACTAGGCATTAAAAATTAATTTCAGTTAAAACTAAAACTAGTTTTAACTAGGTAGTGAAAACAAGTTTTCACTTAAAACGGGTTTTTACAATACTTATTTCAAATCGTGGGCGTTAAAATGCCATCTGGATACAGCTATAATTAATTACTCAAAATAACGTGACCTGAAGATTAACATTAAAATTCGATTAAGTACGGAAATAAGCAACATAGTCATGTATTTCAAATCCATTTTCAAACGTCATTAAGAAGGGAACGCCATGTATTTTTCCACGTTATTCGTTATCCGAGGGTCTACCGCGAACCACGTTCGACGTGTTGCCTCCCTGTCACACTTACGTACGAATTTACACGTGCGACAGAGAGGCAACACGTCGAACGTGGTTCGCGGTAGGCCCTCAGATCCATAAACATTGCTCGTATTGTATACCTACCTACAGACGACGTAGTTGCTATGAAACTTGCTATTCAAATGGAAAAATCCATAACAAAAGGCATTCGATGACGATATCCTTCCTTTCATTTTAGGTGTTGTTATAAGGATAAGCAAACAATGAAGAATGTTTTTTTTATACTCCGTCGGTGGCAAACAAGCATACGGCCCGACTGATATAGTTTGCTGGGCAGAACAAAATGGCGCAGCAAACTATGTTGCTATCAGTTAAAAATATCGCTTCGTTTGCGGTAAATTCTATTTATCAGGTCTTATGTCACATCCGATCTTTGGCGACCCTACCTATCTATAAATAGAGGCCTCAAAGCAAAGCGTCACGCGGTACCCCATACATATTCTGATTTTGGGGTCTTTTATATAAAAGCAATGGCAGCTGCCGTTACTAATAATAATCCAGTAACCAAGGGTGGGTATCCGAGCTATTCAAAGGCAAAATATACCACGCGTGCTTTTAAAATAATTATAAAATCCCAGCGTTGGTATAAGCACTAAAAACATTCCTTGGTAACTATATAAATATTCACCGTCCTGGGATGGTATGGTGTTATTTTGGTTGCCAGCGTATCCTACCCTTCATGATATTTCAGATTAAATTATCTACACGTATTTGAACAATTCATAATAATTATAATATTACTCTAGTTGGGAGGGTATTATATAAGAATGAGGATAATATAAAATACTTGATATACGCTTTAAAGAGTTTATAGGGTGCCATGTGATTCTATGATTCTATTGTAACAACTAAGGTACAGTCACATGTTTTAATTTATGACCCATTTTTGTACCTTGTCACAGTGACAATAGCATGAGGTCTCTAGCGACTTTCATATTGATTATCACTGTGACAATAAGGTACGAAAATGGGTCATAAATTAAAACATGTGACTGTACCTATTATGTATATTAATATTATGGTTCGCAATAAACGATTACTGATTACTACAGCATTTTTAACCACGACGAAGGCATCGACACGGGCGTTTATCTTAATTTACCATGCACGAAGTCTAACTTAATTTATCAAAAAGCCAATTTCAAGGCGGTAAAAACATTCAGAAATACCCTGGCTATCTCAATCTCAACCACTTTTCTCTACAGCTCTATTATTTATATTTAGCACATGCTACTGCGCAGTGCGTTTACAAGTTTTTAGGAGTATAATTACGAACATATACCTACTCAGACCAGTCAGACCTTTCTGTATATCTCTCATGTACCTATTCTAAATTGGTACGACTCCTACTGAGGCTATTAAAAGGTGTTCATCCTAATAATAAATCGAGAAGTAATTTTATATTAGTTATGTACTTAGCTCTTAGAATGTTCTTAGTGAAGGAACGGATGAGAGAATATTTATGTGCGATACGTCACGTACGCATTAGATACGCTACCTCGTACGAGTCGTACGCAATACGTCTCCTAATAAGTCGTTTGGTTATACCTACTTATCCAAATAAAACCAAATTGAACCGTGATTATCGTGAAACGCAAAAGGATGTTTATGAAGTATCCATATAATCAAAAACCTTATTCAGCAACAAGCAATTGATTGACTTTTATTTAACACTTCACGAAACGCAAAAAACGTTTGAAAAAATTCTGTACAAAAATGTTAATTGAATTGGTAATTCCCTCTGAGTCAAAAGATGCCTCGGCGTAGGCAGTAAAGAAGAGCCTCCTTAAAGGCCTCTGAGGCTCTGTGGGCCTACCGCGAAACACGTTCGACATGTTCTTACGTACGAAATTACAAGTGCGACAGAGAGGCAACACGTCGAACGTGGTTCGCGGTAGGCCCTCTGAACCTAATGATCGTCATAAAAATGACGATGGCCCGCTAAACTAAAGAATTGTATGTACATATGTACTTCTGAAACAAAATGATGTTTTTGTACCTATTAGATACCTAAACTAAGAGTATAAGAAGACTATACCATTAGGTATTTATACCTAGTAGTCCTAGTACACAATTTTAATGCAAATTAAATGGCTTAATTACCTAATGTTCTTAAGATAAATTCTAAGCTATAATGGGCGACCTTCCGAAAACGAATCATTATTTTAATTTTATTTAATATGTTTCGTTAAATAGGATATAATCGCGTAGGTGCGTTAAATATTAATTTAATTTTAGACTTTTAAATTAATACAAAATGTTTCTATGAATATAGATTGATGATCGGTTGGTAGGTTCTATTAAATACAGTTTATTTTTAGGGTTCCGTAGCCAAATGGCAAAAGACGGAACCCTTATAGATTCGTCATGTCTGTCTGTCTGTCCGTCCGTCCGTATGTCACAGCCAATTTTTTCCGAAATTATAAGAACTATACTGTTGAAACTTGGTAAATAGATGTATTCTGTGAACCGTATTAAGATTTTCACACAAAAATTTAAAAAAAAAACAATAAATTTTGGGGGTTCCCCATACTTAGAACTGAAACTAAAAAAAAAATTTTTCATCAAACCCATACGTGTGGGGTATCTATGGATAGGTCTTCAAAAATGATATTGAGGTTTCTAATATTATTTTCTTCTAAACTGAATAGTTTGCGCATGAGACACTTCTAACGTGGTAAAATGTGTCCCCCCCCCCCCTGTAACTTCTAAAATAAGAGAATAATATAACTAAAAAAATTATATGATGTACATTACCATGCTAACTTCCACCGAAAATTGGTTTGAACGAGATCTAGTAAGTAGTTTTTTTTTAATACGTCATAAATCTTCTAAATACGGAACCCGTCATGGGCGAGTCCGACTCGCACTTGGTCGCTTTTTATTTAAATAAAATCAAGAAGGATAATTATGTCATCGAAAAAGTTTGATGACCATAATGTGAGTAGGTACCTACACCTAACTTATTGATCATATGAAAACTGAAATTGTTTACCTATTGGTAATTTAACAGGTATAATTGTAATTGTATATTATAATTGTACATTAAAAAAGAAATAAACTAACTTAACTAAATAAAACTAAATTAAAACTGAAAACTGATACATACTAAATAAAATTAAAATACATGGTTTGGTGGTTTATATGCCAAATTGCACTAAATTGAATAATAAATGAGGTCACGTCCATTTTTAGGCTGTGACTCCATGGCTCTTCTAATTGTAGTTTTATGATGTAGGCAGGTACATACGTCATGACGTGATGGTGGAATGCGTCAGAACATAATACTTACACAACATTATGCAATTAACCAACCCTGGATTTTTATAATTTAAAAGCATTTTCATTAATTTATTAAACGTAAATAATACAAAAAACTTATTTATATCTTCGCCATTGGAATTGCTTCATAAGTGTGTTTTACCTTGCGAGTTTTCTGCAGGGTATTTATGGTGGCATTGCATTGGTCACGTTGAAAGGTCAAAAACTGTAATATTATGAAATTTCGAATTGTATTTCACAACATTATGAAATTAAAAATAATTTACTTTTCATTAACATTGTTATAGAATCTGCCCAAGAGTTTTTAGTCCTCTTATGTAGGTACTTAAGTACTTATAGATTTATTCAGCTAGGTACTTTTCATTATTGCATAGCATGAAATAAACGCAATTTTATCTCATTAGTTACGCCTAGGCGTAGGTAGGTACCAAGCCCAGATTTGTCGTAGTTATTCAATTATGACTGTTATGATGAAATAAGAAACAAGATAGAAGACGAAAACTTTTAGATGACAAAATTATATCCTTCTTGATTTTATTTAAATTCAAAAAGACCAACATTTTTTTGCCTTACCAATCTCTTCAAAATATTAATGTTATATTCTTACGAACAATACTTATGCCTCTTACTTTGAAAACTAACTTAACTATAATTGTTATTCTATTAGAATAATTATGGGTATTGTATCGCCAACCGGTACTTTTTGCGCACAGTTTTTTCAAGCTTATAATGATCCGTAAGGAGAACACCGGTACATTTTTTTTCTACAAAATTTAAGATTCACTTATTTGATGATTTTCTAACGGCTTCGGTAGTTACCAAGGAGGTAATTATACATATATACCTACACGACTAAATTAGGTTATTAAATATAGGTATGTATGTGATATAAAAACAAAGGAATGTCATCATTTGTTTATGAATGTATTTTTACTAACTATGGGCATAGCTATCCAGTACAAAACATTCTCATTTTATCAGGGTTAAAAAATTCCACCGCAGTTTCAAGACAATATTGATTGCTGCAGCAGATAACTTCCAGAATGGTCCACATCTATACCTTTGTCTCGTTCCCTTGTATAGCTCCACACTCTTCAACTCCTAGATTTCACGCAGGCGCAAAAGATCTTTCTAGAACATTTAGTTTGTCTCTGTCTCACAAATAGTATAATAGTTAGAATGAATGAGATGTCAGTATAATAACTGCAATTAGTATGCTGCTAAATTTAAAATCTGTGTCCACTTGTTCGTGCACAGTATTGACCCGACTTCTTAATTTGGTCGTATTTACTGCATCGAGAACGTTCCACGTCGTGGCCGGTAGTGTATAAATAGATGTGAGGGCCGTCCGCCCCGCCAGACACAATAAAGTAACCTGGTAGCGAGGTCGTATTATCTAGGAGTAATATCAGTAGAAAAAATAGGCTAATTGTAAGCAAGTAATTATTAATACATACTACAATAACATTGGAATATGGATTTAGGCAGTCGAAGAGTCAGGGAGGAATTTGGTATCCGACATCGTGCCCGTCATCGCCCGGTATTTAACTATATTATTGGATAAGGAGGGCCTTACGCAAGGATAAGAAACATAAGGTACGTGTTTAAACAAAATAATTATATTTAAACAAGCTATTTTCAAACATCCCATGAAGATTTTTCAAGTTAACATGAAGTTGTTGCTAACTGCGCAGTTTCAGTTAGCTACTGCGCAGTAAATAGCAAGGTCTGACCTTGAATTTTGTTTAGGCCAGTTTTTAGTTTCCTGTAATAATTTATGTATAAGTACCTACATAAGATTAGATTACGTTTTTTGTTATGCTATGGTCGATAGGCAGTAATTTGATTACTTATTCGTAATACCTATACGTTCTCAAACGAGTTTGAAATTGGATATTACTACTACTAGGTGCGTTATAATAATTTAGAGTTATTGATAATAAATTAATATTTGTTTGTGTTTATGCGATAAAATTGTTCAAAAGAACGACTTGATATGCTTACCTATTCATTTGAAATCTAAAACTTTGACCATAGCATATTCAAGATAACGATCGATTATTATGAGTTTTCATTATTAACATACAATAGTATTATATTACAAGTTTGATAAAAATAAATTGAAGTAGGTAACATTTTTCTCAACTTAGAAATTAAGTAGGAAGGACAATATAAAGTCAAGAGAGTAATAAAATTCTAAACACTGGGTTCATTCTATAAATACCTATACCTAGTATAGTTTGGTATTTTACAATTCTTATTATTAAAAAAATTATAACAAATAAAGTAGAAAGAAAAATTCACATAAGCAAATGCGAATAGGGTATTTGACTGTATTTAATATAAATTATTTTACACCATGCATGAAATAAAGCACCAGAAGATTAATAGAGATACGTAGATTGCAGTTATTTTAAGACACAATATCTATTTAAAACCCGTATCAAAATTCAAACTATATTTAGTAGGTAATTTAATTTAATAGTGACGTCACATGCCAGTGTTTCATAAAAATTCCATAGTAACAAAACCGTTTTGACAGTTCAAAAAAAGAAACTGATTTGACTAGTAGTCAAATACCCTATTGTACATTAATTTTGTCGGAGATATTTGCATCTGATTAATTTAATGATTAGGTACTTAGAAAAAAAAAGAAGGAGGATTATTTCATTTATTTTTGTGTTTACTTAGATTTAGTATGACATTCGTTGGAAAGGAAATAATAATAAAATGTTACACAGAAATATATTTTATCGTGATGAATTTTATTCTAATACTTGTAGCGAGAAATCAAAATTGGGTTAGTCCTAAGGGATCTACGTAAATAATTTACAAATTAAACAAGTACGTAGAAAAATCGAAGATAGGGAATAAAAACGTATTGGTAAATCCTAAGGATTTAAGTGTATTCTTCTTCTTTTCATCTTATTACCCTCTGTTGGGGTGTAGGGTTCGTATCATACGTGTGTTACAAAACAAAAATCTGAAGGAAATTAATCAAGTAAATAGAAAGCAAATAAAAATTCAGCAAATGCAATTTTTTTATTATCTTAAGGTAAGGGAACTGAGTGTCATACTGAAGATAAACAAGTACAGAAGCCAGATGAAAATTGGTTTTATTTGAAGGGATCTACATATTTTACAAATTAAATAAATAGGTAAAAAACCTTTATATATTTAGTGCGGAAAATAATTGTTTTCATGCTAAGAGACTTACATATCTATTTCAGAATTTAAATAATAAAATAAGATAAATTAATGAAATTTGAAGCTTATCTAAAGCGGCAAGTGATTTCGGAAAATAAAGGAATTTTAAGGGCTTTAATTCTAATAAAAGAAATGGAAAATAAAATCTCAGAAAGCTTAAATGAAAATTAATTGAATCATAAGGGATCTACGAAACTACAGATAAGATAAATAGGTAGGAAAATCAAAACTTGGGAGTAAAAGAGTAAATATTGGTTTAATCCTAGGGGCTTTGCGTAAGTTATAATTTAATCTATAAGGAATTTAATAAAAATATTAGGAAGTAAGTAAATCAAAATCAGCAAATATTTTCATAAAAATTGTTTTTATTATTTTATTGATCTATGCATCAAAAATGAAGATAAAAAGTCAGAGACCAAAATGGAAATTTATTTAATCCTAAAGGATCGACGGACCTTATAAATGAAATGCTTAGGTAGGTTGACAAACTTATCTTTATAGATTATAGAAGATAATCGATTTATTCCTAGAGTCCTAGGGGATTTATCAATCTCACAACATTAAGTAAAATTTAAGAAATTGGAGCAAGTAATGATCGGAAACATTGGTTTGATTAAGATCAAAAAAATATGGAATATAAAAAGTCAGAGAACTGAAATGATTATCCTATCATAGCATAGATAGAAAAGTTGAAAATGGATGGTAAACGAGAATTGGTTTAAATCTAGGGTATTTACGTTTTTGTTACTTATATGTTTTATTAATCTTAGAGGATTGAAGTGTCATGTGGAGAAAAAAAATGGAGAAAAGATGACAAAAGTTAAATGAAATTTGGTGATTCTAAAGTTTCTAAACGATCAACGTATCTTACAATTTAAATAAATATGTAGGAAAATCGGAGCTTATAAAGCGTATGTATATTGTAAATTGGGTTCATCCCAAGGGGAAACGATTTTTACAAAATATATGAAAAGGAAAAAAACTATGTCTCCTAAGTATACGATTATAAATAGTTTTGTCCTAAAGGATATCATCCAAAAAAAACATAATAAAGAAAATTACAATGGAGTTGGCGTGAAACGAAAATTGATTTTAGGGTTTATGTTAGATACCTTACGAAAGAAGAAATGAAAACGAAAATAAAAATTCAGCGAGGTCAAATCATCAATTTTATCTCCGTATCATACAAATGTAATAACTAGGAAGCAAAATCAAAGTTCAGTGAATGCGGAATAAAAGTTGTTTTTACATTAAGGGAATAGGTATATTTTGTAAATTAACTATTATATAAGTGACTATTTATAAAGGAATTTAACGATGAAAGGAATAAGGTATTAAGGACCTTACAAATCAAATAAGTGGAAGACCTATTTAAAGTCTAGCAGGCGTATTATGGATGGTTATATCCACCTGATTTTAACCGGAGACATTTAGATGTGGTACCAAGGAGGTTTTCATTCTAAAGGAACTATATCGAAGATAAGTTCCAGCAGGTGTGTTAGAGGGAAATATAACGACAAATGATCATTGGTTTATGTATCATACTCATAAAAATGAAGAAAATGGAAAAGAAAATCGAAATTTATAGTGTGAAATTTTAATTGGTTTTATCCTAAAGGGTAGGAGGAAATATATAAATTATGGCAAGATGAATAAAATTTATCCTAAGGGATATAATTATCCCGTCACAAAAATTCAAATGTGGCAAGCGAAATCAAAATTTAGAAAATGTAATTTTCAGTCCAGTGGATCTAAAATGAAAGTTATTTTTTATCCGAAGGGACTTAGGGGTGGTAGGAGGATAAATATAAAATGAAATAAATAGGAAGTAAATCAGAGTGTGAAATTTAAATTGGTTTTATCTTTTGATTATATAAATGACATGAAATTATATAAATGGAAAGGAAATGTAAAGTCCAGTGGGTGTAAAATTAAAATTGTTATTAGCCGACGGCATTTAAGGAGTGATAGGTGGAAAAATAGAACTCATGGGAATCTTCTCATTTATCTAAATGGATATTGGTTTCCTAGCTATGTAACAAAAATGAAATAAGTAGAAAGGAAAATTGAAACTTACTCAAAGTATGAAATTAAAATGAACTAATTTTAAGAATTATTTAAGAATAATTTTATTTAAGAATTCAGACATAATAAATGGAAGGGAAATGTTAAGTCCAGTCGGTGGAAAATGAAAAATGGTTATATCTGAAAAGAAATGTAGGTGTGGTAGTAGAAAAAATACAAAGAATAAGTAGACATAAGAACATTGTTTTTCATCGTAACATAGGTATCATAGTAATGAAATAAATAGGAAGAATGATCAAAATTTATTGTGTGACATTTTAATTGGTTTTAAGGATCCAGGCATTTCATCAATCCCCCAAATTTTAGAGAAAAATGAAAATGAAAATAAAATTTGTTTTTATTTGAAGGTGTGGCAAAGAAAAATACAGATTATGAGATGGCAAATATACATTATTTTCATCTTAAGGGAACTATATATATCATAACAAATAAATAGGAAGGAAAATCAAAATTTATCGTGTGAAATAGAAATTAATTTTATCCTAAGGGATCAGTGACGACTGTACAATGTTTGTTTTTATCCAAACGCATTATAGAGATGGAAAATTCACATTATATTCATCCTAGGTATCAATCATAGAAATAAAATAAATAGGAAGGAAATGCGAAATACATGTTGTGAAATTGAAATTAATTTTATCCTAATGGATCAAGGCATTTTATAAATTAAATGATTGACAGGGAAATATTCACTTGTGGATGTAAAACGAAAAATGTTTTTATTGGAAAAGATTTAGGTGCGGTAGGAGGTAGAGGTAGGAGGAGGAAAAACTCAAATTATTCGAAGACGGACTATTTTTGGTTTCTTCTTAAGGGTATGACGACTCTGATGTATCACATATCATAAAAATGAAATAAAGAGGAAGGAAAATTGAAACTTACCTATAGTGTGAAATTGAAATTGGGTTTATTATATCATAAATAATCAAGGCATTTTATAAATTTCATCAATCGAAGAGAAATGTTAAGTTCAGTAAGTGTTAAATTATTTGTTTTTTAATGTGCGGTGAACTAATAAAATACTACCTAATTATAAGAAGACAAACCAACATTGGTTTCATCCTAAGGGATCTGACTATCATACCTATGAAATAAATAGGAAGAAAAATGAAATTTATAGAGTGAAACTTAAGTTGGGTTTTTCCTAAAGGATCAAGGCATTTATTTATAAAAGGAAAATGTTAAGCCCAATTAGTGTAAAATGAAAATTGTTGTTTATCGAAGAAATTTATTATAGGAATGAAATTAACAAAAATTGATAAACATATTGTGGGGTCAAATGGTAATTAGTTTAATCGTAAAGGATCTAATATGAATTAAGCGAAATGAGTAATAACCTTTACCATAAGGTATTTTGGAAACGAAAATGATAGGAAGAAATATAAAAGGAATAGGAATTTAAAGTATAGGGAGCGCAATAAGTTTAAAACGAAGGAATTTAGGTATGTATGTCAAAAATTGAAAAAAATAAATGACAAATAACTATTAGTTTTATTTTTATAATACATAACAACGAATTTTAGGGACTGTTAAATATAATTGGTTTAATCCTAAAAACCACAGAACAATCAGGGCCTTCCAATAGCAGATTAAGAAATATTTAATGTTGTGCAATTATATCTATGTGTGAATTTGAACCTCTCCCAATGAGTTATAGGTCACAAACAAGTTAGGTTAGCTTAGACGTAAGTAGTAATTTTTTTAGTGATAAGCTTGTCTTTGTAATTATATACGCCTAGTGTAATACGATACGAAAGAAAATTCTATTTACACAGTAGGTAATCAAAAGTAGGCACTTCTGAAAAAATATTATGAATAAATATTTTGAAAATAAAAACTATTAGGTAAGTTACAATATTACGGTCAACCCAACCCAAAAACGATTGAATTTTTATATTGATTTTGATTATGTTGAATAAACTTTCATCAGTAAGTACTCAGTTATCTGCTTATTGTTCTATTAATGCAATATTAGGTACATACCTTCGTGCGGACGGTTGAATTGCAAACTAGGTAATTTTTGAATAGGAGAATATTTAGTTTTCAACAATGTTATATTTTAGATATAATATGATCCCGTGATTCCCGTGTTTTGAAATAAAAAAGGACATCCATTACAAAACAAATTCCATTATAAAGTTAAACAATGATAAATTTTGATTTTATGGATAGGTTATTTGGTATAAAAAATATAGATATAAAAAAATAAGGAAAAGCTCAGTACCGGCTTATTGTTATTTTACTTATTTTACAAAACGTAATAAATACGGGGGTAGCAATTTATTACTTTGAGTTTAAAAAAGCTATTATAACTACAGGGATTTAAAGTGATTTGATTACCTACCTGAAATTTCAATTTAATAAACTTTACTAACGTAACGTAATACAAAATTTGCGTCATTTTTAGTATTTAAATAAATGTAAGCGGAAATAATAAACATAAAAGCTTTACGTAGAGGGTTAGTATTATATATGAGTTGGATAAAGTGGAAAACATCTACATGAGTAGAACTTGCGTTATTTAATGAAAGAGTTTGGTTACAATAATTGCAAAATTAGTGATACAAAAGAATATGTTAAGAAAATTATACTTTGTCGGATTATAATAATCGAGTTATGCTATAGAGTTATGAGTATTATGTGTCACGTATTGTTTTTATTATTCGTTCTAGGAGGTTAAGACAAGCCATATCCATATACCTAAACTGTAAAGGCAATATAACAAAATATTAAATATTAAAGAATGTTAGCATTTTAAGTTAAACCCTCAATAAATACTTATTTTGTTTCAGTTGTATTGTTATTTATGGGGTTATGTGGTGAAATTACAGTAGGTAGGTATACAATTAAGTGTCACGTATTACTTAATTGAATGCTGAGTTTTAATACATTATTAAATGAAATTAAAAGTTCTGTCTGTGGTCGTTCTTGATTGTAAAAGTTAAAAATGAAGTGATGTGCTTTTAAGTATAGTTCTGTATAGTATCGTTATAGTGTGAGCTGTGTAGTGTAAAAAGAGAAAACAAAAACAATACAAGCGAAAGTCACATGATAAAAATTACCTATGAATAATTAAAAAGTGTTTGTTTAATTTTGATTATTTACTAATTATAAAGAAGTGTTTTTGTTTCTAATTATGTAAAAAAAATCAATTACCTATAAACAAAATGTGTAATGTGTTGTGATGTGATCTTCAGTGCTTTTTTATGAGTGAAATATAAATTATTATTCATGAACGGTAACATGACAAGGTGCTTAATGATTAATACAATTACAATAAAATTACGCAAATATTTAAAATTTGATTCGTCGTATTTAGCAGGATTACTTATTTATTTTGATACTCATTACCTATCTGTAGACAGATACACACTGGCATGTTACTCTAACTAGTATATATTCCGTTAACGCTTTGAGTATTAAGGTTTTGTAGACTCATTAGGCAAGTCTGCGCGTTTTAAGGATTTGAATCTGACCTCGTCTCTAAAACCCCCTTTACAGTAGTATATGCAATCAAATTGTGTCTAACAAATCGTAAACCTGGTTCTAATACAAGGACGTGATATATTATATAAAATTATTTGTGATTGCATGTGTCTGTGCATTGGGGATTTTATTAACTTAACGCCACTACAAACGTATTTATTCTCACAATAGAGCACAAAAATTACATTGTCACTCATTCACAAATCACCACGTTAATTTGAACGCATTTTAAGGAATTATTGGTAAGTCGTTTTATTGCGTATTCATTACAATAATTTATTTATTTATTGATTAACATCTATATGAAAAATATTATTTTCTTAAGAGGCTTCAAAATAGACTAAAATATCTCATATTCCGGGAGAACATTGTAAGCTTCTAAAAGAAGAAGTTTCTAAAAGATTAATGAAACGGTTAAATTAACATCTGTGATATACCTACTATTATTAGAACATAGTACATAGGTACTAGAAAACCGTCCAATAACCTGTAAATACTTATAAACCTTACAAATGAGATTCTCCCAAATAGTATATATGTAACTATGTTATTTTTCATGTTTGGTAGATTGGTTTGCTTCCGTTTTAGGATTTTAGATTTTGTTGTTATAGTCCCGATACATTTGAATCTTTTCATTTAGCACTAAAAGCTATATCGCCTATGAATGCGTTGAGTGATGGTATCGTTAGTAATTTTCATTAGATGTATATTGTGTTAACATTTTATGCTACCTATTTAGAATCACTAACACCAAGCAAGGATTAGAGTATGTTAAACAATATTAGAATGTGATGTGGCGCACAATATTATTCCTTCAGTTGAAACTATGATTGGTATGTGATTGCATTAAGCTTCTTCGGATCTGGTGTGCTATTGTACAGAACCCGGCTTGAAGTCGATTTCGCTTGCAACAAAATCGCATTAATTAATGAGTCAATTTTGGTTTGTAATGTGTTTTTGAGCTTTGTATGTGTGCTGATCCCTTTTTCAATGAAAAGTCTTCATCGCACCGAGGTTTTTTTCTTCGTTAATATTTTGGGTGTTTTAAGTACGTGCTTGACATTCTAAAAAATTGGGTACGTTTTTCGCCTGCTTAGATATTTTTAAACGACTTATTATCAGTCAATTTTACCAAAATATGTTTATAAGAAGCATCCCGCCGCTCACAAAGCTTAATGTTTGTCATAATATAGCTTTTAATTAATTTTTATTAATCGTTAAGAATATTTGTGTATAGACAAAAATTGAATGTTTTATATAGACGGATAATATAAACTCTAAACGTTATAAAATAGATACTTAAAAGGGTATACGAGATAAGGGAAATTACTAGCCTACTAGGCAAATAACTTAAATTGGCCTAAAAGGGGACTACTTGCTTCATTTATTAAATAATATAAAGAAATAGGAACAAGATTAATACGAGTATACATATATATTAAAGTCCGGACGATTCACAATTCAAGTCATTATGACATCGTAGTCACCACTATCTAACGTGGTTAATATGTAACTGTCTATCGTTAACATTACGATATACTATACTTTCATAGTGCAGGTGTCAGTTTGGTTCGACAGCACTGTAGTGTTAAGCCACCTCCTTACTTAGCACGCATCAGTTCCGATCACTCACTGTGTAAGCCCTCCGAGGCATCAGTTTCGATCACACACTGTGTAACACGGTATAAGTCATGAGGAAGCTTAACTCCGAGTGTAATAAGTCCCGTCACTGTCGTAATGTTAACATTTAGATATAACTTCATAGTGTAAGTGTCAGTTTCGATACCACTCTAATGTTAAGCCACCTCCTTACTTAGCACGCATCAGTTCCGATCACACACTGTGTAAGCCCTCTGTGAGGCATCAGTTCCGATCACACACTGTGTAACACGGTATAAGTCATGTGGAAGCTTAACTCCGAGTGTAATTCGTCCCGTCATGTTAACATTACGATATAAATTCATAGTGTAGGGGGCTCAGCACGGTTCCATTTTTATCGACTATCACTATGCCCGTCACTTTCGCACTTACATACTTGTTAGAACGTGACAGGCATGGTGATAAACGATAAAAATGCGACCGTGCTACTAGGGTAGGTGTCAGTTTCGATAAACTCTAATGTTAAGCTACCTCCTTCCTTAGCACGCATCAGTTCCGATCACACACTGTGTAAGCCCTCTACGAGGCATCAGTTCCGATCACACACTGTGTAACACGGTATTAGGCATGTGGAAGCTTAATTCCGAGTGTAATTCGTCCCGTCATGTTAACATTACGATATAAATTCATAGTGTAGGTGTCAGTTTTGATAGCACTCTAATGTTAAGCCACCTCCTTACTTAGCACGCATCAGTCCCGATCACACACTGTAAGCCCTATCCGAGGTATCAGTTCCGATCACACACTGTGTAACACAGTATAAGTCATGTGGAAGCTTAACTCCGAGTGTAATTCGTCCCGTCATGTTAACATTACGATATAAATTCATAGTGTAGGTGTCAGTTTTGATAGCACTCTAATGTTAAGCCACCTCCTTACTTAGCACGCATCAGTCTCGATCACACACTGTGTAAGCCATAGGGCTTACCTTGGATAGCCAAGGTATCAGTTCCGATCACACACTGTGTAACACGGTATAAGTCATGTGGAAGCTTAACTCTGAGTGTAATTTATCCTGTCACTCAAATTCAGCTCGTATCGAACTGCTGTTAAAACAAAACATACCTACATTAGCTACCGCATCAGTTGTCATTCAATAGATTACCTCATTTTTCAGGTATATTTTTTCGCCAAATCATCTGTTCACATTACTTTAGTTCAGGTGTAACAAGTAATATTTATGCAATTATGTTATAATATTCGACGTTAGATGTTAAATTAGAATTACCTAGCTAGCTAGCTATGTGTGGAATATAGATTCTTATAAATTAATAAAATTTATGTGGTTAGATGTAAATAATAAAAAAAAAAATTAGAATTATATTATGCTAACAACAGACAAGTGTCATTACGTATCAAATTAGCAATTCTTAACACACATTGACACTGATTAGGTAGTTAATAGATATGGAAGGGAATGCGTAGAGTTTATCCTTGAGTAATGCTAGTGTAAAAATAGGAAAACAAATAAAGACGTTTTGGCGAAACTATATATTAGATGAAATAAATGTGAAACTAAATTAAACACTTGTAATTAATCCTTAGCAGTTCAGCCTGTACTATTTTTCAAATATAACAGTAACTTTTGAAATTAATATAGCTTTAAATTAAAACAAGAAAACTATAGTAGGTAAATAATATGAATAGTTTAGGATTAAAACACGCATATATATGTATATACCTATATATGTATGTATTTGTAATTATTTAATATAACAGAATGTTGTGAATAATGAAGTAAAATACAGTACAATATGTCCGATATGTGGCAAATATGTATAATCATAGGTCAATGTGGTGTTTAATTTTAATTAGGTACTTAATTAATATTAATATTATTAACTGGATTTACTGGATGTAGACTTGCATCGGCTATCATACCCCGTTTTATCTTAAAATCATGCATTATGCTACCTTTCACATAATGATTACTTTATCAATTATCATGAAATGTTGAATACGTTATTAAATTTCCGTTAAAATAGTTGAAAACTTAATATTATCTTATCAGTGTCACGGTTGAATACTTTTGCTCAGCTCTGGAATTCTGGATGCAGTTGTATATTGTGGGATACGCTAATAGCTAGGTCTTCACCATAATGCACTAATAAAGCATGTTTTGTAAACACAGCTCATAAGCGTTTGTCGTTTGTCTTATTAAACATTAACGTTCTATCGTTAGGTTGTGTGGTTTATGTATCCTATAAATAGGAAAATCGGGTGTTGTTATTATGCTAGTTAACAATATTTAATTAAAATGGTATAGGACAGTTAATAACAATATAATAAAATGTATTCTTACTCAGTTATGGAGTAAACAGGATATAAGTTACAGTAAACATAAACAACATTAATTAAAAAGATTACACTATGGAATTTCTATTAATACTATTTATTATGGTATAATAATACCGCACCTAAATCGGTCCTCTTTCTCTTTCGTTTTTACAGAAAGGTAAACGCCCGGTCGCGTTATACCCGGACTATTATATGCTCTTTTTATAATATGCGTTGATTAATCAAAACGTGCGGGATTCATTGCATGTTAAAGGTATATGATGCTCACATTTATTTAAGAAGATACCTATATAAGATTTTTTTTTGGACAAGACAACATTAAGGGACTATAACTGTATGTTGTTTATTATTAACTTCGAAAATTATGTGCGTAAAATTAAGAGCTTATTTTGATCTCATTATTATTATATGCTTTAAACGTTGCAATTAGAAACAGACGAGAATGGTAAAGTTGCTTGTGTAGGAAATTTTACTCATCTATACCAGTTTTGGATTTTACGAAGTTTATTAGTAAGTATTTATTTAAAATTGGTATGACATAGGTACTCAAACTAAAGAAGGTAATTCACATGATTGCTTTTTTATAAAAGACACCTATTTACGTATTAAGTATTTTGAATGAGGCGATTACGATTTAAAGACAAGCTTAGAAGTCTAAAAGACATTTGAAAAATTTCTAGAAAGTATTTGTTAATAAAAGTTATCGAACAAAGCGTTAGTAGTCATAAGACGTCTAAAGAAAAAATTGTGAACACACAAAAGCATATTAGTGAAATCATTCCGTGGTTATTTTAAGTTTATTTAATACTTTATTTTTAAGAATATCTCGCTAATAAGCGCGAAACACGCGAAAAAATGGTATGTTAGATGCGCCCCGTATAACTACGAAATATAATTTATTAAGAGTAAACAGACTTCGAAATAATGCGACGGCAGCCAAGTAGGTAGGGAATTGAAAAATATCAAAATAATATTTAAGTTTAAGACAATCATTAACATCGTTCCGTGTATTCATGAAATGTTCATTACTTAGGTATAATATAATGTTAGTTGGGATGTATTTAAGTTGACGTATTTTATTTTAAGTTAAATCCGGGCGATGACGATGACAAAGGCACACGCGGGGCAGGGCGATGACTTATTATACAAGAAAACAAGAAAACTTACTTATACTTGTATTTAAGCATGAAATGATAATTTACAGGAAATGAGTTTTTAGATCGAATACGATATTTAAGAACATTATATATTAGTACATGGGTATTTTACATGCAAATAACATTACTAGCAATGAAAAAAAAAAGATGGTTATTCAAACTTTCGTAATCATAGGGTATATTTTAAAGATAATTTAATTGGTATTAGTATTAAAATATTCAGAGACCATCGATCTATGATATTTAGAGGAAAAAGTAAAGTGTTAAGTACCATGAATCATGACAACAGCATTTCGAAATCATATGATTAATTATAAATAAGATAAAAACATAAGCGATCTTTAGTTTGCTTAATGGTATGAAGTTTTAGAATACTTACACAGCAAAAGAGTTGAGCGCCAACTTTATGTTTAGTCTATGAATTGGGAGAGAAATAATTATTTTTGTTTATTAAGGGAGGCATATTATGGCCATACCTCGCAACCGAGCTAGCAAATCTGTAGCAGTTGTACGTCAGGGTTATCACTACTACGCATAAACTAAAGTACAAAAAATATATTTTCTTTGTTTTCAAACACACCAATATTATCAAGCAATAAAAATTCCATGTTAATATTTGAAATAAATGCGAAAAAAAAACGTGATTTTATAAACAAAATAACAGATACATTGAGACGCATCTAATATTGACATTGACCTGTTAATTTATATTATTTGACAGTAAATTGAACCGGGTTATATCGGAAGAGGGTCAACAAGGTTCTCGATCAATTTTATTAATCTCACATACAATAAAGTTAAAGCAAAATGTTTCATCATAATCGCCAACCCTGACACAAAACTGTCATATGCTACGGTTTTGCTAGCTCCGTTGCGGGGTATGATTATGGCACTTAAATAATGTTCATGATATACTTAACTAAATACTATAAAGTGTGTATTAACGCAGTTTAATTAGTAGGGTTTCTTTTTCACTTTATTTCTTCAGGTGTCTCTACAACCAGCTCAGCATCGCACATTTTGATTTATTTTTAAGGAGAAGTCGAAAGAGTTGTGTTCGTTTTTGTTTCTTTCATTAGAAGGTATCATCGTATCACCAATTAGAGGTAAATATACCTTAATTAAATTTTAGATAGGTACTTAAATCTAGGTACTTCAAATGACGTCGAAATATGAATGTAGTAATGAATAGTATTACTATACTATCACTCATTAATTATGAATTTTATTTAGTTTACATTATTACGTCTTGGTTATTTAAAGCTATTATGTTTAATAGTTTAAAATAACTGGTATTTTTAACATTCCTTTTTTCTCCGATAAAATCAGAAATAAATAATTATGTTGCGTTTTAAAATTCACTCGGTGAATCGCGACCTAACATAAATGCCCTTCAAGAAAATATAAACACTAAAAAACAACGATTTCCTGCTGAGTTTCTTTGGCGCTTCTTCTCAGTGGATGGTCATTTCCGAAGCGCTGGTAGAATTAATTTAAAAAAAAAACATCACCATTTAACCTTCGACCTTTAAATATTAGGTCGTTATATAACAAAATTAATTGGAAAAATAAAAATCATATCAATTAATTGTACATACAGTTTAAAACCAACAATTGATATTTATAAAAAATAAAGTAATTATACTGCAGTATAATAGCAAGTATTAGATGCAGATAAAACAAACCTCATACTGATAGCAGCTGTTTTATTCTTTTAGGCTTAAGTTTATTAATTTATATTATACAATTTTTTTCAGTATAAGGCTGTCAGATGTTTGAAAATTCATTAACATATCACCATTTTCTTTTTGTTAAGATACTGCAAGTCTTCAGGAAAGTCATTATTTATTTTCTTCACGATTTGTTTTTCAGCGCAATGATACTTAACATGTAAACTATTTCAATAACTACAGGGTTCTTCCATATTTTTATATACATAAAATGTTTAGTCGACGTCAAAGATATGTTTACATGTTTAGCCTTATTCCAAAGCAGTAAGGTGCAAAAGTGTAAACATATATTTGACGTCGACTGTACTTACCTTTGTATATTGATATACTTCCTCAATACATCAACAATTTCAAATAATTTGTCTATTTTATTTGAACATACAAATTACATAACGTCATATTCTAGCTTGTAAGCTTAAAAAGCATGAGTATCTCTTTCAGTAAAACATTCACAGGTAGTAAACCAAATATTAAAGGAGATCCTAGATAAAACCAGATACCTAATTGAAAAAAATCTACCACAAGGATAATAAAAAACATCAACCAACCAACCAACGATCTAATCTACAGGTACAGGTATCCAGTAAGTCAGAAGTCACATGAAGTTGTCAAAATTATTAGGTACCTATATATTATATTTGAATATAATAAATTCATGTTTGATTTTATGTGTTTAAATTTAAATTTACTTACAGACATTAGCCAGAGCATTATTTAGTTGTAGAAGTTTAGTCTCGATTACAAGATTTATTATTTAAATAATTTCAGTGCAGATTTCAATTTAATTATATTGAGAATCTAAATCCGTGGCAGAATAAAATAACGAAATACAACGTATACTCAATTTAACACAAAAATGTCCGTTTAATTTAAGGCGACAATTATTTTTCACGTAATGATTATTGTCCTATTGTTTTATTTCATTAAAATAGAAAACAAAAATAGGGCTTAATACGTACCAATTATTTGAATGTCAAGGGATGTAATCTGTCATTGATTGAAGATTCCAATATGCTTAATATAAGTATTAATTATGTTAATACAGTAACTTTAATTATTTGAGAGTGAATATAATTCACTACAAATAAACCATAATAATCACGTTATAAATTAAGTTTGAAAAATAGATTTTCGACATCGACCATATATACTCGTATTTGGACTTAAAACTGTATTGACATGTTGTACATCTTGTCCCAGATCAGTTATATCAAAATTTCTTTAGTCTGTAAGTTTGTCCTCATACATATCTCTTTCAGTATACCTTTCTTCGCGCTCATCACCGGTATAAATATGACAGACAGCATAAAATCGTATAATTAAACGGAGGGGATCAGGAACGTGTTTAAATTCCGACTACAGTTCTTGCGCCAAATAACCTGCCGTCAGTTTAGCAGAAGGTGACTAAATGTAATAATTTCTTCAGGTAAATTACATGAATCAGACTCTTCTTATATGCTTAATTTAACTTTCGAAATTACTTAACCATTCACAATTTTAGACAAAAACGTAACGACTACTTTAAAGAAACTGAGTGAGCATGTTTAATTTATTGTACATGCTATAAAACATTCAGGCCTATGATAATTGTGACTTATGGAGACAATGTATATACCTCATCATTCCAATGTTTTTATTTTCGCTGAAAACTTTGGATATTAAAAAACTTCTTTACATTATAATTGGAATTGTACTATTGTTTCCACTTTGATTTCAATTTTGTTTCTTTTGAATTAAAATTGTGTTTAGTTCGTAAGTTTCTCCTAAATACCGTCTTTTCCAGTAAAGCTTTACATCAGACCATTTTTTCAATCAACATGTCAATGAGAGGAATTTGACGCAGAACGTGGAGAGGTAGAAGGCGTTAGCAAATACATTCATCGAAACCTTCGTAAAAGTGCTTACCTAAATTTGATCAGGTACACATCAGGTGCTTAAATTTGATCAGGAATGACTACAAGTGACATTTAGAGGATATCTAAATATCGTTAAACTTCAGTAAGTAACGTGTTATACCAAGAAGACAGAAATATTTTCTGCAGACTTATACTTTTCAACTAATTTTATGAACAATTTTAATGTCTTTTAACTAACAAAAAATATCTTCTTGTAACTTTGCAGTTAAGCAAACCTGAAAAAACTGTAAAATTTTAATGATTTGGTCGTTTGGCTAAAACATTAAACTATATAGGTACATTACATACCTATTTACCTATACATTTGTTGCTGAATTTATACTTTAATGCAAAGTTAAACAGGAAACTGTTTGAAGGCAGCAATTATATTATTTTATTCCAACTAAGTCTTATTCCAATTTTTCACTAATATGTTTAGTTTATAAGTTTGCCCTTATCTCGAATCTCTTCCAGTAAGATTTAGCTGTCATTTATACTGACGGTAGCGGAAATCGAAAGCAGCCACGGTCACAGAGTTGATGAGAGGCGCTCCCGAACGAATTGAGGGATACTTATGTTGCGAGAGGCGATTCCCAATACGAATGAAGGAAAATTAAACGCGGAGGCGCAGCAACGTCGCGCAGAATTTTAATAAAATATTACTGCACGTTTCGGGTACATAGTGACAAGTATTAACTATACGCGTAAGTCGGTAGAGTATGCAATATGTATTTATACTTATTTATACTATATATTCGTCAGTTACCATACTTGTATGTTTAATTATCTTTTACAGTTATTTTTAATGCGACGACCACTCGGATAGCGGATAGGTAGAGTTGCCTAAATTCGTGCTACGAGATAAGTTTATTTTTTTAGGGGTAAGTTTACAACATTTCTTCTTCAATTAAAGGCGCCTCAGGGTTCCGCGTTTGAAAACCCCATTTTACGGGCTTATGACCGGTTTGAGCACTATCCTAGTGTGGATAGTAGCTTATCGTTTATAAAACTTCACGACACCTATGCGTCCCGGAATGACATATGCCATAACTGCATATTCATAACGTGGTCGAAAGACTGTTAGTGCTACCTTTTGGTCCGTACCGAAATGGGAATGATTTTTATACAAGTACCTACCTATATCAAATGATATGATACACATACATAGACAATAGTTATCAATAAACTAAGACTTAATATATAAAAATACTGTACCTATACGTACTAAACAAAAACATACAAAATAATCAAAACTAAAATGTATAAAAAATAATCCAACACAACAAAAAAACAACCAAAAAAAAAGCATCACAAACAAATCTAAAAACTAAGACTTAAACTTTAAATAAGACACAAATAAAATCGAAACAAAAAGGTTTAGTTGCCAAAATAATATCATTTTGGCAACTAAACCTTTTTGTTTCGATTTTATTTTATACTATATATTTTTTTTATTTTGATAAAAATCTAAATCACGAATAAAAAATCTTTAAAAACAGAAAAGAAAAACAAAACTCAACTCAACATAAATAAACAAAAAATAATTTGATTTCATACATACAACTGGTGTAAACCTAAATAAAAAAATCTCTCATGAGTAGACTTGACTCACAAAAATAAAAATAAAAACACTTGTGTAAAAAGTTACTATATTATATAATAAATTTTGAATAGATACACAAGTTCATTTATAAATAAACCTTTATACAAAAAAATATTAAAACAATTAAAAATATTTGATGGCCATCAAAATAAATATACCTATTTATAATTTTTGAAATATATTGGCAATTTTAAACCTACCTGTTATTTTATTCCCAATTGTCCATAAAATGAAAATTATAAAATATTTAATTTTTTATGGGATAGGTTTCAATCCTGCAATGCATATTAATATATGTATTTGTAATCCCAGAATTAAATGTTTTATTATTTTCATCCTACACCCTCAGATAAACAGCCAGTAACAATAACTGAAAAACATTTTCATTATTAATTTGTTATTGCTATACGACCAGAATGACACATGACACACATGATGAACATGATTTTGTTACTGACTGGTTATAAAAACAAGGAGAATAATGTCTTGAACAGAATTGAACAATAAGAGTAAGTTGGGGTAAACTGGTTGAGAAAGTAATTAATGTATTCTAATTTGAAAATTCACAAATCAATTACCCCATCTTGCGAGAAAACTTATTACCTATACTAGAATACCACAAATTTATCTTGCTGGTAAAGCATTCATAAAACGACTTTTATAAACCCAGTAAGACAAGTTTATGGCATGATCAAGACAGAGCAACACAAACTTATGTTGCAAACAAATTACAACCTTTCATTATAAACCGAAATCTTTTTCGCATGTTACACTCAAGAGCGAATATAAATCTCATATAAAGTGACCCATTTTAATTCCTCTTGAGTTGTAAATTGTATTGCACCGGTATATTAAGTGGGACTAGTTGGGATGAGACCATAAACGAAATGAAAAGCATAGTCCTATGGGTTTATCTCGATCTCGTCCCAGTTATTTACCTAATCAGTTTAAAATTTTGGGGCTGCAATGCAAAATAAAGCCTAACTTTACTTTCTAAGAACACAGTTCTATTCACCTTACACAAACACATAGTCTCTGTCTGAGACCTTGATCTTCAGTGTTTAACTGATGCAGGCTGCGGCGGCATCTGCGGCGGCGGTACGAGGGCTGAAACTTAATATTTGTGTAAGTATGAAATGAATGGTAAGAAATCTAAAAGATTCAAAGAATTTTTGTTCAAATGATGGGTAAATGTACCTACCTACCCATTATTAGCACCCCTCCAATAAACATTATCATATTCAACCTTGAAGAAGAAAGTAGTGGTATAATCTCCATAATCCTGCAGAAATCAGCTAAACTCAGATTTTTGGGGGCAGAATGAAATGGCTAGTAGTATGAGAAAAGCATAGATAATTGAGTTTATCTTTTGTAGGAGCTCCCTGTCATTTAATTCCGATGTCTATTTATGACTTTCGGTGCTAATTAAGTTGATATAATACGATATAAAATACGAGCACAAATAAAAAATGCTATCCTTTTTCTTTTTTCGTCAGTTGGTTAATAATCAGTAAAAATCTTAGCTCCAAAGCTTCATAATATCGCCATCTTTGACGGCTTGTAAAATCAGGTAGTAGCTTGCTTGAAGCGTAGGGAGCAGCACAGGGGCAATGAGATGAGGTAGGAGGATGAACTGTAGGGGGCAGCACAGGCCCCTGTTTATTGGCACGAAGTGTAAATGTCAAGTCAAGTTTTCGGTTCCAATGTAGGTAGCCCACAAGATGGCAGAACACACAACGCATAAGAAAATGTTACGTGAATTGTAGACTTGCTTTGACGTGAAGTGTCAATGAACAGTTTGTTCCCGATTCAGACCACAAGATGGCAGACCCTACAACGCGCAAGACCCCTATTAATTCCGATTTAGGCCACAAGATGGCAGATACCCAGCCACTCCAGTCTGTTTCTAATGGTGAAAAATCTAATTATAGAAATGCGCGTCACTCATAGCCAATACGTATGTAACTGCGCATAAGATGAATAAAGTCTAAGAAAAAATGTGCCTCGGAAATCAAGAAAAAGTCATTCTCGGATAGATTGCGCACACACCTTTGGCCTATGCTCGGCTAGATGGCGTTGACCGTTTCATATTTAACAATTTTAACACATAGGTATCAGTGAAAGAACATGGGTCGAAATGATATAAAAATAATAAAATCATTTATCCATAATATATCCATTTTTTAATAGGTTTATACATTTTCATTTTGAGCTCATTTCAGAAATCGTGTGTCGATATGTTATGTTATGATAATTTAATTATAGAGATGGTCGATAGGGTTACGTTTTTGGGTTTTAATATCGATACTCATTTAAACTGGAAAATTCATGTTGATCAAGTTTGCAAAAAACTAGACCGATTTACGAGGGGTATTCAAAATATTCTCGGTATGAGAATGAAAACAAACAAGTACGAAAAGTTTGATATTTTTATTTTTCAATATACTCCCCCCCTATGTTCATACACTTAAAAGATCGATCAATTATTTTTTTTAATCCCTCGTAAAAATATTTTTTATCTTTCGTGTAAAAATGCTCCTCCACTGCCGCCTTCAATGCTTCATCGTCACAAAATTTATTTCCACGCAGATCCTTTTTAAGATTGGGGAGCAAAAAGAAGTCGCTGGGGGCTAAGTCCGGACTATACGGTGGGTGAGTAACAGTTTTAAACCCACATTCAACAATAGCTGCCTTGGCAATATGAGCAGTATGGACGGGGGCGTTGTCATGCAGAAGCAGAATACCTTTGGTTAACTTTCCTCGCCTCTTTTCTTTAATTACATCCTTTAATTGACGTAGAATGTTAGCGTAGTACTGTCCTGTGATATTTACACCTTTTTCTTTATAATCGATTAGTAATACTCCTTCACAATCCCAAAATATCGTGGCCATGACCTTGCCAGCTGAAGGGATGACCTTGAACTTCTTGGGATGAGCTGAACCCTTAATGTGCCACTGCATGGACTCTTGTTTACTCTCTGGGTCATAATGATGAACCCAGGTTTCATCTCCAGTAACTATTCTTTGCAGCACCTCATCAGGATTTTCACCGCACAGGTCAATAAAATTGGAACAACAAGCTACACGCATGTCTTTTTGAAGCCGAGTCAGCATTCGCGGAACCCATCTTGCACTTACTTTTGACATATTAAGATGGTCATGTATAATATCATGTACGGTACCAATAGAGAGATTGGTTACTTGTGCTATAGATTTTACCTTCACTCGACCATCTTCCAATATAAGTTTTTCCACTTTATCAATATTTTCTTGTGAAGTAGCTACTACAGGCCGGCCAGGTCTAGGGTCATCTTCAATACTCTCCCTTCCGCGTTTAAACTCGCTTGACCACTTTTGAATGGTAGATAAAGAAGGAGCAGACTCACGGTAAACACAATCCATTTCCTCTTTTATGGTTTTTTGATTTTTACCCTGTTTTGTCAAGAATTTTATCACGCATCGATGTTCTAATTTAGTTAACATTGTCAATTCGCACATGATGTTCATGTTTGTTCAGCAATTGCAGAAAAACAAAAGACTATCTCGGTTCGAATTATACTTTTTTTTAATGTCAATGAACAAACCTCAGCGGCCAGTAACGAAAGAAATTTTAGAAGAGGTCGTAAGATATCAATACCGAGAATATTTTGAACGCCCCTCGTATCTTTGCGCTCAAAAAACTAAGGCAAACGGTGTCAGTTGATGCGGCCATAATAGCATATCATGGTTACGTCTCCTCGGTGTTGAACTATGGATTACTGTTATGGGGAAATTCCGTGGACTCCGACCGGGCATTTATAATTCAAAAACGATGTATAAGAGCGCTAGATAACGCATGGTTTCTAGAGAGCTGCAGACCAGGGATGTTGCGGATGCCGATTTTTTGACATCCGCGGATGCGGATGCGGATGCGGATTTTTAAAGGCTCACATCCGCGGATGCGGATGCGGATGCGGATGTCAAGATAGTACCATAAAAAACGTCAAATATTACATTTTAGGAATTTTTATTTCAAAAAACCAGCCAAGTGCGAGTCGGACTCGCGTTCCAAGGGTTCCGTACATTAAGTCCCACTCACGCTTGACTGCTCATTTCTAATAGGTTTTTTTGGTTAATGACTAAATTACCTAGCAGTCTAGCATGCTAAGACGTTCCTGTACCGACCTGTTCCACATCCGCATCCGCATTAAATCCGCATCGATTTTATGCGGATGCGGATGCGGATGCGGATGTTGAAAATAATGCGGAAGTTCCGCGGTTGCGGATGCGGATGCGGATATTCGCAACATCCCTGCTGCAGACCTCTATTTAAGAAATTTAATATTCTTCCACTTCCGTGTCTCTATATCAGAGACGCATGTCTCCACGTTAAGAACAACCCCTCTCACTTTGTCAATCGTTGCGATTTTAGTACAAGACATACACGGGCACAATATCAAAACCTTTTACATCAACCTTCCTGCCAAACAGCCATTTATAAAAAAAACTGCTACAACATGTGTATAGTCCTTTACAATAGCCTGCCGGAACACTTAAAATTAGAAAATAATACTTCATTTAAAACTAAATTATCAAAATGGCTACAAGACAAATGTTTTTATAGCGTTAAAGAGTATTTGACATGTGAAATTTAGATAATAGTGAAATTGTAATTGTTCGTAATTTAGATTAATATTTTATCCAGTATTCGTATGTAGTTGTTTGTCATTTTAATATTATATTTTAGTTTAGAATTTGTAGTGACATGTTATTGAATAATAATGAAGGTGTAAATAATTTGCACGCCTGCATGCAGGTTGAATATGCATGGACGTAAACTTAACCATTAAGATCTTGCCTTGTACCATATTCTAGCAAATAAAGATATTTTTGATTTTTGATTTTTTGATTTGATCATCATTTCATGATTTGATAAATGGCAGTAAATTTACTGTGACTACAAAATTTACTATGACAGGACCCCTCTATACTATCTATTCTCTTTGCTCCTACGCACCAGGGTTCAGGAAGAAAATAACACGAACATTAAATTTGTAAAATTATTTATATTGCAATATAAGACCTAAAATTGTCACAACAAACTGTTAGGAATTGCCACGAGCCTACCATATACAATTACCACTTATGATACTTATGTCTAAAATACGTATGTGTACACAGTCAAACACAGCTGATTTTCACTGAGTTCATATTGTACCCAAAACCATTCGTCTGTGTATTTTGTACTTAATCCAAAATAATCACCATTTAATTTAGTTTAGATTAGAGTTTAGTCACATGTTACAGTCACTTTCAGCAGAAAAGAATCAATTTATTTTGAATAGATACATTTAGATCAGATTATCATTGAAACATTTGGAACACGCTGTAAAAACTTGGTTAGACTAGATAGCTACATACAGTCGACGTCAAAGATATCTTAACGCTTTTGCATCTTACTCTTTTGTAATGAGGCAAAAAAATTGAATTGTAAACATTTATTTGTCATCGACTGTACCAGTTAGTGCAAGCAAGCTTGTGCTAATAAAGTGGATAAAAATCTCGTACCGCATTTACATGCACATGTACCTATGTACGTTTTTAATATCTCAGAATAAATGACCACTCTCTGATAATGATTCTGTTTCTGTACTTATATATACCTACTTGCCTCTAATTAGCAATTACCCTTAAAGACATTTTGTGCAGATGTTTTCAGAAGAGCCAAAGAATAAGTTAAACAATTTCACATACTTATGTCATATTTTAACCCCATTTAAACGGCTCAAGAACATGCATGCAATATTCGATACATTGCTAACTAGAGAGTTCAATGCAAGTTCAATCGATCGACCAAATACCGCAATGTAAATGAAAACAGCATGCATGTTCTTGAACGGTCTAAATGGGGCTTTAGCCTGCTCTTTTTCATGATCATAATATAATATAGGTAGGTACATACAAATCGTATTGTAGGTATAACTACATATTATTATACAATATTAATTATATACACCGGTTCAATTTCAATAAATTAATCTAGGTAACATTTTAAATTCTTAGTTTCCAGTTTTATCAAACGTTACCCAGTCCACTCCAACCTTTTTTTTTCATCATAATCGTTTCAGTCGAAAGATTTCCACCGCTCTGCAAAGGCCAGGGGGCCTAGCCAATATGAAAATCGTTGATGGAAACGCCAATCGAACTTAAATAATATATGAAAATAGGGTCACGTGACTTTTCGTAGCATAAACTTATAGATTTTTTCTTTTCGTTTGTCAATGTACGAATATCAGGCCACCATAATCCACACGAAGACCGGTCATATACTTTCCTCATAGTAACCAATTTGGATGTTATAAATTCACTCCGTAACACCATATTATAAGTACGCTGTGTTTGACTGCATACACGTTAAAACTAACCTAAACGACTTAACGTTACATCACATGTAGAACGAGATATTTTATAAGTAACAATAGCGGAGCATTGCTGAGGCTCCTTTCCCACCAACCGAGTTAACACGCAGTTTGACAGTTCATATAAGTGGTGTGGTGCTCCAGTGAAGGCATTGCTTAATATTATGCGATTGTTAAACTAGAATTTGAAACATTAAATTCCTTAGTAATCTGAATATCTGAAAGCCTCCACAACTGTTTCACAAACCTGTAGGTAGTCGGAGTCGAGGAAGAAGTCGGTTTTCGATTCCATTTTTTAGAAAAAAAAAGTAGCCCGGGGTAAAAAAAAGAGAAAAAAAGTGGAGGTTTACATAAGTAAACCGGTGAAATAATTCAATCCCAACAGTTAACAAGTGTAAGGTGATACAAATACCCACAATTATGATATTCCCGAAAATTACGATCGGGGCTGATTTGATGCAGTAGGACAGCATCTTAGGCCATATATGTATGGCCTATTGTCTTGTATTCCTTGTATTTAACTTGTAAAACAAGCGGGTCTTTTTCTAATGAAAGGAATTTAAAAAAGACTTCCACTAGTAACTTATTACATGACCACCTTTACCAAAGTAAAGCACCGTTATCGTTACATCTAGGTATATCATACTGTAGCAGAGTACAAAAAAGCGGCCAAGTGCGAGTCGGACTCGCCCATGAAGGGTTCCGTATTTAGGCGATTTATGACGTATAAAAAAAAAACTACTTACTAGATCTCGTTCAAACCAATTTTCGGTGGAAGTTTACATGGTAATGTACATCATATGTTTTTTTTAGTTTTATCATTCTCTTATTTTAGAAGTTACGGGGGGGGGACACACATTTTACCACTTTGGAAGTGTCTCTCGCGCAAACTATTCAGTTTAGAAAAAAATGATATTAGAAACCTCAATATCATTTTTGAAGACCTATCCATAGATACCCTACACGTATGGGTTTGATGAAAAAAAAATGTTTGAGTTTCAGTGCAAAGTATGGGGAACCCCAAAAATTTATTGTTTTTTTTTCTATTTTTGTATGAAAATCTTAATGCGGTTCACAGAATACATCTACTTACCAAGTTTCAACAGTATAGTTCTTATAGTTTCGGAGAAAAGTGGCTGTGACATACGGACGGACAGACAGACGGACAGACGGACAGACGGACAGACGGACAGACAGACAGACATGACGAATCTATAAGGGTTCCGTTTTTTGCCATTTGGCTACGGAACCCTAAAAAATGGTACAGAGTACATATATTTGTCGAATGATAAACAGTATCGCGGCCATAATTGAACTTTTATCGTCTATCGTATCATGTGTTCACTCCCGCAAACATAGGTACTTGTTAGAAAGTGATGGCCACGAGATAAGCGATAAATGCTGACAATCTTAGATGAACAGTTGTGTAAGCTTATAAGGTTGTTGTGTAGTTATTGCAAAAAAGCACTTTCTTATATAGCAAAATCTAAATCACCCATATGTACTTATACAGTACATACCATTAAGCGCCACTTGCACCATCCCACTAAGCCAGGGTTAACCGGTTAAACCGTTAATCCAGTGTCAAATTATACTGGTAACCATGCTAACTCCAGGTTTAACCGGTTAACCCCGGGTTAATGTATGTGGCCCTAAGAACTATAGTACCATAGCAATACCGAGTAATGTTGCACCTGCATTTTTATATTAAAATAAAGAAAAGATGAGATACATAGCAATAAAATTATGGATCTTATAAGACGATTACTTTAGTATAGTTCTGTTCCAACAACACCCAAGAAACATTCTGTTCCGATCGAAAACATTTAGTTCTTTAAAAAATGTACCACTTACACCAACCAACTCATGGTTACCTGAAACTCCTGAAACTGACCAGTTTTTATTTTACCGATTTTAGCTCGATTCAATAAAGTTATAATGTCATTCGGAAATGAAAAAGGTCATTCCCAACATATAGACATAATATTATAATTAATTTTGATACAATACAATATGGTACATTTGGTACAAATTAGTTTTCTTTAGGTTATCGCATGGTTATCGCAAGTTGGGCAAAAAATTACATTTAGTTAATTATTCTAAAGTTTTATAATTTTTCATGTACCTATTGAGTTCACGCTCATTCAAAAACAATAATAACATATTGATTCCTAGTCCTCCGGAAAAGTAATTCCGTAATGTGGTCAATATTAGTTAGTACCAAGGATGCTTTTCCTTTCGGATCTCTTAATTTATACACTCGAGCTATTAATAAAACGATTGAATAGTCAGTACACATCAGACGTCCAAAAACTTACTATACAATAATAATAAATATTATCCGAGTAATTGACATAGAATAAGTACAAACTGGTCTATTTAAATAGTCTATGCCAACATCCAAAATACAGTCTTAGATTAAAAGTTCACTTCAAATATGTTTTCGTAAATCACGGGATTGTATAAATAAGCAACGAGACCGTGGAGTTAATATGAGTATGGTTGAAGAATTTCGATAGGTGGCACCAAACTACGCAAAAAAATACAGTATAGATATACATAAGTACTTAGTTAATGACAATGACATTACGTCACAATACCGTCGCCCAAAAATACGTTGACAATTTCTTTACTGTGGCATATCATATTGTTGATAAATAATATCAAACCTTTGCGTTTGTGTACCAAAACAAAAGGAGTATATTTTGAAGATTCCTAAATTTTTTTGTCAACGTATTGTTGGGCCACCTGTATATTACAATAGATATTATAGAATTAACCAGTGCGCTGATCTGATTTTGACTGATCGAGGGTTTAGCCATTTGGTGATTAAATGTGCTTCTATTGGTCAATTAATCCGTCATTTCAATTAATTCGTCCATATTGACATTTATATCGTAGGTAGTTGGCGCCAAAATTTTGACAATTTTCTTGATGGCCAGTAACTTTGATGAGAATGGAGTATCGGCAATGTGTGCTTTATCTCTTGTTCTTATTTTTCATGGTGAGCCGCCGCCAGAAGCTCGTCTTCTCCGCCGGCGGCTGCTCCTCCCGGGCCTCCTCACCCCTCGTCTCTCCTCGTAGCATATCCAAGAACGTAGGATCATTCTTCCGTACATTCTTCTCAATTTTCACAGCCTCGGCGCTTAATTCCGCCTTTAATTTCTCAGGGCTCGTATTCTCGACCTTAAACTCGTTAGGGTCTTCAACGAACGCCTGCTGTAGATCCCGCATGATCTTCTTCCGTATAGTCTTCTTCATGCTGAGGTGCCGTTCTAAGGTTTTGACGTCACCATTTGTGTAGGTGCGGAAGTCGTCCTTCTTTTTCTTGGACTTCTTGCCTTTGTCGTCGTCTTCGAAACTTTTGGTATCATATTGCTGGTTGAGACCGAAGATGTCCCGCAGGTGCGGGATGGCGCGCTCTGACGCCATTCTGATTTCGTAGGCGACCGCCTTGTTTGCTTAGATCACAGACACCTCATTGTGGGACCTGAAATTAAGAAAAAAAATATTTTAAAGACCATACATTACGGTTTACGGTGCATATATATTAAACGCTTTTGCTGTGCAGCTAATACAGTTTAGATATCTAGAAACTAATGTATTAGATACCTACCTACTTGACAGTTCAGAAAATATACAGTAAATCTTGTGCACTAGCAATAAATTCATTAGCGTCTGTTCTTACTAATTTGTCACTCTAATTTGATTCTTATCTATAATTAAGCAAAAAGTCATATTTCGTGTATTTGTGCTACAGTTCAATAAAACATTCGCTGTAGAGACTAACAATAGACATTAAAATTTCTATCCCGTTGGAAAATGTGATAAATCAAGTCTTTTCTTGACGCGCACGCGATTGGTCTCGTGTCAAAAGTTGAGTTTTTTTTAATTTCTTTAAAATTAGATTATAACAAACTATGTAGTTACCTAATAACAACATATATAAGTATACTTATTTTAACAAGCACTTTTTAACTTGGTGTGTTAGTTAGGTTAGTATGTAAGCTAATATATTCTAGAATCTATCGAGATGATGATGTTTGACAAAAGTGAAGAATATTGTGGTATTACAATTTATTCCATTTAATCCAGTGTACTGTGTGGTGTAGTAGCCTTAACAGGGCAGGCTTTAAGCTAACAGTAGGTGCGCAATACCGTTAGTGCTTAATGCCCTCAGTAATTAGCAATTTAATAACTTCAACGAGCCATCGTTTTGTTTTGTTATTGGTTTTGCAGACCATTAATGGAAGCATAATTAAATTAAAAACAGTCATTGAAAAGTTTACGGTACTTTAAGTTATGGGTAAGTGTAAGTTTATATATTATTTTCCTTAATAGTACGTGTGAACTCTGCAGAGTACTATGAAATTTTCCAAAAAATAAATGTTATGTAACTTTTCACGATGACAGACGGTTTGGGGCAACTAGTCCTAAAATAAATAAGTAGATACTTAATAACCACTTTTTACATGTCCCCATGTGGTCCCCATACAAATACAAATGTTTATTTGTTAGAATATGGTTGATACTGTGATGGTCAAATTACAATAAGTGCGTCATATTCTGCCTCTATCGGCGTAGAAATATTACAATTAAGTTGCTATACCTATTGATTGACTTGATTATTGCTAACATGCATATATATTATATAGTATTTACATGTCCATCATATGCAACATCCGATATAATGTGAAAGGATAATGTGAAAGGGTTCTTGTTACGTTAATCTGGAAATCTCAGACGCGCTGACGCACAATGCAGCGGCTATAAACAACGGAGTCTGCGTACCGTGAAGCCGGCAGGTGCTCGAGTCGAGACCACAAGTGCAAAAAATAAAAACGTAGGTACCTATACATATGAATCGCTGATTCTGCTGGAATATGAGTGGTGTTGGAGGAAGAAAGGAGAGGTTTTATACCCAGTAGTGCGGCGTTATAAGAAACGCTAGGCGGTGTTGTCGCCGATACTTGAAATACCTATCCATGTCTGGATATAATTGTACAATTTGTACAATTGGTTATGACATGACCCCTTACGACTTTTGACATTTTGTACCTATGTAGTTATCATCATCACATTTCCCTATACTTACCGGTGAAGCTTCAAGCGATGGGCTCGCTACTTGTGTGAATAACAACTGAGAGATGGTTGATAGTTGAGAATCAAGTAAAGATAGATTCTTTTAACGGTAACGCAAGAACATACACGTTTTTACCTTAAGTTGGCAGACTAGTACCCGTATCATGAGCCACTGACAGTGTCAAAACTGACATATACACTAACGCGTCTACGTAATTTACTTTCTATACGGCTCGTTCGCACTAATAGGTATGCGAGTATTACGAGCGAGATGCATAGAAAGTAAGTTACGTTCTCGATAGCGTTTATGTCAGTGCCAAACTGGTGGTAGCCACACTGACCAGCCACACTGACAAAAGGAGTGTTAACCATATTCTGTTCTGCATAATAGTTTAACAACAATGCATAGATTGTTCTCAAACGTGATGGACTTTCCTTGCTTTTATCATGTCATTTGCAAAATATTTGAACCGTGACGGCATTTCATTCTTTACAAAGAATACAATTGCTAAGAAGGTTTCGCTAAAGTCGTACCTAAGATTTACGAACAAAATTTGAGTCAAAAGAAATGAAAAATTGTTACTAGATAATAGGCGCTGAGCTTATTTACACTTTAAATTAGTAAAGTGAGTAGTGTGATTGAGACACACACACACACACACACACACACACACACACACAAAACAATTATAAAAAATTGTTTATATATAGCATGTCAAGCAAAGGGAAAGAGGCCTTCTAGTCAGAAATAGTGTCAATAAGAAAATCCGACATATTTAATAACGTAATATGTATTATAATGGTCGACCAAGAGAGAACTTCTTGAATGTCATGCCATTCCATTGAAAGTTTGATCTAAGAAGTACCGAGCGCAGTCTATTTAAAACATTTGTACTAAAGCTAAAATTAACCAGACACTACAAAAAGATCGACGAAACCCTTCCCGAGTACAAGTGTGAAACACAAATACAGTGAACCGTTGTTGTGATGCTAGGTAGGTATTTGTCCGACCCATCGCCGATCGGAAGCCAACAGACGGGCTCCAGACTATTGAGTGGTTTCACCCTCCTCAAATAGATTGCTTCAAGTTTAGACGCGTCTTTAGTAGATACCTACCTACCTTTGTTATTTTTTGATGCTAATGGCTCTGTAGATTGCACAGCTTGGATCTAAACGGTCTCTATGTCGTGACCCGCTTCAATTATATTATTATTATTTTATTTATTTAATTAATAAAGTACAGTGATATTCTTAACTATAATCATAGCCCCGCAAAACTCAACAATGAGTTTGTTATTGTATCATATATTAATTTCCAATCATTATTCCGTTCTGTTTTGAATTCCCGGAAGTAAATAGGATGACTTTTCATGAAAGTAAAATACAACACACCGTTATTATTTTTACTGTTGAAATATGAAAATTTCCTGCATAATACTTAATCAATACTTTTCCATACAATGTAGTATTAATTTGATTGTGTATTTGTTACATTACGTTTGCAACTATTATATTTTAACGAAGTAGTTAAATACTAAATAATCCATCTACATTTTGACTAGTTATACAACCGCAAGAAACGTTATAATAGTAGTTTATGCAACAGTGATATAATAAGGGTTCTTAAAATTCAAGGGTCGAAGTTACAAAACGAGACGTAGTCGAGTTTTGTAAAAAAAGACCCGAGAATTTTAAGAACCAATTATGAGCTGTTGCATACATTACTTTTTCTATGACAGCTGCAGCAAAAAAAAAGAGTTATTATTAAAAAAAAGAGTTATTATTTAAAAAAAATTGAGTTATTATTTAAAAAAAAAAAGAGTTATTATTGTAAATGAAAACATACCTCTTTCAATCAAGATGATCGGAACTTGTATCTTTAAAAAAAATAAAGCAGTTGTATTATACTCATAAGATGACTGCTAGCAGTCATCTTATGAGCCTATAGACAAATCATTCAAATGACATTGCTTTAGATATCACTGTCAGTCATTTAATTGACACATTTAAGTGCTGGAGTAGAAAAATAAATTATATACTCGTATTTCAGTGATGTATAGGTTCTCTAAAGTTAAAGGGACGGTTAAAAAAAGTTAATATGTATCTAGATATTTCTCATGTAAATATATATTAAAAAAAATAAACCAACCAATCTACCACAAAATCCATCTAAAGTTTACCAAACCGTCAATACTGGCGCGTTTAACAGCTGACATTAACATTGACCGGGGTCGCTGCACTTTACCTAACACGCATGATTGGCGGCCATCTTGTGACGTCATCGCGCCGTATGTGGAAACGGTGGAAGTGAGATTTGATTTGTCAGTGCTCATCGCATTTGGAGTCGACTTTGAAAATCGCAACAATTATGAGGGCGCCAGAGCCACGCTGAAAAAATTTATATTAGAAGCTAAAAGGTTAATTAATACTAGGTATTTATAGATTTTCAGTTTAAGTTGTCTATTTCTTAAAGCTCGACATGTGTACCGACTTATTAGTACATACCAAATAAACATTTAAGAACACCATCTCATTTTGTAGCTGTATTAGAGAATTAAGTTATTCTTGCTTGTAAAAATTTCTCACCTCTTCCAGTCCAAACAAAATTATAATATATTTAAATGGTCTCTTTGTCTAAGAATGTAGCGACGCCTTCCAAACGTGATTGACATTTCGGCTTGTTAGGAAGACACACATTTTAAGAATAAAAGGTGCTTTTTTAGGTGCTAGGTTTTATGAATAAATGTTTAAATCCAGTGCGAAAAACAGGAAAGTTTTATATTCAAAATGTGTAGAATTGCGCAAAAAGCTGAAAGACGTACCTATCTAATGTTTAGTTACATAATTTATTATTATAGTCGGTTAAAAAACAAGTTTATGGTCGAGGTTATTGTACAGGTCAATAAAGTCATGTGCTTTGAATCTAAAATCTAGTTTCATCTTGTTTGTTTGCAAACTAGTGAAACAGGTCCCATCGCCTGTTATCATAAATCTTATGTCAAGAAATTTAGTAGTTATTTATTACGTTTCAAGTTTTTACTTGTGCCAGTTTGACGTAATATTTAACGACCTTTACATACCTATATTTTTATTTATTTTGGGTATAAATAAACAGAAAGCATGATCCAGTATTGCCTTAACCTGCCTTGGATCTAAAAAACAAATTAAACTCGTGTTAATCTAGAATCTACGCCATCGACACCAACCTCGTATTTAGCGCGCGCACTGCACTCGTCTAACCGCATTAATTGCGCAGATTACAGATGACCGACACGATAGCCCACAGATCCACTGACACCAGACACACAGCAACTCGTTTAGGCAACTTTGAGATGAGAAAAGCGTGCAAATTGTAATTAGTTAAATTGATTATAGGTATTCGAAGTCCACGTCTAAATGCGGCACATTAAAAAGTCTACACTTTAGACAGTACCTTTCTCGTTGGTTGATTTTAACTAAATGAAATACAAAAATAGAGCTGTATTTAGATATCCCATAACAAAAGAATTAATAATTACATAGTCGATGTAAACAACAAAACAGTTGAAGAATGTCAATAAGTTGTGACTTAAATTATTTTGGTGCTTAAAACTAATTATTGTTAATTACGAAGATTATTATCATTATATACATAAACTGTAAACAAAACCCAAGTATTTATTTCAATATTTGTTGTTGTTATTGTGACTGGTCGTATGCCTATTACATTAACCTAATTTGTTCATTACAAAACACACAAACTAGAAAGAAATACCTTGAATACTAAAATCCCTTTCAGTCGCGTATTTCATGCATGATTCCAATGAATAATGTCACAATTACAACTTGAAGTGCACGTTTCGTATTTCATCACTTGTGGTTTCATTAAATATATAACCCACTATAAATTTTTTGCTATTTAGATTAATAACTTGCGTAAAATAACCATTACAAGTTGAAACTAACCCAAATATGTGAACTTTTGGCATTAGAATGACAGTGACATTGACAGCGTGACGTTCGGTCGTATTGAAGTCTGAACTCCTAGTACAGAGTTAATACAAACAGTCCAAAACGCCTAAGATTTTAAACTTCCCGCTATGTTTTGAGTATGTTTGCTACTAATAAACGTAAAATACTTCCACACAGGAGTGTTTTTCGGAAAGAGGCTAAAAGTATCTCAAAGTAAAATAACACTTGCAGGTTCGTGCGTGTAGAGGGGCCATAAAGCGTTCCCTTTTATTATAATTTAGTCTACTCAAACTGACTACCCGACTATTGCCTGTGAATGTGTGCGTAGACGTCATTGAGAATATCTCCGTCTTTCTCTAAGACGCAAGCGTGAAAGGGATAGATCTTGGTAGCATCGAACTTTACGACTTTTGACCTCTTCCTCGGTTATGGTAGCCTGGTACTTTTGGTAAACATTTGTCTTAATAAATCACTGGTCGTCGGTTGCATATCGCTAATAGGTACGGGGCAAATTACCTCTTCCTCAGTCATGGTATCCTGGTACTTTCTGATTAATGTTTGTCTCGTTATGTCGCCATTGTGTCGCCAGTATGTCGCCATTATGTCGCCATTGTGTCGCCGTTGTGTCGCCATTGTGTCGCCATTGTGTCGCCATTGTGTCGCCATTATGTCGCCGTTGTGTCGCCGTTATGTCGCCATTATGTCGCCGTTATGTCGCCATTGTGTCGCCGTTGTGTCGCCATTGTGTCGCCATTGTGTCGCCATTGTGTCGCCAGTATGTCGCCATTGTGTCGCCATTATGTCGCCGTTATGTCGCCATTATGTCGCCAGTATGTCGCCATTGTGTCGCCGTTATGTCGCCATTGTGTCGCCATTGTGTCGCCATTGTGTCGCCATTGTGTCGCCATTGTGTCGCCATTGTGTCGCCATTATGTCGCCAGTATGTCGCCGTTATGTCGCCAGTATGTCGCCGTTATGTCGCCATTGTGTCGCCAGTATGTCGCCGTTATGTCGCCAGTATGTCGCCAGTATTTCGCCATTATGTCGCCATTATGTCGCCATTGTGTCGCCATTATGTCGCCATTGTGTCGCCAGTATGTCGCCATTGTGTCGCCATTATGTCGCCAGTATGTCGCCAGTCGCCATTATGTCGCCAGTATGTCGCCGTTATGTCGCCAGTATGTCGCCATTGTGTCGCCAGTATGTCGCCGTTATGTCGCCATTGTGTCGCCAGTATGTCGCCATTGTGTCGCCATTATGTCGCCAGTATGTCGCCAGTCGCCATTATGTCGCCAGTATGTGGCCATTGTGTCGCCATTGTGTCGCCAGTATGTCGCCATTGTGTCGCCATTATGTCGCCGTTGTGTCGCCGTTATGTCGCCGTTATGTCGCCATTATGTCGCCAGTATGTCGCCATTGTGTCGCCGTTATGTCGCCATTGTGTCGCCATTGTGTCGCCATTATGTCGCCAGTATGTCGCCAGTATGTCGCCGTTATGTCGCCAGTATGTCGCCGTTATGTCGCCATTATGTCGCCAGTATGTCGCCAGTCGCCATTATGTCGCCAGTATGTCGCCAGTCGCCATTATGTCGCTAGTATGTCGCCGTTATGTCGCCAGTATGTCGCCATTGTGTCGCCAGTATGTCGCCATTGTGTCGCCAGTATGTCGCCATTATGTCGCCATTATGTCGCCGTTATGTCGCCGTTATGTCGCCAGTATGTCGCCGTTATGTCGCCAGTATGTCGCCATTATGTCGCCAGTAAAAGAGTATAAAAGGCAGGAGCGGACCGCCGGTATTCATTCATTCTTCAACCATCGGCTAGCAGTGACTCTGGTTCTCGGGCGTTTAAATATTCGGTGAGCAAAGTTCCTCTACTACTGTTACTATGTTTGTTTTTGCCGGGAATTATCCTGGTGAATTTAAACGTGGAAATGGTGTCTGTGTTTGGTTTTACGGGGACAATATCGTCGTAAAGCTGATCTTAGATTTTTGTGGAGATTCTTTGTTACCGTGTACGGGATTTAAATATAGTGAAGTTTCCTACGCAGTGTTTTTCTAAGTGCCGCCACGTTATGCAGGGACAATATCGTTGCATAACAGGAACTTGGAAATTGTGTCTGTGTTTGGTTTTGCGGGGACAATATCGTCGTAAAACTGAACTTAGGCTATTGCGGGGATTCTTTGCTACTGTGTGGTGTTATAGTGAAGTTTTCTAAGTGCCGTCACGTTATGCAGGGACAATATCGTTGCATAACAGGAGCTTGGAAGGCGTGTCTGTGTTTGGTTTTATGGGGACAATATCGTCATAAAACTGAACTTAGATAACGGTGTCTAAGGGGATTTCACTTCTGTGTTTAGTTAGTTTAATTTTGTGTGGAGTTTGGTTCGTAAAATAGAACCTAGTTATTTTAGTGTTTTACTATGGGGTCTTTTGCTATATTTTTCAAAACCAGATCATTGTTTGGACTGACTGTTTGTCCGGCTGGGCAGCTCACCCCTTGCGGTGTTAAATGTGAGCTGTCTAGGAGTCTTTTTGCTCCAAGATGAGGGTTATCTTGGCACCTTCTCTTTACCAACATAGAAGATGAAAAACGTCTCCCTCCTTAGCTCTCCAATGTCCAGCTGTTAGATGAATAATGGGGATGTCACGTGCGCATCATCCGGAGTAATCTGGGCCCATTTGAAATCTACAGTATTTGGAGGCTTCGTATATTAAATATATTTATTTATACCACTTATATACATAATAGGGCCCTGTCTTACCCATGTTGCCACCCTGCCTTTGTGCAACCCGCCATGGGGGGAGACAAGTCCACGAGCTGTTAGGTTGCATTCTCGGAATCGCTCGCCGAACTCTTACAGCTTCTTAGTAGGGATACACTTGCGTATATTCCAAAGTGCCAGGTCGATGGTAAGTACGAACTGTGCTTTGGTTATACTAGAGTAGGGACAAGGGTAGGTTTAGGGTAAATTCACACACTAATTATTCGGAATTTAGGTTTCGTTTTAGTCTTGGTCTGTAAAACTGACGTATTTCTCTTTTTAAGGGACTTCAACTAAGGTTTCGCTATACTGAAATTGGTTTCAATTGGTTAAACTTCCAATATTTTAATTATTTGGGGAAAATAATTAACGTAAAATCTTATCTCTATTTTTATTTATGAAGTTCTGGTTTTCTGGTGTAAAGACGAGGTACTGAGTATTACAATCGTGTTTCTAAGGTATTTACACAATTAAATCTTAAATATCAAGTTGGGATTAGGAACACAGTCTATTCGGAGATAGAAAATCGACGTCTAGCTGTTTTAGGGAACCTTTGGCAGGCAAGAGTAATCCAAAGGATGATTTGAGTGAAATAATGCTCATCTTGATATTTCAGTCTCATAAAATTTAGTATATAGTTTAACAAATAAACTTAGTACTTCGTTCATACTTCTAAAAAACTAGAAATACAGTTTATATTTTAGTTCTGGGGAATGGAAATGGGATTCGCATCCCTAGCTTTTGAAATAAAAAAGAATAGTAATTTTGATGACTGATGGATACTTTGACACTTCTCTTCATAGTCATCTAGGCACGCATAGGTTCCGAAGTGTTGGTCATAGCCCGTCTGGCTAAAGAGTAGGGTAGGAGTTCCAATTGACCTTGCTGATTGGACTAGGAGCCCCCAATCCTGCATCGAGCGTATGGGTAGCATATTTCGAATAGAAGCTGGTAGATAATAATATTAAATGCTAGGGTGTAAATGGGCTTACCCCAGGAGTGCTACTCATATGTTATCCCGGAGGCTTAATAGATTGTAGCAGGCTTTTACCAACCCCATTTTTAAACTCATTTTACCAAATATATTTCTTTTATATTGGTATTATCATGTATGCTGCATTTACCTAAATAATATCATTTGAAGTAAAATATAACTCCATTTACATTACAATAATAAATTCTGGTAACTTTCAGTACTATTTCTGTATTTTAATAAATTATTCTAGTAAGTTACTCGTTAGCGTCATAATAAATGTGCTTTCAATATTGTAATATATTTTTTTCCTAAAGTCCAGGTAATTGTAAGTAAAATCAGAGTCCAAAATTTAGCTGATACTCATTAAAGAACTTAGGGTACCGCGGTTCACTTCGAGGGGTCCTAACGCTAGACTAGACGATCACGACTAAAATCACATGGCCAAATTTCAGGGGTAAATCTAAAGGGGGTGTTTATATTATGGTTAGTTAAGTAAGTAAGTAAGTAGGTAGTGGGAGGTTACATTTTGGTTCCGTGACCAAAGGATCTAAAATGCACCTTTTAGGTTCATTTTGGATACCGAGGTTTCTAAAAATAAATAATAGAAAGTAGCCTTTATGGCTACATTTTGGTAAGCCGGTGACGCAGGATGTAGTTTACCTGGTTTACTATGGTTTTTTAGGATATATGTATGTAAAAGTAGCCTTTACGGCACATTTTGCTGACCGTGTTATGGAGTGGGTACACTTAGTTTGGACTCTGCTTTTATTGTGGTTTAAAAAAGGTCATGAAGCATTATCTTTATTATTCAATAGTCACTCCATATAGAAAAACAAAATAAATAAATAAACCCAGAGTTACTGTTTAATTAAAAATAAAAAGTTTCTATTATTTTCATTCGTCTCATTCTTGCTGTTGGTAGGGATTCTTTTTCATATTCATGAGCTACGATGTTTGCCATCACAAAAATAAATTTTAAGTCCATCTTCTTGCGTCATTGATATCTGAAAAATAAAGTAACAAAATTAAAGACATGTAGTATAACTTTAGCACTTACAACGGTTATTTTAAGCGAATACAATCAAACATTTCCCCTTGCGTCATAGATTCGCTAAGCAATTAGTTTTATCGCAAGAATCATTAATGATAATGAAATAAATAAATAAATATATCAGTCAGGACAATCTTTCACATATCAACCTGGCCTCGGGCTAGGCAGAGCTTGTACGGTTGGTACTAGGCGGCGCAGTGCAAACTTGTATGGATAAGTATGTACATATGTATGTCAACCATAACGCGCGGGTAGATGCCTTTGTCTGGCAATATTCATAGGCAGGGTTGCTATAGATTGGGCTAAGAGGCTGTTGCCAATAATCTAGACATAAGGCTACCTAAGTTAATCTAGGATGTGGTTAGATAAGATATCTAGTTGTGTAAGAAGATATACTTAAGTTGAGAAATCATGGGGGCGTAAATTGGTTCATTTCACGTAGAATTTCTGGAAATACTAAGGAACAGGGGGCGTCCCATCTTAAAAGCCAGCAGCAACACACTTACAACTCTCTGGTTTTGAAACAGTAATCATTCACTACCGGGTAAATTGCCTGTTCTTTTGCCTTCTATATCATAAACAATAAGTAGCTACTCACAGCGTGGGTCTAAGTGACAACCACACATGCTAGGACTGAGCCTAGTTAGTATTTGTGTACACACAAACATGTATGTATGTACGAACAAGGATTTCAGTGGATACGCCTGACAAATAGTTATCTATCACACCTGTTAGGATATTTAGTTTAAGAAAACAGTAATAGTATCATTATTCATCTCAACCGAAAGACTTCCAATACTGGACTAAGGCCTTCCCCAAGGATCTCCACGACCATTCATTCACTGCCCTCAACTCAACCAACAATTATTACTAGAGGATTAGTAGAACATACATTGTATTTGAACATTTACCTACATACTCTACGGTACGGGACCCTAAAAATGTCACAATGTCTGTCAGGAATAAGAATAGCATTGAAATATGTATAATTACTGTTTCATTGTTTTACCGTTATCTACAAGGGCTCCTGCGAGCTGTCTTGTGTACCTCAGTCATTTGATAATGACTAACTACTCAATCAATTTCATGAAAATCGATTAGGATTTGTAACGAGTTAAGCACCTGGGCGAACAGTGTGCATACATAAGCATTTTTGTAGTACAAAGTGGTACCATGTTATCATAGCTTGGCTTAGGATTACAGTATACTGTTCTGCTGACGGCACTTTGCTATCATGTTCTGATTACTATCAAATAATAGTGTACAGTAGGTTAAGTTAGCATTCTTAGTACCTAACATGAAGGAAAATCATGGTGTTTCATTTTTTCGGTAGTGTTCTGTGTAGACAACAGGCACAGCCATGAATATTAGTGACAGACATAAGCCATGAGTTATTTAGCTTATAGTAAGTTTTGTATTTATATAATAAGATCAAATACCTTTCATAAATGGGAGCAGTCAGTAGATGTACAGTGAAGGCAGTGTTGACACTGTGGCACGGGTAGTTCTCCGGGAAAACACTGGAATTGAAAGTGTGAAAATGTTAGCTAAAGTAAGGTGTATTTATAAGCCTCATCAAGTGTTAATTATTTACTGCAAGTAGGGTCTTCACAGTAAAAAAATTGGAAAATAATAAATAATTCAGAGATTTTTGAAGAACAATTGAAAAAAAATTAAATTTATTTATTTTCTAAGTGGGATTTAGTCTAAGAATTACGTTCTAGTGGCATAGTAGTTATACTTACTAGAGTAGTGTCAAATCACTCTGAAGAACCACGAGGACAGCGATGGAAGGTTGCTCCGTTCGACTTGATGTACCATTGACGGCAGCTGACCATTTGGTTTGCTGAAAATTTCGGCATATATTGGTGAATTTATTGCAAAAAGAATAGTTTTGACCAGTGAAACAATTGGATAGATAGATAACATTAAAATTAAATTTTGTGACCACTTCAAAAGTTAAGGCGTTCACTCTAAAATGGTTTGTACATAGTTAACTAAGAATAGATTGTAGCAACAGATAGAACGGGTCAAGAATGTGTTTATGGAAATTGTTTTCAATATTTTCAGCCATAAAAAAAAAAATGATTCATTGTAAGTTCAGTCAGTAAGTAACTAATATCGTGTGTAGGGACATTAACGATAAAAAGCCTTTTTTGAATGAAAATTGTCTTCTGCAGATAGTAGGGTCGACATACTTTATTTAAGTTGCCGGACCACCGCTGGTTCCTTTTTAAGAAAAATACATATTCACTACAAATTGTCATTAACATGCAAAGAAACCTGTTTATTTTTAGTTGAGGCATTCATATATTTAGTCAATTTTATTGTATTGCGCTTCCAAGTTCGAGTTTTTATTAAAGAAAAAAAATTGAGCCAAATCATCTTTCTAGAACGTCGACATTGGAGAATTCCAAATACAGTAAGTACAACTCTAAGAGTATTTGTATGGTAACAGAGTTGTTTTACTTACGTTAAAAGGTCAGGAAAGAATCGTCAAAACCAGCAAAGGCAGGTTCCACAGCATAATTTCAACTTCTTGTTCTTCGGTAACAGGTTATGTCATATCGGACACCGGGATTCATTTCAGTAGTTGTCAGCTTACTGAAAAGGCAATCGTAGTTGGTAATTATTATTGCAATATAAATAAGTGTAGAGAAGGACTATTAATGTTAGATAGACAGCGATAAACAAAAATCGACACGTCCATTTTTTTTAAATACCGGGTTTTACTTTGATCTCTTTCAGTTTTTCAAGAAGAAATGTGGTTAAATTGCTGTACAAAGACTAAAAATAAGGCAACAGGATACATTAGTCATAAGCATTATAAGTAGAATCATAACAAACTATGGAAACCATATAAAAGGTTAGTCTGTAAAGAACAGAGGATCGGTCAGAAAAGTAGGTTTATTTATAGAAACTTAGGTCAAATTGCGACCGAAATTACTTTCCGTTAACTGATATTTAAGTATATTTTACAGGGTCTCCACAGGAGTGAGTCGTCTAAAAAAGGAGAAACCAGAACGTAATCTTACCTTGTTTGCAGGAACGGTCTTTAAACTTTCAACAACATTTCTTTCACTTTGGTAGTAGTTAGACACATTAAACCGCCTTTGTTTTAGATTGTAAATTCACTTGTTAACACAAGAAACATCGTCGAACTGATGAGACAAGTAGAAAACACGTGTTCATTCGGTAATTTTGTTTTTCCATTTCATTTGTCTCGTAGTATGCTTGTCGGATTCCGCCATGACACTACAGGTGAAAACATTTAAAACTTTTGCAGACATTCTTAGCGTTATAGTTTTGTTCTTAAAATTAATTTAGCGATTTAATTTAGCCATCGTAAACTTCTAAAGCGTCTTCTTTAAAAGTTTTGAAGAGAAAACACACAAAAAAAAGTACGAAATACAACGGAACTTAGAAAATTGACAGACACTAAAGTTACTATAGACAAATGTCTTCGAACGTTCCGTATCATTCCGATTTCATCAAATATTCTGATTTTCTAGTTGTAAAATGTGTCTATTAATATAAAATACGTATTAAAACAACAAAATCTTTGCTGTTTTTTATTTATTTAAATTCAATCACAGGTAAACAAATGAACACGACCATATTTTTTTTTTTTTTTTTTTTTTTTAATGGACTTGAGGGCGGTGTTGCCCGTAGCCAACGTCAAGTAAATTAAAGGGAAGGAAATTAAACGCGGAACAAGGATTAAAGGTAATTCGGAATTTGGAAAGTGTAGTGGTCAGGACAGGTAGGTATATAGATGAAATACAAAATGATAAATATACTTAGTTTTATAAAATATTATACCTTTATATCATTGTAAACGATGAATGAAGCTAGGATGTTATAAAAGTCTGGATTGATGAGCAAGGAAGGGATGTCTATTGGAAATGGAACATTTTTGGATAGTAAAGAATCCATCAAAGCAGTACGATCATAAAAAGGACATGAAAAGAATATATGATTAATATCCGCCTCCTCGGCACCACAGTCACAATTGGGATCGTTAATAAATTTAAATCGAGCAAGGTCAGAAGGAGCAGATGTATGGCCCAATCTCATGCGTGTTAAACATGATATTTCACGTCTTTTAAAGTTTTTATTGTAAAACCACGGCTTTACAGGGATGTCACTTTGAATCTTAAGGTAATAACTTCCGGATTCCAGGCTGCTCCAAAACCAAAAGAACTCCCAGGCTAACCTGAGATATCTTTTGGGGAGCAACAGAAGGTCATGACAATAGTTTTTATATGGAAATATATCACCAGAAGCAACAGCATCTACCGCCAGACGATCAGCCTTCTCATTTCCGGGAATTCCACAATGACTTGGCACCCATACAAAGTTTACAGTAAGCCCTTTCTTTTCGCATTTTAACAAGACGTCTCGGATATCATATAACAAAGGGTAACTGTTAGTCATTTTGAAAGGAGATTTTAATAGAATTTGAAGGCAACTTTTAGAATCGGAAAAAATTACACATTTATTTAAATTGAACATGCAAACATATTCAACAGCTTTATAAATACCAAATAGTTCTCCGGTAAATACCGAAGATTCTGGAGGGAGTTTAATTTTTTGTACAACATTATACTGGTGATGAAATACACCAACCCCAACACAACTATTTGTAGCAAGTTTTGATGCATCTGTGTATATGTAATGCCAACCAGACCAATATTCGCCCACTAAGTTGTTAAATACAGGTTGAGCAGTTATTATATCCTTAGAAATATTGGAGTCTAGAAAAACTTGTGGAGAAATAATCAAAGAGTCAAAGTCTTTCTCGTATATAGGAAGGTTAATATGTCTGACAGTAGGAGAAGATAGAGCCAAAAATTTAAGGTAACTATTAATTATACAAGGAGGAGTTCTATTACGCCAATATGGAGATGACTGCATATGATCATAAAGAGTCGATAATTTTGTGATAAGAGGATGAACCGAAAATTGCATAGTCCTAAAAATGAATCTGTCGGATAAAAATTGACGTCTCAAATGCGCAGGTGGGTCAACACACTCCACTTGCATGGCATTAGCCGGACTGGTTCGCATAGCACCAAGGATTGTCCTTAGTGACTTATTCTGTATGACATTGAATACTTTAATGGCATCTTCTGTACCCGGAGTTAAAAGAAAAGAACCGTAATCAACAACGCTTCTTATTACTGCATTATAAATAAGCTTCAAATAGAAAGGATGGCTGCCCCACCATACACCAGCCAAGCATCTCAATATGTTTAATGAGCGTTCACATCTACCTTTAACATAATTACAATGACCCTTGGCTGACAAATTGTAGTCCAAAACCATTCCTAAATACTTGACTTCTTGACGAAAGGAGATTGTAGTTCCACCATAGGATAAACTTTCATTAACAGTTTTTTTCCTGGGAGAAAATATAATTGCTGAGGTTTTCGGGACTGAAAGGTCTAACCCATTATTATTTAAATATACATTTAGTTCATTCAAACTAGCATTTATGAGTTCACAGGCCTTTTGTACGGATTTATTTCTTGAGTAGAACACTATGTCATCGGCATATTGTAAAATTGATATATAATCTGGCAAATTGGAACTAAGGTCGTATGTATATACATTAAAAAGTAAAGGGCTAAGAACAGAACCCTGTGGTAGTCCTTTCCAAACTGTCCTGTGAAATACTTTATCATCGAAATCTAACCTAATCGTCCGTTCATAAAACATAGCAGCAATAATATTACACAAGCGTTCAGGAACTCCCAAGAGGAACAACTTATTTACAAGAATTGATATATTTACATTATCATAGGCCGAATTGATGTCTATAAAACAAGCTACGACATATTCCCGTTTCGAGAAGGCTAAAAGGATATCAGAAACTAACAAACCCACACAGTCTAAAGTGCTTCTGCTTTTGCGAAAACCATATTGAATATCGGGTAATAATTTTTTACTCTCAATAAACCACTCTAACCTATTTTTAACTAAATGTTCTAAAATCTTAATTAAAACAGAAGATAACGCAATTGGACGATACGAATTTGGATCATTACGGGGTTTATTCGGTTTGAGAAAGGGTAACACCAACTGTATTTTCCAATTTGGTGGAATGTCACCTGTCATAAAAATCCCGTTGATAATATTAAGAAAGTAACCTATAACGTTGTCACTAGAATGTTTCAAAAATGAATATGGAATACCATCGCATCCTGGTGCAGAATCAATAACATATGATAAGACATTCTTTAGCTCTAAAAACGAAAATGGACTGTTAAAAGGCTGCACGTTATCATTATCAATATTGGGCGAGGAAGCCAGTTCAGGACACACAGGGAATGGGACAAATGAAGGAGCTAATTTATCTAAAAATTTCTCGGCTACTGGAGGATCAAGATTGATGGCGTTATTTTCTACAAAAGCTCCTCTAAACATTCTAACCTTCCTCCAAACTTCTGACGGGTGAGTGCTAGGACTTAAAGATGCACAAAAGGATCTCCAACTGTCAACTTTCTTTTTCTTCAAAAACTGTTTTGTTTCTTTTAAAGTAACTAATAAGCAATTAAAGTTCTCTTCGCTCATATTATTATTATACATTAACTCACACTGTTTTCTCTTTTTAACAGCTTCTGAACATTCAGAATCCCACCATGGAGGGCTGGGAATATTGAATTTAGAGGACTTCTTACGAGGAAATACTTCATCAGCTATATTAATTATAAACTTAGCAAAAGCATCAGAAGTTTTAAACAAATTTTCACGAGATACATCGGGTAATTCTCCCAACCTCTCATCCATATGTTTGCGAAACTTATCCCAATCTGCATTTTGAAGTTTATATGCTAAAAGTGGAGATCTTTTATGTAATGGTCTGTTTTTAATAGGAAAAGAAATGAGAATTGGAAAATGATCACTGCCATAGGAAAGTGGAAGTACCTCCCACAGTAAGGAGTGTGATATGGAAGAGCTACAAATTGATAAATCTAATGCACTAGGATTCTCATTGGGAGCAGACCGACGCGTAGGAACACCAGAATTCAATATACATAAATTATAATAATCAACTATGTCTATTATTTCCTCGCCTAAAGTACTTGAATTGAAACACCCCCAAGCTGGGTGATGGCAATTAAAATCTCCTAATATTAAACATGGAGTAGGAAGAGATGATATAATGTTTCTTACTTCACTAAGTATGGTAAGCGAGGGATGAGGTATGTACACTGAAACTATACAAATGCTATCTACAAGAGCTGAGATTATGGAAAATTCATTATTATGAGGTGCTAATGGAACATGAGAGAAATGATATGATTTTTTTACCAGGATGGCTACACCACCATGCCCATCCGACCTGTCTTCGCGGAGGCATGCATAGCCAGGAATTTTGAAACATGACTCAGACCTGAGCCATGTTTCAGATAGGGTAATAACAAAAGGGTCATACTTCTTAATTAAATGGATTAAATCGCTTTTTTTATTGTTAATGCTGCGACAATTCCATTGAAGAATTTTGGAATTGTTGGCCATTATTGGAGGAAACATGAGGACTAGTAATATGTGCAGCGTTGGACGGTTCTGAATGGTTTTTGTGTAAATTAATACTTAACAGTTGAATAAGTTCTAATATGAGGTCATTGGTAGTTTTATTGTTAAATTGTTGCACAATGGCACAACCATTCCCAGAGGGGGATGGCATGTTATAGTCTTTAGATAAATTGTAATGTGAGGCAGTGTCAAAACCTTTCTGGGATTTTGGCAAGCTGCGAGGTTTCAGAAAGACTGTTTTTTTATATGAGTGAGTAGTTGTACCTAAGTTATTATTATTTCTATTATGCTGAGACGGGAGAGATGTTGGAGTGGACATGACCACATCTGCATATGGTTTTGTTACAGGAGGGTGCAGTTTAGAGGCCTCTGTATAAGATATAGCACTTTGTGCCATAGATAGCTTAATATTTTTCTGGCGCTCATACTCTGGACAGCGAGACTTATTAGTGGCAAAATGAACACCGGAACATAAGCAACAAGATGCACAATCTTCTTCAATAGTGCATGTGGAGCCAGTATGACCCTCTCCACACTTGTAACACCTCGGTTTAGATCTACATTGTCCCTGCGTGTGACCAAAGCGAGAACAAGAGTAACATTGGATCGTTGGATAGATGTATAAGTCTACTGGTAGAGCGTTATAAAACATAAATATGCGTTTTGGAAGAACTTGGCCATCAAACGTTATAACAACTGTTTGTGATGGCTTCCAGACCGGAGAACCATCCACAATCACTTTATAATTAATTCTCCTTACTTTTAAAACTTCACCACAACCTACTGGGACACTGATGTTTTCTTTGACCTCCTCTAAAGACATTTCAGTTGGTATGCCTTTAACAACACCCATTCTGATAACGTTAAAACTTGGAATAAACGCCTTATATTTGTTGTCAGTCAGTCGAGTGTCTTTTAGAAAATGGTTGGCATCCTCATACTTTGAGAATGATAGAGCGACTCTATTGCGGCCTATACGTTTGACACTACCATTAACAATGTTCCTAAAATTGTGCCGTTTCAAAAAGTTGCCAAAAGCAATTGAATGAATAGAAGTGCCATCATTGGGAGATTCTTGTTGTTTCTGGACATGTACTACATACGGCGAAGAATCAGTTTGTATATATTGCTTCCTGGACATGTCTGTGAGCTGAGAGGTGGTATTCACTGAGCCAGCTGGGGCTGCAGCTGGGGTCGCAGCTGGGGCTGCAGCTGGGGCCGCAGCTGGAGCCGGAGCAGGAGCTAGAGCCGGAGTAAAAGCTGAGGCTGAGAGTGGTGCTTGAAATTGTGACTTTGTATCGGAGTTGTTTGAGCAAGTTTGACAATTGCAATCATCTGTAATGGATTCTTTATCCCTATTTTTGTCCTTGTTATGTCGCTTTTTTTTATTACAGTGACGACATATCCTCCTGGATGCGGTCTTTCGTTTTCTCACCTCAGAAGATACAGAACTATCTGTATCCACGCTGTGATACTCTTTCATATCAATTTCATTATCAGAATTTTCATTATTATCGATTGTAACAGTGTGGGAAACCGGAGGACCACCTCCTGGGTCGTGAGGCTCGTCGTCATCACCGCCCATGGCGGTGAAAAATGTATTAAACACTTACCTAGATAATGAATAAATATATACAAAATATAATAAACTAACTACCAATGATATTTACAAACTATTTACACTGCGGTGACCACTATTACTACTAAAAATATTTAAAATTGTATAAAGGAGAAAAAAATACGCGCGCACAGGTCGAAGTTTCCCGCCCTTTTTCCCACGACCATATTGTGTTGTTGGTTTGGTGTATTGTCGGGTGCGTTAGAGCGTGTGTTATCATTTCGTCACATTGTGTATGCGGTCCATTGTAAAAGTGAGTTTACACGATCAATTTCGTTTAGCATAGGAATAAATAAATAAATAGATTGCCAATCATTACTTTATGAACATAGATAAATACGGATTAATTTTTAAGCAGAAAATTCCAACCGTTGTCATAAAATCAAGTACTAATTCCGTTTGTTGTCAAATTACAGTTTGATTTTCTTTCTTTCTTCTTTCTGATATTTTTAGTTATGTAATATAGATGTCGTTAGTAGTCTAGAAATTCTCCGAAAACCTAGATTTATTTAGTTTCAATTTTGACAACATTATTATTATAGTTCGGAAGCCGAGGTCGCGGTGCGGTGCGGTAGTGTGTTAGGACCAATCATAGTGACGCGTTGCGAATGTTTTGTCTCTTTTGAACGTCCACGTATAGCACATCTGTAGGGTTCTACCATCTATGGCGGACATAGATACAATAAGTGCAAACAAGACTAAATATTACTAACTTATTTCTAGTTGATAATTGTTCGTTTATATTGCTAATAATATAAAAGGGATAGGTTCTAAAAATCACTAAAGTAAAATACAATTTAGCGGGACGCGCGGGATTCAAGTTTTACTTCTGAAAGGCCGGGTTTTACGCATACATTTTTGGGTTTGCCGCCATTGCTACAGACAATCGTGGTTTGACAAGCTATACTTAGAATGTTGCCTCTAGAATGATTGTCAGTTGTCAAAAGTTATTGTAAAGATGGAGGTTGTTTTTGTTTTTAAGGAATGGAAAAATAAGACTGGCCTGCTTTTAATGAAAATCTTTATGTAAGATAAATACGGATAGCTGTAAAGTTTAGGTTAAGTGCGTGTTAACAAATTACGGCCATGATATCTGGTCAAATCGTGTTAAAATAAAACGTGTCGGTTTTGTAAACGGGTCAACTTTGTTTTGGACAGAAATATGTTATTAGGCAGTATTACAATGGAATATACAGTGTTTTGAACAAAAATAGAAGTAGATGCTTACTCAGAGAAGGTTCTTAGTGAGTGAAAACGCGTATTTTGAGTGAAAAAAGGAGTTATCTTGCGAACGCAAGACACGCAGTGTACGAGTCCATTTTGTAAACAAAGAATTAAATTCACGTACTTTCCTGTGGCAAATTTACATTAAAGTGGTTATTTTACGTGTTTTAGTGCAGTGTACATATGTACAGCGGTGATAATAGTCAAGAAATAACACGTAAGTACAAATATTTTGACAATTAGACCCGGAACAATTGTAGGTTACGATCGTATATGAAAAAGTATCTAAAATCGCCGGTTCACATTACATAATAATGATTTGCATTCTAATTCCAATCCTTCGAATGTTCCAAAATATTAGACACATGCTTTTTTCTCGTTCAATAGCGGGTTTATAAAGAATTCCGTGTGATTTGTTTGTGTGGATTGTAGGTACAAAGTGTTCGTATTTACCATTTAATTGTTTGCGTTCCATTTTGTTTCCTTTATAAATAAAAATCTTTTTGTTAGTAAATATGCGCTTAATTTACTTGAAAAATAAATCAAAACAAGTAAAAGTGTTTCTTTGAAACCCATTGCTAAATTTGTCCAGTTTTCTCAATGTTCAGTTAGCCTAGCGGTCTCAGTGTCGGACGAATGTATGGAGAAAATGCTTATGAATTCGAGTTCGAAGCCTGGGTAGTGAAAAATGTTTTAATTTTTATTGTGAATTTATGAGACATTTTGCAATTTTATTGCTGTATTTAGGATAATTTTAGAGCTTCATTTTATGTAATTTGTTTAAGTGACGTGGTATATTGAGGTATTTTTATTAGCAATACAAAATATTTTATGAAACAAAGACGAGTTATGAATTAAATTACGGTCAGTACTCAGTGGTTAAGGAACACCTATCTACGTACCTATCTACGTACCTATCTGCGTACCTATCTACGTACCTATCTACGTACCTATCTGCGTACCTATCTGCGTACCTATCTACGTACCTATCTACGTACCTATCTACGTACCTATCTGCGTACCTATCTACGTACCTATCTACGTACCTATCTACGTACCTATCTGCGTACCTATCTGCGTACCTATCTACGTACCTATCTACGTACCTATCTGCGTACCTATCTACGTACCTATCTGCGTACCTATCTACGTACCTATCTGCGTACCTATCTACGTACCTATCTACGTACCTATCTACGTACCTATCTACGTACCTATCTACCTACCTACCTATCTACCTACCTACCTATCTACCTACCTATCTACCTCTACCTATCTACATCTACCTATCTACATCTACCTACTTACCTATCTACCTACCTATCTACCTACCTATCTACCTACATATCTACCTACCTATCTACCTACCTATCTACCTACCTATCTACCTACCTATCTACCTACCTATCTACCTACCTATCTACCTACCTATCTACCTACCTATCTACCTACCTATCTACCTACCTATCTACCTACCTATCTACCTACCTATCTATCTACCTACCTATCTACCTACCTATCTACCTACCTATCTACCTACCTACCTACCTATCTACCTACCTATCTATCTACCTAGGTACCTACTTAGTTCTCAAGATACCTAGATGTTTAAAAGCATTGAATCGGGTTTTATTGAATGTTTTATAGTGTAAATATAAGTGTTAAAACCAGTTCAGGTGAAGTGAAAAACGAAACTAACGATATTCAAATTGAGTGAGATAAACGTTGAGAAAAGTTTTAGTGTTACAGTGAGTTATGTGTATAAGTGCATACTAAGGCTTCGGAATTTTTGGATATTTTAGTCACGATGCCCGTTGGCAACCGGATAAACTGGACAAGATGGTTGTGCCATCGATTTGGAGGAGAAGAGACAGCATCCAGTCTTCAAGCTGCTAGTGTAACTAAGAAACAACAAGCATTACTGTTCCTGTGGCTACCATCCTAAGGATTGCAGAGAACTTACAAGACACGATTTTCGGGATAGAAGATACAGGTCAAGAAGAGATACCTATACATAAGCTTTTGAACACTCAATGGGAAATTTATGTTTTTAACACTTTTTTTTATTATATTTTAATATGAGGTAGCTAAGATCAAACAAAGTGAATGTTTTGTAGCTTAAAACCCCATTTAATATGAAGGTATAACATTCTTGTATGTTTGTAGGTATAGTTATTTGATGTCAACGTAAGTGCGACAGGTCAATGACCTTAGGTAAAAAAATACATTAAAATAGGTATCTACCTAAAAGTTTATAGAAACAAATCGTTTTTTGAGTATGTTTAGTTGCATGTATTGTAGTTTACTAGTATTTATGAATCATCATCATCATCATAATCAACGTTACAAACGTTATAAATGTTCGGTATTGTATTGGGAAATAATTTCCGATAAATTTTAACTTGGAACCTTCTTGCTTTGAACCTTATCTTATATGTACCTTTAAACGAGCAGTTCATGTGTATTTGTATGTTTCAGGGATCTCGGAAACGGCTCTAACGATTTCGATGAGATTTTCTATTTGGGGATTGCGGGGGCGAGGAATCGATCAGGTTGGGGCTTGACTCTGGGGGAATCGAGTTTTATAATTATGTATTTCTAGCGGGGCTGGGTATCCCAGATATTTTTGTTTATTCGTAAACACGTTTTGAAAGATTTTGACTACCCAATGGGCTAATCGTATAAAGGAAATGTACAAGTACAAGTAGAGTCGAGTTAAATGTACGAAACTCATTCTAGTTTTGTTCGATTATATTTTTTTTTATAAGAGGCGAACAAAGCCTTGTAACAAAGTTACCCAGTGTTAAAGTGCTTAGGTCGGAATCGTATGACAATCAGCCGGTACACGGTTATTGGTTCGGCGATTTTAAAGAAATATTTGCGCGCTGCAAACAGCCATATAAATTATCTGGGCTTGACAGTGAAATATAATAGCGCTTCTCAAAATTAATTCCATTAATTGTATGTACAGTCAGCAGTAGTATTCGCTTGTTCTTTTCTCGAATCCTCATGACTAAGGGCCGAGACCATCTGAGGTCGTTATTTTGTTCACCCAAACCTTCCACTCTGCAGACGCCTGTGCAGATCATTATTCTCTATCCTTATTTATTTTCACTTAGCACTTAAAATCATACGCAGAAGGGTCGTTTTCTCTGCCACCTGCGGTTAATTATCTTAATGTTTCTTTTCTTTCCCTAAATAGATCATGTTTAATAAATAACAAGAAAAATTAAAAATAGGGTAGGCTCTGGATGAGTGCCAAGTTTTTTTATCATATCGGACTATAAATATAATGGACTTTTTTTTAAACCATCTAAAACTAGAAATAATGGGCTTTTATTTGGATAGGACGGTATTGTTTTTTTTTGTTTCAAGTGCATATGTAACTATAGGCTTGATTTCTATTATTTCATTTTGATTACATGACAACGCCTTGGCTGTCTGTTTCAATCGTGTGAAAGTGTAACTGAGGAGGAATGCGTTGAGTGCTTATAATTATTAGTTATGTGGATTTATGAGAGGGATGTATGATTATGAGATGATGGATGTTTAGTGGATGAATGTACCTTTATTGGAAAAAATGGATTGCTACAGATAGACATAGGCTAGAGTGTAATCAAACTAGATTTGTCGGTATTTTCAGGGGATCAATCAGGGGTGGGAAGGGGAAACACAACTAGCCAGGAAAAATCTTATCAGTAGGTTAAAATCCAATGGATTAACCCATTTACAGGGTGGATTTTTATGGCTAGTACTCCACAAGGTAATAAAACTTTCACGAAACCACTCACTCGTCTTGGATGAGATATATCGGCATTCGACATATTCTGATGAGCCGTGAGCGTCCAGAAAGGGCGAGGCTCTTTTCAAGAGGTTATAATTATTTAATTATTTGATGTATTCACACTTTTATGTTGTTTTATTGGTGGTATGACTTATAATTATTGTCAATTTTTTTTTTCTAATTTGGATTAATGATTCTTTGATTTTATATGTTTATCGTATCATGTTGAGGTACTTGTGTCAATTTTAAGTTTGTTTTCTATAAAAAAAAAACACACCCAAACAAACTTAAAGGTCGGTGTATTTTATTCAAATACGAGACATACGCCAAGAAAACGTGGCTGGGGGTGATAAGGCAACGAAGTTTGGTTTGAATTCTGGCAATGGAGATTGAAAGCTCCGTACTTATAAAAATTAAAGGTCTCTTCGTTTTGCATGGAAGTTTTTGCTGTCTCATCAGATGCTCTTCTACGGAAGTGTACGGCGCTAAAGGTAGAGACAGGAGTAATACCCGTGCTGCCGGGTTGAGCTAGCAAGAACGGGTTAATTAGTAACCTGCTAGACCCACAATCTGGTTATCTTTGGCGGAGCGAGGTGACTGGGGAAAGGGCTGTCATGGTTCATTGACAGAGTTCTGATGGACTGATTTCAAAGCTGAGTCACTAGCGGTCACTTAGTATTGAGACACACACTACACGTTTAGAAAAGGGGGGGATATTTCCGACTAATCTAGAGTAGATTGAAGTTTTTTACAAATTACTGTTGTAATTCATAAAACACTTAAATCGGGGGCGGATGTGACTGGTCGTATGCCTATTACATTAACCTAATTTGTTCATTACAAAACACACAAACTAGAAAGAAATACCTTGAATACTAAAATCCCTTTCAGTCGCGTATTTCATGCATGATTCCAATGAATAATGTCACAATTACAACTTGAAGTGCACGTTTCGTATTTCATCACTTGTGGTTTCATTAAATATATAACCCACTATAAATTTTTTGCTATTTAGATTAATAACTTGCGTAAAATAACCATTACAAGTTGAAACTAACCCAAATATGTGAACTTTTGGCATTAGAATGACAGTGACATTGACAGCGTGACGTTCGGTCGTATTGAAGTCTGAACTCCTAGTACAGAGTTAATACAAACAGTCCAAAACGCCTAAGATTTTAAACTTCCCGCTATGTTTTGAGTATGTTTGCTACTAATAAACGTAAAATACTTCCACACAGGAGTGTTTTTCGGAAAGAGGCTAAAAGTATCTCAAAGTAAAATAACACTTGCAGGTTCGTGCGTGTAGAGGGGCCATAAAGCGTTCCCTTTTATTATAATTTAGTCTACTCAAACTGACTACCCGACTATTGCCTGTGAATGTGTGCGTAGACGTCATTGAGAATATCTCCGTCTTTCTCTAAGACGCAAGCGTGAAAGGGATAGATCTTGGTAGCATCGAACTTTACGACTTTTGACCTCTTCCTCGGTTATGGTAGCCTGGTACTTTTGGTAAACATTTGTCTTAATAAATCACTGGTCGTCGGTTGCATATCGCTAATAGGTACGGGGCAAATGACCTCTTCCTCAGTCATGGTATCCTGGTACTTTCTGATTAATGTTTGTCTCGTTATGTCGCCATTGTGTCGCCAGTATGTCGCCATTGTGTCGCCATTATGTCGCCGTTGTGTCGCCGTTATGTCGCCATTATGTCGCCGTTATGTCGCCATTGTGTCGCCGTTGTGTCGCCATTGTGTCGCCATTGTGTCGCCAGTATGTCGCCATTGTGTCGCCATTATGTCGCCGTTATGTCGCCATTATGTCGCCAGTATGTCGCCATTGTGTCGCCGTTATGTCGCCATTGTGTCGCCATTGTGTTGCCATTGTGTCGCCATTGTGTCGCCATTATGTCGCCAGTATGTCGCCGTTATGTCGCCAGTATGTCGCCGTTATGTCGCCATTGTGTCGCCGTTATGTCGCCATTATGTCGCCAGTATGTCGCCAGTCGCCATTATGTCGCCAGTATGTCGCCAGTCGCCATTATGTCGCCAGTATGTCGCCGTTATGTCGCCATTGTGTCGCCAGTATGTCGCCGTTATGTCGCCAGTATGTCGCCATTGTGTCGCCAGTATGTCGCCGTTATGTCGCCAGTATGTCGCCATTGTGTCGCCAGTATGTCGCCATTGTGTCGCCATTATGTCGCCAGTATGTCGCCAGTCGCCATTATGTCGCCAGTATGTCGCCATTGTGTCGCCATTGTGTCGCCATTGTGTCGCCATTATGTCGCCGTTGTGTCGCCGTTATGTCGCCGTTATGTCGCCATTATGTCGCCAGTATGTCGCCATTGTGTCGCCAGTATGTCGCCATTGTGTCGCCATTATGTCGCCAGTATGTCGCCGTTATGTCGCCAGTATGTCGCCGTTATGTCGCCATTGTGTCGCCGTTATGTCGCCATTATGTCGCCAGTATGTCGCCAGTCGCCATTATGTCGCCAGTATGTCGCCAGTCGCCATTATGTCGCTAGTATGTCGCCGTTATGTCGCCAGTATGTCGCCATTGTGTCGCCAGTATGTCGCCATTGTGTCGCCAGTATGTCGCCATTGTGTCGCCATTATGTCGCCGTTATGTCGCCGTTATGTCGCCAGTATGTCGCCGTTATGTCGCCAGTATGTCGCCATTATGTCGCCAGTATGTCGCCAGTAAAAGAGTATAAAAGGCAGGAGCGGACCGCCGGTATTCATTCATTCTTCAACCATCGGCTAGCAGTGACTCTGGTTCTCGGGCGTTTAAATATTCGGTGAGCAAAGTTCCTCTACTACTGTTACTATGTTTGTTTTTGCCGGGAATTATCCTGGTGAATTTAAACGTGGAAATGGTGTCTGTGTTTGGTTTTACGGGGACAATATCGTCGTAAAGCTGATCTTAGATTTTTGTGGAGATTCTTTGTTACCGTGTACGGGATTTAAATATAGTGAAGTTTCCTACGCAGTGTTTTTCTAAGTGCCGCCACGTTATGCAGGGACAATATCGTTGCATAACAGGAACTTGGAAATTGTGTCTGTGTTTGGTTTTGCGGGGACAATATCGTCGTAAAACTGAACTTAGGCTATTGCGGGGATTCTTTGCTACTGTGTGGTGTTATAGTGAAGTTTTCTACACTGTGTTTTCTAAGTGCCGTCACGTTATGCAGGGACAATATCGTTGCATAACAGGAGCTTGGAAGGCGTGTCTGTGTTTGGTTTTATGGGGACAATATCGTCATAAAACTGAACTTAGATAACGGTGTCTAAGGGGATTTCACTTCTGTGTTTAGTTAGTTTAATTTTGTGTGGAGTTTGGTTCGTAAAATAGAACCTAGTTATTTTAGTGTTTTACTATGGGGTCTTTTGCTATATTTTTCAAAACCAGATCATTGTTTGGACTGACTGTTTGTCCGGCTGGGCAGCTCACCCCTTGCGGTGTTAAATGTGAGCTGTCTAGGAGTCTTTTTGCTCCAAGATGAGGGTTATCTTGGCACCTTCTCTTTACCAACATAGAAGGTGAAAAACGTCTCCCTCCTTAGCTCTCCAATGTCCAGCTGTTAGATGAATAATGGGGATGTCACGTGCGCATCATCCGGAGTAATCTGGGCCCATTTGAAATCTACAGTATTTGGAGGCTTCGTATATTAAATATATTTATTTATACCACTTATATACATAATAGGGCCCTGTCTTACCCATGTTGCCACCCTGCCTTTGTGCAACCCGCCATGGGGGGAGACAAGTCCACGAGCTGTTAGGTTGCATTCTCGGAATCGCTCGCCGAACTCTTACAGCTTCTTAGTAGGGATACACTTGCGTATATTCCAAAGTGCCAGGTCGATGGTAAGTACGAACTGTGCTTTGGTTATACTAGAGTAGGGACAAGGGTAGGTTTAGGGTAAATTCACACACTAATTATTCGGAATTTAGGTTTCGTTTTAGTCTTGGTCTGTAAAACTGACGTATTTCTCTTTTTAAGGGACTTCAACTAAGGTTTCGCTATACTGAAATTGGTTTCAATTGGTTAAACTTCCAATATTTTAATTATTTGGGGAAAATAATTAACGTAAAATCTTATCTCTATTTTTATTTATGAAGTTCTGGTTTTCTGGTGTAAAGACGAGGTACTGAGTATTACAATCGTGTTTCTAAGGTATTTACACAATTAAATCTTAAATATCAAGTTGGGATTAGGAACACAGTCTATTCGGAGATAGAAAATCGACGTCTAGCTGTTTTAGGGAACCTTTGGCAGGCAAGAGTAATCCAAAGGATGATTTGAGTGAAATAATGCTCATCTTGATATTTCAGTCTCATAAAATTTAGTATATAGTTTAACAAATAAACTTAGTACTTCGTTCATACTTCTAAAAAACTAGAAATACAGTTTATATTTTAGTTCTGGGGAATGGAAATGGGATTCGCATCCCTAGCTTTTGAAATAAAAAAGAATAGTAATTTTGATGACTGATGGATACTTTGACACTTCTCTTCATAGTCATCTAGGCACGCATAGGTTCCGAAGTGTTGGTCATAGCCCGTCTGGCTAAAGAGTAGGGTAGGAGTTCCAATTGACCTTGCTGATTGGACTAGGAGCCCCCAATCCTGCATCGAGCGTATGGGTAGCATATTTCGAATAGAAGCTGGTAGATAATAATATTAAATGCTAGGGTGTAAATGGGCTTACCCCAGGAGTGCTACTCATATGTTATCCCGGAGGCTTAATAGATTGTAGCAGGCTTTTACCAACCCCATTTTTAAACTCATTTTACCAAATATATTTCTTTTATATTGGTATTATCATGTATGCTGCATTTACCTAAATAATATCATTTGAAGTAAAATATAACTCCATTTACATTACAATAATAAATTCTGGTAACTTTCAGTACTATTTCTGTATTTTAATAAATTATTCTAGTAAGTTACTCGTTAGCGTCATAATAAATGTGCTTTCAATATTGTAATATATTTTTTTCCTAAAGTCCAGGTAATTGTAAGTAAAATCAGAGTCCAAAATTTAGCTGATACTCATTAAAGAACTTAGGGTACCGCGGTTCACTTCGAGGGGTCCTAACGCTAGACTAGACGATCACGACTAAAATCACATGGCCAAATTTCAGGGGTAAATCTAAAGGGGGTGTTTATATTATGGTTAGTTAAGTAAGTAAGTAAGTAGGTAGTGGGAGGTTACATTATGTAAACATTTCCTTGTCTTGTTATTTCTGTAACATTTAACTATATACTGGTGATAATTAGATATGTAGCCATTAGGTATGTACAGCTAGGTAATTATCTAATAGGCACTTCAGTTATTGCCCGCCCTGCAACTCCCTCTATAGAGAGTTAGCGAAGTTTAGTAGAAACTTAGAAAGCTACGGCAATGAGTGAATTATAGACTTTTTCTACTCCAGCACTTAAATGTGTCAATTAAATGACTGACAGTGATATCTAAAGCAATGTCATTTGAATGATTTGTCTATAGGCTCATAAGATGACTGCTAGCAGTCATCTTATGAGTATAATACAACTGCTTTATTTTTTTTAAAGATACAAGTTCCGATCATCTTGATTGAAAGAGGTATGTTTTCATTTACAATAATAACTCTTTTTTTTTTTAATAATAACTCAATTTTTTTTAAATAATAACTCTTTTTTTTTAATAATAATTTTTTTTTTATTTTTTTTTTATTTTTTTTTTTTTTTGCTGCAGCTGTCATAGAAAAAGTAATGTATGCAACAGCTCATAATTGGTTCTTAAAATTCTCGGGTCTTTTTTTACAAAACTCGACTACGTCTCGTTTTGTAACTTCGACCCTTGAATTTTAAGAACCCTTATTATATCACTGTTGCATAAACTACTATTGTGCTAACTGTATGCAACCTATTAGGGTTGTGCAATATTTCAAAATGTAAGGTATTTAAATATTAACCCAACCGTTTTAAGGTAGTTCGTTATTAATTCTAATAGGAAAAGTTATTAGTTTGCTAGATAGTTCGCTATAGGAACATAAATAGCTAGGTATATTGGTCAAATAGAGATATTTCAGTTGAACGTAGTGGAATTAACCAGAAATTCTAAAGCAAACTATACTTGGAAATGCACTTTGAGGCAAGACATGAATCGTGGTCGTAAAATGCAACCATGCACATTTATATTTATGTAAATAGGTACATACATTCCTTAGCGACTATTCGGACGAAAGCATATATAGTTCATGTATGTTGATAAAAAGAAAAATAAATGTATACACTATTTTCTTACTTAAAGAATATCTAAACACCCAGTTTTTTGGCACCTGCATCATTAATAAATTTAGATAATACGTACGTCATATACATGCTAATTAGCAATAGTCAAAATTATTCTGATAGGTATACATATTAGCTAAACTGGAAGCCGAAAACTGGTTGCAAGTTGCAACCGCTTTGAAATCCCCTTTCAGAAGCTAGAAAGAACAGCCACAGACCGTGAAGGATTAATTTAATTAGACAATATAGTGTTATAACGTATTATTTACTTGGGACAAACGTTGCACCGCACAAACAATGGCCCGGCCTTGCAGGTTTTTAGAGAATAATAAGACTTTTATCATCGAGTTATTGGAACAAGTGTGCGTGTACAATGGTTAGTTCGCGCCAGACAAACCTTAATTTATTCTTGTATCAACAATGAGATAGGTACAAAACAGTGACATGTAAACGAAACGGTCGAAGAAAGCTTTTAATGTGGTGTTGTTAAGCTGATATCGTTTGATGCGACTAACAATAAGTTTTATTTACGTCATAGTAGCAGGTACTACTGGTAAGGTTCTTGGCCAGATTGAAATAAATTAGATAGTCAGGTGAAATTAAGAGATTCAAGTATTTTGCTGCCCTCACATTAATCAGTAGAAGTAGGTTCATCTTATGCTTATGCTCTAGATGGTTCAGGCAGAACCATCTAGAGCATAAGGGAAGATTTGCAAAGTTATGGCGCTGCTTTCTAAACGAAATAATATTGATAATTAAGTTTTTCATAACTCGACTTATGATTGGCAGGTATCAAAACTGATTGTCTTTTAAACGGAAGCATATTTTTCAAGTAAGTAAATATAAAACATGAGTATAAGATTTACTTGTTAAGTATATCTATAAATATTTATATAATTCTGTCTATTTACAGAAAATACGTATTATCTTTCCAAATATCGAATCTCTACTCATATGCCAATCATCAGATCATCATGAACGACACAATGTATAGGTTAGAGGTTCTTACTTTGACTATTGCTCCCTTAATTGATATAATCGAAGCACCCAAGCGGATTTACACAATTAGCAGTTTGTATGTAATAATTGTAATAAAACTACCTAGCAACATGATACAGTCTGTTTACATTTAGCGCCTGCGAGCTAAGTAACAATTAATATTCCCACGTAAAACAGCTTTATAATCGACAAGCAAACCGAATATAGTGGTAATAAACAGCTCATCTGTTATGCCTGTTATATGTTAATGAGACTAATTAAAAGCGGATGGCTTCGTCGCGGCCTGATTGTTCGCACGCAAGTACCAGTATGACATAAAACGCTAAATAATGACAAGATAATACGGCTGATCTGAACATGCTGCGAGTGTTTTGTGAAACTTGCTGTAGATTGCATTGCAGGCAGATTTTATTGCAATATGTAACCGATCATTCAATGAAGATTATTAATGGATTAAGGACATAATCCTCTAATAAAAGCAATATAGTTGTCAATCGCTCTTGCAGACTTCCAAGATACAGGCTCAGCCTAGTTTGGAGTCTGATAGATATTTTTCTGTACACGTATACAACTCTTTTATGATAATAAATTATTTGTATTTGTATTTTATATTTGAATGAGGATCAGCAAATATCAATAAGTTTCTATCGCCATCCAAATTAAATTGTGAATAACCAAGGTTATAGGTTAACCGGCATGCGAACTTTACGATTTTTGCGTTACGCTTGAATTTAGAGGTTACTGTAGCTGCAGAGATACCTGACCTCTCCTCTGCATTGAAACTTGTTTGTATGGGGGTCAGTTACAGTACAATGATGACGAGCGAGATGCATTATCAAATCGATATCAGTAACCTGATATTCCCAAAACGTCCAAAATTCTGAGTGTAATAATAAGTGTAATGTCCCTTTTTCGAAATATTTATAGGTTTTATTACAACACATGAGTGCAACGTAATCTATTTTCATTCCATATGTCGACAAGAAGCTAAGTCGCGCGTCACTCCATTGTATCGCAATGGTGCCATAGCGACAATGACGTCCGCAGGATGCGGCTATCTCTTTTATTTACCATTGTAGTGTTTATTGCCGTGTACGCACAAATTGGAACACATGACATGAGAGTAAAGTAGTAATACGATTACCGCTTTTAACGTAACAAACAAGTGGACAGTGATTTTAAATGAAAAATGCGCGCGCTTTGCGACTATTGCAACTTTTCTTCTCACTCGTTGAGTAAATATTAAGTAGGTATAATATTTTTTTACTAATGTCAACAGATCAACTTATACTGATTACATATTTAAAGTTTCAAACGGATTTACATAATATGGCAGGTGTCATTGAGAGTTTAGACTCGTATTTTTTGTTGTATTATTTATTCAACTACGGCGTAGCATGGTTTACTTATATGTTGGAAAGTCGTTTTTCTTTTCACCAATATAATTTTTATTAAGTTTAAAAAAATAAAATAATTAAAAAATTAAAAATAACATAATACCAAAATAAAATAACTTAATATAATATCTTTTTTAAAAAAAGGGAACCGCCTTCAAAAAACCAACGCACTGAAAAGTACAAAATTATTTTTATATGGCACCCCTTTACGTGTCCAGTCCCTATCCCACGGCGTAAAGCAAATTTTTGCCAAAAAGTAATTAATACCTAATAATAAGAAAATTAATAATCATCCGGGTAATTACTTAGTTTTTGAAGTCGGTGCCAAACCAAAATTTTTGAAAACCGATATTTTAGACAACGAAGAATGCTGCACTTACTTGCATTATAAAGACATGCTTAGTTTACTCATTAATTTAGTTCTTGTAGGTACTACGTACTCGTATTGTTTTTCTGATTGGCAGTAGACTGTTTTTGTTGGTTTGGCACCGCCTTCAAAAACTAAGTAATTACCCGGATGATTATTAATTTTCTTATTATTAGGTATTAATTACTTTTTGGCAAAAATTTGCTTTACGCCGTGGGATAGGGACTGGACACGTAAAGGGGTGCCATATAAAAATTATTTTGTACTTTTCAGTGAGTTGGTTTTTTGAAGGCGGTTCCCTTTTTTTAAAAAAGATATTATATTAAGTTATTTTATTTTGGTATTATGTTATTTTTAATTTTTTAATTATTTTATTTTATTTTTTACTTTTTAGTGATAGGTAGGTCCTTCATTTATTTTAGGTTTTGGGCTAAAATACTAGTTTGTTAGGCTCTCCATTTAGTCTACTAATGTTGGTGATGGCCTAACTCGATGATAATCGCGACACAACATAATATGACGTTTTGGTGCTAAACGATTTGTATGTATATTGCTCCCACTTCCACTCCCATTCTCAGTCCCAGTCCGAGTCCGACTCCCACTCCCACTATTTTATCTAAATCCGTTTTAGCAACATAAATTTGTTGGTAGGTATACCGATAGCATGGCCACCTACCGGGTCCAATTGGTTTTTCAAACCATCCATGTACATGTACCGCATCAAAATCGGTTCAGCCAAACGCGAGATAATCACGAACAAACATACACACATACATACGTACATACATACGGGTCAAACTGAGAACGTCCTTTTTTTAAAGGCAGTTAGAAAAAAGTTCATCGACCCACCTAGTGGAACTCTGCAACATAGGCACACGACGACAAGTCGGTTAACCAAAACAAAGTGTGCCTATGTTGCACCAAACCTAAGTTCCACTAGGTACAGCAAGGGTTCAGCATCAGCTCTATCTTGGGTACTGCTCTCCCAAGTGCTCATCAAGATGTGACAGATTACCAAAATAGCGTGGGCCTATGTTGCACCAAACCTGAGTTCCACTAGGTACAGCAAGGGTTCAGCATCAGCTCTATCTTGGGTACTGCTCTCCCAAGTGCTCATCAAGATGTGACGGATGACCAAAATAGCGTGGGCCTATATTGCACCAAACCTGAGTTCCACTAGGTACAACCAGGGTTCAGCATCAGCTCTATCTTGGATACTGCTCTCCCAAGTGCTCATCAAGATGTGACGGATGGCCAAAATAACGTGGGCCTATGTTGCACCAAACTTGAGTTCCACTAGGTACAGCCAGGGTGAACCCTGCCAGCCAGGGTGGTTTGGTGCATCAGCTCTATCTTGGGTACTGCTCTCCCAAGTGCTCATCAAGATGTGACGGATGGCCAAAATAGCGTTGGCCTATGTTGCACCAAACCTGAGTTCCACTAGGTACAGCCCGGGTTCAGCATCAGCTCAGATCTATGTATACTAAAACCTTCTCCAGAATGTAAGAAACACTTTTCTGAAAACCGCATCAAAATCGGTTCAGCCAAACGCGAGATAATCGCGAACAAATATACATACATACATACATACATACATACATACATACATACATACATACGGGTCAAACTGAGAACCTCCTTTTTTTTTGAAGGCGGTTAAAAAAAATACAGTACAATAAGATTAACAAGAAGTTTCTTCTGTCCAAAAATTTAATCGTGTTAGGATTAAAAAGTATTATTGACTCTACGTACTCTACCATAGAGTAATAAAATAAGCTTTAACCGAGCTTTGCAATAAGTTATTTGTAATAAGATTTGAGCTTCAGACTTATTAAAAATACGTTTTACCATGAATCCCATACAACTTATTAATTGTTTCTCTATTATAAGCTTACTTATTTATCTATGACTCTACACATTTAAATATCTAAAAGTTTATAATAAGACAATAAGTTTGATTAATAAAACGAGACAATAGCAACGGCAGTGACTAATGACATCTTCTCGTCACGTTATTTCCGTCATGTTCAACTTAGATTGGTGCTAATAACGCCTTTTGTTTCGTTTTTTGTCACTCGATGCTAATTGTTGTTTTATGTACCTATCGATAATATTATTAAGCTTGTCATCTATATGGTTATATAGTTGTATGGTGGTTATACGAATTCCTCTTTCCTTTTCACACCCACACATACGGGGTGCAGTGGGATGGAATACACATCGTCCATTTAGGACATTTTTATTTTATTGCCATAGATTACAATAACTCCACGAGTATCATATTCATCTGTTATGCATTCAATTTATACGTACAAAAAAAACTCGTTAATGCCATAAAGTTGTTGACGATGAAGCTTATCTCTTGCTCTAGCTTATATCTGGCTTTAATTTGAGGTTACAGGCATTATAGCTAGCACTCCCGACTTAGTTTAGACCTACACTCAGTGGCGTAGCAAGGCGTGGGCGAAGTGGGCCGTCGCCCACGGCCTCGCGCCCCAAGGGAGGCCTCGCGCGAGGCCCCTTCGGGCACAGTGAAAGAAAAGGGCCTCGCAGATGCGACTTCGCCCACGGCTAGATTAGTTCACGCTACGCCACTGCCTACACTATAACTTTCTATACCTACTACTACGACGAACATAAAAGATATAAATCAGGACCGATTTACCCCTACATTTACTTAGTCACATAACCATTATGTTTTTGTTCTTACGCTGTAAGTACACATTTTATTACGAGTAGACGAGAGACGGACAGAGGGCCTACCGCGAACCACGTTCGACGTGTTGCCTCCCTGTCACACTTACGTACGAATTTACAAGTGCAACAGAGAGGCAACACGTCGAACGTGGTTCGCGGTAGGCCCTCTGAAGTCGTTGGGATGACGTTTCAATGATCCGGCCGTCATAAAAATAAAACTCTTGTTTATAGTCTTTAACGAATTTAACGAGCTTCTCCGAGTTTCGACAACATTACTCACTTATTGTAAGACTGAAGTTTATTATGTTATACTTTTAATAGAGTCTACCACTATTTTAAACTACAACAAGGTTCTTATTATGTATTTATTTTACTGTCGCTTTTGTGAATACAGTTTGGAAGTAGGTAAGTATTGTGATTGTAAGAAAACAACAAGTTTAGGTACATATATATTTAACCTTTTAACCGCCATAGAATACGTCATCGAGCATGCTCGTGTCGCCGGGGGGTACGAAGTTACACGAAGATTTGTCTTATTTATCAGACAGCGGCGAAATGAGCCCGATTTTGTATGTCTTATATATCAGTCTACGGCGGTTAAAAGGTTAATCTGGGTCTACCTAATAAAGATTTGCTGCTATACATATGTTTAATAGTAGCTTGCTTTATTTATATGGCGTGGTTTTGAGTAGGTAACTAATCTTACTTATTGAAGGCATTAAATTCGTCGCATCACCATTCGAGGTCTACCACAATATACCTAAGTATCCGATAACCAAATAAAAACAATATGTTTAGAAACCATAATTACACATAAAGTCATCAATTCTGTTACAGTTACATACTGTTACATGCGAACCTCGATAGTTCCTCATATTACCATTTCCATTACCCTAATTTGCTTACTTCATGTCAATAGTAGACTAAAGGTAATTAGCAAATAACATACAATTAAGTAAATGCCTTGTCGATGTTTATGCGTGTAACATTAATTAAATAATATGTATGCGTGTGGGTAAATAGCTTGAACTTCAAAATTAATACCTTTGAATGTTTTCTCTTTGAGGTTTTTAAATTTGCAGACTGAAATAATGCCGTCGTCGGAATAGCCTTTCAAGAAAATCAAATATTTAAGTTTCCCGCCTCTCACCCGAACGGAATGAAAAATACAGTGGCTCGTAATATTTAATGCGAGCAAATTGCGGAGGTGAGACGTTTTCTGCTCTAACTTTTAACCCGGAGAATTCCTATCTTAGGTGTTGTAATATTAAAGAAACTCATTTTCTTCAAGCAGTTTGAAAAAGCTATACTTAAATGAAAGATACAATTATGTATTATGTCGTCCAATTTATTTCCGCAGTTTTAGCGTCAAAGAGAACGTCCCAATGTTTGACATTGTAATCCTAGAAGTAAATAAATATTTAATGTACGCATTGTTTGTCGCTTAAAATTAAAAGTGTCAACTAGAGGTGTGGTGTCGAGGGTAAATAATTTTAATTTACATTGTTACAAGTAACAAATCACTACATAGTATAAAACAAAGTCGCTTCCCGCTGTGTGTCTATCTATATGTATGCTTAGATCTTTAAATCTAGGCAACGGATTTTGATGCGGTTTTTTTAATAGAGTGTTTCAAGAGGAAGGTTTATGTATAATTTGTTAACCCGTGCGAAGCCGGGGCGGGTCGCTAGTAATAACTAAAATACAAATGTTGCCTTATAAAATAATCTCAAGGAGTATAAAACCCGTGCAGTTCATCCAAGTTACAGAATCGTTATGATTCTCACGGCGCATTGGATAACGCGCGTTACTTAACCGCTCATTCAATTAATAATTATACTTATTGTTGCGCAAAGTTCATTCAAGGTTCGAGGCGTGCGACTGCGCACAATGACTGTTTTTACAAGATCGTGATACAGTTTAACAACAGGCTAGGTTAGTATTCTTACTTGTATTATACTAAACTTAATTTGTCACTATGAAAATTAAGTAATAATTAGAGATAAAAGTAATCATAAATTTTACAGCAAGCACATAGTAGAAAATATAATCTATTTTGAATACAGTCCTGTAATAGAGAGTAAGTATTGCCTTCTCACTCTAGTAGATAATAGCATCCCGTTCTTGCACGAATGCAAGCAAGACCGTAAGTACTAGTTGACTATCAAAATGTATTTTCTAAAGAGAGAGAATATTCTTAAGTCTCAACGAAAGTCCAAAGAAGAGTCAATTACAACAGTGAGTGTACATTGATGTAGATGTAGTGCATCATTATTTTCCATCATGTTTTTACGGAAACGTACGAAATTGACTTGCTGTTTCAGTCAGTTTCTGTACAAAAAGTACTGAGGTTGACTGAAGTAGCATGACAAATACGAACGCTTCCGAGAAAATACGATGGAAAACAATTATGCACTATATACATCTGTATACCTAGATACTAAGGTAGGTAAACGTAAGTACTAGTGCTCGACATGCTTATGCCCAATAGATGACACCCTGCTGTCACTTCTATTGACAATGACTTAAGTTTCAAGATAACATGTACCGGGACCTCGTCGAGCACCAGTACGTTTACCTACATGTAACTTTCTTGTTAAGGTTCAAGGGTGAAATAATAAAAAATTGACTTGCGTAACTAGAGAAAATGTACAAGGTACCAGTGACTAAGCACGTTGCTGCTTTGTTATAATAATTGCATTGGGTATAGGTGTCGTGACATTTTTTGTAGGCATCTTGCAGTTCTGATTTGATTGCAACGCTGGCCTTGAGTCGGGGTCTGTAAGGTCATATATGATTGCTTTGATACATATAATTACCTACATGGATAATAGGTACAGTCAGCTGCAAAGAAAAGGTACCTCCCCTGCGTAGAAGTTTGTATGCAAAGGTGCTAAGTGAATAGTATTGCTGACTTACAGTCTCATATCTGTTTGTCTGACTGTCCGTCCGCCTGCAGTGGAGCTTTATATAGACAGCTATTGCAATATCGTACAATATATTAAGATATAATACGGAAAATTTGTATATAATAGCGATATTTTTGTAAATTACGCGGCACTTACTTTTATCAGATAAATTTCGTGTCTATCGCAAGTATCGCAACCAATGCCGTGCGACTAATTTGTAACTTATGTTTAGATAAAACAATGGAAATTGCACGGAAAGATTGCTAACAATAATCGCAAAAGGTTAATTATTATGACGAAAATAACCATTATCCTTGAAACGATCGTTATTTTTTTTATATCTTAAGACAGTAGATACCTATAAGGTAAACGTACTGGTGCTCGGCGTGGTCCCAATACATGTCATCTTGAAACTTAAGTCATTGTCAATAGAGGTGACAGCAGGGTGTCATCTATTGGGCATTAGCATGTCGAGCACTAGTACGTTTACCTTACTCTTTCTGCCATTAAAAAATTAATATTCCGCCAATAGACATTCTTCGTACAAATACATCAATTATCTAATGAATTCAGTGCCGGTAAAAAGCAGACAACTAGACATCCCAAAGTCAGATCGAAATTTCGGATGAAGTTTAAAGAAAAATTATAATTCAAAAGTAAAATTTGTAACTACTGTAAATCATTGCTGGTAGAATGTCTACGCAAGTGTCTCGGAGATGTGATCATCAGTGTTTGTAAGATCTAAGTACCTCTCACAGTAATAATTCACGTCGCCCGAGACCTCTGAGACGCCCGATTGCTCATAAGTGTCGAAATACGTAGGTGAGGTACAAAAGTATGTAATTGAAAAAAATATATGTAATTACTCATTCGTTTTTACCGTTCCCTACTCATACTTACTTCTGTTGTGGTTGACCTAATGTCACAGACAAATAACCAACAGAAATCTTCTCCAAAACAGGTTTCAAGCCGCCCACTGGCTTTGTTGAGTTTTTTAATATACTCATTAACATACAATAGACTAATATCACAGTTATTTTTATCATAAGCGCCGGTTAAGTGGGTTTTTACGTTTCAATAACTAACAAAATGTACGTTTAGATTTTTAAATTAGCCGAATTACTACTTCATGGGATACGATTATGCCAATACGTTTTTGTATGTCTTAACATAAAGATATGATAACATACGTTTATTTTTCAAGTAGACATATTACAATGAGCTTGTAAACGTCAAATAAAGCTACGCCGGGTATCTAACTCTACATCTCTGACCCGAGAAGATTTAAATCCCTCCTAAATTGAAGATCAAACAGTTATTTTTTCCAAAAATGCAAGTATGATGGTCGATCAATAAAACAAGTCGTTATTGCCTCCTGTAATTCGTTACAAGCGCGCACATGATATTTGTTTTTCCAAGTAAGTGCGCTGTTTTTAAAGTTAATCTCCCAAAAGATCTCCACCAGAATTTCCCCAGATCCATGTTGATACAGACCGTGAGAAGCCGCGTAATCTCACTTCTCGTCCACGGATATCATGTTTAACGGTGTTATAGCCCTGGCCCTGTATTACAGCTTACCAAGTATTAGACTAAACAGACCAGACTTTAAGGTCCGTGTTAAAGACACTGAGCACGGGGTCACTCGTATGCTGGTTGATGTAGAATAATTTATGGAGAACAGAGCAGCCCTGCAGAGGCTCGTCACTGGTTGAAACTTTTGAACTTAATGCTATAAAGCAGCTTAAATTGTACAAAGCTTTTGTGTTATGCAAGACGGGTTGTTTAGGTCAATATAAGTTTTAAATATTCATAGAGAATAGTGAATGAGTAAGACAAAATAGGTAGGCACATGTAAGTAGGTAAACTTCATAAGTAGTATCTAAAAGTGCCGTGTAATCTTCATAAAGTGCTACTCGGATCTGACTTCTAAACATATTTATGTGTATTACATTTGTGAGTTTATTTTTTAAGTAGTACAACCAGGTGTCGTCAAAAATTGGTCTGGTTTGACCCGTCATACAATATTTTTTATAATACTATATCGATCTTAAAATACCATTTGCTTAAAACGATTATCTTTTACTAGATTTTTATACAAAATCAAAATATAACAGGTTCCCATGAAAAAGTAAGTGAATTGAACAATTATCTATGAATATGACTAATTACATCCACTAACGCGATAAATCGCAATTCCACTTATCAATCAAACGATGCAATTAACGAATTATTTAACTTTTTGCTGAGAATAACACTCTTATTAACACTTTTTTCGATAACATAGACATCAACGCGCCCGACATTCCTATACCGACGACGTAAAGTAAATACTTGTAACTAGAGATGCCCCGAATAGTGGTTTTGGCCGAATACCGAATACCGAATATTAGGCCACAATTAATTGTGAGTCACAATTATTATGAAAACTGTTCCCCAACAAAGCACAACGTTTGCTAAGATATATTTTTTGTAAAACAGAACTAATGAATCAGGCCCATGATAAAAATAAAATATTTCATAACTTACAAATGCTTAAAAAGGGTCTTCCTATTAACAACTTTCCAATAATACATTTTAAATATTAAATATATACCTAATTTTTGGTATTTTTATTGTGTAAATTTCCTTTTTAGGTAGGGGCAACAGACATTCGGTATTCGGCCGAATAGTACGCAACATTCGGCCGAATACCGAATATTCGGCAAAGTGGCCGAATAGGCCGAATTCCGAATAGTTGCCGAATATTCGTGGCATCTCTACTTGTAACGATTGCTCGATGTAACAGTTAATCGTGTTGTTATTAATTATTATATATACTGTATAAAGGGAATTCATGTAAGTAAAGCATTTGAATTGCATTTTCTCCCTCGAATTTCACAAGAAAATGATGTTTAGTCCTTCCCTGATATGGTGAGAAATTCATAACAATCATAAAAAGCGTGAAACGCGACATGGTTGCATTTGATGTCGATTGTAGCACGTGGGAATACTTGATGCAAATCGAGATGAATCCACGGTAATACGGTCTTTGAGACCTAACATGAGGTCTGGTTATAGGATTAGGGCTGAAGCGCACTAAACTGTGGGTATAAAGAAATTGCCAATTATAGTCCCGCGTATACAAAATATGTGACGTTCCACGGCAAAAGGTACCTTATGGCACTTGGCGCTTACGTCGCATAGCGCCGCAATAATAATAGCGCGCGGCGGCGGAGCGGCGTTAATAATAGCGTAAGCGCCAACGGCCATAAGGTACCTTTACCCGTGGGACGTCACATATAGATTCCTAATATCTCTCACATAGCGGAATTTTGCAAAGGATTATATTTTTAATTATTTCCTTATTCCTTTTAAAAGCTTTTTACAATTGTTAGAATGTGAAATTATCAGGACTGTACTAATCGAAAATACTAATCATTAGTGGCAAATTAGTAGATAATAATCTTGTTGAATTTAAAAACCTTAACCGTAATTGATAGTAATTTATTTTTAAGAAATTCTTAGATACGCTGTCAGATTCTAAGATGTACGAGGTCTTCTGATGCAAATAAGTAAATTATTCATAGCATTAAGGCACTACATATGTCCAGTAATAATTTGAACACAAACTAATTACAGAGCCTTGAACCCACTTCCTAATACTAATGGCTCCGATCGAACGCACGATTTAGTGACGTCACGGCGCCGGCGGCGCATACTGCATAAATTTGTATACATGAGGCAGCTTTGAGCTTTGTAATGGAGGCGTTAAATTATTTAGAACCCATATGTGACGTTATCTATGAAAAGGGACGCTTACGCCATTATTAACGATGCTCCGATAGTAACATAATGTCGCGTGACGCTGTGCGGCGTAAGCGCCATCGACAATAAGGTCCCTTTTTATAGATAATGCCCCATATAGAGTAGGCTGTTATCACATCGCCTGGAGTAAGCGAGGTGTTGACTAAGTGTAATAAGGCCTGAGTGGACGCTCGAGTTGTGCGTGCATTGGGCGTGCAGCGGGGCGGGGCGTGCGGCGTGCATGTTAAACAAATGCAAACGTATAGGAGCGACCTTAGTGCACGCTGCTCAAATTACTCCTGACTCCGACGCCACGCTGCACGCCCCGCCGAACGCTCCGCTTCGAGCGTCCACTCAGGCCTTACACTTAATGTAACCAGTATAAACGTGATCCCTAATTAAATCATAGTTGATACGGAGTCGAGGCTGCATCTATTCGTTTGTCCTTCTGCTTGCTTGAAACTAACAGAAATAGGAGCCTAGTTTTAGTTTTCGGTCGCTACTGCAGGCGCCTGTAAGCGCCCACTATAGTTCGTTTTTTTAGCATTAGAAAAAAGGTAAACAATCTTGATGCGTCTTTCAATTGAAAAACATGTTTTAAAAATAAGTCACGGCAAATATGTAACAATTATGAATCTAATACGATCATTTATATTCTTCTGCTTTCATAAGTATAAGTTACTGATTTTTAAAAAGCGTTTTTCAATTAAAAGACATGTCAAGATCGTTTACCTTCTTTCTAATGCTAAAAAAACGAACTATAGATTATTGGATTCACGGCGTTAGGCGGTTATCACACTGATGTGATTAATGGGGGCGGCGCGGCGACTATATGTTGTAAACACGACGGCGTTATGCATGTCGTATGTACAATATGTAAGCAAATGCCTAAATGAATGCAGAGTTGATTTTAAGACTTTAGAGGCGTGTTATAAACTCATTATAAACATTCGGACAGATCATCAAATTTATAACCTGTTATAACAATCAGAATAAGGGAGGTTTTCCCAGTATTTATCTGTGAAAATCAGAAGAGTTTTAAGTCCATTTTTCAGCAGAAGAACATTGATTAATTTGCCATATTTAAATGTAGATATAGTTATATAAGTTGTAATATCAAAGACCTCATACATTACATCTACAGCCCTTTGAAGAATGTCATAGTCGTTAAGCTAATCGTCCGTTGACCGTCATGGTAAAAACGCGAGGCATGTCAGAAGGACGGAAACTCTTACATATTAATAGCGGAAATCATAATTGTTGTACTAGTAAGGGATATCTCGGGCAAAGGATGTAATTGTAGGCCGAGTCAGAAAAATATGGACAATAGAAAAATGCAAACTTAATTAATAGTAGGTCATTTAGACAGGTCACATAATGTGGCTCTGTCTATAAATAAATGACTACCAAAGTTCGCTTAACTCTCAGCACTAGAGTACGAGTATGTTTTATTTCAAATTATAAGAAGAGAGCCGATTTGTAGTGGCGTATTTCCAAACTAACTAATAATTTTAAAACTATCCAGTTACCTACTATGTAGATTAACCTTACAATTACAATGTTTATGGTATTTGGCTCAACACGGGGCATTATGACAAAGTTAATATTTATCGTTTCTATCTAAGCAGGTAATTTAGGTTTAAGTACCAGTGCACCATAAACATAAACCAAAGCATTAACAGGACGAATAAAAAAGGTGGTTTGTGACACATCTTTTTTTTTTTTATGTGATAGTCAGCAAACGAGCAGACGAGCCGCCTGATGGGAAGCGGTCATCGTCGCCCATGGACATAAGCAACACCACAGGAGCCACTTAAGCGTTGCCGACCCGCTTCTTGAAGAGTCCCATGTCGTAGCGCAAAGGAAATACCTCAGGAGGCAAGTCATTCCACATTCTGCACGTTCTGGGAAGAAACGAGCGAGATGCCCGCTTATTCTTGGTGTGCCATGTATCTAAGAAGTGGGGATGAACTTTGCTCCTTTGGCGGGAGGTGCGGTGATAAAAACGAGACGATGGCACCAAATCAAAAAGTTCTTCCGAGCATTCCCCATTGTACAGACGGTAGAACATGCAAAGAGAGCCAACGTCTCTCCGAAGGCTAAGAGGTTCTAAGCCGTCAGTAAGTTCGGGATCGCCGACAATACGACCTGCCCGCCGTTGGATGGAGTCAAGAGGAAGGAGCTGGTATTCTTCCTTCCATCTTCCTGCTCGATTTGTTTCTTTTGTTGCCCAAGTCATCGTTGATGACGTACCCTATAATAACTCATAAAATACGCTTTGTGATTGGCTATTGTGCCGATCATTGTGATTACTTTTCTTACACAGATTAGCTTTAAGTCGATATTCGATTAGTTACCTGATCAGACAGAGACGTACCTATAAGAAGAAGTTGCATCAACCACAATCCCCAAACTGGTCAACATCACTCAGCAGTGAACTTATAAACTTCTCAAACAATTAAATTTAGCTAATGTTTCAATAGCGACAAATGGTTGGGTGCATTTGACTCTTAACTATGTCACTGCGTGTATATCTACTGAATTTACCGAGTGAGTATATACTTCCCAATCTCAAAATATAAATTAGACTGTAACCTAGTTGATTTAATATCGAATACGATAGGTGGGTGAGTGAAAACCTGCGTTCATTGACCAGGTACATTTTGTAAACAAGACCTGGAACTAAACATTATTTACGACATACGGATCAGAAAGCTCTGGAAAGGGGCCACTGGAACGTTCTTTCTGTTCAAAATGTAGAACGCCGTGAACGCAAACACAACTGCGATACTCAGGGACGATGAGTCAGATGAGTGCAAGCAAATAGGTATATTGTTACATAAAATTAATAACGTCTGTGGATGTCTATTACAGTATTTATACTGCATTTATGCCACAGGATATCTCTCGCTGTTTCTTTTGATGCAATTTTGTTTTTAATTGGTATATGAGAAAAAAATAAAAAAAGCTAAAATATGTACAATAAGGTTTCCAGGAAGTAATGTGACTGATTGTGTACCACTTGTGTACGATGACTAAAATTACGATGCAATTTACATATTATGTTTAGTTCGTCAAGAAACCAAACGACTATAACAGTAGGTAGGTACACATTCACGACAACATGTAGCTGGGCTTTTTCTAAAATAAATATCGAAAACGCGATTCTTTCAAATCTGGACGTTCTTGGGCTCATTCTACTCAGAATCGACAGCACTCTCCGTCCTACCATTAAAAAAAGATGTCCCAAAATTTTGTATGAAAATTGTACATTCCACTACGTCACGTTACATACTACAAGTGAAAATTTTTCTCATACTAAAAACGTGACGTAATGGAATGGACATTTTGGGACATCTTTTTTTAATGGTAGGATGGAGAGTGCTGTCGATTCTGAGTAGAATGAGCCCAAGAACGTCCAGATTTGAAAGAATCGGGTTTTCGATATTTATTTTAGAAAAAGCCCGTTTTCGAGTATTATGTGAGAGCCCGCATAAGCGATCATGTCTGGCTTATTATACTCGCTAACTACAGCCAATTCTTCATTTATGACCAATAAATAACAATAGGTATAAATAGACATTTCGATGAAGTTAATCGTGTTTTAGTTTTAATTTCCCAACGAGTGAAAGGCAAGGCCGAAACAACAATGGCGGAGCCGGAAAGACGAGCCATTCACGGGGCTTTGTTGCCGAGATCCTTGTTACTGGCTGGCTGGCTTCAAATAGGGTGCAAGTATATACAGTCAGCTTCCATTAATCTTCAACGGCAATGATATAAGTTAGTGATTAAGAAAATGCATTAAATGTTCGATTGCATCATCAATGCCAATACTCCTACAATACAATGTTAACCAGCAGCATACCCCTATCTTTATAGGTTATACCCTTTTTTTATAGAGGGCTGTTGACCACGTCCAGTTTTCACGAATTTTCTGGCCCAGGCGCAAAGTGAACATCATTTCTAGTAATTATACCCCTAATTTGAATTTAATCGACGACTTTAAATAATTAAGACAAATACTTAATAATAGATCTCAGCACGTAACTTTCTTAGTTTCCGTTCACTTATCAAATAAAACACTACGCTTGTCGTCTTGCTTTGGTTGAATGGCTACAAGAACAAATTCTGAATTGCAACAGTCAATTCGGCTAAAGAAATAACTGTTCAGTGCACCGGAGCAGAAAAAGGTTGCATTGATCATCTTCAGAATCGTTGTTTCAAATAAAACTATGTCCCTGGTCACGGGTCGAATAATGTTTTGAACAAACGACAAGTGCACGTCGACACTAAGGAAAGAATTCCGTACAATTTATTGTCATCTTTAGTTTCTCTTTATTACTGTGATTGCTGGACCCAAGTGTCTTCATCAATTTAATGTAAAATTGGATATAACAAGTATCGGCCACGTACGTTTCGAAAGTGATGGTATGCACAAGTTCAGAGATCATTTATTATACACGTGTCAATGTAGTGTTATAAACGAAAATGCCAGACGCGTGCGTGAGATGAAGTTACAAGGTAAAGAAATACATGTACATATTTTAATACGATCATGACCGATATACAAATTTGCCGGGTGTCAAATAGATATTTAGTACTGAAAGTGCATCATAGACAAGGAACCCCAATAGCTAGCAAATAAAACATAAACGGCGTGAAACAGAAGCGTAACTTCAACAATGGTAAAGAGGTCGCCCTACATTTTCCAATGGCTGCCGCTACCACTAGTGCGACTTTAATCACTTACAATCCTCCGCTCGGAGAACTAAGTTTCCATGCCTGCTCAAACTTATAAGGATGCTTTACAGTTATGGCGGTGAATCGGCAAATAAAGGGAGCTGGGACACATTACAAGCGCACTTCATAGTTCTATTACGAAAGTTTGGAAAGATAAGAGAGGGGAGATACGTAAAATCGATAACTGAACTACCTTGTGAAGGGTAAAAAAAAACAAAACTAAATTTGTACACGATGAAAAAGGATTTTTTTGGCAATATGCTGTCGAAAAAATATATGTCTTCATTCTCATTTCTCATCTCATCATCTCTCGTTTTGGCTACTCATGATTTCCCGATATGTCTCCAAGAAAAGAAAATATTTTTAACAAAAACGAATAACTACTAATACTCGAAACTAAAGTTAAGTACTTGTTAAGTTATTGCTTAACTGTAATGTGCAGTTAATTAAGAACCATTATCTGAGTTACTTTGATCTGTACTATGTATTGTAGTATGTAGGTAGGTATGTATAATTGTTCATAATATAATTATAATACTATTGAAAGATAGGTAAATATCAACCTCAAATTAAATTAAAGAATTTGTGTCTGCATCTTATTGTTAGGTACCTACCTTATCTTAAGCATACCAATACGTTTATATAAAAGTTATACTCACTTAGTTACACATCCATGTTCTGCGAAGGCCGGGTATTGTAGACTGGCCGCCTTGCCAGGCCGCCGCCGCCGTCTCTGTAAATAACCAAATTCAACTTTTTCAACACGTTCTGATTTTGAGCATTCAACGTTGGAATTTATTGACTGGCCATATTTTCGTTTACAGGAACAGGTTCCACGTAGGCCTTTTTAAATGCATTGTTTGTCGCGTCGCGTGTTTTAAGGGTTCCGCAGTCAAAAACCGTGTACAGAACCTGGCAGACCATGGCCGATTTAGACATCCAATTTTAAAATGCGATGATGTTATCATGTGCCATGATACTAATAGGTATGGTGACTTTAGTGCTTTATACTGCATTTGTGTGCTGCAAATAAGTACACTCGAACACTTAACTTGTAAAACTTCGTTACAGATAGACCGAAAACGGACACAACAGTTGCTGAAAATGGTAATGCTTAAAATTCGTCAATTTTTTTCTCATCACAGAATTTTTACATAACAGAATATACTTAATTCTGTGGGCGGTGTTCAATCACAGCGATCGATTGTCAATCGATCCATTACATTTGATAGCACTATCATAAAGATCTCTCTCTGTGTAATAAGTAATAACACCCACCATTGTTTTGCCACATCACGCAAGCATTAAACGCGTTAGAAAATGTGAGAAAGTAAGAGTATCACATCGATCAAGCAGATCAATTCCATACTAAGTATTGGATTTATTGAATATAATTAGGTAAGTGACACGGACTCAACTGGCCCCCCGGTCAGCAAAGAGCCAAAATCAGTTAAAATTGTGCAGTTTTAGGTTTTTTTAATACATTTTCAGTACATTTACTTGTAAATACAAAAGCCAACCTGCAGTTTTAATCGGCACTTGCCGCCCTAGGGGTAAAATTCGTGCAATTAGTATAAAATACACAAACAATAAAGTATTTCATAAAAGCAAAACATATCGGTTAAAAGAGACAGGTAAAGCCAACATTTTTACTTTTATTAACTCATGCAGCGGTAACCTCAAAACCACCTCGTCGGCACACTCGGCACGAGGTAAAGTAATTCCCACAGGGACCTCCAAAGTCAACTCATCTTGTTTACAAAATAATAATCGCTTATCAGAACCAAGTGCTGGTTTTGGGAAACCGGATCAAGGATAAGTCACGTTCGAATTTTAACGACGATTTGGGTGAACAAAAAATATGAAGACCATAAAGTGCTGTTTATTACCTAGGTATTTTATATGTACGTAATTCGTTTTACTTGAAATAAATTTTCGCAAACCTTCTTTGTGTTCTAAGTGTAAGCCTTCATACGAGTACATAAGTAACTACAGTAGTTATTGTTTTAAAATTAAAGGATGATGTTCCGCTCCCATACAAGTTTGGCCCAACACTCGCTAAACATGGGTGGTATATTGTTAGGCCCCAAATATGAAATGAAAGTCCCGATAATTATTAGAAATTCACGGACACTTCACAGAACATTATAAAAGCGGAATTTCTCTACGATTTTGAGGTTAGGAATTCTGCCTTGTATCGGGCCATGTTAAATATTATTATGCCTTATTACAAGGAAATAAGGTGCCGTAAATAGTGTAAATATATTAATTTTTGTGATGGGGAAAAAATGTTAAACTCGCGAGAGCGTAAGACGTAAGATGTCATTCAGTTTTCACTTCTGTCGGCACTCCCGGAGTGCAACCCGTTGTTTTTTAGAGATTAATGTAGGTAATGTAGGTAAATAATAAAAAATACAAATGTTATAAATAATAAAGCATCAAATCAAAGCTATAATAACAAGCCGTGATTTTGCGACTCGACTGAAGCCTCGTTCGAACCGGTTGCTCTTAAGGTCAGGATCCGAGATATAGCTAGATAATAACAATATACCTATCTACTTATGCATATATACAGGGTGCCCAGTAATTAATGGATAACCATCTAACCACCAACAGGGCACCTTTAGGCTGGTCCAGAAAATGCAGTTATAGGTCTAGTAAAAGTTTCGTGGTTTTCGAGATAATCGAACTTTTCTGTCTTTTTTAATAGCTAACAGTTACTAGAGTTAAAGCGCGATTATCTCGAAAACCACGAAACTTTTACTAGACCTATAAGTGTATTTTCTGGACCAGCCTAAGGTGCCCTGTCGGTGGTTAGAAGGTTATCCATTAATTACTGGGCACCCTGTATATTGCTATATGTTAGTTACGCTATTTTATCAACGATACTTTGAGCTTAATAGAATCTACTCTTTAGGCTATAAAATTCGTTCCGATGGACCAAATTGGGCTTAAGTTTATTTCCACAAACGATGAAGGTGGAACTACGTAATAAAGTATAAGTATTTAATGCAATGACAATGATAGAAAGAAGAGAACAACATATACCCACCTACACGTACTGATGGTGAAATATATTAGCCATTTATTTGGTCAACACCAGAGGGCTAGTTCTGTTTATGTACACTACAAATTACAGCAAAATAGATCAGATCTCGACACGTAACTCCACAGGGCCAACTACCTTAGCAGTGACATGACAATGTGTTTTTTGTCCATGACATTATTGCCTAAACGACCCATTATTCTATCATTCGCCAAAATTACTCGAACCGTGTGACCAGCCGGTAACTAAGTGCATGATTAGTACTTAATGTATCACTATTCATTATTTGGTAACAATTGCAGGTAGAGCAGATCACTTTTAACAGAAATTATTTTTCTCGCTTTTTTTCCGTTTTATATGAGAATTAAAAAACTATAACGGAAATGCGTTTTTTCTAAGATTCCTTTGATTTATTATGACTAGAAATATAGCGTATTTTAATAACAGGTCTGGAGTCTGATATAATAGTGCAAAATTGACTAACTTATAACTGAACCGTGAAACTTCACTGACGTAAAAAGGACAAGTCAAGCCTATCGCTGATTTGTAAATTTTGTTACCCATCATAAACATGCATTAAAGTTAAACACCACCTAATCACTGAGCAAATCTAAACCATCATCCATCTTAAACCTTAAAATGTATATACGTGAAGCCACATTGCGAAGAGAATCAGATGAAACTTAAGAAAATTGAAAATTCATTATTCCTTAACACAATCATTAAGGTAAAATCTTAGTACACGTATTGTGGTCTATAGAATGATAGAAAGGCTTGCGTGGCTGCTGCAAACCGCAACAAGGAGAAAAGCGCAAGTGTCCAAGAGAGGGCACTCTAGCAACAAGTGCAGTCTGTAGATTGTACCATTATAGCAGCAAAGTTATAGGTACTTATAGTAGGTACAGTTTTCACTATTCCAAAGTCATAGTACCCAATATTTTCTTTATCAAGAAAATGTAAAAACTAACGTCCGCAACTAGAGTTAGTCCGCAACAGTTTTAGTTCTTTGGATTTTTATTTTTCTAGATACTTTAACAATCGAAGCGCTGGTGGCCTATAGCGGTAAGAGCGTGTGACTTGCAATCCGGAGGTCGCGGGTTCGAACCCCGGCTCGTACCAATGAGTTTTTTGGAACTTATGCACGAAATATCATTTGATATTTACCAGTCGCTTTTCGGTGATATGAAGGAAAACATCGTGAGGAAACCGGACTAATCCCAATACAGGCCTAGTTTACCCTCTGGGTTGGAAGGTCAGATGGCAGTCGCTTTCGTAAAAACTAGTGCCCATGCCAATTACAGGGATTAGTTGCCAAGCGGACCCCAGGCTCCCATGAGCCGTGGCAAAATGCTGGGACAACGCGAGGAAAAATGATGATACTTTAAGGCGACGGTAGAGGTGGGTAAATGTTCAGATTCTGTCAATTTACCCCATTTCACACACAAGCGCACTTCACGCACACTACCTCACTTTACTGGGACAGGTCATTGACCCATCAACTTTTTTTTAAGATAGCTGGTTGAGTTTAGTGTTAACCACTGGCCTCCTTTTAGGAAAAGCGTTCCATTGAAAGAAGAAAGAGAAACAATACATTTAATCTTGCTTTCCTTGTCTGTTCATGTCACACGTGACCTCGGAATAATAAACCAACAGGAACCGCCATTAACAGGCGTTCCCCTCTGCCAAATTTCGGCGGCCGCCGGTCAAGGAGGTTATATAAAACTAGTTGCCATACGTCATACGCCAATCAGCAAACGTCAGTCTAAGCGGAATGTTAGGAGCAGAAAATGCCGAATTGTAGCGTTTTCTCCTGTAAAAACCGATCGGAAACATCTAGCGTACTTAAAGAACACGTTTCTTTTCATATGTAAGTACTATTACATGTAAATATTATCCAGGTCCAGTACATTGCGTCGTCTACACAAATAGTGCACTAATTTAGCAAAGAACTAAAAAACATTGTCAATCTGAAAGTGATACCACTTCATGGTACTAGATCTAATTTAGGGTAATATTTAAAGAAGACTTCCTAAATATTCATTAGGTATACCTAACTTCTAATTTGCGTTGCTTATTATTATATAATTTATATAACACATTATTTTTCTATAACACCTTATTTTAATATCAACATAATCCATTCAATCAAATAAATAGTATAAATAATAAATAACGTGATATTACCGATATAGGGTCATGGTGCTAGTTTCCGTCCATGCTCTAGTTTTCGTCCACATGACAGATTAGCAAATAACATATTTGATATTTAATTTGCTACTTGCCAAATACATTTTTATGTAGATAGATATATTGTCTCGACATTAAGGATTGCATTAAGTCCAAATTTGTGCAGCAATGTAGATTTATATTAAATTTCGTCAAGTGGACGAAAACTAGAGCTGGACGAAAACTGACGCACCTACCCTACTACTATTTGAAAATTCATTTTTCTCTTAGTTTCTATCGTATATTTTTTATTTGACATGTCCAATATTTGTATTGTATTTTATTTATTTTAAGGTATTTACTGCCGTCATTTTCCATAAATAGGCACTTTTAATTTATTACTCTGGTATCACTCTACCATAGTTAGTGCTGGGACACCATAAAAACCAATATCGATAAAATCTATATGAACATTATAAATATATTGTTATAGCTGGTCAACCAAATCTTGTCAGTAAAAAAAGGCGCGAAATTCAAATTTTGTATGGGACGATATCCCTCCGCGCCTACATTTTTCAAATTTGCCGCCTTTTTCTACTGTCAAGATCTGGTTGACCAAGTATATTTTGATTTATTTTTTTAGATTTCCAAAAGATGCAATAAAACGGGATATTTGGTGCTTTATTTCGTGCACGGTTTGAAATAATTTATTCTAAGTACAGGAATTAATATCCCTATTATATTATAATATTTACTTACAAATATAAGATTTTACAATACTTGTTTTATAAAAGCCGTTATTTCCAAAAAATTGTGTTAGAATGTTCTGCCTGAGCCGAGATTCAGACCAATCATCCATTTGAAAAAAATAATCCTTCTAATAGTCTTTACAAGATCGTTTGTTAGAGGTTGTCCATTAATATATCTGTATATATCTGTATTATCTGTGTGGTCTGAAATAAACAAAACAATCATTAGGAGAATAAATATTTCCATACGGTTCTTTTCATATAACCTATTTTTCTTCTTAACCTAGGTTTCTTCCTATGTCGGTATCTTTGTTTACGCCGCACACCCAGAGCTCGGAAACCAGTTTCGTTTATTTACACCCCGGGATCCCGGAAACGAAAAGGATTTCGTGGTTAAAAAATAACTGTTCTATTACAGATTTTTGGAGCGATTGAATAAAAGTTTCACTATAAAATAGACAAACTAACATGCATACAATAAGTACAATCATTGAAAGTTAGTAAAATGCTCGTACAAAGATTTGATATTCAATTACATATTATTATAATTGACTAAAGCAGACAGTTAAAATTCAGTCAATAAAATATCGACAATATTATCGACAAGTCCCTCGCACTTCTACGTTTACTTAGAACTGACATCATCTCGTTCACGGACAGGGTTGTCTGTGTTTGTTCTTGTATTTGTGTGAATATAGTTTATGCTAGTGTTTGATAATTTTGTCGTGTGCGTGTGTAGCGACGCATGCGAAAAATGCATTAGTGTTTACATTGTTTGTGTGCGTTCCTCGCCCCCCGCGCCGAAAACGGCAGAATTTTTCACATAGAAATTAGTGCGTGTCACCACTCCATATTGGATTATTCCTCCGAGCACGTGACGTATTAAAATTCTAATAATTCATTTGATTGTTGACAATTTTTTACATTATTGCTTTGTCGAGATACGCGTTTTCTAAAGTTAAACCGAATAAAACCAGATGTCATTAAGTCAGATGTAAAATTTTATTTACTACTCTATACGACTTTTCATAAAGCGCAAAATCAATTCAATGAGAATTTAAATAAATAAAGTTCCGGCAGGGTGCAAAATTTCATTATGGCGGACAAAATAAAATTTGAAAATATATGGAAACAGTATTGGCTAATGTACCCCTAATATCTTTACCGATTTACTTTTATGTCGTATATTCGCCTTTTGTTTCGCTATTAAATTAATAAAATGAAAATAAAAAATATTATACCGGTATTCCACCGGTATTATTTCAGTGCTGAACCGATTATCTTCGATCGTAGCCTTGATAATGTAGGTGTTGATAATTACTTACGGCGGTAGGAGCGGCAATGAACCCCGTGCCATAGAGAAAAAAAATACATAGAGTGCTCACTCCATACATCAGTTTTAGTACCAAAAAGACTATTAGCATCTAGTATCGAGTAGCGGAACTATCAGTACTGCTACTTGACAATAGATGTAACACCGACCGGAAAGTCTTATGCTATTGAGATAAGACTTTCCGGTCGGTGCGACATCTATTGTCAAGTAGCAGTACTGATAGTTCCGCTACTCGATGCTAGATGTAGACACTGAAATTAATAGTCTGAACTGATGTATGGAGTGAGCACTCTTGTCTTACTTATTTCTCTATGCCCGTGCAGAGTAGAACGTGAGGTGCGTTGGGATAAGTGCATATATCTACTTATAATTCTTTGGCTGGTTCAATCTACAGAGACAGTTCTAATCTCGTATTGTAGCAAATTTAGTCTTCTTTAAAAACGTTTAAGAAAGGTACTATCAAAAACTAGTCCTTTAGGGTTATAATCGCCCAAATCTAAAAGAAAACCGAAATTTTCGCGATTTTTTCGATTTTTGACAAAGTTGCGTTCGGCGCTCGAGGTCACAAACCTGGATTATTAATTGGGCCAACATCATAAATAATTCTGTAAAAAATCAGAACTACCGGATTTGACGCAGAAGAGCCACGTTACAAACTTCTACAATTTCACTGGATTAAAAATGGCAGACACACGACTGATCTTATAAGGCATATTTTTTTCCTTGAGTGAACGGTATGCACTTACCCCAATGCACTTCACGTCCCATGCGGCGCGGCGTCCACGGTGACAGGTACGACAATTATAAAACATCACTGTTATTGACGCCATAGGCATCCATGGACTACAGTTACCGCTTACCATCGGGCGGGCCGTATTCGTGTTTGCCACCGTCATTGTATTATTAAAAAAAACTTTATTTTATCGGATAAAACAGACATTTCTCTTGCGAAAAAATCTTGTGACAATTGTCACAAGATTTTTCAAAGAGTTTTCAGTAAGTCTTGACAGGAAATGAGTTCTGTGTCGCAATTTCGTGACAATTGTTGTGTTTCTAGTGACAATTGCCACAAGATTTTTTTAGTGGCAATATAATGGAGTTTATTTATTTATTAAAATGTTGGTGGCAAACAAGCACATCGCCCGTCCGATGGTAAGCGGTTACCGTAGCCTTTGGAGGCCTGTGACGTCAGCAACAGTGATGTCGACAATTGTCGCATCTGTCACCGTGGTCGTGGTGAAATAGGGGCCAGTAAGTACCTAATAATCACAATGGTCTTAAGTGTCACAGACTCTACTGGCGCTTAAGTCCTTTATGTCAATTTCTGCCTATTTTAATATGATAGTTATTTAAGTTTTATTTTAAGTTAACCTTCGCTATAAGTTTTAAATTGTTAAGATGTACTAACAAAATATGGACCATGTTTGTCTGAAATAAACGTTTTTTTTTTAATTATTCAAAAAAAGAAACCGAATAATTATATCGAACTACCGAGTACCGAACCTCCTTACAAATGTTAATCAGAATCGGTTGAGAAATGTGATTTGCAAAGGAGAAGAATTCGGATATACGAAAGCATTTTTGCCCAAGTTGAAACGGAGACCTTCGCTAACGCTCGGTCAATGATGGTTTAGGTATAGCCAGCTGCAGAGGAAAGGTATATACCACCCCTGCATACAATCATCTTTGCAAGGGTGGTACCTTTTCTCTGCAGCTGACTGTACACCTATAAAAATGGTTGTCCCTGCTGTAATTTTATACCGGTACCGTACTTTATATTTCAACCGGTATAGTTTTAACTTCAAAACGAACCGGTATTAATAAATAATAACGGTACCATACCGCTTATACCGTAAAGAAAGCATGTCTCTGCTTTGTACAATTATTGTGTGGACAAAATTCTTATAATCACCGAAACATACCTACATACCTACGCACATAATGTCATTGAAATAAAACATTGTTTTTTTATAGTAAATTTATATAATACTCGATATATACACATAACAATAACCAGGCCGCTGCGGTATTGGCCTGTAAGCTTCATCTCGGTCTCCAAATCCGCAAAAACTAGTTAGTACTAAATGCTGGTCTTGCCGTTGTTCTTGATTCTTGAAGATTATCAGAACAGCACGTAATCGCATACATATAGACGGAACGAACGGCAACAAAGTAGGTGTAGACACTGTAAGACTTTCAGGTATTAAACGAATTACGCTTCGTATTAATAGGTAAGTAATATTTAAATCAATATATAATTCTCTAACGTAAATACAAGATTACAATTGACATCAAAAGTCATTGACGTACAGAAGTCATATACATTTTTTTTAATGACGCAAAATTGATACCAGCGTAATGAAAATCAATCCCAATCAGTAAAACGAGTCTTTAAACTTTTTTCATTTTAAGCGGGTTTTGAAGGAACAAGTTACTTAAATTCGATTGTAATCGTATTGTTTTAGGATAGTTTACTGCTGTTTTCGATCGTTACGACCTGTAAATAACAACAAATCAAATTTTAATTATATTTATTTACCCTATTTTTGGAAATACAATTTACCTACTGGTATACATTTTCGTATGCGTATATGATGAAATGTCTATAATAATGTCAAAAACGAGCTACGACGACGTACACGTCTGCTTCGATCCAAGGCCAGCGGCCATCTGACTCGAAGAAGAATTTTGAGTGATGTCGTCAATGTATGGAAATTGTACGAAAGTTTACATTTGGGATTGAATTTCTGTGTTGTATTTGTGAGTAAAAATATAAGTAGATAATAATTTGCTGGTTTAGTTATCTAGCTTTCAAAATCACACAACAACTCAATTACTGTCAAAGGCAAAACTGTAATGCGTGTTGCTCAAACGGAACTCCATATTTTGATTTTTGGATACTTTTAGTGTCGATTTGTAGAGAATTACAGCAAATAAAAAATATTATGGCGTGAAGAGCCGGTACACGGCTTCTTCGTGAACAAATTTACGTATAATTTAATGCAGTTATTAAATATTTCTTGAACAAATTGATTGCACAATGTGAGCTCTAAATCGTAAACGTCATATACCGTCCCCTTAACAATTGTATTTGGTTTTTACTTGCCTGCGATATATTGTATCTAATAAAATAACATTTTTTCGTTACAAAATGTGACAAAGTAGCAGTAACACCCATGTCAGCTTGTGATTAGAGTGCGTTTTGTTTTTTGTTGAAGTTTTTACAGAGTTCACACATCACGGCGCGTCATTAGTCACACGAATGACGCCCGAGCCAGGCACACATATTTATGTTGTTAAATTTGTTTTCACACATGGCTGTTGTATTCTCCACTCTGTTCTTATTATAGAACTGAGAAGAGATGTTATTTATCATATTACTAAGTGGCTGTTGGTTTTGAGTTGGGTTTGAGTCTGGTTGGTTGGTTGGTTGGTTTTATACGCTTAGTTACTTATCATGTGATTTAAGTTTTTTTTCAATAAGAGTGAACACGGGTAACTCTATCTATCAAAGCGCTCTTATACGAGTACAAAGGTATAGGTACTCGTATAACGTATTTTTTTCGATATTTACAAAATATGTGCCTCCTGATATTATGATATACCTACCGACCGATAGCTAAAACATTAACCTAACTAACGGCGCGATTCGGGAAATGAATTAGAGATTCACTAATATGAAATAGTAGTCACATACGTTCCACGGCAAAAGGTACCTTATGGCGGCTGGCGCTTACGCTATTATTAACGCCGCTCCAATAGTCACATATCTTTACTATTTCATATCTAGTGAATCTCTAAATCATTTCCCGAATCGGGCCGTAAGTACTTATTTATTGAAGAACTCGACTATCGTTACACGTCTCAACGCGCAACCCAAATTTGGGTTAACTTGATTACAAGCATTTTCAATAGCGAGCATAGGTATCCGTTATTCGGCTAATGTGAAATAACCAGTAACCCAATACGGAAATATAAAACTAGTGCAGACATGAATGATTACCCATCGAGACATGCCTTCCTGGCTGCATCAATCAGCTACCTACTTGCCCAAATCTACAGATGCTTATCTGTTACGTGATTTTGATTTACAACAAAGTGAATGTGTTTGCAGTTACCGTTTGCCAGCATTTGACAGTCATACATGCAGGTTACGTTACGATTGCAACAGTCAGTACGAAAAGTAATCATCAATTTGTCAATGATTTGTTAAGGTCTGAAAAAGTCTTGCGACTTGGTTCTTTATTTTCAATAGAGTCACGAGCGCGCTCTCTAAAAGGAGCCGGTAAAGGAAAATGTGCCTTGATACATTGTAATAGATGTGTAAGAAAGTAAGGCACGTCTGAGACACGGGTCTCAGTGAAGTAATAGGCCCCACGCTTGACTTGGCAGCTTGGATTTCGGCTTGACATATTAGGTTACTGTGTTGATAAGATGTTAACAATAGGGTATCATTAGCATTCTTTAATAGATAATTATGCTTTAAATATCGTCTTTAGACCAAGAAGGAGAGATTTGAAAGTTTATTTGAACTTCTATTATAATTTATTCTTTTTATGGAGCATTAATACCTATATGAATAAGTGAAAACATACATATGTATATTATACATGCATAAGTAAAGAAAACAAACTTCCTACAATTACAGTGGTGAAGATAACCCAGTTTGTACATGAAATGTAAATAAGTAAGTACATGAGTTTCGCGTTGTTAGGGAATCTTTGGTGTCAGAACGTGTAACTAATATAAGTTAATATTAAATTACTAATTAAGTATATCGTATAAGTACATAATCCGAATAACGTACCGGCAAAAGCGGTTAATGCTTATAGCTGCGATATCGCGACTCAGTGTCGCCCACGCTGTGTTAATATTCGGTAAAAACGTATTCAATTTTTTTGGCTCACATTACGCAAGCAAAATGTATCAGATTTAAAAAATCTAAATATGTCTCAGAAGAGAAGTAGTCCCTGTTTGGACGGAATGGTAAATTCCCGGCGATTCCCATTATAATTTTTATGTAAATAATCCCCATGTGACATTAAGATTAAGTCTTTGATTTCGATTAGATCATCAATTTATCACAAGTAAATTCTGATCATCTGTTGAAGTGACTTTCGCGTTCGACAATTTTTCTGGCTTTCATATTGTGGTAGGGTGGTACAAAGGGGGAGTTATAATGAAATTAAATTAACAAATACGAGTAGCACCCTAATGTTAAATAAATAGCCAATTAAGACCCTTTATTGTGTCTCCGGGACGCATCAAATAATTACTTTACTACACGCAACAAAACATTACAAAATAAACTTAGGTACGCGACGGCTACATTAATATAAATTGAATGTACTTTTCCGCAGAACAGCCAATTAATTATTTTTTCCACGGCCATTTCCAAATTAAATAAATATTTAGAGCTAATTACTTAATTACTAATTATTCAGTAAGCGATTCCATCTGAGGTCGAATCGTGTCCATAAATTTTGTATGTGTGTACAAAAAAACAGTAGCGTAATGACTTACACGCGAAACTAATTATCGCTCTACCCATATACGTACGTTCGTATCTTCTGCGATCTATTCTGTAATGTAACGACATTAATCTGTGGTGATCTAGTTTAAATGTAAATATTTCGGACAGTTCGTGTGGGATGCTCATTCTGGTTCAATGAGAGTTAGGAATAACGGATTCATTAAAAAAGTTCATTCAGTATTCGTATAAATATAAAATATTTTTTGAGATTACATGTTGTGCATTTGTGCCTGTATGAACTTTTAAACCCGCATAATCAATTTAAATACTTACACTTCAAGTAATTTTCGTTTATTTAATTTGAAAGAATAATTAAAACGTTCTTATATTTATTTATATATAGTTTACGTACGTTCATACTCTTATACTTCTTTCCGCTAACTACATCCAATAAATACCTACCAGATATTAGCCACTCTAGAAATCTGCAAAAACCAAACGTCTGCACGTCGCATAATGGAAGTGAAAATAGCTCAAACTTTCACTGAATTACAGTTTTTTTATCCCGTTTCTTGTGAATGGATAATGCCTCCTTGTTCGGTAAGATCTAGATAGTGCTCGCAGCATACTATAGACCTTAATTGTGTCTGATTCGGTGGATAGTGTGCAATAATGCGCCTTTGTAGCGAATGTAGGTATGCCTTTGTATGAAAGCGGTATGATTGCTGCTTGATTTAGTGTACTGGATCGTCTTGTTTTTTAGTGAACTGCTAATAATCACGCTCTGATAAGTAGGTATATCTAAGGTTACAATCAACCATTTATGCAATTAGGATTTAACGTCATAAATTAATTGACATGTTAAATCATCGCAACATTTTTTAACAAAAAACTCTTAAAAGTCGAAAAGAAGGATTAAATTACCCACAACCCTCTAAAGGGGATTCGTAAAAGGTAATCCCTTAAGGATTCCTTTTACTCAGTCGCTTACGCAACCGTAAATAACGAAACTGTAGGTATTAAGTACTTATTTAAAAACCATATGAGGTTTATGGCTTCATCTTCAGACATTGTTTTCTGTTGGGCTTTCCCTGCAATTCAACCAATCATGCAATTAAAGGATTATCTGTATCTCCGAAGCATGTTTACGCAATTAATTTAAAACACTTGAATCGTTAGCCCGCGGATGCTAACTAACCACTTTCGCGGCTGAAATGCTCAACAGCACGACATAGGAAGGATATACGTCTGTAACATAAAATTACCAAGATTTTACATACGTATGAGACTTCCCAACACCGAAGAGCCAATTGAGGAGAAAGTAGACGAGAATTTCAATTACTGAGGCAATTCTATCGATCTTGTGAATCTGGAATTCCGCGCTAACCACGTCGTAAATCAGTCGCGGACTGGGAAGCAATCAATACGATAAATCACGGCTCTAGTTGGCAATCATGCTCATCAGGGCCATGACTGTCTACCCAGTCATCCTATACGAGTAAAACCGTCGAGTCCAGCCGAGTCCTTCCGGTTTATAATAATTACGTAGCAAATAGGTAGGTACATATATATGTAATTTATTAGATAAGTATCTTTTAAACCCAAAAACATCTAATCAGCTCAAATACTGCTTGTCATAACGAAACAGGTTTCGTTAATTAGTTAAAAAAGTAGTAATGCGGCTCAAGTATTAATTACTCAACATCAAACGCTTGCAATTCTCAATGGCGTTGAGATCCTCAAGAGAGTTCATCTATTGATAGGCTTGATAGCTATTACATATAGGTCGTATATAGATATCTCTTAAGTACCTATACATCCAATATTATATCGCCATTAGATATATCGGAGCGGCCAAGGTGATCACAAATATCTGAACAAAGCTTCTATTTTCAATACGCCCGGTCCGATATATCTCCAGGCGTGTTATGGACGGCTATATCCACTTGATTATATAAGTGTCACTTTTTAACACCATGCGATTGAAAGAGACAGGCAATGTCATTATCACGTAGACAAATAAGACCATATCAGTACTGATGGTGACTGTGCGATAATAGTTAGCCAACCACTATTACTTGTAGGTACCTTGTTTGTTGTTGGGTTGGAGCCACTAGCTTTATTTAACGTTCATAAGCGCATTCTAATTATGCCTACTTGAATAAACTATCTTTTATCTTATCTGATCTTAACTGTTAGTAGAAATAGAGTCGGACCCAGCTAACGCTGCATGCCAATTACAATGACAAATTGTGGCAATGTCACCATTCATGTAAATTTTTTATGAAAATATGACGTTAATAATGGCACGGCGTCACTTTGCTGTATTCAAGTCGGTGCACAGTTAGCTTAGACGGACTCTAACAGAATATCCTGAATAACTCACAGCATTCATCGAGATTAAACTTTCGTGAGACATATTCACGAAACACGAGCAACGCACAAGCACGAGCGCCTGAGGAAGGACCCCTGACGGGCCCGAAACGAAACATGTCGCCAATAGCGACTAAGAATTCAAGTGAGTAAAACTGTTGTCGTCTAAACAACGCACAACATCCTCATTCTACCTTAACACATTCGGTGCGGCAGCGCAAAACCCATACTTACTGCCAGTGCTTTACGAGTCATATAGGTACTTCCCGTATTGAGAAAGCCAAATTTGCGGTACGACCTCCATTTTCCCGTACCATGTCCTGACTTTAAAGGTCCCTACAGACCTGGAATATTATCGATTTGAACTAAAAGTCATTCTGATCAATAGACTATATCCTTGTGTATATACAGCTGCCGTCGCCCGCGGATCTGTATACAATTCCAAAAGATATAGGCATTTTTCAAAACCCTTAATTTTACGGGAATATACTTCCCTTGCCGCACAGGTCGTATATAACACTAGTGATGGGATACTAAAGAATCGATTACGACTTTTATAATCGACAAAATATTTATTATCGTCATCGTGTCTGTACTAGGGATTGCTCCCAGTACTGAGTTTATATGGCGAGAACCGGGAATTCCCGGGAATTCATATAACTCGTATTCAAAACAAAAATAATTCATCCTCATATATTAATTATAAAAAGGGGTCGGACTTTTAGAGTAGGTCATTTTCAATATATATGTCATCATTTTTATTTTTAACAAGGGGAAACGTCTGCGAATTTTTAAAAGTGGAAAAAAGTCATAGATCAAACATCATAAATATAATAAATGTCATAGTTTTGAATTGTCGCATTAATAAAATGTCGTATCGACGCGGAAACGTGAACAATGCGCAGCACTATGACCAATATGAGCGCTGCGCCTTACGGTGCGGTACGGGGCGATGGAGTACGGACAAATAGCACCCGTGCCGCGCTTAAGAAAAAAAAATACCTTTCAGTGCGTTACGGAAAAATACTTCCCGTACATTTTTTCTTTTGAAATAGAATATACTTGAAGTAAGAATATCGGGAGTATAGTCATCTTTTTCTTACTCACACGAGAACATAGAAAAACCACCGCCGCACCGGGGGTAAGACAAGCGCAGATAGCTGCCGCACCGGCAGAAAGTCAAATACGGCCAAATGCTTCCCGTAACGCAGCGAATGTGTTAAAGATTGAAGTTTTACTTTTGACGCGTCTAAACATCATAGTGACCATTCAGGCATAAATAGTGATGTGTCATGGAGGAAGTGAGAGGCATGACACTGCGATGTGCAGGATGGCTTGATGGATTAGATGGCTTTGAATGCATGTTAAAGGCATGATGAGAATGTGTAAACTTGGACTTAGGTAGATTGTGTTGAAGCGTGTTGATTCAGCAAATGGATTGCTGTTTTACTATGCATGTATCTATTGCTTTTTTACCTTGGTAAGGTAAACGTACTGGTGCTCGACGCGGTACATGTCATCTTAAAACTTAAGTTATTGTCAATAGAGGTGACAGCAGAATGTCATCTATTGGGCATTAGCATGTCGAGCTAGTACGTTTCCCTTACATCTTTTGTGAAAAAAATATGTACAATAGTAGTGTTGAGTCGCTCACTCGTGAGGCACCTCATTTGTACCACTCATTTTGTTAATTTGTCGCAGTACTTCGTACCGCAAAAATGTCTTACTTCACTCCTCTATTCATTTTACTTGATTCTAAAATTAAATTTCTCCTAAAAGTTCTATTCTTAACCTCCAGAATTGCACTACAATTAAATGTTACTATTTAGATATTTATAAGTATATGTACTTATATACATTAAATATTTTTGTCGCCGTTGGAATTAATGGAATAGTCGACGCTGAAAATATGCTAGTACCTCACCTCATTTGAAGTAAGACATTGTAACACCTCATTTTAGAAAATGAGGTACTCATACAAACTCATTTTAAATTGATGTCCTACCCATCACTATACAATAGGTAACTTGAAATCTAAAGGAGTACCCTAGAGCCAGTTGCAGCAGCTGTCGTTAGTTAAGATTCTTAACGTTTGCTTAAAGATCTTATTTTTAAGTCATATAAGCGTTAGTGTGATAATATCTGGATGACCTAGCTTCGCTCGGAAAACATATAAAAACTCGAAAATGCGCGTTTTCCCAGAGATAAGACATAGCTAGATCGATTTTTCGCCCCCGAAAACCCCCATAAAGCAAATTTCATCGAAATCGTTAGAGCCGTTTCCGAGATCCCCGAAATATATATATAAATAAATAAATAAATATATAAATAAACAAGAATTGTTCGTTTAAAGGTATTAGATAAATAGATAGATTAGATTGTGAGATTACTGAAATTTAAGGCTCCGTCATACAGGCGCGTTTTGCGAGCGGGGCGTGAGCGGGGCGCGATGAGAGCGGCGCGCGCGGCGCCAGCGCCGCGCCCGCTTCCCACCCGCAGCGCCTTGAGGACGCCGGCAGAACACGCGCGTCGCACCAAACGTCACGCTCGCGGGCCTCGCGGCCCGCCAGCGCCGCGCTCACAACCCAAACCGTTCGCAACGCGCGCGTGTTGTGTGTGATGTGTGACTGCGCGGGCGCGATCAAAGCGGGGGAAGCGCGCGAGGCGCTCGCGTCGCGCCCCGCTCACACCCCGCCAGCAAAACGCGCCTGTGTGACGGAGCCTTTACTCTCACCTACCGAGTGTTTCTTCTAAAAATGATATACCTAGGGTCAAAAAGACCTATTGTTGGTACCCTTATAGATGATAGATAGATAGATGGATGATTTATTTCATGAAAGACAATTACATAATAAGTTTGCATTGATGTCAAAAATATAAGAATTTCTATCATGATCGTCAAAATAAAAATAAAAAATAAAAATGAAAATAATAACAATACTAATGAAATAAAATTATATCTCCAATAAGGATTGTCAAACAATTAAAATAAGAGTAAGTAGGTAAATACTTACAAATCCAAAATATAAATTTACAATGTCAGAACTTACGAGAATACAAGAACAGAAAAAATAAAAACAATGAATAAAAGTCAATTAATTTCCAATTGGAACAGTCGTTAATAAGAGTAGGTATAAAATAATATCTCCCAATAAGAATCGTCAACACACAACATCAACAATATAAAAAAACAATGAAATACCTAGTATCTCCCAATAAGGATAGTCTATGATAACGGAAACAATGGCAATAAGAAAACAATAATAATTAAAAAAAAATTTGAATTAAAATGTCATTTCCATGAACTCATTTATTGAGTACAGGGGGATTTCCAACAAAAGGTTTCTCAATTTACGCCTGAATATTACGTCGCATTGCTCGTTTCTTATCTCGGCAGGTAGGTGCTCGAAATACGTAGGTCCGATGATTCGTGGGTTCTTTTTTGAAAGCACCAAGCGACGAGGAACTGTTCTGAGACGACCTGTGTTACGCAGTTGTTTTCCCGGACAATCTACACGAGAAAATTGAGCAATATTGTTTCTGACATACATTATTAGATCAAACAGGTGTTGTGAGTAGTGAGTCATTATGCGTTCCGAAATAAAAAGTTCCTTACAAGGGTGTCTGTGTTTTACTCCAGCAAGTGTACGAATTGCTCTCTTCTGAACTATCAGGACTCTTCTGGCATCAGTGGAGTTACCCCAAATGAGCGTGCCGTACGACATGATAGAATGGAAGTGAGCAAAGTACACCTGCTTTAGAGCTTCCTTCGAGATAAGAGGCTTCATCTTTCGCAACGCAAAGACTGCACTACCCAACCTGTCACAGACATAGTCAACATGGTGCTTCCAATTTAGGTTACTGTCAACTATAAACCCAAGGAACCTACTCTCATTGCACACAGGCATCGGACTATTGGCAGTGCATGATGGTGGGAGTGGAATCTTCCGACCAGAGAATAGCATCACGTTTGACTTAGAACAATTTAGTATGAGCCCATTTGCTGAAAACCAGGTCTGTAACTGCGCACAAGCATCACTTATCTTTAGGCTTAGCTGGTCGTAAGATTCTGCACTAACCAACACAGTGGTATCGTCCGCAAACAATACAGGCAAACCAGCTGCAACATTGGACGGCAGGTCGTTTATAAAGAGAAGAAATATAACGTATAACATAGACACACCTAATGATGATTCTACAATAACTGACTATGTCTGGTATTTGGCATGTAAATCCGTATCTATTGATTACATTGCAGTATTAAAGTTTACAAGAAAATGTAGGTACAAGAATTAGCTAAAGTTGCAAATATTAATAAAATAAAATTACGTTATTGGTGTAAAAATTCATTATAATTTATAACAATAAATAGTTACATCCCACTTGGTTCCGCTCCGTTTGGCGTGGCCAAAACACACACTTTCGCTCTCTGCTGTTGTGTGTTAATTAGGTACCCACGCCGCACTCATTAATTGAAACTAAAGCTATTTATTTGATTGTGACATCACTTTCGGATGACAGATAAGTACCAAACATAAAAAGACACTATTGATTAGGTACACGAGACGTTTCTCTACATAAAAAGACGTACGCTACTTAGGTACCTACGTCAAATACTTAGTTCAAAAGTATTTGAACGAGGTATAGCAAAGTTACATTAGTCACATGATTTAAAAAGAAATTGGATCCACATGGGTGTAACAATTTGTTTTCCTAGTGCTGCAATCAATATATACAAATATATGATTATCATTATTCGATTATCATAGAAGAACGTAGTTAAACATAGTATGTGTGTAATTTATAAAGGAAAAGGGCAAATCGATGACATAAAAAACTATAGACCAATTAGTATAATACCAGCGATTGGAAAACTTTTCGAATACTGTATATGCCAACGATTATCCCTTTTCTTCGAACGTTTTAATATACTAAGCGATAAACAATACGCGTACAGGAAAAACAGGTCGTGCATTAACGTGATCCGCGAAACAATAAATAAAATTATGATGTCAAAAGAGAACTCGTCTCACGTCGCTATTTTACTGTGCGATATGACACGCGCATTCGATTTATGTAACCACGACGTCTTAGCGGGAAAACTCCACCACGCCGGGATTCGCGGTACAGCACATAAACTTACGATTGACTTCCTAAAACAGCGAAAGCAGGTGGTGGCCTTGAAAGGCGGCCAGGTGCAATCGGAATACGGGGGGGTAGACATCGGTGTACCTCAAGGATCGTCGCTAGCCAACCTGTGCTTTCTATTACAGGTTAACGACCTTCCTGCTAACGTCCAAGGTGATATGTACCTATTCGCTGATGACTCCTGTGACATTTTGACAGCACCCTCCATACAAAACCTAGAGGAACTCATAACTCAGGACATCAAGCGAATGCAAAACTGGTTCACCCTCAATGGCCTAGTACTTAACCTAGTAAAAACACAAGTAATGCATATTAATTTAGGTGGTAGACCACCTAGGCCCTTATCAATTCACATTAACAATACACAAATAGAACAAATTAAACACGCAAAATTCCTCGGGCTAACCCTAGACTCCGCCCTCAAATGGAACCAACACATAGACATTCTTTGTAAAAAGCTCTCCGGTGCATGCTTTGCTTTGGGAAGGCTCACTCATGTGCTACCGTATAAAGAACTACGCTCAACCTACTTCTCACTCTTCCATTCCATAATGTGCTATGGCCTGGAACTATGGGGCACAGCGGCAGAGTGGCATCGCGTTTTTGTACTACAGAAACGTGCCCTAAGAATAATAGCCAGAGCCCCACCAGGTACGTCAGCCAAACACCTATTCGCAGACATGAAAATACTCACATTACCCTCACAATACATATACAGCATAGCTAAACACGTACACACACACAAACACACATTTGCTACCAACAAACTTACTCGCACCCGTTTAGGAAGCAAGGAACGACTAATGTCAGCACCCCACAAACTAAGCAAGTCTTCAAAGACTATGCATGTCCTAGGCCCTAGGATCTACAATAAACTGCCGAATGACATTAAAATATCAGATAGTGCCAATATGTTCAATAAGAAACTAAAAAAATGGCTTAATGATAAGACCTTTTATACTGTTACGGAGTTCTTTGACCATGACAAAAATAATAACTAATCAATTTATTACCATTGTAATTTTAATTTAATGATTTAACAATATAAATGTATTTTCTGATGTTGACATGTAATATTTTAAGAATATTATCAATAAATGAGTATGAGTATGAGTATGGGTATTGTATTATTAATTTATTACCTAGTTAAGGGTTCAAAACACTTTTCATAGGCTTATCATAAAATAGAATCCCACTACAAATGAAATATTTAAAATAAAAACTTCTTTCTGAGTTATCAAAAAGGGCCACTGAACTAAGTTAGGTGTGTAGATGAATATATCTAAGTATTTACTTATTGGAACAAAAACAAAACATATCTTTGTAATTACCTACATTAAAATACATTGCAGGGCAAAATTGGGCAAAATAAATCAATGTTAAAAACTGTTTTTTTTTCGCTTAATTTACATAGATTAAAGCAGATGGTAGAATTTTATTACGTTAAAACAATGGCGTGTCAGACTCAGAGGCGTCGGGTCTTTTATTTACAACTAAATACATTGGTCGTATGGACATAGCAACTTACACGGTTCATACGCTGTTTAGATTCGAGTCGAGCAATGGGGACGAATGGGCAGGACAACCCTCGCATCTAGGTTAAATACGGTTGTAAATTGGTGCGTGAGAACGGGAGGGATTTTATGCTAATATTTAAATCAGTGTGTTCAAAGATACCGAAATAAATTGACAAAAAACACGTTTTAGTTCACAAGTGGAATAATAAGTGTGCCAAACATATTTTAGAATATTGTTTCTTTTTTTCTCAGAATTTGGTAGGTAACTATTTGCACCTCAAATCTTACAGTCAGCAGAAGTGGAAAAATGGACCAGGAGTCCAAAAGATCTACACACGGTTTTAAATACCGTGTTCATTTAAAATATAGGTACATAGTCGTGTTCATAATTTTGGGCAACTTGTCCGCTTAGCTGCATCTGCCACTCTGGATGTTAATTGTGTTGATAGTCCTCAACTCCTCATAGACCGCAATACTAATTGACGAAGCGCACTTAAATATTCATAATTCCAACCCGCGCTGCCCGCAATCTGCACGTCAACTGTAGGTAAATGCAACGCTTATCTACTGACTCGGTAACGATGCATTTCACATCGACCCACTTGCAATATTTGCAACATTGATTTTAATTTTATAATAATATCACGATTACGAAGAACATTGGTAAAAGCTAACTGTAGACGTCGCGTTGGATGGAAAGGTTCCTTCTTATAAATTATACTTTCATAGTTTTAAAGCAGGAATAGATCCATAACAGTATTTGTCATTTTATATATGGTTATAGAACTAAATAGTTAAAATGTAGGTATAACTAAAATAGTAGCAGGAATAAGTCATCACCTCGCCCCTAGAAAATCAATTTGAACTCCAACTCCTAATATAATAGGTAATTCATACAATTAATTATTCGACACATAGTTACTTATTTAAAGAGATACAGGTTCAACAAGAAGTATGAGAACACTAACCCGACCCGATTGCTGTAAACTTTCAATGATGAATCACCTTTCAGGTCAACGGATTACCCGGTTCGTTTTAGCTCAGTTCGCACTCAATAATTCACTACCGTTTTGGTCTGAAGTACTCTCTACTTAATTAGTAGGTAACCTCCATTATACGTATATACTATGCCAGGGGTTGGCGAACTTTTTAGAAGTACAATCAGCCGCCGTAAAAAGCGTCAGTTTCAGAAGCGTCTAAAACTCAGCATAAAGTCTCGTGGAAATAGTTGTTTACTTTAAAAAAGAGCCGCGGTAGAGCGACCCCTGTCCTATAGTAATTAAACGAACAAGTTTACATATAATCATTTTTTTATTCAGGTTTGTAAAACTGTTTCAATAATTTAAGAACAAAAATCTCTATAAATTGGTTTTTTAGAGAGTCTTCATAAGTAAACTGAAATAAATGTCATATGTACCTACACTAAGAAAAAGTGACCTAGGCCTCCAGTGCCCCAGGCTAGAATCGAACCAGCGTCCTCCGCGGCAGGTGCCGCGATAGCAGAAATGGTTTCTGACAATAATTTACGTGAATTAAATATTAAGGTACCTTATAAATAAATTTCTAATTTCTAATTAAAACAATACGAAATTTCTATCTAATTTCTATAATTTCCACTGTCTCTGTAAATGATAACCTCGAATCGTACGTAAAACCAGTAATTTCGCGTAATACCCACAAATTACCATCGTTTTGAACTCTTACCTTCGCCCTTCTTCGCGTCACGACCCAAACAAAACCACGCTCCAAATTGTGCTCGTGACCGCAGCGTCCTAGTTTTTCTACCACCCTTCCGAAACACTTATCGTTGTACAAATAAAAGCTAAAATCAAACAAACACGTCCATTGAATTCCACAAAAAGTTTATGCAGTTGTTTTAGTGGAATCGTAAAGGTAATCTTCAGGCAACAGTGGCCGATGGGCGGTAATGGTAAAATGGTTCTCGGAGGTTCGGTACACCTGATCCTACCACGTAATGGTGCTTACATAAGTAATTTACATTGTTTCCGGGAGTTCGGGTGCAATGGGATTGTTATTTAGAAAGTGGAAAGAGAATGTATAAATACCTAATTAGATTTATGTGATGGAATGGAAGATGTCCGTTAAGGTCCCTGGTTTTAAGCTCGGTATAAGCGCCGAATGTAATTTAAATCTTAAGATATTTTACGAAACACATTTGTAGGTACTGTTATACTGTGGCGTTGGACCAGCAATCCAAACGTCCTAGGTTTGACTATCCCACCGGGCGAGAAATTCAGGTCATTGGATACGCATACCCACGCATACGCACACCCATGCTTACGCATACGGATACGTGTCTCCCAATTCCAATAATTAGGCAAACATTTTTAATTTAAACTATAAGTAGTAGGAACGTTAAACAAAAAATTTGTGGAAAATTAGCACAATTAGTGTTGCTTGTGGAAGCAGATACTGCAGCTCGTCATAATTAGAGTTGGTCAAAAAGGCGCCTAGCTTTCCAAATATTGCATATTTTTGAGAAATTGGGACGGGCACCGCCGTGGCCGAGTGGCCTAATACCTATGTGTACCACTAATAAATATAATTTTTCGTTGGTACCTATACTAATTGGTATTAGACCTTATTAGTTACTACTTAAGTAAAAAACCCCAATCAAAATATTTAATAAAATACCTAGTATTTTGATTTGTTCCCAAGGTTGGTACAGCAAACAACAAACACAAATTTCTATGCAGCTGACTGTACACTACAGTATTGATTTCATTTCAGATAGATAAAATACGGAAATCCAAAACTTGGATGCGTTTTTGTGCCTAAATCGTGATATATATTTTTTATCCACAGCCCGTGAATATTAGAAAGCGTTCAACCTCTTTCAATATCCTTTTGTCACAATTAGCTGTGATCCCGTCGCCTGCCTAGTTGCCTAATACCCGCGAGCAGCCTTAAGGTAAACTATTAGAAATTTGATCTCCAGCTATTATAGCTCTCTTACAGTTACGGGACTTCCCCAGTTATTCTAGTCCTCTTAGGAAATCGCCAACGTTCGGTAAACGAATAATATAGGTACAGTCACCACGCGGGATTGTTATGCCATTTAGGGTTCTTGATAAATTGGAGATTCTGTAGCCTAAGTATTAAAAAACCAAACGCGGAGCGTGATGGTACATACAGAAAATTCTTATCCGGTTTTTTTTTCCTTAATTTTCTTTTTATAAACTAACCTGCCTGAGTCGGTAACCAGTATTTTGACGCTTATTTTATTGCTAAATAAACGGATTATAATAAAATATGTAGGATTTGAAAGACATTAACTTTACTTTAAAGCGAGGATTTTTATAATAAAAAAGGATGTTGTCCTACTTTGCAAACCTGAAACGTATAATATAGTCGATTAGTATAATAACTGCCCATTGTTCTCGCTAATAATGCTTAAAACACATAATATTCACCAACATTATACCTATTGCCGTAAAGGTAAAAATTTTACAAACTAAAATTGTGTAAGAAAGCGAATGGTGTCAAAATGGCATTGAAAAAATGGAAATAGTGGTTATACGTAAATTGGGGTTATTGACTCCAAAGTTGATAATAATGGAAAAATATCAACTGCTATAATTATTATCTGTTAGCAACTTATCAATGACGTCTGTTAGATCTTGTCAGATAGAGTCTGTGCGGAAAGAGAAGAGTCGTGGAATGTATGGGGCCCAATACATTACACGACTCTTCTCTTTCCGCACAGACTCTAGATTTTTTTTTTTCATTTACATTTATATGGTGAAGTTCAAAAACGTGAAGTTATTTCAAACAGTTATCTTAAAATAAAAATAAAAATGAGTTACGTGATTGTGTTTAACAGTACCCAACTAGAATTAGAAATACCTACAAAATCTACACTATAATAAAAAGGCAAAGGGAACACTTAGTTTATTCCAGACATTAACTAAATACATACATATCTAATCTAATACCTTTAAACGAGCAATTCTTGTTTATATATATATATATTTCGGTGATCTCGGAAACGGCTCTAACGATTTCGATGAAATTTGCTATATGGGGGTTTTTGGAGGCGAAAAATCGATCTAGCTAGGTCTTATCTCTGGGAAAACACGCGTTTTCGAGTTTTTTTATGTTTTCCGAGCGAAGCTCGGTCACCCAGATATTATGTACCTATGTGTAAACTTATCTCCTAACTTACAACCGATTTAGCTTTTGCGTAATGATCTACCTATAGGTCTAAAGTTTTAAGTTTCACCGTTCTACATTTAAAAACGGCATTCGCTTGTAATGCTCAGGTTTCCAAACTGAAAAGTGTTTAACAATAACAGCCGGACTGTGACCATTTTGCAAGCTGTCTGTTCGAACATTGCATAATGAAGAGAATTAAGTAAAAGGTAACCATTTTGTTATTGATTTTATGCCGGTGTGCCTAGATTTACATTACAATAGCTCTTTTATCTACATGACTAAAATAAAATACGTATGATGAGGGAGAAGACCTCTGAGGCTCGCGCGGGGTCGTAATTAAGTACCTGGTGCAAAGGTTGGCCACCCGGTACAGCTCTCGGAGGTCTGTGATTTTATTTAGTTAGATATATATAAGTTATTTATTGTGTGTGAACTGTCCTAGTTATATGTTAATTTTAATGTGTGTATTTTATTACTTATTATGTTAGACTGAGTAATGAAAATTTGAAAATTGTAACCCATTTGTAGAAATAAAAGATTTAATTACACAAACGGGTCTAACGCGATATAATTTCATTGTTTTTACCTTTAATCGCGTCGCGTTAGACCCGTTTGTGTAATTAATTTATGTGTACAAAGCGCGAGAGTTTAAAGTGTTATAATAAAAGATTTATTTGTTCGCAAATAAAATAGGTACCTAATTCTTTCAAATCACATACCAAGTACAAACAATACACTAGATACATTTTGCTTTTTTAATTTCCTTTTTACTAGCGAGAGCAGACTAATTAACAAGGATTAATTTTCTTCTTTCAGCAAGGCTTCGAATTATTTTATGTAATACGAAAACCAACGTCATTTTAATCAGGGCAGTCTTTCATAAAATATAAGGACGAAACTAAATTAAATTGGAAAGTTATTGACTTTGGCTTTCAATTACAGGGTCCGACCCAGTAACGGTTATTGTAATTTTAATGGCCATAAATTGTAAACTGGTTCAACAAACTTTGTGCATTATGTACCTAACACGTTATGAAATATTTAATTTAAAGGACGATAGCAGATAGCTATCATAGTAGATAGCTATCATAGGTTAGTTGTTATAGAGTTGTGCCAAATGTTTGAAGTTATTTGAGTTACGCATACTTTTGTAATTTTAGTTTAACAAAGTTTTTAGCCGATAAATGAATTTAACAATATGGATGTAATGAATAACAAAACCGCACCTTATGATTTCGTCGCCATAAATGCCATTATAAATAAAATAAGCTAAGTAAAAACTAAAATTTCACATTGCAGTCAAAAATAGAATATGGGTATATATTCATATTAATTCGTCGTAGAAACCAAATAAAAATAACCATGCCGCAGCGACGTAGCTGTAGTTCAACTGAACTACAGCTACGTCGCTCGAGATTAGAAAAGGAAACCCAATTCTGAGGGAATGTGCAACCTGAGCCGCGTGTGTCGAGAGCAAATTACAGCAACCCGACACGCGGGCGCAACCGCTCCTCTCGTTTCTGTCTTTTATAATTACTTAAAATGTATAACTTCTTTATTTTATGTGTCACCGGAAAAGTTGAGGGGTATAAAAGCAGGGAGTAGGCCTGATAAATCCGCGCAAACTCGAAATTAAAGCACGACAACATACAAGATTTAATAGGTTATTTAAGTACCTATTTAACTACCTAAAATATACGAAATTAAAATGGAAATAATTGTTTGTTTGTTTTCTACACATGCATTGACATGTGGATTAATACTACGGATATCCTGTAGATCACACAACTAATCATCATCTGCATTATCCAACACAACATTGTTCTTCTGAAATGACCTCCGACTGACCTTTTCAAGTGAAATGTGATGCGTTCAAAACGTTTGACCATGGACAAAATGTCACCAATTTGCCTGCGCGAGGTTACACGGAAATCTAAATCGAGCTAAATTGACAGATGTCATGGACCTACAACGGAAAACACTTAGCTTGGATGTTTTTGCTTTGTTGTAGGTCCTAAAGGTTTACCTACCTAGGTTTGTAATAACTGTTAAATGTAAGGGTTATTTGAACAAAGCTAATTGTAATGGACGTACGTAATGCAATTTTGCGCAAAGTTAGGGTGATTATTTTGTTAATGCTTTTTGCTTCACTGTACCGTACGGGCATTGTATACCTAACCACTTACTAAAATTAATGGTAGGTACCTATTAAAAAAACATTAATCAAGGCAAGGGATCAAATGTCATAAACGTGGACCTTTCTTGGTAGAATACAATAAAGACACGTGTCTTCATAAGTTTCATACCTATCATAAACCTACGATTTCCGCACTTGCCTAAAAATATAATATTTATCCAACACAGCGTCATAACCATCAGTAACCCTGTCAGCCTGTCACATGTCACGAGAAATGGGTCAAGTGTACGAGGGTACGATAACAACCCTACAATAAACAGATAGCGGAAGCCCTTATCTATACGCCAGGGGAATCAGGGCTAGCAGCGTAAAAGTTTAATAGGTTATGGTGAAATTGCCATCTAATGAATGTCGTGACAGTAGAAAATCTAATTTTGGATTTTTACATGTCGGCGGTAAGCCTTCGGGTTTTTCAGCAGGTGCGGTAGATGGGCAAGGCAGACTAATTGCGTTTTCTTCAGGGTTCAGTCGCATTTATTTTTTACAGTGTTTTTTAAATAGGTAGGTAAAATTATTGAGCAGACACAAGGTGGTTCTGAATTTGTTTGCTTGCTAGGTTGATATTTTTTTCTTATAGGGCATACGAGTAGAAGCGTGCTTTTAAATACAGTAACACCGGTCAATTATTAGTTCTTTTGCGCGAGTGTTGCTTGAAAACCCGTTCGGGTTTGCGCAAAAAATCTATCGTATGTCTGGCTGTTCTCTTAAAGGGTTCCATTTCTCAGCTGATGCATCCTCGTGAAGTTTTGTGAGCAGGTTCGATAAATATAAATAATTAATTACCAAATTACCTATAGGGAGTTCTTGTCGATTTTCTTTTTCTTTTTGTTAAATTAGAATAGCGAGTAGGCCGAGTAGCGAGCCAATCGCGAGGTTTACAGCTCACAAAACTACTAGTTATAGAACAAAAAATTAATCTAGGAACCGGTATAGTTACTAACACAATCTATAAAAGTTATCTCGATTTTTTTCCTCTTATCCGTTTTACCTAAATAAAACGACGCTAACACCGACTATGGTACTTATCTATATGTATACGAATATGCATAGATTTGTTAAGCAACATTAACAAATCCGAAAATAAAGGGCACTAAATAGCTGTCATTCCGTTGCAAGTGGAGAGCGAGCTAATTCCAACCTAGGTTATTGTTAGTACGTATTTCTATTTGCCCGATTTCTCTAGCACTAGCACGCTAACGATCAGATATTCTGAAGTAAATTTCCCATTTATTACAACAACATAGACACGCACTTGGTAATTATATGTACTAATTATTATACCTTAATATTATATGTACCTACTCAATCGAGGATAAAAAGAAAACGCATGACAAACGCAGCATGCCATCACAGTTAGCCTCACAAATGAGAGAAGTAACAAGCGATTGGAACCTGATTGTGCGTGAGTCACCAGGCTCGATTGCTGTTCTAGCCATAGACTATAAGGCCAATTGGAACTTACATTCCGATATCAAAATTATTTCATTTCGTTATCATTGGCCCGTGCGTCTCGCTAGCGCCAATACATGCACGAACAAAAACGAGCGAAATGCATGTGTAAGTGATAACATCTTGATATCGGAATGCAAGTTCGAATTGCGCTCTATAGCTAAGTGCATGCGCGGGAGTAACGTCACCGTGTCGTCGGGTGACTCATTGTGAAAAGGAGCTATTTATTCGGATGCATTCCGGATTCTCTACGTTCTTTTATTACAGCTGTAAGTCTTAAGGAAGGCCGGGAGAGTTAGAATAAAATAAACTAGTAAACTTACTGTAGTTAAGGTAAAAGTACTGGTGCTCGACGCGGTCCCAGTACTCCCAGTATATGTCATCTTGAAACTTAAGTCATTGTCAATAGAGGTGACAGCGGGGTGACATCTATTGGGCATTAGCATGTCGAGCACTAGTACGTTTACCTTACCTGCCTATTGAATAATTTTTTGTGGACATATCCCGCTACCCCAAAGCTTTAGAAAGCTCCAAACCTAAACGTATAACAACGCGACACGAAATTCGTAACTATTCCGATTTTAAAATCTTATATTAATCTACATAGTAGGTACATCTACGTCACACATGAATTATTTATTATATTTTGAAAATCGGAATGCGCCTCCGGGTAACTCGCCAACCGGTTCCATTCTCTGCAACACATACCTACCATACTATACAGCATACACTAAAACTGCACTAAGATACCAACCAGGCTTTACCATCTAGCTTGCGGGCGATCAAATCTGAACTAACCAATACATATTCCGAATGTGTTTAGTAACTAGAGTCAAATTTGACTGTATGGTTGTGTTTGTAAATGTTGGTGCAATCGTTTCCTTTTTGGGTGCTATTGTTTGGATTTTGTGATAAAGTGAGAATTTCTCTGCCGCGTTTGGGTACTAGGTAAATGCTTTGTGTTGTAAGATACAATTTTACGACTTTACCCGTTTAAATCGTAGAAAGCATCTTAAACATAAACATTTAGTTAAATGATTCTGCTCCCAAAATCTCTTATACGGGTACGGGTACTTACTAGGGCTTCCAAATACCGGACTTCTCACAATACCGGTATTAATACCGAAACTGTCTTCATAAATACCGGGATCCCGGGATCCCGGTATTGGATATGAATCGCTTAAAAATATATAGTTTTATTAAAAAGGGGAATTAGAAAGGCTCACTGGAATACCAAATATGTCCTAAAAGCTATTACAACAATAAACAGTCAATGCCGCCATCTGCAATAATTTTATTTCACACTCCAGGTTGGCAATAATTTTATCCAATTTGTTGACTTCACCTCACCAGTCACATTTGTAGTTCAACTTAACCAACCAGACAACATTTTTTTTGGTTTGCCATTATTACAGTTATCCTTGCTCTTTCGTTTTATTTTTTGATATAAAATTATAAGAACTAATTATGTTAATGTTAATGTCACTATCATCATATTCATCACTCACATAACTTCAGGATTCATCCACCACCAACCACCAAATATTTATCTGACGCATTAGGCAACGATCTTGTTTCAATAATAAAATGCGGGCTAGAGACCAGTTAGAGTTAGACCAAGTAAAGTCTGCAACGATTTTGATACCATACGCAGTACGCAGTGCAAGTGTTATTTGTACGTCATAATTTCATAGAAGTTTGACGTTTAATATAACACTTGCACTGCGCGTGCTATCAAAATCGTTGCAGACTTTTCTTGGTCAACTCTAGATGCGTCTGACGTTTAGTAAGCTTTTTGATACAGCCGAATATAATGGATTTAAAGGGTTTATACTGAGCATTTCCCTCATTTTTTTTAATACCGGGATCCCGGTATTACCTTTAAAAATACCGGTATTGAAAAATGCGTTTAAAAATACGGGATCCCGAAATACCGGGATCCCGGTATTGGAAGCCCTAGTACTTACAGATCGACAACATCATAGTCCGACAATTAGATTGCACCATGGGGAAAGTAAATCAGTTCTTACCCTTATCCGGGTGCTATTTAGTACTCCCTGGAGCATGATCATCCCTTCCTCGACGATACGCAGTGTAGAAAATGATTCAAAAGCGTCAAATTTCTTCAGATTTAATCATCAAATTCCAAAAATTGCCAAAAAAATAAAAGTGGTAATTAGGTACATTCAACCAAATTGAAAACCACTTCCTTTGAAGTTTTATAGTGGGTTAAAAAACAAAGACTAATGTTGGTTATGCCATTATACAGTTCCATGCCCGAAGGCAGTTAAATAGAAATACTACCACCACTACTTATCACAAAAAAATATTTTGTATTTTTCGATTCTACTTGGTATCGATATCAATCCCTTCAATCAAACCAAACCCTTCATTCCCTTCATACTCTATCAAACCCTTTCATTTCATTTACAAATAATGAAACGCCATAAAAAAATATGGTTATGTAAACTTGAATACATGATACGGAAATTACGGAATCAGACTAGCACTTAGCCGGGGTTTTTTAAACGTTCTCGTCCAATGTTTGTATATCAAACAAGGCAAAATGCATTGCGGAGGTGGCGTGGGAGCAGAAAATAACACGATCCTTTTATAACACACAACATCCACCCAATATGGCTCGTGACATAATATCATACTGCAGGAAGATTCACGAGAAAAACTTGTCTTTTCATTAAGAGCTAGAACCGGTTGCGTTAAGACCTTAAGAGTTACGATAATATTTAATTATTATAGAGAGTCGTCAGGGATATTTATATAGTTTCAATGGCAGTCGATAAGCTACTGAAGTAAAGAAAAACAATGGTCGTAATCGTACTTGTTTGTCGCAAGAGCCAGGTAATAAAATAAGGGGCTAAGTTACACATAAACATCTATTCTAAGGTTGTCTTTGTTAATGCGGTGGCATGTACGGAATTTTATTCATGATACCTTCCTATTCATGAAAATAAATCTTCCGCCAGCGTTATAAACGAGTGATAAGTGATAATCAGTTACTTATTTAAATTATTACATTAATTAAAATCAATTAAACCTGCATTAGATTACATGGTACCTGCATTCAATGAGTTAATTGATATTAATACATAGGTACATTAAAATACTTAGTTATGAGTTCAGGTTTGCGACTTCCCTCTGGTCTGGACATATAAAGTAAATGTATTCCGAGTAGTCGCCACTGTCCCAAAACGTGTCATCTTAAACTTAAATAAAGGTCTTCAACACTATTACTAATTCTCTTACTCCGTATTTACCAAGCAAGCCTTATCAAGATTTAAACATCTTAAATCTACGATGATTCACTCTGAAATGATTTCGAAACCCCAGAAGATGCAATGTTATCTCACATAATGTTCTTTTGTATGTCATCGATAAAGACATTGTTTGAGTTTGAGTAAAAACGCAGTTATTAGATACAAAATTTTTAGGCCTCTATTCGTCATGCAATCAAATCGTAAGACGAATGTATTGCATGTCATGTTATAAATTGAAGGCAAATTGTATATACTAGGTACAATTCTACCTAACCTATATAACTAACCAAAATATCAAAGGTACATAATACTACATAAACCTACCTAGTACCTACTTATATATTATTTAATCTTATCCTATCTATATCATGAAGAAATGTGCAAACTAACTAAAGTCTTGTTCTTCACGACTCACTGTACCGATGTCGACGGCATGCTTTACATAATTGGCGAAGGCCAAAAGTTTTTTTAAAGTTATTTTCTTCCTTAACGATCCTACATTCAGCATTCACTCGACTTATACTTGGTTACAATCAGACGGTACAATTTCTCCGCTAGAGCATATCGCAGACGTTCGCGAAGTTAACGCTCTCATTGTCTGGCGCAACAGAAACCGGTCCGGCCCGGCCGTGCTTTTACTACGGGACAAGGGAATTGATTTACAGATGTCTGTAGCGATTATGTGTTCAAAGTTTGAACTTCAAACTAGATGTTTTGCAAATTTCTTTTGAAGCTTGTTATCGGTAAAAACACTGACCTTCGGATTCATCAGACAATAAAAAGAAAATTCGGATTAATTCCAAATTCAAGAATTCTTGATAAGTAATTTTTAGATAGGTACCTGTAAAATTTCTACCTCTTTAAGTAAGTACGCGTTAAAAGTTGAATGTCCTAAGTATTCGTCTTTTTTGTTTTTAAACTGTTCATTAAAAGATGAAATAGCCGGTTGAAATAGTTTTAGAATTTAGCACATGTAAACAAACAGCAAACGTATCTGAAATAAGCCACAAACTAAGTGAAGAACCCTCGAGTGAAATATAGCTATTTATATATGTATAAATAAATGGCGGAAGCATCAAGAGGGCCTTTTCCTTATTATCTGGGATTAGGCTTGGAGAAAGAAGAAAAATCAAATCTCAACTCTTTGATTTAAAACATAAGTACATGCAGTAAGTATGTACCTAAATCATAACCTCTTGTACCCGTATAAAACTCCAGTTATCAATTCTTTGGTCTTAATCAAGTCAACTTAGTCAACTATTGTAAGTAGGTCTCTGTAGTATCTATAACGAAACTTCTAAAAGAAATAATAAAAAAACTGCTCCTCCATCTAGTATATCTACGATTATACGATTAGATTTGACAACCGGTTTTATAATTTTTCCGCGAAAACCCCAAATTTAACTTGAAACACGACTTTAACTGAAAAGCCCAAGCCAGACGGAGTACAAGCGAAAAATTAGTTTCAACCGGCGGCGCAGAGCTATGCGTCATTTGAAAGCAAGACCCTCATGTGGTATGGGGAGCGGATTTTTGTAGGATTTCCCGTAGACAGTTTTACAAATTGTTGGGGAAACTACGATTTATAATTTTATATTATGTCTCCCCTGTGATTCATGCGAGGATTGCGAGGTGTACTTAGTTGAGGCTGAATACGCTCTTTTGTTTTATAAAATGACATATGCTTTCGGGTTCAGTCGCGCAGGTTTTCATTTATTATTTTCGCTGTATTCGTGTCTTTTTAATTTTCTCTATCCTTCGTATGTCATTTTCAATAGGAAGTAGGTATTCGAATAGTTTTTACTTTCCGGTTGACGTCATAACAACTACATATATATTTGCTATGATATTACATGCTTTTAAAACAAAAACGAAAGACACAAACAAGTTGGAACTCTGAGGAAAAGTTCAAGATACAGGTCACATTATTAAAACGGATGAGAGGTATGTACCTACCGATCTGTAAACCAAGGAATTCCGTTCTAGCTCTTGTGAATATAAAGAACTTATAGTAGTTACCTCTGCGCTCAAATAAATAGGTGAGTAGTTACAGTAAGCATTAAAAGTAGTGGGTGCATTTGACTATGCGTCAAATGTATGTATACAAAAAAGAGATCATTCTCAAATAGAACAATTCAACTGTTGCTATATATCTCTAATTGGAAAAGTAATCGTGGGGTGTCGTGGGTGGAGTGGCAGATAATTTTGGCGCGTTGTTTCATGCGTTACTATTGATGCCGACTGTAGCTACATTGCGCGTGATTGGTATCTGTCAAATATAAATTAGCCAATAATCCTCAGCAACCCGTTTGATCGCGAACTAGCCAAACAGGCTGATTGCCAGTGTCAGCGACGTCAACGAACTAATTGTCAAACAAAGGGCGCGTCGTGCTTGCACGAACCTGCATCGCTGCATTTCATTGCACGCAAAAGGCTTGAGGCACTTTAGGGTTAGGTACTACGGTACTAACATAGTCTGGATGGAGCTCTTTAAACAATCTACACTGCGTACTTTAATAATGACAGGTAGGCAGGTAGTAGGTACCAGTGGCGGAGCGTCCATGGAACTTGAGACAACCCAACTGAATTAAATATGTGTACAAAACGCGAGAGTTTAAAGTGTTATAACCCAACTGGAAATTCTCCTAGAAATCTTGATGAAAAAGCCAGTTAAATAAGCTCCGTTTTACCCAACGGCCATGTTCGACGCGTCGCCTCCTATTTGCTTCACAATCGCGATATTAAGTCGTTGTCAAGATTATGGGGCCCGCTTAATAATCTGGCATGTGACGAAATTTTTCTATTATCATGATAGCCAATGATGATTGGGTTGAATACTGTCACAACGTTGAGTATTTTCCACGGCGTGGCACGCGCCGTGGAAAATACTTTTGGAAAGATTTTCTTTAGTAGAGGGTAGAGATTTTATGAACTTAGGAATTAGGTTCCAGCTCAATCATTTCATTCATCAGGCTTTTGAACTCAAAAAATAATAAATAGGCCTCTGCCTATGTGCTTTAACTTTTTACACGCCATGAACTCTACCTATGTAAAGCGCTGGTGACCTAGCGGTAAGAGCATGCGACATGCAATCCGGAGGTCGCGGGTTAAAATCCCGGCTCGTACCAATGAGTTTTTCGAAACTTATGTACGAAATATCATTTGATATTTACCAGTCGCTTTTGGGCGAAGGAAAAACATTGTTAGGAAACCGGACTAATCCCAATAAGGCCTAGTTTCCCCTCTGGGTTCGATCGTCAGGTGGCAGTCGCTTTCGTAAAAACTTGTGCCCACGCCAATTCCTGGGATTAGTCGCCAAGCGGATCCCAGGCTCCCATGAGCCGTGGCAAAATGCCGGGACAACGCGAGGAAAAAGAAGAAGAGCTCTACCTATGTTGTAAATGGCACTTTTAGTTAGTTAAAATTATAAATCTCCTCATAATCAGCGGGATCTTTTCTTTTGCAAGTATCTTATGAAATTATTATTTTGTTCACGTCCCAGCTTGTCATTGACTTCCAGGATATCTATAGGTATATTTTACCTTAAGGCACGAGTTACCGAGCGCCAAGGCGATAACAACTTGATAAGAATAACCGAAGGTACTTTACATAGTGTGGGCAGACATGACGTTAAACAGTTAAAGTTTTAATCGCGCAGTAGATAAATTACTATTTTATTGCTCTGTTTTCAAATAGATTAGCATGTAATAAGGATTAATACTTGTAACTGATAAAACAATCAAAACCCTCGTAAGGTTATCGTTCAATTAATAATTCATCACTTAAACTCAATAAAATCCGTAGAGATAGCGATATCCATAAATCAATATAATGTCATCCTAAAGTAACGATGACTTTGATGGATATAAAATTAATTGGTTGAACTAGCCAAAAAATATATTACAAAACATCATGTAAGTTTTGTTTATGTAATTTTAGATAGTCATAAAAACATATTAATACTCGTTTTCATGTTAAATACGTTTTATTATTGTTAATCAGCATTACAAATTTCAACACGAGAATTTCATTTGATAGGAAAAATTTGTGAGGAGTTTTGTATCTGCAGCACAGATACTGTATCACACACACACCTAATTTTGAACATTTTATTGGTTGTATAATGATGATAGAATAATTTTTGGAGCAAAGGTTCAGTCCAGTCCTTCATCCGGTCATTGCCGGCAGGGTCAGCCAGATCTCCGATTCGAGTTTTCGGGCTCCCACTCTGGAAAAGGGACAGGGGTAGGGATTACGTATTGATGAGGGATGGTCTTTAACTTTGCAACAATGATATTATATAACCATAGATAGGTTATACTCGTACTTGAGGAACACAAAAGATACTTCCATATTTATTTCTGTGCCTACGAAGAAATCTGTTATTTTTGTTTAATTTTCTCATTCCATCCATCTTTGTCACACTCGTTGTTAAACATAAGGTCGTCTCTTCCTCTTTCGGTGTGCGGGAGCTCGTTAGCACGTGCACATTTCTCGCTTGTCCATCAGCGACTAAAGGCAACTTGTCCAATTTGTCACAAGGTGAGCGCTTCAATTTTGGAACGCCTATAACCTATCTTGAGTTATAAATCATTGCATGGTAGCTAAAGTATTTTTTTACTGTTCGTACTGTAAATATTTTACTTAACGAAAAATATATTGCAAAGTTAAAGACCAACCCTCATCAATACGTAATCCCTGCCCCTGTCCCTTTTCCAGGCCCTCGAACTGCGGTCTGCACAGGAATTGAATCAAACCCCACTCGAGCAAATAGGTCACGAGAGAAAGGATGTTGCCTTGAGAACGTTCCGAACTGCTGCCTCTAGTTTTTGACGCTACCATCAGCGTCGGACAACGATCAGTGTGAAGTGAACACGACCGTAATGTCAGGGGCGTTAGACTGTGTTGTACATTTAACGACCGCTTTGACATTCCGTGCTGAGGGGTTTACATTCTTAGTTGAATCTAAACTTACAAAGTATAAGTTTTATGTGAACGTTTGACATCTTAAGGAAGATAACTGCTGTAGTTATAGCGCACGGAGGCAACTTCTTAAGACTTATACAGTATATTATGTAATTACTGTCATTTAACGATACTGGCACCTTCTTAAAGAAAGGATAAACAAACAAACCAAAAAGGGTCCCAGGAAGTAAACTGAAGCGTAGACACACCTCAACCATATTAAGTATTTAGATTGGGATAACATTCAGTACGTGGAATGAGATCGTATTTAAATTGGTAGTTTAATATTAATTCATCGACCATTACCCCATCTGTATGGCAGTCCTCCTCATAAATCCTCAAGGGTGCCTTTTAGACCTCTCAGATTAATTAATATCCGGGCCAATGGTACCTTTGCTGTTATCCCTTCCGTTTGAAGTTATTTACATTTAATTTCATTAACAGAATTTGAAATACCCGTTTATTAAAGGAAACTTCAAAAGATTAAGGGTTAACCCTCTACAGCTCTACACAACCGAGCATTTAACCCGTGGAGCGCCCTAACAAGACACGTGTGCTAGTAACTAGTTTAGAAGTTCCATACTACGGTAATTCTGGGGCGCTCCAGGGGTTAATTATTTCAGGAAAAATACTGCTTACCTACCATAGATTGGTATATTATGTACTAGTTACTAATACGTTTTTTGAAGCATTTGTTTTAGACATACGGTATCAATATCTACTTATGGTAAGAATAAAGTACTTACCTATTATGCGATAGTCGAATCAGCAGCAGAAATACTTTATAGCGAATGCTTAAAATGTAATATTATTATTAACTATGTATATATATAGGTAGAGTCGCATTTTGAGGACTCCGTTTGCGTAGTTATTTAAGTTTCTGACCTACCTAAGTCAATATGAGAGTCTAATAATCTAATACGAATCCAGGATCAGACAAAACGTCGATGTGAAACAAGCAAGTACTAAAAAGTAACCAAAGCTGGTCAACCTGAAAACCGCAATGTCCGAAAACCTTCTCAATTTTCCCGTTTTAATTTGATAAATAAGCTAACTGTAAGCCATCAACTGCGTAAAACGATAAAATCAGACATGGCAGTCACGTTTGCGAGGCAAAACAGGTGTTTGAATTGAAAAACACAACTTCATCTCCGTGCAATCCCTGTTAAGCTGAGATTCATTCACCTTTTGACACGCACAGTACTGAAAACGTCTTAAATAACGTACCTTAGGGGATAATGACTTACAGGAGTGAAAATCCGATAGTTTTTATGTGATAAATTGGAACACAGCACGTTTTTTGATACAATTGTTGGCACAGTACGCACGCGTGCGGATGGCGCGGAGAAGGCGAGAGGACTGAGGGCTGCCCTCTTTGAGAGGGCGGGAGGGGCGAGCCTCCATACCATGGGAGCATCGCAGATTACTTAGATTTGATATACACTGATTGCTTACTTAGATTTTGGTGGTAAGTAAGCTATTTTATACTCTGATACGATTAGACGAACTTGCATGTTATGACTTATGACTTATGCAACTAGGTTCATAAGTCATATAAAAATATATATGCAAGTTCTTAATGTAAATTAGGTACCTTTAACTACATAATTTATATTACACCCTTACAGGGTTGTTAGGTTTTCATAGCACAACTATTTAAAATTTAAAAACACCTAAATATAAAAGCAGTTAAGAAAGTGATCACCTATGTACTGATTTCTATAAATGTATAAAATTATTACTTAGATATACCTACTTGACTGGAGAAACGGAAGGAACTATCAATCAATTTGTACCTTAAACTGCTTTTTGACAAATAATAAAATAATATATAATGAAGGAACTAGAGAGTTTATGTAAAGAAAAGTTCACAACTTCAGCAGCAAAACATCAAACGTGAAATCATGATAACGAAAACAGGGTATTCTTAATGTCATATTTTTATTATACGATCATATAATACAATTTCCCGAATTTTTCACCATTTTATTAGTTAGCGCAATTTTATGTAGGTACAAGTAATTTATTTTGTGTAATTTTATGTAAGTAATTATCTTTATCCCCTATTTTCTAGATGCATTTCGACTTTACATCATTCTCATATCAGAGCATCATTGTACAGCGTCCAACAACCAGCATCCGCTCTTGCATTTCCTCGAATTATCTGTCACATAGTACAGGTACGAGTGAGGTCGGCGACTCGCATCGTGCAGCGGTGCATCCCGGGCTGCAATCTGGAACACCCTGGTTTCTGCACCATTCAGCGGTCTGACAGACTTTGAATTGGGTCAATATGTAGGTTCAGACCTGTCGAGGCTTTTCAAGCTCTCCGTTGCACGCTTTACGGATGAGCTTCTTCGTGATTTAGACTAGGTAGTGGAATGAATAGGGAAATATTAGTACCTAGTTCGAAATAGGATAAATTGTGTAATAGAACAATCTGATACTGCATGCCTTGCATTAAACTTTGGTAAGTAACTTTTCACCTCACCAGCTGCTAAAGGCTCTCTTGATTATTCAAAAACTGATAAGAAAGTTGAATTTTATTCATACGTGAGGCAAAGTAATCAATAGCAATTTTTGAGTTGTTTTCCTATGTTTGCTGGTAGAATTGACTTTTAAAATGATGATTTTGAATGTATATTTAATAACATAAATTTTTAATCGATTTGCTTTGATTTGGTTTGATATTTTACAGTTAGTATTTTCCTTGTGTTAGTGTGGCGAAAATGTTGTTTCACTCGGTGGTAAAATTTGTTTAACCCTCGTGCCTTGAAACCCTCTCAACGCTCAAAATTCTATTTTTCGATTCAATTTTGGAATCTTTCCCTTGCTGGGTATCAATATTAGCACGAGTGATAAAACAACAACTTTGCCCCCATTGTAAAACAAATAACTATTAAGTGTGGCGGGTAAGTAAGTGGAGGGGCACGATATTAAAGACATATTAATTAATAACAATAACAGATTGTGTTTAAAAGGTTTATGAGTAGAGGTCCACAGCTCTCAGAGCCACTATTAGTGTATAATATTTTGATATAGTCTACTTTTTTAACGTTCCGTTTCTGGTTGTCGACAAGCCCCATTAATCTCTGCCCACTCGTGACTTTGCTCGCGACTTGGCCTGGGAACACCGCATACGTAATTCGCTCAGACATTAAATGTTATTATTATCAGCTCCTAAAGCAACTTAACCTCCTGAGTTCCCGAAGCAATTGTTTTGTTGTTTTACTTTAGAAGCTTCCATATATTATACAGTAAAAGTTTATAAGGACGTAATAAAATGACGAATAGGTACCTATGTAACGTACAATTTATTGTATAGATAGAGTCTCACGAGGTTAGGTATTTGTCATCCAAACAAGACTTTTCAATTCTCCATGTAGTATGATGTCTAATAAGTGGTACTTACTTAAATTAGTTCAAATCGTATTACTTATATAAAAAGACCCATTTCGTATTGTACCTACTTATATTTAAAACAAAACACGTTTTCAAACTTGTGATGCTATCGCAGATTAAAGTCATGGTCAACAGCCAAAAAAAAAACCTATGAATAACTTGAAAAGAAGTACCTATACTAGGTAGGTACTTTAGGTTTCTTAGTTAAAGGCTTGAATTCGCCTACAGTGTATTCCATTTTCCTATAAAAGTATACCTATATAAAACACTGATTTAAACTTTCACGATTTTTACACATTATTATTTTACGCGATTACGTCCCGTTATAAAATTTAATAATATACCTAATACATATATGAACCATAATAATATATAGTAAGGTAATTATGAAACTGTAAAGTTACATTCGATTTTATAAAAAAAAATATATATTTGTTTTGTAGGTTTCTATGGTCGCAGTACTAAAATCATGTCATTGTGACTTCAGAGAAAATTTAATTGATAAATCTAGACGCATACCTACACTAGCAAGACAGAAAAGATATAAGCCATCAGCCAGCAGCAGCAATCCTCTAATAATTCTTCTGTCAACAATACGTTATGCCAAAGATCTATCTTTGCAGGTTCTGGAACCTGCATTCCAAATGTTCACCAACGTCGTATCAAAACAACACACCAGGAAGCTGAGACAATCTCTCGAAATACTAATAAAGGAACAATGAGTTAGCGCCTGCGGCTTACTTGAAGCACTAAACAACATTACATCATCCACATTTTCCATAGTTTCATCGTGATCCTCGTGTTAGTCGCTATATCGTTGATATAAGAGTTTTAATCGCCTGGTAGGCAAATTCGAATCGGCGTGAGGAGTTCTGAGTTCACTATAGCACAATGGAAGTAGGAGATATAGTACATTAACTTGCTCCTACATCAGTCTGTTTCCATGGTAAATGTGCAGTGTGCAAGATGGCAATCGTTGACAGAAAACGCTAATTGAAACTTAAATAATGTATGGATAGTCACGTGACTTTACGTAGCATCCGTCTTTCCGATATTTTTTTCTTTTTGTTTGGTGTTTGTCGATGACCGATTGTCATCTTGGCTAGGCCCCCAGGTTAGTTGCTTAACGGGTGTAAAGTCATCATAATTATCAGCCAAGACATCCACTACACATGAAAATCATCTAGCGGTAGAGCAGATCAATTGAATACATATTGATTAATGCAATAGCAAAAAGTAAGGACAGGTAATACATTAGTTGCCTATCCCATTATAGCAATTTCATTTTTTTACGATTACTAGAGAACTGTAGAACTTACAGACCTTTTCTTGCACTTAAATGAAAGGTGAGGTGATGCGGTGGTGGCCGAGTGGATGTGACGTCCAACTTTCAATCCGGAGGTCGCGGGTTCAAATCCTGGCTCGCACCAATGAGTTTTTCGGAACTTATGTACGAAATATCATTTGATATTTACCACTAGCTTTTCGGTGAAGGAAAACATCGTGAGGAAACCTGCATACATCTGCGAAGAAATTCAAAAGGTGTATGTGAAGTCCCCAATCCGCATTGGGCTAGCGTGGGGACTATAACCCAAACCCTCTCGCGCATGAGAGGCCTGTGCCCAGCAGTGGAACGTATATAGGCTGAATTATTATATTTTTATTAAATGAAAGGTTATTAAATTTGCTACAACTTTATTTATTGTAATATATCTCATAGCATGAGCGGTTGTGCCGATATTTGTCCTGAAATATAGGAAAAACTAAAAATTTCATTCTAAGGAAACAAAATACCCTTTTTTTAAAGTTCCATGCTTATCTCAAGAACTATTTGACTTACGGCGCTGTAGATGGGCTTAAATTGTTCCAAATTTAATTTACTTTCAACATTACACAGCAAGTTTTGACCAAAAACCCATAGTTTTATAATAAAACTGAAAAAACTGAAAAAAGTCCGATTATTTTGCAGTTTTTCGCAAATTACGCAGGGAGCACAACTTTTGTTTGCTTGCAAAACATAGTTTCACATTCCTCCAAGGACTTTAAACAACATACAAAAAAATAGAACTACATCACGCAATGTTTTTTAGGGTTCCGTACCCAAAGGATAAAAACGGGACCCTATTACTAAGACTCCGCTGTCCGTCCGTCTGTCACCAGGCTGTATCTCACGAACCGTGATAGCTAGACAGTTGAAATTTTCACAGATGATGTATTTCTGTTGCCGCTATAACAACAAATACTAAAAACAGATTAAAATAAAGATTTAAGTGGGGCTCCCATACAACAAACGTGATTTTTGACCGAAGTTAAGCAACGTCGGGCGGGGTCAGTACTTGGATGGGTGACCGTTTTTTTGCTTGTTTTTTTTTTGCTTGTTTTGCTCTATTTTTTGTTGATGGTGCGGAACCCTCCGTGCGCGAGTCCGACTCGCACTTGGCCGGTTTTTATTGTAAGATTTGACCGATGTAGTAATTAATCTAATTAAGTTTGGTTTTAGTTGAATGAATTATCAACGGCCAGTCATGTAAACAGTTGGTCAAGTCTACATAAGATAAGTAAATTAGATCAGCGTTAATCACAAGTCAAGGTACTGATAAAAGTTACATCGACCGTGCTATTGGCGACCTTGACAATTACGAGTACTCGCTGAACCGTGGCCGATGTGAAACAAATGCTTTCGTTTTGCCACCTTTGGATTCTTGGTGTACGTACAGTTTAATTTAGAGTACCTACCTACTCCAACCAACTGAGACCAACTTTATCATTTTCATTGCCACGTGTTATTTGCGAATCCTTCCTGATATTCGAAAGCGTTTGTGTCAAGAGCCTCGAAGAGTGTGACGAGGAAAAGGTTGACGCTTTTGAGATATGGTGTTGGCGAAGACTGCTGCGTATACCTTGGATAGCTAGAAGAACAAACCTATCTATTCTCAGAGTGCTCAACATTGCCGAGTGGGTATCCACAACATGGCATATTATGCGATCCACAATATATGACTTTAGGCCAAATGAATGGCAAACGTGCACGGGGTGGGGGGCACGTATAAGATGGTCGACCGCTATGAAGGGGTTGGCTGACAGCAGTCTGCACCGTGCAGTCCAAATGCTGGCTTATGACCGCACAAAATCGAGACAGATCACATGTGGCGCAATCCTCAGCATTGAGGGAACGAGGAAGATCATATGGGGACATACACCAGATAAAGTCAATTATATACAACATTTAATGCGCATTAGCGCTAGCTCTATTACATATAGTAGGTTTCTTATACTTACTCAAAATAAATAGTAAACTAACACTATCCAACCAAAACTGAATTATAGTTAATTTAGTTAATATTTTTAAAATACTTAAGTCTACCGACGACGAAGCAAAGTTATTTATTATGGTGTAAATCTAGGTGGGTACAACCTGTGCAATTACTTTTTGTTCGAACAGTTTGCTTTACACTAGATAGGCAATCAACCATTGATTTCCTACTCGGGCCAATAAGTAGGACTATTCGTGAAGTGTACCAGAAAATGTGAAGAATAGTACATTTTAAACCAATTCCCCCAGGGCCCCGGACCCTCGGGCCTATTAAAGGCCTGCCCTAATCGTGTTATCTTCAATTTAGATTCGATCGAAGGGATGGCCTAATGGGATTGATATTATGGATTTCTGATCATTTGAGAAGTTAGTGAGAAAGTCTGCAGATTTTATAAGTAATTTACCTGTATTTTTTTTTCTACCTACTCTAAAAGGGGAGGAAAAGGTCCGAATATTTTGTCACGTTTTCCTGTTCATTACCTAGTTACCTATATACCTAGTTAATTTTAACGTAACTTAGAAATACGTTAGCCTAGCCAAAAATACAGAAATGCGTTAAGAAACGCAGAAGTGCGTCACTAAAATTATTCCTAGTCTTATTCAAGAAGCTATAATTAGTTTATATGTAAAAAAATCAGCTACTTATTAAACGAAATAATCAAGAATATAGTTTGTCTTTTCATCTAAATACGTATACTACTTACCTATCAAACAATAAAATTAGTTCTTACGTAGAAAGGGTAGTTTAGACATGACTATCCACTTATTTAAATTCATCAGTTTTGTAGGCCTACCGTAAAGGGCTACGTACATACATATAGCTTGTAGCCTATCATCGCTTCAAATAAAAATTTAATAAACCGCGATCGGCGCCCAGAGCACCGTACCTTGTCCTGGTCTAATCGTGTTAACATCGATTGGCCCTTGCTCCCCTACGGTCCACGACATGACATAAAACCCAAAGAAACGTAAAGAATGTTTACGACAGTCGACGTTAAATTTCCTTTAACAATTTGTCACGGGGTGGAAATATAAAAGCTTAATGGACCATGACGGAATTTGGGGGATGCGGACTCTGAGATGTATTTTAATTAAGTAGGTACTTACTTATTATTTTCAATATTATATTGCAGGGGTTCGGTATTAATAAATCCCTCAATAGAGTAGTGAGCATTTAGACATTTTACAACAAGGAAAACGTATCTCCATCCTCGAATAGTTTTCCAAATAGAGATATATTTCGGCAATTCGCGTTGAAAAGTATCTGCATCAGCATACTTGTTATCTATAGACTAAAACTAAAGAGACATAATATATCTCTTTTTGTTTAACTATCAAAGATTGAATGATATTAATACTGTTGAGGTGCTGCTCCTAATATACTTACTTTACTCTTTGGGTGCTGCTGAGACATAGGTAGTCTGATGCACTACTTTTGATGCTGACTGTATCTACTTATGTGTTCTGTCTACGAATTACTTAGGTAATTATATTATAGAATTTTGGAGTTGTTGCCATACCTACTGCAAAGTATTTTGGATCAGTAAAGTTAGTTACCTAAGTTAAGATGAAAAAAATGCCGACAAAACAAGACAAATATACAACCCTTATTTATTGCAAACAAACAAACATAAAAACCATTTTATTAGGTATCTATAAGTAGGTACCTACCTAATTAGGTTCTTAGCAAGTTGAGTGGTTTGTCAACAACGTTTAGGTAGGGGCGATTTCGAAACTTAACCCCACTTACACGCGAGTGTTTTTAATTCTAAAATAGTTACAAAAAAAATAACTAGACAAAGATTAATACATAAGTATAAAAAAACTTAAGCATTCCCGTCCGTCATTTTTGCGTTCAGTAAGATACCCGTATCAGTCGTCACCGGATTTCCGGCGAAATCGGGGTGGGATTTCATACAAATGTTGACGTTTTACGTTATCACCTTATACTACAAGCACCATTTTAAATCAAACCCCTCAGCAGCCCTCAAACTGCAATGCCAAGTAAAAATCAACTCTATTACGTTCGCTTAGTGAGAAACACACAGATTTTTCATTTTTGCGGCGATATTTGGATAACATTAGCGGGGGTTGAAAACGGAGCCCAAGTGAGTCGTCAGAAAAGCGTACCTATTTAGGTACCATTTTGAGGTGTAAAGTTCAGTGTTTTGGTTGTTGTTGGATACATCAACCTGATAAAAAAATAAAGGTGCTCGATGAAATTCTTATAATTTTAACTAGTTCCTACAGTATCACAACAGCAAAAGAGCGTTTGGAAGTATCATTATCGCCGAATGATATGTAGGCGTTATTGATAATAAGTAAAATATATTTTTCACCTCAGCAGCTCGAACAAGGGTACTTTGCTACTTAATAACAGTGAGCAAAATCGCATTTTGCTCACTGAGTGAGACAAAATGAGCAAAATACGATTTTGCTCACTCAGTGAGCAAAATGCGGTTTTGCTCACTGTTTTTAAGTAGCAAAGTACCCTTGTTCGAGCTGCTGAGGTGAAAACTTATTTGTTGATATATCTTAAGAAAACATGAGTGAATAAGTAAGTGATGAAGAAGGAATACATTTTTCGGTTTCTCTAATATGTTCTCACTGCTGAGGTGAAAAGTTTTGTGAACTACACGAGATCAAAGTTATTTACATCTCGTGCGCTTTTGAGTCCCTTACTACGCTCAAGATTCTAAATTAGATTCACTCGCTACGCTCGTGAATCTAGTATAGAATCTTTCGCTTGCACGGGACTCAAAATAAGCACTCGAAGAAATATCAAACTTTGATCTCTTGTTGTACAAATAACTATCGTAGGATAGCAAATGGATGAAGGTTAATTATTTGACTAAAAATAGTTACTAGTTTGGCAAGTAGGTAAGCAATTTCCAACGAGTAACGGCGAACATTTGGAACAACATACCCCCACTTGACCCACCAAGACAATAAGTATGTCTTGAATACAGCTTTTCGTATTTTCCAGTTTGCTAACCTAACGTTTTAAAAATAGAACATTCAATCAACTAACCGCTGTTATGAAGCTCAAGTGGTCACGTGTGTATGTTGTAGTTTACCGCTTTCGCACTCATGAAATGTTCAGAATATATATAATGGCTTTCCTTTTGCACGCTTCAATTATCTTTAGGTAAGCGTATCAGTTCATTTTCATTCATCAGCTTTGGTGAATCGCCCTGTAGAGTCTGTGCGGAAAGAGGAGAGTCGTGGAAACTGGAATGTATGGGGCCCAATACATTCCACAACGATCTTCTCTTTCCGAACAGGCGGCCTAGCCAATGTGACAATCGAATCGCAACTGTCACTGTCACACTAATATGGAAGAGTGATAGAGAGACAAAGCGATTCGATGGCGAAGCGATAGCGATTGTCACCTTGGCTGGGCCGCCAGAGGGGCTACCGCGAAAACCGAATTTCGCAAATTGTGGGCATTTTTCTCTGTCACTCTAATTACGCCTTCATTGGAGTAAAAGAGAAAGATCCCCGCAAATTGCGAAATTCTGTTTTCGCGGTAGCCCCTCAGACTCTATGACTTATGAAACAAGCGTCAATGTATATTGTCTTCGCAGTACGCATACAATCTTTACGAAACCGTGAAATCGCACTTTACGCGTATCATCACATGAATAGGTGAACAACAAAAAATACACATAAGTGCCTGATTAAATTGACGTAGGTAGCGTCTACCTAAATTCTCAGAAACCTGTAGGTACAGTCAGTTCTTTGTAGCTACTTACTGAAGTTTAATAATTACGAATTTTAAATTAAACTAGTTAATGCCTTCAGTTATTCCAATTCCACAATCATTACTCGATAAACCAAGCATGAGCGCATACCTAAATACTGGATACATTAAGTAATTTATACAATTTCAGATCAAATTGATAAATATGTGCATAAATCTCATAATTTGTGAAATATTTGAGATCTTATTTATACCTATCATCATTATCATCTTAAATTAAACTATCATGGTGGCCAAAAAGCACTCAATACCAACTAATTATAATTTTACGTAGGTACACTATATAGGCTACCTACTCTGTCACCCCCTGGAATGGCTGTATTACTCCCACGGAGATAATAGGGATGATGACACATGTTGAATTTTATAACAAAATCTAGGAAAATAGATAGCAAACGACCAATTTATCACAATAAAATATTTATAAAAATATATTTTTTTTTAACTTCCAAAAACGATAAAAGTAAGGGTACCATTCGATTCCTTACATTTCATCCAAAAAAATATTGTATAGCAACTATATACAAAAACGCAATATTTCACCGACAAAAACGCAATTTTCTTGTTTTGTCCATACTACAAGGTGGGCGATGACCTCACGGCCTCTAGCCGTTTTGTATAGGGCGTTTCGCGAGTGAAGTGCGACTGTCGGCCTTTGACTACAATTTCTGACTTTTGTGTTACTTTAATGCAATGGGTCCCATATAGACATTTGATCCTAAAAACAAACCCGATCGATTGATACCATAAAAAAAAATAGTCATGTAGCCTATTAGGCCCAGAGTTAGATGCTAGTTGTTACGTGGGTACCAAAGGTCTCTAAGCAAGCAAATACCCTCTCGCCAGATAGATTGCAGATTGCTCACCGGAACATGTCAGTCAGCTCAGCACAGTCGTAAGAGAATAATACAGGGTCATTTTTGAACCGTTAGCCATATTGTGCGAGGTGATTAGGTAGGTCATACTGAACAACTTTTTCTATGGGACCAACCCCTAAATCCCAAAAAAAATTTGGCCTTCCCATAGAAAACTTCGACATCCACTCGACCAAAATGTATGAAACGGCCAAAAAAAATTTTGTGATTTCGGAGTTGGTCCCATAGAAAGAGTTGTTCAGTATAGCCTACCTAATCACCTCGCACAATGTAGCTAACGGTCCAAAAACGACCCTGTATTTGATCATCCGAGTTGTCTTGTCGTTTGTAGTTGCGTGTTAAAAATTGGGTTTTTTATACATTTAAATACTGTCGTGCTTGCCTTACAATTCTGCTATATAAATATGGCTCATGAATACAGACATTCATATATCAACAGACGCAAACATGAGGCATCAGTCGGTGTGGCTGCTCCTGGCTGTTTTTATTGTGGTAAATATCATTCATTAACCTCGATGACGTCTTTTACTTATTGCAACGTTGTTGTTTCAGTTCAAATATTGTTTTATTTGATAAATATGTAGAATGAGTGAGGTACTTGGCCCTAAGATGGCCCATCGCTATGTTTATTTTTCTTATTTTTAATATGAATTTGAAATTTCTAGTTTATGGTATTATGGTATACCTACTATACTAACGAACATTTGAGGCAAAATTTGAAATTTGTATTTTTCTTAAACCGATGAAATTTTGACTGTACGATAATTATGTGACTCAATGGGTTGTTTATTTACAGGTGGTAACGTACGTTGCTGACAATGAAGGTGAGTAGATCTTAAATTTCAACTCAATGATAGCGTTAGCAATTATTTTTTATTAGTTTACTTAGTTATAATTAATTTACATATACATAGTTACTTTCCCGCACTAGTGCGGGAATAAGCACTTCAACTTCAACTTCAACATTTATTCAGCAAATAGGCCACAAGGGCACTTTTACACGTCATCATTGAATTTACACACAAGCAAAATAATAATAATAATACATCAACAATTATTAAATACAACTACAACTACTAAATCAAACTAACGTAATACAATTACTTAAGAGTGCTATTACATTTCGGGGATGAGCGAGTTTAGGTATTTTACGCGCTGCGGCAGGCCCCGCGAGCTCAGTACGCCGATCCGTTCCACCGCATTTTCCCTCGGTCGCACTACAATGATGGATTAAACATTCTTGATCCGATCGTGAAGCATATTGAAATCAACCATAACAACACTAACTGTACTTTAATATCAAAGTCCTAAAAATGTTATTTGGTACGAAAATACTAAATCCAGTGCAAATATACATACTTATGTAGGTCATTATTACTAAAAAGAAATTATACGTAAGTACTTACTTATTTCGTCTTACTTCGTATACATTTTTCGTCATTGCATATGGTATAGGTTGTATAGTGAAACTATTTTAGCTATATAATAAAACCTTTAATTTGTATCAACGAGGGTTTAGAAACGAGCTGGTACTAAGCATCTGATGATGAAGCCTGATGATGATGATGAAGGTGGTCACGGATACCAATCAACCATGTAGTAACATGATTAGGCTCGTTTGATTCGTCTCAAGAAGATCTTTGGCACTAGGTGATACTCAGGGTCTGATGATGGAGCTGGAAGGTAGTCACCGGTACCAGTCAACCATGCAACTAAACCACTTCGTGTTTGGGCTCGTTTGATTCATTTCAACAAGATCTTTGACACAAGATATGACTCAGGGTCTGATGATGGAGCTGGAAAGTGGGCACCGGTACCAGTCAACCACGCAACTAAACCACTTCGTGTTTGAGCTCGTTTTATTCGTCTCAACAAGATCTTGGACACTAGGTGATACTCAGGGTCTGATGATGGAGCTGGAAGGTAGTCACCGGTACCAGTCAACCATGCAACTAAACCACTTCGTGTTTGGGCTCGTTTGATTCATTTCAACAAGATCTTTGACACAAGATATGACTCAGGGTCTGATGATGGAGCTGGAAAGTGGGCACCGGTACCAGTCAACCATGCACCTAAACCACTTCGTGTTTGAGCTCGTTTTATTCGTCTCAACAAGATCTTGGACACTAGGTGATACTCAGGGTCTGATGATGGAGCTGGAAGGTGGTCACCGGTACCAGTAAACCATGCAACTAAACCACTTCGTGTTTGGGCTCGTTTTATTCATTTCAACAAGATCTTTGGCACAAGATATGACTCAGGGTCTGCTGATGGAGCTGGAAGGTGGTCACGGGTACCAGTCAACCATGCAACTAAGGGATCATCCATTAATTACGTCACACGAATTTCTAGGTTTTTTTACCCCTCCCGTCCTTGTTACACTTGGTCACATTTTGCAAACCCCACCCCCCTGGTGTGACGTCACATTTTAGGCAATTTTGTTTTCAACGAAATCGACAATATTAACTCGGCATAATTTTTTTAATAAAAAAATATTTTTGATATATATGTCGAAGAGGGAGAGGGGGGCTAATTGTGTGGGGCTATTGATAGCGGGTGGTGGGCATGGTACCTTCACAGCCAAAATAGTAGGTATGCTACCGGTGCATGAAATAAACATTCGGATTCGTTAACCATACTAGTGCCTACTATATTTCAGTACTAAATAATCAAAATAACTAAACGATCTTACGATGGAATCGGATTCAATAAAAATAAAAAGATCACATGAAATCGTTCAAATCTTTATTTAAGTCAAACTACACCGGCTCCAACCCTACACCTCTGACCCGAGAAGATTTAACCCGGCAACAAACTCGGCGGGACACATAATCATAATCATAATGCCATGGAGCTGAATGGTGGTCACCGGTACCAGTCAACCATGCAACTAAACCACTTCGTGTCTGGGATGACCACCTTCCAGCTGCATCATCAGACCCTGTGGGTACTATGTTGTGTCAAAGATCTTGTTGAGACAAATCAAACGAGCCCAAACACGTAGTGGCTTAGTTGCATGGTTGACTGGTACCAGTGACCACCTTCCAGCTCCATCATCAGACCCTCACTACTATCTTGTGTCAAAGATCTTGTTGAGACGAATCGAACGAAATCAAATTGTACAAGATATGTAAAATACTTCCTATACGTCAAAAGGTGCAATATTTGATAGCAGTAGAGAATTGTTTTGATGATAAATTTAAGGTGCCGAAACAAAGTAGATATAGAACAAAGAGCATAAGGCTTAAAAAAATTGTACAAAACACTGCTAAAAACTATTATGGCAAAAGAACTAATTTGTTTTTGATACCAAAATTGTATAACGAAATGACCTACCTAAGGGAAGAAAATAAATGTAGTAAGGCTAAATTTAAAAATGAGTTAAAAAATATGTTATTGAAAAATATACCCTAATATTAAAACTGTACTTACTCATGAACCTTGTTGTTAAAACAATTTCAAATGTTATTCGACCTACTTGTCTTTTTTGATTTGTCATCATAATCGCCATGCATGTTCGCTTTTTGGATAGTAAGTATGTATTTAAGTTTAGTATTTAGTGCATTAGTGCATAGCATAATATTTATGTTTAAAACTTAAAAATGAGCGCGATCTCGCCAACAAACTGCAATCGCAGTTTGGCGAGGAATATAAATTGTTAAAAATTGTTGTGTACTTTGTGATAAATAAAAAAAAAAATAAAAAAAAAAAAACGAGCCCAAACACGAAGTGGTTTAGTTACATGGTTGACTGGTACCGGTCACCAACTTCAAGCTCCATCATCAGACCCTGAGTTCTATCTTGTGTCAAAGATCTCGTTGAGAGTAATCAAACGAGCCCAAACACGAAGTGGTTTAGTTGCGTGGTTGACTGGTACCGGTGACCACCTTCCAGCTCCATCATCAGACCCTCAGTACTATCTTGTGTCAAAGATCTTGTTGAGACGAATCAAACGAGCCCAAACACGAAGTGGTTTAGTTGCATGGTTGACTGGTACCGTTGACCACCTTCCAGCTCCATCATCAGACCCTGAATTCTATCTTGTGTCAAAGATCTCGTTGAAAGGAATCAAACGATCCCAAACACGAAGTGGTTTAGTTGCGTGGTTGACTGGTACCGTTGACCACCTTCCAGCTCCATCATCAGACCCTGAGTTCTATCTTGTGTCAAAGATCTCGTTGAGACGAATCAAACGAGCCCAAACACGAAGTGGTTTAGTTGCGTGGTTGACTAGTACCGTTGACCACCTTCCAGCTCCATCATCAGACCCTGAGTTCTATCTTGTGTCAAAAATCTCGTTGAGAGGAATCAAACGAGCCCAAACACGAAATGGTTTAGTTGCGTGGTTGACTGGTACCGTTGACCACCTTCCAGCTCCATCATCAGACCCTGAGTTCTATCTTGTGTCAAAGATCTCGTTGAAAGGAATCAAACGAGCCCAAACACGAAGTGGTTTAGTTGCGTGGTTGACTGGTACCGTTGACCACCTTCCAGCTCCATCATCAGACCCTGAGTTCTATCTTGTGTCAAAGATCTCGTTGAGAGGAATCAAACGAGCCCAAACACGTAGTGTTTTAGTTGCGTGGTTGACTGGTACCGTTGACCACCTTCCAGCTCCATCATCAGACCCTGAGTTCTATCTTGTGTCAAAGATCTCGTTGAGAGGAATCAAACGAGCCCAAACACGAAGTGGTTTAGTTGCGTGGTTGACTGGTACCGGTGACCACCTTCCAGCTCCATCATCAGACCCTGAGTCCTATCTTGTGTCAAAGATCTCGTTGAGAGTAATCAAATGAGCCCAAACACGAAGTGGTTTAGTTGCGTGGTTGACTGGTACCGGTGACCACCTTCCAGCTCCATCATCAGACCCTCAGTACTATCTTGTGTCAAAGATCTTGTTGAGACGAATCAAACGAGCCCAAACACGAAGTGGTTTAGTTGCGTGGTTGACTGGTACCGTTGACCACCTTCCAGCTCCATCATCAGACCCTGAGTTCTATCTTGTGTCAAAGATATCGTTGAAAGGAATCAAACGAGCCCAAACACGAAGTGGTTTAGTTGCGTGGTTGACTGGTACCGTTGACCACCTTCCAGCTCCATCATCAGACCCTGAGTTCTATCTTGTGTCAAAGATCTCGTTGAGAGGAATCAAACGAGCCCAAACACGAAGTGGTTTAGTTGCGTGGTTGACTGGTACCGTTGACCACCTTCCAGCTCCATCATCAGACTCCTATACTGTGGATGTGGACCTATATATGTATATTCTGAGATGTCATCAAAAACATTTTTTTCATTTAGTACCTATAAAATATCAGGTCATTACAAATATTTTTAATTCGGTCCGGTTGCATTACTATACTATATAAAACCAAATACACAGTAGTAGGATCAAAGTTTCTCAGTCGCCGTTTACACGCAGCGTCACGCACACAGTATAGCATTTTACACGGCGCCTGCCGCACACAACGATAAAAAACCTCGTCGACGCCGTTGTAAACGTGCGGAGCCGACCGACACACGTCCTACCTCTACAAGCTCTGCCGCGGCACTGAGCTCACGACCGCGCGTCATCGGTAATATTAGAGAAGTTTTCAAAAAATTGCCAAAAAATTATAGTAGAATTTCATAAACACTAATGTATACCAACAGTATAAGCAAACGCTGCAGATTGCTTGAGTATGAAAATGACTTCGATATTAAGTAGAATTTCGTAGGAATTGACACTTGTTTCGGAGAGAAAATTGAGTTTGTTTTTCTTCGATTTTCTCTTTCTAAAAGGTATTTAGGAAAAATGTCAAAAGTAATTCCTAAAGTACAGGGTATTAGTAATACAAAATAGCCAGCTTTACCAGAGTAAACTTCTCAACATTTACAAATACGAGCTGACAATTCAGTACTAGACGTGGTTTTTCGGAAACGACCATCAGAAAAAAAATCATTACTAATTTAATAAGTCCTTTTTCTAATATTTACAAAGTAATTCCTAAAGATAAGAAGACGCTTTTACTGGAACAAGTACTCATTATTTCTAATAATGAGCGTAAAGTACTGAATGTCATCGAGGAATATCATCAATTTTGCATTATTTCGACTTTCCTTGTGGGAGCGCTCTTAAGAGATGTATAAGGTCTCTTAATGTCGAATTACATAAAAAAACTACAATAATAATATTAAAATAAAAACAAAACAGATACATGTAAAAAAAATCTAAACTTATTTAGAGGTGTAAATGTCTCTAAGTGTCAGAACTAAAAAATAACATAGTTTATCACTTTCCGTGCTTAGGGGGATGAACGTTGCTCACGTCCGTAGGAGATTGCCACCAACGCCCTACACGTGTCCCCTGGGTGGCGCTAAACGAGCAACAACCTTTTTGGCTACTGTACTTGTCGCTATATGAGACCTCACAGTACCTTTCAGTCGTTTTTGTGGATTAATAATTATGCCTGGATACGCACATGCTCGCTCTCCAAAGAGCCAACTGACTAGAGACATTGGACCTATTACCAGAGTCTGTCAATTAAATATAGAAAGTATAAGCCTAGCTAAGTGTGAAGTACTACATAAGATCTTAATTGAAAATGACATTGACATACTCCTGCTTCAAGAAACACATGCCAGGGATGAACAAGATCTGAAAAGGAGGGGGAAAATCCACGGTTACAATATCGCTCACTCTATCGATCACCCACAATACGGAATAGCCACATATGTAAAGGACAGTGTAACGGATGTAGCTGTCGAGAGTTGCCTTTCTGGACCCGACATCTTTGCTTCGGCTGTCAAAATCAAAGACCTCACTATTGTGAATGTGTACAAGCCACCTAACTCTCCATGGTCCGCAAATATACCAACCTATCCACACCCTTGCCTATATGCAGGAGATTTCAATAGCCACCACGAAACATGGCGCTACAGCAACAATGATATAAATGGAATTAATCTGGTACAGTGGGCGGAAAATAACACTCTTCACCTTGTTTTTAACGCAAAGGATAAAGGGTCATTTAGATCGGCACGTTGGAAAAAGGACTATAACCCAGACCTAACATTTGTCACCTGCGATCATAATGGAATTCCTTTACACACGTCCCGAAAAATCCTTAAAGATTTTCCCAATAGCCAACATAGACCAGTCCTGATGGAAATCGGTATTAGGATCCCGCTTTCAAAATCAATGCCACTACCGCGATGGAACTTCCAAAAAGCCAATTGGCAGACCTTCGCCATAGATATGGATGCTGCCATCAGGTGGATACCTCCTCGAGCTGAAAACTATGATCGCTTTGCTAAACTTATTATTGCTACAGCTAAAAAGAATATCCCGAGAGGCTATCGTAAACGGTACGTCCCCTGCTGGTCAAATGACAGCGAAAAATTATATGAGGAGTACAAACGAACTGGCGATCACGACATTGGCGAAGATCTTCTAAAATCATTGAACGAAAGCCGGCGAGACAAATGGATAAAAACAGTGGAATCCATGGACTTTAAAACGTCAAGTAGAAAGGCTTGGAGGGTTCTAAATAAACTATCCGGTACGTCTGCTTCTAAATCAAACGCTGCTACTAAGTCTTTGACAAATGCAATTGCCAACAGAATTGTAGATGTATCTCGAGTTAAAGGAAAAAAGGCTGAGACGACCATCATAAAACAACACGCAAAGCAGCTCAAAGCGACGCTTCAACCCAATGACAACGTGTCTAAGGAATTCTCACAGGACGAAACGGACCACGCCTTAAAAACCCTGCCTCTAGGCAAAGCAGCTGGTTTCGATGGAGTCTACAACGAATTCCTCAAACACATTGGCCCAAAGACCAAAGAATGGCTCAGACTTTTTTACTCAGACATCCTTCATCGTAATAAATTACCGCGTAACTTTAACCGGGCGAAAATCATAGCAGTTTTGAAACCAGACAAGCCTGCCGATGACCCCAAAAGCTATCGACCCATCGCTCTGCTGAGTTGCATATATAAGTTAATGGAGAGGCTGATTTACAACCGAATTAACAAACACGTGGATAAAGTTCTACCGGTTGAGCAAGCTGGGTTCCGCAGCGGCCGCAACTGCACGGATCAAGTCCTTTCTCTTACAACTCACGTCGAAGCAGGGTTCCAAAGAAATATGAAGACAGTTGCCGTCCTTATAGATCTGTCTTCGGCGTACGATACGGTGTGGAAGCAGGGGCTGATATATAAGCTCATGATTGCATTACCATCGAGAAAAATAGTGGCACTAATTAACACCATGCTGAGCAACCGTGAGTTTATCGTACATCTCGGCGAACACCAAAGTACGATCAGGAAATTAAATAATGGTCTGCCTCAGGGATCAGTATTGGCTCCTCTCCTATTCAATTTATATACACACGATATGCCGGTTACACAAAGTCAGAAGTTTATGTACGCCGATGACATCGCTATAACATCCCAACACAAGAGCTTCAAACCCTCCGAAGAGATGCTAAACAAAGACCTGGTAAGCTTGGAGGAGTACTTCAAAAAATGGCGCCTGGTACCCAATGCTACTAAAACCGAGGTAACAACCTTCCACCTTCACAACAAAGAGGCTAATTACGAGCCGAAGATATCTTTTGGAGGGAAAATTCTAACCTACAACCCAACGCCAAGGTACCTAGGAGTGACACTTGACCGCAGTCTTACCTACGCGCCACACATGAGCAAATTAGGGAAAAAGCTTCAAACCCGGAATAACATCATGCATAAACTGGCCGGCACCACATGGGGGGCAAGAGCTGATGTGCTTCGCACCAGTGCTCTGAGCTTGGTATATTCGACGGCTGAATACTGCGCACCGGTCTGGTTAAATAGTGCGCACGTGAAGCGAGTTGATGTCCAGCTGAATCAAACCATGAGGTGTATTTCTGGAACTATCAAGAGCACCCCCGTACAATGGCTCCCGATGCTCAGTCATATTGCTCCTCCTCATCTAAGAAGGAAACAAGCGCTTATCCGTGAAGCGAGGAAGATCCTGGCCTGCCCAGACTTGCCTGCGCACGCTGATTTCCAAAACCCTCCCCCAAACCGTTTAAAATCTCGGCACCCTTCATACGATACTGCACGAACTCTGATCAACTGTCAGTTCAACACATCTACAATGTGGGAAAAGGAGTGGAGAGACAAGCCTCCCGAAAGCCTGGGCGCTATTATCAACCCTACAGTGAAACCACCTGGCTTTTTAATGCCCAGAAAAGAATGGTGTCAGCTGAATAGACTAAGAACCGGTTGTGGACGCTCACGAGCGTTCCTGCACAAATGCGGCTGGGTGGAGTCTCCGAGGTGTGAGTGCGGTGCTGCGGAGCAGGATGTCGCGCATATCATTCGAGACTGCGCGCTACGTAAATACGACGGAGATCCAGCAGACTTGTTCACCCTTGACGGCGACGTTATCCAATGGATGCAGGGTTTAACCATAAGCCTATAAACGACTGACAATATGCCATACGATTAAATAAATAAAACTAAAAAGAAATTATACGTAAGTACTTACTTATTTCGTCTTACTTCGTATACATTTTTCGTCATTGCATATGGTATAGGTTGTATAGTGAAACTATTTTAGCTATATAATAAAACCTTTAATTTGTATCAACGAGGGTTTAGAAACGAGCTGGTACTAAGCATCTGATGATGAAGCCTGATGATGATGATGAAGGTGGTCACGGATACCAATCAACCATGTAGTAACATGATTAGGCTCGTTTGATTCGTCTCAAGAAGATCTTTGGCACTAGGTGATACTCAGGGTCTGATGATGGAGCTGGAAGGTAGTCACCGGTACCAGTCAACCATGCAACTAAACCACTTCGTGTTTGGGCTCGTTTGATTCATTTCAACAAGATCTTTGACACAAGATATGACTCAGGGTCTGATGATGGAGCTGGAAAGTGGGCACCGGTACCAGTCAACCACGCAACTAAACCACTTCGTGTTTGAGCTCGTTTTATTCGTCTCAACAAGATCTTGGACACTAGGTGATACTCAGGGTCTGATGATGGAGCTGGAAGGTAGTCACCGGTACCAGTCAACCATGCAACTAAACCACTTCGTGTTTGGGCTCGTTTGATTCATTTCAACAAGATCTTTGACACAAGATATGACTCAGGGTCTGATGATGGAGCTGGAAAGTGGGCACCGGTACCAGTCAACCATGCACCTAAACCACTTCGTGTTTGAGCTCGTTTTATTCGTCTCAACAAGATCTTGGACACTAGGTGATACTCAGGGTCTGATGATGGAGCTGGAAGGTGGTCACCGGTACCAGTAAACCATGCAACTAAACCACTTCGTGTTTGGGCTCGTTTTATTCATTTCAACAAGATCTTTGGCACAAGATATGACTCAGGGTCTGCTGATGGAGCTGGAAGGTGGTCACGGGTACCAGTCAACCATGCAACTAAGGGATCATCCATTAATTACGTCACACGAATTTCTAGGTTTTTTTACCCCTCCCGTCCTTGTTACACTTGGTCACATTTTGCAAACCCCACCCCCCTGGTGTGACGTCACATTTTAGGCAATTTTGTTTTCAACGAAATCGACAATATTAACTCGGCATAATTTTTTTAATAAAAAAATATTTTTGATATATATGTCGAAGAGGGAGAGGGGGGCTAATTGTGTGGGGCTATTGATAGCGGGTGGTGGGCATGGTACCTTCACAGCCAAAATAGTAGGTATGCTACCGGTGCATGAAATAAACATTCGGATTCGTTAACCATACTAGTGCCTACTATATTTCAGTACTAAATAATCAAAATAACTAAACGATCTTACGATGGAATCGGATTCAATAAAAATAAAAAGATCACATGAAATCGTTCAAATCTTTATTTAAGTCAAACTACACCGGCTCCAACCCTACACCTCTGACCCGAGAAGATTTAACCCGGCAACAAACTCGGCGGGACACATAATCATAATCATAATGCCATGGAGCTGAATGGTGGTCACCGGTACCAGTCAACCATGCAACTAAACCACTTCGTGTCTGGGATGACCACCTTCCAGCTGCATCATCAGACCCTGTGGGTACTATGTTGTGTCAAAGATCTTGTTGAGACAAATCAAACGAGCCCAAACACGTAGTGGCTTAGTTGCATGGTTGACTGGTACCAGTGACCACCTTCCAGCTCCATCATCAGACCCTCACTACTATCTTGTGTCAAAGATCTTGTTGAGACGAATCGAACGAAATCAAATTGTACAAGATATGTAAAATACTTCCTATACGTCAAAAGGTGCAATATTTGATAGCAGTAGAGAATTGTTTTGATGATAAATTTAAGGTGCCGAAACAAAGTAGATATAGAACAAAGAGCATAAGGCTTAAAAAAATTGTACAAAACACTGCTAAAAACTATTATGGCAAAAGAACTAATTTGTTTTTGATACCAAAATTGTATAACGAAATGACCTACCTAAGGGAAGAAAATAAATGTAGTAAGGCTAAATTTAAAAATGAGTTAAAAAATATGTTATTGAAAAATATACCCTAATATTAAAACTGTACTTACTCATGAACCTTGTTGTTAAAACAATTTCAAATGTTATTCGACCTACTTGTCTTTTTTGATTTGTCATCATAATCGCCATGCATGTTCGCTTTTTGGATAGTAAGTATGTATTTAAGTTTAGTATTTAGTGCATTAGTGCATAGCATAATATTTATGTTTAAAACTTAAAAATGAGCGCGATCTCGCCAACAAACTGCAATCGCAGTTTGGCGAGGAATATAAATTGTTAAAAATTGTTGTGTACTTTGTGATAAATAAAAAAAAAAATAAAAAAAAAAAAACGAGCCCAAACACGAAGTGGTTTAGTTACATGGTTGACTGGTACCGGTCACCAACTTCAAGCTCCATCATCAGACCCTGAGTTCTATCTTGTGTCAAAGATCTCGTTGAGAGTAATCAAACGAGCCCAAACACGAAGTGGTTTAGTTGCGTGGTTGACTGGTACCGGTGACCACCTTCCAGCTCCATCATCAGACCCTCAGTACTATCTTGTGTCAAAGATCTTGTTGAGACGAATCAAACGAGCCCAAACACGAAGTGGTTTAGTTGCATGGTTGACTGGTACCGTTGACCACCTTCCAGCTCCATCATCAGACCCTGAATTCTATCTTGTGTCAAAGATCTCGTTGAAAGGAATCAAACGATCCCAAACACGAAGTGGTTTAGTTGCGTGGTTGACTGGTACCGTTGACCACCTTCCAGCTCCATCATCAGACCCTGAGTTCTATCTTGTGTCAAAGATCTCGTTGAGACGAATCAAACGAGCCCAAACACGAAGTGGTTTAGTTGCGTGGTTGACTAGTACCGTTGACCACCTTCCAGCTCCATCATCAGACCCTGAGTTCTATCTTGTGTCAAAAATCTCGTTGAGAGGAATCAAACGAGCCCAAACACGAAATGGTTTAGTTGCGTGGTTGACTGGTACCGTTGACCACCTTCCAGCTCCATCATCAGACCCTGAGTTCTATCTTGTGTCAAAGATCTCGTTGAAAGGAATCAAACGAGCCCAAACACGAAGTGGTTTAGTTGCGTGGTTGACTGGTACCGTTGACCACCTTCCAGCTCCATCATCAGACCCTGAGTTCTATCTTGTGTCAAAGATCTCGTTGAGAGGAATCAAACGAGCCCAAACACGTAGTGTTTTAGTTGCGTGGTTGACTGGTACCGTTGACCACCTTCCAGCTCCATCATCAGACCCTGAGTTCTATCTTGTGTCAAAGATCTCGTTGAGAGGAATCAAACGAGCCCAAACACGAAGTGGTTTAGTTGCGTGGTTGACTGGTACCGGTGACCACCTTCCAGCTCCATCATCAGACCCTGAGTCCTATCTTGTGTCAAAGATCTCGTTGAGAGTAATCAAATGAGCCCAAACACGAAGTGGTTTAGTTGCGTGGTTGACTGGTACCGGTGACCACCTTCCAGCTCCATCATCAGACCCTCAGTACTATCTTGTGTCAAAGATCTTGTTGAGACGAATCAAACGAGCCCAAACACGAAGTGGTTTAGTTGCGTGGTTGACTGGTACCGTTGACCACCTTCCAGCTCCATCATCAGACCCTGAGTTCTATCTTGTGTCAAAGATATCGTTGAAAGGAATCAAACGAGCCCAAACACGAAGTGGTTTAGTTGCGTGGTTGACTGGTACCGTTGACCACCTTCCAGCTCCATCATCAGACCCTGAGTTCTATCTTGTGTCAAAGATCTCGTTGAGAGGAATCAAACGAGCCCAAACACGAAGTGGTTTAGTTGCGTGGTTGACTGGTACCGTTGACCACCTTCCAGCTCCATCATCAGACTCCTATACTGTGGATGTGGACCTATATATGTATATTCTGAGATGTCATCAAAAACATTTTTTTCATTTAGTACCTATAAAATATCAGGTCATTACAAATATTTTTAATTCGGTCCGGTTGCATTACTATACTATATAAAACCAAATACACAGTAGTAGGATCAAAGTTTCTCAGTCGCCGTTTACACGCAGCGTCACGCACACAGTATAGCATTTTACACGGCGCCTGCCGCACACAACGATAAAAAACCTCGTCGACGCCGTTGTAAACGTGCGGAGCCGACCGACACACGTCCTACCTCTACAAGCTCTGCCGCGGCACTGAGCTCACGACCGCGCGTCATCGGTAATATTAGAGAAGTTTTCAAAAAATTGCCAAAAAATTATAGTAGAATTTCATAAACACTAATGTATACCAACAGTATAAGCAAACGCTGCAGATTGCTTGAGTATGAAAATGACTTCGATATTAAGTAGAATTTCGTAGGAATTGACACTTGTTTCGGAGAGAAAATTGAGTTTGTTTTTCTTCGATTTTCTCTTTCTAAAAGGTATTTAGGAAAAATGTCAAAAGTAATTCCTAAAGTACAGGGTATTAGTAATACAAAATAGCCAGCTTTACCAGAGTAAACTTCTCAACATTTACAAATACGAGCTGACAATTCAGTACTAGACGTGGTTTTTCGGAAACGACCATCAGAAAAAAAATCATTACTAATTTAATAAGTCCTTTTTCTAATATTTACAAAGTAATTCCTAAAGATAAGAAGACGCTTTTACTGGAACAAGTACTCATTATTTCTAATAATGAGCGTAAAGTACTGAATGTCATCGAGGAATATCATCAATTTTGCATTATTTCGACTTTCCTTGTGGGAGCGCTCTTAAGAGATGTATAAGGTCTCTTAATGTCGAATTACATAAAAAAACTACAATAATAATATTAAAATAAAAACAAAACAGATACATGTAAAAAAAATCTAAACTTATTTAGAGGTGTAAATGTCTCTAAGTGTCAGAACTAAAAAATAACATAGTTTATCACTTTCCGTGCTTATGTCGAAAATTTAAATGTCCCTACTGTATAAACGTTGTACAATACATGTGCGAATAGGTAACTCGCAACTCGTGTCCATTTAAAACACCCCCTTCGTCTTCTAATTTATCACCACTTGTTGCGAATTTCCTACTTTCTGCACTTGTATAGTAAATAACTATAACAGTTTAGTTTAGTGTTTTTTTTTATAAAACACTAGTAAATAGCTAGCTTACCTACATTTCAAACGCGCGTTGAATTCATTTGTTCTATACTGCGTCAACTGCGTGTTGCATAATTTAGTTCTCTAGGTAATCAAACAATGATATTGAATGTTCCATTTACTTAGAAGTGTCAATGAGGATACACCTTTAAAAAGAGTGATCTACGAATCCCTAAATCAAAGATTACTTAAAGCAAACGAGTTGCAAAAACTGTATCAGATATGGCAGACCAGCCTCGTCGTTATGGTAGATTAAAAAGAATCCGCTCTTAAATATTTTATAGCCTAAAAGAACAAGTCAAACTTTTTAAAAACTTCTGTGGCGTCTCCTCCAGCTGTCACTGTCGACGACTTGCCACGTGATTCTAACAGATGGCGTTAGTGAGATAGAAACCTACATCGCGCTTACGGAGTTTCAAATGTCACTTACTATACATATATACTCCTTCTGACTATCTCTCATTGGACTTCGGTCCCCAGGCATAACACCCGCCCGGAGAGAGTACTCTCTATTGCCCTCTCTCTACCTTCCCTAATCTTCTATTTTTTGTCAGAAATAAGAATGAGAGACCTACCTATTTCAAAGTCATTTAAGATGATGGAGGCCCCGAGTTCAAATCCCGGTTAGGGCATTCTGGGCATTATTAATATATTCTTTGGGCATTTATTTATGGGTTTATCACTAATATTGTTCCTGAGTTATGTTACACACGTTTTCTACGTTTCTAAGTATGTATATATTTGAGCGATGTATATTGTCGGACATTACTCACCACCATCTTGGACATTTCTCACCAAATATTTATTTCTTTAATTCCAGTGACAGCTGCGCCATGCGGGCCTCACGACCGCCATCATCATCACAATGACAAAGACAAAAATAAAGATAAAGATAAGAAAAAAGAAAAGAAGATAGATAAGAAGGATGATAAACTGAAGGGAAAAAAAAAGAAGTTGGATAAAGACAAAAAAGGTAGGTACCTAAATACTCAGGATCTTATTAAGCAATTTATTAAAATATAATAACAATAATTCAGCTCAGCTCGGAATTACTTAAATACAAAATAAATATAAATTGAATCACATTTATTGTTTCAGCCCTCATAAAGGACTTTGGTGAGTACCTACCTATGTTTAAAGTTAATTTTTTTATCGTAGGTATTAATATTTTTATAAAATCATCTTTGAGTCCATCTTTGTTAGGATAAAACTCATTTTAGAAAATGGCCACTTCTGAATACAATAAACGACGGCGACGTTTCTCTTATTGAGTCTCAAGTATACCTACTAAAAAAAAAAGTAAATATTTTAATTCTCTTAAGTTTTCGATGTCTACAGGAAAGACGCGATCGAGTTAAGCGGAAGGGAGACGATACGATCGCTTCTCCATACAAACATATTTCTCATTTTCCTCCCTGGATATTGACGTTATGGAAAATATTTTCACACAATTTGTTCTATTAAACACAGCTCCTTTATATTTTTATTTAAGAGTTAGGAGCGAAAACCGATTACAATACAAATCTTTAAAGGATTCTTACTCTTATAATTATTTATTTAATTAAAACTTACCTACCTCTCTGCATTACATATGTACTTACTTACGTACCGGCATAGCAAACATATGCACATGTTTTAATTGTATTTTTGCACATGTGTGAATTGTATCAATAGTCAATATTATTAACACCTTTTAAAACAAACAGACTATTTTTCAAAACAAAATATGAATGTGAAAAACTTTCTTTTTTTTACAGAAAACATAATGAAGGATTTTTCTTCGCGATAATGGACGAACGTGAAGCCCCGAGATTAAAGAGAATATAAATTGTATCAGTAATGTAATTAATTAATTAAAATTTGGTGTCAAATTATTTGTAGTTGTATTTTTTTTCTGCATATTATTAAAACATATTTTTCACCTCAGCAGCTCGAACAAGGGTACTTTGCTACTTAAAAACACCGAGTGGGACAAAATGAGCAAAATGCGATTTTGCTCATTGTTTTTAAGTAGCAAAGTACCCTTGTTCGAGCTGCTGAGGTGAAAACTTAATTGTTGGTATATCTTAAGAAAACATGAGTGAATAGGTAAGTGATGAAGAAGGAATACATTTTCCGGGTTCTCAAATATGTTCTCACTGCTGAGGTGAAAAGTTTTGTGAACTACACGAGATCAAAGTTATTTACATCTCGTGCGCTTTTGAGTCCCTTACTACGCTCAAGATTCTAAATTAGATTCACGAGCGTAGCGAGTAGTAGTAGAGAGTAGTATAGAATCTTTCGTTTGCTCGGGACTCAAAATAAGCACTCGAAGAAATATCAAAGTTTGGTCTCTTGTTGTACAAATAACTAATTCCCATCGTACCGTGGGAAGCCCATACACTGTATCTGCTGCAGTAGGTATTAATGACGTGTTTATCGTAGTTACAGTGTATTGGATTCACAGGGTACCATCACGGAACTATTGTGTTCCGGACATTTGGAAGGTAAAGTGTGATTCTGACAGTTTAATCACTACATAGTATAATACAAAGTCGCTTCCCGCTGTCTGTCTGTCCCTATGTATGCTTAGATCTTTAAAACTACTCAACGGATTTTGATGCGGTTTTTTTAATAGACAGTGATTCAAGAGGAAGGTTTATGTATAATTTGTTAATCCGTGCGAAGCCGGGGCGAGTCGCTTGAAATATAAGTAAGGGATACACTGGGCGGGTGCCGCCCTTGGCCTCATCATGGGACCTAATGCCCCGCCATGGGTGGATTAGGACTATTAGAGATAGATAGAGCTCATGGAACTACCTTAAGGCATAGCTTTTGTTAATATAGATCAAATTACGTAAAAATATTTTCCAGAATGTCAATATCACGAGAGGAAATGGGGACTACGTACGTTTGTATGCAGAAGCGGTCTTCCCCTTTCTCTTAAGCCCAACCAAAAGAGACTTGAAGGAACTGTCATAAGGACCATCATTCCACGGCAGGGGTGTATAGATGTCAATAAGATGTCGTTGCGCTATTCAAATCTGACCGAGGGCTCATTTAGACTGTGCGAGTGCATGCGAGTTTCATTACATTGCGTTATTTGGCGGTCGGCTGAATTGTTGTAACTTCAACTTCAATAGTCCGCAATGTAACTAAAATCGCATGCGAGTTCGCGCGCCGTTTAAATGAGCCCTTAGCATGATACTTGCCTCGTCGAACACGACTCTATACTTTACTTGTAGTCCCGCTTGCACATACCTAATGGAATCCCATCGAGTCTTGCTATGAAGTCAGTGAGGCACGCAACTTTGTATGAACGTTAACAATTTCTATTATTTACCTGTGTATGGTCAAGCAGAGCAATATCGTCAGATAGGCTTGTAGGTTAGACACGTGACTATGTCCGTAAAAAATAAAATAATTCCAGTACCTAATTAATTCTTTTGTATGACATAATGATATTCCATGTTGTATGACCGTGTCCAAATATTGCTGTATAAATTCCTCGGCATTGTCATTTTAAACTGTCATACAAAACAACAGGTCAGTATGAGAAGACATTCGATAGTGTTCGTCCTGGCGATATCCATTGTGGTAAATAACATTTATTGGTTTTTTGTACATTAAGCCAAGAGTTCCTACCGCTGACCAACAGAAGAACCGACTAAAATAAGTAAATAAAGTAACATAAAATCCGAAAGTGATGATAATTTAATTTGTTTAATTACATACAGTAATAGGTAAATAAGAAAATGCTAACTAACAATAACTGCTGGGCACAGAGGGAACGGGGAACCAAAATTAATGTTAAATTGGGGCTTCACATAAAATTTAATTCAATTTTAATTATTTCAGATATTATCGTACGTGGCTGAAAATGAAGGTCAGTTTACTTAATTTATTAGAATAGGTAGGTATTTTAGCTTAAACCGAATTATTTGTGTGAAATATTTCCAATTGGAATGGCCTCTACAAATTTTATTTAGATATTTATTTATTTCAAACTTTATTGCACATAAAAAAGAGTACAACAGGCGGACTTAATGCCTTCTCTACCAGTCAACCATAGGGCCAAACAGAAAAGCGTCAACGTGGGTCATTTTTGCTGATAATCGCATGCGATTTGCGATACCTACATTGCGGCATTTGGTCGACAGATCGATTGAATTCGTTGCTCCATGGTTGCTCCTGCTTAGCACATTAACTGCCAGCGACTCGCTAGGGGAGTTCACTGTTCGTAGGCGCTTTTCGCTACATACGGTTTTTCCCGTGTTATCGGCTACGCTCGCGCTGGCACTGAATGTGTTAGCCGGCAGTTGTATAAGATCGCATGCCATTTGTTGCAAGTAGAATTGACCGCAAGCAAATAAGTGACATAGGTACCTACCTATTATTAGGTTAGTGACATAGGTACCTACCTAGCTATATTATTATTAGGTTAGTGACATAGGTACCTACCTGGCTATATTATTATTAGGTTAGTGACATAGGTACCTACCTAGCTATATGTTATTATTAGGTTAGTTTGAAAATCAAACCGAAAATTTTACTTATAGTCATCGGTCATTCGACTCAATAAAAAAATCTGTTAATAAATTAAAATATCAATTGCAGTGACAGCAGTCGCGGCGCCGGAGCCTTGTCTCTTCGACCTCTTCCGGTTGCCCCGGCGCAGGAGACCTAGGGATGACGATGATGATGATGATGATGATGATAATGATGACGATAAACCAGACAAAGATAAAGAGAAGGAGAAAGTGGAGAAGATACCTAAGAAAGTAGTAGACCGTAAGTATACTTCAACAAGGCTTTACAAATATATTTTTTTTTAATTCTGGTACCGTACACATAATAATTAGAGTTCAAACTTGTCTATTTGGGCCCGAAAGCCAAGAACATTGTGACACAAATGCCCACAATATTGATACTCCTGAACAGGGATGTTGCGGATGCCGATTTTTTGACATCCGCGGACGCGGATGGGATGCGGATGCGGATTTTTAAAGGCTCACATCTGCGGATGCGGATGTCAAGATAGGTACATAAAAAACGTCAAATATTACATTTTAGTAATTTTTATTTCAAAAAACCGGGCAAGTGCGAGTCGGACTCGCGTTCCAAGGGTTCCGTACATTAAGTCCCACTCACGCTTGACTGCTAATTTCTAATACTTAGGTTTTTTTGGCTAATGACTAAATTACCTAGCAGTCTAGCACTTACGCCGATGCTAAGACGTTCCTGTACCGACCTGTTCCACATCCGCATCCGCATTAAATCCGCATCGATTTTATGCTGATGCGGATGTTGAAAATAATGCGGAAGTTCCGCGGTTGCGGATGCGGATATTCGCAACATCCCTGCTCCTGAATACGAAGTCGATAATTATATATGCGAGTTGCGATACGTTGCTAATTGAGGCCCTACCGCGAAATACGAAATTTCTTTATCTGCCCCTCAATCGCGCATGCGATATCAGGCTCGTTTGTACTTACGCGAAATAAGTAGAGTTGGACCATGCTAAGTTGGCAGCGATTTTGGTAGCCCAGACTGTGCAAGTGTTATTTTAACACATTCATTGCCACCCAGCCAAACAAGTCATCCGCGCCAGGCCACAAAAATTTCGTCATATAAAGCTGTAGTACCTACCACGATCCCGACTATCGGGTCGTCCAGCCTGGGAACGAAATCATAAAATACCCGATATTAATCGGGTTTTCGGCACTGAATGTGTTAAACGTCAAACTTCTATGAAATTATGGCGTTTAAATAACTTAGGTAGGTACCTAGGTAACTTACAATTAGTCTTACAACAGTACCTAACTACGATTTATCTATTGTTAATAATACATACTTTGTTTCAGGGCTCAAGAAGGATTTTAGTAAGTATTGAAGCTATGCTGCTTATAAATGTAAATCACATTATTATATGCCTAAGAATATAATTAAGTATATGAAGAATGTAGATCTTATTTCGACAATTATACATTATTCTATATTCTCCCCGGCCCTAAACGGTACCTATGACTCTCTTCCCTAAAACTTTCTTTGCTCGACCAACAATTTGTTAAATAATTACCTATATTTACATCTGCACGGCTAGCACATGATGGGCGCGACAGTCGACAGGCGAGAAAATGCCGCGACATAGAGCTCTCTCGCGAATCGGTAGCATAAGAACCGCGCGACAACCCGCTGTCTCGCGGACAAATGTCAAAGCGACATAATTTTGTCGTTTGACAGTTCCACGCGGGATACTCTCAAAAATCGTAGCACGAGTGTACTATGGGAGACAAAATGTCCCGCGTTTGAACGTCAAAATGAGAGAAATTGTCTTCGAGGCTAGAGGGTCGCGACAAGCGCATTTGGTCGAAGTTTTGTTGACTTTTGTTCTAAAAGAAAGATAATTTTCCATATTTTATATTTATTTCATACTACAACACTTTTTTGTTTAAGTATAATTTGAATCTTGAGTTTCATGATCATGCCATTAATATCAAAATGATTATATTTTTTCACAATGACTTGTTTGTTCTCTTAAGTTAAACGAAAATCCGACAGAAAAAAATCTAAGCCTAAGATTGTACGACCACGACCTCATCAACAAAGCAAACCTTTGGTGGCGAATTGACTGGGGGATAATTAATAGAAACATAAATAATTGATACAAAAATAGTACATTGCTAATCCGCGAAACAATTACGTGCTATCAATCAGTGCTACCCCGTTATATTTACTTACACGCGTATTTTTACATGCAATTATTGTTGACAACCTATATTATGTCGCTCCTTAGGTGTTTCCATTCATTGCGGGATATAAACAACACAATCCCGACCTGAATATTGCGATCAACCTTACTTATAATAAGTAAATGCAAAAGTAAATATGTACCTATGTACAGTCAGCAGCAATAGTTGCTAAGCGGGCGAGGTGTTCAAAATGATCTTGACGCGACTTTATTGTTAAGAGAATAAGAGCGCGTCAAGGTAATTTTGAACACCTCGCCCGCTTAGCAACTATTGCTGCTGACTATATGCTACCTCTTGACGCTTAATCCGCCGAACCGATTTAGACGAAATTTTGTGAAACATCATTCCACAAAGAATGCAAATAATGAATCTGGCAGCTCAACTCAACCTCCACCTCACAGAAGACCACAGCCGTAATACTTACTTTGTAGTGTACGAGTTGGTACTAGCCTAATCCTTAAGTTACGATTCCCACCGACCGGCTAGAGTTGGGCCGCGCCGGAGTGCTTTTTCAGTGTACCTATTACATAATGTGTGGCAGAAGCGATAGAATCCGTCCGGAGCCATCCGAGCGGCTTTGGGCATACAAATGTGAAATGCGCTCCGACTCCGACGAATCGTACTTAAATCTGAGTACCTATCTCAAAAAGGTCAAAGTAAATAAAATCATTTAAAGTTTTTGGTAGTATTTATTTAAAAGTCACATTATTTGAGAAGTGTTATCAACACTCGACTGTCCTTGCACGGAGTAGGTTCCCAACTTGAGCCCTTCTATGTCCTCCGTGATGGCAGGAGGGCTGCGGTTAGCAGCAGCATGCTTAGGTGTAGAGAATACCTCCGTGTTTGATGACAGGCTTGTGCATGATTATCATTCAATCTATCTTCGAAGCCATAAGGGAGATATGTCGGGGATTAGCATAAGATATTTAGTCTGTAAATAAGATTTAAAAGGAATGTAATTTTTTTGCAAAAGACAACGGAAAAGAGCTTTATGAAGATTGAATTGTGTACGTACTTACAACTTGACTTCTTCGTAAAGATGGTATTTTGTTAGCCAAAACTTTTAACAAAACGCCAATTATTCGTAAGGAGTTGTATTTTAATGATTAGGTAGGTAATCTTTAGATAATTATAATAATATATCCCAACTTGTAACGACAAAGCGAATCAAATTTTGATTGACAGTATTGACACTGACATTTTCGACTTAAAAATAATATTTGCTATTTCTTATTCTTCATACTGCGAGAAAGAGACAAAGTTATCGTGACTAGGGACGCTCCGTTTCTAAGGCTGACTATTCATTACTTATCCGATTATTATTTTACCGATTCAGTGTTGCCACGAATGAAAAGTTTGTTCCATGTATAAATGGCCACATTGGCTAAGTCGCGCGCGGGATGGCTCTCTCTCGTGGAACTCTTTTCTCGATGTGCGAACTCATGCTGCCAAAATCGAGGAATTGACAGATAGAGATAGAAATTTGTGACGGGCGACTGCCGTCTCTCGCGGCGCGAGCTATCCCGCGGGTAATCATGTGCTAGCCGTGCTGCACGGCTAGCACATGATTACCCGCGGGATAGCTCGCGCCGCGAGAGACGGCAGTCGCCCGTCACAAATTTCTATCTCTATCTGTCAATTCCTCGATTTTGGCAGCATGAGTTCGCACATCGAGAAAAGAGTTCCACGAGAGAGAGCCATCCCGCGCGCGACTTAGCCAATGTGGCCATTTATACATGGAACAAACTTTTCATTCGTGGCAACACTGAATCGGTAAAATAATAATCGGATAAGTAATGAATAGTCAGCCTTAGAAACGGAGCGTCCCTAGTCACGATAACTTTGTCTCTTTCTCGCAGTATGAAGAATAAGAAATAGCAAATATTATTTTTAAGTCGAAAATGTCAGTGTCAATACTGTCAATCAAAATTTGATTCGCTTTGTCGTTACAAGTTGGAATACATTATTATAATTATCTAAAGATTACCTACAAAATACAACTCCTTACGAATAATTGGCGTTTTGTTAAAAGTTTTGGCTAACAAAATACCATCTTTACGAAGAAGTCAAGTTGTAAGTACTTACGTACACAATTCAATCTTCATAAAGCTCTTTTCCGTTGTCTTTTGCAAAAAAATTACATTCCTTTTAAATCTTATTTACAGACTAAATATCTTATGCTAATCCCCGACATATCTCCCTTATGGCTGGCTAGCCGCTGCATTGCTGGCTTCGAAGATAGATTGAATGACAATCATGCACAAGCCTATCATCATCATCAAACACGGAGGTATTCTCTACACCTAAGCATGCTGCTGCTAACCGCAGCCCTCCTGCCATCACGGAGGACATAGAAGGGCTGAAGTTGGGAACCTACTCCGTGCAAGGACAGTCGAGTGTTGATAACACTTCTCAAATAATGTGACTTTTAAATAAATACTACCAAAAACTTTAAATGATTTTATTTACTTTGACCTTTTTGAGATAGGTACTCAGATTTAAGTACGATTCGTATGAGTCGGAGCGCATTTCACATTTGTATGCCCAAAGCCGGTCGGCTGCTTGCGGATCGGATGGCTCCGGACGGATTCTATCGCTTCTGCCACACATTCAGGGTTGGGCAAAATACTGGCTTCCACGTATTTGAAATACAAATTACAAAATACATTTTTAAAAGTATTTGAAATACAAAATACAAACTACTTTGGTGACGGGTATTTGAAATACAAAATACAAATTACAGTGTTTAAAATAATGTATTTCAATTACAAAATATACCTTTATTTATTTTTTTGTTTAGCATTTAGTTTTAACGTTAACGAATATCCTTTCATATAAACTTATAGGGTCATTGCGCTAGTTTTCGTCCAGCTCTAGTTTACGTCCACTTGACGAAATTTGAATATATACCTACATACCTGCACAAATTTGGACTGATTTCAATCCTTATGTCTAAGGCGTCTAAGCAATATATCTGTCTACATATAACAATGATATTTCGCAAAAAGGAAGCGCTGGTGGCCTAGCGGTAACAGCGTGCGACTTGCAATCCGGAGGTCGCGAGTTCGAACCCCGGCTCGAACCAATGAGTTTTTCGGAACTATGTACGAAATATCATTTGATATTTACCAGTCGCTTTTCGGTGAAGGAAAACATCGTGAGGAAACCGGACTAATTCCAATTACGGCCCTAGTTTACCCTCTGGGTTGGAAGGTCAGATGGTAGTCGCTATCGTAAAAACTAGTGCCAACGCCAATTACTGGGATTAGTTTCCAAGCGGACCCCAGGCTCCCATGAGCCGTGGCAAAATGCCGGGACAACGTGAGGAAGATGAAGATTTCGCAAAAAGTAGTAAATTAAAAATGAAATATATATTTGATAATCCGTCAAGTCGTCGAAAACTAGTGCATGGACTGAAACTACTGCAATGACCCTATCCCCTAGATTTAAACGAAAAGTTCCACGCAGAAGTTGACCTAATATAGATCCAGTATCCAGCCAATGAAAATTGTATCTCGGCTGGATCGGAGGTTCGCGGTCGGCTCACAGCTTGTGCGAGAGATTAGACATTTTAGGATTATAGAATTTAATAAAATGTATTTATAGAAATGTATTTTGAAGCTTGAAGTATTTGAAATACAAAATACTAAATACATGTGAGTGCAGTATTTGAAATACGAAATACAAAATACTTTTGAGGTAGTATTTGAAATACAAATACAAAATACTAATTTGTATTTCAAATACGTATTTCAAATACATGTAATTGAAATACTGCCCAACCCTGCACACATTATGTAAATAGGTACACTGAAAAAGCATTCCGGCGCGGCCCAACTCCAGCCGGTCGGTGGGAATCGTAACTTAAGGATTAGGCTAGTACCAACTCGTACACTACAAAGTAAGTATTACGGCTGTGGTCTTCTGTGAGGTGGAGTTTGAGTTGAGCTGCCAGATTCATTATTTGCATTCTTTGTGGAATGTTGTTTCACAAAATTTCGTCTAAATCGGTTCGGCGGATTAAGCGTCAAGAGGTAACATATAGTCAGCAGCAATAGTTGCTAAGCGGGCGTGGTGTTCAAAATTACCTTGACGCGCTCTTATTCTCTTAACAATAAAGTCGCGTCAAGATCATTTTGAACACCTCGCCCGCTTAGCAACTATTGCTGCTGACTGTACATAGGTACAGATTTACTTTTGCATTTACTTATTATAAGTGAGGTTGATCGCAATATTCAGGTCGGGATTGTGTTGTTTATATCCCACAATGAATGGAAACACCTAAGGAGCGACATAATATAGGTTGTCAACAATAATTGCATGTAAAAATACGCGTGTAAATATAACGGGTTAGCACTGATTGATAGCACGTAATTGTTTCCCGGATTAGCAATGTAATATTTTTGTATCAATTATTTATGTTTCTATTAATTATCCCCCAGTCAATTCGCCACCAAAGGTTTGCTTTGTTGATGTGGTCGTGATCGTACAATCTTAGGCTTAGATTTTTTTCTGTCGGATTTTCGTTTAACTTAAGAGAACAAACAAGTCATTGTGAAAAAATATAATAATTTTGATATTAATGGCATGATCATGAAACTCAAGATTCAAATTATACTTAAACAAAAAAGTGTTGTAGTATGAAATAAATATAAAATATGGAAAATTATCTTTCTTTTAGAACAAAAGTCAACAAAACTTCGATCAAATGCGCTTGTCGCCAAACTCAGTACCGGGAGCAAACCCTAGTCGCGACCCTCTAGCCTCGAAGACAATTTCTCTCATTTTGACGTTCAAACGCGGGACATTTTGTCTCCCATAGTACACTCGTGCTACGATTTTCGAGAGTATCCCGCGTGGAACTGTCAAACGACAAAATTATGTCGCTTTGACATTTGTCCGCGAGACAGCGGGTTTTCGCGCGGCTCTTATGCTACCGATTCGCGAGAGAGCTCTATGTCGCGGCATTTTCTCGCCTGTCGACTGTCGCGCCCATCATGTGCTAGCCGTGCAGAGGCCTAACAAAAGCTGTCAAAAAGTGACATCCGCTTAAGCTACAAGCTTTTGAGAAACACAGAGGGTCTACCGCGAAATTTCATTAGATATCTATCGTTCTTTCACATTCGAGCAATAGATAATTATTCGCAAACGTACGAAGTAATTAGTTCGCGGTACGCCTTCGGAATTGCTTTTTACTTTTTAATTAATTTTGTGTTTTTCTTTTACAGATTCACTGGTTTCATTAATTTAAGGATTTACTGGTTTCATTTTACTTAATCGGTAATTGATGCATGGAAATTATCTTGTAAATTAAATCTTAAAAGATAAAGATAAAAAGATAGTTTATTCAAGTAGGCATAATTACAATGCACTTATGAACGTCAAATAAAGCTAATCGGCTCCAACCCTACACCTCTGCCCCGAGAAGATTTAATCCCCCCTCAATTGGAGGAGGGTATCCCAATATGGGACCGGCAACAAACTCGGTGAGACACATCTTTAAAAAAAAAATCTTGTATCTTGTAATGGAAATTTAGAAATATATTGTTAAATATATTTATAGTCTTGTTTCTTTTTGACTAGATTGCTACTCTATAAACTATTGTATATCAACACATTCACTGCCAGCGACCCGCTAGGCAGGTTATCTGTTCGGAGGCGCTTATCGCTACATACGGTATTTCCCGTGTTCGGCGTGTGTAACGGCTACGTCCGTAGCGCGTAGCTCACACTGGCAGTGAATGTGTTAATATAAATTGACATCCTATTGATTACAGTCACGTAAAATTCATGAGACCTGAAAAATCCCTGGGACTCTGTAGGTATTACGCGATGTTCGGGTCTAAGTGAGAAAACACAAAATCAATTTATAATATTTTTTTAATCAGACTCATTTCACAACATAACAAAACTCATACATCACTCGAGATTATTTTACAACATGGGCTTACACTTACAAAATTAGACTGCCGCCGTTGTAAAACCACTCACAGACGACACACAGTGTCGTAAATAAAACGACGCTGCGAACTTACTGAGACGACGACACTATTCCAGACAGCCTTAGTGTAAGGCCTGAGTGGACGCTCGAGTTGGGCGTGCAGCGGGGCGGGGCGTGCGGCGTGCATGTTAAACAAATGCAAACGTATAGGAGCGGCCTTAGTGCACGCTGCTCAAATAGGGATGTTGACACATGTTGAATTTTATAACAAAATCTAGTAAAATAGATAGCAAACGAGCAATTTATCACAATAATGTGGATATTAAAATAAAATATTGAAAAATTACAAAATTACAGGACCTGAAAGTTTCAAAATTTAAGTTTTTTTTAACTTCCAAAAACGATAAAAGTAAGGGTACCATTCGATTCCTTACATTTCATCCAAAAAAAATTGTATAGCAACTATATACATAAACGCAATATTTCACCGACAAAAACGCAATTTTCTTGTTTTGTCCATACGGGCGATGCGGTCCAGATGGGCGATGATGTCACGGCCTCTGTCCGTTTTGTATAGGGCGTTTCGCGAGTGAAGTGCGACTGTCGGACTTTGACTACAATTTCTGACTTTTGTGTTACTTTAATGCAATGGGTCCCATATAGACATAAACAAAACAAACCCGATCGATTGATACCATAAAAAAAAATTAGTCATGTACCCTATTACTCCTGACCCCGACGCCACGCTGCACGCCCCGCCGAACGCTCCGCTTCGAGCGTCCACTCAGACCTTACACTAACCGTCTCAGATAAGTCTGCAGTGCTTTAAAATGAGCGTGACTTATGTACACAAGTTGCAGACAATAAATAGATACTTGTGGCGTCCAGATAGTTTCACACGTTAACATAGGTTACTAAGGAACGTTAGGGCCCGTGCACACTGCGCACCGGAGGCACGGGCCCCACGTGCTGGAACGTTTCACTCGTGTACCCGACGGTACTAATGTCTTTACACTATTCACTACGCTTACAACTCATCGTGCTCCTCCTGTAAACAAACAAAATAAAATTACGTCAGTAAATTGTGTTAAATAATCCAGTTTACTTAAGTCTTAAACTAATAAAATAATCAGAAATGCTTTTACACAGTCACTGAAGATTCTGTCCGTTAGTATTAAGTAAAAGCGACTTGAAAGCTACGAGTAATAACGATAAATAACAACGCTGAATATTTTTAGTCTTTCATCAAAAGAAAAAGGCGACATAGTTTTATTACCTAATTACCTAAATTGAATCAATGTTCAATTTTAAGTGAATCTAGTTGATAAATTGTAGGTATTATAAACCTAACTGGGTTTGTAAGTGAATCTAGTTGATAAATTGTAGGTATTATAGACCTAATTGGGTTTTTAAGTGAATCTAGTTAATAAATTGTATTCGAGCTAACTGGATTTAACTACTGATTGAAATCCTTTTGTATAGTATTATTTCCACCAGTTGCGTAGCACGCTGCACGATTCATCTTTGTTAAATCTTCACAATATACTTATTTATGTTGAAATTGGCTACAGGCCAACATCCTTTGTTAACATTTGTTCAGCGTCCTACGTCAAATCGGACCATATTCTTTGTCTTTTAATGCGAATTAAAGATAAAGAAATATAAACAACTAGCTGTTGCCCGCGACTTCGTACGCGTGGATTTGTATATTGGTGGTTATATATTCTACATTAGCTTAGAACATTATGCAGCAAAAGTAGGACGGTTAATCATTTGTTAATTATTAATATTATACAACGCATGAGACTTGTCTTTCACAACCTACGAAGTTTCTAGCCCCTAACTAAATAAAATTGTTCTCGACATAATCCCTCTCAAACCCCTTAGAAGATTTTCATGTCCTCTATTTACCTAACTACCTATTTACGAAGTTTGAAGTAAATAAAATTTGAACCCTATATAAACTTTCAACCCCTTTTAAACCATTTTAGGGGATGAATTTTAAAAAACGCTGAAATTACTTTTCTTGTATTCTAATAATATGCCTCTGTACAAAGATTCAAGCCCGTTCTCACAAAAATGTTTGAACTCCATACAAACTTTCAACCCCTTTTTCACCACCTTGAGATATAAATTTTCAAAAACGCTGAAATTATTTTTTTCCGTTTTAAAATAATACCTATTTATGAAGTTTCAAGTTCCTAGCTTAAAATAAAATTTGTACCCTGTACAAACTTTCAACCCCTTTTTAAACCTGTTAGGGGATGAATTTTACAAAACGCTGAAATGACTTGTATTGTCTTCTAATAATATCCCCAAATACAAAGATTCAAGTCCCGCGCTCAAAAAAATTTTTGATATCCATACAAAATTTGAACCCCTTTCTCGTCACCTTAGGGGATGAATTTGTGTTTAAATTTAATATCTTTTTGCAAATTTTCAAGTTCCTACCTTTAAATAAAATTTGCACCCCAAGACGAACTTTTATGCCCTTTTTAAATCCCTTAGGGGTTGAATTTCCAAAAACGTTGCAATTACTTTATTTTGTAATCGGCTATTATGCCTTTCTAAGAAGTTTCAAAGCATTTGTTATGGATTCAAACTTTCAACCCCTTTTTAACCCTGTTAGGGGATGAATTTTACAAAACGCTGAAATTACTTTTCCTGTCTTTTAATAATATCCCCAAATACAAAGATTCAAGTCCCGCGTTCGAAAAAATGTTTGATATCCATACAAACTTTCAACCCCTTTTTTACCACCTTACGGGATGAATTTTCAAAAACGCAGAAATTAGTTTTCTTTTATTTTAATATTATATCTTTTTACGAACTTTCAAGTACCTAGCTTAAAATAAAATTTGAACCACATACAAACTTTCAACCTCTTTTTAACCCTGTTACGGGATGAATTTTACAAAACGCTGAAATTACTTTTCCTGTCTTTTAATAATATCCTCAAATACAAAGATTCAAGTCCCGCGCTCGAAAAAATGTTTGATATCCATACAAACTTTCAATCCTTTTTTCACCACCTTAGGGGATGAATTTTCAAAAACGCTGAAATTAGTTTTCTTGTATTTAAATTTAATATCTATTTGCAAAGTTTCAAGTTCCTAGCTTACAATGAAATTTGCACCCCAAGACGAACTTTCATCCCCTTTTTAACCCCCTTAGGGGTTGAATTTCCAAAAATGTCGCAATTACTTTATTTTGTAATCGGCTATTATGCCTTTCTAAGAAGTTTCAAAGCATTTGTAATGGATTCAATCTTTCAACCCCTTTTTAACCCTGTTAGGGGATGAATTTTCAAAAACGCTGAAATTACTTTTCTTGTCTTATAATAATATCCCCATATACAAAGTTTCAAGTCCCACACTCACAAAAATATTTGATCTCCATACAGTCTTTCAACCCCTTTTTCACCACGTTGGGGGATGAATTTTCAAAAACGCTGAAATTAGTTTTCTTGTTTTTTAATATAATACATTTTTACAAAGTTTCAAATTCCTAGCTTAAAATAAAACTTGCACCCCATACAACCTTTCATCCCCTTTTTAACCCCCTTAGGGGTTGAATTTTTCAAAATCGCTTCTTATCTCTTGTACACTTTATAAATTCAACCTAGTGTGCAAATTTCAACTTTCTAGCTTTTGTAGTTTCGGCTCTGCGTTGATGAATCAGTCAGTCAGTCAGTCAGTCAGGACACTTGCATTTATATATATAGATTACTCAGGAGTCTGTTTACGTATTATTTCAACCTCAAGCAAATTTCGAAACAACATTTGCATGACTGAGTATTGTCGTGATGAAATAAAAAGATTATCAATCATGTACCTACATAAAAGAGAAAGTATGAAGCTTATGACTCAACTCAAATTTAGATATCTGATTCGCATTCGCAGCCTTAAGCCACGACAATCATCAAATTTAATTGAGTATCATATCATGTAGATACATATGAGCACATTTCAAACTGAAGATAAAAAATCGTTTACGCCGTGCCACGGTATACTATTTTATTTAATCAGCTTACTTTTCGTTGGCCATCCAATATAGAGGTTTGCGACTTTAGACAACTTGTCCCGCTTTTGGAACTCTCGCCTCTCTCGCATTATCTTGTAATTGGAACTACATTATAATCCCTCTCACACTTGAGGCTTTATTTACAGCTTTATATCAGAAATACATTTTTTAATACTATATCTAAAGTTTTCCTTAATCTACGATAACCGATTCTGTGTGCCTTTGGGCAAGCCTCCCCCAATCTTCTCCACTCTCCCATAGAGAAATATAGTAAGACAAGAGTGCTCACTCCATACATCAGTTCAGACTATTAATTTCAGTGTCTACATCTAGCATCGAGTAGCGGAACTATCAGTACTGCTACTTGACAATAGATGTAGCACCAACCGGAAAGTCTTATCTCAACAGCATAAGACTTTCCGGTCGGTGCTACATCTATTGTCAAGTAGCAGTACTGATAGTTCCGCTACTCGACGCTAGATGCTAATAGTCTTTTTAGTACTAAAACTGATGTATGGAGTGAGCACTCTATGTATTTTTTTCTCTATGACTCTCCCTTATTTTGCACTAATCTGGTCCATGTTTTAGTCCTTCCAGCCATGTCTTTTATCTCATCGAAGGGGAGGCACTTGAGGCTTATTGTGTTCTAATAGGGATGATGACACATGTTGAATTTTATAACAAAATCTAGTAAAATAGATAGCAAACGAGCAATTTATCACAATAATGTGGATATTAAAACAAAATATTGAAAAATTACAAAATTACAGGACCTGAAAGTTTCAAAATTTAAGTTTTTTTTAACTTCCAAAAACGATAAAAGTAAGGGTACCATTCGATTCCTTACCTTACATCCAAAAAAATATTGTACAGCAACTATATACATAAACGCAATATTTCACCGACAAAAACGCAATTTTCTTGTTTTGTCCATACTACAAGATGGGCGATGACGTCACGGCCTCTGGCCGTTTTCTATAGGGCGTTTCGCGAGTGAAGTGCGACTGTCGGACTTTGACTACAATTTCTGACTTTTGTGTTACTTTAATGCAACGGGTCCCATATAGACATTTGATCCTAAAAACAAACCCGATCGATTGATACCATAAAAAAAAATTAGTCATGTAGCCTATTAGACTAGTCTTAGTTTCTAACGGAAAATTAGCCACTTACCACAGGCGCCGCTTCACCGGCCTCATCATCCAGGTCCTCATCGTCCTCATCATCAGGCCTCTCAGCCTTCTCTTTCTCTCTCTCCGCCTCGTCCTGCTCAGTCTTCATCTTCTTCTCTCCCTCTTGCGTTTTCTTGATCGCCTCCCCGCGCTCCTTGGCCAGTTCGACGTCATCCGTGAACAGAATGTTGTCGAAGATGGTGCCGCTCTTGACTTGCCAGAGGTCGAGGCCGACGGTGCAGAGTTCGTCGCGCTTGTACAGGTTGGCGTCGGGAGTGTACTCGGGGTTGTCGATCTCTGGGTGGATCCAGGGTCCCTTGTAGGCGGGGTTGTCGATCTGTGGAAGACAGATCAAATTAGCAAAGCACTCTCATACTCAGGTCCCTTTTTATAGTTTTTCGTAAATAACGGCGGGTTTAAACGGTGGCCCGTAGCAAAAAATGTTCTATCACATAAGTAATTGACATAAAAAAATTTCTACAAAAAAGATTCAGTGCACTTTTTCGCTAGGATCTATTTTTTAAAATCTATTAAAGTGAGAAAGTTACGTATAATTTGTTCTAGGGTTTTTACGTAAAAGATAATTTATTGCTGTGGGCTACCGTTTAAAAGTTATTTACGAAAAACTAAAAAAAACGACCTTAGAACAAATTATACGTCACTTTCCAACTTTAATATATTTTAAAATATTGATTCTAGCGAAAAAGTGTACTACTTAAATCTTTTTTGTAGAAAATATCATGTACATTATTTATGTAGGAGAACATTTCTTGCTACGGGCCACCGTTTAAGAGTTATTTACGAAAAACTATAAAAAGGGACCTTAAACACCCTCCCAACCCGTTAGCTTCACCCCCACCCCCCGGTACTTTTTTTTATATTTAGTATCTTGTTTAATACACCATTACCTACACCACATGCTAAAATTGGCTTACATATGTATTATTTCCCCCGATTGGCAATTTTTGGTATTCGTTTGGTGTACTACCGCCCCAATTTTGGGGAAAGTCATAAGCCGCGCGTGGCGCTGTCGCCACCTAGCGGCCATATCTGTGCTGATCGTAACAGACGCGTTTTGTTAGAGAGTGAGTCTTCTGTACTTAGTACTATTATTTATTCTGTGCCACAACACTTATTGATGTGGGTAACAGAGTTTACTATTTTTAATTTTTAACAAGCAGAAACGTCTGCGATCGATGCTATTTAGCTTAGAATTAAGCTTAGAGTTAATTAGTTAATTACAGTGCAGCAAATGGCTTTTGTTGTGTTAGACTTCCTGGAGATAAAACGCTCACGTTCACATATAAAGACATTTTGGAGATAAAAGCTAAATATCAGGCCTAAGGGCTGATTTAGACGGCGCGCGAACTCGTATGCGATTTTAGTTACATTGCGGACTGTTGGTTACGTCCAATTCAACCGACCGATCAAAACCCGCAATGTAATGAAACTTGAGTTTTCGCATCGTCGAAATGGGCCCTAAGGCCGCGGCCTCGAGCGAAGGCGAACGGTGGTGCGCGATGAATGAACAGAGTTGAATGAACTTGTTGTGGACGACGCGCCGAGTGTCGCGCGCCGCGTGCGTCCATGGGCCCATTTCTCGAACGATATTAGTCTAATATTATTAGTGTGTTGTCATGGCAACCCATACGATTTGACAGTTCGTGGACTAATAATATTAGTCTAATACCGTTCGAGAAATGGGCCCCAGTCCGCGGCCTAATATCTACTGTGAGATGGAGCAGGCCGCGTCCGTGTAGAGAATGTTGGGGCTTCTCTCATTCTTTGGCCTTCAAACTTATGTGTAAAGCTTTGGATTCCTCCGAAAACGGTGCCGTCATATTACGGCCGCTATATAGCGTTGACTGACGTCACTAGAACATTGTCTATGTAAACAAGATGGGGTAAGATGACGGCCGTCATGACGGTGTCGATAGTTTCGTAAACGTTTTATTAGATAGCGGTGACGCCATTTTGAATAAATGACACGAGATTTGAATAAATGATTCCGTACTACGATTATTTTCCTCTTCTGATGATATTTCATCCTCCAAGTAAATTATAGATGATCAAGCAAATCTTGTCAGTAGGAAAAGGCGCGAAATTCAAATTTTCTATGGGACGTTATCCCATCGCGCCTACATTTTTCAAATTTGCCGCTCTGACCTTGGTGGATGACGGTGTGTTATGACGCCGTGGTACTTTCCACATGTCGCCACCGTAAAGACGGCCGTCTTTTGCGGCCGCTATATGACGGCACCGTTTTCGGAGGAATCCAAAGCTTAACCCTACAGTCCAATAATAACAGCCTACCTGCTTGGGTGCCCAGACGCCCTTGTACTCGGGGTTGTCGATCATGGGAGGTTCTCGTCGTCCCAGTCACAAAATAGATACAGTACAGAAGTCAATCACATGTATGTACTTCACTTTTCATACCTACGCTCGGCGGTCGCTCTAGGGTTGTCAACTATGATTTATGCACAAAAAACTATCGTGGTAGTGGCACTCGTATTTGGTAGTGGCCGGGGCGGGGTGCTTACCTACCTACCTAACTGTTCTGTTTAACGTTAAAACGAACCATTGAAATACAAGCAGATACCTACTTACCTCTCTGAAACCACTGGTAGCTTAAAAAACGACAATTCACCGTTTAATGTTGAATTTAAACAACCGTCCACTGAATAGTCATAATAACTTTTTTTTTGTTTCTCCATAATTGCACAAAAAAGTTTACAGACGCGTGTCTCAAGCGGTTGACACTCGCGCTCGCACTGGTCCCAACCGGTCCGAGATATCGTGTCTGTGAGCAGTGTCTATGTGTGCGTTGCTCGAGCGCACTTTGTATGTAGATTGATTTCTGTACTGTATCTGTTTTGTGCTTAGGTGCCCAGACGCCCTTGTACTCAGGGTTGTCGATCATGGGGGGTTCCCATTCGCCGTCCATCTCGTCGTCCCAGTCGTCGGGCTTGGCCGCGTCCGGGTCGGGGATGTGCTCGGGCTTCTCCCAGTCTTCGGACTTCAAACTTATGTGTAAACCCTGGCTTAGTAACCGACAGTCCAGTAATTACGGCCTACCTGCTTAGGTGCCCAGACGCCCTTGTACTCAGGGTTGTCGATCATGGGGGGTTCCCATTCGCCGTCCATTTCGTCGTCCCAGTCGTCTGGCTTGGCCGCGTCCGGGTCGGGGATGTGCTCGGGCTTCTCCCAGTCTTCGGGTTTCTTGTCCTCGGGGTCGGGGATGGTGGCGCGGTCGTCCCAGTCCTCGGGCTTCTTGGCTTCGGGATCCTGGGATGACAATGTGGGTTAATTAACCAAAATATCTGGGAGACCGAGCTTTGCTCGGAAAACATATAAAAACTCAAAATTGCGCGTTTTCCTCTGGGTCAGACCTAGCTAGATCGATTTTTCGCCCCCGAAAACCCCCATATAGTAAATTTCCTAGAAATCGTTAGAGCCGTTTCCGAGATCGCCGAAATATATATATATATGTATATATATATATATATGTATATATAAATATAAATAAATAAATAAATAAACAAGAATTGCTTGTTTAAAGGTATTAGATGTGCGGTGGAACACCAAATATGGACTAAATATATTTTTATAGACAATACAACCTTGGTATTAGTGCCGCCAGCGACATTTTAAGATCAAGGCTTGTTATTTTAAATAATTGCAGATGTTTTTGTTTTCTAGCAAGATTCGCGCCTCACCTTGAATTCCATTTTTTATTTTATATGACGCAGATTCCGTATTGCGGACTAAGTCTAGATTGTTGTCTCGGTTTTTGATTTTAAAGTATTATTAACCTTTTCGACGCCGTATCAAACACAAAAGCTGTCACTCAGACGCCACGTCACCGAAGTGTCAAAACTGAAATTGAACTTTATGCATGTGAGCGTAGGTCTATGTTGCACTGTGGTATGTGACCAATTAATCTGTCTTTGGCGTTGGACCTGTGGTGCTGATATATCCGTCATTGGCGTCCAAAAGGTTAATATCATTTGTTACCAGGGTATCTATATGAAGTTACAAAGAATACTATATCATCAATAAATAATTAGAGACAATCTGCAAACTAGATGACCTACCGCGATCCACTTCGTTTATTCGACTATTCTCCTTTCTATCTCGAAGGCAAATAACGAAATTTTTATTTTCTATGTACATTAAAGGCGCTCTTGATCTTCTAAAATTTTGACTCATTATTGGGATGGGGAATAAACTGGTATAGTTTGTAGCTTTCTAATAGACCCCGAAGGCTAATCGTATTGTCTATTGTTAAGAAAAACCGCTCGTGCCACGTGCCACAACCACCTGCATAAAAAATCGGTACTTCGGTTACTGAGTGCCGGCGAGTCGAACGCTACAGAACCAGTCTAAAATGTGTCATCGAGATGCGTAACCAAGGCGCGTTATCGGAGAGCGCACCTACACTGGTTTTTAGGGTTCCGTAGCCAAATGGCAAAAAACGGAACCCTTATAGATTCGTCATGTCTGTCTGTCTGTCTGTCTGTCCGTCTGTCCGTCTGTCCGTCCGTATGTCACAGCCACTTTTCTCCGAAACTATAAGAACTATACTGTTGAAACTTGGTAAGTAGATGTATTCTTTGAACCGCATTAAGATTTTCACACAAAAATAGAAAAAAAACAATAAATTTTTGGGGTTCCCCATACTTCGAACTGAAACTAAAATTTTTTTTTTTCATCAAACCCATACGTGTGGGGTATCTATGGATAGGTCTTCAAAAATGATATAGAGGTTTCTAATATCATTTTTTTCTAAACTGAATAGTTTGCGCGAGAGACACTTCCAAAGTGGTAAAATGTGTGTGTCCCCCCCTGTAACTTCTAAAATAAGAGAATGATAAAACTAAAAAAAATATATGATGTACATTACCATGTAAACTTCCACCGAAAATTGGTTTGAACGAGATCTAGTAAGTAGTTTTTTTTTTATACGTCATAAATCGCCTAAATACGGAACCCTTCATGGGCGAGTCCGACTCGCAATTGGCCGCTTTTTTTTGAGCGTTGGACTAGCCCGCGCTCAGGTGCCAAATAGAATAATTAGGACCCTTTTTTGCAGGTAAGTAGCACGTCCGGTTTTACTGAACAATAGACAATAGGATAAGCCTTCGGGGTCTACCAGAAAGCTACAAACTATATTTTATAATGATGTGGGGAAAAATACCGTACCTTGATCTTCTTGGGCGGCAGGAAGTCCCAGTCAGCCTCCAAAGCCCCAGACTCGACCTTCTCATTGTCGATGAGGACCTCGTACGTGTTGTCCGGCTTCACGACCAGCGTGTACAGGTGGGTGTACACGTCGTCCTTGCAGCGGATGTCCTTCTTGATCAGGTGGTTCTTACCTTTGTAGCTGAAGATCACGTGCACCTGAAATACGGCGTTATTGTATTATGAAGGCGACATTTGCTTGGGAAGGGTTATTTCGGACTTTATTTGGGCACTCTTCACAAAGGGGCTATTAATTACGTTATTTCAAATGGGCATCGTCTGGACATCGGATGATGGTAGCATGACTCCTACGTCATGCATGAAACGGGGTCATTCGAAGCATGATTTTTGGATGATTTTAGGGGGGAGGAGGTCAAAAATAGATGACGTAATTTATGAACAGCCCCAAAGCGACATGGTATACATTTACGTGTTTCATACTAGTTACATTTAAAATATGTGGCTATTGAATTTGGCCAATGACACCAGAACCAATCGAATATAGTTATCTCTCTCTCTCTTTATCGCTTTGCACATTCGAGGGCTAGAGGAGCAGATAACGATATCCGATTTTTCGATTTGTAAAGTTGTATCTCGTAAGTCGTAGCTTCATGGGAATTTCTTATAAGATTTATTAATTCAATTAGTGTAATGTAGATGTAACTGCTAGTTTTCCTGTTTATTTCATGTGTCCAAATAATATATGTACTGCATAATGGAACAAGAATTTGGTAACATTTAACATTCAGCACCTATGACACGCCATCCGTGAAATTATTCATATTGATACTAAAATAGAAGACCGGTCACGAATATGGTAATTTCCTATTGCTATTGCAAAATCACTTTACTGAAGTTTTTTTTTCTATATATTAATCATCGTATCAATATCGGCCCCTCGTATGTAATGTCAGCAACACTATTGTCGGATGCAGGCATTATAATATCCATTATGCTGATTCAAAAACCGTCTTCGACTTCGTTTTTGCTAAACTGGGTCATACTCGTAATCGAACGAGCGAGCGAAGCGAAGCGAAGCGAAGCGAAGTTCTTACATTCGACTTTGAACACGCGGCTGGCTAGCGGCACGTCTCGGCATTTCGATGTTTTTAAGCTGAACTGTCAGAAGATAGTTTGATACTCAATAACTTAAGTAAATTTGTTCTAATTTTAATGAAATTGGGTAAACGGGTAGTCGAGGGCATTATATTTTAGTCATTAAATTATGAGCAGGCCCGATCAAGAGGTTATTTAGCTAGAAGAGCTTAGAAGGCCAAAAAGCTGTTTGTGAGGTCTTGCTATTCTGGTCATTTTTTTGCAAGAAACATGGTCGAGTTTAGTATCAAATGAAAGTGCTCGACTTACACTATTATAATATCGTTTTTAAATTTACCATTTTGAAATAATTAGCAACATAAAAATAAAATAGAATAAACATAATATATGTATTTGACATTTGACAGGAAATATTTCGGCTTAGCACAGATACAGTTTATTTTAATCTCTATGGTCGTGACTTAAATCCAGGGGAGGGGCAGCCGTATACAAAGCCCTTTATTCGAAAAAATAGCGCCATCTATATTACTTAACGCTAAACTTGTAAATGGCGCTTCAAAATTAATCCAAAAAAGCAAATCTTGGCGCGAAACTCAAATTTTCTATGAGAGCATATCCCTTCGCGCCTTGGAGGATACAACTAAACGGAGTAGCCATTAACGCTTTCCCCTCTGTCGAAAATAGGCGGCCAACGGTCATACACAATGTATGGACTGACGTTTATCTGACATGGCTATTTTTACGTTACGCATACATTTGACTTTCCCCTCCCCCGCAAAAATCGGCAGACTGTTTTGTACAGAAAATTACAGACATGGCGTCTCCGTTTGATTATATCCTCCAAGCTTCGCGCCTACATTTTTTCTACTGACAAGATCTGCTTGGCCAACTATATTATACATACTACTCTTTGCTTAAATCAATCAGTTAAAGGATCCACAGACCTTGCAATAAATCCATCTTTGATCTATTGCCGCCTATAGAGCGACATAAAATAGTAGAAATTAAATAAAATGGAACTCAAAAATGTCCATACTAAATTGTTGCCATGTGTAATAGGGTGGGGCGTCGTTGTATGGGAAAAAAATAAAAATTTGATTATCAATGTGGAACCGGTACGAAAAGTTGCAGTTTGTCATGTAGATTATAGTGATTATATCAAGTTTCAAAATAAACACTACTTTTAGCCCTCTATCCAGTCGCTAAAGAAATTAATAAAGGTACATTTTCATCAATTATTTAAATATACTAATTTCACTAATATGTGTACATTTTATTGAAATTATATAATACTTAATAAGCGTATAATAAGTTATTACCAAAATGTTTGTGCCTTTTTCAATATTTATGAAATAATAAAATTTCAAACTTTCATATTAAACAGCAATTTCATGCAAAACAAGGAAAATGCTACAGTGTAAAAAATATATATAAGTTATTTTTTTTAGACGTTCTTGTGGCAAAGTAACGGTGTTATTGATTACGAAAAGTATCATTTTACTGCAAAAATGGGTTATTTATATGTTTAAATGAGCGTTAAATTTTGCCCTTCGGCGTCGCTTACGCCCTTTTTGGGTCATGTTCACACGTATGTTAGGCATATATTTACTTTTACTAGTAGTATTTTTATTATCTTATCACGTTCAAAATAGTTTTCACGGTTCTGTAATTAGTTGTAAACTCCAATTTGTGCACAGTATCCGGGTTAAAGGGCCTTTTCCATAAAACCTCGATTTACGTGGTTTTACCGTGTCATAAAAATATACGTTATAAACAAAAATAAGTATAGGAATCGAGTATATCTGTAACAAAAAGATGTTATTTAATGAATGATATTGTTATAAAAAAATAAGCATAAATTAAATTAATTAAAAATATGCATATATTGCTATACATATATAATCGAATAGTAGAGGGCTAAAAGTATATACCAATATTTTTTTTATTTTTTTTCCCTTAAATAATAAAAAATTAGACATCCTTTTAGAGGGGTTCCATTGCTATATTCAAGAATTTTGGATTTCGCTCCACCCTAATGTGTAAGCATTTTACGTCACAAATGTGACAGTCACGTAGAAAATGGCGCCCTCATTTATTTTCTATTATTTTATGTCGCACTATACGAGTACCTAAGTAGGTGCAACAAAGTCAATAGCTATATAATTTTTGGTTAACCGCGAGTTCTCAGTTCGGGGCGAACTACTAGTGTAACTAAATTAAAAAAGTTTTTTGGCACGTGTTCTCACAAAGAAAATCCAATTCTGAGAGATGCTGTTTTGGCCATTGACCTGTGTGAATCAAGCGTCGATGAAATCTATGAAACGTATTTGGCCACTTGGTTAGCTCACGTCGCGTACCGTTAGCAGTCACGCGGGTGAACGAACTGCGTTACTGTCATAAGTGTTAAAGCAAACACGCCTATCTTGTTGATTAAAAAAGTCATCTTGCATGTGTAGTGACACATTCTATTAAAAAAAACTGGAAGTACCTATTGTAATCTCTTTAGTGTTTTTTAAGCTATACAATGTTACTGTTACAGAGTAATTTTATTGTCATATTCATATAACTCTGTTATTTAGGAAAAATGTTTCACTTATCAGCAATTCATTACAACGGTGCAAACCATAAAACTATATCGGACTTCAAAGATAAATACAACATAATATATCTGCTACTAGCGATTGTGATAATACCGAACAGAGTCACGCGAGGTCATAAATAGGTATTCAATATAATACAAAATCTGCCTTAGAGCCTTGTTAACTTATTTAAGTTCAAATTTAATACTGAAATCCAACATGTTGCAATTTCTTTGTGTAGTTATTATATTTCCACAAATGGTAATCTCTCAACAATCTCATGACAAGAAACTGTTGTTAAATACCTTGTTCCTATTTTTTCTATAGTAATTATAAAAAAGAATAGTTTCGTTTCAATAAGTCGCGCCTAAATGATTAAATATTCAGTTCAACCTATCAAATATCAATTAACGAACCAAAAAAGAAAAGAATTCAAATGTTGTCACGTCCAGTCACGCATTTATCGTAAATACGAGATATTAGGAAAGTGTGTAGTGATAAGGTGGAGGTTTCGCTCGATTAGCGAGAACAATTAGGACCGAACCGACGTGTTGCAATATCCTGTGCATTGCATTGATACCGCAAGGAACAATGCAATTGTCTGACGCGATTATACAAACTGCTTTTTTAAAGTGTAATTGCGTGCGCCTAAATATGTGGATCAGATAGATTTATGAGTTACTAGCGACCCGCCCCGGCTTGGCACGGGTTAACAAATTATACATAAACCTTCCTCTTGAATCACTCTATCTATTTAAAAAAAACCGCATCAAAATCCGTTGCGTAGTTTTAAAGATCTAAGCATACATAGGGACAGACAGCGGAAGCGACTTTGTTTTATACTATGTAGTGAAGGCATAGGTTTATGGGCAATATCTTTTGGGCAATAACTTTTAAAATAAATAAATAAACCCTATTGTTATAAACAACATCATTAGTCTAATGATAGTTGATTACATGTAATGAGACTTAAACTAATTTTAATAATAGGTACTTCCGTAATGTTATCAGTGGTATTCAATTAACTAATATATTTATTACTATCAATTAAGAAGCATATAGGTCCTTTAATAAGTTTTTTGAAATAAATCAATCATACTTTCACTTTTTATGTTATTGTGATCTAGTTAAGTTACATTTAATTGTGATACCTAGTTAGACCAAGAAAAGTCTGCAACGATTTTGATAGCCCACGCAGTGCAAATGTTATTTTAAACGACAACCTTCTATGAAATTATGACATATAAATAACACTGCGTGGGCTATCAAAATCGATGCAGACTTTTCTTGGTCTAACTCTACTGATGGGAGTAATTTATTGTTTTAAAAATACATGAATATATGTCAAAGAGAATGGCTTATTCATATTTGAACAGATGTTAATGATCATGAATTCATGATCAAACAGACATCTATATAATGACCTATTAGTGACATGCATGGTACATTTTGAAGGTCACTAGTATAATACTGAGGGTAAATACGATTTACCATTAAATAATAATGTATTTTTATAGGAATTTTTAAAACTCTTAACATTTTTTTACATTTTGGTGCCAGCATGGTGGAGTTAAAAGGATTTCTATAGTTCAATTTAGATAAAATTATTAGCTAAAGTAAATAACATATTTAATGACATTAACGGGTCTACCGCGATTAAATTTCATTATTTTACCTTTTATCAATGTCATTAAATATGTGTATACAGAGTTTAAAGTGTTATAGTGAATACCATAAGAATGACCCATAACTAAAAATCTTCCTAGAAATTACCTATAATTATTAATTTAAAATCACCAATTGTTTATTATTCATCTAATTAGAAAAGTTGAGCTAGTAACACATACCTTCTTGGTGCCGGGCCCGCAGATGTCAGGGCCAAACATAATCTCGTAGGGGCTCTCGCCATGCATGTCCTTCTGGTCCAGCTTGCAGTCGAACACCTTCAGGTAACCGCCTCCGCAGTCAATGTCTTGCTCGTGTTTTACGGAGAACTGAACCACAAGCGGCTTGTCCTTGTTGGAGAAGGGCTTGAACTTCTTGGACAAAGCGTAGAAACGGGCATCTTCTGACGTTTGCAGACCTGTTAGAGCACAAAAGTTTAAGTATGTAGCCAACTTGGCATCTAGGTACATGGGCGGGCACTTTAATTGGAAAGGAAGTATGAAAGTGGGAGGAAATCATAGATTATCTCAACCAGCTCAGTTAAGAATACACAATTAGATTGGTTTGATGAGTAAGTAAGAAACGTTCCTGAGATTCAAGCGATTCAGCCAAGTAAAAAATGCTTACCTTTGTCGGCCTCCGCGTCATTGTAGAACTTTCCAGCAGTTAACTTAAACTTGCCGAATTCCTTTCCAGGGTGCTCACTATATATCCATTCTGATTCCCACTTGTCTGCAACGAGAAAACACAGCGAATTAACACCTATTTCCCTAAAATAACCGGCGACGGGAGCCGCAGACAATCGATAGACGTAAGCACACGCGGCGTCCCTACCAAATTATCCAATTTCCATATAGACTAAATTCACTTACCATCGGGGAACGTTTCTTCATAATACACCTCACAATTTACCGAATAAATTGCCAGAAAACTGACAAACGCTAATACTACAGGCTTCATTTTGATTCACTATACACCCGCACCGGCAAAGAATTGGCCACGAATAAAATGAAAAGTCGTCGAACCTCAGTTTTGTAATATCAACCGGATTGACACGACACGGACAACCGATTCAACCACGCTAATTCGAAGTCCTTGAAGCTAAACGAGACGGCAATATAATATAGTGTCTGTACCTCCCAGTGACGATGCCTCAAAAAGAGAGAGACTACTTTTGGAATTTGTGTTTTTGTATAAGTGCGATAGAGAGGCAAACTCAATAACGCCGAAATGACATTATACTACGCCAGACAGATGGAAGCGTGCTATTGGATGACGAGTAACCAATAGGAATTGAACACACTGCTTCATAAATTTGCGGAAATTGCGGGAAAGTACGAAATTGCTATGTAACCTTGTTTCATTTCATACTAGTCGTTTCGAAATAATTCATTTTTTTTTTTGTTAATATAAGTATGTATCCAAATCAATAGCATGTATTTAAAGATGTATTTGCAATGCAACCTATATTACTAACAAGAAAGCTACACTTCGAGGAATTATAAAAACGACAACGGCTCTACAACTTGCACAAGGCTAATCTACGCTCGCCAATCAGCGATGCACATGGCATTAGAAAGAGACAAAGATATAATAACACATGAGTAAGAAAAGGTTCGAAAGACCCTAATGTCGTGTAATGCGATTACGAAGATTTGTAATATTACGTGGTGATCATAATCATAACTAGGGTTGCCAACCGTACTATATTATATAGTATTGTACTATATTTTGGCTCTCTGTACTATATACTTTTGGAAAAATATATAGTACGCTATAATACTATATTTCCGATTAAACGTATGTTACACTTATGTTTAGTATTTTATCTAAAAGTACCATATTTTTTTGAAATGTACTATATTTTTGATGCCCTATTCTGGAAAATACTATATTCTACCAAAAAATAGTTGGCAACCCTAATCATAACAGAAACATGCCTGCCAATGCCATACAGTAGTTGGGCATGTGCAAACAGCTATCGTCAAAACTACTTTTACTCCATCAATAGCGATAGAGCTTAGCCCAGCGGTAAGAGCGTGCGACTTGCAATCCGGAGGTTGCGGGTTCAAACCCCGGCTCGTACCAATGAGTTTTTCGGAACTTATGTACGGAATATCATTTGATATTTACCAGTCGCTTTTCGGTGAAGGAAAACATCGTGAGGAAACCGGATCTATATCTAAATCCCTAAAGTCTTTTCTCCTATCGATGCATTCCCTAATATTGTTTGTCATAATGATCAGTTGTCCTAACACTAAAAACCCTAATTTTGGTTATCCTAATATTGATTACTTATCCTAATGTTATTATACATATTTTCTTTTTTGCGAGGGTCGCAGTTGAACCCTAACCTAACCCACTTTTGTGGCAGCAAGTTCTAAAACCTAACCATTTTTCAGAACCTTACATTGTGGAAAATAATCGTTATGACAATTGATCGTTATGGCATGTGCCCATTAGGACAAACCAGTTAGGGCAAGTGACTTTAGGACAAACGTTGTTAGAGATTTAGAATGACACCCGAGGAAACCAGACTAATCCCGATAAGGGCCTAAGTTTACCCTCTGGGTTGAAAGGTCAGATGGCAGTCGCTTTCGTAAAAACTAGTGCCCACGCCAATTCCTAGGATTAGTTGCCAAGCGGACCCCAGGCTCCTTTGAGCCGTGGCAAAATGCCGGGAAAATGCGAGGAAGATATATTAGGTACATTCATTATATAGTTAGGTTAGGATGACTCGGTCGAACCCCATTGGCCAGACATGACAAGCATACTTTCAACAACTGTTCAAACGTGTCGTGCCAACGCTATCGTGGCAGTAATAATTTATTTGCTGATAAGCATCCAATCGTTATCATTTAACGCCTGCACGTTAACCACAACACATCACTCAAAGTACCTACATTTTGTTGGTGTAAGTAAAAAAAAACAATTAGGTATTAGGTACCTATCTAATTGTTTTTTGGTCATTGGTCAAAAATAATTATGAATTTTGTATGTCAACGTCACAAAGACTTATATGTAACTTTTATCGAAGTAGGGTAAACTTCCCAATAATTGGCCCCTGTTTAAGTAGGAATGAGTTGTAGATTTGTCCATCAGCAGGCGTGGCTCACTCCGCTATTTCGTCGCGTCGCTACAAGTACCTACAAGTACATGCGGCCCACACCAATTTTGGTGTCTAGCCATAGTAGTGGTCGCGCACTGCTACGGAACGGACATCTGCTCGCGCTTGCGCCACCTAGCGGACATATTTGTCGTAATAGACGCGTTTTGTTAGAGTTTTTTTTTTAATCAATAACAGGTTTTACTGAATCCACCTAAACCCAACCGAATCGGGCGGAGTAGGGGTCACAAAACCGTGCGTATTTTAGAAAACCGGTTTTTCGGTTTTTGTGCAACAGCAAAACCGGGTTTCCGGTTTTTTCAGTGATTTCGATTTTACATATATGTAATTTGTAAAATATGCAAGTATTTTTAGGATGAATGCTTTATTATTCAGTCTTCCACGACATTTATATTTACTCTATCTTTACCAAGACCACAGACAATCCAACCTCTAGACATAGCATAGTCGCGCTACCCCCTCTGCCACACATACGGTAGCGTTACTCCATCTTCGAGTCAATCCCGTGCCGTGATTGGTCCGTGTCTTTGAACGGACCAATCACGGCACGGGATTCGCTCACCTCATCCCCCCCGCACCCCCGTATTTTTGGCAGCATCGGTTTCATGAAGGAATTGGCCTAAGCTCAGTCTAGAGGTTGGATTGTCAGTGACCAAGACCATCAAATTCCATCAATAAAGTTTTTAACCTCATGGTCAGCAATTCTGAAACGGAATGCCTAAGCAAAATATTACGTGACAACGGGGTTGACATAGTCCTCCTTCAGGAAACACACACCGCTGATAAGTTACAAGAGATTTGATTTGGTTGCGGCCACTACATCAGCTGAGGATATAAGAAATCTGATGGGGAAGGCGATCATGGACTGGACAGATAGGAACAATACTTTCTTAGCTCGGGTTATTTTAGTCAAGTAGTGTTTTTGCTCGTCTCTTTCTATTTATATATACCCATGGCAAGGGAAACCAAAACATTTTTCAATAACATGGACCTAAGAACTGGTCAGAAAAAATATCGATATTATCTGGGTACTTACCGCACTAACTTTTACAATGATATTATTTTATTCCAGAATTTCTTTTAATTTCTAAAGACGCATGTTGCGTTATGTGTTTTATGTAGAAAAACAAATAGATTTTTGAACTTACCTATCTTCATCCAATGGAGATTTAGCCATAAATGTTCGTTTTTGACCACCAACCACCAAGTCCACCAACACGACCGGCCTTTAAACCGCAAATCTCACACGTTTTGTAGTGCATATTTGCTTTAGATCACATAATAGGTACACATTCACGGGCTCAAACCAAGTTATGGTCGTAACTGTTACGTCAAATCAGTAAATATCAACAGATTTTAAACACAAAAATGCACGGTTCAAAAAGCCCGGCGAACAGTAAACATAAATCATGGCGGACAATGGCGGATGTGAAGGTAAGTGAGAAAGGGATGCCGCTGTTAGAGCAAGATATATATATCCGCCATACCAGCTAGCTTAAACTTCATACAACGATTTTTATAAGGAGACTTTCGCCAGACTGCTCTTGACAATGATCATATATTTCTGGTCAGACTTTACAATAAATGCATAAAATATTGCAGCTTGAGTAGGGCAAAATGCATGTTCAATTGTTCATGCCAGTCGAAATATCTAATTATTATTTAGCTTGTAAGTAATAAATGCCATGCGATTTCATGGAGTAAACTTGTAAATTGATTGTGTATAATTTGATTTGTTTCGCCATTGACTAGAACAACAAATAGAAAGACTAATATTTCTACACACATATTGCCTACAATAGGTAATTTGTTATGGAATTAATTTTAATTTTCGGTGTGTAGTTTGAAATTAATAGACCTTGAAAGAAAAATAATATAATCTAATCATTCATGATTTTATTTTTAAAGTTTATTGTTATCCTTAGATATTATGGAAGAGCGGGGTTTTCTGTTACAAGTATTTTATACTTACTAGAAGACTCCAACCTTTACAACTGTACCCTCTTTAATATTTTTTCATTCTTCATTTTCATTTCATTTTTTTTCATCCATCTATGTATTTCTTCCAAGAAAAGAGTAAATAAGTAAAAAAATGCGTAATGTTAATACAACTTTTATTCGAAGTAATTACATAGCAAAGTCCTCTTTAAAGTTATAGTCGTCTTTTTTACTAGTATTTTTAAAAGACGTCAATGTGACATTTTCTAGAACGCCCGCTAGATTCACCGCCACCTTTTCATTCCTTGCGTGTTTCTTCTTATCTTTTTTAAACTGTTGTTTTCTTAATTTGTTCAGCCTGGTGTTGCCCTCTAGGAGCATTTCGGGGTCGACCTTGGCACGCTTAGCTTCGGAATGGTCTTTTCTCAATTTGGACCTTATGTTGAGGGTCTTAGGGAGTAGACTCGATTCGTCCTCGTCGACTTGCATTTCGTCTAGCGCTTTGACTGGGCCAGTGCTGGTGATCTGTCGGAAAAACATAAAATAGAATGGACTGACTTAAAAAACATTAAAATTACGTTACACAACCACAAATAAGAAAACCGGCCAAGTGCGAGTCGGATTCGCGCACGGAGGGTTCCGCACCATCAACCAAAAAATAGAGCAAAACAAGCAAAAAAACGGTCACCCATCCAAGTACTGACCCCGCCCGACGTTGCTTAACTTCGGTCAAAAATCACGTTTGTTGTATGGGAGCCCCACTTAAATATTTATTATATTCTGTTATAGTATTTGTTGTTATAGCGGCAACAGAAATACATCATCTGTGAAAATGTCAACTGCCTAGCTATCACGGTTCATGAGATACAGCCTGGTGACAGACAGACGGACGGACGGACGCACGGCCAGACGGACAGCGGAGACTTAGTAAAGTACCCTTTGGGTACGGAACCCTAAAAATGAACTAGATAACAATGAGATAAACTCCAAGAATAGATTCACTTCACCTTTAATTATAAAACCTCCTAAGTCCACACATGTCTATCCTTTATCTGATGAATAAGACCTCATGACACAATACCTCATGACTTCAGTCTCCATGGGTTCCAAGGTTGATGTCAAACTCATCCTATTCTAAACTTTATTCCAACATACACACAGTCCTTTTCAGCTCGCACCGTCCCGCAAGTTTAACGCATATAGGCAATTCTATACTTTATCTCAACACAATACGGTTCAATTTACCTTAATAGCCTCGGTAGTGTTTCCATCGTTGAGCGCGTCCATCACTTCAGTCTCCATGGCCTCGAAGGCGTTGATGTCGAACTCATCCTATTCTAAACTTTATTCCAACACACACACAGTCCTTTTCAGCTCGCACCGTCCCGCAAGTTTAACACATAGGCAATTGTATACTTTATCTCAACACGATACGGTTCAATCTACCTTAATAGCCTCAGTAGTGTTTCCATCGTTGCGCGCGTCCATGACTTCAGTCTCCATGGCTTCCAAGGTATTGATGTCGAACTCATCCTATTCTAAACTATATTCCAACATACACACAGTCCTTTTCAGCTCGCACCGTCCCGCAAGTCTCCGATCTCACGACCTCTCGACGCCTTATAATTACGACCCATATTTGAGCCATTGGGATAGGACAGATTAATGCATGTAGGCAATTCTATACTCTATCTCACCACAATACGGTTCAATTTACCTTAATAGCCTCGGTAGTGTTTCCATCGTTGAGCGCGTCCATCACTTCAGTCTCCATGGCCTCGAAGGCGTTGATGTTGAACTCATATATCCTATTCTAAACTTTATTCCAACACACACACAGTCCTTTTCAGCTCGCACCGTCCCGCAAGTTTAACACATAGGCAATTCTATACTTTATCTCAACACAATACGGTTCCATTTACCTTAATAGCCTCGGCAGTGTTTCCATCGTTGAGCGCGTCCATCACTTCAGTCTCCATGGCCTCGAAGGAGTTGATGTCGAACTCATCCTATTCTAAACTTTATTCCAACATACACACAGTCCTTTTCAGCTCGCACCGTCCCGCAAGTTTAACACATAGGCAATTCTATACTTTATCTCAACACAATAGGGTTCAATTTACCTTAATAGCCTCGGCAGTGTTTCCATCGTTGAGCGCGTCCATGACTTCAGTCTCCATGGCCTCGAAGGAGTTGATGTCGAACTCATCCTATTATAAACTTTATTCCAACATACACACAGTCCTTTTCAGCTCGCACCGTCCCGCAAGTTTAACACATAGGCAATTCTATACTCTATCTTAACACAATACGGTTCAATTTACCTTAATAGCGTCGGTAGTGTTTCCATCGTTGAGCGCGTCCATGACTTCAGTCTCCATGGCCTCGAAGGAGTTGATGTCGAACTCATCCTATTATAAACTTTATTCCAACATACACACAGTCCTTTTCAGCTCGCACCGTCCCGCAAGTTTAACACATAGGCAATTCTATACTCTATCTTAACACAATACGGTTCAATTTACCTTAATAGCGTCGGTAGTGTTTCCATCGTTGAGCGCGTCCATGACTTCAGTTTCCATGGCCTCGAAGGCGTTAATGTCGAACTCCTTGGCGGCGGCTGACACGATCTTGGCGTCCACGTGGATTTCAGAGTCCATCGTCTCTGGGGGTTCCGTGTAGTAGCGGACCTGGGGATATAAATATAATTTTTACTAAGGGGGCAACTTACAAAAATGTATACAACGGAAAGGTAACGTTTTCTTCAAACTGTACAGAATTTTGATAAAAAAAAAACAATGGCTTGATTACGGAAGTGATTTGCGAGTGAACATGTAAGATATGGAACTATTATTTAATGGCTCCGTTTAAGTACATTCTTCACTACTTCAATAAAAATGATTTTTTAATTTTCCAACAAAATAAATTACAAAATAAAACCTAACGTTGCCTGGGGCATCGTCCCCAGGACGCTTGCCGCGTTTTTTTTTTTCTTACATGTAAGAATACAAAAATAAAATAATTAAATTGCGAGAGTAAAATCTATAACTACTAGCCTATAATCGGAGATTTTCCTCGATTTTTTAAGCATTCCTTAACTTAGCTAAGCTAGGTTAAGCTAACCTGGTACAGTCAGTGTCAGCGAATTGAAGAACTATGGGACATACTTTTGAGTAAGTTATATACTACTTACACTTGACTGTACGACGTACGTGGATCCGCGTTAGTAGGTATTGAACTCTAGCATACATTTTATGTCATTCAATTCAATACCTTCTGCACGTTACCCATTTTCCCAATACGAAACGTTAATATATCCCGATCTGATCACAATGGGACCAACTAAGAGGTATAGGTAACTACTAACTAGCTAACTACCCTTACATAAAATATCCTAATCGGTCCAGCCGTCTTCTTCAGAGCGGGGAACGTTCATCCTGACGAATTAAGAGCCTCCTCCTTTTAAAAATTCGTAAAACGGATGAACATATGTTGTCCACACTGTTAGCTGACAATTTGTAACCCTTATAGCAGCGACATAAGGTGGCCAGCAGGCTGGATTGCCCGTTCCAGTACCACTGGTTGAAATTACATGTCCGGTGACAGCGGGCAATCTAGACTGCGTAGTTGTAAGTTATGTTTAGTTACTAGTTTGTATTTTAGCCGTAAGTAATACTAACATTATTTTTTATTGCTTTGTTTTGATTTTTGTTACTAACCAATGATATGGACGATATGTCTGAAATAAAAATTTTCAATTTCAATTTCAATAAGGTCATAGAGAAATATAGTAAGACAAGAGTGCTCACTCCATACATCAGTTCAGACTATTAATTTCAGCGTCTACATCTAGCATCGAGTAGCGGAACTATCAGTACTGCTACTTGACAAGATGTAGCACCGACCGGAAAGTCTTATGCTGTTGAGATAAGATTTTCCGGCCGGTGCTACATCTATTGTCAAGTAGCAGTACTGATAGTTCCGCTACTCGATGCTAGATGCTAATATTCTTTTTGGTACAAAAACTGATGTATGGAGTGAGCACTCTATGTATTTTTTTCTCTATGATAAGGTGCACCAATGGTCAGTAAGGTGTTGTTGTTAGTATAACACTGATACCTTGCCAGTATTCCAATCGTTGAGCAGTATCCTGGCGGCGGCGTGCTGGTCGGGCACGCCGCCTTTCTTGTAGCGGCCCATGCGCGACGCCACCGACGCGAAGAACTCCTGCGAAACACCACGCTCAATCAATCAACATTCCAACGAAATTAGGAAAACTAATAGATCAGTCAAATCTTACAAAAAAATCTGCTAAAAAAACAATGCGTGATGTAGTTCTGTTTTTTTATGTATGTTGTTTGGAGTCCTTAGAGGAACGTGAAACTATATTTTGCAAGCAAAAAAAGTTGTGCTACCTTCGTAATTTGCAAAAAACTGCAAAAAATTCGGCCTTTTTTCAGTTTTTCCTGTTTTATTATAAAACTATGGGTTTTTGGTCAAAGCTTGCTATGTAATGTTGAAAGAACATTAAATTTGGAACAATTTAAGCCCATTTACAGCGCAGTATGTCAAATAGTTCATGAGATATAGAACTTTAAAAAAAGGGTATTTTTTTCCTTAGAATGAAATTTTTAGTTTTTCCTATATTTCAGGACAAATATCGGCACAACCGCTCATGCAATGAGATATATTGCGTGAATAAAGTTGTAGAAAATTTAATTACCTTTCATTTAAGTGCAAGAAAGGGTCAGTAAGTTCTACAGTTCTCTAGTTATCGTAAAAAAATGAAAATGCTATAATGAGGAAGGAAACTAATGGTGTTGGCGTTGGCGAAACGCACTGGGATCACTGGAAGTCGTGTCATTAGATGTCTAGCTGTCGCTTCTTGGTGCTCTTGAGTGTACTGTGGGTCGTGTTAATACAAGTACGCGTAGATACATACATAATTTCTAAAGTTTGCGGAAGCAAAAATGTTTAATGTCTCTTTATTTATTTCTTTAATTCAAGGCGAGGTAACAAAATGGAAATTGGACACATACGTCTAAATATTATACTTAACTTATAGTATTAAATTTCAATAACTACCAAACACAACATTCATTAGAAATTATAATATTTAATCGTTAACAATTAATTTATAGATCTTGTAAATCCGGCATATCGGAAACTAACCAACCTAAACATATTCTTACCTGAGGCGTGCTGAACTCCGGTATCATATACAGGTCAACAAGGGTAGCTTTGTTAGCCCGCTGAAGTATGGCAGTCGCCGGGGTAACAGGGTCTTTGAGGCTGCCCACTCGGATGGCGTTCTTGAGCGCCACGGAGGCGTCACTCTCCGCTCCGGCGGTGAACACTATGCCCGGGCTGTCGAGGATCTTGATCTTGGAGTCTAGTTGGACGGTCTGCATTTGTCTGTAAAAGATGATTTTATTTAGTTTTTAATGAGATTGTAGTCTTAACTACTTGTAATAGAGTTGAGACCTTACATCAAGGTATTATGACATAAATATGTATCATATGTACGTCAGTAAACAGTCATAAAATGGTCATTCCACTAATTTCCATATTCTGACCTAGAATTCCAAGAATATTACAAAGATAAGCGCCGAGGGGCCGAGCCACAGGGCTTCTGAACGGAAGTTCGAAGTTTAGATTTGAAGATTTTTTTCAGTGAAAGGAAATATTGTGAAGAAACCAGACTTATCCCAATAAGGCCTAGCTTCCTCCCTGGACTATTTGACTTTTGGAATACTGATAATAATCGAGCTCTTCCCAATATGTATCCCACCCGCACCCCACCATGGTGTCATTATTATTGTAAAATGAAAAAAAAAAGCCTACTTTGTGACTCCAGGAGTACTGCCCACATTGCATGCCTTGGAGCGATTCAGACTGTTGATGATGGAACTCTTCCCAACATTGGGCAGCCCGACCACGCCCACTGTGATGGAAGTCTTGATGCCCTTGTTGCGGCAATAGTTACCCAGGAGACTCATCAGCAACTCTGCGCCGACACACGCTCCACCTGCGAAATATAAAAAAAAAATTTTAGAATTTAATAAAGACTAACCTAGCTTGCTTTATTTCTGACTGAAAACTGGCAAGCTTTGGCCATAACCCTAAAAAAACAGCCTGCAAAAAATACTTGTTTCCTAGCCGGGTGTCTCCAGACTCATTGCCACATTCCATGGAAACTTCAAAAGTTTAGTGCCGCCTTCTTAAGGGCAAAGTCTCATCAAAATCACTCATCTGAAAAAAGTAAACCAAATAACCTTTCATCTCCTTCTCTTTAACAATATGTTTCATTTTCCGCCTCCCCAGATTATGTTGCTGGTCCTGTGTTGAAGCCTTAAAGGGCACGGCGGGCGCCGAGCGACGGAGGTACTTGAGCCAAGCGGAGAGGTTGGTGCGGGGCACTAGGTCTGCCTTGTTGAGGACTAGGACTAGACGCTTGCCGGCGTCTCTCACTGCCTCTTCTACTTGAGTACAGCGGGTACCTGGACAAAATAAATAAAATCATCAAATAAATATATAAAAGATTAAAAAAATTATAAACAAATAATAAATTATTTAATAAAATAAATTAAATCATCAAATATTATTCCAGATGACTGTATATCACTTTTCAAAGATTTACAAATCTTTAACAAAGCCAGTTAGTTACAATAATTGATGAAACCCGAGGGGCGAAAGTAATTCTCTGTCTTCTACACATATCTAATACCTATATAGAGAGATAGTTTGAGTCCCGGGTAGGACATAGAGTGTGTTTTAATCCTTATTCTTTAAGGAGGTGAAATACTATGCAAAAGTGACTTTATATTATTTATCACTAAATAGTAGTAGTAGTAGTAGTAGTAGTAAACTCTTTATTGTACAAAAAGACATATTAAAAATAACATACATTTAGGTATCCGTGCCTCACTTGAACCACATTATGAGATAACACCCTTGTAACTCAGCCCTAATCAAGCGAATTCATCAACTAGTAGCGCCATCTATCGCACCACTCAAGTACTAATGTCGCCCGGTTGCCAGCGTTCGGCTGCTCTCTCTTCAGTACGCTTTTGTAACTCAGCCGAGCAACACGTTTACAAAGCATGTTTAAAAGATCGAGACATTTCAAATCGTGAACATATTTTGAAAACCTCCGACTTAATGACATTCCGCTCGGTGCCCATGGCCCAGCGACGAGACGCAGTGACCTTCCTACAGGCACCGTCATAAAAAGCAGCCTCATGGCGTCGTCCCGTGAGACGACAGGTCGTCGTCCCGTGAGACGACAGGGCGTCGTCCCGTGAGACGACAGGGCGTCGTCCCGTGAGACGACAGGGCGTCGTCCCGTGAGACGACATGGCGTCGTCCCGTGAGACGACAAGACGTCGTCCCGTGAGACGACAAGACGTCGTCCCGTGAGACGACAGGCGTCGTCCCGTGAGACGACAGGCGTCGTCCCGTGAGACGACATGGCGTCGTCCCGTGAGACGACAAGACGTCGTCCCGTGAGACGACAGGCGTCGTCCCGTGAGACGACATGGCGTCGTCCCGTGAGACGACAAGACGTCGTCCCGTGAGACGACAGGCGTCGTCCCGTGAGACGACATGGCGTCGTCCCGTGAGACGACATGGCGTCGTCCCGTGAGACGACAGGCGTCGTCCCGTGAGACGACAGGCGTCGTCCCGTGAGACGTCATGGCGTCGTCCCGTGAGACGACATGGCGTCGTCCCGTGAGACGACATGGCGTCGTCCCGTGAGACGACATGGCGTCGTCCCGTGAGACGACATGGCGTCGTCCCGTGAGACGACAGGCGTCGTCCCGTGAGACGACATGGCGTCGTCCCGTGAGACGACAAGACGTCGTCCCGTGAGACGACAGGCGTCGTCCCGTGAGACGACAGGCGTCGTCCCGTGAGCCGACATGGCGTCGTCCCATGAGACGACATGGCGTCTTCTCGTGACAATTGTCCTGACAGACGACATTTTGTCGTATCGTGAGATATTAATGCGCAGTCCTATGAGACGATATCACATCGTCCTCTGAAATGACGTTGTCTTGTCAAAAACCGTTGTCTCATGGCCTACCATACGACATACGCTAGCGGACGTCTTATTAGTCACTTTATTGTTCGATGTCTACACGGTCAGACTCGCATTTAAGATCTGCTTGGTCATGAACGGTGCGACCCAGTTAGAAGACGTCATCATCATTGTTGCCGACCTAATTGTGTGCCACCTTTTAGAACGACGAGCAGCAGAATTTCTATTAGCGGGTTTGGCAACTTTGGCACGAAATTGATAACGAAATGCAGTTACAGTAACTATCTCAACCTGCCGGGAAAAAGGAAGGTTTCCGTTTTGGTCGTGTACAAATGTTGGCCTTGTTCGATAATAAACAATTGCCGGAAGATACCAAAACACCAAAAATATACATTCTGAGGATCCTAAACTGTATGTTGGCAATTAAAAATAGCAGTTAAGAAACTGTGAAAAGGGAAAAGTACAAAGCTAGCTAGCTAAAGGCCCAACTAGATCCAATACCAAAAAGAGAGAGGTGGAGGCAAGAAAATCGACGTTAGTTTTAATGAAGGAAAGAAGATTAAAACTTTCTCTCTTCTGAATAGGAATACCAATATACGTATAATGCCAATTCATTTACGGCTCTGTCATAGGCCAACAAATATATCTGTTTACTGCAGCTCTAAATTTGAAAAGAATAAAGAGTTTATGATATACATGAGTGGGAAAAATCATCGCACTTAATCCCTCTTTTGAATGATGAATGACTAGTCAGGTGGATAGTGAATTTAGGAATACTGAAGCATCTCCTGTATCCTCTCCAAATGTTGACCATTAGCTACAAAATAGCGGCCTGTCACAAAGAGAAATCATTGCGCTAGTCTAAAAATTATCTATACTTACTTTAACTCGTCTACTAAAAGCTCATCGTAAGTAGCTGTGAAACAGAGACCACTGAACTACGAGTAATACGTAGAAAACAGCAACTCCACCTTCCATCACATTCCGTTCAAGAGATCGAACTGACAAAAGCATTTATAATGCTCCATTCACACCAGTCAGGTAGAAAGTTGTGAAATCAGGTTCAAATGCTGTAAGTAATAAGCTCCACTTGGGAAGTTTATCTAAGCAGCGGGTTGTCAATCGACCTACCGTTAGTATAACAATCATGCATCATAAAAGGTTGATCGCAAACGTTACCTTTTCCTTCGGAATTGAACTCCTACTAGTGATATAACTATGGGAAACAGACGGTATTTGTAGGAGGTCCTTTCACAGAATACAGAATGACTAAAAGGACCAACTAGTACAATATTAATTTAGTATGGCAATCCGCATTGTTACCCATGATTGATCAATAGGAGGTTAAACATCGGTTCCTTTAGTGATAAACGTTATACCTATGTATGATGAAGCGCCCCTCCAAGCTATGTAAATAAATAACGAATTTATGAAAAGATTTTTCGATAGTTCAGTTAGAATGGAGTTACTGATGCTGTGTATTGAAAAATCGCGAATTAAATTAGAAGTGAAGCCGACTAAGGGAACTAAACCGTCGAACCAACAGCCACGGCGGGGCAAGCCAATATAGGCACATACAAACGTACAACGTACGTAATCGTGCATACATGCGTAATATTTAGAAAATATTCAGTCAAAATAGTCAGCCACTGATAGCAGATACCTGATTCTGAAAGGGTCAGAAAAGAAATACCCTTCTTTCGATTTCCAGATGAGAGGTTTCCTTTGCAGATAAGGAAGTACTCACATGATTTTATAAAAGAATTACAACTTACGGTGGTTTAGGCAAAATGCACCCTTTAATGAAGATATGTAATATTTTCAGAGGAGTACCCGAAATAGGACATCCTTAAAAAGATGAATCAACTCCCAAATAAACGCCAGTGCACGGAATCAGAGGCATGACACTACTGTTAAAACACTTATCATCATCAAACAATCACGCAAGATCTAAGCGAAATATGATCCTTGTAGTTACTCATAACTACAAATCTGGTCGCCGGTTAAATACAGACTGCAATATACTCTGAAAATCAACACTTGTTCTGCGGTCATTGCCTGATCTGAGTACTACAAGCTTAGCTGAAAGGTAGTAGTCCAGGTTTTTACAGCATACTATTGTAACAGGTCTCGTAGGGCATGTAATTGTAAACATCATCGTCTATCCAATCAAGTAGAGTTGTAGGGTGTACTAGGTGTCTTGACTCCCTACAAGGTGTCCCTACAAAATCATCGTGTCTGGGTTATAGGACAGATGTGCTGCTAATCGAATTAAGTAGAGCATTAGTTGTGAAGACAACTACAATTCATATATTTATATATTCATGATTATATGCTTACATCATTAAATACAGTAACTATGAGATGCCAGTAGACATATGTCAGCGTTATATCAAGGTAATGACATAAATACAATATGTCGCATAACTAAGCCTTTAATCATCAAATAATTGTTTATTTGTGGGCATCATGATGCCTAATTGGCCCTAGGGTTCCCTCAAGATAATAAAATCAGTCTAAATTCAACTGATACACAACTTAATTGCACAATAGCTAATAAAGAACATACAACGTCTTTGTATTGCAAGATTTCTAATCAAAAATACAATTTAATAATAATAATAATAATTCTGCCCATATACGTCCCACTGCTGGGCGCAGGCCTCCTCTCACTCACGAGAGGGCTTAGCCTATAGACCCGTGCATGAACTACATATAGGGGGCAGCATAGGAGCCGTCAGATATTGGGCACGAGGCGTGAATGTGTCGTTTATGCTTCCGATGTAGCCCACAAGATGGCAGAACCTACTATGCACAAGGAAACGTACCGACGAGAACGGTAGATGGTAGCACTTGCTTTGGCAATGTACATGTGCACATATGTTTCCGATTCAGGCCACAAGATTGCAGACCCTCCAACGCGCACGGACCCTATAGTCCCCACGCTGGCCTAATGCGGATTGGGGACTTCAAAGTATAAATTAAGTAATCAAATTAATACTTGGTAATTAATGCACAGGTGTTAAGTTTTGACAGGAAATGTGCCACAACATCGACCGCGCGCGCAGTTGCTGGCGCATGACTTGAGATTAGATGACATCATGAGGCTTGACCCGTGGTTTGTGCCACTGCAATGGTATATGCCAAGAACTTACTCGTTCTGGCCATAATACAAATAATAATAATAATGTTTCAATTTTTCTGGGTGTTACGAAAGTTTCGCAATTGCTTTTAATACGTTGCACTACAATTTAAAGTGGATATGTCCACCTCCTGTACTCTTCCAAAAAGTATGTACCTATTCCATTCTCAGTCAAGAGGTGTTTACACTCTTATTAGAAGATCGTATGTACCTATACGAAAGCATTAAAAACTTACAAAGCCTGCTAAGTCTAACAATAAAGCATCGTACAATCCATTACCAGCGCGCGAACCATAAAATCTTCAGTTTGGTTATCAGCTCGCCACCAGAAAGAGTGACCATTAAACAACCTAGAACTACAAGCCTAAAAATTATAGATGAAGGCATTGGAATGATACAGACTAGGAAATCTTCTAAAATATTCTACTTTGTAGTCGTATCTTCAGTCAACGCACAATATCATGGAGAGATGTCATTCACAATAACTGGAGTTGTCAGCATCACTTTAAATTCACAATCATCGTCTCCATACGATTGTCACCTGCGTGTCAGTGATTCTTTTCATTTGTTACATTCGCTTGCATGACTGACAAGCATATAACCAACATATAACTAATATAAGCCTGGTTGACCCGGCATCAGCCTAATTGGCAGGTTGTCAGTTATCTGTGGGGAGTAGTAAATTTAGCAGTATAGTTGACACTTAAAATAGGTAGGAGCCTACCATTCCATATATGAAATAAAGAGCTACTCATGGCTCACTATGGTTGTTAGTATATGTGGTATTTATGGTTGTTTTTTTAAAGCAACCCTCACCTAAAACCATTCAGTAAGGAAGGATGTATGATCGCCTCAGATGAAACTTGCTGCTAGGTAGTTGAGAGTTGTTACTAGTCAGTAACGCATACATTAAATCATGAAGTGTTGTACTTTCTTCTTCATTTTCGGACGCTACTTTCAGGCAGAGGGGTACTCGACTCGAAATAAATTTCAATTGCTTTCACAAATAAACACATCACGTTTATAATTTTTTAACACATTTACGGAATATGTTGTCCTTATGTAATGGACTATGTACAAATAAAGCTGGTATACCCAGTCAATAACTATTAGTATCTAATTAATATCAATATCGTATTCTAGTGGATACCTATACAAACATTCGGTTATTCGTCCACATTAAAACACATATTTCATTACATCTGACCTATGATGCAACTTACTAATTTACATTAAATTGTTGGAAAATACGATAACTCAGAGAGGACCCAAGCTCTTCCAATTAGTTACAAATTTTAAACAGTTTTTGGATGGGCCAGCAGTGCTATATTTGTGTTAAGCAGTAGATAAGTAGTATTTTGTTTTTTGTACAATAATATCATTATTTCATACAACAAAACCTTTTTATCACCTAGTGGGCTGTTGTAAGGAAAGCATCAGAGGTAGTCTGGACGGGGTTAATGTAAAACTAACTTGATGAGGTTCACGTTACACGCATCAGAACTATTACTTCAGATAGTGGTTACACTAAATATTGTACAACCTACAAGCACCCATTTATGTCTTTAATAATAAATTTAGGAAAAGTTTATCAATTAATAGACACACAGTTTTGTTCTATATAAAAATTAAGTAGTTAACAGTCGCAATGGATAACTTATGTTGCCAGTCAGAGCTAACAATTTTCTCATCTATCGATAATTACAAATAAGGAAAATCTAGTTACGGTTTGATGCAAACAATTATTTATTAGATTAATATGGGATAAATTTCAAGCCCATATTCTTATTATGTGATTTTTGCATAAATATAAATATTATCAGTCACAGTACGCCCGGGCCAGCGCCGGCAGAGGTTTAAACACGTCTCATAATGTGGTTCAAGTGAGGCACGGATACCTAAATAGAACCGTTTTTCCCCCGAAGGGTAAAAAACGGATATTTAGGTTCCTGCCGAAGCTTGAACCACACCTAAGGGCCTTGCCGGCTTATATGGTACTGAAGAGAGAGCAGCCGAACGCTGGCAACCGGGCGACATTAGTACTTGAGTGGTGCGATAGATGGCGCTACTAGTTGATGAATTCGCTTGATTAGGGCTGAGTTACAAGGGTGTTATCTCATAATGTGGTTCAAGCTTCGGCAGGAACCTAAATATCCGTTTTTTACCCTTCGGGGGAAAAACGGTTCTAATTAGTAAGAAGTACAAAGGCGAACTTATCCCTTTGAGGGATCTCTTCCAGTTAACCTTTGAGTAGATGAGAGGAGAAAGTGAAAAGAGGGTGACAAATGCAGCAAAATGTACAACAAGGTACCAGAAAGATAAAGGATATAAATACATACAAAATGTATAGGATAAACATACATATATTACACAAAAAGGAATGGGGAAAATACACTAAAAATTGGAAAGAATTAGAAAGATATAAAGCAACTATACAATAGAAATATAGACAAATTAATCAGTCAGATCAGATAGCCATAGCTTCTTTAACCTCTCCTTGAACGACGCAACCGATTGTGCCTGCCTGAGCGAAACAGGCAGCTCATTCCACAGCTTCACTGGACGCACTGCGAAGGACTTGTTGTATCCTCTAGATTTGTGAGGAGTATAAAACAAAGCCGCTGTCTGTCTGTCTGTATGTATGCTTAGGTCTTTAAAACTACACAACGGATTTTGATGCGGTTTTTTTTAATAGATAGACTGATTCAAGAAGGTTGATGTAAAATTTGTTAACCTGTGCGAAGCCGGGGCGGGTCGCTAGTATAGTATAATTTATGTTTTCTTGGGTTCATTTCATACTATGATATAAAAAATCATTTTAATTGATTAAAACATTCAGACATGCTGCAATGTCGAGAAAAACTTACCCAAAGGGTCACGTGCATCAACCACTTCCAAAATGACCTCGGCCTCCGATATAACCTTCTTGAACTCTCTATAGTAAGTCTTTAGTGAGTTCTCTTGTTTCCTATCCTTGCCGAACTCCACATCATCATTTTCTTCGTCACCTTTGAATGCATCATGTACTTTGCCACGCGCTTCCGCATTTGCTACCTGTGGAAAGATATATTATTTATCTCAAAATATGAAAGTAAAATAGAAAAAAATTAACTTAAATTACTGAAATAAGTCATATAGTGGTTAAATGGTTGCCATTTTATATTATTTGAATAGTGTTTTGTGTTATTTACATATCAAAGGGCAATGTTTGGTTTCAGTCAAAAACCTCATTTTTAAATACACTTGTTTATTGCTGACTGTACTTAATGCTCCAAACACAGAACAAGTTAGAATGGCGATGCGAGCAGGGTACGTGTCGCCGCCGGTTATGAGCAAACGCTCGCATGCTAGTACTCGCCCGCGCTGACCGAAAAACGTAAACATGCCTTTTGCGCCATAATAACGTTCAGATTAAGAAGCCAGACATCAAATCTGTCTAAAGGAGGCGTATCCATTCACCAGGTACACAAGTTTTTACTACCGTTGCGCGAGTGTTAGTAAATGTGGAGAGGAACGAGCGGCGACACCGATTCCGATACTAACTGCGCGCGACAGCCGTTCTAACATGTTTAATATGTTCTGTGGCTCCAAAGAATTGAAGTCTTGAAAACAAATCATTTGAACCCAATCTCAAGAGACCTACTAGTAACCGCCAAAGAGTTCAACTATCCATCTTCTGGCTTTATCATTAGATTAGGTTGATGGCACCAAATTATTGTAGTCATAGTTCCAAATTGATATTGTTACTAAACAGTATGTTAACCTCGTGCCGCCCAATGTACATTAGGATGTACACTCAGTTTCGATGGAATCTCAACCTTATTTAAAAACATAGTAGGTAGCATTTCATTTTTCTCGTAAAATTTTCGAACAAATGAAATTCAACCCTATTGAAAATACAAGATACAAACTTCCTTGGATATAATTTTGTATGGTGGGCGGCACGAGGTTAAAACTTACTAGCAAGCTTTTATTATGTTGTTATTTATTCAGGTATAAATGGTGTATTACAAGTGTGTTAACAATAGTTACCAAAGAATTCATGCTGCCTTTGCTCTTTTGCTTTTCCTCCATTTTCTTCTGTTTCTCCAGCTTTGCCAACTCTTTCCTCTTTAGCCTTTCTTCTTCTTTGTGTTTCTTCACCGCTTCAACCTCTTTCAAGATGTCTTCCTTGAACGGGCACACGTTTGGAATCTGAACCGGTTTAGGTTTCTTGGATTTGTTACTCTTCTTTGCCTCCTTTTTCTGTTTCCTGTTGTGATCTTTTACTTTTTTCTCTATTTTGTAGCGCAGGCGGGCTGGTTGCCTTTTGGAAGGCTTTTCTGTAACATTATTGCGATATTAATGAAATTCTATATTGAACATTATAGTTTTAACAGGATATTCGTGAATGCCAGAACATAACCATACTGTTATTTTACTCACTGGTTTGAATCATAATTACACAATCTAAGGGGTATTTAAACAATAGTATTGTAGGATAAAATTGCATATTGCATGTGCAAGCTAACCTATAACTTCAGCATTAAAATGTATTAGGCTGCCGTAGGCCGTAGTTCATAATATTCTACAATAAATGAACGATTCTACAATTGTATAAATAAGGCCCCATAAGGTGATTTTATAGCCATATAACAGTGAAACAGTTACTGAATTTAAAGAATCAAATCCATGAAATATTAATAAAATAGGATACAATATAAATTTACTGCTACTACTTACTCAATTTGAACTTTGCCATTATTCTATACGAGTACTTATATGCTTATTATTTTATACCTAACTTCTAATAAAAGTAGTTAAATACTGAGGAATATTTTTTATTTATTCCATTCTGCAACTGACATTTTGCCAAAAGAAAGCACATGTGAGCTGTCAGTGTCACACACCGAACGAAGACTTGACAATTGTGAAGTGTATTTTTCTACTAATTTTATGAGTGTGTACATTTTTATATCTAAAAATATAGCTGGTCAACCAAATCTTGTCAGTAAAAAAAGGCGCGAAATTCAAATTTTCTATTGGACGATATCCCTTCCCGCCTACATTTTTCAAATTTGCCGCCTTTTTCTACTGTCAAGATCTGGTTGACCAAGTATATTTACTTTATTATTATAGTTGGTCACACCATTTTGTCAGTAAGTAAGAACAAAAAAAAACTATACTCATCTTTTTCTTTTGTGTGCTAGTACTAGTGTAAGACAAAGATAGTATGATTGTCTCTGCTATGTTTGAAATGAAAATGAGACAGTCCTTTGACAAACTATACAATGTTAACCACGATTTCATCAGAACTTGTCTTTTTATGAAACTTAGCACAATATATTGAAATCAGAGGATCACATCACATTGTGTGCCTAGAGGCTTGGAAATTTGACGGAGGGCAATAATAACGTTAAACTCCAGATTATAATGGTTTTCTTTTTCTACTCCAGCACTTAAATGTGTCAATTAAATGACTGACAGTGATATCTAAAGCAATGTCATTTGAATGATTTGTCTATAGGCAAATTTAAATAATAACTCTTTTTTTTTAATAATAACTCTTTTTTTTTAATAATCTCTTTTTTTTAATAATAACTTTTTTTTTTTTTTTGCTGCAGCTGTCATAGAAAAAGTAATGTATGCAACAGCTCATAATTGGTTCTTAAAATTCTCGGGTCTTTTTTTACAAAACTCGACTACGTCTCGTTTTGTAACTTCGACCCTTGAATTTTAAGAACCCTTATTATATCACTGTTGCATAAACTACTATTGTAACATTGTTTACACAATGTATATAACCTGCGCAAGTGCCTCAACAAAAAAGAATATATTATAATGCTCTAAAATATTATAATACTCTTTGGCTCTAAAGCTCAACATGGTCCGTGTGCACAGTGTGCAAGCACCAGAAAAAAATAAATGGTATAGTAATAAAATAACATAAGAAAAATACACTCGTTATATTTCATAGTGTTTTGAATTTGACACATTTGACATTACTTTAATTTTAAACTTTTCACTTTCAGTAACTCATCAGTAACTGTTAATAATTTAATACCAGAAATTCATTCCATTCATTCTATTCAGCGTTTATTTAATATTTAACTATAGTATGGCCTAATAAAAGAGATTTTAATTTCTAATTACCTATAACCATTTATTCTTACTGTGCCTTGGTGACAAATATTTATTCAAGTTCAAGTATGATTCAAGTGGATTCAAGTAATCAGATTTCGTGGTGAGTAGGTAATTTTTTTATGTAAGTATGTACTTACCTAATTACTAATTTTATTGTCGGTACGGTATGTGACTACTGACAGGATAAATATAAAATAACAAAGCCTAGCTTCAAATCTTCAATTTAACAGGAGATAAGTTTAAGGGATGAAAGTATAGGTAAGTAAAAGTAAGCTACTTAAATACTTACCTACGCATATAATTAAACTTCAATAAATAATATAAAATGGTGCGTATCAAACAATAGGGAAATAGGGTCACGCATTATCCTATTGTTAAAATCAGAGATAAGTTCTTTCTCCGTGTTCACGTTGCGCCATACCAACGACGCGAGTGTTATGAACCAGTAGGTAAACTTATGTTTCAAAAGATATACCTTAGTTGCCTAGTAGTTTAATTTAACTTACTTATAGAAATATTTTGGGATAAAGCTTGAGATTAAGGTACGTTTAGGGTTGCCAGATCGAAAGGCGCTATTATCGGGAAACAATATGATTTTTTCGGGATTTTGGGACTTAAGTCGGGAAAAAAAAAAATTAGAGATGCCACGATTGCCACGATGCCATGATTCGGCAACTATTCCGTATTCGGCCTATTCGGACACTTTGCCCAATATTCGGTATTCGGCCGAATGTTGCCTACTATTCGGCGGAATACCGAATATCTGTAGCATCTACCTAAAAAGAAAAATTACAAAAAATAACCAAAAACTAGGTATATTTAATATTTAAAATGTATTCTTGGAAAGTAGTTAAATACGAAGGCACGTTTTTGAGCATTTATTGATTACAAAATATTTTATTTTTATCATGGGTCTGATTTGATTGACTAATATACATTCATTAATTCTGTTCAACATAAAAATATATCTTAGCAAACGTAGTGCTTTGATGGCGAACAGTTTGCATAATAATTGTGACTCAAAATGTTCGCATGTCATGCCGAATATTCGGTATTCGGCCGAGGGAGGGGCCGAATATTCGGTATTCGGCCAAATTCACTATTCGGGGCATCTCTAAAAAAAATACATTCAAATTAAAGTAATTGTATTAAAAACAACGATATTTTACATTATTGGCACTACGTCATCGTCAGCTCGCTCGCTCGACGACAGTTCGGAACTTGAAATTATTGTTTTATAACGTGAGCTGTTTTTCGGGACAGTTTACACTTTGTCGGGAATCGGGAACACCTGCTAAAAATCGGGAGAATCCCGCCAAATCCCGACCATCTGGCAACCCTAGGTACGTTTATCAGCATACTACCTATACTGGAATAGTGCGATAGTCGGTCAAATTAAAGCATTGTGTTCATTGGGAGACCCATTAATTATCTCATGTAACCGGTCAACAATAAATCATTGTTGGCACCTACGTGATGCCAAACTTATAAGTAAACAAGCCACGTCTCGGCCCATTCATTGCGCGTTTCATTGAACGACTGCAGGGTAGGCTGCCATATGACGCGCTTTGTTCGTCACAGGCAGCTGCGTTCGCGAAGGGCCGTTTGTACCTGAGCAAGGTAACAGCAACAGGTCATTTCTCCGGGCGAGGGGAGCCACCGGCCTCGCCGTCTCGCGGCGCTTAGTCGCGAACCACCCGCCGCGCCGATCGCACGCCCGGCCACGATCCGAATCGCAGACTTTCACGCGAACGACTCCAGCCACACCGAGTTATGTGCGCTAACGCACGCTCCGATAACCGTCGTGTTGGCCTACACTCGTGACGGCTCAAATGTCGCCCAGTCTAGAAGGGATCATGTTCAACAGGAACGCGAACCTGTCCGCGCGCCGGCCGCTGCTGGCAGAGCCGCAGAAGCCCTTAGTGGTCCCGCCACGCGCACCGCCCCGCGACACCGGCCCTCAGCGGCCGCTACCTGCGCCTAGGAACCTGCCCAATCCCTACGAATACCGACCAGATTACTGGAAGCCCTCGAATGTCGAACTTGAACGGAGATTGCAGGAGACGAGGTCCCGGGAGAAAATCAGTTACTTCCAGGATAAGTTAACGCCACCGGAGCTGAGCTTAGATAGGAGAGAGGCGGAGCTGGTGTTCAGATTCGATCCTCATGCGTCCGCGGAGTATTTATCGAACCAGTACCGCGCTCCCACAGTTCAGTACGCGAAGCCTACGCCTGCGAACGGGTTTTCTAACCGTCTGCCGGACCGCGACGGGCCCTTCGTATTCGGCGTCCACAATCCCAGTCAATTTCCGATCCCGCGAGATCGTCGGGACGATGACGACTACGACTACTCAGAAGTCGCCGAAGAGAATGGACGTGTTAAAGATGATGTGTCTGAAACGAACTGTTGTGATAAAGTGAACGAGTGGACGGCTCGCGACAAAAAGAAGAGTAGGACACTTAATCGGATGTTTCAGATTAAGGGAAAGGTGAAATGTGCGAAGAAAGAGAAGATTAAGTGTGTGTTGGTGGGGGACGGGGCGGTGGGTAAGAGCTCGCTGATCGCGGCGTATGCACAGGACGCCTTCCGGGAGGAGTACCAGCCCACGGCCTACGACACATTCAAGGGTAAGCCAGCTTACTTTGAACCTACATTTAGGTACTTCGAGGAAGATATAACTTATCCTCACTTGGCATCAGACAGGTCCAATGCAGGCAAAGCTGTCTAAAATGTAGGTGAACGTGAACGACAAATTTAACTACCCGAAGCCACTTAATAGTTAGCAGTTATCGTATCGCTAATGACCTGATTTGCTGCAAGATAATAGATGTAATTATAATATGAATTACCATTTTCCAATCGATCATTGTTAATAGTGACAAGACTTAATGTGTTGTCTAATGGCAGTAATGGCGTATATTAATAAAAGATAACGTTAATATTTTAAATTACTTTAAGCAAAGTACTAAATTATAAACTTTGTAAAATGTAATTGCAATTAAGTTTTATACCTATCGGTATTAATAATAACAGTAAGTCAACGGCACGGACATTCTGTGGCCTTATCAACAAAAGAAACTTGTTTTAAACCATGCGTTTGTCGCTCACAAAGACTGCGGTTGGTTTCTTATTTAAAATTCTTGCTACGCTTTCTCATTTCATTTTATTATGAACGGGTGCAACAAAAAAGTTTGATTACGTAATGCAATTTAGATGTAGGCATAATATTGCGGAATTGCTACATGAAACCTAGTATTAAATTTTAAAATTGCTACTCTTTGGCAACAAAAGAACATTGCATTTACAACTGGATGGAGTTTTGAAACTAACTCTGGCATGCAAAGATTGCAGAGTTTATGCCGGCAGCGAGTACTCCTATGTTCATAATGGAGCCGGCAGAGAGTTCCTCATTGCTGGTTCGGTGTACTTATAATTTATGCACGCACTGTTTTGATCAAAATTTCCGCCCAGCGATGGAAATACTCAAAACAAAATTGAGGCGAAGCGGTTGTAGTAACATTAGCATATCGTACGCAGTTATACAATTATACAATAGGAGTCATAATTTTATATAACTAGATATATTACGGTGCATACTCGTATATAACTATGGAAAGAAAAGGAAGGATGAACCATATAATGCAAATTGGAAATACGAATGTAAAAGTCCTAAAATAAACGTCACAATGAGGAAGCAAACCCTTGAGGTTTATTTACAAAATATCTAGACATTTCTACAGCAAAATGTTATCGATGTGGGCAACAGCCGAAATTTTTCCTCCGAAACATATGTAGTTTCCTTGAATGCAGTTATTTATTGTTATCTAAGATAAGGTATATCTTTTTGCGAGTCGGTGCGAAAGCGCGTCATGATGATCGCGAAACGCGATAGCATTGATAACATTATCAAAACACAAGGTAGAATTGTTCATTTCAAAATAATGATATTATACCTATAAGAAGCTCTATTGTTGTATTTGTAATTGAACATCATGAAATAAATCTTGACTCCTGAGCAGCAACCGGCGTATATTCATACGCTTGGACATTCGTCCAGGGAGCCAGATAGCTACACTAACTACTACCAGATTTCAATGTTTACTTGCGGACATAGTTGAGTTGGCGTAGGATGGTTTAAAGACCATCTTCACACACAGGAAAAAGGGATTCAGTCGTTAAACTAAAATCATCAATGTTTTAGTGATTAAATCCATCTTTAGCAATGGTGTAGGTGTATGTATGTAGATGATGATAAGAAGACACAAATATGTATAACGGAATATTTTACCTTCATCTTACTCTCCCTTAATGTCTATCTCTGGCGCATCCTCAATTCCTCACCTACTACTTCGGGATCTTGGATTCGCTTTATGTCGTTTTGGGCTATTCGGCATTTTCTGTTAGAACTTGTATTTTCCTATTCTGACTGTACCTTTCCTACCTGTGTGTGTTACGTCTTACCCTGGAAGGACATTGTTTAAAGAGTCTTGTTCAAAGTAGGAGTTCATCCATTCTATTTCACGGGTTTCACCTAATACTTTACCCTATACTTTGTCCTATACTTTCTACAGTGATAAAACATATGAGTGTTGTGGTCGTGTTAAGGGGCGCTTCCAATTTTCTATCGAGGTTGCTTACCACAGTGACCACATTTTAATGGTTTCCACTAGAAATAATTTCTATGAATGTTAGGTTACTCGTGGACACAGTCTTGATTCCGAAGTTTCTACGATGTTATATTGAAAACGTGTAAATGGAACTTGGAATAAATAGTAACGAGACCTGATCCCCGATCGGCGTTCGTACCTACCTAATTGTTGGTTTTTCCTGTTATGTCTGTCGATTCTAAGGTTTCTGAGCATGAATCTTTAGCTTTCACTAATATTTAATTGCTTCATTATACATTTTCCGTGTGCATATTTGTCTCGCATTAATTAATATTCTATTACTCGTTGCCTATACGGAACATAATGTTCTCTATTTAAGTTTATTCGGTTCCAGAATTGGGACTTGGGACAAGCATCTTAGATTCTTATCTGTACCAATCCTTTGACAGCGTTCTAAAATACGGACAGAGGAGCCAATCAAGCTTTAACTAACTACGACGGCTGAATGTTAATGAACAAACTAAATCTAAAAACATAAAATCTAAACATTTCCTCACGTTTCGTCTACGGGTCAAAGCACCTGTTTAATATGGAGGCTGGATCCCGCAGACCAATTAATGGTACAGCCTTTGAAATTTAAATACATTCTCACAACTTGTGTGATAATAATAAAACTACATTAATCATAACATTCATATTTCATATGGAATCATACTGGCCGGTATATTAATTCAACCGCCAACTTTTGTATTTCGAACTTGATGTGGATGGAAATGGTATTTAAAAAATAACTGACGTTTTGTTGTGCCAGTCGTTTCCGCAGTTATTTGTTTGAGTTACGAACGTACTCAAAGCGCTTTGTGTTGACGCACATTTTACGGTATTCTATTTGAAAAGTCATAAACAGGTAGACGTTAAACCTCAGTACTTGTAAAAAAACGAAAGTGGCGTCTAAGCTCCGACAATACTGCGATTATTTTGATGTAAAATAGGTAGCATATGCACAATTTATGAATTAAGTTTTTAATATGTTTAAGCATGATTAGACTATCGCTTTGATGCTCAGCTATGATTTTATAATCTAAAAACTTATCTTTTTATTAAATTGATTTGAAATGAAGTTGAAGATATCTACTTATGTTCAATTCTTTTACTTGCGACGTTGCCAAAGAATATAGAGAGAAACCGTAAACAATTTAATTTTTAGCTTTATAGTCGTTGCATCAGCTGCTGAAGTTGTCCTATTTTCAGTCGATAAACGTGAGATAAATGGGAATTCGTGTTGCAATCTATTTGGGTCACAAATTAACAAATTGGTTGCTTGATAGCCTCGATACAAGAACATTCGTTCCATTTATATAGTAGCTCCTTGTATTAAAAGGAAGGTGTGTACCTAAACGATTTTAGGAAGTCGTTTATTAATTAAATACCTAATAAGTTATACATTGTAAATGACTGAATCATTCAAAGAATTTACTAATAAGCATTTTGGCTTTGCATTGTATGCAGGCGCGGCTGGCCTTAAGGAGCGCTTGTGCGGTGCACTCCCATAAATAATCAAAATGTAATTATACCACATATTTAATATATTACTATTTAAGATCTATCGTAAAAAACTCAATACCAATTAAATAATAACCTTTATTCATGATAAGTTTATAGACAGCTCACCACTACCTACTAGGCGTAATTTCATAGAAATCAAAGGTAACGCGCGAAGCGGAGCGCTTTGCATTGCGCTCCTATGGAAAAAGATTTAGTACATTCGATCAATAGGAAATTCAATAAGAGCGAAAGAGAAGTTTCGACACAGCTCCGCACGTGAAACGGAACATTTTCTATGAGGGAACAGGCAAAATCGGTGCGGCGCTCCGAGCCCGGTTGACCTTGCGCGCGCATCCCGCGCCATGTTGATGTTGTTGTTGTCACTTGTTTCTAAGCAGACCTTAGTCAATTTTAAAGGCGGGAATGCAATTTTGGCTTTTTTTTTTCATTATAAATAATGAAACAAGAGTTTAAACAGTGAAAGCACATAATTAGTTTGTTGTGAGGTGTTTAAAAATTAATGAATTTAACGGGAGAATGTGAAAATGTTTACAAAATGGACTCGAGTTAAATTATGGACGACCTTGAACTTTCGTAACAATGTTAGTCAAAAACAAAAACTTATATATTTACTATTCAGATCAATATGCAAAAACACCGTGGTTGTGTTGTGTGAATGTGATAAAAGTAACTAGCTTATTTTGTTTTTCGTGTTACTTAGAGGTCTTAAAGTATATGTTTTGTGTTTGGCTCGGGCGCGGGCGACGTGCGGTGAGTTTTTTTGGAGCGAAATAAGTAGGTGTGTTAACAATGTAGTACATCTTTCCATAAAATTTAAATAAAAACATTATATCCATTTGTAAAATGAACTGCAGTTGGCGTCTATCGGTCGTCAAGATATTCGTAATTTCGAAAATCTATGAGAGAGTTCAATGACCGGGTGGACGGAAACCGACATCTAGGTACTTTGCCACGGTTAATTGAATGTGTAGGTTTAGTTTTTGTTTTTTATTGTGAGTGAACACCCATAATACATAGCTATCAGCCGCTGCTGATTGTATGCCTAACATAACATACATTATCCCCATGTTAGTGTTCTAGTCGTTCTAGATATTGCTAGTCTTGAGTAATTGATAAAATAGGGTTTGTCCAATTTGTGTTGGACGTGCTCTGATTCCCAGGATCATTGATTCAAATCAAGTGATAATGGTTACTACGCGAGTCAATCAGAGCCTAGTTGCTAGGAACTTGTATCATGTTCAGTGTATTGTCATTATATCAGCATTGAAGTGCAGAAGTTTTCGTACTAAGTACAAGTCTTGTACGATGAGTGATAACGTCAAATTAAACGACTGATTTAAAATTTGACCTTTAATTAAGCTGCCTTCAATTACATACGGAAAAGGGAAGAAACATACTAAATTAATTATGCTGCGAAATTATTGCTGTTCATTATTTTCTATAATGTTATAACAGCATAGAAAATAATTAACATTAATATTTCATCCCTTATATCAGTTATATCCTTATAATACATATTAAGGATAAGGAATAAGGATGCAAAAACTAAAAGACAAGTGCATATCCATATTTTTTAAATGGTTTTTCTACTTAATTAATAAATAAAATAAATAAATATTATGGGACAATCTTATACAAATCGACCTAGTCTCACGGTAAGCTCAAAAGGCTTGTGTTGTGGGTACTAGACGACGATATATATAATATATAGATACATATAATTACTTAAATACATAGAAAACATCCGTAACTAAGTAACATGATGAACACACAAATAAATGCCCTTACCGGGATTCGAACCCGGGACCTCCAGCTTCGTAGGCAGGGTCACTACAGACTAGGCTACGGAGGCCGTTAATTATATAATGATATGAAATTATATTAACATAAGTGCATGTGCATATGTATCATGTTTTTTTTAGATATTATTTACAGTAAGCCCATCAGTAAGCTCTCTAGGTTGACACCGATACTAAAATGTAATGCATGAAACAACATTGTTTACAAAACACATTTCATCTAACGATGTTCTTTATTGCCAGGTGATATTAAAAAGTTTTGAAACGACTAAACTTTTCTTGCCTGCCAGCTGTATGTTCGTCCAGGCAGCTGACTCAACTCTTTGTGCCTTCTTCTACGAAATTAAAAAAAAAGCCTGCGAGCGATTACCTTTTAAGGCGCCCGGTGCCTTTGGGATCTACCTTTACCTTCCATTTTTTATGAGCCTCCCCGAAAGCCCATTATGAACAACACATTAGATTTGGATTGGAACAAGTAACTAAAAAAAGTAAAAGAACGTGGCATTACACTGAGATGGGCGTCACGATTCTGTTGGGAGGGAATTTAGAAACGTGCGTTGAACGCTGTTTACGTTAACATACAGCTACATAATTTCTTATCTATACGTTCCATGATTGTAGGTAATTAACGAAATAATGAGATAGGTGATAGGTTACATATATGTAGATCATCCCAGGAAGGCTTAGGTAGGTGTATTATCAAGGTCCTTTTAGATAGGTATTGGAAAATATTATCATTATCAATTAAAACTCGCATTTGTACCTTTCTAATGATATAACTCCAAAAATACCTATTCATTGCCTACTCTCACCCAAACTTCGATTTAATCGTCATTGAATTAGCTTTCTACAAATATCTTTTGACTAGAATCTTTTCAACAGAAGTGTACCAACCAAGTCATCAATTTTAGTTATGAACAGATGAGATTTAAGATTTTACAAGATGTAAATTACTTTTACATCACACCGGTATTTATTCCGGAAAAAATATCACTAACATAAACTGGCACACTTTGCACTATCATCAAAATGTAAAAATTGGCAATATAAATTATTGGAAATAGCATTACAAACAGACGTCTTCAAAGTTTTTTTTTTGATGACAAATATCATTTGCAACCGTTACAAGATAAGAGCCCATCAACGTGCACACTAGCGCCACTGCTAAATAATCGTGATTATTTAAATTTAACGAAGAATATTTAAAAAAACCCCCTTTTTAAAATATATTTCGTTAAATTTAAATAATCATGATTATTTAGCAGTGGCGCTAGTGTGCACGTTGATGGGCTCTTAAAATTACTTTGCCAGTTTTGCTTTTTGCAGTTTCTTTGATCTATTTAACTGATGCAATGCAAAGATAAACCCAAGTCGTATTATGCCTGTCAGGTATCACTTACAGTCCGAAATTAACTTAAACCGAAACGCTAAATGCTGCTTTGATTTCGCAATTCGCCACGTCTGAGCCGGAGTGGTATGGTACACAAAAAGTGGTAGTCAAATTACTTTCACATGTAATTAGTTCTTTCAATCGGTGAAAGTTTGACAGTATTCGCGATTTTAATAAATTTAAGCTTCTGTAACGTTTTTCGGTCAGAATTATTCCATAATTCAGCGTGGCAATTTACTTTAATTGATGTGAAATGAGTTTATAAAGTTTAAAAAAAAACTGTTAAACTTTTACCGTTACGACCTCCACGGTCAACATCTATTTTCCTTGCTATGAAAATACCTCCAATATGTTTTGTATAGCTAAAATTCCCGTAGTTGTAAATATTCTTGTTTTCCCACAATTATATATATTTTTGATCAAAGTTAACAGACGTTTATGTACAATAAACCACATACCTAAATCGTTCCTTTGCCAAAGACCTTGTGTGGTTGTTAAAAAGGCTATTATTCTTTGACCTACACACTTTTTTCTAGCAACTCTGCGATTGCATAATACAAGTTATGCGGGCTCACGCATCTGTCTATCGACCGTTAGTTTTAATATTTATATCAGCGATCAATGGTGTTTGCCGTTCGCTAGGGATTTATCTCATGCCAATACATTATTTATCAATTGTAACTAGGTAGGTCGGTTAGGGTATATAAGTTACAATGATTTAATTATTGGGTAGGTACATTAGTACCTTTTGTACCTACTACGTTTTCTAACAAGCACCTATGACAATATACTACAACTACACGATACATAATAAAGTATCAGCAACAATCGCATATTTATTTTAAAATAATCAAAAATATTTAACCCGATTAATAATTTGACCCCGATACCCATTGAGATTGGAAATGAGGTTAGAATTCATCTTGGATTTGGGTCTGTGGCTAAGTGTGATTTATTTCCGATGATTTTTATTTTTAGTCTCATTATAGGATCTGATACACTTTATGCATGCAATTTTTTACTAGTCTGCTGTGTGATATTGATATATCTGTTCTTTATTTATCGACTGTATCAAGCAGAAATGTTAGCGTGCTAACACTCATCTTAGTCATCTTCGCTATTAAACAGTATCCGCCTCTTATGTTAGTGTTAGACTAGGTAAAGTCTTCCTCGCGTGCGCAGGAAGTTCAGAGTGTATTTTAATCTCGCACAATTCCTGATGGTGGACCATCAGGTAGATGGTACTAGCAGCATAAATGTTGACCTGATGACATGGGTCTTGTTGCTTTACTGTCTCTTTCGCTTTCGCTGCTGCAGCTGTGAAAGATAAGTTTAATATTTAATGACGCTAATTTGGTTGACGGTTTCTATCATTTATATCTTTACCTACTGATAGTATCACTCAATGGTCAATGGGATCTTATTAGCTATTCAATATTGAAATCCATTGTTAACATATGATTCACATTAGTTATGACAGATTGATCTTGCTGAATGTGACCTAGAGTTATTTCTGTTCTTCCTTCTTCCTGATCACATATTATTAATAAGTAGTAGGTACAATTGATTGTTTATTGCAAATCGTCCATCTTCCGATGTTTTAATAGGTATGACAAATCCGAGTCCGCTCTTTCTGTCTATAGAAAACTTCGCAACAGAATTTAAAGGTAGCTACATTCTACATTACAGAGAGTGATAATAATTATTAGCAGGACTATGATCTGTAGCCTCATAGCGTTGTCTCTTTTCTTTTTCGTCATAACCTGTCTAAATTATCTGAGGGTTGGTAGTGTTAAGGCCACCTTCACTCGTTTTCCGCTCTAATAAGTGATCCTCCTCTGATACTATCCTCGGTCTTTCAGCTTAGCGAGTTTTATTTGACATTGCGTTAGGTGAACGCGTCGTCAAGTAGGTACCGTAAAAGTACTATTAGTTATTCTGTGGTAAAAGTATAAAATAGTTCGCGATTTTTATAATAGGTATTTACCAAGGAAACAAACCCGTAATAAGTATATAGAATCATGACCAATTTTTATTAATCCCTATCGCCCACATGGTATCTCAATTTTTTACCATCAGATCCGTTCGGTCTTTTTGTTTCCGAACCACTTTACTCCATTATCCTTTTATGGAATGTTGCGGTGCTCCGAGTCCGATCGCTTCACCCTGTCGGTCTACTTAGCTTTTTTATTGCTCTTGCCATTAGGGCTTGCAAATATTCGAAACTTTCAGATATTCGAATATTCGACTTTTTCTGACGACGTATTCGAATATTCGAATAATTATTCGAATATTATAAAAAATAAGAAAAGGAACGAGAAATCGGTTTATTATCGTTTTATTCAAAAGCTTTTTTCACATATTGCTAAAACTAAGGATATTTGGCAGAAATCCACTTAATTGACTAGATTTTACCATCCTACTATTTATAAGATGCCCACATTTCTAAAAACAAGTAAAACGCCAAAATTAGACGTATTTAATATTTCTAGATAAAACTTATTATAAATGCGTCTTTGTGTGAAATAATATAACTTTAACCATCCAAACACCTAGGAATGTAAGATATTTTTTTTAGTAGGTACCTAATTATTTTCCGATTTAAATTAACTTGTAATCACTCAGAGGCCTGTAAAAAGGCCTTTAATTTCATTGTATTTTGAATCTTTATTGACTTTATTTGTTTTGGCAAGTTATTATTCCGAATGGTCGGCTAATTATATAATATTGGAATATTTAAGGGAAAAAGTTAGTTGAGTACTGGGTGGATTATTCGTCAGCTAAAGGTGCATGGTTAGATTACCAAGTTGGGCAGGTTTGGTATGATTAAATTTGAGAATTGCGATAAGTGGCAAGGTTTAGACTTCAAAAATTCGCTTAACGTACGCTTATACTGAATAAACAGAATGACCCTTTAACTTAAAACTTACGCACCGTAAAAATAACATACTTTTTGATTTCGTTTTCTTTTAAATTGAGTTAGGTTTCACTGTTTCATTATTTCCTTCGTATTTGGGTACCTACCCTTCCTCATTCACTGTAAATACCCGTAAAACACACAGAAACTGTAACTACAGCGGATGACATAGATTTTTTTATAGTAATAAAAAATATTCGAATATTCGAAACCTGAGCGGCCGAATATTCGAATATCAAAACAGGTCGAATATTCGACAAATTCGAATATTCGAATATTCGAATTGCAAGCCCTACTTGCCATGCCAGTGAGATCAATTGCTCACCAACTTGCTCGAGCTCCGAGCTGCTTGTGTTTGCTGCGACGAAAGTACCAGCTCAACAATGTATCTATGTATAATAAAATACAGCCCAGTCTTGGAGCGACATCTTAAAATTGTGGTAGTGTAATTAACTAATTATTTTACTTATACACAGGACGCAGTCTGGATTCAAAACTAACCATCATGACAATGACATCTTATATGTGTTACCTTACCTACACGCCTCCATGTCGTTCACGGTCAAGGAGAAAAGCACTCTTGACTTGAACCGCCCACCCGTCTGGCTAATCATATATGCAAACAAAACTTATAGATTTTAATCTAAGGAATCTATGGTATCCCATATCAATCACTTGAATTAAAATTTTATCGTGAAGTAAACATTAAAAAATGTCGACTTGGAAACTTTTCCGAGAAAATGTATGACTTGAGTTTTTCACGCATGATGACAAACTTGCGGTACTAGTGTTACCTATCACGTGTTTTTATAGAAAACAGTAAATGGGAATGTATTACATCTACCTATTCAATATAAGTTTTATAACATGTGTCAATTATGACTCCTTGGTGGATAACGTGGGTTTCTAACCTAAATCGGGTGCTAATGTGTCAATGTCAAGAGTGTCGCAGTCGACAAGTGTTTACTCAGAAGTAGGATTAATTAACACAAAGTTAAACTTGATAATGTAGACGAACGCAAAAAGTTTGCTAATTTCTTGAGTCATATTACCTATATTATTAAGCTTGTCTATGGCGATATACATCAACTTGCATAATAAGGCTTTGCTGACCTTACGTCTAGTATGATTACGAATACTTAGATGATTCATCAACAATTTAAATTGACTAAACTTACGGCACATGAAGCCGAATTCAACAGTTTCCAAACTATGTAATAAGACGTTACGTTACGTTGCCAGGTTACTTTAGAACCAGTTCTGCACGTGTTGTCTCGAGATGCAATCGTGACTTCCACGTTATTGATTTTGTGTTAGGTGATAGTTTCTTCGATGTTTGGACAGATCTTAATTCTTACGTAACTTCATACCCCGCTGTGCTATTGAATACTATTGATGATCCGTGACGATGTTATTTTTTTTTTCAAATTGTATTCTAGACGCCATAGGAGTTCGAGACTTTCTGACGTACATTAAAAGTACTGGGCATAAACACTGCGGGATGATAGAAACATTTACATAATTCAGTATTATCTAACCCATTGTGAGTTAATCTAGGAAGCAATTTATTAATAGACAAATGTTCTTCGAAACAATATTGGAGTCTATTTGTGTTGCTATCGCGAAAACTGTCTTCAACTGTTAAGCGAAGAGTCGTTAAATAGGTACGAGTTAAACAGCTATCTCGTATTAATAACAATTCGGCTCGTTGATTCTTGTGGATTATTTGTTAAACTTGTAAAAGATTTTCTGTCTTTTTAGTACCAAAATACGGTATTAGCAAAAGTTATGAAACGAGTCGGCCAACTAAACCAAGTAGTACCTAAATAACAAAATACCAACGATTGGTGTTTACATAAACCTGTATCCGCCTCAAACCAATCAAGGATAATAATTCCATGTTTTAAACCACACCAACGCATGCAACGCAGTATGCCTCATCGCTATTATCTATCATCGATATCTTCCAGATAAGAGAGTCTAGAATAAACGGTCTTGAACTGAATTCGTAGACTATTTGTGTCTAATTTCAAAATTATAATAATTCAAAATTATAAAAATAACGTTATTGATTTTACAATAACATAAGTTTTTCGGAAATCTTCTTTTGTTCTTGTGAATAATTGAAACCACGGAAAGGACAAGGGACGCTTATTCTTACTAGAGAAAAGAGGAGAGATAATAATTGTCCAGACCTCGTAAACTGTGGAAGTGAGTATATTCTTTGATTGTCTTGAAAACTTGGGTAAGATCTGGATACGACTCCCTATTCATCTTCTATTACTTTTACTTATCAAATATGTCTGACATGACAGCGAGTTTTACCTTTAGAAATTGTGGCCAGAATTGAATGTTAATCATTTCAGAGTACAAAATTCTCCTGCCCGCGGTGTTCCAGCTCCGCATACATAATTTATGACTTGATGCATGTCATAGGCGCGTCGGGCAAATTGCTGCGTCCAGTCATTAAAGTTGAATTGCTTTACCGGGGTCAGTGTTATCGAATGGACTAATATAGCAGCAACCAAACTGTGTCTTATAAGTGCACGCAAAAAGTGATCTAGACCATTATCCAACAGGGAACAAAATCAAGTGATGGAATGTTGCAATTGCAATAAAAGACAAAACTTATTGCGGCTGCTAGATTGTCGCTGGGAACATTGTTGATTAAATTAGGTGCATGTTTGGGTTCAATTATTATTGTTGAGCTTCGTGGGTGATTCTGATGCTTAAGTAATTTATGATTTAATTTAAGGAGTAATATGGAATTATTCGGTTTTGAGGGAATTTTAACTAGACCATAAGTGGAACAACTGAAGCACCATGGGTAGGTATTAGAGTCGCGAGCCGAGGAAAAGACGTGCTTTCAAACCAGTGGTCGCGAGTTCACACCCCTCGTAACTTAATAACATTTAAGACGGCTCAGACTCAGACTGAAGCAAATGCTCTGCACAATTCGAATCGTTTTGTGATTGATGACCGTCAGAATCAGACTTTCGATCCTCATTTCTCATATTGTGCCACAACACAATCCCTAATACTTTACTGTTTGCGAAAACCGGTTGGTTTCAACAGCTAATAAGTACTTAATCATGCGACACTGACACCGAGTCGACGACTACCTATTAGTAAACATGATGTTCATTGTTCAATGGCTCCTGACTTCTGCGAACCATTGTCACAACCATCCACTTATGCCAATGTTATTTTTGCATGTCCGTTACATATTACCTGGAGCAACATTCTAACATTAAGTACCCGTATTATTCTAACATAGGTAGATGTTGCCCGTACGCCTGATTGGTTGTCGGCGTCCTCATGACTTTCCTTATTTATTATCATTTTATATGTCTATATTTATAATTTATTCGTTAAGATATATTGCTAGGAAGTGTAATTGGCAATGTGTTTAACTACTGCATCTCCCTTATAAAGCATACCTAATCATTCAGCGATTTAATCGCCTAATAGTTGCACTTCTGAATTAGAAGAGATAAACTGCCCGTGTAAATTCTTGCCATAGGTTACCAAGCTGTCACTGAGCTCTTTTCGGATGCAACTATGAAATTGAAACAGCTATGATAAGGAAGTCACATTTCATGTTACTGAACTATTTTAAGCACTCTGACTCTGACTGAATGAAAACATTCTCCTGGTCTATGCATTCATTTATTATACCTTAAGAATCTTAAGATTCTTAAGCTCTGTTTTAACGTGGCAACAACATCAGTTTCGTTGTTCGGGTTGTTCCGTATTTTGAAATCTATCAACACCGTGTCGTTTCAGAGTGAAAATCCACGCTCGTTCACCCGCAATACAAAATATTTCTAGCCGCCCGGAATTCCGAAAATAGATTTCTTGTTAAAGCATAACCATTTAGTTAACTGTCTTTAAACTTAATTACTCCAAAAGATAAGCGAGAAAGAATTCTCGTTATGTAATGTAATTGTTATCGGCATTGTTCTACGTGATAAAAGATGTACGTGCATGAGAAAACAAAGGACGCGCGTTTATGAATCATGCTTTGTGCTCATACAGAACGTGCATATGTTTCTCGACCAAATTAATTTTGCTGGTTACTGGAGCCATAGTTTTCTTGTAACCTTGAATTCATTTTAAACCACAAACAGTTTTGAACTTAACTTAAACATGAAGGTTCAGCTAACATTACTTTCCGTAAAGGTCTTAAATATTACCTTGGGGGCTAATGGTCAAAAATACTTCTTGAGTTTTAAGCGAGACATAATGGCGCAAAATAACCAGTAAACATTTCTGTAATTACAATTAATGAAGTCGTTAGTGTGGAAAGTGCAGGACTTTAGCAAGAATCATTCACTCGAGAAATTACTGTGAACAGTTACTTAGACACCTGCGCTTTATTAACTTAACAAATACGAAGTTGAAATGTGTAATTGGTCGTAAAGTAACTTGAGTGTCTTAAGTTGATTTTGATGACAATATATTATACTTCTTTCTACGCTTACGATTGCCAACGCCAAAGGATACGACCAGACGCAAGCTGCGTGCGACCGGTCGCATTACATGCAGTTTACAGAAAAACGCAAATTATAGCGAGTAAAAACCATTCATTACATCAACTTACAGCCTTAATGCGCATTAAGGCGATATCCTGCCCGAGTGCCAGCGTCCTGTCCTGTATTAAAATTACTTGCGGAGCCTCGGTCAGTCCATGACTGAAGGAAACCATTCTAATCGTGAACTTCGAAATCTAATATGATGTGACCATACGCCATTATCAAGCTTGTGACTTCACTAATCTTCGGTATACGGTTGAAATAACACCCCTGCACTATCGCAGATCACTTTACGTAAAATTCCTTCGTGTGACATGACAATCAAACTACTTATAGAGTTTCCGGTGTACTCTTCTAACATAAAAAGACATGTGTTAGTGTACTTAGTGTAGCAAGAAACATGGCATTGATTCTGTTATTGGCAAACTTACTTTAGAATCTCATGCGTTGTTGGATTTATTAGCTACATTAAGTACCAAAATGTAAAATTTCAAGATATCTGATATTCTGGTGCAAAAAATTAGAAAAATGTTTAATAATGCTTAAGAAATTCAACCCCGCACTCCAACCCTATTTTTATGTAGTTTAGTTATAAATTGGTATGTTTACATAGTTATATTTACACATGTAAAAGCTGCACCTTAAATCAAACCAATAGAGAATGGATGTTGCCACCACCTGTTTTTCAACAATAAAATGATTACTAGCATCTGAGACCGACCAGTCCCGTGCATGGAGCGTTGCGTTGGCAGTTGGCACTTGGCACTGTTGGCAGTGAATGCCTTTGAATAAAACATGTCAGGTGCAGACCTCATTTGGCTAGTTGATCGATCAATATGGGCTTATTTACTGCTATTTTAAATGACTTGTGGCCAGCTAATAATAGAATACAGTACTCGTAAGTGTTGTCAGCTCGTACCTAATTTCAGAAGGGTGTACTGAAATAAGTTATGACACAGAGGCAGTTTGGTTTGGAATACATTTATGTATGTACCAAGATGAGATCCAAGAATTAATTTTATTTTGTACTTTATGAATTATTGTGGTCTTTTATTATGACCGCCGTGACCGGAATATGAAATTAAGCTTTATTACGATTCATATTTTAGGTAGGTACCTAATAGTCCTACACAATACAATCCTTTGCGAGGTGTAGACGTAGTTTCTTCTTTGAATATCATGACATTGAAGAATCTTTTACGTAAGTTAAGGTTAAATAAATGATCAATATACATATATTTGTTAATCTAAATTTCAACCTGCTTTAGGTATTGTAAGGGTAAAAACACCAGAGCACCATTTTAAACAATATTTATTAGGGAATCACAATAATAATCAGAGTTTTGGACTTAGGTAATACGCGACGCCGATCACGCGCAAACACCGATCTCTAGATGACAGACGTCATAATGCTGCTCAATTCCCGGTTCTCGTAGTGATGTCAAGACCGCTGTTTGACGATGCCGCCTTTTAGCTCGGCCATCGCCTGACCCGACCAGCGCCCCGCAGGTCACTGTCATCAGTGCAGCCACTGAAGTCTGCCACAGCCAACGCAGTCGCAGCAAGCTGGGTCTTCACCAGGTGGATGTAGCCTCCACCAGTTCAATATTCTGCGAATTGAACAAGCACCTTTTACGCTCAGCCGATATACAAGCCTTGGTCCTTTTGAGTAATTCGACTCGAGTTCCGTTGAAACGGCCATTTCGTTATTGTCAACTTACACCAAGATATTTAGTTCTATTTCAGTCGAATTGGAGTAAGGGCTTAAGCCGACTGAACCAAATGTAAGAAAGCATGACCAGGCTAGGTACCAAATAATCCGTGGTATGAGAGGTGTTAGGATATGCAAGTCTGCTCAGCACTTGCTTGAAATACACAAAAGGCTTAATTCACGTGCATATGACACCAAGAGGATATAAATACCAATTAATTAATTATGCAAAATAATAAAATATTGCGATGAGCGTGACATCTAGCGGCAGGTAGATAAACCACCCCCTTTTTTTGTAACACCATCTAACATAAATTATTTTCTTGTGAATAACGTCATATAACTTTGAAGGATTTATTAGATTTTGATAAATTTCTAGCATGTATACCCATGCAGCTAACCCAAACCTTCCATTGAGCGGTGCGTTCATACTTACCGCTTAACTTAACAATGACTATTTGTGTCGTTTTAAAAGCAAAGACTTGGAACAAACTCACAATTGGCTTCTCCGTTGTAGGATGTAAGACTCCCTCGCATGCACGCACAAAAATGCGTACAACTCGTGAGAGGCTAACATGGGACACGTCTCATGCATGTGCGGAGCTGCCTAGGCTAGGACACCACTGCCCTTGTAGGCGCAACGACCGCAGAAGTCGGCCCTTCGCGATAAGGTTGTCACGGAGCCCGGTGCACACACTCGCTCCAACTGGGTATTTCGAACAGGCACTCCCTCCAACTCTACTGGATCCGGTACTTCGCCAGCGATCCCTAGAAGGTATAAGTGCAAGCAACCCTTTCAAGGTAACCTTGAAATCATCAGTCTTAAGGTCATTAAAATATCCTTTTGTAAACAAGGTCTCAAGCCAACCTCTCAAGGTCAACAACAAATAGTACGATACGATATAGATAAAACATTCATCGGTAGTAGAAATAATGGTCCTCTTAAGGATAATATCATATCACATGCAATGGTCCGCCTCTTAAAGCCTGCACTGCAGATACCAGGAACAAACTAGCCTGTTAAAGATAGTCTTGTATCACATGCAATGGTCCGCCTCTTAAGGCCTGCACTGCAGATATACCAGTAACAAAATTAGCCTATTAAGGATAATCTAAGCTCACATGCAACGGTCCGCCTTTTAAGGCCTGCATTGCAGCAAATACCAGTAACAACCATCCTCTTAAGGATAGTCTTATATCACATGCAATGGTCCACCTCTTAAGGCCTACACTGCAAATACCAGTAACAACCATCCTCTTAAGGAAAGTCTTATATCACATGCAATGGTCCGCCTCTTAAGGCCTACACTGCAAACACCAGTAACAACCATCCTCTTAAAGATAGTCTTATATGACATGCAATGGTCCGCCTCTTAAAGCCTACACTGCAAATACCAGTAAACAACCATCCTCTTAAGGATAGTCTTATATCACATGCAATGGTCCGCCGCTTAAGGCCTACACTGCAAATACCTGTAACAACCATCCTCTGAAGGATAGTCTTATATCACATGCAATGGTCCGCTTCTTAAAGCCTACACTGCAAATATCAGCAACAACCACCCTCTCAAGGATAGTGACAAGCAACAGGCCGCTCCTTAAAGCCTCTGTTGCGATTACCGGCGCCAGGAAGTAGCCTATTAAGGATAGCATCCCTTGCCAAGACTAAAGTAACAGCCCTTCTTAAAGAGCACATAATAATTAAAGCTCTATAGCAGACATTGAAGAGAGTAAGTAATATAAATAAAATAATCACTCAGTTCTCAATCCGAGTGTCTAATAAAATTAATCAAGCACAATGTGTTTATTTTAGTCGGCAAACCCGTTAACAAAACACATAAGTATGACAACAGTAACCCTGTTCTACATCTGGGATAAAACAAAATCACAACTCGATTCCAAACTCGAGAGTAAGTAATATAAATAAAATAATCACTCAGTTCTCAATCCGAGTGTCTAATAAAATTAATCAAGCACAATGTGTTTATTTTAGTCGGCAAACCTGTTAACAAAACACATAAGTATGACAACAGTAACCCAGTTCTAAATCTGGGATAAAACAAAATCACAACTCGATTCCAAACTCGAGAGTAAGTAATATAAATAAAATAATCACTCAGTTCTCAATCCGAGTGTCTCATAAAATTATATCTCAGTTCCTAATCTGAGAATATACTCGTAGTCAGTTCTTAATCTGAAAACGGTACCTGAAATAACAGCATTTGCCCTTAACATGGGAAATATAAAATAATAAGCAGTTGCTACTATGCAACCAATTGTAAATGATCATGTGCAACTTGGCTTGCCTCTTCCGTGCCCCTAAATAAAGGCAACACTCTTACTATACCAACATTGAACTACAGTAGAGCCTGAACAGAAGTTCATGTTATCGAGGTTCCTCTCTTACCCAGGTTCGCCTTATCGAGGGTTCACAAATTGTATTTTTCAACCATCATGAAGTGTATATTGATAATGACCAATCAGTCAAATCATGGCACATATGCTTAAACCATAAAGCTTCCAATCCCAAGACACACATGGTTGATTTTCTCCAGCTGTGCATGTGCATTTTATGTGTAGATAACTCAACACATCATCATCCAGGTTAACTTATACCTGCACAAAACTAAATAATTTTGTTAAATGCCATGCAAGCACACATTGTAAGATAAATGAGTTCATAACATAATAAACCACAATTTATGCATTTTTCAAAACAATGAAATACATACTTAGTGAACCCACAAAATTTGTGAAACATATTATTATTTATAACTTCTGATTTATGAAACCCAGAAGTAATAAAAGTGTACTGTTTATTAATGCAAACGGTACCATAACACACTACAAGTTCAGACGAAAACCGTCAATAACTTCAAACAGTAGCTCATGACATGATATTCTTCGGTCAATGTTCATTAGCAGTGAATGGGTTAAAATAGTTATTTGGAAAGCTTTAACCAAGCTATTTACCTTCGTTTAATATTCACCCATAAAACACTTATCGGACTGGAACGTTTAGAGTCCAGTCGCACTTGTATGTAAAAGACATGTATCATGTAGACCGTCAATATCCATATTGACTCCTGAAAGTATTTACCTCGCTTACCATTAGCAACAACCTGCTTTACCAGTGTCATACTCAGCTCAGTAAATATCTTGTTCAATATGTCCATCTCTTTGACAAGATTTTAACCTTGGAAATTCATCAAACTTCATCAGTAATAAAGTTTTGTTATAATGAAATGCATCTGAAACATACTGTTAGAACACAAATGATTATCATTGTCAATAACTCAAACACTTGACAATGTCATGCCAATAAAACTTTCATTAGTTTGGTAAGTCTGTTTAAATATATGTCTTTGGTTCATTTTATAATATGACATTTTGTGAAAAATATTTGCAATGCAAACTTTAACCAACATCCCAATGAACAAAACAACAACCACAACATACTATAAGCTGTATGCAATTAATTTGTATAAACACTCATAAGATTTTTCATACATAGAACCAATCAATAATATGTACAGACAGAAATTTTCTCAACATCTCAAATGATTTACTGCCTTATTTATCAGTATGTCTGCAGCTTAATGTTAATTGCAAAGATGCAGGAGGTTATATGTGATATGAACTGTCTTTTAAAATATTCAGTCCGAGGAGGCTCCGGAAACATGGAGTGACTACATTTGTCACAGACGATACTAACCAGCTACAAATAAATGTCACCTTTCGCTTATTCACAAAGCGCACTTTACTAACCACACACAGTCAATGTAACACATACTGACCGTTAGTATACATGTACAACATGAACAAACATTTTATTTCTAAATAAATACCTCATTTTCCATGACATCGGAGAATAGCCACTTATCAACATATTTTCTCCATATATGAATTATGAGCACTAGGACATAATATACCTGGCATCCATAACCAATTAACAAATATTACCCATGTCCATTTGGGTTCATTATAGAGGCCTGACCCGATAGTCACTCTAGTGCGTTCAAAGACGGTATGGTCGTTCAATTCAAGAATCATTGCTGTCAAATTTCTGGAAATTACACAAACCAAAAACACACCAACAAAGCATTATTTCAGTTGCAATAAGCATGTGTAATATCACACACACACACACACACATATGAAACAAAAAGTAATTTCTCCTTATTGTTGTTGTAACCAATATTCCAGTGTTTTTGAAAACTTGTAATCTATTTTAATTTGACTGAAAGGATAAAGTATTAAATAGCACTCATTGTTAATCATGAAAGCATAATACCAACATACATATAGTATCAATCAAGGCTAAGTTTACATTACCAAACTTGTTTTGTATGCTTTTTACTTGAATGTAAATTTCACCACGACACAAACTTTAGAAAATGATCATAGCATTTTGTTAATATGTCATGTAGACATACTTAATCACATTATGTTATGTATCTGAAAGCACATAGATTACAAAAATAACACAACATATAAGTGAGGCAGTGAATATTTTCCACTATGGCCCCGGAGCACTGTTAGGTGTTGGATCGACAGACTTCTTACCTGAGTTAACTTTTACCTGAGTTACCTACTCTATAATCCCAAGGATTTATTTCATTCATACCAATATCAAAATTCAATTGTACCTAATGGTATCTGTCAGCTTATGTCTTGTGATCTTCTGCTGTGAATATTGTAATACATACATGCCAGCAGCTTTATTACACTGTCAATATGTTTTATTTTTGACAGTCATGATCATTGATGTACATAAACTGAAATAGGTATCTGAAATCAAACACAAAACACACGGCAAAGGTACGATACGCCAGCCAATAGCCGGCACAGGTTAGTTTTGTAGGCTATTCTTGTAGGTATGATTTTGACACCAATCTTGGACTTTGTATATTTAAGTCCCTAACTGATGAGTGGTGTTGGTGCATTTACTCATTACAATCAGATTAACGATCAGAACAATGAAACAAGGAAGGACTACGCGCGGTAAATTTCGTAATGTCAATTTCGACAAATTATATCGTAGTAGGCGGGAATCCACTATCGCACTTCTGAAGCTGTAAGGGTAAAAACACCAGAGCACCATTTTAAACAATATTTATTAGGGAATCACAATAATAATCAGAGTTTTGGACTTAGGTAATACGCGACGCCGATCACGCGCAAACACCGATCTCTAGATGACAGACGTCATAATGCTGCTCAATTCCCGGTTCTCGTAGTGATGTCAAGACCGCTGTTTGACGATGCCGCCTTTTAGTATAGAACGAGTTTATCGACTAATAGAGCTGAACGTCTAATGTTCTATGACACACATTCTATAAACTAAAGTCCCTAAAGCTGAGATGACCGCTTTCCTAAAGCACATCTTAATAAGATAAAGCACATCCATTTAGATTGCCTCGCCTCGTAGTAGTTTATGGTAGACTCGTTCTACGTCTATACAACTGCAATTTAATGCTTATAAAAAAGTTCACATGCGCTCCAAAGAAAATTCTTTTAATCAATCAATAAATCATAACCGCTTATGGAGCACTTCGCCCGGCTTACAAAATTAACACTGCGTTCATCACATGCTTATTACCAGGGGATAAAGTGTTAATCCAATTGTTTATGAAGATGGCAGAGTAACGGTGTAAGCCGGCGTGACGGGCAGTAACGCAACATGCACTTAATGCATTCCTCCGTGCAAGTTCCAATCGTTTGATACGTAGTACGTACGGCTAACGAATCGTCTGCTTGCGCTACTTTCCTTGGTTCATGTTTATGGCGTTCTTACCGGGAAGGAATTAATTCGGGTGCTTTATATGCTGACCCCCGCCGCGTCGGACTTTACGAATTGCTGACAACGAAATAAATTTAGTATTTATTACAGAACATAATTCTTAATGCTTCACCAGCCGTAAAAGAGCATTTATGTTCGTTATCATTAATTTTCATTATCGTATTCACGTTTGTCATACTTTATTAGATGTAATGTAGTGAGAAAATGTGTTTGTTTTTAGAATTAATCGTTACCTACCTAATCTAAACGCAAGAAAGTAATCCCTTGTATAACTTAAAACCTGCTCCAATCTTATAGAGAAGATAAATTTCTTACCACGATTATTTCTGGCCTCGAAACCCAAGATCCCGAGATATCGTCACTACAAAAAGGGCTGACTGTTTTGTTCCGATTCTTGAGTCATTACTGTCCCTAAACAAGAAGACGCCAATTTGAGCGTGAAAATAAACTGCGGTGGCGCCGGCCGCGGCCCAGCTGCGATCGTAATGATCTTGCGCATTGCTTCTGTATTTGGACAATCATGATGCACGGGAGAGCACCGCCAAGCTCCTGATTTAGAGGAGAAACAATTTAGGAAAACAGCCAAAGTGTACGAATGTCTGCTCTTTGGAAAATCTGAAACGTCAAAGAGTAAGAGAGTCGTAAAGAGTAAGAAAAAGCTTTTATCAAGGACTACAGTAAAAAAATATGTAAGCGAGCGTGAACGGAAGACAGATAAAAAGTTCTTGTAATAATAACCATAACCTAATTTTTTAGAGCAAATGAGATAACCTCACTCTCAGTCCAGATCGCGTCATCGACCGACATCGTCACCCAATTCGATTCGTTTTTTTTTTCACTTCTGGCCGATGACTAACGACTAACCTGGCGTCTAGTCATTGCCTTTGTTCTTTTACCCGATGTTTGTTATTGTTGTAGCGTTAACCTTTTCAATGCGTTATTTTTATAAACAAAGTTATATTATAATGGCAATGGTGCTATATTATATGTAATGTTTTATGTAGTTTGATTACGATAGGGATAGGGAGTCTAATTTATACAGTTAGGTGTGTCGTATGTTATGTTAGTCACATGTTTAGGTACTTCGATAATTCATGGCATCAAACATGGTGACATGAAAGTCGTGTTAAACATCATTGATATAAATCAAATTTAAGTCAACATACAGTCTTACTTTTTCCTAAAATAGTGGATTAAATTTACTGTTTCAAGGAATAAGTCTTGGATGCTGGCATCGCGTTACGTTACGCCATTATTTCCCAGAAATCGTTGGAAGAGCCCTGTTAACGTTGTAGTGAGTGTTATCCGATTACGCCAAGGCGACAGGGAATTATGCTTTATTTAGAATAATGTTGTTTGTGACGTTACATCGTAAAAGGTATTTATATCTATTAAATTACAAAGCACACTTTTTGTTAAACTTTATGACATCTTTATTTGAGCATAAAACTTAAGTAGGTAGGTTTACCTTTATGTTTTTAAAAGTGAACAACTATACTGCTGCAACTACATATACATATACTAACATACATATACTATACTATGTTTATCAGACTGAAGTAATGATAAAAAATCTATCTCGCTCGACTCGAATAAAAAAGTACCTACACATTTTTTTACACATTGGACGAAAGCCTATGCTATGCAAAAGTAAATAAACATGACTACTTTAACTATTCATGAGGTTTAAATCGGCCAGTTACCTTAGGTTAGTTAGGTATTCATTTGGTACTAACCTACCCCATGCTAAAATAACAAAAGTAATTGCTTTGTACCGAGCCAGCTTTACTTATGTTCCAACGATATATTATTTTTGCCAGTATGACGCGTATTCTACATTGCAGTTTGTTTGCATGACGTCAACTTCTCGAAAGCATTTAATGATGCGATGACATTATCAGTATATACCTTATCGATCAGTCAGACCACTATTACCTATAGGTATAGCTATTATGGTTATAGTAAATTGATTATCATCTTTATAGCGTGATAACGCTCTGATATGATACCAAAATGAATTTTGACGGTATCTAACAGCAAATGTGCGAAACTTACTTATTAGGTATAGGTAAACCAGAACTTTGGGAGTATTGTCATGAGGGCGCTCGTTTTGAATTTTATATAGCAACAATTTGTATATTGGGGACAATGGAAATTGGCAGATGATTTTTGTTTTAGTTCGACAACTTTAATGAGTTTGATGTTTGGATATTTCTTCGGTTTTTACGCTTAAATGGCTGACTCGATTTAGATAAAATGAATAGCGTAAAGTCAATAAGTAACGCAAGAGTTATAAGTAAGAATTTATATAGATAATTTTACAAATAACATTATTACAAGACATCAACCAAATCGTGACGACCTGACTATAGTGACATTTGTCGATAAGTTTGAAACTTACCCGTCAATTCAGATGCTAATTTCGTTATGTTTTTTAATGGAAGAAATTTCTCTCCCGCGCGTTTTTTTTTCAATAAATAACTATATACACTATTTACAACTTTTTTCTCTGTAAAATCTAAAACTTTCGGCATGATTATTGCAGTCTAATAATAATTCACACGAAACTAGACAAAGCAATGTTTACATTGTCAATAATGACAACTTTCATAGAGGGTAGATGTTGTCTATTATTAAAATTGTTGCCATTGCTAGAAATTAGTACCAACAAATTTCCGTAACATGGCGCACCCTCAATAGATCCTGGTTCACCTATAAATTAATCAAGAACTTTTGCACTCTTCAGAGATGTTGAGTCCAGGAGGGGTTAAAATTATTTCTGGTAGTTAAAGCAATTCAACAAAAATGGAACACGGTACATATTTCGGATAACATAACATAACTATTGTTCGAATTTGAATATAAAAATACATATGTTATTGATCACATTAGTATGCCCGATACAGTTGAATTGTCAAATGTGTATTGTGTTCTCGCGAACTTGGCAGCTTATACTTCAGTTCAAAGACACACATAAGAGTTTAATACAATTGATTATTTGCATATTATTTGCTCGTTTTACCAAACTCGTTTGACAGGAAACTACAGCTTTGCTTTAAACCCGTCACTCACCGACGTATCAACGCAAATCACGCTAGACTGGTCCTGTCAAACGTGTCACAGTCATAGAATACGGTATTCCAATGTCGAAACAGTCTATCAATCGCACAATAATAACATAATGAATCATTGTTGTGTAAAAATTCCTCCAATCTCCAATGGATACTGTGGCTTAATAAAGTTTATTTGAGAAGCAATACCTAAACAATTTATAATATAAACTCTTTCTCAGTACCTACTGATGTGCAAAGGATAACCGCAGGATAGTCTTCATTATAAGGAATGTGTTTCTAGCACTTAATACCTATAATACATTCTAGTACTTAATCACTTACCTATTCGTTTGTAGCTACAGTAGTACCTAATAAAAGAGAACTGATTGCGTTGGGAGTTTAACATGAAAAGGATTTCCGGAACAGGACAACGATTGACCTAAAAATTAAAACGCTGTATTGTGTAAACATCAGTCGTGATCTTTTAGACCGGTTCTGAATATCATGGCACTGCAATTACTTTGGAATGAAAGAGAAATTCTGAAGTTATGATACTTATGATAATATGTCGCACTGCATGTTTATGTATAACCCCATTTTTTTAAGGGTTTTGGGCATTTTACATTGTAAGTACGTCCTCCGTCGTATTATAAATTCAGTGAACAAGTAGAGTTCGTCTAACTAAGCTAATGCACCGACAATACAAAGAAGTGTGGGGGTGTTACTATAACAGTATAAACTATAAGTCATATTTTCAAAACAAAATTACAATTATGATGACATTCCCACACTTTGTCGTTACAAATGTTATGCAGAGTTAGCTTAGACCGACTCTAGACTATCCTACAATGCACTGGTCGTTGTAGGTGTACAAGTACATATAGCAGTAGGTACCTTCTGCGTACTTTATACGAAGGGCCTTCGGCGGATATTCTTTTTTGAATGGCAAGTTATAAATTAGAACTATTTAATATGCATCCTTTGTAGTCGATGACCATATCCAGCAGGTTGCTCTATGTTCTTATTCTACAAGAAACGTGTCTACCATCTGTAACTAGTTGGTCCTTATATATCGAATTATAAAATCGTAATTACTACGTTCGTTCGTATTCGTTTACGATCGAGGATTCCATTGTTGAAAACGTGGGATATAATTCCACCTGTTGATGCATACATTTAGAAGACACATTGTTAGATTGAAGAAACATTATACACATACTTACATACACATTAAATTAAAACTAACATTAACATTGAGTATTAAAGCTACCGTGTAAGATATCTGCATTATATTATCTGCTAACTGCTTCTACTGCTTCTAAAATTAAAATAAATTAGTAGAAGGATTTACGCAGAATCGGCAGAATGCGTAATCCTGGGGACTCGGGAGTTAATAACCCTTTCTTTTCTATAAGTAATTTTATTTATAAATTAACGAGTTTGATCAGCTACGGCGCCGCTGGAAGCTATCTTATCATTATCGCTGAACTCTCGCCAGCACTGTTACTAAAAGACTCGTGATGTCTTTCTATACATTAGATTAAAGCCAATGTTATCTCCATAATCACAAAATGTACTGGCAAATGATTGCATAATAAATAACAACACATTATAATATAATTATATCATTTTCCTTTTAACAATAAGGCGCCGGTTAAGTACATGCTTATATTATTTTATTTTATAGACTTACCAAAATGAATCGTAAAGACACCTATTCGGTTGAATAGTCATAAAACGACTCAATGAAATGACCATTAAAATCTTTAGAGCAATAAATAAGCTAAATTAAATTAGACAGCTGCTTGGAATAACTTACTACACACAAGTATAGTCACGAAAGTAAACTAACTTATTAACGAGGAAAAGAAGTAAAATAAGATTGAATGCATAATTACAATTACAATACGTAAAGGTCCTTTAACTAGGTAGAGCGTAGCGATTTTCTATCTCTTGGAAGAGTTGGAAGTTGTAGAATAGGTACAGTACAAGTGTGTCATGTAAGACTCATGTTTGATCACGATTTGTTTCCCAAAGAAATTGACATCTAGAAAATTCAGCTTTTTCTTAGACACACAGCTTTTTCGTAATTAAAATATCTACCAGCGTGGAAAGTGCAAATAAACAGTCGACGGCCATGACACTTGCTGCGGAAACGGAAGTTCGGACCGAATTCCAGAGACAAATAAATAACCGGAACCACATTTCTCACGTCACTCCATTATGATCATAATATAAACTCTGAAAAGTGCATCCTTCTTAATATACAATAGGTACTCATAATTGTTATCTACCTATTGATAAGTCAGTGGTAAACTCTACAAAACAGGAACCTAGTAGTGGTAATCGTGAAAGGCTTTTCTTATAAAGGACATTATTTTGTATTAACTTACTTTGTAACAGTTAATGTACAATATCGTATGTTAGCATAAACTGGCGCCTATTCAGCAGAACTTACAATTCTACTTCACGGGAATTATAAATAAATTATCACAACCTACGCTCAAATTATCCTCTGGCACCAGACAGACCATATCTGGCGTGTTACAATATGTATTATTGAATTGTAGATTTATTAAACGGTCAAGACGTATGGGATCAAATATGGACACTAATCACTGCCCTGCGGACTACGGACTACCCATCGACATACCTACCATTTACAACTCATTTACAAGTCACAGAAGATACCACGATCCTTTTTAAACAAAATGTATGTATAAGAAGAATTGCAATATGTAGAATTAGCAGAATACAAAAATAGAATGTAAAAAGGGGAGAAGGATAATTCGATGTCTATTAATAGCACACTTTCAGAAAAACTCTTGCTGTTCGAGACGCGTAATTCTTAGAAAACTGACAATACAAAGTTCAGATATGGCGACGTTCAGATATAGGTATTATTTATCAGAAGAAATACGATGAAACAAACTATCGAAAATAAATGTGGAATTGCGTCCTTCCTAAGTATATGTAATGCAACGTCATGCTGTTAATGAGAGCTTACAAGACTTGTGCCTTAATCCCTTGAAATAAGGCAAAATATATATATATATATATATATACATATAGGTGCATATCTTTGACGTTGACAGTATTAACGCAAATGTCATGGAAAAATCAATTATTTCTGAGGTACAAGAGTAACAAGAGTATAATTTGTCTTCATATTTTTGCAGAATACTACGTCCCATACCGGGCTCAAGCGTATGTAGGACGGATTACCTACATATGTGAAGAGTAAATTAAAGTCGAATTATTTAATAAATATAATCGAATTGTGCTTATTGTAGCTGATTGAACCAGTAATATAAATATGCCTTATTAACTTCAACTAAGTATATTATTATTTGACTAATTTACCTATAATGAAAGTAGCAGATTTTAGATTACAGAGATTTTGGCAATCCTACACAAAACGTAAGTAGCTAAATCGTTTTAACCTGATGCTTAACTAATCAAAGCAATCTGAGCATTAATTAAAGATTCTTACTTACAACATCAGGTTTCCTAATAAGCTAGGTACCTTTATGTTGCAGCTAAGTCAGAAGCGATCAGCATATTTTGTAAAGGATTCTAAATAGAAGTATAGATCAAAATTTTCGGATTTTTTTTAATGGGTGCTTATTTATGATGTATAACATCAGAACGTTATAAAACTTATAAAATTCAATATAGCTCTATTCATCAGCTGTATGACCTGTATCTAAGTACTTAATATTTAGTACCTCTCTCACTGCCTCATCATTTCAGTTAGCACATTTTCGATATCCACTATTTTGAGACCTTTCCCCACGTAACATATTTATTTAACACTTTGATAAAACTCGCTATCGATTTACACTTCCACCATGTCCAGGCGCCATACACTGGCGCTTGCCCGTAAATGGCATCGTCGTAGGTGGCTGTGAGCCCTTACCTAGCCCTAGTGGCCGTAAACCTGGAGACGGTTTGTTCCTGGTTCGTCGTATTCCTGTTTCGTCGGATTCCTGGTTCGTCGAAATGTGCTAAAAATGCTAGAAAAAGTACGATCACTGGTGATTACATTAAATCTTCATATTTAGGTAGTAAATACTCGTTTACTGCACGACATATTTAATTATATGTATATAATTCCCACGAAACAAGAATACGACGAATCAGGAATCCGACGAACCAGGAACAAACCCTGGAGACGACTCTGACTTATTAAAGACCTCCCCGCGGGGAAATATACGGCTCCAATGGTCAGCGTCCTTAGATCATTCGCGTTGTGGATAACGTTGACCAATGGGAAAGTCGTGTCTATGTGACCTATATATTAAAGATAAACTAAACCCTCGATAAAGCCTCGAGGAGGTATTTCAAGTATTTTAGCGAAAATGTTAAAAGTTCCTTATATTGTTTATCTTTCTCTGTGTTTTCTCGATTTTTTCTTGGAGAGGTTGAACCTCTTAAATGGTCCTCGCAATCTTGTGGCGGTATTCAGGAATAACTTAACTTCAACAAAATATCTCTATTTTCTGTCGGAAAAATTATAATCTGATCAGTTCGATGAAAGACAAAGGTACCATACATTTTACATTGTGTCAAACCTATATGTATAGGACCATGTACCAGGGCATAAGAACGCGCAGGTAAAGAGACCCGACCAAAATAAAGGAAACATACAAAAAGTTGACGTTGCCAAAACCTATTAATTTGGTAGTTATAGGCAATGTAACTGCAACAATATGTTTACTGGCCATCAGTAAGACTTGCTATCATCATCTCCATTCAACCAACAACTCTATTAATATGAATCCAGAACAGTGCGAGCAATAAGGGCAATTATCGCGACGTGTCAAAGGTCAGTGGACGACACAATTGATGCATTTTGCCAGCTATTTTAACAGGCCTTATTAGCATGGTCATAAGGCTTAAAGTTGGGAATTAGGTATAAAGCAGTGATGAACTCTCAAGTTAACCTGACAACTCATTACATAGTAACGGGCCACCCGTGATTTTACGTGGGATGCACTGAAAACAGAATCTAGAACACTTTGAAATTTATTGTGTTTAACCCCTCGTGTTAATATTGATATCTGAGAAAGCGAATAATTTCAAATTGAACCACGAGCGTGGCTAGCTTGAGCGTTGCGAAGGGTTTCACGCTCGTGCCACCAGCGGCTTTAACAAACAATGCGAGGAAAATATGTAGGTATGTACCTACCTACAACGTAGGTAAGTAACCGCTAAACACTACAATTCAAATAAATGGTATTAAATATCATTTAAAATCATCACTTAAAATCAAGTCTACCAGCCAACATAAAGAATTAAACAACTCAGAATTTGCATCTAATTACTTTGCCTTTCCTGTGGATAAAATGAAATTGTTTCATCCCATTTCTGAAGAATAAAGAGAGCCTTTACGAGCTGGTGTGGTGAAAAATCATTATGTGATGTCTATGTTCAGAAGTAGGATCCTACAAAATCATAGTATGGCTATCTTTCTTCAGTTCCTACCAAGCAAGAATGTAAACAACATTTGCAAATTCCTAATTACACGCATGTTGTGCCGTGGTAAACAAACTGCCAGACAATGACGATGCCACTAAATAATGGCAATTGTTTGGACTCCATCATTTCCACGGCCGGATGTAATGACGAATGACAAGCTCATGATTGCCATAATGCCATTTCGTGTTTACAGACAGAACAGTACAAAACACACTTTATTATGGACCACAGGCAAATTGTGTGAAATGCAACTTATTGTAACAAATATTTGAGTTGAATTTGATGCAAGGCGATTCATATGTATTATACATATATTATATATTTATAATTGTACATATATGTAAAGTCAGTATCAGAGCGGCCGACGGGTATAGGTGCTCACAAATATCTGACCACGCCTCTATTGTCAAGGCGTTAAGAGTGCGTGTTCAGATATTTTTAAGCACCTCGGCCGCTCCGATATATCTGTACGTTAAGATATCGAACGATTTATTAACATTTTGTACCGCTTATTAAAACATGATATCGCGATGCAAGCTGCATATTTTTTGTTATCATCGATGCATCTCTACGACCCAATTCCGAACTGGAGATATCGATTCAATCGATCCCTTATAATCGCATCGATTACCAATCTGGTAGTAATTTTAAAGTGTACCGAAGCAGTAAATTATCTTAAAGGCCTTTTTACCGTTGTAAGACAATATTTCTTAGTGACCTCATCCGGAATTCTTGTCTGGTTTCAGAGAAATAATACGTAACAAATGTGTAGCAATAGTAAATGTTGAATGTTTCGTATTGTTACTTAGCTAGAAAAACTATTTGACCACCCGAGTTTCTATCTGAAATCGGGATTACAGTTGTAGGTACATCTGAAAACGGCTAGGTACCAACGCTACGCAATAATAATAAATCATTCTAATACCTAAATCTGTTACAGATTCATAAACAATTTTATTATTATACGATATTCGTTCTTCATCGCGATTGAAGTATTAGGTACCTAAATAATAAAATAAGTTCAGCGTATAATTAGGTTAGCATTAGCACACTTAATATTGGCAACGTCTGTTTGCTAAACCTACTTTCTTTTATAGGTCACTAAATTGGGGCTACCTACGTCAGATTTGGCGCCAGCTAGACGCACCTAAAGGTTGCTTGGCCAAGGAGAAAAGGGTTATGAAACGGCTTAATCCCCAGTCTTTGTACTTAGCATTGTAGTAATTCTCAAAATTCGACGCCCTTCACTAGGGACGTCTTTTGTTTCACTTTAGAGCCGTGTTATTATTTGACCGACTTCCCGGAAAATTAAAATATTTTTATTTTGGTGTAAAGGCAAGGATAATATTTGTTTTATTCCCTCTCGAGACTTGACTTGACTTCCCTTTCTAGTGTCTAGACGAGACCTAGAAATATAGACGATGGTGGAGCAGTTAACCACGTCAGACCACGTATAGTACGATAGATTTTATCGACAAATCACCTACATACCTATTTATTTCCAAACCGTTTTTAAATTGCACCCTACAATATGTTTACGAACTTGTGTACCTAATGTTCGTATGAAGGCCTCAGGCCTCTTCTAAGAAGCGCGCTAAATCATACATAGACCTCTGCCACAAAATAAATAATAGTAGTATATATACAGATATGTATATAAGCAGAGGTTCAACGCATAAAATTGCTTCCCGCCCTCCCAAATAATTACGATGTAATTAGGCTTACTTGTTTTTCTATTACTAGGGAAGGCGTAGGTACCTGCTTATTTCAGTCTAAAGACCTAAGGGTCATTCTCTCATTTCGTGCAAATCGGTGAGATTCTCTCGATTTGTAATTTTTTTTTTTTAATGGTAAACTTTTGAGTTTCGTCAATTTGTGGATTCATTTATTAACATTTTTCTGCTAAAGGCACCTTTGTAACGTTATTACTTTTCATTTAATAAGGCTACTGGTAATGAACTACGCGCTGGTAATGAATTCGGCCGAGATGGTAATTTTATCAGTGGACGGTAATGAAACAAACTTATGAAAACGAACATAAAAAAACTGTATTTCAAGAAAATTAACACCAATTAAAATCAACAATATTAAAAACATGTGTCTTAAGCACTGCGGAGATGATCAAACCGACTTGACATACACTTGGGGTTGACAATCTCAACTTATAATGTTCAAGCTAGATGGTACATTTACCATTTACTTATCATCATTATAAGTCGAGATTGTCAACCCCAAGTGTTTGTTAAGTCGGTTTGATCATCTGCGCACCATATCACATAAAACATAGTTTTCAAATTTTTAAAAATTAGCATAGACAAAATATATTTAAATCATTCGCGTTTTGTACCTATGTAATTTTTTTTTTATCGTTTTAACCCTATAGTGTGGGGTGTCGTTGGATAGGTCTTTAAAAATAAATAGGAGTTTGCAAACAACATTTTTTGATAAAGTGAACCATTTCGGAAATAATAATTTAGAAAGAACAAAAAACGGTTATTCCTTCTAACTTTTGAAAAATCGATCCAAAAAATATGAAAAAAATCATAAAAATAGTGCTTAATAAACTAATTCAAACAAAATTAAAGCAAACTTGATAAGTTAAGCCGTTTATGAGTTATCGCTAAAAGTCTTCCCTTTTTATTTTATTTAAAAGCCTGGCAACCCTTATTTGTGACCGGATTTTCGCAAGCAACCCTATAACCACATAATAGTGACCGGAAAAAGGTAGGCAACCTAGTTGATTTATATTGTACAAGTTGTATACTTTCCATTGGAACTTATTTCGTTTGTCAGACAAATCGGTAAAATTTGAAGAAAAAAATGTTTTTTTTTCAAAAAATAATTAAAAATAGTCTTGACAATATTTCTTTAAGCAACCCTATTTATTTATGTTCAGGAACATATTTTCTTTCATAATATGTAAGTTTCATCCGTCAGACATATCGGTGAAGGTCGACCATCTTAGACTACAAAGGCTCCCCGGTTGGGCTCCCCTATTATCATATACAGTTTTAAATGTTTATAACAACGTAATATTTATAATAACTAAGCCTCTTTCCATTAAATGCACTGCCTCGAATATATTATCATTACCTTCTTAAGTCATTCATTACCTTCCCCAGTAAAATTGGAAGGAAAAGAAGTGAATGAAACCGATATGAATGAAGTTTTGGAAGTTTTTGTCGCCTACATCAGTTGGCATCAGACCTTAATTTTGCAGAATAAACCATCTGAAAGGCGACACTAAAACACTTCATTACGTATAATTATAATAATGTACACTTGCTACTTACTGTATAAATCACGCGATGGCGATGAAGACTAACGAGAACCACACTCCTTCCCGACCCGAGAGATCGTATATATTTTCGCTAACAGCGGCACACGGGCGTCCGCTACGAGATCACGCGGCCAACTGACTGACGAACAATGTGTTGCATCGGCGGTAGGCGCTATATACCCTCGCTATATAGCAAAATATAGCTAATCTATTTCTCGCGTCGGTAATGAAGAAATTACTTGAACCATACACTTATAAGGCTGTATAATTTTTATTATTTATTTCTAGCTTCTAATATTATACGATTTAAAACATAACTAAATAAGTCATTCATTAAACAAACAACGAATTTTCTATTTGTAGTATCTTAAGGTTAAAATGTAGGTCAAAGTTATATCTTCACGCGTTACATGTAGAGATGAATGAAAAAATTGGGTGTTAATTGTACATATAAAGAAAATACATACCTTTTTAGAATTGTTCATTGGAGAGACATATACTTTAGGCCCTATGTTACAACCTTGCATTAACAGATATTTGAAAACGCCACCACATTTTTGGTAAATTTCCGAAAACACCGATTTGCACGAAATGCGAGAACGACCCCTAAGTCGCAGACAAAGAAGTTTCAATCTCGAGAAGGGTCTTATGGGAAGCCGTACAAAAGGTAATCTCTTTAGGGAAAGCCATGGTATAATAATATACTCCGCCTGGTACTCTCTTCCGAGATTCGCGAATGACCTAACTGGCACTTGCCTACGTCATCATGCTGTTTACAGGTTCTCAAACTTTAAAATGTGGGAGAATTTTAACCAACAGTGAAAATTATTTTAACGGCATTAATTTTAAGTTATTCATGTAGAAACATAGTAAAATAAAACAAATCTATACTGCACTTTTCACTCCTACTCTTACAGTTCCGAATAGAGCAGCCAACCATTTTCGTAACAAAACATTAATTACGAAGCTTACGACGTGAAAAGTTTGGAAAACACTGCGACTGCTGACACTGAGCGAGAAGGAAATAACAATTAACACGCGTTCGACAAGGACGGTCGGTCAGGGACAAAATGGCGGATTGTCAAATGTGACAGCGCTATCCTGTGTTGCCAGTAGTGTAAACAGAATTACCCGAACGTCTGAAATTTCTTTCGTGAATCGGAAGATATTGCTAACGAATAATTAAAAATGACGTGTTATTGTAAAATTTAAAATAAAATACATATAAATGAAAATTATTAAATTATAAAGAAATAAATTAACTTATTAACCATAGATATAATGTACCCATGTAACATGTTATGTTGAAATAAAGTGGCAATGTTATTGTGACGTAGGCAAGTGACACTCTGGGAAGAGAAGACCATGTTTTATTAGACCATGGGGAAAGCTGTGCTAAGAGCCTAAGAAAATTGACGTTACACTGAAATTGGATACGTTCAGTGTGGTGACGGTGAGATGTTCTTTCGTATTCAGTTCTAAATGCTTTTGTTCCGGGCCACGTATTGTACGTATCTGAGAAATATAACAATGCATAAAAGTCTGAAGAATAATTCTGCATAATTATAGTATTTTATAAAACAGCTCTTTAGCCCTTTATTTCCATATTAATGGGTAATTAATGGATAAGCAAAAAATTCTACTCCAGTCCAGTCAATTTATGTGATGGGCAGATTTTATTTACCATTCGCTGGTCCATTCACGATACGGCCACAGCAGCATTAATGCGATTATTGAGTCCATGATCATTGATTTAGGTACGTGTACTCAAGTTTAGTAATAATAAATACCGCTACTAAAATAGCGCATAAATTGTTGCATGCAACCTTATCATGTTACCTTAGTTAGACCCTCGACGTGGTCAAGGAAACAAACTAGTTTTTTCTTTTCCTATTTAGAATTGGAACCGCCTCGTAACGGTCATTGAAGCAAGCACCGTCATTCATGGTCACATGGTTCTTTAGTCATAGTAATATTTTCGAAAACTATTCGTATGTGAAATCTTTTATTGCAATGCATGATGTCTCTTTGTACTCGTAGCTTTTCAATCGAATTTCAAGATAAAATGTAGGTAATGTCTGTTTAATAAAACTTGTTGATACAAAACACTTGCGACAAAGAGGAAATATTATACTTATGTATGTATATGAAAAATAAATTCAATAGGAACCAAATAGGTATTTGATTTCTACTGTTTCTAGATTCTAGGCCCGTAAAAGCTAACTTACCCGCCTACGTTATATTTATAAAATATCTATTTCAGTAGGTTTAGGTATCTATATAAATATTTCCTTAGCTAAGGATCCACCTACTGTACGTTCGATGATTCAACTTCCTTTTACAACGACCAATATCCATATCTGAGGATATGACTAAGTACTCCACTTAAGTGATTAATCTATGAGTTGAGTATACGTACAAGGTTCTTTTCCTATCTTGGCCAGGAATTATTTTATGAGGCCAAATTTTTTAAACAGCATTGGATTAATGATCCTACAAACAAACGTGAAACTGACTGGCTGACTGGTTTTTGAGTTTTTTCGCAGAGTTGTCAAGTTAATGTTAATTGTCATTTGTTTATATGTATGTACTTGTTACTATTAGCATAGAGAAATATAGTAAGACAAGAGTGCTCACTCCATACATCAGTTCAGATTATTAATTTCAGTGTCTACATCTAGCATCGAGTAGCGGAACTATCAGTACTGCTACTTGACAATAGATGTAGCACCGACCGGAAAGTCTTGTCCGGTCGGTGCTACATCTATTGTCAAGTAGCAGTACTGATAGTTCCGCTACTCGATGCTAGATGCTAATAGTCTTTTTGGTACTAAAACTGATCTATGGAGTGAGCACTCTATGTATTTTTGTCTCTATGCTATTAGGTAAGTACGAGTTTCTAATTGAAAAGTTGATTAGGATTAGGACATGACCTGTTTTGTTATTTTGTATTTTGACGGTGTTTATAAAACTAAATACTCAGCACAAAATAAACGAGTTTAAGATACTTGATTGATGCTTAGCTTTTTTGCTGTGAACACTACTTGTACCTAAGGTTTGCAATCCGGATCCGAAATGTATGAAATTATCCGGATCTAGATCCGGATCCGCGGATATTCCCATACATTTCGGATCCGTCGTGCAAACCCTACTTGTACCTATGTTCGTCATGCGGGCTAACCGCAAACCTTGAAAATCGAAGTTATGTTTATTTGCCTCTTGGAAGCTCGTGCATATTCAAGCGATAGCGAGAAAAATAGACAAAATTGCAATTTAGTGATTCGCTATTCTAGCCAAGTAGCCACCCTAGTCACAGGGCAATTTAAACAGTTAAACGTTCTGAGTTTGACTTTAGAAATCTATATGTATCTACGTAATTCCATACTAGATTACCGTACGGGTTCCTTTGTCCCGGTGTTTTATGGCACGAGCCGTCCGGTCCGGACACGCTACGGCCCACTCGGACATCCTGCGCGTTGTCCTGAACCGGTGTGACCAGTGCAATTGTTTCGCGAGCAAGGACCATGACTGGGGCACTGCGGGTACATAAATTAGACCCGTTAATTAATAAGTTTAGTATTAAATTCACACTTGCTTACAATTTCGTGGATGTCGTCATTGGCGCTAAAGCTCAATTGGAAGAGCAGTTGACCCACCTGGACGATCGTCCAAGATTAAAACGGATTTATTGAGCCGCTTTGAATTTTCGTTTTTAAATGACTACTTTATAATGGTGTAGGTACTTTATTTATTAGATTAGATGTCTATATGTATTAACTAAGTATAACACAGATCGATGTTAGTGCATAATTCTATCCGTAAGAAAAACAATACAATCCTTTTAGCCCGTATCTAAGGAATCCTTAAAGCCTCAGACATTCTTGAAAGTAGTTCGATTACTATTCGAAAACGGCTCTTAACGCTCAGACTTACAATACAATCCACGTCCTTATACAATAGAAGGGGTATAATCTACTGGTTGAAAGGCATTAACTCATTAGAAGCTACTCCATGGTTATTAACGCTTGCCTCACTTGCCTGGAAGCTTTATTTCATTGGTCAAGCTGTTTATATTAAAACAATACGACAGGAGGAGATAGCTATAAAAGGACGGAACAATCGCTTATCTGCGAGACACGTATGTTCGACAGTAGACGATAGGACGAAGGGCTCAAAATATAGCGCAACATAAAGAATAGATAGCTCTACTACGTAACTGGTCATCAATAGTCAGTCTAGTTATTAGCAGCACTGAGCACTAAAAAAAAAATAGAGACCGGCTTCGTATAGAAATACGGGATTCTAAATGTACATATTTAATTTGTGTAATTGTAATGTATTGTCCTGGTGGTTCATTCATACAAAAACTTTCGTTTTAAGGTTTTGTTGTAGAAGTGTAGGTATTGTTTTAATTAATTGACTAATTGTTCATAAGGCAGTCTGGTAATGATACAAGTTTTTCAATTATTATACCTTTTACATAATCATTCTCTCTTTTCCTTGGGTCATTTACGTTTGGGTTAATGTTAAACAATAAAACCAACTATAATCACAGTTGATCTCGCCTGCTTTTTATAGTCCTAAACCTTCTATCTAGTACGCGTAGTTATTAGTGCAACAAACTCTTGCCAAATACTTATGGTACGTGATTTGAGTGCACCTACCCAGCTGAACAATAATCATATACTCAGGTGTTGTCAGGCGTGTCTCGCTTTGCTACAGGTACAGGTAGCTAAAAGTACATCCGTTCGGCCCCAATTTTGGGGAAAGCCATAAGCCGCGCGTGGCGCTGTCGCCACCTAGCGGCCATATGTGTGCTGATCGTAACACACGCGTTTTGTTAGAGAGTGAGTCTTCTGTACTTAGTACTATTATTTATTATGTGGTGTTGTGTAGTTTAGGTGCTTATTCGTACTGACATTTAAATATGTACCACTTTTCTGGCGTTCCAAATATGAATCCGTTAAGTAATGTGTCGTTGATTAAAATACATACATAGATAGAACGTCAATGCAATCTTTTTTGTTTTAACCTATTCAGGGTTAATCACGACACGTTGTCGTTTTGCCTCTACGAAGCATTTTCGCTACATACCGGGAAATCCATGTTATTGGCTACGACATAGCGCTACGACCGTGCGCGGCGGAGCGGTGAATGTGTTAATAGATGCGAATTGTCCAAATCGCTTTCTGTATTTCTCATAGGTACCTACCTAAACTATGACTGGTACTACTATTTAAGAAAATACATACCTAGTTAGTGCAAAACTTCAGAAGTCTGAGATGTCCAATTTTAAGAGTGCATAGAGGTGATAATAGGGGCCTTTTTTCATATATTAAACATATTTTCTCTTTTGTTTACAGTTGTAGTGGAGGTGGACGACCGACCGATCCGAGTTGAAATCTGTGATACTGCTGGCCAGGTAAGACATACATATCCCTTGTATAACTACTTACAGCTTTCTCAAGTAATCGCCCGTCCACAAATGTATAACCACTGCATAAAAAGCAAATGGCTGCTTGGAAAACATCATAAACACTGTTTCATCCTAAACTCCTGGCTCGTCCCTCCATAAAATAGGTAGTAAACCATTAAAACCAACGTAGAACTATTGTTATGTACAAATGATTATCCATAATGTATTGTTGCTGTCGTCATAGAGGCGTAGCTTTAAGAATTTACTTACTTAGCTGTTCTTTAATAATTAGACCGGACGGAAGGTATCTCCCAAAGGTAAATAAAGTTAAAAAAATTGCTACCTGAGTGTATCAGTTGCCGAAGTCTGAGGTCTCGCTTGGGAGTTCGGGAGATCAAAAATCCCTCGAAAAACTAATGAAACATGACATTGACAGGGATCTAGATTATCTTCATTCTTCTTCTGTGGTCAGTTTAGTGTCCTACGCTACGCTACTTACGCTATTTATGGTAAAGTAAAAGGAGGTTATATAAGGTGCTAACTTATTAGTTGCAGATATTTTTACAGCTGATAGTACTCGGTTTCTGGAGTAAGTATAGTAAAGTATGAAACATTACAGCTTTTACGTTGTTTTTTTGTAGAAAACTGAAAAACAAATTTGCTACGTAAAAACATCTCGTAATTCTAACAATAATCTAATTATTAACAATTGTTGACATATGACAGATAGTGTTAAACGTCTTGTCAGTTAAATCAAAATGCATATGGTGATTATTTTTTAGACGAAATTATAATTATTTTTTTGTTCGGTAAAGGAAAAAAAATATTAAATATTCTTAATTCCTATTTAAAGTTAATTGTTTTAAAGGAAAGTGACATCTGTTATCTGCAACTAATAAATTAACACCTTATATATTACTTAGTTTGGTTAAGGAGGGTACTTTTTCACGTCCTTAAATGCCCTAAAAGTGTTTTACAGTACATATGGGGCTACTTTTCCGCACTAGTGCGTAAAATAGCACTTTTCGTGCGTATGTCGAAACTTTAAAGTGCCATATGTACTGTAAAACGTTGTTCGATACACGTGCGAATAGGTAATTCGCAACTTGTGTCGATTTAGAACACTCCCTTCGGTCGTGATTTAATTTATCGCCACTCGTTTCAAATTTCCTCTTTTTCGCACTTGTATCGAAAATAACTATTTTATGTGTCTCCGGCGCCTTCTGTATGCAATAGTTCCAATAACTCCATAAGTTTAACTTTTTATCTCCTCCAAACATGTAAATTGCTCCCACTAAAAAGGGCCCACTGCAGTAGACGCACATGTTAAATGTCAGCGCGATGCGAGGTCAACCAAATAAAAAGATATCGCAGATTGAATCACTCCTTTGAAGGAGCTAATTTAATTTCTCTTTCAACAAAGCGCATGAGATTGACTCATCATAAACTCGAATGAAAGAGAAAACAGCTTATCTGAAATGAGTTTTTTGGGGCCTAGATTACTCATCAATGATTATGTAATGTGAGAACTTATTTTTTATATACATTGTTATAGAATGGGAAAGTTTTTTTTATTTAATCCACACATAGAACCACCGCGTAGCTCTTTACCCCACCAAATTGAAGTTACCTGTACTTATTGAAAAAAGTGTGAAATGTTATTTTGCAGGTAAATGTCGTAGGAAGTTCTCACAGTAAAGTCGTTCATATATGTTGTTGAATTGAGTATAGCAAATAGCAATTGCCAATATGACTTTACAAAAAAAAACAGTAGTAGGTACCTATTGAAGCGTTTGGGAAGCATATTGATCTAGCTGTATTCCTGGTTTCGAAACGCTCTTACCAGCGTCGGTCTGTTTCGCCGCTAGCGCCATATTTCATTGGGAAATGTAGACCTAACAACTAACAATACCGATCAAGACTATCAAACATTTTTTTACGTAAGCAATATTTATTATTCTTGTGACGCAACCAGCGCTAAAATTCCCAAGCGAATAGCACGTGCACTTTATGAATGGCAACCGACAATGGACGCACTTCACTGCGTTCACATGTCCCTCACCGGGCCGATTTCCTTTCGATTGTACACCGATTTGATCAAACAGTCCCGATTTTTTCCGCGTCGCTGAACAATGGCCACATCTTGCCGTTCTCCCACACTCTCTCTACCTGCGAGCGTGGTGTTGCCATTGTAGATAGACTGTTAGGGAAGTCTGACAGTTGTTTTTGCACTGCTATTTCCTTTATACCGAGGGCATCGGTGTATGTGAACCAGTCTAAGAGAGGCTTCGTGATCCTAATAACAACTCCGTATAAATAAATACCACAATTTATACTGTTTCGAATCGAAGCATTTTGTAAGCGAAGACAACAACCGCCTGCTTTGATGCGTGTTCGTTATTGTGTTTTTCGCGCGACGCTAGTTTTACGACTTGCACGTATGGGAAGAAACCATTTTCTAGGTAGTTTAGCAGCTGCATACTAAACAGCTGGTTTACATTTACAAAACTGTTTTAGAATAATTTTGTAACCTCGTGTTCTCGGGTTAAATATAGGTGTAAATAAATTATATTTCATTACTTCTTACTATACAAGGTACGGTTTGCTTGTATGTCTGCTGAATTCATACTTTTACCTAGATAACTGTATATAGAATAGAACTGATCGTTTTTAGTAAGATCCTGGAAGTTTTTTTTAGGGTTCCGTACCCAAAGGGTAAAAACGGGACCCTATTACTAAGACTCCGCTGTCCGTCCGTCCGTCCGTCCGTCCGTCTGTCACCAGGCTGTATCTCACGAACCGTGATAGCTAGACAGTTGAAATTTTCACAGATGATGTATTTCTGTTGCCGCTATAACAACAAATACTAAAAACAGAATAAAATAAAGATTTAAGTGGGGCTCCCATACAACAAACGTGATTTTTGACCGAAGTTAAGCAACGTCGGGCGCGGTCAGTACTTGGATGGGTGACCGTTTTTTTGCTTGTTTATTTTGCTTGTTTTGCTCTATTTTTTGTTGATGGTGCGGAACCCTCCGTGCGCGAGTCCGACTCGCACTTGGCCGGTTTTTTTACTTCTTATAACATCATTGACCCTGCTCTGATCATGAACCTAAAAGACGGTTATTATATCATATATATTATAATAATTCATTTATTTCGACCAACATAGGATCATATTACATTATAATATTACATTAAAATTAAATATAAACTAAACTAAATTACATTAACATAAATTAAAATCAAAATATAACAATATATATTATACCTAACTGCCATAAACAATATAACACAAGGCGACCATAAAAATGCAGAAACGCTCTATGACAATGCTTTATGTCATCAGGTCTCAGAAATAAAACCTCGTGTTATAGTCGTGTTAAAAAAATCTAAATTTATTTTATAGTATACATTACACCTAATATTTATCGCGCTCAGGTTACCAACACATCAAAGCTAAACTTATTGTGTGTGGGTTGACAGGAGGCAAATACTCATCATTTCTCCACTTTAATCACTTCCCATAAAAAGGTGGAAAGCTACTTGTAGAAGGATATTATTTTCAATTGTCGCTTTCTATAATCACTAGTCTTCAACGGCTGATTCTTTGACATGAATAAATGAGCTCGTCTTAATTACTTGTCATATTTGCATACCACAATCTTAGTTGTATAAGGCAAGATGTTTTGAAATATAAAGTGCCATACGTAGTGGGTCGATAGAGCTATAGATTAGTTAGATGATAAATGATAGGCTAGAAAAGCTTTAAGGATTAGCGGCGAAACTTTGAGGTATCGTCTTAAATGTAAGGTTGATTGGATCAGATCGATATCTCTTATAAAATCTTACAAGAAACACAAATGTTTAGTTTACAGCTTGCAAAAAATTACATTGACTTTAAACTTTAAACCCAGTCTTTCCCACAACTGTAAAAAAATCTTACTTGCTGCGTTCGTCATAACATAAACACAACTATAGGTAAACAAATGGCGGTCTTATCGCTTAAAAGCGATCTCTTCCAGACAACGTTCAACATCAGTTAAAGTACTACTAGTCATTTTAATAGGTAGGTATGTCAAACTAATTTACAACATCTAGTTACATGAGGTCGTGAAAATAACTTGTCGGTCCCTTTGAAACTATAACCCTAGGGATGCCTTTTTACCTGAGCCTTGTCCTGACACCTGATTACATTATAACTGCCTCCCGGCCAGGGAATATACGGTTTGCATTCAGTAAATTATAGCCATACGGCTGTGTAGTTATTTGAGAATGTTTCGATTTTTGCAATAATAGTTTAATATCTGGGTGAACGAGCTTCGCTCGGAAAACATATAAAAACTCGAAAATGCGCGTTTTCCCAGAGATAAGACCTAGCTAGATCGATTTTTCGCCCCCGAAAACCCCCGTATAGCAAATTTCATCGAAATCGTTAGAGCCGTTTCCGAGATCCCCGCAATATATATATAAATAAATAAATATATAAATAATAAGAATTGCTCGTTTAAAGGTATTAGATGATTCTTCTGTGTTATCAGCGGGCTCAGCACGGTTCCATTTTTATCGACTATCACTATGCCCGTCACTTTCGCACTTACATACTTGTTAGAACGTGACAGGCATGGTGATAAACGATAAAAATGCGACCGTGCTACTAGGGCAGCTTTTGGTCGCAATTATTGTATAAGTACTGTGAAACAAAACAAATTAGTTATATTTTTTTAAGTAGGATCACTACTAAAATAAGACTCTGGTTTAATCTCAGCCGTAGGCACTGGAGGCCCTTATTGTTACTTTTTCTTTTATGTGTATGTATTATGTATAGGGTTGCCAACTATTTTTTGGTAGAATATAGTATTTTCCAGAATAGGGCATCAAAAATATAGTACATTTCAAAAAAATATGGTACTTTTAGATAAAATACTAAACATAAGTGTAACATACGTTTAATCGGAAATATAGTATTATAGCGTACTATATATTTTTCCAAAAGTATATAGTACAGAGAGCCAAAATATAGTACAATACTATATAATATAGTACGGTTGGCAACCCTAATTATGTATGACATCTACCTATTTAATTTTATAATCTATACTTGGACGTTTTTTTTTGTTGTCCCCTACACTTTTTTTTTTCAAATTTGGGATTTTTTATGTTATTTCTACTCAGAATCACGAGCTCTTTCTATCCTAATAGGAGAAAAAAGTGTCCTTAGGTTTTTATTTCCATTACGTCGTTGTATGGCGGTCGCGGAATGGAAAGATCGAAAAATGTATGGAAATTCTGGGACACTTTTTTTCTCCTATTAGGATAGAAAGAGCTCGTGATTCTGAGTAGAAATAACATAAAAAATCCCAAATTTGAAAAAAAAGTGTAGGGGACACCAAAAAAAACGCCCACTTACCGATTTAAGTACTTAGTAGAATTTCAGTTGAATGTGTCCTAAGACTCCTAAGAGTCATACATCGAACAAACTCTATTACCCATTGGATTTTCAATAGCAGACCCGGCGGAAAGGACCATAACTAATCATTAGCAAATTCTGAACAGCCATAATAACACTGTAGGAAACTGCCATAGCTACAGAAACGTGCAATATACGTGCATATTGCATATGTAATTTCACTTTCGCATTATAATGCATGGGACTGCAATGCAATACCTATATGCATTGCATAGTAAACTGAGTAAAAGTCTATTTGAATGTAGATTATAGGTACAATTTACAATTGTGACGGGCGATTCAGAATACCTAGCTTGCTTAGCTACCTCTGTTGCTGACTGTATACTGTAGTTTGGTTGTTGAAATGGCTACATATATGTACATACCTATTATTGTTATTTTTGCAGCCGACTTTTTTCCTGACTTCTTGTAGCAACATCTCAGCGCTCAAAACTCTCAAAAGTCAGAACTTTCAACAATCGATCGCGTTCGCGACGGGAGTTATCGAAATTGCGCAACGTTTTGATTTATTAGGCAACACAGCATTGTCAGGCTCTCAGGCGTTGAAAGTACACTTTCACCCATAGCGTTTTGTATGAGCGCCTGATCGGAGGTGCTGTTTTCTTTTATATAATTAAGGAACTATACCTACTTAGCTCTGTTGTAGATGTAAATATATAAGTTTAAACTAAACAAAATATTATATCTTAAATAAAATATTCACTTCATTTATTTAGCTATTCTTTCCTTTTCCAGGACTCAATGTCCGAGCTGCGCGAGCTGTGCTACCCGGGCACGGACGTGCTACTCCTGTGCTTCTCTGTAGTCCGGCCTGAGACCTTCCGCTCCGTAGCGGAGCGGTGGACGCGCGCCGTCGCCGCCGTCGACGCCCCACTGCTGCTGATCGGCACGCAGAGCGATCTTGCGCTCGATCCGAGAGTCCTGCAGACTTTGAGGGTGGGTTTCATAGGAAAATATCTCAGAACGAATCAATCTGTCATAGCTGGGAAGCTGGCTGCCCGACACGGATGTATACTTCTCTATGCTTCTCCCTAGTCCGGCTCGAGGCCTTCCACTCTGTAGGTAGTGGAGCAGTGGACGCGCGCCGTCGACACCCCACTGCTGCTGATCGACACGCAGAGCGATCTGGCGCTCGATCCGAGAGTCCTGCAGACTTTGAGGGTGAGCTTCATTGGGAAATGTCTCAAAACGCGAGAACCCATCATCATTGTAAACTTAGCGAGAAAGCCGGAAGGGTGAAGTTAGGTCGAAGGCGGTGTTTTAATCATAAATGTATGACGGGTAACTAAAATATCTGAGAGATAGAATAGGGAAACCATTTGTACAGAGCGGATCCTCTTTTGCCAAATAGACATATTATTATTATGAAATTCAACACTTTACGTCCTATGTAATTATTAGTATTTATGCTTATTTTTTGTATTTTCAGAGTCGGGGCGAGCACGTTGTTACGGATGCAGAAGCGAGGGCTTTGGCGGCGAAAATAAATGCGACCTACATTGAAACTTCGGCCAAGACGCGCAAAAATTTGAAAGACGCCTTTGACGCCGCCATATTGGCGGGGTTGCCAGTACTTCAAAGCAAAAGACCCTTTTGGAAGAAACTGCTTTGTATAAATTGAATAATTATCTAAATAACTGTTGATTAATTAATTAATGTTAAAGACTATATTTGTATATCATGAGATGTGAATGAATTAATACGGAATAATGTGTGATTTTGCGAGAAGTTAGAAGACTTTAATTAATATTTCTAATTATTGTTCTGTTCCTAAATTATTACCTATTTGTAACTAAATAATTATTGGACGTGCTAGGTGAACCTAATCTTACTTAAACCTTGTGTTTGAAGTACTGCACGTAATTATGATTTAACGAACAAGTATTGTGATGAACAAAAACGTTAATACAAGTGCCTTACGATTGTTAGAGATTCTAGAGATATTATTAGTAAACTAGTTTTCAAAAGTAGTACATACATTATAAATAAAACTAGAGCAGCTAAATAACTTCGTGGTACAAACTGCCCTGTAACCTAATGCTTAAAGCGGCAACCATACTGATAAAAATGTATTTTAAATTTATTCCAATAAGTTTACGACTCTTCTAAAGTCTATTTTTTTATTCGGTAGACTGAAATGACAGTTCATAGTATCATCATCATCATATGTACGAAATATCATTTGATATTTACCAGTCGCTTTTCGGTGAAGGAAAACATCGTGAGGAAACCGGACTAATCCCAATACGGGCCTAGTTTACCCTCTTGGTTGGAAGGTCAGATGGCAGTCGCTTTCGTAAAAACTAGTGCCCACGCCAATTACTGGGATTAGTTGCCAAGCGGACCCCAGGCTCCCATGAGCCGTGGCAAAATGCCGGGACAACGCGAGGAAGATGAAGTTCATAGTATGAACATGAAATGTCATTTCATACTATTAAATGTCATTTTAGTCTACCGAATTAAAAAATAGATTTTAGGTATTATAAAGTTGTACAGTTGATTTATTTAAAAACATGAAAATCATGAAATATACCTGTGTTGCTATGCTAGGGATGTACATAGTTCACTTACTGTAAGGCCGCCTTACACCTGTAAGTTTTACTTACGGAAGTAGGGACAAAGCTATACCACAGAATGAGAGATGAATATCGTTATCTCATTCTAACAAATAGCTTTGTCCCTACTTACGTAAGTAAAACTTACAGGTGTAAAGGCGGCCTAATAATGTTAATGTTGTTTTATACTCAACACGAACTGATAATTATATTTTTATTAGAACATAATTAATAGTTGTTTTATTTACAATCATTCTTATTAACTAAGTGCCAATCCCGCCCCATCTTCTTCCTCGCGTTATCCCTGCATTTTGCCACGGCTCATGTGAGCCAGGGGTCCGCTTGGCAACTAATCCCAAGAATTACTGCAGCACTAGTTTTTACGAAAGTGACTACCATCTGACTAGGACTTATTAGCTTCCTCACGATGTTTTCCTTCACCGAAAAGCGACTGGTAAATATCAAATAATATTTCGTACATAAGTTCCGAAAAACTCATTGGTACGAGCCGGGGTTTGAACCGGCGACCTCCGAATTGAAAGTCGGACGCTCTTACTGCTAGGCCACCAGCGCTCCGCGCTGTGCGTTGAACTGTGCGCAATTATAGCGTATACTCGTATAGTATCTTTATACTATTTAACTAAATTTTAAAGTAATTGTTTTTTTACCCTTAATACAAGATACAAGTGACCTCTTTATTAATCAATCCTCATTAATCATTGTAAAATTATTTACAAAGAGGTTTCACGTTCAAACAAAAATAGGAACCCACAATAAAAAAATGAACGTTATACGTTTCGTTTCCAAGTTGAAATCGCTAATGAAAAATATCTGCAAAAATATGCTCCGTGTGCAAGTATTGGACGTTGCCAACCTTAAAATGATTACTATTATTACAGGCAACAACGTAGCTGTCAGTGTCAAAGTCATTCCTCTGAAGTGGTTGTGGTAGCGATGTGACGAGTCCACTTTTTTTCAATTCGAATCATTCGAATTGATTCAGCCGCTGATTCGAATTCAAAATCGAGTTGACTCGACTCGACGATTCGCGTGGTTCGCGACAAGGTCACAGGCACAGGCGCGGAGCGAGTTGAGACGGCGAGTTACGCGGCAGTTGTTGTAAAAAGAACCTTCAGGGCACGGAATTAAGGTTTATTTTTGAATGGCCATACTAGCAGTGAACTCGAGTTGGGATACTTGGAATGGCGAATCAAGCGGCAGATGTTGTAAAATGAACCTTCGGGTCACGGAATTAAGGTTTATTTTTGAATGGCCTTAGTAGCAGTGTGATAGCGTTGACTCGGCTCGGCGAGTTGTTCGCCGAGTTAGCTAGTGGTCGAGTTGATTCGAATTGCCCATAGTCTTGATTCGAATTAACTCATCTGTAGGCTGATTCGAATTATTCGAATCAGATAACTCGACTCGCCCATCGCTAGGTTGTGGGCAATAGCGCGCGATTCTTGTTTTCTTGTGTATTTACTTTAGATTAAGTAAAATTATACGTGTAAATTTATAAAGGACGATGACCGAAAGCGAGCATTATCCGGATATCGACATATCAGACGTTATCGACGACACCGAACAGTATGCGGACACGGAACAATACATTGATACTGAAATTAACTCCGAACCCATCGAAAGTGAGATTCTGCAAGAATCCGAGCTAGTCAGCTCTGAAGAACATGTGGAAAAGAAGCCACAGAGTGCAAAGAGCGAGGTTGTGAAGGCCACAAGATTACCTATAGCGAGGATTAAGAATATAATGAAGCAAGATCCAGACGTAAGCGTCATCAGTGCTGATGCTGCGTTCTTAGTTACGAAAGCAACGGTAAGAGATCAATTTTATTTTAAAATGCTACTGTATTATCTACTAGAATTTAGTCTACTATGTCTACGAAAAATGACATGGGTATTTACAGTTAACTACTACAAAGTTAATAGGCTACATTCCTACTAGGCTTCTTTTTAGGGTTCCGTATCCAAAGGGTAAAAACGGGACCCTATTACTAAGGCTCCGCTGTCCGTCCGTCCGTCCGTCTGTCACCAGGCTGTATCTCACGAACCGTGATAGCTAGACAGTTGAAATTTTCACAGATGATGTATTTCTGTTGCCGCTATAACAACAAATACTAAAAACAGAATAAAATAAAGATTTAAGTGGGGCTCCCATACAACAAACGTGATTTTTGACCGAAGTCATAGAGAAAAAATACATTTCGCTACTCGATGCTAGATGTAGACACTGAAATTAATAGTCTGAACTGATGTATGGAGTGAGCACTCTATGTATTTTTTTCTCTATGCTGAAGTTAAGCAACGTCGGGCGGGGTTAGTACTTGGATGGGTGACCGTTTTTTTGCTTGTTTTGCTCTATTTTTTGTTGATGGTGCGGCCTGACTTCAGTTAGTCAGTGGGAATCTTACATTATATCTTGCTGGTGCGGCTGTGAAGGATGTGTTGCTTGACATCGAATTGGGAAAGAAAACTGTTGTTTCTCCTGATCCTGAAAGGGCACCGTTATATTATTTTTGATAATATCATATTGAGCCATTTCAATCAAACATTTTTTTAATGTAATTTTTTATTGGAATGGCGGACATTTGCTTATACAGCAACCTTATCCTTTTTATTTTTGATGTTGGTTTTGAAAGTAATTTCATTTGTTCCAGGAGTTATTTCTAGAAACAATAGTCAAAGAAACATACAACACATCAACTAAGAAGAAAAAGATAATTACCAAAAAGGATTTAGACTATGTTATAAATATGGTGGACTGCTTGTGCTTCTTAGAGGGTGCTATGGATTTCTAATATCAGTCTATGACTTGTTATAGTCAATAATGTTAACTGTACCTTATCGTTTGCGAGGAATGTAAAACTAGAATACTGTAACTAATTGTTAAAAATAATTAAGGATTAAATTAAATCAAACTACAACTATTTGCTATAATTTTATTAGCACAATACTATAAATACTATCCCAAGTTTAGCTTATAATTTAGGTGTCAAATCGTCTAAGTAATTTACGGCTTATATGATCATGAGAAGTTGCCAGGCTGTTTATACAAGGATGTGCGGTACCCAGATGAGAGATTGGAGCGCCACGGCACTGTGAGGAGACACGGTGAATCTGGACTTGATCACCTTTTGTCTGTAAATAAATGACAAAAATACTAACTCGTGGGCACACAAAACAATCAGAAATCCACACCAAAAATTCAGTTCCTATATAAATTACAGTATGCCTACTTGTGGTTATTGTATTTACTAGCAATTTTTTAATAAACCATAATTTGAGTAGACGTGATTTGCAGTATTTTTGTAGTGAATTGTATTTTTACAGTTTGCAATTCACACAAATACAATGGTGTTGAAATGAGATATCCCTGTTGTTTCAGTAAAACCAAGTGCTTAGATAAAATATTGGGACTAAGTAAGCTATCTATAATTAAAAGCTAGGATCATACCCTTTTTCCAGCGCACTATTGACGCCTGAAGCCTTCACCTCTAGCAGCGATGGAAGCAGTCTGATAGACGACAGGTCCACGGCTTGCTCCTCATCTGACAGGTTTACTATACCCACCACCGCGCGGGAGCCGGCTTTCAGTCTGAAAGTTAGGTTTGGTTTAATAATGGTGAACACTTTTTTTACTCTAGTCAGTAACTATAGTTCGTTTTTATTAGCATTAGAAATAAGGTAAACAATCTTGACGTGTCTTTTAATTGAAAAACACATTTTAAAAATAAGTTACGGCAAATATATAACAATTATGAATCTAATACGATCATGTATATTCTTCTGCTTTCATAAGTAATAGTTTTTGATTTTTAAAAAGCGTTTTTCAATTAAAAGACATGTCACGATCGCTTACCTTCTTGCAAGTTCTTTCTAATGCTAAAAAAAACGGAACTATATATTGAGTTTTTTTTTCTAAGAAATGCAATAAACTGATAGTTTGCACATGAAATTTGGGGAAAAAGAAGAACTTGCCCCAAAACTTATGCAGGTAAAAATTGTGCAGAAAAGCCTCTGCGTTCCACTGACCACTGACCGTTATATCACTTAAATGTTTTGAAATACAATTATAAAGCTTGGAGGATACAACTAAACGGATTAGCCATTAACAGGCTTTCCCCTCTGTCGAAAATAGGCGGCCAACGGTCATACACAATGTATGGACTGACGTTTATCTGACATGGCTATTTTTACGTTACGCATACATTTGACGTTCCCCTCCCCCGCAAAAATCGGCAGACTGTTTTGTACAGAAAATTACAGACATGGCGTCTCCGTTTGATTATATCCTCCAAGTTATAAAGTATCAAAAACGCCTGGGATTTGGAGGTAGTTGTGATATTTTGATGTGCTGGGATTCGAATGGTGAATTTAAGGCAAGATGCAAAGAGATAGGAATTAGGAAGTACCTGGCAACAACCAGCACGTGTTCGCCGAGCGCCCGGGTCTCCAGGTCTCCTGAGCGCACGGCTCTGGTCTTCTTCAGAGCCACCACGTCTTTGTAGAACTGTCACGAGAAAGGAATTACATTTGTTGTAAGGAAAATTGAGATCCCTTATCACTTGCAAGGTAATAATAAATTGAAAGTAGGTACTCTTGACGTGCAACACCCAAAAGTGCTTCAACACAACGGCAAATATTCAACGCGCTGCTTAATTAAAACCTTTATAGCGCACAAAATAGCCAAGGTATTGAATTAAATCCTGCTTGACGCTTAATTGTCCTAATGATTGAAGTTGGGAATAAATGCAAATCTTGACCAACATTAGGTACAATATCTGGGAGACCATGATTTGCTCGGAAAACATATAAAAACTCAAAATGCGCGTTTTCACAAAGATAAACCTATATAGCTAGATCGATTTTTCGCCCCCTAAAAACCCCCATATAAAAAAAAACATCGAAATCGTAATAGCCGTTCCCGAGATCGCCGAAATATATATATGTCACCGTAAAATTGTAAACACTCGTCATATTATAATCTCGCTAGTTACATTATAAACTGACGGTAGGGAGATTATAATCTAACCTAACCTAACCTACGTTAGATTATAAACTAACGGTATCACAATCTTACGGTGTCATATGTAAGAATTGCACGTTTAAAGCAAAAATACAGTCATAATAAAAGTTTAAGCGGACTTACCTTATAATGGCTCTTGGGCGCTTGCATCTCCCTTTCCAAGTTAACCTCTCTATAGTTACTGGCTATAGGCAACCAAGTCTTGCCATCAGTCTCCGAGAACCCTGCGTTTTTCCCATCGTTCCAGTGGTACGGGGTACGGTTGGGGTCCCTAGAGTGACTGGCGTAGTTGATAGGGTCCTCTGTGTTGCAGGCCTGAGGGTCCACGGTGTCCTCCCATGAGATGTAGCCGTCGGTCATACCGATTTCTTCGCCCTTAAAGATTTAAGAAGCATAGAGAAATATAGTAAGACAAGAGTGCTCACTCCATACATCAGTTCAGGCTATTAATTTCAGTGTCTACATCTAGCGTCGAGTAGCGGAACTATCAGTACTGCTACTTGACAATAGATGTAGCACCGACCGGAAAGTCTTATCTCAACAGCATAAGACTTTCCGGTCGGTGCTACATCTATAGTCAAGTAGCAGTACTGATAGTTCCGCTACTCGATGATGCTAATAGTCTTTTTGGTACTAAAACTGATGTATGGAGTGAGCACTCTATGTATTTTTTTCTCTATGGTTAGAGAAGTCAAAAACTAAACGGCATACTTTAATAAAGAGACTGAGCTAACGAATATGCGTAAAGGAGTGCAAAAAGAATGAACGAATAGTGGCGGATAACTCCGAAAGCTGACTCTTACTACAACGGAATATGAGTGATTTTATACAATGATTTTCGGGATTACCCGATTTCCGGAATTACCCGAATACACCTTATATTGTAACTACCACTTGATATTACTTGGTAACTACTGGGAATAATGTTTCCCAGTAGGTTACTTTAGTTACCACTGCTAACAACTTGGTGTGGTAATTAGTGGGAATGACCCCACTTACGCGGCAAAACGAAACATGTATGTGATTTACCGCGAAATGAGCGGGGCTGCGCAGTGTCATACATAAATATAATATAGTTATAGGTACTTGAACTAAGCAGCGTTTTAGTATTTATTATTTTGTGTTGTGTGTGGCATGAGTGATTAACTTGGTAAGTGTCGGTACCTGGTAGGTGAGTGTGACTCCCGGCAGGATCAGCGCGAGTAGGTTCATGGCGTCGATGCGGTCTGTGCCCTGACGATTGGCTACGCGGCTTTGGTCATGATTCCCATTCTGAAAGAAAAACAATTCGTTTCTTTAACTTTGGGAGGTCGTCTAAACAAAGGCTAGACTGGATAAGAGGTTTTCTGGTGACTCAGGAACTTGCCAATCTATATTTTGGATCCCAGTTCCCTACAAGGCACTTCGGACACATCTACAGCAATAGAAGTTTCTCTCTCTCTCTCTCTCTCTCTCTCTCTCTTTAGCCCTTTTCTACCCTTCGGGTGTAGGCCTCCTTCATTTTACGCCACACTTCACGGTTCTGTGCAACCTGGCCCCTATTTCACCACGGTGACAGGTGCGACAATTCAACAAATGTCACTGTTGTTGCTGACGTCACAGGCAGCCATGGGCTACGGTTACCGCTTACCATCGGGCGGGCCGTATCCTGTTTGCCACCATCATTGTATTATTTTAAAAAAACTTTATTATATCGGCAAAAAACAGGTATTTCTCTTGCGAAGTTTATGATGACGATGATGACAATTGTCACAAGATTTAAAAGAACTTTCGGTAATTCTTGATAGGAGATGGGTTCTGTGTCGGAATTTCGTAGCAACTGTCGTGTTTCTTGTGACAATTGTCATTAGCTTTGCTAAATAAGTATTTATTTACTGGCGATATAATGGAGTTTTTTTAAATTAAAACGTTGGTGGCAAACAAGCACACCGCCCGTTCGATGGTAAGCGGTTACCGTAGCCTATGGAGGCCTGTGACGTCAGTAACAGTGATGTCGACAAGTGTTGCACCTGTCACCGTGGTGAAATAGGGGCCTGGAGCCACTGCATCCCCGCAGTCCTTTTGATGTCATCGTAGTCGTTTACTCGACCAATCGGTCTTTCGTGCCATATAATAGAAGTTTATATATAACAAACTGAAAGCATCCTACATAAGAATACTCACACATACACACACACACACACACACACACACACACACACACACACACACACACACACACACACACACACACACACACACACACACACACACACACACACACACACACACACACACACACACACACACACACAATATGTATATATATATATATATATAATGTAATTGCTATGCACTCATATTAGAATGGCATTGTTTTCTGGTATCAAAACAGGCCCTATAATTAATTGCTTTAAATATAAAATCAAAAACAAAATGGGAAATGTAGTAAATAAGTCATACTAGATTCGATGTTCCTTATATAGTTTCTATTGTCTAGGAGAGGACACTGACTTCTGTAACACAGGTCTTTACCTAGCTCAGAAGTCAGGGACTTCAAAACCCACTTAGTAACTTGTCTTTTGACAGTAAAAATATATTTTTTTTTTTAACTCACCACCCAGTTTGCAGGCTGTCCCGCAGGCATATATGTCATCCACCTATCAATGATGACTTTGATATCCTTAGCATTGGAAGTATTCTTAACATCGCCCAGAAAACTAAAATTGAAGGGAATAGAGCCGTTTCTCTGTCCGTCGCCGTAATACCTAAAAAGAGAAAATTAATTATTTAATACAGTTATACCGGAGCAAGGTAATAGAATAGGTAGGTACCTACTTATTGTGCGCTATGAGGGATCTGCCACCATGATTTATTAATAATTTAGGCGAATAAACAGGTGCTGCCCCACAGATGACCTATTCTCATATGCACGTTGTCTGCCACCTTGTGGCCTAAATCAGAAACTTGATCTAAGATATTACGAGTGTTGATTGAAAAGTTCGCGGCCTAAGTATGAAAACAAATTCAAAGGTTTTTTAAATAGTCGTTGAGTACGTCGCGCCAGTCGTACACCACGGTGCAGGTTTCATCTGCTATAGTGGGCCGGATTTAGTAACCGGTCACCTAGTAAAGAACTGTATTACCTCAGCATAAGGTTCAAGTCTGCGTAGGCCTCCGTCATCCTGATCTTGTACTCGCCGTCGTTGTAGAAATAATCGTAGAGTACGTCGCGCCAGTCGTACACCACGGTGAAAGTTTCATCTGCTGGCCCGGAGTTAGGGTCACCTAGTAATGGACTGTATTACCTCAGCATAAGGTTCAAGTCGGCGTAGGCCTCCGTCATCATGATCTTGTACTCGCCGTCGTTGTAGAAATAGTCGTTGAGTACGTCGCGCCAGTCGTACACCACGGTGTAGGTCTCGTTCAGGTTCTGGGTGTAGATGTGGTTTAGGTAACCGTAGTCATCTGGGCCGGAGTTAGGGTCGCCTACAAATGTTAATAAAAATACTTTAATTTATAATTTACCTAATGTACGAAATGTATGCATTATGACATTACTTATTACCTACAATTTTTATAGTTGGTCAAGCCAAATTGTCAGTAAATAAGAACAAAAAAAAACTATACTCATCCCTTTCTTTTGGGTGCTAGTACTAGTGTAACAAAGATAGTATAATTCTCTCTGTCTATGTTTGATATGAGACAGTCTTTTATTTAACAAACTATATAAAGAATTTCGTCAAATTGCATTTGATATATTTTGAATCTGTTTATTTATTTTTCAATTACCTGAAAGCGGCTCGTCAGGGTATTGTCCGTCGAAATCGGCTGGATCTACTTCATACATCATGTTTACAGCGTCCACGCGGAAACCGGACACGCCCTTGTCAAGCCAGAACCGAAGCACATCCTGTACACAATATACCATTAGGTCTACCTAGTAGAATCTATCCTACTTAATAGTGGTAACTAGTAACGTACGTGAGAATATGAAAGCAATTGAGGTATTAGATACGTCTAGATCTTGCGAACACATTGCTAGACCTGCCACTGTTAATGTTATGACTAGCGAGCCATTACCAAACAGGCGCCTTGGCAAGATCTGAATATTCTGAATGCATTATAACTTTATAACTAACCCTGTATTTACACATAGCAAGCCAAACATTGACTTATATCTCAGGATGGGCCTTAGGGGCACTAAAAATGGTACTAGTCCAGCGGTGTCACTCACGAATTAAAGCCTATTGTGCAGTCTAACGCAACTAGTTGCGACCAATCGCCTGCGTGATGCGAACTCATCAACCAATCGCGTTGTAGCGGTGTCACACCGCTGTACTGGCCCCATTCATGCCTCATTCTTATGCCCGTAAGGCCAGTCCTGAGATATAAGCATACCCCGGCCGGCGAGAGCAAAAATGCGTTGACAGCTTAATAGTGCGAGGACACACACTTTGGTCGATGTCGATAAAAACAACACGATGTACTGGACCACCGTTATGATATGCAGAAGTATTAATTATTGCTGTAAACAAAATTAAAACCAAGTGTTTGTATTCATTCAGTTTAAAATTGTTTTAGGGTTATTCTTAGAAACGCGTGGAGGTATCAAGTTGAAATAAATAACAAATACTAATGGCTCAGTTAAAAAAAAAAATGTGCTTAATTAAAAGTCGACTATTCTATCGACATCCATATGTCGATAGAATAGTCGATATTTAATTAAGCACTAGGAGCAGACGCATTTTTGCTCTCGCCGGCCGGGGTATGGATATAAGCCACATCATCAATTTTTCTTCACATAAAACTTATTTAAGGGTTCTGTCAATTCAGTCATCCGTAAACCGTATTGAAACGTAATAAGGTTTAACGGCGGTCTGTTAGTGCCTTAGTACCTTCATCTCCTCCTGGACCTTGGGGTCGCGGTAGTTGAGGTCTGGCTGGCCGACCACGAACTGGTGCAGATAGAACTGCTGGCGGTCCTCGTTGTATTCCCAGGCGCTCTTGCGGAACACGCTGATCTGTAGGGTTACATGTATATCGTTTGTGCATTTTGCTCGTGTAAGAAATAAGACTTTAACTTGAGGCCAAGGAACAAACTGGTGCCAATTGGAATAGCCAAACTCAAAATGATCTCGAACGGACCACATTCCATGTCGATGAAAGTCTACAACAACTTACCTTATATTATAGTAGCTGAAGAGAAATACGCTACTTTTGTTTCAAAACTAAAAACATATTTAATATCTAAAGCTTTTTACACTCTCGAAGAATATATGAACGACAGATCAGAAAATATGTTTTTTTTCCCTAGGTTAAGTTATATTTTAAGTTTTGTCACGCCCTAGCAGGGTCCATGCTGAACTTTATAATGTTAATATAATAATATGTAAACACCTTGTAATACCATGGTTGGCATTCAATAAATGAAATGAAATAAAAAAAAGCGGCCAAGTGCGAGTCGGACTCGCCCATGAAGGGTTCCGTATTTAGGCGATTTATGACGTATAAAAAAAAAACTACTTACTAGATCTCGTTCAAACCAATTTTCGGTGGAAGTTTACATGGTAATGTACATCATATATTTTTTTTAGTTTTATCATTCTCTTATTTTAGAAGTTACAGGGGGGGGGGACACACATTTTACCACTTTGGAAGTGTCTCTCGCGCAAACTATTCAGTTTAGAAAAAAATGATATTAGAAACCTCAATATCATTTTTGAAGACCTATCCATAGATACCCCACACGTATGGGTTTGATGAAAAAAAAATTTTTGAGTTTTAGTTCGAAGTATGGGGAACCCCAAAAATTTATTGTTTTTTTTCTATTTTTGTGTGCAAATCTTAATGCGGTTCACAGAATACATCTACTTACCAAGTTTCAACAGTATAGTTCTTATAGTTTCGGAGAAAAGTGGCTGTGACATACGGACGGACAGACAGACGGACAGACGGACAGACAGACAGACAGACATGACGAATCTATAAGGGTTCCGTTTTTGCCATTTGGCTACGGAACCCTAAAAAGAGTTTAGATTAGCAGTGCTGTTCGTACCCTTAAGAGCCCCTTTGACCGCCAAAGGCGTTACTGACGCGCGTGGTTCAAGCCTAATAAGCATACCCCGCAACGGAGCTAGCAAATCTGTAGCAGTTGTACGTCAGGGTTATCACTACTACGCATAAACTAAAGTACAAAAAAAATCTTTGTTTTTAAACACACCAATATTTTCAAGCAATGAAAATTCCATGTTAATATTTGAAAGAAATGCGAAAAAAAAAACGTGATTTTATAATCAAAATAACAGATACATTGAAACGCATCTAATATTGACATTGACCTGTTAATTTATATTATTTGACAGTAAATTAAACCGGGTTATATCGGAAGAGGGTCAACAAGGTTCTCGATCAATTTTATTAATCTTACATACAATAAAGTTAAAGCAAAATGGTTCATCATAATCGCCAACCCTGGCACAAAACTGTCATATGCTACGGTTTTGCTAGCTCCGTTGCGGGGTATGCTAATAAGTAATAACTTTCGGCATCCCGACAAGGTTAACGATGACGCGCAGCACACGATATGCATGGCGTTCAAAGAGTTAAGATGATAGATAACTAACCTCTCTCTCTCTCTTCCAAACTATATATCCCACATGGTGATGGGGTCTGCTTTCCGTATATTAACCACAACACTATTTAAAAGCTAGGTTTAGGTGTTAAGGTCAACCGGGGTAAATGCGTCTTTTGAAGATATCTTCGAAACAACATATTATCTGAAAGCCTAACCAACTCCAACTTTTGATGCAATTTCGTAACAAATTAAATTCGAACCCAGTTATTTGGCGGCAGCGGGTGATCAGGGTCGTCAGGGTTCGGTCTGCCGTCAGCCCATACGTAGTAATTGTCGTAGCCGCCCTGCCGCTTGCAGGACTTGACGAACCACTCGCTCTCGTTGCCCGTGTGGTTGGGCACGTAGTCTAGGACTACTTTGATGCCTAAAAAAAAAACTTTAGTGTAGGATTATATTTAAAACAAATGAAGTTGTAGCAAGTCATAGTGCAACCATGGAGGTCAGGTGAGCGAAAACACAATCGGTCGGAAAGCTAATCAAGTCGTCTAATTTTGGGATGACTAATAAGTAATTTGTCACAAGAAAACTTAAGATATTTTTAGACGAGTTACCTATATATGACGGTTGATCAGTTATGGATTCCATCTCCTGATACAAAACCGTATCTAGTTAATATAACTTAATAGTCGCCTGCCTTATGAAAAATGGTTCAAGAAATTAGAAAATCCGAAGAGCCGAAAATCATCACCAACTTTTAGATCACAATTGCCTGACAGACGCACGGAGAAAAAGCTAATAATACCTACCTACTGATAAAGTATGCTATATCTTCGACCATATATGCCTACAGAGTCATATGTTATATCACATCGGGTGAAATAATATTCAATAGGTATCTACAATTAAAAACATTATTTGGGTAAATCAAATTTTTAGTGTACCTAACTCCTCGCTACATAGCAAGGAGGGTTTTAAAATACCTACATTTTACGAAACCAGCGTTTCCTGTAGTTTTATAAAGCCATTTCCATAATGGAGGCCTTATGTCACAAGTACCTAGTAGAACTTGATACAACATTTAAACTACCTACCACTACAACTAACTACCAGTACCCTTGGAGAACGGGACAAAATAATAACACAAAAAGTTGATCCACTCATTTGCACACCTAGTAGTAGTATGTAAAATTAATGCGACTATAAGCGATATTATAATATATATGCGATATTTTAAGATCAAACAATAAATTAACAACATAAGCCCAGCGAAGATTAGCTTTGTTTGTAGATCTATAATAGAGATGTGAGAAGATTGCTCAGCAAAACGATACGCGCCGGAAAACGCAGTTTAACTTAACGATGCGACACCTCGTAATGAGGATTTTTACCCGCGGGACTGTTTGATGGCATTTTCTTAACCTTGACTCATGAAGTAATGACTAGATTATCTATTCCTATACACACAACTTACAGTAACCTTGGCTTTGAAGATGTAAAAATGATATGAGTGTGACGTCGTCGTCAAGTATACCTACCTATATACCCTGTACAACGGTAGCGTGACGATTTTATCTAGGTGTCTCAAGTCGCCGGGTGATTGGTACCAGCATTTAGGTACAATATTGTCCAAAAATTATCAATATAATATATAATAAGTAGGTAGCGAAGCTAAGTAGGTAGTGTATTTTAGGTACATTTTCCCATTTTTCACACAACACATAAAAACAGGTAACAGTTTATGGAAAAAACATGCTTTTGAATATGCACCTAAAACTTATAAATTAATAATGTCAGTGCTGTATTTTAAATAGGTACGTACATTCCACGAGTGCTCTTTTTGCGCAGGTAGGTAGGTATACTATACGTACCAATAGGCAAAGCCTAATGTTGTTCCGAAGTCGTTTATGGTGCCGAAGTAGTGTAGAATGGCAGAATCGTTAGTGATGTCGTAGCCAAAGATACATGGGCTCATTTAGACGGGGCGAGAACTCGCATGCGAGTTGGATTACATTGCGTCGTTTGATCGGTCGGCGGAATTGATGTAACCTCAATGGTCCGCAATATAACTAAAATCGTATACGAGTTCGAGCGCCGTCTAAATAAGCCCTAACTCTATATACCGACGATTATTCGTATGTACTAGTAGACTTACCTTTGCTTCTTGTTTCAGTCATAGGGTTGTCAAAGTATTTTATGATGTAAAACTTGAGCGTGATAGCTACATAGTCAATATTATACACGACTAGCTACTATAGACTGCCGACTACTTGTATATAGACTTACCTAGCTTCTTAGCCTCAGCCATGAGGTTATCAAAGTCTTCCATGGTGCCGAACTCTGGTGCGATGGCGCGATAATCAGTGATGTCGTAGCCGAAATCGTACATGGGCGACTTGTAGATCGGCGAGAGCCATATTGCGTCCACGCCGGTGTGGGCTAGGTAGCTTAACTTGGAGGTTATACCTGGTGGAATTAAAAAAAAAACATAATAAATCTGACTATCTTGGGTATTGATTAAAAAAAGAGGTCTAGTTGTACAAAATAACACTTTCCTTGACACATTCGGCGATATAAATGGTTACACAATGAGACATTTAATTTTCTTCCGTTTCAGTATTCAGGAACTAGGTTTATATGGTCGTGAACTTTCTGTAGACGAAGTAAGAGAAGATCTGAGACAGAAACTTAAGACTGATGGCAGTGATAGCTATTGGTTGGCCAAAAAGTAGAAATTGTATACTTAATAAAAATAAAAACTCACCATTTAAATTTCATTCACATCCCCTACCTAACACTGCTATCCTTCAAATTGCGAGGGTAAATCTCATAAATCAGGGCCAACTTATACCAGTAGTCCGCATCCGACGCGGCAACCACCGCCAACACAGCAACCAAAGCCACCGTAACCGCTTTGGCCTTAGCTGCGTGGTAAATGATGTTGTCCAATTTATACACATAGCGTACAATATAAAAAAAAACTCACCATTTAAATCTCCAATCCCATCCCCATCGCTATCCTTAAAGCTGCGAGGGTAAATTTGATATATCAGGGCAGACTCATGCCAGTCCGCATCCGACGCGGCAACCGCCGCCAACACGGCAACCAACACCAAAGTAACCGCTTTCATCGTGCCTTGTCTACTAAGTGAAGAGCCTCGCTCGCCGGCCGTTAAATATGCTCCTGTTGTAAACACTTCATGTTGTTTACTGCGGCACTCAAGTGTTTCGGTAGGTATGATTTCAATTGTTTCCTAGATTATAATCGAGATTTGAACTTCAGATGGGTTATGTCCCCAGTACAATAGGTTTTACGGGGAAATTGAACTATATTGCTTAAACATTGTACTGAACTATGGAACAATTTGGGATCTATTTATGTGTATAATTATATTTTAGGACCCTTTTGTTGTTGTATTGTATTTTTATATACACAAAACAAAACTATACAAGTTACAGCACACATAACTTTAGGCAACAAGACCAAAATATTTGGAATAAAAATATTTATGACATCAAACAAATGCCATATTTAAATTAGTATATTAATAACTACAAATACCATTCAATGCAACATTGTTACACTTACCAAAACGAATGCATAAATAGAAACAACATCTTAATATTTATTCATAAGTTATTGTCTCTGAAATTAAAATTTTACACCAATTTCATGGAAACACTGCCAAAAATATATAAATATGTACCTATACCTTACTTCGGTATTTTTCCTGTACTTACGAAAATGGTATGATACAAACTTATTAAAGAAATAAATTATTTAAATATAAAACACAAATTCAGAATTCCACATTTATTATGTTGTCTTTTCTTTTAAGAAAACGGTCAATGAAACAGTTTGCATGTATATTTGATAACATCGAGATTTCATTTCAGAGCGATGGGAGAACACTTAGTTTAAACTTGACAGACAGAATACCTATTACATTTATACACAACATTTAACACACTCAAGAAATTGAGCATAAATTATTATTGTGTTTTGTACTTTAATAGAAATAACTATTAATAACATAAATTGTATAAAAATAAAGAATACTCTCAATAATTAACCACAACCGCACGATGCCAGTTTTATTTTGCTATTTTTATAAATTATAATTTGATTGAAATGTATTTGAGAATCATAAATCGTCATCATTAAGTAGATTTATATTTTTTATCATTATTAATTAAATTTGACTAGGGTGATTAAAATTAGCGTAATAATAAGCTAATAAACAAAACTATTTTTGTTTTGTAAACGTGACTAATGTGACTGCGTTTCTGCTTTTGTTTAAAACCTGAATCGTGCGGTTAAAAGTTTATTCTTCAGTTTAACTTTTTCTCACATTTATCATGAGGCAGGCGAAGATGTGGTTCAGCTGCCACAATAACGCTTAAGCACACTTTACGGTAATAAACATACAGGGTGTTTCCTGTAACAGGAGCAATAAATTAAACTGTAGGCTGTACGCCTCAAACTGACCAACATATTTTGTTCAGCAACTTTTAAAAATAACTCATGTTTTGATTTTTATTATACTTAAAGTTTATTCTAAGACGCAATGTATTGCAAATTTTGTCATGTTTAAAGCGTGACAACTGTGACAAGCAACGTCAAACACACTGATGTCAGCGTACATTGAAGGCAATATTTATTTTGTATGAAAAGGAGGAAGTCTAAAGGATTCATATTTTTTAAAAGTTGCTGAACAAATGTTGGTCAGTTTGAGGAGTACAGCCTTTAATTTAATTTATTGCTCCTGTTACACGAAGCACCCTGTATATACATACAAAAAAAAAATATACATATTTACGACCGAAACTGTAATACAAAGTATGCTTTGCTGCAAGGTTTACGATAAACTATGTTTGCCATACACAGAGCACTGAACTTGTAATTGTACCTATTATCACAAATCATGGGGTAAAGTCCCAAAATATTTGTCATTTCCCTACGCGTTAGGCGTCTTAGTTAAAACACGAACGATATAAAATAATAAAAATATATGAACATGTATTAAAGCTCAGTCGCCTAAAGTTAAGAAGTAAGAAAATAATTTATCAATTATCATAGCACGATATTTCTGCAATGTCAAATATATTGTATTATTCGTCAATATTTCAACAAGGTCGCGATAATTGTATGTACTAAAACTGTTGAAAGTTATAAGAACTAACAAATTTAGATCTTTTTACAAGTAATTAAAGTCCATTTTTGGTCCGTCATTTTAATGGACATCATCTACCATTCGTTTAGACAAAGTTACCTATACGATCACAAAAATTGTTATCTCGCGTACCACTGCAACATATACATAGTCATTCATATCAATATATACACTATGTACAATAGTAGTAGTAGTAAAACTATATTTATAGCAGCTCTTACACCATTCTGAGTTTACGTACATATACGGAAAGATTTTTTGTGGATTATTCGCTCAATTTGAAAAGAAAAGATGTTTATTGTCTACTAGGGTGACTGCTATAGTTATTGGCCCCCTCCATAGTAATTAGCCACTTAACAAACCAGAAAGAAACAAGCCAATTACTATGTGGTCAATAACTATACCATTGAAAAGGATGGTTTAGTTGATGACTTATACATAAACTGTTAACATTGATTCTGATTCATTTAACTATGTAGTGTATGTACAAGATTGGCAACATTATAATATTTAATTAATCCATTTGAAAGGGGAGGTTGGCGGCAACTCTCGGCTTTTTCTTTCTTTGTGGTCGCTTGGACGAGTCATCTTGCTGCCTGAACGTCTGCATAAACGAAAATATAATAATATATTATGTATAACATTCGAAGACCTATTCATTTTTGCCTGTGCCATCGTAATTTAATAAAAAAATGTATAGTTTGATAGGTTATACAGGGTGGCCCATTTAGATCGGTCAGTATGGGAAAGTCTGAAACTATAAGACATACGAAGATCTGCTCTTAGGAACCATGTCATCGATTTTAATAACAAGAAAAACTGCATTCTTACATTAAAAAAAAAACCTGTACTCAGCTCAGGAATCGAACCAGGACGTTTTGAAAAATAAAACTAAAACTATTTCTATTTAGATATCGATTGTGTAAGTCTTAAGCAGTAAAATTTACTATGAAACATTATGTCTAAAATGAATAAAATGCATTGTTTTCATATTCTTTAATTTATTTTAGTAAGTGTTCGAAATGACCACCGCCTTATTTTTATTATTTTGAGTACAGGTTTTTTAAATATATGAATGCAGTTTTTCTTGTTATTAAAATCGATGACATGGTTCTTAAGAACAGATCTTCGTATGTCTTATACAGTGAAACCTGGTTAAGTGGGACCTGGATAAGTGAGAAACCTCTATAGCTGGGACTCATGGTGCGGTCCCGACACTTTAGCACTGAATTACCTCTGTTAGTGAGAAAAAACGAACCTCTATAACTGGGATTAGCTGTTGTGATTTTATAGTCACATTTACCTCTATAAGTGAGACAGAGAGTGTATTTTACCTCTATTACTGAGACTATATTTTGACCTCTATATCTGAGATAACGTCAATCTATGACCTCTCAAACTTGGACTTTATTGATCAATTTCCGTATTCTTACTAACTCTTAGTCTATGCACAAATTCCGCATTTGCTTAATTGTGTCTAATCTAAACGACTTCAAATTTCATTTAGTTACTTTATGTAGTTAAAACTATCGAAACGAAAGCTTTGATAAGTAACACGAATAAACAGATTTTCATTTAATACATTTCTAAGACGCAATGAAGTCCGTATCAAATTTAATTGAAAAAATCTATCCTTTGGAGAATCATTCAAAATAAATTTAAAGAAATATTTAAACAGACTTAAAAAATATTTAGGGACAAGGATTATTTTACCTTATTTATTTTTAAAGATAATTACAAAATACCTTATTAACCACCTCTATAACTGAAATATATCCTCTATTCTCACCTCTATTAATGGGACCCTCTGTAAATGAGACAGACATTTATTTGTACCTGGCTAACTGAGAGCCTGGGTAAGTGAAATACCTCTTTAAGTGAGACAAATCTGCTCGTCCCTTGAAGTCTCACTTATCCAGGTTTCACTGTAGTTTCAGACTTTCCCATACTGACCGATCTAAATGGGCCAACCTGTATAGAAACGCAAAGTTTACTCCGTTGGGTAAATAGAGAAACAGTGAAGAATAATTACCGAATGTGAGGATGAGTGTCCCTGCACAGGCACGGGCTGCGGCGCCGGTAAGCCCTCGGCGCCGCGCCGTTGCGGCCCGGGTGGGTTGTGCACTCGCCTGTACAATATTAAGCATGTTTGTATATTTTCTCAAAAATGGACGGCAAAGTCGACGTTGCCGGTTAAAAAATAGGTCGCGAAGTGCGTAGTTTATGGTCATTCAAAAAATTAAAAAGTTAAAAACATTGCAGTCTCGATTTCGGGACTGCAATGTCGCATACAAATTCCATTATTTAACGAGTTCCAAACTTTTTAAAACTTTAAATGGCCATATCAAATGAAGGCATAGGTCCCTTAAACAGCCAAACAGATGATCAGCACTTATTATTATAAAGCCTATAACAGACTATCGCACCGCACCGCGACCTTGGAGCGTCGCACCCATAAGTGAGAGCAAGAAACAGATATCTCTTTCTCCCTCTCACTTATGGGTGAAACAGATATCTCTTTCTCGCTCTCACTTATGGGTGCGACGCTCCAAGGTCGCGGTGCGGTGCGATAGTCTGTTACAGGCTTAATGGTGGTACCGCGACTATTTAGGTGTCTCAAATAGGTTGGCGTATTTTCAGCAGAAAAATACACTTCTTTTTTTTTTAAAGGCGGCAAGCAAATTTTTTTAATGCTTGTATTTATTTCTGTGAAAATTAGAACGTTGCTTCTGTAAGTTCTGTAAAATATTTCTATTTCTTGCACCATTTTTGAGAAAAGCACTATATATGACTCGGCTGGAAGGCTACTTGCTGGCTTCGGATTCAATTAAACGGACTCCCAAGGTCGTCCGTTTAAAACGAATCCTCAGCCTGCAAGTAGCTACTTCCGAACCTCGACAATAATGTACTATTTCTCAAAAATGGACGGCAAAGTCGACGTTGCCGGTTAAAAAATAGGTCGCGAAGTGCGTAGTTTATGGTCATTCAAAAAATTAAAAAGTTAAAAACATTGCAGTCTTGATTTCGGGACTGCAATGTTGCATACAAATTCCATTATTTAACGAGTTCCAAACTTTTTAAAACTTTAAATGGCCATATCAAATGAAGGCATAGGTCCCTTAAACAGCCAAACAGATGATTGTCAGCATTTATTATTATAAAGCCTGTAACAGACTATCGCACCGCACCGCGACCTTGGAGCGTCGCACTCATAAGTGAGAGCGAGAAACAGATATCTCTTTCTCGCTCTTACTTATGGGTGCGACGCTCCAAGGTCGCGGTGCGGTGCGATAGTCTGTTACAGGCTTAATGTTGGTACCGCGACTAATTTAGGTGTCTCAAATAGGTTGGCGTATTTTCAGCAGAATAATACACTTCTTTTTTTTTTAAGGCGGCAAGCAAATCTTTTTAATGGTACTACTTTTTTATTTGAAAATTAGAACGTTGCTTCCGTAAAATATTTCTATTTCTTGCACCATTTTTGAGAAAAGCACTATATATGACTCGGTTGGAAGGCTACTTGCTGGCTTCGGATTCAATTAAACGGACTCCCAAGGTCGTCCGTTTAAAACGAATCCTCAGCCAGCAAGTAGCTACTTCCGAACCTCGACAATAATGTACTATTATAATATACATAGGATCACTAGTCTGTCTTAAGTCAAGTTTGGACAGTAATACAAATACTTAATGCACAAGAATATATGGGGCATTATCTATGAAAAGGGACCTTATTGTCGATGGCGCTTACGCCGCACAGCATCGCGCGGCATTGTATTTATATCGGAGCATCGTTAATAATGGCGTAAGCGCCATCGACAATAAGGTCCCTTTTTATAGATAACATATTCAAAGTTTTCTAAGGAGTCAAAAAAACGTCACTGACACGCCAAGGCCCCGGCGGGCGCAATTATAGGTGTTTGGCGTTCAAAAGGTTAAAGAATTCATCTTAGTATATTTCAATAACTGGCCAGCCTTTAATAACTAGACACCTTATACTAAACTAAAATGAATTGTGTTTATATGTGAATAGAATTCATTTTTAGTTTAGGGTGGCCAGTTACCAACAGGTGGCCAGTTACTGGCGAATTACCCTATTGTTAATTCATAAGATAAGTTCCTGATAAAACTAGATTGATTTTAAGTGTATGTTAATTACAAGTAGTTTACAGCACGGGTACTTCAGATTACTGGAGAAGTGAGTGACTTGATCAAACAACTGCTTTAGGTCTGGGTCATAAAGTTGAAAATGTGCATTTTAATAACTGCTCTGACGTAATGGAATAATCATAGATAAATGGTCATGTCATCATAACAACTTGTTTAACAACAAACGGTCGAATATTTGTTTCATTAGTATTAGTTTCCCATTCAAAATCAGTGGATATTTAAAGGGGCCCACGGATTACCAGTTCGCCGGTCGATATTAGCCTGTCAGTTGTTAGGAACTGTCACTTTTAGAGTTTAACTGACAGGCTGATATCGTCCGGCGAACTGGTAATCTGTGGGCCCCTTTACGCATTCACCAAAAAAACTGTCGAGTTTGTTAAAAAAATACAACTGTTGAGTTAAAAAAAAAACTGGGCGCCTTAGTCTCAGGTAGTCTTGCCAAATGTGTTCTTATTCCATGTTTCGAAAATGTCGCCGCTATACTTACTCAACCTCGTATCTGCAACACTCATTTGATGACAAAAACACCCGTATTCCGAATGAAAGAAAATCGACATTTCCATCAAATGATTGTTGCAGATATGAGGTTGAGTAATTATAGCGACGATGTAAATCATCCATTCTCACCAGCAGGCAAATACCTATATGGCTACAGCTATTTCTTGATCTAACAATTTTGTCTGAATATAAGGATAACTTACCGTTGGCTGGTCTGTACTTGCAGCGGTACAAATGGGTTGGGTTTCTCGGTGTTGTTGGGGACATTATGCGTGGGCGCGGACTGCACTTGGTTCTGTGGTGGATTCTGGAATAAACAATAAATTTCCCTCACATAATAATAGACATATGTTATTAAATTGTACAACGGGACTTAATCGCGTATCGTGGTCTTCTCCGAGACCACGGGGACAACGCCGTCCTCGAAATGTCGGAGGTAAATCTTAAAATAGTAGTTTATGCAACAGTGATATAATAAGGGTTCTTAAAATTCAAGGGTCGAAGTTACAAAACGAGACGTAGTCGAGTTTTGTAAAAAAAGACCCGAGAATTTTAAGAACCAATTATGAGCTGTTGCATACATTACTTTTTCTATGACAGCTGCAGCAAAAAAAAAAAAAAAAAAAGTTATTATTAAAAAAAAAGAGTTATTATTTAAAAAAAAAGAGTTATTATTTAAAAAAAATTGAGTTATTATTTAAAAAAAAAAGAGTTATTATTTAAAAAAAAAAAAAAGAGTTATTATTGTAAATGAAAACATACCTCTTTCAATCAAGATGATCGGAACTTGTATCTTAAAAAAAAAAAGCAGTTGTATTATACTCATAAGATGACTGCTAGCAGTCATCTTATGAGCCTATAGACAAAGCATTCAAATGACATTGCTTTAGATATCACTGTCAGTCATTTAATTGACACATTTAAGTGCTGGAGTAGAAAAACGCAATTAAGTCCCGTTGTACAATTTAATAATGTGTAAGAATCGTGAAAGTTTAAATCAGTGTAATAGACATATGTATTGTGTAATACAGATAAGCGCCGTTTTTGTTTACAAGATCTTTTGTATACGAAAATACTATAGTATTACTTGATTTTTTTTAATAATTGATGTTGAATTGTTTCTCATAAGTCATAAACCACCACCACTGTATAACGTTAGAAAGTAGTTTTTCTACATTTGGGCTATATTTGAGAGGTGCCTCAAAAATCTAAAGAAAAACATTATTTGAGCCACTCCATCATAGATTAACAAAAATAATCCGTCACTCGCTACCCTTTCCCTATAGAGCAATCTAAGGTGAGCAATTTTTTTTAAATATATATATTTATTTATTGGTTCACCAACAATAGTTTACACTATATAAAGTACAACAACAAACGTTTTGAGTAATTATGCTAAGCGTAACAATTACTTATAGGTAAACACCACTTGCATTGACTAAGGTACTAAAATTACATATACTTAACATACCGTTTACAATAATAATGCAGGCATTAAACTAATAAAGGGGGCAGACATTATTACATTGAGTGGATATCACTAACTTATACTATTATTTTTGCTAAGCAGGCCCGAACAGATTTTTTAAAGTGATACGCAGAGTCAAAGTGTATATCCATTATATGGCTACAGCTATTTACTACCTTGCATAATCTAGGGACAGGTGAGTTGCTGCCGTGGACCGTCCTACGGAGCAGGGGGCACAGGGGTGTTATCGGGTTTCGAGGTATTCTCTTTGGAGCATACCTCGAAACCCGATAACACCCCTGTGCCGATAATTATTAGTTTTTAACCCCATCACGTTGCGTGTACCTAATGCGATCGAGCACTGACCTTGTTCCAACTGGGCGCCAACGCCACTCCATCGACGCTGGGCAGATGTTGCGGGAACTGCGGATGTGGATGCTGATTCTGCGGATGCTGCTGCGGATGTGGATGCTGATTCTGCGGGTGCTGCTGCGGATGTGGATGCTGATTCTGCGGATGCGGCTGGTTCTGCGGGTGCTGTCGCATAGCGTTGTGGTTGCGTTGGAAGTGCGCGTTGTTGAACGCGGGAAACGGGACCTGGTTCGGCCCCGGCCCTTGGAAGGGTTGCCCGAACGTCGGATACGGAGGCACTGGTGGTTGGTTCTGCATAAATAATAATGTTGACAATTCGAATCCTCACTGTAACCTAATAAAAAAAAGTTTGTTATAATTGATTGAGATTGTATTTAACTTCAGGTAAGGACAAAGTGGCAGTATAAATAGCGATTAAGGGCTCAATTAGACGATGCGAGTTTCATTACATTGCGGGTTTTGATCGGTCGGTTGAATTGGACGTAACCAACAGTCCGCAATGTAACTAAAATCGCATACGAGTTCGCGCGCCGTCTAAATCAGCCTTAAAAAGTAAATCAAGATAATTATGACGACGGTTGGTCCCAATTTTCCTTTTTATACAGTATTAAAAAGATTCAGAACTACAAACAGAGTGTGATATTAAGCTATGATAACGGTATCTGTCTTGAAAAGTTATAATCACGTTGAGAATAATATAATTAATAAGTGTTGAATAATTGTGAAAAGTTATAACTAAGCAAACGCGATTCTATGTAAATAAAATGCTTCTTTAATTCTATGCTTGTAAAAAATGTGATTTCTAATCCATGCATATACTATTTTTTCCGTTTTATATGTTGCCATGCAAATTTAAAAACTGTTTATTTTATTTTATATTCATTTTAATTATGATAATGAAACTGATGAGTTGATTTCAATACACTCGTGTACCTGAAATCGTCAGATTCATTTGAAAATACGTCTTACAAAACTTCCAAGCAGTTTAACGAAGCGAAACACCTGTAAATTTGTATTTTTAATTACAATAGTTGTAGAACATTTTTATTTTATTTATATGAGCCTGGAGTGTCCCACTGCTGAGCTTTTCCTTTTCCAGTCTTTCCACGAATCCCGACCTTGAACTGTCTCCCACCAGTTCCTATCAAAGGCGTCAAGGTCATCTAGCCATTGTCGTTGAGGTTTGCCGCGACCCCGGGTTTGATGCGGGACCCAATTGGTTGTTATTAGCCCACAAATCATCCGGCATACGGATTTCTTTAGAACATTACACGAGCTATTTTTAATTGTAGTCGTAACAACTTTTTAAGACTCATCGCTGTTAAACAACAGACAGAAGGTGCAGTATAAGGGACCGTTTTGTGTCCATACTGACTTAACATGGCTGGTTGTTGGAATCTACTTTGAAGCTTCAGAAAACCGTTTCTTTAGTATTATTACATACTAACAGCAACCGTATGCCTTTGCAACAAGGTTTACTAATAGTCACTAAACAGTGTGAAAGATGGTATATTACCTTAAAAGACCTGTTAGTCCACTCCTGATACACTTGGGGTGGGGGCGCCCTGTTGTATGTGCCGTTCTGCTCTTTGCGCCAGTTTTGAGTCTGAGGCTGCTGTTGTTGAGACCTATATTGAGAGAAATTCAAATGCTGTCACAGAATAAATAATAGTACTAAGTACAGAAGACTCACGCTTAGAGAAACGCGTCTGTTTCGATCAGTACAGATATGGCCGCTAGGTGGCGACAGCGCCACGCGCGGCTTATGGCTTTCCCCAAAATTGGGGCCGAACGGATGTACTTTTAGCTACCTGTAGCAAAGCGACGAAATCGCGGAGTGAGACACGCCTGATGCCGTTAATAAGCATAAGGCAGAGGGAATATATTTCTCACATGATTTTGAACTTTGTTTTAAAGTGATAGGGTTCAATTTTGTATAATTTCTGACATCATTATGCCTTAGGGACGTCTGCCCAATCTAAAATACCGTTGATAATCGCTTTTCCTTATCCGTCATGTTAATAGTTGTATTTGTTAGAAAGAGACAACATTTAAAGTTTTATGAATAGTGTTAATTTTTGTCAAAGCCGTATTCTTACCTGGTAAATAATTTCCAAAATTCGCTAGTTTGGCTGCATGCAATAATGAATACTAGTATTGCATTATATGTTTATACGATAAACACTATACGACATATATGTACTTAAATAGACAGTGTAGGCAGAATAGTACAAAATACAAGGAATATTTTACCTGTTTGGTTGCTGTTGTTGTTGTTGGTTGTCGTTTTTCGATCGCCAACTCTGATTTTGATCTCGTGCGTTCTAAAATAATAATGTTTATATGTAAACTTTATGAAACCTTGGTCTAATAAAAATTGTATTCAACGGATGCTACATTATGAACAGTAGTTGTGTATAACATATATATATACCTGTAGATATAGATAACTGAAATAAATACTAACAAATAACTATGTTTTTAAAAATTAAAACGATTCTATAAAGAATCCTTACATATACTTAAGTAATTTAAGAACAATGTGTTTCTTTTGCATATACTACATGTTTACACTTACTGCAACTAACATCGGAATGCGGTTTTTTGTCACGCGACCCATGTGTACGGGTAACATTTAACTTAACTAATAAGTATAAATGATGTTGTTTAATGATTGTTTACATATTGAAAACAGAGGATGGCGAATCCTGTTTCCACCGTGATACAGTTTAATACTAGTACGGGGAACAGATGTAGCTTACTTCATTCATAAAACGTTACAAATAAATATATTATTTTTATAGTCATATTACCTAAACAGTGCAGTTGACCGACCAATTGTGTACCTTATTCTAACGACTTAGGGACTGGGATTGGTCACTTAACTGTGCCGTGCCTACATGGTAACTATGACATTATTTCTTGTACTTAATGACTAAGGTTACTAATCCAAACTATAATTATAGTTCTGAATATAAATGTAAGCAACTATGTGTCCTTTATTATTGAATAAAGATATTTGTATTTGTATTGTATTTGTATAACAATGAGAGGCTTAGCGCCACTTGCACCATTCCACTAACCCTGGGTTATCCGGTTAAACCTGGAGTTACCATGATTACCAGTACAATTTAACACTGGGTTAACGGTTTAACCGCTTAGCCCCGGGTTAGTGGGATGGTGCAAGTGCCTTACTCATCTAAAAATACTAATATCACTAACCTTGGCAGATTTTTTATTAGAATCTGTTTCTCCTTGACTAATGTTAAGCAGACTCCTTAGAAGCTGTGTAGCATTGTCCTAAAAAGCACATTTAAATTAAATTGCTTACTTATTTTGTACAATATTTAATAGTTAATATTATACTGATTAATTTGTCTATTACTGATGAATATTAACCTTTTGGACGCCAATGACCGATATATAAGCACCGCAGGTCCAACGCCAGACGGATTAATCAGTCATGACACAGAGCAACATAGACCTAGGTGCATATGCATAAAGTCCAATTTCAGTTTTGACACTTGGGTGACGTGGCGTCTGAGTGACAGCTTTTGTGTTTGACACGGTGTCGAAAAGGTTAAATTAATGTAAAATTATAATCAAGTGGACTTACTTGTGAATTATCTGTGGAAGCACTTGCGGTATTGTTTCGGGTTTCACTTACTGGAGTCTTTTGATCTCTTGTGGGACTGTAAAATAAAGCATGATTAGCCTATAGTCGGCGCAACGTAAGAACCAATATTTATTTGACAGTTATTAACGGACTTATAGGTTAACTGAGCAACTTTTACTAAGGGACCAACCACGAAATCGCAAAAAAAATTGACTCTCCCATACATTTTGGCTGGCTGATGTTGATATCTTGTATGGGAGTGTCAATTTTCTTATCGCAATTTCGAAGTTGGTCCCATAGTAAAAGTGGCTCAGTATGACCTATACAACGAGTACCCCACCCCACTTTCAGTGGTTGATGTAAGTACCACGTTGAATATGAAGCTAGTCTGGCAAAAAAGAGTAGAAATTAAAAAGTGGCAATACTACATGTCGTCCCTTTCAAATCAATCTAAGAAAAAAGGGACGACACTACAGTATTGCCACTTTTTAATTTCTAATCTTTTTTGTCATATCTTTCTAGATCGTATCTTTTTAGATATTTTAATCACATATGGAATATTTCTGGAATAAATTAATTTCATTCATTCATTCAATTATTGACCGAGCGTTAGCGAATATCTCAGCTTCAGCTTGGGCAAAAATGCCATCAGTAACTGCCAATTGAATTTAAACCTTAAGATTTGGCGGTACAGTCTTCGCCGCAGATCCCACCGGCGAACGTGACTCAGTAAATAAGTTCATACCTTTTTGAAGTGAAAACTTCTTTAGCGGCGCTGTGCATTTTTTGAGGTGGGGAAAAAATGTTAAACTCGCGACAGGTCACGTGACCGACAGATTCGACAGATTGAAAATTCGTAAGACGGACACGTGACCTGATCGACTGTTACAATGTCATTGAGTTTTCACTTCTGCCGGCACTCCCGGAGTGCAACCCGTTGTTTTTTTTTCTTTTACGTGGAGCAATGCATTTAGGCATTCCGCCTAGCCGGGGAACTAGGACGGATATATATAACTGTACGGTACTGTAATATATATAACGGATATATAACTGTAAATATAAGTACAAGTATAAGTAGCGTAGTATAAGTAGTCTATTGTGTGCCCTTACAGGGTGTCATGAACTGGCCTCTTAAATTGTAACACCTTATTATGTACATGACAATGCAATATTGAACAAATGACATATCAAAATGACATATGTCGGACTCGTGGCCAAGGGGCCAAATACCGCCTAAACCCTCCACGGTATGCCCGTCTCGCAGCAATGGTTCATACCCATAGACTAGGAATCCTCTAGACTGAGTTTAGAGCAATTATTTCATGAAACCGATGCTGCCAAAAATACGGGGGTGCGGGGGGACGAGGTGAGCGAATCCCGTGCCGTGATTGGTCCGTTCAAAGACACGGACCAATCACGGCACGGGATTGACTCGAAGATGGAGTAAAACTACCGTATGAGTGGCAGAGGGGGTAGCGTTACTATGCTCAGTCTAGAGGACACAGACAATCCAACCTCTAGACATAGCATAGTCGCGCTACCCCCCTCTGCCACACATACGGTAGCGTTACTCCATCTTCGAGTCAATCCCGTGCCGTGATTGGTCCGAGTCTTTGAACGGACCAATCACGGCACGGGATTCGCTCACCTCGTCCCCCCGCACCCCCGTATTTTTGGCAGCAACGGTTTCATGAAAGAATTGGCCTAAGCTCAGTCTAGAGGTTGCATTGTCAGTGCTAGAGGATGTCTTGTCTGTGATCATACCTGTAGCTAGCGAACGCGGAGTTGTGTCCGTCATCTCTCCGCAGCAGATTGGGCGTTTTGTTAGTGCTCTGCGTCTCGTGCGCGCCGGCGACGGTCACTGTGTTCCTCAGTTTGCGCCCGTATGATATGTTCAACATGTTTGTTGGCAACATCCTGTGGAAGACATTATTTAAATAAACACAAGTATAAGTTTACAGCTCTAGGTACCTATGCCAAACAGTTATACTGTTAATACATAGTCATATACATAACTATCCCTAGGATCTTAGGTAGGTATTAAACTTAAGTCGTTCTTGATAAAGTCGCGTGGCGATTGTCCGAATTTTCTGCACTAGATGAATAAAAGTCTCTGATCGAGTTACACTATCGATAATAAGGAAGCTCTAAATACCTTACGTATTATCGTAAGCAACAGCCTATACTCGGCCTCGAATACATACAGAGAAAGATTTTCCAAAAATTCACGCAATATTTAGGAAAAGTAACCTTAACACTACAAGAGTAAAGCAAATAACTTACCTATAGAACCTATGCTCTTCAAACAGCTCTTCAGGCGAGGCACCCGGAAAAGGATCATCAAACATCACTTGATAAGTTGGTTCAGCGTTCAACTTGTCAGCCAACCGCACGGTGTTAGACTGTGGCGGCTGGTACACGGCGATGATGCTGACATTGGCTCAATAAGGACCCGGTTCCACAAAAAAAGAACCTTAAAGCTATAATACTAAAGCTCGAAATATCTTACCTATAGAACCTATGCTCTTCAAACAGCTCTTCAGGCGAGGCACCCGGGAAAGGATCATCAAACATCACTTGATAAGTCGGTTCAGCGTTCAACTTGTCAGCCAATCGCACGGTGTTAGACTGTGGCGGCTGGTACACGGCGGTGACGCTGCCTTCGGCTCAATAAGGACCCGGTTCCACAAAAAAAGAACCTTAAAGCTACAATAGTAAAACTCAAAATATCTTACCTATAGAACCTATGCTCTTCAAACAGCTCTTCAGGCGAGGCACCCGGGAAGGGATCGTCAAACATGACTTGGTAAGTCGGTTCAGCGTTCAACTTGTCAGCCAATCGCACGGTGTTAGACTGTGGCGGCTGGTACACGGCGGTGATGGTGCCCTTGTTTTATACGGACGCGGTTTCACAAAATGTAGGAAAAGCTACCTTAAAGCTACCACAGTAAAACTCGAAATAAATTACCTATAGAACCTATGCTCTTCAAACAGCTCTTCAGGCGAGGCACCCGGAAAAGGATCATCAAACATCACTTGATAAGTCGGTTCAGCATTCAACTTGTCAGCCAACCGCACGGTGTTAGACTATGGCGGCTGGTACACAGCGGTGACGCTGCCTTTGGCTCAATAAGGACCCGGTTCCACAAAAAAAGAACCTTAAAGCTACAATAGTAAAACTCGAAATATCTTACCTATAGAACCTATGCTCTTCAAACAGCTCTGAGGCACCCGGGAAAGGATCATCAAACATGACTTGGTAAGTCGGTTCAGCGTTCAACTTGTCAGCCAATCGCACAGGTGGCGGTTGGTATATAGCGATGATGCTGCCTTTGGCTCAAAAAGGACCCGGTTCCACAAAAAAAGAACCTTAAAGCTATAATAGTAAAGCTCAAAATATCTTACCTATAGAACCTATGCTCTTCAAATAGCTCTTCAGGCGAGGCACCCGGGGAAGGATCATCAAACATGACTTGGTAAGTCGGTTCAGCATTCAACTTGTCAGCCAACCGCACGGTGTTAGACTATGGCGGCTGGTACACAGCGGTGACGCTGCCTTTGGCTCAATAAGGACCCGGTTCCACAAAAAAAGAACCTTAAAGCTATAATAGTAAAGCTCAACATATCTTACCTATAGAACCTATGCTCTTCAAACAGCTCTTCAGGCGAGGCACCCGGGAAGGGATCGTCAAACATGACTTGGTAAGTCGGTTCAGCGTTCAACTTGTTAGCCAATCGCACAGGTGGCGGTTGGTATATAGCGATGATGCTGCCTTTGGCTCAAAAAGGACCCGGTTCCACAAAAAAAGAACCTTAAAGCTATAATAGTAAAGCTCAAAATATCTTACCTATAGAACCTATGCTCTTCAAACAGCTCTTCAGGCGAGGCACCCGGGGAAGGATCATCAAACATGACTTGGTAAGTCGGTTCAGCATTCAACTTGTCAGCCAACCGCACGGTGTTAGACTATGGCGGCTGGTACACAGCGGTGACGCTGCCTTTGGCTCAATAAGGACCCGGTTCCACAAAAAAAGAACCTTAAAGCTATAATAGTAAAGCTCAAAATATCTTACCTATAGAACCTATGCTCTTCAAACAGCTCTTCAGGCGAGGCACCCGGGAAGGGATCGTCAAACATGACTTGGTAAGTCGGTTCAGCGTTCAACTTGTCAGCCAATCGCACGGTGTTAGACTGTGGCGGTTGGTACACGGCGGTGATGGTGCCCTTGGCTCCGAACGGAGCCGTGATGCTGCGAGCCACGCAGACCACGCGGTCGTACATTTTGAAGTCCGCTTTAGGGTCAGGCTGGATGTTTCCTTCGTGGAGTTCCGGCTGTGAATATTGGGTTTGGTAAGATACAAATATTCTAGGTTAGTTTAAAAGTAAGTAATAAGTACATATATCGAAACATAATTTTCTATGGCTAGTTTTTTTAGAGGTTTGAGATGGGATACGTTAAACATCGAATTCTTTATTATTTTTTTGACATAACTAATCTCACATATGCGTCGGCCATTATATCACACAATATTTCTTTTCTGAGTACAATCTATAGGTACTTGGTCTTAAATTTTGACGCCAATGACGGATATATCCGCACCTTAGGGCCAACGCTGAAGACGAATTAATCCGTCGCTGACCACAGAGCATAAAGTTCAACATTAGTTTTCACAATTCGGTGACGTGGAGTCCGAGTGACAGCTTTTGTGTTTGACACGGCGTCGAAAAGTTTAATACCCGTTCCTAATTCATATAGGGTATATATTCATATTCATATTTGACTGTATTTAAAAGAAAATATTTTACACCATGCATGAAATAAAGCACCAAAAGATTAATTGAGAAACGTAGACAGCAGTTATTTTTAGTCACAATTTAAAACGCGTATAAAACTATAAAGAGTAGGTAATTTGATCGTGACGTCACATGCTAGTGTTTCATATAAATTCCATAGTAGCAAAATCGTTTTGACAGTTCGAAAAAAGAAACTGATTTATTTAGATTTCAACCCTCTCACCTTATACAGAAGGTTCCATTTGACATGAAGCGTGACCGTCTTGCCATTGCCCTTGATTTCTTGCAGCTGCTTGTCCAAAGAGTTGAAGAGCGCCTTCATTTCTTCTGGTTCGAGAGCGTCTGAGCCGCACTCGCGCCGCGCGGCACTCGAGTGGGGCTGGGCCTTCAGCCACGCTTGGACTTCTTGAGGCTTCTTTTCGCTAAAGAATTAATTCTTTTATCAGTTGCATAGCCACTATGCTAAATATTTTAAATAACTTATTATGAATATATGACTAAAGAAGAGACGCTTTCCACATATATTGTGCGACAGAGCTAGCAACAGACCGGTCGATGTACGACCATCGAAATCAATGTGGAAATCGTCTCTTCCTTAGTGTATAAACTGTATAAACACTAGTCATATATCACTACATAGTATAAAACAAAGTCGCTTCCCGCTGTCTGTTTGTCCCTATGTATGCTTAGATCTTTAAAACTACGCAACGGATTTTGATGCGGTTTTTTTAATAGAGTGATTCAAGAGGAAGGTTTATGTATAATTTGTTAACCCGTGCGAAGCTGTAGACTAAACGCGTAGTAAAAATGAACTGAATCTATCTATTTACAAATACTTGTAAGTGTAGGTAGGTATATAGTCTACAAATAAAACTTAATCACATTATTGTGAAGAAAGCTTTTTGACTGTTAAACATTGCAATTATCCTTTAGAGTTTAGATAAAAGACATAAAAATAGTGTATTCATGTGATATTATAAACACACAGCAACTTAATTCTATAATGCTCACCCCACTTCGTTGGGCCAGATGTCGCTCTCAAAGAAGATGTCATTATACATGGACTCGGCCAGCTTGTCAAACAGCTCGGGGAACTGTTGCTCATAGCTCTTGACCAGGTCGATGCAGCGCTGCGAGTACAGCCACACGTTGGAGACAGGGCAGCGACGAGTGTAGCCCGATACTTCTTGGTTCTACAATATTTTGAAATCGTTAGCACAGAATAAGTAATAGTATTATCATACAGAACGGCCACGCACCGCACCGCCCCGACTCGCATTACCTCGCCCCGCGACTGGACGCGACATGAATCTGGCGGACTTCTGGCGTGCTCTCAGTACTGCGACTTACGCACACATACACAATGCCGCGTGTACAGACGTGCCGTGCACACATATAAACGCAAATGTTTTTTGATGTATGGCGTGTCCGCCCTGTGTCGTTAGTTTGGCTGGGTTCGTGACAGTGAACAATATTTAATTTAACACATTCATTGCCACCCAGCTAAACAAGACATCCGCGCCAGGCCACAAAAATTTCGTCATATAAAGATGTAGTACATACCACGATCCCGACTATCGGGTCGTCCGGCCTGGGAACGAAATCAAAAAAACACCCGATAGTCGGGTTTTCGGCACTAAAAGAAAAAATATTACTTTCTCATTACACAGATGAATGCCTACCGGGATTCGAACCCAGTTTCTGAATTCGTGATTATAGTTGGTAGCGCGACTAGGCTACTAGGACTGTCTGGGACCGTTAGGGCGTACCCTTTTCTTCAAATTGCTGAAGTAGTACAAAAAGGAAAACTACCTATAAAATAATAATTGGTACTATAAAGATACCTATGTGTAAAGGTACCCACCATTGCTGTGTTCTAGAACGGGTTATTTAACTTTAGGTTAATTAGATAGGTATAATATATTTCTTATAATTACATTTTGTTAGCCTTACCTTCTTGTTGAACTTTAAATTAAGCCCGACGTTCACTTTGTTCTGTGTTTCGGTCGGCAGAGTATTTCTTTGACCAGACACCACCAGCACGGTCCCCGTTATTCTTGAGAGGAATTGAGGTGATATTCCTGCAAAGGGAATTACGGAATTAGTGATTTGTAAGAGTCTCTTCAATAGTTTAAGTCCGCTTTCACGTCGAGATGTTTTTATGCGGTTGGCAACTGTCAAAGGTTTGCATAGATGGCGCCATCATAGCTAGCCCCTTTTTCTATGAAATTTGGCTTTATCAGGGAATAAAAATAAAAAATTGACACAATTCTAGGGATTGACAGGGCAAGCTATGTTAATTACCCCCAGGTTAGTGATTCCTAACCTGGGGGTAATTACCCCCGTGGGGGTAAAACTGGTATTTTACGGGGGTAACAAGCTAACCTAATATAACAATACAACAAACGTACACGTTTTATTTTTTATTACCATTAAAACGGAGGGGTAAAATCAGGTTCCCTAGTTAGGCGTGACCGGACTGAAAAGGTTAGGAACCACTGTGCTAAATATTTCGACTGGCCAACCCCATTGTATAACCTATTACGTCATAACATAGTTGAAGTTATTGAGTGTTTTTTTACCACAGGAGGCGGCGGCGTGGTTGGCGCTGCGGTAGGGGCAGATGCTGGCGTGCGCGACGGGCGTCGGCTCCGTTTGCTCCGTCACTTGCACTTTGATGCGCCCGCTGCGGACTGCCTCTGAATCTACCACCTGCAACACACTTCCGCTTAAGCTTTGGATTCCTCCGAAAGCGGTGCTGTCATATAGCGGCCGCAAAAGACGGCCGTCTTTACGGTGACGACATGTGGAAAGTACCACGGCGTCATAACACACTGTCAGCCACCGAGGTCAAAGCGGCAAATTTGAAAAATGTAGGCGCGAAGGGATATCGTCCCATAGAAAATTTGAATTTCGCGTCTTTTCCTACTGACAAGATTTGCTTGATAATCTATAATTTACTTGGAGGATGAAATATCATCAGAAGAGGAAAATAATCGTAGTACGGAATCATTTATTCAAATCTCGTGTCATTTATTCAAAATGGCGTCACCGCTATCTAATAAACGTTCACGAAACTATCGACACCGTCATGACGGCCGTCACCTTACGTTACGTTGACAATCAACGTAACGTAACGCCGTCTAGGAAACCGCGCCATCTTGTTTACATAGACAACGTTCTAGTGACGTCATTCAACGCTACAACTACAACTCTATCTCTTTAAAAAAACCGCATCAAAATCCGTTGCGTAGTTTTAAAGATCTAAGCATACATAGGGACAGACAGACAGCGGGAAGCGACTTTGTTTTATACTATGTCGTGAAAAATCTTTTGCAAGTGGAAATTCTTCCATTTCCATACTTTTTATTAATTTCAAGACGCGTCCTATTCTGCAAGTAACTATAAAATTGCAAAATCAACTTTAGATTCTGTAACATAGATAAAAGATTAGTTGCTGGCGTTAGTCATGGCCCTGCGTGAAAAAGCGTCGAGCTGCAAAAGTCCATACCCATGGAACTTTGCCAGCTGAGTGTACGTTTGCTGACTTTTTGTATAACGTGCTAAACCACTATAAGTATCATGAATCTAGTATTTTAACTAGATCAGGCATGAGGGGCAGAGGGAAATGACCGAACGGGATAGTCTTATGTATCTTTCAGTAGGAGTAGCAGCGAAAGCGCTATTATTGTTTGTCCTTGTCACGGTCTCACAATTTTTTTATTATCCACCGTAAATTAGTATGGATTATGGTGGGCAACAAATAAATTCGACCAATCATAGTGTCGCATTGCCTATGTTTTGTCCCTCACGGAGGCACGCGTATCTTCTATAGGATCCTAACTTCTATGTTATACTGGATCAACCAAATCTTGTAAAGGCGGCAAATTTGAAAAATCGCGGGTTAGCAACACTGTGTTCGAATAATTCCAAAATTGCGTGTCATCTGTGTGTTATCTGTGGAATGTGGATCGTGAATGACAGCCATCATCTTATTGTTTACATTCTGAATCGTTTCTATTTCAAGAGAAATTTCTGCTGTCACCATTAAATACTAAGATTATGCATGACCTCAAACAAAGCTAAGGTGCCTACAAGGCTACAATGTACAATCATGCTCGTTGACGGTAAACATTACTAAAATTTAAGGTTATGATAATTCACTCTAACCATAGATGTACGAAGGGCGGAAAAATAAACACGTTTTGGTTCGATGTACATTGCTGCTTTTCTTAGCGCAATTCTGCTCTTTAAGTGTTACATGGTGTTACCCTACTTTAATTCGCAGTACATTGCTACTGACAAGATTTGCTTGACGCACTATAAGTATGCATGCTTACCGTGGCCATGCACCCGTAGTACTGCCCCTGCGTGAGCAGAAACACGTTGGAGCCTACCGGATAGGCCTCCTGTGGCGTCGAGAACTTGCCGGCCTCCTGTATGACATGTTCGGACACGTCCCGGACCACGGCTTGGTACGCGTAGCCGCACGCTACGGAACACCATTCCGGCTCGAATACCATTTGGGTGTTGTCTTGGATTAGGTATTTGTAGCCTGAGAATAAAAAACAGTAGAGGTTCAGTTTACACTCGTGCTGCCAAGCGCAGTCAGTAGAGTCAGACCAAGAAAAGTCTGCAGAGGATTTGATAGCCAGTGTTGGCCGAAAGTTAATGCAAATTGAAAATGCTGGCCATTAACCATTATAAATTGAATCGTAAACTATAATCGTCCGATACGGTTTAAGGTTCAATTTATAATGGTTAATGGCCAACATTTTCAATTCGTATTAACTTTCGGCCAACACTGTTGATAGCCCACGCAGTGCAAGTGTTATTTTAAACGTCAAACTTCTATGAAATTATGACGTATAAATAACACTTGCACTGCGTGGGCTATCAAATCCGCTGCAGACTTTTATTGGTCCGACTCTACAATAATCATTCGTTAGTTACACAGAAAGTCTATTACGAAAATTCAAATACCCGAAGTGAGACTCCGAGATCGATTGACTAAAAAAATATTTAAAAAAATCAAGAAGACAGAGAGTGATAAAGAAGACTAGATATTGGGAACAGGAAAAACAGAAAACTTGCAGATTACACATTTTATACGTTTCACAAATAGTTTTACGTTTTATTGAAATCTACTAAACAAGTGATAAAGGAATGTAATAAAACTAATAAAATAATGGAATGATTTTTTTCTGTGTCGTTTGGAAGCTTTTGAGGCGTTAGATCATACATACACTAGCGACCCGCCCCGGCTTCGCACTGGTTAATAAATTATACACAAACCTTCCTCAAGAATCACTCTACTTATAGGTGGAAACCGCATGAAAATCCGTTCAGTTGTTTTTGAGTTTATCGCATCATACAGATGCGACGGCGGACTTTGTTTTATAAGGTGTAGTGAAAGTAAAAAATAAACACCTAAAGTACATATAACAAAAACTAAAATGACTCACCTTTCAAGTTAACAGCATGAATTATAACATTCACATTGCCCAGTTCAATTCCAAGGCGATTCTGATTACTGAAAACAAAAGAAAACTTACAATTTAATTGGTTACAAAGATTTCACAACCATAAAAAACGCATTTAACTAATTTGCAAGACCGAAGTGAACCCATAAGTGTTCCGTGAACAAAGTTTTGTACGGAACACTAAAAAGTAATGACGTACATATATTATCGTATACGTTACTGTTTTGTCATGACCGTTTGCTGCGTAACCAGTAGTCAATCTTTAAATTCGTTGCAATGTACGGGATGATATCACTTGTTTTTTTGAAGTGAAAACTTCTTTAGCGGCGCTGTGCACTTTTTGAGGTGGGGTAAAAATGTTAAATTCGCGACAGGTCACGTGACCGTAAGACGGACACGTGACCTGATCGAAAAACTGTTGTCCCAGAAATGTCGTCGAGTTTTTCTTTATTGATTCAAATGCCATCTAGTGAGTTTCCGTCTAACTGGTAGTAATATAACTCGAGGACTAACAGTGATGGGTTTCAAGTAATGCGACGAAATAACGCTAGATGGCGTTAACCTCAATTATACATAGTGCTGCAGACATTTTGCACTAGTCATTGAGTTTTCACTTCTGCCGGCACTCCCGGTGTGCAACCGGTTTTTTTACGTTTTATACGTAGTACACAAGACATGCGTATTATGTTTTCGCTGTTACGTCAACAACAAATATTATTAGACTTATATCGACCGGGTTATGAATCGTGATTACCTTTTGTATTGCCTTCGAGCTCCCGATATTTCGACGCATCTTGTTCACGGGTTCATATCCCGGTCGATAAAAGTCTAGTGAAACTAACCGTGAATCATTCAAAACCGTTATAACAAATATCATGTAGTCGTTGGTGGTCCAAGTATCTATTTATTTCGCAATAAACTGCCGGCCTAGCCAAGGTGACGTACGCTTTTGCGCTTCGCTATCGAATCGTTTTGTGTGTCTCTATCACTCTTCCATATTAGTGTGACAGTGACAGTTGCGTTTCGATCGCTACGGAACGTTGGCTACGGGGTTTGAACCACAGAACATATTAAAGAGGTTAGAATGGCTATCGCGCGCAGTTAGTATCGGAACCGGTGTCGCCGCTCGTTCCTCTCCACATTTACTAACACTCGCGCAACGGTAGTAAAAACTAGCTAGCGCCTTGTGTGCGTGGTGAATGGATACGTCTCCTTTAGACAGATTTGGTGTCTGGCTTCTTAATCTGAACGTTATTGTGGCGCAAAAAGGCGTGTTTACTTCATTTTCGGTCAGCGCGGGCGAGTAGCATGCGAGCGTTTGCTCAAAACCCCGCGGCAACACGTACCCTGCTCGCATCGCCATTCTAACCTTATTACTACAGGGTGGCCAACTTAGAGGTATACAACTTTTTTTTGCCGCCATTTTATTTTGGCGGTAAATATGACAGTTATTGCATGAAAATTAGTTTGTGTAGATACGGCAAATTTATTATGGAGCGTTTTACGACGGAACAACGTGTTTTAATCATTAAAAACAATAGAAACATTAAAAATAACGTTTTCCGGGCGATTAATTTCGAGAAACGGTGACATTGACTGTCCCCCTAGATCGCCTGATTTAACAGCTCCTGACTTTTTTCTGTGGGGCTATCTAAAGGGACGTGTCTATGCTAATAGGCCAACGAACCTTCAGCAATTAAAACAAAATATTCGAAGCACTGTCGCTGAGATAACGCCAGAAATGTGTGAAAAAGTGATGAAAAACGCGATGAAAAGGGTTCGCATCTGCCATGCTGCTAGAGGTGGACATTTGTCTGACATTATTTTCCATGTGTAATTCCTGACCCTACATATTATATTTAACAAGGAATACTTGATATTTTTTATGTTTTATAGAATAAAATTTCAAAAATAAAGTGTATACCTCTTATTTGGCCACCCTGTATAGTACTTGTTCTGTGGTTTGAACTACTCACTGTTCTATGATCGTTGAGCGTTCCGATATCCACTGTTTATGCAAGTTTCCGAAGTTGGACTCGGTGGTGTAGCTCGGAGTGCCGTTTACATTGTTGTTCTGATGGTCGACGTGGTGTAGCCGCGTCTTCTCGTTAGATACCGAAATCACCCTAAAATACGGAAAGTGTCATTAGTAGTGACAGATATTGATTTATCGTTTAAATATTATTTGTATGTAAACTATTTCTAAGGAATAAGTTAAAACTAAATAAAAAATAAATATATTTAAACTTTATTGCACAGTAATAGGTGTAAAGAAGCGCTGGTGGCCTAGCGGTAAGAGCGTGCGACTTGCAATCCGGAGGTCGCGGGTTCGAACCCCGGCTCGTACCAATGAGTTTTTCGGAACTTATGTACGAAATATCATTTGATATTTACCAGTCGCTTTTCGGTGAAGGAAAAATCCCGAGGAAACCGGACTAATCCCAATACGGGCCTAGTTTACCCTCTGGGTTGGAAGGTCAGATGGCGGTCGCTTTCGTAAAACTAGTGCCCACGCCAATTACTGGGATTAGTTGCCAAGCGGACCCCAGGCTCCCATGAGCCGTGGCAAAATGCCGGGACAACGCGAGGAAAATGAAAATGAGGTGTACAGAAAGCGAACGTAATACAAGAAGGCATTTTCTACCAGTTAACCGTCCATAAAATCCATAGTATCCATACTAATATTATTATTGTGAAAGTGTGTCCTGTCTGTTACCTCTTCACGCCAAAATCGCTGAACCGATTTAGTTGAAATTTGGCATAGAGATAGTTTGAGTCCTGGGGAAGGACATAGGATGGTTTTTATGTCAAAAAAATAATCTCTGGAGAGAGTTCAAAAGGGGGATGGAAATGAGAAAGTTAATGAATTGCCTGTTAATTGGTGTAAGCAATGCACAAATTGAATGATTGCTATTAGCATTATCCAGGCGCTATACTTACTTTAGCTGCTGTCACTAATTCCACGCATACGAAGTCGCGGGCAAAAGCTAGTATGATCATCATCATCTTCCTCGCGTTGTCCCGGCATTTTGCCACGGCTCATGGGAGCCTGGGGTCCGCTTGGCAACTAATCCCAGTAATTGGCGTGGGCACTAGTTTTAACGAAAGCGACTGCCATCTGACCTTCCAACCCAGAGGGTAAACTAGGCCCGTATTGGGATTAGTCCGGTTTCCTCACGATGTTTTCCTTCACCGAAAAGCGACTGGTGATGAAATGATATTTCGTACATAAGTTCCGAAAAACTCATTGGTACGAGCCGGGGTTGGAACCCGCGACCTCCGGATTGCAAGTCGCACGCTCTTACCGCTAGGCCACCAGCGCTTTAAGCTAGTATGATAATAAAGATAAAATTCTCACTTCGCCTTAGTAAGATGAGGCCACCCAACCCAGATGATCTTCCCTAACAAGTCCTGAGCGATTTTTTCCAACTGTGGGTCCGTGTTGGATTCCCTGATGAGTTCCACCATCATGTTTTCGTTGCGAGACGGCTGGTCGAATACTTTCACCTTACATTTCTTCAGGGTCGTCTGTGGCAAACAATCATTATCATAGTTTTTTTTTAATCTACTTATTTAAAAGAATCCTTTATCAAAAAGACATGTCGGCTCCGTTGGGCCTCTATAATAAAGAATTTCAACGAGTGTTACTAAACAAAAACATCAAAAAAACTGCACACGAATTTCGCACTTTTTGACAGGGGTTCCGCCAATATAGATAGGATAACCCGAGTATCCGTTACTGTATAATCCCTTCCTTGAAATAGTTGCGTCCTCTTGTCTCGAGTCATCATAGTTACATTTCATTATACATAATTACATTTTTAGAAAGATTGTTTAAAATCTAGGAAGGATCTACTGATTTCCCGCTTGTTACGCGCTAACCAGGCATATAAGCTATCGGCCTATTCACTAAAACCACAGAATAAATAATAGTATTAGGTACAGAAGATTCACTCTCTAACAAAACGCGTCTATTACGACAGATAACCGCTATATGACCGCTAGGTGGCGCAAGCGCTTGCAGGCGTCCGTTCCTAAGCGGTGCGCGGCAACTACTATGGCTAGACACCAAAATTGGTGTGGGCCGCATGTACTTGTAGGTACTTGTAGCGACGCGACGAAATCGCGGAGTGAGCCAAGCCTGCTAAAACTAATCACCTTTCAATTTTGAAATGGAAAATTAGGGTCTCTATTGTTTCCCAAATAGTTTTAAGCCATAATGTATTGTTTGCCCGAATTTTCGTTATTCATTTGGTTCAGAAACGCGTCACTTTTCAGGATTGCCATAAAACAAACCTAACCTAACCTGTCTACAGGATAACCTAACGAAAATCCTGAAATGTTAACGGTTTCAGTCTTATGACTAACGATAATATGACAAACAATACATTATGACTTAAAACTTTATGGGAAACAACGGGACCCCGGAAATTATTAACGTCATTTAGGTCGAGTATACTCGCGCCCGCCTTATTAATACCAAAGCACAGAATAAATAATAGTACTAGGTACTGAAGATTCACTCTCTAACAAAACGCCTCTATTACGACAGATATGACAAGCGCGAGCAGGCGTCCCCGTTCCGTAGCGGTGCGCGGCAACTACTATGGTTAGACACCAAAATTGGTGTGGGCCGCATGTACTTGTAAAACCCTGCAAAGCCTGCTAAAACCAATCCTTTCAATTTTGAAATGGAAAATTAACATCATTTAGGTCGAGTATACTGGCGCCCAACCTGTTAGAGCGTTTCTTTTATTTTTTGCTACTTTTATATATTGTGACCTTTTTTGGCACTTTTGTGTTATTTTTAGTCAGGATCGCGAGCCCTTTTAATACTTATAGGAGAAAAAAGTATCTAAAACTTCCATACATTTTTTATACTTTCCTTTTTGTTACCGGCATACAAAGTGTATGGGGAAATGGTAATCAATAGGAAAAAAACTCTGGTACATTTCTTTATCCCATTAGGATCGAAAGAGCTCGTAATTCTGAGTAGAAATTACACAAAAGTGGCAAAAAAGGTCACAATATATAAAAATGGCAAAAAATAAAAGAAACTCTCATTTAATACCAAAGGTACCTTGTTGTACCAAAGGTACTTTGTGTTGTTTGGTTATATTCAATTTGACTTTCCATATTTTTTTCTTTGCGCCACCTACCGTATAATCTAATCTTATTGTCTCCGATACCCAAAGGTTGTGGAAGGGTGTGGAAGAGATCGCTCTTAAGCGATAAGACCGCCTGTTGTTACCTCTATTGTCTTTGTTTATGTTACTGTACATTTACTGTAAACTACGAGTTTAGTCAGGTGTGCAATAATAGTAGTTTAAGTTACAAGGGATCAAAATGATATATTTCCGTCAAGGGCGTACATTGAATCCTGAATGAAGCGATGGATTCTACAATACCACAATACAATAAAGTAGAATCCTGAGCGTAATGAGGGATTCAAGTGTTAACGCCCAAGACGAAATAGTGTTGACACAATCTGATGCTTAAACAGATTATTTAAGCTAAAAAAAATAATGTGCAAAAAAATGTAAAAATAGCTTGAACAGAAAAATGCCACTAACAGGGAGGAAAAGTGCCCCTTTGATAGAGATCTGCTAGGAGAGCCTAGCAGGGAAGAAAAAGCTCTTTTCTGAATAGGAGGTGTGAAAAGAGTATTGTATTGTACCTTGTACTTCAAGTGCCTCATGGTGGGGAAGCCGGGGTACATCATGTCCCGCTTGGCGTTCGGCAACATGCCTCGCTTCAGCACGTGCTCTGGCACGTCTAGTTCCTTGCGGTACACCTTTTTCTCTACGGCGTGGCAGTCCTGGATGGCTGGGAAGTATTCTGGTGCTTCCACGGTACCTGTGTTGAATGAAATTTTATTCAAAATCTTTGGCCTAGTAACACAAAATTATTCTTAGTATAATTTAATAGTGCAACTAGAGAGGTGAAAAATGTGTAAATAATAGGTACTTTTATAAAGACGAGATGACCGTTTTGGTAAACTCTTTTTGTCAAGTTTGCGATACAATACAATACAAATCCTCTTTATTGCACAACCTCAATAAAATATTTACAGTAGGTATAATACATGAGGACAGAGGTAACAACAGGCGGTCTTATCGCTAAAGAGCGATCTCGAGCGCTTAGAGCGGTGAAGCGTGTACAACTGTAAATATTGACCAGATTCAAGCAAACTGAGAAGATAACATTTCGGTGTGCCCTCACTTTTATTTTCTTTCTCTTCATAAATTAAATCAACTATAGTTGGTCAAACCAAATTGTCAGTAAATAAGAACAAAGGAAAATATACTCATCCTTTTCTTTTGGGTGCTAGTACTAGTGTAAGACAAAGATAGTATGATTCTCTCTGTCTATGTTTGAAATGAGACAGTCCTTTGACAAACTATATGTATGTATTTCATTAAGGTATTTCGATGTATGTTGGTTATCGTTATATATGGTTATACATCGTTATATATCTGAAAGAGTAAAACAGGATCTTTCTACTTACCTAAACTTTCTTTCGTCCAGTTATAAATGAGCATTGGCCCATGAGTATTTCTATTCAACTCCTCCTCAGTCATTCTTTGGTAGCATGGTGTCATGGCTGACAAAAGATTTACCTGCAACGAAATTCGAATTAATATATGTATAATATATGATATGACTTTAAGGAACACAGAGCTGCGCTCCAAAACTGGTATCGCAGATGTGGGTGTGAAGGCCGCCAAGCTCAAGTGGGATTGGGCGGGACATATCTGTCGGATGCACCCGGACAGATGGGTCAAAATGGCGACCGAATGGGCAAATGGGCACCACAGATCACCCGAGGCAGAGGCAGACCAAAAATGAGATGGCGAAACGACCTGGACTCATTCTGTGGCGACTGGCGGGAACATGCGCAAAGCCGTGGCGAAAGACCTTTTCCCAGCAGTGGGACACAATATAGGCTATGAAAAAATGTCTTTTTCACCTCAGCAGCTCGAACAAGGGTACTTTGCTACTTAAAAACAGTGAGCAAAATCGCATTTTGCTCACTGAGTGAGACAAAATGAGCAAAATTCGATTTTGCTCACCCAGTGAGCAAAATACGATTTTGCTCACTGTTTTTAAGTACCAAAGTACCCTTGTTCGAGCTGCTGAGGTGAAAATTTAATTGTTGGTATATCTTAAGAAAACATGAGTGAATAGAGGTAAGTGATGAAGAAGGAATACATTTTTCGGGTTCTCTAATATGTTCTCACTGCTGAGGTGAAAAGTTTTGTGAACTACACGAGATCAAAGTTATTTACATCTCGTGCGCTTTTGAGTCCCTTACTACGCTCAAGATTCTAAATTAGATTAGTATAGAATCTTTCGCTTGCACGGGACTCAAAATAAGCACTCGAAGAAATATCAAACTTTGATCTCTTGTTGTACAAATAACTATTGCTTGACTGCTTGTAAGTACATGGGTCTCCTAATAGATCCTCATGATGAAGAGTTTCGTTCGTAGGATGGGAGTGACCGTGGACAAGAATTCATCAGACAATGCACCTATAGATGGTCAACCAAATCTTGTCAGTAAAAAAGGCGCGAAACTCAAATTAACTATAGGGCGATATCCCTTCGCGCCTACATTTTTCAAATTTGCCGCCTTTTTCTACTGACAAGATCTGGTTGACCAAGTATAGTAACTGACGACGAATCACGACGAAGTACAGCACTTTTTGTCGTCGAAATACGCCTAAGTCCATGAAGTACGGGTGGTAGAATTTTTTACATAATTCGACTTTAACCAGTTGTAACAAGATTGAAAATTGTCTGACCTCATCAATAAACGGTATAAGCACCACAGCTTCCCAGTCGTTCCTCTTGCCATTGAGATCCGTCTCGAAGTTGACGGGGTAATAGTGGACTATGGGGGAATCCTCATCCGTCATCAGGTCATGGAATGGTGCAGGTAGGAGGTGTTTACTGGCTGATGGCAGTACGGCTAGAAGCTGCAATAAAAATCACATGAATCAATCTTGTTTGCGAAGTTCACATCATGAGCAGGAAAATAGTTATTTATTACTTAATACTTATTACATTTGGTAAAAGAGCTCTTTACCCACCAATGCTAAAAGCTGTGTGTCCAGTGGCGGATTTGCAGTCTTTGCCGCCCTAGGCTCAGACCCTGTAGCCGCCCCTTTCTCAGTATCAGCACCCATCATACTGACTGCATTTAGGTCAGGCAACGAAAAGGTATAGAGGGAAATGCTTGGACACATTTTTTACTAAGTAACTTTGTTTGGACTCGTTAGGAGGTGAAAATATCAAAAGTCGCCGGCCGTAGCCCTTGAGCGGGGGTGGGCATTTTTCGGTTTTTCGCTTATAATATCTTAGAAACTATGCGTCCTTGTGACATGATCATTATACAAAATGAAAGCTGATTAAATTTGCTACAAGTTTTATACAGTCGAGTTTTTCGATAGGTATCTTGTTTAGTTTTTGAGAAAGTCGCTCTTGAATGTCTATAATTTTGCATTAAATTTCCATGAATAATATTCACAGTGCTCACGAGGAAAGGAACCCGAAAGATTTTAACAGTGTAGCAGATCTGCGAAATTGACTCCACACTCGCGTTCGCGGCTTCGTGCACGAGTGTGGAGGGCCCTATACAAGCCCCCCTTCAGACTATTGCGCGTGAATCGCGGCTCGACTTCGCGGAGCGAATATATCGCGACGTTGACGTATGACTCCACACTCGCAAAGTTCTCGGTGATTTCGCAGTTTAGTTCGCGCCAAGATGGCTGAAAAGCATCAGCTGATCGACTTAACTGTAATTTATCTACGGCAATGATTGCTGATGCTTATGATATCGAAAAACTGTACTAAATAAAACTTGTAGCAAATTTAATCAGCTTTCATTTTGTACAATGATCAGTCGTTAGAACGCATAGTTCCGAGATAAGTATAAGCGAAAAACCGAAAAATGGGACCTTCAAATCTCCCTCTTTCCCCGGCTCATTAGCTACGGCCGGGGACTTTTGATATGTTCACCTCCTAAGTAGTTCAAACAAAGTTACGAAGTCAAAAATTGTGTTCCAAGCATTTCTCTCTATACCTTTTTTTGAGAATTCGTTGCCTATATATGAATAATTTTGTGTTATTTATTGTTATCATCAGCGATTTTTTGCCACAATTTGCCGCCCCTAATATTTCGCCGCCCTAGGCTCGAGCCTACTGTGCCTTATGGGAAATCCGCCACTGTGTGTGTCTGTCTGTTGCATTTCTTCTGCTATATCATTATTCATTTCACTCTTGACAGAGTAGTCGTGGCCATCATTTCAACGATTTGTGACAAGCTTCACAACACGACGCCATTTTTCCTTAAGTATAGTAGCACCCAAACGGATGGATCGATTCGAGTGTGGTTTTCTTTAAAAGATTTGTTATAGCCTCCTAAGGCCCAGGGTCCTATTTATAGTACCTATTCAGTTCGATGTAATTTAAACCATGTTCAATTGGAACAGAGTCGCTTTTGATTTGTTTCGTTTAATTTTCAAACAACGCAATATCAACTCTATATCCTACATTTTAGGTTCAAATTTCAGTGGCAAATTTTGGATGTTTCCATTGTATGGCTGGGCCTTAGGAGGATAGACCAGCGATGGTTCTTAAATAAGTTTTAATTCACTGGCACTTTTATAATTTCGTCGAGTTATTAGACATTAAGAGACAATTAGTTCCCAGACGCTACAAGTCAGTAAAAATGAGACATACCTGTTCAAATGGCTTGAAAGGCTCCCCCAGCTCGAACTCGATCTTGAGATCCTTGAAGCCTTTTATGTCCGATATGTAGGGCGCGTAGTGGTGCGGGTAGTACCAACACCAGGACGGGCAGCCTTTGTAGTAGTAGAATAAATTCCACTGGATCGCCCGCACGTAGCCTTCCGCTTGGTCCGCTAATACTTCTCTGGGGAATTATTGATATGGTTAAATATAGCAAGGGGCAATGCCGTTGGGTTCGAAGATGGACATCAATAGCTCTAATAGGGAGTATTACTGCAATGTTTTGCCGCCAGAGTGCAGCACTAGCGCCTTTAGTAAACCATAGAGTAACTTATACATACTGTACTCTTAAACTGTTTTTAGGGTTCCGTACCCAAAGGGTAAAAACGGGACCCTATTACTAAGACTCCGCTGTCCGTCCGTCCGTCCGTCTGTCACCAGGCTGTATCTCACGAACCGTGATAGCTAGACAGATGAAATTTTCACATATGATGTATTTCTGTTGCCGCTATAACAACAAAAAACTACTAAAAACAGAATAAAATAAAGATTTAAGTGGGGCTCCCATACAACAAACGTGATTTTTGACCGAAGTTAAGCAACGTCGGGCGGGGTCAGTACTTGGATGGGTGACCGTTTTTTTGCTTGTTTTGCTCTTTTTTTTGTTGATGGTGCGGAACCCTCCGTGCGTGAGTCCGACTCGCACTTGGCCGGTTTTTTGATAAGTATTCACAGATAATCAAATATGACATTGATACATCAAGGCGGTTTGTTTACAAAGGGGCTACCGGGAAACGCGAAATCGAAACTCGGCTAAAGCTTTGGATTCCTCCGAAAACGGTGCCGTCCTATTACGGCCGCTATATAGCGTTGACTGACGTCACTAGAACGTTGTCTATGTAAACAAGATGGCGCGGTTTCCTAGACGGCGTTACGTTACGTTGATTGTCAACGTAACGTAAGATGACGGCCGTCATGACCTTGTCGATAGTTTCGTGAACGTTTTATTAGACGCCATTATGTGACGCCATTTTGAATAAAGGACACGAGATTTGAATAAATGATTCCGTACTACGATTATTTTCCTCTTCTGATGATATTTCATCCTCCAAGTAAATTATAGATGATCAAGCAAATCTTGTCAGTAGGAAAAGGCGCGAAATTCAAATTTTCTATGGGACGTTACCCCATCGCGCCTACATTTTTCAAATTTGCCGCTTTGACCTTGGTGGATGACGGTGTGTTATGACGCCGTGGTACTTTCCACATATCGCCACCGTAAAGACGGCCGTCTTTTGCTGCCGCTATATGACGGCCGTCATATGACGGCACCGTTTTCGGAGGAATCCAAAGCTTAACTGCCTCTTTATCGCTCGAATATGCAAGAGTGATAGAGAGGATAGATAACAAAATTTCGACTCTCTCGTTTGCGGTAGACCCTTAGATTTGTGACTTGTGGGAGTGGCGCCCCCTACGCAGAGTTTAGCGTAATATTCCGTACTCTATCACTCTCACTTCAATCCCCCGGTACAGGGATCGGATACCGGTATTTTTTGTATGGGAACGGAAGCGGTATTTTTTCGTTCTTTGCTAATTATTTCATTTCTAATTGGGCAATCCAATAAAACGAAGTCGTTACCTAAACACACAACTGAGTCCTACATTTCGAGTATAAAATAATTCGAAAAATATAGTTATTTCTAAGTTTTTGCAAAAAACCGGTTCCGAACCCTGCCCCGGTATACCATCGTCCACACTATCTGACAGCATACCCTTGTAATTTTACTAGTAAATATTTTAATATACTCACGCAGTTACAGCGGAATAATCTAATTTATTCATGTAATAATCCTTCTTGTGAAGCTTGAATTCCATCTCGAAAGTGGCTTCCTCTGAAAAAATATAGAATTTGTGTTGATATATAATATTTAAAACTTTCGCGTTTTGAACACATATTAACTAACATTTATAGACGGGTCTAACGCGAAATTTATTAAATTACGTTTATTAGTGATACCTGTGTCTGTGTGTATAAAGGTAATTGAATAAATTTCGCGTTAGACCCGTCTATAAATGTGAGTTAATATGTGTTGATATAATCTGCTGCGTCACAAATAACGAATATTTTCGAAGCACATAATAAAACAATAATAGTTACCATCACTAGTTTCTTCGTATACTTCATCTTCTTCATTGTCAACGTCATCAAAATACTATGAAACAAAAAAATCCTTTAGTAGCCAAAACATAGTAACTTTTTAGGGTTCCGTACCCAAAGGGTAAAAAACGGGACCCTATTACTAAGACTTCGCTGTCCGTCCACCCGTCCGTCTGTCACCAGGCTGTATCTGATGAACCGCGATAGCTAGACAGTTGAAATTTTCACAAATGATGTATCTCTGTTGCCGCTATAACAACAAATACTAAAAATAAAATAAAATAAATATTTAAGGGGGGCTCCCAATTCCCATACAACAAACACAATTTTTTTGCTCTATTTTTTGTTGTTGGTGCGGAACCCTCCGTGCGCGAGTCCGACTCGCACTTGGACGGTTTATAGATTCAGTACCTAAATACAGTAACTCTTGTCAGCCCGTAAAAATTATCATAGGAAGCACAGAACAATGCTTGTTTTGAAATCATACTTAAAACAAGCTTACCTCTATATGTCAAACCTGAGATAGGAAGACATAAATTAATATTTTGAGTTAAATTAACCCCTCAACTCTCAGCACTTTTTTTTAATTTTATTTTTTAATTTCTCATACATTCAGCATGACATCGCGTGTGCAATATCGCACACGGAAGTATTTGATTAAAAGAAATGTCAGATGAAGGAAAAGAAATAGACTTACCATTTCTTGAGTACGGTTGATCAACGCCTGTAGCGCGTCGTCGGGCGCATTCGCCTTTATGTCATCCACGTTCACGTTAAACGTGTCGTCGTTGTTTGGTTTGTACTGAAACAGACAATTTTCATGTTTAAAGTATTCAGACTTACTCAAGAAGTGAAGTCATGTGTCGAAACGTCGGTAAATAATAGTACATTACTGCAGACGCCGGGAAAGAAGGGCTTGCCGGGTGAGTAGGTATAGCCGGCCGACCGTAGGGAGGCCGGATAGTGATACGAAGCCGGTAAGACCTTTTCACGGCTAGGCATGTATAGTGCTTTTCTCAAACATGCAATGAAATAAAAAAATACACCACTCAAAAAACAAATTTATAATCTTTATAATAAAAATCCAACTTCACAACAAAAGTTTTTTAATTTTCCTTCCAATCCCGCCATAATACTTAGTTTTTTTTTTACGGAAGTCGTCCGTATTTCGCGTGTCTAGTGTTCGAATAGACCTTATTAGGGCCATTATACACAATCTGATAATAAGAATCTCAATTTCTATAAATAAAATAAATGCAGAGGATTTTAAATATTGTCTATGGTCTCTGGTGACTTACGAATAGACAACATTTTACATTTATTCATCAACACATTGAATCATACAGATTCGTATTCTTAATATCAGTACGTTCGTGTATAACAGGCGTTAACACGGATATTTTGGTCCGATAACCATTCATTCACCAAAAAAATATATATATATAATTCGGCTATTTAGTCTGTTCATGGACACAGACCCCATGTTTACATTAGAATTAAAAAAAAATTACTTCCCGGCCTAGGCCTTCAATTTCGTATGAAATTCTTTTACAGTTCTCTGGAGTTGCTCCGCCCTAAACGTGATACTTCGAAGCCTGATATAACGCCCGGAGCCACGACATTTCATTGCATGTTTGAGAAAAGATAATTAAATAAATTTCGCGATAGACCCGTCTATAAATGTGATTTAATAAGAGAAGTCATATAAAAAACAATATACTACATGTGCAATAAATATTAAATACCTCTCTCCTTTCATTAGCATTGGGCCGCCTGCCGGTTTTGCCCTCGAAGTACTTGAGATCAGCATACGTGTCTTGGAACTTTTCTTTATCGATCTTGGCTAGCTCTTGCATGAACGTTTCGAACCTGGCCAAGTTTAAGTCACCCGCCTCGTTTATGTAACCTGCCCAAGTTATTACAGAATTAGTAAATATATTAATACAAATAATTTATTGAGAAAATTATAGTACAGTGGTTGCTCTTAAAGACTAAGAATTTATAAAGACAAGTAGTTTACAAATGCCTGAACTAGGAATCCCTGTATTTCAGGCAGCGAAGGACAATCTATATATGTAAACGTGAAAGACCTGACTGACTGACTTAAATCAACGCACAGCCCAAACCGCTGGGACTAGAAAGTCCAAATTTGGCAAGTACCTAGGTTCCTTATAAGGTCTAGGGGTCCACTAAGAAAGGATTTTTCAAAATTCATCCCCTATAGTTTTTATGGGGAAAATATACTAATCCACGGGTACGAAGTCGCGGGCAACAGCTAGTATTAATATAAGTATAATGACAGTATAGTGTCATAAAAAGAGATTATATCATTCTTAGTTACTATGAATAAATCACCTATGGATTACGTTACGTTATTCAGCTAAAACAAAACAGCTATTATTTATTATACATAACTTTTTAGTGTAAGCACAAATAGTACATCATCTTAATACTTTCAAAAGATTATCAGTTATCAATAAACGATATAATATATAAGTTATCAATTACTCACCATCTAAAGTTGGCAAGACCGTCATATAAGTTTTATATAGCACCGGCAAGGCATCATTACTTATATGCATATTAGGCAAGTTGGGAATAAAATCGTTTCCCACCAAAAATCCCATGAGCACCCAGTCGTCGACAATTTTCTCTATGTCGTAGGGAAATGGTAGTTTGTCTTTTATTTCTATAAACTCTTGTTCTAGGTATTCTCTTAGTAGCGATAGATGGAGTAGGTAGAAATTGGTTTCTTCAGGGCTGGTCGCTCGTTGGGTGGTTTTTCCGAATTTCACCTGCGAAATTAAAGAAAAAGATTGCATAATTAATCGAGATAACTATAGTAAGTAATGCTAGAATGACTATCTCGGCGGAGGCACTACCGTGCCCCACATGTGTTGCATAGAACATGCAGAAAGGTAATTGTGTCTACACTGTAAAATACACCACTGTGACTTTAAAGTGTGCTGTTTTACGGAGACATGCTAGTCTTTAAGACCTTTTTGTTTAGTAAAATTATTCAATTGTTTCAGCGATAAGTAATTTGTGACTTACAGACAGAACTATCACAATCACGTAATGACTTCTTCGGCGTGGGAAAGACATTTCATTCAAAAGCATTGCATCCGGCCGTGATCTATTTGCTACCGATTTACCCGTTTTAAGCAGACATAAATTGAAACGTATTATGGAAACCTTGTAAAAATAATAAAACTGTATGAGAGATTTTATTAAAACCACCGCCGCCCCACTGATAAAGAACTGTAACTGACGTGACTATTAAAATTATATTTTATTTGGAAGGTTTTACATTTATACCTGGAACACAACACAGCCTGCTTGTTGCCCTAAACTCCATGACAGATATAATAGGGATGATGACACACATGTTGAATTTTATAACAAAATCTAGTAAAATAGATAGCAAATGAGCAATTTATCACAAGTTTTTTTTAACTTTCAAAAACGAAATACGTAAGGATACCATTCGATTCCTCACATTTTATCCAAAAAATTCACCGACAAAAATGCAATTTTCTTGTTTTGTTCATACTTCAAGATGCGCTCTCAGTGACCTTGACGTCACGTTCACATAGCGATTTGTCAGGGGCGTTTCGCGAATGAAGTACGACGGTCGGACTTTGACTATCATTTCTGACTTTTGTATTGCTTTAATGCAATGGGACCCATATATACATTTGATTCTAAAAAAACCGGCCAAGTGCGAGTCGGACTCGCGCACGGAGGGTTCCGCACCATCAACAAAAAATAGAGCAAAACAAGCAAAAAAACGGTCACCCATCCAAGTACTGACCCCGCCCGACGTTGCTTAACTTCGGTCAAAAATCACGTTTGTTGTATGGGAGCCCCACTTAAATCTTTATTTTATTCTGTTTTTAGTATTTGTTGTTATAGCGGCAACAGAAATACATCATCTGTGAAAATTTCAACTGTCTAGCTATCACGGTTCATGAGATACAGCCTGGTGACAGACAGACGGACGGACGGACGGACGGACAGCGGAGTCTTAGTAATAGGGTCCCGTTTTTACCCTTTGGGTACGGAACCCTAAAAACAAACCTGATTGATTGATACCATAAATGAAAATTTATCATCTAGCCTATTGAACTGACCTCTTCCCTGAGCAGCGCGAAGTGCGGCTCGTGGGTGCACATGCCCAGCATGATGAGGTCGGCGTCGAGCCCGTACAGGCAGTGCCGGGTGTTCGGGTCGTAGTCTGATGTAGGACATGTGTGGACATGTCAGATGTAACTGACCTCTTCCCTGAGCAGCGCGAAGTGCGGCTCGTGGGTGCACATGCCCAGCATGATGAGGTCGGCGTCGAGCCCGTACAGGCAGTGCCGGGTGTTCGGGTCGTAGTCTGATGTAGGACATGTGTGGACATGTCAGATGTAACTGACCTCTTCCCTGAGCAGCGCGAAGTGCGGCTCGTGGGTGCACATGCCCAGCATGATGAGGTCGGCGTCGAGCCCGTACAGGCAGTGCCGGGTGTTCGGGTCGTAGTCTGATGTAGGACATGTGTGGACATGTCAGATATAACTGACCTCTTCCCTGAGCAGCGCGAAGTGCGGCTCGTGGGTGCACATGCCCAGCATGATGAGGTCGGCGTCGAGCCCGTACAGGCAGTGCCGGGTGTTCGGGTCGTAGTCTGATGTAGGACATGTGTGGACATGTCAGATGTAACTGACCTCTTCCCTGAGCAGCGCGAAGTGCGGCTCGTGGGTGCACATGCCCAGCATGATGAGGTCGGCGTCGAGCCCGTACAGGCAGTGCCGGGTGTTCGGGTCGTAGTCTGATGTAGGACATGTGTGGACATGTCAGATGTAACTGACCTCTTCCCTGAGCAGCGCGAAGTGCGGCTCGTGGGTGCACATGCCCAGCATGATGAGGTCGGCGTCGAGCCCGTACAGGCAGTGCCGGGTGTTCGGGTCGTAGTCTGATGTAGGACATGTGTGGACATGTCAGATGTAACTGACCTCTTCCCTGAGCAGCGCGAAGTGCGGCTCGTGGGTGCACATGCCCAGCATGATGAGGTCGGCGTCGAGCCCGTACAGGCAGTGCCGGGTGTTCGGGTCGTAGTCTGATGTAGGACATGTGTGGACATGTCAGATGTAACTGACCGCTTCCCTGAGCAGCGCGAAGTGCGGCTCGTGGGTGCACATGCCCAGCATGATGAGGTCGGCGTCGAGCCCGTACAGGCAGTGCCGGGTGTTCGGGTCGTAGTCTGATGTAGGACATGTGTGGACATGTCAGATGTAACTGACCTCTTCCCTGAGCAGCGCGAAGTGCGGCTCGTGGGTGCACATGCCCAGCATGATGAGGTCGGCGTCGAGCCCGTACAGGCAGTGCCGGGTGTTCGGGTCGTAGTCTGATGTAGGACATGTGTGGACATGTCAGATATAACTGACCTCTTCCCTGAGCAGCGCGAAGTGCGGCTCGTGGGTGCACATGCCCAGCATGATGAGGTCGGCGTCGAGCCCGTACAGGCAGTGCCGGGTGTTCGGGTCGTAGTCTGATGTAGGACATGTGTGGACATGTCAGATGTAACTGACCTCTTCCCTGAGCAGCGCGAAGTGCGGCTCGTGGGTGCACATGCCCAGCATGATGAGGTCGGCGTCGAGCCCGTACAGGCAGTGCCGGGTGTTCGGGTCGTAGTCTGATGTAGGACATGTGTGGACATGTCAGATGTAACTGACCTCTTCCCTGAGCAGCGCGAAGTGCGGCTCGTGGGTGCACATGCCCAGCATGATGAGGTCGGCGTCGAGCCCGTACAGGCAGTGCCGGGTGTTCGGGTCGTAGTCTGATGTAGGACATGTGTGGACATGTCAGATGTAACTGACCTCTTCCCTGAGCAGCGCGAAGTGCGGCTCGTGGGTGCACATGCCCAGCATGATGAGGTCGGCGTCGAGCCCGTACAGGCAGTGCCGGGTGTTCGGGTCGTAGTCTGGCTGCGAGCGCGACCATCTGATGTAATCCATGATTTTGTGCTCGCCTTCGCCTGGGGTCTGATACAAGTTATTGTTGTAATATCAAAGACATATGTAACTCCGTATAAGATGAATAAAGTCTAAGGAGAAAACGTGCCTCGGAAATCAAGAAAAAGTCATTCTCGGATAGATGGCCCACACACCTTTGGCCTATTTAACAATTTTTTCTACTCCCGTACCTTTATTTGTCATTTAAAAGGTCGTACACACACCTTTAAACCCCTATGTTATAGTTGTCAAGACAAAGTCTTTAGTATATTCCCCAAAAAAGTATTTGTGCATACACGCAGTATCTTTTTGGTACTTTTACGATACTTCGTGTAATCACCACTTAAAAAAATATTTTATGAAATACATTGTTGCCAAACTAATTTTAATTGTCATCTCTGACAGATGAGTACTAACTAGTAGAAACAATAAAGTTGCTTCAGAAATCAGAAACTCGCATGTGGCACCCGTAATATAGCAAGATTCATAGACTACGAACACCGCTTAGCGTTGCTTGTTAGTCTCCATAGGCTACTGTGGCCAAAATCGAGAAAAAAACTATCCAAAATTGTAATTTAACTAAGAGCAAGTACCAGGGCCTCATGAGTTACCAGAAGGTGTCGCTGACCAACCGGCCGTGGGGTGCGGGGCGCGGTAGCCGGGTTTGGTTTGTTTACCTACATTTATATGTCCTATATGATTCCACTTGTAGTATTATTTTTGTGTAATGAAAAATATTTGTTTAATTTACATTTTTTTTTTCAAAGTAAGTGCTTGGTCGTAGAAAAAGTATTGTATGCAACGTTGTTTAACTGAGTCAAAAAATACTCGTGGCGTCTTTATTAACAATTTTCGGCTTCGCCTCAAATTGTTACTCACGCCACTCGCCTTTTTTGACCCCTCTTAAACAACGGTTGCATAAAATACTATTAACACATAGGTATCAGTGAAAGAACATGGGTCGAAATGATATAAAAAAAAAAATCATTTATCCATATATACATATAAGTATATTTTTGGATAGTTTTATACATTTTTATTTTGAGTTTTAATCGATAGATGGCAGTAAATTTACTGTGACTACAAAATTACTATGGCAGGACCCCTCTATACCTACTATCTATTATCTTTGGTAATATGAAAAAATTCGATCAATAAGAGTGTTTTTTACGGGCGCCATCTCAATGATGATGCAGTATCTATTTCATTTTGCCCTTACCTCATGCCCTGACAAAATAACTTTAACTTTGCTCCACAGAGGGTCGGTGGACATCTTATGCTTCACAAAGTACTTGAGCTGCTCGTGCAGACGCGCCATGAACACAGTCCCTGGCGTAATGCAGTTGCTGTCGAACCGCTTTTCCGTTGGCAGGACCTCACCTATAAACAATGCCAAAGTTTAGAGTTTGGAACAATTTTAATCTGTGAAAATATTCTTGTAGTCAGATCGGTATCAGGCGAGCGGCAATCTGAGCTGTCTATTCTACCTGTTAATTGTTTCACTACAATAAACAATTGTATTGTTGCTTATTCCACCGTCCCCATTCTACCATCGGACTTTTAGACGCACGGCCGGTTTCCATCCTTACTTGGTAGATATTCCACCAATTCGCACGAAGCGCTTTGCTTCCTCGTCTCTTATGCGCACTGCCAAGGAATGGAATTCCTTGCCGGCGTCTATATTTCCGAGCTCATATAACCCGGCAACCTTCAAATCAAGGGTGAACCGGCACCTTCTGGGCAGGCTCGCTCCATCGTAGGCCATGTCTATAATATATAAAAAAAATTGTGTAACTTACCCTTAGACTTTGCTTCTTCTTCTAATTTCTCTGCTTCCCTGGCAGATCTGAATCTATAGAGAAAACAATTATTATATATAAAGTCAAACGAAAACTTTGACTTAAACTTTCACGATTTTTGTACATTATTATTTGGGAAACTGGACTTAATGGTGTAATCCGGACTTAGTCAAACCAAAACTGTCACATAAAAATAAATAAATAATTTTTAAAATTGAAAATATTGTAATGTACTGATAAAAGTTATAATGCTGCAGATGTAATTTATACAAGTCTAGATATGACTTGAAGCAGCTAACACAATGTTGCTTACATATTCACAATATGTATAAAAATGAAAGTATGAATTAAGTATGATTAGTTCTTTTTGATTTCGTTTAGTTACGAGTAATTATTGTAACAGCTCTGCCATACCTCCTGCCTCTTTGCTGGTTCATCTTAGCCCTCGGAGCGACACCATCAATAGCCATAAAGAACAGCTTCTTCGGCTTAATGATTTGGAACAGTATGCTCAAATAGTGGAAGACGTCTTGGAAAATCTTCTCTTCCGTTATACGGAAGTGGGGGTTGGAGTCGTCCGGATGTGAGCAGTTGTGGATGATACCATTCATGTCGAGGTACATGTTGTCAAAGTCTGGTATCTGTAATATTTTTTATCTATAAGCATAGTACCAATTTTTGGATTGGATCCAAAAATTGGTAAAAGAAAAAAGGGCAAACCAAAAACAAGATGGGAAAAAGACCTAATAGAAACAATAGGAAAAGACTGGAAAGAAAGGGCAATAGATAGACAAGAATGGAAGAAAATGTTGGAGAAATACTTAAATATATTAAAAAAAGGCGATTCGGAAGAGGCCTAGGTCAAAAAGACCTTACGAACATGCATGTAGAAATATATATACACATATAATGGTTAAATGAAATGTTAACAGATCGTATAAGAAAGGCTTTAATAATAATAATAAAAGCATATTACAAGGACTAAAGCGGGAACATTTTAGAATGAATGTCCAATGTTCAAGGTATATTCCGCCAGAATGACAAAGGGAGAATCTAAAGCATGATCCACTTTCATTCATAAATAACTTTTACAGTACATATGGTGCTACTTTCCCGAACTAGTGCGGAAAAGAGCACTTTGCGTGCATGTGTCGAAAGTTTAAAGTGCCATATGTGCTGTAAAACGTTGTACGATACACGTGCGACGGTAATCCGCAACTAAAATTGAGACATTTCAAAGTAATTTTCTGTTGTAATAGTGACATGTAACAAATAAAAAGTTAGCATAAAATAAATGTAGGTGTTCCCATTCCCCTCAGCAACTGGGCACTTAGTATAGCCACAGATCATATAATACTAGTAGTATAGCATGTCTTTGTAATTGGGTACTTTCCTCTACTTAAAATAAATTATTTCTCACTGTGCACGAAATAAAACACCAGATAATTATTAGAATAACATAGATAGCAGTTATTTTTAAACACAATTTATATTTAATAAATTGGATTGAAATATAAAAAGTAGGCGAGTTGACCGAGACGTCACTACATGTTTTCATATAAATTCCATATTAGCAATTTGTTTTGGCAGTTCTAAAAATGGAGCTGATTTGACTAGTAGGAAAGTAGCCAATTATAGTGTTAGCACCTTGTACTAAAAATAAATGCTTAAGAATAGTAGTTGTTGTTTTCATTTTGCTATGCAAGTAAAAGTAGTAATACAAGCCAATAAATTTATAGAATGATATTTTTATGTACACATGTACATTTCTTGGCAGCATATGGCATTCTACTGCTTCTCTTATAGGAGAAACAATTAGATTTTAGTAATTATTAATTATTAGAATTACATTTGTATTCATAATTGTCCCATAAGATTTTAATTTGCTGCTTGCGGTGGTCATTTAATATCAAAATCCTACCAAAAAGTTGAAATATATTACATACTGCTACTTAAATTACCTATAAATAGTATCTTGTGATTATTAGTGTATACTATTTTTTACAACAATAAGATAAGGACAACTCATGTTTATGAGCACTATTATAAACAATAATTAAATTAAATCTCACCTGATATTGTTTGACAAGCTCATTGAGGCAGGGATACCTCTCACTGGTATACCTGAAGAACTTAGGAACTCCCATGGTGATAGGTTATTATCAGAAAAAAATCTTTTTGCTTATGTAGTTTGTGTTGATATAGTGATTCAAGAGGTATAACCTATATAACACATATTTAAATTGGCACAGCTGCAGCAATAGACTTCCAGGTTCTTTTTGATAGCCCTTGCAGTTTATGTAGAATAGATATTCAGGTGTTTTCGGCCAAAAATCTAGTCCACAGCAATCAAAGTCGCTGACCTGAAATGCAAACAGTACATACAGTTATTTTGTTTAAAACTGTATACCTAAATATATGAGATTCTTAAAAGAATCAATGAATAAACTGTCGAACACTGAGTATAGTATACGCTAATATTACATTGATTGATTATGCCGTGTTGAAAAACTGGCTTGGTTAATTTTAGGGTATTTGGTTGGATTGGATGGTTTTGATGGTTGGAACCATAGAGCAGTGTTGCCAGAGCGCTTCCAGCTTATGTACAGTCGTACGTCAAAAAAGGTACGATTTTGATAAAAAAGGTACGGTTTTTTTTATTAGTAAAATTTTCTTAGAGAAACAATATTTCTATGTGGGTGGGGGGTATGGTGGGTGGATGAGTATAGTTTTCCTGATTGTTACTGACTGACAAATTGGCTTGACCAACTATAAGTGTAGTATACACGTCATAGTTAACCAATTTTGTTTACATTGATATAGGTACATGAAAAATAAAATTTGTCAAGCCATTTCCGTCAGTTGAAAAAAGCGGCAAATCTAAAAAAAAAATGGTGCGAAGGGTTATGATCCAATAGAAAACTTAAATTTCGCGCCATTTTATACTGACTAAGTTGTTTGACCGGCTATAAATGGCTGGCTGAATTTTGACTACCTGAGTTTTGTAATCTGGATAATAATGCCAAATAAAACGAAATACACTCAGATGACTATAGCTGGTCAAGAAAATCTTGTCAGTAAAAAAAGGCGCGCAATTCAAATTTTCTATGAGACGATATCCATTCGCGCCTACATTTTTCAAATTTGCCGCCTTTTTCTACTGACAAGATCTGCTTGACCAAGTATAAGTAACTTTCTACTGGATATGCAAATGTACATAAGTATATAAATTAAAAAGAAATGCATTTGAATAAGATTGGTAAGATAAACAAGTTGGCAGATAAGTAACAATAATTATGTAACTTCCCTTTTTAATAATAAAAGTAGGATTTAGGTACCTGACAGCCCGAGAACAAATTCTTTATCATTTTTTTAACTTGTTTTAGCGTTTTTATTATTCCTCGAGCAACTGCATTAGAAGCAATCACAAAGCAATATGAATAATATTACACATAAATTATTTAATGTAGTTTTATGGATAATTGCCAATAATCTATCAGGGTGCCATGTCATCTTTTTCCATTGTAACATCTATTCTATTGTACCATGGTTTGCAATAAACGATATAGTCCGTCAACCAAATCTTGTCAGTAGCAATGTAAAGCAAACTAAAGTAGGGCAACACTCAAAGAGCAGTATTGCGCTAAGAAAAGCAGCAATGTACATCGAACCAAAAGATTTTTTTTTTCCGCTGAGCGCGCCCTGCGTAAAGTCTATTTTTTTATTCGGTAGACTGAAATGACAGCTAATTGTATGAACATGAAATGTCATTTCATACTATTAACTGTCATTTCAGTCTACCGAATAAAAAAATAGACTTTACGTCAATTCAAATTGTCACTCGCGGTTTATTGAAAAAATTTGAAACGGACGGACAATTTAAAAGCGATATTAAAACAATCTATGTCTTCTAAGTTTACTAAAATAAAATCATATCAAAATGCAGATAATTAGATAGTGCATATATTTGTTATTTACAATATAATATGCCACTTGTTAATGTAAATTAGTGTACTCTTCTGGATGAATATGACATACCTGTGTAATTTTTTTGATTGGTATATATTGTACAATAGGATTACATATTAAAAATAAAACAACTGATTGAGCTTACACTATAATTCAGGTCATTAATTGAAAAAATATAATGAAGTTACCAATGTTACCGGGTCACTTCAACCAAGCATAATACTCCGTAGTATTCTATTGCATCTTTGTAAATAGTCACAACTGATTGCTGAAAATATTAGACATGTGGGCCTATGGACGGTTTCCAGGACACAATTTATGGTCTTGTTGGATAGATTTAGGCATACGTTTTAATTTTATTTATGCCTTTTAACCCTAAAACAAAAAAACTGAACATAATCTTAAAAGTTCGAAAGAGTTCTTCCAGTATGTACTTGTCATAACCTCAATTTTTAGTAATGTTTACCATCAACGAGCATGATTGTACATTGTAGGCCCCTTAGCTTTGCTTATTCTTATTTAATGTATTGGTATTTAATGGTGACAGCAGAAATATCTCTTGAAACAGAAACGATTCAGAATGAAAACCAAATGAAAACAAATAAGGTGACGGCTGTCGTTCACGATCCACATTCCACAGATAAAACACAGATGACACGCATTTTGGAATTATTCGAACACAGTGTTGCTAACCCGCGATTTTTCAAATTTGCCGCCTTTTACTACTGACAAGATTTGGTTGACGGACTTTATTACTATTACTATTAGCAAAGCACAGGTAAGAAAGACACAACTGCCGACTGCAACTAAAGAAACGTGTATTTTCTATAGTACATGGTACTTTTTTATGGTGGCTATTGTTGTCAGATTAGATATTTTGCCCTGAACAAACCATCCTGAACCAATATAACGAAAAAAAAAAGTTGATAAACAATTGTACATCAAAAGGTACGGTTTTAGTACGATGTACGCTGCGTACAAAAAAGGTACGCAAGGTCAAAAAATAGTACGTAAAACCGTACTAAAAGGTACGATCTGGCAACACTGCCATAGAGTAACTTATATATACTGAGAACTGGTATACTGGTTGGAACTTGGAAAAGATACTCACTCTGTACCGAATATACTTTTTTCTACTCCAGCACTTAAATGTGTCAATTAAATGACTGACAGTGATATCTAAAGCAATGTCATTTGAATGCTTTGTCTATAGGCTCATAAGATGACTGCTAGCAGTCATCTTATGAGTATAATACAACTGCTTTATTTTTTTTAAAGATACAAGTTCCGATCATCTTGATTGAAAGAGGTATGTTTTCATTTACAATAATAACTCTTTTTTTTTTTAAATAATAACTCAATTTTTTTTAAATAATAACTCTTTTTTTTAATAATAACTCTTTTTTTTTTTTAATAATAACTCTTTTTTTTTAATAATAACTTTTTTTTTTAATAATAACTTTTTTTTTTTTTTTTATTGCTGCAGCTGTCATAGAAAAAGTAATGTATGCAACAGCTCATAATTGGTTCTTAAAATTCTCGGGTCTTTTTTTACAAAACTCGACTACGTCTCGTTTTGTAACTTCGACCCTTGAATTTTAAGAACCCTTATTATATCACTGTTGCATAAACTACTATTATATCTTCTAAATAGTTATTAATGATTTTGCGGTTTCAACGTTGCCATGAATGGAGAAGCCAGTAAAATCATATGAAACTAAATAAAAAATGTGAAATCGTGACAGTTCTTGACATGTTCTTGATTGACTGAGCACTTTTTTTTAGAAATTATATTAATCTGTGGTCGGTGTGGCAGGGATAAGACAAATGTTGCCAACAATGTAAACCAAATTTTTTATTTTATTTATTTCTTATCATTTTTCTTCTTAAAAATAAACAATATTAAGTTAAAATACAATCTCCGTTAGGCCTCCCCTTTAGAAGTAGAGTTAGACCAAGAACAATCTGCAACGATTTTGATAGCATGTATAGAGAGTATTTTTCTTTTGTTTTTTCTACCGGAGACCGAATCAAACTTAAAAAAAAACCACATATCTAAGTGCCTGGGATTCAATCTCGAGATCTCCTGCTTTGTAGGCACGGCACGGTCACTATCGACTAGAGCCAGCCGCACAGAGGCTAGGAGACCGAAAATATCAGTCTAACTTGGACAAAGAACTATGTTGTCCTAGTAAAATACACCTGGAAACCGTCAAATTCATGCTGTCAAACGTCAAACAACTGTCACTCAATTGTTTAGGTTGTGCTTGTGCCGTGCGTTCTGCGTTGCGTCGAGTCACAGTTTTCGAGTAAATTCTTTTAATCGGTTATGTTTGGGGTAGAGCCTCTAATTGAAGTGCTATCTCAGCCGCCGTGGGATAATCTTTGGCTGCTTCTGTTCTGCAGTTTGATCGACGGCATAGCACCAGCGGTGTTGATGTTTTGGGTCTAACCTCTGCATAATTTTATGTGAACATGGAGGGCGACGAACTCGGTAATGAGCTTGTCCGATTAGATGGAGGCTTCTTGGTTGATGAGGAGACTTACGTTGTTAATTCAGACGATGTACTCGGTAAGCGCTTCCTACTAATTATAACAATAGCAAGTGTATGTTAATGAGTTTATTGATAAATATAATGCATCTGTTTATTCAACTTCACTGTGTTAATATGCGTAATCTTCCTTAAAAGTATTAGCTATTATCTGACACTTGAAATTGTATTGTTACTACTCCATAATGGGGGTAAGCCATTAAGGCGTTTATCATGGTTTATTACATACATTAAGGGCCAGTTGCACCATCCACATTTGACAGACTGATCAACGTCATGCAGCGCGCCGCGGCGAATTACATGAAACTTTCCATACAAAAAAATTTAGCAAACTCTTTAATGATACAAACAGTTTGGTGCAACTGACCCTTAGTATATTGTTCCTGTTTCAGATCAAGAAGAGAATAATTCTGACTCTTGCATGGGCAAACATGCACCACTTAGGGAGCAGGACAGATTTCTACCCATAGCCAACATTGCCAAGATTATGAAGAGGGCCATTCCGGAAAATGGAAAGGTAATGTTTTCAAATAGTCTAGAATCTGAGACAAAGGTTATAGATTAAATTTTAAAATTAGTGTGCCTAATTTCACCCAAATCTGTTCATACATTTTGCACTTTGAGTAGTAGCTGGTACTAAACAACTTAAAAAATATGTTCAATAGCGACCACACAGAGCGAGCATATTGTTCTGTGTGGACACGGCTATTGGCAAACATTTGTAAACAATGAAATAAAGGCTTTTTATGTTATATCTATTACTGTTCTGAGCATTTTTAATTGCTTTGACATATCCATTTAAACAGGGTTTAACAACAAAGAATTGTTTCAATTATATTTCAGATAGCTAAAGATGCCCGGGAATGTGTTCAAGAATGCATCTCCGAGTTCATTTCATTTGTCACTAGTGAGGCCAGTGACCGGTGCCAGGTTGAGAAGAGGAAGACCATCAATGGAGAAGATGTCCTGTTTGCTATGAATACACTGGGCTTTGACAACTATGTGGAACCGTTGAAACTCTATTTGAAGAAATATAGAGAGATTGTACTGTCTCCTGTAAGTCAACTTTAGTTTAAATTTCGGGATTGCAGAGTCAACACATCTAATTACTGTTATGCTTGGAAAGAATGGAAAACAATTAAATTTGTAAAACTTAACATTGTCATAAAACACATTTTAGCATGACAATGTTTTTGCTTAGCTTGGTGTCAAGTTTTTTTTTATCTGGATAGCTAATCCACATTAATATGTACAACACATTTTTAGGGTTCCATACTCAAAGGGTAAAAAACGGAACCTAAGACTAAGGGGACTAAGACTTCGCTGTCCGTCCGTATGTCCGTCTGTCACCAGGCTGTATCTCATGAACCATGATAGCTAGACAGTTGAAATTTTCACAAATGATGTATCTCTGTTGCCGCTATAACAACAAATACTAAAAATAAAATAAATATTTAAGGGGGGCTCCCATACAACAAACACGATTTTTTTGCTCTATTTTTTGTTGATGGTGCGGAACCCTCCGTGCGCGAGTCCAACTCGCACTTGGCCGGTTTTTTTATACATGTATAACCATACATAGAACATATTATATATAGAACCTTATATTTAGAACCTTATGAATACTTAATCCTGATAATTTAATTTTTACAGGTAACAATTCAGAAAATTAACAAAACAATAGTACTGTATGAAGGTAAGACAATTTTTACAGAATGTAAAACACATTCAAGATATTGTAGTTATCACTATTTAAATTATTTGTTGCTCATGTTTATTTAAAATTATTTCTTCTCAGATGGAATACCGGACCAGGCCGAGAACGACAATGAAACACAGACTGAGACCACAGTGATATACACGTCATACCCTAAGGGAATGGACGAGTTCACACTTGGATGAGATGAGATGAGAAAACTCAACTTATCAAGTTAGCTACTGACCATGCAGACATTGTTACCTAGCAAATATTGAGTGTACACCACATAAGTGCTAGTTTTAATTTAACCCTTTCAACGCCACGCCTATAGCGGCGCGTCATCAGGAAACTTGACGGAATGCACGAAGGCTGTAGTCGCGTTTATCAGTTGACGTCTTTGGCAGCCAAAGGGTCAATAAGGTGTTTTAAAAGTAACTATAGATGAAAAGTAGGATTGAAATCCATAATATTATCACACATGACATCAGATGATTATCTAAAAGCATTACCATCTGAGATCTTTTCAAATGATTTCTTTTATATTTTTCATCTTTACAGGTTAAGTGACACTTTGATAATGATTGATCATTGATGTAAAGATGATTAAACATAGTATTCAGAAAAATTATATGGGTGAGTCAAATTTTTATTTATTTTTTGCTGATTGTTGTAACAATACTTATTCAAAAACACTTGGATCATGTTTTTACCAAGAAAATAAAATTAAGCAAACAATATTATTTATGTGTAAGTAGCAGTGAACTAAAATATTAATAAAAACTGACACACTACTAGTAGGTATAAATATTTACGACGTTGTAATTTGTATTCTTAACATTTCTACTGCTGTACTTACCTAGGTACTGAATATTTGATATTTCTTACTTTCTGATTATTCTTGTAAAATACATAGAAACCTGAAAGCTTTTTTACGCTCCTAAACTAAAACTGGCCATTATTATTGTTTTTTTTTAAATTAAAATCTCATTCGAATCCGAAAATACTAAACAGACTATTCTAAACCTATATTTTTTTTTACTAATTATTCGAGATTTATGGAGAACAGTAAAATTTGCAGTAGACGTTCATGTACCTATATGGTGGAGATGCTACTTTTTTGTCATACAAAATACTATTATTTATGTACTATACTTTTGCGAAGTGAGTCAGTTGCCCTGCTCGGGTTTTTTAAGACTACCATTATTTTAAAATTTTATTTAAATTATAGTACTTACATTCATTTCACTCAAACGTTTTGAAGTAGTACTTACTAGTGACTACAGTAGTGCCTAACTAATCTGGAGTCCCGATAATCCGTTGATCATTGTAATTAGGACGAACGCGAGCCGCGCGGAACGGAGTAGGTAATTTCATCTGGCGAGAGTATGAAAAAGCAAGAAAACAATAAAGGTACTTGATAATCCAGCAAATGTGTATTTTTGCATGTCCAGATTAGCATGGTTTTACTGTAATTTATGTTTGTGTGTAACTGGCTATTTTTATTTACGGACGTAATTTATAATAAGATTTAATTTAGGATTTTTTTCTTATAGAAATAGACATTGTATCGTGGCCTCAAGTTTTTTTTTATTCCCAATAACTTAAAAATTAAGATTAGGTAACAGCGAATTTGTTAAAATAACTGGCAATAAAATAAATAGGTACCTAATGCGGGATTTAAATCAACAAAGATTCAATTCATACAATTTAATTAATCACATAACAATATAATTGGACGGATAAAATTATCATAATATTAATACTTACATTATATAAATATAAAATCATTCTCTAAACTTATCTTTAATATAGCTAGGCAACGGCATCAAATACAAAAACTTATTCAGCAGCATAATGCCAACACTGAAAGCAAAACTGATTCCCAAATTGAATTCCATGTTCATATCTCCTGTTTGATAAATATCTCCGGTAAAACTCCTCGACGTGAACCTTTCTGCTAGGAATGCTTTTCCGCTAGCATATCGACAGTTCGCATTTGAGTTCGTGTTCAAACTGGAAGAGGTTTGGATGAGGTTGGTGATGGCCGTGCAGTTTTCCGAGTCGCTATAGGGGAGGATGTTGAAGTGTGGCTGTTTGAACACGTTCCGGTGCAGGAAGATGGATGCGTAGCGCGTGTGGGTTATGTAGGTTAGGTAAAACAGCCAATCTTCGAAGCCTTTGTAGGATCTGAAAAAAAAAAGATCATGATCTTTTAGCGAAATTCCGTGTTTATTTATACTGTCCTAAAGTATCTGTACTATTATGTGAACCTGCTTATAAATGATGCTCAATAGTCAATACAGTAACGAAGAAATGTTCATAGAACCAGGGTTAAACCCAGGAGAAAATTACGGTAGGTACCATTTGGATGGCGTGGCGTGGCGACATTCTCTTGTACTTGCATAGAATTGCATTCCTCACCTATTCTTGCCTCCGATACAATAATAGGCCACTTATTAAGTGCTTACCAATTTCTGAATTGGTGTTCGCTCGGACCCGGCGTTCCTATTTATATCCCACCAGCTAAATTAATTTGAGTCTGCTCATCGGGCCAGGCCCCGTAGACAATATGCCAATCGCTAAACGCTACGTAGCGAACGAAACGCAACTGTTACTGTCACACTAATATGGAAGAGTGATAGAGAGACAAAGCGATTCGATGACGAAGCGATAGCGATCGTCACCTTGGCTAGGCCGCCAGGTATGTTTATATATAATTTATAAAATGTTACCTAAGCACTCCGCTAGCCAGCATAACGTAGACGCACGTGATGTAAACGTTGACGATGCCGGCGATTAGCCCGTTGCGCACGAACATCATGACCGCCATGGCTTGCTGCTCGGCGTACACGTAGCACGACCACAGCACGAGCGAGAAGTACAGGTAGTCCAAGCCTTCTGTTAGGTCGGCTAGAATACTGAACACAGAAAAAACAAGAAGTGATTAACAACAACATACCGACACAAACACACTAAACAATAGGTATCACATACCATTTAACGCCATGGCTAACCATGGCATGGGTTACAGAAGATCATGTATGCACAGGAATGAATAAAATATAGTTCCTTCTTTATGTAGAAAAGTAGCTACCTTGTTTGTAGCATGAGCTCGTTACTGGTCAACAATATCTCAAATATCTGTTTATCTGATCGCATTCATTGGAAAGTTGCCATTATGTACACAGTATTTTGACGACCGGTCTGGCCTAGTGGGTAGTGACCCTGCCTGTGAAGCCGCGGTCCTGGGTTCGAATCCCAGTAAGGGCATTTATTTGTGTGATGAGCACAGATATTTGTTCCTGAGTCATGGTTGTTTTCTATGTATTTAAGAATTTGTATATTATATATACCGTTGTCTGAGTACCCACAACACAAGCCTTCTTGAGCTTACTGTGGGGCTTAGTCAATTTGTGTAAAAAAATGTCCTATAATATTTATTTATTTTATTTATTTATTTTATTTTATTTTATTATAAATGGCTTGTAACTTGACCGGCATAACAGAAGATACTTATACCATTCTCATTGCTTCATAAAAGATTATATTTACTTACGGATAAATGATGGCAGCGGACGCGAAAGTGCTGATAAAGGAAAAAGGCAGGGAGACCAGGTTGCAGGACAACAGCAAGCTGGCCCCGCTATACAGCCCTTCCTGAGACTCCTGGTAGTAACGAGTCCTGTAGGGGCCGTCTGCAATCATTAATAGTAAACATTTAACCATTTGGACGCCAATGACCGATATATCCGCACCGTAGGTTCAACGTCAAATACCGATTAATCGGTCACAGACCACAGAGCAACATCGACCTACGTGCATATACATAAAGTTCAACTTCAGTTTTGACACTTCAATGATGTGGCGTCTGAGTGACAGCTTTTGTGTTTGACACGGGCGTGGAAAAGGTTAAATGAGTAAGAAATCAAATTGCGAATCAGCGTACAGGTTCTGTCACAGTAAAGAAAACTGACAGACAATCACATCCTATATATTCCTGCGGAACACTAAGTTACGCAAGAAGAATCTTATCTTGCCATTTTTATAACGGATAGAAAAACATCGAAAGTAAAAAACTTACATAAACAAATGGTGTTCATGATGCTGATGAAGTAAGTTCCAACCATCGCGTTGAATATTAGTCCGCTCTTTGTAATGAAGGCTCTTTGATAATCCTGCAAGAGCAATACAAACATGTAATTTTTATTTACTTTAAATAATTGGTCCTTAGAACCGGATTTTTAGATTAGGTCAACGGCATTTACAATTTTACCTTCGCTTCAAAGTAGAAAGCCCATAATATTAAGAAATATAAAGGCAACGAGAACAGCCGCATGAACATTTGCTTCAGTCCGTTTTTCTTCAAGTTAAATATCGAAGCCAGCATTCTCCTGCAAATAAAATTAATAAAAAATATTAGGTGAGTAGGTACGTCTATATTATGACAATAACGATATGTTTAGGAAGATACTTACACATACAACATCCAAATAACCTTGGCGCCGCTAGGCTTGCCATATCCCAGCTGCATCTTATTAGGGTTGATGATCCTGTGCTCGTTGACGTTGCCCTGCATGATGGCCTGGCCTTCCAGTTTGAACTTCTCGACTAGGGCTGCGATTTGGTGGTTCGACTCTATGAAGCGTTCGCGAGAGCGCCTGTCTACAGTTGATAGGCATACTGAAAAAAAGAAGGCGCCAGTCTACAGTTGAAAGACATATTCAAGAAAATGTGATGAAGATGAAAGTCAAAAGGGATGCTGTTAAGAAGAATGAATAAGTCCTCCGATCGTATCGGTGTTCTACAATCTACAGGGAAGTTTAGGATAGTTTGTGACAGGATGAGACTAGTTTATGCTCCCATCATCTCCATTCTACAATCATGGAACTAGGTAGAATTTAACGTACATCCTTATGTAGTTGAACACAAGCACGACACTTTTTGTCAAGCTTCTCTTACAGCTAAACAGAACTGTTGTCCAGAAAACCCTCTCCAAATAAATAATTTAGGCCTTTTCATACACAAGGTAAGATTTTATTAAATACTCAACGTAAGTATCTTCTGACATCTCCTTGAACCTTTGTTTCAGCTACTTACAATAATACATGAGTGGGTTCTCGAGCTGCGGGCAAGGGAAGCCAATGCTGCCAAAGTAGTCGAGCAGGTTTCTTGTGGGTCCAGCGTACACCACGTCACCCAGGCACAGGTACACCACGCGATCCAAGAATGGAAACACGTCTGTAACAAATAAGGATTTTATGTTAAGTGTAGGTACTGTTGATGTGGTAGTCGCACGTAAATTAGTCTAGGAAGCATAAAGTAGATCGTTGTGGGAGGCATTTCGCTGTAGTGGAGTCAGTAGTCACTTGGGTGCAGTAATAATTTAATGTTTAGTATGTTGGTGATCAAGTACCTATCAATAGTTGTTGTTCAGGTAAGTACCTAAGTTAGTTCATTACATTGAATGTCAAAATTGAGCTACTCTTACCAGATCTCGGCTTCTCCATAGTAAGTATGATGGCTGTGGAGTATTTCTTGGCTGCGTTAGACAATATCGAGATCACCAGGTATGTGTTCAGGGGATCCAGGTCCCATGTCGGTTCGTCTAGTAGCAGTATCACTGAAATGTAGACATATTGAACGCTGCAGTTGATATTAATACCTAGTATACCTACAGAACTATTCTTCTTGAAGTGGATAAAAAGACACAGATTTGCGATACGCAAATGGGCTATTGTAAATGGTGCAATAATTCCGCCCAGTCCACTTAGGTTTATGGTGACAACATCCTGTAAATGTGGACTTGGTACGTTCCCTCTTGTGTCATTGCCCATGGTTAACTGTAGGACACTTGATAAAAATAATAATAAGTAAAAGGGGTGCAACCTGGGTGCATCACATACATGGATCCCGAATGAGTTGCACGCCGATAACCAGTCGCCTGTATTCGCTTTTTGTAAGGGTAGTCACGCATTTGTGCGCCACCTGCGATAACGCCAAGTCCGCCATGACTTGCTTCACTTTAGAGGACTTTAAATATCCGGAAACCTAGAAGAAAATAATAATTTAGGGCTAATTACATCAAAGCAGCTGTACCGGGACGTTACATCAAGTACAATTAGCGAACTGATTAACGTCACTCAGCAGTCAGCAGTACCTACCTAAACTATGAAACTCCCATAAAACTTTGCGAACGTAACGATGACAGACGGTTTGGTGCAAAAGCGACTTCACGCTATGTAAGTACCTATGTTATAGATATATGGGTTGTTGGTACTCTGAAGAATTAAGAAGAAAGTGTCGAATGGCGGGCCGGGGCGCAGCAGCTTATAAACTGATTCTATTTTAGAGGCACTTAAAAGGATCTGCCCTTACCTTAGTCAGCGACAAAGCGAGAGTTTGCTGAACGCTAAGCCCGGGCAGCAGCCTTGTCGAGTGGCGGACAAGAGCGCAGCAACTCTTGAACTGTTCCTCTTCTAGAGGGATTCCTTCTAGAAGAATGTGGCCTTTCGAGGCCACTCGTCGGGCGATAACATCGAGGAGAGCGCGTTTGCCGCTGCCTAAAAATAGTAAGAAGTTGAATTCTGAAGAACAAAATAAAGCCTAATTGGGTATTTAATGGACAAATCTCCTACTCTGTTCAACTTTTCGAAAACAATGTTATTATAAGAATTGCTATAAGAGAAGTAGGTACCTGTTTGTCATTAGACTTATTAGACTTTGATTCTCAGACATAATTCTCATAAGCTGGGATGCAAGTCTATATGTACAGTCAGCTGCAGAGAAAAGGTACCACCCCTGCATACAAACTTCTATGCAGGGGTGGTACCTTTTCTCTGTAGCTGACTGTACATGCTATTGGTGTCAGTCAATATTTATGTGTGGACCTAGCATTTGGCACCTTAGTGTTAGCGCCGTATTATTCAAGCGCCAAAAGGGGCCATAGCTCCCGGGCAAGCCGAACATCGCGGTTAAATCCGTAATGCCGTAGCGATCGCCTTTCCAGCAGACGTGGCAGTAGGTCAGCAGTATTATTTTGGGACTCTTGCTTACAGCCATCTTCTTCCTCGCGTTATCCCGGCATTTTTGCCACGGCTCATGGGAGCCTGGGGCCCGCTTGACAACTAATCCCAACAATTGACGTAGGCTCTAGTCCTTACAAAAGCGTCTGCCATCTGACCTTTCAACCCAGAGGGGAAACTAGGCCTTATTGGGATTAGTCTGGTTTCCTCACGATGTTTTCCTTCACCGAAAAGCAACTGGTAAATATCAAATGATATTTTGTACATAACTTCCGAAAAACTTATTGGCACGAGCCGGGGTTTGAACCCGCGACCTCCGGATTGAAAGTCGCACGCTCTTACCGCTAGGCCACCAGAGCGCTTGCTTACAGCCATCAAGTTAAGTAATACCTTTGGAGCCAAGTATCGCGGTGACTTCCCCGCTGTGAGTGGTGAAGGAGACATCCTTGAGGATGATGCCGGTCTTCACTCCGCCCGTGATGCGTTGGAATAAGCTGCCCGGTTCGACCTAACATATAAAAACATTACTTATAATATAAATAAGTACCTATTTCTTAAACAATACAAAAAAATACAAGAAAACAAGAAATAATACAAGAAAAAATATTACACTTAAAAATTCAAACAAAACAATCTCACAAAAAGTGAAGATAAGGAAATTAATAGAGCTTTATATTTTTTACTCCTGTTCAAAATACCTAAGTATTATTCCTGTGGAAACAGAATAGGCAAGATAACACTTAATTGTAAATACAATTTAAGTAAGTATCCGAAATTTTCGCGAATAGTTACACGTAAAAATTAAAATATCATTGCTATAAAAACAAACTATCGGCGCGATTCGGGAAATGAATTAGAGATTCACTAGATATGAAATAGTGAAGATATGTGAAGTTCCACGGCAAAAGTATCTTATGGCGGCTGGCGCTTACGCTATTATTAACGCCACACCAATATTCAGCCGGGGCAATGGTACCTTTTGCAGTGGAACGTCACATATCTTTACTATTTCATATCTAGTGAATCTCTAAATCATTTCCCGAATCGCGCCGTAATACCCTCTACCGCGCGCATCCCGTGGAGTGACTATCGCGCTCCCGTACAAAAGATATCAACGAGCTATTCCTTGTAAGAAAACGATTATTCGGTCGTAAAGTAAGAACCTGAAAATGTTAGTGTAAATTTAAAGTAGCAACTTATTTACTTAAGTACATTATTTATGTTATTGAACAAATGAAAAATAATATAGGTACCTATTGCTTTTTTATGTTTAAGTTGTAGGTAAATTGAAAAAAATAAAAACAAAGTTAATCACGTTTCTTGTCAATAATTTAGAATTAACCACTAAGCCGTGTCATAATTATATTTTACATCAAGTATCACATTGTAAACGAAAGGCTACCAACAGTCAACACACACAAAATTAATCAAGTTAATTAAAATAACATTTCAACAAACTTACTTGTCCTGAGTGAAACACATTATACAACTGCAACATATAGTTCCCCCCAGCCATTTTATATCACTTTAATGTTAAATTAAAGCTTAAAATAATCGAAAAACATTTACAAATGCATTTTAAAGCAACACACCCGTACCCTAGTTAAGAATTGGCAAACTAACCTTATGTGATTAACTTCAAAGTTAACTTTTCGTTAGCGACGTTGCCAGTTACACCTGTGACTAACTTCTGTTCACTAACTGTACTTCATTTTTATAGTATGGCGGAAACACGCGATTTTAGACTGTATTCGGTTGAATCTAAGTTGGTTTTGCTACAGAGTAGTTTGGCGAGTTAGTTAAGGGGAAGTGACTGCTAGTCATGCTTTCTTTACCGTGAGGGTATTTTAATATTTTTTCAGTTGTTAAATTTTTATACTTATTCAGTGTTAAGAAAATTTACCAACAAAAACGGGTGTTTAATTTGTATCTAAGTATATACGGCCACATCTATAAAGATTTCAGAGAAGTCTAGGCAGATGTCTAGGTATATAATAAAATAAAAATAACGCACCTCTTAAAATTAACGTGGATGAATGAGTATTTCTAACAAATTTACTAATGCAGTTTTAGTCAGTTCACATTATTAAATTGTACAACGGAGACCTCCGAGACCACGGGGACAACGCCGTCCTCGAAACGTCGGAGGTAAATCTTAAAACTTAGATACGCGATTAAGTCCCGTTGTACAATTTAATAATGTGTAAAAATCGTGAAAGTTTAAATCAGTGTTAGTCAGTTCACGTTTAATTATCAAAAATGTAAAATTATAAAAAAACAGAATGAGCAACAACAAAAACATGGCGCTAGTGCAGGGTGGAGGTAGACGGGCTAGGTATGGCTGCACCGTCATTGAAGTTATCACTACATAATCATAAAACAGTTACATACATTTCATAAAAGTTCAAGAGTTATCACTGTACATTGGCTAAGATAAGAGTTGCTCCCCCTTAACTCCTCATTTTCCGCACATTTCCAATGCGCCGTTGCCAATAAGGCTTTCTGTCTCCTTTCCTTGCACCACACTACCATCGCACGCCCACACATATCCGACCAGCTTATACCCATGAATTCCAATGATTACTCTTCTCCCTCACTCCCATACACTAAGTCTTAGATAGAGAGGGAAGGCGCCATGCGCAGTGTCACTGACTGCTCAGTCAAACTCGGACGCAGCAAACGGCAGCATGGTAAAAGAATAACAATCTTTAAAAATCGAAACTAACGAATTCTTGAACTGAAAGGTTATTTTCAAAGTTTTTAAAGAAACTCTGGGCGTGTTTGAGTGCTTGGATGTTTGGCCGGTCGGTGTGTAAAGTGGGTTTCAGTGAAGTTTCTGTATTTCTGTGGAGTACCGTTCGGCTTATTATTGGGTAAGTTGACACTGTTAGAGTCAGACCAAGAAAAGTCTGCAGCGGATTTGATAGGCCACGCAGGGCAAGTGTTATTTTAAACGTCAAACTTCTATGAAATTATGACGTATAAATAAACACTTGCACTGCGGGGGCTATCAAATCTGCTGCAGACTTTTCTTGGTCCGACTCTATATCTATGGGTGTTTTGACTTTGAATATTAATAAACATTTTTAATGGGTACCGGTTACAGGTGGATTTAGTTTTCTCTTAATAACAATTTATCATTTTGACTACTTCAGAAGAAATTTCTAACGATTACCTATTTTTCTTGTATGTATATGTTATCTTTACTTTCAACACATTTAGGATTGTTTACCCCCAAATTAATCATCCGTTAAATCAAAAGCAGTGATTATAGTAGGTACGATTGACCCCGTCGTAGGTCATCTGAGTCATATCGGTTTAACTGATGAGTTTGCGCTGCAAATCGTGACTTGCAGGAAGCTAAAAGCGTCGGGCCAGCGATAATTATGGGGGGTAATTTATAAATCTTACGTAGGTACATTAAGTACAGAATTAATAAAACGAGTCGAGTAAAAGGTACGGGTCAGGAGTAATGCAAAAACACCAACAACATGTGGTGATCCCACTATGAAAACATTATGTATTTTTTCTACTCCAGCACTTAAATGTGTCAATTAAATGACTGACAGTGATATCTAAAGCAATGTCATTTGAATGCTTTGTCTATAGGCTCATAAGATGACTGCTAGCAGTCATCTTATGAGTATAATACAACTGCTTTATTTTTTTTAAAGATACAAGTTCCGATCATCTTGATTGAAAGAGGTATGTTTTCATTTACAATAATAACTCTTTTTTTTTTTAAATAATAACTCAATTTGTTTTAAATAATAACTCTTTTTTTTTTAAATAATAACTCTTTTTTTTTAATAATAACTCTTTTTTTTAATAATAACTCTTTTTTTTAATAATAACTCTTTTTTTTTTTTAATAATAACTTTTTTTTTAATAATAACTTTTTTTTTTTAAATAATAACTTTTTTTTTAATAATAACTTTTTTTTTTTTTTTTTTGCTACAGCTGTCATAGAAAAAGTAATGTATGCAACAGCTCATAATTGGTTCTTAAAATTCAAGGGTCTTTTTTTACAAAACTCGACTACGTCTCGTTTTGTAACTTCGACCCTTGAATTTTAAGAACCCTTATTATATCACTGTTGCATAAACTACTATTTTAAACTTCTAAACTATACTCTGGCAAGCCAACTTAGTACGTGGAAAATGGCACAATAGACCAAAAATTTAACCCACTTCTAGATGACTTAGAAACTTGATATTTGGCATCAAGGTAGACTATTAGGTGCATATAGAGGGAAAAATCTGAAAACTGGATATTATTGATATTTCGATGGAAAAAAAAAAATTAATACTTATAGACCAAAAACCTAACCCACTTCTAGATGACTTAGAAACTTGATATTTGGCATCAAGGTAGACTATTAGGTGCATATAGAGGGAAAAATCGGAAAACTGGAAATTATTGATATTTCGATGGATAAAAAAATAATTAATGCTTATAGACCAAAAACCTAACCCACTTCTAGATGACTTAGAAACTTGATATTTGTCATCAAGGTAGACTATTAGGTGCATATAGAGGGAAAAATCCGAAAACTGAAATTTTTTGACAATTAACCGCGCGTTAGCGAGGGTTTCCTTTTCAGCTTAGGCAAACTGCTTTCATGATGAATACTATAGTAATTTCTGTACAAAAAGTAATGATATCCCAACAAAAACATAAATGTGAAATGAAAGCCAAGTTCAATAGGTATTAAGAATATGTGTCGTTGTTGACCCGCCGACAAAAGAATTGAGATCTATATGGGTGCCAAGTTCTGTGCTGTGTAGAAAATCCTGAAATTATAAAGGATTTGTCTTGGCTAGTTTTTAAAAACAAACCAAAATTTTGAAAAATAACATAGATAAATATATTTTACCTATATGCCTATACGTAAAAACTAGCCAAGACAAATCCTTTATAATTTCAGGATTTTCTACACAGCACAGAACTTGGCACCCATATAGATCTCAATTCTTTTGTCGGCTGGTCAACAACGACACATATTCTTAATACCTAATGAACTTGGCTTTCATTTCACATTTATGTTTTTGTTGGGTTGTTTTTCTCTGGAAGAGGTCGCTCCTTGACAGCAAGACCTATATTAATGTTACCTACTGTTAACTTTTATTTTTGTTATCTTTTTTCAGTAAACAATAATATTTCAATTGAATTTTAATTGATATTTACATTACTTATGACTAATCTTAATCTATAATCTTTGTGTCGAAATCTAAACTTATGAGTTGCTTCATCATAAAACTGATCATTAACGACCAACGAACTACCCATTAAAATGTAATGAAAATGCCGCCACATTTACAATAAAAACAAAACTATAAAATAACCAATTCAAAGTTGCGATCGTGACATTGAAATCGGAAATAAAATTGTTGATTGCAAGATTAGGAACTTACAATAGTGCAAAATGCAAGGAATTATCATCATCAATCAAATCCTGTAACATCAATGGACATCGTCTGCCTCAACGCTGCAGCAGTAAAGTTGCAAAAATATAGCTACCTGCAGTCACCATCGGAATGTGACCTTAAATTTCACGTCGTCTACTTACTGTAAGGGTGGTTTAATTACCCCTGACCTAGGGTTTGCAATCCGGATCCGAAATGTATGAAATTATCCGGATCTGGATCCGGATCCGCGGATCTTCCCATACATTTCGGATCCGTCGTGCAAACCCTACCCTGACCGTACAAGTTTATTGACCTTACAAAAAAATTGCTTTTGCAGAAAATACGCTGAATTGACAAAAATAAGACAATACGAGTTAACGAACTCCTTCAGGATGTGACTCAGAGCCTCGAAGCCAAGTCAGTGGAGCGAAATAAAAATCTGCCATGTAGGTAGGCAATTTTTAAACACGCACTCTAACGCCTTGACAATACAGGCGTGTTCAGATATTTGTGAGCACCTTGGCCGCTCTATTATCCATATATGTATCTGATGGCGACTGTACTATACTATTAGATATTACCTACGTACGTATAGAGATGTGCAGAGGTTTTTGCAATGAGCAGTGAGCACCCACAATACATTAATTTACTAAACACCTTTCATAACAGCCCCATCTGAAATATTTATAATCTTCATTATCACATTCTACATCACATTCTAAATTGACTTAAATATATTCAGTCTGGATTATCAGCACGAGCGCGCATATGAAGCAATACGTTACAATCTCATATTGTGGAGGGTACTCGTACTTGAGGGTACGCTATGTAACGATGGCTCCGTGTAATGAAGTTTTGTAATTCTATAAAGCTTAATTGCTATGGTGATTCAAGATCTGTTGAAGTTCCCTGATTAAGTGATTAAGCTGTTGCTAATCGTGTAGGCGAGAGTCTTTTGACCTTTTACCAATGAGCATAAAACCAGTCAACCATGTCATGATTAGACACTGCTGCCATGTTCTACGCTATATTTTGACAATGAGTTTCTTCCATCGTTATAGCATTTTTTGTTATTATTGCGTTGCAATTGAATATTACCGTTATGTTAGAATATTTATGGAATTTGAAAGATAGTTTTGTTTAAGACTTGAGACAGGAGCTACCCTGTTGTAACGCTGTTGATAGCTGGCTTGGCAACGATAAGTCATACAGATAGACCATCAGTGCTCATCAGGCTCTGTGACCTTTGCTAACCCCCTAAGCTAAGCTAAGCTAAGCTCTGTCATTAAAAAAAAATAACCAATGCCTGAACCTGCCTACCAAGTTTCACAAGAATCAGTTAAGAAATTCGAGGTCTGGAGAACAGCTGGATAGCCCGACATACGAAAGCATTTTAGCCTAAGCGGAAACGTAGACCTACGCTCGGTCAATGAAATGTTAAAGCAGTAAGGGTCTGTTGCACCAAACTGTCATCGTTAAAGAGTTCGCTAAATTTTATTGTATGGAAAGTTTCATAGTAAACGGCGCGCCGGGTGATGTTGATCAGTCTGTCAAGTGCGGATGGTGCAACTGGCACTTGTTTATTGGTAGCTGTACAGCTCATGAAGTTTTCTCATTAGCCTGTCTAATTGGCTTGACGCCGTTTAGACACCTGACCCCGCCGAGACCATGGTTCCGATGAACCGTGACGTTTCAAGTAAGGCTGTAGAAACGTGTCTCAATACCGTAGTAATGTGAACCTGAAGTTTTATAATATCAGCCAATTAGTAAAACTAGTAAACACATTGACTTATATGTAAATGATTTGCGAAATAAATAAGTAGGCATTTTAATTGATAGTTAATTAACGCTTGTGGCTTATGCTAAATATGTGATTAGTGCCTACGTGCATCTAATTAATTTTAGATTTTATTTTGCACCCTATAATCCAACCAGTGACGTCTTTGTAACTGGAATATACGAAAAAAATATGGAGATATTGCTTTGTTTCTAATCATTGTCGACAATATATATCGACTATTAATATTTTTTTTCTACTCCCGTACTTTTATTTGTCATTTAAAGGGTTGTGCACACACCTTTAAAACCCTATCTTATAGTTGTCAAGACAAGTCTTTAGTCTATTCCCCAAAAAAGAATTTGTGCATACACGCAGTATCTTTTTGGCGATTTTACGATACTTCGTGTAATGACCACTTAAAAAATATTGAATGAAATACAGTGTTGCCAACCTTATTTTAAATGTCATCTCTGACAAATAAGTGAACCATAGACATGTTTTTTTTTTAAATTTCATTCATTCATTCATTCTTTTCCCGCCCATACCCTCCATTTTTGCTACTTCTTGAATTAAAAATATTTGTTAAATTTCCAATTTTATTTCAAAGTAAGTGCTTGGTCGTAGAAAAGGTATTGTATGCAACGTTGTTTAACTGAGTCAAAAAATACTCGTGGCGTCTTTATTAACAATTTTCGGCTTCGCCTCAAATTGCTATTCACGCCACTCGCCTTTTTTGACCTCTCTTAAACAACGGTTGCATAAAATACTATTACCTTTTCGTCTTTAACCGCTCGTGCATCTTTTTTTGTATTCTCTGACTGAGAATGGTCTAATTAAGCCTTCTTAGTGCTCATATGCAGCGTGTTCTCGGTCTGTTTGCTACTGTAGCGCCCAATTAAATATGTTTGACCCGCCCGCAGACCGTGAATTTGTAGAAAATAATATTTTTAGACTTTTTTTGTACATTGGCGTCTCTTCGTTTTGTCTAAATATTTGAACCATAGTGTAGCTAAATAGAGTCTCAGTTGATATTGATACGCTATAATTAAGTATACCTACTCGTAGTTTTTCTAGTGTCAGTGTAACTTATTATAAGTTATTAAATTCAAAATGTTTAATAAACAAATTAATGGCTACACTTGCCCTACCGTTTTATACCTAGGTATTTTTAAAAAGAGTCTACGAATCTACGAATGCAGTTAACCAGATTTTTCCAAATTGCAATGCGATTCTCAAGTTATGCCTAACCAACCAATCGATTGCAGATTTTCAAATCCAATAAAAAACGATTACTGAGACATATTGCCATTTATGTGGATCGAAATTAGAACAAAAATACGTCAGTCATAATATTTCACACACGTCTATGGATCCATTCGAATTACGGTACCCGTCATCACGTTCTCTGGAGCATTGAACTTACTCACGCTCCTGTGGTCACTCGCTTCTTTTAGGTTATGAATTGTGACGCCATAAAATTGTTCTCGTTTCGTTAACTGTAGATTTTAGGGTCTTGTTCCGTGTGGTTCGCATATGTTAGTCTGACTTTCAGTAATTTAATTCTTAAACGATTTGTATCAAGTATTCATCCAATATTATTATGTTACCAATTGATAAAAAACCGTTTAATACATAATAAGTTACGATAGTGAAGTCGTTTTATTTATTTATTTTAACTTTCTTACGCAAAAAGCTATAAAAGACGGATATTAAACCCACACGCCTTTATTAGTTAAACTTCCTGTAGGAAAACCAAGGCGGACGTTATAACTATGGTTATAAATTGTAACGACTAAACAAACTACTAAGAAAATCATGTATTATAAATTATAATGCTTAGTTTTCTAAGTGGTTAGAATCTTATCGCTTTAGTAATATAATTTCTTCACCTTACACAGAAGACCTAGATTTACGCAGAGGTGCGCGGTAACTAAATAAATATTACCTCAGACTGTCTTACCATAACAATTCGCAAACATTGACCTTGCTCAACATTTGTAGACTAGTATTCATTAAACTAGATTAAGTGGTGAGCTTACAATTGAGTTAGCTCAGGTAGTGTTTGCGAAACATTGTGTTGTCTAATGAGCGGGTACGCAGTGATTAGTGGGGCGTATGTAACATACGGATCGTAAATAATTATAACATGTCTATTATACTTGCGATATCTTTCCCACTTAAGGACTTGAAGATAGAATAGCTAGTAGCTATCTTAGACTTAAGAGTTACCAGTTTAAATTATGATGCAAAATTAAATATTTACGAATAATTGATTCCGAGTGTGTGTTGAGTGTGAGTGTGAGTTTGGACACCTATGGTGGAGTCGAGTCGTTAACCATGCACGTATGGTATGATAAATTTAAACAAATAACCCCTGTGCCTATTTTTTTCTCAATCTTCATGTATTTATATACGTATTACATAACTAAATTTAGAAATAGGTATAATTCTGAGAATATAATCTTCCTACGTGCAACAAACGTGCAATCGTTGCGCTATCAAATTATCAATTTTAAATAAATTTAATTATGTGTATGTAAGCAAACGAATCGGACAAAAATATTGCAATGCTTACTAATTATTCGCAATTTACCTACAAGTATGTGCAATTTGCTAAAGTTTATATTTATTTGCTGGAGATTATCATATAAAGTGACCACTGTGAAGTTATAATTCATTGTCATTCGGGTGACGTTAAATTACACAGTAAAGAAATAACTATGGAAAGGATTTTATGGAAAGAAAATTTAAATCTTTGCTGTAAGTACGTTTTTCGACCCAATACGTTTTTTATGATCTGTTTTCTTTTACCAAACATTGTGAATTCTTGGCAGATAACTACATGGATTTTCGTGACCACAAACGCTAACTCTTGTATAATAAGCACAATTAGGAAACCTACTTATTTTAGAGCTTGGATAATCGCGTGACTTTAGGATTTTATCCCGTTTGGTTCTATCCGAGCTTCGTGCCCGTCGGCTTGTGGCCTGAAAGTAACCCACAGAGTAATTACTTCGTCAGTCATTGACCTGCTTAAGACCGTAATGAACAATTACAGTAATACATTATTCATGATTGATTGCTTGTCAGATTGGTAGTTTTGGTGGCAGTGGGTTAGGTACGTCTGTTTGATGAAGTCATTGTTTACTATAGTTTCAATTTACAGATATATATGTATTATTTTATGTCATACAGACTTATGTAAGGTCAACAGGTGTGTTAAATGACGTTGACGACTTGTAAAATTGACGACAAGAGAAGCTACGTAAGTACTATACTTTGACGATTGCCAAGTCAGTTCAGACTCAGAATAATTTTAACGAAATTACTAGAAGCAGCGTGCAGTGTAAATCTCAAAATTTTGGGCTTTTTAGTCTATTTTTGGTGGTGGACTGGTGGTTAGTGGTGACAGTGGTTGGTCAAAATTAAATACCCTTTGGGCCAACCCAACATAATTTTGTCTAAGATATTTTCTTCCTGTCCTACTTATAAGAGAAGGTGCTCAATTGTCTCAAATTAGAAAACCAGTCAAGAATCAAGTTTTAAGGATGCCCCGGCACTGGCATGCTTCATGCGTATTCCAAACCAGAGAAACCTATCCTCTGACCTTCCTGGCGCGAACACGTCGCCTCAAACAATGCAGCTATTAATGCGTATGCGCACCATTGGCTGCATTGCCTTCACGCTATTTAGTATTGGCTGTTCGGATAATTTTCAGGGTCTCATCCTACATTTAATCCATCTGCAGGCATTTGTGTAGGTTATAGTTACTTAGTTGGGTATGTTTGGGCGCGTTAATTAATCGTAGTTTTTTTGGTTTACGTAATTCACATATGACGACCTTATATGTATATTAACTACATATTATGTATGTAATTTGATAATATTTAGTTTTGATCTCTTAAAAAGTTTATTAAATACTTTTTATACGTTTGCACTATTTTAACCTACTTACTACTGAGCTCTCCTTTATTAAGTAATTATTTTCTTATTAAAGGATTTGTGTTTTTATGTGCGGGCTAAAATTATAGGATTTATAGGTAATTATTAAGTACCTTAACATGATCAAACATTGACACAGAAATTGAGCGACCGTTGACCCAAAAATTCCTGTTTTAACATATCAACAACATTTTTACGTAGAGGTATTCTGCGTTCCATGATATCGTGAAATTAACACTTAACAAACGGGATTTCGGATTAACCGGTCAGACCAAAATGATGTCAGTATGTACTTACGTACATTGCTGTCTAATGACGTCATCTCATCACATCATCTAACCGCAGTAATACTATTCGCGAAAACGTATGGTGATTATGTATGCACGACTTTTATGCGAAAAAAGAGATTAATCATAGATTAGAACTTGCAAAACTGTTTCAATGTGAAGTAATAGCGAGGTTGCGCTTGAGGACTCATAGGCTATTTGTTTGAGCAATAATAGCTTAATGCATGCATATATTAATTGCATGAAGTACTGATTAGTTTTTCTTCGGAGTGAATTCTACGAGAATCCACATATATGTAACGAGGTAACACACCCATATTGTTGACTGTTGTCACTATATATTTAAATGCGGTAAAGATAATGTGAATTGTGAAAGTGTATCATTTCGTGAACTAAAGTTTTACTGAATGTACCTAGTTAAGTATTGGCAATGGCAAGCCTACCTCCATAAAGAAATTCGATAATTTTAAACTTAAACGTTTCATTGTTATTAGATTTTGCTTGCATTCATAAACGCAATTTTTGATTCAAACGAATACCAATGTGTCCCACTAACCATCCAGTGATCGTTATCGGAAACCAAAGCGGAAGCAGAGAATCCCATAATGTTCGAGCTTCCGGTATATGGCTATTGATTGTCTATGATTTGATAACTCGTAATGAGAATGTTTTTATTTAATTTGAATGAATTTAACGGTCCATTGGCTGGCCGCATATTGAATAGCTTACCAAATGGAATTTTAAAATTACTTCGAAAGGCTGAGTTTTATTTGGAAGTGTAACTATTTGGCGTGAATTTTCTGACGAAGGTAGTTAGGTACTATAGGTGCAATGCAAGTACCATCTTGACGAAACGAAATAACTGGCGTGCTGTGAGTTTTAATCGTGTGGTCTACCCACAGTCCCATCACCATTGCAATCCCTTTTTAAATAAATTTATCAAATAATGTTTTAATGTTTATTTGGGCACAAACGGTACATGTTTCTTATAACTAATGTCTATAGGTACATAATTCATAAACCAATACAGTTGCCACCACTTACTAATTCATTCAAGAAAAACAAAATACGGGATAACTAGATTTTAAAAATTAACAACAACAGTCAAATGTACATACCATAATTTGTCATTTTACGATCAGTACAGTCAGCATCAAAACTAGCGGATGAAACAACGCTCCAAAAGTATCTGCCATTCTGTTTTTGTTTTTCCAAACATAGATCTCTATAGTATTTGTCATAGTCTAATATATTTTACATAGAGACATTTTAAGAGGTATTAAAAATTTTTTTAGAGGTATTAGAAAAACGGTGGATACTTTTAACGCGTACTGCTTCTGATCCGTTACATTTGATGCCGACTGTACTACACAACACTATATGTAGCTAGAAACTAAAAACTATGACAAACCAAATAACACAACAGCAACTATTTACCGCTGTCAACTGTCAGGTTAATCTCACCAACACCGTTAAATGACCAAACGGGAAATGTAAGAAAACAATTCTTAAAATTCACAATTTTCTCAGGGTCCGAATGTCGACTGGACCGTTGTATATCTTCATTTGTTTGCCAAACAAACTCGCACGATTTGCAACTGTACCTATAACAATAGACAATAAAGGTGATTAAGTTACGATGTCATTTATACACGTTACTTTTATAGCTCGATATAAATAACTTGTTAATTATGTAGGCAGTTAGCTGTTTTTAAATAGTTGTATGTTGTAGGATGAGGTAATATAACTAATATAAATTACATACAAAATTGTGTTTTTTCAGGACATTACGGTACACGCATCAGTGCCGGCCCGAGCCCTTGATCAGGGTAGAGCGAAATCGGGTTTTGGCGCCCTTCGTTGAAGTTTTCAAGCGTATTTACCCCCCCCCCCTCGCCACACTCGCGTCTTTTAAATTCTCATTTGCCATTTTGGCACCCCCCTTGCCATCCGGCGCCTAGAGCGGCCGCTTCACTCACTCTACCCTAGATCCAGGCATAGTCAAAAACATGCAAATATGTTTTTCCTTCCAAAGAGAATCCTTCCTCTAGCATCTAGTATATGATTTCCTCATTTCCCTCCAATAGGTAAATATATAAATTAATTGTTAAATTAGTGATTAATTAATTAATTGTTAGATTAGTGTCCGTGGCGGAGAGGGCGCTGCCTTCCGTGGCGGAGAGGGCGCTGCCTCTTGTGGGATGCCACTTGCGTAAGCACCTTCGCTGCATCTCATTTGGGGCAGACCGTGCGTCGTGCTGGTGCAGCGGCAGAGACTGCTGCTAAGCAAAAACACGCTAAATACTCCGCACTGGCATCGGCGTACGATTTTGTGCCGGTGGCTGTAGAGACCACGGGGCCGTGGGGTAGGGAAGCCCGCCAATTATTTAGGGATTTAGGCCGGCGTTTGCGGGAGAGGGGTGGTGATCCTCGTTCTGGGTCGTACTTGGTCCAACAGGTCTCCATAGCAGTTCAGCGGGGGAATGCTGCAGGCATTATGGGGACCTTTGAGCCAGGTACGATGCAGGGGGGGTTATTTTAGGTTAAGTGTAGAATTAATATTTAAAAAAAAAAAAAAAATATTTATAATATTAATAATATTACATGTCAATTGTGTATATAAAATAATTTATAATTTATTAAATTTTATTTATTGTTAAAATCATAAGTGCAAGTCCATTGGAGAAAATCTGTAAGACATCTTCCGGTAATCTCCTCGGGTATTATTTTCTAACTTTTCCATAAACTTCCTTCTAAGAATAATTACACCACTTAAAAGACATGAATGAAAGTCGCGGTAAGTAGTGCAGATAAATGAAATAGTTAACTATCCCTAGCATTCCGCTTATCAATTACTATAATTCGCTGGTGCAATAGGGTTTCCTAGGCACGCGTGCAATGCTGGTGCGCCATTCCCGTGCACGTAGCCTTCGCTTCAGAGGAGACAGTATAAGTATGATCTCTGGCTTCGCAGAGTTGTTACGGGCTTTCAGATCACATTAAAATTGGTACTGAGGCGATGAGCTAAGTGATGAGAATGCAGAGGCTACGCAAGAGTCGCCAGCGGAACGAGCTCTATTGTTTCACATCACTAGCGTCACTCAGAACTGAAACGTCATATGTCTATTTGAAGCTTAAAGATGCTTACGACAGTTTAGCTTGGATAGGTGATGTTATCTCTGGATCGTACAGATTAGTGTCGATGTTGAGCCGATGCCCGGCTTTCGCTTTTCAACGTGTTTAGCCAATTAGGATGTTTTGTGTGCTGCATGAGGGCCTTTCGTCGTCCTTGATAACGGGTTCATGTTCACATTGTTATAGTAGCTGTACGACTAACTAAATACTTTCCGTGGTAAATCGCAGAATAAACATTACAGCACATACCTATTAGATTCATACGTTTCACAACTACGATTATTATATTGTTAGAAGTCGGCATCCGTAAATTCCTATCAATAAATTTTACAAGGCCCGGTATGCAAAATGCGATTTACTTAATTCGATACCGCTTTCCGTTGCGTGAAACTAATCAAATTGTACCAGAGATAGTTAATAATTTACCGCATTATGTATTTCGGTGATGTTATAACGTTTTATTAGACGAACGGAGTTCAATTCAAATAGGTAATTAAATTTTTAAACGATGCCTATCTTTGTAGATTATTTTGCAATTTGTGGTGATCACTTTTGTTTCTGCTGAAAACATAAGGGCCGGTACAAACGGACTGCAACCTGCATCTGGTATGGGAAGCACACCGACGTTGCAGTTGGCGTGCAGTTCCGATACAAAATGCAGTCTGGTTGCAGTATACGTCTGTATTGGGCCTTTTTAACACTCTTACCCATAACAAAACTTAAAAATAATCAATAAAAGATCCACAGCAAAAAACACAAACTTAAATACAAATCGGCAAATCACAATTAAAATAGAGGGGAATCTTCAAAAACCGGGACCCCTAACCTGCTCTGGTGCTCGATCGTATCAAGTGTCAACCCACGTGTCCAGCTGTCTCGAGTGTCCAATGTCAGTGTCAGGCATCAGCATTCTGTGTCAGACATTAACTCAGATTTCAGCCTTCCTGCAATTTCACACCTGCTATCTAGAATATAGATCGAGATCGTGAGACTTTGCTATTTCTTTGAAAAATAAAATGGCTTTTTTACTATGTTAGTGTTCTAGGCTAGGCTATATATTTTATGTATTAGAACAAATTAAATTATTTTCAGAAAATATTTTAATTTGTTTTTATTTCAAGTAGACACACTACTATAAATTATAAACTTTGAATAACCTATGCCGCTGTGGCCCGGTGGCCGAATGGCTCAGGCACCTCCCGCGATAGCAGAGGACGCTGGTTCGATTCCAGCCTGGGGCACTGGAGGCCTTGGTCACTTTTTCTTAGTATATGACATTTATTCAAAGTATATATTTTATATACGTGCATATTTAAAACAAATGTTGAGATACCGAGGTACCAGATAATGTGCACGAAAAATAATGGATTAGATATTAAGTAGGTACCTAGATAGTCCATAATTTCTGGTATCTTGACTTTCTTCTATAGGTAAAAAATATATCTATATATATAAATGCAAGTGTCCTGACTGACTGACTGACTGACTGACTGACTGACTGATTCATCAACGCAGAGCCGAAACTACAAAAGCTAGAAAGTTGAAATTTGCACACTAGGTTGCATTTATAAAGTGTACAAGAGATAAGAAGCGATTTTGAAAAATTCAACCCCTAAGGGGGTTAAAAAGGGGATGAAAAGTTGTATGGGGTACAAGTTTTATTTTAAGCTAGGAATTTGAAACTTTGTAAAAATGTATTATATTAAAAAACAAGAAAACTAATTTCAGCGTTTTTGAAAATTCATCCCCCAAGGTGGTGAAAAAGGGGTTGAAAGTTTGTATGGAGATCAAATATTTTTGTGAGTGTGGGACTTGAAACTTTGTATATGGGGATATTATTATAAGACAGGAAAAGTAATTTCAGCGTTTTTGAAAATTCATCCCCTAACAGGGTTAAAAAGGGGTTGAAAGTTTGAATCCATTACAAATGCCTTGAAACTTCTTAGAAAGGCATAGTAGCCGATTACAAAATAAAGTAATTGCGACGTTTTTGGAAATTCAACCCCTAAGGGGGTTAAAAAGGGGATGAAAGTTCGTTTTGGGGTGCAAATTTCATTTAAAGCTAGGAACTTGAAACTTTACAAATAGATATTAAATTTAAATACAAGAAAACTAATTTCAGCGTTTATGAAATTTCATCCCCTAAAGTGGTGAAAAAAGGGTTGAAAGTTTGTATGGACATCAAACATTTTTTCGAGCGCGGGACTTGAATCTTTGTATTTGGGGATATTATTAAAAGACAGGAAAAGTAATTTCAGCGTTTTTTAAAATTCATCCCCTAACAGGGTTAAAAAGGGGTTGAAAGTTTGTATGTGGTTCAAATTTTATTTTAAGCTAGGTACTTGAATCTTCGGAAAAAGATATATTATTAAAATACAAGAAAACTAATTTCAGCGTTTTTAAAAATTCATCCCGTAAGGTGGTGAAAAAGGGGTTGAAAGTTTGTATGGATATCAAACATTTTTTCGAGCGCGGGACTTGAATCTTTGTATTTGGGGATATTATTAAAATACAGGAAAAGTAATTTCAGCGTTTTTGAAAATTCATCCCCTAACAGGGTTAAAAAGGGGTTGAAATTTTGAATCCATTACAAATGCTTTGAAATTTCTTAGAAAGGCATAATAGCCGATCACAAAAAAAAGGAATTGCGACGTTTTAGGAAATTCAACCCCTAAGGGGGTAAAAAAGGGGTAGAAACTTTGTCTTGGGGTGCAAATTTTATTTTAAGCTAGGACCTTGAAACTTTGCAAAAAGGTATTAAATTAAAAAACAAGAATACTAATTTCAGCGTTTTTAAAAATTCATCCCCCGAGGTGGTGAAAAAGGGGTTGCAAGGTTGTACGGAGATCAAATATTATTGAGAGTGCGGGACTTGAGTCTTTGTATAAAGCCATATTATTAAAACTCAAGAAAAGTAATTTCAGCGTTTTTAAAAATTCATCCCTTAAAAGGGTTAAAAAGGGGATGAAAGGTTGTATGGGGTTCAAGATTTATTTTAAGCTAGGAATTTGAAACTCTGTAAAAATGTATCATATTAAAAAATAAGAAAACTAATTTCAGCGTTTTTCAAAATTCAACATTTAAGGTGGTGAAAAAGGGGTTGAAAATTTGTATGGAGGTCAATATTTTTTGTAAGTACGGGACTTGAATCTTTGTATAATGACATTATTATTAGAATACGAGAAAAGTAATTTCTTCGTTTTTAAAAATTCATACCCTATAAGGGTCCAAAAGGGGTTGAAAGTTTGTATAGGGTTCAAATTTTATTTAAAGCTAGGAACTTGAAACTTCGTAAAAAGGTATTTTATTAAAAAACAAAAAAACCTATTCAGCGTTTTAAAAATTCATCCCCCGAGGAGGTAAAAAAGGGGTTGAATGTTTGTATGGAGATCAAATATTTTTGAGAGTGCGAGACTTAAATCTTTGTATAAAGCCATAGTATTAGAACACAAGAAAACTTATTTCAGCGTTTTTAAAAACTCATCCCATAACAGGGTTAAAAAGGGGTTGAAAGATTGTATAGGTTATAATTTTATTTAAAGCTAGGTACTTGAAGCTTCGTAGAGTTTTTGATAATTCATCCCCCAAGGTGGTGAAGGGGGTCGAAAATTTGTATGGAACCCAAATATTTATCGGAGTGCGGGACTTGAATCGTATAAAGGCATATTATTACAATACAAGAAAAGTAATTTCAGCGTTTTTAAAAATTCATCCCCTAAAAGTTTAAACAGGGGTTGAGAGTTGGTAGAGGGTTCAAATTTTATTTAAAGCTAGGAACTTCAAACTTCGTAAATAGGTTTTATTAAATAGTGGACTTGAAAATCTTCTGGGGGTTGAGAGAGATTATATCGAGATTATCGAGAACAATTTTATTCAGTTAGGGGCTTGAAACTTCGTAGCCAGGTTGTGAAAGACAAATCTCATGCGTTGTATAATAATTAACAAATGATTAACCGTCCCTACCCTAACCGTCCGTGCTATCTTTTGCTGCATAATGTTCTAAGCTAATGTAGAATTTATAAACACCAATATACAAATCCACGCGTACGAAGTCGCGGGCAACAGCTAGTACTTAATAATTTAAACATTTGTTTTCCTTTTCACTTCATCGCTCCTACTACGAATTCGAAATTCTCTACTACGTATATGCTGCCGACTTGACAATACATTAAGTATTATCAGTTAACATAAGCATGACCTAAGTCAATGCCGACTTCGCCATGCCACCAATCCAAATATTCCACAACAATGTCCGCATCATATTTTATTATAAACGTTACAAGGAGGACGTGGATTGGCATTAGGTATTATCGAATTCTACGCGTTCATTATGTTCGTTTCGCGCGCTAATGTAACATATCAGTCATCCAAGAATATGACAACTTAGGTCTAAAAGTCTACCTTTAATCTGATGGTTAACACCTAAGTTGTCATATTTTACCAGAGTACGAGTATAAAAATACGATAAAAACAGTTTTTTTATGAACCAGGAAATCTAGCATACCTTAAAATATACAGGATGAATTATGTATCGACCCTATTCCTTAAAGGGGGTTATAGTTAGGTACTGTTATAGTTAATTTGCAATAAATTTGATTCAACAACCCATATGCTAACACAGGATTCTTTAAGAGAAACTGAACTCTTAAGTATATATTCTGTTTGACTCGAGATATTTTACTTAGTTGAATACGCCACATTTATCTATGTACTTAGATCTTTCTTGGCAATTTAGTACCGTAACTGTCTGACGAAACCCGCGATCTTACAAATAATACGTACCTAGAACATAATACGGCAATAAAAATATGTAACATCCTACAGACCGATAAAAACCATAATCAAGACGGAAACACGCTCGATAGATTGACCATGCATTGTGCTGAGATAAAGAGATCCCTAGCTCTTATCTGATGTCTGAGGCTCAGACTAGGTACATATCTAACTTACAAAGTAATAAGTAGACCACGTAACACACATTTCATATTGCCAACGACCATGCTCTTCAAGTTAGAAATCAGTATTTAAAACTTATCTAAATAACTTTTTTATAACGACAGGGTAACTTAGGTCCCTAGGTACTTTTATTTGATTTTGAACAAACAACTACTCTTGTACCATCATAAACTCTTTGAAATTAGGACAGATGCACAAAGTTTAACGCAGATAGCGCTACAATTGTTTACAGAGACAAATGCCCGCAATTTGCGAACTTCGATTTTCGCGGTTATAGCCCTGTGGCTTTTTTACCTCGTTGGCGCGCTGGATTATCATAAAAAAGCGTCAACATCGATATATCCATGGTCCGTTTCGAAATATCGAAGATCTTTGGCATCGCAGTAACGGTAGTCTTTGCATCTAACGGATCGGTTAGATGACGTTACGAAACCAGTGCACTTGTGAATGAACGGTTATGTTACTCGTAGCTAGGGTTACCAGATCCAAATTTGGAATTTCTTGACAAAATTCCTGATTTACGAATTTTTTTCCTGACACTCGTATCGGCGGGCGACGGGGGGTCTAGCCGTATGCGATATCTATGTATTCTTTATAAGTAAATTTGAATAAAGTACCTTTTTAGGTACATATTGTTATATAATTCACTAAAATTCCTGACATTTTCGTCCGGCCGCATTCCTGACAAACGGCCAAAATTCCTGACATGTCAGGAAAATTCCTGACGTCTGGTAACCCTACTCGTAGCAGCAACAGCTTTACATTGATCAGAAGGGCTCGATGCTTATAATATTTTTATTGAAGTACCTACCTCTATTGTGCGTACCTACAGTTTTATACTTTTACAAGTTATTATGCATTATCAATTTATCACTGTCACACACACAATGCTTAATAAAACTAGATATTTCCAGTAAAATATCAGAAAACTACACAATTTTTTACTTTAACTTTAACCGATGTATCGATAGATCGATCAATGTAAAATTGTTGTGTAAAATATTTATATGTTCATTCAGCTCATGAAAACATAGCCGTTGCAAGGCGTCATATTTTTATACCACTGTATGTATACACTATTGTTTGCTATTTCTATTATAGCAAACAAGTGTAGGCCTTACCTGATGGTACTTAAGCGGATAACTATTCTTATGGGCGGTTTCAACACCAGATGTGTTTCACCGACTCTTTTAGGTTTGCAATATATTTCTAGTTAGTATTAGCTTATGCGAGAGTAGATCCGCATTATACATACGAGTATTAATATATGTATATTGCTTAAAAAATACTGCATTCACGCAAAGCACGCATCTCCTATTAGGTACAAACACTAAATGACAAATGACAGCAGACGAAAGCAAAAACAAAGCGCTATGTACCGTGAAAACGATCACGGCCGTCGTTACTGGAGCAGATGTAGCGTAATTTTAGGGTTCCGTACCAGGGATGTTGCGGATGCCGATTTTTTGACATCCGCGGACGCGGATGCGGATTTTTAAAGGCTCACATCCGCGGATGTGGATGCGGATGCGGATGTCAAGATAGGTACATAAAAAACGTCAAATATTACATTTTAGTAATTTTTATTTCAAAAAACCGGCCAAGTGCGAATCGGGCTCGCGTTCCAAGGGCTCCGTACATTAAGTCCCACTCACGCTTGACTGGTAATTTCTAATAGGTTTTTTTGGCTAATGGCTAAATTACCTAGCAGTCTAGCACTTAAGCCGATGCTAAGACGTTCCTGTACCAACCTGTTCCACATCCGCATCCGCATTAAATCCGCATCTATTTTATGCGGATGCGGATGCAGATGCGGATGTTGAAAATAATGCGGAAGTTCCGCGGTTGCGGATGCGGATATTCGCAACATCCATGTTCCGTACCCGACTGTGGCCAACTGCATCCCTTAGCTTATAACGGTTAGCTGCTTATTGTCATTCCTGTGGACAACAGCTTGTGTGTGCGTATGTTAATAGTGACCTATCACACAGGTTAAAAGAAAAGGAGTTATTAGGTTTAATAAATAGCCCTTAAGTTTGGGTTGGGTATGTGGATGTCCACAGTAGAGACGAAATTATTATCAGAATCAAACGAAATTTTCATTTGTGGAATGTTACCCATAGGAAATTTTAAGAGATTTCATAAATTTTCTGTCACCACATCTGTAAGCCTACATAGGTACATCGTCTGTCTAGACCAAGGGTTCGAAAATACGACGAAACGTGCCGAGAAAAGATATGCACTGCCTTTTGTCCTGCCTCTTGTCTTGGCGGGGGCACGGCCGTGCCCCCAGATATATATATATATTTTTTTGTTAGCCTCTTGTGTCCCACTGCTGGGCAAAGGCCTCCCTCTCTTTCTTCCACGCGTCTCGTTCTAGGGCAACATTAGATATAATTAGGTAAGAAAAATATTCTAATTTTCATCCATACAATACCATAGCATAAAAGAAAATTAAAACAACGTCTGAATTATGTTTGTATTTTGATGATTATAATAGACACGAAACAACGCGCTGTACCTAGTTGGTCTTTGGTTTAAAAAAATCAAATAAAACCGGTCAGGCGTTATTAGTATCTTATCTTAATACCTACCAATCATCAAACAATCTGTCATATAATTTAAAAGGAATAACTGTAATAATTATGTAAAAATAATTGTTTGATGTTACAGAACCCTCGATGGGCGAGTTTGTTTCGCGCTTACCGAATTATTTATGAATGTAGGTGCTATTAGGTATTATAAGTAGGTGTCGTGCGTGCGCTTTACGCTTAGGAAACGGAGTCTGTATGGTCGCATCATTTAGCTCCGGTAATGTGAAAATTAATTGGTTTGTCACTTGAACGAACATTGTTTTAAGACCAACTCTTTGCAGCTGCTCATTGATTAACTCGTGTTTCATTGTCGTAGTCGATTAACATTTATGTACCTACTGTATGTAAGTGTTGTGTGAACACCTTTGGAACTTACTTTACTGAATTTATGATTATGTAACCAAAGGATTTCCACTTTTACCTCGCCTTCGACTAGGGTGGCATTTCCTAAAAAAACTACCCTGAATTCTGACTATGACTGATCAAATCAGATCATCCGATGACAAAATACACATATTTTAATCGATATCGTGATCCATGCTTTAATAAAAATGTCAGAATTACCCGTCTTCGTACAGATCTCGGAGCACTGAATTGCCATAACCAGTAGTTAGTAAATACTTGATAGTTATATCATAAGATTATAATAACTCAACAATGAACAGCTTAAAAGGAAGTAACACGAAAAAGGAAATGTCAAGGATACCGTATGCATGATCGCTAGCCAATGAGTTATGACGATTACTCGGCTTGTATGAAACGTTAAACACGCATTTATTATACGTAATCGACGATTTAGGAGATGTGTAATGTAGCGTCACGAGTTCCGAGTTTTTGTAAGAAGAATGCCGAAGAAGTCTAAACATAGGCTTGCCGTGCGTATCATGACTTCGTACATTGAATATAACTTATATAACTCAAACTTAATAGCTAAGTGGATTAAACAATATATTTATGAACTTCCCAATAAGTATAAGCAGGTCTATCACAATTAAAATCCTATAAAAATGCGGATATTTCAGTTCAACCGTCTAGATAACAAGCATCTTGTAATACAATAATCAAATAACAACCGTGACCAACCTACAATCCTTTTACTTTTCAAATTCCGAACATTGTCTCGATTTAGATTCAAACGAGTTTGTTTCCTCGGATATTACGAGCAGGGATGTTGCGAACATCCGCATCCGCATCCGCAACCGCGGAACTTCCGCATTATTTTCAACATCCGCATCTGCATCCGCATCCGCATAAAATCGATGCGGAGCTTATGCGGATGCGGATTTCGAACGACGGTACAGGAACGTCTTAGCGGCGGCGTAAGTGCTAGCTAATTTCGTCATTACCTGTAACGAAATCGTCTAGATCCAGAAAAGTCGGCCAAGTTACTGTTTATTAAATATAACGCATCTATATTCTTGCTCAAATACTAAAACATTTCGTATTTTTAATAAAAAAATACTAAAAATGTAATATTTGACGTTTTCTAAGTACCTAATCTTGACATCCGCATCCGCATCCGCGGATGTGAGCCTTTAAATATCCGCATCCGCATCCGCGGATGTCAAAAAATCTGCATCCGCAACATCCCTGATTACGAGTATACATTTGCTAAATAAAACAGCGCTTTCTTCGAATCGAATCAAGGTTATGTGACTCTCACCCGAGCCATAGATTAAATAAGAATTACTACGTGATGTGCAATCTGCCTGATGAAGTATCTTCGACTTTCGAATGACACTCTAACCTTATTGTTAGCTCTCTTACTTTCTGAAATTATTGTATCAGTTTGTAAGGTTTAATTAAATATTTGCTTTTGATACGGCTAAATTTTACAGGCACCACTTATTTAGTGGTGCTATAGGATTTAAGAACATTTTTAGCCCGGAGTACGCCATTATTAATATCGACGTCAATTCGCGAAAATAAGTTAAAGGTCACCTGTGTTATAGTGACATCTTTCTCAGTTATTAAACATAACTTAAGTTATGGTTCTTTCTATACCTAATTCAATCCCTCTTCAAGGCACTCATTACAAACTAAAAATCTTCTTTCAAGGATAGTCTCACAGTAATGACAGTATATCTTCCTAATGTAAACGAGCTGAAAAACATGAACTTTGTACATAGTACCGACTACATAAATGAATGACATATGTAAGCATGCGATTAAAACTGTACCATAAACAAAAATAGTAATTTAAACTCTCCCGTTACCAATGAGCGGTCGAACGGTTACGGTAACCGTTTCGCCGCTGTCGCACTCCACATGGCAAGGATTGCATGTTGCCAACCTGCGATTATAGGATGGTTGTTGCAAATTGTTGGTCTGTGGTGGTGGTGAGCGCTCCGGGACGTTGAACTGCGTATTACGCATAAGTAGCTCATGATAATTGGTGAGAAGTTTATTTTAATGGGTACGTTTTGTGTTAAATGGTGAATAGGTTGACTGTCGCTAGGTTGGATGATATCGGTTTTATTACAGTTAAACTATTTTGCTTTTTGTCGAGTCTTCGTCTACAATGACTTGGATTTCATGCCCTGTCTTCTTCCTGATTTTGGAAAAAGTGTCTTAATATATTATCATTCTTAAAGTCATCCAAAATTAAAAAACAAACAGAGGCATTGAATTCTGCGGCATAAGACATCAACGAGCGTTTGTTATAAATAATACTACTTATGGAATGCACTCGGACCACGACGGGTTAAGGAAATGTATACTTAAATAAAAACAAAACAACTTACTAAAGGTTAAATTCTGATGGCACCAGCAGCTGCATTCCTGTTCCTCGGGGCCTACCGCGAAAACCGAAATTCGCAAATTGCGGCGATCTTTCTCTTTTATTTATCTTCGATTTTCGCGGTTATAGCCCTGCTACGGCCGCTGTATCTGTCAATTACTGCCGCGATTATGACATTCAACTCATTTTACGCAGCTGAATCACAAGGATATACGCACCACCAATCGTTTCTATTATTACCACCTGTAATTGAAATAAGGTTCATTTTCTGACAGAAAATATTAGTAACCTGACAGGTCCCGAAATTGATTTCCACATCTAATACCTTACGAGCAATTCTTGTATATTTATTTATTTATTTATATATATATTTTGAGGATCTCGGAATCGGCTCGATTTCGATATGGGGGTTTTCGGGGGCGAAAAGTCGATCTAGCTAGGTTATATCTCTGGAAAAACGCGCATTTTTGAGTTTTTATATGTTTTCCGAGCAAAGCTCGGTCTCCCAGATATTATAAGATTATACGAGCTGTAGGCTATAGTAACAGACATGTGTATACCATAATCAAGACACTATCGCAAGTTTTTTCACACGTTATATGGCGTCTGCCCGTCAGATAGCCAACTGGCATAGTTTGCATTACTTAGTAGTCTGCTATTATAATGCAAAACTAAGTATTTAAGAAACGGTTACCGTAATATAACGGGTGCTTAACCTTTTAATTTTGTGGCTGCGAGACGAATTAGCCGACGATCGCGGTTTTGTGATCACTTTTTAGGGTTCCGTACCCAAAGGGTAAAAACGGGACCCTATTACTAAGACTCCGCTGTCCGTCTGTCCGTCCGTCCGTCCGTCCGTCCGTCCGTCCGTCCGTCCGTTCGTCCGTCCGTCTGTCACCAGAAGGCCTACCGCGAACCACGTTCGACGTGTTGCCTCTCTGTCGCACTTGTAAATTCGTACGTAAGTGTGACAGGGAGGCATCACGTCGAACGTGGTTCGCGGTAGGCCCTCAGGCTGTATCTCACGAACCGTGATAGCTAGACAGTTGACATTTTCACAGATGATGTATTTCTGTTGCCGCTATAACAACAAATACTAAAAACAGAATAAAATAAAGATTTAAGTGGGGCTCCCATACAACAAACGTGATTTTTGACCGAAGTTAAGCAACGTCGGGCGGGGTCATCAGTACTTGGATGGGTGACCGTTTTTTTGCTTGTTTGGCTCTATTTTTTGTTGATGGTGCGGAATCCTCCGTGCGCGAGTCCGACTCGCACTTGGCCGGTTTTTTTGACATGGTTTTTCAATATTTTTCTTCAAGGCCTCTTTACCAAATTACTGCAGTTTTCTCGCTACATTGTCATCTGATTTACATATACTCGTACATACCTATGTATGCAAAATTTCAACTCAATCGGAAATCGGGAAGTGGGTCAAATATATTAGCTTTCAAGATTTGACTGAAATAAGACTGTTACCACAATGCGTCATTTATTATTTTTATTTTAAAATGTATATTATCTTTGGACTGAGGCGGTTGGTAAGAAATTATGATGGTCTGCTACGGAGTACGAACTGATTTCAGGCTTAGGTGCATGAACCGGATTTGTATTATGTTAATAAGTGGCTTCCCTTTATCTTGCATAATATCGATTGTCCGAAATACACTTCGCATAGCAGTTTACGCAGAAACATTTTAACCGAATGATACTTTTGCATAATTGTATAATTAGCATAACTGTCATGTCGCATAACATTCATTTAGCAGAATTTTGAATAGCAGAATACTAATATTGTCGATTTTAATTTCGCAGAATTTTATGTAGCATTACATAGTAGCGTTACATTCTACCGAATTTGTTATGGCATATTGCTAATATCGCCAACTTTAATTTCGCAGAATTTTATGCAGCAGAATAAAAGTTCTGCCGAAATGGTTACCGCATAATACTCATGTCGCAGACTGTAATTTTGCACAATATAATGTAACACAAAATACTTTTTTGCCAGAACTATAGGTTAGGTTAGAACTGCGCCCCTACACAATAGGAACTGCTTCCAGAACTGTAGGTTAGGTTAGGTTAGAATTGCGAACCCTACACAAAATTAATTGTTGCCATAACTGTAAGTTAGGTTAGGTTAGAACTGCGACCCCTAAACAAAAGGAACTGCTTCCAGAACTGTAGGTTAGGTTAGAACTGCGACTCCTACACAAAAGGAACTGCTGCCAGAACTGTAGGTTAGGTTAGAACTGCGAACCCTACACAAAAGAAATTGTTGCCATAACTGTAGGTTGGGTTAGGGTAGAACTGCGACCCCTACACAAAAGGAACTGCTTCCAGAACTGTAGATTAGGTTAGGTTAGAACTGCGACCTCTACACAAAAGGAACTGCTGCCAGAACTGTAGGTTAGGTTAGGATACCAATTTCGGCGAGAAACTAATTACCCATAAAATTATTATTCTCATCAACATTATGCCAATGTATTATTCTGCCTGAGAAAATTGTGCGAATTGACAGTATGCCAAGTAAATAGTATGCGACACAATTTTCGGATAAACAATTATTCGATTATAGGATTATTATTCAAATTAACATTATGCCATTGCATTATTCAGCTTAAGACAATGCTATGCGAAAGTAAAATATGACAATAAATTTTATGCAACATATTAGTAAACCATGTTAAGTAGGTATGTAAAATTGAATACCTATATCAATTATTCTCAAAACAAACTCAGCAACCAACTCTACCAACCGCCTGAGATAAGTAGATCTATAGTTTAGTAAATATATAAATGCAGTCATTATATTCAAATGAATTAAATCTCCGTTCGCGGCGCTCCATTATCACAGCTTGATGCAACTCTCCCACGGCAACTGTGTCACTTCTTGCGGCTCTCAACCTTTCGCTCAATGCTAGCCGGATGCACTTCCAATGTCATCGCAACCAATGTAATAAGGAGTTTAAACTCTAGGTCCATGGGATCCCAGCGCGCATAAGTTGCAGAAATCGCGAAGCGTCTGGTTGACGTAACTGCTAACTGGTGACCGAAGAGCTGGCGGCTACCTCGCACAACGTATCAGCATTGCGATACAGCGAGGAAATGTCGCCAGCATCCTTGGTACAATGCCTCAAGTGCCTATTTTAAATTTAAGCAAGTTTTTAATTTCTTTTAGTAATACCACTGTATATATCTTGTTTGTAAATAAATGATTAATCTATATGTAATAATGATTCTCCCACATATTAAGCCTTCTCCTATTTGCATTCTAAATGTGCCCTTCGTTTGACTATGTATGTAAACATTAAATTTTGTAGGCGCTGTTCGTTACAACCGTCTGTCTCCTGTCCGCGATTGCTGTCTAAATAAATTCAAAATCAAAATTTTCTTCTGCATAAAGTCTGATTTTTCCAATGTATTTCAATTTTTCTGTAGCGGACTATTAGTGCGAAAATGCATATTTGTAAGTTTATTCGCACTGTACTGTGTAAACTTATTGACCGGTACGAGACTGGATTTGAACTCACGCAAGTCCGGGTCTGAACCACTCGGTACCGTTTTGCGCTTTCAGCTCTCATTTTTGCGCTCAATGCCAACTAAAATCTGGCATAACAATATTGCCAGTAGTAGTAGTACATAGTAGAGCATGATTCACCCTATCTTTGCGCCAATGACAAGTTAGTCTTGCCAAATATAGGTAAACAGGATGTGCACTATGTGCAGTGCATACAGCCAGTGCGATAAGGATGTTGACAAGAAAACGAGCGATAAGCTTGTTTGAGAAAGTTTGCGGTAAACAAAAGTGAACAGTAAACAGCCCTTTACAGCGGCCCATTTTAAGATTATTTGCAATTATATGTTTGGCGTTAGCTAGGTCGACCCACATAATAAAAAGTGACGATACTATATATGCTCAGATGTACTAACTACCATGGGTACAATGAGCCATAATGTTTCCGCCTAAATAAATCTAGTGTCTTTAACGACTCTAACTTTTAATTTTTTGGTAATCGAAATGTTCCATCTGATCGACAATTTCTTGTTTCTTGACAATTTTAAATGACAATGATAGTGAGCGAAAATAAGAAACTTTATAAGATAGAATAGAATAGAAAGGAAAACAGAACAAACATTACTCGTTCAAACAATTTGGTAATATCTATTAGCTGTGCTTAGATTTTAACGTTAAGTTCTTTGATTTGAAAACGAGTCTGCTGAATTTTAATGAGACAGACTTAACTTAAGAATTTTGCAAATGGAAAATTACTACACTATTACATTTTGCGTCCATTTAATGACGATAACAGTTAGGTATACTATACTTAAAATAAACTAATTTGCCAAGCACATTCGTGAGAAAGATGATTATCAATTGTATGATGGCGGGTCACACGCGGTCACGGTAATTGTGTCATCAAGTCATCGGAGAATGATTTCAAGCTAAAAAGAACATGCGGGGACATTTATGAATGGTATTTATTCGTAAAGTGGCAATGCACTTACTTATTAATAAAAACATAAAACTCAACGCAAGTAAGTAGGTGTGTAAATGTGAGCGTTATCAGACGCTGTAAAATACGTTGGCCTCTTTACGTCGCTCCTGCAGCTTACGAACAGCTAATCAAATAGCTGTACCAGGTAGGTCAGTAACGTTTGTCTTAGCCTGTGCAAACAGCCTGTTTAGAATGTGTTACGAACTATGCTAAACGGATACTGAGCTAAATACTTTAATAATTAACACGTTAAAGAAACTACAATTACGCGGTGCTGAATAGAATCCTAAGCTATTTTGTCTAAATTTAATGGAAAATTTTCGAGTATCTATTTAGTACGCTATGTATGAAATCAATAAGGTAGATATTTATATTTTTTTTGCGTATATCTCAAGTCTTCAATTGTAATATAGGTAATTCATAATGAACAATAAAATTTAAAGTAAAAAAACAAGTGGTGTGTAAACAATAATAATTAATAATATTTCAACTTTTTGCAATAAATACTGAACAAAGATAAGATTACTATTACCTACATATTTATATACTGGTCGTGAACATTATGCAAACCTACACGTGTTTATGTTCGTTTCCACGCTTCACCGGTTGAACGATAACTATCGCTTTTATGCAGATATCCTCGTACGAAATCCTACGGTTTGCTAGAAAGAAGTGGGCGTTTCGTTTATTTAGTTAGATCATTACCACAGAATAAGTAATAGTATTATCATTCATTAGTTTCATTACTGCCGTTCATTCATGAGCAACGAGTTGTTATGAAACAATCGGTGAAAAGTTCTTTTTTTTGCGATGTTATAAGTAAAAGTTGTTCGACAAATTACGATCGTCTGTCTGTCTGTATGATCGCGATAAACTCAAAAACGAGGTACTTACTGAACGGAACTTTCATGCTGTTCTCTCTCACCTATCAGTTTAGGTGTAGTTGACTTAGTATGTACGGTTTGCTTAAATAAATACAAATTTATGCATATTTACTCGTATGTTTTATCTCTGACACTGCTGTCACTAGCAATTCCAAAAATCAAGCAAGCATCCATAAAATTACGAGACAAAGCAATGCAACGCGTTGCTCAAAACGAGTAGGTCATAGTCTTGACCCAGATATGCAGCTGGAAAAAAGCCAATTTTAATTGTGCATTATTATCACATTATTATAATGAATGGGATTGATTAAACATCTGTTTTTATTCGAAAAGCTGCGGTAACTGCGGCCAATTTAAAATAAACGGTTTGTTATTTACGTATATGTAAATAGATACATATTTAATTGTGTTTGCTAAGTAGGTACACACGTGAATTCTATTTAAAAAAAGTCGGCTCTTTTTGATGTCAAATATTTCAATAGATTAACCCGTGGAGCGCCCCAGAATTACCGTAGTATGGAACTCCTATACTAGTTACTAGCACACGTGTCTTGTTAGGGCGCTCCATTAAGATCGTGAATACAAACACATAGCCTATAATGTAAATATAGTACCTATAGGTACCTAATAACAATAAAACTAATATCAGTTGTTACTGCTATGACCTTTGTAAACATTCTTAATAAATAAAAACATTAAGTAAATGTTACATTCTAAAGTACCCAGTTACCGATAATTTCGTTACAGATTGGCTTCCGATAATAATCATGTGTTAGTGTTAGTGCGTGTCGGTAATACTAGGTTACGTACATGCATACTTTGCAATCTTTCCATTACGATATTAACCAGATTTACGGCAAATTGTATGCGGTACGCTGGAAAGCGGGGAAAATGTAATATGCGTGAAACTAAAGCAAGTGTACATTGTCTGAATGTCTGCATATGATTAATGAAGGCCAAATATTACCTACTTATCTTTAAAGGAATTCTACTGCGTAATACTTACACTAGGTATTAAGAGAAAGTACCTACGTATAGCTATAAGATGGCTCAAATCTCGACATACCTATAAATTACATATCTCGTATCGTAACTCTACTACTATTATGTGGAATAAAACTTTAGGTTCACAGAGCGCCTACCGCGAACCACGTTCGACGTGTTGCCTCCCTGTCACACTTACGTACGAATTTACAAGTGCGACAGAGAGGCAACACGTCGAACGTGGTTCGCGGTAGGCGCTCTGGTACCTAATAAAATGTCGTTCTTGCACGTTAGGGGTTTCATTTACTTATATGTGTTCAATAAAATAAATTACCTCTCCGTTACCTTGATAAAGCAATATTAGATTGATATTGATAGACAATAACTCCGTCGCGTAGAAAAGTAGCTTTCCAGTGAGCTTCGCTGGAGTATAGTCGCAACATGTGGAGAACGACAAAATAGAACGTTCGTCGAATGACGTCAGAAAGTGACGTAGGTATACGTACGTACTTTCGTACCTACTTTATGTTGTCGTTTTTGACTTGATAAATTCGAACATAACATAATAAACCTAGCCCTACTGATGTTAATTTCTCGATAATAGCTAGAAGTAGATAGGTAATGACTAATGAGGTTTCGAGACAAATATCTAAGCATGTAACATTTCATAACGACATAATACATAATCGGTATTCGTTCAGAATCCGACACTATAAATCACAAGGCAGCAATGACAACCAGGGAGTCGTTTGCGAAACCAAATTACTTGTCCATCTGGTATGTAAGCTATACAGCAAGAAACAATAACGAATGCAGTATCGTGGGATCAGTCAGTCAATGAGATGATTAACTGCATTGGTGGAAACTCGTTAGGAGATTTGTCATGTTTGCAATTGTTTTATTATTGGATCGTGCCACGGTGAACTTCTTTTCATAGTAGGCATCAGTGACAAGTAAACCTGATTACAATATTTGAGTAATCAAATGTATGTATGTATTTGTATACCTCTCACGAGAGATATTGCTTACAAATATTATCCCTACATCAAATTCCACACATTCGTATTCAACCTATGTTGTACTCTTCAGTTTGTGAATCCGGAAGCGCTCGCGACTCATCAGCGTCGAAAATATCTGAGCATCAAACTAAGAATATTCTTTTTAGGGTTCCGTAGCCAAATGGCAAAAAACGGAACCCTTATAGATTCGTCATGTCTGTCTGTCTGTCCGTCTGTCCGTCTGTCTGTCCGTCCGTATGTCACAGCCACTTTTCTCCGAAACTATAAGAACTATACTGTTGAAACTTCGTAAGTAGATGTATTCTGTGAACCGCATTAAGATTTTCACACAAAAATAGAAAAAAAAACTATAATTTTTTGGGGTTCCCCATACTTCGAACTGAAACTCAAAAATTTTTTTTTCATCAAACCCGTGGGGGTATCTATGGATAGGTCTTTAAAAATGATATTGAGGTTTCTAATATCATTTTTTTCTAAACTGAATAGTTTGCGCGAGAGACACTTCCAAAGTGGTAAAATGTGTGTGCCTCCCCTGTAACTTCTAAAATAAGAGAATGATAAGATAAAACTAAAAAAAATATACGATGTACATTACCATGTAAACTTCCACCGAAAATTGGTTTGAACGAGATCTAGTAAGTAGTTTTTTTTTAATACGTCATAAATCGCCTAAATACGGAACCCTTCATGGGCACTTGGCCGCTTTTTTAACCGACTTCCAAATCTAAAAGGAGGAGGTTATCAATTCGGTTGTATGTTTTTTTTTATTTTTTTTTTATGTTTGTTACTCCATATCTCCGTCATTACTGGACCGATTTTGAAATTTATTTTTTTGATTGTATGTATATGCATACAGATTGGTACCGTTTTTGTCAAAACCCAGTTCTGATGATGGGATCCATGAGGAATCGAGGGAACTCCTCAAATCTTAAAGGCACACATATAGTGATTTTTGTATTTTTATCAACAAATCAAGCATATACATTCAAAAAAGTGACATTTGATGAAGTGGAACTGCTGATGATGATCAGAACGGAACTCTTCAACGATGCATAGCACACGTCTGACGATTTGTCCTCTTCGTTATGTTTGTTAAGCAAGTTAAGTTTTTAAGCTACATTTTTGTCAAGCTCGAGTGCTGATGATGGGATCCATGAGGAATCGAGGGAACTCCTCAAATCTTAAAGGCATGCGTATAGAGATTTTTGTATTTTCATCAACAAATCAAGCATATACATAAAAAAGTGACATTTGATGAAGTGGAACTGCTGATGATGATCAGAACAGAACTCTTCAACGACGCATAGTTCACGTTTGGCGATTTGTCCTCTTCGTTATGTTTGTTAAGCAAGTTAAGTTTTTAAGCCACAATTTTGTCAAGCTCGATTTCTGATGATGGGATCCACGAGGAATCGAGGGAACTCCTCCAATCTTAAAGGCATGCGTATAGAGATTTTTGTATTTTCATCAGAAAATCGAGCATTTTCATTAAAAACTGTCGCATTTGATGAAGTGGAACTGCTGATGATGATCATAACGGAACTCTTCAACGACGCATAGCTCGCATTTGGCGATTTGTCCTTTTCGTTATGTTTGTTAAGCAAGTTAGGTTTTTAGGCACATTTATGTCAATCTCAAGTCCTGAACATGGTATCCATGAGGAATCGAGGGAACTTCTCAAATCTTAAAGGCATCCGTATAGAATTTTATATATTTTCATCAGAAAATCAAGCATTTACATTAAAAACTGTGGCATTTGATGAAGTGGAACTGCTGATGATGATCAGAACAGAACTCCTCAACGACGCATAGTACACGTTTTGTGATTTTCAATTTCGATTTTGACTTGGATTGGGCCCCAGACTCCGGACTCGGACCCGTACTCGGACTCGGACCCAGACCCGGACCTTGACCCGGAAAACCACTATGATACCTAAACTAAATCAACCACTATGATTACCATAAAATGTATACATATTACCAAATAAAGTATAAGCACCGTTAAGTGGGTTAGGCTAGTAGTTAGAGAAGTCGGTTTTTTTCTATTAAAGATTATTAAAGTACAAATATGTAAATAAGGTACCTTTAAAATATGTTCGATGGGGTCCTACAATTTGACCCAAAGGGTTTTGTGTAAGCTGCTGGTAAAGGAGTATTAGTGTATTCAGGTGTTAATATCATTCATGCTTAGCATAAGTATTTTTAACGTTGTGGCGTCGCGGTGCTTATTTCACAATCTACCTACGACATATCATAATATCGCAATGTAATACTTTAAATTCTCGGTCTACGCACGTGCCATATTAAGAAATTTAATGTTTTTATTACGAATGCACGACAATCCTAATAGTAGCACGCTGGCCATTTACGGTGCTCCAATTCCAACCTCACCTAGAAACAAATGTCATGGATATCTATGCTTTGAAGCGATATAATTGTATTTCAGTCTAATTTACCTACTATTAATACAAAACAGTGTAGTAGTAAATAGGTACGATAGATCTTTCAGAAGTTACTAAATAAATCATTATTCGAGCAAGGGAGAAATTGTAAATTGTCAGTTCAATACTAAGTAGTAGAATATTATGTAAATGGAACTAGAAATCTGTAAACGAAGATGATGATGATACTAATACCTCTCCGTCGATATGCATGCATAAGCATATTTATGTATGTATATTGTTTTTCTTTGTATCTTTTCTTTTATATTTTGTAGTTTCACAGTGCCCTGGTTTTATACTGTAATGCTGTGTTACTTATTTGATCAATAAATAAATAAATAAATAATTTATAGGTATCTAAGTAGAGTAGGTATATGTATAATCATAACATTCCTTCCCATTTACCAGTAACTGAACCACCAAGACCACGTTGTACACAAAACAAACTGAACAAAACACAAACAGCTAACACGGTCATCTCAGTTTCGATTGCCCGTTATATTTCTCAACTACTACCGCTACAAGATATGGCAGATTATCCAAGATATGACGAAGTTCTTATTTCAACGGCATAAAGACTACAATTGTTTGTCCTGGTTCGCTGGTGGCTAAGATTTGTCCTGCTTTGCTAATCCTAATCATCTGGGTATAATTTTGCCTCGTTCACGATAATTCTATTTGATGAACGTGACCGTCCATTGCTTAATCTGAGGGTCTACCGCGAACCACGTTCGACGTGTTGCCTCTCTGTCGCACTTGTAAATTCGTACGTAAGTGTGACAGGGAGGCAACACGTCGAACGTGGTTCGCGGTCAGGCCCTCTGATACTACTTAACGTGATACTAATCTGAAGGTTTTTTAAAAACAGAAAAAAAGTTACGCCAGTTTATTCAAAATATTGGTATAGTTTTAGAAATTTAAAATGATATCCTTAACATCCCTACTAACACGAAAGTAACTCTGTATATCTGTCTGTTTGTTACCTTTCATGCTTAAACAGCTGAAACAATTTAGATGTAATTGGGTATGGTCATAGTTAGAGGCTCGGTGAAGGCTACAGGATAGTTTTTATCAGTCATCATCGTCATTCCACGGGTAGAAGCTAGGTTAGTAGGTTCATATATATGTAGTGTTGTCGGTCATACACAGATAAAAAATGTCCTTTCTCACCCGAAAGTTCAGGACACTGCATCCTACATTCCGACGTAGCGTTTTAGAGTAGGTAACAAAATAATTGTTCTTCAAACTTTTGGGTACCTTAAGAAGCGAAAAATCTAAACACTATTTAATTAATGTGTATATTTTAGATACGTTGGTGATAGCTAAACCGATGTTAAAAAAGAGGGATGTATATGCCTACATGCTGTTTCTATCAGTTAGCCGATTTGTCAAAGAACCAGGCTACTTACATAGAAGGCTTTATCGGATACCTACTCACATTAGAATTAAGGCGGGAAGGGACGAATTATAGGTTTGGTTAGGTAGTAATGGGTACTTCGAAACTGTCTAATCACGCACGTCTGCATTTTCGCCTGTTAACCCATCAGATGTCACGTAATGCTTTCATCATTGCGACAATACTACATTCAGCCCAACGTAACAGCTTTCTTCTTATGTGTTCCACGTTTAATCCCATTCAATTTGTAACCTTATGGTTTTTCGATTAGGTTCCAATCTTGTTTGATGGTGGAGGGTAATTTGTGGCAGCATGCGTGGAATTGGCTCGTACGTAGATAATCGAGAAGACGCGGGTTCAAGAGCGTTGCGAATGTTAAGTGTTATTATAGGTAAGGTAGCTTTCACAAAAACAAAAGACGGTGTTAGCACACTTCTTTGGGAGTATGGCGTTTGTCACATAGATAATAGACATCGAAACTTTAGCTGCATCAATGTTTTAAGCTCCGGTGCGACCGAATCTGTTGTGAATGTGACTTTATATTGTGATGTTACAGAATGAATTAATAACAGCCCTAATTAACGCAAAATTATAACTAAGAATGTTGTGATACAACCTGCAACATTTTGCAGTGCAGATGTTGTCAAATAGAAGTTTTCTAGGTATACTAGGTACCTACCTACTAGGTACATCAGGCGAATTTATAGATAAAATGAAATATGAATCAAACTGTCAAACATCATAATTTATCGAAAAACTATCTAAAAGTATTATTTTAATTTTCATGCATAGGTACCTGTAACTACTCGTAGTCGTAGGTAGTTATGTTTCTACCTTTGCTAATCTAACTTTGTAATTGTTGTTACAGGAAACTCACGATCTGCAACGACCGGCTTCAGGTAATTTGTGATTTACATTTCGTGACCGTAGCATTACGGCGCTCCACCTGTCTCGTACGATTAAGTGCAGCGATATCAACGTGTACTGTACATTAGGGTGATTTAAGGAAGAATGGGTGCCTTAAATAAATAAAAAATATAGCAGCAGCTTTGTTCTTTGTTCCATCCACTTGGAGAAAGGTGATGTGAAAAATAAATCGATAGGTACTATCGGAATTGCTCGTAATAAGTAAGTTACAAGAATCTACATCTGCCATAAGAATGGTTTGACCTAAATCCTATATTATGAATTTTAACACATCTGTGCCCCCTCGTACGCTAAAAGGCACTTTTTAGGGTTCCGTAGCCAAATGGCAAAAAACGGAACCCTTATAGATTCGTCATGTCTGTCTGTCTGTCTGTCCGTCTGTCCGTCTGTCTGTCCGTCCGTATGTCACAGCCACTTTTCTCCGAAACTATAATAACTATACTGTTGAAACTTGGTAAGTAGATGTATTCTGTGAACCGCATTAAGATTTTCACACAAAAATAAAAAAAAAACAAAAAATTTTTGGGGTTCCCCATACTTCGAACTGAAACTCAAAATTTTTTTTTGCATCAAACCCATACGTGTGGGGTATCTATGGATAGGTCTTCAAAAATGATATTGAGGTTTCTAATATCATTTTTTTCTAAACTGAATAGTTTGCGCGAGAGACACGTCCAAAGTGGTAAAATGTGTGTCCCCCCCCCCCTGTAACTTCTAAAATAAGAGAATGATAAAACTAAAAAAAATATATGATGTACATTACCATGTAAACTTCCACCGAAAATTGGTTTGAACGAGATCTAGTAAGTAGTTTTTTTTTATACGTCATAAATCGCCTAAATACGGAACCCTTCATGGGCGAGTCCGACTCGCACTTGGCCGCTTTTTTATTTCTATCTTTCTCCTTTCCTCATATTCTTAATTTCTGAAACTCGTGACTCAACCGCAAAATCAATTTTGCTTTTGACGATATTTCGCTACATGTTAAAGAAACCATTATCCCACCAAAAACATTTTCATGTAAAATGTTGCCAAGACGAAACCATAAGGCTCGCACTGACAAAAAGTTATCAGATCTCTTGTAGAGCCAAGCTTCTAACTCTACAGGCCCTACCTTCACAGACTCTACACCTTAGTCAAAATATGTGGCTTGGCCGTTTCGTCACATGGGCGTAAGGTGAAAAATGTATTCACTATTCATTATTTTTTATTATAAAACAGTTCTTGTAATAATGAAACGGCCAAGCCACATATTTTGACTAAGGTGTAGAGTCTGTGAAGGTAGGGCCTGTAGAGTTAGAAGCTTGGCTCTACAAGAGATCTGATAACTTTTTGTCAGTGCGAGCCTTATGGTTTCGTCTTGGCAACATTTTACATGAAAATGTTATTGGTTATTGGGTTATTGGGATTTCACGTCTTTTTGTAAGTTGCTTATGACAATTTTCTGATTTAAAAGGTTGCGGGCGATGTACTATTAAAAATCCTGAAATACGTATTTTTTATATACAATCTGCTTTTTACTGATTCCCCATACAAACTTCAACTCCCTTTTCCCCTAACGCCTTTTTCCACCCCTTTTCACCCTTACGGGGTGATTTTGGGGTTGAAACTATTTTATATCCTTCCCCATAACAATAACTATCTACATACCAAATTTCAACTAAATCGGTTCCGCGGTTATTGATTTTCCATACAAAATTCCACCCCATAATTTCAAGTTTTTGAATTATTTTGTTGTTTGTGGACTAATATTATCTCACATACCAAATTTCAGCTTCCTAGGACTTCAGGAAGTTCCCTAGAGGTTTTGATGATCAACAGTGAGTGAGTCAGTGACGAAATCGGTGTTTTTCAGACATTAATATTAGCAGATACAAAAAAATACATACAACGCATTCAAAATGCGTGTACTCGTTTTTGCTATGAAATTCCCAGACGAGCGCATATTACTCCTTACCTGAACGACAAGGCCAAAATGAATATGACAAACAGGAGGACAATGCATTTGGCCTGTGCAGTACGAAAAATATTAGAGTATGAGAAGCCCCGTTACGTATTTTTTGACAAGTTGAAATGGGTTAACGACACACGGTTCAGGTCGCTAAGAGGATGCACCAAGCTAGCGACACCTCAACACAAGACTGCCTTCTTCAGAGGGAGCTTCAAATTTGCAGCTGCAAAGGTCTGGAACGATCTACCCCCACCCCTGCGGGAACCCATGGCCTTTGTAAAGTTCAAGCGTTTAGTCCGAAGACACTTGCTAGACATGCAGAGCAAATTTTAGGTTTCCCAGACGGCACCCCTCTTTCTCTCTTTTTTCTTACTACTCACACACACACAAACACACACACACGCACACACACACACACACACACACACACACAGTCACACGCAGACACACGGATAGATATGTACATGCATACATACATACATATATATATATCTATACATACATACCTGCTGGCATTTTGTCTTCTCTTTTGTCGTCTCTTTTAAGTATACGGTTTTTTTTTTACTGATTATTGTGGCACTAATATTCTTCTTATTTTTTTTTTTAATAATTACAGATATTCTGGATTAAAATAAAAATAATCCAGATTATTTGTATTTTAATCTAGATTGTAAGATATTGTAAGAAATTGTAATGTTAAATATGTTCTTTCTCTTTTAATTTTTTCGATATATAGAGTGACACCTAGATGTACCTACAAGCACCACCAAAATCTGAGGTTTGTTTGTTTGTGACCGACACAACTCAAAGGCTCGGTCTGAAAACCAGCGCTGAGCCTCCGGCACAGCACATGCTGAGACTGAGACCTATTGCCTCACAATATTTGTAACGATAGATCAATTATTAAGTATTTTTAGCTAGTAGCTAGTAAGTTTTTTTTTGTGGCAATAACAAATGTTTGAAGTAATAAAATCTAAAGTATAAGAGCTATGCAATTGAAAATTTTTATGCTTAATAAGTCCACTATTGAGTATTGACATCATATCCCGAAAGTTTTGTTTATCTGGTATAATCCAAACCCAAGTTAAGAGGGTTCAAAAAAACGACGAAGCGCTTCGAGAAAAGGTAGGTAGTGCCCTTGCGCTTCGCTTTGCTCGTCTTGGCGGGGGCACTACCGTGCCCCCAGATTTTGTCGAATCATTACTTTATGCACAAAATCTCATGAGACAAGTGGTTATACTGATCACATAATTGAATGAGAAAGCTCTCTAGGTATATTGTACTTTACGTTAGCAGCTTATTTGCAGCATTTTAGAAAAGTGGGACAAGCTTTAATGCGGAATTCCACTTCTTTGGCGGCAAATTATTGCTGTTGAAAGTACCTAAAACAATGGGATAATATACTTAATAGGAGAACCCTGTCTTATTCAAAATACGAGTATATGTTACATATATTTAAGCACAGCTCTGTGATATGATACAATATGACCTAGTTATTATGATAAGCACATGCGGGTTTCGCATGACATTCAGTTAAAAAGGCATTAAAAATTGTTTGTTGACCAAGAAAAATCGTTGAAATCCTTTGCATCTTACTTGACTGATGTTAGCCTTAGCTAAGGCTATATAGATAAGTCATCTATTCTTGATTGGTTCCTCACGTTGTGCGTGATGTGTGACCATAAGGCGCGGGTCCAATTTGACTTGAGAAAGTGACAGAACGCGACGTGGCTGAGCGTTTTCCAAAAAAAGTGTACATTTCATTCATGTCTTCAAAATATTGACTTCTTGGGCTCATTTTAATCAGAATCATTTGTACATTCACGCCTCATACATGAAAAAATGTGTCCCAAAATTTTGTATGAAAAAATTTTTTTCCAGTGCGTCACGTTCATACAAATAAAAAATAATTTCATACAAGAATGTGACGATCTGGAAAGGAATTTTTTGGACACATTTTTTATGTATTAGGCGTGAATGTAGAAATTATTCTGAGTAAAATGAGCCCAAGAAGTCAATATTTTGAAGACATGAATGAAATGTACACTTTTTTTGGAAAACGCTCGGCTATCATTACGATATTTTATAAGTTGCAATGTTATGGCTCAACTGTCAAATTCGAAATGATAGATTACGAGGCATAATGTGAGTTAAATATAAACCTATGGCTACAATAGGTACTCCCACTTTAGGAGGCTTTAGAAGGCTTTTCCCATATCACTTTGGCTCTGGTATGTGTCTCCGATTGTATCGTATGATTTGATAAGATTTCCAATAGAAGATACCTATAGAAATCTTATCAATAAAGACAATAAAACATCGTCATTACCGTTTCCGCCCACGAATAGCCATGTTATTCTCGCCATCTCAATTGACTACAATGTTTGAAATTGAACAACACGACACGACGGCTATCCGATGCCGAGACACGAACACGAGTTGTCTGTGGCATAAATTGAACATTTAAATTAGAATATGCAAAGTTATAAAAGTTGGAGAGTGATTCTGAAAGCATGTTTAACTCTCTCGCATCTAATCTACTTATTGATTTGTTTAACATGTTGTTAATGGAAGCGTCAACATGCACCATAGTGCACGGATAGAGAGACATTTTTGTGTATTTTTAATGTATATTTAAATAAGTATATGTAATCTAGGTATGTTCACTTAAACAAAGTATCAAATCAAGACGGAAACGTGAAAAACAAAAAAAGGCGAATTACTTCGGGTTATTTAGGACAAGGGTTAAAAGTTAAAAGCTGATATTTTTAATGACACATAATATGTATTCTGTGTTGATATTATACACGTGCATTCCTTAGGTAAAGTAGTCGCGTCGTGTATAGGTACTTAAAGCTGAAATTATACCTACCTACGAAAATTAAGTAGGTAGGTAACTTTTACTAATCTTAAACAGAATTACGGTTTGTCGAAGCTAACTCTATTTTAATATGTACCTATCAAACCAAGGTAATGTTTTAAACATACGCATTGAGATGGGGCAAATGAAGACACGATTGTTAGTTTAACCCATCATTAAACGCGTCATCATTAAAAGATCCGCTTAAGAGCAAACCAACCAACAATAATGAATTAACGATACTAACATTATCATTATTTAATTCAATCGCTTTGTTCATTAGCGTTCGTGTCGACGCACACGCGCTTTACAAGAATTGCAATCGCTAAATTACTGTTACAGCGAGGAAGGAAAACGATTAGTCGGTAAATGCGAAAATTATATAAAAGATAATGATATTACGACGCCTTTCTTTTAAGAAATTTACTACTAGTAATTTCACACGTAATCATGACAAATGTGGTGATAAGGTAATTTTCATACGTAGCGTGTTTCGTAATTCTGTGATTATTGATTAAGCATTATAAGGGGTGCAACTAAAAAGCAAGCTTTCTTACGTCGACGGAAACAGTCTTAAAACACTTAAAAATCTAGATCAAAGATAAAATTCCGAAAACTCCAGCTTTATTCGAAACTTTTAAATGTTTTCTCCTTTTTAGGCGCCGCTTATCAATAAAGCGAAAGTGGGACCGTTTTTATGAATAAAAATGTCCGTACACTCGTGTCAGAAACTCTGAATTTGGTGATAAAAACCCGTTGGCCCACTGCGTATTGCACCAAAAAAGGAAGGTTGAACCACTTGCAAGGACGTTAAAATATATATGTCGCAGGGAAATGATCAAAACAGAGATTTGAACAAATCTCTAAGGGATATGATCAAATCACGCAGGATGTTAAAATGGCGAATCTATATCATCATCTCCCTAGAAAAATTCAGTCATTTGACCAAATCACTGACTCTGTTTAGTGAAAAGACAAAATCGGCCAATAAACGCGAAACGCTTTTTCATTTCACTAGATTTGTTTAGGAATTTGACAAAATCCCTAACCACGACAGTAAGTTGACGAAACGAACTTAAAAAGTCAACTAGTTTTATCATTTCGCTAAACAGGTTTAGTGAAATGATAAAGTCTCAACTGGAAGATGGTATATGGTGATTTGATTAAATCTCTGAACGGTTTAGTGAAATGACGAAAGCAAGTACAGAATACAACAGTTTACTCTACAGTTAAGCGATTTGATCAAATCTCTGACTAGATTAAGTGAAAAATTTTGAAAATATCGGCTGAAAAAATAAAAGAGACTTCTCTGCACAAATTTAACCCTTTACAGGGCAAGGGTCTCAAAAAAGACCACCCTATAACCAGGGCTTGTTAACGTTACCAATTCACATTATAAAGTAACGTTACTTAACGTTAAAATCATAAAAATACCTTATTACCGGTAGTAAATGGTAACGATACTTGATAACTTAACATTATTATAACGTTAGCTAGTTAACGTTAATTTTACCGGTAATTTTACTTTTTATTGCAGGGCTTGTTAACGTTACCCAATTCACATTATAAACTAACGTTACCAAACTAACGTTAACACTATCATTCTTTAAGCTGATATTTGCTTGTAATTTCATACACAATTTTAAGGCCAGTAGACCTTATTGACCATAAATACGGCAGGGCTTCTGTCAAATTGAAATAGAATCAGTCAAAATACATTAAAGATAATTATGTACTCTCAACTCAACTTTAATTCTAGTAGTTAGAGTTCATAGTCTTTTGTCATTATTCTTTATGTTTATCAAATGAAAGAGGTGGTATTCTACTTGTTTAAGATCTTTGTCCAATATGCATTGCGTCTCACTCTCTCATTAAGCAAAATGTGAGACGCAAATACACAATGGACCGAGATTGGACAGATAAAATACCACCCGGCTGTGTCGGAATATATTTGCCAAAATAAGAAGGTTGCAAAACGTCATAAATTAGTTTTTTAAATATGATGGTATAGCTAATTCGTTACTTGGTCGGTTTATATTAGGTACAGGCGTCTTTGATATAATATTGGCAAGGTGCGAAGTCGGTGGAGGGGGAAGTGGCGCTGATCGTCACAAACACAGGTAATCTTATGGAATGTCCGCCATTAGTACTAGCGGCAGCCGCTTGAACTAATTTTACTCCATAAGATTTAACGTAGAAAGTCCGCCAAAATGAGGGCCGCACCAGTCGTGCACCTAGCGAATACGTATATAATTACTGTCATCATCTGTATTTATTTTATTTCTTTAACCCCTTATTCATAAACGCGCTACAAACTTCAATTAGCTAATAATAGTAATAATCGTTTGTCCTTATCTGTCACTTTAACTTATGTATTTGTAAGTAAGGGATAAACATAATTGAACTAAATCAGGCCCGTAAAGTTTATGAATAAAGTGGTTAATCTTTATTGCACAAAAGAAAAACCTTATAGTACAAGAGGCGGACTTAATGCCATAAGGCATTCTCTACCAGTTAACGATGGCTTGTCCTCCGGGCCATTTGATCGATGACCTCCTTTGATTATTTATTTTTAATGTACGCCAAAATCCAGACAGGAACTTCGATTTTGACATTTACCACAGTAATGCAGTCGGTAGCAATGTCGCGCTTCAAAATTGCTGCAGTCGACTGCATTGCTGTAGAAAACGTGAAAAAGGTAATTCAAAGGGTAATAGGGTTATATACACCGCGGGGGTTATTACCTGAAAGATTTAAACCAACGATTTTAGATCCTAATTAGAGTATATAAAGTTATATAACACATAGTCCAAAAACCCTTAATTTAAGAGATATTAATTATTTAAAACAAATCACAAGTTAAAAAATCTCAATTCTAACACACCCTTATGCGTGACGTAGCCACCAACTAATTTTACACGCAGACGCACTAACTGCATGGTTATTAGCCAAATTCGAACTTCTAACGAAATTTTGTTCTGTTCTCAATCACGAGAGTGCAAACTATTTACCTTCACGATAACTGGCTGATAGTTTGACGAAAATGACGAAATTGATGTCAAGATATGCGCAAGATAAAATCTTTAAATTTGATTGACTGTAATAAATAAAATTCGCCATGCCGCATTATCCTCCGGCTCATTTAGCGGATATTCACTTTGTGTACGGATTTGGAAACCCGAAGAACTATGTGCTTCCGGCACGACGGACCCACTTCAGCCTCGTTCCCAGTTCGTAAATTGGCTAGACGAACAATACCCTGAGAGGTGGATTGGCCGTGGAAGCAACGTCCTAACCTGGCCCGCCCGGTCACCCGACTTAACGCCATTGGTTTTTTTTCTATGGGGAACTCTGAAAGATAAGGAAGGAATACTCAACACCAGTGAAGTCTGGAGAAGAATTATTAATAAAAATTCGAACGGCTTCCGAAGAAATAAAGAACACTTTTGTAAACCTAAATAATGAAATCCGTTTAAAATTAAGTCTTTGTGCTGAAAACGGTGGTACACGCTTCGAAAACCTAATTCATTCTTCTTCTTCAACCTAGCGTTTTCCCGGTCTAGCGCCAGGGTCCGCTTTCCTGCTCAGCCTTCTCCACTTTGCCCGGTCTTCGGCATCCTCAGGTGTGAAAACCTAATTCATTAAATTAATAAAAAAGCGTAATTGTTTAACATAGTTGTTTATTTTACTTTACTCAGTATAAATCAACACATCGAGAATTTAAAATACGTACTGATAAGCATGATCGATTTTAAAATACGTACTGATAAGCATGATCGATATTTTAACAAAAGGTCATTCATTGATTTTAACAAAGTAATCATCCCTTTCCAGCTGTAGTAAGAGTTAAAACAATAAGAGACATGATTTCTTTCGGATATAATCATGGTTAATGGCTTTGGTTATCTCACTCAAAGGAAAAGATTTTATTGCAAAGTTTCAACAATAATAACTGCACTGTACCTACTGTTGTAGTAATTAATAAAGTTTTGATACAATTTGTGGTATTTTGAGGTGCCAATCAATTGAAATAATTTCAACGTAAACATGATCCTAGACATAACTTGACACTTCTTGTCATGGAACACATGTCACTGCATTCGCCGTGCATCGTATGATATCGGAGTGATTCGTGAAATGTCATGCTCGCTCTCTGTTTCTCTACTTGAGATTAATTAAACTCGCTCACTCTCTGAATAAAGGTTTGTTCACAAAGAAGCGGTAAATTAATATGATTTAATTTGTACTGAAATAGTAGTTTAATTAAAATATATAATTGGACCCATGTTGATATAACATTATTTACTCGTACTGTCGTCAAAAATACGTGGTTTAAATCTTTCGGGTTATTAAATCCCGCGGTGTATAAGATGAAATGATGCATTAATAAAACTTTAGTTAACTAACAATATTATATTAAATCATTAACAACTTTGACAGCACGATCTCTTCGCAGGTAGGTGCTCTACAAGGAGTTTATATTACAACATTATTTCCAAGAAATAATCTCTCATTATTAAATTATACAACGGGACTTAATCGCGTATCGTTGTATAATTTAATAATGTGTAAAAATCGTGAAAGTTTAAATCAGTGTAATCTCTCATTGTTACGAAAATGTTGGTAGGGTGGCTTTAGGTTACTTTTCGTTCATATCGTCTTGGATATGGGTGAACATGGTGTTAATACACTCAGTATCAATCAACCTGTACAGATATTGTAGCCTGGCCTTTTCTCGAAAAGTCTTCTAGAAAAATTTACGCTCATGTCGTCTCGGATATGAGTATATTTGGTATCAGTGCATTCAGTATAATATCCTGAACACAAATATATGAGATGACAAGCGCGAAAGTGGTGAGGGTAGTTACTGTGATGCAAAGTTTTTACCATTTTTCTTTTAAACATACCATGTGGGGTACCAAATGAAAGGGCCTTGTGAGTAGATCACAAATATATAACATACTGTAACACTTTTACTACTTAATCCAACAAATTATTTGAAAACGTTCAAAAATTTCACAATGAGTTGATTTCCAACTGCTCTAAATTGACTAAGATAACTTGATCCCAAGTTTCCTTGCAATTATACGTAATCGAGGGCCAGGCTCATACTAGTTCTCATGTCGAGATGCGCTATCGCTAACAAAAACTAAGCGTTACGAATTGCTGACATTTGCTTCTTATAGTTTCTCTACTCAAGCATCGGATGACAGGATCGTTGAAAAGGGACAAACATATCCTTTGACGTTACGTTACTCTTCTCGTGAATTGTCAAATTTTAAAATTCGAAATTAGCTTTGGAATTTGTCCGGGTGGCTATTCGAAGTATAACTTGGTGGACGGTACTTACTAACCAAATAAGCTTGAGATCCAGTATCATAGATAGTTGTAAGACTTCAAGGGTCTATTTATATCTGACTGTGCATCCTGTATTCTAAACGTTTTGTGAATAGATATAAAAATTGACACCTATCATTTTTCACATAAACACAGACACTTTATGCATTGAATTATTAAACCTTAACGCAATGCCATAAGTCATAAGGTATATTTTCCTAATATACCTTGATGCTAATTCGAACTTTGTTATAAAAGATGTCATTTTATATCATTCGCGCGTGCATTTCACTCGTACTAGATGAAATATGTATTGGTGCGAGCGAGACGGTTGGGCGAATGATAACAAAATGATATCTTTTTGACATCTTAAACAAAGTTTGACTTGGCCTCTGTGGAAGCCTGGAAATACAGCATACTTCATTGACTTTTTATGCTGGAAATTGATTTAATTATTGCGAGAAAAATAAGTATGTAGTCTTCAATAACTTGTACAGTTATGTACTGCCAAAAAACTAGAAGTGTCCATTAATTGTGTAGAACATTATTTGCTGTTTGTTTCCAAAATCATGCTGCTATTCTGCGAATATAGCAGTTCCTCGGGCAGATAAATTAAACATGATCGAAACAAATACTATTAAATTAACCACAATAGTAAACTTTTCTCTCAGTGTGGGATATTCTCGGTCATGGAAAACTTACAAAATTATTGTTTTTTTTCATTAAATCTATAATTAATATTATTGTCGGGAGAAATTCTGACCGTGTAGTCGTGTAAGCTTCATAGCCCATTCTTCAAAAAAATTCTAGTTAGAAATTACTGTTCTTTGTCTCACGGAAGTTTTGTTATTAAAATTGCCCATCTCCGCTTGAGAGTGAATGAACATTCGCTCGATTGTCAATCAGTTAATCAAACGGTAAATAAGCAGCTGTTAACGTTACCTACTAACGTTAACAATGGTGTATCGATACCTTTGACTTAACGTTAGCTCAAATTGACAGCTGCTAACGTTACCATTTTGTTACCGGTAAAGAGTAGTATAACTAACGGTACCTGGTCTAACGTTAGTTACAACTTAACGTTAAATCTGTCACCTTGTGGTAACGATACCAACTTTTTAACGGTATTTAAAGCCCTGCCTATAACATCATCTTTTTGTATTTTTTTCTTGTACAAAATGTTTTGTGCTATAGATTAGCAATGAGGCTTGAATTGAGGATTTTTTTGAGCCTTGCCCGCTAAAGGGTTAAAGAGTTGCTAATCAAATCAAGCGTGTTGGTGGAAGTCCCTAAGGTAGACAGAGGTCCATTAGATGGAAGTAATGTACCGGGGATTGTTTTAATACCAATACGGCATCATAATTTCAAAAAATTTCACTTAATCTAGTCAGAGATTTGATCAAATCGCTTAACTGTAGAGTAAACTGTTGTATTCTGTACTTGCTTTCGTCATTTCACTAAACCTTTCAGAGATTTAATCAAATCACCATATACCATCTTCCAGTTGAGACTTTCTCATTTCACTAAACCTGTTTAGCGAAATGATAAAACTAGTTTACTTTTTAAGTTCGTTTCGTCAACTTACTGTGGTGGTTAGGGATTTTGTCAAATTCCTAAACAAATCTAGTGAAATGAAAAAGCGTTTCGCGTTTATTGGCCGATTTTGTCTTTTCACTAAACAGGGTCAGTGATTTGGTCAAATGACTGAATTTTTCTAGGGAAATGATGATATGGATTCGCCATTTTAACATCCTGCGTTATTTGATCATATCCCTTAGAGATTTGTTCAAATCTCTGTTTTGATCATTTCCCTGCGACATATACTTACAGGGAACTGTGAAGTGAACGTAATATTTTCGTAAGTAGATACTAGACTTACTAGAGAGACCTGTGCTCTTTGATTTTATGGTACTGAACTATGCGCGATGATGTTGCCTAATTTATCGATAATATTGAAAAATAATTTAAGATGCAACTTAAGCCTGTAATTTTAAGCCTTTTGGAGTAGATACTATATTTTTGATACTGTACATAATACTTACCTACTCTATGAAGTAATACTTTCGAAATCGTAATCAAAGCAAATAAGTGTAATTCTAAACGAGATAAGGATTCCTGGCAGTAGCGTAACGTTAAATATTAGTTCACTCTAGGGCCGGTGATACCAAAGTAACTTAAAGGATCAATTTCGTAATATCTCTTACCTAGGATGTCTAAATTCCGTGGTGACTCACGTTACCGGTCGCGTCAGAGGCAGAGGCCTTTAATGGTCATCTGTGGCGAAACCCACTGATAAATTGACTGCAGGTATTTCGGATCAGACTGCTTTTAATAGGTACCTTGTTTGGACCAGTTGAAGCATTAGCCTCTGCCTAATCTGTAAGTAATAGTTTATTGAAGCGACTGAGATTCTCATGTCGATTCGCTTAACTTTTGGAGACTACCTACTGAAATACTTATGGACGGAAATGTATGCGGCTTCCAAATCGGTAGTCGTGGAAACCAACCCCGGCTTGTAGGTTACCTACTAATGAATTTATCGTAACTTCTTTCGCGTGGATTTTTATATTGGTTGTTGTAATGTTACATGGACATTATCAAATTCAAAATTAGAAGTAAGTACTCAATCAAGTGTCCCTACGGAATTGTTTAAAAGGTGGCTTGTTCCAACTGCATTGAGACCTTAGATTACAAGATTCTAATACAAATCCAAGTACGTGTACTTACCAGGAAATTACTGTTTCGCGGCCCATAATTTTCCAGTAAATTGGAATTTAAAGACACGGCTCTACACGTCCGGTTGTGGCTTTGGGCTGCATTCCGATATCGTGAACAATATTTTGCGCAATCCGTGTATTCATTCACTGACTAACGACAAACTAACTGCAGCTGTATAAGTATAGCCTGCGTAGGAATGTGAAATTAAGTATCTGAATATATGTTACTTTCTGTATTATTGTTAATTTAAATCGGTTAAGTACAATGCACGCGTTGAAAATAGCTAGTAATCTTAGTTTTGTTCTTATCATTTAAAATTATAATCCATAATCTAGAGACGGCATATTAGATATATTAAACTGCTCACTAAAGTTTCTAATGCAAAAATTGCACGACGTGTTTCTTGTTTCGGTCCGTAGCGAGAAGCATTATCTAGAATCATTCGCGTTGGCTATCTGACGCTGACTAGGATCTACTACTATTTTTACGCTTTGAATAAATTCTTAAACGACTACTAGGAGATACTAAAAGCGAAAGCTTTTTGTTTCATCTGTCCTTTCTGAGAACCGATGACCTGAATGACTGCAAACACGAGATGCATGCAGCGAATGGTAGATTTACGAGCATAATATTTCCAAGAAATGCTTGTGTCATTCTTGTTTTATTTCTGTTATGTGTAAGTTAAATGTCAGGTTAAACGGCTCTCCAAGCCAAATGACCATTAGGGAGTAAATGCATTTTTGTAAACGTATAATTGGCTATTCATCTTGCTTTTCCTTTTCGCGCAGAACACGTTTCGTTACTTTCGACGGTAAGATCCTCCGTCCGGCCGCTCATATGACCTGTGCCTACATACCTATTATACATTTAGCACTTTTTATTGGCAATGAAATATGTAAATGTCGCCTAAAAAAAGCATCTCCCATCAATGACCCGAATGTACCTATATATGAACTACCACTACCTACTATAGATACAAATAGAAGCGTATACTCGTAATTGTCATTTGTAAATCTAGCGAGGGGTCTATCAAGGAGTAAAGTAAGTATATTGTCCATCAACCTCGCATACGTCGTTGCTTACTGCCTAGTTAGTTATGTGGTCACCTATACAGGGTGCTTCCTGTAACAGGAGCAATAAATTAAACTGTAGGCTGTACTCCTCAAACTGACCAACATTTGTTCAGCAACTTTTGAAAATAACTCATGTTTTGATTTTTATTACACTTTAAAGTTTATTCTAAGACGCAATGTATTGCAAATTTTGTTATGTTTAAAGCGTGACAAGCAACGTCAAACACACTGATGTCAGCGTACATTGAAGGCAATATTTATTTTGTATGAAAAAGAGGAAGTCTAAAGAATTCATAATTTTTAAAAGTTGCTGAACAAATGTTGGTCAGTTTGAGGAGTACAGCCTTTAGTTTAATTTATTGCTCCTGTTACAGGAAGCACCCTGTATAATTATTTGACAATGACATCTTGTTGGTCTATTGTGGTGAGTGAAAGGATAACAATGATAAACGCCAGTGGTAAGAAGCATATAAATTACATAATTGACGAACACCGCGGTCATAGTAGAAACTAGAGATCGTAGTAGAGCCAGACTACCGGTAGACTAAACTGAATGAATTTGACGTCTATCGACAGGCACCCATTTCCCGAACGGCATTAGAGGTGTATCATTGGACTTATAGTTACTATACTAAGTCCAAGAACTTGACTTTTGAAAGAGCCTCAAGGGTAGGGTTTGCAAGATCCGTCAATTTTTCGGATCTGGATATTTCGGATATTAAAATTTGACGGATCCGGATATCCGGATAATTCGGATAATACGGATCTGTATCAAGAAAGGTGACGAAATTTACAACTAATATACAAGGAACAGCTAGTAAAATGTTCATATTTTAGTTAATTACAATTATTAATAATTATTATTATTATCTCAAAACGATATAAATATGTATAATAAGATATTCAGTGTAGTCTTAATTAGGTATTCCTATTAATAATATTATGCATTTTTTTTAGGAGGCCGTAGTCGATTTGTAACCGAAAACGCCAAAAATGAAGTAATTAAAGCAAATTTATTTCTATATATCTGCTCAGAAGAATTAATTCTAAAGGTGCCTAAAAACACCGCTTTAACTTCGGCATTTTTTCTTAAATTTTCCATTACAAGCTCACAAAATAGAAAATGGAGAAAAAGTTACTTTTATGTACTTTTATTATTTTATACCGGTGTGGTGATATAATGTATACTATTAAAAAACGTACTTCCTTTACCTTGGTAAAATAGCTATACCTTCCGTCGTTCGACTGAGAAAAATGGCTTAGAAAAAGTATCTAACTCATTTATTCAGTCCCCATTACAACAATCTTCCATTATAGGTATATATAAATCCAGTTAATTACTGCAAAATAATGTAAAATTACTACAAAAGTTTCGGGAAATTAAGAAATTTGGGCTACAGCTTCTTAATAACGAGAAAAAAATATCAATATTAGTTACTCAGCAGCACATCAAGCACATGTTATTTATGTTAACAGAAGACTGGGAACCGACACGATAACACAAAAAAGTCACTGATAACAACACGCACAAGCACTAATGATGTTCCAGGTAGACGACCCAAAGGCGACTGAGCGAAAACCTGATAACAATTACTTTAAAACATACAAATATTTACCCTTATTCCAGTCAGGAGGCATGCAGGTAGCTCGTTTTAATACTGTTACTGTTACTACTGTTTAGTTTAAGCAATATTTGTGTTTATTTTATGACGTTATCGCGTACCAATAACGCGACCGTGACAATATTTAACGGATCCGTGAGATCCGAAATATCCGGATCCTATGAGACGTTGGATCCGGATCTTAGATTTGACGTATATCCGGATATTTCGGATATCCGGATATCCGGATCTCAAACCCTACTCAAGGGCGTAAGCCATTGGCACAATTAATATTTGAATTTTGAAATTTACAAATTATGCGTGTATGCCATGACAACATACCAAAAATATTAGTCTAATATAATATACTTAGATCTACAGAAGAAATTAGAAACTGTAAAAATGGTTTGGGAATTTTTATTTTTACCTCATAGGTACAATTAGGCACAGGTAGGGATATGTAGGTAGGTAGTATGGACAAACCGGTAAAAATAATTAATTAAAAATTAAAAAACACAACTGCAGTTTAAAAGCGAACTGAAAAGCTAAAAATAATTTTAGTTATGTTAGTTACTCAACTTAATGAATGTAAATTAGAATATAAGTGTTCAGGCAGGGTCATAAACAGCAAACGCAAAAGTTTAGGGTCATTTAGGATCGTGACTGTACCTGCATATTTTATTTCAATTGCAGTCGGGGACCTAGATGTATTAAAATATTCCCATTTAAAAGGTCCCCGACTGCAATCAAAATAAAATATACAGGTACAGTCACGATCCTAAATGACCCTAAACTTTTGCATTTGCTGTTTATGACCCTGCCTGAACACTTATATTCTAATTTACATTCATTAAGTTGAGTAACTAACATAACTAAAATTATTTTTAGCTTTTCAGTTCGCTTTTAAACTGCAGTTGTGTTTTTTAATTTTTAATTAATTATTTTTATTTTATACATTTTAGTGATCATACAAACTAACCATATATTTTATGATTTAAGGGCCTACTGCAGCCGCGTCTGGCGCTTCGTAAACCACGCCCGCTAGTTCTTCCCTCCCCGCTAACACGCACACATGGAAACGCTTCGCGCCGCACGTGAAGTTTGTGTGATCTTTTAGCACCATCTAACGTTACAGAAGTTAACTACCATTATACGCGGTCGCTGCGGTCGGCCAGAAACTTAAATTCGGAAAAAATTGAAACAGATGGCGTTGTTACTTGTTCATAATAGCAAACAATAAAATAATTAATTAATAAACCTGAATATTTATTGTTGTTTTGGAAGATGTTAACAGCATAGAAGCAGCAGCGTATATAGCATATAAGTTAAGAGTATTGATAATAAGAAAATAGCACAAGAACAGAAAAGAGATTATTTTTGATAAAATATGATGTCAAACAGATTTACTTGATTACGCTCACCTGACTTTGCGGTCACTAAATGCAAATTTCAACCTTATTGTTATGGGGTTACAATACCCCTGGGGTTGCAGGCGTCCATAGTCGTTATTATTATAAATGCTTTGGTTGAAATGCTTTTTAACCCTCGAATTTTTCATAGGTACAGTCACCTGCAATAATATGTTACTCTTCGACGGCCGCAAAAATATGTGACACGCTCTTATGGCTCTACAAATAAGATCTAACATGATCTACCGCAAAACGGCCTTCGGTGTGTAACATATTATTGCAGCTGACTGTACTCGTATTCATTGTTGTATAGGTAGGTATTAATATCTTTTATCCGATCGATTTGCATTTATTTGAAATAAATCACAGTGTTTAGTAATTATATGTTTTATTGAATAAGAGATTATTTAGGTATGTAATGAATACAGGGTGCCTTTTTGAAACACTCATTTTTAGGGTTCCGTAGCCAAATGGCAAAAAACGGAACCCTTATAGATTCGTCATGTCTGTCTGTCTGTCTGTCCGTCTGTCCGTCCGTATGTCACAGCCACTTTTTTCCGAAACTATAAGAACTATACTGTTGAAACTTGGTAAGTAGATGTATTCTGTGAACCGCATTAAGATTTTCACACAAAAATAGAAAAAAAAAATTTTTTTGGGGGTTCTCCATACTTAGAACTGAAACTCATTTTTTTCATCAAACCCATACGGGTGGGGTATCTATGGATAGGTCTTCAAAAATGATATTGAGGTTTCTAACATCATTATTTCTAAACTGAATAGTTTGCGCGAGAGACACTTCCAATGTGGTAAAATGTGTGTGTGTCCCCCCCCCCTGTAAATTCTAAAATAAGAGAATGATAAAACTAAAAAAAATATATGATGTACATTACCATGCAAACTTCCACCGAAAATTGGTTTGAACAAGATCTAGTAAGTAGTTTTTTTTTAATACGTCATAAATCCCCTAAATACGGAACCCTTCATGAGCGAGTCCGACTCGCACTTGGCCGCTTTTTCTGGATAATTTTGAATTTCAATTGTCAGGTGCCTACATTATTTTTTAATACATTTTACAACGACAACAAACAAAAGTTCAAATTTGTATTTTTATTACCCGGGTCGATCGCAACAAAATAGAAAATCATGTTTTTCAAATCTAAGCGTTATTGTAATTTATCTCAAATAACCAAAAAGTCAATCTGACTAGAACTTAAAAACGAACAGAATTATTTTAATATGTCGATTTTTCTTGGTGACCCAGGAGAATTTTTTTTTGTATCCCATACAAAAAGAGCGTATCCCAATCGCGTATCGGTTTTGGTTTTTACTTATAAGTGTGAAACATATATTCTACCATATACGAAGGATGTGTGTTTTTTCATGTTTTATGTGTCTTTTTGTACAATAAAGTGTTTTACTGCTACTAATATATCATATTAACGATTAACTAAAAAGGTATTTACATCTAATTTAACTGGTAAATTATTAAAGTCCGCTAAAATTAATATATACCTATTCAAAAAAATATTTGTTAATATGTCCCAAAATCATGGCTCATTTTTTAAGTCTCCTGACTTACCAAACATATCGCAACGAAGGCAAGGGTACAACGCGGCATCGTGAACCTAATAACGTAAGGTTTCAGTTACTTTTTTAGTCGCCTACCATTTTATCCGGGGTACGAAAAGAGGTATTAGATCTATCTTGGGTCTAATATGTTATAAAAACATAGTTTTTTGAAAAATGTTCGTAGGTAGTACACAAAATTTACATTTTCTTTTAAATGTGATTTGGGTCATCGTTCTCCCTGGTGACTTTTCTGGTGACCCAAGAGACATCAATTTTATTATGACTCAGGAGACTTTTTTTCTATGCTGTTTGATTTTTTTGATGCGCTAATTTTGTAATCTAAAATAACTTTAAACTGCTGATATACTTATATCACTTTGCTGATGAGTGGAAGTGGAATTGAAACTTAATTTATTGTTCTCTCCCTTGACATTTTGGCATACATTTGACATGCTGCAGTGCACTCCTAACGTTAATAAAGACATAATTTTTAGAAAAAGCTTTAGAAAAACTCACTCTTGAGCTTAAAACGATTAAGTCCTTATCATATTATGTTAGATTTTTAGTACAGACCCCAAATCAGTGAAAATGTCTCTTAGCCAACTATTTAAATTTGTCTCTGGGAAAAGTACGATATCCCTAAAAATTGTACGTACATTTCGCATTTTTCTGAAGGAACGGAATTCATAAATTGGGTTATTATTATTTTTCAGATTATTTGATTGCATTGACATATCACCAAGATAGATAGAACATTTAAGTTACCAGAAGAAAAGCATTTGTGTTCTTTTATACAGTGTGGAAAAAGTAGGTTCGATTCCCGGGCGCGACTAAGCGAATTTAAAAAAAACAACGTGTTGCATTCCGGGAGTGCCGACAGAAGTGAAAACTCAATGACTAGTCCAAAATGTCTGCAGCACTATGTATAATTGACCCATCCTCCTTTCTATTGAAAACTTTTGGTTCCGAAATTGCTGGTCAGTGAGCTTGTTTAAAATTCGAAATTCAAATTTATAGCGTTAATTGTTTAAAATTCGAATAGAAATTGTAAAGTTACCTTGCAGACCTCGCATCTAAATATATTTGGTCATGATATTTTGAGTTTTATTCACCAGTACTAGAGTTCACTTTTATTAGCGATTTCATCAAGATGTAGCTTTATTGAATTATATTTGAGTGATATAAAGTTATAATACTGTGAGATCCTCGTATTTCAGCCCGTACAAGATTATAACCTTTTTCATGTAATGTCATTGAGTTTTTCTTTATTGATTTAAATGCCATCTAAATGATTGGCCATCTAAACCTTACGGTCACATGATCGCCTTACGCTGTCTCGAGTTTATCATTTTTTCCCCACCTCAAAAAGGACAAAAAGTGCCTAGCGCCGCTAAAGAAGTTTTCACTTCAAAAATCTTTGAATGCAGTTGTTTCTTTAAAAAACAATAATGTTTCATTTAAGTAAAATGAGCTAACTTAAGGTTTTAAAGCACTTTCCCTCCTGGGCCCATAATTTTTTTCCACCCGGTAGTAGACAACTATTTTTTTCGACTAAATGAAGTTTTATTAGATAAATCGTTGATCACATAGTTCGTTTCACACATCACATCAAATCGTTTGTCATCACAATCAAAATTTGTCAAAAGTAATGAAATTTATGCCAAAAAACATAAATAAAACATATAAATTCAACACATTTTTTTAATAAAAATCTTTCTCGATGATATAAAAAAGAACATCGACAAATTACGTTCAAAGAATTAATATCAAAACAGATGTCATAATTAGGATTGGCTACTTTAAGAAAGGGACGAGAGATTTAATCCTCTCGCTCTGCACGTTTTTCTCATTCCTCCTTGTCAAGCCAAAATAAACTATAAAATGATAGTAACACAGTACATTGTAATATTCACTTTTTCCACGGTATCATGTCATTGTAAATTACTTATGTGAAATTGTAGTGGCGTGCGACTTTCAAACCGGAGGTCACGGGTTCGAACCCCGGCCCGTGCAAGTGTGTTTTTGTAAGTAGAGACCTTTTTTTAGTGGTACTTAAATATAATAACTTTTCGTATTATTGAAATAAAATATTTTATTCTTACTTAATAATATAATAATTAAAACGAATAATATCAATTAGTTTTTAATATTTATTCAATTATTTTAAATTATTTGAGCATGAAACATACTAGATTTATTTTTATCATTACAATAGAAAAAAAGCAAAAAATATATTCTTATAGATATTTTATTTTCAAACAAAAATAAAGCAAAAAGTTACGGTTAGATTCTGATGGCTAAATACCAAACAGCTACCGATACATTTCAATATCTGTCGAAATTTCCTAACCCGTTGTAACTGACAAAGAGTATAGATTTCGACGTAGCATGACGTAGCCTAGCAAACACGCACACATGCGTAACGTATAGGCCTGTAAGAAGGCACCATCATAGGTTTACCTCCGATTCCGTTACTACTCAATGGAGTTACGACTCAACATTTATTGGATATTAAAATTTTACGTAATTCGGAGCGCTGCGCGAAGTGACATAGGTCTTACCTCTTTGAGGCACGACGGCCATCTAACATTACTGGCATAAAGGATGCATTTATGACTTTGACGCATGACAGAAAGAGAAACCGAACTGCGTAAAATGGGCGTTTGCTGTTGAATTCATAAAATCAAAAATCGATAATAAATCCATCGGTAAAGGATAATATGTTAATATTTAGTTCTTTGAAAGTTAAGACGAGATGAAAACCTTTGCTGTAAGGTGGGTTGTGCTGGATATGGATGTGTTTTCTAGTTGCACGAAGCTAAAACCGAAAAATGAACACGTAAGTTTGGATTTATTTTCTATCGAGAAAATTTTAAGCATTCGTGTTTCGACTACTACGAAATCTCTTATCATATAGTCAAGAAACATATATCCGAAAATCACTACTGTTTGTTTCCGGGGCTAGCCACTGCCACCTTTCTAAGATCCTGTTATTTTTCGATGCACGGCCTTAAGGCAATGTAGTTCCTTCAAGGAGCTTTCATCATGCTGATTTTTGATATGTTACCATGAAACGTGCTTGAAAACCTAAATAGGTCGGACCCAAAAACCAGACGTATTGAAAAGTGCTAGAGCTTACTATCTCTGCAACTACATATTTCCTATAATATCTTTAATACTGCATAATTGTAATACTGATATTTAGATAATATAATATATGTAAATGGTAGCAATTGCATGTACCTAATGCTGATACAGATGGCGCTGATTTATTCGGATCTAAAGTTACACTCATGGAGGTTTATTTATGTGATTACCTCCTCATCAGAGTTGATCGACGAATTTGAGCGAAAGTTGTGGCATATGTGGTGGCATAGATATTACTGCGATTTAGGTTAATAGTACAAGCAAAAAATATGTGGGCTTATAGCGAGCTGTAAAAGTTCCTTCGACCCTATGTGGAGGTCGGTGTTCGGCCTTTATCATTTAGATACTTGTACTTGTGCTTGGTTTGAAGAACTAGTAAGCTTGCGTGGAAACAATCCTCTCTCGGACGCTTCGAGCCGTCGGCCCTTAATTGGAGCTTTAGCCTTCGGCCTTCGCAATTAAGAAAATTGGGGAAGTTCCAAAAAGCACGCACTTGCCTTACGCTCCGGGACTACGGCTCCACGCGGAGCTCGCGGCCTTCGTAATTAAGATGGTTGGGGAAATTGGAAGCATCACGCACCGAGCCTGTGGCTCCGGGCCTTCAGCCCGACTCGGTGCTCGGCCTTCGGCCTTTGCAATTAAGAAACTTGGGGAAGTTCCAAAGAGCACGCACCTGGCTTACGCTCCGGGCCTTACGGCCCTACGCGGAGCTCGGCCTTCGAATTTAAGATGCTTCGGGAAGTTGGAAGCGCGCACCGAGCCTGGCTAAGGGCCTTCGGCCCTACGCAGAGCTCGGCCTTCGGCCTTCGCAATTAAGAAACTTGGGGAAGATACATAAAGCACGCAGCTGGCTTACGCTCCGGGCCTTACGGCCCTACGCGGAGCTCGGCCTTCGGAATTAAGATGCTTGGGGAAGTTGAAAGCGCGCACCGAGCCTGGCTCCGGGCCTTCGGCCCTACTCGGAGCTCGGCCTTCGGCCATCGCAATGAAGAAACTTGGGGAAGATACAAGAAGCACACACCTGGGTTATATACGCTCTGGGCCTTACGGCCCTACGCGGATTTCGGCCTTCGGAATTAATATGCTTGGGGAAGTTGAAAGCGCGCACCGAGCCTGGCTCCGGGCCTTCGGCCCTACTTGGAGCTCGGCCTTCGGCCTTCGCAATTAAGAAACTTAAGGAAGATACAAAAAGCACACACCAGGGTTATATACGCTCCGCGCCTTACGGCCCTACGCGGAGCTCGGCCTTCGGGATTACGATGCTTAGAGAAGTTGGAAGCGCGCACTGAGCCTGGCTAAGGGCCTTCGGCCCTACGCGGAGCTCGGCCTTCGGCCTTCGCAATTAGAATACTTAGGGATATTGTATAAAGCGCGCACCGGGTCTGTCTTACGCTCCGGGCCTTCGTGTAGGGTATGCAGCTCGGCCTTAAGCCTTTGAAAAAATGTAGATTTTTACAAAAAGAATAGGTTATTAATGACACTTTTACACTTTTTTCTGTCAAAGTCGGTGCAGAGTTAGCTTAGACGGACTCTACAATCGTATCGATTAATAAATATAAGTTATTTGTACACATTTCGATTCCATTAACGCAATTCGGAACATAGGTACCTATTGGCTGCTTTTAATAGATGTGTTAAAAACCTTAAGTAGTATAATGTAATATATACTATAATTATGTTTTTTTATGATCGGCGGTCAAAACCTTCGTTTTAATATCCGATTCAATAATAATATTTGGTTTTATGGGAATTGCTTTTCTTAACATATTTTGATAATTCTTACTTTCTCAAAATTAAACTTAAACCAACATATTGCATATATATTATTACTCGTCTTTCAAAGCTCTACATTTTGATACCCTACTCGATAGGTTTGCAAGATATTTTTTTCTTAAGGTTGCGTAATATGGCGTATTAAGTCCGCCATATTGATTTTGTAATGACGTCACATAGCCTATGTTACCCGGGATGACGTAAGGATTCTAATGATGTATCATACATCTAAATCGGTTAAGGCATTCTGAAGTTATCGTGGAATAAAGAAACTCACATACATATATACATACAAACATGAACGCTGAAAACAATACACTCTTTTTTTTGGGCAGTCGTGTAATAAAGTCATCTTGGCGAATTATAATTTCAATCATATGATTGAAATTATAATTTAGCTCTAAATTAGAAATAATTGATCTCGAATAACGGCAACAATTCGTAACGGCCTTCTTCGACTAACCGCTTTATTTTTGCAATGAAGAAACGTTTTAGTGTTGTAGTTTCCTCCACTTTCATTCAATGAGGATTTTTATATGAATACATCTTATTTAAATATGTTAAAAACGGGTTACTCACGTATTTACATCTTATTTACATAAAAGATTTAGTCGTAGTCCCAAGCTTACTTATTTCTCTATCTCTATAGTACCTAGGTGACCATATACATAGATTAATGCATACTTCATACAAATAACCAGTTTGTATGGAATTAGAACCCAGTAAGCGCACCAGACCTCTACCAGTGGGTACTCACTCAGTGTCCTTAAATTACTTCTGTGTTTTTTTTAATACTCCATTCCCTGCTTCGCTGACCTTTTAAATAACTCAAAATGTAACGTCATCGCGGCCTACACACGTTCTTAAATTTACATATATATTAAATTGTATACGCGTTCCTATCGCTGCTCACTTTAACAGCTTTAATTAAAGAATGGATTAGCTGCAATTGTACAATACTGTTATGTCGTAATTGTTATCGTAACACGGGGCAAAAAATCGGAAACATTTTAGCGTAAAAGCTGATAGCGTAACGGTTCTCACAACCTTTGGCTAGGCTCTAATTTAGAGCTATTTTTTTTTCAATCATATGATTGAAATTATAATTTAGCTCTAAATTAGAAATAATTGATCTCGAATAACGGCAACAATTCGTAACGGCCTTCTTCGACTAACCGCTTTATTTTTGCAATGAAGAAACGTTTTAGTGTTGTAGTTTCCTCCACTTTCATTCAATGAGGATTTTTATATGAATACATCTTATTTAAATATGTTAAAAACGGGTTACTCACGTATTTACATCTTATTTACATAAAAGATTTAGTCGTAGTCCCAAGCTTACTTATTTCTCTATCTCTATAGTACCTAGGTGACCATATACATAGATTAATGCATACTTCATACAAATAACCAGTTTGTATGGAATTAGAACCCAGTAAGCGCACCAGACCTCTACCAGTGGGTACTCACTCAGTGTCCTTAAATTACTTCTGTGTTTTTTTTAATACTCCATTCCCTGCTTCGCTGACCTTTTAAATAACTCAAAATGTAACGTCATCGCGGCCTACACACGTTCTTAAATTTACATATATATTAAATTGTATACGCGTTCCTATCGCTGCTCACTTTAACAGCTTTAATTAAAGAATGGATTAGCTGCAATTGTACAATACTGTTATGTCGTAATTGTTATCGTAACACGGGGCAAAAAATCGGAAACATTTTAGCGTAAAAGCTGATAGCGTAACGGTTCTCACAACCTTTGGCTAGGCGTGTTGGTGGTAACATTGTGCATGTTCAGTTGTGCGGTACAATTTGCGTGTGCTGCGAAAGAAATGCACCGCACATGCATGATTGGGAAGAGGTTAGATCGATATTATGGGAAATATCATTACATTGTTAGGAGATTCTTTATTATCGGAGCCAAGTAATTTTCTTCTGACAAGCTAACGCTATCGCTATAGGTTCGTGGTCCAAAGAAATATTACAGTAAATCTAGGGTTTGGATTTCCAAATCCAACCCAGAATTATACGAGAATGTTCACTGGTTCCAACCAGTGAACATTCTCGTATAATTCTAACAGTTTTGAGAAAGGATCTATAGTGTTTTCCTCACATATTTTTTGACCTCGGGTTAAACACTTTACTAGAGTCGCACTTTACTCTCTCTTCGTTAAGATACTGTTAACATATTCCACGAGTTATTTATTTTATACGTATATTCGTATGTAAACTAGTAATCCTGCCTCTTATATGGTAGCAAGCCTTAGTCACCTGCGTGGGTAAATAACTGTCATTACTGTCAAACAAAGGTACTTTTTGTCCTTCCTCGTGCTACATTGCTGGGAGTTGACGCAGCATATTTTGCGCTTGTATATTTGGTTGTCAGGTGCAACGAGTTGTACTTAATTAAGTAGCAACTACCTAATTACGACATATTATATGTCAAGCAAAGAGTGAATTAAGTTCTTATCCGCATATTACAAGTGGCATGTCATTTCTTGGTTCATTTTGAAACCTGTTCTTAGTTATTAAAATACTGAGTAGGGTGCACCTACAATTATTCCATGAATAACAAGAAATTAGTGACTAGTTAGTTTGTTTTATCCCTAAATCTAGTGGAAATAATGCACCAGGGATGACGATTATAGACATAGCGTTTAACGTTTACTTTTTTAACGCTTATATAGTGCTTACCTGCGCCTGTTCAACTGCCCTCTTCGCTATTCACTTCTCCTTTAAGGAAAGTGTAGATAAATGTGTTAATTGTTACTAAACCAATGAGCTTAATCTTTGGCTCTGTTGTCAGATCGTCACTGACCATCAAACACTGACAGATCTATTTTGATTCCATTACTTGCTCTTGTATTGACTTGGGCGAGTTGCACTGAGTTTAGACTAGTCACCAGCATAAATCCCGCTAAAGGGTCGATCGCGGGTTAGTTAATTAGCACTAGTTAGCAGTACATTATTTTTTTCTGCCCGTACCCGGTACCTGTCTATTACAAAGTAAATAAAAAAGGCACGTATAACAGACTCTGTTGATATTTTTTGTTTTCTCTTATTCTGTCAATACCTACTATCGTGAATATCGTGCTCGTCGTAAGTAGGTAGGTATTATCCATTCACTTATTTAACAATGCCAATTATTACCAAGGTTCATTGGTTCATAACAATAATAATAAGGTTCGTTATTAGCTGTAGATAAGTCATGTAGGTATTTATCTTAACGAATATTCTTCGTAAAACCTTTGATAAAATTTATAACACGCACGTTAACTAGCGAGCTCGGTTTATGCTAAACACATGCTAAATAATAATCTAAGCAACAGTGTTTTTAGACACACAGAATAATTAGAATTTAACCGCCGCGTCGTGCATAAATACCAACCAAGTAACAAATAACACCAGCAAAGTTGACCACTAGCCGATTCGCACAATCTCCACGAACCTATCACAAATGCATTAAAGGGCTGGCAATTCAAAGTGCATTATCCCTAGTCCTTACAATGGCCCCGGGTCAATGGCCAGAGGGCGCCGGCCACATACCGTCCCGGATAAAAATAGCCTGCGAGATACAGCCTGCGCCGCCCGAGTCATTTTCAAGGAAAGCTAAGCTTATTGTGAATAAAGTTTCTGACCCGATGCGCCTGTACCACTCTACTACTTACATAGTATTAGTATTACCAGGGGGCCTATCTCCAACATCGAAAACATAACAACAACATCGAGGTTATAATTCCGAGCACCTAAAACTGATGAAGATGGTCGCACTGAACATCTTTTCCCGTATAACCGACTACGAAAATAACGAAAAGCTAATTAAACGAGTTAAACGGCTCATTCCACAGAAACTGTTGAGAGCTCAGAGCAGCCGAGGTATTTTGATCGGGATTTTCAAATTGGTCTCGTGGAAAAAGTTATCCAGTATCACCATCTTAATCATTCGGAATCGTGAGCCCGTACCCCGTGCCTAATCTCCCAGTAGGTACAGATAGAATCTAGTTTGAAGTTCTTCTATCTCCTATTAAATTAAATTAGCTGAGGTAAATTCCTTCTGAACTTGTTAATAAAATGTCAGAGACAATGTTCCTTTTGCTGCTGGACTTTCAAAATCAGACTTTCAAAATAAGAATATGACATAATCCGCGATATTCCGCCTTTTTCTTTTTTATTCGAGTCCTTGCATGATCAAAAGCCCGGACATGTGCATATATATTATGAGTACCTATAATACATCATTTACATGCTAACTGCATTTACGGCAATAAGGAACAAGTGAAATATGTGCTTACGTAGGAAGTTAGACGAACGAACAAACTGCATTCATGTTAAATGTAGGTAGGTACTGCAGGTACTTATTAATTAATTGTAAATTTCTTTGCTAAGACCTATTGTTTAGTTTTAGTTCATTAAAATGGCAATACTCCAAAATTAATTATCCTACCCACAGAACAAGTAGAATGGCGATGCGGGCAGGGTACGTGTCGCCGCCGGTTATGATCAGAGCGCCTACCGCGAACCACGTTCGACGTGTTGCCTCTCTGTCGCACTTGTAAATTCGTACGTAAGTGTGACAGGGAGGTAACACGTCGAACGTGGTTCGCGGTAGGCCCTCTGGCCCGCGCTGACCGAAAAACGTAAACATGCCTTTTGCGCCACAATAACGTTCAGATTAAGAAGCCAGACATCAAATCTGTCTAAAGGAGGCGTATCCATTCACCATGCAGGCACACAAGTTTTTACTACCGTTGCGCGAGAAATGTGGAAATGTGGAGAGGAACGAGCGGCGACACCGGTTCCGATACTAACTGCGCGCGATAGCCGTTCTAACCTCTTTAATATGTTCTGTGATCCTACCTATAAGCAACTATAAGTTATTGTTAAAATCTGTGTCAAATCTGAAGTGAAAAACTAATTGACATCCACTAATCAAATCACTTAAATTACTTTTACTTTAACTTAGTAATTCAATTAAAATATGTATTAGGCTTTAGGATAGCATTTATTGCGAATTTCTATTTCAACAACGAAATAGACTAGCTAGACATCATTAATCACAGACAATAATATTTACCTAAACAAATTGACAAGCTAATAAACTTCGAGACAAGGTTTCCAAGAAGGTACTAATTCGTCAAGCACGCGTGTAGGCTCAGAGGAGGAATTTGGAGGACGCGCGTTGCATAAAATGAGGTGCGCCTGCGCATATAGATTTAACCAGATACAAGCATACGTTGAAAACTTGATTTGTCGTGTTCTTCGTCATTGTTTTAAATCTACAGCATAAATAAGATTCCTCCAAACACACAGTGAACCGTATAGTGACCTGCAAGCAGGGTTGGGCAAAATACTGGCTTCCACGTATTTGAAATACAAATTACAAAATACATTTTTAAAAGTATTTGAAATACAAAATACAAACTACTTTGGTGACGGGTATTTGAAATACAAAATACAAATTACAGTGTTTAAAATAATGTATTTCAATTACAAAATATACCTTTATTTTTTTTTTGTTTAGCATTTAGTTTTAACGTTAACGAATATCCTTTCATATAAACTTATAGGGTCATTGCGCTAGTTTTCGTCCAGCTCTAGTTTACGTCCACTTGACGAAATTTGAATATATACCTACATTCCTGCACAAATTTGGACTGATTTCAATCCTTATGTCTAAGGCGTCTAAGCAATATATCTGTCTACATATAACAATGATATTTCGCAAAAAGGAAGCGCTGATAGCCTAGCGGTAAGAGCGTGCGAATTGCAATCCGGAGGTCGCGAGTTCGAACCCCGGCTCGAACCAATGAGTTTTTCGGAACTATGTACGAAATATCATTTGATATTTACCAGTCGCTTTTCGGTGAAGGAAAACATCGTGAGGAAACCGGACTAATTCCAATTACGGCCCTAGTTTACCCTCTGGGTTGGAAGGTCAGATGGCAGTCGCTATCGTAAAAACTAGTGCCAACGCCAATTACTGGGATTAGTTTCCAAGCGGACCCCAGGCTCCCATGAGCCGTGGCAAAATGCCGGGACAACGCGAGGAAGATGAAGATTTCGCAAAAAGTAGTAAATTAAAAATGAAATATATATTTGATATAGATATGAGCGCCGCGCCGGCGCGCCGCCGCCGCCGACAAAATTTTCGCGCCGCCGCCGCCGACGCTGCGCTATCGGCGTGGCATCGGCGTGACCTTGGTAGTTACTACTACTTTCGGAATCAGATAATATATTTTTAATCGAGTTTAGATCATTAACGGCGCCACTTCGAATAGTTTAAAGGCATTCAAAAGGTATTATAGGCCCATATAATTAAAAAATATCGAAGGCAAATGCAAACTTATATGTCTAGTAACCGCGCTAGTAGTCTTGGGGAAACGAAATTATTTAATATCAATTTTAACATCAATATGCTTGTAATAAACATACTGATTTCCTTCAATTTTTATTGTGGAACGTTCCACATTACAATTTATATTGTATATATACGAGTACACTAGACATATGTCAATCACAATGAAAAAAATAACTGTGATCAACTCTGGCTAACGTGAGACTCGAACCCACATCTTTGGATTACCGATCCAATGCATAACTAATTTTGCCAGCTAACCATCCGTCATTTACCGCGAATTTAACCATTGCAAGCATGGTTAAACGTCTTTAAAAGGTATTAAATGGGGTTAATTTTGAGATATTAACGTTTCCACGTCCAAATGTCCGGCCGTTGGCTTCGCACGGAAAGGCGTCGGAATCGGGTCTCAAATATACTTGGCCACTGTTCAAATTTCAAGCTTTGCTCTCTCGCAACTCAATCTTTGGCCTTGCATCGTTCGCATGGAATTAAGCCGCTATCTGAACCTGCAAGTTTTTGGCCCTGTTTGGAGCTCAACTTTCGGCCTGTTTTAAAACGCTTGAGCATTGGTCCTTATGCGATCTTAGCTCCATTGTAGCTCGGCCTTTGGCGTCGCACGAATGGGCCCACAGGAAAGCTCCAGATCTTTAACACTATGGCTTCAGTCTTTATCGGCCTGCGCCCTCGCTCTGCTCTCTTGCAGCTCGGCCTCGCACAGAAGCGCGCCGCAATCAGCGCTCTAGGCGTTCGGCCGTCAGCCAAGCTTACACTTGGTGTTCGATTCTTAGCTGTATGCTTACCTGCAGCTCATCCTCTGGCCTCGCATTGGGAGGCGTCGAAATCAAGTCTTCGGTGTTACATGGAGCTCGGCGTTGGGCCTCACTTTTTGACATAAATTGGTTTTGATGAATCGATATTGGTTAATGACGGAGCTCGATTTTCTTTGGACTGTCGACAAGACGTTTCCCTGATACAGTCAATCCGCAATTTTTAACTTAGCACAAAAGATAAGGGCCTCGCTAAGATCTTCCGGCCAGAGCCTCGCCAAGATTAAGACCGCCTCTGATGCCGCGCGATACCGCTTATCCACAGTTTATACGATATCAATTTTTTTCGTACCATTATTCAATAAATTATCCTTGAAAATAAAAAATGCATTTATTTCATAACTTTCTTACAGCAAATACATGTTTTTTCGGTAAAATTTTGGTTTGAATTCTTTTTTCATTAATCGAAGGTGTTTCAAGGCCACGCCGCCGATTCGCCGCCGCCGCCGACCAATTTTGACCGGCGCGCCGCCGCCGGCTATATGCCTATCGGCGCTCATATCTAATTTGATAATCCGTCAAGTCGTCGAAAACTAGTGCATGGACGGAAACTACTGCAATGACCCTATCCCCTAGATTTAAACGAAAAGTTCCACGCAGAAGTTGACCTAATATAGATCCAGTATCCAGCCAATGAAAATTGTATCTCGGCTGGATCGGAGGTTCGCGGTCGGCTCACAGCTTGTGCGAGAGATTAGACATTTTAGGATTATAGAATTTAATAAAAAGTATTTATAGAAATGTATTTTGAAGCTTGAAGTATTTGAAATACAAAATACTAAATACATGTGAGTGCAGTATTTGAAATACCAAATACAAAATACTTTTGAGGTAGTATTTGAAATACAAAATACTAATTTGTATTTCAAATACGTATTTCAAATACATGTAATTGAAATACTGCCCAACCCTGCCTGCAAGATAAGATAACCTGATGTTAAAGCGTAATCATAGTACAAAATTTCCAAATGACACATTAACTTTGCTAATTTTACGTTCATTTTAACAATGAAAAGAAATGGTATTTTATGTAGAGACCAGCAGTCTTTATTATTAATTTGTCTTTGGTGTAACTGATAGGTATTTGTCTCTGATGTAACCTAAACTTTGTTTTATACATTGTTGCAAGTTGATGAATGGGTTTTAAGTACATTATGGTGAGGAGCCGCGGATTTGGGATAGCATTTAAAAATTTGGTGCCTCTAAAACATATACCTACATGTTAGTTATAGATACCTACATGTTTTTTTCATAGGAACTCGTATTGGTATCATTTTGTTGGTAATTATTTCGCACAACGCCGATCGATCTGCTTAATTCAACCCTCCTATTGAGAGATTTGGCGTGCCAACCTACAGGCACATTTCTTTTTATACTGGACCAAGATAGAAGATCGTTCAAAGAATGTCACATTAGGTGGTAGTGACGTATGAAAGTCGGCGAGAACTAAGACTCGTGTGGGTAATGTGTAATTAGTGATTAACATACAAAGGCGCCCACGGGGCTTATGTAACCAAGGCTTCACGACTCGAACATCTGATCATTTCGTGAAGGAAATAAATTAATATTCCGAAGGGCGTCTAGTCCTAGGGGCATGATACTCTATGGTTGTGCTGTTATTTTGTATGCTTTGCAACAGACAAAGACATTTTCATAAATATATTTTCTAATAGCCTTTTCCGTTGCTACTGGCCAAAGGTGTCTCCACTCGATATCCTATAGCTTAGGTACTAATTTTGAGGTTATATTTGGCCCGGTCCGTGGACAACTAACTTTATATGCATGAAAATGAAGAGACGCCGTGTGTGCTTGTTATGAGTCGGAACAAAAATGATTTAAAAACTCTTATTTTTATCAATTTCCAAAGGAAAAATGCGAACCTACTTGGCCTGCTAAGAACCTACTACAACTACTTTTACTTATTAAAAAACTTGCGCCGGCGATAACCAACATTAATGATAACTTACCTACACGCATACCTACACCTACACCTATACTAAAAGGTATTGACATAGGTATGCAATTATACTTAACTCTCTCGAATCCTACTATTAGCTCGTAAATGCTAAACCATGTAGCTTAAACCCTAGACAAACATAACTTACCATTACATACCCTTTATAATTACCATAATTTCAACACACCTTGACTGGACGAACCGGTAATGTTACTGGTAAAACAAGAGTCAAGTATGAATACCTGAATGGGGTGAGGGTCTGCAAGTGGCCTCAGGAAAAGCAAGTACCTACATACGTAGGTCCTTATAGTAATTTTGCATTGTAATGCGCAATACATGCCAATCAGATGACATCTGTAGATGAACTGGAAATACTGGTTGTTTAGCTTATTTATAATCTAGTATAGTGGACAACTGGACATCCCAAGACTTGCAAGAGTTTAATGATCGTTTCTAAATAAAGCATAGTTTGCATATACCTAACGCTTGCAAATTTGGCTAAACTAAACAAGTGTGGTTATGAATTAGTATTTTTTGTATGAACTGTTTTATTTAGATTTTTTTAAGCATCGGCCGACAAATTTAGTTGATGTCAAATAACTACTTACATCGAAGCATTTCTCACATCCCGTACCTAATTTCCTATGCGAAAAACATCGTCCAAAAAATACGCGTAACTAAGTACGTATAGTTTTATTTAGCTTTTATTAAGCAAAACGGCAATTGATGTCGATGTCAATTACTTAATTACATCGAAGCATTTCTCAAATCACGTAATTACGCGAAAAAACAAGACATCCCCATGAATAAGCAAAATACGATCTATTCACAATGATTCACAGTTTCGCAGCAATTTATAACACGCATCAGACATAGGTGGTAATCTATCTTTCCTTTACAACAACCATGCGAAGACTTTATTACCCAAGTGATTAGGTTGGTTTTAGGTAGACAGGAGTGCAACAAGTGAAGAAATTTAACACAATGCGTCTGAGTCCCACGGAAGTAGGTATACTATGGAGGTCTAGTTCAAGAATTTAATGACAAGCAAATAGAGCCGTTTCTAGGCTATTGTGCTCGTGTGTCGTTCCGACGTTTACTGAGGTGAGATTTCACACCCTCGCCTCGGAAGTATGTCCGATATCTATGAGGGTCTCATAGGTCTCATAGTGAAAATTTACACGTGACATTGATTGATGAACAGCCAGCAAGTTGCAATTTTTTCATTATTATTGTTTGATGGATGTCTGTCTCGGAACGGAACCCAAATCAAACCGACTACTTACGTGAAAAAAATATTAATTAGGTAGTACTTACGCGGTGTTACTAAACTGATTTAACCTTAGGGCGTGCTTAAGAAAAACACACTCAATTTAATGTCGTGCTTAACTTAAGAGACACACGAAAAGCATTGCTCTGCATTCTAGGGCAGTTGGATAAAAAAAAATAGAAACGTCGTTGACCTTTTACCATGTACTTACTTAATGTACCCTCAGTACCTATGTCTTCTTACAATGTGACATTAAGTAACATTCATTTGTTTTCTTATTTATGCAAATATTGTTAGTTAGACGAGCACGCGACTACAGTTAAATAACAAATAGCAGTTATTTAACATCAAAGTGCATGACTTGGGATCCATTTTAGAAACATCATAATAGGCGATTCAAAAAAGCATACTCGACATTGTCAACAAATAGAATAACACCGAAGGTCTTTCGTATGACTTAAAAGCATGAATATGTTATCTAAGAACAGACAAACAGATCATCTTCTAGTGTACGTACGCAAAACCGCTATCCGTTAGCAGGCGTGTCTCACTCCGCGATTTCGTCGCTTTGCTACAGGTAGCTAAAAGTACATCCGTTCGGCCCCAATTTTGGGGAAAGCCATATAAGCCGCGCGTGGCGCGGTCATATCTGTGCTGATCGTAACAGACGCGTTTTGTTAGAGAGTGAGTCTTCTGTACTTAGTACTATTATTTATTAAAAAAATATATTATAGGACATTATTTTATAATCTAACGTAGGTTAGGTTAGGTTAGATTATAATCTCCCTACCATCAGTTTATAATGTAACTAGCGAGATTATAATCTGACGAGTGTTTACAAATTTACGGTTACATATATAATATACAAATACTTAAATACATAGAAAACAACCATGACTCAGGAACAAATATCTGTGCTCATCACACAAATAAATGCCCTTACTGGGATTCGAACCCAGGACCGCGGCTTCACAGGCAGGGTCACTACCCACTAGGCCAGACCGGTCGTTAAATTTATTCTGTGCCGTTAGCGTAAACGTTAATTTGAAGTAAATAAACTGGTATGCAAATTATGGCCCTACAACACAACGCAGAAGACCGTGGCATAACCCATAGTGCTACTGACACACATGCGATTTGCGTAACAACAACAATGAGATCTGCCGATTGGCGTGACGATCGTCGCGGTGGCGTCCGGTGACGCAACCACGGCCTCAACAATTCGACATCGGATCCGACAAACTTTTTTATAGGATGTGACCAATGTGTCGATGGTATCTATTAATTTAATAAGCTGTGGATAAGGTCACTGTCGTCGGTGACATTGATAGGCAGGTCAATGCCTCGGAATCAAACGATGGGACGTGCCAGATATGGCCTTTCGTGCAGGCGTTCCTGCAAGAGTTGTATCACCCGGAATGTTTGAAGATGCATAAGAATGAATACTTCGTCACCTCATCAGTGATTAGAAATCAGTTGGGGCAGACAATACCTCTTATGTTATATCAGTTACTAGTTGTACCCACTTGACCCACGGCTTCGACCACGTTTCAATTAAAACGTCGTTTCATTCAATATGGATTATCGCCTCTTCCTTTGGCAACGTTTTACACAAAAATATCCCATGTCCATAAAGACCCTAAAAGTCGGAAAAGTCCTACAAGCCAAATTGTTTAGCCGAGAAAAAGTAAATAACAGATAAGGTACCTACTTTTCGGTTTCTTATAAATGCGTTACATATACCTAGGTATATATCATCTCCTTTTGAGGGATCTGTTTTCCTATTAGTCGCTCTTCAACCAAACAAAGAGTGTATCGTTTTAAACATATTGAAAGCATCTTGGTAAGAACGAGAAAGCGAACGACTACTTGAAATAATGTTACTTCTAAATAATAATTATGGTTCTAATAGACGTGTCTATTTGTTACAGATGTTCGAAACTGGCCATGGTAATCTGAAGAGTTCCGTTTGCTGCAGTACTCTACGGGGATGACACGGGTAATTTGATTATTGATATTTAACTATTATTAAACTAAATTGCTAACGTTTACTATGAGTAGATATCATGAGATATTATAGCTCACTCATCATGTATGACCACTTTCCTCATAGATAGTAGGTTAATTTCTCTTGACCTAGCCTCGATATGCTAGATCTAAAAGTAATTATACCTATATATAATCCCTTTCTTCTTTAATATCTCGTTATAAAGCAAAATAACACTAAGTAACTAAGGTTGTCAACTGACGTACAAATTTACTTAAAATTATCCTTCAACCGACACCTACATGCGATTTGCGTAACACATGTATAGGTAAACCAGAACTTTGGGAGTATTGTCAAGAGGGCGCTCGTTTTGAATTTTATATAGCAACAATTTGTATAGTGGGGACAATGGAAATTGGCAGATGATTTTTGTTTTATTCCGACAACTTTAATAAGTGCGAAGTTTGATGTTTGGATATTTCTTCGGTTTTTACGCTTAAATGGCTGACTCGATTTAGATAAAATGAATAGCGTAAAGTCAATCTTCTTTTTTTGGTTTCTTTTTTTTTAGGTTTGGTCGTTTAATTACGCCCTTACGCCCTTCGCTAGCAATCCGTGATACCGATGCATGCGATACACCTAATACACAAATCAAATGATTACAAGACATCAACCAAATCGTGACGACCTGACTATAGTGACATTTATCCATAAGTTTGAGACTTACCCGTCAATTCAGATGCTAATTTCGTTATGTTTTCTAATGGAAGAAATTTCTCTCCCGCACGTTTTTTTTTTCCAATAAATAACTATATAGACTATTTACAACTTTTTTCTCTGTAAAATATAAAACTTTCGGCATGATTATTGCAGTCTAATAATAATTCACACGAAACTAGACAAAGCAATGTTTACATTGTCAATATTGACAACTATCATAGAGGGTAATTGTTGCCATTGCTAGAAATTAGTACCAACAAATTTCCGTAAAATGGCGCACCCTCAATAGATCCTGGTTCACCTATACAAAATAGAGACAAACCAAAGAAAGTCTGCAGCGCTAGATTAAAAGTAGTTTTTAAAAATCAGTATGCGACAACACCACAGAAAATGGATTAAATAGTCTTGATACTTGTGAAATTTCTACCATATTTACCGTCTATGAAAAAATTAAGCTGTATGCACAGCTTAATTTTTATGGTAAAATAAATTTCATTCCAACAATAGATGTCACTATTAATATGTAGACATATACTAATATTGATAAATAATATTGGGAGAATGTGACATTTGGCTTCATCAAAATTAATAAGCTTTTGTAATATCCGCGACGGCGGTAAATAGGCACAGAGGGCCTACCGCGAACACCGAAGTTCTCAATATGCGAGCATCTTTCTCTTTTACTCCCATTAAGGCGTAATTAGATTGACAGAGAAATTGCCCGCAATTTGCGAACTGAAGTTTTCGGAAAAACGAAATAAACCATTAAAACAATAAACATATATTAAAAATTAATTTTAGCTTTAACTAGTAGGTACCCATGCCGTGAGCATAAGCATGGAGGTTGTGGGTTCGAGCTCAAAACCCGGCTAGTACCAATGAGTTTCTCGAAATGTTAGAGGAAGTTCATAAGTATGCCTATACCTATTAGGTGTGTTCAATTTGCTGTGAAACCTTAGTCTAAACCAATATTATATCATCTAAGTAGGTACATATGGTGAAGTATTAAGATGTTTCATTCCACTTACCCGTCATCAACTCCAAATTTTGTAAACATTGTCGTTTTTCAGCTTGAATCGCCTCGTGCTGACTTTTTACAAGTGTAAAATTATTCGTCATGCGGAAAAGTAACTCCCGCACGCCGGTTTTGTAAGGTTTCACCATGTTTATTCCGTTCATCACAAAACACAATGAATATTTAAACGATTTTGACAAACAGATACCATAGTGCATGACGTTTACTGACTGCTTAAAAAACATTGCCATATGTAGTTTTTTAATTCGATGTCAAATTATTGCGCTGCAGACTTTCTTTGGTTTGTCTCTAGCACCTTTTGCTTCACAACACCACCAGTATTTATCATAAGATCTAAAAATCAAATCTAAATAGTATTGGTCGTTTCAGGATCTTAGCCTTGGCTCATGATGTCTCAGTCGGCGCTGGGGCTCGGCGGCGAGCGGCGCTACTCCGTGCCCTCCAACCCGCTAGTCCACGACCCGCGCGGCATGCACTCCGAGGACCTGCACGCGTGGTCCATCTACAGGTAGACGCTATCCTCATATATAACTGATATCATCATCATGATCATCAACATCATACCAGCCCTTTATCGCCCTCTGCTGAGCATAGGCCTCTCTTCTAGTACGCCACTTGTCCCGGTCCTGAGCTAATCTCATCCAGAAGTGACCCGCAATCTTCCGGATGTCGTCCACCCAACGAGCCAACGGACTCCAGGCCAGCTATATCTACATAACTTACATAGACCAGCTGTAGAGCTGCCTAATAGGGCTCCATGGTATACTACTACCTACTCTATTCAATCTAGTAAAATGAATTAACATGACTGACGCTGTTTTGGAAATTTGACTCGTTCATAATAAATGTTCTTCAAGTATTTCGTAGCTATTAATCACTTGCCCTTTCTCTGTCACTTTTGATCTCCAATGATATATGTTGGCATTAATCTGACTAGAGAGCTAATCAACATTCAGAAATATCAATTAGAAAACCTTAATTGTGGTCACATCGTTCTACGGATCTGCAATATACCTACACTTCAGACAGACTTTGGAAAATCATTCGCAGAACTTATTCCAATGTTATTTTTTGCAGACAAAATCTGAACTCTGATTTTACGGACAGCGCGCTGGGAAGCACCGACAAGAGCCCTTTGCCTTATGGAAACTTCCAGCTGAGAGATACTACTGTCCAGTCCATCCTGTCCCATCCCAGATATGGACCCAAGTAAGACCAAGATCTTTTCTACTACATACCTATTTACGTGTCCTTCGTAGGTATAAATTAACAGTATAGAGAAACATAATGAAACAGCTTGCCAACCATGTAAAGTTTTAAAATTTCGATTGTAAAAGTTTTATAAGCAATAAGGGAGAGACAGATCTTTCCTACTCCTACCATTTATTGACCGGGCCAAACACATCTGCCAGAAAGATATCTAACCGTGTATCCCTAGATATTCAGGGCCAAGGTTAGACCGGCTGCTTTATTGTAAAGCGATAATTTGACACTTCACCGATATACCACCGCATCCCGCATAAAATTTCTCGTTTCACACAAAAACCTTATTATTCTGTTCCACAGATCAGCGCTTGGTTCGAACATGTACACGTATCTCAAATTCGGACTGCCGCGAGTGTTTCCACCGAACCACAACGGCTCACAGCGCTCTGGGACGCCAAAACCGAAGACCTCGATTGGCAGTGGAATGAAACCGGTACCCAGGTAATACCCATCATTTTATGTGGGTCCCAATTAAACTAAAACTAACATAAAATCCATATGATGTCTGTACTTGGAGTTCAGGTGCCTGTTCTACTGATGACGACACAGGGACGGTTATGCATTTTGGATAAGAGATTTATTGTATACCTGCCCACGTATCCTATTCCTAGAATTCACATTTTAATGATAAATAAATATACAAGAATTGCTCGTTTAAAGGTATAAATATGCTAATGTATTTTTAACAGGATCCAAAGGCAAAGCAGAGGAATACGCGAGACATCATCAGGCTACGACAGTTCAGACAATGAAACCTCTACGAACTACAAATATAGCCGCAAATACCGTTCGGATCCTGATTTTAGAATGCAACACTTGCACACATCCTATCAAGTAAGCTAATTATAAATTATTATTTTATTGTTTAATATTAGTTATCTAGAGGTTCAACAATTAACAATTTTCTGGTACGACAGCAGGAGGTTTTCACATTGTCCGATTTGATAACACATGGAGAAAAAAAAAACTGCTAGAAAATGCCTTATGGTATCAAGTCCAGTCCAATATTTTTTGTAATTTAGCATAGTTCTGTAATCTTATTTTTGTATTTTATTTCCAGCCTCAGGGTGGCCCTGGCGTACCATTAGTAGCCATGCAGCAGGCAGGCCTCAGAAATGAGCCCCATTGGACCAACTCTAGAAATAAGTCCGTCAGCGAGGCCAATCTGCTTGGCATAGAGGCCCGACCACACCGCCCCTCTTATAGCCATCGGAGGAACAGTGTAGCTGATTTCGTGCCTGATAATGACCATCAGAGGTAATTTCTTGACTAAGGAGACTATGCTGGAAATAGAGGTTTTAGTGCGCCTCTGTTGACCTTTACGTTCCACACCTATGGAGCAGGCGGGACTGTGAAAGGACATCGATTGAAGAATACAAGAAACTTTTTCTTCATCGGTGCCCGAAAGTTAAGGATCCTGGTTTCTGCTTGTGATTTACATCAGCCAAAACCACCGTAGTTTTGGGATGCTACAAAATAGTGGCTATTCATATGACCAAAGTTTTTAATTTTCGGGAATGTAAGAGACAAATTATAAATTAAGTCTGTGGTATGAGGGTATGACCATAATTAGAATTATTGTGCTCTTTGGTATGACCCATACATGTGTTTGACATTTCAATGACGTTGTTTTGCATCGCTTGTCATCGTGGGTATATATTGTAGTTACCTATTGTTTTAACAATGGCTACGGGGGCATCGCAGCATTTTGACAATGGCAAGCCGGTCGAGTTAGCGCTAAAAATTAGATTTGGGCCATTGTTGTTGGATTCAACACTTCACACGTGCTGTATTTTATTGTCAAATTTTGCGCTGTTCTATTAAATAAATAACCAAGATTAAGTAAAGGTACACAGGTAACATAGTGTCCGTACCGTAGTAACCTTCCTAGAATAGGTATTTGATGATACCTAGTTGTATAATGTATTGGAGCTTCTGATAACGGCAGCTGATTAGAATTAATTACAGCGGTGAAAGTACTGAAGTGTAGGTACAAATTATTTCATTTTTATTCCCGTGGCATTATAAACACAAAAAATATACGTTGGTTTTTATTTGTAGTTTTATTTGTTTTTCTTGTATTCTTGTTTTGTAGTTTTACAGTGCCTTGGTTTTTACTGTAATGCTTTGTCACATACTTGAGGAATAAATAAATAAGTATACCCTGCTGGCGTTATACTACAAAAAAGTAATACCGAGATAATATTTCTCGCTTGATAACCACATTGAATTTACTACGTCTAGACCTTTTTTTCAGTTACTTGATGGCAGCATCCCACCTTGGAGGTCGAATGTCGAAAGCCGGCAGTCACATGTCTTTGGCGCAGTCCAGGAAACAGTCCACCCTACGGCCCGGGGACCACTTAGATGGATACACGCATTCCGCTTACATTTACCCCAACTATTATGTGAGTATGCATAGCCTGGGAATTCTGTCTCTCAGCCACTGTTACAATGAAATGCATTTAAAGTCATATTTGATATTCGTTCAACACAGCATATAGCATACAGCGTGATCGTGATGATCTATGTAAATAGGTACTTATTTCTACTTTCAGGTTAATAGTTTAGAAATAACTGCACCGGACAACAAATCTGCACTGCTCGTGTCTGGGCTCAGCTTCGAGGTGAAGTCGGGCGAGATCCTCGCGGTGTTGGCCACGTCGCAGCACGAGGCCACGGGCCTGTTGGATGTCTTGGCTGGTGTTAGGAAGGTTAGTTAGACAACGCGCAAGTCGACAACCATTGTAGCGACTTACTCGTTGGTGTCTGGTGGTACACCACGTATTAGGTACACCTACACGTCAGCACTGTATGATAAAACATCAGGGACATTTGTATTTTAGAACGTTGTATGCAGCACGCAGCGTACGGCACAAATCGGAGGCCAACTCCTGAGATGATACATTCTGTCTTTCTTGTCTTGGAATCGAATCACCCAAATCCTTCAACGCGGGAGGGTTTTATGTATTCTAAAATCTCTGAACATGTCTTTTTGCAGAAACTAACAGGCGATATAGTCCTCAACGGTCAGCCTGTGGCGTCATCAACGCTTCGTAAAGTAGCAGCCTACGTGCGAAAAGACACGTCTCTCTGTCCCTCCATGACGGTGGAACACACACTGCGATTTCACGCGGCGCTGCGGCGGCCGAGGAACAACCAGCACCAGGTCAAGATGGATGATAGAGATCGGGTAAGTTCTGATCATATGATGTTTGGACAACTTAAAACCTAAAGGTGTAAGTTGATACCAAAATTTAGTCACTTCTGCTTTCCCCGAAGCTACTTAGTTCTAAAACGCTGCGCTGGTGGGGTCATAGCACTCTCGTTGTCCTGTTTCTGTTTGACCCTATGGTTGACTGGTAGAAAATGCCTTGAGATCCATTGAACTTTCTCTGCGACCAAAGCCCGTAGAATATTAGTATAAATATTAAGCTGTCTCCTATATCACTTGTTTTGTTTCCCAGTTCCTCAGAAACCCTCTGCGGAATAAGACAAGTACTCTCTGACTGGTTCTACTTTAAAAAGTCTAAAGGCTACGTCACATAAGCGCATTTTCCGGGCGCGGCGTGAGCGGGGCGCGCAGCTCTTACATACAAAACGCTCACGCCCCGCCCGGAAAACGCGCCTGTGTGGCGAAGCCTTAACAAGGCATATTACTCATTCTATAACGTTACCTTCTTACCTTATCAGATAATTCAATATCACAACTTTCATTTGTTCCAGATAAATTGGCTAATAGAAGAGCTGGGTCTCGACCAAGTCCGAGACACGAACGTGGCCCGTCTAACAAGATCCGAGATCAGGAGGCTCAACGTCGCCTGCCAGTTATTGCTCGACACGGCCATCCTGATCCTGGATCAGCCTACGAAGGAGATGGACATCTTCGACACCTTCTTCCTGGTGGAGTATTTGAGGAACTGGGCGAGCGGCGGGCGCGTTGTGATCATGTCGTTACACCCGCCGACTTATGAGATCTTCGCTATGCTTACAAAGGTAAGGTAAAAAAAAAATAGTGTCAGACTGTGGCATACCAAACAGAACCCTTCCGATTAAGTGTGTCGAACTTCACGTTAATGTGTCTTTGAATTTAATTTCATATTATGGGATTTTTTCTTATAAAATTTATTTCCAAACTGGTCCTTCGAGCCGGATAATATTTTAAAATATTTAATACTGATTGATATTTTTCAGGTGGTCTTAATATCCGCTGGTAGAACGATGTTCAGCGGCTACAGAAGAGACATGTTGCCATATTTCGCTTCTATCGACTATCCTTGTCCCGCCTTCAAAAATCCTTCTGATTATTATTGTAAGTACAAACATCATCATCATTGGTCTTTGCGTCTATTACGATTTAGACAATGCCCGTGTAGATTTCTGGCATATGTACAAACAGAGAAACATACGAAACACGTGTGATATTTAGTTACTTCGTGACGATGCTACGCAATTCATCATCTTCCTTGCGTTGTCCCGGCATTTTGCCACGGCACAAGGGAGCCTGGGGTCCGCTTGTCAACTAATCCCAGGAATTGGCGTGGGCACTAGTTTTTACGAAAGCGACTGCCATCTGACCTGCCAACCCAAAGGCACTGACAATCCAACCTCTAGATTGAGCTTAGGCCAATTCTTTCATGAAACCGATGCTGGCAAAAATACGGGGTTGCGGGGGGACGAGGTGAGCGAGTCCCGTGCCGTGATTGGTCCGTTCAAAGACACGGACCAATCACGGCACGAGATTGACTCGAAGATGGAGTAACGCTACCGTATGTGTGGCAGAGGGGGTAGCGCGACTATGCTATGTCTAGAGGTTGGATTGTCTATGCCCAGAGGGTAAACTAGGTCCTTATTGGGATAACGATGCTACGTAATTGCGATTGTTATACCTATTATGTGTATTGTGTTATCTGTTGTGGCATCACCGAATGGGCCCTACGGAAGACCAGCGCTGGCTTTATAGCTAGCATTATGCTGAGTTGGGTCCATTTCGTGGTGCACACTTATTGATTTCTTCTTTTCTTGCTGTTGTTGTCTGTACATGTCCGTACATGTTTTGTGATCATCACGAGTAAAAATATTTTATCTTATCTGTTGCGAACGCAACCTTTTATTTGTATAAAATCTCAATACCTATATTCCTAATGCAGTAGCTAAACGCGGCCGTCGGGCTCGGCTAGTATTCGGAAGCTTTTTCTTAAGCACCAATAGGGGCGCTCCACATACTCTCTCATCAGCCTTCATACAATAACTACACCACTTCTACATTTAACCGTTTTGGCAAGAACCCTTGTAACCAGTATCTTTGGAAGATTACATCAGTTTACTTTAAATCGAAGCTTTTTATTTGAGTCGTCGAGCTCCTGACCTGCACGGCGGCGTATCTTATAGCAATCGGTATTGAACTCGGTTCTAACAAAGGTTTCGTTTTCAGTGGACCTAGTAACGCTGGACGACCTGTCGGCGGCGGCCATGTTGGAGTCGTCGGGGCGCATCGAGGCGCTGGCGGGGCTGTTCGCGGGCGCGCAGGCGCCGCCCGAGCCGCCGCCGCCCGTGCCGCTGCCCGCGCCAATCGCCCGCCCCAACGTCGCAGTGCAGGCGTTCGCTCTTATAGAGTGAGTAAAGCGTCTCATGATGACTTCTGGCAATTTTCATTCTTGAGGCATTGCAACTTGTTGCATGCATAAACTCGATGAAATGAGATGATGAGGTTGCACTTCGGGGAGTGTGCTCAAGAGCTACACGAGCTTATTCCACCGTCCCCATTCTACCATCGGACTTTTAGACGCACGGCCGGTTTCCATCCTTACTTGGTAAATATTCCACCAATTCGCACGAAGCGCTTTGCTTCCTCGTTTCTTATGCGCATTGCCAAGGAATGGAATTCCTTGCCGGCGTCTATATTTCCGAGCTCATATAACCCGGCAACCTTCAAATCAAGGGTGAACAGGCAGCTTCTGGGCAGGCTCGCTCCATCGTAGGCCACGTCTTCGCCGTGGCTAGTCTGTGGCCATGAGTAGGTAAGCCCATTTATAATACAAAAAAAAGATCACATGATAATTTTAGGTAGTACTAAGTACTTATCAAATTCCCAAGGAAACCTTTGGGTTCGATGATCAGACCGGTTTCATCATTGTAGCTATGGCTACCGTTTGGTATGGAACAGCTGATTAAATAGCAATAGCCCCATGGAGCTTAAATCAAACAGGAGATTGCGTATAAAGGTACCTAATGACTTTGGATGACATCACTTTGATGCTCTATCCCCTTCTCTACGATGTGTCTCACCTTAATGCTTTATTATAGGTATAAGAGAATCATCCTGCAGAAAGATACCTCGAAACAAGAATAGGTACATAAATTCTCTCAGCCAAAATTTAAAAATGCATGTTCCTGGTGTTTTCTAAGTTTTTTAAGCAGCTTATTCTATTTTATTGTTCCCAGAAAAAGTTTGGTGTTCACTCAAATGACGACGTTGTCGAATGTGGTAACGCGGGTGCTCATCGCAGCCATCATGTCGCTCATCACGGGAACCATCTTCTGGGATCTACCCACCACTGACGCGAAGGTGAGAGCCGATACACTCCTGTTAACCTTCAAGAAACTCAAAAGACATACCACGTAATTTTCACTCCTCAAATAATTATTAAAATTAAAATAAACTCATTGCTGATAAGTAGGTACCTAAATGAACACCGCTGTGGCATCGCATCTGACATATAAATCAAATTCAATTAATCATTCCAATGAATTATTTACTTATTACAGTTAACGCAAAACGACCGAGTCGGATACCACTACTCTGTGATGTGCCTAAGTCTATGTCCACTGCTCATGTGGCTCACCGCACGGGAAGCCAGCTCTATGAGAAGACACGTAGAAAGAGATGTTGCCGTGCCGTTATACTCTCGAACCGTATTTATACTTTATGATGTAAGTAGCAAGGTCCATTTTTACTTGTGTCATAAAGACCCACTTGGTTTCCACTACTCCGTGATGTGCCTAAGTCTATGTCCACTGCTCATGTGGCTGACCGCACAGGAAGCCAGCTCTATGAGAAGACACGTAGAGAGAGATGTTGCTGTGCCGTTGTACTCTCGCACCGTATTTATACTTTATGATGTAAGTAGCAAGGTCCATTTTTACTTGTGTCATAAAGACCCACTTGGTTTCCACTACTCCGTGATGTGCCTAAGTCTATGTCCACTGCTCATGTGGCTGACCGCACAGGAAGCCAGCTCTATGAGAAGACACGTAGAGAGAGATGTTGCTGTGCCGTTGTACTCTCGCACCGTATTTATACTTTATGATGTAAGTAGCAAGGTCCATTTTTACTTGTGTCATAAAGACCCACTTGGTTTCCACTACTCCGTGATGTGCCTAAGTCTATGTCCACTGCTCATGTGGCTGACCGCACAGGAAGCCAGCTCTATGAGAAGACACGTAGAGAGAGATGTTGCCGTGCCGTTGTACTCTCGAACCGTATTTATACTTTATGATGTAAGTAGCAAGGTCCAGTTTTACTTGTGTTATAAAGACCCACTTGGTTTCCACTACTCCGTGATGTGCCTATGTGTAAGTGTAAGGCCTGAGTGGACGCTCGAGTTGGGCGTGCAGCGGGGCGGGGCGTGCGGCGTGCATGTTTAACAAATGCAAACGTATAGGAGCGGCCTTAGTGCACGCTGCTCAAAACACTTGGGAGCTCGACGCCACGCTGCACGCCCCGCCGAACGCTCCCCTTCGAGCGTCCACTCAGGCCTTACCCTAAGGCCTGAGTGGACGCTTGAAGCGGAGCGTTCGGCGAGGCGTGCAGCGTGGCTTCGGGCTCACGCGTGATGTGAGCAGCGTGCACTAAGGCCGCTCCTATACGCTTGCATTTGTTTAACATGCACGCCGCACGCCTCGCCCCGCTGCACGCCCAACTCGAGCGTCCACTCAGGCCTTACACTAAGTGTATCAATTACTTATGTGGCTGTGTATGGGAAACTTGTTCTATGAGAAGACACGTTGAAAGATGTTACTATATGCCGTTATACTTTCACACCGTAGGTATTCATGATGTATTATGGTCGCGAAGAACGAATGAGTTTCCTCTATTACGTGACGTGCTTAAATCTGTGTCTACTGCTGAGGTAGCTAAGGTATCGTGTACTGTTTTCTTTCAGCAATTTCTGGAGCTATGGTCGGCTGTGCTGACATGGTTCGCGTACCTCGTGCCGAGCTACGCCATGAGCGGCCTCTACGCCCAGACTCCGGGGTCTTTCGACGGATTCTATATTTATTTAGGTAAGGTTTGGTATTTCCGTTCGCTACTAGTAGTTTTATTAAGTCAACTAAGTAGAGTCTATTAATATCTTCTTTTTATCGTATCATTATTTACGAGTTAGGTAAGGCTTAACCTTTTCCACGCCGTGTCAAACACAAAAGCCGTCACTTAGACGCCACATCATTGAAGTGTCAAAACTGAAGTTGAACTTTATGTATATGCACGTAGGTCGATGTTGCTCTGTGGTCTGTGACCGATTAACCGGTCTTTGGCGTTGAACCTACGGTGCGGATATATCGGTCATTGGCGTCCAAAAGGTTAAAGTTTTGGGTAGTGTTCCTTTCACACTACGAACAATACGATCTTTATAGTTATTTTTGTATCGGCTATAAAATGGATGCCACTGCACTGGCTTTATTGAAAGCGTCTAAGCGGTCATCATAGGTCATATTTCCCGTAAACTCATCATAAGATTCTTCAGCAAAAACTGAGTATGAGGCTCGATCCATAGCCGCAGCGTTCTCGGCTCTCGCTAATAAAATCGTTTTTAACCTATTCGACGCCGTGTCAAACACAAAAGCTGTCACGTTGACGCCACGTCACCAAAGTGTCAAAACTGAAATTGAACTTTATTTCAATTCAATTCAATTCAATCATTTATTTCAGACATAAGTACAAGTACAAGCCCATATCATTTGTTAGTAATACAATATAAATTAATCTTAATATGCTAATGTTAGTAAGTACACATTAAATTAGAAAACTTTATGCATAAGCACGTAGTTCTATGTTGCTCTGTGGTCTGTGACCGATTAATAGGTCTTTGCCGTTGAACCTACCGCGTCCAAAAGGTTAAACCCGTTCTGTCTTGTGTACATTTCTTGTGATTATCGAACCTCTCTCGTGCATTTCAATTATACTGAAACTAATTTCCAGGCCATACTCTTAACCTGTCAGATCCCAGTGGCTCAAATATGAGCCGGAATTGTATGGATTTGAGAGGTCCTGGGAAACGAGGGGTTAAGCAAGACCTCTACACTATAAATACCTTTCAGGTTACACCGCGCTGTATCTAATAGCAACCCAGATGATGTTCCGAGCCTTCGTTTTCCTCGTGCCGATGGAGAAGACGGCCACAATCCTGGCCGGTTTCTGCTTCCTGCTCAGCACATTCGCCAACGGGGTGATGCTGCACCAGCAGGACTTGCCGCAGTACTGGCGCTGGCTGGCGTACGTGTCGCCCTCGAGGTGGACGCTGCCGGAGATCCTGATGAAGGAGCTGAGCGAAACTGCCTTGAGGACGAGCATTAGTAAAGAGATGAGGTGTACTAATAAACAGGTATGTTAATGCATTGGTGATATTGCATAAACTTATTTAGGTTATACCAGAGATTCATTGATTGTAGTATATGTGTCAAAGAAAAAAAATTGTTTATTCTACATTTTTAAAAGAAGCCTTTATCTATGAGACATGTCGGCTCCGTTGGGCCTCTAGGTATATTACAAAATTTCAATAAAAAATCTGAAGAGCCAACAGGAGCTAAGATTTAAATATTTTATAACGGAAGCGGCTCCTAAAACTAGTGCGATAAGGACAAGGCGAAAAATCCTGCGTAAAAATCTCAAAAATCGAGGTTTCGTACTCGACTGTTTCCTCCTCCAAAACTTAACCAATCGTAACAAAATTTGGAAATCTAAATGATAATGACATTATCTGTGTCAGACCGTTTTGCTATTTTGACTAATTAATATCAGTTTTGAATAGCACGCCTCTCATTGCGGCATAGTCAATTAGGCCATTTTGGCCATTTTTGAAGGGCAGCACCTTAAAAAACAAAAATATCAAAAAAAGCAAAACGGTCCGACACAGATATTGATAATTAAATCAAAACCCACGGAGGAAACAGTCGAGTACGTTTGTATGGAGAAATGACCACTCCTGTTGGCTCTTAATAACTATCGAACCTGCTGACAACATTTATATCGGAATATCTGGACAGACATACAAGAGAATACTCACCCAATCTGAAAGCCTTCACTTCCGTTCGCTCGGTCAGGCGTGTCTCACTCCGCGATTTCGTCGCTTTGCTACAGGTAGCTAAAAGTACATCCGTTCCGCCCCAATTTTGGGGAAAGCCATAAGCCGCGCGTGGCGCTGTCGCCACCTAGCGGCCATATCTGTGCTGATCGTAACAGACGCGTTTTGTTAGAGAGTGAGTCTTCTGTACTTAGTAGATACTATTATTTATTCTGTGGCTCGGTCCGTTATACTTAATAATTAATCGTAACCTTTGTCCCATTCTTCCAGAGACCGTATAACGACATCATAGTACAGTCCCAATGTCCACCGCCAAACGGCACCCAAGTCCTTTCCAACTTCGAGTACCTCCGCGCCGACTACATCTGGGAGTGGTCAGAAGAGAGCTTCCTAATAGCCCTGGCCATCTTTTATGCGGTCTTCGCTGTGATCGCGCTTTTGGCTTTTGTGTGCGACTGTACCAAGTACGTCAGGAGAAAGGAACGAAACAGCTTCAAAGGGCACAAGGTTACTGTTAATACTCCTTGAAAATAGTACTTTGACTTTTATGTAATGAGAAATTTATGAAGAAAATTGAAGAAACCTAAATATAAATACAAACTAAATTTATAAAAAATAACCACCTACTAAAACCAGTCCCGGGCTGCCCCCGTCGCAAAGGTGCCCATCACGCTCGCTGCGTTGCCGCGTTGGATTGCGATTGTATTGGAAGATGAATTAAGTTTCCATATAATTTAATGCAGAAATTACGATTGCAGTAAAAAAAGTTTGTAGATGACAAAAAATATGGATTACTTTTGGTATTCGAGTAGAAACATAAGGAATTCAATAAATTCAATATCTCACGTATTTTTTGTAAAACCTGAACTAAAAATGTTGATCTTAAAAGCTGATCTGGAAATTAGTTGTATCGCTAGAAATTAAGTAAATAAATGAATGTACAAAGAAATTATAACTAAAGTAGTACTTATTTCTAATAGTAATAGAATATTAATAACTAAATGCGAAAGGCTGACTGTATACCGTCTTCCGTCCTTGAATGCATGAATAATTGAATATTGTATAATAAAATGTGCCGAATGCATGTATTAGGTTAATTAGACACATATCACAAGTTTATCTTAGTCACTACTTTTCGTTCTTCACCATGTTTTGCCAAAAACGTGATGTCTATGAAACTATACTATTATCGATAGAGTAAATAAAAAGAACAGAATGACAATGTCAAAACAACGCTTACATCGTTTTCTTTTACGTGTATGATAATGAACGGTGTTTTTTTTATTGGGTATTCTCGCAACTAGGTTGGATATTGTTGTTGAAAGCTGTGACTTCCATTTCTTTATTCTTGAACTATCTAGCTTTCTCTTTTCTACTTCTGTAGAAAAGTCCTTCAAGCACTTACCTATTATGATTGTGAATGTACATGTGCTCAATGCAATAGTGTATGAAATAATAAATGAAAAATTGTCATTTACGCAAATCCTTTCTTAGGCCCGACCTCACAATGAGAATTACGTTATATTGCCGAAAACGGTGTAACAACTAATTCATTTGACCGATCTAATATTGCAAAGTAACATAACTCGCTCGGACCGTCTAGATGAGCCTTAAATCTAAATGAACCATCATATACTCTTGTACGGTAAAACAGTATTACGACATTTTAAGGTGTTTATTTTTATTTACCTATACTGCTAAATGTTGACTAGTACCTACATCTGATTTTTATCCTTCTTCTTTTATTTGATAGGTATAGTTTATTAAATTTTAAGTAGTTTAAAGGAATTAAAGTGGAGCCATATCAATTAGATAATTATTTAATAATTTTTAAGTTACCTTACTTTCGGCATAATAAAAATAAATTTAAATTATGTGTTTCGTTTTATTTCATGATTTCACTTAGGTACATAAAATTCGTAAAAAAACAATACAACAATAAAATTTTAATCCTAAATAAATACGGCAGTTTTACGAACAATATTAAATATTGTAACAGGTACTTACGAAGGGGCAAATATACATTTTGTATCTTATGATAATGCGCATACAACTTATTTTTGATTCTCACGAAACGTGTGTATCCGAGTTGGTGTGAAATAATTCGTGATATCGTTTACAGATTGCGCAGAGGCAAGGTTTGTTTTGTTGGTATGCTTTTGTTTGGCTTATAGTTGGCATGTGTTCGTACTCGTGAGTGAGTCTCTCATCGTCATCTACGTATCGGCTCTCAAGTAATACTTTATTGTCTTCGCTATGAGCCGCGCGTTGCTGACTGCTCCTGGAAGAAGTTACTTAAACATTCATAAAAAGTATACTTTCACTCTCTAATTACCACCACAAGTTCAAAGCCACAGTGAACCTTATTAGTACGGAAATAAGGTCGATTTTTGTTTTATATTTTTTTTGTAAGTAACTATAGTGGTTTGGTTGTCACCTGACGATTTACTGATTTTATTCCATTCTTTGGGTAATAAACTAATAACCAGTGTTATTAGTTCTTTAAAGTCAATATAAGTCAAGTATTCTTGTTCTTTAAAGTCAATATGTGAGTGAAATACATGCCACGTGCACTCCAGGAGCGTCGGTGTACATACACGTGACACTCGGTGAGACTAAGTTTCTTTTTTTTTCAAAGGCACATATACATAATCAATTTTAAAGTTACTCGCCAAACTGCTACTGCTTAAAATGCAGTTTGTTGGCGAGTACAGAGGGATATGGTAAGGAATAAGGGTGGAATCACATCTGTCAGCATCGAGCCGCATTTTGTATATGAGAAATCGCTCGTTAGTATGAAGATGCGTACGCATCGGAAAGCTGAAAGCATGCGTACGCATCTTCATACTAACGAGCGATTTCTCATATATAAAATGCGGCTCGATGCTAACAGATCTGATTCCACCCTAAGGACCGCTGTGAGTTACCTTTCAACATCATCATCATAGTTGCCCGCGGCATTGATCCAACAGTCGTCCGCAGCTACGTTCACATTGAACACACAATAGTCTCGCTGCGGACATTGCGCGGACGTCGCTCTCTTGTATGTGGGACTAGGGGAACAGGGTAAGGAATAACGATACAGTTTTATGGGTAAGGATTTCTGCAGTTTTAATAAATAAATATTCACACATTCTAAAAAGCGCTGGTGGCCTAGCGGTAACAGCGTGCGACTTGCAATCCGGAGGTCGCAGGTTCGAACCCTGGCTCGTACCAATGAGTTTTTCGGAACTTATGTACGAAATATCATTTGATATTTACCAGTCGTTTTCGGTGAAGGAAAACATCGTGAGGAAACCGGACTAATCCCAATACGGGCCTAGTTTACCCTCTTGGTTGGAAAGTCAGATGGCAGTCGCTTTCGTAAAAACTAGTGCCCACGCCAATTACTGGGATTAGTTGCCAAGCGGACCCCAGGCTCCCATGAGCCGTGGCAAAATGCCGGGACAACGCGAGGAAGATGATGATTATAGGACATTCTTACACAGATTGACTAAGTCCCACAGTAAGCTCAAGAAGGCTTTTCTTGTGGGTACTCAGACAACGATATATATAATATACAAATACATAAATACATAGGAAACACCCAAGATTCAGGAACAACTGTGTAAATCACACAAATAAATGCCCTCACCAGGATTCGAACCCAGGACCGCGGCTTTACAGGCAGGGTCACTACCCACTAGGCCAGACCAGTCGTCAAATATATTCAGTTTTAATGAAAATATATAATAGAGATTTGAAGCAAAAGCAAGTCGGGGAATGGATCATGTAACGGAAAAAATTAAAGTATCGCTCGAATATGCAAGAGTGATAGAGGGGTAGAGGGGGTAGATAACTCACGAATTTTCTATTTTCGCAAGATATGTAAGTAAATATACTTACTCAGAATATGCACAGCGGAATTTGTCTTGGCCGCGACTGGCGCTGCTAGCGGAGCCCCCAGACCGCGACCTCGACCGGGACTTCGTGCCGTGTTTGCCACTAGTACATTTGTTTCTGGAATGATTAGATACCAATTAGAGTCTATAATACTTTCCATAGGCACTAATATCAACACTTAACTGTCCATCGACTCTTTTATCTTTATAATAGTATTTACGAATTGTTATATAAGACTAGGTACCTATTTCATTTTCCATGGTACGGTAGGTACTCCTACTCATATTAATTGTTTCAATGCACAAAAATCTTTTGACCTTTTAGAATGAAACCAGAACAATAATAAACATGTTGAAAATCTTTAACGTTCCTATTACCCTCGCGGAGTGCTCTAATAATATTTTGGGTAAGCATGGTAAGATGAAACTACACAGTGATTTAACAAAATGTGATTTATATGGGCCCCTTTTTTTGTTAATCAAAACAAACATACGAAACGATAAGGCATTAGGTATATTGATTAAAAATGCTAATTAAATTAATTAGGAAAAAATACAACAAAAATAAATGAGCAAGGTTCAGATTTTAGAAGTCATTTTGCAATCGTGTACCACTAATTAACCATGGGCCGTGTACTAATAGTGTTTATTAGCATTTGTGTATTTTACCAAGTTACCAACGGCTCCGGTTAGTATAAAAATTGTTACGTTTTACAATAATATATTCAACCTAATTAAGACGTGATGTCTAAAACATTTTAGGTTTCGTTTTAGAGAAAAAAGCTGTGACAACGTATAAAGGACAAGGTACATAAAACCCCTCGTGCTTTTTGCCTGCCCGGATTAACGAGGTCTTACAAAAGAGAAATTACAGTTTTATATCACTTCTTGTCAATAAGATCACAATTTGTGTGTAAATGCAAGACTGAAAGGAAATACTCCATAACTCATCCAATTATCCATATAATCAACAGCAGGTTTTTCTACTACCGACTGTGCGTGATGTTACCAAGCGTAGCACACTCCGCATTTTAAACTAAGTTAGGGATATGAGATATGGTGAAACTATTTGTAATGTTACTTTTTAGTTTTAGGGTCGTTACGTAGACAAATACCGCAGCCACGGCGTGAGGAGAATAAGACAGGGTACGTCACTATCTACTTTAATTATCGCCTTTATTTGGCATTGACTGTCAACACGTTATCTAGGTAAGGTACCGCAAATAAATTACGAAGATGCCACACATGATTATGAATTAATACAGAATGTTTACAAAGATTCCATTTATTTTAAGGGATACGTTTTATCTTAAATTAAATTCATTTCTCTTAGCCACTACTTTTCTAATTTAGAGATAATAATTTAAAGTATTTAAATAAGAACTGCGGCCTAATGTGATGATGATTATGATAAAGACAATGAATAATTTTAATTCACAGGAATGTCGAGCCGTCTGTGCGTGGCATTATAAACCTATTCAGTATGATCGAGTGCGCGACCGACTGCAATCCGTGGCATTTAAAATACTATGGAAACTATTGCGGCCTAGGTGGTTCCGGTACACCTATTAATGATATTGACAGGTGACTTCCCTTTTCCAAAGTTTTACAGTCTAGCAATAAAATTGGGCCAATTTGTATGATTTCTATTCAAAACGATATGGAAATTTTTATACTTAGGTACTTATAAACTGACTACCTAATTTTTAATGATTTTGAGTGTAGGTACATAAGTATCTGCTACACCCATAATACATTGTATGTAAATTTCCGTTCAATTAGCGGTATTCAGATTATACAATAGCAAATTGATATGAGTGGATCAACCCTCGCAACATTCTAGAATCCACTTTTTCTATTTTAGGATCTTTCTCTTACATGGGTCTAAATAGAATAGGTAGAGGTAGGTATTATTAGGGGAGGGCGGTAAACGACAACTTTGCTCCCTTTAATAACTGCTAACAACTATTATTTTACAGTTGTTGCGAACAACACGACGCGTGTTACGACGACAACAAATACTTGTACGGCTGCTCGAGCAGCATGTATGTGTCACCGTACGAATGGAGCTGCAACGACGGGTACCCGTCTTGCCACGACGGGTACGACAAGTGCGGGCTGTGGACTTGCGTGTGCGACAAGGCAATGATGGAGTGCTTGAATGACGCCGGATGCCCTTAGTTTCCAACGGCATGGGGTACAGGTACAATAAATAGGTACCTAATAAAGAGTTTTCAAGTGTTGTTTCGTTTCTGGATAATCCTATGTCAGGACAATATCCAAAAAATATGTTTAACCATAGAGAAATATAATAAGACAAGAGTGCTCGCTCCATACATCAGTTAGAGTAGTTAGACTATTAATTTCAGTGTCTACATCTAGCATCGAGTAGCGGAACTATCAGTACTGCTACTTGACAATAGATGTAGCACCGACCGGAAAGTCTTATCTCAACAGCATAAGACAAGTAGCTGTACTGATAGTTCCGCTACTCGATGCTAGATGCTAAGTCTTTTTGGTACTAAAACTGATGTATGGAGTGAACAATCTATGTATTTTTTTCTCTATGGTTTAACTTAGTTTTGGAGAAATAGAGATGTCTAAAAAGAGTCATGCCCAAGAGTTTGACAGCTGGAGTAGAAGGCGCTGTACGGCGCCATATGTTTTGTGGTCAACTGCGTTGACGTTTGATTTTGACTGAATTGACGACAAACTGAGCAAAACACATTCTTTACGGCGAAGATCACGAATACACCGTTCATGTATATTAAAGAAAAACACTGTCTATAATAGGTAGGTGGGCGTTTTCATTTTAACTTGTACCTACTTTATAGCGCGATTTAAGTCGTGTTTCAGTGACGTTTAACCGTTACATTCCTGAGAAAATGTATGGGATTTGACATTGTCCGTCAGTTTTGTGACGATTACTAACCGGCCGTTAATGATAGTAATGAATGATACACAGTTAAGACGAAACAGGAGCTGAGATTTAAATATTTTACCTAGGTAAATATACCCGTCTCGCTAACGGAAGCGGCTCCTAAAACTAGTGCGATAAGGACAAGGCGAAAAATCTTGCGTAAAAATCTCAAAAATCGAGGTTTCTTACTCGACTGTTTCCTCCTCCAAAACTTAACCAATCGTAACCAAATTTGGAAATCTAAATGATTATGAAATTATAATATCTGTGTCGGACCGTGTTGCTTTTTTGGCTAATTGATATCAGTTTTGAATACCACGCATAATCAATTAGGCCATTTTGGCCATTTTTGAAGGGCTCTAGCGCCTTAAATAACAAAAATATCAAAAAAAGCAAAACGGTCCGACACAGATATTGACAATATTCATTTGTGTTGAAAAAATCATTGCTCTAGCTTCAAAACTCACGGAGGAAACAGTCGACGTACTCGACTGTATGGAGAAATGACCACTCCAGTTGCCTCTTAAGTGAAAATGCCCAGGTGTCTGCTCGCAAGCGTATTTCATCAATAGTCTTATCTCTGCCCCGGCCCCGGCGCTTCATGCAGCGAGTATGAGAGATACAGCGAGCGACTGAAAACCTCCGTGACTTCCATGATAGGGCTTTAAAAGCCGCATTTAGCATATATGTTCATTTAACTGGTAAAGCACGCATTTATGTCGTAGTCGTACCTACAAACACGAGGTGTGTCTTATATCTATTCTCGGTATCATCCTAGGTGAAATCTAACTGGCGTGACCATGAGTGTGTCTACGCAGAGATCTAGAGCACTGCAAAATGTCTGTGAATATTTGAAGTTATTTAACATGGATATATTTTAATACTAATTAATTCACCTGTGGTACTCTGGAGTGTGGCAGACGGCCTTCTGTCTTGGCCCTGAACGAGGCATACAGTTACAACCGGTGTTATTTTTGGTGCTCTGAATTTTCACATTAAATTGGTCAGATTTGTTGTTCCAAACTTCATCTATGCGGACTTTTGTAGCTATCTCGATCTTTGGCGAGAGAATACCCTAAAAATGTTTTAAATGTAGGTATTAATTGCTTGTACAGTTCAGCCAAATATTACTAGTCAAGTTGGTTCAGTAGAATCCTTACGTAAGCCTGTGGCCTGATAACTATAGATTATTAATTCTCTTGAGAAAAATTAAATACTAAGTTTCTCCCCATACAAAAAGCTTCACTCCGTCACATTTTGGGGACAAAAAACAAGACAGCGGAAAGAATTTTGACCCCCCAACTCCGCTCTGTCGTGATCTAGCTCTTAATTTTTTTAATCAAACATATCATTTTTAATCAAAAAGTATGCCTTTTTATATGAATGAAGTACTCACAGGATAATTCTTGGACCTCCTCATGAGTAAGTCCACGCCTTCACTGCAACACATCTTTGGCGGGAACAGAACATCACTAAGGGAGCCGAGGTACTGGGCGAGGATGATACATTCACCAGACTCACAGTTCTGGGACCATTGCACTAGCTCACAGTATAAGGTTTCATCTTCTGCAATTTAAAATATATAGTTTGTCAAAGGACTGTCTCATTTCAAAAATATACAGAAAAAATCATACTATGTCTTACGCTAGTGTACTAGCACCCAAAAGAAAAGGATGAGTATAGTTTTCCTGGTTCTTACTGACTGACAAATTGGTTAGGCCAACTATATATCTATTTATTTCCTTGAATACAATATTAACCTATAGCACAGGGTTTCCCAACCAGTCAGGCGCGCCCCACTTGCCTGGGGAGCGTAGTTATTTCCAAGGGAGGCGCAGCAGCTGCTCCATATTTACCCCCTTAATTCATAAAACATTACAGGCCTCATAGGGTAAAAGGTTGGGAGCCCCAGCTCTAGCAACACACGGCACAGAATAAATAATAGTACTAAGTACAGAAGACTCACTCTCTAACAAAACGAGTCTGTTACGATCAGCACAGATATGGCCGCTGGGTGGCGACAGCGCCACGCGCGGCTTATTGCTTTCCCCAAAAGTGGGGCCAAACGAATGTACTTTTAGCTACCTGTAGCAAAGCGATGAAATCGCGGAGTAAGACACGCCTGCACACGGTCTTAAGAGTCCGCAGCAAGCTTGGTTCTCCATTTAAACATCGTTACACTCTCATTTTAAAATGACTGGCTAGATTGCTCTGAAACTTTGTACTTACTTAATAGGATAAGGTATATCTATGCCTGTAATTAGTTTATGTAGCTTCAGATACCATAGTTAAAAAATACAGCTAATTTAAGTTTTTCATACAAAACTTGTTTTTGCTCTTTTTGCTCTTTTTCGTTTGTTTTATTAGCTAGAACTATAAAAACTAATTACAGACATAGATATACCTCATGTCATTGTACATGCAAAGTTTCATTACAATCAAACTCAGTTTGTATGGGAAGGTGAAATTCGGCCGAGCTTGCTGTGGACTCTAATACAAGAACAAATTATCTCCAATTAAATTTAAATAAGTTAAAAATATTGCCAAATTGTAAACTGAGTAACTTACTCAATAAACAACATATGTTACTCAATGCACAGGTTTCTTGGAAACTCTTCCGGAAGTACAATCTGTCCTTGAAATCAAGGGGGAAGGTGGGTGGTAGAGTACAGGTTTCATAGCTTGTGCCCAGAGCGGACACGATGAGCGACACACAGCCATCTTGACACAGCCACACGCCTGGACAGGTAACCTGGGAAAAGTGGGAGGTGAACTTAATTTTTTAAATTAAATTCAAGTACAATGTTAGGCACCTACCAGTTACGCATCTAGTTTATGCGGGGCGAACAGGCGACTAAAATTTGTTTCACTGCCACTTCTGATATAAGCTGATATTTAGAAAAAAGGAGAAAACAGCAAACTTTGTCAGAAAATTAAAACGACAATGCAAAACTTACTCTTTGCACAACAATTTCAACTGTGAGTTCGATAGTTTTGGGCATTTTGCATAATTTTTTTTAACTTTCCATACCGAAATCAAATAACTGTTCTAAAAATTAACTAAACCATGATTCTGAGGTAGATTCCATCCATTAAACTTTCAATTTGTTCTCAATAGTACTGTCATTATTGAGTTCTTGACATTGACATCAAGAATGTGTTACTATGGTAACGATCCGTACACAAAGTCGATTCGTTTAAAAATTCTTCATTGGACACCTGACATAAGGCCACGTCTCCACTTCTATTTATAGAAGCCGATTTTGCCGATTTCGCAAATGACGGGGATATTTCTCTTTCCTCTTTTACTTTAACTGCACGTAACCTACTTAACTACGACCTTAGTGCGTCGCACCCATAAGTGAGAGCGAAAAAGAGATATCTCTTTCTCGCTCTCACTTATGGGTGCGACATGTGGGTGCGACGCACCAAAGTCGTGGTGCGGTGCGATAGTGTGTTACTACTTAAAGGTGAACTACAAAAATGTGTACTAAGCTTTATTTTATGGGCGCGAAATTGCGCCATTTTTCTTCAAATGTCAAAAGAAAATAAATAATAATATTATAATACAATTCAATCCATCCCGAATATCCTGATCATAATTTCGTACTTTTTAGTTTATTTATTTTCTATAATTAATTTAATTTTTAAGGAAGGAAATGTCTTAAATCTTACGAATACTTGAATAGAACCTTACTTCAGGTAAGTTCGTTTAATAACGCTGTAATTATTTCACAAGAATCACAATTTACTGATGCTGCAATGCAAGGCAATAAGTGTCTCAAGGTTTTCATCTCAATAAGCCATAATGTAAGTGATGATGGTATCAAATAACAATACATGTTGTTAGAGACTTGTATACAAAAGGTTTTGTTTTATATATATGTAGTCTGTGGTTTTACTAACTATAAAATTATAATTACTTGCAGCACAGGTGTAGGTTTTGGACGTGTTACATTGCATGTTGAGATCCTTTTAAATTATGGCAGCAACAGCTACATTAGTACCGTCTGTTATTCACTGGTTCCGTTTGGATTTACGTGTACACGACAACCTTGCCCTTCGGAATGCAATAAACGAGGTAAGATAACTGAAGGATACTTGATTACAATGATAGTTTCGCTCATCAACTTAAATTCACGGTTAAGCCCACTGGGAACCGTGCCTTCTCTAAGCTCAACTGAAAAAAATCCAATCTGGCTCCAAATATCCCCCAATGCTGTCTAATAAGTAATTTATACTTAGTGGCTTGTAATAATTGAGGTTCTGTTTAAATTTGTATGTACTGTGTTAAAAGTACTTCCATTTCAAAAATTAGTTAATTAGCCATTTTTTTATTTCAGGCAGAAAACCGAAAGTACTACCTTAGACCAATCTACGTCATAGATCCTGACATCAAACACAAGGTTGGAGTAAACAGGCTGCGTTTCCTGGTACAAAGTTTACAAGATCTGGATGCCAATTTAAAAAAACTCAATACTCGCTTGTACATCATAAAAGGGAAAGCAGAAGAGAAACTACCAGAGCTGTTTGACAAATGGCAAGTGAAAAATTTAACTTTGCAACTTGACATTGATCCTGAACTTGTGAGGCAAGATGAGATAATTGAGGAAATTGCTGAGAAAAAAGGTATATTTGTTATTAAGAGAATTCAACACACAGTTTATGATTGCAATAGAGTGTTAAAGAAAAACAATGGAAGTGTTCCCATGACATACCAGAAGTTTCTCTCTTTAGCATCGGAGCAACCTGTTAAAGCATGTATAGAAATAAATAAACAGATATCTGATAGTTCCTGTCCATCTGATCATGATTCTCAGGAGTATGATGTCTCAAATTTAAGTGACTTGGGTATTGATGATTCTACACTTTTTCCTTGTAAATATGTTGGTGGTGAAACCGAAGGTTTGAATAGACTTGACATGTACATGGCTAGAAAAGAGTGGGTGTGTAAGTTTGAGAAGCCTAATTCATTTCCAAACAGTCTTGAACCAAGCACTACAGTATTAAGTCCCTATATTAGCCATGGCTGTGTGTCTGCAAAGTTGTTCTACCATAAATTGAAGGAAGTTGAAAATGGCAGGAGGCACACAGAGCCACCAGTATCTTTAATGGGCCAACTCATGTGGAGAGAATTTTACTACACCGCTGGAACAGGCACTGAAAACTTTGACAAAATGGTTGGTAACCCTGTATGCATTCAAATTCCCTGGGGTAAGAATGAGGCCCATCTCAAAGCATGGGCTGAAGGTCGGACTGGATTTCCATTTGTTGATGCCATAATGCGCCAGTTGAAGCAAGAGGGCTGGATACATCATTTAGCCCGACACATGGTAGCTTGTTTCTTAACCAGAGGAGACTTGTGGATATCTTGGGAGGAAGGAGCTAAAGTATTTGAGGATTATTTACTGGATTATGACTGGTCTCTCAATGCTGGTAATTGGATGTGGCTGTCAGCCTCTGCTTTCTTCTATAAATACTTCAGAGTTTATAGCCCTGTGGCTTTTGGCAAAAAAACTGATAAGGAAGGTGAATACATCAAGAAGTATGTCCCAGAATTAGCAAAATACCCTGAAGCATTTATTTATGAACCTTGGAAGGCACCAAAAGAAGTACAACGCAGAGCTGGTTGTGTTGTTGGTGAAGGCTATCCTAAAAGAATTGTTGAACATGACAAGATTCACAAAGACAATATGGCAAAAATGAATGCTGCTTATAAAGCAAATAAAGAGAAAAAAGAAAAGAAATCTTTAAAGAGGAAAAGAACTGATGATTAATATTTAATATATGGTATTTATTATATAATTAAAAATCAGTACAAATTATTTTTATAAGAATATGTGTTAGCTGTTAATTTTCAACTCAAGATGAGTTTTATTCAATAGGTATACTAAGTTGTTTTGTATGTTTACTATTTAATATGAATTATCCAGTAAACGGAAATGAAACTGTTTTATTTCCATTCACTGATATTATCTGTATTGTATGATATTCCTACATCTACATATTATTAAAATCATTTTTCTGCTCCCGTACTTTTAGTGCACACGCCTTTAAAACCCTACCTTATAGTTGTCAAGACAAGTCTTTAGTCTATTCCGCAAAAAAGCATTTGTGCATAGTGTGCAGTATCTTTTTGACACTTTTTCGATACTTCGTGTAATGAACACTTGAAAAATATTGAATGAAATACAGTGTTGCCGACCTTATTTTAAATGTGATTCTGACAAATATAGCTGGTCAACCAAATCTTGTCAGTAAAAAAAGGCGCGAAATTCAAATTTTCTATGGGACGATATCCCTTCGCGCCTACATTTTTCAAATTTGCCGCCTTTTTCTACTGTCAAGATCTGGTTGACCAAGTATAAGTGAACCATAGACATTTTTTTAAATTTCTTTCATTCATTCATTCTTTTTACTTCCCTACCCTCCATTCTTTGCTACTTAAAAATGAAAAATATTTGTTTTTATAATTTTATTTCAAAGTAAGTGCTTCTAAGCCACAGCTATTAAGCTCGTCGAGCTAATCGATTTTAAACACAACCAACATGGTCATAGAAGGTAGGATCCTACTGAAAGATATACTCGGTCAACCAGATCTTGACAGTAGAAAAAGGCGGCAAATTTGAAAAATGTAGGCGCGAAGAGATATCGTCCCATAGAAAATTTGAATTTCGCGCCTTTTTTTACTGACAAGATTTGGTTGACCAGCTATACATAAGACTATCCCGTTCGCTCATTTCCCCCACCCATCATGCCTTATCCAGTTAAAATACTGGAGATTCATGAACAAGGTATAAATAAGGTTTATATTTATGTAACCGAATAACAGCCGAACGCGAATGTATAGCTGGTCAACCAAATCTTGTCAGTAAAAAAGCGCGCGTCTCGAGCCCCCTGCATACTCGTGCGCGAATCGCGGCGCGAAGCAGCGAACGCGAGTGTGGAGTCGATTTTCGCAGCAGCGAAATCGACTCCACACTCGCATTCGCGACTTCGCCCGCGATTCATACACAAAGTCTGGAGGGGGCTTCGCGCGAGCTCATCGCGAGCCCCTTTGACTCGTGCCCGAAAAACCGCTCCAGACGCGAGCCAGGCGTGCGCGAGCCGAGCCGCGACTCGCGAGACGATCCACGAGCGCACCGCTTTCACTCGCGTCTCGGCTCGTGGCTCGCAGGCTCGCACGAGAATGTAAACGGCTAAAGAATAAAACCGTAAGTACTTGTCATTGTCAAATTAATGTCAGTGTCAAAGTTCGATGTGCCGAAATTTTATGTTTTCGGTCATTTTCGGTATAATTATCCGTTTTATATCCACAAATATTATAGAAAATGTGATCGTATACCGATTAGTGTTCGAAATAACCATTCCAAATAAAATAATGCCGCCTAAACGAGGCCGTGACGTCTGAAAGTCTATTATGCCGTGACACGAATTGTTATGGTAGGTAGCGTTCTAGGTTTTTGTTTATTTTATATCATTATTATGTGCACAAACTCCTCTGCGAGCCTCTAAATGTGTAATTGTGTATAAAAGTTGCAAAAAGTGTAGTCACACTTTCTTCGCTATGATGGCGTAATATAATAAGCTAATATATTTTTACCGGTGAAACGCCCATTGCTATTATGCTTTTTACTAGCAAATTTAATGCAGAGTTAGCATTTTTGTCATACTAATTTAGGTTTATATAACCTAATATTCAACAAGAACGCTCTCCAGGACAAGGAGTTTAGCGTAATAGAATAAAAATAAGCATAATAGAATTAACTAATTATAAAACAAACAAAAAAATTGTATACCTATTAGGCACTTAACATTTAATAGCAATGTAATTTCTAATAAATATATTTTAGTTGTAATATTTTCATTAATCTTTATGAACAGTAATGGCATTATAAATGTGGTCTTATCAGTTCTACATACATGACTGCTATATGCAGAAATGCCAACGAAATCAATTTTTTTATCAATGCAGAAAGCGACCAAAGCCACTGAGTTAGGGTGTAAGTCACTTTGACAAAAATAAAAAGTTGGTCGTTTTCTGCATAACTACGGTCATATGTGCTGTGGTACATAATAGCGGGTTTTTAATAAACCAGTCAACTGTAACAACCATGAAATAAGGCACTTAAATAAAGTTTCGCTCATTGAACTATGAACTACTGTATGATTTATATGGGTTTGATATTTTCATGAAACTTTTAGGTTAAGCATTTAAATTATCAAGCAATGATACAGTAAAAACTACGGTAACAGTGTTCCATTATATATATTTCTTTAAACTACCTGTGCCATATACACAATTTCTAATTGGGTTAATATTTAATATGCCTGAAGCAATATCAGTTCCAACTATTGGCACTTTAACTTTAAAAGGTTGGCATATTAAATTTAACCTTTTAAGAAAAAAAACTGGTCATTGTTAACTTTTACTGAAATACATTTAATGGACAATTCAAACAAGTAGGTAGTTGAAGGAAAATCATTAGTGTCTTTGCTTTCATTAAGATGAGGTAGAAATGTCTGATTTCACATTAAGGTAGTAGCAATCACATATAAATACAACTTTTACTAAGGTTAACAACAAATTAGAGTGCATTCACTGGACTGTCAGTCACACCAGTCCAACCAGTATTTTCACTTAAGCTTCAACTTTGTGTACAGCTGGTGATATCAGTTTAACTTTCTATTGGATCTTTGTTTATGCCTAGAATATTTATGAGCTAAAACTGTTCATTGCTTGATATTCAGTAACTTGTATGATATGTATAAAACTATCAGTAATGCATATATCAGTAAACATCAACCCACAACTTTGTCTGCATATAATTAGTATTTCCATTTCCAAGGAGTCAGATTCCCCAAATTTCCTTTAAAGATTCAGTGGTTTAAGCATGAAGATGTAATATATGTCGCAGACCGTTTGTTATGACGGCTGCGTCTGATGGAATGTCAAGCAATGTCAAATATTCAGATTATCTATGCTTGAGTGTGTTTGACTGCGATACAGTGTCGTTAGTTTTAATGACTCGAACAGCTGTCAAGGTTGTATAATTGTATCTGGCTGATTAGAAGACAGTTTGAAAAGGAGCAGGGATTTTGAAGAGGAACCGTCAATATATAAAAGGAACGGAAAATGTATCGCAGTCAACTACACTGCATTCCAGTTATATTAATTTAATTAAAGAGGTTTGTTATTATTATCAGTGTTTATTACTAATTCACATCATTGCCGATAACCCGGCAACATCAGAAGTGAGCAACCCAGACCGTTCGGAAAAAGAACCCAGCCCCGTGGTCGGCAAGCTTTTACCAAGAAGAGACAATCGTGATTGTTTACCCCTAGAGCCAGCAAAGGAGCACAGTGACAACGAGGACGGTGGGCAAAAGTGGCGTCTTATGTTAGAACAACAAAATCAAAACTTCCTAACATTGTTAGAAGCAATTAAACCTCAGCCACAGCCACCGACAACCAGGAAGGTCCAGCTACCAGAATTTGACCCAGATAAGCATGATTTGAATGCAAAAGCCTGGATAACAACCGCTGACATGTGTATCACCGAAAGTGACTTAAAAGGTTCGTCATTAATGAATTTGCTAAGCCGCGCATTAAAAGGTCAGGCATCGGCATGGTTATCAGAAATCTCATTCCCCGGGATGACATGGAACGAATTTAAGAATATTTTCGTCACAAGATATGATTGCCCAGAGACGACAGCGGCTACACTTATAAACCTAAACAGCAGCACGCCAAAAGAAGGTGAGTGTCTAGCAGCCTACTCCTCCAGAATAATCACGTCCCTTATGTCACGAATGAAAGACGTAACACAAGAGCAGATTGTTATTTCAATCGTTTTAGCACACATTTCGCGTTTAGATTCCCGTGTGCCACGACTGGCTTATACAACAGAAATTCAAACTAGAAATAAGTTACAGCAAGAGCTACGTGCATTGTCCTACTTAAAACGAAAATTACCCGACACGAAAACCGAAACAGACTCCGGAAATAAACGATTTAAGACCAATAACCCTATCAGATGCTTCAACTGTGGAATGACAGGACACAAAGCACATATGTGTCATCATGAAAACAGAAGAAGTTCGAAGATAGATGGAAAACGCCAACCCACAAATTCAGCGTCATCGAAAACATTCACCAAGGACGACAATAGTAACATCACATGCTACAAATGTAAGGCTCGAGGCCACTACGCGAATAGATGCCCAACAACAGGCAGTCATGCTCGTCCCGGTAGTGGCGGTACTAACAGCAACAGCAGGAGCAGTTCAGGTGCAGCGCCCGAACAACGTCGCGTAAACGTATGCATGATCAATGCACCTACAGGAAAGCTCAGCCACTCTGGTAAGATATTCGACTTTTTTTACGATTCTGGAGCCGAATGTTCGTTAATTAGACATAGCGCCTCTTCTAGATTTAATGGTGAGCGTACTTGTGCTGTTGTTACCATGACAGGCATTGGACAAACATCTGTTAATAGTTATTTAAGAATTTCAACCAGTATTCTTATTGATAATATTAACTTGAATATAATTTTATATGAACTACCTGACAGTTATCTACAGCATGATATTATTATAGGACGCGAAATTTTAAACAACAATATTGCCATAACTATGACATCTGCTAGTTTATTACTCACAGAAGTCAATAACAGGAAAACAGCAGTTTTGATGTCTAACGTAGAGTCGACAGTAGAATCGCAAGAAAAACCGATGACAGAATCTACAGTCGAGCCCGTTGTAGAGGCGAACATCGAACTAGCTGTACAATTAATTGAACCGCCAGTAAAACAAAACTTAACAATAGAGCTAGATTTCAACAAAATTGACACTGATGTTCCTTCCGAATATAGGTCTCAACTAGTTAGTATTTTGAATAACTTTCGTGACAGCTTTACCATTGGGACACCTCCTCACCCTGCCGTTACAGAACCAATGCAAATTCGTCTCAAGGACCCAAATAAAACAGTTTGCCGACGTCCTTATCGCTTAAGCCCGGACGAAAGACAAATCGTACGTAATAAAGTCAATGAATTGCTCGCATCCAATGTCATACGCCCAAGTTCGTCACCATATGCAAGCCCTATACTTCTTGTGAAAAAGAAGGATGGGTCAGATCGTATGTGCGTCGATTATCGAGAACTAAATGACAACACTGTTCCTGACAGATTCCCATTACCACTAATATCTGACCAGATAAATAGACTTCAAGGCGCTCGTTACTTCACAACCCTTGATATGGCCAGTGGGTTTCATCAGATACCGGTTCATACGGATTCAATCGAAAGAACTGCTTTCGTAACACCAGATGGGCAGTACGAATACCTGACTATGCCCTTTGGTCTCCGGAACGGGCCCTCGGTTTTTCAACGCGCTGTCAATAAAGCATTAGGAGATTTCGCTGACAAATTCGTTGTAGTCTACATGGATGACATAATGATTGTGGCTTCCGACATTAAGCAAGGCTTGCAACGGCTTCGCATGGTTTTAGACGTTTTAACGAAATCAGGATTTTCATTTAACTTGAAAAAATGTTCGTTTCTTAAACAAAGAGTGGAGTATCTTGGTTATGAAGTTACGTGTGGCGAAATCAGACCAAACCCAAAAAAGATAGCGGCATTAGTTGATATCCCGCCACCAACAACAGTCACCCAGCTTCGACAATTTATCGGTTTGGCCTCGTACTTCCGCCAATTTATCCCTAAGTTTTCCCAAGTGATGGCTCCCTTATATGCACTTACAAACGTCTCTAAAGGTAAAATTTCATGGGAGTCTTCACATGAAAAAATAAGACAAACTGTAATTTCGATTTTAACGAGTAACCCAGTTTTGTCAATCTTCGACCCAAATTATGCTATAGAATTACATACTGACGCTAGTTCCATTGGTTATGGTGGGATTTTAATTCAAAAAAAGGATGGGAAACGTTATGTAATTGCCTACTTTAGTAAGCGCACCACACCTGCAGAATCAAAGTATCACTCTTATGAATTGGAGACGCTCGCAGTAGTAAACGCTATAAGACATTTTAGGCATTATTTGTATGGGCGAAAATTTACAGTCATGACGGACTGTAATGCACTTCAGTCAACACGTAAAAAGTTGGACCTTACCCCTAGAGTACACAGATGGTGGGCATTTTTGCAATCGTTTGACTTTGACATTATACATGTTGAAGGAAAGCGGATGCAACATGCCGACTTTTTCTCTAGGAATCCCATTTCAGATGGAGAGGATAATTGTGAGAATAAAAAAAACATAATAATCAGTAGTAAAGACCAAAGAATTATTAACATTACTAATCTTGAATCCAATTGGTTGCTAGCTGAACAACATCGAGACGAGGAAATTTCACAACTAATTTCTAAAATTAAAAACGGGGACCTTGACACCGAAATTGCCAAAACGTACGAACTCCGGTCCGGTATATTACATAGGAAAATTCAGCGTTTTAACAAAAGTCGGTGTCTTCCCATATTGCCCAGAGCCATATTGTACGCCCCATAAATCTAGACAGTAAAGATATAGATGATGCAGAGGTGGGAACAAGTTCGCAACAATCATTCTAAAATAGAACCTTTGTGCTTTAAGTTGATAAAGTGATAATTGTGATAAATAGTTAAGCGCTCACAAATGACATCAATCAGTGTATGAATTTGCACTGGTGGTTAGCCAGTGTTGCAGATTGCGGGTTACGCAATGAGTTGTGGTTTTTCATTGGTGGTTTAGCCAATGATGCAGATTGCGGGTTACGCAATGAGTTGTGGTTTTTCATTGGTGGTTTAGCCAATGATGCAGATTGCGGGTTACGCAATGAGTTGTGGTTTTTCATTGGTGGTTTAGCCAATGATGCAGATTGCGGGTTACGCAATGAGTTATGGTTTTTCATTGGTGGTATAGCCAATGATGCAGATTGCGGGTTACGCAATGAGTTGTGGTTTTTCATTGGTGGTTTAGCCAATGATGCAGATTGCGGGTTATGCAATGAGTTGTGGTTTTTCATTGGTGGTTTAGCCAATGATGCAGATTGCGGAGTACGCAATGAGTTGTGGTTTTTCATTGGTGGTTTAGCCAATGATGCAGATTGCGGGTTACGCAATGAGTTGTGGTTTTTCATTGGTGGTTTAGCCAATGATGCAGATTGCGGGTTACGCAATGAGTTGTGGTTTTTCATTGGTGGTTTAGCCAATGATGCAGATTGCGGGTTACGCAATGAGGACTGTGTGTCAGTTGCTGAGCATGATGTCATTTTTGGCGGTTAGCTATCTTGGTATTGAGAAGTGCAGAATAATACTACACAATAATATTTACTATTTTGCGATTTACGCGTATGATTTTGCAAATAGGTATTATAGGCAAATAGAGGATTATTGCGAGCTTGTTTTGTTTTGATAACATTATACCTGATTGATCCAACAGAACTTAATTGTATAATTTACGTATTGAACGCGCATGGCTTGTTGTTGCTATGAGTACAGGTTATTTAAATTTACAACCTACTTGTTACAGTTGCTGAGTTTACTGATTTTCACTAATAACTTCTAACTATGGAATTATTATTAGACACGCAGTGCGTGAGTCACAACCCGCTTGTAACACTTGCTGAGTCTACTGATTTTCACTTATCACTTATAGCTGTGGTCAGGATAGCCGAGTGAACTGTTATTCTCGTGGAGTTTTCACTTACAGGTACGCCTTCCCACGAGGGCGTGTGAAATGTCAGAATGGCCGTGTCGCAGACCGTTTGTTATGACGGCTGCGTCTGATGGAATGTCAAGCAATGTCAAATATTCAGATTATCTATGCTTGAGTGTGTTTGACTGCGATACAGTGTCGTTAGTTTTAATGACTCGAACAGCTGTCAAGGTTGTATAATTGTATCTGGCTGATTAGAAGACAGTTTGAAAAGGAGCAGGGATTTTGAAGAGGAACCGTCAATATATAAAAGGAACGGAAAATGTATCGCAGTCAACTACACTGCATTCCAGTTATATTAATTTAATTAAAGAGGTTTGTTATTATTATCAGTGTTTATTACTAATTCACATCATGGCCGATAACCCGGCAACATATAAAATAAAAAGAATAAAAAAGCCTTTTATTTCTGGTTTTCATAACATGGATTTTAAAGTATTAGTAACTTAACCTATGCTTAAATCTAAATTTCACCAGAACCCTCTTTGGAGGTATAGGCCTCTTCCAGATTTTTCCATTTTGTGCGGTCTTGGGCTTCCCATATCCAGTTGACCCCCGCTACTTTAATAATGTCGTCAGCCCAGCCGTCTTATTTTTCTCTTGCCGTCTGGGCCTTTCCAGGCTGTCGCTTGTAAGGTCCACCTCTCGTCCTGGAGTCTGGCAACGTGGCCAGCCCATCTCCATTTTTGTTTCTGGGCCTGGCTTAGTGCATCTATAATCTTTGTTTTTCCTCTGATTATGGAATGCCTGGTCTTCTCAATTCTTCTTATTTTCAGCATACTCCTTTCCATACCCCTTTGGCATGAAACTATCATCCTTTTTGTCTTTGATGAGAACTTCCACGTTTGACATGCGTAGGTTAAGGTTGGGAGTAAGCACATGTCCATAATTTTCTTTTTGAGCTGAACAGATAGGTTGCTCTTTAAGGTTTCTTTTAAGCTCCAAAACCTGTTCCAGGTGTTTTTGATTTTTCTCTCTATCTCTTGGTCATTTGATTTGGAATCGAAGCTTATTTGTTTCCCTAGGTAGACATAATGATCAACGTACTCTATCTGTTCAGACTCAATATATATAGGTTTTTAATGCTATTTGACATTATTTTGGTTTTGGTAAAGTTGATTTCTAGCCCTACCTTTTTGCTCTCCACGTTTAGGGTGTTACACATGTGTTCTAGATTTGAGCTGCTGTTTGCGAATATGGCTAGGTCGTCGGCAAAACGGAGATGAGACAGGTTTTTTCCTCTGATGTTTATTCCGTGGGACCTCCAATCCAGCCCATTGAAGATTAATTCCAGTACTGCTATAAACAGTCTTGGGGAAAGCGGATCTCCCTGCCTTACCCCCCTTCTAATAGGAAATGCTGGACCAATGTTATCCAATTTGATTCTGCTGGTTCTTTTCTTATAAATGTTTTTTAGTATTTTTAGGTAAGTGTTATGTACCTGTTGATCTTGAAGTGCTTTCCAGATTGCGAGGTGAAGTATAGTGTCAAAAGCCTTCTTGTAGTCGATATAAGCAATGTACAGTGGTATGTTATATTCCTGGTGCTTTTCAATGATTTGCTCAGTCGCATGTATGTGGTCGACTGTTGAGAATCCCCGTCTGAAGCACAGAATAACTAATAGTACTGTCTGAAGCCGACCTGCTTGTTGGTATCTGCCTAAAGTGATGGCTAATCTTTTTTCTATTAACAGACAGAAAGTGACTTTCGCATTTATAACGACCGAGCGACCGCGAACCGTCTCCATTTCAGCTTGGGTAAAATTGCTTTTGTATGTCCAGCTGTTCTCCTCAATAGATCGCGTTTTTCTACTGATTCTCGTAAAATGTTGAGTAAGTTCGACAATTATACCTATGTTTTTTTTTGTTGATTCAGTTTTTGGATTGTTTAAAGGCTTGTGCACATCGGATGCGTGTGCGTTGATGCGCACGTGGACATGCGCGGTGTAATATACAGAACCTTATAAGTGAGGGCTCACGGCTTGCGTGACATGTGCGTGCACGGCTCTAATTTCAGCGCATGCGCCACGTGCATACGTGTACACTCTACGCACACGCAGCCGTTGTGCTAGATGCCATAAAATTTAAACGCAGCGCTTCGCGCTTGCGAGGTCTACAGCTCCGATATTTTTCCGGAATAACCTACTAGTGACTAGTCCCTACTGAGACTGAATAAAAATCTTTTAGAAATGGAAACCTGATTTGAGCTGATTACACCATTATAAATCAGTTGCAATAAACTGAATGTGAACCATGATTAACCTGTTCATTGTTTTTCTATGTAGGTTATACTCACTGCGTTTTAGAATACACGTTACTAGAGATGCCCCGAATAGTGGTTTTGGCCGAATACCGAATATTCGGCCCCTCTCTCGGCCGAATACCGAATATTCGGTGACCGAATATTCGGCATGACATGCGAACATTTTGAGTCACAATTATTATGAAAACTGATCGCCAACAAAGCTCAACGTTAGATGACGTTAGCTAAGATATATTTTTGTTTAACAAAATTAATGAATAGAGTCAAACAAATCAGACTCATGATAAAAATAAAATGTTTTTTAATCAACAAATGCTCAAAAAATGGTCTTCGTATTTAACAACTTTCCAAGAACTCATTCTAAAAATATCTACATAGTTTTTGGTTATTTTTATTGTGCAATTTTTCTTTTTAAGTAGGTTCAACAGATATTCGGTATTCGGCCGAATAGTAGACAGCATTCGGCCGAATACCGAATATTCGGCAAAGTGGCCGAATAGGCCGAATACCGAATAGTTGCCGAATATTCGTGGCATCTCTACACATTACCATGTAACATGTTTACATACCTAATTGTTTGGTCTCTGGTTTTTAAACGCCTCTATACCAGGAGGGTCTACCGCGAAAAACGAAAATCGAAAATTTCGTTATATGCCTTTCTATCGCTCTTGCATATTCGAAACAAATTACCGTACTATGGAACTCCTATACTAACTACTATCACACGTGTGATACTGATAGTAGGGCGCTCCATGGGTTAACTTAAATTTTCGTTTTTCACGGTAGGACCTCAGACTGCATTTTAATTTTAATTACGGCGCTTTTTTTTGTTTTGCCGTAATGTTTTTATACCGTCGTTAATCGTTTGTATGTATCGTATCAAACGATTCAAACATGTACCTATAGGTCAACTAGCTAGTTGATTAAAGACCGGTAAGGTGAAGACCGCCTTTGGTTTGAGCCTCTTCCCCGAAGACGCGAAAAAGATCTTAATGTAATGAGACACGTGGTAAGGCCGCTGTAGAAGCAAAATCTAAAAAAGATACATACATACTTACTCATAGATAGGTACCACACTTCGTTACGGATTTCGTTGTGATCGATGTCTCTTTATTTTTAGATGGAAACTCTTGACTGTTTTGACTTTTGAGTAATATTCCCTTATCGCACGATACTGTCGCATGCATTGGTGCCGATTGGTGAAATAGCGGTACAATTGTCCAATTGCTATATACCGAACTCTAATCTATACGCTAATGGGATAACTCCTTCCTGTTTGCCATTGGTCAGTGCTGATATAGGGTTATTGAGATCTGTGACTACTTATACTTCACAAGAGGTCAAAGGGTGTTTCTTTTCTATTTTCAAATCAAAAGTAAAAACTTAGGATAGCAGGTGAATACGACGATGGGAGTTTGCATTCGATCTGAGGCTAGCCTTAACCCTCCATAAAGTATGCTGAAGCAACGTTGCTTTCTAAATATAGGTGTCTTAAATTAAAATTCTGCGTTACTTAGTACAACTTTCTGCTACCTATACATGTAATCTATAAGCAAACTGCCCGCATAGGTCCTATTCATTTCCCATTTATTTTTCAGATAAGCCATGATCGGCGACCATCAACACACTGATCAGAAAACGACGTCGGCAATGGAAAGGGTTGATTAAATAATCGTATATGGTAAGTTATTTTCGAAATATTTTGGTCCTTCGAACCGGATACAATGAACTGAAATTCGTAATGTGTCTAATGCAATTTTGTAGCTTGCTATATCTGCCATAATCTTACAAGACGAAGAGTGCAAAATATATACGCTTTTACGGCGCCAGTCTATTAAATAAGTTCATTTCATATAGTTTTTATGTGCTTTGTCATGTATCATGCAAAATATGATTGTGTAATTTCGATAGACATTGCTTATAAGCGTGATACGATAAATTATTGCGCTATTTTATGAACGTTTTTATTAAAATTGTAAGTTATCATTCAGCAATGCCATTTGACCCCGTTTTTATAATGGCTTTTATACACAGTATACGAAAAGCAGCATCAATTGATAAAGATGATATATTATCAGACGCTATCGACATGCCCTTGACACCCATTTGTATGGAGCAATGATCTCGAGGTATTTATTCTCGGGGTGATTGTACGTTATATAACTAATAAATGGTTATTAGGTAATTTATGTATAACGTTCGCGAATGTATATATGGCGTTTTGGCAAATCTTGGCCATTGGCAATCGGCGTGATGAATGTGTACGAGTAGGCCATACGAATATGTTTTACGTCGGATCAACCTAAAATTGTAAAAAAAATCGCTGTGTCTCATTGAAAATTTCGAAGTAATATTTGGATTTCTGACATATTCACAGCAAGAAGTACAACCGGCGCCCTATTCATAAGAATTCACTTTTCTATAGGTTTTTGATGACATGATTAACGTAATCTGGTATCGCATAATTGTGCATTCACATAAGAAAGAATTATATAATTAAAGTAATAATCAAAACTTATCGCAATATTGATTATCTTAATAAGGGGATATATTTGAGGGAATGGAGCAGAAACGCACCTCTTTTACTTAAATTGCACACATGTACTATGAACTACCTATACCTAAATATGCGTAAGGTTAGGTTAGGTTGCTACTGGCATGCATGGAATAAAAATAGAGTGACTGCTATAGTTATTGGTCACTATATAGTAATTGGTCACTCGTAACAATACGGCTTCAATTGGCTTGTATCTTTCTGATATGTTAGGGGTAGCCAATTACTATGTAGCGGCCAATAACTATTGCAGTCACCCTGCGCACGCCACACAACACAACCTTATTCGAAACTATGCGTGCAAGAACTTACCTTAGTTTTTCAGATCCCTTCACCAGATGAAACGGGTTACTAAAACTAGCTGATAAACTAAACCAGGTCTATCTTATTCATTCGTTTTCAAAAAAACTAATTAGATCAACAGATAAAATATTATTGAATAATCTATCAACAATCCCTTGTTTTGCAAGCAAAAGCAAAATAAGTTGATGTCATTGTAAACTTTTACTACAATAATGAATAGTAGTCACTTTTGAACAAGTTTAAATAATTCCAAATATAAATACCTATAGCTAGACGATAAATGAATTTGTTACAGACAGGATAGTACACAGCGTCACTCTTACAACAACTGGAACATAGAAACCCCCACAGGAATAAGTAGGCTTTATTGGGATTAGTCCAGTTTGGTATTATTTATTGGTTTGGTTTTCCTCCACCGAAGAGCAACTGATGGCTAACATCATATACGTACAATGAATGTTTTTGGAAACTCATTAGTATGAGCCGGCCGAGCTGGGGTCTGGGTTAAAACCTACGATCTCCGGTTTGGAAACCGCACTGCTTATCGTTACAAGTTTACAACCCTTCATTTATGTGATATTCATTATATAAGCAAGCAGCTAGGCTTTTGAACGCATGCGTCAACGGAATGTAGACAATATGACAATGCGCTTACCGTTGCGTTTATCGCGTAAAACAAAGTAATATAATTAGATTATCTGATGTAAAATGGGTGTGGCGTTAATCGCAATGCGTTTCCCGCTGCGTTTATCGCATAAAACAACGTGCGCGCTTAAGAGTTTATTACTAGCCACCGAAAGTTAACCGACACTTATTTATATACTCTAGTCTTCTAGGTAGGTACCCATACGTGTGTCATTTTACATAGTCTTCTATAATTCACTACAATAACTAATTAACATGTTTTATTGATACAGTTTTACAGTTACAAAGGAGCAGTTAAACATACTCATAATGCAAATGACGCACGGTGCACTTTCTTTCAGTTGCGCACGCGCCGATGACGTCATCGTGACGAATGCGCCGAAGCCAATATTATGTGCTTTTCAATAACCACAGATGTACTAGACTAAGTCTAATAGTCTGGGCGACTTTACGTCATCAACTCGCCACACATTCGCTCCCTTATATTAATTTTGTACGATAGCACGGCCATTTAATTTTTGTCTACATAATTTTCCTGTTCAATTCAGTTCTGGGGGTAAAAATCGGCTATTGAAGCAAATAATTGTGTACGATGCAATTGAGTTGTGTGGCTTGCGGCATAATATTTTAAACACATAACATGTAATTAACGAAAGAAAAATGACATGAGTAAAACAAACATACACGAGAACGATGAAACGGTCATCTCTCTCAGAAGTGATGCGAGTTCTGCCAGTTCCGGGTCTTCTGGATAACGTCTGATCTACGCGGAATCTCTGGAAGACACGTTGAACCGATGACTTCGATAGGTTGAGTTGTCGAGCCACTGCACGTTGACTAAGCCCTCCCTGCAATAGGGCAACTGCTTGGCCGGCTTCAGTCGAGGTAGTATCCGTTTTTCTCCAGTTTTTCCAGGTTCAGGCGATGAGAGTAGTGTTCAGGAAGACGTACCAATCACGAATGATGCATAAACAATGATAATGACTGTTTTTATACCTAATGATAAGTGGTCAATTAGTGCATGCGCTAATGAGGCAGTTGGAGGGGGGTGATTTCCAGGCCCATATTTTGCACAATATCCATCCCCACTCCTGAATATTGATGTCATTTGATAGGGCAGAAAATTATCTACCACGTGGTATTTAAATTATCATGATCGAGGTTACAGTTTTTACACAAATTGAAAAAATGTTGAAAATGCTGGGGTGGTCCGATTTCTTTGCACCCGAGTGTACATAGCTTGCAGACCGGCACCTCGCGAATCTCGGATTCGAAAATCTCTGTCATTTCAGTGTTGCAAGTTGCATTGAGTGATAGAGACCGGTTGTACAATCGTTTCCAATTTTAAAGATCCCTCTCTGATCCCTCTTAGTTTGTGTTCTGTATATGAATAGGATAGACGAACCGGTCAATTCCATTCGAAGAAAACACGTTTGTGCGACATTGTAAAATGTTATCATAACATAGCTACCGCTACTCGTATTACATTGTTGTTCGTCAAACCATTTCGGGTTAAAGTTTGCTGGTAAGGTGAGCGATGTGTTTGAATTGAACTGCTAGAACCAAAGTTCTGCAATATCACGGTTGTTAAATAGTTTTGGTTTAAGGTTTGAATTATTGTACCTATTCTAGAATACTGAATTGAAGAACGTTCATGATGTTAAGTCGAAAATGAGTTTTAAAATACAAAACGCTGTTCATGTGATTGATACTTAGTCATTGAAAGGCTGAGTACCTATTACTAGTAGTCACCATCCGTCCGATAAAAAAATGTAGATTCTATCTTTTTTCTAGAAATGCTTTTTGTGGAGGATAGTAGCTTCGTCGAAATGTACATGAATATGTACCTACTCTGTATGTATGTAATATGTGTCGGTAATCACTAACATACTGTTTTACTATTTTAAACTAGGTATAGTTAAGTGTACTCAATTACTATTCAACTTCCCCCTTCCGTTTCACCGTAACTGCATATTTTACTTGTATAGTATTTAGGAGCTTTAAAGAAGCTACATTTCGAAATGTTCAATATTCAAAAAAATCTGGAATTTTCAAGTACATACGTACCTATAATTGTTTGTAAGTCAAACCAAAAAATTAGGTGCGATGACGAACGAAACGAGGACGAGCGTGGTAGGTTTATCTTTGACCAAAACACATAAACTATGAATATTATTGACTTAATGTACACATACATGTACCCATAATGCATTGCCACAAGAAATAAGAAATACCACTAGCTACTGCTCGTTTAAAAATAAACTTAAAAATAAACTAGTGGCTGAGGCCTACTACTCGTTGGACGCTTATTTTCGAGTGCCAGACTAAGCAATATAAATATGTATGTGACATTAAATTGATTTTTATAACTTATGGCAACTTTACTGGTTAGTTAACCAAACTACTTTCAAATAATGCATATTGTGATATATTTTAAGTATCTTATTAAGACTTGACATGTAAAAATATTTTTATAAATAAATGATCGTATCGTATCGTATCGTATCGTAATTGAATGAATTTTAGCCATACTAAACAATTTGCTGACTATTTCACAACGCATGAAATCTGGAAAAACTGGCGTATCATTCAATTTATTCAGAATTAGCCTATAATAACCCTCGAAGATGTGACGTCATGTTTTTATCTAGAGTGAATAGGCACGAAATATGCCAAGTCATTATGCCATAATGACATCATTGTCTCACTTGTCCCGTTACAATTATTATAAGCAGTAGTCACTTAACCTGTTTTAACAAATGTCACCGCAAAGGGAAAGTAATTCAATACAATTATCCAATTTAACGCTGTTGAAGAATGAGTAAATTGGTGAGGTTGTTGCGTCAGTATTATAAAGTATTTTTTCTACTCCAGCACTTAAATGTGTCAATTAAATGACTGACAGTGATATCTAAAGCAATGTCATTTGAATGCTTTGTCTATAGGCTCATAAGATGACTGCTAGCAGTCATCTTATGAGTATAATACAACTGCTTTATTTTTTTTAAAGATACAAGTTCCGATCATCTTGATTGAAAGAGGTATGTTTTCATTTACAATAATAACTCTTTTTTTTTTAAATAATAACTCTTTTTTTTTTAAATAATAACTCAATTTTTTTTAAATAATAACTTTTTTTAATAATAACTCTTTTTTTTAATAATAACTTTTTTTTTTTTTTTTTTTTTTTTTTTTTTTTTTTTTTTTTTTTGCTGCAGCTGTCATAGAAAAAGTAATGTATGCAACAGCTCATAATTGGTTCTTAAAATTCTCGGGTCTTTTTTTACAAAACTCGACTACGTCTCGTTTTGTAACTTCGACCCTTGAATTTTAAGAACCCTTATTATATCACTGTTGCATAAACTACTATTTTCTACTCCCGTACTTTTATTTGTCAGTTAAAGGGTCGTGCACACACCTTTAAACCCCTATGTTATAGTTGTCAAGACAAGTCTTTAGTCTATTCCCCAAAAAAGTATTTGTGCATACACGCAGTATCTTTTTGGTACTTTTACGATACTTCGTGTAATCACCACTTAAAAAATATTGTATGAAATACATTGTTGCCAACCTAATTTACAAAATATTCATTAGGTTCTATAGTAGAAACAATAAAATTGCTTCAGAAGTCAGAAACGCGCATGTGACACCCGTAATATAGCAAGATCCATAGACTACGAACACCGCTTAGCGTTGCTTGTTAGTCTCCATAGGCTACTGTGGCCAAAATCGAGAAAAAAACTATCCAAAATTGTAATTTAACTAAGAGCAAGTACCAGGGCCTCATCAGTTACACGAACGTGTCGCTGACCAACCGGCCGTGGGGCGCGGGGCGCGGTGGCCGGGTCGCGTATCTTAGCTGTATACTTTTGGTTTGTTTACCTACATATACCTTGTCCTATATGATTCCACTTGTTTAGTAAAGTATTATTGATGTTGAATGAAAAATATTTCTTACATTTACATTTTTTTTTTTCAAAGTAAGTGCTTGGTCGTAGAAAAAGTATTGTATGCAACGTTGTTTAACTGAGTCAAAAAATACTCGTGGCGTCTTTATTAACAATTTTCGGCTTCGCCTCAAATTGTTACTCACGCCACTCGCCTTTTTTGACCCATCTTAAACAACGGTTGCATAAAATACTATTACTAACGATTTAAAAAAAATTGCCGCTAAAACTTAGTCTTAAGTTACTTTAATAAATGTTTTGTTTTCTGTGTCACGTGAATTTCGTTATTAGGGCGCTATTGATACCAATGAGGAACAGTTACCATTACAATAATACTACCCAAAATTTTTTGGTTTTTCTGAACACTACTAAGCCCACGAAGATGTTTTCACTGGCCTCTGTTTCTGCTGATCTTACTTTTTGCAGTTCCAAAAACAATAGAAATGTGAACTTTACCAAATGCATTCTGTTACAGATTCTGATATTTTATCAAATCGTTACGTTGCAACTTATTGATCAAATCCAACATAATGAATCGTTACGGAAAAGATAAGAGCATTTAACTGAATGACATATTACCTACATGTTACTCGTTGTTGAATTTGTTGATTGTCTAATCAAATCAGACCGCTTGATACAGATTTACCAGTAAACTGTGTTGTCGGATTAGTCAATAACAGTCTTTCTGCCGATGTTGTAAGGGTCCAATGTATTTGCCTACGATAAGTTGGTAGACCAGCGCACGTTACCTGAAATCAAACAGATATACACCGTTGTGGCTGACTGTTATCATTCGACGGAGCGACGTAGCCGTAAATACACGCGGCGCGAATAAAAACATTCGTTCGTTTTTTAAATCGCTTCGTTCAGTTGCATATTTAATCAAGTTGGATTGAGTTGTGTTAGTGAATTTTTTAAATTAAGTGAGTATGTTCAAGTTTATTTCCTGTTTTTTTACAGTGCGCGAAGAAATTAATAATTTCATTGTGTTCAAATTGAAAATAAGCATTTTGCAAACAAGATGTAGTTACAATAAGTTCTATAACTGATCAATGTGATCTTTAAAATAATATACATCAAACGCATGATTTACGAGTAGGGTGCTTTTATGATTCCGTGCCAATAAGCAAAAGACTTAGGTACATCTTCACTAATCACTACTATTTAGGTAAATTAATATAATTCAAGAACTTAGTTAATTCATTACTGCACGGTGTTTAAATCCTTTAGCATTTTAATATTTCTATAATAAAAATGATTTCCAACCGCAATTCTATATGCGATGTTTTTTGACACGCTTTTATTATACTTAGCTTCACTCTGTACATTTATGTTCATTGACTATTTACGAACTTTGATTAAATCTTGTAAGTTGAAGCACTTCCTGGTGTCTGATTGAGCCAAAATTTGTAATGGTCCCGTAGTTTCGGTTTTGGTGCAATAATATTTTCGCATTGACCCGATCTGATGATGCACGTGTTGTAGCTACCTAAATGTATTTATTCCTCGTCGTATAAATTTGGGCTCAAGAGGAAACAGGATTTGATAGACAAAAGACATGAGGTGAAGTCACCAAGCCCGACCCCCTCCCCCCATCTCAAAATAAGTATGAAAAAAATATCCAAAATGCGACGACAATACAACAAATTTCGTGAATGTCAGTAGTTCTTGATATGGTTATTTATTTACGCTGACAAAGATAGGTAGGTACTTAATACATAAGACATATATCAATAGCATACTAACAATAAGTATCAATGTGGGTAATCTTATATACTGCAACTGTATATGACATCTATTAAGAAATCTAGTGTAATGACATTGCGCTCGAGTTTCGTTACTGATATCTTTTGGTTACGGTCTGTCGTTAGTTCATTACTTACTCATATTACTCAGTTTATATGAAACTAGTCTAGAAACTTTCTATGGTAAAGGATATCCTGTAGAAAATCGCTGCAACGTATTACACAGTGTAACACATTATATATTTTCCTCTTGTATATACTATGTCACATATAGTAAAATGGATGAGAGTTCTACTTATTAACAACGAATGCATTCGTAAAGGCTGCAGCCTTTATAGGAGTACATTTAACAATATCTTTACTTTTTAGTCAAAAAAATAAAACCTTGTCTGTATACCTATATTATGATGATAGCCGTGTGTACACCGATGGTACCTCTATGTATAAGTACGATACCAACTGTATAGCGATGGTCCATCTGCTTAGAGCGATGAACTTTTTAGGGTTCCGTAGCCAAATGGCAAAAACGGAACCCTTATAGATTCGTCATGTCTGTCTGTCCGTCTGTCTGTCCGTCCGTATGTCACAGCCACTTTTCTCCGAAACTATAAGAACTATACTGTTGAAACTTGGTAAGAAGATGTATTCTGTGAACCGCATTAAGATTTTCACACAAAATAGAAAAAAAACAATAAATTTTTGGGGTTCCCCATACTTCGAACTGAAACTCAAAATTTTTTTTTTCATCAAACCCATACGTGTGGGGTATCTATGGATAGGTCTTCATATATTGAGGTTTCTAATATCATTTTTTTCTAAACTGAATAGTTTGCGCGAGAGACACTTCCAAAGTGGTAAAATGTGTGTCCCCCCCCCGTAACTTCTAAAATAAGAGAATGATAAAATTAAAAAAAATATATGATGTACATTACCATGTAAACTTCCACCGAAAATTGGTTTGAACGAGATCTAGTAAGTAGTTTTTTTTTTATACGTCATAAATCGCCTAAATACGGAACCCTTCATGGGCGAGTCCGACTCGCACTTGGCCGCTTTTTTTTGTATAGCTACTAGCTAGGTACCTCTGCAGTACATGTGCAGAGATGGCACGTCGGTACAGTGTTCATATCTGTGTGGACCGTGAGAGTTCCTATGTGTGCATTCTGAGTTCGTTGTCATGATTTCACCAGAATGACAATTCCACCAAATCCTATTCCTTTTGTAATTACGAGTATCAAAAGACCGAACGGGAGATCAATATTTGGTTTATTTTCAACTCACCTTACTCACTCACTCACTCACTCACGGCTCAGTTTTCTGTTTTCAACGATTACAAACAAATTAAATCAATACACTCGTAAAGTCACGATAAAATATTACAAGATTTCCCCCTTGATTATCTCATTCAATGCGTAGCTGAATTATTAAGAATAACTATTTCCTTTAAAGAGTTTAAAGCATGTATCAGTCACATTAAATATGTGTTATGTAGTATTTTAATGATGTAATAAATCATTTAAATCGGTTGTCAATCACACAGTGATTAGTATAGTTTCGATACGCATAATGATATGGCTGTAAAAATAAAAACGGAATAATATACATTTGTATTTATGATTACTTGATTAGTTTTGTTGTTGCGAACCACAAGTGATAGGAATGTAATAAGAATATTTTCCATAGACTTTATTTTACTCATATATTTTGTTTGGAATTTTTGATCAGATCTCCTGCAAGAACTTCATACAACACAATTTTGTGTTTAATAAAAATATGATACCTTCGCATGAGTCAATGGCATTAAACTGTTGATTTTTTTTTATGATTTAGCACATGAATATTGAAAACCCATTTATAATCAATTAATACAACCAAATTAAAAAAGCGGCCAAGTGCGAGTCGGACTCGCCCATGAAGGGTTCCGTATTTAGGCGATTTATGACGTATAAAAAACAAACTACTTACTAGATCTCGTTCAAACCAATTTTCGGTGGAAGTTTACATGGTAATGTACATCATATATTTTTTTTAGTTTTATCATTCTGTTATTTTAGAAGTTACGGGAGGGGGGGGGGGGGACACATTTTACCACTTTGGAAGTGTCTCTCGCGCAAACTATTCAGTTTAGAAAAAAATGATATTAGAAACCTCAATATCATTTTTGAAGACCTATCCATAGATACCCCACACGTATGGGTTTGATGAAAAAAAAAAATTTTGAGTTTCAGTTCGAAGTATGGGGAACCCCAAAAATTTATTGTTTTTTTTCTATTTTTGTGTGAAAATCTTAATGCGGTTCACAGAATACATCTACTTACCAAGTTTCAACAGTATAGCTCTTATAGTTTCGGAGAAAAGTGGCTGTGACATACGGACGGACAGACAGACGGACAGACAGACGGACAGACAGACAGACAGACAGACATGACGAATCTATAAGGGTTCCGTTTTTTGCCATTTGGCTACGGAACCCTAAAAATGACGCATTGTTTCTGATTCATTGTTTAGTGCCTATATGCGGTTTTAACTATTGTAGTGATAAGAAGGCATTCTTCTAATTATAACGATATCGAGATTATGAATCAGCCGTATTGAAATTTTGTAGGCATTTAGGCACATAAAAATAATACCAATGGAATCTTTAGATCAGAATGGAATCAGAATGGAAAGTTTAGATAATTCAAATTCCTTGCATTTGACCTTTAGGTATGTTGAAACAGGTAGTTAAGATAGGTATTAAATTTATGGTCTTCCTTAAAAAATTTTAGTGCTACCTGCTGATGTGTGCTGCAGAGGCGTATTTACAAATTTGGCGCCCCGGGCCATTTTGATTTGCCGCCCCCCTTCATCAGTGACGATAAAGTATTTTATTTAGGAAAAAAGCCTGCAACAAGTACCTTTGGGGTGTGGAATAAAAAAAAACTAAACCTTTTTACCATTTACTCACATAGGCATTTACATTGTTTTCCTATGTACAAATTGGTTGACAAAATCATCAATGACGCTGTCGTAATTTAAAACATTTGTCAGCTCAGCTTCTATATTAAGAAGAGCTAAGCTATTCAGGCGCTCTTCGCTGATGGGCCCGGTCACATGTCAGCGGTGCGACGCCGCCGCCGCCGCGCGGCGCCGCAAACCGCTCTGCGGCGTCGCCCGCCGCACCGCAAAATTTAGCGGTGCCGCCCGGCGGCGCCTCAAAGCGGTGCGCGGCGCCGCGGTGCCGCCGAGCGGCGTGCGTCGCCGCGTGCGATGCCGCGCTGCATAGAAGAATAAAAATTCGACTACCAGTTGTTTGATTCTGATCAAACAACTGGTAGTCGAATTTTTATTAGACATGAATCCCTTCACACGTGTTCTGCTCTTGCTGTTGTCGAGGTGATATTTTGCTTAAATGTTCTGCAAAACATGGCACAGACATTCGAAAATAGTTATAAAATTTATTTTCAGTCATCTTCAACGCCTCGTATTTTCTTTTGAAATGATTTCCATCTTCATTCATTATACGAAGATATGGGTTCACCCAATTTTTTCTTTTCAATTATTTTTTATTTCTGCGCCTTCTTAACAACAGCAAGAGCAGTCGTGTGATAGCGCTGGCGGTACACCGAGAAATTCAGTAAAATGCTGCAAATGATGTTAAAGGTATGAAAATCGGTACGATTGATCTTTAGGACATTTGAAACAATTTGACCCGAAGCACCAACAAATAAAAAAAAGCGGCCAAGTGCGAGTCGGACTCGCCCATGAAGGGTTCCGTATTTAGGCGATTTATGACGTATTAAAAAAAAACTACTTGCTAGATCTCGTTCAAACCAATTTTCGGTGGAAGTTTACATGGTAATGTACATCATATATTTTTTTTAGTTTTATCATTCTCTTATTTTAGAAGTTAGGGGGGGGGGACACACATTTTAGAGACAAACCAAAGAAAGTCTGCAGCGCAATAATTTGACATCGAATTAAAAAACTACATATGGCAATGTTTTTTAAGCAGTCAGTAAACGTCATGCACTATGGTATGTTTGTCAAAATCGTTTAAATATTCATTGTGTTTTGTGATGAACGGAATAAACATGGTGAAACCTTACAAAACCGGCGTGCGGGAGTTACTTTTCCGCGTGAAGAATAATTTTACACTTGTAAAAAGTCAGCACGAGGCGATTCAAGCTGAAAAACGACAATGTTTGCAAAATTTGGAGTTGATGACGGGTAAGTGGAATGAAACATCTTAATACTTCACCATATGTACCTACTTAGATAATATAATATTGGTTTAGACTAAGGTTTCACAGCAAATTGAACACACCTAATAGGTATAGGCATACTTATGAACTTCCTCTAACATTTCGAGAAACTCATTGGTACTAGCCGGGTTTTGAGCTCGAACCCACAACCTCCATGCTTTTGCTCACGGCATGGGTACCTACTAGTTAAAGCTAAAATTAATTTTTAATATACAGGGTGTCCCAAGAAGTAGTGATATACTGAAGCTGGGAGGTAGAGGACCTAGAGGGCTATCTGAATCATCCCCATGTATGTTCCGCGATTTTTCGTATTTTCGGAGTTATGATTTTTTTTAATTTTTCACCTATCGCCGAGTACGATGAGATTTTTATTTATGGTGACGTGAATTATTGCGGTAGATGCTTGATTTTTTTTGTGTGCTAAGCTGATAGATAGGCCAATTCAGTATGGTAACATGTACTATCGTTAGATCTTTGAATGGAATTAAAAGAAAATTAATGCCAAGAAAGATAAAATTACCCAGTATGTTCACAACTTCAAGGGCGCTTAGAAAAATAAAACATTCAGTATATCACTACTTCTTGGGACACCTTGTATGTTTATTGTTTTAATGGTTTATTTCGTTTTTCCGAAAACTTTAGTTCGCAAATTGCGGGCAATTTCTCTGTCAATCTAATTACGCCTTAATGGGAGTAAAAGAGAAAGATGCTCGCATATTGAGAACTTCGGTGTTCGCGGTAGGCCCTCTGTACCTATTTACCGCCGTCGCGGATATTACAAAAGCTTATTAATTTGGATGAAGCCAAATGTCACATTCTCCCAATATTATTTATCAATATTAGTATATGTCTACATATTAATAGTGACATCTATTGTTGGAATGAAATTTATTTTACCATAAAAATTAAGCTGTGCATACAGCTAAATTTTTTTATAGACGGTAAATATGGTAGAAATTTCACAAGTATCAAGACTATTTAATCCATTTTCTGTGGTGTTGTCGCATACTGATTTTTAAAAACTACTTTTAATCTAGCGCTGCAGACTTTCTTTGGTTTGTCTCTACCACTTTGGAAGTGTCTCTCGCGCAAACTATTCAGTTTAGAAAAAAATGATATTAGAAACCTCAATATCATTTTTGAAGACCTATCCATAGATACCCCACACGTATGGGTTTGATGAAAAAAAAAAATTGAGTTTCAGTTCGAAGTATGGGGAACCCCAAAGATTAATTGTTTTTTTTCTATTTTTGTGTGAAAATCTTAATGCGGTTCACAGAATACATCTACTTACCAAGTTTCAACAGTATAGTTCTTATAGTTTCGGAGAAAAGTGGCTGTGACATACGGACGGACAGACAGACGGACAGACAGACAGACATGACGAATCTATAAGGGTTCCGTTTTTTGCCATTTGGCTACGGAACCCTGAAAACGAGATGAGGACGTCATCTTTTTGTTGTATGGAATTAAAAAAAAAAATGTTTAGAAACCTATCGTGTGTGCTATTAATCGAAAGGGCTTTCTGAGCCGATTCTAAAAATATATGTTACACTTCAGTAATTTTTTTTTTAATTATAATAAAAATAATTTTCAAAACATACCAATAAGTTTGGGCTTCTCCAGATACAATACCGTTCAATATTTTTTTGTAAAATATACCTCAAATTATACGTAATATGAGGATATTTAAAATAAAAAAAAATACTAAATGTAAATATTTTCAAAATTGCTTTATTAGGATTAGACATGAGGTGATTAGGTATAATTTGAGGTATATTTTACAAAAAAAAAGTTAACGGTATTGTATCTGGAGAAGATAAAACTTGGTATATCTTGAAAAAATAGTTTTTATTATAATAAAAAAAAATACTCAAATGTAATGATGTGATATATTTTTGGAATTGGCTCAGAAAGACCTTTCGTGTAATACCACACACGATAGGTTTGTAAACATTTTTTTTTATTCTACACAAAAAAAGATGACGTCATAACTCCTCTCGTTTTTTTTATTTGTTGGTGCTTCGGGTCAAATTGTTTCAAATGTCCTAAAGATCAATCGTACCGATTTTCATACCTTTAACACCATTTGCAGCGTTTTTTGGCGAACCGCTATCGCTATGAATGGATCCATGTCTGATCAAACAACTGGTAGTCGAATTTTATTTTTTACTATGCAGCGCGGCATCGCGCGCGGCGCCGCGCACCGCTAAATTTTGCGGTGCGGCGGGCGACGCTGCAAAGCGGTTTGCGGCGCCGCAGATTTCTAGCGATATAGCTAAGTTTTATTATAAAAGGCGCCCAGAAAAAACCGCGAGGGGGCGGCTTCGCCGCCCCCCCGCGGCTGCCGCCCCGGGCCATGGCCCCCTTGGCCCTAGGGTAAATACGCCCCTGTGTGTGCACTGTGTATATACAGAGTAAATTATCTAAATGTGTATATTATGCGGCAAATCCCATTCACCGATCTTTTTCCTCAAGGTTTCCTCTTAAATTGGCATTACTTAAGATTTCTCAGCTTTAGGTTTTTATAAACAGGTACAAACGTAGTACCTAACCATTGCCTTGTCTGTATAAAATTATTTGTAAATTGTGTGTTGTAAAAAACTCAAGTCAACTAACGAAAATCCATTTTTTTTGCTATTGATTATGTCCTGATCGGCTAATCTTTTTAGGGTTCCGTACCCAAAGGGTAAAAAACGGGACCCTATTACTAAGACTTCGCTGTCCGTCCGTCCGTCTGTCACCAGGCTGTATCTCATGAACCGCGATAGCTAGACAGTTGAAAATTTCACAAATGATGTATCTCTGTTGCCGCTATAACAACAAATACTAAAAATAAAATAAAATAAATATTTAAGGGGGGCTCCCATACAACAAACCCGATTTTTTTGCTCTATTTTTTGTTGATGGTGCGGAACCCTCCGTGCGCGAGTCCGACTCGCACTTGGCCGGTTTTTAAGTTCGACATACCGGTCAAATTAAGCATCAGTATTTAGATAAACCTTTTTTTTTATTGGATGGATTGGTTCGAACTTTAATTTTCTACCTTAGTATAATGGCGCAAGGTTAGGATATCGATTTGAAATTATACCATTCTAGGTCATGTGACACTCGATACATACGTCATATCGTTAACCTGCACGTGTCCATTAACCCAACTTCCATAGTATGCATCTAGAAATTATGCGTTTCTCCGACAGTTAGCACTTAAACGCTTACAGTGTTTGAAATGGGCGCCCATAAATAATCCCAAAATATAGAATCTGTGTGGTTTAGAAACATGCGAACTGAAATATCGCGTCAGTATAGGTATTTTGTTTACAAGGTTTGTTGAACAAGTCGTATAAATCGTATAATAACTCGCACGTTACAATTTATAAATCTTGGGGATTATTGGCAACATTTACAAAATTTAATAGCAAACACTGTTAAATAAAGAAAAGGTACCATGTTTTCAAAGATTCCACACCTTTCCAGTGATAAGATTGACACAACGATCCAAAAAAAAACTGGCCAAGTGCGAGTGGACTCGCGTTCCAAGGGTTCCGTACATTACACAAATTTTAACAATATCAAAAATTAAGTAACTAAGTCCGAGTCACGCTTGACTGCACATTTCTAATAGGTTTTCCAGTCATCTATAGGTGGTAACTATTTTGTGTATTTTTTCATAATTTTAGACCCAGTAGTATTGGAGACACTGACAATCCAACCTCTAGACTGAGCTTAGGCCAATTCTTTCATGAAATGAAACCGATGCTGCCAAAAATACGGGGGTGCGGGGGGACGAGGTGAGCGAATCCCGTGCCGTGATTGGTCCGTTCAAAGACACGGACCAATCACGGCACGGGATTGACTCGAAGATGGAGTAACGCTACCGTATGTGTGGCAGAGGGGGTAGCGCGACTATGCTATGTCTAGTGATTGGAGATAAATGTATGTATGTATGTATGTATGTCACTTTATTGCACATAAACAGGTTTACATAAAACGGACAAAAACAAAACAAAAATAAGAATGTTATGTACAAAGGCGAACTTATCCCTAAAAGGGATCTCTTCCAGCTAACCTTTGAGAAAATGCGAAAGGATCAAACACTAACAGGTGAAAGACAATTTAATATGGACAAATAGCAATATAAGAATTTTGGATACACATAAAGGAAGACGAGAGTAATAAATAGGTGAGGGTGGGGAGGGTCGATCCCTAGGGGACACTTGGTAAACTTCATTTTTAATCAAACCAAACGAGATACATTTTTTTGCACTGGTAACACTCATTCATTCGTTCCTAACTTCACGTTCTGTCATGGCACTGTATCGGAAAAGTCAGTGGTTCAAAAATGGCGGACGGTGAAAGATTTTCTGCGTACTATATTAAATTTTCGGTAAGCTTTAACTGGATTTATTTTATAATATGAGACGGAAATGATGTTAGTGAGTGTGCTTATTTTATTTGTTGTTTATTGAAGTGATGATTAACTTGGATTACATTGATATACGCGAACACACGTTTCGAGTACGGCACGTTTTATAATCTTACTATGTATGGGGAGACTTTGTCTTTTTCTTCAGGGGAGATATGATTCCGGGATCATGACACCCCCAAAGCGATCAAGTATATACATTGTAATAAATTTACTTACAAAATGATTCATAGAGCTATCATAAATATTTTCTTTTCTTTAGTAAATCATGCCGCAAAAGTACGACCAGAGAAACACTGATTTAAACTTTCAAGGTTTTTGACTGATTATTGTTTATTAAAACGGGATTTAATGGCGTATAATTCAGTTTTTAATTATACAACCGACTCCGAACTCCGAAAACGGAATTATCCCCGTGGCCTTTGAACTACCCGCACTTGGTCTTGTTTATCAAGTTAAACGTTTTACACACAGGGGATGTTACTCGGTCGACAAACAACACTTATAACGATATTTGGTTTTCAACCGGCGATATTTGTTTTTATGGATGAAATGCTATTTCAATGGCTTTCCGACCTTATGTACTATAGAACCGACGGTCCATAGAAAGGATTTTATGATTATGTAGCTCAAACACCGTCCTCGAAACGTGAGCAGTAAATTTCTAAACTTATTTATTATAGTAAACAATAACGACCAGAGATGGGTAAAAAAATTAAAATTGCTGTAGGTATCTGACGCTAAAAATACCTTCATAATAACTTTAAAAAATTTAGCTTGTTACAAGAAATTTTATGTTAATAACTTAGATTTTTGATTTTTTTTTAACTTTTTTTTTGGTTCAAAAATTGATTCCCTATTTTATGTTGTTTTATGGATAATACGATTACATTATTTTTTAAAAGTATAAGATTATGGATTAATATGTGTTAGATATCTTCATATATTAATTTTCTGTAGATAAAGTGAATAAATGAATGTAGATACTACCCTCGAAATATGACATTGCCGCTTAAAATCTTTTTACCAAGTGTCCCCAAATCTGGAAGACTTGATCCCTTCGGCTTAGACATCTGATTACCGGAAATACAACTTCAAAGCATGGAAGATGCAATATATATATGTTTGCTGTGTATTTTACAAATTATAGATGCATTGCTAATAGCGATCCTAGTTATATAATCAATGAGAATCTGGTATGGGGAGACATGGTAAAAATCTGTTTACCATGTGTCCCAAGAACCAGGGTCACTTGATCCCCCTAGGATCAAGGCTCCCGACCAGGGGTAAACAAGTCTCCCTTACATAGGGGACACATGGTAAAAGTCAACAGTATGGGTTTTCATTAAATAATGGTCTAATTTATTGCACAAATCTGTTCTAATTCAAACTATTAATGAAGAGATAAATTCTGAATCGTATGGTCTATAAAGTTTTTCAATACTACAAATAGTTAAGAAAATGTATGCTAAAAACAAAAGGGGTGATCAACCCTCCCCAGTTTCCCCTAAAGAGAAAACCAGTACTACCTACTCATAAATACGCATAAACTATAAACATACTTATACATATATAACCTATATACACATATACATATACGTATACATAAACATACCGCTGTTTACTAACTACATAAACATATAATCTATATATAAATAATATATAAATATATATATACAAAGTATTCAGTTCTAACTACATCAGGAGTCTAATAACCACAACTTTTTCAACTTCTCCTTGAGTGAGGCAACAGATTGCGATTTCCTTACGTCCACTGGTAGATCGTTCCACAGCTTAACTGAGTAGGCCGTGAAAGACTTACAGTACGCACGCGACTTTTTCGGCGGAATGGCTAAAGTCAGATTTTCACTAGATCGCAGACGGTGACCGCTAACAGTAGCCAGAAAACTAAATCTCTCTGATAGATACGTAGGGGATGCGGGATTAAATAACACGTTAAAGAGTAATGACAGAACATGCACATCCCTACGACGACGTATCGGAAGCCAGCCAAGCTGCGAGCGGAAGGCAGACACGCGATCGTACTTACGTAACCCGAATATATATCTAATGCAGACATTTTGCAAGCGCTCTAGCTTGTCAAGCAGTTCCTCCCTTAGGTCCACAAAAGCAATGTCACCATAATCGAGGAGTGGCAGTAAGAGAGAGCGAGCAAGACAGATTTTAGTAGAAAGAGGAAGAAAGTTTTGCATTCGCCTCAGAGAGTGCAGCGAAGCAAATAGCTTCCTACTGACCTCCGATATATGCGGCGTCCATGAGAGTGTCTGGTCTAGGATGACACCCAAGTTCTTGACAGTAGAGGAAAGTGGAATCAAAGTCCCGTCATAGGTAACATCGGGTAACACCATATTCGCTAGTTTGGAGACAAAATGAGGACTGCCAATTACAATTGCCTGCGATTTTTTAGCATTCACTTGTAGCCCGAAATTCAAAGTCCAGTTGCAAATAGCTCTTAGGTCGCAATTAATCTTACTGAAAAGAGAAGGAAGTTCGTCAATGTTAGCCGCTGCGTAAATCTGCAAATCGTCTGCGTACAGATGGTAATTAGACCTTAAAGATTTAGTAATGCCGTCAATAAAGATGGAAAAAAGCAGAGGAGAGAGCACACCACCCTGGGGGACACCAGCGGTAAGGTTACACCACCCGGAGACCTTGTCGTCGACCCTTACTCGCTGGCGCCTACCAAAGAGGTAGCTTCGAAACCAAGCAAGAGCAGATTGAGAAAGGTTAAGCGTATTAAGTATACCTAGGAGAATATCAAAATCTACATTATTGAAGGCACTACTAAAGTCCAAGAGCACAAGGAGAGTGAGCTTCCCCCCCTCGATATTAAGACGAACGTCATCGGTTACCTTAACCAACGCCGTGACAGTGCTATGCCCGGGGCGGAAACCAGATTGGAGAGGATTGACCATACTATGTCTGTTGAGATGTGAAGAAAGGCGACGATTTACGACGTGCTCAATTATTTTTGATAAAACTGGAAGGATGGAAATGGGCCGATATTGGGAATAAGAGATTGGACTAGAAGTTTTGGGAAGTGGGATTACATGGGCGTGTTTCCATATAGACGGGAAGGTACCAGATGAAAAGGAGTAATTTATAATTTGGGAAAGGACAGGAACAATGTAATCCGCTGCAAGCATGAGCATATCCAGACTCAGGCTATCCTCACCAATGGCTTTTGTCTTAATACTCTTGAGGATAGAAAGTATTTCCTGTGGAGAAATGATACCCAGGTCGAAGGCAGAGGAGTTGGGGCGTGGCCTGTCAGAAAGTGATGAAATTGTGCTCTGCTTAACAGATGGGTCCAGAGTAGTAGGAGAGTAACTAAAATGAGAATTCATACCGTCTAAGTCGAGAGTACCATCTGGACGCTGTTGAACTTTACCCACCCCTAGTGACTTCAAAAAATTCCAAAGTTTTGTCGGAGGACACTCGTCGATGGACTTGTGAATATACCGACGTCTTGCCTCACGACAAACTCTGTTACAGCGATTACGCAGCGAACTATAACGAAGACGATTGCTCTCAGAAGGATCAGATCTAAGTTTAATGCGAGCTCTATTTCTCTTCTCCATGAGTCCTTTAATTTCGGGGGTAAGCCACGGTGCAGGAAAGTGACGGACGCGCATAGGCTTCATAAAGATGGGGGGAGGGGGGGGGGATGGTAAGTTTTTGCCTATTTGAATTAAGAACGTACTTCTAAATTGTTTATCCTAAAATTATAAAAAAATATATATATTTGAGATTCTTACAATGTTTAAGCTCTTTCATTTAATAACACGGTAAGTATAATTTGAAAACTTTATTTTTTAATTTTCTCATTTATCCCCCCAAAAGTGGCCTACATGTTTAAAATTCATTTGTTTACGTTACATGTCCGTCTTTAACTTACATATGTGTAAGTTCGGAGAAAATAGGCTGCGACAGACGGACAGACAGATAGACAGACGCACGAGTGATCCCATAAGGGTTCCGTTTTTTTCTTTTGAGGCGCCTAAAAAAGAAAAAACTAATCAAATGATAAAAAAAAATCTTTATCTAGTTAATAAGAAATCAAGCAGCAACAATAGGTTTTTGTAAACTGTTTTAATCTTTTCAGAGGACATCAACATATTTGTGACAATAGTTAATTTACTATTTATGAACTCATTTGCGCCGCTAGTATTTATTAGCTAGTCGCTAGTCAATTTGTAATAGAAAAATCGCACTTAAAAATTGATGTTTATTAATCAATCAAATAAAGATATCAAAATTAAACAAAACGATTATAGTGCAAGTTATAATGATGTTATAGTTTTTTTCGGTCATTGATTTGTGGCTTGACATTGTAGTTCGTTGCGGTCAACAGCGTTTCAAGTGTTTCAACCTGATAAATCAACTGAGATGACTCTGGCAGTGAACTTACTCTGATTAGGTTGCGGGGCGTGTGAAAATTAATAGTAAACTTGGAAGTTCATACTAGTTTACGTCACTGGTGTCATTACCTATACAATATAGTATGTAATTTAGCTATTATATTACTGTGGCGCATTAATACGTATTTGTTAATTAACAATTGCACTGTAAATTATCACAAAGAGTAATAATATGATGACGCACAGTAAAATTTATAGAAATATAATTTAATCTAAGTACCTACTTATTTGTTTTTAAGGCAGATGGTCTACTACCTTTCGATTATTTTATGTAAATTATATTTATACGGCAGTTGATTCTTGCTTTCAGTAAATCAGTGGAGACAGGAAAATTGTAGAAAGTTATGAGTAGTTTTACATATATTATGATCATGTAAGTGTTAAATGGCTTTTGCATACTTGTGTTAATATCCATTTATAACGCAGTTTCATCTTTCCGCGGATCGTTAACGCCACGCATTGTCTAGTGTAATACACCTGGTAGATTTCTCATTCTTCATATCTTTATTAAATATGGTATTTTTATTGTAATACAAGTTTTAGTTGCAACACACACGTACCTGTAACATCGACAAATGTGCGCCATATCAAACACGTGTCTCGCTTCGAGGAAATTAGCGTTTACCTTGCCTCTAGTATACCTACCACGATAAACTTTGCTTGCTCCAAATCGTCGAGCCTTAAACATACTTCCTTAAGGCCCACTATAGTCAACATCCCAGATTTGAGCAGCACTATTGGCTGGCGCTAGATGTGAACTGTTTCTGTTTTGTAAATTGCTACGTCCTTTCCTTCGGTATTCGGAAGCATCGATTTGTTATGGAGAGCCATTGATAAATTATGTTAATGAGCGTGCTACAATACCTACATCGACTGGACATGGTGGTTAGGTATCATGTTTTATATTTCCCATTCCGGTTTGATGCTGACATCACTCTTTTCATGCCATTTATAGTAGTTGTTTGCTTATTGTCCATTGACCTTGCCTGCCGCTGATTTTTTTTTAGAAAAAAATCTCAAATAGCATACCTATATTTCGATAACCTGTTATTGAAATGATAATGACATTGGAAGTTTTTGACAGACTTTGGTATATTACAATGTGTTCCTATGTCATGTGTAAACATTTAAACATGGTTTGTCATGTTTCGTACTTGGTAGTTGTAATTATCGCAAAAATTCTTAGCCCAAGTAAGCCGTATCATTATCAGCTTTGGTTATTGGTATGTCCGTTCCAATTCTAGGCACATGCCTTCTATCAAGTTAGCTTGAGAGGGATTGGGTATGCAAATTTAAATAAATACCGAGTTAATACGCAAACTGCGAGACGAGTTATTTGAGGATGTGTTTCATTAAAAGTCATAATCTCTTATGATGTAAATGTTACACTGCCGTCACGTTTAAAATGCATGCACTGATTTAAATGTAAAAAAAAAACTACGCACTCGACATACTCGAACATTTACATCTATTATCATATAATCTAAATACTTTTCTTTGTCACGCAAGAGGTGATAACCTGTCGGATACTTTTAAATTGTTTGAGAGGTGGGCTTAAATTTGGTTCAATAGGATTCATCTTCATTTACATAAGAATATACAAAGACATTCTGTACTAAAGTATGTGTGAAATAACCATAGGTATAAGAAGAGTTTTCGGGTAGGGATGTCCATTCATAATTCTGTCAAGATCTGTATCTTATATATTTATAGGTTTATGCCTTCATTAGAAAAATGTAAATGAGCAGTTGCTTTCGTACTCGCCGCCATAAATGATCAAGTACATTTCACCTGCTTTTACCATGTTGAGGTATTCTGGTTTCAAAAGCAAAGTAGTCCAATAACTTGCGTTCGCTCAAACATTAAATTCACTGAAATAAGTTTATTACACATTTATGACTTCCAGCTTCCAATATTAGCTAACATAATATAAATAATTAGATTCGTCTGCCAAAGGTTACGAGCTACCTAGCAAATATGCGAAAATGATTCAGACACATACCGTAGTATTTATAGTGCAAAATGTTTCATGAAGTTCCAGTGAACTTCAAATTAAACAGTTTTAATTCAGTTTTTATCAATAACCTTATTTAAATGTAATGTCAATGATAAATATTTATGTAAGTACTTAATTGGCATAGTTATCTTCCAATTCATGGTCGTCTTTCTCTACAAGACAGCTAGCTTGTTGTTTTACATATTTGCTTGCTTTTTTTACTCAACTTATTCGTAGGCATCCATCAATATCCGGTTGATGCCTCACTAACTCACGATGCATCAAATGATACTGTTTTACCATACGTAACGCTATGAGTAGCGTAAAACGGCGTCAATCGGAAGCAATGGGCTCAGCGTTGAAACATCCTTAGCCTAATTGCAGGAATAACTCTAAATTACTGAGTTTTGATATACCATATCATTCACAAATGAGTTGACAGTTGAATTACACAATGACACCCAATCTATCAGTAGTTACGAGTATTTCCTTCTGTACTAAAACGACAATTTTCAGTTCCCATGAAATACGGACATGTACCGTCTATCCTGTAGGTGTGTAGCGCATTAGGGATATAACCAGATAATAACATTCACGGAACACATCTCTTAAGATCGGTTTTCCTAGGATAGCGGTGCCGTCATATAGCGGCCGTCTCCATACTAAATAATACGGCTAAATATGGATGTCGTAGTATTTGTATAGAGACGGCCGCTATATGACGGCACCGCTTTCGGAGGAAACCAAAGCATTATAGGTGCCAAAAAGTTTGCGCCATATGGCTTATATGTATGCATCGATATGCACTAAAAGAAAAGCAAGCGCAAGGCGTTGACCTCAAGGGACTAGATGTCGCGAAAGCGTTCGGACCGCTTTCATTCAAGATGACCGTGTCACCGCATGCGTCTCGTGTTTATGTTTTCTATTCCACGTATTTTTACACAGGAATGCAGGACACAATTTATCTTTCATTAACAAATCGAACAGCTTTATAAAGAACTTAACCTTATGATGCAGACGAACTTTGCTTTAGTCACATTAGAAATAGAGCGAAAAGTGTGATTACTTTACTATCTTAGAATATAATTTACGCTGTTAATGACTGCAATTTTCCGTACTTTCCCATATAAATTATCACGTATAAATTATCAGTTGCAAATTGGTCAGAATTAACATTTTCATGCATGCGACATGTATACGATTACGTTAATTCATGATCAAGACTGAGTGACGTTAGTTTGAAATTGATTATGTGTAGCCCAGTGTCTTGTGATTCATCATGTGAAAGCACGTGAGGTACGTAGGTATATATTTGTCGTTAGGTTTTTTATTAAGCACTATGCAGTTATACCTTATATTTTATTTTATGTTGTATGTTGATAAACGACTGGACTGATATAGCCTTATTGTTTACCCAGTTTGCTGTTTCTTGACGGAAATTCAGTAAAACAATGTAGTTGATTATTGGGCGTGTTGAGTTATATCGTTTACAATTTATTTTATTAAAACACAATATTCACCACATTCTTTAAGACATACCTGTTTAATTGTTTGAATGATTAATGCCGTAAGTATTAAGGATGGTGGTATTGATTTAAATTACTCAGATGTGGTCATACTTAGGGATTGCATAGTATTAGGTAGTCAGTGGTTGTCTGTCACATGACTAGATCGATTCGGTTGAATGAACTTGCTATTATTATGTATCATTCGTTCATTGTCTAGGCCTCCGTTCTACATTCTTAAATTGTCTGCCTTATGTCTAGCTCATGCAACTAAGTCGGTAAGGTAGGAACAAGATTGCTTCTCGAACGTAAGCGAAGCGAGCAAAATATGCGAGACAATTGCAATTTTCGTCCCATAATATTATTCGATAAGATTATTCGATCGAACGATAACACGTCATGTATCAGAACTATTGACATGAAACTGTCAGCGCCTTTTTACATTAAGAATTCTTATCTTCGTATTATTATATTTATTTGACTAAGCCATCTATCATTCAAGCCTTTCGCACCCTGAATAGCAAGACTTTTATCAGCGGTTAAATCCGTTAGTTATCCACACGATAGACTGTGATTAATGTTACAAGTTGTAAAGTCAATAGACAGTCGGCGCATCTAATCACTGAGTGGCATAGATACGGCGTCACGCGCTTGCTGTTAGCACGAGGGCTTAGTCGTGAACACCGGAACGGGTGTTTACTGTTGTAAGTAGCCGCACGCGCCGATTGCTGATAACACTGTCCCAAGAGTGCGAGGGAGGTGCGGTGACGTTAGGTTAGGTGATCACTGATCATGAGGAGTGCGTTTCATATGCTCATGTAGGGTGTGCTCCCGGTACCGGTTTTATTTACAAATAATTCTAATCTATCAAGGCTTTCAAGTGCCACATTTAAACGCGTCTTCGGTGGTATGAAAATATTAATCGGTCTTTAGACGACTGCACCCCACGTAGGATTGAGATAAACGGAGAACCGGTTGCATATGTCCAAGAGTATATCTACTTGGGCCAATTAGCTTCCTTCCAGGAGCGACAAGAGAAGGAAGTCGAAAGACGAACTGAAAACCCCTGGGGGAGCTATTGGTCCATGAAACATCTGATGAAAGGCGATCTCTCCCTGTCAATTAAGCGGAGACTGCATGGATGTGGATGTGCATACTTCCAATTCTCACCTACGGTGCACAAACTTGGTATTTGACGGCGAGTCAGAGGTCCAAACTAGGGGTTTGCCAGCGAGCTATGGAGCGGAGCATATTAGGTGTGACATATAGGTGCGCACTGCGCTCCAGAACAAAAGTAGTCGTCGTAGCTCGGAAAGCGGTCAAGCTAAAGTGGGACTGGGCTGGTCATGTCTGCCGAATGTCGGGTGAACTGTGGGCCAAGATCGTCACAAAATGGCAGCCCAGCACAAAACGAGGAGTTGGCAAACCACGTCGGCGATGGCGAGACGAGCTAGACTCCTTTTTAAAGGAATGGCCAGAGACTGCACAGGATCGGGAAGACTGGAAAAAGTGGGGGGAGGCCTTTGTCCAGCAGCGGGACATTGTAGGCTCCTAATAATAATGATATAGACGACTAGTTATCGATGACATTTTAAAATATTCGAATCCTGTCGTTACATACCTGGGAGGGATACGACACGAGTATGATCACCAACATGAAGATGCTCTTCAGTTCTTTATTGAAGCAGAAATTCCCCTTTACCAACTACCGCGTTTAGTATTTCATGATTACTGGTTTAGGTACTAGTTTATTACAAACCTACTATATCCACACTGATAAACTACGTCACTTGAGTGTCGGATTAAGATAGTCAAGGGTTGGTGTTTAAATATATCACTCTCAGGCTTAATCGTGATGGCCATAGAATTATGCGATCGCCATCTTAGCTTAGGAAGATAAAAGTGGCCTTGCTTTGTAAATATAACTATAATATGTAAGTATATTCTTAAGTTTGTTTTTCCTTGAATCCAATAGACCTACATCCACTGAGATACTGGCCTATCCGTATCATACAAGTAGCTACTTTGCTTAATTTTAAAACTTGTAACCTCGTTCAAGGAATTGAAAAAACAACGTAGGTCTTTTTACGCTTCTTTGCAAGCACGGTTTTTAGCAGAACCCTAAATACATAACAGTAACATTTAGCCTGTAAGCGATCGTTGTCCCCGTGAGAACATGTACTGCATTTAACATACCAATTGAAGCCTGAACTAATACGGCTTTTACGCCTTTGTGTTAAGGTCCACAAGGTTCCATCAGCTACGCTGGTTGCATAATTATGATATCGACCTCGTATCTCCGCTCTGCCGGCTGTATAGGATGACCAGTTTTTGTCCTCTTGTGCCACAAACTGGCATAAGTGTACCGTACAAATGAGGTGACTATACTGGTTTGATTCATTAACGATTATGGCGATAATGAGCAGTAACTGATACTTGGTTATTCACTCAAGAAACTCAATATAGATTGTTGCATTGTCATCAGTAAAATTAACGGTAATAATATGTACTTATATCTTGTTTTACGCCGGTTTTTCGGAGAGGTATGTAAAAATTACAGATTTATCTTTGTAGATCTTCTATTGACTCTACATTTCGATACTGCATGTCGGAAAATTCGCTGAGACTTCTTACAAATTTCTTATTTTACTAATTGCTAGTTTTTATCAATCCTGTAGTCTATCCAATTCAAATCTTCAATGTTGTTATCTACATACATCTGCGTACGCTTTTCACTTTTGTTGTTATTTTATTCGAGCAACACAATTTTATACACTGACACTAAAGCATAATAATATTAGGTACTTGAAGTAAACATTATATTAAAAGTCCCGTATAGACACCTGTTTATACTAAGGTGTCTGAATCAATATGAATGTCATTTGTCCCCCAAGGTTGGCTAGTTGCTTAATACAAGTACCTTTGTAAATTATCTCGTAGCACTTAGCGGTGAATAATATTGAAATTAATGAAGTAGCGCGTTTTAAAGCCTTACTATATTTTGAGTATATAACAGGACACACCCAAGACTACTTTTACGGTCCCAGTAGCCTACACTTTAAATTGTTTTACAGCAACCATGAAACTAGTTACCTATACGAAATACTCCAAAAAACCAGAGGGAGGGGGGGAGGGTTATTTTTCGCGTTTTCAATGATTTTAAATTCATCACGGTATAGGTATTTCTCCTTAGTTTCTGACTCCAACTTCAAAGTGATTATCGTTATGAAGTTTCTTAAGGAGCATCTGATGGTAGCTGTCATATGATAACTGTACGGCTACCATCAGTTTGGCATTGACATAAATGCCATCGAGAACGTAATTTATTTTCTATACATCTCGCTCGTACTCGTATATTAGTGCGAACGAGATGAATAGAAAGTAAATTACGTTCTCGATAGCGTATATGTCAGTTTTGACACTGTCAGTGACTCATGGTACGGGCTCTGTATTAAAAAAAAAACAATCTCAATGAGTTTGGTTGTGTTAGTTTTCTTGATGTTTAATCGATGCATTGCGCAAAGTGCAGTTAACAATAAAAGTTTTTCACAGGAATATCTAAAGAAGTAAGTATACCTACATATAAAATGTTGACAGAAGCAAGTTGTAGTTACCATAGCTTATATATAGCAAGGTAATTTAAATAAGTTATTTAAACGTTGACTTGGTAAATTAAAAATAGGTTATGTAACACACTATTTATCGTTTAAGGTTAAGTGACTGGGTGCCATACATAATAGTCACTTACCTTAGCGCGTAATGGCATTGGGTCAAACGTAAAGCTATATGAATGGAACTGGAATGCAACCTAAATAAAGCCTGAAACTTTATAAAATCTGAGTATTATATGACGTTTGCCTACAACGGAAATAGTGGTAACTTTAGTCTTAAAACGACCAAAATTATTAATCAGTCAGGAGCAGGGAAACGGGTACATCTCGTATTTGCATATAAAGTGTATGTACTCCATTTTTATTGCTCATTTTAGTGCAGTGAATACCATTGCACTAGTTTAACTTAAAAGATGGATTCTTGTGTTATTATTTCTCTTTCCTGAGTCATTACCTGTTTTCAAATTAATTACCTATTGTACCTAACTTAAAAACCGCAACCAATAATTTCCATAACACATTAGTTTATTAACCATTGAGCTGTCATATTTCTTTCGGTTATTATTATTACTGTTTTGATGCCTACAGTCCGAGTAAATCAATAAGTTGTAGGTAAACTTAAACTTTAATGCCTCCAGCGTATTATTAAATAATTAGAGTTAGACCAAGCTAAGTTGACAGTGATTTTGATAGTACCGACGGTGCAAGTGTTATTTTAAACGTCAATTCTATGAGATTATTCAAGCCACTTTAAAAAAGAGATTGTTACTGTGTCGATAAATATACCCTGCATGACTGTATGCAGTTTTTGCGGATCGCGCGCTGACATTGACAATGAAATCGCAAAAGGTCATTGGTCGTGGAACATTGCACTTGTTGGTATAAGTTCTATCTCAATGGAATATTTTTTACGAAATGATTATACAGTATAGATAGACAGTTTTCTTTCAGTCTTGTCGTTTCTTGATTACTTTGTGATATGTCATATTTTCTCACGGTCTCGCCTAGTGCAAAAGTTCTGATAAAAAATCATGTTTGTGTTTTTAAAATGAGTACAACTGTAGTCCCGTTGATGATATTAATACGGCATAGTGATTGTGTTACATGTAGGATTTAATATTGGTCTACACACTTTACATTATTTAATATTTTTTTAACAATTTCTGAATACAAACATCCACCAACCTGGGTCCATTTAAAAGTACATAATTGTAATTACATAGGCTTGTAAGTACTTAGTGGTTACACGGTAGTAAAAGTATAAAATTCCTCGTAATTCTTACGCTTTGTAACATTATATCGGTTTGCCTAACCTACGTTTGTTTCTTTTATCGTTATCGCTCCATACGGTATTGCATGAAACAGCACAATTTTAAAATACGCTAATTCAGGGTCTACGATAAACCGTAAAACTATTGTGTGGAAAGCCGTTTTGAATTTAGACTTTGTTACGCGAGGGTAAGGTTGACAATTGATTATTGAATAATTTTTCCAAGGCTTTTACGGTTGATATACGTGATATTTAAATACTGCATTTGTCACCTTCCATCTAGTAGTTATGGGCAGCTAAAAATTCGGGTAAATATTTCCTTATCATCCGTTACAAATGTTAAAATACTGTTCTATGTTCTACCTAAACCCAATGTTAATTAAATATGTAGAATAACTACTTTGACGAGGCTACTCTTTACGTTTTTAGTATTCGGTACCATCAAAAGCTTGATGCTTGGGCATGGGATCATTTCGGTGACTTCCGTCTATGCTATGACAAGCGTTTTTTAACTTTAGTACCCTTAACTTGGGAAACCCCACTAAGAGTTTATCGTCTTTTGTATAAATTACATAGTTTTCCCGTTGCGTTTCACGTATTTAATTGGATACAATGATTCAGGAAATCCATTCATGCTTGAAACTGCATACAAGCTAAGCTAGTCATTTTGATGTGGTAATAAAATAATATTTTATTTGTGTTGTTACAGAAAGGAACAAATTGAAAGCAGTAAAAATGGCGCGCGGTAGTGTGTTTGGATGTGGATCTTCTAGTCATAGCGTAATGTTTGTTAAAGTTGCTGTTGCAGTATTGTTCTTAGGTAAGATTTTTTTTGTGAAATTTAAGTGTTTGTTGTTTATTTTTCAGTGGCTGAAAATTTGTGGTAGGTTCATAATCATAAGATAAGATTTTACCTGTTTTGTAAATATACATAGGGTAAAACTGGTATAGATGCCCCGGGGGTATAGTTGCCTTGATTGCAATTACTCTAGTTTCGCGAATGAAACACACGTTATTTTATTAATCTATCGAGAGACTCTGCAACCACAACTAAGTTGACCGTGTTGCATGTCTCTGTGCAATTGCATGGGACGGCTATGTGCGATCAGAGTTTTTGCGGGATAAATATCCTCTTTCTCGACGGGGCATCTATCCTAAACGTAATTTACATGGATTAGCCAACTATCCCATATATGGGTTAGTTGTCCCAAAATGTAGAAGTCCGCTAAAATCGCCAATAGTCTGGAAATATTAAAGAGAATGTTTATTCCTTTCATAAATTTGAAGATAATAAACCAAAGTATTACATACCCGTTTTACAAATAAAGAATCTTGCCTTTTGTACTAAGTAATTTTAAAAAATGGGGCATCTATCCCACTTTCACCATATATTTACCCGGAATAATATAATAACACTACATATATTATATGTTATGTTTCAGGATTACCACGTGCACAATCGCAAGTAGAAAAAATGTATGTCGACGTCACAGAAGTCAACCTCTTGGTGGACGAGACGCGACTCTTCAAATTGATTCAAATGTAAGTTAAGTAAATATGTATCACAATACATCTGCTGTGTAGTAACTTGTATATCGCGACGTGATCGGCCATTTTCGACTAGACACATTCATTGTACATTCAACTATGTAATCCGAAAATAGAAGTTATAAAGCAACCTTTTTCCAATTTAATTTCGCTCTTTAATTCAACTGAAATTAAGTAATGGTTTTCTAAAAGAACGGCGACTAAATATGCGAAAAAGCTTGTACTGAAATAGTTATTTTCTCATGAACTCAGCTCAAACTTTTTCAATTTACAGCGGCGAATACAACGAAACCATAGACGTGACAATACAAGCCCAGCACCCAGACATCGTCCAGTTCTTGCCGCCTCACGTCTTGATACCGGGCGTGGAGAGCCCCAATACGACAGTCGAGATATCATACGATATCAGCGCGCATGGGAAGAGTCCGGGTCATTCAGACGTTTCCTTTAATGTCACGCCGAGTGGCATCGTCAAGTGAGTACCTACCCCATAAGTACCTAACCTCAAAAAATCTGTCTAGGTGTTAATAGGTACTGGAGGTGAGAGCCCCAACATGACAGATATATCTATGATATCAGCGCTATAAAAGTCCGGGGCATTCAAGTCCAAGTAAAATAGTAATGGTAACATATTTTTTTTATTGTCAGAACGGAATAAATGATCAATGTCTGTTTTGTTCCGCGCAAATGCTTAGGACACATTTTCTGTAAAGTAACTTTGACAGTAATGCCACTGCAAACAACTGAATTTAGACGCTGATTGTCTACTGGTTCAGAGGGAGATTAATTCAGATCGAATGTCGTTCCTCAATAAATTCAAATTAATTTGATGGAAAACTTAATTTTGTCTGGCAAATCCCGTGTTACGTGAATCCAAATAGAATACAATAAGTGTATACCTTCGCTTCCTTCCAGCATGGACACAGTATTCATCCTGGTGACCGTGATGCACTCTAACGCCATCTACATAATCTCGTACATCATGGGTTGGGTGTATTTCGCGGCGTGGTCGGTCTCGTTCTACCCACAAATATACGTCAACTTTAAAAGGAAAAGCGTCGTGGGCCTCAACTTCGACTTCCTCGCACTCAATATCATGGGCTTCACCATGTATTCGCTGTTCAATTGCGGCCTATATTTCTCTAATGAAATACAAGTAAGTAGCTATGCGGTTATTTCTTGCATCAATGCATGCGATATTTATTTTCAGCTGTTAGGTACTCAATCGGGATTCTAAAAGAAATGATATTTTATCCTGACTGTTAATTTTTTTCGTAGGTATGTTGAACCTGAACCTTCCCCATTTTGGAACGTTGATAAATTCATAATTTTGCCTCATCCGGTTTTTGTTTTTGATTTGAATATGTATTTGAATATTAGGTACTTAGTGTTTTCATGATACCTGGCGCACGATGCCTTAGTTTCAAAACTATCAAAGAGTGAAGCGTGCCTCTTATTTTGTAAACTTTCCTTTTGTTTTTAACGTGATTAAATAATCATGACCAGTCTACCTATTTATAAATTATTATTTAAAAAGTAAGTTTGGTTGTTTTCATAATATATGATGGCATCGACCTCGGTTCACTCGCTTGTAAACATATACCCAAATTATCGAACGAAGGCGTATTAAATGAAATGAATAGTTTCATATTCATTTATACGCCCCCGGTACCACAGTTTAACAACAAACCAAAACCGTACTTCTTAATTATTATTTCACCCATTGTAAACTTGACTTGTAATGTATGTGTACATTATTAATAATAAATATGAATATGAATACTAATTTATAATTCAGGTTTTTGTCCTTTAAGTGCCGAATTGGTATTTTATGCAGGTATTTTAACAATACCTGTCAGGCGCCTATGTCATTATCTTGGTAATTATATATTTTTTTGTACAATTCGGGGTTAAGTACACGTCATATTATCAAAACCCGGATGGGGCATAGCAGATAACTTATTTTCTAGAACTTAAATGCTAAATTAACCTAATTACAATAAATAATAAATAACAATATAACAATATATACAAAACTTATGCACACTAAACATCTTTGTCACCAAAATACTCTCCTATATGGTAGTAACATTTGTCTACTAAATTCTTTTTTAATTGTTTACAAAATAGTGTATTGTTCTTTTCTCCCTTTAAGGTGTCACTTAATTTATTATAAATTTTAATTGTCATGGCATGTGGACTTGTACTGTGTTAAGTAATGAGTTAATGACGGTGCCTAACGTCAATGTTTACTTGTTAGACCAGCAATGTAAGGCGGTTGTTTGTTGTCCTTCGTTTTATATAGGTACCTAGAAATTATTCTTCAAGTGGGCCTCAAGGGGTTTTTAACAACTCAATAAAACATTTAAGTACAGTTCCAACATATTATACTGACTAGAAAAAAACATAGCAACATTTATAATTACCAACCACTTTATTATTTAGTTTTGATTTGCTCACTACTTTTGGATAATAATTCGTACCTAGTTGCTATTATGTATACAATAATTGAAGATAGTAAATAAAATCCTTGTTGTTTTGAATGGGAAATTGATTGCTAGGTTTTTACGTAGGTTTGTATTATGCTTAATGCAATTATCGGTTATTGTTTAGATACACGTTATGAACATATCATATACGTAATAATACATTTGGCATTGTTGTTATATTCCAAGTCACCTTTGATATAAGCGTGATTGATTATTTTGCACGGTTTTTACTATCAGTAAATATGTGTTTATTATCAATTGTGATGCACAATACTACGTCATAATAAATGTGCTTCATATTTCTTGTGAAAGCATAAATTATACAAGAATATGTCATAGTATCATAATAAAAACTAAGAAATTTAACAATTAAGCTTGATTGGTTGGAATAGGTTTGTTTCAAAATTCGAAACTGTTATTATAAATTGTTATAAAAGAATATAATGGAGTATGAGAATCCAATAAACAAGTAAATGATAGTAGTTTGAAAAAAAATTTGTTTCAAAGTTGTAAAATATCATGTCTTAAAGATCGTATTTCTCAATTTCAGGCGGAATACTTCGCTCGACACCCGAAGAGTTTGAATCCAGTGCAGCTGAACGACGTTTTCTTTTCCCTCCACGCCGTGTTTGCTACCCTCATCACGATTGTACAGTGCTTCATTTATGAGGTAACTACATAAAGCCATTCATTTGTATATTCTTTAGACGACCGGTCTGGCTTAGTGGGTAGTGACCCTGCCTGCTAAGCCGATGGTCCTGGGTTCGAATCCCGGTAAGGGCATTTATTTGTGTGATGAACACTAATATTTGTTCCGGAGTCATGGATGTTTTCTATGTATATAAGTATGTATTTATCTATATAAGTATGTATATCGTCGCCTAGCACCCATAGTACAAGCTTTGCTTAGTTTGGGGCTAGGTTGATCTGTGTAAGATGTCCCCCAATATTTATTTATTTATTTATTTATTCTGTGCTCATGGGATAAAGCCCACGTTTTCGTTCAACTTTGAAATCCTTTATGACGTACGACTTTTACCTATACTTAGTTAGTTCGGTCGGACAGTTGACAGGAGAGTTGGACATCAGAATATACCAACATGATTGGCCTGTTTAATTTGAATGCGAAGGCCTCGAAGTTTCTGATCTGTTATTTTATAATCGTCAACAAAATATCATTATTTTTAATGTAAGGCCTAGTGATCGGACGCAGCTAGTGTTGTGAATAACGCTCATTTTGAGGCTTAAAGACTCGAACCCTTAAGACTCTTGAGGCTTAACGCCTCAAAGGCGGCAAAGACGATTTCTTACATCCAAACGCGTAAAATAAATAAATACAATTATCAAATATATTCGAGTCTTCAAGACTTACGAGTCTTGAGGGCGTAAAAATAAGCGTTATTCACAACATCGCAGCTCCTTCGATGTTTCTAGTTTTGTATTTCTTGCCTGCAATAATACATCGATTGCCTGAACATCACAAATCAAAGTGACGGGGTTTATAACGAAACAATTTAACTGCTTATTGGTCCCCTGCATACTGAACTAACCTTATTAATGAGAGAGCAGGCGTGGCTCATTCCGCGATTTCGTCGCTTTGCTACAGGTAGCTAAAAGTACATCCGTTCCACACCAATTTTGGTGGCTAGCCATAAGCGCGTGGCGCTGTCGCCACCTAGCGGCCATATCTGTCTTGATCGTAACAGACGCGTTTTGTTAGAAAGTGAGTCTTCTGTACCTAGTACTATTATTTATCAAATATCAAATATCAACATTTATTCAGCAAATAGGCCACAAGGGCACTTTTACACGTCAATATGGAATTTACATACAGCAAAAAAAAACACATCAATAATTATAAAATACAACTAAGCCGTAAATATCAAATCAAACTAACATAGAGATGTATAAAGCCTCTAAATGTCGAATTACAAAAAATGAAATAACAATAGTATTGAAAAAAACACAAAGATACAAAAACTATAATCGAAAATTATTTAGAGATGTAAATGTCTCTAAGTGTCATCATAACTAACTATTATTCTGTGACCTTAGATCCATTTTCATCGCAAACTCGGGATTTTTTTTTGTTTTTCAGCGCGAGGAGCAGCGAGTTTCGCTGGTGGGGCGCGGGTTATTGGGTGTTTTTGGTCTCGTAGTGACAGTGACGGCCATCTTGGGCGGCGTCGGCACCTTGGCGTGGCTCGACTTCTTATACTACTGCAGCTACATCAAGCTCGCCATCACGCTTATAAAATACGTTCCTCAGGTAACCTATTATTATTTTATTGATTGTTTAAGTCTAGAAAAAGTGCCCGAGTTTGTCAGCTGAAATGTTTTGTAGTAATTGAATCGTCACACCTGTCAACACCATTTTTGTCAACCAAAGCATAGAGACAAAAATACATAGATTGCTCACTCCATATATCAGTTTGGTACCAAAAAGACTATTAGTTTCAGTGTCTACATCTAGCATCGAGTAGCGGAACTATCAGTACTGCTACTTGACAATAGATGTAGCACCGACCGGAAAGTCTTATGCTGTTGAGATAAGACTTTCCGGTCGGTGCTACATCTATTGTCAAGTAGCAGTACTGATAGTTCCGCTACTCGATGCTAGATGTATGCATGTATTTTTTAGGGTTCCGTACCCAAAGGGTAAAAACGGGACCCTATTACTAAGACTCCGCTGTCCGTCCGTCCGTCCGTCCGTCCCACAGTGGTGCCACGCTCTAAGAAGGGCGATCATAGGGGTTTCCTGCAGTTGAATGCTTAATAAATGCAAGTGAATGCATCTAATTATACTATATTGTAGTAAATTGTGTTAAACTAATAGTATTTATTCAGCAAATAAACAAGTCTAACATGGGACAAATAGTAGTACATACACAAGCAAAACTGTACAATGGCGTAATTAATTAAACAATTATATTTACAACTATTCCAATTAACAAATCTTAAAATTAAATCAATTATCTTAATATTAACTAATTACAGGTCTCAAAAACTCATTAAATAATTACACATTCATCTACAGTATAAGTCATTACATGTATTTAAAAACTAGATACCTAATGGCTATTGTACTACCTAATTATCATGTTAAAAAGATGACAAACTTAATACTTCTGCTGATAGAACAGACTTCTTCTTACGTGCTAATATCCTTAAACTAGAAATATAAGGATCAGAGTTAAGGAGAAGTCTGTTCATCAGGTCGGTATTTGTGACTACTCGAGACATTTTCCTCGTGTTATCTCGTCAAAATTGTTTTACTAACTTATTACAAGACTCTGCAGCCTCTTCTGAGAGTTCACCGATAGATACTAATAAATGATCAATTACTTCCGACCCGTGAATTAATACTTTATGGACAGAGGAAGGCAAGTAATACCAAAAATCGCGTAGCCTTAGTAAAGAATGATAGAACTTCGTCAGTATTGAATTCCACAGAAGAGGTGTTAGATATGGTTGATTCAATGAGTAAAGAGTCTACAGTGGATTTATCTGCCTTAGCAAACTTCGCCAATCTGCGACGTTTTGATCTCTTGCTGAAATCTGTGAAATCCTTTCTGTGATGCTGGCCGCTCGTAGAAGAAATATCACTAACTGCCGCCTCTGCTGGTTGCTGTTGGTTCTTATCACTTGCACTTGACAGATTGTAGACTACTGAACTGTTTAGCCAGGTGCTGTGTTTTGCAAGCATTCGTGCTTTTATACGATTTGATTGTTTCCTGTAGGACTCAATTTTTTTACAAATATTGGAAACGTTTTTCTCAAAAATCTCGGTATCGACATTTTCAACATTCGGAAGTAACTGCGACAAAGTTTGAAACACTCGTCGATTTCTACCAGTGCCTGATTCAGCGTCGTTTATTGATAACCATGTATCAAGTACAAGTATCCTGGCAAAAGAACACTTGATAGTAGTACCTAAAACAAAAAATACTTAATTAATTGCATTTCAAAAAGTCACGTATATTTCGTAGTAAGTGCTACGCATTTGGGTATTTGGCGTAGACCTTCATTTTTTCAGACGGAGGCTGACTGTGGCAGCTAGTTTGTTATTTATCTTAATAAAGACATCTTAAGAAATATTTACGTGTATTCATTAGCACGTGGAATGAGTAAGTAAAAGTTTCGACAAACATCATCGAAAATAAAAATATATAAAGAGTCATTGTGTCGGCGTAGCACCTCATACACACAAATAAGCTGAATTAAACTTTAAAAAATCTATACCAGAAGTAAAATACATACCTTCAACTTGAATATCCATTGTACACAACAGGTCACAAACAATCGAACTTAGGGAAAAACCCGTGTCGCGTATTACGTTAATGTGATGATAATTTGCTCTAACGAGGACTTATCCGATGTGTTCACTTTGAGTACACAGAAGTAAATGTTACTAATAAGTAATTGCAATTCTATTTAAACCAAGAAATACTATGGCTAATGATGAGTAATTACACGCATTATCATGGGGAAATTCAAACATCATGCTCGAGGGCCTATGGCCTACTAGGGCCCCACAGTGCGTCCGTCCGTCCGTCCGTCCGTCCGTCCGTCCGTCTGTCACCAGGCTGTAACTCACGAACCGTGATAGCTAGACAGTTGAAATTTTCACAGATGATGTATTTCTGTTGCCGCTATAACAACAAATAATAAAAACAGAATAAAATAAAGATTTAAGTGGGGCTCCCATACAACAAACATGATTTTGACCGAACTTAAGCAACGTCGGGCGGGGTCAGTACTTGGATGGGTGACCGTTTTTTTGCTTGTTTTGCTCTATTTTTTGTTGATGGTGCTCGGAGTCGGACTCGCACTTGGCCGGTTTTTTTCTCTATGCTAATACTGAATGCTGTATCATTATATTCCAGGCGTACATGAACTACAAGCGCAAGTCTACCGTCGGGTGGAGTATCGGCAACATCTTCCTCGACTTCACCGGCGGGTTCCTGTCCATTTTCCAGATGGTTCTCAACGCGTACAACTATAACGACTGGATTTCCTTCTTCGGCGACGCCACCAAGTTCGGCTTGGGCCTATTCTCGCTCGTGTTCGACGTGTTCTTCATTCTGCAGCACTACGTGTTTTACAGGTTAGTTGGTGCCACAGACAATCCAACCTCTAGACATAGCGTAGTCGCGCTACCCCCTCTGCCACACATACGGTAGCGTTACTCCATCTTCGAGTCAATCCCGTGCCGTGATTGGTCCGTGTCTTTGAACGGACCAATCACGGCACGGGATTCGCTCACCTCGTCCCCCCACATCCCCGTATTTTTGGCAGCATCGGTTTCATGAAAGAATTGGCCTAAGCTCAGTCTAGAGGTTGGATTGTCAGTGGTTGGTGCAGATGCTGAAGTTGCCAGGTTCAGTGGTTGGGACTCAAATTATGTTCAAAATAACAAAATGTTTTAAGTATAGACGCAAAACCTGGATATACGAGTGTCAAACTATTATAAATTGAATATCAGGGTGACTCCGCTCGGAAAACATATAAAAACTCGAAAATGCGCGTTTTCCCAGAGATAAGACCTACCTAGATCGATTTTTCGCCCCCGAAAACCCCCATATAGCAAATTTCATCGAAATCGTTAGAGCCGTTTCCGAGATCCCCGAAATATATATATAAATATATAAATAAACAAGAATTGCTCGTTTAAAGGTATTAAATTGATATATTTAGGTATTTTAACATACAGTTTATATCAAATAATAATGAAGTGTTTTGATACAACATGATTCGGAGATCAAAGGTCATTAAAGGTCGTTTTTCTCAATTTTTGTTCGTAGTGGAAAAACAGTCTAAATTAAATCTTATTATAGTAATTATATATGTTAGAAAGACTTTTCTGATTTAAATGACTTTGCTTTTTTCGTATTGTATATGTCAATGTAACTTCAGTCTAAACACCGAATAAGTTTTTAATATTTTACGGTATGTTTTACCAAAATTTAAGTAAACTTTATTTTATACCCATTCCAGCCTGGCAACTTGTATTTTTCGTGTTTTGTTTATTGCTTACTCAGTGAAAAGTGGATATTTTGTGCTCTTTTCTAATTTAAATCCACTTTTCATTTCGCGGTGTCGGGCCTCCTAACATAGACGTAAAACGCTCTATTAACACACTACTTACTAAACTACTTTCTCTAATATATCGTTAAGTTACGGATTCCGAACTGCGATGAAGTCTCATGGAACATGGAAAAGATACACATTTATCCACGACTTTCTTAACTGATCCAGCGCTAATAATGACACAACGTCGTTTTATACCTTAGAGCGCCAGCCAGTGAACGCCATCTGTCGGAAAATGACAAAGAGAAACGCTGAAACTAAAAGAAGTGTTGTGTTTCTAGTTTACTCTACGACGCATATGTTACGTCCTATCTCTCCAGGTAGTATGAAATTAAGTGGACCGAGACATGAAAGAGGCAACGGCACGAACTAAGCAGTGAATGAACGAACTGATATTTAAACAAGAAAATATACAATTGAGAGACTCAAAGTTGGATAATAAAATCGGACAAAAGGAACGCATATCAAACGAAATGAACGTAAAAAGGACAAAAGATGGATATTGAGGGAGAGTTATGCAACAATTAACATTGGTCACTACACACATTTCACACAAACCAAGAAATATTGTTTGTAATTTTACTAATTTCACAATGAAATCATGAACAATATTTCTACACGGGAACACAACCATCAAGCACGTGACACTGCTTCGCTTTTAGAACAGCAAAATGGGGATTTAAAGTTTTTTTTTTTAATATGAAGATAAAAGAAATGTGTTTTTGTGATTGATATTTCAGAGAGAACAACGATTTTGATGTAGTAGACAGTAACAGTAGTGACGAGTCGAGTCAAGGGGAAACGCGGAGTGGTGACGGGCGGGAGTACTTTTTATTGGTCGATAATTGGTATGTATCAGGCTTTTGTATTTCTAAGGTAACTCTGGATTAAACCATGTTCCGTATTCTTTACTAACCTAACCATAAGTTCTTGTTTTAGTTTAATATCACAATTTGACTTGATGCCTGAGCACAGTAAAATATTATTATTTAAGTTACTAGTATTTTTGGCATAACATCGTCCATCGGAGTTTATTGTAAATTGGATCTTATTTTCACTCTCACAAAATGTTATTTTGTTTGTAATACATATTACATTCTGAGTGCTCATGTTTCTGGTCATTGGGTTAAAATGAGTATTGTATTTTAATTGTTTGTTTATATTTTAGGAATGCCGATGAAAAGAAGTACGATCTCAATGGCAAAGCGTGATGAAGGCTGGGGGCAGCTTCAACCGATCCTGTACTAATAAGATTAGGTTATTTATTGTGGTTCATAGCTTTATCGCAATGCCATACACTTCGACTTATCCGCCCACAATTGTCTACCTAGAATAATGTCTAGCTTGCTCAAGAAAAAACCTAAAAGGTATTTTACATCTTCCCTATTTGTAACTAAGATTTATATTTTTAGACTTTCGTAGTCATGTATTGTTGAGTTTAATATAATTTAACAGGGACCAATTCAAAATAATTGACTGTTTTTGATTTGACTGTATACATTAGGTAGTAGAGAAATTTCAAAGCAGGAATAATATCATATATTTGTGTTGTTAAATTGTTTGTTGTTGAATGACATAGTCATTTGTTTCGAAAAGATCTGTGATGACATTATAATTATTGAATGACGCATTTTATATTAAAATGTGTACAATTCGACATAATTTTATTTTATTTTTCAACTCAAAATATGTTCACATATATACGAGAAGCCCATCCTTTTCCTGCACGCCACATTTAAATTAGGTCTTTATTTGTGTACAATTTAAATTAGATCAATTAACATAGAAATAAGATAAATGCTGTAACTTTCTTGTTTATCAATAAACGAATTTTGGCTTTGCTGTGTTTTAGTTCACCCGTTACTCGTATTTGCCAAGTATTTGCCATCAACCTTTTTTACACGGAATCTTAGTAAGGATGTTTCTCAGGAAGGGTGATATCTTTGATCGTATAGGGAATCTTTAAAAGTCGTTTGGCGGGGCGTGCAGCGTGGCGTCGGGCTCACATGTGAGCAGCGTGCACTAAGGCCGCTACTATACGCTTGCATTTGTTTAACATGCACGCCGCACGCCCCGCCCCGCTGCACGCCCAACTCGAGCGTCCACTCAGGCCTTACACTAATAGAAGTGTATTTTTGTCATTCTTGTACAATTGTCAATTTCTACTGTCAAGATCTGGTTGACCAAGTATAGGTATCGTTGTAAATGCAAGTAGGTATAAATTGGTAGTTAGCGATGGTAGGTATAGTTGGTCAAACAAACAGTCAGTAATAACCAGGAAAACTATACTCATTCTTTTCTTTTGGGTGCTAGTACTAGTACAAGACAAAGATAGTATGATTCTCTCTGTCTATGTTTGAAATGAAACAGTCCTTTGACAAAACTATATTTGTAGGTGCTTAGGTTATTTTGTGGTTTCAGGACGGATATCAAATAGTAATTGATTTCATTGATTGTAGAGATGTAAAGTATAAGAAAACACCGTGATGCAAGTTTGTCAGCCGAATGCCAGCAGAATTGCCGAACGTCAACTTTTCACAAACAAAATTACCGCATAATGTATGAAGCCGTACAGCGACATCTACTTCAGCGGTCTAATTAGAGGCACACATATAGTTAGACCGTATTTATACATGTATTTACACCTATTAGTGTAAGGCCTGAGTAGACGCTCGAAGCGGAGCGTTCGGCGGGGCGTGCAGCGTGGCGTCGGGGTCAGGTGGAATTTGAGCAGCGTGTACTAAGGCCGCTCCTATACGTTAGCATTTGTTTAACATGCACGCCGTACGCCCCGCCCCGCTGCACGCCCAATTCGAGCGTCCACTGAGGCCTTACACTAATAGAAGTGTATTCCTGCTTGCACATGCAAGGCGAAGACATCTAGGTATTAGAATTACAACCAGAAATATAGGTAAATATATGTACTATAATACCATCTCAAAATAGCTGCAGTCTGCTCTTCGACTGCAAAAAGGACCATGAATATGTACTAGGTATTACGTAAGTATAGCCTCAAAGGGAAAGGGGGGAAATAAAATATATGTACCTGGCCCCGTAGCCAACATGCCAATCGCTGACGCTCCGTAGCGAACAAAACGCAACTGTCACTGTCACACTAATATGGAAGAGTGATAGAGAGACACAGCGATTATATGGCGAAGCGATAGCGATCGTCACCTTGGCTAGGCCGCCTGGTGGTTCCAGTATTCATAATATTCATATCCTAAAGTCAAGACGCTAAGTACGAAGAATATCGTATTACACACCATATCCTATCTCTATCGCACGCCCATAATTATATTGCTGTCCCGCCATAACGCTGGCGGTCAACGCCACTGTGCGAACGGGACAGCTATATAAATATGCGCGTGCTGCTCAGCGTGCTTAGTTTAAAGGCATGGATCTGTTAAAATGGTAGTTGTTCGTTTTGAATTTTAGAATTTTTAGTGTTTGGTAAAGTCTGCACAGTGCACAATTGTCAGTACCTACCATTGAATACAGATTCAAGACACAATCACCATATTGCTGACAAATAAACATTAAATTCACATGTTTATTTAGAGTTCATTAACCTTAAAACCTTTGACGAATTGTGTAGGTAATGTAAATATAGCTGATCAAGCAGATTTTGTCAGTAGAAAAAGGCGGCAAATTTGAAAAATGTAGGCGCGAAGGGATATCGTCCCATAGAAAATTTGAATTTCGCGTCTTTTTCTACTGACAAGATTTGCTTGACCATCTATAGATTTACATTTTTATTTAATATTTACATGACTCAAAGTTTAAAAATCCTCGACAAAAAATATAGCACCGCTATCTGTTTAGTTAAAACCTATCTAAGAACCATTAATGATAATCATCATAATAATTTACATTAAAAAACATATCGGTGAATGTGAATTGAAGATAAATTGGAATATTCGTTTGTGAACAAACAATCTCCTACCCTAAGGGCTCATTTAGACGGCGCGCGAACCTGTATACGATTTTAGTTACATTGCGGACCATTGAGGTTACATCAACTCAGCCGACCGATCAAATGACGCAATGTATTGAAAGTCGCATGCGAGTTCTCGCACCGTCTAAATGAGCCCTAAACGTATAATTTAACGCATCCAGCGATTCCAGCGCGAGCCATAGCGAGCTACGAGCGGGAAAAACCGAATGTAGCGAAAAGTGCCCACGAACAGAGGATCCGCCTGGCACTGGCAGGAAATGTGTTATGTATACCTACCGTCTCAGTTTTACCGCAGTGAATAAAAAAGGTCAAAGTAGAAGAATAGATGCAGATATCGGCTGATTTTTTGTCTGTTTTTGGATATAGCAGCCGCTATGCCAACTGGGGGCCTAGCCAAGTTTACAATCGTATAATAGTACATTGAGAAACGCCAAACAAAAAGAAAAAATGTATCGGGGTTGTGATGTAGTTTTTTCTATAATGTAGATACAGTCAAGTGTAAAAATATGGGTGCACACATCACACTCAAAAATATGTCCCATAGCTCTTATATCAGCGAATTAAGAACTATGGGACATATTTTTGAGTTAGTTTCATGCACCCATATTTTTACACTTGACCAGTCATCAACAAGAGTAGCTAAGCGGGTGATGTTTAATAAATGATTACATACTTTTATTCTCTTTATCATAAAGTTGTGTCCAGTTAGTTTGAATTTTATGCTGACTGTACCAAGTTTTAAAAGTGGTAAGTAGGTAGATATATGTTGACAGCTCGACTAAGCACTCTTATCTGAAAACAGTTATTGCTTTAGGTATTATTGCAAGTATCTACCGATGTCGAGCTTCAATGGACAAGTGTACACCAATCTTCAATTCAAGTTGCTCCGAAAACAAAGCTAGAGGGCCCAATCGTATGTGTTTTTACTTATTGCAAAGACTTGTTTGACTTATTTAACCCTTTCACAGCGCATGACTTTACATGGCTATCGATCGCTACGCAGTTTTCGCTACGAAATGGGAAAAATCCCGCTACGCGACGTAGCCTTGCGCAGTAAGGCCCACAGTATGAGTTACATTGCGAAAGCGGATTCAAAATATAAAAATATGATACCGGTATGTATCATATTGATCTTAGCGAACTCTCTTTTACGAGTGAGTAAGTGAATTGGCACGCGCTGTGATCTGTGATGGGTATGATACTGGTACCTATAGTATTTTTAAATGTTTCTGAAATACGCAATTAAAATATATAAACATACAACAAACCTCTTATAAAATGTATGTAGGTGCCTACATTGTTCTGTACTTACATTGAAACCACAGTACCTGTATCTGGCGGTCTGGCATGAGTTGCGTTCTTGCGCGCGACTTCATACCTACATCTTGCGCGCCTTCAAGTATGGAGTCGCTCGCTAGAACGCAACTCATGCTAGACCGGCTGTAGATATCTACTGTAAATATACTTCGAAGAGTGGCCGTAATTACGGTTAATTACAACTTACACTAATTGCCACCGCGATCGTGTTAAATCTAAATTTGAATATTAGGGATCTAAATTAGCCAGCCAAAAAATACCTTAAGCTCTTCAATTTAGAATTAAATTAGGATTTTCATTGCAGATGTGATATCGCGTCCGTGGGCCCCGAGGAATTGTTTTTTAAATAACATTTTAACGCCACTCTTCCTTTACAGGGAGGCGCGTTACATTCTTCTTCCCGGGACTTCCAGCGAAGACCAAGAGATCGCGGACAGCCCGTCCGACCACGAGTACTCGCAGGCCGAGTCCTACCAGGGTGCCCCGACCGAAGCATAGTGAACGTTATTACAACACGGTTAGAACTCAATTTCAGTTATGGTGCTTAGTAGATGATTCATGACAAAACTTTAAACCAATTAATATGATTACTGCTATAACGTAAGTATAGAAAACTTTATATAATAATCGTGCGTGTAATCACAATTGAACATAACGGCTTAAGTAATTGTTTTATGTGGATATAAATAAGATTGAAGTGAAAAACAAAACAGTTTTGTATCTGTCTTATTCGTGAGTGTTTATCTAAGTGCAATAAAAGTATTAAGATAGTATTCAAGTGGTCGAGATGAAAAGTGCTATAATTGACAAGAAAAGTGTTGTTATCAGACATCAGTGATAGTGGATGTGATGATGACGACAGAGCTCGTGACAACGGACAAATAAAAAGAAGACTGAAGATTACAGCTAGGAGGGCTTAATTTTTGCTTACTCTAAGTAGATATCGTCAATAGTGGCGTAGCGTGAACAAATCTAGCCGTGGGCGAAATCGCATCTGAGAGGCCCTTTTCTTTCACTGTGCCCGAAGGGGCCTAACGCGAGGCCCCTCTTGGGGCGCGAGGCCGTGGGCGACGGCCCACTTCGCCCACGCCTAGCTACGCCACTGATCGTCATAATCGAGTCTCATATTTATATTCTAGCAGGCAAATCGAACGTTACGTTCTTACGTCTTAAGACGATAGTAGACAAGCGCCTTCATACAAACGCAGTCCCCATTTTCCTTCCTGGATATTGACTTTAATGCAAATATTTTTACACAATTTATTGTATACTCGTATTTACCATAGCTAAGGGGCACTAGTTCGAGTTTTTCATTAGGTAGGTATAAAAAAGTTTTATGAGCGAAAAACCAATTCCATACAATTTTTGTAAATATATTTTCTAAGCGGTGGTGGCCGAGTGGATATGACGTCCGACTTTCAATCCGGAGGTCGCGGGTTCAAATCCTGGCTCGTACCAATGAGTTTTTCGGAACTTATGTACGAAATATCATTTGATATTTACCACTAGCTTTTCGGTGAAGGAAAACATCGTGAGGAAACCTGCATACATCTGCGAAGAAATTCAAAGGTGTATGTGAAGTCCCCAATCCGCATTGGGCTCGCGTGGGGATTATAGCCCAAGCCCTCTCGCGCATGAGAGGAGGCCTGTGCCCAGCAGTGGGACGTATATAGGCACAAATTATTTATTTATTTATTTTATATTTTCTAAAATGTTAATATCCAGAGAGGAAAACGGGGTCTATGTTTATATGGAGATGTGGTAACGTAAATTCGTCCCCTTTCCTCTCAACGTTCGATTTGCCTTTGGCTATAACCGCTAATCATTTTGCTTGTAAGAACCAAAATGGTTGGTATTTTGATATCATTATTAATGTAACAATGTCTCAGTATAGGTACCCACCTACCTACCTACATAAACTATGATTTTTAAATACAATATTGTAATGTTTGTTACAAGGTTTAATTTAGTATAAAGTAGGTAATTATTTACCTTGAATTGTAAAAGAAATCGAAAATTTTAATTTTGCATTGGATTGGTTTTTATACAAACTTTTATTTAGTGTCACATGCACCTATCTCTTTATGTGGTGTACTCCCATTTGTCCCCGCCCCGCGTGCCTATTCCCACCTGTGGCCGGCGGCGAGGACAAATGGGAATACACCATTTACATATGATATAGTAAACTCAGACCTATAAATATGCAGGGCAAGCTCCCTACAATTACACGGAGGTCGTGCGCAGACTGTAGCTACAATGTATTATGTTATATGCATTATTTCTAATTAGGTACGTCACAGTTGTTAATAGTACACATAAATGTTAAGCATGTGATATTTAAATTGTATTTCATTGTACTTCGTTATTATTAAGTGATTATTTTTATATATTTGTACGATCTTGAAGGTCTTATTTATTATTCTCAAACATCATTCCATAAAATGATCTAAATTATCTCCTAAGTCCCGAGTTTATAAAATGATAAGATCGAATCGAATTTTGAATTACGAGTATAATGGAATTAAAGAAGGTTCCAAATTCAGAACTACACAATGTCTTTGGGTGTTAGGAGGATACCTAAAGGAAGAATCTGATAATTGTATGTACCAGTTATTGTACTTAGTCCTTATTAAAGTCTCATGGCGTTAAATTAACTTTCATTCGTTTGTCTTAATCTGTCATTTTGACTCAATTTGTAAGAAAGGGATAAAACAAATCCCCAAACAGTCCCCATTTTTCTCCCTCGATATTGACATTATGGAAAATATTTTTACACAATTTATCGACCATTAACCATTGCTATGCCCCTTCGTTTGACTTTCGATTTTTTGATTAATATCCAGAGAGGAAAATGAGGACTAGGTACGTTTGTATGGAGAAGCGGTCGGTCACTTTCGTCTTAACATAAATCTTAAATATGTGCTTGTAATAAGGATTACGTAATAATAATTAATTCATTAGTTTACAGTGTGGACGATGGTACTGGAAAAAAAATGATAATTTAATCCCCATAATTATCCAAACATAAAAATTAGATGAATACGACATTTGTGTGACACACTATACACATTACAGTGTTTTTGAGAAAAAATACTTATTAATTGTACTGTTATAATTTGCACAATGTATGTACAGTCGAAATAAAAGATATATTTACACTTTTGCACCTTACTTCTTTGTAATGAGGCGAAATATGTAAACATATCTTACGTACATATTTTACTTTTGATGCAAAAGCAAAATATCATTATTATGAGTTTTATGAAATGAAATAAAGACTATCGTGAAGTTTCTCGTATTATTTTCTTACACCTATTAATACCATTAATGATTATGATTCTTGAACAAAAGATTTATTTTATGAACGGTAAGATTTTTGCAACAAGACAATAGCCTTGTCCAAAAATATCTTAGAACAAAATACATTTATTTGTGATACAAAAAGGTCTTAATATACAAAATAAATAGACTCTGTGCTTTGCCTATTGGCGTGCAAAATTAGTATTTCCTTAACTAATTAAGGAAATACTAAAATTGTACGCCACATACACAACACACACACACACACACACACACTAATTAACACAATTTCATATTGCCGGGCCGTGCTACAAAGGCCTGAATCAGAGAATATATTTTCCCTTAGATTCCTGTCTTGCCAACCGTTATCCGTGTTTTATTAGAGGAATGGCAGGAAGATGTGATTACCTACTCGATAAAGTCTGTCAGATGTTTATCAAGCACGTGTGTGCCTGCATGAAACTAACGCGTGGAGTACGTACTCTGGAACCGTAAACCTTGATAAAAGGATTTAGCATTTTATTTGTATTGCACGCGAATACATAAAGAAAATGTTGGTAAGTTCTTATATAGAACAAGTAATGACATACACTTTAAATAAAGATTTTTCTGAAAAATCATAGTCGTTTCATTTCGGTCATTTCAGCCACATTTAAAATGAATTCACAGATTACGAGTACTCAAAAATATGTTTGTATACTGAGAGCAAAGTTGAGGTTTACCTCTCGTACCTATAATATGGACACCCTAGCAAGCGAATGATTCCATAATTCAAAAATGTGAACTATCATGTGCGCTGCGAGGGTTTCAAGGCCTGAAAAGTGGACAAACATTTCTGTATTAAATATATTTTATCTCACCACCGTGAAAAATATTAGCTGTAAAACATTATAAATCGAAACCAAATTAATGCTATTAAATAATTCTTCTTCTTGTTGTTAGGGGCTATATAAGGCTCCAAAGCCTATGTATCACTGCGACCATCCCTGATCTATTGTGATCGCAACCTACTAAAACTCTCGATCCAAACCTGCAACTTCAAACAGCTGCAGGATCTTTTTGATCTCGAGAGACTTTAACTCCCCCGGGCGCAATGTGTGTCCGCCCAGGATTAAGTCCACATGACGCATTAGGCAAGTGCACTCTGTGAGGATGTGCAAAGGCGTCTCCTCTGCCTCCATACAGAGTCTGCACTGCCCCATGTCACGTTTCCCCATGGTGTGCATGTGCTTATTTAGGCAGCAGTGCCCAGTAAGGACCCTTACTAAGTTGCGCAGTTGGTTCCTAAATAATTACATTTACCATTAAATATCATCACTTGAAAGTCCATTCTACTGGCTAACATGACGAAATAACTCTAAATTTACCCTTTAATTATTTGAACATACTAAACCTAATATCAACAACCAATGTCTTGTATTCGGTGATTATAAAGGACAGCTGATTTATATCTAGCTAGGTACCTACTTTAATTACTTTTTAGCTAGATTAGAAAAGACTTCGAGCATCTCGGTGCGGGGTGTAGATAGGTGCATTTTGCATAGCAGACTTGTAAATTGGCATATTTCCTACATATTTAACACCACTGCCAAAACATCATTTCAAGAATGTATGACAGTTTTTACTAAGTTCTATAAATGTTCCCTAACCTGAACAAGATTACAAGACACCATTTATATTCATGTTAAGTTTATTGAGGTTTATCCGCCAATTTCGTTGAAGGTTGACGCCAACCTCAAAGTTCTTAACTTTTTAAATAAGTAGGTTAACCTTTCATTGTTTTTTTTTGACAATAATATCCTCATGGCGTCCTAAAATGCAATCATCTTTGTATCCTAAAATTAACTAGGTATCTATATGTATTTATAATAAAATTCTACGTAGATATTGTCAAATTGCTAACTCGCAAAAATTTGAATGGAGCACAATAATTTACACTTTTATACAACGCACATATCGTGTTATTTCACTTATCTAGTTCTATCTATTTAATTTATTGTGCACAAACCACACTGTACGTATACATTCCAGCATCAACACTCTTACTGTATTGAACATAAAGCCTACATTTGCATTTGCCTACTTTTTTCGTGCTTATAAACATAATATGTTGGTACCTACTTTACCATGTTGTGTTAACTTATTGTGGAGATTCACGTGCCTGTGCCAAAATAGACCAACTAGGTACTTGTAAACTCACGAGCAATGTAAGATATCACTTTGTATGGAAGATTGTATATAAAATGTCCCGTCTTCATTGCCCGCGTCTAGATATTTACCTCTATAAAAACAAAATTTAAGATCAAGCGAGTACTATATAAAACATTTGCGTGCGTTTCGGAGACAAGACAATATAGCATTGACAATCAACTAGGTTCTTAGGGCAGTGAGTTGAAAATATATTGGCATAAAAAATAGATATTTCGTGGCAAAATGAGCCAAATACACTAATGTTTCTGATACTCAATTTAAAATTTATCCCCATATAAATATTGGGCATAATTTTATTCGCAATAAAAATTCCTTTTTTACTACACTTTTACCGAAGAATCCAAAGAAACGGTCAGTAGGTAAACAAAAATAACATTTCAACTTCGACGGTTATAACCAAAAATTCTCACAAGCCTAAATAAATAGTGACCCGATTACAATAACCAAATTATTTACAACATATATTTATGTTTTACTCGTGTATTACTCGAAATAAAAGATGAGTCCATACTAAGATCACTGTCACTGAATGCCAGTGAAAGATTGGCATTGGCCCTGTCCTGCAAATGAATGAGTAATAACATATCGCTCAGTTAAAAAAGAACGCCACCTTTTTATTTGCACTTTAGACCTAATTTAGCTTCCCTTACAGTTGAAATTGAAGTGGTGTTATAGTTGCTATTATTACATTTTAATTTTGGCACGAGCATTTTCGCGCCATCTGCGAAAACCATATATGCGTGAAAACAGCGCTTATCACGGCAGTCCGCGCTCTACCGCCGGAACAACCGCGCTGTGCCTCATGTATCTATATAACGTTATATAAAGTTCACATAAAGTGACATTAAATAATGTGATATTACTATAAGAAAACCCTGTGATATTGATTTAATTTTTAACTTTATAAAAGTGAATATTCAGTCATAAAATGGCTAAGGAGACGTGAGTAAACTTTTAAAATACCAACCTATTTGTTTATAAGTAGAATATTAATAATTCTAAGGTTAAATTAAACATCAACAATCAGCAAACGTAAACAAACTAACATTATTAAGGTCGCGATTAAGTGTTTATTTATATTACGCAGAGGGACCGGGTGTTAAACTGTGGTTTACATTAAGCTTTACCGATCCCGTTTTGAGGTAACACGGTATATATAATGCATGTGTAAAAGTCACGTCACGAGTAATATTTTGGCACCTATTCACGGAGGTCTTCCTACGCAAATTTTATTATTGTTGTATGCATTATCTCTTCATTATCATTACATATCCTATGCTAATGTTGGATGTAGAGACATTTTGCATTTTATTTGGATAGTACGTGTACTTGTCCGAATCGCGTTCCCGTTTATGAGTACTAGGTCGTATTTATGCGGTACTAATACCAAAACAACAGTATATTTTTATGGGTCATTATTAAGATTAACACTATTAAACTCCTACAATTATTATTTAACATCTAGCCAATCGTATCTTTAAAAAGTTTGATGTTCTCGTATAAGCAAAAAATTTGTAAAATAAACCAAATCCTTGCTGTTCTAATTATAGTAGGTAACAAACACTTTACCTTTCAGTAACGATGTACGAGTAGTGTTTACATTATTCATTAGTAGTTTCGGTGGAGTAAAGGCTGATATCGTGTTCAAATTTAATTATTCCGATTCGCACATTGTCATTTGGTTAATTAATGCGTGTTTTGCGTAGCTTCTACTCGTACCATAGATTCTTTAAATTATTGAAGTATTTTTTTAATTTTAACAAATTCGAGACGAGGCATTAAATACTTATGTAAAACGCGTATGCAAGACCAAAGGTTTTAATTTGCATATATTTATTACCTAACATATAAAATGGTAATTTGACAAATCATTCTACATGAGAAAAATCTAACTAGTTCTAATCTAACATTTATTCTAGTTATTTACTTGTTACGCATAAATGTGTTTTAATATAGCTGGTCAAACCAAATTGGCAGTAAATAAGGACAAAAAAAAATTGACTTAGTAAGACAAAGCTTGTATGATTCTCTCTATGTTTGAAATGAGACAGTCCTTTGACAAACTATAACTACCGCAATATGACCGCAATTAAGCTTTTAAATAGAGGAAGCTTGATGTGAAAAAATCCGATTACTTACGGCTAATATTTAACTTAGCTAATAACCATCGTGTATTTTACTTTACCGTTGGCGACCTAACCCTGAAACGCTACATGTTGAAGTTGTCTGAAAAATCACGATGCTAAATTATTTTCTAGCTATTATCAGGCGTGTCTCACTCCGCGATTTCGTCGCTTTGCTACAGGTAGCTAAAAGTACATCCGTTCGGCCCCAATTTTGGGGAAAGCCATAAGCCGCGTGTGGCGCTGTCTCCACCTAGCGGCCATATCTGTGCTGATCGTAACAGACGCGTTTTGTTAGAGAGTGAGTCTTCTGTACTTAGTACTATTATTTCTTCTGTGCTATTATCAAATCGAAACCTTTCTTACACTGAATTGTTCAATGATTAAGTACGAGTAAAATTGATCGCACATTAGGTAAGAACACTGGAGAGACGTGATGTGACTAATAAGGCACTGCGTCTCATTTTCGCCTCCTAATTTGTCGATTTTGCCAGCGCGACTATTCCATATTATGTATAACTCTTAGGCAAGCAATGTCTGAAACGAATTTCAGAATTTTAAAGTGCAAGGCGTTGTCGATGCATTCGACCTGTAGTAATCTAGCCCATACCATTTTCTTGGCCTCCCCTTAATTTGCTTACTAAAAGGTTTATGTCAATAAATCACAAGCAAGGAAAAGTTAAGTTTTCCGAGTCATTTATACAAAGCAACCTATTCTACAGGCGTGTCGTGTGCGAAGGGTAAGGTCGCGGGCCTGGCCGCGCGCCAGTGTCAACCTTTGTGTCTTCAGGTCAGAACGATGTCAATAACCTTCTGGGGATTGTTTGAAAACAAAAGGAAATCTGTAATAATTGTGTCAATTAAGTATACTAAATAATTGTGTAAATACTCAGTAGCAACAGCTTTGACAGAAGGCAAAGGAAGGTACCTATATGACAGGGCGGACACGCCATACATCAAAAAGCATTTGATGTGTGAGCGGCACGTCTGTACACGCTTCATTGTGTATGAGTGGGTAAGTCGCTTTACTGAGAGGACGCCAGAAGTCCGCCAGATTCATGTCGCGGCCAGTCGCGGGGCGAGGTAATGCGAGTCGGGGCGGGGTGGTGCGTGGCCGTTCTGTATGATAATACTATTAATTATACTGTGCCTATATCTTGTTATTTGTTTGGTTAATACGTAGGTAAAGAGTAATCATATGTTTACTATTGTTTACAAAGCTTTTTGCATAATATTCCATACATATAAAAATAGTTTCGTGCATACAGATGTATGTAGAAAAGATGTGACGTAAGTATATCTAATATGCAAAAACTTAATAAAATAAGGGTCTAATAGTTGATTAAATTACAATTAAACATATCCAAAAACAATTTCAACTGTTCATAATTCGTTATAATTATAAATGAAGTAGGCATGAAGTAGGTACGTTAAATTCAGATGGTCACGCTTCGCTTACCTATTCCTCGCAAAAAAAAGTCCCGAGTTTCGCGTAATACGCGAGTTCAAAGTCCCAATGGCCCCGGCAGCTGCCAAATTCTCGGGATAATTATATCGGTCCAGCACGCGTTTGTCGCGTGTCTCTATGCGTGTCACTAAAACAATCTAATTATAATCTGTGTTTGTAAAGGTAAGTGTTAATTCGACTAGAATCTGTTCGGAAAGAGGAGTCGTGGAATGTATTGGGCCCCATACATTTCACGACTCTTCTCTTTCCGCACAAAACCTACTTACGAAAATCAAATATTAGTTTCAGCTATTGAACTCGAGCGAATACCTACGTAGTTTCTTTTACAATAAGTTGGTAAGTTCAAATATAATTATTCTGCAGCTGTTTAAAACTCAGGCGGGTCACATGATTACAGTAAATATTATAATGAATTGTAAAACATGTGTTTGGCTGGTTTAACAATGTATTTAGTTTCGTAATTTGCCGAGAACTAAAGCCTTATCCGCATCTTGAATTTTTGAAAATATTTGACGTAGGTGCATAACAATAGGTTAGCATTAAGTGTCAATTGCCGATAAGTATCTCAATAAAGTCTTCATCACGAACTTTAATGATGACAGGAATCGCTATGTCTTATCATTATCACATAACTCAAGATATGGGCTATATACGAGTATATTACCCTCCCCTCTCGGTTTCTAAGATATAAATTTATAGCATAATTTTCTTTAGATATTCGTTTTTTATTGCATTCCCTCTAATGCCTAAAGTATTTAATCATGGCAAATGCCTAACCTACTTGTAGAAAAATATTTCGAAGTATGACTTAATCACCCTTTTTACCCACGGACCTATGACTCCGGCCATACGATCATAATATTTTTACTTAGTTTATTCATAATCATGCATTTTGTTATGCTCTGGGGGTATGTGTATAATGTGTAAATTTATTAACGAGAAAAGTTTCTTTTTTATTATTACAAATAGTCTTATATAGTTAAAACATAATATAAAATTGCGTATTTTAAGATGAATAAAATTCTAAGCCTTAAAAAAACTTGTAAAAAACTCAGCATATCAAACTTAGACTGACCTCTTGCATTGTACGCGTGAGTGTTAAATATTATGTAAATTGAAATACCTACTATCCATGCGCCCTTATTGTTCCATAGGTTTAAATACTTAAATTTTAAACGTTATAAAAAAATAACTTAATTGTTTGTCTCATCTTGACTCATTCAACATGTCATAACTCTAATCTAATTCATAACAAACACATTTGCTTTTTTATCTATCACGCCTCACGAATACCTACTCCTCGTGAAAGTATACCTGTAGTACTAACAGCAACCACTTTTAATAAAACCACTCTAAAGCCCCAGCCATACAAATAAAACATCCATTATTTGCTAAGGAAATTTTAAACTTACAGTGTAAGAAATAGCCTGGGGCCGATTGCATAACAACTTGTAACTAATAATATTAGCTCTTAAGCCTCTTTCTAACTAGTGGCTCTGTGAGCTGTAGACCTCGCGAGCAGAGCTTAAAACTGAATAAATGTATGGCAAAAATATTTATTAAAATATAGGTATTATAGTACATGTAATATAAACAAAAAATTAAAAACTACATAAAGCTACAAACAAAAATTAATCGAATACGCTTAACCCGCGCTTGATAAATAAAAAATACGAAATTTTTAATTTTTTTTCAAAATAAAAAAATAAAATAAAAAACAACTATACGAAATTTAAGTATAAAAAAAATACAAAAAGTTATGTAGCAGTATACAATTACTGGGGATGGAACCAGGGACCTGCCGATGCAAACAAAAAAAGCGAACGTTTGCAAAATACGCCATTATAGTTCTTACTAAAGCTGAAGAAATTTAGCTACTCATTCTCAAGTAAAAACTAAATATCTAAATACCGCCAAAACCAGCGATACAAATTTTCTGAATTTTTGGCCATTTAATCTATAAACATATCTCAAAAAGAAAAAACTCTTATAATACCGATACGACTATTTGTTTAGGCGGGAGCTATCACGACTCCGCCATTTTGAAAAATTTCCAAAAACCGGATCGACAATTTTTTTTTATTTAGTCATAGAATTCGGTCACAAAATTTTACGAAATTCGGTTAAGAATTGCGACCTGTAGAGGAGAACATCCGGACGTACATACAAAAGCAAAATGCCCGAGTCAAAACGTAGACCTTCGCTACGCTTCGGTCAATCAAAAGAATGGAAAAGAGACTTCCGCTAATATTATTAGTTACAAGTTGTTATGCAATCGGCCCCTGGTATAGTGTCCCATATATCCGTACAGTACAGTATGTGTAGGAAATAGACTAGATTTTGTTTTGTTTGGAAAAAAAAAACAAATGCAACTCTGTTCCAATTGAACATGAATCATGATTTGTATTTCATCGAACCATAGAGAAATATAGTAAGACAAGAGTGCTCACTCCATACATCAGTTCAGACTATTAATTTCAGTGTCTACATCTAGCATCGAGTAGCGGAACTATCAGTACTGCTACTTGACAATAGATGTAGCACCGACCGGAAAGTCTTATCTCAACAGCATAAAACTTTCCGGTCGGTGCTACATCTATTGTCAAGTAGCAGTACCGATAGTTCCGCTACTCAATGCTAGATGCTAATAGTCTTTTTGGTACTAAAACTGATGTATGGAGTGAGCCAGTAATAACATATACTAATCTATGGAGTGAGCACTCTATGTATTTTTTTCTCTATGATCGAACTAAATAAGTACTATAGCTAGGACCGTGCGCCTTAGAACGTTAACTTACATCGGTGTGCCTTATTTCTCAGCAATAAGGTTTTCGAATTATCATATAAAACAGTGGTAGGTAGTCATATGACGGTAGATTGGTTGGCGTTCACATTTTTATCACAAAGATAACAGTTGTGACGGCACGGCAATGCAATCACTCTCACGGGCAGTAGTAGTGTTTAAGTATATGTTTATTTTAGTAGTCATGTTGAAATTATAGGAGTTATTTATAGGAATAATCGTGATAATAACAATAAGACAGAATTATTCCTTTTTGGATATTATGTAAGTAGTTATTTGACTGTAATTTTTATGTTGATTATCTATTTATTGTTTGTTAAGTACCTGACTGCCTATTAGGGAGGTTAACATGTTTTTTTAATAGGTATAGTGTTTTACATATAAACACTTTACAAAGAACCTAGATACTTCTTCTTCTTATCGTGTGAAGGAATCATAACTAGATAATAGTAAGATACTAATAATTAATTTATACTATAGGTAGATTAACTAATACTATAAATAGTACCTATTACTAACTTAGATAGGTTGGGCCTATTTATTTATTTAAAATATACCTAAGGATAAATGTCGTATTAAGTTCTATAAGATCGGATGTGCAACAAGTAGTCTCTTCAGAAAAACCAAACTAAAATTGACAAATTGCGTTAACCAGGACTTACTTAATGAACTATGAGTAATTAATGAGGTAAATATATTATTTTTGTCTTTATATTGAGCATGGCCTTTGTATTAGGTAATCACTAATACACATATTCAATAAAAGCCTGCACATTTTGAATTTAAAAATATGTATTTATTGAATATGAAGACTTCAAGTATGTACAACCATTTTGGAAATTTCATCCATATATTTATGTATACCTATTACCTACGTAACTAACTTAGTTTAGTTTAATAATCTCGTTTTTGGCACGGCCTTATTTTAATTGGCGATGAGATAAAATAATGATTACATACTACAGTATAATAAAATGCTAATTATTATGTAATGTGTTATCAAATCAACGATGTGCGTAATTAAATCTGTGGGATAATCAATCATGTATAATAGTCTGCTGCAAGCTTATCTCGAGTGTTCTGCCAACATTGTATATTTTAGGAGATCGAACAGAACCTACGCAGACATGTTTGATTTCCGCAAAGTTGGTTTTTAATTCGGTTAAAAATAATCAAAAAAGGCAGAGTTCCTCAATTCACCGGGATCTTTTTTTACTTAATTTCTTAAAGCACTGTTTAAATATTACAGGCACATCAATAGTGATCCGGGTACTGCTATGTTTATACTTAAAGGTCTCTGCCCACTACACCGTATCATATATTTATATTTTTAAGAATTTTTCAGGTGAAATAAAAAAAAACTTGAAAAATTATGAAAAATGTATAATATATTTATAATATACTTTTTTACTTAATAACTTATAAATCACATTTACAAATAATGTGAAAACAACTACTTATATAAAAATCTAAAAAAATATAATTTATTTATTTTTGGATTTCATACAACGTTGAAAATTTTCAAAGTGGTTGAGCACCCCCTTGTAGTTGAGATAAAGTTACAAAACTTGGTGTACATTATTTTTATAATAAGTGTAACCAAATAAGGGGGTGCCGCTTCTTCTAGCTAGAGTTTGAATTTTTCCCATACAAACGTGAACCACCCGTAAGGACGGCCTGTATGCATTAGTAACATTGATATAGTATAAAGAACTGGATACCCAATCAGCCGCCAAAAATGGCCCCACAAAAGTGATGTCAAAACAGATCATGCATCACTTTTTCGTTTAGTCTTGTTTGAAACGCTCAAATGTGAAGTTGTCAACAATTACGAAATGTGCCGTTAAAATATGTAAAAATAACAATGATAAAACAAGGAAAAAGGATGGAATGTATTTCTTTCGGTTAGTTCTTTGGATAGCATTACATAATTTATGTAATCTGGTGGTAATTATATGGTTTTGAATAAATTAATTTGTTAGTATCAAACAAGGGATGTCAAGGAACAAAAATCTAATGAGTCAATGTGAGGTCAATATTTTTTTATATTTTTATATGGAATTCATAAGGAATAATATTATGTTTAAATTCAAGATTTCCAAGAAAACCTATGCCACGTGCAAAGTGCACTGCTATTTAATTATAGCAAGAGATAGGGGTGATGCAGTTTTAAACAAGGCAAAACGGCACTTGTGTGTTCGGCCCATTTCCCTGTTATCACCAATAAGGGCTTATATCGACTAACTGTAAATGCTAAACCTGTCTGAACACAGTGACAACCACAGGATTTTTTTTTGTAAAGACTTAGATTAGACTTAGAGGTAGACTTTATAAAAAAAATCCAATCAGTACCTAAATGTCCCCGTGCACCCGTGCTATGAGTAAATCTTAAATACACAGTTATTTAATAAGTAGAATTTATTTCAAGGAAATTCGTATTTAAGAACGTATACCTACTTACGAATTAAAAAATTAATTTGTTTGAATTTGAACCACGAATTAATTTTATTTGAGCTCTCGATTAAATTAAATTTGTTTTATTTATTACTTCAATTGGTTTTCCTGTAATACATACAGGGTTGGGCAAAATACTGGCTTCCACGTATTTGAAATACAAATTACAAAATACATTTTTAAAAGTATTTGAAATACAAAATACAAACTACTTTGGTGACGGGTATTTGAAATACAAAATACAAATTACAGTGTTTAAAATAATGTATTTCAATTACAAAATATACCTTTATTTATGTTTTTGTTTAGCATTTAGTTTTAACGTTAACGAATATCCTTTCATATAAACTTATAGGGTCATTGCGCTAGTTTTCGTCCAGCTCTAGTTTACGTCCACTTGACGAAATTTGAATATATACCTACATTCCTGCACAAATTTGGACTGATTTCAATCCTTATGTCTAAGGCGTCTAAGCAATATATCTGTCTACATATAACAATGATATTTCGCAAAAAGGAAGCGCTGGTGGCCTAGCGGTAAGAGCGTGCGACTTGCAATCCGGAGGTCGCGAGTTCGAACCCCGGCTCGAACCAATGAGTTTTTCGGAACTATGTACGAAATATCATTTGATATTTACCAGTCGCTTTTCGGTGAAGGAAAACATCGTGAGGAAACCGGACTAATTCCAATTACGGCCCTAGTTTACCCTCTGGGTTGGAAGGTCAGATGGCAGTCGCTATCGTAAAAACTAGTGCCAACGCCAATTACTGGGATTAGTTTCCAAGCGGACCCCAGGCTCCCATGAGCCGTGGCAAAATGCCGGGACAACGCGATGAAGATGAAGATTTCGCAAAAAGTAGTAAATTAAAAATGAAATATATATTTGATAATCCGTCAAGTCGTCGAAAACTAGTGCATGGACGGAAACTACTGCAATGACCCTATCCCCTAGATTTAAACGAAAAGTTCCACGCAGAAGTTGACCTAATATAAATCCAGCCAATGAAAATTGTATCTCGGCTGGATCGGAGGTTCGCGGTCGGCTCACAGCTTGTGCGAGAGATTAGACATTTTAGGATTATAGAATTTAATAAAATGTATTTATAGAAATGTATTTTGAAGCTTGAAGTATTTGAAATACAAAATACTAAATACATGTGAGTGCAGTATTTGAAATACCAAATACAAAATACTTTTGAGGTAGTATTTGAAATACAAATACAAAATACTAATTTGTATTTCAAATACGTATTTCAAATACATGTAATTGAAATACTGCCCAACCCTGAATACATACATATTAAAGTGTACCAAAGTGACTCCATTCGTTCATTATTCTCGTTTGACGTTGTTTGACGTAAATACGTTACGTTTAGTGCCATCGGACTAAATTTATTAACAGTGTTGGTACTTATGTTTGCAAATTTGACACTTAATGCTTACGACATTAAGCTCTTTTCTGTACGAAACATTTATCTTGACTCAAAATTTACGTAAGCGTTTTTATCATCAATGCAAATGGTGCGAAACGTCATTGGGATCCACATTTGTTGACGTTTTTGTTCTGCTTTGTGTGTCTATTTCTTTTATATTAAGTCAGTGATTAGTAAGACATTTTTACCTTGTTGCTCCAAATGGATTTTTTTTACAAAAAATATATTTTATGCAATATAGTATATTCTGCATTAAATAACAAGTACTTATAGGTATTATTATCTCTATCGTTACAATGTGAGTTGTCCCCATTTAAATTATTCATTTTTATTTAAAAAAACAAACAATTTATTTAGTGGTAACTAATTAACTATAGCAGTCAACCTATACAGTTTTGTGTGGCAATGTAATAACTAATAAGCATATTTTTAATGATACTTATTCCTTCTTATTAAATAAATATAAACGTACAAAACAAATACATGAGTCTAGCAGGCAGTCGGGTAACAATAAATATATACACGTGCGAGTCAATGTAACGATATCACGATATCAATATCTCAGCAGCTATTACAAATATTATGATCACGTGTCACGTGTTATAAAATAATAAATGTCATGATATATTTATGAGCGTTTATAAAGGATTATTGTCCCTTTTATTTTATACACCTACAATGGTTTTATATATTTCAGCAAATAATCCTGTCGGAAATCTCCATTTTCATCCTTTTTCTTGCTCGCCTGTTCGTAGGATTATATTATAGTTAGGTATGTGTATATATATATATATATATATATATATACTAGCGACCCGCCCCGGCTTCGCACGAGTTAACAAATTATACTTAATAACCTTCCTCTTGAATCACTCTATGTATTAATAAAAAACCGCATCAAAATCCGTTGCGTAGTTTTAAAAATCTAAGCATATAGACAGACAGACAGCGGAAAGCGACTTTGTTTTATACCATGTAGTGATTATATTTGGTGATAATATACCTACATACTTACACAATCCTCCGTTGAATGTATTTGTGAAATAATGTTCTACTTATCTCCAGTGAACGTAATGATTTCCATTTCCACCTTTTCTTAATTCTGTCTTCTTGACTAACTGCCAGGTGGAGCCAGAAAACGTCACTGCCTTCTTATGGTTCCTTGGAGTAAGTGCTATTTTGTTTTGGGTCTGTGTTTGTAGTTTTATGTCGGTGTTGGGATGGATGAAGTAAGAAGTTTACTAACTTACTTACCGTGACGAATCATCATCATCGGCTAGAACACCACTAGACAAAAATCTCTAGCAAAAATTTTCAGAAAGAGCGATATGTGGTGCCCTCATATAACGGTTTCCTGCGTTCTTGACCATATCGTGGGTCTAAGTACTTCGTTGGTGGCTTTCCTGCGCTACGTTATTTTGCTTGCATGTTGGGTTGTTTGGTTATTTGTTTATTTCCTAAGTGTCAGCTAATATCCCTTTGATGTAATTGTCAAGGAATATGTATTACCCATTCTGTATTTACAAGCTTCGTTGCAAGAAAAGTCCGCAACGAGACTTGACTCATCTTCTTTTTGGGGTTAGTCTCTAGTTTCTCCACTGGAATGATGATATGTCATATGATTAAATCCACTGGTTTCGCCAAGTTCTAGGATGAGGTTGCCTTAGCAGACCCCAGGTATAGCTTCACTATAAAATGTGTCTGCATGCATAATACATATGTGACGTCCCACGGATAAAGGTACCTTATGGCCGTTGGCGCTTACGCTATTATTAACGCCGCTCCGCCGCCGCGCGCTATTATTATTGCGGCGCTATGCGACGTAAGCGCCAAGTGCCATAAGGTACCTTTTGCCGTGGAACGTCACATATAACAGTAGAGAGTTACATTTTATTATTGACCAGTACTTTCCATATAGGTACTTACGTATCTGACGTTTCGCATCAAGATCAGTGAGACGCGCGTCTTCAAAGTTCTTTACCCTCCTACAATTATACTTACAATAGTTCTGGTCAACTCTACTGCCCCACCTGCGATAGAGTTTTTAAAAGTAAGTTCGGCTTTGCCAGCCATATCAGAGCTCACGCTCGTAATTAGCTAGGGTCGCCGTTGCCGATTACGGCATGGATAACTATATATATATATATATATATATATATATATATATATATATATATATATAGGTACTTAAATCTATTCTTACTAGCTTCTGCTCGTGACTTCGTTTGCGTGGAATAAGTAATGATGATTGATAAAAAACTGTGTCCTTCCCGGGCCTCAAACCATTTCCATATGAAAATGCATCTAAATCGGAGAAGACGTAATAAGTAGGCAGACAGACATTTACTTTCACATTTTAAATATTAGTAGGGATATAGACATTTCACAGGTATATACCTGTAGAAAAGCTGTATCAACAGACATTTTGGTTTTACATAAGTGAATTAGTTAAAAACACCTATAAATGTCTGATTACGAAATTTAGCCGCACGATCAGGATTCTAAAACTAGACGTATCCAGATTAGTTCAGTTTTAGTATTCCATTCCTAATGGGCGAGTTACGGTAATTGGAAATAATGACAGTTTCGGAATTTCATGTCCTTCAATACAGAAGTGGTCAATTTGATCATGCAGGTACTTAGGTAAGCATATTACTACGCACACTTAGGTGGTTACATAATTAAATATCTTTAATTTATAATTAAATGACTATATCGAGGGCTAAATTCATTATTACCACGCTTACCTTTTTTAAAATGATGACAATAACTATAGTGATATTTTGCTTTCCAGCAGTGCGTGACATCCCATTATTGGACGTGTACCTACTTATTCAAATCCTCATAAATAAAAAATAAAATAAATAATTCAGCCTAGATATACGCGTGTCCCTCTGCTGGGCATAGGGTACAGCTAGGCCTCCTCTCATGCGCGAGAGGGCTTGGGCTCTAGTCCTCATGCTAGCCCATGCGTATTGGGGACTTCACATACACCTTGAAATATTTTCCTTCACCCAACAGTTAGTGGTAAATTCAAATGATATTTCGTACATAAGTTCCGAAAATTTAATTACGTACGCGATACACGGCCGTCGTGAACGCTGCTCGCACTGTTAGTGCTTGAGAAAGGAGACCTAGGCTCTCCGAAACATGTCGCGCGAGTGACTTAAAACAAGTGAGTCTAAACCGTTAAATTATTCAATGTTAGTATGTCTCACAACAGTTTAAATTAAATTCGAAACTTTAATTGTACGTGCCAGGGCCAGGATTTGAACCCGCGACCTCCGGAAGTTCGGATTGAAAGTCGAACGTCATTCACTCGGCCATCACTGCTTCCATCCTCAAATGGTTTTTTTTAATCGTTGAAACAGGCTAATGCTTCTCTTGGAATTAGAGTTTGCAAGATCCGTCAATTTTTCGGATCCGGATATTTCGGATATTAAAATTTGACGGATCCGGATATCCGGATAATTCGGATAATACGGATCTGTATCAAGAAAGGTGACGAAATTTACAACTTACATACAACGAACAGCTAGTAAAATGTAAAATGTTCATATTTTAGTTAATTACAATTATTAATAATTATTATTTTTATCTCAAAACGATATAAGATATTCAGTGTAGTCTTAATTAGGTATTCCTATTAATAATATTATGCATTTTTTTTAGGAGGCCGTAGTCGATTTGTACTTTATGTTTTATGTACTTTTATTATTTTATACCGGTGTGGTGTGATATAATTTATACTATTAAAAAACGTACTTCCTTTATCTTGGTAAAATAGCTATACCTTCAGTCGTTAGATTGAGAAAAATGGCTTAGAAAAAGTATCTAACTCATTTATTCAGTCCCCATTACAACAATCTTCCATTATAGGTTATATACCTATATCTATATCTATCTATCTATACCTAAATCCAGTTAATTACTGCAAAATAATGTGAAATTACTACAAAAGTTTCGGGAAATTAAGAAATTTGGGCTACAGCTTCTTAATAACGAGAAAAAAATATCAATATTAGTTACTCAGTTAGCAGCACATGTTATTTATGTTAACAGAAGACTGGGAACGGACACGATAACACAAAAACCGGCCAAGTGCGAGTCGGACTCGCGCACGGAGGGTTCCGCACCATCAACAAAAAATAGAGCAAAACAAGCAAACAAACGGTCACCCATCCAAGTACTGACCCCGCCCGACGTTGCTTAACTTCGGTCAAAAATCACGTTTGTTGTATGGGAGCCCCACTTAAATCTTTATTTTATTCTGTTTTTAGTATTTGTTGTTATAGCGGCAACAGAAATACATCATCTGTGAATATTTCAACTGTCTAGCTATCACGGTTCGTGAGATACAGCCTGGTGACAGACGGACGGACGGACGGACGGACAGCGGAGTCTTAGTAATAGGGTCCCGTTTTTACCCTTTGGGTACGGAACCCTAAAAAAGTCACTGATAACAACACGCACAAGCACTAATGATGTTCCAGGTAGACGACCCAAAGGCGACTGAGCGAAAACCTGATAACAATTACTTTAAAACACAAATATTTACCCTTATTCCAGTCAGGAGGCATGCAGGTAGCTCGTTTTAAGACTGTTACTGTTACTACTGTTTAGTTTAAGCAATATTTGTATTTATTTTATGACGTTATCGCGTACCAATAACGCGACCAATGCAATATTTAACGGATCCGTGAGATCCGAAATATCCGGATCCTATGAGACGTTGGATCCGGATCTTAGATTTGGCGGATATCCGGATATTTCGGTTATCCGGATATCCGGATCTCAAACCCTACTTGGAATGCTAATTTCTTGAAATAAATAAGTATATTTTGAATTTTAAGTTTACACAGTTACAGTTCACAGAAAGCCGACTCTCATACTACAGATAGTACCTATACTAGATAGTATATGTTTATAAAGAAAATGTTAGGTACTCATTTAATAATAGGATAATCGCTATTCCTATTTTTAATGCTAATGTTGGGCAGTAGGTAAAGATGACCTTATGACATGATGACAAATTGGAAACAGCCAACTTGTAAATAGATTAGCGAGTAAACAAAATTACCATAAAATAATGAATCGACGGGAATATTCCGATAGGGTATAAGTGTGCCACGGTCAAAATTTAATTAAGCAAATACTGACTGATAAGAAACTATATTATGCAAGCTAAGTTAATTTTACTGATGTTCACAGTCACGCGAGGCCACTTTCGTTCTAGTAATGAACGAATGAGTTAGAAGAGATGTCACATCTAAGGAAAAATATCTGGGAGGGCGAGCTTTGCTCGGAAAACATATAAAAACTCAAAAATGCGCGTTTTCCCAGAGATAAAACCTAGCTAGATCGATTTTTCGCCCCCGAACCCCAATATAACAAATTTCATCGAAATCGTTAGAGCCGTTCCCGAGATCCCCGAAATATGTATAGATATAAATAAATAAATAAATAGATATACAAGAATTGCTCGTTTAAAGGTATTAGATAGATTAGAATATCTGGGTAACCGAGCTTCGCTCGGAAAACATATAAAAAACTCGAAAATGCGCGTTTTCCCAGAGATAAGACCTAGCTAGATCGATTTTTCGCCCCCGGAAACCCCCATATAGCAAATTTCATCGAAATCGTTAGAGCCGTTTCCGAGATCCCCGAAATATATATATATATATATATATATATATATATATATATATATATATATATGTCGGCGACAGATGGTCCCGATGGCGGTGGGCGCGTGGGGGTAGTACCTAGATGTATTACTTCACAGCCAAAATAGTAGGTATGCTACCTACGCATGAAATAAACATTCGGACTCATTAACCATACTAGTGCCTACTATTATTTGAGTACTAAATAATAAAAATAACTAAACGATCTTACGATGGAATCGGAATTCAATAAAAATAAAAAGATCACATGAAATCGTTCAAATCTTTATTTAAGTCAAACTACACCGGCTCCAACCCTACACCTCTGACCCGAGAAGATTTAACCCGGCAACAAACTCGGCGGGACACATCTTTTCAAAACAACACATAGTTTCTTTATTTTACAAAAGTAAGCTTATAATGGCACATAAGAAATCAAAATAACACTTGGAATAAAACACTTAGCTAAACGGTTAAAGAACGTGAGAATCTATAAGCTTTCAGAATAATCCTTCAGGTGTAAGCCTTCAGGAACGTAGCGAATTAGGCACGAGCTTGGCTAACGTCCGATCTCTAGCGCGGTCCGATCAAGAAGAAGGAAGCCAGTTCCAGCGGCGGAGCCAACCGCTCCCGCCTCCAATTCAAGTTGGTAAACCTGCCTGACCAGTCTACCAACATAACGACAAAAATGCCTGCTCGTGCCTACGTTCACTCAAGATACCCCTCTTGACGTTCCAAAGCCTTCTACCTGTCATCTTAGTTCATCAATACGCCAATAGATGGTGGCGTTACTCTCTAATTCCGTTACAAGCAAATAATATGTAGCCAAACATTGCTAATGGATTTTATACAGGCGTCTAACTATGAACTGTAATGCTGCAATACGTCTTTCTGGTGTCTCGCTCCGACACGGCCGTCCTGCGTTACACACGTCCTCGTGTGTGGGTGTATGCATTTGATACTGAAACAAAACATACAGCACAGTATCTCATCGCTCGGTCATTCCTGACCAACAATTTGGGTCTCACTCAAATTACTATTAAAATCAAACTTTGTTTTCAATCAAACCAGAAAAAATAATTGTTCTAGATTACTTTAACAATCCTCAATTCTCTAGTCAAAAATAGTCCATCGAGCAACGACTAAATAAAATAATCATCAGTAATTATCGCCGCTATCTAACGGATACACTCCAATAATCATCGCCTCCATCTGGCGGATACTCTCAAATTTATGTGAAAAAACAATCCCAAACATCAAAAACACAAATCACAACAGCTCTAATTCATTGCTCGACAGTATCACTACTATTGTCGTCAATATCAATTTACGGGGAAATTATCTGGCATAAAAAAAAAAAAAAAAAAAAAAAAAATTGGTCTTATGTGATCTAAATTTTTGTAAGACATCGTAAAATAAATAACATTCTGAATTGATAGTTCCAATTTTACTCATATGAACACAGTACATAAACGGAAATTCATTTTTAACAAAACGACACCAGTCCTTCGGTGCATTGCCAGTCCTTCGGCAGATACCAGACCCTCGTCAGAAGTAACCATCTCAGCTGCGTAAGTGCTACTCCTCGCAAAGAGCATTCTGCACATAAAAAGCAGACCACGTGCACCTCTTACATGCTCCGGCACTTCTGATGCGGTCACTAAACAATACCCAGTCCATCGGGCATACTTTCAGTCCATCGAAAGCAAAACAGTATTGCCCAGTCCATCAGGCGTGCCTTCAGTCCATCGAAAGCAAAACAGTAGTGCCCAGTCCATCGGGCGTAATTTCAGTCCTACGAAAGTACAAGCTTTCAGTCCGTCGAAAGCAAAACAATGTTAACAGTGAATTCCAAAAAAAGAAAATAAGAACAAGTCTTTAAATCATGTTACTCAGAACCATTGGTACTATCAGCGTCAACTGATCAACTGAAACTGAACATTACTGATCAAAATCACTAAAGATAGCTTTCTTCTTTAGCTTTAACAACAGAAACTCGCTCAAGACTTCTATGCAGAAGTAAAACATCTCAAAATAATCCCAACGAAATGGGAACTGCTCACCAGCTTAATAAAGTATGATGCACGCGACCAAGTCAAAGGTGATGGTCGTGAGGTCCAACCCAAGCACGGAGGCTGATCCTTTCCGCTTGCCGTTGCCGTTGCTGCGGCAGATTGCGAGAGACACGATGTGGTTCAACATAGCTGGCTGTTACTGAAATCATCATTTGCACGGTATCAGGTTTATCATGTATGCAGGCTAAACTCAACAGATTTATGAAATGCAAGGTAGCAGACACAAAAAAAAACATGTTTCCAATGTATACGGGACTTCAAAAATCTCAGAATAAAATTTAAACTTCAATGAGTGCGTTTTATTTAATTCCATGAACAAACAAACACGTGTTCCAAAAATAAGTAACACGGTAAAATGGGCCAATACGAAAAGTGACAGCTTATTAGTTACGTTCGACTGTTATGCTTCGCCATTACACTCAAAATAAAATTCACTAATAAACAATTAGAACGAAACCTGTCCTTTTATTTCCAAATCTCCAGCACAGAAGATACTGCACAGCCGCCTCTGTATCACGGGCGCAATGGCGTCCGCAAGCTCGCTCGGCTCCGGCTGCAGGACACTGTAACATTAATTTTCATATGCGTAGCTCATGTTTCCATAGTATACACGATTTGTGATCTATCACGGCATTACGAGCAATAATTTGTCGCAATTTTATTAATTACTAAACATTACAGGGTAAAGATTACATAATGCTTGCATTGGCAAATCAGCAGGATCAATTTCTAACGGTGCATTGTATTTTTATGAAAAAAAATATTTTTTGAGGGTAGATGCACAAGTGAGCGATGAAATTATATCACGTAGTGACAGCCAATATTTGATTTTAATTAACAATATGGTTTTCACATCAAAATAACTTAAGATCACTTAGATTTAAATGGATTTTAAAAATTAATTGTATTTTCATGAAAAATCGATTATTGAGGGTATATTCACAAGTGAGCGATGAAATGATATCACGTCGTGATAGCTAATACTTGGTTTTAATTAACAGTATGGATTTCAAATCAAAATAACTCAAGATCGCTTCAATTTAAATGGATTACAAAAATTAATTATAAAGAAACGTGGCGATACCAGAGATGACGTCACGTTACGACCACTGTTCGACAGCCCCAATCATAATTCACAATGATTCACACCAAATAACATAATGAACTGCACTCACCTTTCAATGAAGGTTAGACACGTGAGCTTACCATTTACCACGTGTCCAGATTATGGAATGTAGGTCACCAGAAATGCACCACGCTCCCAGGTGGCTGTGTAAGCAATACATGAAACTCCGCATTAATCCCACTTGCTGATGTCGGCGACAGATGGTCCCGATGGCGGTGGGCGCGTGGGGGTAGTACCTAGATGTATTACTTCACAGCCAAAATAGTAGGTATGCTACCTACGCATGAAATAAACATTCGGACTCATTAACCATACTAGTGCCTACTATTATTTGAGTACTAAATAATAAAAATAACTAAACGATCTTACGATGGAATCGGAATTCAATAAAAATAAAAAGATCACATGAAATCGTTCAAATCTTTATTTAAGTCAAACTACACCGGTTCCAACCCTACACCTCTGACCCGAGAAGATTTAACCCGGCAACAAACTCGGCGGGACACATCTTTTCAAAACAACACATAGTTTCTTTATTTTACAAAAGTAAGCTTATAATGGCACATAAGAAATCAAAATAACACTTGGAATAAAACACTTAGCTAAACGGTTAAAGAACGTGAGAATCTATAAGCTTTCAGAATAATCCTTCAGGTGTAAGCCTTCAGGAACGTAGCGAATTAGGCACGAGCTTGGCTAACGTCCGATCTCTAGCGCGGTCCGATCAAGAAGAAGGAAGCCAGTTCCAGCGGCGGAGCCAACCGCTCCCGCCTCCAATTCAAGTTGGTAAACCTGCCTGACCAGTCTACCAACATAACGACAAAAATGCCTGCTCGTGCCTACGTTCACTCAAGATACCCCTCTTGACGTTCCAAAGCCTTCTACCTGTCATCTTAGTTCATCAATACGCCAATAGATGGTGGCGTTACTCTCTACGCAACTTTATGATTCCGTTACAAGCAAATAATATGTAGCCAAACATTGCTAATGGATTTTATACAGGCGTCTAACTATGAACTGTAATGCTGCAATACGTCTTTCTGGTGTCTCGCTCCGACATATATATATATATAAATAAATAAATAAACAAGAATTGCTCGTTTAATTATTGTAAGTACATCCCCGTACATTATGCGGTAACTTTGTCAAAACGATTTCTTCATAGACCTCGAGTATAAAAGACCTATAATAGTCAGTTCAATCATTTTAAGACAATCAAAAATTAACCTTAACCCTTAAAGTCAGATTTTATACGGCTAATATGACCACCTACCTAACATCATATTTTATAGTTATTTGTTATACAAGGGGGCAAAGTTGTTATCAATATGATACCCGAGCAAGCGAAAGATTCCAAAATTGAATCGAAAAATGGAATCTTGAGCGGTGCGAGGGTTTCAAAGCACGAGGGTTAAACAAAATTTGCCCCCGAGTGAAACACAACATTTTTCACCACACCAACCCGAAGCAAATATTACTTAAATGTAAAATATCAAACAAAATCAAAACAAATCAAATCCAAATGAATGTTATTAAATTTATCATCCAAAATCATAATTTAAAAGTTAATTCTACCAGCAAACATAAGAAAACAACTCAAAATTTGCATTTGATTACTTTGCCTCACATATGAATAAAATGCAACTTTGCTATCAGTTTTTGAAGTGCAAAGTAGGCCTTTCCGAGCTGGTGTGGTGAAAAGTATTTTTTCTTATGCAGAATTTTTATTCACTAAAGAAAGAGGTGATGATGCTTGAATTGTGTATTTTTTAAATCTGGTCGATTAAAGGGTTAAAGTTAATTTATGTATTTTTCTCATAAGTAGTTCTATATTCGCAAAGATGTCATTGTATACAGTAGTTACCAAAAGACCCCATTATTTTTTAACCGACTTAAAAAAAGAGGAGGTTATCAGTTCGACCGTATTACGTACTCATAACTCTGTCATATTGGTGAACCAATTTGGAAAATTATTTTTTTGCTTGAAAGTATTATCGTTCATTATATTATAATACTTGCATGTTTATTTAAAATAATGAGCGGTATCTTAATTACAAGCGTGTAGAACAATACTGAAATACGTCAATGGGCAGATAGATAATCTCGCTGGGTGGTGCCGCACCTTCGTGTCACGAGACTATCGTTTATGACCTATCAATATGCCCCAAATGGTGCAAATGGCATACGTTACATAATACATGTATATCATTGTTCATAAAAGGTTATATGATAGCCTATTATTATTACTTAGCATAGTTTTTTTCTAGGCTGGACTGGGGCTTTGAAAACCATCCGAGAACTTTTAAATTTATTTTCTTTAAAAAATATTGAATTGCTTTATAGATACTGTGAATTTTATATCATTTTGCATACGTCCTTCTGCTACAAAATTATACATTGTAATTAAACTAATTTTTTTAACATCATGTGACTGCAAAATTAACGACTTGGTTTAAACAAGTAAGTCAGAACAGTTACCTACCTACCTAATTCATTTATATTTATTAGATTTGCTTTCTTATAGGCACGTGCATATAGCGTGATATAAAGCGATTGTAAAATTATTTACGTTAAGAAATAAATAAAGTTATATTAGTTATATAAACCAGTTTCAGCACGTGCAGGAAACTCGATTATTTCAAATATGTCTCCATAAAATACGAATAACAGTGGAAAACGGTTAATTATTATTCTAATTATTTGTATCTCCTTGGATATCACGGGCCTATAATCCCGGTTTTTTTTATAGGCTTGCGTGGGGACACAGATCCAACACGTAGAGGCCCCTTGAAGAGCTTTTATGTCATGTAGAACGCCTGCTGGAACCCGTTCGCAGGTGCAACAATAGACACCCATGAACCGGTCTCAGCAGGCATTGGGACTATTGTAGAAAAAGAGAACAGTATACCGGTCTATGGATTGAAGTTTGGGTGGACTATGAGACTGGGTTATTACAAAGACGTACGGACACCTGCCATGTTTACACAAGTTATCGAGGCAGATGGTGACTTGCCGCGCACTAGATGGGCCCCTGAAACTGCCGTCGCGAATAGTTTCTTATTATTATCTATCTAATACATTTAAACGAGCAATTCTTGTTTATTTATATATATATTTCGGGGATCTCGAAAACGGCTCTAACGATTTCGATGAAATTTGCTATACGGGGGTTTTTGGGGGCGAAAAATCGATCTAGCTAGGTCTATCTCTGGGAAAATGCGCATTTTCGAGTTTTTATATGTTTTCCGAGCGAAGCTCGGTCACCCAGATATTTCTTATAATATGGGTAAATGAAAACTCAACAGGACACCTATACCTCGAGACAGCCTTCATTAAGGAGCATCTTTCTTCGTTTGTATTTGTTTACTTACAGTGAAGGAAATGTAGGTACTTAGTTTACTAAGTTATGTCCAGTTGTAGAGATGTAGAGGTGAATTTAGACCATAATCAAAAACATAACAGATAACCTAGGTCACTATATGTTTGACGTTGCTTGTCACGCTTTAAACATAACAAAATTTGCAATACATTGCGTCTTAGAATAAACTTTAAAGTGTAATAAAAATCAAAACATGAGTTATTTTCAAAAGTTGCTGAACAAATGTTGGTCAGTTTGTGGAGTACAGCCTTTAGTTTAATTTATTGCTCCTGTTACAGGAAGCACCCTGTATGTGTTTAATAATGTATTTACCCGTAGGTTTTAACTATGCAATGTCACTTTGATAATTACTTGTTGTTAATAGCTCATCTGTAGGACGTCTGTTTTTTTAAAGAGACAGGTAAGGCCATTCATAGGCTCTTGCCCATTATATTTCATCAGCAGTTGCACTTCACCATAGAGAAAAAAATACATAGAGTGCTCACTCCATACATCTGAAAAAGTGCCCGTCACTGTGGGTGATGTGCCTGTAATATTTAAGTACTTAAAGGTCACTTGATTTTTTGCAGGATCTTACAATCAAATCCTGACCCTGATGGCAATGAGTTTAACTGAACCTATACAGTTTCAATTAAGAATTTTCCAAATCGGTTCAACCGTCTTCAAGAAATCGAGAAATATACGTTCTGCATAGTACCTATATGCTCCCCATAATCTAATTTTAGAAACCATTTGAGCATTTCGAGTTTTACTAAACTATTAAGTAACTAAATGTCTTACGAATTAATTTACTTACTGGCTGGTAACATCGGGTAACATACGATGGTGATATTGTTGATCCTTTAAAAATATGACCATAAATTGTTTTTATCTAACCAAATTTTAATAAATAAATAATGTACTACAACCATAAGGTAATAATAATACAACCATAGGTATGCCTAGTATTATGCAATCAATCTTACTTGAGCGTTTTTCCCTATCCCAATACAAATACAGACACTCTTATCAATCTATTGTAGTCTGTGCCTACGTTATTTACGGGAAATATGAAAGGAAAGGAATGTAACCTTTTAGCGTGATAATATATATGTTTATAATTTCTTTTCACCTCAGCAGCTGAAAACTTAATTGTTGGTATATCTTAAGAAACCATGAGTGAATAGAGGTAAGTGATGAAGAAGGAATACATTTTTCGGGTTCTCTAATATGTTCTCACTGCTGAGGTGAAAAGTTATGTGAACTACACGAGATCAAAGTTATTTACATCTCGTGCGCTTTTGATTCCCTTACTACCCTCAAGATTCTAAATTAGATTATAGATCTAGTATAGAATCTTTCGCTTGCACGGGACTCAAAATAAGCACTCGAAGAAATATCAAACTTTGATCTCTTGTTGTACAAATAACTATTGTATGGTCATATGATAATTGATAACTCATCGACCTCATCGTTTACTTACATTATGTTCAATGCCACTGCTGCTACCGCTGCACTGTCGGCATGTAGTCCAAACAAATAATAAATTAATTGGTTTAAATCGGTAAATTATTTATTTATTTTAATTTAATGCGACAGTGATATACGTAAACTGTTAAATCGAACGCTTCACCTCGCATGCCGCTATCGGTTGATTTAACACCTACTCTGCCATATTCACTGCTCCTACCACTGCCGGTACTTTGACTGCCGCTCAGAAAACAGCCCCTGACGGCAAACTCAGGTAGTGGCATGAGCAAGGTAGGTAAACATAGGTATTATGACAAGCTGTAAGGAGTACTTCATTCAACATAATATCTTAACTCTACCGTCGTTGTACATTTTAGAAGTAAGCACTTTCGTTAAAAACAACATTTCCCTTTTCCCGCAGTACTCTCGTCCATCTAACTTACGACCCAATACAAGATTAGCCCGCCCTAACTCAAACATGAAAATGATCCACTCTGGTCCATTTGCCATGTCAGTCAATATATATAATAAAATTCCAAAGTCAATACAGGTGGAAACAAACATAAATAGATTTAAAGTGCAATTAAAGCGATATCTAATTAGCAAAGCATATTATTGTATCCAAGATTTTTTAAGTGAGATCTAGATGTTTAGTTTAGTTTTTAGTTAGTCTGTTATGTTGCTATACCCTCGCAGGGTTCATGTTGAAACTGTACTTAGCCCTAAGATCCTCTGTACACATGAAATGCAATAAAATATATGAGTATGAGTATGAGTAAGGAGTCGTTTACAAACGAAGTACCTACCTATTTGTTCACCTCTACTGTAGGATTCATAAATAATGTTTTATGTAAACATCTGCTTTTTAAACTTCACTTCTTTCCTTGCAGAAACGACACTACGCCATTTGTTTACAATGGCACAACCACGCCCGTCATCACCAAAACCCCGTTACCTCAGAAGCCTAACAACAGCAAAGCTGGTAGAGGCAAAGCCCTCAGACAAATCCTAGCGTCTTTCGTGGCCAACCTGGGAACTATCAATACTGGCATGGCATTTGGATTCTCCGCTACGGTGCTGCCGCAGTTAAAGAGCAATGAATCTAGTATACATATCACAGAAACGGAAGCCAGTTGGATTGGTATGTTAAAAATCCTTTGTAGTTTTATGGCATTTTAAATTAAAATGGTTTTTTTTCGAAGTCCTACTTTAAAATTTGTAGACTGTGTAGATTTGTAGAACCTACTGAAAATATATCAGAAGTAATTAAAGCAATTAGTTCAATTCAATTTGTTAGCTACCTACACCCACGCATACGCGGTGGGACGTCTAATATAAAAGTACAACCACGGGCCAATTAATTAAGCCATCAACTGGTAATTGGCTTCAATATACGATACAGAAGTCAGAGAATCATAACACTTTCACATAAAGCCCTTTATTCTGGAGATATTCTCATCGCTCTTAAACTGGGCCGCAAGTAAATGAAGACACAACACATTTGACAACGCTCCTTAGAACTTTGAGGGAAGGTTTCATCTTTGTTTTCTCATATGCCTGGTTATACGATGGTCATGTTTCCGATGATATGTCAAACTGCTATTCTAAGAGTTTAATAGGGGTGTATTAGGCGGCTATTACACCCCTTTATAAGACGAATCCTGGTGGCAAATGCCAGCCCAAATCTGTTTAGCAATGAGTCATTGAGTAATATAATAAATATCCCAACAAAAAAAATTCTAATAAGGTTTTTCTTTTGTTTTTCTAGCCAGTCTCAGCGCGGCCGGCACGCCCGTGGGCTGTCTTCTCAGCGGCTACCTTATGGATGTGATCGGCCGCCGCCTGACGCTCTTGATCACAGAAGTGCCGCTCATCCTCGGGTGGCTGCTCATCGCTTTTGCTTGCAACGTCCCCATGATCTATATCGGTAAGCATATTGTCTATATTTGCCATTAAGCAAAAAATAAGTCCCTATCAGGTTATAGGTACCTCTACACTGCCTAATAAACATTTGTAACTATAATATACCATCCCATTTTCGTCGCGCAGGATTTAGTTAATTTGCAATGGACGGCAGTAAGTATAACAATAGTTCACGAAAACAAAGTTTCCTAGTTTTGTATGAGAGTGGCGTAGGTATTTTCGCTCCGCTTTACATATGATTGATAAATTCAAATCAATATAGAACACCGAGAACACGATTCGTAGCATAGAGCCGATAATGCAATGAAAGCCGATAATTTCCGTGGATTTCAAGTTTATTTAACCAGGATTTATTGCACGTCGATTTGACTTATCGGATTTGAGGAAGTTATATCCACGTTAACCTTGTAAAGTTTACGTAGATAACGTCAAATAAATTCTGGCAAGGGTTCTCATTGGGTCTGACAGGTTTTAAGGAGCATACCAGTAAATCAGATACTGTTACTGTTACCGTGTTGCCTGAATTGAAATTGTTACTAGCCATAATAGTCTATACAATTTTCATCGCAACATAACTTTTCTAAATTGCCTGCTAAGCTAATTTAACGGTACCAAAAAGAAATTCGCACTCGGGAGGGGCAAAAGAAAAAGGCTGAGGAATGGGTTGTTGAAGGTGCGGCCATCTTTGTTTATAAGCGTACCTACAGGATCATGGATCATGTGACAGAGAAAGGGAAAAAGGGTAAAGGTAAGGCAGGAGAACTAAACGATGTTTTATTTTCCAGGCAGGCTGATGATAGGACTCGGGTCCGGGATGGTGGGCGCCCCGGCCCGCGTTTACACTTGCGAAGTCTCGCAACCGCATCTCCGAGGCATGCTGGGTGCATTAGCCTCTGTCGGGGTCTCCACGGGTGTTTTAATATCGGTAGGTTGCTATTTTATTTGTCTAAAGCATTATAAACAGACAGCAGCTTCGCTCCACATGCACAACTAGCAAATATTCCGCAGATGCGTGTTCTATTTGGATTGGGGGACGGTAGGCGAAGCTTAAACAATAGTGCGTGTAGACCAGTGGACGCTAGTGTAGACGTGTAGGTACGTCGGGATTAAGAAGCTATGCTGATAGTTTATTTCACGTAGAGTTACTTTTTCTAACAATAAATGATTTCCCTTTAATAACTAAACAGGGATCATAATAACTCCTTTAGAAGTGGAAACACAAAGACATTTCTATCTATCATAAATCTTTTTTTTGCGACATGAACGGAATTCGGCTTGTTTGCGTACTCTGTTATCTTTAGATTTAAACATATGAGGCAAGCAAATGCACGTGCTTTTCTAACAACAGTTGTCTTTCTGTTTGACACTAAGTCATTAGACAAATAAGCGCTTTCATAACATTATGCATTAATTATGCAATGACCGATATTTACCACCACTATAATGCGAATAATGAACATCCCATACAAACCGATCGTGATCTCGAACAAAAACGTCACAGTAATGCTAATTGACCAACAAAGTACGTCTGTTTCTTAATCGCGTCGACATTATGCACAATAGACACGCCCACAAAACGGCTTTGTAATATATGCTAATGAAAAAATACAATGCTTGAATGTAGATCATCTTCGTAACGATGTGGTTAATAAACTTTTCAGTTCCATTGAATCACTGATATTTCTGCCTTATGTTATTGACATACGCTTTTCTTCTGCATACACTTGAGTATGTAATTTCCTTACATTTTCGACCATCATTTCGACGAAGGCTAAGCCTCCACAATAGGCTAAGAAAGAATGAGTAACGCGAAACAACAGTAATGACGATTTTTTCACGTTGTTACATACTCGTATGTTACATGGTTGGGTGGTTCTTGAAATTAAAACTTTAAGTTTTTGGGGTTTGTTTGAGTAACGGTGACCCGTCAAAGTGTTTTAATATAAATGACAGCTGACCATTTTGTTTGAAAGAGAGTTTTACTTAGATCTTAGATCTCGGTCTTTCGGTTCGAGCGCCATCTTGATAGCCTCGTGATTAATTCCTTTGTTTTTTGCTCATTAATATTGTTTAGTGTAATACCGATAGCTTATTATAATACAGTAAACTAATGTGGTAGTGTGCAGTGAATGGAGAATTAATCTTGAAGCGTGTTTAACCATCATTTTGGAGTTAACGGCCGGTTGTCCACGTGCTTCTTATAAAGTCCGCTATCGCTTTACAAGAGCGAATAAAATCACCGTACAGTCTTGTACTAACCGTACCTACAATTTCAATCATATTACTTTGCTCCTCGACCTTGATACTGGCGAAATAGTCCCACTGGGCTGAAGTCACAATTTAAAAAAAAAAATGGATGAATCTTAGATATCATTATTTTGTATAGGCGCGCCAACCAGTGATGTAACTTTATCCAGTCCTATTTTAGCAAAGATTAAATAGGCACGATTGGCACAAAACCACAAAATATACCGTAGAAACGTAGTATATTATATGTTGTTTACAACTCTACTCGCTCCAAGTCACAGATACCTTATATAACCCAGTAATCGAACGGTTTTAAGCCCATCCATTACATTGTCATCCTATTGTTGTTTCAAGGAAAACTTCGTTACCTTAAAATTAAAATTCACGTTCAAGGCCGATGCTACGCTTCCGTAATTAAAATGTTACGTTATATTTTTTAGCTCAGGTATCTTCATTTGACGTCTTACCCTGTGTACCTAATCGCTGGTAACAACTATGTAGCATACCAGACACTAAATAAAAGCCAACGTTAAATATTTAATTAATTCTACAATGCTAACTGAATGTCAACGCAGGATTTAGTATAGACCTATAAAATAAAATTTGTCGCACACGTAAGCAAACAAGATCATGTAAATGTTGTTGCTGAACTGTGCAAACAGGATATTCGTGATAACAACATTATATGCTTGTATTGGCGGTGATTACAAAAATATATATTCTTATTAACAAGTCACTCCGGCAGCAACGTACTTATCTATAGTTTATATTCAAATAACTTAATCTCGCATACCTTCCACGCGGGTTCCAACCCGCATTGGGCCAGCGTGGGTACTGTACTGCGGCACAATTCCTCTAGTTCATGAGAGGACGCCTGTGCGTTGTTAGAGATTTCGTGGTTTATTGATAAAATACCATATTTGCAGTTTCCAAGTATCTCACTCAAGGCAAACGGTCAGAACAGAATTACATAGTATATGCGAATGTGATACCTATCTGTTTTAGAAAAAAACTTTATTTGAAACTTCCTACCTTGCACCGCTAAACTGTAGATAGAACGGTCAAGAAAAGAGCGTCCTCCCACCTTAAATCCGGGAACGCACTTGTAACCCCTCTGGTGTTAAAACTGGAGTGTAACTAAGTACATTTTAATCTGATCAGTGATCAGACAAGTTATAGTCTTAGAAACATTTCATGTTTGCATAAAGTAGCTCTTTAAAAAACCTCTTTAGAATTGTCTTAAATATAAACTGATGAGCTGAAATTAACAGTCCAAAGAAAATTTAAGTGAACTGTTTTTCTTGTACTTACCCATAACTTTTTCGCCTTATTCACAATGGGAGCTAAACGCATGCCTGACAGGTTACTTTGAGCTTTGCTGCGTGTCACATATTATCATAGGTACTTACCTATAATGTGTCATGTCCTCATATCATATCGGTAAAAATGAGCAAACGCTCTATATACATATGTATGCTAATTAACAAAGTGATAAATACTGACGATAGCAGACTTATTCAGACACATTAAAGTCGGTCGGTCGGAATAAGAATATAAGGATTAGGATATTCAGGATGTCGTTAAGTTATGGTTTGTAACTAAAACTCTACCTAGATACAAAACGCGAGATTAAGTGTTATACTTAGAATTATGTTTCAAAGTAGGGCAAATAAGAGACAGAAAATGCATTCAGTTTGTATGAGGCCATATAATGGAAATGAAGCGCGGTTCACGATTGTTACGAGTGTCTCTTTAATTAAACTGCCAAGGCCATGGCTTAGAAGCCTGTTACCAGGGCCGGATTAAGCATATCGGGGCCCCTAGGCAATGCAATGCTCGGGGCCCCCTTAGGCCCTTACAGTCAATTCTGCATACATAATGTTCAGTTTTTCAGTACAGGGAAGTAAGTTTGTGGTTTTAATTTCAACCTTCAGGTGTCGGTTGAACCGATCCGAACATGCCGAGCGATGTCTTTTTCGCTCTTATTGCGTGGACATAAAGCTTTTTTCTATCAGTTTTTGCAGATTCATTTTTGCGTCAAGTGTGGGGAGAGCCCTTTTTTTCTCAATAGGTAGTTAAATATTGTGCGAGGCTGGACAGCGATTGTCCGACCATAAGACCATACGCCGAGCCACATGATTAAAATTAACGTAATAATACCATAGGTTTAAATGACTATTCATTCACCAGATAAGCTAGCATGTAGGTACAGGGTCAACCAGAAAAGCAGCAAAAAAACGCGAGGGCAGCGAGCGCGAAATTTTTTGTGAAAAAAATGTGAAAACGTGTTAAAAAGGCCGGGCCGGGCCTAAAAATCCGAAGTTCCCCAGTGAGCCGAGCTTTCATGCGAGGTCAAAGCCGTGGTTCAGGATAAGCTCAGCTAGAGCACAGACGCCAACTAATGTCTATTGTATTAAAAAGCGAGACGGCAGGCCGAGCTTGGCGCAGCGAGGACAAAGGCTAAGCTGAAGAATAGATTTGGAAGACAAACCAAAAATGGAGGTAAAAATTGAGGCTGAAGGTCGAGCTCAGCAATCTCCACATTACTGAACAAGCCCGAAGCGTACTTATAATCAGCGAGGTGAGCTTTCATGCGAGGCAAAAGGCCAAGCTTCTGAAATCAATGTTTATATTTGTTAAAAAGCGACGCCGAAAGTCGAACTGTAAGAAAGCAGCGCTCTGACACGAACCAATCGTCAAATGTTACTCGACAATAATATGTGTTAAGCAAGAGTTACTCGGAGGGCCGAAGTTCCATTGATGAGGTATTAGGCCCTCGGGAGCCTGAAAATCGAGCTCGATATTACAGACTTCAAATCTATAGAATAACTTAATTTATATAATCATCTAATGATTGTGTATCTGAGAAACTGATATTGGACATTAGAAATAAATATTTAGGTACCATAAAAACAATAAACAATATGAATTTTGGCCATATGAAACAAATATTGTTTTTGGCGCGCGCGGGGCCGCCGGGGCCCCCTAGCCGAGGCGGGGCCCATAGGCAGTTGCCTACTCTGACTTAGGGTTAATCCGGCCCTGCCTGTTACTACATATGAAACGATTTTGCCAATACTCTACTTCTTTTATTACTTAGGTATTATTTTAAATATGTACTTCTTCATATTTTATTATACAACTTCATATTTTACGTGGTTTATATGAGCTGAGTTTACATTTTATCTTGCTGAAAACATTACTGTTTTCTACTCGTCGGTAAAATATTAAGAAGGTTTGCATATACAGACCTGTAAAGTTTTAACAATACAATTACAGTGTTTTATAGTCTTAATTATAACCACCTACCTAAATTTTATTTTGTATGGTTAGATGGTCTAGGCGAAACCTCGTACAATACCGTAAAACGGGGTGAGTAGGTTTCGCGGGGAGAGGTGGGTTATGAATGGGGAGAGAAGGTTTGAGAGGGGGGTGAGAAGGGATTTTAAGGCTACTGCTACAAAAATAATGTATTCCAATTTAAAATGGAGCTATAGTAATACGCATAATAAAAAAAAATCGATCCAACAATCTTCCAAAATCACCTTTGTATGAAAACCCCTCTCACCCCAAATACGAGGCACTACGGGGTGAGGTGGGTTTTCCTCTTTATCGTCAAAGTTATGAAATGGAACTACCCAAAATAAAATAAAAACTAAAATACAAACGTCCGGAACACTTATTATATACACCATTCAGTTTTCATATGTAAAAATAAAATGTTATCGAGGTTTGAATTTCAGTTTTGACCCTACTCACCCCATTTTACGGTATTCTTTTTTTTTTTCCTCTCATCCTCTGTACATACATTAAACAGACAACATTATTAAACCTACACCTTGCATCATTCCAGTACGTGATCGGCAGCATGACAGCATGGAACATCCTAGCCGGTGTGAGCGCCGTCGTCCCCATGCTGTCACTCCTCGGCATGCTGCTTCTGCCAGAAACGCCCAACTACTTGCTGTCCCATGGCAAGCGAGACCGCGCCGAGAGCTCGCTAGTGAAACTGCGAGGGTCCACCTGCGACATCGACGAGGAGATACAGAGAATGATCACCTTCAAGGAGAAGAACCATGTCGAACCGTGAGTGTTTCTTAGGGCCACTTGCACCATTAACTAACCCGGGGTTAACCGGTTAAACCATGGAGTTAACATGGTTACCAGTACAATTTGACACTGGATTAAGGATTTAACCGGTTAACCCCAGGTTAGTGGACTGGTGCAAGTGGCGCTTAAGAGTTTAACCATGGTATATGCTATATGCTGACAGTCGCACAACGTCCTGCCGTCGCACTAGCTCGCTAGTGAAGTTCTGCGGGTCCATCTGCGATATCGATGAAGACAGGACCTTCAAGGAGAATTCCATTTCGAATTGTAGGTTTCTTGAACCACGGGGAAGCCTGGTAGCGAGTAAAATAAAAACACGTCAAGTACATTTATAATGTAGTTACGAGATGTATACGTAATAAAAAAGGTCCCGTTCTTTGAAGTAAAATTTGTTCACAAAGTATAGTTGTTCAAACTGCCTAGGTGAAAAGTAATGGCACATATTTAACCGGTCAACTAATTAATCGAATTTGGGTAGTTTAAAAAAATGGAAATGGCTACTAAAATTAATAGTTTGGCAACAAAAACGGAGCCTTAAAATATATCAATATGAGTTGTATTTTAATGCCGTTACAGCTTTTAATTATTTTTAGGAAGGTACCAAGTATATATTTGGCAACTGAATTAATATTATGGAGACCATTTATGAAGCACATTTAAAAAAGAAAACGGCTATCTATTAATTAAAAAATGAAGTTCTTTTAAAATATTTTGTTTGGTCATTACACGGTTAACCTAACACGCTCCTCCTCGCTTCGCTCGTCGTCGCACCTATCTGTTGACGCTAGTAGAACACAGTGGTAACTATTGAAATTAGTAATTAAAAATTTAAAGATCTAATGGTATAATGGCCATTAGGCGTTTCATGATTAGAAATTTCGACTATAAGTATACTGACCATTGCGTATTGGTAAATTAATTTGAGGTGTTTTATGTAAAAAGTGACTAATATTCATTAAATTTAACTGCTTTCGTGTTAAAATACTACCTAGCTGAAAACGATATGCCCAGTTATGATTAGTTGATTACTTAGGTGTGAACAACTAGATGACAACTAAATTTTATGATCGCTTTACAATATTAGTTGCCGATTTATTATTTTAGATGCCAACTTTAAGTTTCCTATAATTTTTTTAGGTGGCTTGATTTTGCTGCCAGTTTTTTTAATAATATGATGCTTAATATTTGAGGCTAAAATATTTTTTTTGGCGCCAAAATATTAATGCACAGCCAAATTATATTATTAAATAAAAAAATAAAATTTGTTTATTTCAGACCATGAGATCCATATTTTTGTTAGTTAACCAGAAAAACTTACATCCTATGTTAGTACTTACATAAAAACACTTATAACTATTGACTATTTACTAAATATTACTGCGTGCAGAGAGGAACACGGGGCAAAATGGGTTATTTAGCCCTGCCTATCACCACCTCTACCCAGTATTTCGTGAGGCGGCAGTCCAGACGTTCAGACAACGTCCTCAGGAGGCTGTTGCCACTGGTACGCACGCGTTTCAGCAGAGACGCTATTCTTTTACGCCTAATTGCGTAAAAGTCATCCACTCGCGCCTCTGCAAACATGCCCGAGGCACTACAGTGCTTCGGCAGTTTCAACAGCATCCTCAGGACGTTGTTGTACTGAACTCTCAGCGAGTTATACGCCCTTTGTGTAAATGTTGCCCACAGACTGCACGTGTAAAAAGTTTGACAATATGCCCTAAAGAGCGTTAACTTTACTTGTGTATTACAACGTGCAAATCTGCGGGCAACCATATTGCCCCTTACCGCCATGGCCCTCCTCTCACGCTCAAGATCCATATCGTCCTTCAGATCTCCGGTGAGCATATGCCCTAGATATCTGAAGCTGCCCACGACTTTTAGGGGTACTCCTCCCAGCACGATCTTAGGCACAGTTAGATCTGAGTTATACTTTGGAGCCTTAAAAATTAGTATTTCACTTTTGGTTGAATTGTACCTAAGACCATGCTGATCAGCGTAACCCTCGCATATGGCGATCAACTTCTTCAACGCACTTACTTATTATTATATGCCCAATGAAAGTTCCTGTTTAATATTTTAGTTGCCCGGTTAATTATAAGCCAAAAGTAATTTACAATTGATTAAGGTGAAAAACAATTTATAAATTAATAAAGGAAGATATCCGCTATGACCATGTAACGAAATGTGATTGTCGTGTCTTCATGGCGCGTTATAGCTGCCTTTGTGTTGTTTTTATGTACACACCGGACAATGAGGATTACGTCCACCTCTGACAAAAAAAAAAGACACTTGTGTAAATATGATTCCATTAAATATGAGTCCAATAAAGAAATTCTGTGAATGTTAACCAACTGAAAATTTAATTTACTTATTGTAAACTTAACCTAAACGTGTTACTAAAATTTCTTACTCATGAACTCAGTTCATTGTAATACTGGGACCAGTGAGAGTAGATGAATGCTTTCAACTTGTCTGCTACGGATACATAACTATTGATTTCAATCCTACCTTTGTTGATATTTTCTACCCCATCATCGTTATAGTTGAAAGCGTCTCAGACGTACCTACCACATAGAGAGAGAGAGAGATTTCTTTGAGTACCTAATACTTTTGAGTGTGTTATTACCTAATAAAAATTGGGTATTCTGAATTGGGTATTGGGTAGGTGAATACCTAAGATATACACTAACATTTGACTAACATATACTGCATCTCAAGGTTAAGAGCCAACAAGAGTGGTCATTTCTCCATACAAACGTACTCGACTGTTTCCTCCGTGGGTTTTAAAGCTAGAGCAATGATTTTTTCAACACAGATTAATATTGTCAATATCTGTGTCGGACCGTTTTGCTTTTTTTGATATTTTTGTTTTTTAAGGCGCTAGAGCCCTTCAAAAATGGCCAAAATGGCCTAATTGACTATGCCGCAATGAGAGGCGTGCTATTCAAAACTGACATCAATTAGTCAAAAAAGCAAAACGGTCCGACACAGATAATGTCATAATCATTTAGATTTCAAAATTTGGTTACGATTGGTTAAGTTTTGGAGGAGGAAACAGTCGAGTACGAAACCTCGATTTTTGAGATTTTTACGCAGGATTTTTTGCCTTGTCCTTATCGCACTAGTTTTAGGAGCCGCTTCCGTTAGGGAGACGTGTATATTTACCTAAAATATTTAAATCTTAGCTCCTGTTGGCTCTTAAGCATTTGACTAAAATCAAATTGATTGTTTCAGGTTGACGAGTGTGAAAGAGTACATCAAAGCGCTGCTGTCCCCGTCTGCGCTGAAGCCGTTCACTATCCTGGCCGTCTACTTCTTCATATACCAGTGGTGCGGCGTCAACACCATCACCTTCTTCGCCGTTGAAGTCTTTAGGGTAACTATTTAAACATCTTGTCGACTTAGTAGTCGAATAGGAATTTGACATACCTTTAGATATGGCTATTTCCACCCTTTGTCTCTTGTCAAATCGGTGCAGACAGACTCTAATTCAAAGTTAGTACTTTGAATTAGAGTAGGTATATAGGTTTTCAAAGTGCTTTTTTTTTTCGGAAAAATATATAAACTAAGTGATATTGTTTTTACCGAATAAAACTTAAAAAACGTGGCTTTTAAAAAAAACGGGAAATGTTCCGGGTTTTTTCAACCCTATAGTATGTATAGAGTGCCATCCTTTGTCTCTGTGAAGTCGGTGCAGAGCTAGCTTAGGCGGACTCTATTGTATTCCACAGTGCCGTGTTAAAAATTATCACAATATATTTCTAGTCAGATCTATAAAGTTAAAAAAATAATTATGACTACTTTATGTTGCAATACCGTTTTACTGTTGCTCGTTGATGCGTCATAACATAAACGTGGCTAAAGGGCTGACGGCGCAGTAAGTATATATATATATATATATATATATATATATATATATATATATATTATATTATATTTGTTGCGTCTTTATGTCAGTTACTCCTCCAATGAGGTCAAGTTACCCCTATAATCCCCCTTTATATGGCCATTTTATATACCTCTGTAGAATGGAATACCTGTTTATCCTCTAGCCGCCCATACGTCAAACCTTGCCAAGCAAAATGAAATTTTATTTTGTCAACACAAAGTTCAAATTAGAATGGAACAGGAGACCTTTTTATAGGCTAGAGGATATACCAAAAACTTATGATTGCAGGCCTCAGGCGCAACCAAGGAGAACCAGTATTGGCTGACAATAGCCATGGGCATAGTGAGGCTCATATTCACGGTGGTCGGGTGCATACTGTGCCGGCGCTGCGGCCGGCGGCCGCTTACATTCGTCTCAGGTACGCGATGGCGATACTGCCGGCTTAGCCAAGGTGACAATCGCTATCGCTTCGATAACGAAACGCTTTGGGTCTCTCTATCACTCTTCTGTATTAGTGTGACAGTGACAGTTGCGTTTCGATCGCTACGGAGCGTTAGCGATTGGCACGTTGGCTACGCGGCCTGGGCTACAACCGCGAAAATCGAAGTTCGTCAATAGGGATGATGACACATGTTGAATTTTATAACAAAATCTAGTAAAATAGATAGCAAACGAGCAATTTATCACAATAATGTGGATATTAAAATAAAATATTGAAAAATTACAAAAATACAGGACCTGAAAGTTTCAAAATTTAAGTTTTTTTAACTTCCAAAAACGATAAAAGTAAGGGTACCATTCGATTCCTTACATTTCATCCAAAAAAATATTGTATAGCAACTATATACATAAACGCAATATTTCACCGACAAAAACGCAATTTTCTTGTTTTGTCCATACTACAAGATGACCCCAGAGACCTTGACGTCACGGCCTCTGGCCGTTTTGTATAGGGCGTTTCGCGAGTGAAGTGCAACTGTCGGCCTTTGACTACAATTTCTGACTTTTGTGTTACTTTAATGCAATGGGTCCCATATAGACATTTGATCCTAAAAACAAACCCGATCGATTGATACCATAAATGAAAATTAGTCATGTAGCCTATTGCGGGCATTTTTCTCTGTCACTCTGATTACGTCTTAATGAGAGTAAAAGAGAAAGATCACCGCACTTTGCTAATTTCGGTTTTCGCGGTAGGCCCCCTGTTTACAAGCTTAAGCAATAGGTACCTATAAGTTGCCGTGAATTTTTGATACGATGAGTTAGGTCAATCCATGCGACTTTTATACATTAGAGTATTTTGGTCGAGCGATTTTCATCGATATGCTACGCCGCCGTAGTACGTAGACTATACTATAGGGCGTAGTATGCTTTAGCAACATTAGATATTCAAATAATGTTACCTATGTCGCAGCGCAATTCGCCGCTCATTCTAATATAAAACGGCTGCCATAAGTTTATGGCAAGTTTGCCATGCCAGGTGAACGGGCGAATGTTGTCACAGTGAGATCAAATTGACAGCCATTTGTAAGTTCGCATCGGCTTCTGTGTCTAGAAAATAAACGGAATTCCCTTTTTAATAAGTAGTTTTTTTTTTTTGATAAACAAAAATATTTGTATTGTTTTTATTTAGCTGTGGGCTGCGGTTCGACGATGATCGTACTGGCGGTCTACATGTACTTCATCGAGCAGTGGAAACAGGCCGGCGTCGCGCCGATGTACTCCTGGGTCCCCGTGGCGGCCATCTTCATATTCATGATATCCTGTACCCTGGGGTACCTCATCGTGCCCTGGATCATGATTGGCGAGGTGTATCCCATGCAGGTGAGCGCTCGGACACAGTGTTACTTGAGTCTAGTCTATAGTTCGTTTTTTTTTAGCATTAGAAAGAACTTGAAAGAAGGTAAGCGATTTTGACATGTCTTTTAATTGAAAAACACTTTTTAAAAATCAATAACTATTACTTATGAAAGCAGAAGACTATAAAAGATCGTATTAGATTCATAATTGTTACATATTTACCGTAACTTATTTTTAAAATGTGTTTTTCAATTAAAAGACACATCAAGATTGTTTACCTTATTTCTAATGCTAAAAAAACGAAGTATAGGGTAAGAGGTACATAGTTTATTTTGCCCGGGGCAAGAGGAACAACATGTGAATTCCCTACCTACAAGAGTTTCACTCGGCCCAATGTTTTCTTTTACCATATCTAACCTTATCTAATCTAATACATTTAAACGAGCAATTCTTGTTTATTTATTTATTTGAGCCGTTTCCGAGATCCCCGAAATATAAATATACCTACATTATATTTATATTTCGGGGATCTCGGAAACGGCTCATAACGATTTCGATGAAAGTTGCTATATGGGGGTTTTCGGGGGCGATAAATCGATCTAGCTTGGTCTTATCTCTGGCAAAACGCGTATTTTTGAGTTTTTATATGTTTTCCGAGCAAAGCTCGGTCTCCCAGATATTATAGAATTAAGTTATAATAATTTGGTCCTTCGAACCGGATGCTCCTTTATTTGTATCGTCTAGTTTTGTTCTAGAATATCGAGTCCGTATAGGAGCACCATACCTACTTGTCGTATCACTTAGACTGGCGGACTCTTACCGAACACAAAGATAGACTTAGTTGGTAGCTGGGTATTTTTTTTTAAGTAAATAGGTACCCGAATAATATCATTGTATTCTTTTTAGGTTCGTGGCATAGTGGGCGGCATGACGACGACCGCTGCCCATCTCTCTGTGTTCTCTGTCGTCAAGACATTCCCCTTCCTCAAGGACGCGCTCAACTATTATGGCGCATTCGCAGTTTACGGTGCTATGTCTATTGGTGGTGAGTTTTACTAATTATTTATAATTTTTCTAGATAAGTGCGCATGCATCGAGTGTCGAAACACAACTGCCACTGAGGGGCAGTTGTACCAACCACAATTAACAGACTGATCAACGTCACGTAGCAGAGATCTATGAAACTTAGTTCCCATACAATAAAATTTAGCGAGCGCTCTAACTGTGACAGTCGTTTGGTGCAACCGACCCTAAGCTATCGTAGAATATCATCGAAAAAGTTAAGCGGGAAATATAGAAGCAAAAGTGGCTTTACAGAGGTAAAGCCGGTGGGCGGTCATAAAAGGATTTTTAGGGTTCCGTACCCAAAGGGTCAAAACGGGACCCTATTCACCCTATTACTAAGACTCCGCTGTCCGTCTGTCCGTCCGTCCGTCCGTCTGTCACCAGGCTGTATATCACGAACCGTGATAGCTAGACAGTTGAAATTTTCACAGATGATGTATTTCTGTTGCCGCTATAACAACAAATACTAAAAACAGAATAAAATAAAGATTTAAGTGGGGCTCCCATACAACAAACGTGATTTTTGACCGAAGTTAAGCAACGTCGGGCGGGATCAGTACTTGGATGGGTGACCGTTTTTTTGCTTGTTTTGCTCTATTTTTTGTTGATGGTGCGGAACCCTCCGTGCGCGAGTCCGACTCGCACTTGGCCGGTTTTTATCATTATCCTCTTTATCCTAGTTATTTTTATGTTCCAGGCATCGCCTTCTTCTACATATTCCTACCTGAAACGAAAGGGCGTACTCTTCAAGAAATAGAAGACTACTTCTGCGGCAGAACTAAAACTCTAAAGCAACCAAATAAGACCGAGGGCGCGTGATCAACGTACATACTTAGTACAAAATTGTTATTTTACATTGCATTTCGTGCGTTTCAGTCAAGCTTTTTGTATGTTATGTTCTCGAGGCAATGAAACGTTTGGTAGACTTGATGTTTTTCTATGCATTTGGCAAACGATTAAAATGCTTAGATATGTCGGCGGCCGATCGTAAGATCAGGCATATGGTGAAATTCCTAGGCATATCGTGAAACTTGAAAATCTTTGACCCGTTCCCTGGGTCGACGGAGCCCCGCTACGCGGGGCTCCTATTTCTGGGCAGTTTGCCCTTCGGGCATCTAAAGCAACCTAACGAACCTATCCTACCTATATATTGGTTTAATGTCGCTATCGTCAGCACATTACACAGGAACATTACGATCTGCCTGATCTTACGATCGGCCGCCGACAGATATATTTCTTCCAGTTAATTTAAAAATCTATCAAGAGTCAAAATATTTTAGCCTACACCTACAGCTATACGGAACCCCTAATCTTAAAAAAACAACCATTTTATAGGTACCTATTTTCACGCTTTTTGTCGTACCTACAATGTAAAGTATGTTCCTACCTGCGGCACTGACTCAGTAGCTATTTTAAATGAATGTATAAGTACGAATGAAAGTTTTGCTCTGCCTTTAACTCAAATGCCTTAGATACGTAAAGTATACGTCTACTTAACCTTTATATAAAGGTTGTATGTAAGGATCTTGTAGAAGATAAAGAGATTTAAACTAAACAAGTATTATAAAATATATACCTAAGTTTAAGTAGTCACTAGTCTACTGGTACATCTTGAGTAGAGTTAGCAGAAATGTGCCATTAAACTAATATTTAAAGATTTTGCTTTACAGTGTGTATTTGATTTGATATGAACGTATATTCCAATGGTAGATAATTAGTATAGAGCCAGATGAACAATTAAAGAAAATTGTACAAAATATTTAATACGTTGGTTTGTAGTTTCCGTCCGATCCGATCACAGCATTGAAAGTCGTTGGAAACATCTGAAAATTATGGCTAAATATCAAAATACACGCTGTATAGTTTATTAGCGAGTTATTTAATTTTACACCAGCCCAGTGTATAGATTAGCATTAAGGAATGTTCTGTTTACGTTAGAACAATCAACATTTAAAGTAAACTTGGATGTTGCTTTTACATCTTATATTTAAAGAAATCCTAAATGAGGAAAATAATCATCAGCAGGCGCATTATAATCGATTATTGGAAAATGATTCGATATAATGCTGAAAATGTTTTAAGGTATATTTCTGGAATAAGTTGAGTTATATTTTTATATTAAACATTTGCTATACCTAGCTAAATGCCAAAAATATAACAACTTGTACAAAAAGTCATTGTTGTTGTATTTACCATAACTTGTAAAAGTACAATTTGTAGAACAAGAATATTCATACATGGTGCTTAAAATGTTGTTAGTAGATGCATTTTGTTGTAAATAAGAGCTTCAAAAGTATTTTGTGATAACTATACAAGTATCTATACATAATAGGTAGTTAATTAATTGTAAATAAATTATTGTTATATTTAATACATAATAATTCTTGTATTATTTTAACCCCCAAGCATAACTTGCATCAACTTACTATCCCGGGGTTAACCGGTTAAAACGTTAACCCAGTGTCAAGTTGTACTGGTAACCATGGCAGCTCCTGGTTCAACCGGTTAACCCCGGGTTAGTGAATGGTGCAAGTGGCTAAAGCGTTTAATAAAAAAACACATTATTGTCCAGGCGAGGAAGGATGCAATTGCTGGCTAATTAATAATTTTAAACGATGATTTTTTAAGTCGGCGTGTGGACCCACGTGACCTCAAGTACTGAAAACTTGGAGGATACAACTAAACGGAGTAGCCATTAACAGGCTTTCCCCTCTGTCGAAAATAGGCGGCCAACGGTCATACACAATGTATGGACTGACGTTTATCTGACATGGCTATTTTTACGTTACGCATACATTTGACGTTCCCCTGCCCCGCAAAAATCGGCAGACTGTTTTGTACAGAAAATTACAGACATGGCGTCTCCGTTTGATTATATCCTCCAAGACTGAAAAGGACTTGGAGAATATTCGTTGCAATTGTTAGGCATGTCAAATTAAATTTGTAACATGTTTTAATAAAAGGAGTACCGCCTACTTAACTAGGATCTGGCAGTACTATGGCCATAGAGAAATATAATAAGAGTGCTCACTCCATACATCAGTTAGACCAGCGGTCGGCAACCCGCGGCCCGCGGGCCGCATGCGGCCCGTGAATCTGTCACTTGCGGCCCGCGAGCCTCCCTGTCTATTTTGTGTGTAATATTGACAAACGACATGTCTAGTCTAGTTATAAATATTAACAAAGTGCGGCCCGCGTCAACTTCGTTACCTACTATATGGCCCTTGGCTGCTAAAAGGTTGCCGACCGCTGAGTTAGACTATTAATTTCAGTGTCTACATCGACTACATCTACCATCGAGTAGCGGAACTATCAGTATTGCTACTTGACAATAGATATAGCAGTACTGATAGTTCCGCTACTCGATGCTAGATGCTAATAGTCTTTTTGGTACTAAAACTGATGTATGGAGTGAGCAATCTATGTATTTTTTTCTCTATGCTATGGCTTACTGTAGTTGGACTGAGAAACGTTGGTGCATTACGTTCCTGCACCTCAGTAAACACAACCTAGCTCGAGCAAACACTGCCGTTACAAATAATATCTCTTATCAGTAGTTGACGGAAAGCACCATTGTTCACATGGGACTTTACTTTTACTGTTTACTAGTCCTCACATGGACGATGGCCTATTCTAAAGTGCCGTTATATTTGAAAGATCTAAATGTTAACCCTGGGTATAAATCAGGTAAGTTTTTAGACATTATTGTGGACAACATATATTAAGTTGAGATTAAAATCCTGCTAGAGAAGATTTATTAAGAGGTAGGGCATAGCGAATGTCCTCTCGATAAAGTCTGGAGCAGAGCCCTTTAAACAGAGTAATTTAAACCTTACATAATATATAATTATTTATGTCCCTAATGTAAATATGTAATGGATGTGTGAATTGTGGGACGTATGTTAATGAGGAAAATATAAAACTAGTCAAAAATCACGAGTAGAAGCTTTGTCATGCAAAATGGCTTCGATTTTAGTTCAAATACCTATGGGAAGTCCACTTTGTACCTTCTCAGAATGGAAACCGAACATCGGCCAAAGGAACCCGACAGGCATAGAATTCGGAGAGATCTCGCGAGGCTCGCTGCTGAAGATACTGGCGGAGTTTACGCAGAACGTGGAGCAGCGGCTGCGCCCGCGCCAGCAGAGCGCGCGCTTCGACGCGCACTTCGCCAACAACAAGTACACCCGGCCCTACATCTACCCGAGGTTCGGCAGGAACAACGTAAACTAGCACTTCATATCGAGTTCTACTTTTTTGATCTCGCTCCGTTAATACTTATCAACTAGACCGATGTCTTAACTTGGGTAAATATTGTTTTTATCTAAACTACCTTTCTGCCAGATTTAATGACATCACCAAACATTAGTTAATCTTTCCTGCTTAATTAATTTAGTAAATAATTAAGTTAATTTGTATGACAACTGTACTTTAGCTTGCCATTTTTGTAGTATCCACCATGGCCGAAAAGAAACCTGGGATAAAGCACGGTGTAGTCTTAAAAACTCTTCAAGGCAAAATAGAGCAAATCTTTTGAAGTAGTTAGGCGGTAAGACTACAGTGAGAAACGAATTAAATTACTAAATTACTAAGTAGAACTAAATAAAGCTAATGTATTTTTTTATAATTTTAATTGAACACAATTAAGTACAATTATCCTGATTAAGTAATACAAAAGCTCGCGCGCTGAATGAAGGGTATACAAAATATCGATACTTAACCTATATTCGATAGTTGCGCCAGTAATTGCGCCACATAGTTATTGCCTCTAAATGTTAGTAACAGCTTCTACCACCTTTTCCATAATATCAATCCCTTGCCGGAACGCATCAACATGGATCCTCTCGTCATGGGCGTGGAGCAACACGGGCGAGTTAAGTATCGGCGTGAAGTTGATGACGGGGACGCCCTGGTGGCGCACGAAGCGCGCGTCCGTGGTGCCGGGGCACACGTTGCAGAGGACCTCGAAGCCCCTGGAATTAATACCAATCTAATATTCAAATAAAGGGTAATTTCACTCTTTAGACATATTCCGTTAGTAAACATAATTATGTTCTCTGAGAATATATCTGCGGTTGCGTCTAATTGTCACGACTCTTTTCATACATTTTGCATGGGTCGCGACAATTAGACTGCAGACATATTTTTTGAGAATAACTCAAAACTCAACAAGATACTAAATTCAAAATAAAGGACGACTGGCAAAGAAATGCATGTTCTTCCAGGTAGGATATAAATAGGTATGCCCCGCAATAATTTATTCTTTTCCTTTGCAGAAAATTTAGAGCTAAAAAAGTGTCTTTACTCACCGACTCAATTTACCTCAGTACCTACCTACTTATAAATAGAGACGGGAATTAGGGTACGGATTACATTTATTATAACTTACATTTCTTTAACTGCACAGAGAAGAGCTGTCCAAAACTGATTGCTCTCGTCAATATTTGTGCTCTTGACTGGGGCATTATTCCCAATGTACTCGAATGTCACATCTTCACCTGCCTCAGTACACCATTTCCTGATCTGTTTATTGTAAAAAAGTGAACAGTGACAATCGCATCTCGAGTGAAAACGAAGTTAGACAGTTTAGGAATTTAGATATTCGTAGTGCTCTGCTCTCCAAATTCAGATGCTTTAAAGATTAAGGAATTAGAATGGGACATAAGAATTTTCTATTAAGTATTGGTGTGAAGCTGATGACGGGTATGCCCTATAAAACAGTTCTTGATACTTAGATACTGGCAGACAAAACAATACACAGTTTAAACAGTTAAAGGTAATAAAGGCCTAAAGCTTGAAATTAGAAACACATTTTCAAATATTAAAAAGATCAGCTAAGAAAGGATTTTTTTTATAATTTATATATGTCCATTTCCAAAATGGTGTTGATTTTTTTTCGCGGTAGATGTCGTGAGCATATAGGGTTAGGGTTAGTGTTATAATTATTTGTTACCATGTCATCAAAAGCGTCGTGATCAAGTGTGGGTGGTATCCTGATGTCAAAATAAATAGTAAGGCTGTCTGGTACCACGTTGACTTGAACGCCGCCCTGAAAAAGGTAGGCATTCTGGATATGGAACTTCAACCAAATATTTGCTCGCTACTCGAATTTTAGGATTCTAAACATCTAATTAGACGGATTAGAAAAAATAAAAAATGGTCAAGAGTAAATTTGTAAATATACTTGGTCAACCAGATCTTGACAGTAGAAGAAAAAGCCGGCAAATTTGAAAAATGTAGGCTTCGCGCCCATCGTCCCATAGAAAATTTGAATTTCGCGCCTTTTTTTACTGACAAGATTTGGTTGACCAGCTATAGTAAAAAACAAGCAACAACGGTTGCACTCCGGGAGTGCCGATAGAAGTGAAAACTCACCTCACTATGTTACCGACGCCCGGTAGCACGATTCATACGTTTAGCGGAGGTATTCTATTTATTTATTATATATTATTATCATTCTCAAATAAGATTACACTTTTTCATTGACATGTTTATTTACATACTGCCATGACAACGTCAAATTATTTGAACATAGGTAAAGAGTCTTGAAAAGGAGTCCGCAACATAAATGTAAAATAACATTGAGTTTTTCTTTATTGATTTAAATGCCATTTAAATTATGAGTACCTTACGGGGCTTACGGTCACGTGATCGCCTTACGCCCCTTACGGTCACGTGATCCCTTATGCTGTCTCGAGTTTATCATTTTTTCCACCTCATAAAGTGCCCAGCGCCGCTAAAGAAGTTTTCACTTCAAAAATGTAATGGTGCGGAACACTTAGGACGCGAGCCCAACTCGTAGTTGGCCAGTTTTAACATAGCGCCTTGCATAGACATATATATGCGCCTTGTGACAATCGTTGAGAATATTCGCAGTTACAATCTTTCGTAAGGCGCCAAATGTTAGTTTGTTATTTTTTCGGGAAGATATAACTGGGTGATAGATGCATTGGTAAATGAATTTTGTCAAGAGTAAAAGCATATATACCGTAAATATAATTAATATCGACTAATCCACTTGTATATTGCTAAATTAAAATATAGGGTAAAAATAACGAGGCGGTAACTTAAATGAGCCTTGAAAGATAACAACGGTCCATAACCCCTGATCTGTTGTACCTATATGTGCCTAAGCTACAGTCGTAAATACATAAATAGGCAGGTGTTATAATGGTATAGTCAGACATATTTTACTCTCACCTCGATTTGTGTTAAATTGATTGAGACCAAGTCGCCAAGCCACTTGCCTTGGGCTTGTTTTTCCACTTCTCCTGCTCTGTATTTCATAAATCTGTCCAATATGTAATGAAGCTTAAAGAAAAAAAACATTTGTTGAAAAAAGCATTGCATATGTTTAGGAATATTATACCTACAGCTAACTCAAACACTCAAACTAAAAAAAATGCTTTATTCAAGTACTTAGGCCTTTCAACAAGTTCTTTCGAATAGTCGTTTACAAATTATATTATCTTAAGCTATTTAAGCTATGTGTCTAAAGGAGCTCGGGGCAATATGGGCAACATACCGAGGTATTCATAACCTAAGCTTCTTATTCTCATAAGCAAGATATTTTTTTTACTAATTACATCTTATTAATAGATGACTCTGGCTTCTCTCAAAACTAGGTTTAATTTTTACTATTGTTTTTTTTTAGTTTACCTTTTCTCCTGCGGTGTTAGACAAAAGCAAAGAACCGTGTCCGGGGTCTCCTCTGCAAGTCACTTTTAACTCTGAAATGTTAAGAAAGTGGTAATTTATTCCAGGTCAATTTAGGTTAATTTATACATGTCAGGTCTAACGGTAAAAATTGTCTCAATACTCGATACCTGTATCGGTTGTAGCACTGACATATGCTTATTATATGCTTACCTACGTACGTTTTATTCTTATCAAATAATTACAAATTGCTACTCCTAATCACCAAAGGATACAGATTAAGTCGTATATTATTCTCAAAAAAAGTCATGAAGTATATCGCGAACCGAAATAAACACTCTGTTTCACAACATTTGCTGCAAAACTGACAACAAAGCACAAAGTGTAATTTTTGTACCTACCTATTGCAATTTAACTAATGATGAAGATTATCATAAACCTACTTCCACTTGGATTACCATCTGGACACCATCGCACCGACCAATCTAGACCTTTCCATTGCTAAATACTATACTGTTATCTAGATCTTATTCATAGTTAGGCATATTATTTCCCAAGTTTTGTCAACACAGTGACGTGTCAACACCGCCATATAACAAGTAGGTACAATCAGCAGCAGAAGTTGCTAAGCGAGCGAGGTGTTCAAAATGACCTTGACACTGTCTTATTCTCTTAACAATAAAGTCGCGTCAGGATCATATGAACACCTGGCCCGTTTAGCAACTTCTGCTGCTGACTGGTACAGTGCGACAGCAAAAATGTTAGGGACTTCAGTACTATGTATTGTTTTAAAAATAATCAATGCAGGATGCGGTCCGCGGACCGCAGTTTTGGCAAAAACAGTTCCTATTTTACAAGCAAAATATTTAATAAATCGGATTGAAATATAAAAAGTCGGTGAGTTGACCGTGACGTCACTGTACATGTTTTCATATAAATTCCTTTAGAAAATCGTTTTGACAGTTCTAAAAAAGAAGTTGATTTGGCTAGTAGGAAAGTAGCCAATAGTATACATATATATAGTGCATACATATGTCACCCACTTTATCCAATAAGATAAGGTATATTGAATGTAAATAAAGAATAAAATAGACTTCTAAAATCATAACCCTTCACTCAGGAAAAAAGATTCTAATACAAAAAATACCTTAAATTAAAACAAAAACCATTAATGATTGATGTGATTCCTCCATCTTATAGGTTTTACTTACGTCGGTTAGTTTTTTCTCCATTAAAAGCCCTAATGACCTTCGTGCTTAAAGAAGGACAGCTTTCGTCGAGTCCAAAACCCAGGTTCAAGGCCTTGAACTGCTCAGACTGAGCAAACGCTTGCATCCCATGCTCTCCACCAATTTCTTCGTCTAAAAAGCAGTAAAAAAATAAAAATGATTCTGATGATACAAATACTTATTGTTTTTTTTTTCAATTGTGTAATGGGTTAGGTTTTAACTCGTTAACTTCCACTTGTTATGAAATAAATAAAATCGACTCCTTCCTCAATGATAATTTTAGTAAGGGCCTATAAATGCAAAAAGTCACAATTTCTTTAATGTCTTAAAATTTATCAGATCATCGTTTTCCCTAGGAATTTTTCACTTTTTTCTCACCGGGAACAAAGGACACATGGACAGTTCTCTTCAACCTGACACCAGCCGCCTTCAGTCTTCGCACGGCCTCCAAGTGGAACATGCCGACACTTTTCATATCCTGAGTGCCGCGAGCGTAAATGTAGCCATCTTCAGATATTGTAGCTTCGAAGGGTGGATAAGTCCAGGATTCCTACAACAAGGATTCATCCCAAATCGTTAAGTAACCTAACTATAATTGTACCAAAAAAAGCAAAAGTTTAGCAAATTATCATTGTCATCAATCTTTCCCTCAATGATGGTAATCGTAACATCATGTCCTTCTGTTAAAGATGAGGTACCTAGTCTTCCTTCACAGGCTTTTATCTAGATCTAGAAGCCTTTGCCAAGAAACAGGCACGACCTATATGTGTAAGTTGAGCAGTATAGCAGCTGGAAGCTGTGGCCCTGTGATCACCACCGCGGGCTTCTTTAGATTATACTGACTCCTACCTGAGTCCTACCTCATAAATAGACACGGCATCCATGTAGGAGTTGAGTAGGTAGTATTATAGGTACCCAGTTGATCACTACCACAGCTAACAGGTTTGCTTTATTATAATTTAATACGCTGTTATCTGTAAGACAAGCACCACGTTCATGTTGAGTTGAATAATATGCATGGAAGCTATAGCTCGTATCCATCCATGTGATCGTCGCAATGGATTTACTCTAATATGATTATTAAGCTCATACCTCATAAACAGGTACGACGTCCATATGTGAGTTGAGCAGTATGGCCGGGAGCTCTGGTTCTTTGCCCTCCCAGGTGATGACCACGACGGGCTTCCCCGGTATTAATTCATGGACTGCCACGGGCAGCTGCAGCTCACTGGCTTGCCGTTTCAGAAATTCCACACACTCATCTGCAAAAGCCAAAGAACTAAGTTAGCAGGCAAAGATTTCTTAGTTTCAGCAAAGAGTAGTAATTAATACAAGGGTATATTAACCTCTATATCGTCAGGTGATAACCAAAAGTCACTAAGTACCACCACAAGTTCGTAGCCATAGTGAACCATATTAGTACGAAAAGAAGGTTGATTTTTGTTTAAATATTTTATAGTAATTAGTAACTTTTGCTTGTCACCTGACGATATAGGTAGTGCTGCGTGGCTCGTTATTGCTATAGGTGTGGCGCATTTAGGTACTATATTTGCATTTTAGATAGAAATAGCAGTAAGATGACAGTACATGTTTATTAGGTCAAAAACTGTTACGTTCATTTAACTCACCTACGGATAAATTCGTAGTCTTAATATAAAGGCAAGTATCTTTATTAAGTGTGAAAATATTATCTACTTATGTACCTACTTAAACATGATTTTAATTTTATTTATTTTTATTTTTATTCATTTGGTGTATTTGGATAGGTACTTATACTTACTTTACATGCGTGTTCCGATTTTTTTCCAAAAATAATAAAGTACCTATGTTACTCACCGTAGTTCACATCCGGGTGCACACTAGGTATCCTCAAATATTCCCTGAATCGTTGTATAGCTTCATCGTTTTCCCACAAATCCATTGCTTATTCAAGACGTACGTGCGCCCTGTATCCTAGACAGTAAACAACTGATCAACCAACAACCAACACTCACACTAATGCATGCATCCGATTCTGTTTTAACAGTTTGATATAGTTTTCATCTTACTTTGATACGACCTTGACGTGAGCACCGATCAGCGATAGTGACGACGCACGCTGATTGATGCAACCAGGAGTCGTCTCAATAATCGTCTCATAAGGCATTTCGCTCTCACTTATTGGTGCGCGTGGGATGCGTGATAACCTCTAGCCGCCCAGAGACCTATAAAAAGGTCTCCTGTTCCATTCTAATTTGAACTTTGTGTTGACAAAATAAAATTTCATTTTGCGTAGCAAGGTTTAACGTATAGGCGGCTAGAGGATAAGATAACATGACTAAAGGTCGTGTCAAAATTAGACTACATCCATATCAAATTGTTAAAACAGAATGCCTACATGTTTGTTTATCATCCTTGACTACATTCTGACTAAAGCTGTATAACTACTTATCTGTCGACGAGCGAAATTACCGCAGAGCAACCGCAGAGTTAGTGATTGTGACAAGACATTTATCTTATTTATTTTGTGATATTTAACATTTACCTACCGTGCAATTCGAAATAAATATGGCTAAAGGTAAACACGGTGCATTTTTTCTGTATACAGTCTCATTAAATATTGTGTATATATATATTCATTTAAGTTGGTCATAGTTTATGCGCTTTCGACGCCCACATTGCGATTTTAGTGGCATCACAGATTAATAATATGTAGCTACATGGTTGTAAAAACCGTTTAAGTCACTGCAGACTTACATAGACACTGTAGGTACCTACCTTAACTTATCAACTTTAATTAACTATCAAGCTGCTACCATAACTAGCTCATGCGATGACTAGATATTAACGCACTAAATATTAAGCCTTATTTCAGTTAAAGAAATTGTACTTATAATTTAGCTAACAAACGCCAGCTGCTTGTAAAGGAACGTCGCCATACGAAATCCGCGGGAAGCCCTCCTACGCGCGCCTTTCAAAAATCCGCGCATATCGTGTCGCGTTCCATACCGCGGTCGGTCGCGCACCTTTCGCTGCACGTGCCATTATCTCGTAAAAAAAACTTTAAAATATATTCGAGATTGCACTAAAAGAGTGTAGTTTTTTTTATTTGTTGTGTGTGCAGTGCATTTAACATGGTTAGAAAAATCAGTGCACTCGTCTGCTGCCTCTGCGTGTTTGGAATATCGCTTAGTGATAGCGCGATTTCGGCTGAAAGTGTGAGTTTGAAAGTAACGTATTTAATAATATACGACCAGAAAAACAAAACTTGTACTCGTATTCTGTAGCCGAACGTTAAGGATAATAGGGCCTATATATTTACTGGCTATGATTTTAATCGCCTAAAATCAGCCTCGAGATAATTTTCGGGTGTTTACAGATTGTCGACATCTGTATCACCAATGCTCTCTTCGGGAACAGAGAAGAAAATTTTTACCATAAAATTTTTCTATAGAGCAACTTACCAAAAATAATACATTAAAAACTTTCAATATAAGTCTATAATTCCAGAGGTTGGTAATTTACTACAATTAATATGTACTTAGGTAAGATTAATCCAGATATAGTGATATTTTTTTTATCAAACCAGTTTGCATTATACCTTTTGTTAAATCTTTAAATCCTTATATGAAACTAGATCTCTGGCCTTTGTGAGGTGTATAGAAAACTGCTCTAGTTTCTACGCCCGTTTCTAGTGTGTGACCTTAAAAGTGAGACCATTATGAGCTTAATTGTGACGCATAGGACGCATAGGACTCATACACGTAGTACGGGAGCAAGATAAAAAAAAACACTAGAAAGCTATTAAATATGCTATTAAATAGCACCAGCAAGCCTAATCTAACATGTAGGTACCCTAATAACATAAACAGTAAATAATACGAGTTTTTTTTTGTTGTCCCAAACACTTTTTTTTCAAATTTGGGTTTTTTTATGTTATTTCTACTCAGAATCACGAGCTCTTTCTATCCTGATAGGAGAAAAAAAGTGTCCTAAGGTTTTTATTTCCATTCCGTCACCATTTTTCATAGACTTTGTATGGTGGTCGCGTAATGGAAAGATCGAAAAATGTATGGAAATTTTGGGACACTTTTTTTCTCCTATTAGGATAGAAAAAGCTCGTGATTCTGAGTAGAAATAACATAAAAAATTCCAAATTTGAAAAAAAAAGTGTTTGGGACAACAAAAAAAAAACGCACATAAACATCTAACTAAAAGGTACCTACGTGGGGTAAGAAAATATAGTAGGTATATTTGACATTAATTTATGTGTGGGTACTATTTGTAGCTGTAAAATAGTTTACATTGATACTTAAAGTCTATTTTTTTATTCCGTAGACTGAAATGACAGTTAATAGTATGAACATGAAATGTCATTTCATACTATTAACTGTCATTTCAGTCTACCGAATAAAAAAATAGACTTTAATTATGTAGCAACGATTAAATGAGACAATAATCAAACCGTACTGATGCCAAAGCTAACTATGCAAACTACTTAGGTATCCTCCTTAAAATGTTAATGTTAATTGTATTTAAATTTAAAATAATAAACTAGGTACTTCTAATATTGTCACAAGAAACGTATTAAGCCGTTGAAGCGTAACTACGGAAAGGTTGTTTACACTTTTTATCAGTTTGTTGTCAACTGACCAAACTTTTTACTCGGAAATTCAATGTCAAACGAATTATTTATTGCCCTTCAAAGTTAAACTATTTATTTTATCCATCACACGATCTAATTCAATGCCTGGAATCATGACTGATGGTTAGGATTTTAATGTTCTTTACATAAATCAGATTCTCTACAAGTACATATCATCAATTATTCCATGAATAGAATGAGGTAGGTATTCTAAAAATTAAAATGTTATAATTGCCATGAATGTAATTGAAACAATATATTGAGTGCCATTTTAAGCACCTGTGAGAGTTGTGTGTGACAGGAAATAAAACAAACTAGAAAATTAGAACAGCATAAAGTCTATTTTTTTATTCGGTAGACTGAAATGACAGTTAATAGTATGAACATGAAATGTCATTTCATACTATTAACTGTCATTTCAGTCTACCGAATAAAAAAATAGACTTTACCTACATTACCTACAGCAGTCACTCAAAAAAAATAGCAAATTCTTAAAAAAAAAAGATATGAACTTAAATAAGAAGCACATACTTATTTGGAATTTTTTACTGTTTTCACTTTCGTAAATAGAATCATATGATCATGTAAACAAACAGCATTAGGTACACCAAGCATGCCAATCAATCATTATGCACTCTTAAATCAGCTGTACAATACTTTGTACAAGTTTTACGCAATTGCCGATAACCAGTACTGCAAACGCAAAGTCAGGTGTACCCAACAATTGGTGCGTGGAAACAAACTCGAGAGAAAGTGAGCGCGATTCGTCGTGGTGCGTTTGGCGTATGCCGTATGCTAATTATAGTAACGCGACGTGTTTTAGTGTTTAGAATTGACAGGTTAAATGACGTTTATATTTTTCGCTCTATTTTCCTTTTCTGTTAATATATGAACCAGCAATGTTATTAATAATGTATTGGATATATCGGCATTTTAATATGTAAAAAAATATCGCAGGTAGGTATAAGTTGCAATATCAGGAATATTTTAGAAGTTATACTTTAATGAAACATAAGTAGAAAGAAGAAAGAAAATGTTTATTCAAAACCCAACAAATTATATTTTGAATAACGAAGGGTGACTCCATCCCATCACACACCGGACCAAATGTATAATGAAATTTGGCGAACATATTTCATCTACTTACTTATACATATATTAACAGAATAGAATAACCGTTGATTCCTTATTATTATTTAACAGAAAAAATATAAATATCTATGCGGACGAGGTCGCAGATAAAAGCTAGTATTGCCACGTGTACCGCGGTATAACTTAGCTATGTATATATATAAATGCAATAACAAGTGCTATGTATATATATAAATACATAGCACTTGTTATTGCTAATAATAATTTCAACGATGCTCAACACGTTGCACAATTTCGCGCTTCAGCGACGCTACCAGCCTATAATTTTGTGGTAACGCGCGAACAGGGTAACCATTTAATAATGGGTAACCAAACGTAATGAACAATTTCACTGAGAACCAAAATGTTGCCAATCTCTGATGTAACGCGGGAAGCTTACGTAAAAGTTTTATCAATCAAAACTTCATAGTTTAGGATACCAACTTATTTTTACAAGATGGCGGAGGATCAAACTGTTAAATACGTACGCGGCCACCTCGCCTACTCAAGTCCATATATAGTCCAGCAAGGCTGTACCCACCTCTGGCCGTGGTGACTCAATTCCACAATTATCTCGTCACCGAGCTTAAACCAATAGTAACTTGCTTCCAAATAGTGTTAGGTATAATTCTATTTAGATACAAAATAATTTAACCAGTAAACTCGAAAACGACCAAAAATGTTACCTAACTAATAATTAAATTTAAAAACATCTCACTTACCTATCTGTTTAATGCTGATTGCATCTACTCCTAACGGGTTACAAGAAAATGGTAATTTTATTGTAATATTTTTGAAACATTTATTTTGTTTAGGTAGGTACTTATTTATTATATAAATATCTTTCCCTTTTCTTTATATGTATAATTATATATTTTAACAACAATAAATACAAGAATAAATTGATCGAAGAAAAGAGAATTAGCCACACAATTATGATTTACAATTTTGAAATACTGCTTCCCTACTCGTAGGCAACCTAACCTGCTCACATTTAGCAATATCACCATCCTCAGAGGACTTTCCACATCTTTACCAGTACCAGTTTCACCTTTCCTGACACCCGGGATGGTATTTAGTACGTTAACTAGTTATGTAAGTGGTCGACACACCAGTCTGTTTGGTCATAATCAAAGAATATAATACTCATGGTCATAATTGAGCAAATGTCTACATAAAAGATAAATAATACACACAAATTATTTATTGTTATTATTTACCTACTTGGTGAAGGAGTACCCTACGAGGGGGTCTTATTACTAAAATATTTTCCAGGATATAGTACCTGCTACTATTCAATCTATTCATAATATGCCCTAATTATGTGAATTCCAAAATCAGTTATAAAATGACCTATACCTGGCGCCTTAAAGTCGCTTTGTAGTTGTTTTTTTTTTTTTTGATGAAAATGAAGAGACTTTAATTTAGCCATTTTCGTCATAAACATTTTAGGCCATAACTTCACCAAGTACATACAATTCTTACTTTTTTAGCAGTATTTACGGTTGATTTACGGCTGTTCTGTACAATACTTACTCGTATGTAATTAGCATGATTCCCACATGATTTTACGACTCATGGAAAGTAGCTTTATCACTCACCCACGGTATCGATGTGGCGAAAGTACACTGCTAAAAACTTTGGAGTTGTAGAAATCGAGTCAAAGAGGCTTTTGTGATATATGATCTTAAATTGACATCATGCCTAAATCAGCTTGTGAAGCAACTACAGCACAGACAAAATTAGGGCACCGCGACAAGAGTGGTAGGTAGATGGTAAATAAATATTATACCCATGCTATTTACTTATCATCAATGTCAAATGGATGTACCTAATAGGGATCATAACTAGCCAATATCCCCATCATATCTAATTTATGTATCTTTATTTTATGAATAAGACTTAATCTAGTAAGATTTTTTATTTGGTCTAAGGGAACTGAAAGTATTAGTTTATTTCGTGCGAACAACTGAACAAAAAATCGTTTAGTATTCAGCGCACTCTTCTTTCATAGTTTTAGCAATACCTTCCAATACGGTTGGTTATGAATGTTATGATTATATTAGTGAGTCTAGGTCAGCGCGGGTTACAAAAGTTTACTTACACATTCACGACTGGAGTGCCTGTAGCAACTGGGTCAGCTAGTGTTTGCTGCTTTACCTAACCGGCTAAATTATAGGTTCAAAGGAGTGCCAGTTTGCTATGCTAACCATTCCGTGGACCTACATTTTTGAAATGCAATCAACCTTTTGGGTCAGTATTGTCATCTCATGCTATTGTTTTTATGGGTCAGAATTTTGATGTTACTGTGTTCAAATTATCCAAAAAAGGACGATTGAAGTTGCATTGAACTACTTGTCAGCCTTTAGCCACGAATCTGGGGGCACGGCAGTGCCCCCGCCAAGTCGAGCGCGAAACAAACACTGCCGTACCATCCTTTACTGGAACCATTTCGCCGCATTTTCAGGCCCCTATTTGAGAACCTCTGGATAAGACCAGAACGCAGAAATTTTCGTCATCCAGTAAGCTATAATCACATACTTAAAATCCAAAATTTCAAGTCTGTAGGTCATTTAGTTCCGAAGTTAAGCGAAAGCAAAGTTTCGCAATTATGACACGCATTCATTCACTCATGATCATCAGAATAGAACTAGTACTTCCCATAAACTCAGAGAGCTGAAATTTGGTACAGAGTTAGGGTTTAATGGCCACATAAAGGGTAAACCTAAAAATATTGCAATATCAGTCGCGTTTTAAAGATCAAAGAACTGCATAAGTAAGTTTGTAATCCCATATAAATATATGATATTACAAAGTTACTGTTGCAGTTCCTACAAATAGTAGGTAAAGTAAAGGTACACTACGATGTACGATGTGAGTATGAATGAAGATATGTTTAGTTATGATATACTCGTAAATATGTGTAATGCTCAAACTGCAATTAGCGCTAGCGTTATGTTCAATTAGAATTATTTTTAATAGGTGACGATGATCCTGTTGTAATTATGCAGCCGTGCGATGGTAATCAAAGTTGTGGTAGGTCTATATAGGACCTGTGAGTAGGTAACTATATACATATTAACTATCTGCATGACAAACTATACTCTTATTTCCTCGTTTTTCTGAAAATATTAAATATTATATATATTAATTATCATATCTAAACTAACGATCAGAAGGTTAGACATAATCTTAAACACGGTATTACTTAATACCTATTGTTTTAGTAGTTGCAGTGAGTAGGAAGAGACAATGGGCAGACAGGTGGTCATTGTGCCGCCCAATCTCCCATGCCGGCAGATTGAATCGTAATCGCAACGGATAGCTTTATTCAAACAACTTCCTATTTAAGTAGATTCATGCGGAAGTTATCAGTATGCAGTCAAAAAATTATAAAACGATCTAAATTGGAATTCAATATGAGTATCTTAGCATTGGTAGTATTTGAGTTTGGTTTTACTGAAATATTCATAATTAACAGATATGTGTTTAAATAAGAAATTAACGTAACTACTAAGAACTTTGATAAATAGGTGTACAATTGATTAACGTTAGAAAAGAATGAAAACCTATAGGTCTAAAATGACAGTCAAGAAATTGTGTCAAATACTTACACTTACATCGAAATAATCAATTAGTCATAGAGTTCAAATTACACGAGTATACTTGTACCTAGTGACTACAGTTAAATTTACAAATTTTATCTTTATTGAGATTACTAAAGTTACCTACCAAGTTTCTTATCTAACATATATCGCGAAATTATTTAAGGAGTCGTTTATAAATGTCACATAATTAGGAAACTGGAAAGGTCAAGGATTTATATCCACATATTCGCAAGTATACTAGATCAACTAAATGCCAATAAATTAGCAATTAATTCTTTAATAAGAACTATAGCAACAACATTCACTTTCGTGATGGAAGCTAGGTTGATTAACTAATAGGTGCTAGTTAATTTCATGCGAAGTCTACATTTTTAAAATGTTAGTTCATCATTCAGCATCAAAGATTTTTCCAAAATTAGACACCGGTTACTATTACTTAATCCCCATTTAATCCCTATACTCCCTACTTTTTAAGAACTTACGATGAATACGAATTCCAGCTATCGACTACCTACTTACTGTATTAAGTCTGGCAAACACTATGAGTTTACCTTAGCGCTAGGTTACTTTTTTTCTGGCCAATGTAAGCATTATTTAGTAGTTAATTATAATTTATTAACGTTTACAGGAAACGAGATGTAGGAACCCGCCGACAGCGCCGCAGAAGATCGAGCGAGTCATCACGTTGTGCCAAGATGAGATCAAACTCTCCATTCTCAGAGGTGAGTAGAATGATTATTTTTTTTTTTCAGAACAACAACAGCCGTAAATATAACTAAGACATATTAATGCTTACATAAAAATAAGGCCAATAACAGTCATCCATTGAATTACATTGTATAACGATTAAAAATAGCAAAGATAAGAAAACAACGAGAATGTACAATACACACAAATGCTCGATACGCTAGAAATACTATAAACCGGTTGTACAAAGTTTAAGTAATGTAGTTAAAAATACCTACTTCTGATACAAAACAAAACCATGACATTGCATCAGTTGTAAATCAGACACCAGCAGACATTCACAAAAAATATTAAGATAAACACCATAATGTAGTACTCAAACTGAAGTTTTATTGTAAGTTAGAATTATTAGGAGTTAGAATTTAGAAAGGTACCTACCTATAACGTACAACTAATTGCATAACCCTGGCACCCAGGAGCACATAGCTAGAAAAAGTTATGATGTAAAGAGATATTGTAATAAGATGTACATATTTACTTTTTTATTTATTTTTTTATTTTAAACTACAACTTCGTGTGATACCTTCTAAAATCATAACTTGCATCGTTAGCTCAATAATATCTACGTATAACGCACCTGCGAGTACTTTTTTTAATAAATAAATATTATAGGGACGGCGTAGAGCCGTTTTTGAAAAATTGCGTATTTTTATGTCTGATTACCTACCACCCGAGTCGGTTGCATTGGTCTAATAACTGTTATAGACACCTAGTCACCACTTACTGATTAATTGGTTTAATATCTTAGATACTTTTACTGAAACTGTATAAAGTATTTGCATAAGTAGATTGGGTATATATTTATAAAAAGTAATTGTAGGTAAAATATCAATATGTTGGGTAAAAACAATATCAAACATCAATTAAAATATACAGTAACGATCCAATAAAAATACTTATTACCAAATATTTTTATTATAAAAATAAAAATTAAAAATCATACCATAAATCTGAAGATAAAAATCTTGCGAAAATGAAGAAGTGTAAAAGTAACAGTAACATACGATTGAACTTGGGCAAGTAACCTTAGCAACCGTCCGATAATCAGGTACAAGGTAAGCGCAGAATGCGTTCGGATTCGGACTTCATTCGCATCTAAATATGCTAAGTGTGTTCGACTACGACTATTCATTGTTAAGGCTGGCCTTGCAACAAATGGCATGCAACTAGAGATAGACGCTGGCTAAGTAGGAGAAACGAAAACAAGCTAACGATCAAATGCCGCAATGTATCGCAAATCGCATGGGATTATCGGTGTTGTTTGTAGAGGCCATCACTCAAGATGACTATCCGTCCGAGCATCTATATTCAATACAGTAACACTGATGTTGTCCTCTGAGTTCTTAAGTTGCTAGTAACTAACTTTTTTATTCATTAATGATCTGTAAGCTCAGGGTATTCTAGTCTGTACATCCTAGATCACAAACAAATGAAGCTATTTTAAACGAAATAAACCAAATATAACATCAACCGGTTATATAAACTATTAGAGTAAGTACGAGAAATACGTACATAATTGGACGCCATGCATGTAACTAATTTAAACAATGACTGTATTGAAATGCCAACCAGAAATATAAAACGATATATTTTAAGTGCACATCGCATTTATTATATACCTAATTAGCTCACAAGGCCAATTCCGCATGTTGAACCGAAGTGAAGTATTAGACAACTTGTGATATCTACGTAGGAGAACATACGAATTGCTGAAGTCATATTTTCTTCTTCTTATAACTCCATGTTTAGTTTATTAAATAACTCAGTGACATTATTTTTTAATATATATGTAAGTATTTATTTATCCACACAAGCATTACGTGGCAGTGAAATGTCCAGCAAAAAATGCTACATTTATACAGGGTGTAATCTAAAACGTGATACAAGATAATCAAACCTGAATCTTTTCATGATTTTGAACAACTTTTACTATGGGGTCAACTTTGTAAATTAACAATAAAAAAAATCTTTGCCATACATTTTTGTCTACCTCTCCTTGACCATTTCTATGGAACAACTCAATTTTTTTTTAATATTACAAAATTGACCCCATAGTAAAAGTTGTTCAAAATCATGAAAAGATTCAGGTTTGATTATCTTGTATCATGTTTTAGATTACAACCTGTATAATGAACTATTTATTTATTTTAAATTTTGAAACTTTTTTAAACGCAGGAAGGCACTTTATATCCGCTTATTCGGCAACGTTTTAATAGACATAACAAGCCCTTGTTTTTCTTCATATGTTTCTAACCAGCCGGTCTAGCCAAGCTGACAATCGCTATCGCTTCGACAACGAAACGCTTTGTGTCTCTCTATCACTCTTCCATATTAGTGCGACAGTGATAGTTGCGTTTCGATCGCTACGGAGCGTTAGCGATTGGAACGTTGGCTACGCGGTCAGAGTCATTAACACTAAGCGCCTATAGATATACCTTCCTTATTTACTTTGTATGTACTTATGTTAAATAATGTCATGCCATTCCATAAAGTAATTGTTAACATCGATACACCTAAGTATTGTAGTTTTAATACATTGTAGATGTTATCTAAATGACTAAGCTGCACAGAAGTTGTAGTTGTAAGGTTGTAACTCTTGTGTTATATGTTCTAGCTCAAGTTGTAAACAACAGCCTAACTAGCAATGTGTACTTGCCATGCATAATTTGATAAATATTCTAGAAAAAAAAATTAACCGCTAAGCTTAGAAATAAAGGAACAGTGGAAAATCTCACTGGTTCGGGCGAGACTCGAACTCGCGACTCCGAGATATCAGCCCGCCGCCGCTCTCCGAGACTTACCCGTTGACAGGGACTATGTCTTTTATATGCGCCTAGGCTTTTAGGGAAGTACCAAAAAGTTACAGCAAATTCGCCTCTCGCGTAAAACAGTATATCAGCACAGTATTATTAGGTTTAACTGCAATACGGATATGATGATGATGGTCGCACTTATCTACGTGCGTGTGTCTCTCGTTATTGACGGTGTCGGTCTCTTTAACGGTGTTAAAAAAAAATATCACGAGGATAACGCCGGAGCCATCATAAACCTGCAGTACGTACGCGAGTCAACTTCGCGACCAGTAATAACTTTACCAAAGATCTCACGTTTACTGGTTTATCCGAAGATAAGGCGGTTGTCACAATGGACGCGGATCACCGGATCATAACTGCGTAAGCTCTCGGTTTTTGTTATGAATAGGTACAGCTAAGGCACAGTAATACAAACGTGACATGCCGAACGATCTAAAAAACGCAATATCAAGTCGTTTTGTCGAGTGTTACGTATGATTGCGCCTGTTACTTTCACCGGTGATCGACCTTGTCCGGAACCCGGCTTACCTTCGGACAGAGAGCGTACCTACTGCCCTATTTTATTTCAAACTATTTTCCTCATAATTATATTAACAGCATTTTTGAGCTCTAGTCAAGCTTTTATAGTTATTCTAGTTCGTTGATGACGGGGCATCAAACATGCGGGGGGCTAGCCGGAGCTTTTACTATTACTATTATTGGATATGTTGGTATCGTTATTCAAATGACAGTTTAATTTTTTTCATCATTGGGCCAATGAATTAAGTATCAGGTATCAGTATCACGCTTCAATTGCCATTATTTAATACATGTACGTTATTTGTGTTTTTTTTTTTTAATACCTAAATGGAAAATAGTTTTTAAATACATATACAATTAATATAAACAAATACATATAACGCTAGCAAAGTGATTTATGGGCAATTCAGAATCAAAATATTTAGGTACAAATACTTATCTACAGGAGGTTTATTTGATTGCATGAAGAAATGCATTGTTGCATCTAAAGCATGCTGTTTAACACGCACTAACACTGATAGTTTAAGATTAATTTGATGATTAATAATTAAGCGTCGTTATTAACGCAATACTAATTCGGACCTACATTCTGATTATTCGTGTTAAATAATCATTTTACCTTACGTAGACGTTCGTGGAAATAAATAATGGTTCCAACTTTCAACAGGTATACGAATATGAGCCAATACTTTTAGTTTACCTTTTTGCATTATATTCAATTCACATTTAGTTATTGCCTATTGGAGAACTTTACGATCATGTTTCCGTTTGCCACTGTAGGCAACGGCCAATTTACAATAATTATAGGGTATAAAACGAATTGAAATGAATTTATTATAGGGAATTTAAGAATAAGGTCAGGGGTTTTATTTTATGTTCGCCTTACAGTTACAAGTAAAACAAACAAAACTACAATGCATCTGCGTAGTACCTTTGCTAACTTTTATTATAATAAATTATAGTTCTTTACGATAGGTAGTCCACAAGTAGAGTAAAATTCATGTTCATCAAGTTCATGGAAATACTCTCTATTTTTAACACGGTTAGTCATTTTTTTTTAACGATTAAGGTACTCCCGTTGGGATATCCTTATGTCTTATGGTTGCGTTACACATAGGTATTAAATAAATACGACTATCTCTTAAAATACTAAAATGGTTAATGAGTTACAAAAGGGACGGATATTTCGTGTCGGCAATAAATGCTAGAACTGAGGCTGGGCAGACTTTATTGGCAATAACTTCAGTTTGGCAACTTCCCCCGAATCGGTGAACAAACGAAGGAAGCATGCGCAAGCTTCCTGTAATACTCATTACCAGCCTGCGTACCGTTTGATTTAGTTGTGATAGCACCTACAACGCATATAATTCCTTTGGCCGAACGTATCAAAATTATCGAAACAATTGATATGGAACTGCACATTTGCTCAGTCAATAATGGATGCAGGGTGTAAAAATTGAACGTGAAAACCTGCAATCGGTCTTAAGACTCTTAAGTTAATTTACTCTATTGAGTTCCGATAATTAAGCAGTTTATATTTAAGTTACGTGCATGAAAGTGTGTTAGCGTACCTATGCTATAAAATTATATGTACCTATATGAATTAGGTTCAATAACTGCAATACTATTTACATGGTTAACTGCTGTCGTAATACAGTGGAATCAATTTACTTAATACTAATTATAGGTCCTTAACTACGCTTAACTACGTATTTTTTTAACATTTCACCCTCAATCAAACTTGGCTGGTCAAGATTACTTTAACGAATTCTTATTAGATTTCATTAAGTTTTCGCTCGCATCAACCGAATCGCGTTAAGAATGCTTTTAAATGATACAAGAATTGCGTTTGCCCATTCGGTGTGACGCGATTGATTTATTAAGCTTTAATTTTTTTTAATGAATCCAGGACACAACCACAGTTAATTTAATTATTTAAACAATAAATACAGCATCAGTCATAAGTAGGTAATAAATAATTACCTGTGGTCTAAACCGGATCATAACTAGTTAAAAAAAGCGTATTTACTTTGATTAAGTATGCTGTATTCAATGAATTATAAAATGTATCAACATCAACGGGTACCTTTTAGTTCAACGTCTCAAATGTATCCGTAGAAAGCTGTCTAACCCAGTATTTTACGGCAGATATCTAGTATACCACAGGGATGATGACACCTAAACCACGGGGCGGACACGCCATACATCAAAAATCATTTGCGTTTATATGTGTGCACGGCACCTCTGTACACGCGTCATTGTGTAGGTATGTGTGGGTAAGTCGCTTTACTGAGAGCACGCCAGAAGTCCGCCAGATTCATGTCGCGGGGCGAGAACAGGGCTCAGCACGGTTCCATTTTTATCGACTATCACTATGCCCGTCACTTTCGCACTTACATACTTGTTAGAACGTGACAGACATGGTGACAAATGATAAAAATGCGACCGTGCTACTAGGGCTGGACGAGGTAATGCGAGTCGGGGCGGGGCGGTGCGGTGCGTGGCCGTTCTGTATGATAATACTATTACTTATTCTGTGCCTAAACTTTTACCGGTCCATTACCTTTTCGTCTGATTGCGCGCACGGTAAGTACATGCTCCTCGGCTATGATAAGCCACACGAATGTTCACCGCAACACTTGATTGAGCATCGCATGCTTGCTGCATTGCAAGAGTTATGCAACCGGCATATGGGTCACTAGGCATTGCACTCCAAAGTATACAAATTATCGTGTCACTGTAAATAGTATTGCAGTAAGTTTATAGGTTTGGTTCAGTAATGTGTAAATAGTACCCAATAAAAAGTGGATAAAAAATAAGGCAACTATGTAGTAATAAGACAACTTTACTTAACAGTTTTGACTTCACGGTTAATTTCACTAGACTTATATCGACCGGGATATGGACCGTGATTACCTTTTGTATTATTTTCACGGTCAACTTCACTTAATCTTTTAGATTCTCCTGTTCATTATGAGACCTTAAAGGTAGCCCTTTAACTAAGGCAGTTGACAAGAAGTTATTATGGTCAACTACGGACTGGTTGAAGGCATAATGATGATATACAATAAACTAATTTTGATCCCAAGACTCTTTTCCTTTCCTTTTTCTAAACCCCTTCTGGGAAATCAACACGAAAAACACAGGTTCTGAGACTTAGTAATTGGAAAAGTTCAGATGAATTTAACAAAAGCCACAGATCCTAAACTAAACATTTAAATAATGTTCCTTACCTTGCTCAATAACTGAAGTAAGGCAAATAGATATTATACCTACGAATATAACTTGAGAATTCAATAATTAAGTTAAAAAAATTATAGTACCTAAATGGTTAGGTATTATATTAAGCAACTAAATTTTATATAATATTTTTCATTATGTTTATATTAGGTACTTAGTGCCAGCCATGGATTTTATCTGCTTGTGGTAACTGCGTAACTAACCGCTTTACTACATAACCGAGTACGCAATATTCGCTTTCTGTAGAATCGGCGCAATGTTTTCAACAATGGCAATTAAATAATATTAAGGGATATTACGTGCTAATTGTTGTGGCCGGACCGTTGCGTTGTCGCAACGAACGAGTTGGCGGCCGCTGCCTTTTTCGGCACGTTGCTGTGTTGGTGTGCATGACCTTTATTTATCACTTATTTGGACGGGAACGCACCTTATGGAAAGAAACTACCAGGCCATCAGCAGGCTTACCATCAGGCGGCCCGTATGCTTGTTTGCAAATGCAATTGTAACATTTAACACTCATATTAAATTAATATTTCTGTACAACTTAAAGAAATAGGAGACGTTTTTTAACACTACACGGCGCACGTAGGTATTCGTGTGTGTAGAGCAGCTACCCATTTCGGGAGCGACATAAGTATAACACAACCTCACTTCGCAATTTGACGATGATGGCTCTATTTTGCAGCTATTTCGAGCGATGAAATCTCTTTACATTGAGAATACTACGTGACACGAATAATAAATATTATAATAAATAAATAAATAAATAAATTTATTCTAAGTCTCGAGTTAGCGTCCCATAGTCAAAAAAAAGAGCACACATTCATAGAAGTTGTGTGACTTATTCGTCCTTTTTGGCCAAAAAGCATCCCACGTGAGTCGAGCGTGATCTCAGCCGATACAGTTAGACCAGCAGCTACCTTCCTTATTTAGCCTAGCCGCATTTAAGCCTTGTGCCAAAATGACTGCGTTGAGATGTTTTTAACCAACTTCAATTGTATAGAAGGAGGAGGTTCTGTATTCGGTTTGGTGTTATTGGGTTATTCCCACTAGTTACCACCAAGTTGTTATCAGTGGTAACTACTGGGATTTTTTTCCCACCTTTTCCACTGGTAACTGCTGGGAAAAATAATTCCCAGTAGTTACCACTAATATTTTGTTAGAGTTAAATACTAATAAAAACAGTATAAAATAGTATAGTATAAATATAAAGTGATTTTGAATTACCTAATAAAATCACTTGTAAAATAATCTAAATAGATTATTAAAATTTTCCTTACATATTTAATAGTTTTTTTACTAGTACCGGTTAAACTGTTTCAATATTGTTGGGCGCTTTAAAGGCAGTTTACGTAAACACTAATCGACTTAATAATTATTTATTAAATCACTCTATATTTATATTATACTATTTATACTGTTTTTATTAGTATTTAACTCTAACAAATATTTTGGTGGTAACTACTGGGAATTTTTATTCTCAGTAGTTACCACCAAACCGCGTTGGTGGTAACTACTGGGAATTATTTTTCCCAGTAGTTACCAGTGGTAAAAGGTGGGAAAAAAATTCCCAGTAGTTACCATTGGTAACAACTGGGTAGTAACTAGTGGGAATAACCCGGTGTTTTTTAAGGGGTTTTGGATAATTGATCAAAATGTATTCGATTACTTGACTTCTTTCTTTGGTATGATTCTGAATTGTGTAGGTAAAATTCCACTGAAAAAAAATTGGAACACAACAGGAATTAAGTAGTCAAAAAAGAAAAAAGTATTTTTGGATACTGAACATCAAGCCTAGTGACGAATGAAAGCTGAAATCGTAAATTTTACCTCTGCTACCCGGTTCCTTGTATTTCGAGCAGCTTGTAACCTAAGTTTCTTAAGTATAATTTATAATTCCTATACATACTTATAATCCGTAAGTATATAGCAAGTTAAGTAAATCCATTGAACATCGTGACATTTTTTCGAATTAACATACGATATGAGTGCGATCAGTTATAGGTATAGTGTGTAGCTGGTGATACAAATAACCCCATAGAGCCTCCAGAAACAATCGAAAGTGAGCGCACAGCAGTATGCCGTGGTCGTGACAAACATGTCCTAGTTTGCTGCACTGTATAAGTAGATGTAGTGCACTGCATTATTGACCACTTAAGCCGTTTAACTTGAAATGTTACTGAACTAACGACCGTGCGGCGGTGTAGTTCTTAAGCATCTAAATGAATAGGTACGATCGGGCTAGTCTCGGTTAGATGCTTTATTCATGACACAGAGAGCGTGACAGTACACTTTTATATTCTTAGAATTAAAAATTAAACGAATAACTTCATATGGGAAGAAAGTGAATCAATTCATAATTTAAAAAAATCATGTGACAGCACATTTAACGAAATGCTATAGGTAGTTGCTTTAAGAAAATGTACAATTTGATGGTTCACGTGAAACTTTATTGATCAATAAGTAGAAAAAATACAAACCTGCACCTATACAGGGGGTGACAGGCTAATAGCTTTACTTACTGTATCAACCAACATATCTATACGGTATACCTTATTAAGCGCAGGGCATGCACTCATAAATAGTGTGATGCCATAAACGTGTTGTTTGCAACATGATTGATTTTATGTTTTTCAGCGTAGACTAGCGATAAATCAGAAAAACCGAGCATATTCATGTTAGCACGTGTTCTTTTAATTAATGTCATTCCTTCGAGTACTCAATTTATGACCACTTTTGCGAAAAATTGCGATAATAAATCCTAAAAAAGTACCTATTTAACAGTTTTATGGTAAGATGCGACGGTGATTTATTATATCTGATAGGTATATAGGTACTACGTGAATGTTCTGGGATGAGGGTTTTCGCGCTTTGTATCGCTAGCAGATACTATACTCATATTCTGCATCTACAGTTTACATTCAAAATTAAGTACTTATGCCAATATAAACGGCAGTAGTATACCAATCAGGACTATACGGAATAATCGTACATTTTGGTTTTTTTGAATTCTTGTGTAACGGAGAGGCATTCGGGTGTGGAATTTTAATTAAAATTACCTACTTAATAGGTATTGGTCCAATTAGGTGAAATCGATTCAAATCATGAAAATTAAGTACCTAACGATTTAAAAAGCGTTATAAAAACATCAATAACTTTTTTTTTAATTCAATGTGCTTATTAAACATGCCACAAAGATTGGGTATATTTTTGTAATAAGCACACAAGTATAGCTTTTGTATTTAACTAGATATGGGAGGCGTTAAAGATCACCACTGACCAGACGTCGCACCGATTGTTCATCTCAAACCAACGCTTATATAATACAATCATCAAGTACCGTAAAATTCGGGTTCGCGGGGAGAGTTGGGTTATGAATGGGGAGAGAAGGGTTGAAAGGGGGGTGAGATGGATTTTGAAGGCTAATGGAGCTATAGTAATACTCATAATTAAAAAAAACTATCCAACAATCTTCCAAAATCACCTCTGTATGAAAACCCAACTCACCCCAAATACGAGGGAAAATAAAAACTTATTATATCCGGAACACTTATTATACATATACACCATTCAGTTTGTATATGTAAAAATAAAATGTTATCGAGGTTTGAATGTCAGTTTTGCGCCTACTCATCCCATTTTACGATGACTTCCAAAGTTTCTAAGTGTGCCAACTTACAGGGAAAACAATTTCTCATCATTTATTTAAATCATTTCAGAGGCACTGGACGTGATAAAGGAAGAGCACACGATGCCGACGCAGAAGCGACGCAACAAGCGCGACGTACCCTTCACGCACGACGAGAAGCGCATCGCCGGGGTGAGGTTCAACAAGTTACTTAACGTTTACAATCTCAGAAACTACCCAGTAAAACAATATATATTTATTTATATTTTTCATAATTGTTCAAGTTAGATTTTTTTGAATTTCAGCTGAAAAATTCTTAAAAAAAATTGTTTTTACTTAATAACTTATAAATCACATTTACAAATCATGTGAAAACAACTACTTAAATAAAAATCTAAAAACAAATTATTTAATTTATTTTTGGATTTCATACAACGTTGAAAATTTTCAAAGTGGTTGAGCGCCCCCTTGTAGTTGAGATAAAGTTACAAAACTTGGTGTACATTATCAGCATAATAAGTGTAACCAAATAAGGGGGTGCCGCTTATTCTAGCTCGAGTTTGAATTTTTCCCATACAAACGTGAACCACCCGTGTGTACGTAAGAAGGACGGCCTGTATGCATTATTAAGACATTTTTACCTTGTTGTTCCAAATGGATTTTTTTACAAAAAAAATATTTTATGCAATAATATATTCTGCATTATATAACAAAAAATGGAGGTTGTCGCTATCTTCCAAGTATTCATTTTTTTTTATTAAAAAAAAAATTAAGCCTTTATGAACAATAACTAACGAACCTTGATTTTTTTTTAAATGAATTACTATTAGGTGCATGTAACATCCAAATTTCAAAGAAATCGAACAACTATAGCTGGTCAACCAAATCTTGTCAGTAAAAAAAGCCGCGAAATTCAAATTTTTTATGGGACGATATCCCTTCGCGCCTACATTTTTCAAAGGGTATAGCCGGGTAAGCATGGCCAAACTGCCCTTAGCGAAAAAAACAATTTCCTTTTACTGGATTATTAACCTATGTATATGTAGTACTTTCACCAAATATTAAGCCTCAAATGCTTCAGATTTATAAAAAAAATGCAAAGAAAGAAAAATCATTTTTATTTTATTACAGCCAAAGTACTAATCCGATTTCTTTGTAATTTGGGTATGTTGTATATACCATTAAGGTCGCTTTCTAAAAAAATTAATATTGAATTATCTCTTAAAATAATAGTAAAAAATTTAGATGAAAATTTTCAGAAAAATAAAAAAAATACATGCGAGATAGCGACAGTTATCAAATTTACATATTTCATGTAGAATTTAATAATGTTTAACATATATTTTTTTTCAAAAATTAAAATCGGGATTAACAGTGTTAAAAACTCGAATTTGTAACATCCCATAATACCTTCTCTTCATACAAAATAACTTGTACGTTATACTAGAAAGTTATATTCCCAACGCAATTTGAATTTAGAACGCGACTTATTTCGCTGAGCGCGGACCTTAAACTCCGTGGCTGTATGCGGCTAGGGCGAACGGCATTCAGAGATTTAAAAAGCGGCCAAGTGCGAGTCGGACTCGCCCATGAAGGGTTCCGTATTTAGGCGATTTATGACGTATAAAAAAAAACTACTTACTAGATCTCGTTCAAACCAATTTTCGGTGGAAGTTTACATGGTAATGTACATCATATATTTTTTTTAGTTTTATCATTCTCTTATTTTAGAAGTTACAGGGGGGGGGGGGGACACACATTTTACCACTTTGGAAGTGTCTCTCGCGCAAACTATTCAGTTTAGAAAAAAATTATATTAGAAACCTCAATATCATTTTTGAAGACCTATCCATAGATACCCCACACGTATGGTTTTGATGAAAAAAAAATTTTTTGAGTTTCAGTTCGAAGTATGGGGAACCCCAAAAATTTATTGTTTTTTTTCTATTTTTGTGTGAAAATCTTAATGCGGTTCACAGAATACATCTACTTACCAAGTTTCAACAGTATAGTTCTTATAGTTTCGGAGACATACGGACGGACAGACAGACGGACAGACGGACAGACAGACAGACATGACGAATCTATAAGGGTTCCGTTTTTTGCCATTTGGCTACGGAACCCTAAAAAAGCGCGGGAACAGGAAAATAGGCACGAATTTTATACAGAGCGTTAACGATTGAAAAATGTCTGTTCCTTTGATGAATAAAATACGTCACATTCTAAATTCAAATTCGTAAAGACTGCGTTCACAATATACTTCATTCGTTTATGACTACTTAGCTTTGCTTGTATGAAGAGAGAGTATTATGGGATGTTACAAATTCGAGTTTTTCACACTGTTAATCCCGATTTTAATTTTTGAAAAAAATATATGTTAAACATTATTAAATTCTACATAAAATATGTAAATTTGGTAACTGTCGCTATCTCGCACGTATTTTTTTTATTTTTCTGAAAATTTTCATCTCAATTTTTTACTATTATTTTAAGAGATAATTCAATATTATTTTTTTCAGAAAGCGACCTTAATTGTATATACAACATACCCAAATTACAAAGAAATCGGATTATTACTTTGGCTGTAATAAAATAAAAATGATTTTTCTTTTTTTGCATTTTTTTTTAAATCTGAAGCATTTGAGGCTTAATATTTGGTGAAAGCACTACATATACATAGGTTAATAATCCAGTAAAAGGAAATTGTTTTTTTCGCTAAGGGCAGTTTGGCCATGCTTATAGCCGGGTGGCTATACCCTTTACCGCCTTTTTCAACTGTCAAAATCTGGTTGACCAAGTATAGTTTAGCTACAAAAAAATAAAAACGATATTTTTTTTTAGCTATACCAAGGGAATTCTAGGCTTGAAATTTGATAAAACGGTAGATACCGTTTTACCAAATTTGAAGCCTAGAATCCCCTTGGTATAGCTAAAAAAAAATATCGTTTTTATATTTTAATATAAGATATATTATAAGATTATAATAAGACAAATAATCGCACCTAAGAAAGGTATACATTTCAGCTAGGGGCAGTTTCACTATAGGATTCCGGCCAGACCCATTGACTGGAGCAGCTAAGATTTGGAACCTGTACATCTATAGTCGTTATCGTATTGCATAGTCGTGTCGTAAAAGAAAGCGTGCAGTTATTTATAATTGATGTTGCACCACGTTAAAAAGCGAAAGTGAGCGAGTAATCAATCGTAAATATTTAACAAACAAGTTAATAACTAGTTTGTAAAATATAAAATATAACGTCTATAGTTATGGATAACAAACATAAGTTATAAAATATATGGGGTCGTCATTTATAAATTTCATAGTTTGCAAAACTCGTTTGAGCCTTTCCTGTAGACATCTCAAAGTTAAGGGAATCTAAAGCTAACTTTTATGCTGCATAATGGGACAACTTTTTCAGTAGGTACTGTCTTGGAGGATATAATCAAACGGAGACGCCATGTCTGTAATTTTCTGTACAAAACAGTCTGCCGATTTTTGCGGGGGAGGGGAACGTCAAATGTATGCGTAACGTAAAAATAGCCATGTCAGATAAACGTCAGTCCATACATTGTGTATGACCGTTGGCCGCCTATTTTCGACAGAGGGGAAAGCCTGTTAATGGCTACTCCGTTTAGTTGTATCCTCCAAGGGTACTGTAGACATAAGAAAACCGTTATATATATAGACACCTGAGTCGTTAACTTTTATAGTACTATTGTCCACAGAAGTGATCTTTTTCTAACATGTGTTTGACCTAAACACGACTATTCCGAACGCTCTTTATTTTGGATAACATTATTGTTAATCTAATTTGATGTACGTTGGCATATACATATATTCTATGTATTGTAATTTATTAGGAAAACATAAGAATTTAAGTACGCACCATTCTCAAAGTTCTAGTTTAATGAAACTCTTAATTCCTAAATATTCACCCGTTTATTTATTTATTTTTTCAATTTTTTCAGTGCCTTCTACAATGCGTGTACCGGAAGGTGAAAGCTGTAAGTACCTGCCTGTTTTAATTATATGTTGAACTCATAGAGCTCTGGTCAAAAGTTTATTACCGTAGATAAATTATGATAATTACCTATGTAGGTGAATTATATGGCGTTTAATGCGCGACAATAAACGCGATAAAACTAAATGATGATAATATTAATTTAATTATTTTGTGTTCAAACTGATATTTCATTTGATACTGGTATTATGTATTTAAAAAAAACTGTATGTCTCAAAGAGATTACAGATATTTAAGTCCAACTTATACCTTACTGGTTCGTCTATGAGAATGAGATCGTTATTATGCGTTCTGAATAATGAATAATATTTTTTCACTATAAAACGCGACGAAGCCCAAGACATGGAGTTGAAAAGGCCTTGTCTATTTATTGCAGTTGAAAATATCCTGTGGGCATAAATATAAAAGTCGTAAATGTTCTCCATACTTGGCATTTGCGTTTTATTTGGCTACTTTAATTGTATTGTGCGAGTTTCTTATTTAAAAAGCGATGCTTGACCAAGACCTCCACCGCAGACCGCAGCTTAGTGGGTTTTTATAATGTTCATCATAAAACTCTTATGACAGGGATATTTTTACAAATAGTTAGTACTTAATGACTTATACTTATTTTTATTGGATATGCAAATAAATTGCACACTTCACCAATTAATCTGGGCCTGGGTTAACTATTCAGAACTTTTATGAGGTAAGTACTATTTTACTATATAGCATTGGACAAGTTTCATGCTAACACATTCACATTAAAAATAAATTAATAATAATACTAATAGCTAAGCGCTACCTACAACAAAAAAAAGGTCCTAGTCCTGGTTTCAATAGTGGTCTTAACTTAAAAAAAGTATTAATAGCAGTAGAGGAACACAGCAATTAGGTATCGTAAAGTTTACTGTACTGAATCGTAAAATATTATTTTTCTTTCTATGTTGTAATGTAACGGAAACGAGACATTAGGGTGGTCCTTATTTCGTCGAAGTTTTTTTTTCTACGGGACAACTGCTTAATATCGGCCACAAAAAAAAATGTCCGCTACCGTACTTTGAAAATTTGAATGGCATACAAGATGTATTTTTTTATTTCAAATTGTCTTCATGGGACGACGAGTCAGGGTATTTTAATGTGCAATTTGACATAAAATAAAGTAGCTGATTTTTAAAAGTTGTATTTAATTTATGTTTTAGTTTTATGGATTTAGAGGTGCGTCCACATTTTCCGTTCCTAAAATGCGAATAAAAAATGTTGAAAAAATCAGCGATGTTATTTTATGTAAACAATGAGGAATATACTGTTCCTGATGATAAACAAGTATGTACCTAGTTCTGTTTGTCTTCCAGGTGGACGGCTACGGATTCCCGACGCTAGAGGGCCTCGTAGGCCTGTACTCGGATGGCGTGAACGAGCGCGGGTACTTCATGGCGGTGCTCGAGGCCTCCAGGGAGTGCCTCATGAAGAACCACGATAAGTTCTCCAGGACAGTGCCCATGGGTAAGTTGGTTTCCATCGGCGGGGCGAAAGCCTAGGAAACTAGGCGCGGGTACATCACGGCTATGCTTAACGCCATCAAAGAGTGCCTCATGAAGAACTGATATAAGATCTTCTTGTCTCGATGTTGAAGATGGGGTTGTACTAAGAATAAGCGCAGGTAGGTACTTCATGGCGTTGCTTGTCGCCAATGAGAGTGGGCTCATGAGGAACTGATAAAAGTTATCCAGAACGGTGCTAGTGGGTTTGTACTAGGAATAGACGACTGCGGGGCGGGAAGTGCCTCATAAATAATTACATCAAGTTCTCCAGGACCGTATCCATGGGTAAGCTCGCGTCGCGCCTCATTTCCGTTCAGGCTCCCTAAACGTAGTTGGTTTGGCAAGCGGCTTACATATTGTTAATTGTTGGTAATCATTTTATTTATTTCAGACAATGGGCGTAACTGTGACGTATCGTTCGACATCTTCGAGTGCATATCGGACCGCATCGGCGACTACTGCGGAAACTCCGGGCTCTGAACCAAGACGAACGAAATCTTATCCTAAAGCTTTATTTTAGTGTTACGACTGTACTTTCCACGGCGTTTTACGTTCTTTTGCAATGATAAGTAATGAACCGTCTCGGTCCCAGTTGTAAAATGCCCTCAAAATTCAACATTACCGTAAAATGGGGTGAGTAGGGTTCGCGGGGAGGTATGAAATGGAACTACCCAAAATAAAATAAAAACTAAAATACAAACGTCCGGAACACGTAATATATACACCATTCAGTTTGCATATGTAAAAATAAAATGTTATCGAGGTTTGAATGTCAGTTTTGCACCTACTCACCCCATTTTACGGTACAGAGTTTTTTTTCTTTGCAAAACACTCGCGGTTTATGATACATATAATATGATAAAAGTACCTACTACTTTTTCTTTTCACCTTGCAAATTTTTAATAGTCGTCAAGTACTGCGGGCTACTTTAAGTTACCACTTATTTCATAAGAGAATATTTGTGATAAGAACAGTGTACATAGAGTGATAAAACTTATTTTTACTAAATTCTAATGCTCAATAACATAGCTTATAAACAATAATTATTCTAAGATTAAATTTTCTTAAGAGCCAAATACTTGGCTTGATGCACTCATAATATTCTGCTACAGACATGTTTTTACCGAATTTAAAACGAATTTTAATATTATAATTCTACACTTGATATTTTCAACTGATTTCAGTTAAAATACAATTTCTTGAATTTTCTTATTTCAATGCAAAATTTCAATTTGTATCTAAGATTATTTTGCTCGCTCACTGCCTTTCGTGTTGTGATTAGTTAATTAAGATCACCATATGTATTTTAAATGTATTTTATAAATACTAATGTACTTGTAATAACTGAGTAGGTATACGCAATCTCTTAATAAAGGCTAAGGTAGAACACTACTACTATCCGTATCAACTCAGGGTGCCTAGCCAAGGTGAAAATCACTTGCGCTCCGAAAACGAAACGCTTTGTGTCTCTCTATGATTCTTCTATATTTTAGTGCGACCGTGACAGTAGCGTTTCGTTCGATACAGAGCGTAAACGATTGGCATGTTGGCTACGCACCCAGGTTATTCTGGGATATCGAGAGCCATCTGGCGTTCCTATAAAAAGTTTCTTAGTACCTACTTTTATTGTTTTTGTTTAATTCAGCAACTAACTGACCACGTGACAATTAAGGTATGTTTATTACTCGGGTCAGTTTTAAAACTATTAGGCCCACTTGCACCATTCCACTAACCCAGGGTTAAACCGTTAACCCAGTATGAAATTGGACTGGTAACCATGGTAACTCCAGTTTTAACCGGTTAACCCCGGGTTAGTGGAATGGACTTGCACCATGGGCCTTAGGTATGTTAAGAAATAATTGGCTTAATAACGAACTGATAGAATAATTTATCCCTAAGTGTGCCTAATAAAAGTAATAAATTGTATATATGTTACAATTAAATATTGTTTTATTTTGTGTAGCTGTTCTAATTTAATCGCTAGTTCGACGATACGTCCAATACAAGGCATTTTTATTTAATTTTGTACTTTTTTAAACCGATAAGTGAACGCCAAAAAACCGAGCAACTCGACTTAAACATTAGAGAAACAAACTTAGGACAGTCTAGTAAAAACGAAAATGCCCAGGTACCAACAACACAATTACCTACATGACAAATTGACCGTTGTTAGACTTTACAACCTGCGCTGCGCCCTCTGTGCTCCAGTAGTAGCTCCACCGTTGAGCCCCAATATTTTGCTCCAATAAATGCTGCTTCAATGAATTGCTCCATTACTTTGGGCCAATAAAGTGCTCTAATATTGTGGTGCAATTAATTACTATTGTTACAAATAATACGAGTGAATGTCAGTTCCAACTTCCAAGTTCCAAGTCAGTAAAAGCAAGTATTTGGCGTGTTGCGCAGTCTTAACCGTCAGGCGTTTAACTTTTAAGACAATGATTATGGTTACAACTGTTACAAGAAAGGCGGACGGTTCTGAACGACGTATACGTACGTAACAATAAGGTAGTATGATCTGGGGCCCTAGCTAGCATGACAAACCTACATAGAAAAATGCCAGATAAAAAGAATAAAATGTATCAGGATGAAAGATTCTGCGGAAAGTGATGTGATTATTTCCAAACATTAGGTATTTGAGTTTCCATTGGCGTTTTCTAAAAACTATTGTCATTTTGGTGTTAACGTTAATCTCAATCAGATTAGATCACCTGGAGTTTTCTTAACTTTTAATTTCTTGGCGAACAAAACTATTTTTTATTGAACACTTCATATTGTGTAACCAAACAATCTTAAACATTTAATGGCATACATATTAATTACCTACAACAAACATTGGGCCGGCTTTTACGTGTGCTCCAACCTTTAATGCGGAGACTAATAAATAATAAATAAATAAGTACCTACCTAATAACCAAATTCTGATCCAAGTTACAAACTGCTATCCATTTATTTAGTCACATTTATAGACGGGTCTATCGCGAATTTATTTTATTACCTTTATTTACCGACGTTGCTATTCAATTACTTACTACGTATGACGTTTATTTTTTGTTTATCTAGGTAGATATTCAGATGAAACACGGGTTTTTCTAATTAAGAGTACCAATTAGGTAAGATGTTGGGGCTAGGTTTTTAAATCATACTTATATGTAAGGTAATTAATTTTACGGGTAGTAGGTAGTTACTATTTGAAGACAAAAAACATCAGACACCTACATTAAACAATTAATATATCTACCTATACCCAAGTAAAATCCGGGACCAGGTTTCAATAATTGTCTACCTTAATTATTTGTTTAACCATCCATTACGTCTGCCACTAGCTGTAAGATAAGTAGGTAAGATCTTCCTTTACTTCTTCTTCTTCTTTTCGTGTTGAGGTTCCTTTTTTATACAATGGTAGTAGGCAGCGGTGTTGACAGCCCTGGCTGTCGCGCCCTCAGTTTCCTTTACTGATATTCTTATTTGGTTCTCCCTTAATGTTTAAAACTGTTTTTCAAAAAGAACTAAAGTTCCTACAAGTGTATCGGTGAATTGCATTTTTTTAAGATAAAGGAAATATATAAGAATAAAGGTCATGCCACACCACCGGCTGCGTATGCGTAGACGTGCACGTGTGCGTGCGCTATAAGTATAGCGCCGGTGTGTCGTCTCTCACAAAGATCTGCATATTACAACGCATACGTGCACACTACGCACACGCACCCGGTGTGCCCGGGCCTAAAATAAGTATATACAGACCTGAAATATAATGAGGATGTTAATATATTTCAGTCGCAAAAATAAGAATTGGAGAAACGTTGTTCATCAAGTATACCTATACGCAACCAACCCCCTATACAACTTAATGACTCTTCTCTATCATGATAAGAGTTTAAGTCTTTGAGTAATACTTGAACCCAAGTCATATATGTACTCGTACGCCACAGACAACTTCCTAGTCATAAAACACAAATACAAAGCGCACACAACGATCACAATCTGTCCGTCTGTTTGTCCCACGACCTCACTTACCTACTATATTCAATTGTCTGTTATGGACACGATAAGGTTCACCTCTATGTCATTAATTACTCATAGTACGTTTCTAATTAAGTAGTAATACGTCGACAAATCCGGGATCGGCAATAAAAGACAAGGCTCGGTCTTTCCCATATGAAATTAGCAAAAAATAACAAACAAATTGGTACCTACTTAGTTTTATTGGTGACATTTGATCATGAAGCCACAGTCATTTTATTTTATTGTTAAGGTAAGAAGCTGTAGATATTGACACAGGTTCACATCTATACGTACATTTCTTGGACGAGAAAAGTCGTTTCCTTGGCGCCGGTCGACCAAGTGCCTTGAAGAATTATGTATCACTTTGTAAGAGCCATCCAGTGCAGACTTATGGAAGCACACAAAATGTTTTGTTTTCACTCATTTAATCCGATCGCACTGACGAGGGCCGACTTAAACATGTTTTACGTAAAGTATGGCGCGGGCAACATTGTCATTGCCAAAAATGCCACCATAAGTGCTAAGTCGGCGCAAATATAGCGTGGTGCAAATAAATCATCATCTTCTTCGCGTTGTCCCGGCATTTTGCCACGGCTCATGGGAGCCTGGGGTCCGCTTGGCAACTAATCCCAGTAATTGGCGTAGGCACTAGTTTTTACGAAAGCGACTGCCATCTGACCTTCCAACCCAGAGGGAAAACTAGGCCTTGTTGGGATTAGTCCGGTTTCCTCACGATGTTTTCCTTCACCGAAAAGCGACTGGTGAATATTAAATGATATTTCGTACATAAGTTCGAAAAACTCATTGGTACGAGCCGGGGTTCGAACCCGCGTATTCCGGATTGAAAGTCGCACGCTCTTATCACTAGGCCACCAGCGCTTCCTAGGCGACCAGCGCTTCTTAGGCCACCAGCGCTTCAGCACCAGCGTGGTGCAAATAAATAATAAATTCAAATTCCATAGCTTCTATACTCTCCTGATATCTCGTTGATGTATTGCATATAGTATGCATGTCATAAATAGCCAGTGATGTGCGCAGTGGAAGCAGAGGTAGGTACTTGCGCGAGGCACTCACCGGAAAGATGCCGGAACGGCGATGCCCTTCGCCCTCCAATGCATTGTACCCTCCGGTCTCCGCGCAAGAAAAATAAAAGCCTTAAAGTGATATTGGCACCCACGCATTATTTTAAAGTTAAACAAAAATAGGAAAATTAAATTCAGTGGTCGATTTGCAATTTACTTTTAGTAGAGACCTAGGCTTAACATGTAATATTGTAGAGATGAGAGATATCCAATATTTGCTTAAGGGAGGATTTTTTCCGAGAAAAGACTTTCTCAAAATTTCCCGTCTAAGATATATTTCCGGCAACGGCTCTTCACTAGATCTTTTATTTTGGGGGGCAATTTTAGGGTTGTTAGATGGTTGTTAGGGATAAGCTATTTGAAGTGAAAACTTCTTTAGCGGCGCTGGGCACTTTTTGAGGTGGGGAAAAATGATAAACTCGAGACAGCGTAAGGCGATCACGTGACCGTAAGCCCCGTAAGGTGGCCACTCATAATTTAAATGGCATTTAAATCAATAAAGAAAAACTCAATGTTATTTGACATTTATGTTGCGGACTCCTTTTCAAGACTCTTTACCTATGTTCAAATAATTTGACGTTGTCATGGCAGTATGTAAATAAACGTGTCAATGAAAAAAGTGTGATCTTATTTGAGAATGATAATAATATATAGGTAATAAATAAATAGGATACCTCCGCTAAACGTATGTATCGTGTTACCGGGCGTCGGTGACATAGTGAGGTGAGTTTTCACTTCTATCGGCACTCCCGGAGTGCAACCGTTGTTGCTTGTTTTGGTTCAGTTTTAAACATTTTCAACCTTCAGCTTAATAGCCTGCAGTCTACTGATACACTGTACCTTGCGCAGGATTTAAGTCAGTCAGTGGGCTGCTGATAATAACAGGCTGCTAATAATAACAATATGAGGTTTCCATCAATTTCCCAAGGCTTTATAAATATAACGAGACCCTTTCGTTTCACCGCCTTAAAACAATAATGATTACAAACGTTAAATGGGAAGCGATTTATCATTTTTCAATCGTAGCTCATATTTGTATGGGGTTGTATGAAGCAACATCCTCCGAAGGCAGATGTATGTAGTTACTCCCCATTCAATGTTAAACTAACTGCTGAACGGTTCGCTGGCTACCGTATCACGTACTTTAATTCAATACTAAGTTTGGGATCGACCTATTGACCTCAATTGGCAGTAGATACGCACTTTTGTAGAGCACTAATACTTAAGTAGCATGAAAGACCGAAGATATTTAACATGAACATTTCACAAACTTGAACATTGTAGCTCTGTTTATAGGACCTTAGGTTAGGTATGCCCCTTTATTCCAGCGATTACTTAAGTTAACAATGTCAATTTACTCGTAACATCTAGTTTTGATTGAATAACTTTAAATCTTCTACTCTGGATTGAATTGGTTTAACTCCCGATAAGGCCAAGTAAATGGGATTATGACAATTTGCAGACGAAATTTTCTACAAATGTCTGATAAGTATGCAAATAATTATGTATTATACAGTAGCTACTTGTTAGTTAGTAGTAGCTACGTGCTAAGTTAGCTTTCTGCAAAGAAATAATTCTACTACTTGAGGCAATACAGTAGGTAAGTATATGGTGGTATAATTACTCGTAGGTAGATATTTGTAGGTACTAGGTACAAAGAACTAGGTATTTAAGTTCCACATAACAATTCCCGTATAATTAGCAAGTCGTCCAACAAAAACAAATAATATAAAGTCCGTTTAAAACATAAACCCTGATGCTAAGTTAAGTGCGTCACTCACCATCAGAGTGGCGCAATTGTCTTGTTTGTTACAACTTTCCTATCACAACATCTTCGGTAAAACACAACTAATATATCGCGGCGTAAAACAATGGTTTGGATGGAAGGACACATGCAAATGAACTGACCTGACCACCAGCGTAGCTTGACCTCTGGACCGTCTTCCGAGGTAGATGCGAGGTGAGAAACGTCTCGCCGTCGAAGAAGTGGAGGGGTCTTAATGAGTGGCCGCTGAGAGTTGGCATGTCGGCGGTCGGCTCAATTCGACACTGCCTCTATAATTCGAGATGATCGCACCGGAACGAGCTTCGGTTTCACTGTTTCCACTGCACCTGTTAATCAAACACTGAATAGGTACTTGTTTTAGATCGTAGTGATAAAAAAACGAAAGATCGCCTTATTAGAATAAACACATTTATATCTAATTTATGTTCAGCTACGTATGCAATATACGAAAGTCATATTATATATTTTAATGATTATATATATTCTAGAACAAAATTTTGGCTTATACTTAATCAATTTAAATTACAACAATACAAGTAGAACATAGACCTAACAAGATCCTAATACGTTGTTATTGCATTTATTACAAATCTGCTCTCCATAGCATTCAAACAAAATCGTAAATGATGGTGATGATGCCTAATGCTATGTATAGGTTATATATAAGGAGGAACGACAAGAAGGCGCTTCCGGAAACAATGTGTCATTTAAGTGCTATAGAATAGAGTATTCTTTAAATATTTTTTGTACCAAGCAGAGTCCGAGGTCGAGAGTTCGAATCATGCCCGAAGTGGTGATTTTTTCCAATAATAAAAAATCTATAGGTAAGTATTGTAGTAGTCATATGGAAAATATATCGTAAATGAATGGAACCGCGCACCCAACCTCCATCGGATTTGGCCGTTTATTTCAGTATTGTGCATCAGACGAGGAAGCGAACAAACGCAGGAAGCTGATATTAATTAACACGATAATGAATACCAGCTTGAAGGCAGTCATCGCGGTCCTTGGGCGATAGGGATCAGCTAATGATCTATTGTTTATGAATGATAGTAATGATGCGTGAAGGTGGCAAGCGTTTGAAGTATTTTTCAGGATTGGTTAAAATATTATTTAGGCTAAGTTGGCTAATTCTTGAATGTTAGACTAATCTTCTTCTTAATCAAATTAGAAAAAAACCTTTCGGAAAGATGTTTGCTTTCCTGGTAGAGGTCGGCAACCTCAGTTCATGAGCTGCATGCAGCTCTTTCGAGGTGCAATTGCGGCCCTCCTAGGCCCTCCTAGATTCCCAAAAGCTAGCCTTTATTAAAAAAGAATTTTACCCATGTGTCGACTACAAAGAGATGTATCCACTTTTTCACCTTACTGCCTTGTAATAAGGTGAAAAAGTGGATACATCTCTTTGTAGTCGACACTACCTTACCTTAATTATTCCATAGTCACGCACTGTTGATACAACTTTTTCATTTTCAGCAAAAACAACCTTCATCCAAATATTGTTCGGTTAGGTATGTCAAATGCCATAATTAAACATTTGTACGTAGTCACATTAGGCAATTAGCTAAGTCCTGCAGTTTGGCAGAAGAAAAGAAATCTGTATAATAGGGTTTATTTCATCTGAATAAATGTTTTTTTTTATTAGTTTCAATGCGGGATAAAGTGCTGCTGTGGGGGTACAGTCAGCATCAATATAGCGGATGAAGCAACGCGCCAAAAGTATCTGCCCCCCTAGAATACTTTGAATAAGCAAATACTTAGTGATATTTGTCCACAGTTTGCGTTCATAATCATCTACCACGGTCTAATTGTTGTATTGTATAAAACATATCTCTTTTTGTAAAGCTATTAAAGAATGGTACTTTTGAGGCATAGTTGATACGCTAAATAAAGTCGTGTAAATATATTTTTGGAACGTTGGCTTGTAAAGATGTTTGTGAACTCGACCGTTGACAGTAACGTGGTTCGCCGGAGGACATCATTCATCACCCGGTGGACTTAAGACTTAAGGGCGGCTAAGCAATGATTTATAACTCAAGATAGGTTATAGGCGTTCCAAAATTGAAGCGCTTACTTTGTGACAAATTGGACAAGTTGCTTTTAGTCGCGGCTGGACAAGCGAGAAATGTGCACGTGCTAACGAGCTCCCGCACACCGAAAGAGAAAGAGACAACCTTATGATTAACAACGAGTGTGATAAAGATGGACGGAATGAGAAAATTAATAAAAAATTACAGATTTATTCGTAAGCACAGAAATAAATATGGAAGTATTTTTTGTGGTCCTCAAGTATGAGTATAACCTATCTATGGTTATATAATATCATTGCGGCTAAGACGCTAACTTTGTAAGTACTAGACTAGCCGAATATCTAGGATGAAGTGGTCCAAATCTGCGGTTCTTGGTTCGGACGGAACACAGGATGCCATGGCCCTCGCCCATTAGCGCTGCATCTCAGCTTAAATCCAGCGCAGGCTCGGGCACACTTCAAGCTATTTTATAGTTTGACTTCATAGGTGTGTGTACTTATATGTCGGTAGGTATGTACAATTGTACATATGTATTTAATTATTTACATTTTTAAACTAATTATATACGTTATGGGTAATGGGATAAAAAATTAGCATCCTACATCACTGATTGAGCTATTAGATATGTATATTGGCAGTTCTCAAGTTAATGGGGTCAAGTCTGACATTTATTAAAATTAAAATGGACGATGTACGATCGTTCATATTAATGTTTAGATTTACGACTATTATGTCTTGATTTTATGTCATTTTCTCATTTTTAATATCCGGCAGATTCTAGTGATCTTTAAATGATGACTTAGGATTTAACCTAATGATGCTTTATTTGATTATAAGTCATTATTTTGACTTTTATTGTACCATTTATGACCTTGCATATAATTATTTGGCTTGTTTTATCAAGCTAGGCCGCTTAGACGATTTTACGACATCAAGGTAGGTAACCTGTTACTTACCTACAATATTCACGATATACTTAGTATTAGTAAAATGTATAATTCGTTGATATAGGTTGTCAACACATTATCGTCTCGCCTCTACGAAAAATTTTCGCTAAAAACCTACTTGGGCAAAACCATGGCACAGGGTACGTAGCGCTACTTGCATATTAGCTTAGCAGTGAATGGGTTGAAATATATTAGGATGCAGATACAATGCAGATTTTTTAAATTGCACTTAGGTACATGCTAGCCTAGCCTATAGGAATCGGCCTAGGCCCCATACATTCCATTACTCTTCTCTTTCCGCGCAGACTCTATAGGTAGGCGGATTTAATCGCCTCTCTATTTTAAGATTTTTTAAATATATAGATATGAGCGTTGTAAGGTGTGTTTCCAAAATGCAAAAACTTCCAGTAATAAATAGTTATTTGTACAACAAGAGATCAAAGTTTGATATTTCTTCGAGTGCTTATTTTGAGTCCCGTGCAAGCGAAAGATTCTATACTAATTTAGAATCTTGAGCGTAGTAAGGGACTCAAAAGCGCACGAGATGTAAATAACTATGATCTCCTGTAGTTCACAAAACTTTTCACCTCAGCAGTGAGAACATATTAGAGAACCCGAAAAATGTATTCCTTCTTCATGACTTACCTATTCACTCGTTTTCTTAAGATATACTAACAATTAAGTTTTCACCTCAACAGCTCGAACAAGGGTACTTTGCTACTTAAAAACTCAGTAGTAACTAGAGTTTTTAAGTAGCAAAGTACCCTTGTTCGAGCTGCTGAGGTGAAAAATAGTTTACCTATTGCTTGTAGTGCTTCGCAGGCTCAATATTAATAACAATGACGTCCGGGCGTTTTCACGCGGCGCGCCTCCGTCCGCGCTCGTTTTGACCGCGGTATATAAGAGCGCCTTTGTTTTTTACCTCCATAGTCAAACCCAATCCTCACACAGTCAACTGTGCAATGAAATATTAAAAACAAAATAAATACATTTCCATCTTCGCCGCAGTAGGGTGAAGTGTTGCCAAGTTGCCATGTCTTGGAAAGTGTTTAGTGTGTTGTGTGTGTGTGGCCTAGCCCGGACTCAGGTGATTCCGGGGAAGTCCCGGACGAACGAAGGGGATTACAATACTGTGAACACCGATGGATCCTTTGATTTTGGGTAACTGAGTGCTTTGCTATTGATCGATTGGTACACGAGAGTTTTAGAGATTAGTTAGAGCAGGTTGATTATCCGATTAACTACGAGTATTTTGATACTGTTGTAATGATAAGGTGTGATAAATTAGATCATGTCATCATTAACATTTTGTTGTTATCTTATTTGCGGTAATGAATTAATGAATACTGAAAAATAATTTATGAAACGAGAATAGAACACACCAAAGAAAATTTACTTATTGAAGATTAATTGTCAGGGTTAAAACTTTGCACGGTTTTTATTACATACCTATGATACATGAAATGAATTACCTAAGTATATAAAAATGGCGCTTTTAATTAATTATATGTACTTTCTTATAAATAATTAATAAAAATCACAATTAAAAATCTCTACTGTCTCGGCGCACTGCCCTGTCACCAATTCCAATCCAATTCAGTATATAACTTATCTCCAATAATTAAATACTTCATATTCTTCAATATTAATAATGATTTCACTTCATTGTGTTTCAATCAATTGCCAAATCGCCTTCGCACACACAAAATATGATTGATTACTTCGTATGACTTAATAGTGCATGGGTCACATATTAAAGTATACTTGGTCAACCAGATCTTGACAGTAGAAAAAGGCGGCAAATTTGAAAAATGTAGGCGCGAAGGGATATCGTCCCATAGCAAATTTGAATTTCGCGCCTTTTTTTACTGTCAAGATTTGGTTGACCAGCTATAGTTATCCGACAACAGATACGCGAATAAGGACCGGGGCAGCAGCTACCACTTGGCGCACGCTAACGCCAACAAGGTGGTCGGCGGGCGCTTCGGAGCCGTGGACCCTGCGTCCGGGACCGTCAAGGAGACCGTCTACACCGCCGGACCTAGAGGGTGAGTGATCACATATTAGTACCACTACCAGATCTCCATACGAACCTCTTAAGGCGTGCCCAGACGAGGGTTATTTTTCGCCAATCTGATGAAATTGTCCGATCAAATCAGTACGTGTGGACGCAAAAGGCAATTTGGCTCGCTGATTTCAATCGCCGATTATGACCAATATTACCGATAAAATGGAGGTGCGGACGCAAGAATACCAAATTGTGCCTCTTAAACTGAAATTGGTGATTAAATTGGAGATCGACGCCAATTTATTTTCTGATCAAATCGACCGATCTGAAATCCCGTCTGGATTCCGCTTTAGAGTTGAGAGTTCCAACGATATCCACCCACGCGATGTCCCAGGGATACCTTATTCTTAAATTGTCAAATTGGGCTTTTGGCTTAATAGGAATTAAGAATCCCTTTCAACGTAATACACATTGAACATGCGTAGGATCGGTAGCGTAGTGCGTGTTGATGGTAACTCGATCGATCTAGCTTCATCTTCAGCTTAATCTAGATCGATGTAGATCGATATAAGTATTATAATATCGAACCTAAGTATAAGCAAGTATAAGTCAGTATTAATAATAACCAAAACTGTGATATTGTGACCCACCAATTTTTTGCTACACCCTTTCCAGGGTCCATGTATATAACATTTGTACTATGGAATGCAAATAAAGATCTCTATCTCTATCATCGACTTTGCGGCGACAAAGTATTTAGTGCCACTATAAATGTCATATTTTCATAGGAATTTGACATTTCTTCTGGCACCAACATACCCTTGCCAAGTCGGTGCAGAGCCTGACCCTATACGTATTCAATGTGTAAACTACAGTAGGTACCTAACTACCTACCCTAAGGGATATTTGCCTCATGGTAAGAAGTTCACAGATGCTACCAAAATTCCTCTCCCATTAAAAGTACTTAAACCAAAACAACATACATGTAGACAAGTTTAACGGCTCACCACGGTTGGCTACACAACTAAAGTTGACAATTTTCAGTTAGATAAGTACAGCTACCAACAGTTTGGCACTGACATAAAGGCTAGCGTGAACGTAACGTGACGTACCTAACTTACTTTCTATGCATCTCGCTCGTACTGGCATATTAGTGGCGAGCGAGATGTATAGAAAGTAAATTCCGTAGACGTTAGCGTAAAATATGTCAGTATTGACACCGAGTGACTCGTGGTACGGGTACAGGTATGGCATGAAAGATTTTTGATATATTTTGATTACTATTTGGGCATATCTGTGAGGACTAATTATTTTTACTCGAACGCTCCTTAATCGCAAGATTAGTCTCAGAGCAGTAGTCCTATTAGCGTTCACACACTAGCATCTTGATACGATTAGGTAACATGAGAACCGCACGCATTGATAATAGGCTTAAATGTTGATTGATAAAGTAAGTATACATAGGAGTACGTAGAAAGATATCTATCATACATCTCGTGCCACGACAAGGTCAGGAGCACTAGAGCGTGCGGACAGCACCGTGAGTAAAAGGTGCATGAACCATCCTACAATCTTGCTACAACTTCATTGTTATCGAAACAGACTTGCTATACGCAAATAGGTAAAGAAAGTAGGCGATATGTGACTTAAGTTATCCTTGCCAACCAGAGATGTACAAAATGGTTTTAAAAAAGCATTTAAATACAAAATGCAAAATACTTTTCAGATTTACTATTTCAAATGCAAAATACCAAATAGTTTTGCGTTTTGTATTTCAAATGCTAAATACAAAATAGGTATTTTCAAAATACTTTTTCAAAATAAAATACCTTTTGACCAAATCTCAGATATTTTTATTTATTTTAGGTACTTATTTATCATGAGAAATAGAGACACAATGCCGAGCCAAACAAAAACGTCTAATAACATGGCACCTTATGCATGACATTTTGGTCATATTTATCAGTAGGTACGCGTATCAATAATGTAAATCATGTAAATGTTTACATTATCTAAATTATCTTGTTGTAGTACAGTACATAGCCGTTCCAGTATTGTAGGGATAACAACAACACTTCAATATCATAAAAGTAGGTAATCAAATCAAATCAGTAACCACTTCACCAGCACCAGCAAACAATAAATCAGTGAAATCGAATCGTCGGCGTCAGCGGCGTTGCGTTTCATAGCCATAGACAGAGATGTACAAAATGGTTTTAAAAAAGCATTTAAATACAAAATGCAAAATACTTTTCAGATTTACTATTTCAAATGCAAAATACCAAATAGTTTTGCGTTTTGTATTTCAAATGCTAAATACAAAATAGGTATTTTCAAAATACTTTTTCAAAATAAAATACCTTTTGACCAAATCTCAGATATTTTTATTTATTTTAGGTACTTATTTATCATGAGAAATAGAGACACAATGCCGAGCCAAACAAAAACGTCTAATAACATGGCACCTTATGCATGACATTTTGGTCATATTTATCAGTAGGTACGCGTATCAATAATGTAAATCATGTAAATGTTTACATTATCTAAATTATCTTGTTGTAGTACAGTACATAGCCGTTCCAGTATTGTAGGGATAACAACAACACTTCAATATCATAAAAGTAGGTAATCAAATCAAATCAGTAACCACTTCACCAGCACCAGCAAACAATAAATCAGTGAAATCGAATCGTCGGCGTCAGCGGCGTTGCGTTTCATAGCCATAGATCATGTTCGTCGTTTTCGTTTGACATTGACACTAGTCAGACATAATAGCCGGTTTAGACTCTCGCGCGATCCACGAGACGAGCCGCGAGCCGCGCCACGAAACGCGAGTGTAAGCGGTGGGCTCGCGGCTCGTCTCGTGGCTCGCAAGCTCGTCGAGCTAATATAATTTAAACACTAACGGCACGGCATAAGGTTTATAACCGAATGACAAGCCGAACGCGAGTGCGTCGAGGCGAGCCACGAGCCGAGCCGCGAGCCGCAAGTCTAAACGACTATTGAGACCGTGCACGATGGCAGCGCCGCCTAGCGTTCGCAACGTGGTCGGCGCTGTCAAATAGCGAGCGCAACAAAATAAAGATTATTCCTTAAAAATATTTACTATAATGTACTTAACAATGTGCGGAATCTATTCGTATTTAATGTTAAATACACTTGGTTTTTGCTTTAGTGAAAACAGTAAGAATTATCTGTGTATTTTATATTATTCGGTCAATATCCTTCGTTGTTGTTTCGTTACAAATTCAATGAATAAACGCATGTTTCACTGTTTTGATGACTCACTATCCTTTTCCTGGGGATACGTACGATGCTTGCAATTATAAAAACTTTGACCTTTTTCACAGGTTTTAATCAACACATTTTATGTTAAAAATTTATGTTCTCCCGCTTAAGACACAATGTCTGTTGTGACACTTGTGACAGACGACAGATAACCCTACGTGCCAAAAGTGTGCTTTTGACGGGCTTTAAATAACTAATATTACAATCACTTAATGTTGGTACACTGTATTAGCTATTTTATTAACATACAAGAAAAACTCTGTGTTGACATAGACTAGATAAAATGTTTAGCCATTACGTTGTTAAGCCTGGAATAGTACTATATGATATAAAAAGCTAATATCTAGCTCGGCGTTGAAAATATATAAAATTTACTATTACGGTTTCGTCCAGTATTATTGCAGTTTACCACACAATAGCTATCGTGATTTTTATCGTAAGTATGATTATAAAGCTAAAATAACTGAGAAGTATGGGAATTGACAGAAACACTGATACCAATCTTGTCATTATTGGCCACATCAAGCGCTGCGATCGTTTCGGCTTCCCCTACGGGTGCTTTGCACGGAGCGAATAAGGCGCGCACTCTGACTGGCATGGCTAGCAGTAGGCGCCTCTATCGGTCAAATTTGGCAATACAAGCGTCATTCGTTCATTTCATTTTGTTTGACTGGTAATGTCGGCTAAACTTAAGCACAAAGTATTTTGCATTTTGAAATAAATGCAAAATGCAAAATACATCTCGAAAAGTATTTCAAATAAAATACAAAATGCTTTTTACTAAAAGGCATTTAAATGCAAAATACAAAATAGGTATTTTGCATTTTGTATTTGCATTTTAAATAGAAGTATTTCAAATAAATCGCATCTCTGTTGCCAACGCATGAAAGCTTATTTAAAGTACCTAGCTAGTTATTGTACGAGTAGGTGTACTTACTACTTTTTAAGCCTGTAAGACGAGTGAAAAGCTTCATCTACGACTTACTTACCTAATCGATTAATTTTTATATTTTCTCCGTATATGTTTGAATCGTATCACATTATTTTCCCATAGCTTTCGGGCGAAAGGCCCCAATGTGCACCGCAAGATGGACCTAGACCAGCGGCCGCGCGGGCCCATCGGGAACAAGGACGACCCCTTCTTCGACCCCAACGAGGACCCCAGCTACGCGTACAAGTTCGACACCCGCACCTACTCCAAGAATGAGAACGCTGACGCCAGGGGAGACGTTAAAGGTACATAACATCCCATGACAATACATTTTAATATATGGGCATTTTCAGTTTTTGCACACACTAGGCTCGGCCTGTCTACGATACGAGTACTGACCTCTTAAAACGTATTTCTTCACGTGCAAGTTATTTTAAAAAACACGGCTTACATGGCGCATCACTATGTAAATAATTGTGTATACCTACCTACTGCAACGTAGATTTTTCATTTATTACTATTTTACATAAACTGCTGGGGGCTTTAGTTCTTAAGTGACAGTTGTACTACTATTACTACATCGATAAAAGCGAAACGAAAAGAAATACCTAGTACCTACCTATGTGCGCCGTGAACAAAGTTTTGTACGGAACACTAATAAAAATGTATGGGGATGACAGATGCTACGTATGCTATGAAAAGTCACGTGACTATTTCCATACATTGTTTAAGTTTCGATTGGCGTTTTATCAGCGATTGTCTTGGCTGGGCCCCCAGGTATACATTAACGGTGTGCACTAACTATGGTGTCTTGTAGTGTTTTGTATCACAATATAATTATTGTACTCTAATTTTTTTTTTTATCTATTTATTTAAAAGAAGCCTTTATCAAAAAGACACGTCGGCTCCGTTGGGCCTCTATAACTAAGAATTTCAACGAGCGTTACTAAACAAAAACATCAAAAAAACTGTACAAAAATTTCGCACTTTTTGAAAGGGGTTCCGCCAATTAGATTGGAAAACCCCAATATCCATTACTGTATAATCTCTACCTTGAAATAGTTCCGCCCTCTTGTCTCGAGTCCGGACACATTCCATTAGGAAGTGATGCATATCCTCGACAGAGTCGCAGATATCGCAGTTGGGCGACTCTGCTTTCCTCATCAGATGAGCAAACATACGAGGGCTGTTTGATAAGTACCCGTTTATGAAAAAAATTATCAGTTGTTTTTGTTTATATGCATTTATTTTTCTTCATAGTCTCCTTTTACCTCTATACACTTGTTCCACCTATATTCAAGCTTCAATAAACCATCCAAAAAGTATGATTTCGGAAAGTCATTAAAATAGGCCTCTGTGGCGGCAATGACTTCGTCATTTGATCCAAATCGCTTACCACCGAGCCATTTTTTCAGGTTGGGAAACAAAAATAAATCGCATGGGGTCAAATCTGGAGAATACGGGGGGTAAGGCAATAGGGCGTAGCGTAATTGTGTTAATTTAGCCATCACAACTCTAGACGAATGAGCTGGTGCGTTGTCGTGATGAAACAGTACTTTTTTATTTTTTAAATGGGGTCGTTTGTCCTTCAACACAGCGTCAAATTCATCTAATAAATTGGCATAGTACTGCCCTGTTATCGTTTTCCCCTTTTCTAAGAACTCAATATGTATAATACCCTGCGAATCCCAAAAAACGGTCGCCATGACCTTTCCAGCCGATGGAACGAGTTTGCTATCTTTCGCGCAGGTTCACCCGGTAAAATCCACTGCTTCGACTGCCCTTTCATTTCCGGAGGGTAGTGGTGACCCACGTTTCGTCTACGGTCATGAAACGACGCAGAAACTCCTTCGGGTTACGTTTGAACACGGCCAAACACTGCTCCGAAGTAGTCAGTCGGTTCCGTTTTTGTTCCTCCGTGAGTAAACGCGGCACCCACCTCGCCGATACTGTCTTCATACCCAATTTATCTTCTAATATGTTTTGTACCCGCTCGATTGGAACATTTACAGCATCAACGGTTTCTCAAAGTTCAATTCGGCGGTCGGCTAAAACGATATTTTCAATTTTCTTAACCATATCGTCTGTAGTGACCTCAATTGGGCGGCCTGGGCGATCCTCATCAAAGACGGTTGTTCTCCCCCGCTTAAACTCGTTAAACCAGTATCTGACGGTTGTCATAGAAGGAGCACATTCATGGTAAGCCGCTTGCATTCTTACTTTTATTTCATCACATGTTTTTCCTTCCAAAAACAAGAATCTAATTACAGACCGATACTGCTCTTTCTCCATTTTCACAATTTTAAGTTCACGCTTTCACTGAATCGCTGTCAAATGAGAAAAAAACAAAAGAATGCTGTTTTTAGGGTTCCGTAGCCAAATGGCAAAAAACGGAACCCTTATAGATTCGTCATGTCTGTCTGTCTGTCTGTCTGTCCGTCTGTCCGTCTGTCCGTCTGTCTGTCCGTCCGTATGTCACAGCCACTTTTCTCCGAAACTATAAGAACTATACTGTTGAAACTTGGTAAGTAGATGTATTCTGTGAACCGCATTAAGATTTTCACACAAAAATAGAAAAAAAACAATAAATTTTTGGGGTTCCCCATACTTCGAACTGAAACTCAAAAATTTTTTTTTCATCAAACCCATACGTGTGGGGTAGGTCTTCAAAAATGATATTGAGGTTTCTAATATATTTTTTTTCTAAACTGAATAGTTTGCGCGAGAGACACTTCCAAAGTGGTAAAATGTGTGTCCCCCCCCCTGTAACTTCTAAAATAAGAGAATGATAATACTAAAAAAAATATATGATGTACATTACCATGTAAACTTCCACCGAAAATTGGTTTGAACGAGATCTAGTAAGTAGTTTTTTTTTTATACGTCATAAATCGCCTAAATACGGAACCCTTCATGGGCGAGTCCGACTCGCACTTGGCCGCTTTTTTTTTTAAATTTTCCCACCTCTGAAAAATGGCTTAAAACGATTGTATACATATTTTCGGCCCGTGATATTAATACATTTGGAAAACGGGTACTTATCAAACAGCCCTCGTATTCAATGGAATGTGACCGGACCGAAGCCTGTGAGCACGTACCATTTTCGACCGGTATTGTACTCTAATTATGCATGATTAGGGTGAAAATGGGTCCTTTTGTATAAAATATTCATAAAAATCTTATTTATTATAATCACCAACTCACCAAATTCCGTAATCAGGACACTACTCGTACGTGGACGACGTCGGCGAGCGACACGACGTGTCCTATATTGCGGGCCGCGACACCGGCTTCCACGTGTCCTCGGCGCACCCCGACAGCCCCAACCTGGTCGGCTCGCCGTTCCATCGAGCCCCTCTAGTGCGAGGGGAGACGCGGCCGAGAGGACGCACTGCTGTGCAACGTGGGCTGGACGGATCCTACAGGTATTACAGACGTGTTAGACTGTTAGTTAAGTGTACAAGGCAGTGGGACTCTGGGTCCCATAAGTTGACGCACTTCAACCTGATTGGTTCGCTGTTCTACCGAGCCCGCGGCTTGTGCGAGACCAAGCCCCGCTTGTGCGAGAATAGACACTGCCACTGCCGTGCAAGGAGTGCTCAGTACGGTTACCATCAGTTTGTCACTGACATAAACGCCGTCGAGAACGTAATTTACATTCTATACATCCCGTTTGCACGAATATGCGAGTGCGAGCGAGATGTATAGAAAGTAAATTACGTTCTCGACGGCGTTTATGTCAGTGACAAACTGATGGTAACCGTACAGGTACCGTAACGTGGGTAGTGAAATTTTTCTTACATGGCAGTTGTCTGCGCACCCTGACAACTCCAAACCTGATCTTCACCGAGTCAGTCCTGCCTGTGTAAAAGGGGCCTCATTTTAAACGCATCACTCACTCACTCACTCACTTCGTTCGTGTTTTAAACACACCGTATCATAAATAACTATTATAGCGAATAGTACCTAAAAACTTAATTTGTAATGGTTTTAAAATATTGTAGATTCATATCGGCGGGCCCAGATCAGAGGCGTACGGAGAGCAGCGATGCGCAAGGCAATGTACGAGGCTCCTACACTTTCCTGGACGACAAAGGAGTGCAAAGGTATTTCATACAACCTGGGTATTCATCATCATCATCATCCTGGCGTCAATCCCAGCTGTGCCCCCGCGCGATACAACCTGGGTATTATATCAGTATAAATCTTGAGAGATCCAGAAGATACAGGGTGGAAATCCCTTATAGGTAATGGATCTTAGATCTATCATCTATGGAACATAATATTTAGGATTTGCAGCCGAAGATTGCCGTAGAAAACATTTTTTTTTTTTCATTTCTCATGCTCTGAAAGTGGGTCATTGTTGTTTATCTATGAAGTGTGCAGAAAGTGATACGTTTCTACTCTCAATCTGCAGCAGAAGTAGCTAAGGGGCGCTCAGATGATGAATAGGCTTAGGATTTGGATATATTACTTTGGCACGGCTTTATCACCAAATTAACTATTTTAGTCATTCGAATCGTGTCACTAGCGAACTTGATGGTACAGTCGACAGCAGATATAGCTAGCGGGCGAGGTGTTCAAAATTACTTACACACTCTTATTCCCTTTACAATAAAGTTGTGCTCCATCTAAAACATTGCTGATAAATTCAAATTCTAAGCCCGAACTAGGTATTCATTGCCCCTAGGGACCGATTGGTGATACGTTATAGTGTGGAACGACATGTAGCCTACCTACTGGGACTATTAATTTTATTTACACTGTGTCTATTAAACCCTTACAAAATACCCTCATTCGCACTAAATACGAAAGGACCCACATCATACCTACATCTCGCTTGACTATCGTCAAATTTGCAATATTGGCATAATTATGTTAGCTTCAATTTAGACTTCAACCACGATAAATTTGTACCGACTTGGTAACTACGTGCATACGTAATTCCCATAGGAGCGCGATACTAAGTCTTGATGTAGAACTTGTCATGAAAACTTAGTGTTACAAGTACCTACTCAAGTACGAGTAAGAGTGCGAGTTCATACATTTGCTACTTCCGGTTAGTAGAACACTAATCAATGTGTAGGTCTTTAGATCGTGCATGTGGGACTGTCTGTCTTAGGCCGAGTTATACATTTCTGTTATCAGTATTGTACTAGGTATCTACTTATATAAGTTTTTGGAAAAAAAATCATTTTTGGTACAAGCTTTTATCGCTGACTGTACTTTTCTTACGACAGACAACTAATACTCATTGAGACAATTCTAAAAACCCCTAGATTCCATTACATAGTCACATACAGGTCGACCTAATAAAAGCTTGTTAAAAATATTCACGATCGTTCCAGAACGGTGAACTACATAGCCGGGCCGGGCATCGGCTACCGCATCGTGAAAAGCAACAAGGACCCGTACATCCCCGCCTACTTCCCCACCATTCCCAGCGCGTACGACTCCGACTTCGTGAGCGCGGGCGCCACCGGCTTCTCGCCCGACGACACAGGAGTTGGTGATATTTTCCAAGGTACACCAGTTACTAACTTGCCTACTAAGTTACTTTACTAAAAATTTAAGTTTCGAACTTTTACTTTCTTACCATATCTTCTTTTTAGGATTCCGTACCCAAAGGGTAAAAACGGGACCCTATTACTAAGACTTCGCTGTCCGTCCGTCCGTCCGTCCGTTCGTCTGTCACCAGGCTGTATCTCACGAACCGTGATAGCTAGACAGTTGAAATTTTCACAGATGATGTATTTCTGTTGCCGCTATAACAAAAAATAGTAAAAACAGAATAAAATAAAGATTTAAGTGGGGCTCCCATATAACAAACGTGATTTTTGACCGAAGTTAAGCAACGTCGGGCGGGGTCAGTACTTGGATGGGTGACCGTTTTTTTGCTTGTTTTTTGTTGATGGTGCGGAACCCTCCGTGCGCGAGTCCGACTCGCACTTGGCCGGTTTTTTGGTTACCAATACGCCTAAGTCTACAGATATAACTGTGCTTATTATTGAATAGCCTACTGAAATGCAAATTAATTCGATATTTCTCTTTTATTGTTCAGGTCCAGACGCTACTGCTGCTTCAGGCCACGTAAAGCCTTCGCCATTCTCAGATAAAGACAAACCTGGCAAGCCCAGCAAGAAGCCCATCAAGCCCACTCGGCCCACAGGCTTCACTGACGACGATGACGTCACCGGAGATGGCGACTATTCCCAGTCCTACAACGGGGATGACGACAATCACACTCCTTTTGACAAGGACAGTGACGACGGCTCTTATAACCAAGGCGGGAGTAACCAGGGCTCTTTTAACCAAGGCAGTGGCAATAAAGGCCCCTTAGGCAGTGGGAACAAAGGTCCTTTTAACCAAGGGAGCGGCTCTGGCAGTCAAGGTTCTTACAACCAAGGCAGCAGCAAACCCCCTCTTAATCAAGGTGGAAGCAGTGGCGGAAGCCAAAGCGGCAACCAGGACGGCGGCGGCGACGAAGACCTCGGCTTTGATGGAGACGCAGGCTTCGGAGACAAGCCCACCAAAGGACCAGGTGATGATGATGAATAGATGACAAGCACATGTTAGTGATCTTGTCTGATTTTTCAAACTGACAGAAACATTCAGACCACCGAAAATGAATCAAATTTTACTTAGCACTTTCTTGTTCGCTTATTAAAGTAGAATCTATTACTTATTTTCTACAATTGTGTTTAAATCTTCTTTGCTAATCACATTTGATAGAAGAATGCACTGGACCCTTTTATATAACTCGCTTGATCGCAATAAACTTTATTCACGACCAATCTGGTTTTTATTACACCACACCTTCCGGCACCAGCACAGGCAATGCACCGCATGGACTTTAGAACTGATTACAAATTACAGGCAAACCGGGGCGGCCAACGAGCAAGCCTTATAAACCGGCGAAGAAACCTTATGTGCCACTAAAACCTTTCCAGCCGACGAATACTAATGACGAGAGGGACGATTACGGCGCTGGGAAAGGCGATAAAGATGGTCCGCTGTACGGTATAGGATTCAATATTCAGCACACTAAACCGGGAACCACCATTATTAGGAACATAGGCCAGGACTACTTCGGGGTCCCTCCGGGCGTGTCGGTCCGAGCGCACGTGCAGAGCATCGACTTGTACCCGTACGAGTCGAAACCGATCTCGCCATCCGAAGCTATAGAAAAAGACAAGACGTAAAACTATAAATATACCTAATAAATTATTGTTTACTTTTAAGTAGGTATTACCGTGGCTATTCGAACATTTCTATAACAAAATTTGTATTAAACAATATTTTGTATGTGTAATAAAAATCGCCTCATGCTTAGCGAATAAAGATTTCAACCCAAGTAACTTCTTTGTTTGATTGGGTTCTTGTCAGCGCGAACCAGATTCAAATAATCCACAATATACACAATATACATAACAGATTATATAACATAATAATAAAACCCAATCGGTTCAATTTTTTAAAAATTTATTCGATTAACACGACTGTAAATATTTAACAAAATGCAAAATAGTAACTGTTACAAGGAGTCAGTACTAACCTACAATCGAAAACACTGAGAAAAGTAGCAATTATTATATGTTCGTACTAATTTAATAACAATTAAATTAGCCACAATAACAAAGTGAATAAAAATATACTTATACAGTTTATTAACTATTACAGAAAATACCATTGTACTACAAACTCGTCTATGTTAACGAGATGTATTATAGAAGTTCCTCGTCATTGACCATAAAATAGCGTATATATCATAAATAAATATAAGCTATTTTACAATTCATACCCAGGATGGTATAACAATAAATAGATACGTAATAATATAAATAGAACATACAATGATTGCGCAAATGCCCTCGATTGTAAATGAGTAGGCTTTTACAAAGTTGTTAGTTGATACCACCTCATGTCTTCACTCCATAAATAACAATTATACAATGATACTTGCAAGAAGGCGTAACAAAGTTAACAAGAAATGTATTAGTTGGAAGGTTAAATTTTGGCAATTTTTACTAGTGAATATTAACAGGAGAGTTAGTATCTTGTTAAATTATTAGGCTAAATAGGTATATGTATAATTAATTATTAGTGTCTAACTACTCGATTGTGAGATTGATCAAAACGGTATGATATATATTATCAAATTAGAAAATATATCTTTAGATTTCTAGGTTAATCAATAAATTATATGTTAGTGCAAGGAGTACATAAACTTTTACTTATTAAAAAATATAAGAAATGTAGAATAAAAAATATTACAGTAAGGTATACAATTAAATAAAGGCTATGAGATTTTTCATTTTGTCAGATTTCATAAGCGTTATAAAATAAAAAATATATAAATCTATCTCACCCAAGCACTCCTGCCCTAGTAGCACGGTCGCATTTTTATCGTTTATCACCATGCCTGTCACGTTCTAACAAGTATGTAAGTGCGAAAGTGACGGGCATAGTGATAGTCGATACAAATGGAACCGTGCTGAGCCCGCTGAACTCCTTAAAAAAACTAATTGGTATTTGCGACTACATAACAGATCTTCGTAGCTATATACCTAGTCTTAAATTTCTAAAACTATTGCACACTATTGTAAACCTCCAAAAATAACAGGCCGTTAATGATCCTAACTCAAACAATTGTTCAAGTTCATAAATACAAAATTATTTATCGTTTTTTTTTTTCGAATATAAACATTTGAACTACAGTAAATAAACTTAGTCACATCAACTGAAGCTTGGCTCCATCTTAATCGTTATTATATAAAATTCTATAACTAGGTTAGATAGAAAAAGATTCTAAAAGGCAAATTCGCAAATCACAAGAGAAAGCTAACTAGATTGAGCGAAGAACGTTTATGTGCGTGCTTACAGCTAGTTTAAATACGAGTACAGTATATTACACGAAGGGGTTTAGTTCATCGCTGCAGACTCTGGAGCGAGTCTTCCGTGAGAACATTAAGCCACCACGAGCATAACAACGGTGTGTGAAGTGGAGAACTAATTCAAGCACCTTTAATGCAACTTCGAACTATAGCTGGTCAACCAAATCTTGTCAGTAAAAAAAGGGCGCGAAATTCAAATTTTTTATGGGACGATATCCCTTCGCGCTTACATTTTTCAAATTTGCCGCCTTTTTCTACTGTCAAGATCTGGTTGACCAAGTATAGTTATAACATGCACAAACGGTTGTTGTACTTATGGGGAAGTATTAGTCAGTGTAGGCGTGCTGCACAGTTTCTGAACGATACCTTACGTCATAATGTGGGGTCGCCTTAGCATCTGTCTAAGTCTGTACAAAATTGCTAAAATGGGTACCTACTACTTATGTAAATACTTTCATTACATACGATTTGTGCGTAGTAGCTATATCAATCGTTCGTAATGGTCCTGGTTAATTATTTACCAATTATGAAACCTATGATTCAAGAGCAGGAAGTATAATTAAGCTTGTGTATCAAAAGAATAAACGTAAGTAGGTATATAGAGGGTAGGTATTCTAATATCATACTGTGAAAAGCTATCATAATTACAAATAAAACATTTAATATTTATCAATTAGTCTATAACATTATGAAATACAATTTTGAAAGATAACTTGCGACTTGACATTCACTAATGACTACATGAGTCCGCTACGAAACACGGACAATAATATGGACTGAAAAATGTATTTTTTACATTTACTTCACAGCCAATATTTAACCTACGGCGTGTTTTATTTTATAAAACTTGACTTTAAAGACACAATTAGTCCGAAATAATACAGGTCCACCACTTAACAAAGATTATAGAATATAATAAATCAGTCGCACACGGCTAAGTTTTCCGGCACTCTGTAGTTAACCATAATAAATTCTTACCAACAGCCTCAGTTAAGTGGTGGACTTATAAATATTAGGTATTTTTAATTCACGCGTTCCATCCCAGTCACGGCAAATATAAGAACGTCGGTTGAAAATCCACTTTGCCTTCCTGTGTTTTTTGAATGAAATCGGCTTTTAGAATAATCACCAGCGTGTACAGACTACATAAATGTTAGTAAACCTAAGCATGTTAAACGCACGAAACACAAAACGGTTTTTATAAAACTTTTAATTACACATTTTATATGAACAAACTTTATATTTTAAATTTAACTATTCAATATTTTAATAAATTACACTAAAAAGCTCCTTTTATAAAATCAAGCATAACATGTACAAACTAAATTTGCGCGAATATTACAAGCATCGATTCTTATTACATTAACAGTATTTGTTTTAAACGTCAAGGTGGTACCTTTTCTTTGTTTATTGATTTTATTTTTTACATGACGTAAAACATCGACAATAAAGGGTTCACAGCTTTCGTAAGTCATGTGAATTAATCGTAAATTGTTCAGTATGGCAAAGGTCCTACATTTTAAATACCAACAAACATGTGTACTCAGATTATTATTTAATAATTTAAGGACTAGAATTTGATAACTTCACTAGCTACGTTAGTATTACTGAGTTGAATCAAGGATACGATAATTTATAACTATTGGCACTGATTAAAAGTATTATAAAGGGGATACTTTGTGATGTATTAACAATATTAAGATAAAGATTCATTTGCAATATTTTCTGCTTAAATTACTGATTGAGATTGAGAGATTTCACTAATATTCGATAATGATAAAGGAGTATAGATTCCGATTTCTAAGGTTAGTTTATTTTTAAATAAGGTAACTAAATTTTTAATAGGAAACAATTTCTGAGCATGTGAGACTTATTCAACATAACACATTCCTAGATTTTTTTTATAAATTACGTAACGGGCGCTAACCGATTGATGTAGATATCAGCCAACACATAGTTTGACGGATACGGCCGTTCCAGTATTCGTATAGAGTCGTTACATTGTTCTATAGTTCAATGTAGGTATTCACAGTGTGAACATGTTAACTTCACACAAAGACCTCAATTAAGTAAAGATCGCATTGACGATAACCAGTAAAGGCATTAAGGCCTTTGCAAAAATAATAGAATGGTCACTGCCGATAATTTCGAGTTTTTAATAAGCAAAAATCTAATCCAACGTGTACTTTATCGTTATACTTTGTTGCAAAGAATTATTGATTGTAGAAGAGGTGTAAAAAAAAAACGCGCCCCCGAGTTATAGTCTAGCTAGACAGCGCTACGGCGCCATGTTTTATGGTAACCGAGTTGTCAACTTTTAACAGCCAGAGTTACCGCATTGTACGGAGCTGTACAGCGCTATCTACATTAGCTGTCAGATCTGAAGCACTTTGTCTTGACACATCTTACACAGTCAATGAATCTTATACTTTATTGCAATGAATTATTGATTGTAGAAGAGTTGTAAAAAAAAACGCGCCCCCGAGTTATAGTCTAGCTAGACAGCACTATACGGCGCCATGTTTTATGGTAACTGAGTTGTCAACGTTTGACAGCCAGAGTTACCGCATTGTACGTAGCTGTACAGCGCTATCTACATTAGCTGTCAGATCTGAAGCACTTTGTCTTAACACATCTTACACAGTCAATGAATCTTATACTTTATTGCAATGAATTATTGATTGCAGAAGAGGTGTAAAAAAAAAACGCGCCCCCGAGTTATAGTCTAGCTAGACAGCGCTATACGGCGCCATGTTTTGTGGTAACTGAGTTGTCAACTTTTAACAGCCAGAGTTACCGCATTGTACGGAGCTGTACAGCGCTATCTACATTAGTAGTAGTAGTAGTAGTAAACTCTTTATTGTACAAAAAGACATATTAAAAATAACATACAATTAGTAAGAAGTACAAAGGCGAACTTATCCCTTTGAGGGATCTCTTCCAGTTAACCTTTGAGTAGATGAGATTAGCTGTCAGATCTGAAGCACTTTGTCTTGACACATCTTATACAATCAATGAATCTTGGCTTTACTCCTACAATGGAAGTATTACGTACGCGTGGTCTAGCGACGCGTGGCGGTCAGCAAATATTACGTGATCTTCATCTTCTTGCCGGTCTCCTCGAGCATGTCCTTGATCTTGGTTAGGGGCGAGCGCTTGTCGGCGGCCGCGGGACCGTGCCGCGGCGTGATGTGGATGTGCAGCGGGTCGTGCAGCCGCGCTAGGTCCTTCTGCAGTTTGTCTATCTGTAAGGTGGAAACTTCGACCGTTATACAGGGTGCCCGGTAATTAATGGATAACCTTCTAACCACCGACAGGGCACCTTAGGCTGGTCCAGAAAATGCACTTATAGGTCTAGTAAAACTTTCGTGGTTTTCGAGATAATCGCACTTTTCTAAATTTGAAGTATGGTGCTAGCTATTAAACAAGTGCGAGTCGGACTCGCCCATGAAGGGTTCCGTATTTAGGCGATTTATGACGTATTAAAAAAAAAACTACTTGCTAGATCTCGTTCAAACCAATTTTCGGTGGAAGTTTACATGGTAATGTACATCATATATTTTTTTTAGTTTTATCATTCTCTTATTTTAGAAGTTAGGGGGGGGGGGGGGGGACACACATTTTACCACTTTGGAAGTGTCGCTCGCGCAAACTATTCAGTTTAGAAAAAAATGATATTAGGAACCTCAATATCATTTTTGAAGACCTATCCATAGATACCCCACACGTATGGGTTTGATGAAAAAAAAAATTTTGAGTTTCAGTTCGAAGTATGGGGAACCCCAAAAATTAATTGTTTTTTTTTTTCTATTTTTGTGTGAAAATCTTAATGCGGTTCACAGAATACATCTACTTACCAAGTTCCAACAGTATAGTTCTTATAGTTTCGGAGAAAAGTGGCTGTGACATACGGACGGACAGACAGACGGACAGACAGACGAACAGACAGACAGACAGACATGACGAACCTATAAGGGTTCCGTTTTTTGCCATTTGGCTACGGAACCCTAAAAAGACAGAAAAGTTCGATTATCTCGAAAACCACGAAACTTTTACTAGACCTATAAGTGCATTTTCTGGACCAGCCTAAGGTGCCCTGTCGGTGGTTAGAAGGTTATCCATTAATTACCGGGCACCCTGTATAATACCTAAAGTGCGTCAAGCAAATCTTGTCAGTAGCAATGTACTGCAAATTAAAGTAGGGTAACACCATGTAACACTCAAAGAGCAGAATTGCGCTAAGAAAAGCAGCAATGTACATCGAACCAAAACGTGTTTATTTTTCCGGCCTTCATACGTCAGTTCGAGTGAATTATCATAACCTCAAATTTTAGTAATGTTTACCGTCAACGAGTATGATTGTACATTGTAGGCACCTTAGCTTTGCTTGAGGTCATGCATAATCTTCGTATTTAATGGTGACAGCAGAAATTTCTCTTGAAATAGAAACGATTCAGAATGTAAACAATAAGATGATGGCTGTCATTCACAATCCACATTCCACAGATAACACACAGATGACACGCGATTTTGGAATTATTCGAACACAGTGTTGCTAACCCGCGATTTTTCAAATTTGCCGCCTTTTACTACTGACAAGATTTGGTTGATCCAGTATACATACAGTGGAAGGATATTCTAAAAAAAAAACATAGTCCGTCGAGTTTGCAGTGACAAAATAATATTTTAATATAGGTATGACGGAATATGTTCTTTAAGATGGCACTCACACATATTGTCGTTTACTAAGAGGGTACAGGGATAGCTTGGACTGACTCTATATAACAATAGTTATTTGTACAACAAGAGATCAAAGTTTGATATTTCTTTGAGTGCTTATTTTGAGTCCCGTGCAAGCGAAAGATTCTATACTAGATTCACGAGCGCAGCGAGTGAATCTAATTTAGAATCTTGAGCGTAGTAAGGGACTCAAAAGCGCACGAGATGTAAATAACTTTGATCTCGTGTAGTTCACAAAACTTGCAGTGAGAACATATTAGAGAACCCGAAAAATGTATTCCTTCTTCATCACTTACCTCTATTAACTCATGTTTTCTTAAGATATACCAACAATTAAGTTTTCACCTCAGCAGCTCGAACAAGGGTACTTTGCTACTTAAAAAGAGTGAGCAAAATCGCATTTTGCTCATTTTGTCTCGATCAGTGAACAAAATGCGATTTTGCTCACTGTTTTTAAGTAGCAAAGTACCCTTGTTCGAGCTGCTGAGGTGAAAAAAATTATAATTTGGATAAACTCGTGCTTAATTTTTTTCATCCTCGAACGAGGTTAATACGTAATATCGACAAGATTTCGTTTGCGTGCGCATTCTCGGTTGGCTAAACCTTGATGTTACGATGGAAAAACGAGGCAATTTAATATATCGGCTTTCCAGGTTGAAATATAATTTATCCTCGCTTTGTGAAAGGTTACAAAGTTGCTTACCTCATCTTTCAGATGATTGTACTGGTTGATATCCAGTCCGACCTTTTTCGCCTTTTTATGCAACGTCAGCAGATGTTGCCTATCTTTCACATCAGGCAATATGTATTCCTGAAATCAGAAAGCGGAAGATAATAAATAAAGTGAAATAAGCAAATCTTACCGTACAACTCAAACCTTGGAAGTATATGCGAAACGAGAGTTTGAAATCAGGTCAACAAATCAAATTATGCGCGCGTTCTAATTAAATTTCAAACAAAAGTGGGAAGATAATTAAATTTCGCCTTATACGAACTTCACGTGACATTAAAATATTAAATTAATCGTGTAACCTCAAGCCGTGTTAAGCGCGTGAGCTTTAAAGATAACATTACGAAGAGATATTTTGGAAATCTTCTGGAACTTACTGTGGAGTTACTGTAGCAATCTAATTTAAACTTTAAATGAAAATTATCTTTCCAGGGCCGCTGTCATGAAATTGAAATGTTGGCGATTGATTAAGGCTACTATTACAAAATTATTTGATAAGTGTAAAAAGACATTGCATCTTATCTTAAGATAATTAACATTAGATATGGAGATGTCAAAATATCAGAAATAAACTTTCGAGGCTTATAACTTGGTCGGTTCTTGTATCTAACAGTAGACTTGAAGTTGACCGGCTGGTAATTACTCCTTTGGCACCGCTCGGATTCAACTTAAGCATGATAATCGTAATGTGGTCATTTTAACATGAAGCAGACAGCAAACTTGTGATAAGAGCACACGAAAGGTTAATAAACTTACAGTTAATACACCAAGATTGTTTTTTTTTAGGGTTCCGTACCCAAAGGGTAAAAAACGGGACCCTATTACTAAGACTTCGCTGTCCGTCCGTCCGTCTGTCACCAGGCTGTATCTCACGAACCGTGATAGCTAGACAGTTGAAATTTTCACAGATGATGTATTTCTATTGCCGCTATAACAACAAATACTAAAAACAGAATAAAATAAAGATTTAAGTGGGGCTCCCATACAACAAACGTGATTTCTGACCGAAGTTAAGCAACGTCGGGCGGGGTCAGTACTTGGATGGGTGACCGTCTTTTTGCTTGTTTTTTTCTATTTTTTGTTGATGGTGCGGAACCCTCCGTGCGCGAGTCCGACTCGCACTTGGCCGGTTTTTTAAATAACCTACCTGTTTCGTAAGCACGAAGTAAGCATAGGCGGCCATCGCCGTCCCGTAGGTGACGAAGTACGTGACGGGCTCCATGATGTCCCACGAGTACTCCCACCAGGTCAGCCGCGCGAGCACCCCGAACTGGACGCCCATGAGGCCGAGGCCGACCCACGTCAGCACGGAGGTGCGTCGGCCGGTTTCCACTTCCAAGCTTAGCCGTTTCTAGGCCGAGTAAATAAATAAATAAATAAATATTATAGGACATTCTTACAGAGATTGACTAAGTCCCACAGTAAGCTCAAGAAGGCTTGTGTTGTGGGTACTCAGACAACGATATATATAATATACAAATACATAAATACATAGAAAACACCCAAGACTCAGGAACAAATATCTGTGCTAATCACACAAATAAATGCCCTTACTAGGATTCGAACCCAGGACCGCGGCTTAACAGGCAGGGTCACTACCCACTAGGCCAGACCAGTCGTCTAATGAATGTGTTATCAACCAACGTCTCCACTTTAAAGGGGCCCACTGATTACCAGTTCGCCGGACGATATCGACCTGTCAGTTGTTCGGAACTGTCAACTTTTTGTTCTAACGGACGGCGGACTGTTCATCAGTGGGCCCCTTTAGACTTTGTCCCTTTCGTAATAAGTAAAATTGGTATGTAATACCAACTTTTGCGCATCTAGTAGAGCTGCGGATAGCTTTCCCATTGCTGCGGATTTCCCCTTTGGTACACACTTATAAGAATACCTAAACATTGATTCGGCTTTTTTTGTTTGTGCGCTGTTACATATGCTCACAAAAAATGAAGACCAAAACATTTACGTGTGTCACTGACTGTACATAGTAAGTATTCACAATATATTAACTGTCTTTTTTATCTGGCTTTCATAAGCAAATGGGTTATATATCTCGCAAACGACTATTTAAACAAGGCTTATACTTGTACCATCAGCCGCAAAAGTGCATGGCGAAATGATCAATGAATTTATTCATAATTTCTTAATGTAATTTCGCAGCTGACTATACAAGCGGGACTTGTACGAGTAAGAAAAATTAAAAAGTAACTATTCTGACATAAAATAAAATATGTATGGTGTCACCTCCTCAAGCGGCTGTATTTCCGCAGTAAGCTTCTCGAGCTGAGAACGGATTTCCCTCTCCTTGCGAATCTGATGCTCGCGTACGTTGAGCGTCTCGTACAGCTGGTTGACCAGATTCCGCACGTCGCTCAGTCGCGTTATCTCCTCCGTGCTCAGCCGCTCCTGAAACAGATTATCCATTTTATGAACACAGTCAACTTTGGTGTGGTATGCGGGGTCTGGGCGCCGCAGTAGCCGAGGATGCAAAAGAGATAAAAGGAAAGACAGGGATTGTCAATTTGAAGCTGTAGCCTATACCTATGAGCATTAGCACACAAATATGAGCTCTTGCGTTTAATGTGTGAAAATATTTAAGAAGTTTATGGAGAAAGGGTTATATTATAGAATTTTAGGTGAACAACCCCCGGGAAATATTAAAGAACGACAATAATGAATGAACTCGCAGTTGACAGCCTCAAAGCGAGAAACGGCTCCGTACCCGTCGATTGAGCAAACTCGCGACCCAATTATGTAAATGCGCCAAGTGGATTACCTCAATTCTCGCGGACTGTAAAACTCCCATAAATGATTCACTCCCGAGTACCAAAAAGTTCGTCCATAAGCTAATGATAAAATAAAATACGTTATAATTTACGCTCTATATAATAAAATACGATGATAAGACGTAGATTAATGGCCCAATTGACAAAATTGGCGAGCGATCGCGAAATATACTTTGTAACTTATTATTAAATTAAGTAAAATCTCGCCGAGCGGAAATTTAAAAATACATTTTGTCGAGTAATTCTGTTTTTGCAGAGCACGGGTCAGATAACTGTGGCACGTTCTCGTTTACTTATGATTTATAGAGGTAATAAAATATCAGATTCACCGGCAAGTGAAAATATTTTTGAGCTGGAGTGTGGTCAGAAACTAGAATGAAGGTAGGTTGTGAAACCGGCCATTTTTACTCTGGAGGGTTTACTTATTTGCTCATCGAGATATCATGCTCAATAAATATGCATAATATATATTTATACACATTCTAAGGCAGTTTCCTTATATGTACTTTATATAGGTTCGGAACTGCCCATTACACTGCTTTAAAAACACCTTTCATATTAGAGCCTGTGCGGAAAGAGAAGAGTCGTGGAATGTATGGGGCCCAATACATTCCACGACTCTTCTCTTTCCGCGCAGACTCTACTTATATGATGGATTGATGGGAATGATGGGTTATGTAAGTTTTGTACTATTGTCACTGTGACAAGGTACGTAATGGGTCGGAATTTCAATTCTGTGATTGCACATACCTTTATCGCTTTAGATTGAAAAGCTTAATACGAAACTGACGAAACTACAAAATACGGGTTAAGCCCGAAGTAGTGTACACTACGGGGTATGTTTGCGCAAACATTATAAAGTTATTTGAATATGCAAAGTTCGCTCGCAAGCAGACTGGCGGTGCACTCATCCCCGGCTGCTGTTAAACAAGTTTATATTGACATCGAAGAGGTCTAAATAGCCAACAAAACAACATTCGTACGTAATTACGTAAAGTATAAGCTTCTGATCAACGTTCGTTAGGTATATCAGTGGTATTTAACTCAATTGTTCGGACGCGCTCGGCGCATGGCTGCTCCGAGCAGTCATAACAGGTGCAGTCTAGTAGTCAGGGAGACATAACGTGATACGTATTTTATTTTTTAGGTAAGAAAGAAAATAAGATCTCCTATATATCAAGTAGCTATCTACTTACTACAGATATATGAATATAGCAGAAGAAGGCTTTCTAATACATTTTCAGCCTGAAAATTGGGCCCACCGAATGCAAATGAAGCCCTAATAGACAGATTATGAAAAAAGGAATTCAAATATAAAGAACACCGTCATTTTGGCAGAACTTCTAATAAAATTAGGCTAAATTTTCCGTTCAGATCGTAAACGATTATTATTTTGAAGTTCAAAATCAGGCCCACAGAAAGAGAACATTACTACTACCCACGCAGTCTTAAGCCTGAACCGACCGATTATGAATAAAGGCATTCTAGGCTATAAGGCGGACCAAAGAGCTGTCATTTCGTGAGCCCAAGTATAAAATTTCATTAAGTTTTCAGTGAAGCTCTCGCGTTGGCCGTGTGAAACCAGCCATCAATTTTTTAAGGCGGTGGTTGTGGCGCCGTGCATATTTGATACCCGCTTAATTGGCGACTGACGCGACATTAAGCCTCCCGCTGAGTGGCTTAAAATGGATACTGGGCTTCAGTCTGTAAAATAAGACGAAAATTGCTTTTAGAATTTAGAAAATTGCGTCGTTATAATTTTAAATGTATCATTAGATTTTTTATACTCTTAGGCCATGATTAAGAAGAACACACTTAAACGAAGCGTGGCGATAAGAACCATCAAAGATTTACCAACATATTATTTTGTCCTATGTGCTTTACATCGGATAGTTTTCTTTGATTTCTCACGGGTAGGTAACATTAAATTTCATGACATGTCGCGTTTACATCTCACTCTCTCTCACGTAACTTTGTCAACGTACCTACTTCACTCAATTTCCATGTATTTGCATACCGGCGCCTTAGCTAATGAATACTTCTTCAATTCGCACGTAATCGCGTTATTGCCAATTTCCACGTACAGGCGACAAGCTTTTAATAGGTAATGAAATGAATGAATAGGGTATGTTGCAACTGACGTCATCTCTAACCTTCATTTTCACTGTTAATCAATCGAAGTTCAAAGACTATGATTTTCAAAACAAAATTTGTTTTTCTATACATATATTATTTGCTGCGTTCAAAGATTCATTTATTTTGTCTGAAGAAGATGGCGCTTTACGATGCCATATATTTTGTGGTAAGTGAATTATCTTATCAAACGCCGACTTTTAACATTTTTTGAGTTGCCACATCATTAACAGAGCCGTAATTAAAAGTAACAACGAGTAATGTTATGTAAAGCTACAATAGTTCTAAAATACTTAACTTTGCTCCTGTTCAGGTAACATATTTTTAGTGTGATATGAGTTTAAAGTTTAAAATATAAGAATAATAGATACCGTCTTACCCAAACCGTATGACTGAATGAGGATTGGGTGTCGCTTAGCAACTTGTCTATTCATAGAAAACATTCAAAAAGGTTCAAGTCGAATAAACAATGAAAGGTCTCTCAATTTCATGCCAATTCCTAGTCTAATCTGACTGGAAGACTAACCATGTTTAAGTCTCGAGCAAATTATTTCATGAATATTAGATGAACCTTTACATTAGGAACCTAGAATTTACGACATGACCTGTAGTGAATGATGGTCAGATATTAAATTTATATAGGCTGAAATATGCAATAGATGGGTACTAGAAAATAGTTCGGTTCTACAAAGTTGCTATTTAACCTCTCGTGCTAATATTGATACCATAAGAAATGAAAGATTCCAAAATTGAACCACGAGTGTAACGAGTGGTTCGAAAAATGGAATCTTGAGCGTTTCAAGGCACGAGGGTTAAACAAATTTTGCCACCGAGTGAAACACGAAATTTTTCACCACGCCAACACAAGGAAAATACTAACTGTAAAATATCAAACAAAATCAAAGCAAATCGATTCAAAATGAATATTATTAAATATTTATCATTCAAAATCATAATTTAAAAGTCAATTTTACCAGCAAACATAAGAAAACAACTCAAAATTTGCATTTGATTACTTTGCCTCACATGTGAATATAAATGCAACTTATCAGTTTTTGAACAATCAAGAGAGCCTTTACCAGTGGTGTCGTGAAAAATATTTTAACGCAGATAAAATTGGCAGAGGGTGAGTAAACATGAAAACAATGTACCTATGTCGACGGAATTACAACCGTGAGTGCTATAAAACAACACAAAAAGAGTGAATATTTAATGGGACACAGGAAAATAAAATTAAAATCGTGTAAAGGTTGGGTAAACACTAACACCGGCTGTTTTCGGTTACCTTAAGTTTTGCAATTCGCCGCATTAGCAGTTGTTCAGGATTTTTTTTTATTAAATGTTTATTAACTTTGATAAATACATATGTTACGTTCTTTTGTGTGTAACGTGATTTTCGATTTCTTTGAAAATTCTTATGCATTTATACCAAAGAATACAATACATTTCTACCCTTAACATTAGAAATATATCCTAGGTTTGAAGACGACATGGTGTTTACCTACTTATTTATTATCAGATCACCTATTCTAGATTCTTTAGACTTGACTACCTACCACCTAGACTAAAATGTAGGTGGTAGGTAGTAACTAAATCAATAATATGTTATCGTACCTAATATCAACAAGTGAAGTACCTAAAATCACGCGTATAACAATACGTTGTAACAAGAATAGTTCTGCCGTGAACCTGAACATGCCGCAACTAACTATGAATATTACTAATGAAATGCGATTTGAAGCTCGCGGTTAACCTAACGTTTACGTGCGCGGTATATTACATGCTAGTTACGAGTGCGTCCCTTTGGAAACTTAATATGTAGGACTAATTATCCTCGTTGTAGCTACGAGTATGTCACCGACAAATCATAGGTACAATGTAGTACATATTTGTATAGATTCTAGACAATATACTATGCTATAGAATACTATATGCATTAAAAAGATGTAAATAGCAAAAGAAAATGTATTCAGCCTACGTAATTATGTGTTTATCGGATTTATCTTGACTCTTAAATCGGTAAGAGTAAAATAAAAACAAGATAACGCTAAAGAAATTGCAATTAATGTTTGTGGAGGTATTTATTAAATGCTTTTTAATACCGGCAAACTCATTAGACCAAACTCGTTGCCGTCGACAAGGAAGATTGAAATATTTATAAACATATTATACCTGTCTGTAGTATACTTTATTGTACCTTTAGTAGAAATCAGTGCATATCTCCCTAAAACGACATCAGATTCAGACTCTAACGTCAGGTTAGCCGGTGGATCTTTTTTAAAATTTTAAATAGCTTGTTTTAGGGCGAGGTTACCTGGTTTCTATTTAATTACAACATGGAATTATTTGAAACTTTAACTTAGCAAATATACGCCAAAGCAGCGCAGCTGCGGCAGCTCGAAAGGAACTGTAGTACGAATTTCCTACACTGCTGAATACCTACATTATTATCACAGGACTCTCGTAGAGTTTGATCAAAGTTTTGTCATAACTTTTAAATTGGATTATCTTTTAGTTCACATTTTCTTCACTTCTTATAATCCTATGTGCTATTAACTTATAAGCTACTATTTAATTGGCAACTTATATGAAACATTCATTTTCAAAAGTGTGATGAGTGATGAAAAATAGGGTATACTTTGTCAAACAGCGGCACACAAAGTACCTAAGCTATCAATAAAAAAGTTTTTACATTGCGACACGCTGAATTTTTATGATGATTGATGATATGTATAAGGGTCATGCACGGCAGTTAGGTTCATATGTCTCCTGTTAATATAAGTACCCAATGTCACGGGCTAAGGGTAATATTCTGGTGAACCCTCATCCCCAATCCGCAAAAACGGGTACTCCATGTTTATTAATCTTTGTAATAAATTAATTACTTTTAGGAATACATACAAGCAATTATCTATTACTTTGAACATGTAAATAATTGTTTTACATTTAGATAATCGCTGAAATTAGTTTATTGTTCATCTGTCAATTTCAGGACATGGTAATAATACCAATACCACACAAAATACACATTTATTTTAACTAATTCGTCAAACATGTGTGTCAAAATCCAATCAATCAAAAAACGCAATTTCATGCATGCCATCTAATTCAAAAATGCTGATGATGTGATAAGTGATACAAATATCACATTACAATTTTCTAGTTCTAATACCTAGTTGCACACCACTAGTTGCACAAGCTATTACTAGTAGAAACTGCTTTTTTTTGGCAGTTGTTAGTACCCTTTACAATACGGGCGATTCTTACCTGTGGTCAGGCACGCTTAAATACGTGTGATACGAGTGACGGGGGAAAATGATACAAATCGATTAAACGCGCAATGGCGCTGAGAGCATACTATTACCACTAGAACGGAACTGCTGAAAGGAAACCATCGTCCATGTTCAATAAACCTCGACGTGAACGAGCTAACAGTCATGCTTAAGGGGACGGTATATGACGTTTTCGATTTAGAGCTCACTTTGTGCAATCAATTTGTTCAAGAAATGTTTAATAACTGCATTAAATTATACGTAAATTTGTTCACGAAGAAGCCGTGTACCGGCTCTTCACGGCATAATATTTTTTATTTGCTGTAATTCTCTACAAATCGACACTAAAAGTATCCAAAAATCAAAATATGGAGTTCCGTTTGAGCAACACGCATTACAGTTTTGCCTTTAACAGTAATTGAGTTGTTGTGTGATTTTGAAAGCTAGATAACTAAACTAGCAAATTATTATCTACTTATATTTTTACTCACAAATACAACACAGAAATTCAATCCCAAATCTAAACTTTCGTACAATTTCCATACATTGACGACATCACTCAAAATTCTTCTTCGAGTCAGATGGCCGCTGGCCTTGGATCGAAGCAGACGTGTACGTCGTCGTAGCTCGTTTTTGACATTATTTAGACATTTCATCATATACGCATACGAAAATGTATACCAGTAGATAAATTGTATTTCAAAAAATAGGGTAAAGAAATTTATTTAAAATTTGATTTGTTGTTATTTACAGGTCGTAACGATCGAAAACAGCAGTAAACTATCCTAAAACAATACGATTACAATTGAATTTAAGTAACTTGTTCCTTCAAAACCCGCTTAAAATGAAAAAAGTTTAAAGACTCGTTTTACTGATTGGGATTGATTTTCATTATGCTGGTATCAATTTTGCGTCATTAAAAAAAAGTATATGACTTCTGTACGTCAATGACATTTGATGTCAATTGTAATCTTGTATTTACGTTAGAGAATATTATATATTCATTTAAATATTACTTACCTATTAATACGAAGCGTAATTCGTTTAATACCTGAAAGTCTTAGTGTCTACACCTACTTTGTTGCCGTTCGTTCCGTCTATATGTGTGCGATTACGTGCTGTTCTCAATAATCAAGAAACAAGCCATAATCTTCAAGAATAAAATAACAGCAAGACCAGCATTTAGTACTAACTAGTTTTTGCGGATTTGGAGACAAGAGATGAAGCTTACAGGCTAATACCGCTGCGGTCTGGTTATTGTTATGTGTATATATCGAGTATTATATAAATTTACTATAAAATAACAATGTTTTATTTCAATGACATTATGTGCGTAGGTATGTATGTTTCGGTGATTATAAGAATTTTGTCCACACAATAATTGTGCAAAGCAGAGACTGCATCATGCTTTCTTTACGGTATAAGCGGTATGGTACCGTTATTATTTATTAATACCGGTTCGTTTTGAAGGTAAAACTATACCGGTTGAAATACAAAGTACGGTACCGGTATAAAATTACAGCAGGGACAACCATTTTTATAGGTGTACAGTCAGCTGCAGAGAAAAGGTACGACCAGATAGGTAATTGTATGCAGGGGTGGTACCTTTTCTCTGCAGCTAGCTGTACCTAAACCATCATTGACCGAGCGTTGGCGAAGGTCTCCGTTTCAACTTGGGCAAAAATGCTTTCGTATGTCCGAATTCTTCTCCTTTGCATATCACATTTCTCAACTGATTCTCGTGAAAATTCGGTAGTCCGATATAATTATTCGGTTTCTTTTTTTTTGAACAATTTAAAATAGGCAGAAATTGTCATAAAGGACTTAAGCGCCAGTAGGGTCTGTGACACTTAAGACCACTGCGATTATTAGGTACTTACTGGCCCCTATTTCACCACGACCACGGTGACAGGTGCGACAGTTGTCGACATCACTGTTGCTGACGTCACAGGCCTCCATAGGCTACGGTAACCGCTTACCATCGGACGGGCGATGTGCTTGTTTGCCACCAACATTTTAATAAATAAATAAACTCCATTATATTGCCACTAAAAAATTCTTATTTTGCGAAGCTAATGACAATTGTCACAAGAAACACGGCAACTGTATCGAAATTGCGACACAGAACTCATTTCCTGTCAAGACTTACCGAAAATTCTTTGAAAAATCTTGTGACAATTGTCACAAGATTTTTTCGCGAGAGATATGTCTGTTTTATCCGATATAATAAAGTTTTTTTTTAATAATAGGTACAATGACGGTGGCAAACACGAATACGGCCCGCCCGATGGTAAGCGGTAACTGTATTATTAAATTGTACAACGGGACTTAATCGCGTATCTAAGTTTTAAGATTTACTTCCGACGTTTCGAGGACGGCGTTGTCCCCGTGGTCTCGGAGAAGACTGGCTTAAGTTGACATCAGCATCTTCTAACCGCGCGAGTTTTTCGAACTACCCGCACTTGGTCTTGTTTATCCGCTTGAACGTTTTGCGGTTCCGTTGTACAATTTAATAATGTGTAAAAATCGTGAAAGTTTAAATCAATGTTAGCGGTAACTGTAGTCCATGGATGCCTATGGCGTCAATAACAGTGATGTTTTTGTCGTACCTGTCACCGTGGTGAAATAGGGGCCAGATTACGCCGCGCCGCGTGGAACGTGAGGTGCATTGGGGTAAATGCATACCATTCACTCAAGGAAAATAATCTCCCTTATAAGATCACTCGTGTGTCTGCCATTTTGTTAAAGCCAATTTTCACCGTAACTACTGGACTAGTTCAATTGAAATTTAGTACACATATGTCAAGTAAGGAAGTGGTAAGTCGGTGATCCGAAGATGAGTAACGTAAATAAATGAACTTTTAACTTTGCGGCGATTTTTGGTATCATGTGACATATCAGATATAATTGTAAGTAGGTGAGCAAAAATGTACCATAACCTAACTCAGAATTGTATTACATAAATACATATACAAAAAATAGTTCAACGCCAAAAGATTAATGGAAGACCTATGTCCTATAATAGGTGAGTTGGTCTTAAACAAAAAATATGCAATAAAAATGTGTAACTGTGGAACCCATAGTGAATCCTACTCGTACATGATCGGTTTTTATATTATGTACCTATAAGATATTTTCTTTACCTTCATAATATTTACTTATAAGCAGTTGTCACGTAAAATATTTGTAGATTTTTTTGGAAGTATGTGTCACATCATCATCATCTTCCTCGCGTTGTCCCGGCATTTTGACACGGCTCATGGGAGCCTGGGGTCCGCTTGGCAATTAATCCCATAAATTGGCGTGGGCACTAATTTTTATGAAAGCGACTGCCATCTGACCTTCCAACCCATAGGGGGTAAACTAGGCTCTTATTGGGATTAGTCCGGTTTTCTCACGATGTTTTCCTTCACCGAAAAGCGACTGGTAAATATCAAATGATATTTCGTACATAAGTTCCGAAAAACTCATTGGTACGAGCCGGAATTGCAATTCGCACGCTCTTACCGCTAGGCCTCCAGCGATTTTTTTGAAGTATGTATAGCACAAAAAAAATATTTAGAAATGTAACATTTAAGGTAGGTAATTAAAATACGGTATAAACATTATTGGAGAAGACTTGGAGGAAGTGTCATAGGGATCTACATTCGATGCGTGGAAAACAAGTTCTTTTGTCTAATTATAATCCATCGGCAATCACGCGAGCGCATAAAACGAAAATCATTTTTTTTTTCACTCCGTAAAACTCCCTTAACCTAATAACAGTAAAACAAAAAATAAAATATAGAGGGTTACCAACCAGCCAAAGAATTATAAGTATATATATGCACTTATCCCAACGCACCTCACGTTCTACTCTGCACGGGGTTCATTGCCGCTCCTACCGCCGCAAGTAACTATCAACACCTACATTATCAAGGCTACGATCGAAGAGAATCGCTTCAGCACTGAAATAATACCGGTGGAATACCGGTATAATATTTTTTATTTTAATTGTATTAATTTAATAGTGAAACAAAAGGCGAATATACCACATAAAAGTAAATCGGTAAAGATATTAGGGGTACATTAGCCAACACTGTTTCCATATATTTTCAAATTTTATTTTGTCCGCCTTAATTAAATTTTGCACCCTGCCGGAACTTTATTTATTTAAATTCTCATTTAATTGATTTTGAGCCTTATGAAAAGTCGTATAGAGTAGTAAATAAAATTTTACATCCGACTTAATGACATCTGGTTTTATTCGGTTTAACTTTAGAAAACGCGTATCTCGACAAAGCCATAATGTAGAAAATTGTCAACAACCAAATGAATTATTAGAATTTAAATACGTCACGTGTGACATGAACAGACAAGGAAAGCAAGATTAAATGTATTGTTTCTCTTTCTTCTTTCAATGGAACGCTTTTCCTAAAAGGAGGCCACTAAACTCAAAACGCTATCTTAAAAAAAAACTTGATGGGTCAGTGACCTGTCCCAGTAAAGTGAGGTAGTGTGCGTGAAGTGCGCTTGTGTGTGAAATGGGGTAAATTGACAGAATCTGAAAATTTACCCACCTCTACCGTCACCTTAAGTGGAGCCCAAACTATCGGAACCTATTAACCAACCAATCAACTAATGTCTCCGAAACGTACTATAATGCATGCAAATCGAGGTTGCACATATTAGGGCCGTGCATTGTGGTAGACACTGGTCGGTAATTTGGTTGTCGAATCGAGTATTGAACGCCAATTCATGAATGCATTTTGATGGAATTAGACTTGAATGGATTTGATTAAGCCTACAGAATAGGTGAAGGGAGTACCAATAGCAAATCAAGTATTCTATGAACAATATTATTAACGCAACAAAGGTAACTTAATTAAAAGTTTGGAATGGAAATAATCATTATCAATTTCGACTAAAAATAACATTTAAGTATAAAGTTGACGAAATATAAGATTCATAATTCATAATTATCTTTATTGCGTCCATGTTCATGTTTACATAGGATGGTATATTAAGTTAAGTGATATTAAGTTTGCACCTGTCTCTCGCTCGAGCAACCTGTATAGCGGATCAATGCAAAAAATATTTCACTAACTATAACAAAGGATGTACTAATATTTTAACTTAGTATTTTGACTTTCAGCCACTTTCAGGAAGTTAGTGAAACCAGATTTTTAAAGAAATATTCTGTTTTTCCTCGTGAATATTAATATTTTATTTATTCATGTATGTATTGTAGTACCACAAGCCGCACATTTTACAATGCTCGTTTCTCTGCTTAGTGCCTAATACATTACGTATAGCATAACATGGTCTAAAATGTATGAAAATACAATACGTCGCCACTATAAACAACATCCAAACAATCAAATCAAGTCTCATTCCAAACATCGGTTGATTTAAGCATCTTAAGCAACCCTCAATTTCTTTCTTCTTTCGTTGCGTCATTCACATTTGGCAGTGGAAATCTTTAGGCCACTTTTACCCTTGTAAGTGGTTTTATTTAACAGGTACTGGTAAAAAGGGTCGGAAATTTTGTTTAGAATGAGAGGTAAATACAACAACAGTCTATATCTAGATATAGTTACTAAAGCGGAACTTAGTCTGACACATCTGAGTTTACGCGAACTTGGTTTTGTTTACTAAGTGTCTACGTATAACATGTAGAGATGTGTCTGTTAGATTGAGATACGTAAGTGTTAGCTAAGGTACTTAAATAGGGCTATTTAGTAATAAGTATATGTAATTGCCTGACTGAACGGCGTCACCTGTAGAGGTAGTTTGTGTAAGACTGTACGAGTAAGTGTCTTACACTCGTAGGCTCGTAGCGTATCAAAATTATTCGTAGATAAGTCTAAAATAACTTCGTTTTCCTTTTATCGACGAGTTCAAAGGAAGCTAAATGCACGTTACTGTTATAAGCAGTTTTAACATTGAGTGCAGAATGCAGATACATACTGCGAATCCGCACGCCACTCCGGTGTGCTCTTCGACTTAGACCTGAGATGTTACACGAGTCTAACCTGCGAGGGAGTCTTGACGTAGTATTCGGTGTCGTTGATGATGAGCCGGAAGTCGTTCTCGAGCAGCGACTCGACGGTGTCGCTGGACGCGATGCGCACGCGCTCGTCCGCCGCTAGCGCCGTGGCTCGCTCCACGCCGCGGTCTTCGGCTTTGACCTGGGATAAACCAAAACATGACACTTTTATTTTGTTTGCGTGTGTGTGTGTCTTTATTCGATTAATTCACATTTCCCCAATAAAGTGCTCTATCAGAATTACAAATTGATTAGCAATAGTTGGCACCAATTATTTATGAAAGCAACACGAAGAAAACAGACTGACCCAGTCATTTTGTCACCAAAAACCAAAGCTGTAGGTAACCGGTTTCAAACACACATCGACTCCACGGGCTCTTCACATCAATCTCAGGTCCCGAGTCTGCAAGCAACAGGTGTTGACAGCAGCAAAGGGCTACACACCTGTTCAAGAAGGTCGCCGACGGTCTGCGAGACGGGCCGCAGGGTGAAGCGGCATCGCTCGCGGCGCGACGGCAGCGGGACCGTGATCACGGGCAGCCCGCGCCGGTACGTCACCGTCACATCTGAAACAAATATACTTACGTTAATCACGTTTATCCCACAAACTACAAAAAGTTATTTTGATGTAAATATCGAGAAAACCGAGAACATAAAATAGAAAAACAATAATTAGACTGGGGCAAGTTAGGTTAGTTTTACATATTATAGGCTTTAATAGGAAAGAGCCCGCGAAAACCGCACACGATTATTACATGATAGAATGTAAGTTTGGTTGTTGTTTGCGTATTGATTAATCCACAGCTGCATTTCATGTTTCTTATGAGTAAAGGCTTAACACATCAAGATAATTTTTGGTCAGAATTTTAGTCAAACCTTAAATTGGAATCCCTTCGCTCACAACGGTCTGTCATTTATGAAACGGCGTTGGAGCTCGTAACCATAGCATAAATAAAGATAAACGAAAGCAGCCCAACAGAACGGTAATCAGCATACATGCGGTTTGGAACTGCAGCTATTTCTGCCAATGGCAGACCGTGAATCAAAACGTTCACAAAAAGGCTGGCATATCGCCGACGGAAAACAAAGAGTGGTCTTCTGAATTATTACGCAGTTTTTGCTGAGACATATCCAAAAGTAAATTTGGGTTTTTAGTGTAAATAAGAAGATAAGACCTCTGCACGCATAAACGCCATGATTATATGCGTAGGTATAATAGCAATCATTCAATAATATTATGGAAGGTACTTAAAGTAGTGTACCAACAGCAGGCGAACATAACGCGCCTTTACCTGCTAACATGGACTACAGTAATAAAAGGATCTACTCGTATCACTAAAAATCTTGCAGAACCTGTACATGTAAGATTCGGTACTTAACGATTTAAACAAGATGGCCAACTCTTGCAAGAACATTGATTGTAAAAGAAGAGTAGGTACCAAAATGGTTCGCGCTATCTACAAGTAAGATACATACACAGCAGTATGAACGAGCCGACGAATTTTAAATCCAGTACCATAAATAGTCACTAAATAGTGTTTAAATAAGTTTAATACTAACTCCGCCTACTGTCTCGCCTTGACCGTCGTCGCTCACAATACTCATACTGCTCACAAGCAAATTGTTTCATCAAGCCGCGGACGCACCCTGATTGTCTCGCTCCACTTAGCGTACCTTCTAGTTTCTCCCGCCACATATGCTAATAAACACCTTAACCGCTTGCAACAACCGCCATAATCAGTTAATCACCCACTGATGGAAGGAGGCAATTTTGAATGGAAACAATTAAAGATTTACGCTATTTGTGATGTGATAAGATACCGTCATACTCGTATGTGGTGAAACAGAGACATAAATGAGAAAGTTGTTGTACGAGTACAGTCTGTCAATTAAATATTTTATGAGGGACAAGTAAGACGATTACGATTCTTACTTAGTAAACACTACTCTTAGTTGTCTAATTAAATTCAAGTTTCAATAAGATGCAGCCGTCTCCTGTCTATGTCTACAAACATAAGAACTGACATTTTTAAATATATTTAGTTAGGTATACTATTCGTGAAATACATTAATAAATCATGAATGAATACCTATTAATCTTAAATAAAAAAGTGATTGTGATTAGCAAGAATCAACATTTCTTTAACTTCCACATTTTGCACGTGTGCTCAGTCACTTCCCGGGAAACACTATTGTTGACGACTTCATTTATGCTGATATAATAATTTGATATACTGTCTTGAGATTACGTAGTTTAATAAACTATAAATATTACGTATTAGAATGGTTAACGAGGTCGCTTGATTGAATTTACCAGAAAGGAAATACAATCAACGGAATTTACCAGGATGTCGATGTTTTATCATTGATAAATCTGTATTGAGTATTTCAGTGTGCGCATGCCAACGCCCGCGGCTTGTATAGTATATCGCAGTGTTAGCACTAAACCAAACAGCAATCTCTGGCATATGTCAGGAAATTGTGAAATGTTTTGGTATAGGAAACAATCCCGTGTATAAACTGGATTGAAAATAAATGCTAGTTTACTGACAAAACTTGTGCCACGTTAAAATTCTTCAAACTTCTTGGAATAAACGTTTTTTCACGTTTGGTCGATTTGACGCTGTCGATTAGGTACTTATTAGAAACAAGGAAGTAAGTATTCACATATTCACTTAAACTACATGAGGCCTAAGAACGGATTAAGACGCGTGCAGAAGACGTTTCACTTACTCTACTGAGTCAGCTGCCGCGGCGCCCCTAATACTATTAGTTTTTTTGTCTGTGGCTACCATCCCTTGTATTATCACTTTAGTATGGCTAGCACCAGTTTGGCACTGACAGAAACGCTATGGAGAACGTAACTTACTTTCTATGCATCTCGCTAGTACTCGCATATTAGTGCGAGCGAGATATATATATCTCGCTCGCACTAAATCGCTATTTCTATAGAAAGTAAATTACGTAGCGTATATGTATATGTCAGTTTTGACACTGTCAGTGACTCATGGTACGGGTATAGGAGACATATTGGGACTAGATCGCTAGAAGCCTGCGACACGCCTTGCTATATAGCGCGCGCGGCGAGCGCAACGAAGGCGCGCAAGTGGGGAGATCACGCGGTAATTGCCCTGTCACTTTCCTAATTATCATCGCACGTTTCTCCGCAATCTTTGATTGATAATTAACACATACTTTGTTACTTTTTTCAAATTATTGCAACGATGGCAACGGCAGATTTGATGTTCTTACTTTTTTAACATCTGATGGAGTGCAAATGTCTATTAAGAGAGACACGATGTACACGAATGATTTGCGGTCGTATGCAAGTTGAACACGAGATCTAAATTAGTAGTTTTATGCACGCAAAATGTACAATATACACATTAACTGTATACATATAACATATGGTAAGTATATTTTAATAAATATATAATATATTTTAATAAATGATGGTTATTTGAAATCCCAGGCAATAATATATCAATGGTTAATGGTTTCATCTGTCAGCTGTCGAGTATCGTCCACTTTATTTTCCTTCGGAATTCGCGTGAAAGGGTAAAATAAAATATCGAATGGCAGTGATTAATGTTTTTACCACTGTAAGAGCACTAGTTTCATATTTTATTCGCATTTATCTACCTACTAACATCTAACTTTCGAAAAATATACCAACACATTAAATGGGAAATCAAACAAACATTGAAACAGTAATAATTCAAATGCGGCATATCAAAAGATTAATCCTAATACCAGTCGTAGACCAAAGCGTGACTAGAATATATGCTCCATAGTATTTGATACATGACACATGACATGACAGTATATTTCGGGTCGTATTTGGTGTCATATTCTGAAATGTAGTTGGATATGTGACAGTGCACTTTTGAGCATTAAGTAATGATTGATCATAAATCATAATCAAATCATAATATGTTTAGACAACAACGGTTTCACTCAGTTAAATTTTTAGTCGCTATTGGCGACACGTTTCCGCCGCGAGCACTCGAGCCTGAGGAAGGACCCCCGAAGGACCCGAAACATGTCGCCGATAGCGACTAAAAATCTACGTGAGTGAAACCGTTGTCGTCTAAACAGTTTAAACTAGTAGTTCGCCCCGAACTGAGAACTCGCGGTTAACTAAAAATTATATAGCGATTGACTTTGTTGCACCTACTTAGGTACTCGTATAGTGCGACATAAAATAATAGAAAATAAATGAGGGCGCCACTTTCTACCTACCTGTCACACTTTTGACGTAAAATGCTTACACATGACAACAATTTAGTATGGACATTTTTGAGTTCCATTTTATTTAATTTCTACTATTTTACGTCGCTCTATAGGCGGCAATGGATCAAAGATCGCGTGGATTTATTGCAAGGTCTGTGGAGCCTTTAACTGATTGATTTAAGCAAAGATTAATATGTATATATAGTTGGCCAAGCAGATCTTGTCAGTAGGTAGAAAAAATGTAGGCGCGAAGGGATATGGTCTCATAGAAAATTTGAGTTTCGCGCCTTTTTCTACTGACAAGATTTGCTTTTTTGCATCAATTTTGAAGCGCCATTTACAAGTTTAGCGTTAAGTAATATAGATGGCGCTATTTTTTCGAATAAAGGGCTTCATATACGGCTGTCCCTCCCCTGGATTTAAGTCACCACCATAGAGATTAAAATAAACTGTATCTGTGCTAAGCCGAAATATTTCTTGTCAAATGTCACATACATATATTATGTTTATTCTATTTTATTTTTATCTTGCTAATTATTTCAAAATGGTAAATTTAAAAACGATATTATAAAAGTGTAAGCCGAGCACTTTCATTTGATACTAAACTCGACCATATTACTTGCAAAAAATTGACCAGAATAGCAAGACCCCTCACAAACAGCTTTTTGGCCTTCTAAGCTCTTCTAGCTCAATAACCTCTTGATCGGACCTGCTCATAATTTAATGACTAAAATATAATGCCCTCGACTACACGTTTACCCAATTTCATTTAAATTAGAACAAATTTACTTAAGTTATTGAGTATCAAACTATCTTCTGACAGTTCAGCTTAAAAACATCGAAATGCCGAGACGTGCCGCTAGCCAGCCGCGTGTTCAAAGTCGAATGTAAGAACTTCGCTTCGCTTCGCTCGCTCGTTCGAATATGTCTCACGAAAGTTTAATTTCGACAAATTATAGCCATACTGAAAGATTATTAAATGAACTGTAATAATGAATATATATTTTTTTACAATTTCCATATGTACAGCCGTGATCTCAACTCGTTTATCATTATACTGAATGTTAAAGTGATGCTAAACAACGTAACGTTCGCTTTCACCTGTCTTAAATAGCAGAAATCTTCACTTTAGATAATATCTCGTAACGTTACGCACCTGTATACTTAAATAATTGTTTTGCCTCATAGTTGTTACTTTTGCTATTGAATGTGTTAAAGAATTAAATCTATTATAACTGTTTGATCACTAAAAAATACACTTGAAAGGAGTGTTAAATACTAACCCTACTAAGGTACATGTCGATTACACATATGTATACATCTGCTCATTACACACCAAACAAAATAATAGGTATACTCGTCCTTATCAACCACCAAAAGTTTCTACAAATCGCTCAAGCTAACTTTTGGTTCTCACGGCGACATTTCTAGTCTGAAGAATTTAATTTTGTTGAACAATCACAGACAATTTGCGTGTGGATAACCGCAGGCACGCTATTGTAAAGTATATTACACAAGTTCTGTTGGAATAGTACTTTGTTAAGGAATCCTGTTTGCCATTTTATTATGAACAACGAAAGTTTTCTCAAATATCGGCAAAGCAACAACAAACAAAAGCTACCACCAACTGAGCACTTTATCTTATCGCTTTACGTATGAATGTTAAACGCAGTACTCTTTTTTTTATCGAAATATCTATGTATTTCGATACCTGACGAGAACATTCTAGGACACAAAATAGGGTTATACATTTGTAGTGCGCAATATCGATTACTTAAATAATTTAACAAGATAAATTAAACTTCTATTAATATTAATTCGGAAACGTTAAGGTTTTAATTAATGTTAAGGCAATTTTATGTTATGAACTTTCATTTTAAAAGAATATCTTTTGTGCCTGTACAATTTCAAGCAGTAAATCTCGATACGATGTCGCAATATCCGGCTAGGGAGCTCGAAGTTGAGCTAATTAAAAATCTCTGAAGTTCAATTCTAGTACATAGCTCCCACAATATTATTTATTACGTATTATGCACATAAATAAACCCCTTATCAGTTACCTAAACATTTCACAATATTTTACTAACTATGAGAAATATTAGTAGTATTCATCTTACAAAAACATTTAAAGCAAACAAAGATAGAAATACCTAATCGCTGCCTTTGAATGTAAATCAGATATCGTTAACCTTGTTAAGCGGGAAATTACAATACTGCGGCATTTTCATTTTTCAATGGGTACTGCGGTGTACATTCGTCACGGGAACTAATATGCGGGGCCGGGAGCGGTAGCGAGGAATCGGTTCGATTGTTGCAAATCCGATAGCAAAATCATCCAATTAGCTACGCGGCTAACTTGACGTAACGAACAAACGTAAGCTGACAATAAAGGAGACGTTCGGATGTCAACTGTAGCTGCATATACTATTGCCGCATCGTCGTTGTTGCCGCTGTTATACCTATCTGTTATTTTCCTTGATAAATTAATGAGTGGCCAAATGAACGCCAATATTGCGGCAGTAATGAGGCGGCGAACGTCACTCATTTTATCAAGGAAATTGACAGATACAGCGTAGGCAACAACGACACGCACCGCAACAGTATGCAGCTGCAGATGCCATCCGAACGTGACGTGAACGTGACGTGATTTAATTTAACGAGAGTGTGAGCATCGTATTAGGTACTTGATGATTATCAAACGAGATATTGTCCATGTCCATTGGAGTCCTCAAAGGAAGCTTAACGTGAATTGACTAGCCAGACTGAACTGAATGCTTTGTGAGAGATTTAATTTAGTTGTGGCGTTTGTAGATACCTACTAAAACTTGATAATTATTAAAATGAATGAAGTTGGGTATGTATTTTACTGCAACTATAATATTTTTAAAGAGGAAATTTAAGAGGAAATACCAATAAGAAAGGGAGTAAGACAAGGAGACCCCTTATCACCTAAACTTTTCATAGCTGTACTTGAAGAAATCTTCAAAAAAATGAACTGGAGTAACCAAGGACTGTGGATACGGGGCAAATATCTCAGCCATCTCAGATTTGCAGATGACATTGTCATCTTCGCTGAGTCATCAAATAAACTGGAAGAAATGATGCAATCTCTGGCAAATGAGAGCATGCGCGTTGGACTGTACATAAACATAGAAAAGACCAAAGTGATGACCAACTCTAAAGCACGGATAATAAAAGTAGATGGAAACGAAGTGGAATACGTAAACGATTATATTTATCTAGGCAAACAGGTGTCCTTCAACAAAAAACATAATGAAGAAGAAGTCGACAGACGAATAAACAACACATGGAAAAAATACTGGTCTCAAAAAGAAGTACTTAAAGGCGACTACCATCCAAAGTTAAAAAATGGACACTTGCATACTACCTTGCCTGACATATGGTTGTCAAACATGGACATACACAAGTACAATAAAAAATAAAATTTCCACATGTCAGCATGCCATGGAAAGGAGTATGTTGAAGCTAAGACGAATACATAAAGTCAGAAATGAAGAGATCAGGAAAAAAACCAAGCTTGTGGACGCCCTAAAACAGACACTGCGTCTAAAATGGCAATGGGCTGGCCATGTGTCAAGATACACGGACAAAAGGTGGACTAAAATTGTGACTGAATGGACAGGACCACCAGGAAAAAGATATAAGGGTAGGCCACAAAAGCGCTGGTCAGACGACATAGTTGAAGTAGTTGAAAAAACGGGAAAAAATTGGATGAAACTAGCTACAGACAGAGAACAATGGAAGGGACTCGAGGAGGCTTTTACCCAACAGGGATCAGTGAAATGAAGTAATAAAACAACATAATAAAATAAACAAAAATTATATTATATCAAAAAAAAAAAAAAAAACTGCTATATTACAAACTGTACACATTTCGCTGAAATAAATAAAGCTGTAATAATAATAAAAAATAATATTTTTAAAAGGATTGGTTATAAAAAATTAAAGTCAGACGGATCTATTTAATCAATATGCCTAAGTCATGATGTTAATAAATTAAAAACACAAAGTGAGCCCTCGATATACCTAACGCAGAAAGGCACATGAATAAATGAAATATATTTGTTACCTTCTTTTGAACGTATACTAAGTTATTTGTAGGATATTAAGTATTAGCTTGCTTAAAGCGCTTTAATCTTTTTATTCATCCAGCTTTAAGCGATTGGATTATATTAGTGCGTCATAGATTTCTGTGTTCTTTTTAGGGTTCCGTAGCCAAATGGCAAAAAACGGAACCCTTATAGATTCGTCATGTCTGTCTGTCCGTCTGTCTGTCCGTCTGTCTGTCCGTCCGTATGTCACAGCCACTTTTCTCCGAAACTATAAGAACTATACTGTTGAAACTTGGTAAGTAGATGTATTCTGTGAACCGCATTAAGATTTTCACACAAAAATAGAAAAAAAAACAATAAATTTTTGGGGTTCCCCATACTTCGAACTGAAACTCAAAATTTTTTTTTTCATCAAACCCATACGTGTGGGGTATCTATGGATAGGTCTTCAAAAATGATATTGAGGTTTCTAATATCATTTTTTTCTAAACTGAAAAGTTTGCGCGAGAGACACGTCCAAAGTGGTAAAATGTGTGTCCCCCCCCCCCCCTAACTTCTAAAATAAGAGAATGATAAAACTAAAAAATATATATGATGTACATTACCATGTAAACTTCCACCGAAAATTGGTTTGAACGAGATCTAGCAAGTAGTTTTTTTTTAATACGTCATAAATCGCCTAAATACGGAACCCTTCATGGGCGAGTCCGACTCGCACTTGGCCGCTTTTTTTTATTATTGACTGCTCTTCACACCCTATAACAACGTTAACTCCGAACGTCCTTACAAGTATTTATAACATTTTAATTCAGACAAATCAACCGTATAGTGTACACACGTTTGCGCAATAAAACGTGATAGCATGAGCCCTCGCCAGCGTGCATTAGTTGCATTGTATGTCTTTATTAAAAATCGTTAGGTACAGAAATTTTGCTAAGGTTTTAGCACAGCTGCAACATTTACCAACGCTCACGCCAGATCTTTTCGAGTGAAGCAAGATTGATTATCATACAACTCCGTATCCCGTCTCAGAGTTTGTCGAGACTTTTCAAAAGGATACCTACACACTCACTGAATTTAATATTAACGCACTAGAGCTCCAACCATGTATAACATCGGTTTAATACATATAAATACTTTAAGTCAGTTGGTAATTCCTGTCTATCAAATCTACTTACCGTTAACATTTACAGTTTTATTTTCAGGTCGTTTTACAGGACCGGCCGCCACATTCAGGTATAATAAATTAGTTTGGACACTTACCCTAACAATTAACTACTCTAACGAGGTACCTACATTTTTATTTAATATCTGCTTTAAACTGTATAACATAATAACCTACCTACTAGAGAAAACCTGACCAAGCCCACCAGTATCCGAGACCGGACTCAAACCGGTCTTCAGCTTTTGCAAGGATTATAATAACGGTGTATTCTAAATCATAAAAAGATCATGTTTCTAAAGTTCTAATCCAGCTCAAAGCTTAAAGCACTGGTAACTAACAAAGACATCCGATATCAGGGATCGCAAACTATCGGTTCGGGTATCACGACGCCTGTATTGTGGGCTAGAGGACAGTGACAGCCCGCGTCGCGTCAGTGTAGGTACTATGAATGAAAATGGATTCACGTCTCTCCACTAACAAGACAGGAACATGTCCAGACGGGTTCAAGTATCTTTACTGCGATATAGGTACTTACCTGTTAGTATATATACGTATACATCAACGAGATATTATTAAAAGTATTAATGACTGAAGACTAACTACACCGAATTACGAGTATCGGTGATTTACTTTAATCTTTCATGGGCCGTAGCTAAGATGACAACCATTTATCGACAAAGTCTAATCAAAAAGTAAAAATTTACCGGGATGACAGGTGCAACGAAAAGTCACGTCATAATTTCCATACATGAACCGTTGTATTGTATTTTCCATAACCGATTGAGACTTACCCCCAGATGTTCTTAGCGGCATCCATTCAGCACGCTGCTTGCCACTGTTTTAAGGTTGGTATGCTGAATTTTCCGACTTAACACATGCTACGAATGTAGCAGACGGCGCTACGGACGCGCGCTGAAAGGTCTGTTTACAGTCAGCAGCATTATGCACCTAAACCAGCGGATTCTGAGAGAATTAAATGTACAGAGAGCTGCAAAATTGCATGGACACATGAATGAATTCATTCACAATGTGGCCATGCAATTTTACTTAGAATATAAGTATTCAATCCGTTGCATCATGGTTGCATCTGTTACTCTTCAAACAAACAAGTAAATTAATATTTTTACAGTACATATGGGGCTACTTTTCCGCACTAGTGCGTAAAATAGCACTTTTCGTGCGTATGTCGAAACTTTAAAGTGCCATATGTACTGTAAAACGTTGTTCGATACACGTGCGAATAGGTAATTCGCAACTCGTGTCGATTTAAAACACTCCCTTCGGTCGTGTTTTAATTTATCGCCACTCGTTTCGAATTTCCTCTTTTTCGCACTTGTATCGAAAATAACTATTTCATCACATTTGCTCGAAAAAGATCTTATTTCATGCGGGTGTACTGAAGGTCTATATTGATCCCGCGAGAGACTCGCGAGAGTTATGGAATGTGAAAAAAAGCTATAACTCCCTAGGGAGTTACTTATAGCTTTTTTTTTTAATTATGTCACTAATTCATAAGAACCAAGTAGGTTATAAGTAAAATACTTTGTTTAAAGTCAAGGTATAAGGAAGTTTTACATTTAAAATACTTCGATTATATTTTAATATTTTTGTTTGTTTAAAAATATTTAATTTGATTAACTTAATAGCCGTTAATTTTTTTTTACACAAAATGTTCATACGTAACTGAATGCCGAAGGTCTGTGCCTTCGATGCCTAACCTGTCAAGAAATGACAATATGGCGGACGAATGTTTGAAATGTCACCGTATTTAATAATTATTTCGCTTAAAACTTATTTTTTTCTTCGCAAGTGTGATGAAAAACATTGTGGGGGTAAGAATATTGCAAACTCGAGTCTTTAATGCACTTCAGCCTGCGGCTGTCGTACCTCGTATGCAAAATTTCACTTACCGGGGGGTACGTTGCACAATGTACTAAAAAGTGTATCAGAGCTTCTGAATATACTTTTAGCACTACTCGGCCGAGTAATACCTACTTCAACTGCTGACTTACAATCAATCAATCGATTTTATTTTACTATAATAAGGGTTGGTTTGCAAAGTACAAATTTAACTGTGCCGACCTAATATCACGCTCACCATTGATTTTCTTCACACATGCATGACATGATCTTAATACAAGTTGTTCAAACCCTTGACACAACACTTGTACAAGCTGTACCACATTTGCAAACTGAATATTGTATGAAGCGTAAGCAATATTCACCAGTACTCGGGAGATAACCAAAAGCTGCCGGGCACAATTTATGTTACCTACATTTAACATATGTAGGAAGTTATAAACAATGTTTTGACATCCTTGCTGATCCATATAACATCAAACAAATTCTCATCTGATAAACTGGTAAAGAAAAATTTATAAAACGAAAGAAAAGGAGATTTTTTTACAAATTACTTACGAAGCGGCAAAATTGATATTATAAAGGTGAAGATTGAATCTTATAAAAACGCCCGTTCTCCTCCTTTAAGAGCCCATCAACGTACACACTAGCGCCACTGCTAAATAATCGTGTTTATTTAAATTTAACAAAAGATATTTAAAAAAAGGGGGCCGCATCGTACTGTATCTTGTATTAAAGTATCTTTTGAATACATCAAACTAGTTTCGTTGTTGCTGGATTCGTCAATCTATGAACTCAAAACGAAAACGGCCGTTTTAACTTTGGACGCATAGATTGACGAATCCAGCAACATAGAAACTAGTTTGATGTATTCAAAAGGTACTTTAGTACAAGATACAGTACGTAGCGGCCCCCTTTTTTAAACATATTTCGTTAAATTTAAATGATCACGATTATTTAGCAGTGGCGCTAGTGTGCACGTTGATGGGCTCTTAAGTGACCGAAAACAAAGATAAGCCATCGATCACTGGATACGACCTTCGGAGACATTATATTGCCTTGTCACAATATTGACAAATCCCTGCGATGTACTAAGCTAAGTACAAATCCAAGCGTTCACGCGTGTTGATTCAATTAATATACAGTAAGTAGGCTTTTACGGCCGTAACGTTTATTTTTATTTATATGAGGAATTTATGAGCTATAAAACTAAAACGGGGATAAAAACCTCCCTTTTATGTTTGTTGGAACCGAAAAATACAAAACGAATTCGTTTAATAGGTATGTTACGAAAGAGCTGTATTCAGGCCGCGTAGCCAACATGCCAATCGCTTACACTCCGTAGCGATCGAAACGCAACTGTCACTGTCGCGCTAATATGAAAGAGTGATAGAAAGACACAAAGCGTTTCGTGGTCGAAGCGATAGCGATTGTAACCTTGGCAAGGCCAGCGGGGCTGCATTTCGCAGCTCACTGTACCATAGAGAAAAAAATACATAGAGTGCTCACTCCATACATCAGTTTTAGTACCAAAAAGACTATTAGCATCTAGCATCGAGTAGCGGAACTATCAGTACTGCTACTTGACAATAGATGTAGCACCGACCGGAAAGTCGTATGCTGTTGAGATAAGACTTTCCGGTCGGTGCTACATCTATTGTCAAATAGCAGTACTGATAGTTCCGCTACTCGATGCTAGATGTAGATACTGAAATTAATAGTCTGAACTGATGTATGGAGTGAGCACTCTTGTCTTTCTTATTTCTCTATGACTGTACCTAACCATAACAAGTTACAAGTTAAAGTTTCTAGAAGATACAACTACTAACGTTCTTTTGATGTTTCTTTTCTCTTTATTTCATAATATACCGTACATTTAATAAAAAAGCGCTGGTGGCCTAGCGGTAAGAGCGTGCGACTTGCAATCCGGAGGTCGCGGGTTCGAACCCCGGCTCGTACCAATGAGTTTTTCGGAACTTATGTACGAAATATCATTTGATATTTACCAGTCGCTTTTCGGTGAAGGAAAACATCGTGAGGAAACCGGACTAATCCCAATACGGGCCTAGTTTACCCTCTGGGTTGGAAGGTCAGATGGCAGTCGCTTTCGTAAAAACTAGTGCCCACGCCAATTACTGGGATTAGTTGCCAAGCGGACCCCAGGCTCCCATGAGCCGTGGCAAAATGCCGGGACAACGCGAGGAAGATGATGATACCGTACATTTAATGGCACATGGATTACAACTTTTTTCAATTTAGAATCTCAATCGCCATATTCACGCCCGTATTGGGTATCTACTTACATCGTAACATAAACTAGCTAAACGAGAAAACTTCAGCTCCGTGCCGGATAAGCCTATTAAGTTTAAGTATATTGAAAAGTTACACAAACATTAGGATTCATGATGCTCACATTCACGAGTCTTGACTTTTTATTGACCGAAGCGTAGCGAAGGTCTACGTTTTGAATCGGGCATTTTGCTTTTGTATGTCCGGATGTTCTCCTCTAGAGGTCACAATTCTCAACCGATTCTTGTGAAATTTTGTGACTAGATTCTATGAGTAAATATTTTTTTTGTCGATCCCGTTTTTGGAAATTTTCAAAAATGGAGGAGTTGTGATACCTCGCGGTTAAACAAATAGTCGTATCGATATCATAAGAGTATTTTCTTTTTGAGACATATTTACATAGTAAATGGCAAAAAATGCAGAAAAATTGTATTGCTGGTTTAGGCGGTATTTAGATATTTAGTTTGTACTCGAGAATGAGTAGCCGAATTTCGTCAGCTTAGCTAAGAACTATCATGGCGCATTTTGTAAACAATCGCTTTTTTTGTTTGCACACAGAAAGTCTGGGTTCGATCCCCAGTAAGACATAACTTTTTTTATTTTTTTTTACTTAAACATCGTATTTTTTTTTAATAAATTAAAATATTTGTATTGTTGATAGATCAAGCCGCTGTGTGGCGCTGTCATCGTGCACGGTCCCAATAAGCTATGCTCGCGATAGTTAAGGTTTTAAGTAACAAAAAAAGGTCGAACCTTTTTTTGCTTGATTAAAGCATGAAACTTGGCACAGTTGTTCTTTATATCAAAATAAGCCGATTAAGATCGGTAGCCCGAGGGACCCCCCGCTTAAGCCCGAGAGGGGGGGGGATCAAGTAGCGCCCCGCCCGGCTTCATTCTAAAAATTCTAACAGGCCCCGTTTAGCTAATAGCTCATATTTGGTATCAATTTCGGATAAATAAATAACGTAGAATTCATTTCTGGTATAAAAAATTGCAATTTGTTGAAAAAAATTTAAAAAACACAAAAAATCTAATTTTTCAAGTGTAATTTTTGTTTTTTATTTATTGCCAAAATTAAACTGCTTGGTTTTTCTACATACAAATAAATATGACACAAATATGACTACATAAAAATATGACAGTAAAGCCTATTTAATGCAGATTTTAAAAACATAACCTTTACTAACCTTTATGAAAAAGAAATTGCATTAAAAAAACATATATCGTCCCTCGCCGGTGAATAATTATATCTCGTTACCGACATAGGCATCGATATAGACAACATCCGAAGTACACACTCTGGAGACCGACTAAATGTGTTGTTTATTATTGTAGATCATATATTAAAGATAGAAAGGCGTACATCATATTTGATTAGAAAAAAAATGTGTCGTTCAGTGAAAAAAGGGACCTTGGAAAAATTTATCATAGAGCCTCTCTTTTGTATAGAAGCATAGTTAATTCCAACTACTCCATGGACTCCATGGTCCCTGTTCTCAATGAATAAGAAGTAAACTGTAAGTATTATTTAATCTACTTACTTATTACATTATAGAATAATTTGCCAGTAACTGGCCGCTTTAATAACTAGCCGCTCTAAACTAAAAATGAATTCTATTCACCTATAAACAGAATTCATTTTAGTATAAGGTTCCAAAAACTGGCCAGCTTTCAATAACTGGCCACTGGCTAGCCTAAAATGAATTTTTGGTTTTGGGTGGCCAGTTACTAAAAGTGGCCAGTTACTGGCGAATTACCCTACCACACTTTAATTTTGCGTCTTGTGTCGTAATACAGTTCCTTCCCCAGACACATAAATGCGTACATTTCATCATTCATGTAGTTGCATCGCGTTTTTTATTCCGGTTTGCATTTACTTCTGGTCAGTTCCAACCATATTCTGACCAAAGCAGGTGTCAGACCAGTGTCGAACCCGTCGTCTGCTTCTTGCTTCCATTCCCAAGAAGTCTGACGGACTGAGCAAGTTTGACGACGAACTAACGTCTGAACTGAACCTAAACATCAACCCCTCGGTACACTGCGCGTAATAGGGCATTTATATGGCTCCCTTTTGTTAGAAGTAGGTATACATTATGGAATTTAATAATAAAATAACTTAGCAGTGACTTAATCTCATAGAACAGGTATAACATTATACAACTCTTCATTTCAATATCCCGGTGTAACTTGCCTTCTTCAATATTGCACTTATTACCGATCATATAATAACATTTTAGTATTTTAGGGGAATGCTTTTAGCCACTGCTATTGCTCCATCTTGTAAGGGCTTGAATCCTTGTAGTGGTTTGGTTGAACTCTGAACAGATTCCATGCTTCGAATTCACTTTTTCTCCCCTTTCCACTGAATGCTCGAAACAGGGCTAAGACTTCCGCTCTTTTAGGGTAAATAAAAGATAGTTTACTTAGCTTATAGAATAGATAATTTTATTAGCTTAAAATATAATTCCCTGACCTGGATGCAATGGTGTGTCATGTGATATAATTGTGTTTTCCTGTCATATCTTTAGAGGATATGATGGTGTAAATCAAATGCCCAAATACATGCAAAATTAATTTAATTAAAAAAGGTATAGCTTGTACAAAGATCGGAATTGAAGTGAACGATGACAATTAAAAAATGTTCGAAGCACTGTAAGCGCCTGACGATAGCTATGAGCAAATTTCACGATACACACTTATCACTGTCTTTTTGACATAGGCTCCAAAGCCTGTACATACTCCCGGCCGTTGAAAACTCGCTTTTCAACCTCGAAGCTCTTCGGCTGTCGGAAGTTTACACAGACGCACAAGAGAGCGGCGCACACAGCCTCTGTTTGTGGTGACGTCTGCCACTCTGGCTAATCCATCGGACCCAGTGATGAGGCGTAGAACACGGCCGAGCCTCCATGCCAGAGGGGGAGAGTTATCCTCTGCCAGAAGCACCATATCTCCGACGCTCAGTTTGGCAGCATTGCTCTTCCATTTAGTCCTTTGCTGCATCTCTGATAGGTAGTCGCGCTGCCATCGCTGCCAGAAATGCTGTTGTATTTTTTCCAGGCGTTCATAGCGTTGGAGGTAGTTTTCCTTAGAGTCACCCAAGTATTGCGCTGGTGGAGCAGTTAGCGGCCGTCCGATAAGAAAGTGTCCGGGGGATAGGGAAAGGAGGTCATTGGGACACGACGACAACGGGCATAATGGCCGACTATTCAAAATAGATTCCACCTGTGCAAATAAAGTGGAAATTTCCTCAAAGGTGAGGTGGCTATTACCGATAACACGCTTTATATGATGTTTAGCCGATTTGACGCCGGCTTCCCATAGTCCACCAAAATGAGGAGTGTAAGCCGGAATGAACCTAAACTTTATAAGGTTTTGACTTGCAAAATCAAAAAGAGGTTCTTGGTTTTGTTTAATAAATGACCCTAATTCCCTTGCGGCAGCTACAAAATTAGTACCATTATCACTAAAAATCTCAGTTGGTCTGCCTCGGCGCGCTATAAAGCGTCGAAGAGTCATTATGAACGCATCCTTAGTTAAATCGCTAACAGCTTCGAGGTGGATGCATTTATAACGAAGACAGACAAACAAGCACAAGTAACACTTAATCAAACGACTTCCACGGCCCTTGCGATTAATAATAGTAAAAGGACCAGCGAAGTCCAGCCCGACTGACAAGAAGGGATAATCGGGAGTAATCCGTTGGGATGGTAAGTTACCCATTTTAGGGTGTAGGGTTGTACCTCGTAGACGTCTACACCTAACACAATTATTTACAACACGCCAGGCTAGGTGACGTCCGTTCACTGGCCACACTGTTTCTCTTACGGTTGAAAATAACAGGAGAGGACCAGCGTGCATATTGACGATGTGTTCTCTTTCGAAGTAAAGCCTTGTTAGTCTATGCGATGCATGAAGTAAAATGGGGTGTTTTTTATCAAAAGAATAAACATCTGTGGCGTCTAAGCGCCCTCCAACACGCATTATCTTATTATCTAAAAATGGGGACAAACACAATATTTTGCTTTTATTGCTTAAAGGCTTATTATTTAAAAGTGCTTCATATTCTTCTGAGAAAGATTCACTTTGAGCAATAATGCATAACGAATGCCAGGATTCACGCAATTCGTCAGCTGTTAAAATGCCAGTACGTTTGATACCATTTTTTGTGTTGAATATGAATCTTTTTACGTAAGCAAACGATCTGATAAGTCTATTACAAGAAGAGAATCTTTCGAAATCAACTATTGGCTCACTTACTACTGCTGAATGCACTTTCAGCTCAGGCAGTGGTTCGGAATCTTTAATTTTCAAGACAGGCCAATCGTCTTCATTTTTGAGCAGAAAATTGGGACCTGACCACCAAAGATCCAATGACATTATGTTTTTTGGGTCAACACCTCGCGAAATGAAATCTGCAGGATTTAAATCTGTAGGAACGTACCTCCATGATTGGGGCGAAGTAAGCTCTACTATTTCACCAATACGATTGGCAACAAATGTTTTTAGTCTACTAATATCACCCTTGATCCATCCTAAGACTACGCTCGAGTCACACCAATGCACTATTCTATCTGGCTTATATCTGAGAGACTCTAACACGGATTGTGTGAGCTTGGCGGCGACCAGCGCAGCACACAATTCAAGCCGTGGAATGCTGGTGAATTTAATGGGTGCAACTTTGGATTTTGCACATAACAATTTGACCGTAACATCGTCATTCGGACCTATCGACTTGACATAAATGCATGCCCCGTAAGCAGATTGAGAGGCGTCACTGAAAGAATGAATTTCTATACGTTTAGATGAATCGCCTAACACCCATCTTGGAATGTTTAAATTAGACAGTATTTTTAAATTTTCAGAAAACCTTATCCATTCATTTTTTATTTCTGATGGGACTGGCGAATCCCAATCTAATTTTTTCTCCCACAGTTTTTGAAGCATAATTTTTGGTATAACAATAACTGGGCTCAGAACACCTAACGGGTCGAATATTTTAAAGGAATTTGACATTATAAATCGCTTTGTTATTACAGCGTCAGGTTCATTAGACATTTTTATAGGAAAATGCAACGTGTCGCTTGAAGGGGTCCATCCGAGGCCCAAAGTACTTGAAGACTCACTGATAGTTAAATTATCTTGTTTATTTATATCAAGATTGTCAAAAATAGATGGATGATTGCTTTTATATTTTCTAAGATTGAAACAACCTGCTTTTAATGCGTTTGAAACAGATTTTTGAATGTATATTAATTGTTGAGGATCATTTGCCCCTGTGATTAAATCATCCACATAAAAGTCCTTTTGAATGATGGTTTTGATTAACTCATCATCCTGTTGCTGCCCTAGCTCCCACAAGCAACGTGTACTGAGATAACTTGCGCTAGCTGTGCCGTAAGTTAACGTGTTTAACACTAACGTCTGAATAGGCAGTGACTCGTCCTCTCTCCACAAAATGAGTTGCAAATTCCTGTCACTCTCGTTTACTAAAACCTGTCGGTACATTTTTTCAATATCGCCAGTTAGTAGGTACTTGTATTGTCTTGCACGAATTAAAATGGAAAATAGAGTATCTTGAACATTAGGACCTACCATCAAAACGTCGTTAAGAGAGTAACCGGAAGTGGTGGGGGAAGATCCGTCAAAGACTACCCGAAGCTTGGTAGATTCCCTTTCCTCTTTAATAATAGCATGGTGGCAAAGGTAGTACGATGGGCTAGGGCTTGGCACAACATTAGAAATTGAAAGATGCCCTAGATCAGCATATTCATTAATGAACTTTGTATACTCACATTTAAGTGTAGGATTTCGTTTAAAACGTTTCTCTAAATTAAGAAATCGCTTTTTGGCAGTATTATAGCTATCGCCTAAACAATCTACAGATTCCTTTAATGGTAAATTGACACAAAATCGTCCTTCCTCATCCCTTATAGTATGAGTGAGGAAGTGTTTTTCACATTCACTTTCTTGCTTACTTAAGTTTTGTTTTTTGGGAACTTCTTCCAAGTCCCAGAATCTTGACACTAAATTCTCAATATTTTCATTTTGGGTAGAAGAAACTATAGCATGATTGCAGAGTATCTTTTTGCTAGATACAGCTGAGTTTATACGGCCACATACTATCCAGCCGAACTTTGAACTTCTTAACTTTGGGTTATTTGGTCCTAGGGAAATTTCTTCGTGTCCTAAAATATCCCAGAACAGGTCAGCACCTATAACAACATCTATAGGGCCTGGCTGATAAAACATTGGATCAGCCAACTCAATGTTTTGAGGTAAATTGAATGAGGTAATATCGACGGGCGCCTTTGGTATACGACCGGTAAGTTCGTCCATGACGTAACAAGATAATATAGCACTAAACTTATTTTTTGTTGAATTTAATTGAACATCACAAGTTCCCTTTATTGTATGTTTAGAAGGAGTGTCGCCCATGCCTATAACATTTAATGTTTCAAGTGAGCGGGGTTTCAACGACAGTCTGGCCTTAAGAGACTCAGTAATAAAAGACGACTCGCTTCCATTATCTAAAAATGCACGAATTTTTAACCTTTGATGGTCAATGGGATTCTCAACCTCAATAATTGCTGTGGATAACCAACCTCGACGGCCTTGGTTTGTATTTTGATAAGCATAATTGACGTGTACTGCGTCCTCTTCGTCTACTTGAGCGAGGTGGCTTGAGGAGGAAGATGGACTGTGGATAAGACTATTGTGTCGCTCGGTGCAGCCGGGCTCGCGGCATGGACCCATGTGGCACTCACTCTCACTATGACCTTGCCTCAGGCAATTTATGCACAATTTATATTTTGTCACATCCATCATTCTCTCGTCAACCCCCTTCGCCTTGAAAGTAGGGCAATCATAAATCCTATGACGCTCATTACAGATAACACATGCAAATATGTTTTGTTTTTTATTGTTATTATTATTGGTTGAGCTTGCAAATGATTTGACGTAATTATTTTGAACTGGTCTTTGACCGTAATTATTATTTGTTGTAGAACGAGAAGGGACGCTAGGCGGTTTTGACACACCAACAACGTCTGATTTATTGTTACGATTTAACGATTCGAGTACATCAGCACGATCGATCATAAACTTGTAAAATTGTTCTAAAGTGGGTACATCACCCTCCAAATTGTTCCGGTATTCTTCCCATTTTAGCAAAGTATTGGTATCTAACTTAGAAGATAACATAAATATTATCAATACGTCCCACTTGTCTGTGGGCTGGCCTAGGCTGGTTAAGGCGCGCAAGTTTTTGGTCACGTGATCAACCAAAAATCGCAAAGATCGCTCTGATTCACGTGGAAGCTGTTTAATATTGAACAATGAATTTAAATGATGATTAATTAATATTCTTTTATTATCATATCGATTGCAAATCATTTTCCACGCTTCAGCATAATTATTAATTGACACTTCCAAATTTGAAATGATCCTAGCCGCATCACCCTGTAGATATGACACGAGATAATGGAATTTATGTATGTCTGAAATACGCTCATTTTTGTGTATTAAATTTTCAAAAGTATCGCGGAATTCTAACCAACGAAAATATGCGCCATCAAATTTGGCAATCTGTATTTGAGGTAATTTCAAACCTATTTCGTGAGGGTGATTGGGGTCATCTACACAACATGACGTATTATGCGCGGAACTGCGCCTTTTTTCACAACCAAATTGTTTAGAAAATCTTTCGACTAAATTTTTTGCCGTGGCAATATTTACTATGATTTCGTGCTCCATAAGGTCACGTTCTTCAATTTCAGCCGAAATATTTTCAAAATTTAAAACCTCTATTTCACTTTGCAACTCATCAACCTTGACGGACAAAGCCTCAAACTTTGCGAGTTTTAAATTTAACTCGGTTAATTGAACATTATCCAACTCCGTCTTTGGTGCAATACTATCTAAATATTTTCCAAATTTAGTAATTTGTCCTTTGGCGGACGCTCTTTTTCTACATAATTGAAGCAGCATTAACTTATCTGCCTTTTCAGTTTCGCTCGTCATTTTTGCTAATAACTGTGTCTACCTTAGTTATTTAGATAGTAATGCAATAAAAAAATATAAAATGGCTCACGTTCCTCGTTCTGGTGGTACTTGCCGATGACAGGGAAACCGGCTGCGCACGCTCAGCAGACTCCTCCCGGCCGGTGCCGAGCCACGGAGTTTATTTGCAAACGATGCCAGCGGCGCACGGCGATTTTAAATAGTATTGCCCTGGAATAGTCGGCAAATAATGCTAAATATCTTGTAAACAAAGATAAGGAAAACGGAACCTATTAAATTGAACTCAATACGTAAACTATTTTAACTTTAACTTTAGTTATACTATTGTGAACGTTCAAAACTTGTAAATATAATGATGATTATTAAAATTTATTGTTAACTTTGTAAAATTTAAAGACTTTTATCGAATTTACGTAAAATAATCTAAAATTGCAAAGTTAAATGCAAAGTTCTTTGTTCACTTTTTTATGTTTCGGGTAGATATAGAATCTGATGCAATGCACCTTTTGCACTAATTTAAGGTTTTTATACGTAATTATAGCTTTGAAATCACTTGATTTACACAAATGAAGATATATTTTGAATAGTTATATTGCCTGTTGTTAGGATTATTGGAATTTGTATGAAGGATAGACACTTATCTTTGGTGGCGGCGTACGAACGTAACTGCTCGATGTGAACTTTAGCCGTTTCACTGGTCGAACCCTGGTTTGGAGATCTTCGCTTCTTGAAGTCTGGTGACTTTAGACATCCCCTGGTAGCTCCAGAATACAACAGCAATCCTCTAGACTTGAACTGCGATGTTGAAGATCCGTTACTCGTCGCGCCGGCCGATGTCGTATTTAATTATTGTACATTTTATTGATTATTTCGCGGATTCTTCTTTAATTCCCCTCGTGGGCCACCATTTCATATCTTTAGAGGATATGATGGTGTAAATCAAATGCCCAAATACATGCAAAATTAATTTAATTAAAAAAGGTATAGCTTGTACAAAGATCGGAATTGAAGTGAACGATGACAATTAAAAAATGTTCGAAGCACTGTAAGCGCCTGACGATAGCTATGAGCAAATTTCACGATACACACTTATCACTGTCTTTTTGACATAGGCTCCAAAGCCTGTACATTTCCACTGTGTCAACGTGAGCCCACAATTCCTGTAGTTGGGGAAATATTCGTACGCATGAATCTAGTCTAGCTGCTATGACTACGTTCGTGTCAACTGTGCGTATCAATACCTTGCAATGACTGTTTTACAGCATCTGCAACTAGGGCCATCATATTAAATGAATCGGACTTTTCATGGTTCTTGGACTATTCGGAATCTCACGAGGAACATTACTTGTGACATGTTTCTCTACACAATTTCGCGATGGCATAAATAAGGACTTTTAACTCTTCGAAGTTTTGTCAACACAGTGTCTCAAAATGATTTACCTAGTGGTAAAGAAATGAGTTTCACTAAAAGATCAGTGGTTATAAGTGAAGCTTACCGTCATGGTAAATTAAACTCTAATTTATTTCTATCGGGCCCTGAAAAACCAGGAGTCGTACTCGTATTCCAAGCATTCTCTCGATCGACCTTGTAATACTGTAAGCTCAATAAGACTTGTGATGTGGGTACTACGTGATATATATCATATATATTTGATACATACACTCAAAACATCCATAGGTAATTCAGGAACAAGTATTCACGCTAAACAGACAAATAAATGCCTTCTAGAATTTGAACCCGGGTTCCCCATTCAATATAAGGTGTATAAAAGTGAGATCTAAGCATGGACCCTTTTTAGCCTGGCCGATACAAGGATTCAAGCTCCTACAGGATGGAGCAATAGCAGTAAATAAATAGCATTCGCCAAAACTTTATTATACCTTTATATGATGATAGGTGAAATAACCTTGTAAAGCAAAGTAAAGTGATACTTACAGATAAAGCCGTTGCAAAATAATTAAAAAATGCCCGAAATAATTATTTACATGAATCGACTACTGAAATAGAAGCAGCCTTATCAGGATAGGATTATATGTTTGGGGTCAGACTTTAGTTCCTCTTTAAACTTGCTCAGTCCGTCTTCTTCGGAATGAAAGCAAGGAGCAGACGACTGTTTCCAAACTGTTCTGACAACCCTGCTGTGGCCAGAATATGGTTGAAGTTGAAACTGACATATATACGTGAATGACGAAATTTACCCATTCATGTGTCGGGGGAAGGAACTGTATTAATACACAAGACGCAAAATTTAAGTGTGGTATAATGTAATAAGCAAGTATATTAAAGAATACTTACAGTTTACTTCTTATTAATTGAGAACAGGGACCATGGAGTCCATGGAGTGGTTGGCATTAACTAAATACGAGTATGCTTCTATACAAACACGAGGCTGGCTGTGATAATTTTTTTAAGGTCCCTTTTTCACTGAACGACACATTAAAAAAAATTGTACGCTTTTCTATCTTTATAATAGAATCTACAACAATAAACAATACATTTAATCGGTCTCCAGAGTGTGCACTTCGGATGTTGTCTATATCAATGCCGATGTCGGTAAAAAGATATTCACCGGCGCGAGACGATATAAGTTTTTTTTATGCAATTTCCTTTTAATAAAGGTTAGTAAAAGTTATGTTTTTAAAATCTGCATTAAATAGGCTTTATTGTCATATTTTTTGTATGTAGAAAAACTAAGCAGTTTAATTTTGACAATAAATAAAAAACAAAAATTACACTTGAAAAATTAGATTTTTTGTGTTTTTTTTTTCAACAAATTGCAATTTTTTATACCAGAAATGAATTCTACGTTATTTATTTATCCGAAATTGATACCAAATATGACCTATTAGCTAAACGGGACCTGTTAGAATTTTTAGAATGAAGCCGGGCGGGGCGCTACTTGACCCCCCCCCCCTCTCGGGCTTAAGCGGGGGGTCCCTCGGGCTACCGATCTTAATCGGCTTATTTTGATATAAGGAACAACTGTGCCAAGTTTCATGCTTTAATCAAGCAAAAAAAGGTCATTTCACTTAACACCCTCACTACGAGGTCTACAGCTCACAGAGCCACTAGTAATAATTTTCGTATCACACAAAACTTGGTATCAAATTATTAAATGGTATGTTGAGGAATTGAATTTCTTTTTTTTTATTAATGGAATATTTAAAAACGGAGTTTGTTTAATATCTAAATAAAGGGTGTTTGTTTAATATGCAACAATCTATAAATTAAACTATCGAACATCTTCGCAGAATCAAGCGAATAGGACGAAGATAACATTTTAAATTAACTTCTCTACGAATACACTGGCCCGACAATTCTATTTCACCGCGGCCAGCATTTAAATTGATAGTTCCTGAGGCCAATTCAAACTTACATTTGTTTCAAAAACGCTCGTACGTGTCCGAACTAGGGCTTCCAAATACCGGACTTCTCACAATACCGGTATTAATACCGAAACTGTCTTCATCAATACCGGGATCCCGGGATCCCGGTATTGGATATGAATCGCTTAAAAATATATAGTTTTATTAAAAAGGGGAATTAGAAAGGCTCACTGGAATACCAGATATGTCCTAAAAGCTATTACAACAATAAACAATCAATGCCGCCATCTGCAATAATTTTATTTCACACTCCAGGTTGGCAATAATTTTATCCAATTTGTTGACTTCACCTCACCAGTCACATTTGTAGTCCAACTTAACCAACTAGACAACATTTTTTAAAATTTCCGTCAAAATTGGTTTGCCATTATTTCAGTTATCCTTGCTCTTTCGTTTTATTTTTTGATAAAATTATACGAACTAATTATGTTAATGTTAATGTTACTGATGTGTTAATGTAACTTCAGGATTAATCCACCACCAACCACCAAATATTTATCTGACGCATTAGACAACGATCTTTTTTCAATAATAAAATGCGGGCTAGAGACCAGTTAGAGTTAGACCAAGTAAAGTCTGCAACGATTTTGATAGTATACGCAGTACGCAGTGCAAGTGTTATTTGTACGTCGTAATTTCATAGAAGTTTGACGTTTAATATAACACTTGCACTGCGCGTGTTACGCCTCTGACGCGTCTGACGTTTAGTAAGCTTTTTGATACAGCCGAATATAATGGATTTAATGGGTTTATACTGCGCATTTCCCTCATTTTTTTAAATACCGGGATCCCGGTATTGCCTTTAAAAATACCGGTATTGAAAAATGCGTTTAAAAAGACGGGATCCCGGGATCCCGAAATACCGGGATCCCGGTATTGGAAGCCCTAGTCCGAACATTTATTGACGCGAGCGAGACGCACAGGCGAATGAACCAAATTACATCATTTAGATATAATTTTGATCTCAAAGTGTACGTCCGAATTGTCCTCCTTGTCATACTACAAATGAAGCTTGCACCCTAAGCAATAACAATAACGTACGACTAGTTATACTTACTAGAAGATAAGAAAAGTCTGAAGGTAATCTCTTACATCGACCGCAGTCGTCGCGATTGCTTTAAAGTTTAAATATTAAGGAATTAGACGCATTAGGGGTTTAAATATCAAAGTAAAGTAAATATTGTATTAAATACCAACACAAGGTAATAAAAGGGCGAGAGTTCGACACGTCTCGGGCATGCCAGGTCTTAACACACCTCGGCCTGACATTCTCTTCATCTCAATGGCTCCATCCCGAGGAATCCACTTAAAGCCGGGGAGAATGCCAGTCGCGTGGCGAAATGACGTTTTTTAATACGCTGGAGTATGTGCAATTTTGCAAGTGACAGCAATTTACTGCGAGTTGCTCGAAGCAAATTTTTTTTGAGTGATGTTCCTAAATTTCTGCATGAAGGCAAAATTCTCAATCCCAATCGTGACACTATCTATATTTTTTTCAAATAAACATAATCCTCCAGCGTACCTACCCTATCCACACAAATATTATAAATTTGAAAGTGTGTTACCTCTTCACGCTTAAACCGCTGAACCGATTTAGTTGAAATTTGGTATTGAGATAGTTTGAGTTATGGGGAAGATAAAAGAATAGTTTTTATCTCCGAAATCATCCCGTTAGGTTGTAAAAAGGGGGTGGAAGGTTGTAAATGTGGATACAATAATTTCTTAAAAAAGGACTTGCTTCTAACGTGTAACTTTTCGTAAGAAGTAAAAAGTGTTGATTGGATAAACAATAAATAAGCTACTCAAATTTCTAATTCCACATAGACGAAGTTGCAGGCAAAAGCTAGTATAATAATAAATAGGAATTTGCTTCACACATTGAGCTATTAATTATTCTGAGGCAAATTTGAATAATTCTACGAGACTAGTGGAGCGTCCCAGTCGCAATGCTGATGATGCAACTGCGGTTGGAATACATAATTTAGTTTTCAGATTTATTTTACGTTGGTTTAGATTACTAGGTTCCAAGCAAATATATATAGAACTGTTTCATATTTATATAGGTAAGCCTCTTTATGATATAAAGATTCTAATTTTGTTTAAAGTAGTTTTAAAAAAAGTTTTACAAACTAGTGTGCGTGGCAGTGAAGCTTTGTATGTATTAGATTAGAGCAACACCAATGCAATGCAAGTATACAAGACGAATCACCTGGGGTCTCCGAGCAACCAACAGCGGCAAGTAATGTCAAAGCATTGCTGGTATTCGTTGTGCTATCTAAAATAGGAACTATAGATGTTGATTTGCGATAAAATTCTCAGGAAATCTTTGTAGTAGTTTTAAAATAGGTACCTACCTAACCTAACTACCCAATATTAGACGCTTGTTTCAAACAGTAACTGTTTACTTGGTAAGTATTATAATTATTTAATATCTTATTATAACTGCATGTAACAGAACCTATAATTATGTACATTTTACTAATAACAGAATCCTCAAATATTTTCCTTAATATTACAAGTTGAAAAGTTTCAGTTAAGTCTAAGTGTCTATTTAGCAAACTATTTAAATTCTAGATAATTACATTAAGGGAAGCGTTAATGGATTGGTGAGCGAACAGTCCGTAAATATTTGTTTTTAACAAGCTTTTATTAGGTCGACCTGTATGTAACTATGTAATGGAATCTTGCAAGTTAAATTTGATCCACTTCCCGGTTTCCGATTGAGCTGAAATTTTGCATACACATGTAAGTCGGGTGACAATGCAATATTATGGTACCATCGAGCTGATCTGATGATGGAGACAGGAGGTGGCCATAGGAACTCTGTGATGAAACAACGCAACCTAATTGTGTTAGGGGTTTTTAGAATTGTCTCGATGAGTATTAGTTGTCTGTCGTAAGAAAAGTACAGTCAGCGATAAAATCTTGTACCAAAAATGAAATTTTTGCCAAAAACTTATTCCCTATTACCCAAACTAGTGTCGCAATGAAAAGGGAATCACTATTTATACCTTTTTTTTTACGGCCTGTATTGAAATTCAAAACAGTATACTGTAATCCAATAATGTTTCACACTTGTAATTTACATTAACAAAATTATCTACTCACACTTATACATGCAACTTGATAAGATTAAAACAAACTGAATGACAATATGATTCCTCCAACAATACTTACTCGTAGCGTCGGTACATACACGAAAGAAAATCTCGCTAAGTACTTTAAGTGATTTTGCTTCCATGCGATTTATTTCGCGAAGCTCCAGAACACCACCCGTCTGATAAAGTGTTCGAGATGTTCTTCAGGTAAATATTTTAAGAGGATTTCGCTGTATGTTTTCCGCCTGAATAAATTTTCATTCACGCCAAGATGTAATAATGGTGTTTGACGTATGGTTTACTCTTCTACTCGGACTGAATCCAATAAGAGGGGTGATTGAATTAATCGAATATGTACCTACATAATGAAATAAGATATGAAACTGTCCATTTTTTGTTTAGCTTTTAATTTGCTCCTACTCTACTTTAGTATATGAATTCGAAATGCGGATAAGACTTCAGATTTGCTTCTGATACTTTCAAACTATTTGAAATTAGCTCGTGCTCAAGTTGATTTTTAAGGTGATAACGTCCGCAAGGATAAGTACGATGTAAGTACCATCACACTCCGAGATTGTTGAGCCATTTAGGGTATTAGCTATATTGGTTGTTCAATACTAACGCTATAGAATTTCCAACTTAGCAAGAACCCTAATAAATGGCATAACAATCCCGTGTGGTAACTGTACCTACGATATAAGTATAAAATCGGATATAGCAACATGCAGACCAGACACGTGTTCGCATTGTCCCCTGCTGCCCATCGATCAGTGCTCCTTCCGCGACGTTTTCCATTGGGAAAGCAGCGGCTCGCGTAATTAGTAGAAACGAGAGCGAAGCGATTTCCGAGGCGGATCGCGGCAATTAGCGCCAGCGGTGCAAGCCGCAGGAGATTGCGATCATGCGACACATGCGCCTAATGAGCATTTATTTTTAACAAGTAAATTATAAAAACAAAGTAACCCCGACAGCGCAGCGGCAGCTAAACATTAAATCGTTATAGGTTCCAAATGTCATTCAAAATACCATCAGGTGAGATGTGTGTTAGTGTGTTTTGTGTTATCAGTATCACTTTCCAGATATAACAGTTACATTTGTGACAGTTACTAAATGTATGTGATTTGAAATGAAGACTTCCTTATCTTATATATTTTGTTCATCAAAAATGCTCTAATGTTCTCGTAACATCTCCTACCCACAACAGACAGACGCGAGCTTCAGCAATGAAGAATAATGTCAATTGTTGAAAAGATATCGAAACGTGCGTGACGAATTAATGTTTATATCACTGGTATTGAAAGTTTATGATGCATAAGTAAATTGATCACATTTCGATTAAACTGCCTTCATATTTCACTATTTATAGTATGTGATTTAACAGTTTCTAGTCGGCTTCATTAACGACATCGTAATTTATGGATTTACATGATGAAAATGGCAAAAAAAAGTTCTGTCAACGGCATTATCGCTTCAGATCTCTCGGCACTTGCGCCAACAATTAAGAATGTAAGGCGGGCGCGAGCTGCGCTTGCGACGGTACGCTTCACATTCGCGTCGCGAACCGCCCGGGAACAACGCGGCGGATGAAACCTCGACACCCTGATCCTTCGAACCCTTTTAGTCAAAATCATTACACTAATTCAAATTCAGTGACTTGAAAAAAATTGACACAGGCCGAAAATAATCTTATTTATATTTAGTTTGACGCGGTGTTTTGTTTTTAATTTGCGGGGGTGTCGCAGGTAGCCTGTGTTAGTGACGGTGTGTGCTGTGGTATGGGGTAAGATGGGGGCGGGGCATAGTGCGGAGGTCGAGGGCGGCGCGTACGCATCCGACCCGCCGGCCCACGACCGCAAGAAAAGCTACAGCAGAAGGCGAAGGTGAGTTTTTTTAGGTAATTTTTTAAATGTTTGAGACCTCTGCAATTACTTACTTGATAGCTAGTCATTAGACGCTTCATAAGTTTGGTTAAAAATTTTAGACAACACCGTATGTGCATGAACGATCATCGAGCTACAAGTAGACTAACAAAAACTTGCGAAAATGGGTGAGGGAAATATTTATACACACTAAACAAATGGCTAGTAAAAAGCCACAGTAAATATTAAAAAAGTACTTGTTAAAACCATGTATTCATACAGATATAAATATACTAGCTTCTACCCGCGACTTCGTCTGCGTAGAATAAGTACTTCCATATCCAATCATATCATAAATTAGTCCCCCTTTTTCACCCCTTCGAGGGTGGGTTTACTGGGTTTCCAGGATAACTAACCTATAATTATGTCCTTTCCCGGGACTCCTATCTCCATATTCTTCATTGCAAATTTCATCTAAATTGGTTCAGTGGTTTAAGCGTGAAGAGGTAACAGGCAGACAGACAGAGTTCCTAACGCATTTATAATATTATAGATAGGGATTCCTTTCGCCTAATAATTACATTAAGAAAGTAGCATAATGCGCAGTGTCGATCGACACAGATTACCCTACTGGCCGCTGTGCATAACAATGACAAGAAACGTGGCGCATCTGCCGTGACGACCGTATGTTTTCACTTTGAAGAAATAGCTTTCGACCGTTATGTATTATGTATTTTTACATATATCTTTACTAAATATGACTGAGTTCGGATAATGGATGCATGAAGATTATCTAACTGTTCTAAAATTCTATAGGTAGCTGTTTTTAGCTATGATACACGGTCTAGTCTTCATTATGGGTAAAAAAATGCAACAGATTTTTATTTTCCCAGCCGTACATAATGACTATTTCAACGATTTTTACGATCGTTCTTGTATTTACGTTATTCGCCGGTGATGTATTTTATAAGGACAATATATTTTATAAAATGTTTAAATTCGATATTGTTGGTGTAGGTCTCTCCGCGTTTTCAGCGATTATTGCTTATGTTCGAGGACTAAATCATGCATACGTAAAAGGCAATTTAATCCGTTAACAACATTGTTTTAATTTGAATTATAAATATAGGTACTAAAACTGTCAACGAATACCGCCTCCGTCTTTAGTAAATAAACAAAAGCTGAATTTAGCCGAAAATGGTGGTGTCGGGTTTAAAAGGAATACTCGGGAGACAACGTTTACCAAGTGGGTTTGGAACGTTAGTAAAATTGTATTAAAATTAGAAGGTCAGCACAAACGGGTTTCTTTAGATGTTCTTTTATTTTAATTTCATCTTGCTCTAAGCACCAATTTGAGTGAAATTCATCGATTCAGCTCAAGCTATAAATATTTCCGAATACATAATGATTCTATATTCTATAATAGGCGCTAAAGCTCTATATACATGCTAAAGCTGCGCGCAGAATAAATGTTTAGTACTACATATATCTGCCACTTCAGGTATAATATTACCACATTCTATTTCAACTTTCAGTAGCTGGACCGTAACAGATAGAAACCACGATCTGGAGCGCGTTGAATTCTTTAGAACATTGATAAAATGTTTGCGACCAACCATTATACCAACCTGTTGGTTCCTATAGTTTCCGTGTACAATAGGTACATTATGAGTTCTATTCCGTCTATTTTTATAATTTTAAACATTATCATGGAACCCTAAAAAGCACCGGAATTCACTCATAAACATATTTTATATCCATGCGTTTGTTTATCCCTACGTCAGGTATATGTCATAAAAGTATACGATAAGCGGCTCGTTGGGTCACAAAACGTTTCAAGGGCCGTTTTTATTTCACGTTTACGAGTTGGGAAAAGACAATAAATGTGTCTGAAAAAAGGAATGGACACAAGTAGTCCCATTTGGAGCATTCTCTGCGGCAAAAACTTGCGTTAAAGTACATACCTAAATAAATATGATAAATAGTACAGATAAAGAAAGTACGGGTTGTTCGCCCGGCGAATATGCGGTTACTTCCCGCAAAAGTGACATTGTAATTTCTCAAAAAAAATTACGATCAGGATTGATTTCTCCAGATCTGATTTTCTGAGCATGATATTGCCGCAATAATAGTTTTCCGCATCTTACCCCGTTTAACAAGTGAGTTTAGAAATAAGTTGCATTCTTTTTAAAGCTAACCCTTATCACGATAGATCATATCTTCAGTATACCATTAGTAAACTAACTGCGCTGCGTTGGCGCTGCTGTAGTCGGAAAATTGAAACACCTTGTAACGTTAGCGTCTTGACGCTCCTTGAATGATCAATTTTGTCATAAAAATACACTAAGAATAATCTTAAAACTAAATAAATTATATTAGGTAAAACTAAAATATAAGTGCCTAACTAAATAAGTAATTCTATAGTAATATTTGCTCGTGTGGTGATGTAGGCGCTTATCCAGCGCGAAACACGTATGTGACGTGTGTATCGACATCGCGGGGCGCGAGGGGTGTCCGTGCATGGAGCTCGGCCATTTGGACTTCCGCGGCGGCGCGATGTGTTCGCTCCAACTAAATTTTTAATAATGCTCTCGTGCAACCCTTCCAAAATGTGCCGTCGGAAAATTAATTAATTGCATCAGAAACTATCATTTTCTAAATTTATTTTGTGCGTTAGTGTTTTCCCCCGCTCGGGTGAGTGTTGCAAAATTATATTTTATAACTACTTTGTGCTAATTATATCATTAGATAGTTATTTCTTCCTAATAAGGTGTGTGCTTAGATTAATTTGTAGTTAAGATCCTTTTATTACGCTTCGCCGCAGTAATTCTGTACAATTGGTTTCCTTTGTTCCTTGTAACGTAATGAATTTCTACCCTCTTGCCTAAAAAGTGAAATCATGATTTGCAATTTCCAAATAAATGTGTAGATTAAATACAACTAGAGTAAAACTTAATTGCTATAGGCTAACATTATTGTTTGTCAATATAAATTCCACTTTACATGTTTTGAATTTAATAGTTTTCATTGCATAAGTACTTACTCCATAGTACTGAGTTGATTTTGTATGTTTCTACCACATCACTGATCACTATTTAATGCTTTGAGCTTGCCTTCCTGCTTTCTGCACTTTCATCTTGCGCTTTTCCTTCACGCGGCGAAATGTTGCAGGCAGTAACGCAAAATCGGACATTTTACTAAATGTCCAATAATGATAAATTCCAGGGGTCCTACCACCTACACTACCAACACTGGCTCCGGAGTCCACCTGCTGCCCTGCTGACCCGTGAAGACCTCAAGGCCGTGACGTCACCACCACTTACATGCGCAACCACCACCGCACCAAGCGCACAGCAGGGAAGTGGCACTCGTTCATAAGTGCGTGCAAGTGAATACGGGCTCGCTTTAAATTGTATAAAGAACCACCTCTGAGATCTACTAATCTACCTACCCTCAACTTTAGTTATTTTTACAAAATCGTTTTCTTTGTTTTTAATATAGTTTTTTTATTATGTACTAGTTGTTTTACTGCCTAGAACACTAAACAACAGCTAAACTGTTACAACCTCATACAGTAGCCTTGTAATTGGGTTTATGGCACAAGGATCTAATAAAACCGCGGGTTTGCCCAACAAAACACCATTAAATTTCGTAATTATAAATAAGGCAATTATATAAATTTCAAGTTTAAGTTGGGTTGTTCCGTAATAGGTACAACTGGTACAAGCATAGATCAATAATAAAAGCAGAGAAACCAAATTTCAATTACGTAAAGAGTAAAAGAACTTCAATTCTTTATGTGGCCGTGGTTTGAGTACCTAATTAGATTGTCTATATAAATATTATGTAACAATATTACCTTATATTTCATATCACACAGGTGTAACACGTACTCATTCATATACTAACCTAGGTATATACTCTGGCGTGAAATTCCTATACCTAATTTTTCCTGGTCTTATTATGTTAAAAAGTCATTTAAGTAAAAAAAAAACTCATTAAATCTTAAATCAAGCGCCAAAGTTACAGCAGTAGAGACTAATAGAGAGTCTACAATTCTCTTTCAGTTTCGTAAGCATGGCTCTACCAGCAATCTCAATTACACTATTTCACACGCTTAGACTTCGCCGGATACCGAAGCAAGTCAGGAAATATTATGCAGTTTCATCCATAGTTCAACTCGAAAGAACTTTGAACACTTTCGACGAGAACAGTTACAAATTTTATCGAGAAAAGAATTGTTAAGGAGCACATATTATTCATTGTATTTATGGAATAGATTTAGATAATTGCCGAAATATTGAGACGCAAGACGAACAGATTACCGAGGTCGTGTTTTAACCCTATTAGTGAAATACAAAAAGCTGAAGTATGCGTAAAAGGATCTCACTCAGCAGAATCCGGTATATGCGCGAAAAACGCTACGCTTACAAAATAATTCAAAAAATTCTTTTCTCCAGCTGCTTGTAGCAATAAATTCAACGCGAAACTCTGCATGGTGTAGTAGCTAACGTACAAATATCGAGAGTTGAAACACAAGTTCCTGTAAGCTACTGTTTTGAACTAAATCTAGTCGAACGCTAGATTGATATAATATTATTATATTATTCTAAACTGTAAGTAAGCTTCACCACTCAGTGTTCGTCCTTTAGACTGTTGGAATTAATGTTATGAGTACGCAAATTGTCATTATACACGCTATCTCCTATTGTAGCATTTTTTCTTGGTAATTATGTAAATAGCTACGTATTTAGTCACTTAAACGTAATATTCAAATGGATCGATATTAAGAGTAAATAGCTAAAAGATTTTTATAACCCAGCTTTCAAGATTTATATCGAGTGTATGTTATGGAACAACATGTTCATTTGTACTGAGAGAAACGTTACAATAAAACGGATAGTTATTAGAATAATTAATGATCAAGAATTTTAACCGCAATTTCCAAACCACCAAACACCAATTAAGCACAGTTATTACACATTCAGGCCTTGATCGAAACCAGGCCACTTTGATTTACTTAGTAAATACGGCCTGTAGACTTAAATCTTCGTCTGAAGCCATAATTCTTGTTGAAGAATTGATTAAACTGAGAGACGAGCAAAGCGGTAGCGAACGAACTAGAGCATATCACTAACTGGATGCGATACAGCTGGATCTCCGTTATCGGCTTTTTTCCACTAGCATTGAAGATGCTGGCCGGCATTAATTGCCAATTAAATAATACCATGTTTATGTAATAACTGGCTTTTTTACTGAGCGATATGCGTAAACGATCGTATTATGCGGAAGATATGACATATATGGCAGCAGGTTAAAAAAATCACCGCCTTGTAAGGCTTAGCAAGTCTGCTCAATTATGTTGCATTGCATGAAGTAATTCGTCAAAGTTTATTGAACTGTTTTATTAAGTAAAACAATCATGAAAATTTATAACAGAACACTAATCCTTTCGACATTGAAGCTTGGATAACTAAATTAACTATAGTTAATGTTTCGAGGCAACATGCACGCCAACGCAACTCTTAATTGTGTGATGTCAGATACTAATAATGTGCTAGTACAAAGGAATGCCGGCGCTTATGAAACCCTTTACCAGGCTTATACTGTGGCTCACACACGCACTTAGCAACCCTTTCAACTTGGATATTGTGTATCGAATTCCTGAAATCCTTCTCACCTCACAACAAAGCTTTGAAGCTTAACAAGGTACCTATCAAATGAATCAATCTAAGCCATGTTTACAATACACGGTATTAGGTAAATAATATTTATGCATGTAAACACTTTATTGTACACAAGACAGGTTAACCCAGTATAAAACAAAATAGATACAATTAATACAAAGAAAATGATTTATTCTTATTCATTCCGTAATAATAATTTACCACTAGGAGTACAGTTGTGATGCACCCCGTATTGCACGTATCCCCGCACATAATGTAAGCCGTACTAACACTAACCTTAACTTGTAACCCGCAGGGCAGCCTATGGTAGGGTGTGGGTAAGTAGTTATTACATTCCACCTAAGCGCTCCTTAGCCATAAGGTGAGCCGGATAGGTGGGAATCAGTTGTCCAGAATGGAATCACGTGGGATGAGATCTTGAGGGTAGCTGTGGAAGCTAGCTTCAGCCCTTTGCTTTTTAAGAAGGCCCGTCTTGGAGGAGGCGAGGACGCAGTTTTATTATGTAGACACCGATAGTTAATTTATTCTTATAAAAAAAACAACGCTGAAACATTGATAAATAATTTAACTCCCACAAAATTCTAAACTACAGTAAAATTACCACATTTACCACTTACCCTAAAGTTTTTCATTACTATTTCAAATAATTTTCCGGAAATAGAGACGTGAAAATAAATGTTGCCTCCTATTTAAGTATAGATTGTTGTGTAAACATGACGGAAGTGCTAACATTTTATATTTAGTTACCTAACATTATAATTATCATTATGTATAGATCTTCACTAGATATAGCAATGTTGAAATTTTGTTGATGTTACAATGTAGTGTCTTATATAGTTTCCCAAAATAAACATACCGCTCGATAACTAGGTATAATACATACATTACATATATATGTACATACATTTTTATACAATAATAGTTCTTACAGTTACTTGTCCAACCATGAGGTATCCTATGTATCATAATTTTTTTTATAGATTACTCAATTTGCAGTTTATCCAACCAACCGTCACAGTAAACATTAACCGCTTTTATTAAACTATAAATAAAAAAAATCACTGCCTCCAATGTGGTTTCCCATCCAATAATGAGATCAGTAAAAATTGTCTTACGCATCGTTAATTTCACTCCTCGAATTAAGTGATTTAAAATGTAGAACAGAACAACCACCATTAGGTTACAGTTACTAATCAACAGCATCAGTCAATGCATACGAATACTAAATTATATTACAATAAATATCAGCGAATATCACAGCCTGATAGTGAAATATTTCAATTAATAATATGTCTAAGACCAGGATTTTCACGATTATTGCTCATCGAGCGATTAGCAATTTAAATGGCGGTCAGGGAGAAAAATTTTAATAGGTGTTTTTACGCGAACGCAAGCGGCGGCGCAGATCGCCTCCGCGAGCGCTGATAACCGGCGCGCGCGCCACTGCCAGCGGGAAAAACAGTCTCCGCACACCGTCCTGTGGCTGGATTTTTTAAATTTTTGAATTCAGCCCTGTAATGCTTTTCAAACATAATTTGATATTATCTATTTTGTTATCAATCATATTACTGCGGACATCACTTTCACTACTCGTAAAAACACCTTTAGCAGTGACCTCCTTGCGGTGTTTTTTTAATTTTAGCATTTTATAGCCCGCACAGAATATTTAAAGAATACACAAAATACCACTTTGACCGTTATTCGACGTGTCATAATCAAGCAATGCCGTAATTTTGAGGCGAACATTGAACTTGTATTTTTAAAGCCATAGACGTTTATGAGCAATTGAGAATACAACATCTCACCCGCTGGCACAGGGCCGCAGCCGCGCGGGCGCTGGACGCGTAAAAAAGCGCTCAGCGGACCGTGCGCCGCTCTCGCGTTTCTCCACACTACATATTTTCCGATGACACACAAGTCCAAATGGCGTCACGCTAGCTGAACTACGCAACACTAAATTGCTAGTTTATAAGAAAATCACTTATTAAAAGCAAATATTAACGCGGTTACCCGTTATCTTACGAGATCTTCAATGAAAATGAAAAGACGCTGGAATCGGAGCAAAAATTAGGATTAAGAGTCTGTTGAGGATTAAGAAAATGTGCTTTGAGTTTATTTAATTCCCTTTATCTTTTCCCTTTTAGTATGAGCGTGTCTGTTTTTACGGCGTAACTTCAATTACATACTTTATTCTCAGACAAACTTTTACGTAAGGCTGTTTCTTGTAAATCCCAGTTAGGCAAACCCGTCAGAAGTCATAATGAGAAATATCCTGTAAATCAGGAAGCGTCACGTCCATTTCACGGAAATGAGTGTAACCGCAAAATCCGCTATCAGATCATTATAGCCCCATATTAATACGAAACCCGTCCTGCGGTACAACTGTCGGGAACAGATGACAGGTGGGAGAGACGTTCGAAGCCATGTTCCATTTTCTGCCGTCTCTCCCCGAACTCGAACGGAATAATTATATTCTGCTTACCTAGGCTAACTCCAAAGTTAACCTAGACAGCTTTATATGCCTATCTGACATCAAATTGATGAGGCATCAAAAATCTATACATACGAAGTAGCTCCTAACGAAACTTCACGATAACCTACTTCCAGATAATGTAGAGCCGCGGAAGATTGCAGATCGGCTGATCGGGCTGATATAGATATTTACTTTCTATAAGTACCTACTTAATTATATTTAGCGCTACAGATTTTTAAAATTGAAGGGTACCACTCTGACAACATTTTGAGTTATAGCGATTTGAAAGGAACGATGTACATAATTAACCATATAATTTTCGTGTGTGAGTGTTTTTAAAGTAAGAAAAAATGAGTTATATATATTTATAATTACAGAGGGAACAGAAGCTGTGTTAATTTTTTTATTGAGAATATCATTTTGAGATTAAAATCTCATTTTTGAAAAAAAGAAAATACTAGACATGTTATTTCAATTGGCTCTTGAAACCGAGCCTGAAACCGAAACTGGTAACAAAACAATAAGTAACTATTAAGTGCGAAAGAAAAAGATGTCGCTCCTTATCTAATTAGCTGTCAGCTGCTGCTTTTGAGCTTAAAATAGCGGATAGACAAGACGTATACGTCGTTTATATTATTACGTTACCACAGTTATCTCCAGCGAGCTCTCAGAACACGGACTGAACTTCTCTCTTAACAATGAAGGATCATAAAAAGGAAGTTTCGCAAATCGCTGAAGGCAAAGACGTTTCGGGAGCTATCTTTATGCACGTACCATGAAAATATGTATGAAGGTGCATATTTAAAGTGGATGAAGTAGGTACAGTCACCAGCATAAATAAATGACTATGGGCAGCCGTGCAAAAATATCTGATGCTCCATTGGAGGCATAAGTATATGACGACACTACCTCGGTAAAAATACGTGATCCTTTGTGACCAGCAAAAATATCGTTAGTCTGTATCCGCATAAATATCGGATCGGGTCGCTTAAAAATATTTGATTACTCATAAAATTCAAAATTATGTGATTACTCTCATCTGGAATAAATATCTCTCCACTGTAAAAGCAAATACATCGGATGGACGACAGACCGCCTATTTATCTGACACGTTGGAAAATCACAAATATGTTATCGACCTTTAAAAATGAACCATACATGTTTGGTATAGAGCCGTAAATTGTATAAAGTGATTTGACAATTCACGAAAAGAGTGCCGACTTGTCATTGTATATGTCTGTCTCACATTATATTCTATCATCGATTTGACGGAATAAACTGGATATAATTTTGAATTGTAACGTATTGCAATCATGAATCTAGTATATAACTGGATCTGGCATGAGGGGTGGGGGAAATGACAAAACGGGATAGTCTTATGTATCTTTCAGTAGGAGTAGCAGCGAAAGCGCTATTATTGTTTGTCCTTGTCAGTCTCACAGGTTGACCTCTTCATCATTCTTTTTTATGTAAGAAGGAGGTTTATTACACATTGTCTATTAAAAGTCTACCTGAATTATGTCACAATTTAAAATTGCAAATGAAATATGTGAGACAGACATATGCAATGACAAGTCTGCACTCTTTTCGTGAATTGTCAAATCACTTCAAACAATGTAAGGCTCTATGCTATCCAGGTATGGTTCGTTTTTGCCGATTAATGACATATTTCATAATTTCGTGTCAGATATATAGGCGGTCCGTCTGCCATCCGATGTATTTGCATTCACATTGGAGAGATATTTATGCCAGATGAGAGTAATCACATAATTTTGATTTTTATGAGTAATCAAATATTTCTAAGCGATCCGATCCGATATTTATGCGGATACAGAGTAACGATGTTTTTGCCGGCCACAAAGCATCACATATTTTTACCGAGGTAGTGTCGTCATATACTTATGCCTCCAATGGAGCATCAGATATTTTTGCACGGCTGCCCACAGTCATATATTTTTGCTGGTGACTGTACATATAAGGGGTTGATTTCATCAGAATTTTATAATTAGTGATAACATGTAGTACCTACATAAATTAAGCCAAATGCGTTGCGATTAGGGTTTGCACGACGGATCCGAAATGTATGGGAAGATCCGCGGATCCGGATCCAGATCCGGATAATTTCATACATTCCGGATCCGGATTGCAAACCCTAGTTGCGATTTTTAAATGCCGAAATTTCTAGTAAGTATAATGACTCCGATTGATAATTTTTTACAGCACCTAAAGTCTATTTATTCTTTCCCTAGACTAAAATGACATTTCATGGGTTGCTAGTTTTTTACGTCTTATAAATAGTGATGTGCTACAACCGGTACTAACCGAAAATAAACTATTGGGAGGTACTTATATTTGTTGATGAAGTGTCTGTAACACAATGAATGGATAACCCGTGACGTGTTAAAAGGGGACACTAGGAGAGGTATTAAAAGTATGAAATAGCGTAGGTAAAAATGCCATCATTTTGAGGTATTTACAAATTTTGTATCCAGGTCTATACACAATATTTCTAATATTTTAAAGCGATTTTATTGTAAGATTAACAGTCACATCGAAGCTACATATCATATAGCTCATAATGCACCAAGTTGCTCATCCTGTTTCTCTACGTATACTAAGTTTTATTTAAATGAGAACCTTACTGTGTACTTTTCGTGACCTCTTTTATAAAGGACCCATTTAGATTTAATTTTTTGTTTATTTTGAATCTAAAATTAATTTAGTATTATTTTATCGGTCATTCACAAACCGAAATCAAAGATCATCACTGTTTGTTTTAAGCTGGCCATATTATTTCTACGTTTGACATTTGTAGTTGTCATTTTAGTCTACGGAAAGAATAAATAGACTTTAGGTTTTTCGATTTGCCGATTCCATGCCATCATTTCGAACGCAGCGGTTCCCTTAGTCCAAATTAAAGCAGTGGTAAATAATGAACCATTTGCAGTAAAATGCAGTGGTCAGGCATTTTACCACTACAATCTGTGTACAAAGGATTGTAAATCATTGTTGTGAGATTTATGGGGACTTCGCCTAACCGTGTATTGGGGTCAAGTGGGACCGCTCGTTATCCCCGACGGTATGAGTGCGAGGATCGGCGATCTAACAAGCAATCCGACTTTAGTGCAAATGACAAAGTGTCAAAACACCAGTCTGAATCCATCGCGCCCTAAGCTTAATTTTTTCATAGGGGGCTATTCATAAATTACGTCATTTCAAATGGGGGGGTCTGGACATCGGATGATGGTAGCATGATGTAGGAGGAAACGGGGTCATTGATTTTTGGATGATTTTAGGGGGGGGGGGGGTCTAATTTATGAACAGCCCCTAACATGTTATACAACAAAAAATACAAAAATGATTATTTGAATAATATAAATAAAATGATTTTATGCTAACCTAGTCATTCAATATGAAATTTGATACCGATCTGGAGGTCTATTCACGTAGTAATTATTTGTTATCAATTTTTAATGGAAGTGTTGAGTTGAGAGAGTATAAATGTTTCTTTAACCAGTATTACAGATCATATCCATTAAAAATTTATTCTTCTTTTTTTAACTTCTTTAATCTGAATAGACCTCTTGTGGTGTAAAATATTATTTGTTACATTTATTATACTGGTAGGTAGCTAAACATAACCAATAAAGTTAGTTTTATTAATAATTTAAGTTACTAAATAAGAATTGTACCACAAACACTTAACACGTAAACAATAACCGATTCGATGTCCCCACCCCCACCTATTGTTGAAATTCAGTCAGGTTAGATGCACCTGGCGTATCCTGCGCCATACCTGAATTGAGTAAGCAGATTTCTGGATGCAATACATTTTGCAATGTCGCTGATTACACATTGACCTGGCTAGCAGCATCTAGCAGTCATGTCCTGTGAAAAACAAAAATCTTCCCACATAAGCATACAAAACAAGTTAGTCTAAAAATAATTTGTGCAGAAAATTTAACTTCCTATCCTTTTAAGCTATCTGCTGTCGTTATAAATAAAGGAATACCGCTCTACGGGAAACTACTCGGTATTTGCACGAATAACAAATAAAACAGAGCGACCGTTTTATAGACGCTCGGAATATTTAAATATTTATTACAGTGGACTGTTTCATTTTACGTTACGTTAGCTACGACAGTTTTTAAGAAAGTTGTTCCTTATATCAGCTATAAAGCAATCAGGATAAAATATGCTATTAAAGTAAAGTTCGAATATAACGGAATAGTAAGCGTTTTCCAATGTATCTAAAATCGCAAATAATACTGAAAAGTTGATTTTATCTAAAATAAATTATAAAGGACTTTATAAATAAATTCGGCTGTTTATTTTTAATGAGCGAGTCTTCCAGAGTAGGTGTGTACGTGATGTGGACATAAGGAACGAAATTTACCGTATTGGATTGAAGCCCCTGGGGATTTTTCTAGATATCTAGGAACTTAGCAGATGTTTTTTATAGGAGACAATAAAATTTAAATTGAGACGATATTTCAATGCTTAACCTAAGAATTGCGATCAGTCTGAACAAATACAAACAGGAAAACTTCCCTGAATTTACGTACTGTCTACCATTAATTGTGAGCTTACAAGCATACTTAATTGGTTTTTGTGTCTAAACATTCATTTATTATTCACGCAAGTACGTACGTAACGGTATTGTTACATTGTTTACACAGTCTATATTTACGCGATAAGTAAATAATGCTAAGTTTTTTATTCATTCTCTTGATAATTTGTTGATTTTATGTAACAAAAGAAAACTGTAAATTGAGTTTTCTTTGTTTTCAGTTTGATGTTTGAACAATTACTAAGGAAAGAATTCTGAAACTTTATTAAAATACTAGGGTGGCATATCTCTCTTGCCGACTTTACTAGCACTTGCCACCAAAAATGAAAAACACGTTCGTAAAATACCGAACTGTGCCATTATTTCAAACCCCTTAAACCCTCAAGTTTTTAAGTAATTTTACTAAAAGTAATTCACTCAAAATGAATTTAGAGTTACTTTTCTTCAGCTCTCGGAAAATAATGTCGTTGAAATGAATCGCCGGGCATTCGGACATAAATCACCCCACTTTTGGTATGGAAGCCCAAGAGAGGATTTTTGTGTTTACTCGAGCGCGTCAGATTAAGATATGAGTGATATCTTGCTACCCCGTGTAGTCTACCTTTACCCCTTTTAGCCATCTATGTTGAGCCCTTGGTTGGTGGAGGGTTGGTGGGGGGTTCAACAAATTGTTAAGCAGATTGTGGATTTGGTCATATTAGTCCAAATTAACGCTATAATTGTGCTATTACTAAATCTAATAATTATTTGGACGCATTTCCTTAATCTGACGGTTACAATGTAAAAATTAGGCGTCAAACTTGTGTTCGTCAGATTAAGAAAATGCCTACAAATAAGTGTTATATTAAGTTATAGAAAAAATATAGCATTAACGTGGATAAAAACGACGAAACCCACAAACTGCTTAACGATTTTTTAACCTTCCACCAAACTCCCGAAATTTAAAAAAAAATTATAGACGCTTTCCGGCTCGCTGGAAAAAATTATATAACTTTTTTTTCTTCTTATCATCTAATATTTCGTTTCCAATAGGTCTGTACGACGCTCGAGTAAGTACACATTTAGCATCGCCGGCTACCCCAACTATTTGCTTTACGGCCTCCTTGTGAGAATATGTGACACAGCTGTGTCACCGCAACACGTGACGGTCGTGTGACATGTGTTGACACCACTAATGTCATAACATTTGATGCTTCAGACGGCCGGATACTATAATACTCAGATTACAGACTGGATTGACATTATTGGTGTTTTCATTTCTTGTCGTGCATCTGACTGTCACTATAGTGTCTCCGGTACAATTTATCTTATGAAATCACAATCTGCACCGGAGTGGCACAGTTATGATAAAAACTGAAATAAAATAGAAAACCAGCACGTAATAAAACGTTCAAAGCTCTTAATAATAATCTTAGTGCTGAAAGACACTTTGCGATAGTAGCACGTGCAGTCAGTATTTCAGTAGCAGGTCATTTTTATATGGGGCAATTGTAGTATGTACCTACTAACTTATAGAATTTTGTAAGAGTGAAACTGTCTTAAATATTGATTCCATTTTATGTCACTGTGCGACTTAAATCGGCGATACTACGCCGTAGCGACTCGGTCTGTAGCAAAGAACAGCCGTCGCGTTTTGTCACGTAACCGCGTCATTCACAATGAAAAGCCACCGTGTCGTGTCTATTTATCGCTACATTTGTCCACATGGCCATTAATTGATTAGTAATTTAGGGTTCAAGCTAATTTGATTGTTCAATACTTATTTTATGCCGCTGTTATCGCAAAAACCATCCATGCAGTTTACAAAACTTTATAACTAACTTATTGTTAAAGATATTTATAACGAAAAAAGTATAACTCATGTTTGAATATAAGCTAATAGAAATAGGTATATCGTCATTTGTTGCCAGAGAAACCGACCTACCCGGATCCCTAACATTAAACAACAATGTTTGCTTGTCCTAATTACAACAGTATACACGGGGAAAGTTTAGCCAATAGAGCAGTTAACTTTATTCCCGGAATATTAGAACAAACGAATGTAGATACCAGATACCTTAGTATTTGTAAAACAAGTATAATTTTCAAGACTTGTATAATTTTCGACGAGCCTATAGTTACTTACAAACGAAAACTAAGAGAACCAGGAAATCGCTGATAGTTCATTTTAAGAAAGATGATGCACACTACAGTTAGAATAAAATATACTTTCTTAGGTATTACGAGTATCAGTGAAACGTAGCCTGTTGTAGCGCCCCATCTTTGTTTCCATACCATTTTTTAAACCTTATTGTAAATCTCTTATATAATTCAATATTATTTATATATTTAATTTTTAATTGTTCTAATAATTATCCAAGTATTAGAACGTTAGTCTTAACGTGATATTTATATAACCTAGCCCTACTTGAAGCTAGGCCTACTTGAATAAAGAATATTTTAACATAGCATTATTAAGAATGTGTTGCGATATATTTGGCACTTTGGCTGATTCTATACATTTCATAACGACTGTAGCATCCAATCATCTCTACTAATGTAATATTAATAAACGCTAAAGTATCTAATTTTTTTCATGTAAATAGCTTCAGTTCTTATAATGGATATACTACTATTAAAAATCTATTTTAACACAGACAGACCAATAAAAACGCGGGCGGATCCGCAGCCACAACCTTTGTTCTATATGAAAAAATAACCAAGAAAGAGAGCAGCGTCACAAATGCTGGGCGACAGGAAGTGAAACGATTAATTTCCTGTCTGGGAAGTCCTTTTCATTTCCTAGCAAATCGAACAATCGGGTTATATGTCTGATATGACACATATTAATTTACATATAGGTCAGTACCTCGCTACAATTACTGGGGCTAGGCGGGCGATTTATCTTTATTATAATAATGACTGCTATCTTAACTAATACAAAAGTTTAATCATCTATCTGGTACATACAAAAATCATTAGGTATCTCGCAATTTTTTATCATCTCAACAAACAGGGTAGCGCATCAAAGTCGCAGTTGTATCGCCTGATTGATGTTTAGACTTTACAAGATTACGTGTACCTTTTGCTCCATTGGCATAAATCTAAAAATCCACACAAGATTATACTACACATCTATTCAGAACAGAACCCAACATTGCAACTCGAAACAACACTGCAAAGTCAAGACAAGCAAAATGTAACTATCCAAGCCAAAACAGCCACCTGTCCTCAACATGCCACACTTGTTGAATCTGACTAGACAGAACTAATAGATCCATTTAAAGTTATAGTTACTTACTGACTAATTAGTAATTATAAGCTATATCAAGACCGACGCTGAATAATTAGTCATTCCTATCATGATAATCTAATCTATACGTAACATTTACCTTTATTGTTAAAGTTAAAATAAGATCACTGTTATCTTTATTAAATAAATAAAATGAAATTGAATTATGAACAATCTTGTATAAACAAGAAAGAGCAGAAAGTTGCAATAGCCGAAAGTACCCTTTTTGGTAAAGGTAAACATGGTTCCCAAAAATGTTTAGCTTACAATTTTGCTCCCGATTTGAATATACCTGGATCATGTGTGTCAATAATTATTGTGTACCTTCGGACAGCTTTACTTAGGTACTGGGTACTTGTAAAAGGTGACGCTAATATAAGCTGAATTGACCGACCTAGACGATCTTAATATTTTTATATCAAGTACATATCACAATATCCCTTTCCTCCCCGTGCCCCCACTGGACAGTTAAAAAAAAGTTTTGAGTAAAAACAAAGTGATATACACACATAAACTTCCAACTACTAGCGTAACTGGAATATTTAACAATTTAATAATAATAATAATGCACTCGTATCATGCTCAACGAAGCGCGCCAAAATATCTGACACTGATGTCTTACCGGTTCATTTAATTTTTAATTTAAAATATTATTGCAAGCGTTGTGCATTACCAACATTTGTAAGTACAAACAATTTCTAATCAATTGAACGTTCAAGTCGCGGAAGAACGAAAAGTTCACCAATCGATAAAGGAGCACCTGTGTCTAGGGACTATGGCGAACTCACCAAACTAGTTGGCGCCGTCGACTTAGTGCCAGTTGGCCGGCAAACTTACCTGGAAACAAATTAAGAAAGAGGTTAAGTGAAGTCTTGTCAAAACTTTATTATAATGGTGCTCATAAACTGACATTTATATAACATCGTGTGACATAAACAATTGAATAACATGATAGAAATGATATTGTTAAATTATGTTGTGCCTGTCACACAATGTAATATATATAGGTAACGTTATATAACTGCCACTGTAAGAGCATCCTATGTGAAGGCACAGTATAGTAAAGAGATGTTTAAAAAGGGTCTGTGTCAAAACGATAAAACTCAACATTTCAAATACAACACGTTACATTAGGCATTGGCAAGCATTGGTAACCGACGTAGTCTTGAATTGTCGAATTAATAAAAACGCATAAAAATGATACCTACATCTGGGTTACTTTACTGTAAGTCTCATAAAACTCACTAATTGCATTGATCTTCTAATAGTTCTAATATTCACGATAAAGTAATTTATGTCAAAATAAGTGCTTTAAATTCCGCTTGCTCTATTTAAAAGGATTAAAACGTCAACGTCACCAGTAACTGACGCAAGCTGTTGGACGCCAGGCGAATAATTCACTGCAACTCGGAGCAAAAGCACTTGAAGGTTTATAATTTATAACTCGTTCAGTAAGTAATTTTAGCGTCAAACTGTTTGTTTTAAAAACACGTCAAGCAAATATACTTGTTATATCATGTTGTTTACTCGTATTTCTCTTAGTGATGTATAATATCGTTGGTGCGTTACTGGTGTCAATAGTGCCAATCACAAAACTAGTCAAACCTATGCGGATGACCGACCAGTCGCGGGCACGGTTTGTTTCTAAATTAAGTGTCAAACTTTAGCAACGGAAGCACGCCGACAGATATCTGTTGACCAATTAAACTTGTTTCAATATTAGTTCGTGGTATGGAATGGCGTGGCAACACTGCCAGCCTTATAGGTTATCATAGACGAACTAACTGGGGACCTAACCAGCAAGATGACCACGTTTGCAAAAAAACGAAACAAAACGCTGAGATAAACGTAAATAATGTATGGAAATGGTAGCGTTCTTGGCTAGGCCCCCTGATTGCTATTCGTGTATGTACATACATAAATATGAAGCCGTACAGAGATTAATAAAAATATACAATGTAAAAGATGGTAACGTGACGCAGTCATATCTACCACGAGTCATCGACAGAAAACGTTGCATCTGTGTTCAATTGGCTCGCCTCTTGCGAGTTATAACAAACTCCTTCACAATTGCTTATCGACCATTGAGGAAAATATTTATATTGTCATGAGCAATGATAACGGATAGTGTGTGCAGAATATTGAGTGTTTAAGCATAAAGTAAGTATAGTATAGAGTAATCGGCCCATACAAGCCTCGCTTAGTTCCACAAAAATCCAAGAGATGTCACTCAGAGCACCATTGGGCCTAAATATATATTTGTGTTATTTCAAATCTTGCCAATTTTTAAATTAACATGTATAGTTCTAATTTATTTAGCATATTACAACAAAAACCTTTTAAAACATCCATTTACACATAGTAAATCGACGCAGAAAAAAATAAATAAATAATGGCATGAACTATTCTAAGCGCCATCTATCGCATTACTAGACAGTTAGTTTCTTGCCGTTGTAACACACTAAATAGCTCGATTGTTTGAGAAAGACTATCAATAGATGTCACTGTAGTAAATCCTCATACTTTATGATCATATCACAGACAACATATCAACATTATTAAGTAATAAATAATATAATTTTTCTCAAAAATGGACGGCAAAGTCGACGTTGCCGGTTAAAAAATAGGTCGCGAAGTGTGTAGTTTATGGTCATTCTAAAAATTAAAAAGTTAAAAACATTGCAGTCTCGATTTCGGGACTGCAATGTTGCATACAAATTCCATTATTAAACGAGTTCCAAACTTTTTAAAACTTTGAATGGCCATATCAAATGAAGGCATAGGTCCATTCAACAGCCAAACAGATGATCAGCACTTATTATTAATATAATGTTGGTACCGCGACTATTTAGGTGTCTCAAATACGTTGGCGTATTTTCAGCAGAAAAATACACTTCTATTTTTTTTAAAGGCGGCAAGCAAATCTTTTTAATGGTTTTACTTTTCTCTGTGAAAATTAGAACGTTGCTTCTGTAAAATATCTCTTGCACCATTTTTGAGAAAAGCACTATATATGACTCGGCTGGAAGGCTACTTGCTGGCTTCGGATTCAATTAAACGGACTCCCAAGGTCGTCCGTTTAAAACGAATCCTCAGCTTGCAAGTAGCTACTTCCGAACCTCGACAATAATGTACTATTGTTCTTAGAAACGTGATAATAATTAAAATATATTAAACCTACATGGTATCATCAGCCACACTGTTAAGTGTTAACTGTACCGATGTACAGTTAGGAGTGTTGCTGTTTGTATATTAATTTACTTAACCTTACGCATTACAAAATTGTCCTCATATAGCTATACATATATTTTAGGACAGTCTTACACTAATCGACCTACTTGGTAACAAAACAGTGTAAATTCTTGAGCAGTTTGAATAGCAGGGCAGGTGACAAAAACTTGCTCAAAAGCATAGAAGGTAGCATCCTATAGAAGTGGTGTACGCGTGCCTCCGTGAGGGACAAAACATGTAAATTCGACCAATCATAGCGTCGCATTGCGCCGCTATGATTGGTCGAATTTATTTGTTATGGTGGGCAACAAATGAATTCGACCAATCACGGTGGTCAATTTACGGTGGGGAATAAAACAAGATGTGAGACTGTGACAAGGACAAACAATAATAGCGCTTTCGCTGCTACTCCTACTGAAAGATACATAAGACTATCCCGTTCTGTCAGTTATCCCCTGCTTCTATTCATGCTCAAAAGAGAAGAGACATCCGACATTTTAAAAAATATCCCTATATGTATGAGAGCAATAATACAATGTGTAAATGTAAATACATACATATCTTATATTTTATGATCATATCAAAGCTGGAAGTCCTAGGTTCGGATCCCCCTAAAAGTGTATTAATATGGTGTCCCATGGTGGTGGCCCATTTGTCCCCGCCGCCATACAAGAGGTGTGGACAGATGGGAATAGATATAGACCATTAATATATACACACACAATTAAAAAACAAATAAATGTCCTATGAGGATTTGAACCCAGGACCTCCTACTTCATAGCACATAGCAGAGCAGGGTCACTGTCACTACTGACTAGCTAGGAGGCCGTAGAAATAATATACAATTTATATATATTTAAATTAAGTACAGTCAGCGTCGTATAGTAGGTCGCATCCAAAGTATTCAAATAGTTCAGTACGCCATACAAATAATATGGTGTACCGAACTATTTGAATACTTTGGATGCTACCTACTATATGACGCTGACTGTACTTATATAACAATTAACAAATCAGACTGGTAGCCACAGTTTAATGGCTAATCTAGGATTAAAACTTTTTAGTGGCTTGCCATTATGTTCAAAACATTTAGCTTCATACCACATCAAATATTTAAGTTTACCGCCATTGCCCGCCAGCATTGAACAAATTGGTTGTTAGTGGGTAGACAAAATAAAGTCACTATCATGTTAAACATTGAATTTATTAATTGTATTTTATTATTTTTAAGAGAATCTTCATAGCATGTGTCTGTCCGTTGAAACAGGAATCAATCTCAACCATCTTCCACTCAAAATATTTTACTTGTGGTACAGTCGCCATCAGATATATCGGAGCGGCCAAGGCGCTCACAAATATCTGAACACGCCTCTATGGTCAGGGCGTTAGAGTGCGTGTTCAGATATTGTGAACACCTTGGCCGTTCCGATATATCTGATGGCGACTGTACAGAGATGCATTGACTATTTCATCTTCACTCTCTTGTTGCATACGAGTACATTGTAACTTCTAGTGGCTAGAGGCTGGGTCCTGAAATCAGAAACATATTTTTTATATATAAAATGTAATAATATCACAATAAAGTTTAATACACATTGCCTTCACATTGGAGTCTGTTTGCAAACACTAACCATTGTATAGATTTAGACCAAGAAAAGTATGCAGCGATATTGATCGCCTGCGCAGTACATGTGTTATTTTAAATGTCAAACATCTTTGAAATTATGACGTACCTTTCTTCTTTCTTGCTCTAACTCTAAATACTTTGGAATCTTTTGCTTGCTCGGGTATCAATATTAGCATGGGGGGTTAAAATAAAACTTGACAATAGTTATTAGTGGGCAAGGGGGCAAAGCAGTTGTTTAACCGCTCATGCTAATGTTGATTCCAGGGCAAGCAGAAGATTTGAACTATGAGCGTAGCGAGTGGTTCGAGAAGTGGAATCTTGAGCGTTGTGAGAATTCAAGGCACGAGGGTTAAACAAACATTGCCACCTAATGAAACACAGAATTTATCACCATGCCAACGCAGGGAAAATACCAACTATAAAATACCAAAAAAATCAAATCCACATGAACATTATAAAGAATTTATAATTCAAAATCATCATTTAAAAGTAAATTCTACCAGCTAACATAAGGAAACTCAAAATTGAGATCTGATTACTTTGCCCCACATGTGGGAAAAATGCCATTTTCTCATTAGTATTTGAACAATCAAGGGGGCCTTTACCAGTTGGTGTGGTGATAAATTATTTAATTAACCTTTGTATTCAAAACAAACTTACCTGAAGTGTTAATTTTTTATCAATTTTATCATTTATTGGCAAACAGTAGACACTGTCAGATTAATATGTAGGTTTTACCATTAGTAGTGTTCCGTTACTACATCGGCAATTCACGTCATCATCACAGGTCTTTTCGTCTATTGCAGACGATTTATGCATTGCTGTTTAGACAACGGGTTTGGTGATTGTGGAGGCCGATGCGTGAGCGGCACGACCTCCCACATTTTGGGCACATGTCACGCTTAGCACAGTCTTTAAAGCGCCACATCGGTCTTCCAACTTTCCTTTTAGCATACCTACGCAACTGCACCAAGCAAGACACGTCTAGGTATTCTATTCACGTACTTGTACTATAGTTCAAATGAAGCTATAATATGAAATTAATAAGTTTGTATAAACAGAAACAAAGCAAAGGCAACTTAGGCAACAAACGCGGTGCCGCTTTGTGGCGACTTGACTATTTGACAGTTTATTTTTAGTGTTGCCGTTGAAAGTTCTTTCTTGTCCCTAAATAGAGCTTTTATGATTTATTATTATACAATATTATTAGTTCAAATAAAATATGATATTCCAAAAGACTACAAATAATATTATATAGTACTTAAATTCCAAAATAATGATAATTATGCCTCAGTGTCCATTTCTGAGGGCCTACCGCGAACCACGTTCGACGTGTTGCCTCTCTGTCGCACTTGTAAATTCGTACGTAAGTGTGACAGGGAGGCAACACGTCGAACGTGGTTCGCGGTAGGCCCTCAGCTTTTTTAAGGAACAGGCGTATAACATTACCCTGAAGTAGGGGACTAATTTTAAAATAGCAATAATCATTACTTGATGCCGTTTTTGACGTTTCTGTGCACGCTGTTGTCTGTCTATACTTATAGGTCACATAATTAGTGATACAAACACCTGCCTGGTCAATATACGCAAAATTAGATATATTTATTCTAATTATAACAGAAAAAGTTTATTAAAACAAACATTAAATGCTTTTGTATAATAATTTCAGGTTTGATAGGTACGGGTTTTGCCATGGGAGAAGTTGAAAAGGAACGTTATGAAAACATATCTTTGTATGTATAGGTACTAAGATGGTACAAATCATGTACAAATCTGTTGCTTAAAAATAAAAGCACGACGCGACGTTGCCAAACTGCTATGAGTTACTGCGAAGCGAGTCCAGTTTAACTCGACAACGTCGCATCGTATTGTTACAATAGGGTATTTTCGTACTAGTCAAATCAGTTACTTTTTTATAGTTATTGCAATGCAACTTGTATCGTAAATTTTTAGAAGGCACGATAAGAGTGAATTGAGCATGAATTGAGGTAATTTATCTCATTAGGATCGAAAGAGCTCGTGAATTTGAGTACAAATAACACAAAAGTGGCAAAAAAGATCACAATATAAAAAATGGCAAAAAATAGTAGTTTTCGATATAAGTGCGAGAAGTATGTCATTTTGCTCGAGTACCGAGCTTTCGATTTTTCCGGTAATATACTGAGGGGCTACCGCCAAAACCGAAATTCGCAAATTGCGGGGATCTTTCTCTTTTACTCCAATGCAGGCGTAATTAGAGTGACAGAGAAAAATGCCCGCAATTTGCGAAATTCGATTTTCGCGGTTATAGCCCTGTCACTTACAACGGATGCCTTTGCTTTGATATCTGGTGGCGTTAAATTAACTCCAAAATCGTCTGAATCACTCATTTTTATTTAATAACTTATGCTTTCTTGGCAATTACTTACAAACATAAATCACTTTAAATGTTGAATAAAAAAGGCGGGAAGGGAATAAAAAAAGTTTTACTTTTAATTGCCATTTTTTTCAATGTGGATTCTGTTGTCACTGTTGTCAGCATTATGCCAATTGAAGAGAAATTGTATTATTAAAATTAATAAAATTAATTTTCAGAACATATAAATTATACATGGTCAACCAGATCTTGACAGTAGAAAAAGGCGGCAAATTTGAAAAATGTAGGCGCGAAAGGATATCGTCCCATAGAAAATTTGAATTTCGCGCCTTTATTTTACTGACAAGATTTGGTTGACCAGCTATATGTAAAAAACCTGAATCTTTTGTTATTTCATTATATTGATATATATCTAATTAATTACATTTATATTAAGTGTATAAAGTGTATTGTACGAACGTCAGCTTCATTCTGTCGCGCGTTGTTCAAGTAATACTATTGGGTCTCGAATAATACTCCTTTATGCCCAATCGCGCGTTGTTCAGGTGGGTCATTTATAAGCGGGTCTCGCATAATACTCATTTATTTAAAATGTATCAATCAGATTACTTTTTAGCACTAGTGTAAAAAAATCAAACTTTACGCACGATTTGCAGCTACAAAAACTAAACTTTTTGAGCAATTGGATTAAAAAAATATAAAGAAACGCTCAAGTACCAGTGGCACGGTGGCATATAGACGGACTTACGCCAGTAGTAATGTCTAATCCTTTTGCCATGCACCAATGGTAGCATGCGCAAAATTATTATGACAGGTATTTATTTTCAGCCGGTTTAAATAGTTTCGGCAAGACTTATGTAGCATTCTTATAATATATAAATATTATCATCACCACAGTATCGTTTTCCGAAATTACTTTATGGTTATACCGTTTGGCTACGCTATTTCTCTGTACCCTGCCTCTCCCTTCCCTCCCTGTACTCCTTAAGTGCCCGAACTCTCTTTACTCATACTGAAAGATACATAAGACTATCCTGTTCGGTCATTTCCTTCCACCCCTCATGCTTGATCCAGTTTTAAACTAGATTCATGATTTATTCAATACGCTATAAAGCGACATCTGTTGATTACTTCTAATCGTTGGCAACGACATATGTCTACTAACTTTCAATGAAGACGTATAGATGTCGTTAGGAATTCTATGATTTGGATGTGACACAGCGCCATCTTGTATCCATGATAGGCAACAGTGCATTTTCAGTGACGCCATCTGGTAATGATGCGCTTTTAGGCGGTCACATTTGAATGTATGGGATAGCAGCGTCTGTATATATGTAGTCTGTGGTTTAAGTTAATCTTTCCGATTCTTGACGACTTGTTATCGACTAATCGCGGAACTCGCTAAAAGTGTTTGTAGGTAGACAGGTTGGCGCCTCGCGTAAGAGCGCCTAGGAAGTAGCAACGTACTTATAAATAAATCATCGACCTGGCTAGGTTTTTTTCATGTTAACGTCGGTATTCTGTTTCTAACTTTTCACGTAGCAAGGCAAGACCGCTTTTTATTTTTTAACCGACTTCCAAATCTAAAAGGAGGAGGTTATCAATTCGGTTGTATGTTTTTTTTATTTTTTTTTTATTTTTTTTTTATTTTTTTTTATGTTTTTTACTCCATATCTCCGTCATTACTGGACCGATTTTGAAAATTATTTTTTTGATTGTATGTATATGCATACAGATTGGTCCCGTTTTTGTCAAAACCCAGTTCTGATGATGGGATCCATGAGGAATCGAGGGAACTCCTCAAATCTTAAAGGCACACATATAGTGATTTTTGTATTTTTATCAACAAATCAAGCATATACATTCAAAAAAGTGACATTTGATGAAGTGGAACTGCTGATGATGATCAGAACGGAACTCTTCAACGATGCATAGCACACGTCTGACGATTTGTCCTCTTCGTTATGTTTGTTAAGCAAGTTAAGTTTTTAAGCTACATTTTTGTCAAGCTCGAGTGCTGATGATGGGATCCATGAGGAATCGAGGGAACTCCTCAAATCTTAAAGGCATGCGTATAGAGATTTTTGTATTTTCATCAACAAATCAAGCATATACATAAAAAAAAGTGACATTTGATGAAGTGGAACTGCTGATGATGATCAGAACAGAACTCTTCAACGACGCATAGTTCACGTTTGGCGATTTGTCCTCTTCGTTATGTTTGTTAAGCAAGTTAAGTTTTTAAGCCACAATTTTGTCAAGCTCGAGTTCTGATGATGGGATCCACGAAGAATCGAGGGAACTCCTCCAATCTTAAAGGCATGCGTATAGAGATTTTTGTATTTTCATCAGAAAATCGAGCATCTTCATTAAAAACTGTCGCATTTGATGAAGTGGAACTGCTGATGATGATCATAACGGAACTCTTCAACGACGCATAGCTCGCATTTGGCGATTTGTCCTTTTCGTTATGTTTGTTAAGCAAGTTAGGTTTTTAGGCACATTTATGTCAAACTCAAGTCCTGAACATGGTATCCATGAGGAATCGAGGGAACTTCTCAAATCTTAAAGGCATCCGTATAGAATTTTATATATTTTCATCAGAAAATCAAGCATTTACATTAAAAACTGTGGCATTTGATGAAGTGGAACTGCTGATGATGATCAGAACAGAACTCCTCAACGACGCATAGTACACGTTTTGTGATTTTCAATTTCGATTTTGACTTGGATTGGGCCCCGGACTCCGGACTCGGACCCGTACTCGGACTCGGACCCAGACCCGGACCTTGACCCGGAAAACCACTATGATACCTAAACTAAATCAACCACTATGATTACCATAAAATGTATACATATTACCAAATAAAGTATAAGCACCGTTAAGTGGGTTAGGCTAGTAGTTAGAGAAGTCGGTTTTTTTCTATTAAAGATTATTGTTTGAGCCATTTATCTAAATATGTCATAATCATGACACTGCGCAAAACTTATATCGGCTGTAACTACATCGGTCCCGTCCAGAGCTTGGTATAATGGCCCCTGATATTTTCTGCTGAGTATACAAGTATTATACCGACCTAATAGCATTCATTTTCAAACATTTTCATTTGATGTTTATTCTCCGACTGGAAATGTATTTCAAAAATAAGCAATGTGCTATTAAATCCCTAATACACGCGCCTTGTTCATAAAACAACAGACTGCCCTGTGCGGTAAATCATCGAATTAAGACCAGGTGAAGACTCGCGGGCGGCAGGGTCGAGGTCGATGACAAGTAATTTGTCATCGCGGACCTAATTCGTATCGCTCACCGACAGCGGCGACAGCCTGTTAATTAAACCAGAGACCTCCAGGCGTACCTACTCAAAAAGATAACGTGTATTGGAACTCCTGAGGCGAGTAGTAGGTAAGCGACGAGGGTACAGGACCAAGACCGGCATCAATTAATGGCAATTAGCGACTCTGTTCAAAAGTACGAATATTAAACAATTGAAAAGCTCTGGGTCCGAGTTACCATGGTTACCAATACAATTTGACACTGGGTTAACGGTTTAACCGCTTAACCCCGGATTAATGCGATGGTGCAAGTGGCGCTTAGTGGTTACTATCACTCGATAGAAAATCGAATGGACACACAATCGAAAATGGACAAATCTCGCTTCAGAGTTTATTTTGTTTTCGAAAGAGATTTAAGTAGCTGTTTACCAATGTTTTATTTATACTCAGAGGCATCCATGCGATTAATGTGAAAAACAATGAACAAACAAGGCTAACACCATTAGTGACCCATTTTCAGTACAGAACATCGGGCAGAAAAGCCCATTTACGCATTAGCGTAATCATATGCTGGGAGCGCGATGAGTGCGTAGCAACAGGGCAGGCATCGTTAAGGGTTGGTCTCAACCAACATGGGTGTTATTGAGAATGTAATAACTGAACATTATATTTATTAAAGTATTCCAATTCAGATCATTGGCCTGATAATAAACCTGTACCTTTGGTTAATTTATTGCCACTAATTTAAAGAATTTTGTGCCAAATTCTATTTCTGAGACAAGTTCGACATTTATAGGTAGATCTCTATAATTTAAGCTCAAACGAACACCAGAAAATAGGTCACCGAAGCAGACGAAACTATATTATCTAATTCTTGTACTTAGGGTAATAATAAAACGAATTAAATAGACTATGCAAGTATGCACCTACTATTCATACCTAATAGCGAAAACCTGATTTGAACGTAATTTTAAATCAGATCGACGAACCGTGTAATTGAATAAAAATACATGTTTTATCAAGATACATGTTTTAGTCTATCTTAAGACCCTAACCTATCATAAAATACACAGCCAATGTGCCCAATAGAATTCTTATTAATTTTTTTTGATATCGATTTATGTGAGTCCTTCCAGATTTCATGGGGTCTAATCTTACAGTATATAATTACCTGAAATTAAATGAGAAATGTATTAGTAACGAAGCTCTAGCCTATTACATCATGAAAAAAAAAGGCACAAACCAAAAAAGTCACCAAGTTACAACTAAATTAGATAAGAAAAGTAAACACAAGCATACGAGTATAATATGTTAACCGACAACGGTCAGGTCAAAGCAATATTTGACAAAAAACTACAGAGTTAAATATTTTCTGTACATATAATAGTCAACAAAGTTCCAAGAAATTGTTATGATAATACCTTGCCTTGTAAATTGTAAGCTTTGTTACTGCGCTTCCAGCAGTTTTATTCTAACTTTTACCGACTTTACGGTTGAAATGTGCTTGAAACCGTTTCGATATCGATTTATGTTTACGTAAAATACAGTACGTATACTCTCATCTAGACATAGCAACTCTGCGTTCATCGGATACACATTTTATGTATATGTAGGACCGCCTGGATTGATTAACATGTAACCTCACTTAGCAATTAAAACGTGTAGTGAGGCAGCTTATATACCTCATTTTGTTAATTAGACCGATAAGGAGCCATTTGTAATCGTGGAATATGTACGAACTAAGTCAAATGGTTTAATTTAATTAAGTACATATATGTAGATTAACGTAGGCACGAATGTTGCGAGATAATCAGTTCGGTATTATTCATATGCCATAGCATATTTGTATCGGATCGGAGGTTCACTAACAAGTAGGTATCACATATCAGCATATCACACACATTACACATTGATAAGTGTATCTCTTCTTCTTCCTCGCGTTGTCCCGGCATTTTGTCACGGCTCATGGGAGCCTGGGGTCCGCTTGGCAACTAATCCCGGTAATTGGCGTGGGCACTAGTTTTTACGAAAGCGACTACCATCTGACCTTCCAACCCAGAGGGTAAACTAGGCCCGTATTGGGATTAGTCCGGTTTCCTCACGACGTTTTCCTTCACCGAAAAGCGACTGGTAAATATCAAATGATATTTCGTACATAAGTTCCGAAAAACTCATTAGTACGAGCCGGGGTTCGAACCCGCGACCTCCGGATCGCAAGTCGCACGCTCTTACCGCTAGGCCACCAGCGCTTCGCCAGAACCTAAAACCAGAAACGTCCGAACAAAACTAGTCAGAAACAAAGGTGAGCGAAGGAAAGGAAATAGAGTGTGCTTAAATACTTACTATCGTCAAAACCAGCTCGCGAGTCTTGCACATTAGGTGTCTGTTACTCACTAGCTTAAGGCTAAACTAACTTTGTTATATTCTGCCCCATTCCAATTAAGGACACAAAAGATTTTAAACTTCAAAGCGTTATGAGTTTGTAATTAATTAAATAATAATTCAGGTAACCGACCCAGAAGGGTTTCAGCTCAATGTGATAAAGCATTAGTTTATTCTCGTATTATTTAGTGTTATTGTTCGTTCATGTATCCAAAGGGTTACCCCATCCTAAAACACAGAAATTGAGGCACCTTACCTAGTCTAAGGGACACAGTTAAAAAAACAATTTTAAAATTATAAGCTTGACTAGCACATGAGTAACAACAACAATGACAGATCATTGATAGCATACTATACTCTCTGATTGATGCGGTGCGCTTGATCCAGTTATTAAGTAGCGTAAAATTAATTTCATTTTAATGTATGTAGCATGAGCAGAGGAATTTTAATAAATTCAATAAATTCACTTGACGTCTACTCGTGACAGAATTGACTCGATTAAAATGACAAAGTTGATTTGATCTTTTTGAGGCAAATTTCTAATCCAGCATTAACAGTCCGTTTTTATCTCTCATTAAAACATAACTTTTTAAACTTTTTTATTTGAACTTAAGGTTATTGACAACTATCGGATAATGACACCTTGTTTCTACCTGTGCTAGAGGATTTTGAAACAAAGCCAAGGCTCAGCGGAATTAGCGAGCGATTGGCGAGCCCATTGCAGCGATCCCTCTGCCTGCCCTATTTACACGGAACAGTTTACTCCACAATTGCGGCACAGACGACACGGCGACGCCCACCAATGGATTTACCACTACATTGTATGTGCTATAAATTGAAGTTACTTTTTTCAACGCTTTTAACGGCATTGCTTTGGCCTATAGGTAACATTGTAGCGTAGCGTATGCCCCTTTTATTGGTGGTAATTTTTTAACAATTCTACTCCTTTGTATTCGAACTTTTTTGATAGCATTGTAAATTCGCAGTCTTGTATGAAATTAGTGCAGATGTGGAAAGGTGAAAAGAACTTTGCCACTTTGTGGCGGTAGTTGTTCGGTTCAATAGTTATAGAGCTAGAATCCGATGTTGCCAGAGACGATGATTTATAGTTAAACCATTATTGGTGTCCCAAAGGAGATGTAGGTACTTAAGCATATTTTTATGACCAATATATTACACACTCGCAGGTGGAATAGTCATTTCAGGAGAGACATGACACGTATGTGAATATGGAAAGCTCCGGTAAAGTTGCAGACGATTTAAGTATATTCTTAAATATTATATTACTATGTGAAAACAAACTTTATATCTAGAGGTATATAACTTTTTTTTACATAATACCTTAAATACCTGTTGAAGCCGATGCAGGCAACCACTTTATGTTTTTCGATGGTCCTACAGTTTCTTTATTGCAATAGAACATAGTATTACATTGCAATTGCATCGTAATGTCGGATTCTAGAGTAACATTAGAAGCACTGGCTGTTTAAGTATTTACATCATGCTCACTGCACTTGGCATAGATGGGTAGGTATAGGTATGGCACCTCTATACGTATGGCGCGAGTTTCAAAAGGCTCTTCGGATAAGTGGTAAATATTGGATTGGCGCTCAATGCAATTTCCGTCAGGTTGTCGGAACTAACTTATACTAATAAAAGTTTGAGACGCGCTATCACCACTTCTCAATATAATACATACTTACATGATTGTAGATGATGGCATTGATGACTTGCTCAAAGTTTTAAGTATTAAGTATGATTCGTCAATGTTTAAACATTATGTCACGTTTTTAGGATACCTGAATTAAAAATGTTAGAGAAGTAATAGCTGCAATATATATATAAGGGGGTAAGCGGTGGTGGCCGAGTGGATATGACGTCCGACTTTCAATCCGGAGGTCGCGGGTTCAAATCCTGGCTCGTACCAATGAGTTTTTCGGAAGTTATGTACGAAATATCATTTGATATTTACCACTAGCTTTTCGGTGAAGGAAAACATCGTGAGGAAACCTGCATACATCTGCGAAGAAATTCAAAGGTGTATGTGAAGTCCCCAATCCGTATTGGGCTAGCGTGGGGACTATAGTCCAAGCCCTCTCGCGCATGAGAGGAGGCCTGTGCCCAGCAGTGGGACGTATATAGGCTCAAATTATTATAAAATTATATATACCTATATATATATTTGAATTATAACACTCATGAGTCTCATGACAGGTCATAAACAAACATTTAATACTCCACGCAATTTGTCCCCATCGCAATAACGAGCAACTTGTTCGCGGTACCCCTAGAATATTTCACCGAAAATATCCTTTTCCGCATTGCGTCCCTATAACAAACTTTTAAGCTGTGTTTTGTCCTCTTTTCCGGGTAACTTTCACGTTTTGGTGTGCCCTTTTGTACTGTACAATGCTACTCTACGATAAATAGGAATGTGAACTGTGTTTAAAATATATGAATACCATGAACGAAATAAGGCACCAGACATTTATTAGAAAAACGTAGACCGTATTTATTATTTTACACTTTTCTATTTAATAAATCGGAAAGAAGAGTATGTAGTTTGACCGAAACGTCACTTACTTGTTGTGTTTCATATAGATTCCAAAGTGGGTAATCGTTTTGTCAATTCGGAAAAAGGAACTCATTTGACTAGTCAGGCAAATACTTACCCTATTTTAGACAGTTGTCACGTTACGTGCTCTGTCAATGGATTGATAGAGAACGCAACTGTGCAGCAGTAGGGTGAAGATGCGGGTGGAGCAATAAAAGTAGATATTCAGGGGTAGGTCTCGTTTATTTACCAGGAAAGTGGTCAATATGGCACTTCTTTAAACCGAATTATTATAGAGTCCATTTTCTTAATCTCAGGGTTGTGGGTTCGGGCCCCACGTTGGGCGCCAAAATGAAAGTTGGAAAGAGGTAGGAAATGAAAGTTTAATTTAGAAAAGTTAATTAATATTAGATATTTAAAATTACAATAAATTAGCTAGGGCCGTGAGTCCTTATAACTGAGCCGGCAAGAATGAAATAATGAAACAAGTCTTTAATAGGAAGCACTTTCCTGGGACTCTACTTCGCAGGCGGGCAGTTGTAGATGGCTCCGCTGAACAAAGCAGGCATCGCAGGTCCAGAGTATACTAAGAAGGCTCCGCACTGTGGTCCAGGATCCTCAGCTCGAAATGGAAACCTTCCAGATTGTGGAGCATGCGCATAGCGCAACCCGGGGTAGTGCAGGCTAGTGGGTTTTCAGAGTCAACCCCAGACTTGATCCCTAGCAATATTGGTCTTATTAGATATGCACACAACGGTGACTGCGTCATCCGGCCCGCAAGGAAAGAAATATCAGGAAAGTTAACCTTTTAGCGGTTCTTTAGTGTTCACGGATGAAGCAGTCAGAAAGGAAAATATTAGTTACCAGTATAAAAATAAATTAAAGTATAATTACTCTTATTAGAAACTTAAAGATTCACAACACTTACCCGATCCGGGGGAATGTTCACAGCATATTAACAATAAGGAACGATCCAAATAGTATCAAGGTAAATAATTATATTAGGTATATTAGAGATATTTAGTATCTTATTAGACTTATTAGACGTTCAACAATTTTCTTCATGTGACAGATTTCCGAAACCCATTTTATTTTGTTTTAAAAATTTACAACCGGCCAGCACAAAGCGCCGAGTGCAAACGAGGTTTTATAGCAAACCGTTACATCCAATAATCTAGCACGAATAGTAACCGGAGCAGTTGCCGGGCGAATAAATACGTAGCGTTTGTAAGGGCGCGCTCAGGCGCGCGTCGTCTGGAAGGACGCTCGGGTGTGCGTTTATCGCCAGCTCTCTAACAGAGCAATATTCTAAATTAAGGGTCCGTGCGGGGCCAAGCCAGGCCCCGCACCCTGAAGAAACCCTTTTCTAGAAGAAAGAAAGAAGACGCCGCGCGCTTGAGCGCGCCCCCAGACGTCGCATCCCTGAGCACGTCCTTCCAGAGGACGCGCGCCTGAGCGCGCCCTTACAAACGCTACGTATTTATTCGCCCGGCAACTGCTCCGGTTACTATTCGTGCTAGATTATTGGACTCTAAAATAATTCGGTTTATTCCTGGTAAATAAACGAGACCTACCCCTGAATACCTACTTTTATTGCTCCACCCGCATCTTCACCCTACCTGCTGCACAGTTGCGTTCTCCATCAATCCATTGACAGAGCACGTAATGTGACTAACTGCCGTATTCGAACTTCATGATATTCACAAGAGACGACACGTACTAGATCCATTCTAGATACGTTATAGTTTAGATTTCAACTAGTTCTCTTTTGCTGCGCAATTCGGGCAACCAATGTCACTTTTACGATACATCGTGTTAGATATCTATTAGATGTCAATTAGATCTCTAAGTAATATCTTGTGGAAATCGTTCAAGAGTATCTCCAGAATCGCGGAAATGTCAAATTTGACAGGTTAGATCTTAAACATATCGTTATCGTATCTTGTCGATATCTAAAAGATATCTAATATATGTCTATTACAAAATCCGAATCGGGCCCACAGTGTCCAGCAGTTGAGTGTTGAGTACATTGTGCAAATATTAAGTATGCTTAGTTTATATTTGCACAAAGCCCTCAACTATTTTAAAACTCTTTGTTTCAACCTGCCACGGTATATTGTTTGGAGACTGTATAGTGTAGTCTAGATTTAGGAGGATAAAAATATTATGCATAATGAGCGTCGGGCGTACTCATACAAAGTAAGGAAAGTAGGGCGTCTCGGTCAAACGCTTGGCGGCAGCGGGCAGCGGTACGCATTGCAGAGATAGCTTCCTCGATGCGTTTCGTACCACTGTTCGAAGCAGAGCCAAATGTGCTGACATGGTACATATAGTTATTGTTTTACAATTTGGCAATTTCTTATCTTAGCATTAGAAGAGAAAACGTTTCCACAAATAAGCTTCACATGAATACTCTTACAATGATACGAGACTTACAAACTAACACCAAATTTTTAATCGTTTTCGTTACCCGCACGATTGACTGTAGGTATGTCGAAATAGTTAACGTGTTCCTTTGTTTTACAGTGGCAAGGCTTCGATAAAACTTACCTCCCCTGGCTTTTCTAATATTAAGAAACAAAAGAGGTACGTAGGTCTCGAAGAAAAATCAAGAATAATTAGCTCCGCACAGGGTTCGAAAGGATAATTATCAATGGTAGTTATCTTATTTTGATTTTTATGCCTGATAATTATGGATTTGATAATAACCTAAAATATAAAAAACGCCCCAGTCATTATTTTTACTATCAAAGAATTCAAAGAAAATAAATATAGCGCCATCCATACCTGGGATAATTATCAAAGACTATAATTATCTGGATAATTTCGAACCTTGGCTCCGTCTAAAACAACGAAAAAATGCGACGACTACATTTGTAACCAATATTCGATTACCTATATTTGCAACCAATATTACAAACGCGATACGGAAATAATTTAACCAAATCCAATTTTATTAATATTCGATAGAACGTTAAATCAACCATAAACCTTCATAAAATATTGGGGTAATGTAAATCTACATTCGTACATGGATATACCATGTATTTGTGGGTTTTCATAAAATTTTTAATCGTTTTCGTTACCCGCACGATTGACTGTAGGTATGTCGAAATAGTTAACGTGTTCCTTTGTTTTACAGTGGCAAGGCTTCGATAAAACTTACCTCCCCTGGCTTTTCTAATATTAAGAAACAAAAGAGGTACGTAGGTCTCGAAGAAAAATCAAGAATAATTAGCTCCGCACAGGGTTCGAAAGGATAATTATCAATGGTAGTTATCTTATTTTGATTTTTATGCCTGATAATTATGGATTTGATAATAACCTAAAATATAAAAAACGCCCCAGTCATTATTTTTACTATCAAAGAATTCAAAGAAAATAAATATAGCGCCATCCATACCTGGGATAATTATCAAAGACTATAATTATCTGGATAATTTCGAACCTTGGCTCCGTCTAAAACAACGAAAAAATGCGACGACTACATTTGTAACCAATATTCGATTACCTATATTTGCAACCAATATTACAAACGCGATACGGAAATAATTTAACCAAATCCAATTTTATTAATATTCGATAGAACGTTAAATCAACCATAAACCTTCATAAAATATTGGGGTAATGTAAATCTACATTCGTACATGGATATACCATGTATTTGTGGGTTTTCATAAAAGGGGAAACGGAACAAGCATTGCCTGAGGCTCCAATGATGTGGAAAGGAGTTTCATGTAATGGCACCCCTTGCTTGCGTATGTAGCAATATTTCCAGCATAAATACGAGTATAGAGTATATGTATACGATTAAGTAGAATAGCAAGGGAACCCCGTATCTATCTATCTATCTAAATACCTTTAAACGAGCAATTCTTGTTTACTTATATATTTATTTATTTATATATATATATATTTCGGGGATCTCGGAAACGGCTCTAACGATTTCGATGAAATTTACTATATGGGGGTTTTCGGGGGCGAATGGCGGGGGCGGTCTTATCTCTGGGAAAACGCGCATTTTCGAGTTTTTATATGTTTTCCGAGCGAAGCTCGGTGACCCAGATATTTACATTTATGTAAGTACCACATGAAGACTCAAACCTCTAACAACGGTTTACAATCGCGCAGTTAAACCAAATACGGCAAAAAGCCAGTGGCTTGTAAAAACTAAACTTTGTTGAATGCATCAATTTGCAATAAACAATTAACATTGCTCCACAAACCCAACAGAATGTTCGGCAAAAAGTTTGCATGTTCGCGACACGGAACATTTGCGGCGTTTCTCATACAAAAGCACTTATTTATTTTGTGATCAAAATGGTAAACAGTGACTAACAGCCATATTCGAACTTTAAGATACGTCAAATATTAGATATCTAAACGATATGGATCGGACATGTCAGTGTCAACCAAGTGTAAAAAGTGAAGTTTTTGTTTGAAGATACGTCACTTTTGACACTTGTTTGACGCTGACATATGCGATCCATATCGTTTAGATATCTAATAGTTGACGTATCTTAAAGTTCAAATATGCCTGTAAAAGGCGAAGCCCGAAAGTCAGTGATTTGTATTAGAGCGGAAGATGTCATGTAGGGCTGGAACCCCTATTTTCATCATTGCACATTGCGGTACAGACATTTTCTGGCTCAATATTATTCTCCGCAGGAGGTACATTGAAGCATCCGCGAGCAGGGGTGTGAGACAAGATTCACAATAGAGCACTAAACATGAGTGTTTTATCAAGAATAGGGTTTGAGATCCGGATATCCGGATATCCGAAATATCCGGATATCCGTTAAATCTAAGATCCGGATCCAGCGTCTCATAGGATCCGGATATTTCGGATCTCACGGATCCGTTAAATATTGCATTGGTCGCGTTATTGGTACGCGATAACGTCATAAAATAAATACAAATATTGCTTAAACTAAACAGTAGTAACAGTAACAGTCTTAAAATTAGCTACCTGCATGCCTCCTGACTGGAATAAGGGTAATTATTTGTATGTTTTAAAGTAAATGTTGTTGTGTTATCGTGACTTTTTTGTGTTATCGTGTCGATTCCCAGTCTTCTGTTAACATAAATAACATGTGCTTGATGTGCTGCTAACTGAGTAAGTAATATTGATATTTTTTTCTCGTTATTAAGAAGCTGTAGCCCAAATTTCTTTATTTCGCGAAACTTTTGTAGTAATTTTACATTATTTTGCAGTAATTAACTGGATTTATATAAGTTTTATACATACCTATAATGGAAGATTGTTGTAATGGGGACTGAATAAATGAGTTAGATACTTTTTCTAAGACATTTTTCTCAATCTAACGACTGAAGGTATAGCTATTTTACCAAGGTAAAGTAAGTACGTTTTTTAATAGTATAATTATATCACATCACACAGGTATAAAATAATAAAAGTACATAAATGTAACTTTTTCTCCATTTTCTATTTTGTGAGCTTATAATGGTAAATTTAAGAAAAAACGCCGAAGTTAAAGCGGTGTTTTTAGGCACCTTTAGAATTAATTCTTCTGAGCAGATATATAGAAATAAATTTGCTTTAATTATTTCATTTTTGGCGTTTTCGGTTACAAATCGACTACGCGGCCTCCTAAAAGAAAAATGCATAATATTATTAATAGGAATACCTAATTAAGACTACACTGAATATATTATTATACTTATTTATATCGTTTTGAGATAATAATAATTATAATTAACTAAAATATGAACATTTTACATTTTACTAGCTGTTCGTTGTATGTAAGTTGTAAATTTAGTCACCTTTCTTTATACAGATCCGTATTATCCGAATTATCCGGATATCCGGATCCGTCAAATTGTAATATCCGAAATATCCGGATCCGAAAAATTGACGGATCTTGCAAACCCTAATCAAGAATAAACTGTGCAAGTGTGCACTACACAGTGCCCTGCCTGCACTGCCAACTTTAACCCTAGAAAACAAAACACAATTTTTAACAAGAATTTCCTCTCTCGCCTCGACCTTGCCAATTGAATCTGAAACCATTGTATAGCAAGAACCGAATCGTACGTTACGTAAAATACGTATCGTCCCGATCTTTATCATGTATCAGATAACGTACATAATCACTTAAATGGCAAAATTGATAAAGCTACAGTCGCGTTCTGGCAATGTCGTAGAATGGTGGGTAGAACCTGGGGATTAACTCCCAGGTTAACTCTATGGCTTTACCAGGCAGTAATAAGACCAATAATAAGCTACGGAGCGATAGTATGGTGGCCACGCACCAAACTATCCACAGTTGAGGCTAAACTACAACGACTCCAGAGGCTGGCCTGTATGGCGACAACGGGCTACATGAGGACAACACCAACCGCGGCCCTGGAAGCCTTACTGGGCCTGCCGCCGCTGCACCTCTTTATACAACAGGAAGCGCTAGCTGCGGCGGTACGTCTTAAAAAATCTAATCTCTGGAGACCGCCTAGGGTGCCACACACCGAAATCCTCTACGAGACCATAGGTAGGGAACCGCTTATAGAAGCGGTGACTGACAGGATACCCAAGCAGTTCGTCTTCGACAAGAAATACAAAATACAATTACATGAAGAACCCCATGAAGGACTCAACCCAAGAGAGCTGAGAATCTTCACGGACGGATCAAAGACAAGGTCAGGCACTGGCGCTGGGGTTTTCTCAGAGGACCTAAACATACACATCTCAACACCACTTGGTGCCCATAACACAGTCTTCCAGGCGGAATGTATGGGCATCATAATGGCAGCACACGCAATCGTCTCAAGGGAAGTAATGGACTACCCCATCCGCATACTCTCTGATAGTCGATCAGTACTACAAGCCCTACAAAGTTATACTCTCACTTCAGGGCTAATTTACGAATGCCACAAAGCTCTGTCAGAGGTATGTACCACCAATGGCGTAACTCTGCAGTGGATTAAAGGACACAGCAACTCACGAGGTAACGATGCAGCCGACATCCTGGCGAGAGGTGGCTCGGAACTGAAGGTGGCAGGACCTGAGCCAATTCTACCTCTGCCATTTGCCTGGCTCCGGAACATGCTGCGACATAACACCAAGGTAAAACACCAACAATACTGGTCTAACCTAGGCACCTGCAGGCAGGCGAAGGAAGCCCTCCCGACACTCAACCCCAATCTGTCACGGAGGCTGCGACAGCTGAAGAGACCACAGCTCCGGCTTATAGCTGGGGCCATAACCGGCCACGCCTCATTTAACAAACACCTACTAACCCTACGTGTTACAGATAGCCCCCTCTGCAGGGCGTGCATGGAGGCAGAGGAGACAGCCGCCCACGTCATTCTCGAATGCCCAGGGGTGGCAGAATACCGGGCACAACACCTCGGCTCACCGGGGTCGCTCCCAGAAGTCGTCGGCAACGTCAAGGGTCTGCTAGGCTTCCTGGTAGAGCTGGGTTGGCAGGAATAGGCCGCCAACCCATCACGCAAAATAGGCGCAATAATATGACGTCGAGTTGCGGAAACCAAGCCCGCGAATACCTATAACCTATAACCTATAACGTACATACCTAATATACCCGTTAAACGCTTTTAGATTTCCTGTGATCGGTCTGCATTAATGTTAACTATTTAATAGCGAAGATGGCGTTAAAAACTTTTATCCCCATTTTAGCCATTTGAGGTTGATTTAAAAAAAACTTATTGAAGATACTCGAATTTCAGGGTTCTACCCTCAACGATTTTTATCGAATAAACCGGAACGCGGTAATCTCATTAAATATTCGCAAGCAAACGTCCGTTTCGCTACATATATCTAGTTTGATACCACTGTAACTAGAACTACTTATATTGAATGCACATGATAGTACGGAACTAGACAATGGCGATCAGGAAATGGTTGTTAATGAGTTAAGCAGTAAGCACTCACGTGAGCGTAATTACGACAAATGTGTGACTGCTGCGATATGTCACGCTATTTGTACAGCTTCACCAAGGTGGAACAGCGTGCAACCGATAAATCAAATGGTCAAACAAAAGAAGTCTAATTCTCATAATATACATTTGATTTGTCAAATCAAACATTTAATAATGCAATATTTAATCAAATAGTTGAAAATGGAGCTTGCATGAAAATTGACCAACTAATAATTAAATAGGTACCTATATATGAAACCGCCCTTATAAGCGCAAAGTGGGGAGTTCAAGAACTGTAGGTAATTCATTAGTAGGTACCTAGGCCGAGTATTTACTTTCCTTCACTGCGATGTTTCCGTTATTTTCCTCCAAAGGGCGAGAGTAATGGCACAATTACAGCTATTAAGTACACGCTTTGAGCGCTTTGACAAATCCATTTGTCGGCCAAAATTTACCAAATGTAACAAGGGAGTACTACATTCTGCTTATATCTTACTTTGAGAATTAACAATACATTTTTAAAAGTGATAATTAAGATTAACAAATAGTATGTGACAACTGTATAGTTCGAAAAAATCATTCACAGTTAACAATAGTTCATTTACTGTAAAAATGACAAGATGCAAAGTAAATACTCTGTTTAGCGAAGCTATTTTATGTGTAAAGGGAATACGTTACTAGCTAATAGGGAAAAAGATTCCAAATAGCATTTCCTTAAATGGTTATATCAACTGCGCTAACGACCAATCATGACGATAGCTTAAAAGCTCGACGCTAGAGGATGAAAAGCTCGTAGCATCCTTAAGTCGTCCTCTACGCCGCCTCGTAGACTTTGCTACGCCGTAGCAATTCACGTAGCAAGATTTATTTACTTCAGGATTTCCGAGGAGTAAAATTGTTCAAGCTGCGCGTTAAACCAAAAAATTTCGTCACACGTCGCTTATTCGTGTGAACATGTTCTAATGGAAATAGTCAGTAAGTTTGATGACCTCCATGCATAATTTAAGCTACTAAAATTAGTAGACATTAATCCGGCTGTGCCAGTGCCAGGAGTAGCGTGTACCGAAATAACACTAATTATTTTATATAGATAGGTAAGGGTAAAAAATCTGGTATTGCTGTTACTTTACGTTTACTTAATTACGTTGCTGTCGTTGCCGCATTTCTGACGGCAATAGAAATTTAAATCGGTCACTCATTTTACCAAGGAGACTGACAGTGCAATCGCCCACACTAATCGCATTCCAAAAGTCACCATAAATGTTATTCAATGTAGAGTAGCTTCCACAAGGGCCAAGAAGGAATGAGACACAAAATATTTGGAATGTACGAGCATGAGCTTATCGGTCTTATCCTCGAGACTAAGCGTAACAAGTTCTTATCCAGTCTATAGAAGAGCGAAACTTTCCAACGATATTCACAATTACCAAGAGTAGCTATAGATGCTCCGAATGTGGCTTGATTTTTCGTACTCATTTTGATAGTTACTAGCAAAATTATAAGAGTAAAACTGAATATAAACCGAAATAGATATCATATAATCAAGAAAAAGTGACTGAAAGTTTAATTACTTAAAATTTACAGAACTGTAAGCGGATAGGTTCTATCCTTATAATTTCCGCATGCCATAGTGCAGACTTGAAAAAAAATCTTAGTTATGGATTCTCTACTAATCCAAATCGAAAGAGTAGTAATAAATAATTGTAAAATATAATCATTCTCTCGCACTAAATTCACTAGACCATTAAGACGGTGATAATAATCTAGTTTCAGTTTAATGACATCAAACCCGGCAAGTAGTTCCAAGAGTGCCAATAAACATTTTGGAAGTTTGGTAATTAAATGTTGTTAATGTGTCTGATAATTGGCGTCTATGAAACGGTTCGAATAACTATAAGGTTCGAATACGAAACTAGTTTAATCGGTAAACATAAGGCCTTTTCTCTGCAGCTAACTATATCATGTGTTAAAGATAAAGTGACAGTTTGATCATTACTAGGTACATCATACGGAGGTACTATTAACGTTGATGTTTGCATTTCGGCTGTTTACTTAATGCATAATATGCATATTACATAATTATGTATAAACCATTACAGCTATCCAAGTTTAGTTTACACATAATTGTTTACGATACAAACAACATTAGCAATCAAATTTGCTCACTTACCAGGTTGAATAGGTAATCTATTATAGCTATAATATGCAGGTAACCGATTCTACATTAGCTCGACGATTTGAGACTATACCCAGGCAAAACGCTTAGTATTCAAACCTCGGCCGGTCGTAAAGTTGATAAAGTGGAGACATGTCTAACAGCTACTCACGACGCCAGATTACTAAACTTCCTTATCTAATTTTAGTTTATCCGTTTATCAGTTATTGAAATTGCCGTAATAATATGGTTCCAAATGGTAATGGTATGGTATGGTGGTAATATGGTTAGGACAGGAAAGGTTTACATTACACAGTTAAATTAGTTTCCGGCTATAACAGCGGGACGTATTTCTTGAAAAGACTCGTGTGAAGCATTTTATTTATATGAATAACTCACCTTTAATCCAAACAAAGCAATCACGCATGTTTAAAAAATAGTCTACTTTTATCACGTACACGCAAAATAATGCGCATACTAGTTTGATAGTGTTTATTTTCACGAACGTACAACTTAATTATTTTAAAAGCACGTCAATAAAAGGAAATACAAACAATGAAACCGGGTGGATTCTTCAAATTGTATTTAGTGTTTCACAAAGTATAGTATCATCTCTTTTACACTTCAGGCCTAGTCCTTATTTGGACAGGGACGGACGTATTTGCGGCGCAAGTCGCGTTGTTAAAAACTTGCGGAAGTACATTTTCAAACAAGTTTCAATGCAATTAGCGAGCGAAAAGAGGAAACTGTTGAAACTACAGGCAGAAGGGTAGAAGTGCAGGTACCTATGAATTTAAATGCAAGTTTTTATTTTGGTGTGAGCTCTGTGTTCAGTGTACAGTTGACGTCAAAGATATATTTACACTTTTGCACCTCCTTACTCCTTTATAATAAGCCGAAAGAAATGAAAACATATATTTGACGTCGACTTTACATACAGCCAAGGTCTAAAATGTCGATGCGACATTTTGCCAAAAATATGAATGTATTTTGGCAAAAGGCCAGCCTGTAAACACACCACCGACTTCACAAAATATGTTGATATAAAAATGGGACCAGTCTAGAAACATATATGTACCTACTTTTAAAAAACACATATTTCTTCAATTTGGTTCAGAAATGACAGAGTTTTTGTGTAACAAACATAACCGAATTGATAACCTCCTTTTGAAAATTGAAGTGTGGCTTGAGTTTTATAAGAATCACTATACCATATAAAACAAAGTGCCCCGCCGCCTCTGTCTGTATGTAAATATGTATGTTCGCGATAAACTCAAAAACGATTGAACGGATTTTCATGCGGGAAGGTTTAGGTCTGTAATTTTTGTGTAACCCGTGCAAAGCAGGGGCAGGTCGCTACTGTTTATTATAGAATAGGCGCTTACATTCTCATCTTCATCCACTTTATGTAATTTTAATTAGATTGTCTGACATTCTCTTAAGTCTGATAATCCACGAGCTTGATGAATAATGAATTACCAAATTTCTCGCTCCTTAAGTTGTCTTTCGATTTTATTGTTATTATTTTAATTAAGCCACCGAGGCCCTTTATCATATGATTATATTGTATAATAATTATGTATCTGATACGTTTAATCCTTAGTATAATAATATGGTCTATGTAATACGTACCTATAGATTAATATGTATTAAGTTAAAACACAATTCAAGCAGGCTTTCCTCATGGACCAACTACGTATGCACAACTAGTTGTGCCATAAGGATTTTTTTTTCTAAATCCTTCCCATAGACACAACTGGTTTACTGTCATTTAATTTTAGTGCCCAAATATGTGTATTTGGGCACTAAAATCAAATGACAGTAAACCAGTTGTGTGTACTATTCTTATGTTTTGCCTGTTTTTGTAGAATTGTACAGTCGCCATCAGATATACGTATAGGACTTTTTCGTGCACATTTGTGGAATATTTGAATATCACTAGTGTAGGTTAGGTTCGTTAGTTATCTTGAAATGGCCGAAGGCCTAACAGCACAGAATAGGAGCCCCGCGACAGCGGGGCTCCGTCAACATCGCTAATGTAAAGATAAAACGACGAAAATGATAGGCATTTTGCGTTCTGGACCGTTCGCGATGTAGACTAAAAGTGATATAGGCAAAATATTACAAAGTTGTGCTTAGTTGTGCCAGTTGGGCGTAGTTGTGCCATTAGGAATACATATTTTTGATGGCACAACTAGTTGTGCATACGTAGTTCTTTGTTCCATGAGGAAAGCCTGAATTCAAGAGCATTTACTTTCGTTAGCGTGCTGATTCCCATCCCATAAACTTTGTAGACTTTCATTCGATTTCAAACGTCGTCAAATATAGTTTTATTAGTGTATATAGATTCTCCAGGGCTCCAGTCACGTACAACGACGAACAGCTTCCAGCTAATGTCCGAGATAAGAAAAAAATACAGTACCAGTAAACCGAACTTTGCTTGTGTTAGTGGCGTAGTACCTACTATCGTTTTAGTATTCACGAAGCGGCCCCGCCGAGTGAAACGGTGACAACTTATTTTCAGGGCGGAATGGGGGAGAAATATTTCTACTTGTTTACTTGCCAGTCTGTTCTTTAAAACATTATGCTTAAAGTGAGAGATGACCGTAGATTTATGGTGTTTTCGATTCGATTTATTTTCGGGCGAACCGTATGGTAAGCGTGTATTTAGTTAATGTCAATAGTTCGGAACTTAAACTCGTAAGTATGTTATGGCTCCTCTACACGATGGGCCAGCGCCGGCCACTCCAAGGGACGCATTTATGCGTTAGAGGGAGCAAGTGATATTGCTATCTCATTCTGCCGTATGGCTTGCGTCCCTTGGAGTGGCCGGCGCTGGCCCATCGTGTAGAGGAGCCATTACAAATCGACTTGTGCATGTGCAAACTACCTCGCTAGTGACATCATCGCGTCCCTACACTTAATTACTATTAGCGCTAGCAAAAAAAATCTAAAAACCAATTCAAATCTGTATAATGTTTGTCTTGCTGATTAAACTTTGTGTCTGAACTGAAATACCTAAAGTAGTTTGAAATGAAAACATAAACTGAACTCGTTCCAAATGCAAGATTTTTCTAGTAAAAAAACAACACACATAAGCAGCACCTGTTGTTTTAGAGCACGCAAAGACACGCGAGGTGCGGACGCGGGCTCGGCACTCGGCAGGCGTTTCGTCTCGTTAGCGCGCCCAAATAAAAATACTCGCAGTGAGCGCTGCCAAGAACGCTTTACCGGCGACCAGCTTATCTCCTAATCGTAATTCCACCGGCAAAAGAGCGAGTTTCGACCGTAGAATTTAAAATAGCTAGCATAAATGGAATGCATGTCACATTAGTCCCTTTTATTTTACGCATGGCACAGTTTTTCAACTTGCATGCTGGTAATATGTAGGTACACATGTAGTATTTTTGTTATTATTATTTATTAACCGACTTTACATTGACAGTTCAAAAGCAAATGAATCAGCAATTTAATGGCTAAATAGCGGAAACCGGAGAATTATGTAACATTGTTGTTTTTGTTTTGACATTATTCGGGTTATTTTCTGCTGCCCGGGAAAACTATCCACTATCCAGTAAAAAAAATGTAATGTATATTAATATCCTGACTAAAAATGAGTAGGAAAACGCATAGTTTGGTCTGCACTTAAGTTTCCTTTGAACGAAATTAATTAATTCACAACTGTACCTTATTTCTATCGCGCGTTATAATAAAATCTATATGCTTCAAGCTTGATTATCCACAAACGATTTCAAGCAAAGCACGTACCTAACGTATTACGTGACTGGCACTTTATTGTTTTATTTTAAGAGTAGAAGAAAACTACATTAATAATTTCCAATTAGTTTTTAATTAGAAAACTGTATTAGTATCAGTCAGTACACAATCGATTTAGATTTTAGATGATGCATTGACGATATTACAATTTAAAAGCTGAACATAATTAGGCCCTAAGTGGTCAGCAGACACATTACGTTAAGTAGGTGCTTACTTATCCAGATAAATGACAGGGCTCTGAATAGGTCCACTTAGTCTATCCGCATCGGGTACTCCCAGAGCCTATTTTCGCCACAAAATTACTCTTCACGGGATGCTTACGTAGGAACCTCAACGACTGATTAAAATTAGACAGTATTTTTATTGTTTTAAAACTACGTAAGTAATGAATTTTACAAATGTTTGTATGAGTGTGTTAGTGACTAGTGACGTCGCTTGTCATTTTAAATCGTCAACTATTATTTGATTTTATTGGCAGGAAAACATCACATAGTTATATACCTACTCGAAATTTATGGGAAATCAACCCTACGGCCTACTTTTTTTAAATTTGTCGCCTTTTTGTATAAAGAAAGTGGTTGTGCCAGACAATATTTATGGGACCTTTCACTGGACAAATTAAGTCCTTAACTCTTAAATACAATTTTGAATATATTTCTGATCTATTATTTTGTCATGTATAGTTTGGCAAGAGGTAGAGAATCATGCGGTCTTTTTCTTATGCTAGGATCAATCCCAAAAAGTATTTTTACTGTTATTGACATATTTGGTTTGCCAGACTATTACCTTTTAAAATTTCGGATACCTACACCTAGACTTTCTACTTTTTATTTGTCAGCAAAATCGTTCTACTTCTACTAGATCTTAAGGTAGGTATATAAATAATAATAAAACAAGTTATTTGTCAACACGGCTTGAAAATCTACCAGTTCATTGAAATACATTTTATGTAAACACCATCGCGACCACGCTGACAATGTCGCTTGCTTGAATATATCATAAATATTCATGAGACGTCACTTTTAGTACCCGGCGTGGTTTGTTAGAAGAATGCCTCATCTTCGCTCATTTGTTATTATAAAATACAATAGTACGTGTAACGATACTTTTATATAGTCATGCGTCAGAACTTCAGGCTTGATTTGCCAAGTGTATTGAATTTTATCTTTCAAATTTTACACGCTTAATATACAATTATTAAAAATTGCGAAAACCATCAGTTAATTCGACATGTAGAAAAAAAGGATTTACATTTACGTTACACTCGGGCCAGGCTGAAATGTAAATATTAAATCAAATTACGCGCAAACAGCGCGGTTTGATTTGATGTCAACATTTTTTTCAGCATTGAGCAAATGGAAACGATATTTCACATGTTGAATAAAGTTATACACAATATAGTCTTAAACAGACTTTAGGTTTATTTATATTTATTGTGAAATAAATATAAATAGAGGTGTTCGCCTCGGGATACTCTCAAGCGTTCTCAGGGATCTTTATTTAAGATGAAATAAAGTGTTAAAATGAGCATTGCGTTTTGTTTTTTGAAACAATCAGAGCTTTTGGGCACAACAATACAGCCAATTAAGCAAGATTTAATAAGACTCTAAATGTTTCATCACGGCCAAATTTGCAACCAACTGCTTAAACAAGCTTAAAGCCCCCGGCATTCTAATAAGCTCCAAATGTATTATTTGTATTTATGTCAGGACTAGCTTGGGGGTACCGAATAATACCTACTTGTTTATTGTAACACTGCCGACTACATGAAACAATCTAGGAGGATTTGCTGCAGATGCCTCTTTACGTCTACTTGGAAACAATCAAGATTGAAGTACTTTGCGCGGCATTAGACTGGTTTTATGTTTCAGAGTAACTTATGTGAGAATTGAATTTACACGAACTGTTTGTATGCGGTGCTAAAACATAATTTACATATTGTAGTACGAGTATTTTCAATCTTCTTTTTTAGGGTTCTGAAGCCAAAATTGACATATGACCGTCTCTATAGTTTTTTTTAGTTACTTATATTTCAATGCATATTTCAAATTCCAGTAAACTGAACAAAAACCTCAACTTGTATAATGCAAATTGATTAGTTAATTTATTTTCGATCGACGCACAGACAAGACATCCTCTAGACCAGTGGTTCCTAACCTGGGGGTAATTACCCCCGTGGGGGTAAAACTGGTATTTTACGGGGGTAATAAGCTAACCTAATATAACAATACAACAAACGTACACGTTTTATTTTTTTATTACCATTGGGAGGAGGGGTAAAATCAGGTTCCCTAGTTAGTCATAGGGGTAACCGGACTGAAAAGGTTAGGAACCACTGCTCTAAACTGAGCATAGTAGCGCTACCCCGTCTGCCACAAATATATGGTAGTTTTACTCCATCTTCGAGTCTTTGTGTGACGTCCGTGTCTTTTAACGGACCAATCACGGCACGGGGACTCGTCCCCCGCACCCCAGTACTTTTGGCAGCATCGGTTTCATGAAATAAATGCTCTAAACTCCGTCTAGAGGATTCCTAGTCTATGGGTCGACGGCGGTTGAGTCTGAATGTAAGCACGCAATCGTCAAATAATCAGTTTCGTTTTATTAACCGCTGGGGTTACTAATGGGTTGGCGGGAACTGGTAAAATAATTCTATTCATAAAATTTAGGTCAAATAATTATTAATGAAACATAGCGGTAATAAAACATAACAAAATACAAAAAAAAATGGAAATATCTACTAGAAATATAAGTTAAAAAATTACGATATAAAGTTAGTAGATATAATTATATTAGCAAAATGTGTAACTATAGAAGTAGGTAAATGTAGGTGTATGATAATTATTATTCCTGAGGAATATAAACTGTAACTGTACTGTAAAATAGGCGGTGAAAACTTCTTAGCGAATAAATCCGTAAATCTGTCACTTAATCCTCTGTGATGGTTGTCCCGAGTTTTGTTCATTGTTACATTTGAGTAATACCGTGATATCACTATGATGTCATAGTTCGTATTTATTTTCCTTATCAACTCCACAGTTGCAAATCCTTTTTAATTTTGCAAAAAGAGTTCCTGATCGAGGTTCCCGATGAAAACAGTTCCGTTACTTATATAAGACAAACAACGCACACCCTAGGCCTAAATCGATGAAGGTGGATTTTTTTATTGGCAAAACAAGCGTGCAGCGTGGGGTTATTTATGGTAGAATCTTCAGATTTGAAACATAGTTTTCCTAAGTTAATCCCAACTCGTTGTAAATAGCATAACAGAAATCACCCAGTGCAATTTAGGTTTGTGGACGGTTGCCCCTAAGGTTTTGCTCTTCGGTCCTAGCAAGTTAAGTGCAGAGATACCTGAATTGGCTAACACGTATTTCCCGGAGATCCTTTCTATGAATGTCAAATAGTCTTTGGGCACTACAGGTAGGGCTGCCATCTCTAAATTCGCCGAACACGGACATTTGGCGTAAATCGCATTTTTCCCCGGACGCGTGTCCGAAGATAATATAATAAAAAAAAACAATCGCTTTTTTTTTTCATTCTAAACACTTTTTGGAAACCTCCCCGGACGGTCTAAAACTAGGACAAATCCGGGGAAACCCGGACAAATGGCAGCCCTAACTACAGGTATATTTGAGATAGGCGAAATTTGAGCTTTCCGCTAACATCTAAATCGTTCAACAGTTTCATATATATTTAGAAGAAAAGACTCACTTTTAAAAATTATTTGTATTCCCTTTCTAACAATGTACCATAATTTGAGGCTAATTGCTACGAATCTGCGAATAATAAGGCATCCCTCGCGGGTAACATAATAAAAAGAAAATGGTCAGTTAAGTCAGTTTATTCCGCTTCTGGGCCACAGTATAAACGTTTACGATAAGGTATCACTCACTAGTTCTGAAAATCTTAAAGAAGCCCAAAGACGGTCGGTGCTAAGTCTATTTTAGATTGTAGAGCGGGAACGTAAAAAACCTAAAATGTTGTACCATGATAATGGAGAATTACTTTTTATTTCAGCCGTTTCGCCATTATTTTACAGAAGACGAGGGGATATGCTTGTATTTATTCTGACTAAAAATATTATTTCCTCGTTTGATAAAGTGTCACGTCACTGTGCCATACCTGAAAAACACATTACGGCGCAACATACCAACCATTAAAATTAATGATGCAAGTTGTATTTAACAAAAAAAGTCCGTACCTAAGTCTTGGCTATGAGGATGTGTTTTTACATGTTTTAAGCATACATTTTGTTTGTTATAAAATTGAAGGTTGTCTCTGTAATCTAGTAATGAGGCCCTATGAGTAACTATTAATAAGCTACATCTTATGATAGACCGTTCGTGACCGGAAAGTATTACATCTACCTATTTACCCAGTTAGTTATAGAATGACATGAACCGTGAACGTTCAAGGCCAGTCTCTAATGATATCTTGTAATGTGCTAGTCTACGAGAATAAAGGATCCCGAGTGGCGCTTGTACTGAAATAAATATTAATGAAACGGATAGTGTATTGAGTTCCAACAGTTAATTAAATCCTGGTCCCTATAGATAACCTAAATCCTAATGAACTTAGTTTATTGAATCATATCATCCATCATAATCATCCGGTGATTTACTTAGCTTTTATTGTTTTCTAAACAATACTCGTAGTGAAAAGTAATGTAATGACAAGTACGTTTTGTAATCAGTTAATCACACATAACATTTTTCTAAATACATACGTTCGAGTTTAATAACGTAATAATTTTACATATTTTTGTATTTTTAGTCGGTTCGATCGCCGGGCAAGATAAGCGAATAGAAAAAAATCTAGCAGGAAAGAATTATTTCAATCTCACAGGAGACTCTATACCTAGACAAATTCCAAAAAAAAAACATGCATGTAGGTATTTCTTTGAATATGTCGTAAAGGAAGAAAATTAATTTCTAGCTCCTACTAGTGCCTCTACAGTCAGGGTTGGGCAAAATACTGGCTTCCACGTATTTGAAATACAAATTACAAAATACATTTTTAAAAGTATTTGAAATACAAAATACAAACTACTTTGGTGACGGGTATTTGAAATACAAAATACAAATTACAGTGTTTAAAATAATGTATTTCAATTACAAAATATACCTTTATTTATTTTTTTGTTTAGCATTTAGTTTTAACGTTAACGAATATCCTTTCATACAAACTTATAGGGTCATTGCGCTAGTTTTCGTCCAGCTCTAGTTTACGTCCACTTGACGAAATTTGAATATATACCTACATTCCTGCACAAATTTGGACTGATTTCAATCCTTATGTCTAAGGCGTCTAAGCAATATATCTGTCTACATATAACAATGATATTTCGCAAAAAGGAAGCGCTGGTAGCCTAGCGGTAAGAGCGTGCGACTTGCAATCCGGAGGTCGCGAGTTCGAACCCCGGCTCGAACCAGTGAGTTTTTCGGAACTATGTACGAAATATCATTTGATATTTACCAGTCGCTTTTCGGTGAAGGAAAACATCGTGAGGAAACCGGACTAATTCCAATTACGGCCCTAGTTTACCCTCTGGGTTGGAAGGTCAGATGGCAGTCGCTATCGTAAAAACTAGTGCCAACGCCAATTACTGGGATTAGTTTCCAAGCGGACCCCAGGCTCCCATGAGCCGTGGCAAAATGCCGGGACAACGCGAGGAAGATTAAGATTTCGCAAAAAGTAGTAAATTAAAAATGAAATATATATTTGATAATCCGTCAAGTCGTCGAAAACTAGTGCATGGACGGAAACTACTGCAATGACCCTATCCCCTAGATTTAAACGAAAAGTTCCACGCAGAAGTTGACCTAATATAGATCCAGTATCCAGCCAATGAAAATTGTATCTCGGCTGGATCGGAGGTTCGCGGTCGGCTCACAGCTTGTGCGAGAGATTAGACATTTTAGGATTATAGAATTTAATAAAATGTATTTATAGAAATGTATTTTGAAGCTTGAAGTATTTGAAATACAAAATACTAAATACATGTGAGTGCAGTATTTGAAATACCAAATACAAAATACTTTTGAGGTAGTATTTGAAATACAAATACAAAATACTAATTTGTATTTCAAATACGTATTTCAAATACATGTAATTGAAATACTGCCCAACCCTGTCTACAGTAATAAATACATCCGATGATAATGGTTTAAAGCAGAATAGACCTTGACATAAAGGACAAAAGTGGTAATTTGCTCAAAAAATGCATCGCATAATTATTCAAACCCTCCTGGCGCTTGGAGTAGGTAATCCTCAAGATGATTTCTTAATATAATTGAACAGGTGTTTGTTGGTAAAGGGATAACGAACCTGTTAAGGGTTTAAGAATTTTCGTGGACTTTTATGTAACAATTTGTTTAATGTCTTTTGTACAATAAAGAGTTTACTACTACTACTATGTACTACTATTTCTGACAGACAGTTCTACAATTAAAAGCATCAATTACAGTTGCAGCGTCAAGTGCAGCTGAAAAGGTTATAAATTCACCTTTATGCCAATACTTGTCCACAAATTTCCAAAAAAATAGGTATAAGTGATCTATTTCAAATACAGAAAAGGAAGAGATAGGGTGTTAGAGGGTTAAAGTGAAGTCGTAACTTACTGCTTAAATGCTCTGTAGGGCTTAGGGTTAAAACGTCTTTGAAACACCCATAGATTACAGGAGCAAGCGGACCTTTATCGGTTTCATTTCATCCCTGAAGCCAAATAATTTTCCCAAAAGCGTATAAAAGGAAACTGAAGAGCATTTTGCGTCCCTTACATTGCTGTGCTCGTGATTACGTTTGCAAGTTCCTGCCGAGTCTTTTATAGCCGTGCCTTTCTCTGTTTGAACTGTAAAACCCGCGATGTAGCGGCTAGGAAACCAATAGCAACCAAAGACAATATTGAAAACGCAAGTCCCGGCTGTAACTCCGATTTATCGAATAGACAATTTCCAGAAGACAATTTCGAGGGGTTGTATCAAGAGATGTAATTTGACATGCAGTGCTCTGTGGTTTACGAGGCACAAAAAACCTTTTTTTGTCGACACAGGTACCTATATACTCGTAAACACATATTGCAAATAGTGTGGGAGTGTGCATTGGATAGGACCAACTGCAAAAAAAAGGGAGGCCTTTGCCCAGCAGTGGGACACTCTTACAGGATAATATAAAAATGTTTTTGATCAATTATTTTAAAGCGCACTTGGGCATATCATTTACCATTTATTACTGTATACTGAAATGAATGAGAAGTACATTAGAATGTTAAGTTAATTTAATTCCACACTGACCTCATCTGAACTGGCAGATAATATCCCAGACAAAACTGTCGTAAAAGAAAGACGTGACAAAGACTCCCTATTAGAGCTCTAAGCAGAGTTAAAGATATCTTTGTCGTATTTGTTTTTTGTTCATTTAAATTAACGGACTAAAGTCTAGAAGACTAGGGTCTTCGTGAAATTACCTACTTACCAATTGTGAAGTATTAACACGACTCTTACGCATGTATTCTATTATATGGACATTCTCATTCTACCTTGTACAATAAGCTGCAGAGTTAAGTCACCCCCCCCCCCCCCCCCCTGCAAACAAATTTCTACGCAGAGATGTACGTTACAGCGCGACTTACCTTATATTATTTAATTCACGTCTGTCACTTTCCTGACAAAATGGGGTTTGACATGAATCGTCAGTTTTGTAACGATTGCTAACCCGCCCATTAATGGTTAAGTGAAAACGCCCTTATTCAGTTTTATTCATTCTTCAAATAAATGTTTAGCAAATTTCTGTTCCGTGTTGTGCTTAAAATTCAATATTACCAGAATAATCAGGCCGATTGCCGTATCGTTAGCGTATTTACCTGCAAAAGAAAACTTAATTTAGAAGTCAGTGAGTAAAATTTTAAGCGTTTCTTAGGATACAAACGTTTAACTTTATCTCAAATCAGTGGAGACGATCCTAGAAAACATGTTTAGGAACCTACAGATAAAACAAATCGTCAGGTTAAAATAGATTTGTCTATAATAAAAAATGTTATCTAAAGTATTTAGCAATTGGGGAGCAATTAATGCTTATTTGCTAAAATCATATTTTATCAAGGTGCCAATGACAGGTATTTTTTCGCCCAAATCAGTTTTTGTATGGTTACCTATTTATAAACAATTCTACTAAAAGACCGATATCCCAAAAGGACTGAAGTCAGAATAAATTTATCAAAATATTTCAAATAAATGTAGAAAATTTAATAAATGTTAGGTAGGTAGCTAAGTGAAACTGCATGTTTAGCAACGGAGAGGTATTTAAATGTCTGTCTGTATCAACTATTATTTACAAACGAAATATTGTTTTATTTCACGAATTAGAAAAATACGGAAATGAATATCTATGCTAACAAAAGTTCGATATTTAATTGCAACCAATTTAAATTGTGACTAAACCAACCATTCAAGTTATCACGGAGGAAACAAATCGAGTAACCAGTGATAGATCGAAACGATCCCTTAAATTGGACAGATCTCATTTGGAACGACGACGACGACATACGGCGAGCCGTACTGTAAACATTTGTCCCACATGTAGAGTATACTTTGTTTATCGGGTAAAAACGAATGAACATTGACCTAACCTTTGTATTTTGAATTAAGTTAGTTTAAACTCTTAGTTCATAAACTTATAAATCTACGTGAAATACTTTAAGAAATTTGGAAATTAGCTTACAATCTTAATTTAACTTGTGTATAAAACTTCTTAACATTGGGCATTGCATTTGATTTAAACTCTTTAGAAGAAGAAAACAGCCAAGCGAGTCAAATTACAAAAATGACTTAATAGTATGAATGAGTATGACTTAATATAAGAGTTATATACGCGTTAAGTCTCTAAGTAAGTCGCCAACGGTTAATGACTGCTTAGAGTAATATTAAGCACCCTGCTCAGACACGCAATCAGTACGCACGCATGATTTACTATGATTTGACTCAACACGCATGTATTTACACGCAAAATACGCGTATGTAGATAAACAAATCAATATACCCATAATGTATCAAATAACATATGTTTTTGGAGTTTACCTATACTTAAAAAATCTTTAGAAAGTTTAGATCACTTAAATGGAGAACAATTTAGATTATTAAAGCCCTGTGTTATATTCAGGATCTGTTGAACTACGATCCGTAGGCATATCAGGAAAATTGAACTGCGTGGGAAGCGGACATTTGTGGTGACATGCTTAGGGATCCCAGGCCGTATACTGCCTTTGGATAATGCGGCTCTTTAATTTGTCTAAACACGGTTATATGATTTCTTTGTCATCGCACCAGACGTCGTCATCAATCATTTCTATTTTTCTTAACACAAGGAATACCAATAACTGTTTATTCATATTAAATCGAACGGCAAAGAACACCTGCGGCTCAATTACCTACTGTCTATTTTATTAGTTATACAAGAATACTTGGTTATTTATTAGTCATTGTTTTGGTTTTTAGTTCGCATCGTTCAAAGCCTCGAGTGAACAGTAATTGCCCACAATCTCTTGGCAAGACAATCGGTTCTTCCTATCGGTTATAAACTTTTTACACGTCATGTGAAACTGATATTTAACGACAGTAAATAAAATTTCGAGAAATTGAACGATATCTACAGCTACTAAAACCAGTGAAACCATGGTTTTGTTAACCAGCAAAATATCATGGTTTTGTGCGTATTCACTTCGCTGTCTGCGCAAATACGGGTCTATATGTTTATTTCTTGTTTACCTTTAGAAAGAGATGGAACACGAAAGATTGACCAAATACAGTGAAATGAAACCAATAAACCATGGTCCAGCGATGATTGCAATCTACATTCTGCTCACTAACAAACAGTGGTGAGTTGTTAACTATAATCGCTATTTTGCTCAGTAATTGATTGTTAACTATTTATTGGCCACATAAACAGAACCCAGCCGATTTAAAGATTGGTTTTGCTAGTAGGTATTGCGGCAATCGATACAATGAAAAAACAAGTGATAGCAACATAGAGCAAAAATCCGGTGGCTGAACTAATATTTTTGAATACTTGAATGCTTAGGGCAATAGAAATCAATTAATTTTTAAACATAATCTGAATCAAAAGTCTCAAACTATTAAATTAGGTGTTATTGATTTATGTTCACTGCTCAATTTACTTTTTTATTACAGTTCTGAATAAAAGAGAGTTATGTATGTTGACAATGTTGACCTGACTAATTATTTATTATTTACAAAAGACTTAACAAAGAACACCAAGATTTCGCTAACTTATACCCTTACTCAACACCTATCGTTTAGTAAAACGAAACTACATGCCTTACCTAGGCATTACTTACTAAGCTTGGTCATTGACCGTCCCTGACTGCCCCGTGAATACTTATTAAAACGGCTAAACCCTAGATTTACGTTATCAGATAATGTGTGTGTTTCCAACAACCTTCTAGCTCCACGATTATATCGCATCAAAATGAGGCACCCATTCAATGCGATAGTTTGCGACTTAGATAAGTGCCACTAATGCTAAAGTTGAATGAATGGTATCAGTGGCGTAACTAGGGGGGTGCTGGGGGGGGCACGTGCCCCGGGCGCCGTCCAAGGGGGGGCGCCAAAATGGGCCAAATACCTCCCATAGAAAATGGACCAGCCAAAATGTAGGAAACAGTCATATTTTTTTTTTCGCGACTTAGGGGTTGGTCTCAAAGTAAAAATTGGTCAGTGATTATACTGACCAAAACCTCCCTGGCAACGGAAATGCAGTTATTTTTTAGCCACCCTGTATACAGGGTGGTCCAAACCTTGACGTGAAAAAATTTTTTTTAGAATCCTAGCTCGTCGTTGGTTATCAGAATATACCCCATGTATGTTAGCCGATTTTTAGTAGTTTTCGAGTTTAACTTTGAACTTTTGTTAAGAAATTCCGGGGTGAAGCTTTGCGTTGCTTTTATGCCTTCTAATAATTGTTCGTGGTATTTGCACTGATAACATGAAATAGCGATGGGGAAGTGACCCCATAAAATAATAGTAGAAATAACAAAAGAGGATTTTTGTAATGAATTACTAATTTGGAAGCTTTCCACCTCAGTTCCTTTGGCCGGCGACTCTGACAAATTATGACTATTAAGTATCAGTTAATAAATAATTGCTGCACCCCGGAATTTCTCAACAAAAGTTAAAAGTAATAACAATAAAAATCATAATTCGAAAACTACGAAAAGTCGGCTAACATACATATTCTGATAGCCCACAGCATGAGGAATCTAAAAAAAAATTTTGGACGGCAAGGTTTGGACCAACCTGTATAACACATGCCGTGCCAACATCTCGTTCTGTGATACTAGAATGCCGTGAAAAACCTGTGTCAGGTATTGAGGTATCCAGAGTTTCGGTGTGGGATCGGGAGAATTTAGTCCAATTCAATCCCACCAAAGCTCAATTTTGCGCGTTTACCGCTAAGAAAACCTCATTTTTCAAGGCACAACCCATCCCATGTCAGGGAGTATTGGGAGCCTCGGTGTTGACATCTCCATCAGTGAGATCCAATAATTTCGTAGCCGCCTTGCTGGGTAGGCTGCGCTCGTATCCAAAAAACTCGGTGTGCTCAATAAAGGGAGGCGATACTTTACTCTGGGGCAGACAGATCCATAGACGTATCCACGGTGGGGCAAGGTGGGGCAGTTGTCCCACCCTGGTCTCTGACCATAAGCTAAGAATCTCTGTTTCAACCGTACTCTGTTACAACGTCCCCAGCCTCCCCTACTTCTGCCCCACCCCTTAAAAAATGCTGCGTACGACCATGGACAGATCCCATATAAAGAGTACTGCTGTCACCTTTGGGCAGGAGCACCTAGATGCCACCTTGGTCCCTTCAAATCAGTCCAAAGGCGCGCTATGAATAGTCTACGATCCCAAACTTACAAGCGATCATAAAGTATGTAGTCTGTGAAGCGATATTGAATCTTCAAGTCTAAGGAGATCTCCAAAAAGAAGTGTATAAGTTTTAAAATGGTCGGCAACGCACATTACCCGCCCCTGGAGTGTAGACGTCCATAGGATGCGGTGACCGCTTACCATCAGGTGAGTCGTAAGCTTGTTAGCCACCGATGGACTAAATAAACACTTATTTGTCTAAATCAAAAGTAAACTTTAATAAGTAAAAAGTAACCCTTTCGTTAGTTCATTTCGTTTGGGGGGGGGGGCGCAAATTTGGTGCCTGCCCCGGGCGCCATATCCTCTAGCTACGCCACTGAATGGTATTACGAGTATCCAAGTCCGAGTAAGGAGAAAATGAGAGTGGATTAATCCAATGAAGTTCCGCGAAAATCTGTTAGTAAACGTGGATTACTTTTCGGCTGTTAACGAATGCGGAATAATCCTCTTAGAGTCTGTGCGGAAAGAGAATAGTCGTAGAATGTATTGGATCCCATACACCTACATTTCACGACTCTTCTCTTTCCCCACAGTCTGTAGCTGCCGGTATTACACATTGGTCACGTTTACATGAATTCTATATCTCTGCTCTGTTCCATTAACCCGTGGAGCGCCCCAGAATTACCGTAGTATGGAACTCCTATACTAGTTACTAGCGTACGTGTCTTGTTAGGGCGCTACACGGGTTAAAGTGTACTTAGCATGCTTTTTGTTTATAGCCATTATTATAATAGTTGAATTTAACAGATTGCCTTTGATATCACCGCCATGTTACAAAGGCACTGAAAAATACATATAAATGATTCCAAATATAAATAATTCGATTACTGAATTACTCTGATGTATCTCTCGATCTGAATACCTTTCTACGGAACGTCCGATGAGCTGCATGGAATTTGTATATTTTCGAATTTTGATGTTCACGGTAGCCCCTTTGGTGAGAGCACGATATCGGTAACCCCCAATCCACAGTCAACCTTGCTGGTTAATCGCGGAGCGCAGATTTAGTTTGGTTTCGTTTCCGGCCCTAGCATAATTCATCATTACTACGTAAACAAGAAATTAAGGTAAAAAGCTAATGTGTTATTTAAGTTTTAATAATGGACAGTTTAAAAGTAACGCACCAAGATATTTTACTATAGTATAACGGTAATCTGCCGTAATGTTCTGGTCGGTAATATCGGAAACGCATTATGTCAACAGACAGTGTCCATGAATGATCATTGTCTCGACTAGTTTTACCACAGAATAAGTAATAGTAGTTTACTCCTAGCACGTGACTTTGGCTAATAAATGGCAAAACGTGACTCAATCCTGCCCTAGTAGCACGGTCGCATTTTTATCATCTATCACCATGCCTGTCACGTTCTAACAAGTATGTAAGTGCGAAAGTGACGGGCTTAGTGATAGTGGATAAAAATGGATCCGTGCTGAGCCCGCTGAATAGCTTCAACATAGGTACAGTACACTAGGTACTTATGCCTAATGACTGAAGATCGAAAACAAATGCTGTGTTTAACAGTCCATACAACAGTTTCTATTTAAGATCAATGAATCATATCAATTGAACCCATCTGCTGTATTGACATTGGCCAATATTGCTGATAAATTATATAACATACTCATGGCCAGAGGATATTTGCTGCAACGCCTGCAACATATTAAAAGTTTAAAGAAAACCGTTACAAATTGTATAATGTCTTTCTCTAACACTCTACTCTCTACTAGCGTTTTTCTCGAACAACGAACAAAATTGATAATTTCATCGACAAAGCAGCGATTGCTCTTAGTTTCAGCAATCAAAAGCAGATGGTTTTTTTCCTACGATTGAAAATCAAACAAATGTCTTGTGCTCGTCCTGAATAGTCCCTATGACGGAATTAGCCACATTGACCTTAGACCAAAGTAAAGAAATAACACCAATTTCATTTTATTTTATTTTATGACTGTTACAGGCACACGTACAACTATCAAACTTTGTTAACGTGTATGATGTATCACATGCAACCTTTTACCAATGCAAATATTTTACGTAGTAACCAAATTGATGTCGCCAAAAAGTTCCGGTTTAGAACACGAGCATTCAAAGGGCAGATGTTCACTCGTTATAGCTTCGCTAGCGAAACAGGAGCCGGCGCTAGCCTCTGTTTGCTCCCTGCTATTGACACAGTCTGACTGGAAAGTGCATGAAGTATGTAGTTTTGTTTGACTAGGGATTTTGTTTGCCTCTCTTTAATCACCGTTTCTGCCTGAAACCTTCCTGGTAGTGTAGCGTGTAACAAAGTGTTCTATTTGTGTTTGTGCAGTAAAACAGTTTGTGTTTTACGAAACTCCGAAGCAGTGTTAAAGTTTAGTGTTCACGTTCATTTGTACCATAACTAAAATCTCAACACAGTTAATAAAGCAACTAGGTATCATCAGATTGAATTGAGCTTAAGGTGGTTGTCTGTTTTATTTAATTTTATTGTAAGTAATATTATTCCATTTAAAAGTTACTGTAAGTTGATAAAAGTGGAGCTACCTAGTCACCTACTTCCTTTTTTTTCCACTCCATTCTGATGATGTTATTAAAAACGCTTCGGCGCCAGTATTCAAGTTGCCATAACGATTTCGCCAGATTGCAACCATTCAGCACTATAGGTAACCATTAGAGCGTGGAAAGCCCCGTTAGTTCTACACTCAGCCGCAGCGAGCCGGCTTTGCGGCGCCACCGTCACGGATGCACGTGATGTATGCGCGCACGCAACCAGACGAGCCGCCGCCGCGCAACAGCCTCCCGCATAACTGACGTTGCCTCCACACTTATCAGTACTTAACGCGAGTGACAAAAAGTGAATGGTATAATTTAATTTTTTTTTGTGTCAGAGTTTCTGTGAATCGCGATGTTCCTCAAGGTAGGTCGTGTTTAAACATTACTTACAGTAATCTAGTTATCAGTTGTAACAATGTTTACAAATAAAACTTTGTAATAGTTGCGTGACAGGCGTTGTATCATAACATATTTAACCGTTTTAGAATGGAACGATATAATTTGACATAATTGAGTAAAGAATCTTATGACACAATGTTACTTACATTTAATATCAGGACATGTAGATATGTTTAATAATTTCTGGAAAAAGTCAGGCAGGTTTGTTTACATACCTATAAATAGTTCATGGTTTGAATTAAAATTTTTATCTTCAAATCTGTATTGAAATTACTTTTTAAATTGAACTTAAGTAAATAACTACGTAGGTACAGGTACCTACCAAACCTACCTAAATTACACCTAGGTAATTACAGGTAATTTTGTATTTAATTGCCAAATGACGCAATTCTATACAAGATAGTTGACAAATTACCGGCAAGTATTATTTTACAATGTGTTAGGTATTTGCAGCGCAAGTATTATTCTCTAATGGTTACCGTGTTCGTGTGGTAACTTGGTAACAATAGGGAACGGAACATTGTTTGTAGGAAGGAATCTTTGCAACCTCGATTCTACAACTCTACACTAGAAATAGCAAAGCAAATTAACTTTAATCTAGCCTTAGTCATAATTAGATTTTTAGCTAAGGATGATAAAAACTAAATATTATAGCTTTGATTAGAAAACTAAAGACCTACGCAATAGTCAAGTCTTTAGACGGGCCAAAAGGTATTTAAGTAACCATCGACAGTTTCACATCGGTCTTAGTTATCTTTGACTGATAAAATTGAGATGTACTATCGCTGCGGGAAACAGATATACTCGTATTTTAAGATTAAGATAAAAATATCATAAAATGATTGAAGAATGAAGAATAATATATGTGGACAAGACTTCTTTTAGTTCTTCCTATATCATGTCAATATTGTCACGAGACAGATAGACAATATCATTCCTTAAAGCAACATTTTGATAAAACATTACGAGAAGGTAAATAAATAAATAATTTCACTAAAATAATTCATATTATGGGAAAATCTTACACAAATCGACCTAGCCCCACATTATAGTGTTCTACCGAAATTTGGCAAAACGAAATACAAACATATTTCAACGGCCGTGATAGGCTTGCTACTGATAATTAAGTTAGTAAACTCGCATATAATGGCTAATATTTCAGCAAAAATGTATTCAAACAGTATTCCTTACATCGTGGATAGCGTTACTTGTCTCAAGGATGGTATCAAGGACACGATGTTTGTCACTTTCACATTCTACTTCCTCTCTGAGGGAGTCGTATTATGGAGAGAAGTGACGTGTTTTGGTTCACGATTACCAATTAGCCCATTTCGTATGTGAACCTTCATCTACTTAGGCATTTAATGCCCTTTTACAAAGTAAGTTGTGTAATTAGTAGATACGTGAGGTTCATATACAGTACAACAGAACCTTTAGAAAGTCAAACAAGTTAATACGGTTCCTTACTTGAATCTTAATTTAATGTAATTATGTACCTAACCGCTAAAGTTTTTGCATTTGCCTTTTTGTGCTGATTCGTTCTATTTTTTAGTTTTATCTATAATTATCTTAGTCTATTGACAATACAAATGTACGACCCTTTCAACATGGCGAGTATTAAGTAAATACCATTAATGTACCTACAGTAGGTAAAATAAAACTTGAATACCTACTTAAATTAAATATTGTCTTTAGAATAGTGACTAAGATTTACTTGAGAAGACCACATTGTCAATACAGCAAGGTTATTTTCAGCAATGTTTAAATTAAGTCTTGCAGAACGTGACCAAAGAGTTTTTCTCCAAGATTGCAATACCAATATATGAAGAGATATTACAAATAACGGATGGTCAATTGGTCACGCTCGACACATATTACGTCCCGAGTAATGAATAGAGGTATTGTCCCAATACATAGCAATAAACTTTATGTTATTATTTACGACATATTTAGACGTAAGATTTACTAGAAACGGAACCCAACAATGTTTCAATAACTGTATGTGTTGACTGTTGACGATATTATGTTTTGGGTCTGGCCACCAAATATTGTAAGTACTGTAACGAACAAAGCATAAAAAAGGTAACGCCAATATGACTATTTACGGCAACTTTAGGCGGATAGGTATATTCTTTTGGAAGGTCTCGAATCTACATTTTCTGATCGAAAAACAACTAACGTTGATATAAACGCCTAAAATGTGCAAATTTAGTCGGCAAAACAAAAACAACCCGGCGAAAGATCAACGTGATATAATTTCGACACCAAAACAACCGTTATCATAACACATAATCGAACACACAGGGTTTTGTCAGAGACAATGTGGCAGGAACTACGCTTTGCAAGCGGGGGGATAATGGTAGATCTCTATGAGAATAATGAACCCTCTTGAATAAATGAAAAGGTTTATATTCCCTTGCACTAAGGGGTAACATTCGTTAGCAATTACTTATGTTAATAATTTTCGTCCAGTTATTTGGACGCCATGTACCTACTCACTCGTATCAGTGAAATAGTAAGCGGCCTTGCACCATTAAATAGATGAATATCATTAATTAACAGCATCACACATATTACCATTATTTATTACCTACCTACATAATGGATAAGGAATATTTTTTTTGCTAAAAAATGCCTCTAGTTTTTCTTAGCTCATTTAATAATTATACTTTATAATCTTTATATATTAATAAAAATAGATTTTAAACAAATTACAAAAAACTGTTTTAAATGCATGAAGATCATCAATCAAATTAGCAACTATTACGAATCGTATATGTGACAGACCGAAGCTAAGCACGAAAGTGGACCAACACCTGTGCAATCTGCATTATTGCAGCATATTATGCTACGTGTTAGAAGACTAATTGTTTCGGTGAGATGCACAATCAATATGCACAAACCATAGGGTATTACAGTGAGTTTCAACAGTATTAAAATTATTTAAAACGGGTCACATGTCGAGTAGGGAATGCAATCTCAATCATGCAATTTCGAGATCTCGCGAGATCTCGCACGAATTTGCGAGATTCAATCTCGTTGACAGGGAATCTCGATTTATGTAATCTTGGTCGAGATCTCAATTAAAATTTTCGAGATCTCGAACGAGATTGAAAGATTCATCTCTGTGAATTACTTGTTTTGAGTAAGTTTTTTACCTTAGATTCATGTTGTTGTGGCAGTACTATTGTGTTTAGCCAGCTTTAGCCGACGATAATAGCACTGTGGCGCACTCTGTGCGGAATATATGCGGAATAATGAGCGAGCGTTTTCTGCTGTTGGCCTTTTTGCAACAAACAGGTGCCGCTTGGCCGACAATACCTTGAGCACCCTGTGTTTTTTACGAAATCATTTTCAAAATGCATGGTGAAATAAAATGCTGATTTTCTAAGTCAAACACGTTACAATTATGTATGTATAATTAAAAATAATAATTACCACTTTTTCTTACTAACATGATTACGTGCTACTTAGAGCTAAATAAGACTTATCTTGTTTTAATAAAAGTAGCTTTTTTGTTAAATGTTGATTAAATTTGTTATTTTTATTTTCAATACATAACATGGTGAACCCTAAATAAGTAGTGTTTACAGAATTCTTAGAGTTTTTTGACCAGATTAGGACATTTTTAATTACTTTGTATAATCTCGATCTCGTCGAGATTAATCTCGATCTCGAAAGTGTGACGGTCGAGATCTCGAAACACCCTATCTCGATTCAGATTTTTCGTGCGAGATCTCGAATCGCCAATCTTGGTGCGAGATTGCATTCCCTAATGTCGAGCGATAATTGATAAAAAAAGGTATATACCTAGCCAGACTTGATTAAGTAATTTTATTTTTTACGTGCAGGGGCTATATTCATTATATTTGTACAAATATACAGTCATAATCACGCCTGTTACCCGGAGGTCAAGGCAGACAATACCGATCGACTTGGTATCGTCGGAATGGAATCGATTAATAATCGGTTAAATAAAAAACCTAAAGATAGCTACGTTAATAAATTCAGTGATGTCAATTGACGCATAGCTACGTTCAATTGAATCTTATAAATAAATAAATATTTAATTTGACATTATATGGACAATCTTGCACTAATCGACCTAGTCCCACAAGGCTGAGGCTTTTGTTGCGCGTACTAGACGACAATACATACATATGATACATATTTATAAATATTTAATTTGCATAAAAAAACAGCCATGACTCGGGAACAAATATTTGTGATAAACTCAAATAAATGCCACAAATACCTACACATCAAAGAGTCCTTCAAGAAATCAACCTTCATGTCACAGACTTTAGTTATATAGATCAAATGATGTTATACCGAGCATTACCAGCCCGACTCGCATCATTACATTGACGAGAATAACGTTCTACTGTCTTCTATGATGAGATTAGAATTACAAAACATTACCGGGAAACAGAGATATTTAATGATTCACTCGTTCGTGCAGCGGTAAAGTAGGGCTTATCCTGGTTAGCCGCAATTATTATTAGAAATACAACATTTATTCAAGCTCTAAGTCACCCCTATTAAAAAATTGTGTACCTGTTTGTAGCTACTATTTCAATTAGACTTCCTAGAACTCAATATAATTTATATATTTAGGAAATACTCGGCTGTCCTGTGACCTGTATCTAATGACGTAGATTTAAAGGAAAATAAAAGAATTTGCAGCATGCCTACGAATAACGTGAAGATCATACTCTCATTTTAAGGTTCTAGTAATTACTAACAAAATCAAAACAAATTGAAGAGGTAATAAATAACTACGAGTAGGATGCACTTAGTCGGCACTTGGTGACAGAGGAAATGAGTAATGTGCAAAAGCATTCAAAACTCACATTTATTCTAGCTACTTTGCCGCCTGAGTGAGAGCTCTCACTACTGTGAACTTATAGGATCGGCAGCGCACGGACGGGCAACTGAAAGGCACTTTTTGTAGATGCTAGATAAGTGATAACTATTTTAGCGCTTGATTTATTGGCATTAGTCTATTTAGCTTTTATGGGAAACAATTGAGTCGTGAATTCATTTTATATGGCGTAAGACCGTAAGTAAACCTCGCGTAAACAGCCTGGGTACTAGCGAAAGTGTTACAGTTTAACTTCAGGGTAAACCGTGATTGTTTAAGGCTGTAGGAAAGCAAAATATAACAAAGGAATGTTTTACTCTCAGAAAAATGTAAAATAGGTAAATGTTATGTCTTTACTTGCGTACTTTAAAACCAATATCAGATTTTTTAAATGCTATTTAGGTTGGGTTCTTATGAATATTATTTTTTATCGCAAGCCGATTTTAGAAATTAACTCTATTGTAAGCTCAAAAACAGCCTTCTCTCACCTTCATCAATCAAGTAAAAAAATCGTATAACCGTAGAAAAAAAAACAATTATTTATTTAGATTACTTAAATATCAAAATAGAACGCAATCAAGTTTACAGTGCCCAATATGACAACGCGATATCACTTTCACCGTTATCGCGAGTCGATTCAATGAATCAATTCAGTCAATGTTGTAAACAGTCCTTAGACCTTATCACGACCGGCAATGTACATAAGAAACGGTATGGGTGCGACGTAACGTGATGTATCATGTTATAGCATCATAGATAAGCGCTTTCTATCTTGATACATTTCAAACTAACCCCATTAGCAAAATCGGACGTCTAAGTAAACGTATGAGAACAAAATCTGAGTATTATCAAATACTTGCCTAACAATGTATGTATGTAATAATCTCATAGACATACGTTTAATGTAAAGTGCTCTAATTTAATTACCTATTTCGATTTACTGCCTCAGATATGAGTTTCCTTTTTATTGGGTTGATTCTGCAGCTATTTCAATGGCTATTCCGTTATGATACGAAACGAATAAATTTTGTTCTTTTTTGTAGCGTGCTACATTAAAAGGATAGAATGGGTGGTAAGAAAGCCAATATCGAATCTATTTCCCGCACTTGACTTGTGAGACCGTTACCGTAAGCTATTGAACTTAAAGGCTTTCTTGCCATTCTATTTGGGTCTTCCCTATTGATTCCTTCACGAACTTAAATTCCTTTCAACTCATCGAAGCGGCGAATACTGGATTTTGAAAGAGGTGGCCCCGATGTATCCGAGGTTTACAAATAGATATTTTGAATATTCTTCGTATACTTAAGTGTAACGTTTTATCTAATACCTTTAAACGAGCAATTCTTGTATATTTATTTATTTATATCTATATATATTTCGGGGATCTCGGGAACGGCTCTAACGATTTCGAAGAAATTTGCTATATTGTGGTTTTTGGGGGCGAAAAATCGATCTAGCAAGGTTTTATCTCTGGGAAAACGCGCATTTTGAGTTTTTATATGTTTTCCGAGCAAAACTCGGTCTCCCAGATATTATCAATAAACACGATATATTTATTGCATGACATCAACAGTCAATAGCACTGTTCAATCAAAAAAGCGGAAACATAACACCTGTAAGTCCCAATATTTGGGTAACTTATACCTGACTCGATTTACTCAATAACGACATATTTATTAATACATATAATTTTTCGTGTCTACTTACATGTTAACAACCTTGAAAAATCACGCTTTCGCTAAACGTTAAGCAAATTTACGACATGTTCTAGATATAGCTTTCAGTGCATATATGCAAATTACTAAGTATGTATATAAGTATATAACAATGGTGAATACCTAATCCCAAGGTTTTCAGGGCAATTTGTTATTGGTTCTTAACTCCTGTCGGAATGAAATGACAGTAAGGCCACTTAGTTCATCAATTTTAACGGGATCATCAGCATATTTAATTTAATCAGCAAAAAACGTAAATAAACCTTGCGCAAGCCAAGTTGACCTTAACACCGATGTGAAGTTGAGCTACGACAACGTTCAAACCACTGATGCGGGCAATCGAATTTGCTGAAAGCATTAAGATCATTTCATGGGTTGAATCTACAATGACGTTAACGTTTCTATTCCAGTGAATTACGATTAAACTGAATTAGTAACAGTCAGGTGTGCTTAATCATAGTGAATGAGTTTATGATTCTTGGCACACAATACAATATTCTAAAATATTTATTACTACAGTGAAGTCAGACAATCGTTATCAGAAATTGCATCGTAATATTAACGCCAGTTTAATTGACCGTCTGGAAATAATTCGTTGTTAGGTAACCTCTTATTATCTCTTTTAAAGGTTAACGTAAAAACATCGGGCTTATTATCCACGTCGTAATTTGTCATTCGAAGAGCCTAAAGATTACATGTTAGTGTTCTTAGTCACGTTAAAGTAACATGGACATGTACCTTACATGTATTTTATAATATAGCCCTGAACCTAATACAATATTTGTTTTGGTAGAACCTATAGATAAATTAAAACATGACAAGCCGTGCTTAAGTTTGCGTTTAGTTAAAGCATGTTATATGTAGCAACCGATTAAACTAGATTATCTTGCTGTAACAGTTGACATACAAGCTAACCTACTTGTCAAGTTAAGAAACAGTTTAATAATTATAAATTAATGTAATTTGGTTCACGGAAAATGTCACAGCGAAATGACATTTGTCACTAAAGTCAAAGAGAATTAAGTAGTTTTTTAAGAAGAGCTTTATATTTTAAGAAGAGCTTTTCCCTTGTCTCTGCTAAAGTGAACTTTAATCGGTAGACTGGTTTTTAGGGTTCCGTAGCCAAATGGCAAAAAACGGAACCCTTATAGATTCGTCATGTCTGTCTGTCTGTCCGTCTGTCTGTCCGTCCGTATGTCACAGCCACTTTTCTCCGAAACTATAAGAACTATACTGTTGAAACTTGGTAAGTAGATGTATTCTGTGAACCGCATTAAGATTTTCACACAAAAATAAAAAAAAACAATAAATTTTTGGGGTTCCCCATACTTCGAACTGAAACTCAAAAATTTTTTTTTCATCAAACCCATACGTGTAGGGTATCTATGGATAGGTCTTCAAAAATGATATTGAGGTTTCTAATATCATTTTTTTCTAAACTGAATAGTTTGCGCGAGAGACACTTCCAAAGTGGTAAAATGTGTGTCCCCCCCCTGTAACTTCTAAAATAAGAGAATGATAAAACTAAAAAAAATATATGATGTACATTACCATGTAAACTTCCACCGAAAATTGGTTTGAACGAGATCTAGTAAGTAGTTTTTTTTAATACGTCATAAATCGCCCAAATACGGAACCCTTCATGGGCGAGTCCGACTCGCACTTGGCCGCTTTTTTTAATATTGAAGGTTACTGTTAATTAAATTTTTAAGTATTGTACCTAGCCATGGAAATTATGAGATCTTTTAAAGTTCACGAGATTTTTGAGTGCATATTTTATAACATTGTAATTTGTAATCTTGCAGAAGCTTCTTGTTTCAGTATCTCCGCCCTAGATAACTTTTTACTTAAATTACGTCTAAAATAAAGTGTATAAAATAAAATGACCAAGCAGAACTATTTCATCTGATTACATTACGTGCATTACATAACTAAGAAATATAGACATGTCCAGTATTGCGTAAAATACATGGTATGGCTGTTCTAATATATGTTGCAAAGAACGATATACGCGTAATTAATAATTATGTAATGGATATCATTTCACTCGCGTATTATCTATAGTGAGTATAGTGTATTGATATATCAATGCAATCGTCTTACATTACGGGTACCTAAGGTGTGCCTTACTTTTATGAGGCGTCTAACGGGAATAGATGCACAGTAAATGCATAATAATCTATTTCGATCTGGATCTGGATTGTACACTGGGTGAATTTCAAAATACGGGAATAATTACCTATGCCTTAAATCATTTACGATTCTATTGAAATAGAAGTAGACAGCTTTCTATTCATATGTTTATGAAATTTAACCTATTTTGATGCGAAATCTGCTGCTGTTTAATAATATGCCTATCAGCATCACCACCCAATGGGCGTTTTTTTTTGTTGTCCCAAACACTTTTTTTTCAAATTTGGGATTTTTTATGTTATTTCTACTCAGAATCACGAGCTCTTTCTATCCTAATAGGAGAAAAAAAGTGTCCCAAAATTTCTATACATTTTTCGATCTTTCCATTACGCGACCGCCATACAAAGTCTATGAAAAATGGTGACGGAATGGAAAAAAAACCTTAGGACACTTTTTTTTTCTCCTATTAGGATAGAAAGAGCTCGTGATTCTGAGTAGAAATAACATAAAAAATCCCAAATTTGAAAAAAAAGTGTTTCGGACAACAAAAAAAAACGCCCCAATATCAATGACACGTTGTTAAAAGTTATCGGTCAACGTGTCATCACTCTATACTATATTATTTTTTTCTATCCTATAAATAGTTCTTCAAGAACAATAATGCAGCGAATTTACCTTTATTTATTGAACGGTTGCCAATAATTGTTATGGACACTGTCGTAACTATTTATTTACTATGCGCTATTTTAATTTCAAACTGATTTAATTAATATATTGTTTCGGTTTGTAAGTATTTCACGCTTTATTGTGTCAAACCGTGTTAGTAACATGAAATAGGCGTGGCTTAGTTTCATGTTAACAAAATGTCAAATTAAATATGAAAACGTAATTATTTTTACTCGACTACGCGAAGGGTCATGATTTTAGCGTCTATGATGTGGATATGTTTGGGTCGTGTGTTATATAGCATTATTGAGTCGATTTAGCGAATGAGGTGTCAAACGATTGGACTTTATAACGCCGGTGTCATTTTTACAAAAAGCACCGTAGTCTGGTTAAATTATTATCAAAATGCACAAAGAACGTTCAATAAGATACTTCGAGCGAATCGAAGTGGTTCACAACTTCACAAACTAATCTGGTAGATGGAAAGTTTGCTTAATGGCGGTCCTCTATTCTATCTCTACAGCTTAAGCTGCCTGTAGATCAGGAAACGCTAGAAACAGTCACAGACAGTTGATAATAAACTTCCAGCAAGATTAACAAAACTGATCACTAAATGATGCTACAAAATTTGCTTGATGAGGACTACTATAACAACTAATTATACTATTGTATGAAAACAACCCTGAAATGCACCCATGGAAAGAAAATAGGTAAATGGAAGCAAGAGAGCGGGTAACATTTTATAATGGAGTGGCTGCCGCAGTCTCAATTTGCAATCTTTTATGACCGCTTTACGGTTAAGCCCTTCGCTTTACCATGCAACATGGATATTTGAAATCATTTTTATGCTACGGTTTTATATTGCCATACTTCTTCTTTTGCTCATTGATTGGAATCATACATTACAATAAGTATTCTGTTTACATTTTTGTTTGATCACAAACATTTAATTAATTTAAAACATATGTAGTTACAACACACGTATGAACACAGATCGCAACTGGGGTGTCACGGACGGAAGAAAGCGGCTACCGCGGATGTGGATAAAAAGTTAATGATGTGCCAACTCGCACTATGTTCCCCACATACCAACAATACACGCACTATAACGAATTGCAAACGTATCATTACGGGTCAATGTCGAATATCAACCTCGATAATGAAAACCCGTTTTTATTTACATTCAGATGTTGGCGAAATTTTCGTGAAATGTTTATATGAGACGTTTACGCCTCTCGCTGGTGACCTAAAAATATCTGACACTGAATCACAGCCACTGTTCTATTTCAAATCTTTCGTTAAAAATGTGGTGCGGTTGAGGACGAATGCGAAAATAAAAGAAACATTTTAACGATGCTTTTAAGACACTGGCGTCAACATTATCATTTCAGATTGAGATGTGATTAAACAATCAAAGAACATTAAACAATCCTATTATTATCGATACCAGCCTGTGTACAATGTAATCCCACTGCTGGGAACAGGCCTCCTCTCATTGTAAACGACGATTCGGGGCATGCTACCTCAATGCAAATTAGAATTATTCTTTGAATTTCTTCACAGATGTGTGCAGGTTTCCCCACAATATAATCCTTCACAGATAAGCAACTGGAAAATGAATTGACATTTTAATACAGACATGTTGTTCTGGTACGAGCCGAACCAACGACCTCCAAATTCCAAGACGCACGTCTTGCCCCTCGGCTACCAGTATGAAAAAAAAAAAAGAAATTCGAACAACACATATTGTAAACACTTTGCAAAAAAACAGTCATGAATGAACATGACGTAACTGAGAAGGTACCGGAAATAAAGCGTAGATAATAATTTATACAGTTAAAAGATTAAGTAATTACAGTGTATTCAAAATACATCAACACACGACACGACATGCCAGCCGGCTAAAATTTATCGACACGATTTAATAAAAGAGACACTATCAATTAACATCATAGCGGCATAGTGAAATAAAAAATTGGCAAGACATTGATAAACCTTCAGTAAAGACACTGCACGTTGTGTTGATTATGTGCAAATAACAAGGTAAATGGCGATTTTTTCCTGCCGGACTAAGCAATTCATTCATTGTTTTTAATGTCAAGCCTTTTTTGCCTCAACCACTACTATTTAACACGCTTAATGTACCTACACAAAAATCTAGTCGATAATAAAGTAAAAAAACCCAAAAGTGTAATACTTAATGGTATTTCAAAATGATCAAGGAAACAAAGATGATTTTCAAATCCCTGCAAAATGATACCCCACTCGATGTACCATCACACTCAGTGATTGTTATGTGGTTATGCCATTTAGGGTTCTAGCTAAATTGGTTGTTCCATACTTACACTATGAATGTCCAATTAAGCTATAGCAATCACGGAGCGTACTGTAGTGGATTTTAATATTTTTTAGGCAAAGTAATCAAATGCAAATTTTGAGTTGTTTTCTTAAGTTTGCTGGTAGAATTAACTTTTAAATGATGATTTTGGATGATAAATATTTAATAACATTCATTTGGATTTGATTTGGTTTGAATTTGTTTTATATTTTACATTTAATATTTGCTTCGGGTTGGTGTGGTGAAAAATTTTGTGTTTCACTCGGGGGCAAATTTTGTTTAACCCTCGTGCTTTGAAACCCTCGGAACGCTCAAGATTCCATTTTTCGAACCACTCGCTACGCTCGTGGTTCAATTTTTGGAATCTTTCGCTTGCTCGGGTATCAATATTAGCACGAGCGGTTAAAGAACAACTTTCCCCCCTTGTAAAAAAAATAACTATTGGTTTTCACAATATGGCGATTGATTTTTACCATTTTGTCACTCGGACAATTAGACAAATTAATTGGCGTAAGAATCAGCAAATCGGCTTACATGTTTGGACTATAGAGTGCCACAAAGACACTAACATACATTTACATATACTGATAAACACATTACCATCTCCTTTACGTCGCACTGTCGCGGCTGTTGGCTAAAATCCTGCGTTGGTTTAAGACGGTGTTGTTGTCTTTTTACTTATCTCGTATCCATCCGACCAAAACAATCAGCTTCACTTGACCGCGAAGGGGCTGAGTAAATCTTTGTCTTTATTTGTCTGAGCCTTTATCATTCAATACAATGCCTCTTACGTTCTCCACATTTCGTAATATGTATAGTACTACTATATTATATTTCTACTTATATTCGAAGTACCTAATCTTATGTTTAACAAAATATCTTTAAATACGATGGTGGCGTAAGTTATGGCTACTATTAGGAACTTATTATTGATATGACATTTAATACTTTCTGGACATAACAATGCGCAGTAAAAAACAGACTGATGTTGTTGAAATTTATGTGCAAAGTTACACCATATAATGTACTTGTATAAACGTATTGAATAAGAGAAGAATTAGAATTAGTATTAATCTTGTTTATGTAAATAATCTATTTTCCTAATTGGAATGGAAAGTAATTGGGAAAAATATTATTGAAGAGAGATTAACCAGATATGACTAATTTAACATTATACAAAGAAGTCCATATTTTTAGATTAAACAATTATTTCAAAAGGAGATCATGTATGTGTGTGTGTGTGTGTATACAAGGTATCATACACCCAAAGCTAAGAAGCGTTACATATTTATAGAAATTGGTCAAGAATTGAATTGATTGGTAGAATTGGTCAATTGGTAGAAATTGGTAGCTAAGCTACGAAGCTGTCTCACTCGCTTCTACTTAATCGTAACGCAGCATAGTGCAGTAAAAAATAAGCCTTTGTATCAATATTAAAATAGATGCCTAAGCCTAAATTGTTTATATTACAAGTCCCAATATCATTTAAATATTATCTACATTTATATTTTCATTTATAAGGCCTATGTATGATTGATATAGATTAAAGGATAGAATGTCATCATTGCCACTACCACATGTTTATTTCATAACAATCACAACTTTTATAATAATATGCATACCGGAAACAATAAACAAGCATACAGTGCGCAAAACGACACGTCCTTAGTTTTAAATACGCCATTGTTTTATATACACGCCGGATGCGTCAAGAAATTGGGATCGTCCTGTGTCCAAATAATTATTGTCAGATGTCTCGAGCTCGAGCCTGTACTGCACTAGTAACCTAGCCTTCTTAGTTTAAATTAGACCGAGCACGAACTCACCTACCTACCTAATGTAGTTTACGTAGAAATCTAAGATGTTTTAAGCGGAGATGGTAATAGGGATATTGAATTCCGACACCCGTAACTTTTCTTCTTTTTGCAGTTGTCCGTATGAACTTTTACAATTACAGTTCGATACAGTTGTATATATCAGATAGCTGAAAATACACATAAGGGAGAATGTACCTATGGAAAATAGTACAAATAATCTAAATAATATCCGCCGTATGAGGTGATTTAGGTAATTTTTTCCGACGAAAGTCAAGGACAGGAGAATGAACGTGAGACTCATTTATTTACAAAATTGAACTATTAAATTAGCAACAGAACCTAATTATAAGAGCAAGTTGACGTGATCACTGATCACGATTTGTCTTGTTGATTTAATGCAACATATTAATATTAGGAGAGAACAGACGAATCGATTTTTATTGCTGACAGACAACTGTTTGGTAAACAGCCAAATGCTCATACACATGTAGTGAGAGGACATCCTCTTCAATTGCAATGATTTATATTTTTCCTTAATCAATTTACAAAGCATTTAATCACAAGCTATGCGCTTCATTTTATTTAATGCATGAAAAAATAATAATCGTTACATACCTAAATAGCCTGCTTCGGAAATCACTGCCTGTACACTTAAGTATTTACATAATAAACATATTACATAAGAAATTCATGCTTATTCGCTCCGTGCAAAGCGGGTGGTAGGAGAAGCCGAAACGATCGCAGCGCTTGATGTGGCCAATACTGACAAGTTTGGTAACTTTGTTTCTGTCAATTCCCATACTTCTCAGTTATTTTAGCTTTATAATCACACGATAAAAATGGGTCACGATAGCTATTGTGTGGTAAACTGCAATAATACTGGACGAAACAGTAATATTAAATTTTATATATTTTCAACGCAGAGCTAGATATTAGCCTTTTATATCACTACTATTCCAGGCTTAACAACGTAATGGCTAAACATTTTATCTAGTCTATTATGTCATGTCAACACAGAGTTTTTCTTGTATGTTAATAAAATAGTATGGCTAATACAGTGTACCAACATTACGAGGGGCGTTCAAAATATTCTCGGTATTGATATCTTACGACCTCTTCTAAAATTTCTTTCGTTACTGGCCGCTAAGGTTTATTCATTGACATTAAAAAAAAGTATAATTCGAACCGAGATGGTCTTTTGTTTTTCTGCAATTGCTGAACAAACATGAACATCATGTGCGAATTGACAATGTTAACTAAATTAGAACATCGATGCGTGATAAAATTCTTGACAAAACAGGGTAAAAATCAAAAAACCATAAAAGAGGAAATGGATTGTGTTTACCGTGAGTCTGCTCCTTCTTTATCTACCATTCAAAAGTGGTCAAGCGAGTTTAAACGCGGAAGGGAGAGTATTGAAGATGACCCTAGACCTGGCCGGCCTGTAGTAGCTACTTCACAAGAAAATATTGATAAAGTGGAAAAACTTATATTGGAAGATGGTCGAGTGAAGGTAAAATCTATAGCACAAGTAACCAATCTCTCTATTGGTACCGTACATGATATTATACATGACCATCTTAATATGTCAAAAGTAAGTGCAAGATGGGTTCCGCGAATGCTGACTCGGCTTCAAAAAGACATGCGTGTAGCTTGTTGTTCCGATTTTATTGACCTGTGCGGTGAAAATCCTGATGAGGTGCTGCAAAGAATAGTTACTGGAGATGAAACCTGGGTTCATCATTATGACCCAGAGAGTAAACAAGAGTCCATGCAGTGGCACATTAAGGGTTCAGCTCATCCCAAGAAGTTCAAGGTCATCCCTTCAGCTGGCAAGGTCATGGCCACGATATTTTGGGATTGTGAAGGAGTATTACTAATCGATTATAAAGAAAAAGGTGTAAATATCACAGGACAGTACTACGCTAACATTCTACGTCAATTAAAGGATGTAATTAAAGAAAAGAGGCGAGGAAAGTTAACCAAAGGTATTCTGCTTCTGCATGACAACGCCCCCGTCCATACTGCTCATATTGCCAAGGCAGCTATTGTTGAATGTGGGTTTAAAACTGTTACTCACCCACCGTATAGTCCGGACTTAGCCCTCAGCGACTTCTTTTTGCTCCCCAATCTTAAAAAGGATCTGCGTGGAAATAAATTTTCTGACGATGAAGCATTGAAGGCGGCAGTGGAGGAGCATTTTTACACGAAAGATAAAAAATATTTTTACGAGGGATTAAAAAAAATAATTGATCGATCTTTTAAGTGTATGAACATAGGGGGGGAGTATATTGAAAAATAAAAATATCAAACTTTTCGTACTTGTTTGTTTTCATTCTCATACCGAGAATATTTTGAATACCCCTCGTAAGTGAATGTAATATTCGTTATTGAAAGCCCGTCAAAAGCACACTTTTGGCACGTAGGGTTATCTGTCGTCTGTCACAAGTGTCACAACAGACATTGTGCCTAAAGCGGGAGAACATAAATTTTTAACACAAAATATGTTGATTAAAACCTGTGAAAAAGGTCAAAGTTTTTATAATTGCAAGCATCGTACGTATCCCCAGGAAGAGGATCACTAAGTAAGTCATCAAAACATAGTGAAACATACATTTTTTAATTGAATTTGTAACGAAACAACAACGAAGAAAATTGACCGAATAATATAAAATACACAGATAATTCTTACTGTTTTCACTAAAGCAAAAACCAAGTGTATTTAACATTAAATACGAATAGATTCCGCACATTGTTAAGTACATTATAGTAAATATTTTTAAGGAATAATCTTTATATTTTGTTGCGCTCGCTATTTGACAGCGCCGACCACGTTGCGAACGCTAGGCGGCGCTGCCATTGTGCACGGTCCCAATAAGAGACCGTCTAACCTAACTCTGCACTGACATTGACAGAACAAAGTCTAAGAGTGTCATTGCAGTTTGGGCAGAATTAGTTGGGTCTGACACTACTAGCTCAGCGCAAAATGTTAAATCAGTTAAATCACACATGTTATTCCGGTACAATATTCAATTCAAGAAGCTTATTCAAGATTAAAAAACTTCGGATGGTCGTATATTACTGTCAGCGCTAAGGTGTAAACATAGCAAAGTTCTGGGACACTCCGGAGAGGTAAAATTCACGGCTTGCCCAAAAAGGTCGACACATGTCCCGCGACGTCTCTGGAGCGTGAATATTTATAGACGACGCTCTTAGTAGACGGCACAGAAAGTGTTAATTTTCTGGGAAGTGGTCAAAAACTATTATCTCTCTTCGAGTCTTCAGAAAACTCAGAGCTTAGTACGGCGCAAACATACTCTGATACTTATGACTGAGTACATACTTAGGACTGAGCATGGCGTTCGTTTTTTTTAACCCGTTCCATCGTATGAAAATTAGGATGGACAAAAACTATGGCGCAGCCAAATGCCTTCCTATTAAATTCCGTTCCAGAATAGTAGGCGCCGGGTTTAAAGAAGAAGCTGTTTTGGCACGACTTCAAAATAGTGTCTGTAATGTCATGTCCTAGGTACTTAACCTTAATGTTTTGTATTAAGGAAATCTAAAACATTTGAACTTAACCTGTCGATTAAAGTGTAAGGTACTTAATTAATGTATTGACCTCAAAGTACAATATCGCATGATAAAAGTTGTAAGTATAAACTGTAGAGAGAAGTTTATTAATTTAGCTTTTAATATTACGTTACTGAAACTATAACGGAAATATGTTTTAACAAAAGGGGACTTTATACAAGGCTACCCGTTACCCTGATGCCCATTTCGCAGTTTTCGCACGAACAATGTCGAAATAGAAATTATAAAATACACATATTTTGTGCATCAAAAAGCCTTTCTGGAATTATTATTTTGTCACGTGATACATTTTTCTTTTTTGGTTTGTTATCTGATAAAGATTATTCGAGGGAAATAAGATATCTGTATTTGACAAGACTTGTTGTCATACCGCTGTACGGCACTGGCAGATCGCCAACTATTCCCAGCCATAATAATACCGTTACCGGGCGTTACTTCGCTAAAATCCTGAGCTAAGAATCTAGTCCTTGATAAGCCCATGTCTCGAAAATGAAATATTCGGCACACAAAAGAGTATCCTAACTCAACATTGAATTTGACGTCATCTCAACAACTACGAGTCAAACAAACCACACCAAAAGCGTATAATCTTAAGCAAACACGGTTATCTTAGCTTCACACGGAGGGAGAGGATCATAATCTAATCTATTTGTGTTTTGCGTTACAGGCATTCAGTGGACTCGGTCGCGTCGTATTCTAGCCAGAATCACGTTGACCGCATAAGGACACAGAACTTCTCAGCGGCTTCTTGTCAAGACGAAGGCGACTTCGGATCGATTAAGACAAGCCTCTTTAGGCGCTCTTCATCCAATTTGGAATACCCTCACAAAAGACCCGAAAGCGTCACGTCCAACACCAGCTCCACAAGAAGCCGCCTTCGAGAACTTGTCGAAAGGAAATCGAATCAGGAAGAGCACAAAACCGCAGCAAACACCGTCGGTGATATCCAGTATTTTGAAAATCCTACGGAAACTTTGGAGTTCGATAAACGGAGAAATTCACTTGAATCCAAAAAGAGTCAAGAAGAACGGCCCAAGAAACGGAAGCTAACTAAATCTAAGGAAAAGGATAAGGAATGTTGCGAGAATAAGAACAAAAAACACGAGAAATACCAAAGTAAATTAGCCGAATATTATAAGCTTCCTGTGCAATTGCCACAAGACGAGTTTTACCAACATTTGACACGGTCTAAAGCCGCGGAAGAACTGCTTCAGAAACGATTTTCAAATTCTGATACCGAATTCAACGGCAGTTACGGTAGACTTTGTAAACACAAAGAACCAGAAGGTTCCAATCTACGCCGTAGCCGAAGTTTAGCAGTTATCAGAGAAGAGACCTTCACTGATTTACAGATTCAAAACCACGCCAAGAGCAAGCGGTCTCAACTCATACCACGAGCTCGCTTATTCGACAAACCTTGCTTCAAAGACAGGTAAAATGTATTATTATATTCATATATCAACCGTAACTACACACGTAAAATTATTTATTACAATTTTACTTCGTAGACTTCATCTTCACGTACGTAAACAATTTATTATTGAATTAGCCCAAATGTTTAAAAAAGCTTTTATTTTCGCGTTTTTAAATTTTGGTCCCATGGAGAAACTTCTTAAGTTTAGGGTTGAAAATGCAACATGTAGCCTTCTTTCTTTCTACTTATACAGGGTGGTCCAAACCCTGACGTTCAAAATTTTTTTTGGATTCCTTACATCGTGTGATATCAGAATATACCCTATGTCTTAATAGATTATCAGTAATAGATAACAGAATTCATCCTGTAAGGGGTGAAAAGGGAGATGAAAGATTGTGTTTAGAATCAATAAGCGCTGAACTGAGTTATATAAAATTTGGTATGAAGATAGTTTGAGTTGTGGGAAAGGATATAGAATAGTTTTTATGCCCGAAATCATCCCTCAAGGATGTCAAAAGGGGAGCGGAAGTTTGTGAAGGGAATCAATAATTTCTTAAAATAAGTCTAAGTTGAAGGCTTTTATCATTATCATTAAACTTTTCGTTAGAAATACAAAATGTTTAGGCAATTCTGACCAATAAGTCATTCTTTTAGGGTTTGAAAAGAGGGGTGGATTTGTGTGGGGAATCAATAAAAAGCTACTGGATAAAAAAATAAGCAACGCAAATTGCTTATTCCACGCAGACGAAGTCGCGGGCAAAAGCTAGTATACAATATAGTTGTTCTCCATAATAGGAAATCCAACATCTTTACGCTCACATCTAAATGTGTCGATTATTGAGTAAAGTGGAGGGGCGTTTATTTTAGACAGCAACTGAATAGAAAATCTTTTAGGGTAATTCTCCAGTAACTGGCCACCCTAAACTAAAAATGAATTATATTCACCCATAAACAGAATTCATTTTAGTATAAGGTTTCAATAACTGGCCAGCCTTCAATAACTATAGCCACCTTGTATTAAAATGAATTTTGTTTATAGGTGAATAGAATTCATTTTTAGTTTGGGGTGGCCAGTTACTGGCGAATTACCCCGTATTGTAAATTATAGAAATGAATCGTAATAAGTTGCGGCAAATTAAATGATGTCTTAAGCTTATAAGTAATTTTTATACCTTTTTTCTTTGTTTTTAGGTTGCCAGGACGTGCTAAATACCAAACCAAAGAAGAAGTATTGGAAGGCATTTACATTGACAGCACTGCATCTTGTTTTGGAGCTATAAATGGTCAAAGAGAGAACGAAAATCACGTTGAAAACTCCGATCGAAAATCTGAAAAAGAAGACACCGTATCACGAAACGAAAGTCACAATTCAAGATCAATTAGTGGTAGCTGGCCCAATTTGAACGACGACTTGAAACCAACTAATCTCTCCGAAGATAGCATTGGACACTCTCGTAATCCTAGCGAGATAGACAGCTTAGATTCAAATTACGTAAGAAAGCATTATAACTTTGAAGCTCATCTTAAAAATTACAAAGACAGTTCTCCAGACTCTGAGCGGTCTGTTGTCACCCCGGATCGTAATAAATCTCTTTACATAACAGATCACGACACAGACCAAGAAGACAGAGATCGATCTAAAAACAATACTCCTAAATCATTTACCAACGACAGTTTATCGATTACTCATAGCGATAAAGATAAAAAGGAATTAGCCGAGCTCGAGCATGTAAATAACCCAGACTCATATGACGAGATTTCTATTAAAAGTAAGAGGAGTGAAGCACCCAAAAACCCCGAGTCTGAAAATATAAACTTCCAAATCAAGGATACGCAAATAAAGGACGCAGAAACGCAGTCCGTAGTATCCGAAAACGACGGCACAATATCGAGTCCGCCAGACAGCATCACTTCGTACATATCAATCTCGATAGCATCGTCTACAGACAAATCACATAAACTAGAATACTTAGCTAACTCGCTAGCAGAAAAGATCGACGAATACTGCGAGTCACAATTTAAAGAAAACGTGTCGGTCGCTTCACATACTGTAAATTCAGAAATTAATAATACTGAGAGCGATCCCATCTACACACAAGTTAATAAAAAGAAAACATTTGCTGACATCAGGAGAGACTCATTCTTGAGTAATAAAAGTAACATATTTAACGAGATAGCTAAGAAAACCAACGCCGAAGTATTTGTAACTAACACATACATAGAGAGCGATAATTATTCTACTAAAAGCAACTGCACTTCATCTAAAAATATAACCACAGAACCATTCGTAACAACTTTAATAGAAAATCAATACTATTCATTGCCTGATATTAATATAGGCAAATGTTTAAGAAAATCGGAAAGAATTGACGCTCAACTGCGGGAAGAAGATCAAGAAGATATACCCTGTGAAAATACATATGAAATAGCCCAAACGCATTTCCGAGAAATTTTGTCTACTAAAGGTAATGAAAATTACGGTCAGTTAAACAAAACGAATGTCATTAATAATCCTAATCTCTCTAATAAAACAAGTGTCTACCTACCAGACTATAGAGAACCACAAATAATACAAAGTTTTACAAAACTCGAAGACGACTTGAAGTCTATAATTACTGTAGACAGTTCTAACGCAGATGACAAAGATCCGAATTTCTTTAGATCAGATTCTCATCAAAACGAAAGGGAAATAAATGAAATTGAAGGTACTATTCGAAATAATAAACTTATCACTAAATCAGAAAGTTTAAAACTGACAACTAACTCAATATACAGACCAGAAATTAATATAGCTAAATCGTTTTCACACGACAGCATAAATAAATCTGCCTACGAGAAAAAAGGACGACAAGGAATACGAAAACATTATTCATTGCGACAACGTGATCCTACTGACGATGATATTCATCGTTTACCAAGCCCAAGTACCGTTGAACGACATGTAACCAGACCTTGTGACTCAACTGTCAAAAGTTTAGTCAGTGTTGGGGAAGGTAACACTACTCCATTATTATCTCGCGTACAGTCTTTTAAAACATCTGCTGAATCAAACATAGCTATCGTGCCATTGAGTGGCCACCAGACTATTGTGATCGATCCGCCTCTCACTCAGAATTTGAAAGACAATAGTGTAAAATCAATCGCGAAATCAGAAGTGAAAACAAATCAATTTAAGGCCAATATAGACAATCTGTCGAGAAAAGAGTCAAATAAACCGTCCCAAGAAAGTCTAAACGATAAAAATAAAGAAGGAAAAACCAAAAACGGATTAGTAGATAATTCTAGCTACTGGATTCCCAAAGATCCTTTCATAACAATAAAATTAAATAAAGTTGTGAAGACAACCATTCCGAAACTGAAAAAAGATAACAGTGAAAAAATTGCCAGTGTGCAATATAAATTTGAAAAACCACCGCCCAGATTAATAATTAAAGACAATAAGCAAACAGAAGACAAGGAAAACGTACACTTTGCTAAGGAAAACCCTAACATGACACGACCACAAATTTTACAAGTGACAGACTCGAATAACAAAAAGCAAATTGACTCCGCAAAATTAGAAACCAAGAAAAAAGTAATGGCGGAAAATACAGAAGTCGGGCATACGCCGAAATCAGATATTATGAGCGAGTCTAAAGAAGAAATAAGGGAAACAAAATGCGATAATACTGTTAAAGAAAAATTAAATAATGCTATCAAGACTGACATTGAATATCAGGAAAAGCTGCATTCAGTCAAAAATTATTGGTCAAAACTGATCGACAAACCACCAGAAACTAAAGACAACGGCAGAACCGAATGTAAACTTAAGACCAACGAAAATGTTGAAGTGGAAGCTGTGGTTGAATCTGAGAAAGGTACCCCGGAAGAACCTGATTGTTCAACAGAAATTTCAGTATGCAACATTATAAAGTCTTTAGAAAGTGTCAAAATTGTGGACAGCATTCGGAAATTGAGTCAAACCAAAATACAATTATGGAAAGATGAATCAGAAAAAGTTAAAAGCGATTCTGAAATCGAAGAAACAGCTGTTAAGAAGATTGTCAAGGATTGCGAAAGTAACATTTATGAGAAACCAATATTCAAAAATAAAAAAACTGAATTAGATCTATGTCGAGATACTCCTGAGATTGAAATAGTAGAATTGAGTTGCGATGACAATCAAAATCAAAAGACTCAAGCGACACTTATAAAAGCAAAAGGATTTGATAAAGAGTGTGATGAATTCGATCACGTGCGATATAAAGTAATGAAATCGGAACTATTTAAAAATAGTATGATCGCTAATTACCGAAAAGAGGCTCAATTTGACGGCTTACTGCAATACTTGCAAGATTACAGCTTTCAAGAATTATTAGTGAACAATAATATAGTTATTATTGAACCAGTCAGAACTAAAATTGAACCAGTGCCTCGAAACCAAAATAACTCTGATACTCGTAAAATACCGCCAACATTACTGAAGAAAAACGACAACTCTTGCAGTCATGTTGACCGTTCTAAAAATGCAATTCGTCGACATTTCTTTTACCATCCCATACGTGTCAACAAAGAAATCATTGAAGAAGAATTACCAAATCCTGATACAGTAAAAAAAGTACGTAACTTATTTGAGGATACTCTTAAAATGAAGAGTCCGATGACCATGACACAAGATCCACCTTTAGTTGACGAGACTGTGGGTTTAACAAGACGTGCAACCTCTTACCGTAACCTTAATGAAGATTCGAAGAACAGCAAAATTGGAAGTAGAAAGAAAGTTATACGACAGCTTACAATAGAGACAAACTTTGGTAATAAAAAATGGGACAACGCCAGTCTTTCGAGTGGAGTATCTAGCGGAGATCTAAGTTCAAACAACGACTACGAAAACGACGCTTTAAGCCCATACTCAAACAAAAATCTGAAAGACAACGTATATAGTTCCAGTGATGAGTATCTTTGTGATTCAGTCAGCCACGATTTCTGTTGTGAAAGTCAATATGTAAGCCCGGACATAATGAAAAAGATTCGAGAGTGTGGTACATCTGTAACTTATTACGGAGGAAAAGTATTAAACTCAAAACCTGGTTCAACAGTTAGTCCGATGACTAAAGCCATAATGGAAGAAATAAAAGGATTACAAAAGAATTGCAGCCGAGACTGTTATGCCTGTCAGACAAAATGCAGGGGAGACAAGTGTTCTTGCTTGGCGGCCGATAAACACAAACCTGTAGTTTCAGACAAGCAAAGCTCTAATGCGTCATCGGATTCTGGAAACCCCGATCCTGACAAAAACAAGCGTTCCGAAAATTTCCCTAATTTTAAATTCAAACTAGTGAAATCGAACAGTTGCAGCAGTAGACTTGAACTGACTGGTACCGACGACAATAAAAACCCTCGTATGAAATACAGATCACCAAGCAAACAACGGAAGGGTGATGATCCTCCACTTATGAATGACGACGAAAACTCGGTAAAGAACAAAATATGCCGTCTTGAGAGTTACAATAAGGGTATCGCCAAAACTCCATTTGAAAAGAAAGACAACGAAGAAAATAAAATTAAGCACGCTCCTTCAATAAATAATAAATTGAATAACACTATTTTGAAGCAGAACATTGTACATCCACAACAAGGTATACAAGCGGTCCCGCCCAAAACGGAAGAAGAACCTGAAATAATAGATAACAAAAACGTAACAGCGTTCGACTCGAAGCCCACAGATCCGCACAGTTTTGAAAAGAAGTATTATTACGTCAATGAGAATATAGAACAGAGCAAAATTCCGCCGGGAAAGTTCGGTGAAATGGTATTCGAGGAGTTCGAAGTTTTAGAGTCCTGTTACGATAGTTTAAACAGCAATAAATCATTAAAATGATTAACTTTTACCTATAAGCTTTTGCTTACATAAATTGTGATCTGTTTTCAATTAATGCTATTAAATTATTGCTTGTAAATTTAGTACATTGTTATAAATAATACCTAGCTTATTTGTATTTAATTTAGTTTATGTCACCTATTATGTAGATGCGTCTAATATAACATTTCGAATTGAAGAATACAGTAGTATTGGTGATGGCTTCTTTGTATTAAAATATAACTTTGAGTAGTTTCAATGTGTTTTCTTGTCCATTTTCATGATTTTCCCTAAAGAAAACCTTACCGTCAGATTTCTCGTGATCAACTTTTGAAGGCGTTTTGGATCCGTGAGCGCATGCGCTTGTGAAAAAGGACCTTCGAGCCGGTCGCCACCGCCGACACCATGACTCCTGCACAAAAATACATAAATTATTTCCACTGGTAATAGCTGGGATTTTTTTATACGAATGCCCAAAAAAAAGAGTAATGTTTGCAGCGTTTTTTTTTTGTCCTATATCTCCTAAACTACTCGGTCTAATATTTTGAAAAAAATACACAAAATAGTTATACAGATGACAGGTAAACCTATTAGAAATGTACAGTCAACCGTGAGTGGGACGTAAGGGACGGAAGTGACGGAACCCTTGGAACGCGAGTCCGACTCGCACTTGGCCGGATTTTTGTTTGAATATGACTTGATTATTATTTTTTACTCTGTAAGTAATTGAATTGGTGACCAGTATGTCAGTGACAAAATGAAAACAGTGAGCGCTCGTATCTTTTGTTCAGATGCCAGACAAGCTAACCCGCGGGCCCTATCGGGCGATCATACATGGTTTTTGGAGTACCTAGGTACCTACTGTTTATTTTCTGGCAGTGAATGTGGTATATATTATATTGTTTGTATATATTATAATGTGGTATATATTATATACAACGAAGTCAGTCCCACTTACTTCCATTAGAAGAAGTGACGGAGGAATGACTGAAACGGGGCTCGAAACCCTTAAAGTTATGTGTAACACACACTTCCCAGGCTCGATAATACATCAGAGCGCAACGGACGATGTAGTAAACAGTGCAATGGAACAATCCATTAGCACAACCAGGTACAACTGGGACACGTCTAAAAAGGTAGTAGATCACGATAAGATACAATGGGCACTATCCACATTTCAACCATACAAAGCCCCGGGGCCAGATGGAATCTACCCCATACTACTACAAGAGGGCGCCAATGTACTAATACCGCACTTAGGTAGATTGTACAGAGCGTGTATAGCCTTCGGACACGTGCCGCGTGTATGGAGGATGGTAAAAGTAACGTATTTGCCTAAACCAGGCAAAGCAGATTACACAGAAGCCAAATCATACAGGCCGATAAGTCTGTCATCGTTTTTCCTCAAAACACTGGAGAAACTGGTAGACAGACACATAAGGGATGGTCCTCTTAAGAGGCATCCACTGCACCAATTGCAGTGTGCGTACCAGCCGGGTAAATCGACTGAAACGGCACTACACCTGGTGACAACCAGAGCGGAACAGGCGACAGAAAACAAAGAACTATGTCTGGCTACTTTTCTAGACGTGGAGGGGGCATTCGACCGCACCACGTATCAGGCAATCAGTATTGCAGCATCTAAACATGGCATAGAGCCGACAATCTGTAGATGGATTGGTACTATGCTAAATAGCCGACTAATAACATCCTCCCTTATGGGAGACGAAATACTAGCTACGGCTACGAAAGGTTGCCCACAGGGTGGGGTTCTCTCACCAACTCTCTGGAGTCTGGTAGTTAACTCACTGTTGGAAGAACTAAACAAAGGCCCAATACATACGGTAGGGTATGCAGATGATTTAGTGATTCTTGTAAACGGAAAATTCCCGGGAACAGTATCGGAAATCATGAATAAAGCACTGAAGCAAGTGGAGAGATGGTGCAACTGTCATCAACTCTCCATAAACCCAGGCAAAACAGTGGTAATACCGTTTACCAGGAAAAAGACCCTTAATGGCATGAAGCAGCTGAAGCTTTATGGAAGGGTCCTGGAAATGTCCAATGAAGTGAAATATCTAGGCGTAACACTTGATAAAGAACTGAACTGGAGAAAGCATGTCGAACTCACAATCACCAAGGCACTTAGAGTGTTTGGAATGTGTAGATCGGCTTATGGCAAAACGTGGGGTCTAAACCCCAAGGTACTAAGATGGATCTATACCATGATGGTAAGACCAATCATCTTGTACGGATGCCTGGCATGGTGGCCAAGGACACTAAAGAGAACATGCAGGGATGCCCTTATGAAAATACAAAGAACGGCATGCATGGCTATTACTGGTGCGTTTAGAACGACGCCAACCGCGGCGATGGAGGTACTGCTAGACCTTCCACCGTTACACCTAGTGATACAATCTGAGGCGCGGAAATCGTTACACAGGTTGGCCCTAACAGGCCTCTGGAGCGATAGCAAGCCAAAGACCAAGCACACAAACATGGAATGCGAAAATTTCGTGAAAAGGATTACGAACATGGGCTGCGATAAAATGCAACCCAAGTTTGTATTCCATAAGAATTTTAACGTTAAAATTCCAACAAGGGCAGAATGGACCGAAGGTCTTGAAGCACCAATCCCTGATGAAAACGACATCATATGGTACACAGATGGGTCTAAGACAGAATCTGGTACGGGAGCAGGCATTTATGCAAATGACTTTAGTAGTAGTATAAGCATGGGCAATTACGCCACTGTCTTCCAAGCTGAGACTTTCGCTATAATTGCCTGCGTGCATGAGAATATAGTTAGGCAAACCCAAGGGAAGAATATCTATATACTCAGCGACAGTCAGGCGGCACTCAAAGCGCTTGAATCGCACAGAGTGGACTCTAGACTGGTATATAATGGCGTCCAAGCTCTGAACCAGCTTGGAAGGCAAAACAGAGTGCAACTGGTATGGATCCCAGGGCACGAGGGATTCATAGGCAATGAAAATGCAGATGAACTTGCCAGAACCGGATCTGAAAGTAACTTTATAGGTCCGGAACCATTCGTGGGGCTCTCACAGGGAACCATCACAACGGCTATTAAAGACCATGCCAAGACCAAACATCAGGAAGAATGGAACAGTCTGACGGGTCTAAAGCATGCAAAGCTCTTCATGCAAGGAGTAGACTCCGGCTGGAGCAAAAAGCTTTGGAAACTTAGCAAAAGACAACTCCAAATCATAACGGGGGTGTTCACTGGTCATTACGGGGTCAAGGGAATTCTGACCAAGATGGGACATTCTGACAACACCGATTGTCGTATGTGTGGCGAAGAGGAAGAGACAGTGAAACACTTAATGTGTGAATGTCACGCCCGAGCCAGACAAAGAATGAAGGACTTTGGAGCAGGATATCTGGAACCAAAGGACTTTAAAACGCTACCCATGAGCTCCATCATCCGACACATGGATATGGTGGGAAAAGCTCTTGAGTAGCTGACGGATCTTCTCCAGGGGGTAATTGCACAAAAGATCCCTATGGGTCGAAGTGTATCCGTAAGGGCCCCCGAAAATAATAAGATAAGATAAGATATTGTTTTACCCGTGGGTGGTAACTTCTGGGAGTTCTTTTTCGCATTTGTTCCCAGTGGTAAAATGGTAAAAATCTGAATACAAACCTAATTCACATCAATATATTTGTATGTCGTATTTGTACATCGCGTTTACGTACTGATAACGCAAACATGCACGTTGGTAACTACTTAACTTAAAAACCATTGGCTTACTTGATCAGTTTAGTTAACAGAAATAATAAAATATCACATGCAGATTTCGTGTTACTTCTAATTACTTGAATTATGACTTATAATAACGTCATAATATATGCTGCATGGTCATTCACATTCACACTAAATTTCAGAACCTTTTGACCTTACGAAAGAAGGATCTAAATACGCCTAGCCCATCAGAACCCTTATTTTACATTTAGCTAAAGCGACCTTCGTGTACAAATATGAACTCCTAGGCATCAAGAGCCTATACTTTCAAAGCGAGGACCTACCACAACTATAATAATAGAAGAAAACAAATAAAAAGGTTGTGACTTGTAAAACAAGTGGCATTCCCTTTCTCATAAAATAAGTTAGACACAAACCTAAATATTGCTACAAGCAATTGTAACAATGAATTGTAAGTAACTATTGAAATTTAATTACATTTTTTTCATTGTCATTGGAAGGAATGGAAGGAGACTTCATAATGCATCCACCTAAGGCGCTTAGCACACTGGATTCGATTCGCACTCCGTTCCGATGTGTACGCTCTATAATACGTGCATAGCGTGTCAGGGTGCCTACCGCGAAAACCGAATATCGCAAATTGCGGGGATTTTCCTCTTTTACTCTCATTAAGACGTAATTAAGAGTGACAGAGAAAAATGCCCCCAATTGACGAACCTCTTTTTTCGCAGTTATATCCCTGATGTCTGCGCTCAAACATCGGAGCGATGTACGAATCGTATCCAGTGTGCTACGCGCCTAACGTTAAGGTCGAGTTTTGAGATATTTAAGCAGTCATTGAACTCTGAATCATTTTGCACTGTGTGAATCATGTAAATGTTTTAAGAAATATGTAAATGATTATTTAAGTTACTCATAGGGCTTGCGATTCGAATATTCGAATTTGTCGAATATTCGACCTGTTTTGATATTCGAATATTCGGCCGCTCAGGTTTCGAATATTCGAATATTTTTTATTACTATAAAGAGTCTATTTCATCCGCTGTAGTTACAGTTTCTGTGTGTTTTCCGGGTATTTACAGTGAATGAGGAACGGTAGGTACCCAAACACGAAGGAAATAATAGTTTTACTGTATTCCTCTCGATAGACTTCGTGAATACAGTGAAACCTAACTCAATTTCAAAGAAGACGAAATCAAAAAGGATGTTATTTTTACGGTGCATAAGTTTTGAGTTAAAGGATCATTCTGTTTATTCAGTACAAGCGTACGTTAAGCGAATTTTTGAAGTCTAAACCTTGCCAATTATCGCAATTCTCAAATTTGATCATACACCAAACCTGCCCAACTAGGTAATCTAACCATGCACCTTTAGCTGACGAATAATCCACCCAGTAGTCAACTAACTTTTTCCCTTAAATATTCCAATATTATATAATTAGCCGACCATTAGGAATAAAAACTTGCCAAAACAAATAAAGTCAATAAAAATTCAAAATACAATGGAATTAAAGGCCTTTTTACAGGCCTCTGATTGACTACAAGTTAATTTAAATCGGAAAATAATTACCTACTAAAAATATATCTTACATACCTAGGTGTTTGGATGGTTAAAGTTATATTATTTCACGCAACGACGCATTTATAATAAATGTTTTATCTAGAAATATTGAATAGGTACGTCTAAATTTGGCGTTTTACTTGTTTTTATAAATGTGGGCATCTCATAGTAGGATGATAAAATCTAGTCAATTAAGTGGATTTCTACAAAATATCATTAGTTTTAGCAATATGTGAAAAAAGCTTTTGAATAAAAAAAAAATAAACCGATTTCTCGTTCCTTTTGTTATTTTTTATAATATTCGAATAATTATTCGAATATTCGAATATGTCGTCAGAAAAAGTCGAATATTCGAATATCTGAAAGTTTCGAATATTTGCAATCCCTAGTTACTCATAAGTGTTCCCAGTACATGGGTAAATAAATAAATAACGATATAGGTATATTGTAGATGTACACTTGAAAAGGTAAAGTGTCAGTGTGCATGCATGGAATTGCCTTGGAAAAAAGATTTTCTTAACAAGTCATGTAACTAAACTATAAACTAAAATACTAAAATTAATTTATAATTCATTTGAAATGCTCATATAAAATTACCTAGGTATATTTTTATATTTTATTCTTAAGAGAAACCTTATGCCTTTTATAAAAAGGTTTACAAACTGTCAGTTAACAGTGTGGGTGATGGTACCTAATAAAAAAATGCATGGGAAAATTATGTAGGCTCAGTTTTAATATATATGTATATTACATTTCAATTTCAATATCATTTATTTCAGATAAGTACAGTAAATAACAACCAAAGTGCTGTGTATTATGTCCAAACTAGCAAAATAAGCATAAGCTGTGGCAGACAGGTAAACAAGCCAGCAGCTGTATATATTATTATCAGTGAGAGTGATCTCATAATGTGTTTGTTACCATTCCACAGTCCTAATAATAATAAAATAATTACCTTTAGTAAAATTTAAATCATTTATAACTGAAAATGAAATCATATTTAAATTCTACTGATTCAAATTAACTGCCAATTTTCCTCTTATGGTGGGCCGCTAGAGGATATAGTGAATTAAAACGATTAGGGTATTTACTCATCACAAAATATTCATCGGATAATTCCACAATTTTACTGACAGTATTTATAAATAATTACCGCTGCCGAAGGAATGGACTTGTTCAAAAATTTAGCTTTGTTGTGTACTTATGTTCCAGTTATTAAATTAAAAAAGATTTTAAATACCAACTATTGTTCAATTAATAATCTAAATCTGTAGGCATGACATATTTAACTGCCTGATATAAATTAGCCATAACATGACAGAGGATCAAGCTTGGGGTCAATGTACTTCGTATCTTGGTTATTCCTATATGGATTGGTGTGATAAAACCATTTTCATTCGCATACTAATTAATGACTTACTCAATCATTAGTACTATTGCAAGATTTGTTACGATTAAAAAACAGCCAACTTAAAATACCAACTATAACCCCCCTCCCTTATGTAGTACCTACATATCTAAAAGTTGAGAAAAGCACCGGTCTGTATTCTTGTGTTTATTCTTCAGTGAAATTGGTTTAAAAAAATAGTTTCATTAATAGGAATTAAGATGAATGAAAAGTAAAATAATAAATAGAACATTATACAAACTCAAGTTTGTTTTTACCAACTAAGTAAGTTTCTTACCATCATCATCAAAAAACATGTCACAATCATAAGTTTATTTGCAATAAAAACTACACCTTTACAAAATGTAAATTACCATACATTCCATGCTTTTGTTTAGGTTTATCATAAAGCACATTTATCGTTAGTGATTTGCCTAAAATAAAATTATGTGTTCTGCGTGTGTAGATTAGAAGAAAAGTGCTACCTATTTGATGGTTTCCTGTGACAATTTAACAAGAAATCCAATAAGAAAATAGGTAAGTACTTAGCGACTAACAATAAATATTCAAACAAAATGTTCAGTACAAACTTAAACAAAACTTTAAATGGTAAAAAAAATAGCCGCTTCGATGACGTTTCACAGCTGCTTTTGAATCCAAACATAAACTGTATATAAGTATATCTAAATGTATACTACACGTGCATAATGGAACAATCTTTCAAAGGAATACTGTGGGAAACTGTAAGTATAGCAAATACGTAAATTTTGAAAACGATATGCTAATAATAGGAACTCACCCTGTTATTTGAAAAATCCCTAAATATCGGCGACACACACAAACCACGATTTAAATCTAATTTTGCTAAAAGTCGGCACCTCGAAACACACACCGTCGACGCCATCTTTGCACTACGACTACGTATGTATAAGTACTAAATATGTGTAATGGCTCACACCGAATTCTAGGCGCCACAAAACAACGGTGATAATATATACTTAATATATCAAAATTTTACCTATAACAACTGGTTGTATTATATGACATGGGCAGTACAATAATACAAACAACATATTTTATTATTTTACTGAAAAAAAATTTCGGAACGTCCTTTCGAACTGCGCTAATTAGACTTATATACACAATTTAAATGGACCACTATTAGATTAGTTTAAATCATTTCATTCTACACTATAATGTGATTGATTACACAGAAAAGAACATTCAACATAACTTAATATTTTTATCAATCAAATGAATCAACTCCATAGACAGAAATATATTCGAAAAACCCGCCTTTTTCCTCCGGGTGGTATTCCTGTCTGGAAAAATTACATTACAGCTGCGTTCATTGTAAACCATAGACTTAATTTAACTTATTGTATAGCCATAACACACTACCGCACTGCACGCGACCTTCGTGCACCGCACCCAGTGTGCGTAGTTAGGGCTATTACGGCTATAAAGCTTTATTTACACGTACAAACAACAGACATGTACGAACAAATTTTAGCAATTTTCTGCATTTTTCAGAAAACCTCAAATAGTTTATCTGTTGACATCAAAAATGACATGACATGACAACTTCTCTCACCGCGATCGCGATCGCGATTGTTTCGATTGTCACGTACGATACCGTTGAAGATATTTATTTGTAACAATGGCTGTACCGGATTATAAACTTAGTGCAGTTTTATATGGCCATTCCTTAGACGTGCGATGTGTGGCGAAGAGCAAAGAATCCTGTATATTGTCTGCCTCTCGCGACCGAACCGCTAAATTATGGCACCCTGAAGGGTTAGTGTTTTTGAACAATCATCTCTCGACTTTGGTGCAAATTCTTTGTGTAGTTGAAATTTTGTTGATTAATCAGGGTATTTTTTGTTCATTCTGATCAGGGTTAAAGATTTCATCAACGCAGTCACTTATAAAGGGCACAAAAACTTCGTTTCATGTATTTGTTGGCTGCCGCCTTGCGAAGCTTTTCCGGACGGCATCGTAGTGACCGGCAGCAACGACAATACAATTTTAGGCTATAACTTGCAAGATGGCAGCGTCGTGTTGACCCTGGAAGGTCATGAAAACGCCGTGTGTAGTGTTACACCAGGTTATGACTCAGGAATTTTGTTAAGGTATGCTATGCAAGACTAAAGTTAGGTGTGGATGCTGGTTAGGGTATTAATGTAATGTTTATTGTTACAGTTCAAGTTGGGACAGCACAGCTAAAGTATGGAATGTGAACAATCCCCAAGCCACTCCTGTAACATTGAAGGGGCACCAGGCCGCAGTGTGGGCAGTGGTGGAGCTGGGTAATGGGACATATGCCACAGCCTCGGCTGATAAGACCATTAAGCTGTGGAAAAAGGATGGATCTCTTATAACTACACTGGCAGGTAATTCTATATTAGAAAAAAAATATTGGTCTAGGGCTGAGCTTCTGGCCAAACACAGTCTGGCCAGTCAAAACAGTGTCCAGCAATCTTCCCTATGGTTCACCCTCCACTGGGCACTATATTCAATTTCAAAGCCTTCTATTATCAAACATACAGTTAATAATATTTAATACAATATTTATTTATTTATGTGTTTGCAACAACCGTCGGCTCGACGTGTCCTATATTCAAGAAATATAAATGAAATGTAGTGCCTAAAGAGGCAGAGTGGTGGAAGTTTGATATTGAAATTATAATTTATATATATCATGTGTGTTATGTTTTTGGTAGTCTGGTATCCACAACACAAGCCTTATTGAGCGTACTATGTGACTAGGACACTTTGTGTAAGATTATCGCATAATATTGACTTATTTACCAGGTCACACTGACTGTGTGCGAGGGCTGGCTGTGGCTGGTCCGGACTCGTTCCTTAGCTGCTCCAATGATGCATCCATCAGACTGTGGGCTAACAAAGGAGAGTGCCTTAACACTTACTATGGACATTCTAATTATATTTATAGGTAAGCAGGTGTATGTTGTAATAACACAACACAGTGTTACTACCTAGTCTAACCATAAATTATGTTACAAAGTTAATTATACATAAATAATAAATTAAAAGTTATTGAAACATATTATATATATTAAATAGACAAACGAATTACGAATTTAAGATACTTAGTGCTTATTAGATTTTCTCATCTCTTGCATTACTTAATATGTGCTTTTTAATTAAGCAGCAACATGCCTCAAAAATACGCATAACTTTTTCACCACCTCTGTCGGAAATTTCTATGCCATACCTTTTTAAAATTTTCTGTAACAAACTATTTGAAATTTAATCAATATGAAAGTTGCTAGGGACCTCATACTACTGTCACTGGGACAAGGTGCGAAATGGTACTGAAATTAAATTCCTTGACAGGATAAAATTAAGTAGAAATCACTCTTCTTTTACCTATTATATGTATATCTTTTAAAATCAAATTTCTATTACACCTTATGTGTATAATTGCATGAATTCTATAGTAATTTAAATTGTATTTTTTTTATGCATGTTAATTATAAGATTTTTTTTTTAAAGATTTGTCCCGCCGAGTTTTTTGCCGGTCCCATATTGGGATACCCTCCTCCAATCGAGGGGGGATTTAAATCTTCTCGGGGCTGAGGTGTAGGGTTGGAGCCGGTTAACTTTATTTGACGTTCATAAGCGCATTGTAATTATGCCTACTTGAATAAACTTTCTCTCTTTTTATCTTTATTAACTGTCCCAGCTTTTGCCATCCCTGATGTAACCATAATTTAATCATAATTTCATGGTGAGCCAGTATAAGCATTAACCCTGGCTTGAACGGCTGGGCGACGTGCGGCGAGGACGGGTCGGTGCGGCTCTGGTCTGCCGGGGACTGCGTGCGCGAGATCCGCCTGCCGGTGCATTCTGTCTGGAGCGTTGCTTGCATGGACAATGGAGACATAGTTACTGGTAAACTTTGTTTTTTTAATATCTGACCTGATAGTAGTTGCTTACACTATGTGATGTTACATAGTTTTTTTTTTCTCTCTTTTTATCTGCAATCGGCTGTTTTAGCCATAATCAGATGTTATGTCTTTTTTGAGGGTTTTGAGAGGTATTCCATTAAATACTCTCTTGACTTTGATAGAATTTATCTTCTAGTGCCACTTAGTGCCTCTGGTCTAGCCGCAGTATTTGCCACCTTAGTCTCTGTCACATAGTGATGCTTTAAATAAATGAAGCAGGGTTTTCACTTTTTCACTCTGACATCACAAAAATTGTTTCACTAAAGTTTTGACTTTGTAAGTAAATGTATACCTAAATACAAAGCTATACGTTTTCTTGCTGTTATCTGTATGTATTCTGTATTTATTAAGTTTTTATTGATGAAATTCGTTTGTGCCTACCTACTTATCCATCATTTCGACGTGATATTTAACGAAACTATTATTAGGTATTTTTCTTTTATTTTATGAATAATTATAATATACGTTCCAATCTGTTAAGTAACAAATGCCCACCCAATATTTTTTTCGCTTAGTTCGCCTCTTTCATTATACGCAAGCTATCTGGCTATAATCTGATACGTGTAATTGTGTATTTTAAATTTAAATATCATGTTTACCTTACAAATGCATGTTTAATGTCCAGGTTCCAGCGATGGCTTAGTCCGCGTCTTCACCAAAGACCCGGCCCGCTACGCCGACGAGGCGACGCTCAAGCAGTTCGAAGAAGATGTTGAGAAGCTGGCAGCCGCCTCGCAGCAGGAGATCGGAGGGTTCAAGCTCTCTGAGTAAGTAGCGAGTATTCTCAAGGTTCCAGTGATGGCTTTAATTCGAGATTTCTCCAAATACTTATACATACTTACTTGGATAATGGCCCAAAATGAGTCCTGGCCCCAATTTCACATCGGTGACAGGTGCGACAATTGTAAAACATCACTGTTGCTGACGTCACAGGCATCCATGGGCTACGGTTACCGCTTACCATCGGGCGGGCCGTATTCCTGTTTGCACCCTCATTGTATTATTAAAAAAAACTTTATTATATCGGAAATAAACAGGTATTTCTCTTGCGATGTTTATGACAATTGTCACAAGATTTCAAAGAATTTCGTGTAATTCTTGACAGGAAATGAGTTCTGTGTCGGAATTTCGGGACAAGTGTCGTGTTTCTTGTGACAATTGTCATTAGCTTCGCAAAATAAGTACTTATTTATAGGCGATATAATGGAGTTTTATTAAAAATAAAATGTTGGTGGCAAACAAGCACACCGCCCGTCCGATGGTAAGCGGTTACCATAGCCTATGGAGGCCTGTGACGGCAGTAACAGTGATGTCGACAATAGGGATGTTGACATGAATCGCGAATATATAACATGTTATGTTTTTACCATAGCAGGGAATATTAGAACGCGGAAAATCATATTTTGCAAGTGTAAATATGCGTAATAAATTAATTAAAAATAATCAAAAGTATTTAAAATAATGCCCAGTATCACGTGACTGCAAACGCCAATCGGAGCGCGTGACGTAATCACAGTGGAATCACCAAAGACAAGTTATAAAACCTGCCTAAGTGTCTACAGATTATCGTACCGAAACGCGATCTTGGTGCGGTGCGGCGCACGAATCGATAGTGTGTAAGGTGGTGCGTTAAGGACGCAGCTATAAGTTAGAGCGAGAAAGAAGGTCGCTGTCCGATGCGGTAGTGTGTTAAGGCTTTATAAAAAATTGTCAGTTGCCATATAAAGAATTTAAAAAAAATGACTGACAGCAGTTTGTTTAAAACGCCGTTACGTCATCAAGGTCACGTGACAGTTTGGAGCGTTTAGGCGCGAAATTTAAACACGAAACTTATTATACATGTTTTTTTATTCAAAATTAATGAATATATTTTTTTAATATTTTTTTCTGTAATTATTACGTGTCTATCTACAAAATAAAACCAGTTCCAAAAAATTGTCAACATCCCTATTGTCGCACCTGTCACCATGGTGAAATAGGGGCCTGGCCTTCTACACAAGAGTACGCCATAATTAATATAACCATACAACTCTCACATAAACCACACAATCTACAGCAAAAGTCGCTCCGCTCTCGCGGCGCTTTAGCTTCTTCAACTAACTAACAAATCAAACTAACGTATTACAATTTCTTAGAGATGTATAAGGTCTCTTAATGTCGAATTTCAACTATAATAATAATATTTAACAATAAACACAGATACATGAAAAAAATAAATTAAAATCTAAACTTATTTACAGGTACGAGTATAAATGTCTCTAAGTGTATAGCTATATTTTTATGCACCTTATTGTTGAAGACCATTATTCAATCATATTGCTGTATCGTCAGTGACTTAATTAAAGCACGCGTAAAGTCCATAAGCAACTGATTTTATACTTAGTACATACTACTGGAAAATAGGAGGCTTTTTTTAAGAGCCAACAGAAGCTAAAATTTAAATATTTTAGGTAAATATACCCGTCTCGCTAACGGAAGCGGCTCCTAAAACTAGTGCGATAAGGATAAGGCGAAAAATCCTGCGTAAAAATATCAAAATTCGAGGTTTCGTATTCGACTGTTTCCACCTCCAAAACTTAACCAATCGTAACCAAATTTGGAAATCTAAATGATAATGATATTATCTGTGTCGGACCGTTTTGCTTTTTTGACTAATTGATGTCAGTTTTGAATAGCACGCCTCTCATTGCGGCATAGTCAATTAGGCCACTTTTGGCCATTTTTGAAGGGCTCTAGTGCCTTAAAAAAACAAAAATATCAAAAAAAGCAAAACGGTCCGACACAGATATTGACAATATTAATCTGTGTTGAAAAAATCATTGCTCTAGCTTCAAAACCCACGGAGGAAACAGTCGAGTACGTTTGTATGGAGAAATGACCACTCCTGTTGGCTCTTAACTCTGTCTATACAGGGTGCCCGGTAATTAGTGGATAACCTTCTAACCACCGACAGAGCACCTTAGGCTGGTCCAGTAAATGCACTTATAGGTCTAGTAAAAGTTTCGTGGTTTTCGAGATAATCGAACTTTTCTGTCTTTTTTAATTGGAGCTAGCCATTAAAAAAGACAGAAAAGTTCGATTATCTCGAAAACCACGAAACTTTTACAAGACCTACAAGTGCATTTTCTGGACCAGCCCAAGGTGCTCTGTCGGTGGTTAGAAGGTTATCCACTAATTACCGGGCACCCTGTATATTATTTCCAGATTGCCCGGCCCGGAAGTCCTCCTGGAGCCTGGTAAAACGGACGGTCAGACCAAACTGATCCGCCGCGGCACCAACGTGAAGTGCTACTCGTGGAACGCGGCCGCCGCCAGCTGGGACGAGCTCGGCGACGTGATGGGAGCCAACCCGCCCACAGAGGGCAAGACCATGTACCAGGGGAAAGTGAGTCAGTTGCACTGGAGACAATGCAAAACTAGTCCGTCGCTCATATTAACTCTTTTTTCTACTCCCGTACTTTTATTTGTCATTTAAAGGGTCGTGCACACATCTTTAAAACCCTATCTTAAAGTTGTCAAGACAAGTCTTTAGTCTATTCCCTAAAAAAGCATTTGTGCATACACGCAGTATCTTTTTGGCTCTTTTACAATACTTCGTGTAATGGCCACTTAAAAAATACATTGTTGCCAACCTTATAGTCATAACACACTGTCGCACCGCAACGCGACCTTGGTTCGTCGCACCCATAAGTGAGAGCGAGAAAGAAATATATCTTTCTCGCTCTCGCTTATGTGACAAATAAGTGAACCATAGACATGTTTTTTTTTAATTTCATTCATTCTTTTCCCGCTCGTACCCTCAATTTTTTGCTACTTCTTGAATATTGTGAATCTTGAATATGAATACTATTGTGCATGTCGAATGAAAACTTAAATTTGTGTTAAAAAACAGTGTGTCTTTCAAGTTAAAATGGATGAAGACAAAAACTTAGTGTCTACGCCTGAAGAAATATCAGTAATAGCACAAGAATCACTAAAAACAGGTAGATACCATAGGTAGAAGTCCACTAGATGACATGAAAAATATTTGTTAAATTTACAATTTTATTTCAAAGTAAGTGTTTGGTCGTAGAAAAAGTATTGTATGCAACGTTGTTTAACTGAGTCAAAAAATACTCGTGGCGACTTTATTAACAATTTTCGGCTTCGCCTCAAATTGTTACTCACGCCACTCGCCTTTTTTGACCCCTCTTAAACAACGGTTGCATAAAATACTATTTCCTGGTTGCATATACTACCCCAGGAACGTTTTTACAACATAGGGGCTATTCATAAATTACGTCATCTATTTTTGACGATTTTTAACACCCCCCCCCCCGCGCCCCCTAAAATTATCCAAAAATCATGCTTCGAATGTCCCCCCCTAATCCGAGATGGCACTGATTTTTACGAAAGACATTTGCCACATTGACATTTGACTGTCCAATTCAGTTGGAAATATGGCCACACGGCTTAGTTTTAGACTGCCAGTGTGTCTCTACTTTACCCACTCTCTTAGCTAGCTTCTGCCCGCGACTTCGTCTGCATAGAAGGATGATGATGAAGATAGATAAAAGTATCCTATGTCCTATCTTCATACCAAATGTTATCTAGCGGTTTAAGCGTAAAGAGGTAACAGACAAACAGTACTGATACACAGACAGTAGGGATTCTGTCAATTGGTTTTCTTGGTGTGAGAAAGCTGTCTAATATACCTTAACCGATATTATACTTTGAAACTTCATAATGTTAGTGTTGTATTGGGTATTTGCGAGACGACAACATGCAACACGATCTGCTAAATTATACAACGTTATCAACGAACATCTAGACATCTATCCCACTACATTATATGAGTGTCAGAGTAGGGTAATAAAATGGTTAAAATCTAAGACCTATAAAGAGATTGAAGACTTAATAGAATAGCATAGAATGAAAAAAAAAACATATATATATAAACAAATAGAAACACACACACACACACACACACACAGACGCGAGAGTATTGAGTATTCCTTGTATAAACTTAGTTTTAATTACTGTTTATAAGTCATGTACTTAAGATTTAAAAATAGTTAACCCTCTGTGGAAGAGCGGTTGTCTCTTAATACAGGTATCTTGAATACTTAAAAAGAGGCACCAGCATGGATATTGAAATGTTACTTTATGTTACTGAATAAACTTTATTTTATTATTTTATTTATTATTATTAGTGTATTCCCAGGAGTATGACTTCGTGTTCAGCGTGGATATCAAGGACGGCGCGCCGCCGCTGAAGCTGCCGTTTAACAAGGCCGAGGACCCGTGGGTCGCCGCACAGGCCTTCATACACAAGTCAGTGCCGGTGTTACTAACATTCCTTTAACTAATTTTTATTAAAAATAAACTAAGTACTAAAACAAATAATAAAAAGCCTTAAAATAAAAATTACAAACTAAAATTAAAAACTAGAATTAAAAACTAAGCTTAAAAACTAAGCATAAAAATAAACTATATATAAAAAATTTGGCCCAAATCGCCGTCCATTGGCAGCGTGCCCAGAAGGCTGGCAGCATTGCCACGTTGTATGGCAATGCTGATCCGCTGTGCTAGATATGACTAATTAATTTTGTTGGGTTGCGTAAAAGATACATATTCCACAACAAAAGTTATTTGCATCGAATTTACCTATGCCAAAAACGTTTACACAAAATGAGGCTCAAAAACACACTATTTACAAATGTATGTAATTTATAAAATGTAGGTATACAGTCGACGTCAAAGATATGTTTACATTTTTCGCCCTGTTACAAAGGAGAGTGAGATGGAAAAGTGTAAACATCTTTGACGTCAACTGTACACTACAAAACAGTTAATGCTATGTTTATTAAACAGATGGTTAAAATCTTGAATACTTGTGTTTTTTTGGATCAATTTAGTCTGTTTCTTTGTGAGGATCAAATGTCTATACGGGACCAACTGTGTTAAAGCGTATATGAAGTTGCATGCATAATGATCTTGATTGAAACTAACATTAAATCACATAATTATTTGAGAATACATTTATGTTACAGACATGACTTGCCTCAAGTGTACTTAGAACAAGTAGCAAACTTCATCATCACTAATGCCAAGTTGGATTCGGTGCCCGCTTCTAGTAATGGGTAAGTTTAGCTGACCTCATCCGAAATTATTGATATGTAGTATGTATACAGAAACATTGAGATACAATGCTGGATGGTATATTGACTCTGATAAGTTAACATCTGATGTATATGGTCATAGATATATAACTGACAGATAGAACTTTTTTATTTGATAAATAGAACATGTTTCTATGACCAATAACCGACAAATAATCCTTGGAAGTCCGCGGATGCGATATCGTTGCGGCAGAAAAGTTGTGTATTTCTTAGTGTAAGGCCTGAGTGGACGCTCGAAGCGGAGCGTTCGGCGGGGCGTGCAGCGTGGCGTCGAGCTTCCAAGGGTTTTGAGCAGCGTGCACTAAGCCCGCTCCTATACGCTTGCATTTGTTTAACATGCACGCCGCACGCCCCGCCCCGCTGCACGCCCAACTCGAGCGTCCACTCAGGCCTTACACTTAGTCCCACGGACGCGATTTCATACAGCATTTATGGAAAGTCAATAACTTCCAGGGGCTATTGACTTTTCATTAAACTTGTTATCGCATCCCAGGTTCTTCGACCCGTTCACCGGCTCGTCCCGCTACGTGCCCGGCTCGGAGTCCCGCGCCGCGGGTCTGCCCGCGCCGTCCGCGGCCGACCCCTTCACCGGCGCCGGCGCATACTCCACGGCAGCCGCGCAGACGCAGCAAATCCCGCAATCCAACGAGAAACCGCTCATACCGCACGACGCTTACATCAGGTAAAACTTTACTTGTGTTATCGTAAACTAGCGACCCGCCCCGGCTTCGCACGGGTTAACAAATTATACATAAACCTTCCTCTTGAATCGCTCTATCTATTTAAAACAAAACGCATCGAAATCCGTTGCGTAGTAAAGAGCTAAGCACACATAGAGGCAGACAAACGGCAGGAAACGACTTTGTTTTATATTATGTAGTGACGCTCTACAAGCCTGAATTAGCTAATAATCCTTTGTCTTATTCTGTGACTTATGTATTTGTAAGAAAGGGATAACCCATAAATGAACTAATTGAGGCTTCTAAAGTTGTATAAATAAAGGGGACAGCCATTAACCCACATAAGTCAACTGATGCGCGCGGCTCCAACCGGATATCAACCTTCGTGCACTAAGATAAGGTTCACGATGACGCGATGACAGGCATGGCATTCAAAGGGTTATTATCACCCCTCTCGTAAGATCGTGTAAATGACAACCAGTATGTCTTAACCCAGTTTTCATGCAAAAGATGGTTTCATTGCCACCCAGCCAAAGAAGACAGATAGTCGGGTTATTGACACTGAATATGTTAAACCTTTAACACATTCAGTGCCTTTATCGGATATTTTATGATTTCGTTCCCAGGCCGGAGGACCCGATAGTCGGGATCGTGGTACTACTGCTTTAAATGACAACATTTTTGTGGCCTGGCGCGGATGTCTTGTTTGGCTGGGTGGCAATGAATGTGTTAATAAGAACCATCTTTTGCATGAAAACTGGGTTAACACATACTGGTTGTTATTTACACGATCTCACGAGGGGGGTGACAAATTGACAATAACCCTTTGAATGCGTCATAACCTACTGTCATCGCGTCATCGTGAACCTTATCGTAGTGCACGAAGATTGATATCGGGTTGGAGCCGCGCGCATCAGTTGACTTCTTGGTAGGTACCCCATTATTAAAGTTACTTGATTATAGATTCGATCAAGCGAACCTAACTGCGATCCACGACAAGCTAAAAGAATTCAACAGCAAAGTGGGAGACGGACTGAGCGCCCTGACTGAACAACAACTAACAGATATTGTTAAATTAGGTGAACTGGTAAGTAAACCGATATCACTGTAAACTTCTAAATCAAATCCATAGCATATGTTTGTATACTTTAATTTCGAGCCGGCGTATAAGAAGGCCTATTCCATTGTATTTCGAATCTTTATTTTGACAAATCAGGCATTGGGCAAATTTAATTTTTGGGCGGTTTGATAGGAAAATGTAACAGATTTAAAACATAATAATTCAATTGAAGGTTTTATTGAATAGCTACGAGCTAGAATCTGAGCAGGAGCATTGAATCTGCTCCAACCATGTTACAATGTATTAAACGAGCGATATTTTATCTAATTTAATTACATAGTCTCAAGGGAGATTGCAAATAAAAAAAATTACGTTTATATTGCTAGTCTTTATAAATATTTATTTTAATTTCAGAATAGCACTTATAATCCAGAAACGATTGCATTATTGAAGAAAACTTTAGAATGGCCAAAAGGTAATATTACAAGCTTTTCCTATAATGTAACACCAAATACAACAATAGGGTATATGATTTTTTTTTATGAATGGTATCAGTCGATCAGGTTTGTTTTGAGGATCAAATGCCTATATGGGACCCATTGTCTTAAAGCAATACAAAAGTCACAAATGATGGTCAAAGTCTGGCACCCGCACTTTACTGACGAAACGCTTCTAAGAAAATGGCAATACATCGTGACGTCACCATGTAACATTAGAAGCCGTTTCGATGTATGGAAAACAAGGAATTGCTATTTTGTCGGTGAAATATTGCGTTTATGTATATTGTTGCTATTCAATATTTTTTAAAATAAAATGTAAGGAATCGAATGGTAACATATTTTTTTCCTATTTGGAAGTAAAAAAATAGGTCTTGTATTTTTGTATTATTCCTATATATTTTTAAAGTTTCCAATGTATTGTGATAAATTGCGCATTTTCTGTCTATTTAACTAGATTAAGTTATAAAATTCAACATGTGTTAAAAAGCCTATTACATTTGGTTTACTCTTTCAGAAATCCTCTTCCCGGTATTGGACGTGACGCGGCTAGCAGTTAGAAATAAGGAAGTCAACGGTCTAATATTCGACACGACGTATGGACCGGACTTCGTCAAATACTTATTGACTTTGTTAGCTCCAGGTATGCATATTAATTATAATGTAAGGTATTTATATATTTTTTGCATTATACTTAATATAAAGTGTCATTCTATGGAACTTGCTAACTATGTAAACCAACCGCCATATTGAAATTGTCTCTGAATGAGGAATTTACTAGAGTCTGTGCGGAAAGAGAAGAGTCGTGGAATGTATGGGGCCCAATACATTTCACGACTCTTCTCTTTCCGCACAGACTCTAGTGGCTTTTGTTTACATAGTTAGCAAGTTCCATAGAATTACACTTTATATACAAATGGCGGATGAAATGCCCAATTTGAGCTAAGCAGAAAAAAAAACAAGTTTTGGTTAAATGAAATTGAAGTTTCTGAGCCCTATTTTACCTTAGTCTAAAGTCAATGAAAACTTGTGAAAACTACCAAATTATGGTGGATGGTAGTAAACATAGACTAGGAATCCTCTAGACTGAGCATAGTAACACTACCCCCTCTGCCACTTATACGGTAGTTTTACTCCATCTTCGAGTCAATCCCGTGTCGTGATTGGTCCGTGTCTTTGAACGGACCAATCACGGCACGGGATTCGCTCACCTCGTCCCCCCGCACCCCCGTATTTTTGGCAGCATCGGTTTCATGAAAGAATTGGCCTAAGCTCAGTCTAGAGGTTGGATTGTCAGTGACCCTACTTCACCTTAAAAATGCTAAATAGGTTTGAATGTATGATTTTCAGGCAATATCCCAGCGAATCAAATGCTAGCGATGCGAGTGCTAGTGAACGCGTTCAGCGACCTGCCCGGCGAGATGTTAGTACTGGCCGCCCGCGAGTCCGTCGCGCACTGCATCATCTGTCTCACGCAGCTCAGCGCCAACGCGCAGGTGAGACAAGGAGAGATATATACTAGTGAACGTTCAGCGACCTGCCCGGCGAGATGTTAGTACTGGCCGCCCGCGAGTCCGTCGCGCACTGCATCATCTGTCTCACGCAGCTCAGCGCCAACGCGCAGGTAAGACAAGGAGAGATATATACTAGTGAACGTTCAGCGACCTGCCCGGCGAGATGTTAGTACTGGCCGCCCGCGAGTCCGTCGCGCACTGCATCATCTGTCTCACGCAGCTCAGCGCCAACGCGCAGGTAAGACAAGGAGAGATATATACTAGTGAACGTTCAGCGACCTGCCCGGCGAGATGTTAGTACTGGCCGCCCGCGAGTCCGTCGCGCACTGCATCATCTGTCTCACGCAGCTCAGCGCCAACGCGCAGGTAAGACAAGGAGAGATATATACTAGTGAACGTTCAGCGACCTGCCCGGCGAGATGTTAGTACTGGCCGCCCGCGAGTCCGTCGCGCACTGCATCATCTGTCTCACGCAGCTCAGCGCCAACGCGCAGGTAAGACAAGGAGAGATATATACTAGTGAACGTTCAGCGACCTGCCCGGCGAGATGTTAGTACTGGCCGCCCGCGAGTCCGTCGCGCACTGCATCATCTGTCTCACGCAGCTCAGCGCCAACGCGCAGGTAAGACAAGGAGAGATATATACTAGTGAACGTTCAGCGACCTGCCCGGCGAGATGTTAGTACTGGCCGCCCGCGAGTCCGTCGCGCACTGCATCATCTGTCTCACGCAGCTCAGCGCCAACGCGCAGGTAAGACAAGGAGAGATATATACTAGTGAACGTTCAGCGACCTGCCCGGCGAGATGTTAGTACTGGCCGCCCGCGAGTCCGTCGCGCACTGCATCATCTGTCTCACGCAGCTCAGCGCCAACGCGCAGGTAAGACAAGGAGAGATATATACTAGTGAACGTTCAGCGACCTGCCCGGCGAGATGTTAGTACTGGCCGCCCGCGAGTCCGTCGCGCACTGCATCATCTGTCTCACGCAGCTCAGCGCCAACGCGCAGGTAAGACAAGGAGAGATATATACTAGTGAACGTTCAGCGACCTGCCCGGCGAGATGTTAGTACTGGCCGCCCGCGAGTCCGTCGCGCACTGCATCATCTGTCTCACGCAGCTCAGCGCCAACGCGCAGGTAAGACAAGGAGAGATATATACTAGTGAACGTTCAGCGACCTGCCCGGCGAGATGTTAGTACTGGCCGCCCGCGAGTCCGTCGCGCACTGCATCATCTGTCTCACGCAGCTCAGCGCCAACGCGCAGGTAAGACAAGGAGAGATATATACTAGTGAACGTTCAGCGACCTGCCCGGCGAGATGTTAGTACTGGCCGCCCGCGAGTCCGTCGCGCACTGCATCATCTGTCTCACGCAGCTCAGCGCCAACGCGCAGGTAAGACAAGGAGAGATATATACTAGTGAACGTTCAGCGACCTGCCCGGCGAGATGTTAGTACTGGCCGCCCGCGAGTCCGTCGCGCACTGCATCATCTGTCTCACGCAGCTCAGCGCCAACGCACAGGTAAGACAAGGAGAGATATATACTAGTGAACGTTCAGCGACCTGCCCGGCGAGATGTTAGTACTGGCCGCCCGCGAGTCCGTCGCGCACTGCATCATCTGTCTCACGCAGCTCAGCGCCAACGCGCAGGTGAGACAAGGAGAGATATATACTAGTGAACGTTCAGCGACCTGCCCGGCGAGATGTTAGTACTGGCCGCCCGCGAGTCCGTCGCGCACTGCATCATCTGTCTCACGCAGCTCAGCGCCAACGCGCAGGTAAGACAAGGAGAGATATATACTAGTGAACGTTCAGCGACCTGCCCGGCGAGATGTTAGTACTGGCCGCCCGCGAGTCCGTCGCGCACTGCATCATCTGTCTCACGCAGCTCAGCGCCAACGCGCAGGTAAGACAAGGAGAGATATATACTAGTGAACGTTCAGCGACCTGCCCGGCGAGATGTTAGTACTGGCCGCCCGCGAGTCCGTCGCGCACTGCATCATCTGTCTCACGCAGCTCAGCGCCAACGCGCAGGTAAGACAAGGAGAGATATATACTAGTGAACGTTCAGCGACCTGCCCGGCGAGATGTTAGTACTGGCCGCCCGCGAGTCCGTCGCGCACTGCATCATCTGTCTCACGCAGCTCAGCGCCAACGCGCAGGTAAGACAAGGAGAGATATATACTAGTGAACGTTCAGCGACCTGCCCGGCGAGATGTTAGTACTGGCCGCCCGCGAGTCCGTCGCGCACTGCATCATCTGTCTCACGCAGCTCAGCGCCAACGCGCAGGTAAGACAAGGAGAGATATATACTAGTGAACGTTCAGCGACCTGCCCGGCGAGATGTTAGTACTGGCCGCCCGCGAGTCCGTCGCGCACTGCATCATCTGTCTCACGCAGCTCAGCGCCAACGCGCAGGTAAGACAAGGAGAGATATATACTAGTGAACGTTCAGCGACCTGCCCGGCGAGATGTTAGTACTGGCCGCCCGCGAGTCCGTCGCGCACTGCATCATCTGTCTCACGCAGCTCAGCGCCAACGCGCAGGTAAGACAAGGAGAGATATATACTAGTGAACGTTCAGCGACCTGCCCGGCGAGATGTTAGTACTGGCCGCCCGCGAGTCCGTCGCGCACTGCATCATCTGTCTCACGCAGCTCAGCGCCAACGCGCAGGTAAGACAAGGAGAGATATATACTAGTGAACGTTCAGCGACCTGCCCGGCGAGATGTTAGTACTGGCCGCCCGCGAGTCCGTCGCGCACTGCATCATCTGTCTCACGCAGCTCAGCGCCAACGCACAGGTAAGACAAGGAGAGATATATACTAGTGAACGTTCAGCGACCTGCCCGGCGAGATGTTAGTACTGGCCGCCCGCGAGTCCGTCGCGCACTGCATCATCTGTCTCACGCAGCTCAGCGCCAACGCGCAGGTGAGACAAGGAGAGATATATACTAGTGAACGTTCAGCGACCTGCCCGGCGAGATGTTAGTACTGGCCGCCCGCGAGTCCGTCGCGCACTGCATCATCTGTCTCACGCAGCTCAGCGCCAACGCGCAGGTAAGACAAGGAGAGATATATACTAGTGAACGTTCAGCGACCTGCCCGGCGAGATGTTAGTACTGGCCGCCCGCGAGTCCGTCGCGCACTGCATCATCTGTCTCACGCAGCTCAGCGCCAACGCGCAGGTAAGACAAGGAGAGAAATATACTAGTGAACGTTCAGCGACCTGCCCGGCGAGATGTTAGTACTGGCCGCCCGCGAGTCCGTCGCGCACTGCATCATCTGTCTCACGCAGCTCAGCGCCAACGCGCAGGTAAGACAAGGAGAGATATATACTAGTGAACGTTCAGCGACCTGCCCGGCGAGATGTTAGTACTGGCCGCCCGCGAGTCCGTCGCGCACTGCATCATCTGTCTCACGCAGCTCAGCGCCAACGCGCAGGTAAGACAAGGAGAGATATATACTAGTGAACGTTCAGCGACCTGCCCGGCGAGATGTTAGTACTGGCCGCCCGCGAGTCCGTCGCGCACTGCATCATCTGTCTCACGCAGCTCAGCGCCAACGCGCAGGTAAGACAAGGAGAGATATATACTAGTGAACGTTCAGCGACCTGCCCGGCGAGATGTTAGTACTGGCCGCCCGCGAGTCCGTCGCGCACTGCATCATCTGTCTCACGCAGCTCAGCGCCAACGCGCAGGTAAGACAAGGAGAGATATATACTAGTGAACGTTCAGCGACCTGCCCGGCGAGATGTTAGTACTGGCCGCCCGCGAGTCCGTCGCGCACTGCATCATCTGTCTCACGCAGCTCAGCGCCAACGCGCAGGTAAGACAAGGATAGGAATTATTTATTTATCCTAGAGAACTATTAATCGACAGCTGTTACAGAAGTCACTTTGTCACAAAAGTCTACTTTACTTTAGAGCTTTATCCGACTACCGAAAAGGCCAAATGAAAAGTTATGGCTAGCAATCTTAGTAACATGTATGTAAAAGGGGTATGTTTGTTTGAACCACCACCATAGTGTCCAACCTACTCCAACTACTACCAAGCTTTCAGTATAGTTGCCATCAGATATATCGGAGCGGCCGAGGTGCTCAAAAAATCTGATCACGCACTAAAGCTTTGGATTCCTCCGAAAACGGTGCCGTCATATTACGGCCGCTATATAGCGTTGACTGACGTCACTAGAACGTTGTCCATGTAAACAAGATGGCGCGGTTTCCTAGACGGCGTTACGATACGTTGATTGTCAACGTAACGTAAGATGACGGCCGTCATGACCTTGTCGATAGTTTCGTGAACGTTTTATTAGATAGCGGTGACGCCATTTTGAATAAATGACACGAGATTTGAATAAATGATTCCGTACTACGATTATTTTCCTCTTCTGATGATATTTCATCCTCCAAGTAAATTATAGATGATCAAGCAAATCTTGTCAGTAGGAAAAGGCGCGAAATTAAAATTTTCTATGGGACGTTATCCCATCGCGCCTACATTTTTCAAATTTGCCGCTTTGACCTTGGTGGATGACGGTGTGTTATGACGCCGTGGTACTTTCCACATGTCGCCACCGTAAAGACGGCCGTCTTTTGCTGCCGCTATATGACGGCCGTCATATGACGGCACCGTTTTCGGAGGAATCCAAAGCTTAACGCCTTGACAATAGAGAGGTGTTCAGATATTTGTGAGCACATTGGTCGCTCCTATATATATCTGATGGCGACATTTTGTAAAATGAATCATAATTCTAACAAATGTTTTTTTTTTCTAGAAACATTCTAGACTAGTATTTTTTATACAATTTTTTGACGATCCTTTTGTGAAATTCTTAGTGTTAAATTTGATTTGTATAATAAATATAATAATCCAATACTATTATGGAATAATAACATCAACAAATTGCTCTGATAAGCTTAAGATAATATATATGTTACGATTCCTAAGTGCTTGTTGCTAGGCCATGAATAATAGTTATTTTCGATACAAGTGCGAAAAAGAGGAAATTCGAAACGAGTGGCGATAAATTAAAACACGACCGAAGGGAGTGTTTTAAATCGACACGAGTTGCGAATTACCTATTCGCACGTGTATCGAACAACGTTTTACAGTACATGTGGCACTTTAAAGTTTCGAAAACGCACGAAAAGTGCTATTTTACGCACTAGTGCCCCATATGTACTGTAAAGTATATTTTGACTTTGATTTTGTATATTTAATTACTAGATAGCAGCGGCGTCTCTGTTATTGAACTTGTCGGTTGCGCTGGCGCAGCAGAGCGACTCTGCCGACCTCGCCGAGTGTATCCTCAACCTGCTTAGCAAGACTACTGACAACGAAGCCTATTTCAGGTAAAATTAATTGCACTATACAGTGGCCTACAACACGGGCGAATAATTAAAACGTAGATTCTACTCCTCAAACAATAAAACTTTTGTTCAACAACTTTTTGAAATTATGTAGTCTTAAAATTGTCCCTTTTTCAAACAAACTAAATAATATTTTCAATGTACTTTAAATTCCGTCTAATTGACATTGCCCGTCAGTCTTGTCACCGTACCGGCATAATCAATTTCGTAATACATTGCGTGTTCGAATAAATTTCAAAGTGTTTTAAAATACAAACCACAAGTTATTTTTAAAAGTCGCTGAACAAACATTGTCTAGTTTGAGGAGTAGAATCTACGTTTTAATTTTTCGCCCATATTGTAGGCCACACACTGTATAGTCCATATAGCCTGACGTGCTACGCGTAGAGAAACAAACAAAAAAATTTTTAAACTTGCATCTTTTTTGTTTAATATTGTCCTTTACAGTGTTAAGGCACAAAAGCTTCGCGAAAGCCCCGTAAGAAATGGTAAACACGAGGAAAAAAAGTAGATCGCGAAATATTAAGTACTCTTCGTGTCATGTAAAACCTCTCGAGTTTTTGTACCTGAATATTAACGACATTTAAATTCGTATCTACGGCGAAACTCAAACAAATGTTTGTGACATTTTGAATTAAAAGGTACCACTTGGTCGCTTACCATAAGAACTAAATTTGCGGTGAAATTTTCTGCGAATAACCTGTCATCCTTATGGCAAGCGACAATGTGGTACCTTTTGCTTGAAAACGACACATTTGTTCACCTGACACAAGTAAATGGCCTTACCGGGATTCGAGCGCAGGACAACTAGCTCCGCAGCTTATATTGGTTGCTACCAACATGGCTATTAAGAGGTTATTAAAATTAATTAACCATTATTTTTTTACAGAGGCCTAGTCGGCCTCGGCACGCTACTCGCCGAAGCCCCGAACCGCCTCGTGATCCAGAGCAAGATCGTGTCGCACCCCGCCGTGCACAACCGCCTCAAGCGGGACAGCGGCAATGGCAACAAACTAGCCGTCTGCTCCAGGCAAATACTCGGCCTTTTATAATATTCACAAGCATTAGTCAATACTCACTTATAAATATGGCGGCGTTTGGATCCGGTAACACTCGTAACCGGTTAAATACACATTTTAATACCATTCTGGTTCCACTTTTCCTTAAGAACGCGAACCTTTTAAGAGCCCATCAACATGCACACTAGCGCCACTGCAAAATAATCGTATATCGTAATAAACTCAAAACAAAAACGGCCGTTTTATAGCTGAACCAGGATCTATTGAGGGTGCGCCATGTTGCGGAATTTCACTGGAACTAATTTTTTCATACTACACTGAATTGTCACCCTATACATGAGAATAACAGCGCCCTCTTGACAATTATCATATATTACTGGTCAGGCTATAACTTTGGACGCATAGATTGACAAATCCAGCAACATAGAAACTAGTTTGATGTATTCAAAAGGTACTTTAATACAAGATACAATACGTAGCGGCCCCCTTTTTCAAATAGATTTCGTTAAATTTAAATAATCACGATTATTTAGCAGTGGCGCTAGTGTGCACGTTGATGGGCTCTTAACGCATTCACTGCCAGCAACCCGCCAGGCGGGTGCTCTATCCGTAGTCGCTTTTCGCTACATACGGTTTTTCCCATGTTATCGGCTACGCTCATAACGCGTAGCAAGCGCTGACACTGAATGTGTTAATATTAACATTTGACGTTATTCATGAATGCTTGTCAAATCTAACAAACCGTTGATGATCGCTTGTCCCTATCTATCATTATGATATGTCTGTTTTTTAGAAAGAGGCAAAATTCAACAGAGGTTTGTAAGAGGTTGTTAAGTTATATGAACAAGTTGCTGTCTTTACCTAAATTAACCGGTTAATTTGATAAACAGTGGGCCTGATGTTGTTTATAACCACTTAATTGATTCTAAACCGGTTAAACCTAAATAAAACTATAAAGAACAACTCTTGAAACCGGATTAGAAATAACGGATTTTGGAACGAAACCGAAATATACCTACCTAATAACGAAAAAATATGTCAAATACCTATATAGTAACGTTTGTAAATTAAACCGTAATATTCATTTTGTATGCTAACTAATCTATCTACTGCCAGACTGTGATGAACTTTTATAAAATAATAACAATGTTCAAAGACTTGAAGCAATTGTGAAATGTCATGTTCTGGTTTGTGTTACTCTTTTCGCTGTGAAATATACTCCATAAGGCTGTTAACGTTGGCGAATGTTTTTCGCTTAACCCCTCGTATGCTTAGACACGGATCCGTGCGTGGGAATTTTAATCTATTGTTGTAAATGTCAAGGTCACTTTTTCAATGATCAAATTTGAAAGGCAGCATACGAGGGGTAATTCTCACTTAGATGACTTATCTATAACAAGTGAACACTTATGGTGTTATTCAAAACGCACTATAAGCCTCAATTAGCTTTTAAATAGTGTTGTGAATAACGTTCATTTCGAGGCTTAAAGACTCGAACCCTTAAGACTCTCGAGGCTTAACGCCTCAAAGGCGGCAAAGAGGATTTCTTACATGCATAGGGTCTTACGCGTAAAATAAATAAATACAATTGTCAAATATAGTCGAGTCTTCAAGACTTACAAGTCTTGAGGGCTCGAGTCTTTAAGCCTAAAAATAAGCGTTATTCACAACACCTCTTTTAATAGTTTGTCCTAATCTGTTATTTTGACTTATGAATATATATGGAAGGGATAATACATAAATTAACTAATAGAGGCTTATAAAATTATATGAATAAGAGGGTTAAAATTTATGACTAAATATATGTGGGTCACAAAATATTCACTTTTTAAAGCAATAATTTTCGTAGGTACCTACATGTACCGATTACGTGCCCAGTTGTGAAAGAAACACAAACTTTATATATAAACACTATTTAATGATCTTATTTAATATGTAATAAAGTTATAATACATAATTTACAGTTGCTACGTATCGATAACAGCGGTGTTTATGTTCAATAGCAAAGATTAAATAATTTTAATATAAAAATAATTTTATTTTACAACATTCAGGTGTATGTATTAACCTTTTAATATTACATATCATTTGACAACTAAAACTTACTAACACTTGAAAACCTCGACCTCAGTCACAGGTAAACTCATAAACTCCACCCCTGGCCCCGTAGCCAACGTGCCAATCGCTTACGCTCCGTAGCGATCGAAACGCAACTGTCACTGTCGCACTAAAATGGAAGAGTGATAGAGAGACACAAGCGATTCGATGGCGAAGCGATAGCGATTGTCACCTTGGCTAGGCCGGCTGAGCAGTGACGGATTTGCAGTGTTGGCCGCTCTAGGTCCCAAGCCCTGTATTAACTACTTGCCGCCCTAGGCCCGGGCCTACTGGGCCCTGGGCCTTACGACAATTCTGCCACTGCCCCCGCACCTACGCCCATATCGTAAGTACCGTAAAACCACCCAACTATATTCCAAAAGCCCCCAAACTGTGGTCCAACTAACTCGATTATCATTGTTTACACCAAAAAGATTGGTATTGATACTAAATTATAAGTTGATCTTGTGGACTAGTTGTAGTACTAGGACTATAGGTACTCGGATGGTTTTTACATTTTACCACATAGACGGCGGCATAGTACCGAGATTGTTTCACGTTTGTGTGCTTTGCAACCTCTAGATCGTTAGAGAGGGGTGTTATTCGGAATGTGATTGATGTGAATGAATGAGGCGATAAACTACATAAACATAATAATCGGTGATATAGAAAAATATAAAATTCATAATATTTTGTTTACTATATGTAAACAAAATATTATATATTAATTAACAATTTGTGACATAGGTTTAGAGCATGCGGCGTCTCATCATTAGAGAAATGACACGATTTTTATTTTAACCTTTTGGACGCCAATGACTGATATATCCGCACCGTAGGTTCAACGCCAAAAACCGATTAATCGGTCACAGACCACAGAGCAACATCGACCTACGTGCATATACATAAAGTTCAATTTCCGTTTTGACACTTCAATGATGTGGCATCGCGTGACAGCTTTTGTGTCTGTGTGGAAAAGGTTAACAATACGTGCCCGCGGCCTTTGTATGACTTTTATACCGAATGTAGAGTCGATTTAACAGAGAATAATTCGGTAGTCAGTTTAAATGTAAACTAAAATTAAAATATTTATAGATAATATACAAAAGCTTATGAAAGCTATGATATTATGACAATACCCCTCCAAATTACATCTTACAGTTATATCGCTTATAACTGTTACAGTCAAATGAGATTATTGTTAACATTGCTTGAGAGTTCTATATGCATATCGTCAGGTGACAAGCAAAAGTCACTAACTACTAAAAAATATTTAAACAAAAATCAACCTTCTTTTCATACTAATATGGTTCACTATGGCTATGAACTTGTGGTGGTACTTTGTGAGTTTTGCTTGTCACCTGACGATATAACCAGGAGCTAGCGTTCTCTGTAAGGGTCATACACTGTTGTCATTTTGGTGGACAATACTTGAAAGTATTTTATCCACAGACAAGACATCCTCTAGACTGAGCATAGTAACGCTACCCCCTCTGCCACTTATACGGTAGTTTTACTCCATCTTCGAGTCAATCCCGTGCCGTGATTGGCCTGTGTCTTTGAACGGACCAATCACGGCACGGGATTCGCTCACCTCGTCCCCCCGCACCCCCGTATTTTTGGCAGCATCGGTTTCATGAAATAATTGCTCTAAACTCTGTCTAGAGAATTCCTAGTCTATGATTTTATCACACGGATTAGTAGAAAAGTGTGTAAGGAGGTACTTCCACTTTATGCAGGTAAGGGTTTAATAATAAAATTGGGCTTTATAGCGCTAAGTTTTGGTATGTTCAAACCGTATCCAGACGAGCTGGGCAAATCGACCGATTTGATCAGGAAAATAATTGGCGCTAATCTCATCTAGCGTCCAGACGTACACAGTTTAATCACCAATTTGCATTCCATAGATACTAACTTCGAAAATTGACATTTTTGGGTCCGCACCTGCCGATTTGATCGGGGAATCAAATCGGCGTTTGCGTCCGCACGGCCCGATTCGATCGGACAATTTCATCAGATTGGCGAAAAATTATCTCGTCCGGACTCCACTTCACAGGAGAGACGGGAACCCAACTCGTATTGACCCGAGCGATGACTACACGAAACGGGAATTATTTAGATAAAGCGATAAATCTCAATTTCTTCAGTCCTAACTAAACATGTCAACCAGGGATGTTGCGAATATCCGCATCCGCAACCGCGGAACATCCGCATTATTTTCAACATCCGCATCCGCATAAATTCGATGCGGATTTAATGCGGATGCGGATGTGGAACAGGTTGGTACAGGAACGTCTTAGCATCGGCGTAAGTGCTAGACTGCTAGGTAATTTAGTCATTAACCAAAAAAAACCTATTAGAAATGAGCAGTCAAGCGTGAGTGGGACTAAATGTACGGAACCCTTGGAACGCGAGTCCGACTCGCACTTGGCCGGTTTTTTGAAATAAAAATTACTAAAATGTAATATTTGACGTTTTTTATGGTACTATCTTGACATCCGCATCCGCGGATGTGAGCCTTTAAAAATCCGCATCCGCGGATGTCAAAAAATCGGCATCCGCAACATCCCTGATGTCAACCTACCCGCAACCTACTTCTTCTTCTTCAACTCCTCAAAGCGCCTGTTGAGGTCGTCGAAGTCGATTTCGTCGGGGGCGCCGGAGTCGTCCCCGGCGCGGGGCGCGGGGATGAGGTCGGACGGCACGGACGGCAGCTCGGGCAGCGCGGGGTAGCTGGAGGGGGGGCGCGCGCGCGGCTGCGGCGTCGGCGCACAAGGCGGCGGCGTGCCCATGTTGCTGGGCTGGAAACGTGAGGATAACTTTAATATTCGAGAACGTCCTGGCATGTCCCTAAAACTTTGGATTCCTCCGAAAACGGTGACGTCATATTACGGCCGCTATATAGCGTTGACTGACGTCACTAGAACGGTGTCTATGTAAACAAGATGGCGCGGTTTCCTAGACGACGTTACGTTACCTTGATTGTCAACGTAACGTAAGATGACACCCGTCATGACGGTGTCGATAGTTTCGTGAACGTTTTATTAGATAGCGATGACGCCATTTTGAATAAATGACACGAGATTTGAATAAATGATTCCGTACTACGATTATTTTCCTCTTCTGATGATATTTCATCCTCCAAGTAAATTATAGATGATCAAGCAAATCTTGTCAGTAGGAAAAGGCGCGAAATTCAAATTTTCTATGGGACGTTATCCCATCGCGCCTACGTTTTTCAAATTTGCCGCTTTGACCTTGGTGAATGACGGTGTGTTATGACGCCGTGGTACTTTCCACATGTCGCCACCGTAAAGACGGCCGTCTTTTGCGGCCGCTATATGACGGCACCGTTTTCGGAGGAATCCAAAGCTTAACCGGTACCGACCGTCATGCTGTGTAGTATCATCTCAGGAATTATATAATAAAGCACTAACAATATTGTATTCTTTTTTACACAAGAACAATGAAGTCATTAAATATTCGGTTCACTACAGCAATTGACTTGAAGCAATTTAACACATAAATAGTTACTTATCGTTATATGTAAAGCCCAAAATCTTAAAACGTGCATGACACATAAATGCGATTAAAAAAATAAAAACAAAATATTACCAAATCATGATTAATGCTGTCGTAAGCAGGAGGTAGGTTGTGCATCTCTTCCTGCAAGAAAAGGTAAGAGTAGCATAACAACGGAACAAAATTACAAGACAAACTACATTGGGAAAGTCAAAGATTTCACTTCATCATCAAATATTTTGAATGGTGACTTTTAAACCATGGACCACATCGATATTTACATGAATAACTACCTGTGTTTTAGGAGCTCGTTAACTAGGTAGGTTATCATTGTAATCACGCCTATCACAAACAGCCGAAACACAAAATAGGCACAAAGTGCAGAACACAGGTACGGAAAAAAATTGAAAGAGATTCACAAAGACTAAGAAGAAAAATAAAAACCTCGTGCTGTATTGTGAGCTTGTAAATTTGATTTGTTCTTATTAGTGATGGTGGTTGATGTCTAAGTGTGACAAATAAACTGGCCGATCGTGACCTTCTAGGCCAGGGTGATAAATTAAAACAAAAAGCAAGCTATTGGGTATTTACATAGACTCAAGCTTTTAACAGACTTGTGTATACAGGGTGGTCCAAACCTTGACGTCCAAAAATTTTTTTTTGATTCCTCACGTCGTGGGCTATCAGAATATACCCCATGTATGTTAGCCGATTTTTCGTAGTTTTCGAGTTATGATTTTTTAAACTTTTAACTTTTGTTATGAAATTCCGGGGTTCCCATACAGGGTTGCTAAAAAATAACTGCATTCCCATTGCCAGGGAGGTTTTGGGATTATACTGAGCAAATTTGACTATGGTCACTGGGACCAACCCCGAAATCGCGAAAAAAAAAATTTGGCTTTCATACATTTTGGCTGTGGTCCATTTTCTATGGAAGGGTAAATTTTTTTTTCGCGATTTCGGGTTTGGTCCCATAGTAAAATTTGCTCAGTATAATTCCAAAACCTCCCTGGCAACGGGAATGCAGTTCTTTTTTAGCCACTCTGTATGGGAACCCTGGAATTTCATAACAAAAGTTAAAAGTTTAAAAAATCATAACTCGAAAACTACGAAAAATCGGCTAACATACATGGGGTTATATTCTGATAGCCCACGACGTGAGGAATCTAAAAACATTTTTGGACGTCAAGGTTTGGACCATCCTGTATATTAATTTAGTTTTTCTTTATGGGCATAACTAATACGACAACCTAGGGGCATTTCACGTGAAGCGGACAGGGTAAAATGGTTGAGGTTTCCGATTTCGGTTATATTCGAGTATGTTACACATGTATGAGTTCTCGACACAACCACAAAATATTTGTACAATTGGAAGCCTATTTCATAAATTATGGGTCTTAGAAGATTTGACTTAAGGCGAGATTTACACTTCTTTAAATGTCACGACTCAGTTAGAGGAAGTATAGTGAACCAAACTAACTGCTACATTCAATTAACCCTTAAATTGCCTTTATTACCTCATATTTAGATTTCGTTTATAACTTTTTTTTTTATGAAAAAAAAGTAAAAATTTTTTTTTTTACTTTTTTACAAAGTTCGCATTTTTTGAAAAATTTTTTTGCTTGTTATTTTGAAAGCCTATATTATGTTTATACTCTAAGCAAAATTTGATAGTGGGCCGCAAAGTAGTTTAGGAGCTATACGAATAACAATAGCAAAGTGCGGGGTCAGCCCCATAGTAGCATCACTCCGTCTATAGTTACGACGACACATTTTCGTTTCAGATACATTTTAAATACTGTTATTAATGGTTGTGTCTGATTAATTCGGTGATTTCCCACTAGTTACCACCAAATTGTCACCGGTGGTAACAACTGGGATTTTTTCCCCACCTGTTCCCACTGGAAACAATTGAAAAAAAATCCTAGTGCTAAAATACTAGTGGCATTTTTTCTCAGGGGTCATTAATAAAATTTCGTCACACGTTTAGGGGGAGAGAGAGGTCAAGAAATGTGGTATGTTGTGACTTTGTGACGTCACTTAAACTTCACCTGTAACCGTAACATTGTTTTCATTTTTGAGTATTCGCTGTATAGTCAGATAATATAGGTTTTTGCAATGTACCTAGTGGGAAATCGCCGAATTAATCAGACAACCATTAATAACAGTATTTAAAATGGATCTGAAACGAAAATGTGTCGTCGTAACTATGGACGGAGTGATGCTATACTATGGGGCTGACCACGCACTTTGGTATTGTTATTCGTATAGCTCCTAAACTACTTTGCGGCCCACTATGAAATTTTGCGTAGAGTATAAACATAATATAGGCTTTCAAAATAACAAGCAAAAATTTTTTTTCAAAAATGCGAACTTTGTAAAAAAGTAAAGAAAAAAATATTTTACACTTTTTTTTCATAAAAAAAAAGTTATAAACGAAATCGAAATATGAGGTAATAAAGGCAATTTAAGGGTTAATTAAATGTAGCAGTTAGTTTGGTTCACTATACTTCCTCTAACTGAGTCGTGACATTTAAAGAAGTGTAAATCTCGCCTTAAGTCAAATCTTCTAAGACCCATAATTTATGAAATAGGCTTCCAATTGTAAAAATATTTTGTGGTTGTGTCGAGAACTCATACATGTGTAACATACTCGAATATAACCGAAATCGGAAACCTCAACCATTTTACCCTGTCCGCTTCACGTGAAATGCCCCCTATACTTTGAAGCGTACCTGTAAGAAGCTGTTGCTAAGATCCTTCGATTCAACGCCAGGGGGCAGATTATAGCCCATGTGCGGGTGGCTCGGGCCGGGCGGCGACGCGATGAACCCGCCCGCTTTGCCGCCAGATGGACCCTGATATACAACATAGTATGTTATATTCATTATTGGCGCTAAAGATCGGTTTTCCTAGGATAGCGGTGCCGTCATATAGCGGTACCTACAGTTGGTAGCTGTGCCACATGCAGTACCTACAGTTAGTAGCTGTTCTGTGCAGGTCAAGATGAGAATTGCTCAAATTATATGCACATTAAAAAAAAGTTTCCAATGCATTTTATTTTGAGCTCTTCATTCGCGACTGTACACAGTGGGCGGCGACATGCTTTGGATATCGACGTGATACAAACGAGCTGATAGAGTAAATGACGCTTTTTTAAACTGTTCAATAGATAAAACGGACACTTTATTCTGTCATTATCACGTTTATAACGCGTCTGTCATTACCCCATAAAACCCTGGGATTTTTTAAAAGACATTTGGCAGAGTTATTTTACTCTGAATTTTTTTAAAGACATTTTGCAGAGTTATGTTACTCTGTGAATTTTTTTCGAAATCAAACATAACCAATCTAACTGATTGCGAAGATAATAGAAAATAATATTTATTTATAGACACATGAGCGTTTTCCAAAAAAAGTGTACATTTCATTCATGTCTTTAAAATATTGACTTCTTGGGCTCATTTTACTCAGAATCATTTGTACATTCACGACTCATACATAAAAAAATGTGTCCAAAAATGTCCTTTCCTGATCGTCACATTCTTGTATGATTTTTTTTTTATTTGTATGAACGTGACGCACTGGAAAAAAAATTTTTCATACAAAATTTTGGGACACATTTTTTCATGTGTGAGGCGTGAATGTACAAATGATTCTGAGTAAAATGAGCCCAAGAAGTCAATATTTTGAAGACATGAATGACATGTACACTTTTTTTGGAAAACGCTCACATCATACTCACAGAAGGATAACTGAAAGGTGTGACGGTAGGTGGGGGCAGATTAGGCATGTGCGGCAGCGGCGGCGGCTGCGGGAAGCCGATAAACCCTGGCGGCATGGGCGGGCCGTTGATGTCGATCAGCATCGCGTCTCGCCCTACTGACCAATAACTTATTGTAGTAAAAAATTATAGGACTAAGGACACAATTAAGGCGATCGACAACAGTGTTTCAGGTGTTTGAATGGCTCTATAGGTACAAAAGAAATTAAAACAGTAGACTCTTGCGTGTTGAAACGTGTCTCATCTGTCTGAGGGTTTTGACCAGCATCAGTAACATTATCTAGATGTGATTGCCACAGGTTTACCATCCTGACAGAATTTACACAGGTTTGAATTTAAATACCTTTCCTAAAATCGATTGCTAATAGTTATTTACGATACAAGTGCGGAAAAGAGGAAATTCGAAACGAGTGGCGATAAATTAAAACGACTGGAGTGGTTTAAATCGACATGCGTTGCGAATTACCTATTTGCACGTGTATCGTACAACGTTTTACAGTACATATGGCACTTTATAAACTTTCGACATATGCACGGAGAGTGCTATTTCCCGCACTAGTTCGGGAAAGTAGCACCATATGTACTGTAAAATTGATTGATTAACAATAACACTATTATGTTGCAATAGTTATTTTCGATACAAGTGCGAAAAAGAGGAAATTCGAAACGAGTGGCGATAAATTAAAACACGACCGAAGGGAGTGTTTTAAATCGACACGAGTTGCGAATTACCTATTCGCACGTGTATCGAACAATGTTTTACAGTACATATGGCACTTTAAAGTTTCGACATACGCACGAAAAGTGCTATTTTACGCACTAGTGCGGAAAAGTAGCCCCATATGTACTGTAAAATCTTTTATGGGTGCAGATCCAAAATCTAGGACTGCACACTGCACCTTAATTCAGTGAATGGAGGTTCCCATTTTGATATCATCCCATCAATATAATATATCAAAAATATACTTTACCTTCTTCTTCCCTCATCACTTGTTCATCCGGGGTGTACTCCACATTGTAATTCTTAGCTATCTCTATAAGGTACCGCTCCACCAGGATCTTGGGAGGGCTCTGAACTGACAGCTTGTGTTTCAGCTTCTCGCTGATTGTGTTTACACTTTCATTTCTGCATGCATCTGCATATATTTTGCCATACTTGGCTGTCAACAAGTCGGATATAATTTTAAGTTCCTAAAACAAATTATACAATTAAGCAATTATTTTGTAATCACACTTGGGTAAACAACATCATTAACGCTTAATGTACTTTCACATTTTATTTTGATAATGCAAAATTACAGCTGTTTCATATAGATTTCTGCCACATAGTTAGAATTTTATAAGATGTCCCATATGACAAGGTTTCTTATTGACCGTCTTAAAAAACTCCAAGTATAACTCAAAACATGATTTTTATGGAAATGAAAAATTGAACTGCTCTTTTTAGATATTAACTTTTAATTAAATTATTAAATTTTTAGGCTTTAACCAGTATAACCAGTGCTCAGGAAAAAGGAATCCTTACAAAATTTACACCAACAAATAATCTGATATATTAAGTTTAAATCCGTACACAGCGGGAAGAAGTTGATAACTCGCGGGAAAAAAATGGAAGAAATTTGAACCTTATGCAATTTAATTTTAAGTTCAAATTTCTTCAGTAAAATATCTCAAGTTATCAACTTCTTCCCGCCAAGTACCAAAATACTGTCTTTAAAAGTTAAAACCTCTTTTGCTAGGCAGTAAAATTATATGAATGGTTTTTTTAGCACTGTGTATAACAAACCTGGACATCAGTGTGCATCCGTGGTGCGACCCAAATGAGGCTGGAAATGGCCTCGGCTAGCCCCTCATCTAGTTCCTTCATCTGCGTCACCAGCCCGAAGCGGGCCAGGATCAAGTCACAATACATCTCTACTATCTCCATGGCTTCTACCATGTAATCTTCTCTGCAAATAATTACACATATTATGACTACTACATTTAACTTTTTACTAATTTGATTGTCATAGTTGAAAAAGTTCAAAGAGGCCCATAATTAAAGGATCATACAGTGCAAGACACTTAAGATTCACAAAGTAAAATTAGTACAATGTCATGTCATATATAAGTCATGTTGTACTATGAACTTAGGTGACTTGTCATGGCATGGGCATCATTGATATTTAAAGTTTGTCTAGTCAAGGCCATACTAATTAAATATCTTAAATAACAATCAACAACTACTAAACACAAGCTATGATTTACCTTATAATGTGTTCCACACGGATCTTGGCCCGTTCGCTCTTTCCCGCAGCAATATATTCAGCTATTTCCCTGCGAGCCTTCTGCGCCAGCTCGGTTTTCTTCTTTTCTAACAATTTGAGACGATTTATGGAAAGCCGCAGGTGAGTTTTCAGTTTGGTGTAGTTCGGATTTGTGGAAAACATGTTTGTTTCAGACCTTTTGAACTGTATCAAAAGAAAACTACAAATATTTTGTACGATACAAGGATGAGTAACACAAATAGTTGTTTGTGAAAGATGAATCACAGTGACAGTTCCTCAGCAGGCTCATCTGTCATTTTCAACAACGGTCATATGTCAGCGTGACGTAAAGATGTCATTAATCTGTATATTGTTTAAGGCACTGAATTAAACGCGGAAAAAATAAAAGATTTGGTGCCTAATTTATAAAATCACGTAGTTCGAACTTCGAAGTAGTCGATATCTATATCTCTTTCGCACTTAACTAAAGCAAGAGAAATGGAGATATTGTATGTTGCTCATCGAACTAAAATATCTATAGCGCCCTCCAGACGAAGCCGCGATTCACGCACGAGTGTGGAAGGGGCTATCGCGAAATACAACGTAATCCCCTTAACAGACTACCGCACCGCACGGCTTGTCTTGGCTCATAGAGGGTAGGATCCTATAGAAGTGGTATATGCGTGCCTCCGTAACAAGTAACAACATACGCAATGCGAAACTATGATTGGTCGAATTTATTTGTTGCCCACCATCATAATCCTTACTAATTTACCCGTTCAGTCATTTCCCCTCACCCCTCATGGCCGATCCAGTTAAAATACGTTAAAAGGCTTTAATTTTTTTCAAAATTATGCTATCTCGCTCTAACTTATAACTGCGTCCTTAACGCACGTACGGCGTTCACACTATCGATTCGATACGTGCCCCGCATCGCACCAAAGTCGCGGTACGGTGCGGTAGTCTATTACGGCTTTAATGTCAGTGTCACTGTCACAAGTGTCTGAAGCTGAAGTGTCAGTAACTCAAAATTTGCATTATTTGGTTTGGTGAATTTATCAAAAGAGCACCACGTGCTTTGTAGTAGATGAAAACCCGATATCATACGGAGTAAGGAATTATATCCATGATCTACAAAATGTGTTGAAGTGCCGGCTAACATAATTTTTAATTATTTTGTAACACCTCTTTCTCCGTACCGTACCCGTAGTGTTAAAAATGGCTATGTTGTACGACGAATTTAAACCACTCGTAGATCTGGTTCTAAACAGTTGGACTGCTTTGCAATTGGCTATAGATCATGGAATGGGTTCCAATGGACCGAAAACAGGTCAACTCGTATCAGACTACATAACCCGGTACTGTGTTGAAAACTTGGGAGGAGACATTGATAACCTTACTGAAGTGTTAGAAGACTTGATGGATGAAGAATTCGATACTGTGTGTGAGGATAATTCACCGAAGGAAGTGGCAATAGTACTGCTACAATACTTCACACTACTCAGAGAGGGTAAACAAGATGAATTACGAGCAAGAATTGCTGCAATGCCCGTTTGCCAAAAGGGACTGAGCCAAAATGTTAGACAACCAATGAATCCAGGTGATCCTGACGATTCAGACAGCAGTAGTGGAGATGAACTTAATGATGCACCTACAAATGGAAATGTACCACCATTAGCTCATAATCAACAACCAGAACCTGAACCAATGGATGAAGATGTAGACCCGGGCTGGACTGTAGTGAGAACTAGGAGAAAAAAATAGTGGACATAGTCTGTAAATAAATTAAATATATGCAGGCCCGGATCTAGGGTAGAGTGAGTGGAGTGGCAAGGGGGGCGCCAAAATGGCAAATGAGAAAAAAAAACGTTTTAAAAACGCGAGTGTGGCCTAAAATACGCTTGAAAACTTCAACGAGGGGCGCCAAAACCCGATTTCGCTCTACGCTGATCAAGGGCTCGGGCCGGCACTGAATATATGTTTAGTTTTAAGGTATAATCAGCAGCAGAAGCAACTATAGCAGCTAGAGTACTATAACATATATCTAATGATAGCATTTTAGTTCTCTGCCATGTAGTACCCCAATACACAAAGTATCATGATCAGAGATCGGCGGGGGTGATCTATTTACCTTATAATTTGACATGTCTGTCATGTCATTATAAGGAAAATAGCTCATCCCCGATGACTTCTGATCATGATAGTGTTGCAAATCTTTTTCATTCCTCTATTTGCTTAGCTACTTCTGCTGCACCAACAAAACTCATATTTTTATTGCTACAGAACACATCTAAGAATGAATGTATCAGTGTTTATTATTGTTGGTAACAAATTACCAAATTAAATTAGTAATGTTAATTGAGCATATTATTTTACTACCCATGAAAATATCACCCATATAACTTGTAAAAAATTAAATAACCACATAGCAAAGGCTGTAAAATGGTCCATTTCCTAACTCCCAGCACAGAATAAGTAATAGTATTATCATACAGAACGGACACGCACCGCCGGGCCCCGATTCGGATTACCTCGCCCGCGACATGAATGTGTGCGTAAGTAGCTCTACTGAGATTCCGTCAGAAACTCAATGACGCGTGTACAGACGTGCCGCGCACACATATAAACGCAAATCATTTTTGATGTATGGCGTGTCCGCCCTGTGCTCCCGGCTCCATTATCAGGTTTTACAGTGGAACCCAATCATTAAAGTGTGAACAGGTGTATCCACCTAGTTATAAAAAATATACAATATAACAAAATTTACCAAATAGTTATACTGAGCTGAGGATCGGATTCATCCATTTAGTTATATTTGAAAATAAACAATCGGCTAATAAAATCTTTGGGTACCTATTAGAGATGCAACGGATAGTTGTTTGGCCGGATACCGGATATCCGGCCTGGACACTGGCCGAATATGCGGTATCCGGCCGCCGGATATTCGGCCGGCGAAACTATACCTATATTTTGAGTTTTGCAGGTGCGCGTCGTGCAGGTTTCGACCTGTTTCGCGGACACATTTCTATTTTCTAGGATCGTAACGAGTTTTATCATGTCATTACGTAGTAAGTTCGTTTATAGTTACAAGTGCGCACGAGTATTTTTGTGTAAACAAATAAGTGTATTATGTGACATTGGTTACGTATTCGGCCGGATAGTAGGTCACTATCCGGTATCCGTCCGGATAGTAGGTCACTATCCGATATCCGACCGGATACTAAAATAACGGCCGGATACCGGACAGTAACCGGATATCCGGTGCATCTCTAGTACCTATTTTAAGTCTACACATTAGTATCCAAATTAAAAATATTTACAGCCTGACAGAAGGATTAAGATATAGTGTAATACTAATATTACTAATAGGTACAGTCGCCATCAGATATATCAGAATGGCCAAGGTGCTCAAAAATGCTGACCAACTAATTATTGTAACAAAAAAACCTATTATTTTTTATAAAAATTAACATTTTATTCAATGTTTTACATTCATTTCTTATCAAACTATACACACAGTATTAAATTACTATCTTATATATTTAACAAGTATATTTTAATCCTAATGCTGCCCAAAAAAAGGAACATTAAAAAAAATACAGAATGAACCAATTGGAAATTAATGTAACACTACCTAAATACCTAATATTAATTGCATTTAAATACTGTTGTTTATCAATATTATCACATCACATTGTATGCTCATGTATGGAGGGATTTAAAAACAATAAGGGTAAACGCGCAGTTTAAAGCAGATGGCGCTATCGCTACATCGTTCGGGCCATCTAAAGTTAGCTTTGCTAAATAATAAGCTAATTGTAACAAATAATAAAAGTACTATCGTCAAGAGAGTCTTTAATTATAGTTTGGCAAGCCATTTCTGTCAGTAGAAAAAGGCGGCATATTGAAAAAAGATGTAGATACGAAGTGAAGAGACCTCCCATGGAAAATTGTAATTCCGCGCCTTTTTCCACTGACAGTGGGTTTGCCAGAGTACAGACTTATACCGTCATTCCGGTTCATCATTAGACCTGGTGAGCAATTCATATGGGGCAGTGAGTCGAAACGGCAAATGACAAGAATTATACAAATTTAAACAGGTTCTGTTCCCAGGCGCGTACTTAAGTCTCTTCTCTCACTTCTCTGTCCCCTTTGAATTGATCACCCTGTATGCTTGTACAGCGTTACAAAATTGACTTATACGAAATATAAATAATTTTCTTTTTAAACACAATTTAAAAATTATTAATTGAAACACTGATTTAAACTTTCACGATTTTTATGCTTAAGTACCTTAAGTAGATCTATCGATTCTATCGCAACAAATTTTGATGCGTTTTTTTTAATAGATAGAGTGATTCAAGAGGAAGGTTTAAGTATAATTTGTAAACCCGTGCGGGCGGGTCGCTACTATCAATATATAAGAATATTCAAATTGTAATGGCAGTCTTGGTAAACTATATAAATCAGATCTGAAAAAACTAGTAACTAAATACACAATAAATTCTCATATTTATAACTTTTCAGACGGAAATAATCGTTCGTTTATTCAGTACTATTTAATCTTAGTCCGGTGACCGACTGCATGAAACCTTTACTGATAAAAAATAGTAACATAGTAAATAAAGTAAAAATAGTAAATTACTTAACCTCTTTTTTCCCATTTGCGCAAAATTTGCCAAGCTAAGTCGCGGCCGACCAAGAGCAGTTGAAGCTACTAAAAGTCAGTTACCCCTACAGAGTAGGTATTTTCTATTTTTTTATCAGGTAGGATTTCATGCAGTCTGCCACCGGACTATCTGCAATGTGATTATATTTTTTTACTAAAGTGGCATTTTCTTCTCTAATTATATCTATTTAAATGCATTTTGTGCACAATTGGAAGGAAAATTATTTCACTTATCACCTAAATAAATTGGTAAATAAACATTCTTTTTATTTCAATATAGGTACATTCCTATACGTGATATAGCAATCTATCTAGTAATATAAGTACCCACATTTATTTATTTTTACCACATGGTATCTAGTGGTTTTGATATACTTAACTAACATTAACATAGCTCTAACATCAATTTTCTAAGAAAACTGTAAATCTATAAAATAGAATTCTGACAAATATGAGAAATATTCGATGAGTAATAATTTCTTGTTAATTCAAATTGACACGTATTACAATTAAAGTATTTGTGATGAAACACAGGCGGATTAGAACCTAACTGAAAATATATCCACTTGCGCAACTTTTCGTGCGTATTATGAAAATTTTACAAAATAACCAATAAATAAGGTAAATTTACGATTGTAAATAATATTAATACCTGCACCTAACATATATTACAGTCGATGAATGAAATAAATCAAACTATTGGTTTCTACGATTAGGTATAGGTACTATGTAATTAGAAATGCATTTGATTACTTAAATAGATTTATCAAAACATCGTTAATTGTTGCTTTTCGTACAAGTGGGTTGAGCATTTTGAATTTAATAGGCAAAGTAAATTTATTGCTATAACAAAGTCAGAATCCATCTTCCACGTACCAAAAAAAACATATATTAACTTGGTATATCTAGTCATCACGGGTTAACATAACTAAAACAATTTGACTAAGCAACATACATTTAAACATTCAAGCTAAGCTCATTTCAGTTTATATTGTCGTATATGAATTATTTATGTGATAATTATTGTCACAATAATCATTCGTACGTCTTGCATTTCGATAGTGTACAATATTTACATACCTAGCATGTATTACAGTGATAAATGATAATACTTTCAAATTCAATAGATTAATAAGGATCAACAAGAACCCAAGAGATATAGGTAGGTAATACATACATATTACATATAACTATCAGTTATGCGACGCAAAGAATCAGTATCACTTACTCATCAAAAAAATTAATTTCAGTATCAGTAGGTACCTAATACCTACTCATCAAAAAATTTGGTAGCAAACACTAGAACAGAAATGGTTTTAAACAGAAACTATAGATTCATTAATAAGACTAAATATTTTACCTCTTAATTTCATCAATTTCATTTTAGTCTAAATTGGCGTTTGCGTCCGCACGTCCTGATTTGATCGGACAATTTAATCAGATTGGCGAAAAATTGTTTTCGTCTTGACAGGCCTTCAGATTCGTGCTATCGTGGTTTCACTGTATATAGTAGATTAGGTAGCCTAAGACTGAATCAAGTAAAGATTGGGTAGAAATGACTTATCATGTGTAATATTAAAAGTAAAGTGGTGCCCATGTTTCCTTTTTAGGCTCGGTCACTATTATATACACACAAGAATCAGATTGATTGATTTCACCTACAACTAGGAGAGCGCATCCGATAAAACCAATTAATGCCGCCTGCATAATTAACGCCATACCACAAAGGCCTTTTTTTAGATTTCAATATTTAATCTTATTCAAATACAAATTTACTCTTATTTAGATCAACAGGTATTTATACTATAATTGTAAAAAAATACTATCCAAGAGTTGCCAGTAAGTACTTAGTTACTTATGTTTAGATAAGTACATTCAGTCATTGTCACAAGCTAAATTAGCCGTAATACTAATTTTTTTGTCAACTTTATTGTGAGCGTTGTCACAGTCGTCATGTAACACGACGGTGGTAGCGCTCCAACTGGAAGGACTATGTGAATGTGTGAGATTTGTACGATTACTATCCGCTAAGTGCTCCAGTTCGTGGCTTTCTAAATTCGGAATCCCCGAACATATCGAACTTACTCGAGAAACTGTTTTTCTATCTTCAGATGGAAATTCCTTGGACGAATTACGACCAACTATACAGAATAAAGAACACAGAAAGAACGTTGCATATAACCAACTAACAGACATAATCAAAGCTAAGAAACATCCAATTTGAGAGTAAGGTAGCAAATTCGATCTCAGCAAAAATATTCCCGCGAATCCCGTAGTGAGTGCAGCGGCTGCAGTTGGTCCAGCTGATGTTGATAATGCAGTTTTAACCCTTGAAGTTTTGATGCCGTTAGCGTTAGTGTAACTGAGGGCATAGTGAAGACTGAAGTCTACAGCAAGTCCTGCCGAGGTCGATATCGCAACGCTCTCCAAAATATTTAATTTCCACCCGCTGAGTACTAGAATAGCTATCGTAACCGTAGAAGAAAATACAATAGCAGCTAGCGCACACGCGCTTACAACGAAACTCAAAGTTGCTGGAATCAGGACCACAAAACCTAAACCGGCTGATATCAATAGTGCCATCACTGTGCCGCTGGCCAAAGTTCGTTGGAGATCAAAAAATTGTAAATCGGATATAAACCAACCACCCTTCATACCCCGAGGTGCCGATTTCAATTCATTTTGAGTCCAGTTCTCAACATGCGAAAAGAATTTGTTCATTGCTAAATACGACATAGAATATGGGACCACACTTTCAAAATCAACGACAATAGACGCTATTTTCGGGGGTCTGGCACTTCGGAGAAATTTTGGTCCAGCCACACCAGGCATGAACAATTCACGAGGGGTCTGGTATAATGACTCCGTGGCTAGTATGATACAACGTTCAAATACTTTCTTCTTGTAGGGGAAACGGGAAATTTCACAACAAGGCCTCCTATCATTTTTTTCTATACTATCATAACATGGTCTATTCATAAAAATGTTCTTAAAGTTCTCAATAAAACAGTTTGGAAGAAGGAAGCCCGGCGTATGTTGATAAAACGGTTGGGCTTTGATTCTTGTACAAAACTCTAGTAACCAAATTTGCGACTTTGGCTCTGATATCGAAAAAGTATCATCAAAAATTAAATTGCCTCTTGAATTGGGATCCATGTGGTTGCCATTGTCAATAGCTTTTACGCCCCATATCCATCTGAGAGGCATATTACTGCCAGTTCCTATATCCTTACCAAGTCTTTCAAAAAGGAACTTGTCACTGTACCTCATATCATACTGTTCAAACGGATGCGATGTTTGAAATAGTTGGAACTGTCTAGAGTCAGGAAGTTGAAGACCTGGAGTGTAAAACACTACAACAATGCTGTAAATCCCTAAACCACCTAACCCCAATACAAAAACTATGTGGAACTTTGTTACACATGTGATAATAAATCTATTCAACACTATTCTAGCGTCATCCCAAATCTCATTAACGGAGTTTTTCAGCACCTCTAAAAATTTTATATTATTTTGGCACAGCTTAACATCCAATATAAATACTGATACGGGTAACCAGGTTATCATTAGTAAAAAGTTGACTAAAACAGCTGTTCCAGCAAATATGCTGAAGCAGTTAATAGCAGGTATGTAACTTACGTAAGATGCGTAAAATGCTACAGCAGTCGTCAAGGTTGTTATGAACATTGTCACAACAGAATGTTTAAGAGTTTCCTCAAGTATTTGCACAAGTATAGTCTCACCTGCACTTGAGACATTCTTTATATCCCCCATATCCCCTAAGCCACTATCCCGACTAGCCACATTATCCCTGATAAGTTGTTTACTGACCATTTTCCACACCTTAACATAAAGAAATGCATCATCAGCTCCAATCCCTATCACAACAACTATTACTAATAAATTCATAAATGGGAAAAACTCTAAATTGAACACATATACATACAAGAAGTATGATACTCCAAGAGAATATGTAATAGCTGTAAATAACATAAGTGTCAACATTACAGACTTTGTGTAAATCCAAACACATAAAAACACAAATACAGCTCCTAAGCCAACTAACCAAGTGTCTTCAATAACCCATATGTCAAATAGTGCATTCTTGAGCCCAAAATCCATTGCAGGTATAAAAAGATTATCATAAGACATATTTGAACTTTGTAATTTTTTATAGTATGGTAATACTGTGCTACTACTTGGCAGTGGTAAGAAGACCATTACATTTTTAACATGGCTTTGAGAAAGGTCAGGCGGAGCAAATGCATTAGAATCTATTAAGTAGAACAACATGTTGTATATTGCATCATACTGGGAACAATATTTTGGTACCTTACATCTGTTGAACTCGCATGAAGCCATCAATGAAAAATTATGAAAATAGACTGCACATTTTTCTAAAATCACAGAAGTTTTGTCAACATCTTCTCGAGTTAAATTCTCACATGATTGTTTGCCAGAGATTAAAGCTATATAGTTCGGAACACTCCATACCGGACAGCAGAGGTCTTCAGCGTTGAAAGGCCTTTGACACAAATTGAAATATTCCACAGCACCTAGTTCCACAAGATCCAATTGCCAGTAACACATTTTTTGAATATTTGCAAATGTGAGTAAGGATGAATTGTCAGTGCTTTCTATAACAAAATGTGCATAATTTGATAACGGTGCTCCACAAGTTCCAAAAGCATAATTTCGGTAGATTGGTGTATCAGGCTCACGCTGCATCTTCTTGAGTGAAACCCATTGTTTTCGTACATGATCCGTCAAGAAAATATCATTTTCCCCTTCAAAAGTTACATTTCCATATCCCCAGTGCACATGATCAGAAGATGAAGATAAATTAGATTCAGGTGAATTATACCTAATTTTTGTAGTGCTTGTGCTGTTCGATAGTTCTTTTCTTGTCCGGAGTTTCTTCTTAGAGGGATCTCTCTTTGTTTTTTGTTTACTTTGGGTTGTTCTGTTATAGTAGGTAAAATTTATGCGAATTTGATCTTCAATTTCTTGGGGGTCGACGGCAAGCCGCCTGGACGGCCGTGTCTCGTCGTTTAGGTTTTCCCACGCAATGAAACGGTGGGCTAACGTTGTTCCGCGAGTCTCGAACCCTGTGAGAGGGTCGGAGAATGATGGGAGTTTGTGGCATACTAACGGGATTACCGTAAGGATAGTAGAAATCACACTACTTAAAAATAGAAACAGGTAGGAGTGGCGAACAATAGACCGGGCGTAAGCGGACCACATCGTGATGACTTTTCAGGCTTCATAGTTTTTTTCCTACTCCATTTCCTAACGTTAGTGCAACTCATGACCAATAAACTAAGGCCGACGGACACAGTTTACACAATAATTATCGTCACATCTTGATCCTGGAAATCCAAATAAATATTTTAACAGAGGTTGAATGAAATGCCTCAACAATACAATCACATCACAGGAATCACAATCAATCACCAACCACCAACACAAACTACAAATCCAACACAAACATAAATTCGCGGAATATCCGGCACACAAGCAAAGATGTAGTAAGTACAGTATACCATAGAGTATAACACAAATTTTTTTTTTTTTTTTAATTTATTGAAGCTTTGGCAACACGGCCATCAGCTTAAACATGAAAATAATTACATTTTGAATACATTACAAACTGATATAATAATAGAACCTTAACTACTTAAAAACTACACACACACCTTAAAAAAAAACTATCAATCCACAAAACAAAACAAAATAAAAAAGTCGGACACCTACAAAAGGCCGAAAGTGTTTTTTGCAAAATCAAATATAACTTTATATAATACAAAGTGCCTTAAAAGTTCCTGTACGGATGTTGGCATTATTGTGTTTTTTAATACGTCAGTACAAGTGCATATAAATAATAATCTCTGTACATTAAAATAGGGGCAATTAAAAAATAAATGGTCTAGATTACAATCTTTAGCGGGACAGAAGTTACAAACAGAAGTAGTCGACAATTTTAACCTAAAAAGATGAGCTGGGAAATGGCAATGGCCAAGACGCAGCCTGCACAAACTTTTAATAAACTCTCTGCCTGAGTAAACGTTACCTTTTTCGAACCAGGCAGAAGTTGACGGGTCAGGCTGAATCTCAGCCAGCCATTTCCCTTTAATATTTCTGGAACTGATTAAAGAAACATTCCACCGCTTTAGCATGATATCTTTAATAGATTTGAATAAATCCGTACGAGGAACTTTAAAACTACAAATTTCAGAATTCACTGAATTTTTAGCAAGAGAGTCAACAATTTCATTGCCCAGTACACCTGAATGACCAGGAACCCAACAAAACTCTACATTGAATTTGCAATTTAATAGATCATCAAATAGCTTTCGCAACTCATAAATTAAATAATTAGCATTTGCTACAATTTGTTTTGATGAAAGAGCTTGAAGAGCACTCATAGAATCGGATAAAATCAAAAAGTTATGAGACGCAAAATCATTATACTTAATGTACATCAAAGCATAAATCATAGCTAGAATTTCGGCTGAATAAATTGAAAAAGAGGTATTACAGGAAAATACTTTGCCTGAATTAATAGAAGAATCATAGAAAGCAAAGCTAGTGCGAGTATTGGTTTTAGACCCATCAGTATAGATCTTAATATAATCTGACTTATCATTTAAAAATTCATAACATTCATATTTAGTCTTAAAATTAATTATAGTAACCGGAATATCTCTCATTAGGCAATGGTAGCTGTAAGTAAAACAGGGCAGGAGGTGGTACCAAAATACAGTATCTTGAAACTCAAAATTTAAATATGTAATAGATTCGCTTAAGGTGTTACTAAAAGGCATTGATATTAAATTATAATTGGGAACAGTAAAATCCTCTAAATACCGACTCACAAGAACATTATCGGAACTGACTAAGGAAAGGCAAAATTTGTCAATAAGGTAAGTTCTCCTTATAAATAGTGGCGGAACACCGGATTCAACTTCTAAAGAATTTATAGGGGAAGACATCATAGCACCAGTGATAATACGTAAGGCTCTATTCTGAATGACATCCAATTTTTTAAGCATATGACTAGATGCGTTAGCATAGAAGATGCACCCATAATCAAATTGACTACGAACCATAGAAATGTACAACGTTTTTAATATCTTAGGATCAGAACCCCAAGTGACGCCGACTAATGACTTCAAAACATTTAAGCGAAGCTCAGCTTTTTTACAAATATACTCAATGTGCTGAGTCCAAGATAATTCAGAGTCTAATATTATACCTAAGTATCGTTCAGAAGTACTAAATGGTAACAGAGTGTTGTTAAAATAAACTTTAGGGCGAAATATACAAGCATGACTAAAAATCATAACTGAACTTTTTGCTACGTTAACTTCCAGTTTAAGTAGATTATGTAGTAAATTATATATAGTTAATAAGCACTGATTCATTATAATCTCACCGGCTGAAATATCATCACAATCTAAGTATATAACTAAATCATCAGCGTAAAAGGAATACTTGACGTAAGTAGGAATACGTTTCATAAAGTCAACGAGGCTCAAAATAAACACTAAGGGAGAAATAACAGATCCTTGCGGAGTTCCCTTAAAAGTAGATTTGGGGCCATATAAATTATTTTTTATTTTAAGTGAGACACTGCGGTCATTTAAAAAATTGAAAATCCAATATAGAACTGAACCAGGAATACCAAGGTTGTGTAAGCTTTTAATTAAATATTCATGATTAATGTTATCAAACGCACCTTTTATATCCAGGAAAACTGCTAAAGTTAATTTATTATTCTTCATATTGTGTCTGATATCACCTAATAAGCAACCCAAGTTATACATAGTATTTTTGCCTTTACGAAAACCAAACTGTAATTCTGGAATCAAAGAATTATGTTCAATAAACCATTCAATCCGATTCTTTAACATAGTTTCAAATAACTTAGCAAAACATGAAGTAAGAGAAATGGGTCGATAAGCATCTAAACTATTAGAATCCTTATTTGGTTTTAAAATAGGAACTACAAATTGAACTTTCCAGATAGGCGGGATTTCTTTATGTAACCAAAGTTGATTGTAAATACTAAGTAGAATTTTCTTTACATTAATAGGTAATTTTTTAATAACAGAGTATGGAATGAAGTCAGGGCCAGGAGACGTGTTCTTTTTGTTTTCCAAAGAAGCTTCAAATTCATAATATTCGAAGGAGTTGCCGATCCATCGAGATATTTCGGAGCCTTCAGAGGCAAAAAATAAATCTAAAGTATTACGATCAGGGTCAACGCAATTAGAAGAGGCAATTTTATCTAAAAAATCACGAGCATTAGATGGGTTGTCCAAAAATTTAGATCTTGTATTGTTATTGTTTAATTTGGCAAACTTAAATCTTTTAACATGGTCCCAAATACGCTGCAAAGGAGTCATTCGATTAAAGGAAGAACAAAGTTTAACCCAACACAATTGTTTTTGTTCAGAAATAATTCTTTTCTTTCTAGCATCAAATTGTTTATAAAGCAAATAATTCTCCAACGTAGGATACTTCTTATAAGAATATAAAGCATATTTAGACTGATTAACGGTCCGAGAGCACAAGTCATTCCACCAAATAAGAGCTTTTCGATTTTTAGTATGGCAAGCATACGATTTCTTTGGAAATGTCAACAAAATGTCACACAGAGACTGCATGAAGTTACTGTAACTATCCAACGGATTAGGTGCTAATACAAAAGAGGCAAATTTTTCGGTGCAAAGTTTAGAAAAGGTTTCCCAGTTGATTTTATTGAAGTTTATATTTGATACTGAAGGTGGAGTAACAGTAGAAGAGTCGAAATCCAAATGCTGTGGAGAAGAGCGGCTTACATCATTAAAAATAACTTTAATTAGAATTGGGAAATGGTTACTACTTAAAAGGTCATCGTGGACATAAAACGAACAACTAGAACTAACCACCGGCGAAGCAAATACTAAATCAAGAGTGTTACCTTGTTGACCAAACGGGGCAAAAGTGGTTTCAGAGAAATCATTTAAACAGACTAGGTTATATTTGTCTACAAAAGAACTAATAACATTGCCTCTACTGTTATTACGACGGCATCCCCATGCTGAATTATGAGCATTAAAATCGCCTATGAGCAAGTAGTTCCTGCTGGAAATTTTAGAAAAGGAATTGAGTAACATTTCTAAATTAAATCTACCATTAGGAGGGGGAGGTATATATAGACAGAGTATCTCAATAACAGTAGAGCCGATGATAACAGACAATAATAGGTTTTGAAAATGATAACTGGAAGGTGTGTTAATCAGAGTGAAAGAGAACTTATCTTTAACTGCTACTGCAATGCCACCATGAGGACGATCAGAATCTCGGCGCACAATCCTGTAACCTGGTAACTTAAAAGATTTGGAAGGTTCCAACCATGTTTCATTTAATAAAATTATATCAATGTTATTGCAAGAAATAAAGTGTTTTAATTGGTCTATTTTAGTGATGATGCAGCGTGAATTCCAATGAAAGATATTAAGGTTTTCAATGTTGGTGTCACTATACATTATTGAGTAGATAGATTACTAATTAGAGTTTCTTTTATTACCTTACTACACATAGGAGCATCCATATTCAGTTGTTTAGACTGAATTAATTCCATTAATGTTTTAGTAAAAACATTTAATACCTCGTCAGAATTAATTAAGTCTGTAAACAGAGCTCTGGAATGAGGCCGCTGGGGGGGCTTTTTGGGTTGTGGTTGTGACTGTGGTCTGGTAGGAGCACCGGAAGTAGCCGGAGCTTTGGCCGATACTGTTGCGTATGTAGTCTTCCCGTTTATTCTATCCTTCACCTCTTGATTTTTTGCAGCTTTGATAGGGCAGATATTACTTACAGCCATGTGAGGGCCGCTGCAGTTGACACATTTTAAATTTGATTTGTCTGTACAGTCCTTGAATAGATGGCCAGCACCGCAAATGGAGCACACCTGGGGGCTCCTACAGGAACCACGTCCATGCCCAAACTTATAACATACGTAACACTGGCGAATTGGCTTCACGTATTCTTTAACGTCGAACCAGATGTAATCATATGTGACGTGATCAGGCCGTAGCGAGCCTAGAAATGTAATTAGAACTGTAGGCGTTGGCAAAGTTGAGCCGTCAACTGCATTTTTTCTTGTGAATCGCTTGACTCCAATGATCTCAACACTTGACTTCAGGTCCTTCAAAAGTTCTTCTTCCGTAATTTCAATAGGCACTTTAACTATCCCTAAACATTCTAGGTGATCATAAGGGATTTTAGCTTGCCAGCTATGTAACTCCTGCATCTGAGTATTTAAAAGAAAGTTGTTGGCATCTTTCTTGTTAGTGAAGAAGACTTTGATCATGAAATTTCCAATAGGTTTAACATGGCTTAGGCCAAGACATGTTTTCAGGATACCTGTGCACCGCATCACATCAATTTTGGTATTAGGCGAAGACATTGACAGTAAAATGGGATATTCTTTTTTATTGTCTTCTGTATATATGTGGGTATAGTCCTTAAATAGTCCTCTTTTGTTCGATATAAAATTTGCCGCCATTTTAGTTGGTGGAGACTGTACCGCTTCACCAGCTTCACCTGATTTGCGTTTGGCGGCCTTGCCGCCGCTATCTTTACCCATCACCCAAATACTTCAACTCGGATTACTCGAAAAATGGATAGGTAATCCAAAAAGGGCTATAGTACACAATTTACAAAAATAATTTCGAAAATTCCGCCTGATGTCGACGAAGTTCCCGCCCTTTTTCGTATAACACAAATGTCATAACCATAAACTAGCCCCTTTTCTAAAGTTGCTTTTGCACGAACGGACACATAAAGTGGAATCCAGACGGGACAATTTTTCACCAATCTGTTGAAATTGTCCGATCAAATCAGGACGTGCGGACTCAAACGCCAATTTGGCTCGCCGAATTCGACCGCCGATTATGACCGATATTATTGTTTTGGAGCATTTTTTTTACTTAGAGGGCTCAAATATCACAATAAGTCTTATATTGGTGTTTAAATTGGAGATTGGCGCCAATTATTTTCCTGATCAAATCGGTCGATTTTCCCAGCTCGTCTGAAGTCTACTTTACGGATGACTTGCTCGTGAAACCGATTGCAGCCCGTTGAATCACAAGAATTTAATTAACATCTAGCAACACTCTTGTTGTCTCTGACATCTTGTGATCACAAGACTTCTATCCTCTAGTTTTCTGTCAAGGCAAAAATTGGGCGAGAAAAAGCCGTCCCTGCAGGGATTCGTGTGTAAAATAGCTCCAATTTAGTGCAACACAACATCAAGATGAGGTACTTCTTAACTTATTTGGCCGGGCTCATAATAGTCCTTGTGATTCCCATTTTCTCCATGTACTATTTATTGAACGGAAAGGGTGAGCAAATCAGCTTTGGATGGTTCCTGGAGAATACGTCGCCCTACATGTGGGCGACGTTGGGCATAGCCTTCGCCGTGTCACTGTCCGTGGTCGGCGCGGCGGCAGGTATCCACACCGTTGGCGTGAGCATAGTCGGTGGAGGTGTTAAGGCGCCCAGAATCAAGACCAAGAACTTGATCTCCGTTATCTTCTGCGAGGCCGTGGCTATCTACGGGCTGATCACTGCCATCGTGCTATCTGGTATGCTGGAAAAATACCCTGAACCCTTGACAGACATCAGTATCAAGAGTCAAAACTACATGGCTGGCTATGTAATGTTTGGAGCAGGATTGGCTGTCGGCCTTGTAAACTTATTCTGTGGTATCGCTGTGGGAATTGTTGGATCTGGAGCGGCCCTCTCTGACGCAGCCAATGCAGCACTTTTTGTGAAGATCCTCATTGTTGAAATCTTTGGATCCGCCATTGGTCTATTTGGGCTCATTGTTGGTATTTACATGACATCAAAAGTCAAAATGGGTGCTGCTTAAGAAGACAAACTTAAAATTAAGTGTGAGTACTAACATACTTGTTGTAACTATTGTAATCCTAACTATTTGCTATTATTATAGTGTGAAACTGGTTTGAAGCACCTTTAGACTAAAAAATGTAAGCTCTCCTAGTGTGCAAAAATGTATTAGATACTAATTGTATAAGCGTCCTGAATAAATTTTATTCTATTCTATTCTATTCTAATTAGTATGAGACACAATTTTGACTATGGTTTTATTTTATTTTCAGTATGCAACAGCACTGGATCACCAGTAAAACCAAGTGTAAGACAAACAGTGCTGAGAAAAGTATCCAATCAATGGTAAATTATCCAGTATAGCTTGAATTCAATACTACCGCAGTGTTACTTGTATTACTACGACCTAACTACTTTGATGTGTTATGTGATGTCTAAACTTGTTAAATAGATGTAACTTCATATTTGTAAAAGATACCTGACCCTGGCACTTCTACAAGATTACAATTTTGAATATAAAACCTCATCTTACTTAAGTTGTTGCATTTTGTGCCAAGGATTCAGGTATCTGCCAGATCATTTTATTTGTGGATAGAATCAGTATTTAGTTGGAGTGTTTTTGACAATTTAACAGTGGACTTTTGAGTAACTAAGCTGAGCTGACTCTTAGGGGTTATAGTGACTGGATTCACATTGAATTAAATAATACATGTCATATCAAAAATGATATCAAACTTTTGTTATGTATAACTCAAACTATACTTTATGAACCTGTATTGATCCCGGGTTTTGATAATTAGTTCAATGTGGTATCTAGTCAGTGTTAAAGGCTTAACATTCCATGAACCTCATGCAACTTGAATAAGTGTTTATTGGCCTCCCAGCAGCCACCCATACATGTACTGTACATAAACTAATTGGAGTATATAGCACATTAAAATTAAGGTTGTTTTCCAAACACTTTGTTAAGATATATTAAATGTATTTTCAATATAATATATTGTATTGTATGAGATTATCACTAGATATATTGGAAGGTGTTAGAGAAGTTTCATATACCTGTTTGTCATTATCATTAAAATGTATTTTCTTGATGTATTTATTTGAATAACATTGCTTTATTAAATCTTTGTTCATTACGAGTCACAAAGTGGAAAAGAACCTTAATGCAGGAACTAGTTGTTTTGATGCAGTTCAATTTTATTTTATAATTTATGCAATCAAAATAATACTTCAATTGTAAATATGTTTGCTTTCCTATTTCTTGTGAACACGCTAATTTATTATATCTACTTGTAAAGTATCCCTTTAAACTTAACTATAGGTGTTGAAGTTAATGCCATAGATTGTGTATGAGTATTGAAATTCAATTTTTATTGATAACTTAAGGCACAATGTCGTGTACACAGTTTTGGAATTAAAAAAATCGAAAGTATTATGTCAGTCCTAAGTAAACTACTGATGTAATTCTAAGTTAATATTTTATTTGTGCAAATGTAGATATTATGTATGTTGATGAATAAATAGATAAAAGTTGTTGTATTTCGTTTTTACTGAAAATTTTAAGTAAGTCAACTGGAATTATTACATAGCCAAATTTCTGTTAAACTTGTAGTTTGGAAAACTTTAAGTTTGAACTAATTCAGTTGTTGACTGACTCGTACCATAACCATATTATTATTGACTAGATAACTGGCAAAAACTAAGAAAAAATATTGAAACAAAATACTTACTTTTTTTTATTGGTTCAAACTTCAAACCTTAAATTTTTTTTGGTGGTAACTACCAAGTTCTGATTTTTTTACGAGGTACCAACTGGTAAATATTTATTATAGTTGTTCCCAGCGGTAACAGCTGGGCTAGCACATGATTGGCGCGACAGTATCTCACGGCGAGATAGACCACCCGTCCCTCTTTTATTAACATAGAAATGGACGGGTAGTCTATCTCGCCGCGAGATACTGTCGCGCCAATCATGTGCTAGGGGTGCAGATGAGACAAAAAATCCCAGCTGTTGCTGTTGCCAGTAGCAACAACTTGGTGGCACCATCTGGGGTGGACTCCTGAGGTAAGTGTTCTGTGAGGTCATCGCATAATTCATTGTCAGTTTATGTTACCACCGATAAAAGCGTACTGGGTGGATTTTTAAATGGGTCCGTGAGCCGTGAGTGCCCACTTTCCAGATCCCACGCTACTACGCTAAATGAGTCACCATGGACGAATAAAACAGACTGATAATGTATATACAAAATCGCGATCCTCCAATATTCAGGTTATTACTAGATGACGTTACCTACCTAGGTCATAATTTCGTTTCGTTGGCGCTCTCTGCTTTTCAGTTTGGGTTTAGCAGCGCCATCTATTGAACGGAAGTAGAGTTATTTTGAAGCAGGTCTCGGGTCCTTTTTGTTCGGATTCGGAGTATTCGGACCCCTTGTAACTCAACATCCGTTAAATAGAGGGCGCTGAATATTGGAGAAATGCGATTTTGTACAGACTGTCCCTCTTTTGCTTTATTTTTTGTTGTCTAATATAAATGGTCTTTGATTTTATAAATTAACCATCAGGGGCGCACTTATACCTAAAGCGAGTGCAGTTAGTATTACTTTTTTCGTCTCACTTAAACACTTGACCACACAACTTACTATTCCATATTGACTTATTTTCAAATGACGTAGATACTCCCGTAATCAAACCGAGATGAAATCTGTAGTATTCGGTTTCGTTCGTTTGGTCACAATTTGTGGTCGTGATGCTGTATTATCCTTTCCACTTAAGGTTAGGTATAGGCACGTAGGTAAGTATACATGTTACTAAGTCTAGATTCTAGTAGCACTGCGACAAAATGAAAGATTACGGTATACGTATACATACTACATACTTTTCTTTCTTCTAAGCAGGGTATACAGGGTGACAAAAATAAGCTGACATTGCTTTAGCAATAAAATATTTTATTTTCATATAAAACAATTTTATTCGGATGCGATGTTTGTACCTTTTTATAATATAATTGTATGTGTTATAAATTAAGTGCGAAACAGATATCACAAAACTGGAATGTGTAAATTCTAACTGAGCTAAGAGCTAACAAACTTGTAAAGTTGTCTTTTACAAAAAAGAGCTTGAAATTAATTTTGGAACTTATCGTCTACCACATAAAGCATATTATTAATTGTCACGAGGAAAACATGAAAACCAAGCAGTCCACTTGAGACTTGAAACGTATTTTTTCTACTCGTCGACTGCAATGCTTGAATTAAGACTTCGTATACCAAAGTGAAATCCCATACATTTTTCACTATGGGACCCCAACTCAACTATAATATTTATTTCGATACAGTTTAGTCAACTATAATATTCATTTCGATACCGTTCAGTCAACTATAATATTCATTTCGATACAGTTTAGTCAACTATAATGAAATTGACCAATCGAAAGCGCGGAGCAAGTACCAGTACGGTTACCATCAGTTTGTCACTGACCTAAACGCCGTCGAGAACGTAATTTACTTTCTATACATCTCGCTCGCACTCGTATATTCGTGCAAACGGGATGTATAGAAAGTAAATTACGTTCTCGACGGCGTTTATGTCAGTGACAAACTGATGGTAACCGTACAGGGCCTCATGAGTTACGAGGTGTCGTTGACCAACCGGCCGGGGGCGCGGGGCGCGGGGGCCGGGTCGCGTACGAGTATGAAGGTATCGCGGCTGCTCGCGCATCTTAGCTGTATTGTATACTTTTGTTTTTTTTACCTACATATATGATTCTTCTACTAGTTTTAAGTATTTTTTTGTTGACTCGTAGAAAAAGTATTGTATACAATAGTGATATAATCAAGCTTTTCAATCTCGTACCTTTACTTACACGGTACTCGACTGAAAAGCTCTCCATTATATCACGATTGTATAAAATACTAGTACTTACGTCGTACGTTAGGTATGAAATTAAGTGTCATTCATACAAAGTTAGGAACGTTAAAAAAAGAATGCGAAATGTTAAAACACAAACTTTTTTAGTGTCTCCAATGGAAACGGAAATTAAATAAAACTAGCTCCTTTTATTTTTTAATAATAATAAGTTGACGTTAATAATAATACGGTACAGGATGTTTGATTGCGATTGATAGCTAGATGCAAAGCTTTAAGGGGGCGATACTAGAGGTATTTTTGAAGCTTTTTAGACAAGTGTGTTTTAGACGAAATTTGGTATTTATTTACTTAGGTACTTAAGAATTTTTAGAAAAAATACCCATGGCTAAAATTATTCAATAATACCTCAGCTATTACTCCCTTATAACTTAGTATCTAGGTACCAAACATCCTGTATATTATCATCACATCGCATCAGTACCCGTTACAGGCGATTCAAGTGGACGTACTTGTTAACTGGTACAAAGATAGGTAATATACTCATACATACCAAACATCCTACAAGTCATTGCCGGACTACATGAAACACTGTGCACTACAAACTTATCGCTATATTTATGGCAATTAATCAATTATACATTAGAAAATACCTAAATAAAGCTTTTCTCAACATTTCACTATTACTAATAAAATGCTACAAAGTGTAAAAATCTATTTATTATTTACAAAATAGGTGGACTCTTCGTAAAACGTTCCAAATTCACACAAACCTATATTTACATCAAATTCAAGTATCCATTCACTATCACACTAGGTTTTAAAACATACCTACTGTTTAATTTGCCATCTAGATACACAAGTTGTGGGCGTTGTTGCCTAATTTACTTTTACTGCATTTATTATCATATTTATAACCTACTTTATAATAGTTTTGGTTTCTTATATAAAAATACATTATTATGTTTTATTTGCATAACTATTCCTAGAGCTCTAGATATTTTTAAAACCCGTGATAGTTTAATAACTTCACTACTCAGAGGGCGCCTCTGTCCTTGAAATCTAGAGTAACATTTATCTACTTATTATCCACAAAACCAACACCTCTGACTCGCGAAGCCACAGTAATGTCATTCCCTTTTCCTTCAAATGAATTAAGTAAGCTTGCTAATATTGTACACTAAAATTCAGATATTTTCAATACAAAATGCATCCTCTTACATGACATAACATTTAAGTTATTAACAAGACTTAAATTTAGATGTCACTACTGTTTCATAATGTAACAACCCGCGGATTTCACCAAAGTACCCAAGATACTCTTCGTGTAAGGCCTGAGTGAACGTTCGAGCTGGGCGTGCAGCGGGGCGGGGCGTGTGGCGTGCATGTTAAACAAATGCAAGCGTATAGGAGCGGCCTTAGTGCACGCTGCACAAATCACTTGTGAGCCCGACGCCACGCTGCACGCCCCGCCGAACGCTCCGCTTCGAGCGTCCACTCAGGCCTTACACTTTATATAGGTATCTACCTCACTAGCATCCATAGTTTAAACGAGAGCCGAGTGAGTTCAAAACTTATATTTTGCACAAGTCCCGTCAGCCACACAAACACTTGTGAGACATTATACTACAAAGAAACCTACCTACTTATCCGAACAATAATAATTAAATTTGCCTGCAGCCTGCAGCAAATAGTCCTTTGATATCCGAGATGCGGGTGAGTGAGTATTTTAATAAAATGATCTGAGTATTTATTTTGTGATTAATCCTACTAAAATTAGTTTACGTGAATTGTTAAATAAAATAAATAGCCGTTAGTCTACGCTATGGCAGTGGTACCTATAATTATGTTTTGATAGATTACGACAGTCTTATACAAATTATAACTACGTACATAAAAACAGTACCAATATTAAAATTATAAACTAATTGAGATTCATTGGAAATCTTGTACTATAGTGATGTTGTCTTTAAACTCTAGTTTCTGCGTCATCTTCAGTAGTAGATTTCCTGAAAAATAAAACATTCAATTATATTTGGCCTTTTTTAATAATTGACCGTTTTTGTTGTATGGCTTCGTAACCTTTTAACCGCCATAGAATACGTCATCGAGCGTGCTCGTGTCGCCGGGGGGTACGACGTTACACGAAGTTCTTTCTTATTTATCAGACAGCGGTGAAATGAGCCCGATTTTGTATGTGTTATATATCAGTCTACGGCGGTTAAAAGGTTAATGACGTTCAAACTGTAAGAAACGCAATCTTTAGAAAATTAAAGAAAAATCCGAGACTCGAATAGACGGTTCGGTGAGGACAAATCCCGCCAGACCCATTTTTCTTATTCTTTTTGTTTAAAATTGTATGTTTCTTTTAGTACACAACGATAAGTTATCCAATATTTTTATTACAATGTGACAAGGATACTTGGACAGTGTACAGAATGAAGTGTAGGTGAGGTATCAATCTGTCAAAACAAGAAAATTCAAATTTGAATGAGAGTTTTAGTGAATTCTGTTTACAGCAGATAAGGTAGACATTCCGAGTGCTGGTCACTGTCCCAGTACATGACATCTTTAAACGTACTTCATTAGCAATAGAGGTGAGGTGACAGATTAATTAAGGGTGCCATCTATTGGGCGTTAGAATGTCAAGCATTGGGCCGTTTACCTTACTTACATTATTGTCATATCTCATACTTTACCTTTTCATTAAAGACACATCAATTAATAGATCTAGGTCAGGGGTTCCCAACCTTTGTAACAAACGTGCTTAACAAACACTAACAAACCTTAAAATTTTGTGGTAGCTAGTAAAAAGGCAAGGTTTATAAAGCTCTACCACCTCCCCTGGTACATGCCTTGTACTTTTAAGTTCCCTAGGGGCGCGTCCCAAAGGTTGGAAACTCCTGATACATGCATACTAGTAAAAGTGTTTACCTCCTCCCTACGATGGATGATCGCGCGCGCGGCAACACCACCGTTAGTAAAGCAAAAGATGATTTACAATGAGTGTTTCTCATACAACCGCCACCATCTAGTAACAATTCAGTTGCGTTATGACTTCAAGGACGCATCTTTTTCAATTAAGTATTAAAATTTTAGATCTGATAATGTGACGTTTTCAGTTAAAAGGTACAACATTGTCGGTTGTAGATAAGGTTGATTTCAAATTGAAGCCATATGAAAATAGCGCCTGTATTGATAACCGACAATATAAATAATTACCCTTTTGATTGAGAATGGCACAAACATGGGACTACTTATAACAACAACATGATTCGCAAAATGCTTGGTGGTCAAATGTCAAAACGTACCTATATATGTATTATCGTGAATGAATATTCTTGACATTTATAAAGTGAGGACGCTAAGCACGAAGAATTTCGTACATTGAACCGCCTAGTTCCTATTTCTATCGCACGCGCATATTGCTGTCCCGCTCGCACAGGGGCATAGATTTTGACCGCCGGCATCATCGACGGGATAGCAATATTAATCGGCCGGGTCCCTGACACAGCGGGGTTGCGTATTGCATCGCAATCATAATGTGTTTTTTAGTGTTTAGATTATATTTTTGTAATAATGTATGTATGTATGTGTTTTAAGGTATTTATGTATGGGCCACTAGTTGCCTGAAATAAAGATTTCATTCATTCATTCATTATGCGCATGCAATAGAAATAGGAACTAAGTGGGTCAATGCACGAAATTCTTCGCGCTTAGCGCCCTTACTTTAGTTACATTGTCAAACAAAATTTTCACGAAAAAGGGCTCATGACACTTGGTCGTTTCTCAAAAAGTTGGCACCGCCAGGTTAAAATTTATGTTTTTCAAAAATTATGCATTTTTGCATTTTTTTTTATTGAGATCGTTAAAAGGCAACTTAAACTATTAAAAAATGTGGAAGGGAAGCAATTCTTTCAATTAGTTTAGAAGATATAGGCGTTTGAAAATTCAGGTGAATGACATCAAGGACAGGTGAAAGATATTTTGTCCCCAGGTTATCGATAGTAGAAGCAGGTTATCGAGAAATAAGTACAAATTCCACTGAAAATATTGACAGGTTATCGAGAGGCTCCATTAACCTGTGTCCGTTGACGTTAACCTGGTCATCATTCACCTGAAATGAGTGTCATTCACCTGTCCATCACATAATTTTTAATGCCTTCTAAAAATAATCGAAAAATGTGTCATTTTCTATAAAAAGGGACCTTATTGTCCACTACGATGATTACAATAGTAGGTTAAAATTTTGGATGGCAGGACTTGGGAGGGCAGTACCCAAGATAGAGCTGATGCTGAACCCTCGCCGTACCTAGTGGAACTCAGGTTTGGTGCAACATAGACACACGCTGTTTTGGTCATCCAACACGTCTTAATGAGCACTTGGAAGAGCCGTACCCAAGATAGAGCTGATGATGAACCCTCGCAGTACCTAGTGGAACTCAGGTTTGGTGCAACATAGACACACGCTGTTTTGGTCATTCGACACGTCTTGATGAGCACTTGGGAGAGCAGTACCCAAGATAGAGCTGATGCTGAACCCTCACAGTACCTACTGGAACTTAGGTTTGATGCAACATAGACACACGCTGTTTTGGTCATTCGACACGTCGTGATGAGGACTTGGGAGGGCAGTACCCAAGATAGAGCTGATGCTGAACCCTCGCAGTACCTAGTGGAACTCAGATTTGATGCAACATAGACACACGCTGTTTTGGTCATTCGACACGTCTTGATGAGCACTTGGGAGAGCAGTACCCAAGATAGAGCTGATGCTGAACCCTCGCAGTACCTAGTGGAACTCAGGTTTGCTGCAACATAGGCACACGCTGTTTTGGTCATCCGATACGTCTTGATGAGCACTTGGGAGAGCAGAACCCAAGATAGAGCTGACGCTGAACCGTCGTAGTACAAGTGGAATAAACTTGGTGCATCATAGGCATACGCTGTTTTGGTCATCCAACACGTCCTGGGAGAGCAGTAGGTCCGGGTCATAGTCTAAGTCCGGGTCCGAGTCCGGGCCCAAGTCTGGGTCCGGGTCCCAGCCCCAGTCCCAGTCCAAGTCGAAATCAAAATCGCCAAACATGTACTATGCGTCGTTGAAGAGTTCTGTTCTGATCATCATCAGCAGTTCCACTTCATCAAATGCGACAGTTTTTAATGAAAATGCTTGATTTTCTGATGAAAATCCAGGTCTCTATACGCATGCCTTTAAGATTTGAGGAGTTCCCTCGATTCCTCATGGATCCCATCATCAGAACTCGAGCTTGACAAAAATGTGGCTTACAAACTTAACTTGTTTAACAAACATAACTAAGAGGACAAATCGCCAAACGTGAACTATGCGTCGTTAAAGAGTTCCATTCTGTAGGGCTAAGATGGCCGGCTCTTTATTATTTGTCACCATGGCTGTCACGTTCTAACAAATATGTAAGTGCGAAAGTGACGCATAGCATGACAGGTGATAAAAATGCGACCATGATAGCTGGCCTGATCTTCATCAGCAGTTCCACTTCATCAAATGTCACTTTTTTGAATGTATATGCTTGATTTGTAAATAAAAACACAAAAATCACTATGTATGCCTTTAAGATTTGAGGAGTTCCCTCGATTCTTCATGGATCCCATTATCAGAACTGACCTCTCTCTCTCGCCCATCATATCAACACACAATAAAAAAATTGAGCATGATTTCACCTTTTTACAAAATATTTTAATATGTCTAAAACTAAAAACCCTCATAAGGTACCTTTTCCCATGGGACGTCACAAATCTACTTAATCACTGTTTGAGTATATGTAACGTGGATTTTAAATAGTTATCGTTCACCTGTCATATGGCAAGTGAATGACGCTTCATTCACCTGCTATTGCATCATTCACCTGACTTATTTGGACAGGTTAACGAGACGTAAGACAAAAGTACACAAATTTGAATAATATGTAGCTTTAACAGACAGGATAGTTTTTATTCCTAAATTAACACACAAAAGCGATATAACCGCTATACAATTATATAGTTACGAGTATTAGTTGTGGTATCAGTGACATTAACCTGCCGCAAAATCTCATCCACCTGGCAGTTTTAGCCAGGTGGACGATATGCAGGTGATGGGTAAAATGGCAGTTATATCGCGAATACACAAAATGTATTAGCTTGATGAACTCCATACTTAGGCATATAAAACTAAACTATTGATTACGTTACATATCTTAATAGTAATGCGATAGGTTACCCAAGTAGCAAGATATCCACGCCAGGATAAAGAGTACTTACCCATTACAAACTCCAATTTCCGATACTTTGTCGTTTGTGTTTTATTTGCGGAGCACAATAACCACATCTTCGTCCTACCAGGTGATAGCTGATGACTGACGGCTTCGGCTCGTGCGGAGTGAGACGGGAAAGGTGCGGTGGGGGTTATACAATCGTCGTGAACGTGACGCGACAGGTGAATGTCAAGAATTGCCTTGGACAAACTTTGAAGCCCAATAACTTAAAATATAAGCATAATATTGTTATGCGATAGTAATACTTTAAAAGTTAAGGATATATGTTAATAAAATACGGCAATGACGTTAAATTAAGTCAATAATTTGTGTGGTTTTCATAGCTCGGAACATCAGTACCTCGCGTTGGGACACGACAGGTTAGCGGATAAACGTAGTTACAATATTTTTTTTTGTAATCAATATTTATTAAATCTTTTTCAAAGTATTAGGCCTCTGTGTAAAAAGTCTCTCTAAATATGTGTTAAAATTTTATATATAAAAATTATACATAATGAAAAAAAAAGTTCTAACATAAACCTATTGACAGGTGGCGGTGCCAACTTTTTGAGAAACGACCACTTATTGAAAAAGATGCGTTTTTACTAAATCTAAACACCTTGACTTCTCCTTATTCAATCTCTTTTTTGTTCCAATGATAAAAGGAAACATATTGGAAATTTGAGTAAAAAGTGAGTAATTGATTTAAAAAAATAGACCTTATTAATAATGTGAGTTCTGCTTGGAGTTCTGCAAGTTAAATTACTGCGAATAATTAAGTATAATTATAGAAAAAGTGTTCACATATTCCTTTGCCCAAGGCTGGTGATAGATTTTTTTCTATAACATAATTCAAATATAAAACAAGATTACTTTGTTTAATACGTAAAATGATGTTTTTTTATAGAAGTGAGGGTGTTAATTCGACTTCAAATGTAATTTTGAAATAATAACATTTAGAGAAAGTTAACTGAATCTTATGGACGCATGCAAAATTTTGAATTTAGTTTCATGCTTCTTGAAAAAGTTTTGCATTAGGAACTCACTCGCTCGTTTCTCCCATGCTCGCTAAAGGCGCTCCCATTGGCTGCTGCCCGTCTCCTGGATAAAACATTAAAATGAAGGACTTTAAATACTTGGAATGTTATGAAAGTAACGGAAGCGAAAGAGGTATGTCAGGATCGTAGTAAAGTGGAAATCCGTGGTCTCTGCCTACCCCTCCGGGAGATAGGCGTGATTATATGTATGTATGTATGTATGTATGTATGTATGTATGTATGTATGTATGTATGTATGTATGTATGTATGTATGTATGTATGTATGTATGTATGTTAAATACTTGGGCATTACCTACCTATTTTATTTTGTGGTGAGATTAATCCAATTGTCGTGCGTATACTATACGAGACCACGTAAGTATTATAAATGAAATGATACATCAAGTAAGTATAAGGTTCAAATGTAAACCTTTATCTTACTTATTATAGAATTACCTGAATCATTTACAGGTCGATTCACAAGAGCTGGAACGAATGGAATGAATGATTGAATGAAAATAACTTTATGTGAATAACATTATAAGTAGGTATTATAGGTAACCAATACAGCCGATACAGGTACATACAATGAAAGTTTAGTTTATTCCATTCGTGTCAGGTTTCGTGAATCAACCTGTACTACTAAACTAAAAAAAACACAACACACTGGCACAATAAAAAAGTAGTGCATTTTTTAAAACCTACCTACATACAGTCACCACACGGGAAGGTTACGCCATTTAGGGCTCTAGCTAAATTGGTTGATCCATACTTACGCTATGGAATTTCCAATTTAAGTAGAACCCTAAATGGCATAACAATCGCGGAGCGTGATGGTACCTACTTCTATTTTTTATTTAACCCTTTTAACCCAGAAAGGAGGAAGAACATGTTGAACAGAGTTGTACTTTGTGCCCATCGCCAAGAACGACGATATATGGCGATGGCGGACCCTATTATAGTATAGGTAACCATCACATATTTTCTGCTCGCTTTTTTGTGTGATGTGACCGTTCGACTGATATTTTTTATGAATTATGGGTTAAAATGGGTGGGGCCTTTGCCCAGCAGTGGGACATTATAGGCTCCTAATAATAAATGGGTTAAAATAATACCAAAAAGGTTAAAAACAGGTGGGACAAATTATTTGTTGTTTTGCTTTCTGTCCTGAACTAATGTGATGAAAAAAACACACAGTGGTGTTTTGACTTTACCTCAAATTAAATATTTTGGTAACGAGAGATGTACCTACTATATTAATGGTACTAACCTATTTTAAATTGTTTGATAAAAGACAAACATATTATTGTGCAGAGTGATCAGAACCAAGACAGCGAAAATTGAATTATCGAGGTAGGTACGGCAAATAAAATAAAGTTGCATTGCGGCTAGGTTTACCTGGGTGTGCTATTTCGCTACTACGGACCGACGGTGGCGCCACGCCGCGCAAGCTAGTGTGGTCTTCCTCCGCTAAAGCAAAACAACGGGTCAAAAGCTAGGTATAGTCTGGCAAACCAACTTGTCAGTTGAAAAAGGCGCGAAAATTAAAATGTATTTGGGATCGGTCCTTCGTTTATAATTTTTTTATAATTTGTCAAACTTTTCTGCTAACAAAATTGGTTTGCCACACTATACATTGCAACGCAAGCGTGCGGCTGCCGGTATATTGTCAAGCAAGTTAAAAAAAGGTGAAAGATAAGGGGCAAACAATCGTTTAGAAGATTAGGTAGGTTCACTCATTTGTTGATTGCAAAAGTCCGAGACCCGTGTCACATTCTTCTTGACGGCAATCAACTAATGAGTAACAATGGGAAACTATGAGATAACACGTATAACTACTTACGTTATAAATTTTAGTTTAAAAATTTATAGATATCCGATCAAATCATGTCCATCACATATTTTATTAATTGTGTGGCATTATCAGCTTTAATTTAACTGGATTTAAATAAGCACTTAACATTGCTAATTAATATATCCAATGCTAAACTGAGATCGTGGTAAAATCATTTATTTTTAGAAGAGTTGTCATTGAAAACTCACACATTACATCAAATCTTAAAACACAATAACACACACTATCTTATCTAATCGCACCTACCTGTGAACGGGAAAGAGTATTTATCGTGTGGATGGTGTTTATCTGAACCTTCCGACATCCTGTCATTATAGTCTCCGTACTCCATTTTCCTCTGATAATCATTCTTGAGCATGGTAGCTATGCCGGAATCCCTGAAGTCCCTAGGCGGGTATCCGTCGTGTTCCCTAGTGGTGACTAGGTCCCTGGACCCGTATACGTCTGTGTTCAGGTATTTGGTGGGGCTGTAGCCGTAGTCAGAAGTCCTGGACGAGAGGTAGGTTTTGGAGCCGTACGGGTTACCGGGTAGTCGGTACATGGTGGGCGATATCGGGTAGTTCGGGTCGTAGGGAACTTGTTTCTCGGTGTCGGTGGGCAACACGCCGTACATTAGCTCGTCCTCCATAACTCCATATCTAGGAGGGATAAATGCTTATTAGGTTTTTGTACAATGGCTACGAACGCTTAGGTAGGTACATAGGTAAAAAGTAAAAAAAAATTGCTAAATTTCAGTGAGCGCTGTTCCATACAAAATAATCCCAAATAATGTACTTAAATGTTCAAATATAATCGATTATTATATCGATAGCAGACTGATTTTTACACTTTTAAATTGCTTGATCGTTTGCGTTCAAAATCGATGTACATCCGATAGTCCAAAATAGCCTTAAAATACCATTACCATTTTTAACGAAAACTGCTAAAGAATCTGCCGGCCTAGTCAAGCTGACGATCGCTTGCGCTTCGCCATCGAATCTCTTTGTGTCTCTATATCATTCTTCCATATTAGTGCGACAGTAACAGTTGCGTTTCGTTCACTGCGTAGCGTTAGCGCACAGAACAAGTAGAATAGCGATGCGAGCAGGGTACGTGTCGCCGCCGGTTATGAGCAAACGCTCGCATGCTAGTACTCGCCCGCGCTGACCGAAAAACGTAAACATGCCTTTTGCGCCACAATAACGTTCAGATTAAGAAGCCAGACATCAAATCTGTCTAAAGGAGGCGTATCCATTCACCACGCACACAAGTTTTTACTACCGTTGCGCGAGAAATGTGGAAATGTGGAGAGGAACGAGCGGTGACACCGGTTCCGATACTAACTGCGCGCGATAGCCGTTCTAACCTCTTTAATATGTTCTGTGCGTTAGCGTTTGGCATGTAGGCTAAAGGCCTGCTGTCATGGCGATTGCCGATTACGAAAAAGTGTAATTCAGTGACCTGTTGTCGAGCGGTAGCCGGGACGCGTCGACACTAGCGACGTACGTGTCGTGCACGTTCTCTAGGATGGAGGGTTTGACGCGCCGCCGGCTCAGCTGGTACACGTCGGACGTGAGGTCGGGCACGGGGAGGGGCAGCGGGTTCGGGGAGGGGGAGGCCAGTGGCCCCTCCGTGTCGGAACCTGGCTCGCCTGACCATCGGATGTCGGCCCGGTTTGGTTCTGTTGGAACAAGCAAGTTAAAAACGCTGCGTTTTAGAGTTAGAAAATAAATATTTAAATAAAATAAAATTGAATTAAAACAGAACCGTTGATAACTAGCAAACTTATCCTAGTTAGTTGTCTCTTCAAACAAGTTTTAATGTATCGGGATAAGTGTATACACATGCGACCCAAAAATATTGTGGTAAGTGCCATATCTATCTACATCTTTTAAGGGTTTCAATAGGCGTTTTCCATATAATATATAGATAGTGACGATAGCGTCACTTGGCTACGCCCCCTGTATTGTCAAACTATAATGTATCAATGTTTAAATCGACTGCATTCTACTGCAGGTTCAAAGCTTTTGCTTACCTTCGCGGATGTGTGAAGGCCATCTCGGTGACATGCCTAAAGGTGCACCTTCTGTGATATTCGGTAAGTAGCTCACGCCGTTAGTGCTCGGAGCGCAATCTCCTAAAATAAACGTAATTTGTTCACACTTGCTTGTAAAGGTTGTCATTTCACACACAGAACTCTGGGAGCTGAAGATATTTTCAAAGGAAAACTGTTCCTTTTTAATTATGTCCCTAAGTCCTCGCTCGGCTCCTCGGTGCATTGAGTTGCCAGAGATATATGGGTATCGGGACCAGAGTTAAGGTCACACACACACAACAACATGCCAAGATTGCCAAGTTATAAAAAGAGGAATTAAAAATTAGTGTTCTTTTTTCGTACGGATAGGAAATTTAACATCCAACTGATAGTGTGACCAAGTTTCATCAAGGTTAAATATCTTACACATAAATCGCATTCACTCATTCGTTCATTTGACCTCTTTTCAATTAGTATTCCATGTATCTGTATGTGTAATAATTCACATCAACTATCCTGCGACACCTATAAGCAGAGTGCGGGCGAGCAGTCCACGCCGGGACTGTGGCTCTGGAAGAAGAGAATATCCTGGAAACATGTCGAGCGATACTCGACCTAAATGACACGAGTGACTTGTCGGTACTGACTGGGGTTGGTGGGTTAGTCGGAGCGGCGCGTGCTGGTCTCGTCGTCGTCGGACGAGTGGCTGGAGGCGAGGTCGAGGCTGCGCTGGAAACATGTCGAGCGATGTTCGACCTAAATGACACGAGTAACATGTCGGTACTGACTGGGGTTGGAGGGTTGGTCGGAGCGGCGCGTGCTGGTCTCGTCGTCGTCGGACGAATGGCTGGAGGCGAGGTCGAGGCTGCGCTGGAAACATGTCGAGCGATGTTCGACCTAAATGACACGAGTGACTTGTCGGTACTGACTGGGGTTGGTGGGTTGGTCGGAGCGGCGCGTGCTGGTCTCGTCGTCGTCGGACGAGTGGCTGGAGGCGAGGTCGAGGCTGCGCTGGAAACATGTCGAGCGATGTTCGACCTAAATGACACGAGTAACATGTCGGTACTGACTGGGGTTGGAGGGTTGGTCGGAGCGGCGCGTGCTGGTCTCGTCGTCGTCGGACGAGTGGCTGGAGGCGAGGTCGAGGCTGCGCTGGAAACATGTCGAGCGATGTTCGACCTAAATGACACGAGTGACTTGTCGGTACTGACTGGGGTTGGTGGGTTGGTCGGAGCGGCGCGTGCTGGTCTCGTCGTCGTCGGACGAGTGGCTGGAGGCGAGGTCGAGGCTGCGCTGGAAACATGTCGAGCGATGTTCGACCTAAATGACACGAGTGACTTGTCGGTACTGACTGGGGTTGGTGGGTTGGTCGGAGCGGCGCGTGCTGGTCTCGTCGTCGTCGGACGAGTGGCTGGAGGCGAGGTCGAGGCTGCGCGCGCTGCCGTCGCTGTCGCTGTCAGAACCCTCGCCTTCAGCGCCCGCTGGCGCTCGACGCCGGCGGCGGGTCTCATCTATAACAATATCTATATTGACAGTAAAAGTTTAACAGGCACATTACAGTGAACCCCGCACTAGGCATGGCATGTATTCATATACAGTTATTTAGTAGGTAGTTAGTTAGTTAGGCTTTGGTCTCCGGTTTACCCCGTTAGGTTGCGTCACGATGTATACGGAACGGAATACACCGATTAAGTACTTATTTAAGTACTATTTTATTTTGAAGTCAATACCTACTATTCCTAAATATTTAATCAGCTCAAGCATTATCATGGCTTTTAACTTTACGTAAATAAAAATAGACTTGACTTTGCAAAAATGCAGAGATACACATAATCATGATTAAAGGAGTATAATATTATAAAGTCGTAGGAAAAGTAAAGTTAAATAAATACGATAATTCATAGTTTTACCGTCTCTTCGAGTATGTAGCGAAGAATCAAATCCTCTAAGGTACGCAGGCATATCACTCGCGCTGGTATTATAGTTGGACGTCGACGTGCTTGTATGACGAAGTTGACCGTCACTTCGGCTATAACACGGAAAAGATTAGTCAAAACATGAATCAGAATCATAAAATATATTTAATCGGTATAAATCCTCGTCGCCAATTTAATTCACTCTGGCGCCCAACGTGGGGCTAGCTAGAAGCTTTTTTACCTGTAAGGGCTGGAGCTAGTTTTCGTTGTCGACCTAGATGTTGTTGAAGAAGCCGATATGCCGATGTTTCTCAGCTGGCGACCTGGTTCAGTCCCACTGTGGTACGCCAATGCGGACCTAGCGATAAAATAACCAGATATTAAAATAGCTTGACATGATTATCATGCTTAAAATGTACTTGTAAGAACCTTGAGGAATCAACTAACCTGTTAGCTGACAAATTCTGAGCACTGCTGCTGACTATAACTGAAGTGTCAGCCAAAGGTACTTTCTTGCCCATGCACCGTAGCATTGTTCTGAAACAAAATTTAAAATAGAGTTTAATTATTTTCATTAAATCAGGTGATCTTTTTTCACTTCACTAACCCAACCCGAAAAGTTCTAATTTATCACCTTTGTCTCGTCGTATTTTTTTTTAAACGTCTTCCTTCCTTCTAATGCTTGTTTTAAGAATACTCTACGATGCGCCCTTCAAAAAATGACATACGATGATACAGAGAACCTACTAATAGTTTTAATTTTTAACAAGCAGAAACGTCTGCGAACGATGCTATTAAGCTTAGAATAAATTTAAAAGTGGAAAAATTACTGTCTTGGATGAGACTTGAACTCACAGCGTCTGGATACCGCCAGACGCCGTGAGTTCAAGTCTCACCCAAGACAGTAATTTTTCCACTTTTAAATCTACTAATAGTTGTAAAATAAAATGATTACCTACTGCCTACTGTATTCTGATATTTAATACTTAAGAACCTACTTTTTTGTTTAGGTAATAAGACTTATATTGTGTACTACTTATAGTTTATAATTAAGTGAATAATTAATAAATAATTAATATTGTCCTTCGCTGCCTGAAACACAGGGAATCCTAGTTCAGGCATTTGTAAATCACTTGTCTTTATAAATTCTTAGTCTTTAAGAGCAACCACTGTACTATAGTTTTCTCAATAAATTATTTGTATTTGTATTTGTAATGGTCCGCAAATATTATTATATAATTATAGGCGAGCAGCTATTGAGCTGATGAGCCTATGTCACACAGTGTCCAGTGTTATATAGTTCAAAGTTCAAATACTCCAAGAATTTACTGGATGAGGGCCGCTTGCCAAGCAGCAAGAAACCGCTACTAATGTCGCGATCTTTACGGAGATACCTATGTTAAGCTTCAAACAACACCTAGTCATAGTGTGGAGCTTCTCTTAAAACTTCCATAGACTTATGCTTAGGTACTTTTTACCTGAAATTCCAACAGATGTCTGATAGAAAAGTCCTTATTGCACATGAATCACAAGGACCCTGTAGAGTATGTTTAGTTTGTCTTTGACTTTTATGTTTTTTTGTGTCTATGGATTGAACAGAAGAATAAATCATTCTTAGACCAAACTAGATATGGTTGTTGTTTATTTAAAATCCTAATATTACATGGCGCAGTCAAGTATGGCTACAGGATATAATTTACCTTCCAAGTTATCCCTGGTGGGGAATCTAAGAGAGAATTAATTCTCCGATGGAAAGCCACTTGTAATGTGAGTCTCACCTCCTGAGGTTGTCGCGCACGCGAACGTTGAAGGCGATGTATCCGAGCGAGGCGGCTGCGGCGTGCAGCACCACGCACCCGGCCAGCACGGAGCTCAGCAGGTTGCGCCGAGAGCCGGCCTCGCTGCCGAGGATGAGCCCGCTCGCCCAGGCCATGCAGAGCAGCGGCAGGCACACCACGCTCACGGCCAGCAACATCCTGAGGAACGTGGGCTTAGTAAAATAAGTAGTGGAAACCAATCGATCATATAAATACAGGGTGTTTCCTGTAACAGGAGCAATAAATTAAACTGTAGGCTGTACTCCTCAAACTGACCAACATTTGTTCAGCAACTTTTGAAAATAACTCGTGTTTTGATTTTTATTTATTACACTTTAAAGTTTATTCTTATTGCAAATTTTGTTATGTTTAAAGCGTGACAAGCAACGTCAAACACACTGATGTCAGCGTACATTGAAGGCAATATTAATTTTGTATGAAAAAGAGGAAGTCTAAAGGATTCATAATTTTTAAAAGTTGCTGAACAAATGTTGGTCAGTTTGAGGAGTACAGCCTTTAGTTTAATTTATTGCTCCTGTTACAGGAAGCACCATGTATAAGAGTTTGAAGATAAGCAAAACGGCACTTGAAATAATATTCAAATTAGGCAGTTCAGCAATACCCACATGAAAATAAGATAAACTTATGTATAAACTTTCTTAAATAAATGGCATTGTTGTCTTTTGTTAAGCCTCGCTAATTACCCGTGCAAATTAAAATGCATAAATAACAACTGATTTCATATAAATAACAACTTTAATCAAAATAAAAACTTTTATCGCGCAAAGTGGTAGAATTTTTCATGTTGATACATGAAGATAAAAACAGAAGTCTTTTTGATATTTCATTAATGTGAAATTATGATAAATACTCTAATCCTTAATCTTAAATGTTTAATGATTGGTGCAGTTAGTATATGTTTCCAATAAGGCCCACTTGCACCAACCCAGAGATGACTACGTCACGTTGGCCACACACCTCAGGTTGCCGAAGCCGGTGACATGGTAACTCCAGGTTTAACCGGTTAACCCTGGGTTAGTAGAATGGTGCAAGTCGCGCTAAGTCGGTTAACAGTGAGCACGACTACGGCACGGTGGCCACACACCTCAGGTTGCCGAAGCCGGTGACGTGGTCGCGCACGGTGAAAGCGGCGCGCGTGGCGCCGGCCAGGCTGGCCACGGCGGCGCCGGCATACACGGCGGCCGGCACCACCACCCACCACACCACCGGTTCATGGCAGCTCACCCAGCAGCTGTGGGGAACCAATGATATTATATAACCATAGATAGGTTATGCTCATACTTGAGGAGCACAAAAAATACTTCCATGTTTATTTCTGCGCCTACTTGCCTATCTTGACATTATTTTAAAATCTTATCATTCTGTAATTATTTTATTTTTAATTTAATATTTTATTGATTATATTCTGGTGACATCCTTGTTTTGACGATCATAATATGAATTCTTGTAGATTGACATGCCTGCAATTTATAATGTAATCTGTATTATGATTTATGAAATAAATAAATCTGTCTATCTATCTATCTATCTATCTACGAAGAAATCTGTTATATTCGATGAATTTTCACATTCCATCCATCTTTGTCACACTCGTTGTTAAACATAAGGTCGTCTGTTTCTCTTTCGGTGTGCGGGAGCTCGTCAGCACGTGCACATTTCTCGCTTGTGCAGCCACGTCTAAAGGTAACTTGTCCAATTTGTCACAAGTTAAGCGCTTCAATTTTGGAACACCTATAACCTATCTTGAGTTATAAATAATTGTGAGGAACACGATACAAGTTAAACAGGAGGCATAGGAGCCACATAACCACTTGACCGTCCGGCCCGCGAGACTGTTTTCCTCTCAACCGTCCGGGTTTTTTTTAGCGTCGCACGCCCCGCGCTGCACATCCACAACTTTCTACAAAACCGTAGCGTACACTGCCATCTCTATTTTTTTACAGCTAACTATTTAGTTAGGCTACGTTGTTGCATCAAGAGAATTAGTAAATAATGCCGAAGAATTCCGTTAGATGGCTCTGAAATCAATTCTTTCTTCCACCCCTTTGGATAGTAAGGTAGCCGCGGGCGGTTAAGAGCATATTTTTTTCGGATACTATGCTATCGTCGGACGGTCAAGTGGATAAAGGATGTGCTGTGAAGTTGGTTACATGTAGCTTCAAGAATGTGTTTTATAAGTGATGTGGTTCTGTCTGTCCACTGCAATAAAATCACTGTAATCGTCCGAGCAGCGATCCTGCGCGCTGACTAGTTATTAACACACATTACAAGCGTAGCCGATAACACGGTTTTTCCATATGTAGCAAAAAGCGCCTACAAACAGAGAATAGGCGGGAGTGAACGAGTTAAAAAAACCGGCCAAGTGCGAGTCTGACTCGCGCACGAAGGGTTCCGTCCCATTACGCAAAAAATGACAAAAAAATCACGTTTGTTGTATGGGAGCCCCACTTAAATTATATTTTATTTTGTTTTTAGTATTTGTTGTTATAGCGGCAACAGAAATACATCATCTGTAAAAATCACGGTTCATGAGTTACAGCCTGGTGACAGACAGACAGACAGGCAGACGGGCAGCGGAGTTTTAGTCATAGGGTCCCGTTTTTACCCTTTGGGTACGGGAGCCTAAAAAGCTGCTAGTAACCCACCAGTAGGTAATGGCTAAATACTCACAAGAGCGCATGCCCGTACTGCTGCTGGTGGTGCGAGGCGGACAGTGCGAGGATGACCGCCGGCGCGGCGTACGCGGCGGCCAGGTGTGCTGCTAAACCTCCGTGGTTCACGTATCGTAGCTCTCGGAGTAGACGCCGTAGCTGGCACGCGTCGCACGCCGTCCAAGCTAATGCTGCCACCCACCAGTAGGTAATGGCTAAATACTCACAAGAGCGCATGCCCGTACTGCTGCTGGTGGTGCGAGGCGGACAGCGCGAGAATGACCGCCGGCGCGGCGTAGGCAGCAGCCAGGTGTGCTGCTAAACCTCCGTGGTTCACGTCTCGTAGCTCTCGGAGTAGACGCCGTAGCTGCCACGCGTCGCACGCCGTCCAAGCTAATGCTGCCACCCACCAGTAGGTAATGGCTAAATACTCACAAGAGCGCGTGCCCGTACTGCTGCTGGTGGTGCGAGGCGGACAGCGCGAGGATGACCGCCGGCGCGGCGTAGGCAGCAGCCAGGTGTGCTGCTAAACCTCCGTGGTTCACGTCTCGTAGCTCTCGGAGCAGACGGCGTAGCTGCCACGCGTCGCACGCCGTCCAAGCTAATGCTGCCACCCACCAGTAGGTAATGGCTAAATACTCACAAGAGCACGTGCCCGTACTGCTGCTGGTGGTGCGAGGCGGACAGCGCGAGGATGACCGCCGGCGCGGCGTAGGCAGCAGCCAGGTGTGCTGCTAAACCTCCGTGGTTCACGTCTCGTAGCTCTCGGAGCAGACGCCGTAGCTGCCAGGCGTCGCACGCCGTCCACGCTAATGCTGCCACCCACCTGTAGGTAATGGCTAAATACTCACAAGAGCGCATGCCCGTACTGCTGCTGGTGGTGCGAGGCGGACAGCGCGAGAATGACCGCCGGCGCGGCGTAGGCAGCAGTCAGGTGTGCTGCTAAACCTCCGTGGTTCACGTCTCGTAGCTCTCGGAGTAGACGCCGTAGCTGCCACGCGTCGCACGCCGTCCACGCTAATGCTGCCACCCACCAGTAGGTAATGGCTAAATACTCACAAGAGCGCATGCCCGTACTGCTGCTGGTGGTGCGAGGCGGACAGCGCGAGAATGACCGCCGGCGCGGCGTAGGCAGCAGCCAGGTGTGCTGCTAAACCTCCGTGGTTCACGTCTCGTAGCTCTCGGAGTAGACGCCGTAGCTGCCACGCGTCGCACGCCGTCCAAGCTAATGCTGCCACCCACCAGTAGGTAATGGCTAAATACTCACAAGAGCGCGTGCCCGTACTGCTGCTGGTGGTGCGAGGCGGACAGCGCGAGGATGACCGCCGGCGCGGCGTACGCGGCGGCCAGGTGTGCTGCTAAACCTCCGTGGTTCACGTCTCGTAGCTCTCGGAGTAGACGCCGTAGCTGCCACGCGTCGCACGCCGTCCAAGCTAATGCTGCCACCCACCAGTAGGTAATGGCTAAATACTCACAAGAGCGCGTGCCCGTACTGCTGCTGGTGGTGCGAGGCGGACAGCGCGAGGATGACCGCCGGCGCGGCGTACGCGGCGGCCAGGTGTGCTGCTAAACCTCCGTGGTTCACGTCTCGTAGCTCTCGGAGTAGACGCCGTAGCTGCCACGCGTCGCACGCCGTCCACGCTAATGCTGCCACCCACCAGTAGGTAATGGCTAAATACTCACAAGAGCGCGTGCCCGTACTGCTGCTGGTGGTGCGAGGCGGACAGCGCGAGGATGACCGCCGGCGCGGCGTACGCGGCGGCCAGGTGTGCTGCTAAACCTCCGTGGTTCACGTCTCGTAGCTCTCGGAGCAGACGCCGTAGCTGCCAGGCGTCGCACGCCGTCCAAGCTAATGCTGCCACCCACCAGTAGGTAATGGCTAAATACTCACAAGAGCGCGTGCCCGTACTGCTGCTGGTGGTGCGAGGCGGACAGCGCGAGAATGACCGCCGGCGCGGCGTACGCGGCGGCCAGGTGTGCTGCTAAACCTCCGTGGTTCACGTCTCGTAGCTCTCGGAGCAGACGGCGTAGCTGCCAAGCGTCGCACGCCGTCCAGGCTAATGCTGCCACCCACCAATAGTGCAGCGACATGGCGATTATTTTGCAGGCAAACTGCGGAAATTAACAGAAATATTACTACATACAAAATGGCAGTAACCACGCGGCTTAATAAGAGGATCTGGGTTAGGTCCCAAGAGTGGCGAATTAAACATCTCTTAGTTTTCTCCAACCAACTGTGGGATGAGTACTGAGTTTGAAAGAGATGAAGAATGTGTCACTGCGTCGTGCGTAACTACAATATGGAATAGACTACGACTAAGGTTTTGAAGTGAATTCTTAGATTGAGGCTTATGAATGAAATAACTCGACTGCTAATAGCATTTAATACTAAGCGGTAAAGTTTAATACAAAGATACTTAATCTATGAATTTCAGCAGCTAAATACCACCATAAACAAGCAAAACCGATCCCTATTGCATACGAAAACAGTTTAAATTCCCTTACCTCATTCTGAACCAAAGAGCTTCTCGCCTTCAACGCGATCAGATACAGCAGCTCGGCCATAAACACGCAGAATATCAGGTGTTTATGTATCGAGTTGGAGACGGTCGCCGCGCCGCCGCGCATGAGACAGAGCGCGGCCCACGTGACGAGCAGGAGCGGGAGGGAGATACTGAACGCGGTGTACGATGTCACGGATTCGAGTAATGATGGTTCGGGTATGAACTGTAAGGAAAAGTCTTGATTAGATTTCCATTCTTTAGCATAACAGGACTCAACTACTTCAACTAGAGTATTTGTGTGCTGATAAATCTGGAATGATTTCAAATCAGGCGTTAAACGCTTGCTCGCGGAAATTGCTTTGCACTTAACCAGGTGATGCGACTTTATATACTTCCACAAATATCCTCGTTGGTGCGAGCCAAGATTTGCGACCGCGACCTTCGGTTTGAAAACCTTACCTTTTACCTGTCTACAGTGCCGGTGTAGGTAAATTTTTAGCATTTTAGCAATATCAGGCGTGGCTCACTCCGCGATTTCGTCGCTTTGCTACAGGTAGCTAAAAGTACATCCGTTCCGCCCCAATTTTGGGGAAAGCCATAAGCCGCGCGTGGCTATGTCGCCACCTAGCGGCCATATCTGTGCTGGTCGTGACAGACGCGTTTTGTTAGAGAGTGAGTCTTCTGTACTTAGTACTATTATTTATTCTGTGGCAATATCCACCATGACAATATGTTACCTCGTGATGGCAGTATGTTACCTCAATGTCAACTTCGTCGACTAGTACAGCAAACGTGGAGAGATGGTTGCACGTGCAGTTGATCAGGAGCGGCTCGTTCGAGTACGGCGACCAGTCGTAGTCGATCTCTGTGTGGCATCCGACGCGAGACCATTCGCCGGTTCTGAAATACAACAGGTAATAGGGATGATGACACATGTTGAATTTTATAACAAAATCTAGTAAAATAGATAGCAAACGAGCAATAATAATAAATACAGGACCTGAAAGTTTCAAAATTTAACTTTTTTTTAACTTCCAAAAACGATAAAAGTAAGGGTACCATTCGATTCCTTACATTTCATGCAATAAAATATTGGATAGTAACTATATACATAAACGCAATATTTCACCGACAAAAACGCAATTTTCTTGTTTTGTCCATACTACAAGATGGGCGATGACGTCACGGCCCTTGGCCGTTTTGTATAGGGCGTTTCGCGAGTGAAGTGCGACTGTCGGCCTTTGACTACAATTTCTGACTTTTGTGTTACTTTAATGCAATGGGGCAATGGGTCCCATATATACATTTGATCCTAAAAACAAACCCGATCGATTGATACCATAAAAAAAATTAGTCATATAGCCTATTGTTAATGCTACGTAAATTTACATTCAGTCAAAAAATGGGGATGGGTCTGTAAAAAAATATACCTTACACTTAACAATAAAAGAAGCTTTATAAATAAATAAATAATAAATAAATATTATAGGACATTCTTACACAGATTGACCAAGTCCCAGAGTAAGCCAAGACGGCTTGTGTTGTGGGTACTCAGACAACGATATATATAATATACAAATACATATAAAACACCCAAGACTCAGGAACAAATATCTGTGCTCATCACACAAATAAATACCCTTACCGGGATTCGAACCCAGGACCGCGGCTTCACAGGCAGCTAGGGTCACTACCCACTAGGCCAGACCAGTCGTCAAACAAATATAAACATACACAGAACAAAGCGCCTTATGTTTACCAACGTGTGATGTCAAAAGTTGGTACCTACCAATTATTTTTAACACAAAAAGTGACTAATTTGATTATTCAGGGGCCTTACCATGATGTCTTATTGCGAATTTGTTTAGGACCTAAACTGAATTGCTAAAGGTCGCAATAAGACATCATGGTAAGACCCCAGTCCTACAATTGTAATTTGAAGCAGCAGCAAAATACCTTAAAGGTGACAGTCCATTTCCAACCGCAGCTGCACTACTGTTCATTTTACTATGGAAATTGACAGTAACAGCGACGCGTTCAGTACCAGTAGTGCAGCTGCGGTCAGAAATGAAATGTTACCCTAATCGTTTATTAATAGACTTACCCTCTTAAAGTAGACCAATGCACGCACTGCGGATTAGTCCTCGAGCCAAACGTCTCCCTATCAATGTCCAACCACATCTGCAGTCTAATCGGCTTCTTCAGCCTAATCCCGCCCATACTCTTGTATATCAACTTCTTTCCCATACTCGTAATGTTTTCATCTTTGAACTCCGGGTCCATGGTCAACGCTAAAACTTTCGGACCTTCCTGATTCTCAGCGACGTATGATTCGTTGTCTTGTAAATTGTCAGCGAACTGTTTTTCTTGTTTTTTCATGGCTGGCTGGATTAATACGGGGCCGTGGGTGTCGTGTTGTATTTCGGGCTCGTTGGAGTGCCATTTTGGGTCGTTGTGTGTGGGATGGGACACGTGGTGGTGGCCTTTGTTGGTGTATGTTATGCCTAAAAAGAAGAGCACGATCAATTAATTCTCATACGTATGTTTTTTTTTTTCAATGCAAATATCCTCTAAATATTATGAGTCGCGGGTTCAAACCCCGGCTCGTACCAATGAGTTTTTCGGATTCGGAACTTATGTACGAAATATCATTTGATATTTACCAGTTGCTTTTCGGTGAAGGAAAACATCGTAAGGAAACCGGAGTAATCAAAATAAGGCCTAGTTTCCCCTCCGGGTTGGAAGGTCAGATGGCAGTCGCTTTCGTAAAACTTTAGTTGTTAAGCGGACCTCAGGCTCCCATGAGCCGTGGCAAAATGCTGGGATAACGCGAGGAAGAAGTTAAGGTCATTTTGAACACCTCGTTTAGTTCTGTTGCCGACTTTTCAGAAAAACAACTTACCTTCCTCCTCCACATTGACGTCAACCACATCGTCTCCATCCTTAGACTCCCTGTACCACACGTACTCAGGCACGAACAGTGCCACCTGCAGTATCGGTGAGCCGATAGTTATGTTCACTCCCCACCGCCGGCCGACTGAGTCGTCGGTACGTAGTGGCATGAGTTGAGAGGTATACCTACTGGCCGACTGTACAAACAACTCACCTTCCTCCTCCACATTGACGTCAACCACATCGTCTCCAACCTTAGACTCCCTGTACCACACGTACTCAGGCACGAATAGTGCCACCTGCAGTATCGGTGAGCCGATAGTTATGTTCACTCCCCATCGCCGGCCGACTGAGTCGTCGGTACGTAGTGGCATGAGTTGAGAGGTATACCTACTGGCCGACTGTACAAACAACTCACCTTCCTCCTCCACATTGACGTCAACCACATCGTCTCCGTCCTTAGACTCCCTGTACCACACGTACTCAGGCACGAACAGTGCCACCTGCAGTATCGGTGAGCCGATAGTTATGTTCACTCCCCACCGCCGGCCGACTGAGTCGTCGGTACGTAGTGGCATGAGTTGAGAGGTATACCTACTGGCCGACTGTACAAACAACTCACCTTCCTCCTCCACATTGACGTCAACCACATCGTCTCCGTCCTTAGACTCCCTGTACCACACGTACTCAGGCACGAATAGTGCCACCTGCAGTATCGGTGAGCCGATAGTTATGTTCACTCCCCATCGCCGGCCGACTGAGTCGTCGGTACGTAGTGGCATGAGTTGAGAGGTGTTCCGCGAGTATTGGATGTAGGAGAATACGGCACGAGATTCGGGTTCTGGGTTGTCTGAAAAAATTATCGATTAGATTCTCGGCATACGGGAGAACATCAAGTGTCAAGGACCATCTTTATCTGTTTTACACACTTATCTCAGAAATGAGGCTATTTTAGAATGCCCACTTATGTAGCAAATTTTTTAGGAAAACATTTTAATAATGGGAGTGTCAGTTTAACAATAAATCAACAATAAGTATTGAATTTAGGTAGCAGTTTTTTAGGGTTCTTTATTCTTTGAATAAATACAGGTATAAGTTTACAGCTCTAGATATGCCAAAACACTTATACTATTAATACATAGTCATTATAACTATTACATATGTAGAGATTAAAAAAAGGCCTGAAACTATACCTATTCCGTACCTAAAGGGTAAAAACGGGACCCTATTACTAAGACTCCGCTGTCCGTCCGTCCGTCCGTCCGTCTGTCACCAGGCTGTATCTCACGAACCGTGATAGCTAGAAAGTTGAAATTTTCACAGATGATGTATTTCTGTTGCCGCTATAACAACAAATACTAAAAACAGAATAAAATAAAGATTTAAGTGGGGCTCCCATACAACAAACGTGATTTTTGACCGAAGTTAAGCAACGTCGGGCGGGGTCAGTACTTGGATGGGTGACCGTTTTTTTGCTTGTTTTGCTCTATTTTTTGTTGATGGTGCGGAACCCTCCGTGCGCGAGTCCGACTCGCACTTGGCCGGTTTTTTTTATTTTTTACTCGGTTGCGAGAGAACCTTAGGTCGAGTTTTGCATTTGTAGGCAAATTAATGATTGTCACTTTACACTCGTTTAAAGTGGCTCACCTTGTCCATTATTATTAGTAATCCCCAGCAAATCAAGCGGCAGCAGTATCCTCGTGAACTTATCGAACTTGGACCTGGTCTTGACATAGTTGTTGTACTTCGGGAACGACACAGTCGGGCTGGAAGGTTTCTTCCCCTTCTTCCCGTACCCGGTGAGGGGGGGGTGCACGAAGGCTGACGTGTCGGGCAGCACCACTCGCTCGGTGGTGTACGACTCGGAGGTGAAGCGAGTTAGCTGCGTGGGCTCGAAGCCGTAGATGGACTCGGAGGTTACGATGTCGACGCCGATCACTGTTGAATTAATCACTATATAGTATAAAACAAAGTCGCTTCCCGCTGTCTGTCTGTCTGTATGTATGCTTAAATCTTTAAAACTATGCAACGGATTTTGATGCCGTTTTTGTAATAGATAGAGTGATTCAAGAGGAAGGTTTATGTATAATTTGTTAACCCGTGCGAAGCCGGGCGGGTCGCTAGTTCATTATAAATTCCAATTATGTTTTACGAATGCAGGAATGAAAAAGGCCGATATTTTTATGTATTGAACAGTAAACCGTAAATTATAAATAATAAATCTATTCCACACTTTCACTCGGATTTTGGATCATTTTATAATGTTTGTAATATCTGGCTAAAACCGTGGCTTCGGGCTTGACTCTCAAAAGCTTGTAACTTGTAATACAAGTGGAAGTCCCTTTCTAACAAAAGCTGTCAAAAAGTGACATCCGCTTGTATTAAAAGTTACAAGCTTTTGAAGAAACGGGCCCTTGGTCTTTGGTTGACTCCGACGCTGCATACAGTGTTAGTATTTAACTTTAACTAGCTCCTACGATCTTGTTAGATATCTGCGGCAAAAATCTTAGGAATAAACATACCTAAGTCGCTAGTAACGATCTCAAAGGGGCTGGTGTATGTATCGTGCTGGCTTTCGGCGAGCACAGCAATGTACTTGTCCAACTTCTGCAGTAGCCGCTCCACCCCGCGCCCCGTCAGCTGCCGGACGCGCCGCCATTCCCGAGAATACTTTGCATTTAGTATCGTGTTCGCGGACTTCATTATGTTCTGAAAATATTAATTGGTTTTAGCCGCGAACAGAAATATAAAAGTGAATAAGGGCTGATTTAGACGGCGCGCGAACTTGCATGCGATTTTAGTTACATTGCGGACTGTTGGTTACGTCCAATTCAACCGACCGATCAAAACCCGCAATGTAATGAAACTCGCAACTCGAAACCTAAGGGAAGGGAAATAGATTAAACCCTCGAACTCCAGTGTCAAAAATTTGCTACTGAATTAACCTTTCAACTGTTCATTACAGTCCAAATTGTCTGGGACGGATACGGGACAAGGCAGTTGAGGGGTTAAGAAGTAATATTGAGTGCCAAAATACATTATGAGTGAAAAACATCGTCATCGTTGACTAGTCGTTTTTTGACATGGCGAATACATCGTTAAGAGCGTCGCTGGTAACTGATGAAGTCACAAAAATAGCGTCGATACTTGTGATAGCGTAACAAGAAACTGGGTTGTCACCCTGCAATATGCTATACCATAGAGAAATATAGTAAGGCAAGAGTGCTCACTCCATACATCAGTTAGACTATTAATTTCAGTGTCTACATCTAGAATCGAGTAGCGGAACTATCAGTACTGCTACATCTATTGTCAAGTAGCAGTACTGATAGTTCCGCTACTCGATGCTAGATGCTAATAGTCTTTTTGGTATTAAAACTGATGTATGGAGTGAGCAATCTATGGCTATACTCACTCGAACATAGTCCTTATCCTGGCTGTGCGTAAGGTTCAATCCCGCCTGGCGCAGCTCATAGCGCAGTAGTTCCAGCAGAATGCCCTCTGATACTAGTACATCAGCTCCATACAGTACAGGCGTATTTGAGCAAGCAGAGGCCAAGTCGTCCGCGAGGCGTACGCCTACGAATGTGTTTACCAAAAGTTCGCCTGATTCAATCTTGCTTAGCTGGAAAATAAACCGCGTATAAGTCCAACATATTGAATATTATCACGGTATACGTGCATATTAACCCTTTAACCGCCAGAGTCTGATATATAAGACATTACATATCCAGCTCATTTCGCCACAGTGATAAATAAGACAAAGATCTGATTTGGTTTTTACAGCACATTTATAACTCCCGTAACTATGCCAACCTTACTCTGCGTGGTACAATTACTGTCGGTGGCGACACGAGCACGCTCGATCAAAAATTGCTGGCGCCTAAAAGGTTAAAAAAAGCTCTCTAAAAAAAATAAGTTCAGATTTTCCCGGTTTTTTTCTCCACGATTTAGATCTCCACGCCTTGAAAATCCTATAACCTATAAAAACAAATGTGTCTCATGCTGACCTGTTTCCTAAGCTGATAAAAAGTGGAAGTTGTGCAGTTGAACATGTCCGGCTCCTGCCACGGCACGACTTGCGTCTCGTCGCACATGCGCGTTGCTTTCCCACTAGTGCCCGGTGGGCAGTCCGCGTACGCCTCTATACCGAACTTGGTCCGCGGCCACCACACTCCATGCGAAAACGAACGTGGACATCCGTCGTATACCACTGGAATATAATAAGTGTCATAATAGTTATTTACGATACAAGTGCGGAAAAGAGGAATTTCGAAACGAGTGGCGATAAATTTAAACACGATTGAAGAGAGTGTTTTAAATCGACACGAGTTGCGAATTACCTATTCGCACGTGTATCGTACAACGTTTTACAGTACATATGGCACTTTAAACTACACACACACGGAAAGTGCTATTTCCCGCACTATAGTTCGTTTTTTTAGCATTAGAAAGAACTTGCAAGAAGGTAAGCGATCTTGACATGTCTTTTAATTGAAAAACGCTTTTTAAAAATCAAAAACTATTACTTATGAAAGCAGAAGAATATAAATGATCGTATTAGATTCATAATTGTTACATATTTGCCGTAACTTATTTTTAAAATGTGTTTTTCAATTAAAAGACACATCAAGATTGTTTACCTTATTTCTAATGCTAAAAAAACGAACTATAGTGTTTTAATTTAACGCCACTCGTTTCGAATTTCCTCTTTTTCGCACTTGTATCGAAAATAACTATTTCAGTTCTCGAATAACTCCACAATTTGCTGGTTATTTACCATATGGAATGCAAAATGCATGCAAATAAATAAACGAATGCAAATAAAAAATGGATCAAAGCTTGCTCAAAGTTGGCACATGAGTCACACGCGCGGCCTACGATCCCGCCGCGGCAGTCGAGCACTGCCTATCGGCCTCGCTAAAACTGTCACCACTCACCAGGGCGTAGCACTTGTAGCACTAACAAGACACTCGTAGTGTGTAGTAGTTACCTTCGCATCCGGCGTTCGGCTTCACCTCGGCGTAGAGGTTGGCACAGGAATCACACGCGCGGCCAATGACCCCGCCCCGGCAGTAGCACTGCCCGCTGTCGGCCTCGCAGGAACTGTTGACGGAGCCAGCCGCGTAGCACTAGTAGCACTGACAAGACACTCGTAGCGTGTAGTAGTTACCTTCGCATCCGGCGTTCGGCTTCACCTCGGCGTAGAGGTTGGCGCAGGAGTCACACGCGCGGCCAATGACCCCGCCCCGGCAGTAACACTGCCCGCTGTCGGCCTCGCAGGAACTGTTGACGGAGCCAGCCGCGTAGCACTGGCATGGGAGGCACTCGTTAGAGCCGGGGAGCTTGTAGTGATTTTCCTGTACAGAAAAAATCCATGGTAGATATTAGAATCATCAATGATACATTTTCTAGTAGGAACTATTGACTTTTAGAAATCGCTGCGAGTACCACAGCCGCTTGAATAGCAAGAAACAGAGTACATAGCTCGGAGAACGTTTCGTAAAGAGAAATAAAATACTATACGAATGATGACTATGAAGTATGTTGCTAAAAATGCGGATGGATTGGTCTGCTGCACGCTGGAACAATGTCTCATGAATGTCACGAAATTCCGCCGGATTATGTTGCGATATTTAGGAAAGCCTTCGACCTTCGGTATCTGTGCGATACGTATTCTATAGGTAATAGAGGACTAATAACTCCCTGTTACGTAGTATAGTTTTACATTCTGTAGAGTGTAGCTGTCGTGTAGAGTACCCTGTAGGTAGGTGAGCGTTTTAAAAAAAAATGGGTACATTTCATTCAAGCCTTCAAAATATTGACTTCTTGGGCTCATTTTACTCAGAATCATTTGTACATTCACGCCTCATACATAAAAAAATGTGTCCAAAAAATTCCTTTCCAGATCGTCACATTCTTGTATGATTTTTTTTTATTTGTATGAACGTGACGCACTGGAAAAAAAATTTCATACAAAATTTTGGGACACATTTTTTCATGTATGAGGCGTGAATGTACAAATGATTCTGAGTAAAATGAGCCCAAGAAGTCAACATTTTGAAGACATGAATGAAATGTACACTTTTTTTGGAAAACGCTCAGGTACTAACCTTGCAGTGGCAGTGTCCGGAGTCCCGGTCGCAGTGCGGGTGGTAGCCGGCCGCCACGGCGCAGGCGCACGGGCCGCACGCCGCCGCGCCCCACCACCCGCCCGGGCACGACTCCGCCCCCTCCTCCGCGCAACCAGAGCCTGGATCAAATAACGCTGGTTAGTATAACACTTTAAACTCTCGCGCTTTGTACACATATTTAACTAGTGGCTCTGTGAGCTGTAGACCTCGCGAGCAGAGCTTAAAACTGAATAAATGTATGGCAAAAATATTTATTAAAATATAGGTATAGTACATGTAATATAAACAAAAAATTAAAAACTACATAAAGCTACAAACAAAAATTAAACGAATTCGCTTAACCCGCGCATGATAAATAAAAAAAAAACGAAATTTTTCATTTTGCTGACGAAATTTAGCTACTGATTCTCAAGTATAAACTAAATATCTAAATACCGCCAAAACCAGCGATACAAATTTTCTGAATTTTTGGCCATTTAATCTATAAACATATCTCAAAAAGAAAAAACTCTTATGATACCGATACGACTATTTGTTTAGGCGGGAGCTATCACGACTCCGCCATTTTGAAAAATTTCCAAAAACCGGATCGACAAAAAAAAATTATTTAGTCATAGAATTCGGTCACAAAATTTCACGAAAATCGGTTAAGAATTGCGACCTGTAGAGGAGAACATCCGGACATACAAAAGCAAAATGCCCGAGTCAAAACGTAGACCTTCGCTACGCTGCGGTCAATTACACAAACGGGTCTAACGCGATATAATTTTATTGTTTTTACCTTTAATTCCGACGTTTCAGCTGAGTTGCACCAGCTGTGGTCACGGAAAGACTGACGTCTCAACAAATGTCAACGGAGATATTAATAAAACACCACTAAACTACCCGAAATTTGTTAATAAAAATGTTCGGGGTATACAAAGAAATTGCAGCTACCCGTCAAAGTTTAATGTTTATTGTCCACGGCACGACACACAACACTTACACAATGAAACAATGAAATTATATCGCGTTAGACCCATTTGTGTAATTAAAAACGCTGGTTAGTGTTGGTGGTTTACACAAGTCACATATAGCGATCGAGTTTATACCTCGGTGATCGAGTTCACCAAGGAGGAGTTTTGGCCGAAGGGTGTCAATCGTTTCGGCGGTTCCGCGGCCGTATTGCATCGCAATCATAATGTGATTTTTAGTGTTAGTTTATATTTTTATAATAGGTATGCTAGTTTTAAGGTATTTATGTATGAGCCACTAGTTGCCTGAAATGAAGATTTCATTCATTCATTATACAGTTTATAGCGACCACGCGGATTGGAATCTGCCGCCTTGTGGCCTAAATAGGATACTTGACACTTCGCGTCAATAACTCCTCCTGAGCAGGTAGCACCTGTACAGTTCACAAACGCTCTCATCTTATAGCAGGCGTGGCTCACTCCGCGATTTAGTCGCGTCGCTACAAGTACCTACAACTACATGCGGCCCACACCAATTTTGTGCCTAGCCATAGAAGTTACTTAGCCATACGCACTGCTACGGAAGTTCCGTAGCAACGGAACGGACGCCTGCTCGCGCTTGCGCCACCTAGCGCCCCTAGCGGTCATCAGAGATGTGACTTATTTGAAATACTTGTATTTAAAATGCAAATACAAAATGCAAAATACCTATTTTGTATTTAAATACCTTTTGAAGAAAACTATTTTGTATTTTATTTGAAATAGTTTTTGGGACCTATTTTCTATTTTCAAAATACAAAATACTTTATAGTAGCTAATTTAGGTAGGAGTTACAATCTCTTCTGATGTTACAATCCTGGCAAAATTCTCATTCTTTTAACATGGAACTGTTGAATATGTTTAGTAACGTCGCACATGACAACAAAATTAGCGAGTGGTTAAAAAAGAAGAATCTTGAGTGTTGTGAGGGTTTCAAGGCATGAGAGGAGAACAAACTTTTCTGCCCTGGTGAAACACAAACGTGACGTTTTCATTACACTAACGAGAGGTATTACCTATACTAGCTGTAAAACATTACATATCTAAATTAATGCTTTTAAAAATTGGCCGTTAAAAACCATCATCCGTCATCCATCCTTCCGGTTAATATGAGCAAACAACTAGAAATTTGCACTTTAGATAGAGGACTGATTGACACACTGTTTTCATAGAATAAAGAGAGTCTTTTCAACTCGGAAATTCCGAGTAATACTTTTTAATTCAGACTAGGTATTCACTATTCAGAGTACCTTTTATCGCAAAGTATTTGTATTTAAAAAAAGTATTTTGAAAATACCTATTTCGTATTTTGTATTTTAAATATAAATTCAAAAACTATTTTGTATTTTGCATTTGAAATAGTATATCAAGGAAGTATTTGCATTTTGTATTTAAATACTTTTTATAAAGTATTTTTCACATCTCTGGCGGTCATATCTGTCGTAATAAACGCGTTTTGTTAGAGAGTGAACCTAGTACTAATATTTATTCTGTGCTTATAGCGAACGAGTAAGATCGTAACATGTTCTATACAACTTATACAAGTATGTAAAAAGTCCTTCATTAGATTTACTGTTGTTTTATACCAGCTGATTTATTAAAGTTTAAAAAAACTCACTAGTGAGCAGATATCCGTCGTCGCACACACACTGGTATCCCTTGTCGGTGTCCGCGGGTTCGCAGCGGGCGTGGTCGCCGCAAGGACGGAGGTCGCATGCGGCGATGCATTGCGGCCCGTAGCGGCCGCGCGAGCACGTGCACGTTGTCGCGTCCCAGGATGACTCGCATTTGCTCTAAACAAGTTAAAACAGGCTAGAAATTGCAAAGGAGTGCGAGATATCCGAGATGAAGTGGTAGTTAAGAGAGGGCATAATCATTATAAATCTCTATAGATAGAATCTATATCTATGTAATAAATGATGTCTCAAATTGTATGTAAATGTAATATGATGGAATTACCTATGGGTGATTTATGGGATCACCCGATATTTTAAGATATTAGTACTCGTATTTAGGTACCCTAATACATTTAACTGTATATTTATTGATATCAATACTCACATAAGGCGGACAGATAGACAGCATACAGTCCGCTCTAGATTGACACCCATCTTTCACGTTCTCTATCGTAGTGGGCCGATTGAGTAAGTTTTGATTTGTTCCCACTCTTACGTCCTGAAATAAAATTAAGCCCCAATGAACACTAAAATACACAATAATCGTTGTGAATTTCATTCAATGGTCCAAAATTGTTATATGAGGAAAACCCACAATATGCGAAATTTTGTCATAATTACGTAATTGAAAAATTTTGGGTCCAAACTTGCCAAAAGTGTCTTCAAAATGTTATTCTATGAATGGATATGGGTGACCCTGACCACCCCTTAGTTAGTGACATCTTACCTGTATACAGCCCTCAAAGTAGCCAACGTCCGAAGCCAACAACCCGGCCGTGCTGTCCGGTCCGCCAATCAGGATCTTCCCAACATACTGTCCTTGAACCTTATTGGCCAGCATCGGGAGCAGCGCGGTCCTGAGCCCATAGTCTATGGTGACGGAGATGTCCGTGCCGAGCCATTTCACCTCGACGCGGTGCCAGTTCCCATCAGCTAGGGTTGTCGTTGGAAGGAACATCGTTTCGCCGTTGTATGAGTAGTGGAGGAGGCCGGATTTCAACTGTGAAAGATACAATCTTGTTTATTTTAAACCTTACCTGAAGTCTCACCTGCGGTTATACGATGGACGGAGTTATTCATATGATTCTATAAAATTGATCATATATCATTAGGTATGTCATTGAAACAATTTAGTTAAGCAGAGACCAGTCAAAAACACAGCTAGAAAAGTTTCGTTAGAACCCTCTAACTGTTACATCAACAGTAAAAAAAAACCGTTATAATATTTTTTGTCCTAGTAAAGTAGAAAATAAAAGAGGTAATATCTATTTTTTGAGGAGAATTGATCATTGATTTGGGTATTGTAGCCACTCTATTTCTCTAAAAGAGTACACTCACGCTAAGAAACACCGAGCTGTTCTGTCCCACTTGTATGGACATGAGAAACGCGTCCTGCTGCCTGGTCCGTAGCGACAGCGCGTTGAGCCACGGCAGCTGTATCGGCCGCAGCAGCGGGTTGAACGACAACATTCCATCGCCGCTGAACCGCCATGGTGGTGCCGTGGCTGGAGAAAAAAAACATTAAAAAATATACTCCGCGATGTCATAAAACATCTTAAAAAAGAAGTAAAAAGTTTAAAATAGTTTAAATGTCTTGTAAAAGTCTCTATCGAAAAGATTCTCGGAGAAAGAGAAGAAAAATAGTATTTTATGCAACCGTTGTTTAAGAGAGGTCAAAAAAGGCGAGTGGCGTGAGTAACAATTTGAGGTGAAGCCGAAAATTGTTAATAAAGACGCCACGAGTATTTTTTGACTCAGTTAAACAACGTTGCATACAATACTTTTTCTACGACCAAGCACTTACTTTGAAATAAAATTGTAAATGTTACTAATAATTTTTAATTCAAGAAGTAGCAAAAATGGAGGGTACGGGCGGGAAAAGAATGAATGAATGAATGAAATTTAAAAAAACCATGTCTATGGTTCACTTATTTGTCAGAGATGACGTTTAAAATAAGGTTGGCAACACTGTATTTCATTCACTATTTTTTAAGTGGTCATTACACGAAGTATCGTAAAATCGCCAAAAAGATACTACGTGTATGCACAAATTCTTTTTTGGGGAATAGACTAAAGACTTGTCTTGACAACTATAAGGTAGGGTTTAAAAGGTGTGTGCACGACCCTTTAAATGACAAATAAAAGTACGGGAGTAGAAAAAAGCTGTTACACTTACTCTCGGAGCAGTCCTTGCCCGTGTGGCCCTCGGTGCACTCGCAGAGGTACGTGTCCCAGAGGTCCCGGCACACGCCGTCGCTGTGACACGGCCCGTTGTCGCAGTGGGAGCGTTTCTGCGAGCAGCCCGCGATGGTGCCGTTGTCTGCCACGAAACTGTAACATTGGCAATAAAACATTAGAAAATTCAAACTGAATGTGATTCGTAAAGGTGATATAGCTGGTCAACCAAATCTTGTCAGTAAAAAAAGGCGCGAAATTCAAATTTTCTATGGGACGATATCCCTTCCCGCCTACATTTTTCAAATTTGCCGCCTTTTTCTACTGTCAAGATCTGGTTGACCAAGTATAGTTTAAAAAGTTTTTGCTTTAAATAATTCGAAGAGTTTTTCCAGGAGTGACTTCTATGTAAATATATCGTTAAATGAACAACTGTTTCATTGTTGTAATCTTGAACGTGGCAGTGGCGGGGTGGGTGTTAAAGAGTTTTTACACGACTGCCCAAAAATTAAATGTATTTCCAGAATTGTCTTTGCTATGTCCTTGTAGAAATGATGGCATAAGGTAAATCTAATCTCCCAGCTCAAATCCGAACTATTGTCTTTACCTGTTAAGATCAATAAATCGGTGATCGATGTGGAAATCCGTGATGCACCCAACGAAGTCTTTATTCTTCACTTGGAAACTGCTGGGAATGTTCGGTAGCCCGCCAACTTGCAGCGGCCCAGTTAAATCCAGGAATCTAGACAAGAAAAATACATAAGTATAAATTATTTGCGTACGAACTTATTTGGAGTTACCTAACTTACAAATTACATACATAGGAAGTGACATCGATGGTAAATCTTCCAATCATCAAGTAAGTAAGTATATTCTTTATTGCACCGATAATTTATATATTTTACGTATCGTGTTTTACGTGTGTAAGTTTAATTGCCAAGAACAAGACGATAATCTTTAAATTAAAATAACTTAATATACAGGAAAAATATTAAGAATGAAATGACAGAGATATCTGTAATCGTACCTATGACAAGTCTCCGTAGGTATGTCGCAGCGTGGAGGTAGTATCTTGGTGGTCTGGTTTGCACATGCGTATTTGATGTCAAAGTCCGCTGCTCCGGCGAGGGATAAGTCCTTGTCGCAGTCGTCCAGTATTAAAGTTGCTGTCTGTTGACAATAGTTATAAGTTATTATGTGATCATCGATCGCTTGTTACCGAAATAAAGAACTAGGTTATATAAAAATTGACTGCAGAGGCCTGTGATGCTCTCAGTTTGTCTTACTTCTAATGGTTAAGATTGGACACTTCTGAAATAAACAAATAGGTTGGTTCTCGGTATGATTACGATACGGGCTGCATTGTCTCGCTCACACGATGTCGTCAGCCACCTCCCCGGCCACGGTCACCTCAGCCTTCCCCCCGCCGAGAGCGTACGTGAAGCGTACACCCGCCCCGCCAGCGCGACCCGCGCCGCTATTGATAACCTCTAGCGAGCTGACCTGTCGTGTTGCTCGCTGTACTCACCCTGTTGAAGTAGTCCACCTCGACAGTGTGCCACATGCCGTCAGCCACGTCCCCGGTCACGGTCACCTCAGCCTTCCCCCCGCCGAGAGCGAAAGTGAAGCGTACACCCGCCCCGCCAGCGCGACCCGAGCCGCTATTGATAACCTCTAGCGAGCTGACCTGTCGTGTCGCTCGCTGTACTCACCCTGTTGAAGTAGTCCACCTCGACAGTGTGCCACATGCCGTCAGCCACCTCCCCGGCCACGGTCACCTCAGCCTTCCCCCCGCCGAGAGCGAAAGTGAAGCGTACACCCGCCCCGCCAGCGCGACCCGCGCCGCTATTGATAACCTCTAGCGAGCTGACCTGTCGTGTTGCTCGCTGTACTCACCCTGTTGAAGTAGTCCACCTCGACAGTGTGCCACATGCCGTCAGCCACCTCCCTGGCCACGGTCACCTCAGTCTTCCCCCCGCCGAGAGCGAACGTGAAGCGTACACCCGCCCCGCCAGCGCGACCCGCGCCGCTATTGATAAGCTCGAGGGCGATGAAGTCGTGTCGCTCGTTGTATCGGCCGTTATACAGGAGCAGCCCGGATGTGCCTTGTGTTGCGAATCTGAAGAAATTGACGTGTTAACATAAGGTAAGATAAAGACGTCTCTAAAGACGACTTACGTAAAATTTATTACCGTAAAAAGTTGGTAACGCGGCAATTTTTCATAAAACGGTTTCAACGGTTAGGCCAGCGACATAATTGATCATTGGGATACTATGTAAGGATATAAATTAAGTCCCCTTTTCAATCCAAATGCAACATCTTGAAGCGAGACCGAAGTATAAGTTGCGTTTTAAGCAGGGGTTTGGAAAATCTTATGGTCAACGAAAAGTATGACAGAAAAGACAAATGCCCCTAAACGTGGTTACTTACTTCAGTTTCAAATGTACTCGATGCCGCCGCTTCAGCCCCGGGAACGTCAAGAACGACGACTGCGGGAAGCTCCGAGCCCTCAGTTCGCACATGGCCGTCGTATAGGCTGCATCGATACTGCAGCCTTGGCAGAGGATGCCGCCTTCTCGCTTGGGCACACATTGCGAGCCGCCGCGGCAGACGGTGCCATCGCCGCTTAGGTCGCAGGAGGCTTTGGTTAGGATCGTCTCGCAGTTAACGCCTGGGGAATATTGGAGAACTTAATAGTTGGTCTTTTAACGATATACTGTGACCAACACTGTGAGTGGGAGTTGTCTTAAGGCTTCGTCACACAGGCGCGTTTTCCAGGCGGGGCGTGTGCGGGGCGCGCCGCTTTTACATTTAAAACGCTCACGCCCCGCCAGGAAAACGCGCCTGTGTACGGAACCTTTAGTCAGGTACCTATTGGGTTATAAATATTTAATAAGTGTACTCGTTGCCATGGTGTTGCCTTATACATAACATTACAAAATTAAGCTTTAAGTGGTTAAGGTATCAAAAGTGTTTGACCAGAGGCGGTCCATAGTTATAGCCAAGAACCGAAAGTAATAAATAAATGAATAAAAAAATCCACCTAATTTTTAATTGTTTAATTTGTATAGCTCAAACTAGTAAAACATATAAGATAGCTTACCAGTGAAACCAGGAGCGCAAACGCAAGTGTATCCACCCTCGCGTCGAATGCATGTTCCGTTGTTGGTACACGGCGATGAGTAGCACAGGTCCACTTCCGTGTCGCACATGTAATGTTCTCGCGATCCTATAATAAATATGAGTTTTAGTTTATACTTCACAGGTTATCATTATTACTAGGTACTGTGTAAAAATTGATCAGAATGAGAACCACAGTCGTGTACTATGATTAGGTACATACTTTACGTGAGCAAGTTGTTTTTGAATTGAACTCATTAATTTCAGACATCTAAGACCAAATCATGGTATTCAGCACTAAAAAGCGATATCCGATACTCTTCGGCAAAAAACCAGCGGCCGCGACATGATCACTTTAAAGCAAAAAGCCAGTAGTGGCGCGAGCGTAGCTGATGCTCTCTCAGCGTATGGCCAGTCTTCTGCATGCACTCTACCATATCGTCAGTCAGAGTAACGCAGGCGCAACAAGGAGAGCACGTGCCTTGCTCCTTGAACACGGCGGATTATGTAAGTGCCTGCAGTTCCTAAAAACTCGAGCCGGGCGTGTACAGACGGAGACGTATACTGCATACGCATCGGGTGTGGCCTGATCTGAGTTGAGAGTTACCTGTGAACCCATGCGGGCATTGACACGTGAACGTGGTGACGGGGTAGATGGGCCGGAACAGCACCGAGTCGCTGGCGATGAAGCCGGACGCGTTGCCGAACTTGAGCACCGTTAGGCACTCCTCGTAGTTCAGGCACGGCTCGTGGACGCATACGTTGTCGTCGAATGGCAGAACCTGAATTAAACAAGCAACAACGGTTGCACTCCGGGAGTGCTGATAGAAGTGAAAACTCACCTCACTATGTTACCGACGCCCGGTAACACGATACATACGTTTAGAGTCTGTGCGGGAAGAGAAGAGTTGTGGAATGTATTGGGCCCCATACATTCCACGACTCTTCTCTTTCCGCACTCGGAGACTAGCGGAGGTATACTATTTATTTATTATATATTATTATCATTCTCAAATAAGATCACACTTTTTCATTGACATGTTTATTTACATACTGCCATGACAACGTCAAATTATTTGAACATAGGTAAAGAGTCTTGAAAAGGAGTCCGCAACATAAATGTCAAATAACATTGAGTATTTCTTTATTGATTTAAATGCCATATAAATTATGAGTGGCCACCTTACGGGGCTTACGCTGTCTCGAGTTTATCATTTTTTCCCCACCTCCAAAAGTGCCCAGCGCCGCTAAAGAAGTTTTCACTTCAAAAATGTGAAACGAACGTGAGTATGTCATGGTGAAATTCGCGCCACCTATTTTCGTTTCGATTTGAACCTTTTGTTACGGTATGTTGTCATGTTTCTCTTAGGCTTCGTTAAAAATGAATTAGCTCGGCACTGTTTGCGTCTGAGTGGAACGCACTCGCACACGCAAGCTCGGAGCGTATATTCGTGTTGGAGAACTTGGGAGACATTAAGTGTAAGGCCTGAGTGGACGCTCGAGTTGGGCGTGCAGCGGGGCGGGTCGTGCAGTGGGGCGGGGCGTGCGGCTTGCATGTTAAACAAATGCAAACGTATAGAAGCGGCCTTAGTGCACGCTGCTCAAATCACTTGTGAGCCCGACGCCACGCTGCACGCCCCGCCGAACGCTCCGCTCCGAGCGTCCACTCAGGCCTTACACTAAGACGGCGGTGTCGAAGCGTCTCGCTGGGCTATAGATAATACAAAATTTACTGGCATGCGATACTTACTTGTACAGTGGCGAGTCTGGCGAGCGTACTGCGGTGAAGATACACGCGCTCGCGCAGGTGCGTGGGCGAGTAGTGTGGACTGTGTCCGTCCAGAGCGATTTCGGCGTGTGGCCGCCGCGCAGAGAATGACACATTTAGGATGTTGCCATGCACGTCTGTGTCGTCCTGCGAAATGGAAGCAAAGTTTTACACTAGAAGCAGTATTAACTTGAAGCGTTTTTCTAAATCTTTCTACCCATGTAACATGCTTTTGTGTCCTTCCTGTATGCGAAGCGTGTGATTGTTTTCTGTGGGACAAGGTATTTAAGAAAAAAATTGCGAAGAAATGCTTGTTTGCCCTAACCTGAATTGAGACTATGAGACTTTTTAATCAAATCAATATTTTCTAAATATTTTTGCCATTAAAAAAAGAAATACTAAACCGGGTAAAGTAGTGCGCCATACGCTTTGTAGTACCTGAGGGCCTATCGCGAACCACTTTCGACGTGTTGCCTCTCTGTCGCACTTGTAAACTCGTACGTAAGTGTGACTCCCCGCCACGGACAACACGTCGAACGTGGTTCACGGTAGGCCCTCAGGATTGTCAAACGTAAGCGCTTGACAACGTAATAGTTCCCTGGTACTGGTAATTAACAGGGCCATGTAGTGCCATACATTTCAGCTACCAAATGTATACCTCTACAATAAATTGCACTTTAGGCATCTTAGTAAGGTCTATCTTTTACCCATCTAAAGCTTTAAGTTTATTTATGTTTTTACTCATCTAAGGCTTTTTCTCTCACCTGTATACTGAACACGTAGATGTTCTCCTTAGGGCAGGGTATGATGGCCGCCAAGCCGTCTATGAAGAAGCCGAGCAGCGGCGACAGGAAGCGCTCGGCCGTCATGTCGTTGAGACGGATCGTTATAGAGTTGAATAGCATCTCTTCAGTGACTAGACGGACGGAGAGCTGCATCATTGCTTTTATTTCGTTTACGCCGTCTGAGAAAATATTATAAAATATAAATAATAAATAAATATACAGTATGTAACTGAACGAAAAGCAATTACTCAAACCCGTTAATGTTTAGGTCATACTAAGCAACTTTTACTATAGGACCAACCCCGAGATCGCAAAAAAAAAAAATTTCACTCCCATAGGAAATTTCAACATCAGACCAGCAAAATGTATGACACATCCAAAATTTATTTCGCGCTTTCGGGGTTGGTCCCATAGTAAAAGTTGCTCAGTATGTCCTAAACATTAACGGGTTTGAGTAACTGCTTTTCGTTCTGTTACATACTGTATATAATATTAATATTACGTGTTGGTAACATTGGTATTAAATTGTTTGTTTTCTATTTACCTAGAGTCTTTAACCTCGTGCCGCCACCATACAAAATTATAGCCAAGGAAGTTAGAATCTTGTTGTATTTTCAATTAGGTTGAATTTAATTAAACTTAGATACGCGATTAAGTCCCGTTGTATAATTTAATAATGTGTAAAAATCTTGAAAGTTTAAATCAGTGAATTTAATTTGTCCGACAATTTTATAAGACAAATGAAATGTTACCTACTTTGTTTTTAATTAAGGTTGACATTCCATCGAAACTGATCAGTGTACATCCTAATGTACATTGGGCGACACGAGATTAATAGTACATTATTGTCGAGGTTCGGAAGTAGCTACTTGCAGGCTGAGGATTCGTTTTAAACGGACGACCTTGGGAGTCCGTTTAATTGAATCCGAAGCCAGCAAGTAGCCTTCCAGCCGAGTCATATACAGGGTGGAAAGATAAGTCGGGCCCTGGAGGGAAACTACCTTAAATCCTTAAGCTGGCTCATTTTACTTAAAGGAGACATTCCTTTATTTTTAAAAAGAAACAAAACTGCATTCAAAGATTATCTAAAACTCGCTTGCCCCGCCCGGGACTCGAACCAACTAAAAATTCCAAAAAATAAAAACTCGCAATTTTATTCTACTAGTCGATACAGTTAATGTTAATGATAACATTTCTCCAAGAAACATTAGGTCTTACACTCGTCTGTCGTACAAAATATCCATAAAATCTAATATTTAGTACTCAAGATTTTTTTAGATAAGCCAAATTGAAGAAAAAAAGAAAAATACTTTGAATGCAGTTTTGTTTCTTTTTAAAAATAAAGGAATGTCTCCTTCAAGTAAAATGAGCCAGCTTAAGGATTTAAGGTAGTTTCCCTCCAGGGCCCGACTTATCTTTCCACCCTGTATAGTGCTTTTCTCAAAAATGGTGCAAGAAATAGAAATATTTTACAGAAGCAACGTTCTAATTTTCACAGAAAAAAGTAAAACCATTAAAAAGATTTGCTTGCCGTCTTAAAAAAATAAAAAACCGGCCAAGTGCGAGTCGGACTCGCGCACGGAGAGTTCCGCACCATCAACAAAAAATAGAGCAAAACAAGCAAAAAACGGTCACCCATCCAAGTACTGACCCCGCCCGACGTTGCTTAACTTCGGTCAAAAATCACGTTTGTTGTATGGGAGCCCCACTTAAATCTTTATTTTATTCTGTTTTTAGCATTTGTTGTTATAGCAGCAACAGAAATACATCATCTGTGATAATTTCAACTGTCTAGCTATCACGGTTCGTGAGATACAGCCTGGTGACAGACGGACGGACGGACAGCGGAGTCTTAGTAATAGCCCTGTTTTTACCGTTTGGGTACGGAACCCTAAAAAGAAGTGTATTTTTTCCGAAAATACGCCAACGTATTTGAGACACATAAATAGTCGCGGTACCAACATTATAATAATAAGTGCTGATTATCTGTTTGGCTGTTTAATGGACCTATGCCTTCATTTGATATGGCCATTTAAAGTTTTAAAAATTTTGGAACTCGTTAAATAATGGAATTTGTATGTATGGAAACATTGCAGTCCCGAAATCGAGACTGCAATGTTTTTAACTTTTAAATTTTTTGAATGACCATAAACTACGCACTTCGCGACCTATTTTTTAACCGGCAACGTCGACTTTCCCGTCCATTTTTGAGAAAAATATGTTAGTAAATCCTACCGACTGCGCCATGCTTTAGATTAAAACATTAAATATTATACATTGTTTACTATAATTAAGAAATGTTTCTTGGAAGCTTGCATGATGTCAGAAGTAGGTATATAAATGCCAGTCTAAAGATTGAACGTACCCGTAACAGATATTTCCATCGTAGCCAGTTTGGGCACATTGGTGTTGAGTTGAGGTGATAGCGTCATGGAGCCAGTGGTTTCGTTCAACAATACCAGGTTTGCGTTGTTGCCAGATAATATCCGATATTGGAGCTGTAACAAAAAGTTTAAAATTATGTTACTATGGGGTGGTGGCATTAGATTATTACTTTTCTATTCGAATGTGAGCTTGAAATCAAATAATAAGTATGATGCAATGCATAATCTACCCTACCTTAAGAGCCAACAGGAGTGGTCATTTCTCCATACAAACGTACTCGACTGTTTCCTCCGTGGGTTTTGAAGCTAGAGCAATGATTTTTTTAACACAGATTAATATTGTTAATATCTGTGTCGGACCGTTTTGCTTTTTTTGATATTTTTGTTTTTTAAGGCGCTAGAGCCCTTCAAAAATGGCCAAAATGGCCTAATTGACTATGCCGCAATGAGAGGCGCGCTATTCAAAACTTATATCAATTAGCCAAAAAAGCAAAACGGTCCGACACAGATAATGTCATAATCATTTAGATTTCCAAATTTGGTTACGATTGGTTAAGTTTTGGAGGAGGAAACAGTCGAGTACGAAACCTCGATTTTTGAGATTTTTACGCAGGATTTTCGCCTTGTCCTTATCGCACTAGTTTTAGGAGCCGCTTCCGTTAGCGAGACGGGTATATTTACCTAAAATATTTAAATCTCAGCTCCTGTTGGTTCTTAATAATTTCAACAAATTACGTAAGGAATTAGATCATTAAGGGTTTATTTCGGAAATTTCTTTGACAAATGTCAGTACAAACGTTTGTATGTATGTATGTATGTATTTATAAACTCTTTATGTACAAAACACAAATAAATGTTTGTTTCTTACTTTGTCAGTAACATCCGCATCATATGCCGGCACTCTACCAAACGGTCCCACAGGAAAACAGTCCTTATAGTTATTGAAAATGATCTGAAAATCCTTCATCACAGGCGCATTATCATTCACATCCGTGACTAGTATCTCCACTCTGACGTCATTCCACAGCGGCGGGCTGGCCGCTCGTAGGATGAGCTCATATTTCTTGCGGGGGCTCTCGTAGTCTAAGTCCACCATTGTGACTAGTTCTGCTTTATCAGAGCCTTGGCGGGTTTCGAGAGAGAAGCTGCTGGAGTCGTCGCCACCTGAAAATATAAGTTATTGAAGACTTCCATTTAACCTCACTTCACTCCGATGCGCTATTGGGTCAGCGAAGTAATTGTTGGCAAATTTAGGAGTTAGTTAACAAGGTAGCAAAATTATATCACGTTGACATCAGAATCTCGAGTCGCTGAATATACGAATATAGTATCAATTTAAATTATGTCGAGAATATAAGATATAAATCTTATAGTATAATCACGTTGACATCAGAATCATAGATTAGTATATGTTATATCAGAATCTCGAGTCGGTGAATAATACGGATATAGTTTCAATTTAAATTATGTCGAGAATATAAGATATAATTTATGAAAATAAAAGTAATAGTCTCCTGTTACCTTTAATAGAATAATGCACTACAGCATTAGGTCCTTCGTCAGGATCTCGCGCATATATTTCGCCCACCGTAGTTCCGATAGGGCTATTCTCTGCCACGTAAAACGTGAGGCAGTCGCTCTCGAACACGGGCGGCGAGTCGTTTATGTCCTCCACTTTTATGTGGACGATTACCTGTAGGAAAACAAACATACGTAAAAATCGGCCAAGTGCGAGTCGGACTCGCGCACGGAGGGTTCCGCACCATCAACAAAAAATAGAGCAAAACAAGCAAAAAAACGGTCACCCATCCAAGTACTGACCCCGCCCGACGTTGCTTAACTTCGGTCAAAAATCACGTTTGTTGTATGGGAGCCCCACTTAAATCTTTATTTTATTCTGTTTTTAGTATTTGTTGTTATAGCGGCAACGGAAATACATCATCTGTGAAAATTTCAACTGTCTAGCTATCACGGTTCGCGAGATACAGCCTGGTGACAGACGGACGGACGGACAGCGGAGTCTTAGTAATAGGGTCCTGCTTTTACCCTTTGGGTACGGAACCCTAAAAAACGGCAACTATCTCTCTATTACAACGAGGTAAGGTCTATAAATCAGCGAATTACATACCGTTGAGCTTTGCGGCGGTGTGCCGCCATCTATCGCCAGCGCTTTCAAATCGTACGTGGCCACCGACTCTCTGTCCAGAGCCTTGTTCGTGCGGATGACCCCCGAGGCCGGGTCGACCACAAATGAGCCTTCCTCCCTGTCTTTAGGGTCCAATTCGTAATGCACGCGCCCGTTCAAGCCGACGTCGGCATCTGTTGCTGCTACTTGTGTTACTGAAGTTCCTGGAATAAAATAAAAAGGTGAATTAATATTTTCGTTTTTCACCTAATATGTAAAGCCAAGGTGACGGGAAGCACACCGCAATGCGTTTAATCTATCTATCTATCGAATACCTTTAAACGAGCAATTCTTGTTTATTTATTTATTTATATATATGTATATATATTTCGGGGATCTCGGAAACGGCTCTAACGGTTTCGATGAAATTTGCTATATGGGGGTTTTCGGGGGCGAAAAATCGATCTAGCTAGCTATCTTATCTCTGGGAAAACGCGCATTTTCGAGTTTTTATATGTTTTCCGAGCGAAGCTCGGTTACCCAGATATTAGGGTATTATACTGCATTTAAAATAAATTATGTCACACCATGCATGAAATAAAGCACCAGATGATTATTAGAAAAACATAGATAGCAGTTATTTTTAAACACAAGTTCTATGTAATAAATCGGATAGAAATATAAAAAGTAGGTGAGTTGACCGTGACTTTACGATGTAATGTTTCATATAAATTCCATATTAGCAAATCGTTTAGACATTTCTAAAAAAGAAACTGATTTGACTAGTAGGAAAATACCCTATTGCGACGCCAAACTTGCTTGCTTGGCGCCAAGCCGCGCCGACCGCTCATATCCACAATTCAACAATTCATATATAGAATATAGATAGATGCACTATTGCACTCAAGTTACTAACAACTTTGTTACTTAATGATAACTTTGTTTTCCGCTTACTGCTCCTACACTAGCTACTTTAAATTAGGAATTAGTTTATTAAGGTAGGGCACTCAAAGTCTCTTAACACATTGCGTATTATTACTGTTGTAAATGACTGTTTGTTGCCTAAATAAATTAAACAAAAAAAAAATCAAAGTTTAGAAGATTTGAATTGTTATTAGGGAACGTTATGCAGGCAAACGTACCAACTAAAGCGTCTTCCATGATGCTGGCTGTATACAGCTGCTGCATGAACACGGGCTCGTTGTCGTTTACGTCCACGACGGATATTTCTACATCCGTCGTGTCCGACAGGGACGGCACGCCTCCGTCGCGCGCTGTTACCGTTAGTAAGTAGCCTGAAACCAAAGTGAAAAGTAAAGCTTTGGATTCCTCCGAAAACGGTGCCGTCATATTACGGCCGCTATATAGCGTTGACTGACGTCATAGAACGTTGTCTATGTAAACAAGATGGCGCGGTTTCCTAGACGGCGTTACGTTACGTTGATTGTCAACGTAACGTAAGATGACGGCCGTCATGACGGTGTCGATAGTTTCGTGAACGTTTTATTAGATAGCGGTGACGCCATTTTAAATAAATGACACGAGATTTGAATAAATGATTCCGTACTACGATTATTTTCCTCTTCTGATGATATTTCATCCTCCAAGTAAATTATAGATGATCAAGCAAATCGTGTCAGTAGGAAAAGGCGCGAAATCCAAGTTTTCTATGGGACGTTATCCCATCGCGCTTACATTTTTCAAATTTGCCGCTTTGACCTTGATGGATGACGGTGTGTTATGACGCCGTGGTGCTTTCCACATGTCGCCACCGTAAAGACGGCCGTCTTTTGCGGCCGCTATATGACGGCCGTCATATGACGGCACCGTTTTCGGAGGAATCCAAAGCTTTAGGAATTTGCTAAGTTTGTTGCACAGTCAGCTGCAGAGATAGTTGACCCGCCCGCGAATAAATGTTTATGCAGGGGGCGTCAGTTTTCTCTGCAGCTGACTGTACATGATGAGGTTGAAGCACAGGACGCACTGCGACCACCAGGACAATTTCTCAGAAAAATGTGTGGCACTATAAAATCACACAAAATCCAGTTTATAGAATTTCCAAGAATCATAAATGTCTTTGTCTAAATGTAAATTTTCGGTAATTTTAAAATAGTCGTTACTAAATCGTGAAGAAGCCGTGACAAGTTACGGTTCAACAATCTGTAGCTAGCACACGCAGACCGCAGATTCTAAATGTCTATACTCTATCTATATACCTGACCATAGAGAAAAAATACATAGATTGCTCACTCCATACATCAGTTTTGGTACCAAAAAGACTATTTTATTCGGTGTCCACACCTAGCATCGAGTAGCGGAATTGCTCAACAACATAATACTTTCCGGTCGGTGCTACATCTATTGTCAATTAGCAGTACTGATAATTCCGCTACTCGATGCTAGATGTCGACACTGAAAATAATAGAACTGATGTATGGAGTGAGCACCCTTGTCTTACTACCTATATTTCTCTATCACCTGACACTGAATTGTATCTCTATATATTCATCTGTCTCATAAACCTGTTATTTATGGCACTAACTCTTTGACTCTTGGATACCCTATACATCTCTAAGGATAATTTGATTAACTACTATATATTGTAATCTTTTAGTTATGATGACACTTAGAGACATTTACATCTCTAAATAATTTTAGATTATAGTTTTTGTATCTTTGTGTTTTTTTTTTTCAATACTATTGTTATAGCGTTTTTTGTAATTCGACATTTAGAGACTTTATACATCTCTATGTAATACTTTAGTTTGATCTGATATTTGCGGCTTAGTTGTATTTTATAATTGTTGATGTGTGTTTTTTTGCTGTATGTAAATTCCATGTTGACGTGTAAAAGTGCCCTTGTGGCCTATTTGCTGAATAAATGTTGATGAGATCTCTTGGTGATGATGATGAGACTAACCGCTCATGGACTCCCTGTCCAGCAGCTTGTTAGTGGTGATGGCGCCAGTCTGCGAGTTGATGGCGAACTCCTGCTCGTGGTGCGTCACGGCCTCGTTTGAGATCTCCGAGCTCAGGCTGTACGACACCTGTGCGTTCACGCCCACGTCGCTGTCGGTCGCGGACACGTCCAGCACTGTCGTGCCGACTGGGGCGTCTTTCGAACACCTGAGGTGGAAAAACCTGTTATAGGTATATGGCACTAACCGCTCATGGACTCCCTGTCCAGCAGCTTGTTAGTGTTGATGGCGCCAGTCTGCGAGTTGATGACGAACTCCTGCTCGTGGTGCGTCACGGCCTCGTTTGAGATCTCGGAGCTCAGGCTGTACGACACCTGTGCGTTCACGCCCACATCGCTGTCGGTCGCCGACACGACCAGCACTGTCGTGCCGACTAGGGCGTCTTCGAACACCTGAGGTGGAAAAACCTGTTATAGGTATATGGCACTAACCGCTCATGGACTCCCTGTCCAGCAGCTTGTTAGTGTTGATGGCGCCAGTCTGCGAGTTGATGACGAACTCCTGCTCGTGGTGCGTCACGGCCTCGTTTGAGATCTCGGAGCTCAGGCTGTACGACACCTGTGCGTTCACGCCCACATCGCTGTCGGTCGCCGACACGACCAGCACTGTCGTGCCGACTAGGGCGTCTTCGAACACCTGAGGTGGAAAAACCTGTTATATATGGCACTAACCGCTCATAGACTCCCTGTCCAGCAGCTTGTTAGTGGTGATGGCGCCAGTCTGCGAGTTGATGACGAATTCCTGCTCGTGGTGGGTCACGGCCTCGTTGGAAATCTCCGAGCTCAGGCTGTACGACACCTGTGCATTCACGCCCACGTCGCTGTCGGTCGCCGACACGACCAGCACTGTCGTGCCGACTGGGGCGTCTTCGAACACCTGAGGGGGAAAAATAATAAGTACTTTTGAACACCTCACCCGCTTAGCAACTTCTGCTGCTGACTGTACAACAACAACATTAACCTTTTCGACGCCGTGTCAAACACAAAAGCTGTCACTCAGACGCCACGTCATTGAAGTGTCAAAACTGAAATTGAACTTTATGCATATGCACGTAGGTCTATGTTGCTCTGTGGTCTGTGACCGATTAATCGGTCTTTGGCGTTGAACCTACGGTGCGCATATATCGGTCATTGGCGTCCAAAAGGCTAAGAAAACATTATAATTTGATGCGACTTGAAAACCGACCTGGAACAGTGTTATAGTTAGAGTTTCGTACGGGTGGTATTCCACCTGTCCAATATGTTTGTCCAATCTCATGGCGTCTCACTCTCTCTCTCTCAAGAAAAATGTGAGACAAAAAACACATAGGACAAAGAAATTGGACAGGTGGAATACCACCCTTGGACGTTCTAGTGCTTGTCACTGCCTCAGCATATGTCATTCATTAGCAATATAGGTGACACAAGGGGTAGGTAACAAACAAAATATTGTAAAAATTTTGACCTACGATAAAAGGTTCCTCATCGCCGTACATCTTGAAATAATAACGATCGTTCACACAGTTGACAGTTCATAAGCCTTATTGCAGAGACATAAGGTTCAACTTGACAGCTTTGAGAAAAACTAAAGACCGAAGAATTCATTATACATACCGAGGCGGTATACGGTGCATTTTCAAACACAGGCGCGTAGTTATTAGCATCAGTAATGTTGATGTGGACCATGGCAGTGTCGGATCTGCCCCCGTTGTCAGTGGCAGTCACTGTGAGGACGTATCTCCGCTCCTGCTTGAAGTCCAACGGTTGAGCTACTGTGATAAGGCCGCGTCCGTTTTGAGAGGTTATGGCGAAGCGGCCGCGAGTGTTGCCACCCGTGATCTCGTAGTGTAGCCTGAAAATAAAATTATAACTTAGAATAATACATATTTTTATTGCTCAGTGGTTCAACGGAATGGACCATTTTTACACATATTTATTATATTAACATTAACGTTGCTGTAGGTTATTTACTGTCACGATTATTGTCTTGAAAAAAACGTGTATACCTATAATTGGAAGGCTGCCGAGAATAAGTCGCCGACTCGCCGTTGATACCAAAATGCAAACGAAGGCGTGATTGCGAATGTTCTATGCGAAAATATTTGGAGAGTGAGCTGCTGTGGAGCCAAAACCGTCCATGGTGAATGGAAATGTCACGAGCACATAAATACCCTTTTCACCTCAGCAGCTCGAACAAGGGTACTTTGCTACTTAAAAACAGTGAGCAAAATAAGACAAAATGAGCAAAAAGCGATTTTGCTCACTCAGTGAGCAAAATGCGATTTTGCTCACTGTTTTTAAGTAACAAAGTACCCTTGTTTGAGCTGCTGAGGTGAAAACTTAATTGTTGGTATATCTTAAGAAAACATGAGTGAATAAGTAAGTGATGAAGAAGGAATAAATTTTTCGGGTTCTCTAATATGTTCTCACTGCTGAGGTGAAAAGTTTTGTGAACTACACGAGATCAAAGTTATTTACATCTCGTGCGCTTTTGAGTCCCTTACTACGCTCAAGATTCTAAATTAGATTATAGGATCTTTCGCTTGCACGGGACTCAAAATAAGCACTCAAAGAAATATCAAACTTTGATCTCTTGTTGTACAAATACGAACTATTGCAACTTAGATCAACTTTACCTGTTGTCCTCATCAGCGTCCGTAGCGGTGACCGTCACGACTGGCGTTCCTGGAGGCTCGTCTTCAGCCAGTTGCACGTCGTACTGGGCTGGTGAGAACACTGGGTCGTTATCGTTGACATCCTGGACCACCACCACCACTGAAGCGGTGGCGGAGCGTGGTGGTGTGCCGCCGTCGGTAGCCGTTACCTAAAAATACCATTAATTTTACCTGCATATTGTTCAATGGATACTGGTAAAAATGCATTCATTTAAAAGTAGAATACCTAATTATTCTAATCCAAATCGTTATTTTGTAGACAGTAATAATTGAATGTTAGGTTTGACAAACACAAGGATAATAAAACAAGTAACAACGGTTGCACTCCGGGAGTGCCGATAGAAGTGAAAACTCACCTCACTATGTTACCGACGCCCGGTAACACGATACATACGTTTAGCGGAGGTATTCTATTTATTTATTATATATTATTATCATTCTCAAATAAGACCACACTTTTTCATTGACATGTTTATTTACATACTGCCATGACAACGTCAAATTATTTGAACATAGGTAAAGAGTCTTGAAAAGGAGTCCGCAACATAAATGTCAAATAACATTGAGTTTTTCTTTATTGATTTAAATGCCATTTCAATTATGAGTGGCCACCTTCGGGGCTTACGGTCACGTGATCGCCTTACGCTGTCTCGAGTTTATCATTTTTTCCCCACCTCAAAAAGTGCCCAGCGCCGCTAAAGAAGTTTTCACTTCAAAAATAAATCTAGTCGTAGGTATGATAGATTACTCTTTAGGAAATTCTTTCTTTCTTCTTAATTAATTAACTCATCTGTAGATTTATATGGAAATATAGATTCATGTATTTGTGACTTACTTGCAGCTGATACTTGGATTGCACCTCCCTGTCCAACAGTCCGTTGGTGTACACCCAGCCAGAGCGCGGGTCTATGGTGATAGGTATCTCGGCGCGCCCGAACTCTTTGTCGATTAAAGTGTACGTCAATTCTGCGTTCACGCCTTCGTCTGCATCGTACGCTTGAACCTAGAATTATTACAGATTTTCAAAAGACGTCTTTACAACGAATATAAACATATTTAAATCACACGCTCAGAAACAATTATATAAAAAGCAGACAAGGCGGTTTCAAGGCAAGCAAGCAAATGCAGTTTGAAACCTATCCAAGAAAAACTTGCGACGACCACCAAAAAACATCACCAAAAAGGTTCTGGATATAGCTGTTGCAGCTCGGGGACCAGGTAGACCCCTGACAACCTGGATGGCAGTAGTAAGAAAAGACATGAAGAATGGAAATCTAAGACCTGAGACGACCCAGGACCGACCGGCCTGGCGACGCATGATTGGAAGGGCCGACCCCAAGGAAGTGAGAAGGAGCTAGGCAAAAGAAGATAAAAACAAAAATTTTAATACGAACCCAACCGCATAATAATGAACTAAGCCGTACAGAACAATATTCATGAGCTGTCAAATTTCAAAGTACGATTTTTAATGAGGCAAATGAGCAAACGAATCGCTAATTTGTGTTAAACATAACACATTTGCTATATACGGGCATAGCAATGTCTCCCTCACACACCGGAGCCGCATCAGTATAATGCCGGCTGTACACACTCGTCGAGAGACTCCGAGACGGGCGGAGAACAAGTGTACTGCTTCCTTCTCGGCTCGTGTCGCCTTTCTCCGGTTGGGTCAGAGCGGTGCCGAGACTCTCGGCGAGATGCTCTCGACGAATGTGTGCTGGCGTAAGATAACCGCGTAAGCTATCTAGACTGGTAGGGCCACCCCACATCTAGCGTCTTTCGAGCGTCGGCGTCTCGTCAGCGCTATGGAAAATGACGTTGAGTCGACGTTGCGGCGACGTCGCGTCGACGTTCGGCCATAGAGTTGTAGACGCCGACGCTCGAAAGACGCTAGATGTGGGGTGGCCCTTAAAGTAAGGCCGGTTAGACGTACCCTAACGATGCTATAGCCTGACGGGACGTTCTCGCTGACGGACTCCTGGAACAGCGACGTGTAGAAGCGCGGCGAGTTGTCGTTCACGTCCTTCACGTTCACGAGCAACTGCGTCGTGTTCGAGCGGGAGGGGCTGCCGCCGTCTGAAATATATTAGGAACCATAAGTATATTTTTCTCAAAAATAGACGGCAAAGTAGCGATGGGCGAGTCGAGTTATCTGATTCGAATAATTCGAATCAGCCTACAGATGAGTTAATTCGAATCAAGACTATGGGCAATTCGAATCAACTCGACCACTAGCTAACTCGGCGAACAACTCGCCGAGCCGAGTCAACGCTATCACACTGCTACTAAGGCCATTCAAAAATAAACCTTAATACTGTAGCCCGAAGGCTCTTTTTACAACAACTGCCGCTCGATTCGCCGTCTCAACTCGAGTTGGTACTATGACCATTCAAAAATAAACCTTAATTCCGTGACCCGAAGGTTCATTTTACAACAACTGCCGCTTGATTCGCCATTCCAAGTATCCCAACTCGAGTTCACTGCTAGTATGGCCATTCAAAAATAAACCTTAATTCCGTGCCCTGAAGGTTCTTTTTACAACAACTGCCGCGTAACTCGCCGTCTCAACTCGCTCCGCGCCTGTGCCTGTGACCTTGTCGCGAACCACGCGAATCGTCGAGTCGAGTCAACTCGATTTTCAATTCGAATCAGCGGCCGAATCAATTCGAATGATTCGAATTGAAAAAAAGTGGACTCGTCTCATCGCTACGGCAAAGTCGACGTTGCCGGTTAAAATATAGGTCGCGAAGTGCGTAGTTTATGGTCATTCAAAAAATTAAAAAGTTAAAAACATTGCAGTCTCGATTTCGGGACTGCAATGTTGCATACAAATTCCATTATTTAACGAGTTCCAAACTTTTTAAAACTTTAAATGGCCATATCAAATGAAGGCATAGGTCCCTTAAACAGCCAAACAGATGATTGTCAGGATTTATTATTATAAAGCCTGTAACAGACTATCGCACCGCACCGCGACCTTGGAGCGTCGCACTCATAAGTGAGAGCGAGAAACAGATATCTCTTTCTCGCTCTTACTTATGGGTGCGACGCTCCAAGGTCGCGGTGTGGTGCGATAGTCTGTTATAGGCTTAATGTTGGTACCGCGACTATTTAGGTGTCTCAAATAGGTTGGCGTATTTTCAGCAGAATAATACACTTCTTTTTTTTTAAAGGCGGCAAGCAAATCTTTGTAATGGTACTACTTTTTTATGTGAAAATTAGAACGTTGCTTCCGTAAAATATTTCTATTTCTTGCACCATTTTTGAGAAAAGCACTATATATGACTCGGTTGGAAGGCTACTTGCTGGCTTCGGATTCAATTAAACGGACTCCCAAGGTCGTCCGTTTAAAACGAATCCTCAGCCAGCAAGTAGCTACTTCCGAACCTCGACAATAATGTACTATTAAAGCATCATTAAAACCGTAAACAGGATCATGAGCAAACTGCATACAATTAAAAATGATCATTCGTTCGTTCGTATGTTTATTAACTCTGTCCCCAGCCGCAGCATTTCTTGCTTGCTTATCGTACATTATTACACAAGTCAGGTTACATAAACCCTGGTGATCAGACGGTAGTTTCTTAGCTACTCGTAGTCCAGGGACTTAATAGGCGACACATCCTCGCTGTCGTAAAATGCATCTGCGTGTTGCCTCCGATTATTTAGTATAAGTATTTCCATGAATCATTCAACTACGGCTCTCGTACCTTGAGCCCTGATGACCAGACGGTAGTTCCTCAGCTGCTCATAGTCCAGGGGCTTTACAAGCGACACGTCGCCGCTCAGGCTGTCGATGGAGAACTGCATCTGCGTGTTGCCTCCGATGATGGCGTAGCGAATCGCCGCGTTTGTGCCCGCATCCGCGTCAGTTGCTCTGAAAAATAGGCAAGGTTACGCGAGAATGGGTAAGTAGATAACATATATGGTAGTGCACTGAAAATACTATTTTGGAATATTTTAGGAGTATAGTAATTGAAGTTAAGTACTTCATTGCTCCTTAATTTATATTTATAGGCAAACTAGCCGCAAGTAACCATATGTTTTAACCAAAGTCTCTGGTTTTAACAAAGGTTTTGAGTGAGTATAGGTATTAACTACGCTAGGAATTGCGAACGCGGCTTTACTCGTACATTAAATATTTAATTCTTTCGGATAACTAATAGCTGAATGATTTTGGTTTACGTACGTCGTCCAGTAGGTTATCGGATATTTTTTGCTTTAGCAAAACAAAGTAGGTTTATTTCGAACAAAATCCATTTATTTTTAAAATGAAACTAAATACAAATGATTTAAAAGTTAACATTCAAACATTACCAAAACATAGTAGTGGTTATATGAATATGCGGTATATTTACAACATAAATATACAACAAATGCGGCTCTCATAGATTCTAATCATACTGGGATAATGGGCGCCGCAAATAAAACAAAACCCACGTACGAGTAGGTAAATAACAATTTACAGGCATGAAACTAAATTGCGCGCCGCTCGGCGGGCGGTCTAAACTACGTAGTGAAACAAAAGCGTTATAATAATATATTGTGTGAAATTGTAATCGTTTACTATACACTTACACCAAATAGTTTTGGTATTATTAAATAGTTTTCCATTTACAAGCAGGAAACTCGAAATTGCTCTGCGTGCCACGGGCGGGTAAAACTTTACTCGCTAGGCATCAAAATAAGACTAAACGAAAATTTTAGCTATTTCGTTTCGATTTGTTGTTTTATTCACTGTACGAATCTTTAACTGTAATTAAATTTTAATAACCTCAATAGGGAATAAACGTAATAAGCTTCAGTTCAATTGAGCTCTTTATGAGTACCACATAAACCGGTAATTTTATTACGACTTTATGACGACCACGAGTATGATCATGATTCATGTATTTTAGTATCGTGGCCCGTCAGCCAAATTAAGCTACTTAAAAGCCTAGATTATATTAAATCATTGCCGTGTAGCTTAAATGTGAAACTTTATGGAGCAATAAAATAAAATTAAGCTTATTAATTTTACGTTTATTACAGTTTATTTAATAAGTACCTAGTTTGGAATTATAATGTGTAAAGGGGCCCACTGATTAACAGTCCGCCGGCCGATATCGGCCTGTCAGTTGTTCGGAGCTGTCGACTTTTTGTTCTAACTGACAGGTCAATATCGTCCGGCGGACTGTTAATCAGTGGGCCCCTTAAAGTAAACGAGAGCCATGTGGATACTTTATTGAAATGCGTGGAGTAGCGTGCGCCACAGTGGGAGTGTTTATTATATTTTTATATTATAAGATGCTGAGACCTAACAATGTGTTTATTTTATTTGTTTATTTTCTGTATAATATGTTTATTCGAAGAGTGTAGCCGTCAATTTGCCAAGGCCTCAACCTCTCCCTTCGCCTCTACTCTGTATAGGAAGATGTGGGAACGAGTTACCTCACTGACACATTAACATAATCGAGGACGAAGGGGATTCTAATAAAGTTAATCGCTGTCTCAAGGTACGTGGTAGGTTCGTAGCGTAGCCATCACCCGGAATTAAGGAACGCCACGGCCTCACCGCTGCTCAAAATACGTCGAAGAACTGTTTACACAACAAAATGTTTGACAAAAACACATCACTGGGTCAAGTTACGGTGTGGTCCTTCGCAGGTCGGAATACTATAATCTTTCTTAGGCTTACAAGTACATAAGTGCAATCAAAAACAAAACAATAGTTCTACTACTGAATCCTGTTCGAAACATAGATAATGTATCCTGATCCTGAGCAAGATAAATGAACTTACTTGATTCTCGCGATAACAGGGTTGTCGCTAACATTGATGTCCTCGTCCACGGTGACGGTGTAAGTCTTCTCACTGAACTGTGGATAGTTGTCGTTGTCGTCCAGGATGTTCACGTGCACTGTCGCACTGCAAATAAACACGTAATGTTAGTATATAAGGTTCAATTTTGACTATGTCAACGGAAGCTGAGCGACATGGTTGCACTGAGAAGGAAGGCCCATGAAACCTAAGACACTTAAGAAACGATTTTTTACTAATTGCCATATGGCGTGGATACAGGCTACCGCCTGTTGTCATGGTAAGGTTTCGGATGTGACAAGGCTTTACCTGCTTAGAAGTTTTTCATGATTAGCTTTAAATATTACAATATGAAGGGACTCAAAATAATTGCAATTAGTAACGAGGTTTATCAATATTGCAATAGATAAAACCGCAAAGCGTGGTTTTCATAATGTCATCGGTATGAAAATTTTGTAAATTAAATGAGACAGTATAAAACAAACTCTCGTATTACAATACGAGAGTTTGTTTTAAGTATACTAAACCCTACACCCTCCCTCACCCTAACACACCCTAATATACAAACATACCAAATTCAAACCGTTTCAATAAGTTTGTACGGCAGTTCTTAGCTAAGACAAAAAGCCTTCAATAATAGGTGATGTATACTTACGTGCTAGACAGCCTGTCAGACACAGGACTGGCCTGGTCTGTGGCCCTGACTATAACCGTGTACCGCGCCACTTTCTCTCTATCCAGTGGGGCCCTAGTAAGCAGCGCCCCGCTTCGCCCGTCGACTCTGAACACCTCTTCTGAACGCTCGCTGGCGATGGAATCGTTCGAGTCGTCCAACTGGTCGGCTGTCACGGACTCTATGGAGTATTCCACCTAAAACAGGACATTTTGTGAGATTTTTTAGTAAAAGTTTGTGAAAGATAGAGCAGTTTGTTTTGCTGGTTTTCACTTTCTTTGTAACTCAAAAGTCAAAAAGCTTGTAAGTATTTTCTGGAGCATAAACTTGGGTTGTTATTCAGTTATACGGTAAACTGTTAATAAAAGGTACTTGTGAAGTAAAGTATCTTTTCTAGCATATATTTTCAAAATGCGTTTATATCAGCTAACCTCAGCATTCTTCCCGATGTCCTGGTCGGCCGCCTTGAGCGTGAGCACGGTGGTGCCGGGACTGGCGCCCTCTCTGACTGAAGCCTCGTACTGCTGCATCTCGAACACTGGCTCGTGGTCGTTGCAGTCCAGGACGTTGATCTACCAATCATTAAGTACCTTAGTAGGGTAGGTGCGTTAGTTTTCGTCCAGCTCTAGTTTTCGTCCACTTGACGAAATTTGAATATAAACCTACATTGCTGCACAAATTTGGACTTATTACAATCCTTAATGTCAAAACAATATATCTATCTATACATAAAAATGATATTTCGCCAGTAGCAAATTAAAAATCAAATGTATTATTCGCTAATTTGTCAAGTGGACGAAAACTAGAGCATGGACGGAAACTAGCGCAATGACCCTATATTACTAGTAGGTATAACTACACATAAAATGTTAGAAAAGTATCACATTTTCCTGCGGATCCAATTCAAAGAAAAAAGAATGAGCCATTTTATGAGTAACTTAGGTGTAGGCACCTATAGTATACCTTAGTAGTGGACAAAATAGCCGAGTAAAAATGAAACGAAGTGGAAAGAAGTAACGAAAAAGACGGGGCGAGTAACATTTTAAAATTGCCACCCATTTTACCGTTCTTTGATGGTGAACTTTTTTATTTATTAAAAGTTAAAGCCAAATAGAGAAAAAACTTCGAAAACGGGAAGGGAAATTTATGAAAACTTTTTTATTTCTTAAAACCTGTTTTCCCAGATGTAGTACATATATCCCTAATTTCTATAATATTAAAAATACGAAAGTACTTCTGTCTGTCTGTCTGTTACCTTTTGAATATAGTTTGAGGCCCGGGCCTAGGATAGTTTTTATAAGTCGCGGGCAGAATTTTCTATAAATAATTGTTCGCTAAAAGTGGGTACAGCAGAAAATCTTTACGATGCAAACGAGAATGGTAATATTGGCTATCAAATTTTATACGAGTCATATGTTTTATCAGACTTTATAGAATTTGGAAAGGGTCTCGTAAAGGTTTTATGTATTTACATAAGCGTGAGGATAATTACCTGTCATCAGGAGTGCATGTTTATTACCTATATTTACGGAAGGTATGGACTTCTAGTACCTAGGTATCTTGTATGTAAACTTGAGTATTTGCTTACTCAGTAATGGGCAATGGCGCGTCACCAGTTAATTTTAACGAAACTTAAATACCTGTATTTTGTGAATTATATTAGTTTAGCAACTCTGTGGATATAAAATATAAATGTTGCCGTATTTTATACTAATATAGGTACGGTTCATAAATAAAACTATATTATGATAGCGTGGTGCCTCAGCATTGTTATATACGATGGATATTTAGTAGTAAATACTATCAACGTGTAAAGTATATATAGTTTTAATTTATACGAAAACCACCGACTTAGCTACCTTTAAAATAACACCAAACAGCAAAAAGGTTAAACTTGTTGAATTGTCGTACCTTTACACGTAAATAGGTCTACCTAGCGTGTAAGTAAACTTGACAAAATGCTCTTATTTAGAATGCACTTAACATTTTTTTACGGGTACCACTTAACCACTAATTACAGGACATAACTTATTAACGTAGCTCGTAAGTTTGAGTACCCAGACTTATGGCCCTGGCAGGAAGCCACATTGTAGTTAATTTTTCCAGATAACTTCCTTTTTAGGGTTCTGTAAACGAAGGGTGACAAACGGTAATAGTTTCTGTTCCGCTCCGCTGTCTGTCCCTCATGAAAGTCATGAACCTTAAAAAAGTAATCAGCCGAAAACACAAAATATGTATTTAAATTGACACTAACATCGCAAATAATACAAAAAAGTTAAGGAAGCCCTTACACAACGAAGAGCAACTTTCGGCGATTTCTGTGTACCAGCGGGCTGTATCCATCTCACGAAATTTCACCTGTTCTCCATCTTACCTGCAACGTTGTAGTGCCACTCCTCGGCGGGAAAGTGTCGTCCTGCGCTACCACCCTGAAGTAGTGCACGTCCAGCCGCTCCCTGTCCAACTTTGCCTTGCGTAGTGATGACCACCGAGCGCGCGTCCACGCACATGCCCGTCGAACGCTTATCCAGCAGGCTGGACATAAAGTTACCTGAAGCGTTGTAGTGCCACTCCTCGGCGGGAACGTGTCATCCTGCGCTACCACCCTGAAGTAGTGCACGTCCAGCCGCTCCCTGTCCAACTTTGCCTGCGTAGTGATGACCCCCGAGCGCGCGTCCACCGTGAACATGCCCGCCGACCGCGAGTCCAACAGGCTGGACATGGAGTACGTCACTGGACTGTTTTCTGGGTCCCTGGTGGAATTAAAATAAATAAAAAATTATCTGACAATCCTTAGCAAATGGTAAATATGAAAAGATTGATGCAGTCATGCAATAATACTTATTTATTTTTGTGAGAAGAGAGAGAGTCCACTTATTGAAACGAAATGAGAATTCACTTATTATATTAATAATTCAAAGACTTTTCATGTCTGAAAACGCCAGTTAATAATCTACCACATCAGAAACACCTGAAGTATTAACAATTACCAATATTTAATCGTTAACGTGTTTGCCGTTTTGTATGGGAATATAGATTGGTCGCGCCTAAAGTTTAGTTCTACGTACATATAAAGACTAAAATCATGGGGATATATGTGTAACTTGTAACTAATGCTATAATTAACTTTAACACCAATTCTGTAACAACACCTGGTGACTTAAAGTGTGAGCGTTCATTCGACATGGCGATGTAATATTTCTCGTTTACTTTAAGTATTCGAAGTGGAAGACTGGAACTTAAAACACTGTGTTCTTTCTATTTGAACACCTTGTTTAAATAATCCCCGACGAATGTAAAACACGCAGTTAAAGAACCGGAACTAATATTTAACGAAGGCCAGGTAAAACAAAATGTTAGGTACCTGCCTACACTGTTACATTAGGTACTACTAAGTTAAAACATAAGTGCTAATATACATGGACATTGTACTTACACTTAGTGTAAGTTATTTTAACTACTAGTCTAGTAGTTAAAATAAATTTCAGGTGACGAAAAAACTTTACTCGTAAAATGTAATGTGGTATAATGTATAATAAAGGTAGAAATTCTGCCCAGATGTGTTATTTATTACTGAGTTCTACGAAGACGAATTTACGGACAAATACAAGTCGTTAAACAGAATAATTTAAGCCCAAATAAATACTTGTAAACGATACGTTCCCGATTTTCACACACTCTATTTCTTTTCATGTTTGAATTACAATTACCATGTTAAATTAAACTTGTTCGAACAGAATTCGATAATCCACATTATCAATAATACCAATGTCCACGTAGAAAGATTAATGATGCTATAATATTTAATATCATGAAATTTAATGCGACCAAGCAAGGATCTGTAGTTCTATACAGAAGCCTTTATAATAATGTTATTAAATAAAATAAATGTGTTTTACGAGTTATCCCGAGACAAATCGTCGAAATAAAGTATTCATGACGGCTCATTTGTTGCGGCGTCCGTAGTTATGAGATATCACGAGTAGGTATAAGATTAGCCATGGCTATTTATTTTGATGACAAATAATATATCCACATATTGTATAAATGCTCTTATCTATCAGAATAAAGGAAGGAGCGCTAAATCATTTTATGCAAATAAGGAATTTTTTCATTGTCATTTTCATTTCAATATTTTTGATGGATTTTAGATATATGTATCTAGATTTTACCAACAGGTAATAATATTTAAGCCACTGACAATTAAAATCTTTGAGCTTGCTCTGAGCGTATAACCGATTTATACAGTCGGTTTATTAAATTTTTTTTTAAATAATGTTCATGAAAATTAGAGTTTCAGGAATTTATAAAAAACAGGCATAGCTTAGTGTCACAACGCGGTAATCTTATAAAACATGCAGAAATATAGCTAATTGAAAATATTAATTAGTAATATCCCTCAACGTGATATAATAGAGACTTAAACGCATTTTGAGTTACAAATTACACGCCAGATAATAAAAAAAGAGTTTCATCTCTATCACAATACAACGATTTTGTTTTCTTCTGTACCCCAAGAAATGCAGCCCCATTTAAATGACTAAACTATTAGATAACAATGACACGTACATAAAACTGTAATACGTCTTCATTGCCGCCCCGCCTCCCATAATAGTTCGCAACCTCCTCCAACTCACTCCAGAGCAATAACGTCACTTATAAAGATTATGGCGCGGGAATAATTTATGTGATTGTAGTGTATTTCCGCGCATGGGGAGTGAAGGAATCTGGGTTGTCATTCCAAAAGTTTGCTGATCACAGGCGAACCAGTATAACGGTCGCATATAAGCTCTAATTTGTCTTATCTCACTTGAATGGATCTTTGGTGAAACCAATGAGCAGCCCAAAACTTTGTAGGGGACGGCATTGACCGATAAACTTAGGTATATTTTCATACTGCATTTTTGAGTATACCCCGGTTTTACGGGTGCAATTTGGTTTGATGTTTAAAAAATGCGAAGACAAGGAAGTTTACTATAAGTCGATGTCGATAAAATTATGACGTAAGATAGTATGTCTAGCACTGGTACGTTTTTGCCCCCGAAAAAACGGGCTATGTTTATGAGTGTACAAAATACAGGACCAGTCAAACTTTATTTGTCTTTGTAATCCTTATCGTAAGTGGAATCTCGGTGTCTCCATATTAAATAAATAAATAAATATTGGGGGACATCTTACACAGATCAACCTAGCCCCAAACTAAGCAAAGCTTGTACTATGGGTGCTAGGCGACGATATACATACGTATATAGACAAATACATACTTATATACATAGAAAACATCCATGACTCCGGAACAAATATTAGTGTTCATCACACAAATAAATGCCCTTACCGGGATTCGAACCCAGGACCATCGGCTTAGCAGGCAGGGTCACTACCCACTAGGCCAGACCGGTCGTCAAATTATCTCCATGTCATCTCCATATTACCTAACTGTGATTAGTTTAGCAAATACATTTCGCAAATCTCAAACTTCGAGCCAATGAATCGTAATTATCACGATTGCGCAGTTATCACGGATCTCGGGGGTCACCTCTTGGTGGTTATTCTGAGACGAACGCGCACTGCGTAAGATAGGAGATGGAAATAGCATCCCCAGATCTGATGCGAAGGGACCCATGTGACAGTGACGGAGTCAATTGACGTGAAAGGCATCTATCTCGTAGGGCTGCGTTACAAATCGAGGATCAGTAACTTATATGTGACTAGTACGTATAGTTCGAAATGTTGGTGTTGTGATCCAATTTAAACTAATGCAGTTTGGAGATAAATCGAGGAGATTTACAATGGGGAAGGGAGTAGCGAAACTTATGTTTCTTGTGTATTGTGTAAGCAATAAAGACAATTGTTTTATTTCGTATCGGAAACGAAAGCAATTTCCACTACTACACTACACTACACACTACATCTTACAAGTTTCCCAAAGTCATATTTTAGGGTTATATCACCACAACACGAAAGTGCATATTAACATTGCTTAATTTCTTTATTTTCTGTAAAACCCAAAAGCTTTAGTTTGTGTTTCTTTGCAGTGTGCCTGCCGCATGTTATCATATTTGCCTGCAACATTCTTCAATGCTTCCGGTTATCTTTAATTTTATCCGGTTATCTATCTACATATTATTTTCACACGCAACAATACATTTGATATGATAATGTTCACATTATATCTCCGCACAATATCAGAAAGTTGTTAACGCGCAAAGAATGCGTCCCACAGGCTAACAGTATCATTATACGGCGTAACCCGGACAAAAACCACGTAGTCATCTGTATAAATTGCTTTACCGTAGTCGCTGAAGGCACAGACATATAATATTGCTAAGTAGATCATGCACCCAATAACATGTCAAAGATCAAACTCTGTGAGTCTGTCGATATTCCCTTCATATCTTGTCTAAGAACCGACTTTCCTTGTATCAACGTTAGGATTAGTCGTAATCGTAAAGTAGGTAGAGTACCACTTTTGGCTACATCATTCAGATAACACCGCATCCGCGATAATCGATGTACAAATATTGTAAATGAACAGCTTCCTAGCTTAGTCGATTAGTGACCGTGTCTAAAAGGGCCCTGGGTTCGAATCTGAGTTATGGTTGTTGTCTATTCACATAGTTTTACCACATTACCCACAACAGTTTTATTGGGATTAGGTCAAGTTGTGCATGATTGTCCCATTTATCTAATAATCGAACGAGCGAGCGAAGCGAAGCGAAGCGAAGCGAAGTTCTTACATTCGACTTTGAACACGCGGCTGGCTAGCGGCACGTCTCGGCATTTCGATGTTTTTAAGCTGAACTGTCAGAAGATAGTTTGATACTCAATAACTTAAGTAAATTTGGTCTAATTTAAATGAAATTGGGTAAACGTGTAGTCGAGGGCATTATATTTTAGTCATTAAATTATGAGCAGGCCCGATCAAGAGGTTATTGAGCTAGAAGAGCTTAGAAGGCCAAAAAGCTGTTTGTGAGGGGTCTTGCTATTCTGGTCAATTTTTTGCAAGAAACATGGTCGAGTTTAGTATCAAATGAAAGTGCTCGACTTACACTTTTATAATATCGTTTTTAAATTTACCATTTTGAAATAATTAGCAAGATAAAAATAAAATAGAATAAACATAATATATATGTATGTGACATTTGACAAGAAATATTTCGGCTTAGCACAGATACAGTTTATTTTAATCTCTATGGTGGTGACTTAAATCCAGGGGAGGGACAGCCGTATACGAAGCCCTTTATTCGAAAAAATAGCGCCATCTAAATTACTTAACGCTAAACTTGTAAATGGCGCTTCAAAATTGATGCAAAAAAGCAAATCTTGTCAATAGAAAAAGGCGCGAAACTCAAATTTTCTATGAGACCATATCCCTTCGCGCCTACATTTTTTCTACTGACAAGATCTGCTTGGCCAACTATATATACATATTAATCTTTGCTTAAATCAATCAGTTAAAGGCTCCACAGACCTTGCAATAAATCCACGCGATCTTTGATCCATTGCCGCCTATAGAGCGACATAAAATAGTAGAAATTAAATAAAATGGAACTCAAAAATGTCCATACTAAATTGTTGTCATGTGTAAGCATTTTACGTCAAAAATGTGACAGGTACGTAGAAAGTGGCGCCCTCATTTATTTTCTATTATTTTATGTCGCACTATACGAGTACCTAAGTAGGTGCAACAAAGTCAATCGCTATATAATTTTTGGTTAACCGCGAGTTCTTAGTTCGGGGCGAACTACTAGTGTATTCTTTATTTATACATTTGCAGTGATGACATTATTATGTCGTTGAGATATATGTCTGTGAATGAGGCATTGTCTGCGGCCCCCGGCTGGCTAGGACGTAAAACAGACGAGTTCATAAAAGCTCAATGAACCCACCCCCGCACAATTAAGACAAATGGTTTATTACGGGTCCTTTTATTTAGTAGACCTTTGGTTGATTAACAGGTTACATAAATAATCTCAAGGTATATTTACTTATTATCATGTTGACTTCTTTAATAGTATTTTATGCAACCGTTGTCAAATACGAACAAATACAAACAAAATACAAATAGAAAATATTTATTCTCATCTTCTTCGAAAAAATGACGATAACGACCCTTGCAACTCACGAGACATCCGAAACGTTGAATTACATAAAAATATGTTAATTGGAATCGGATCCTAACGATTTTACTTACCTACTGACAAACGAAAATTTACGACGAACAGACGTTATATATATGCGATTTGCTGGCATCTGATTTATGGTTGTCGTCTTGTTAATACCCTATTCTTTATGAAAAATTATTTTGGTTTAGATTGCAAACTTTGGGACTTCAGAGTTGCCACCGTTGGTGTTTTGTTCTGTCTTAATTGGGGTCTTCATTCACGGGCTAACGCTATCTCAGATGTGGTTACTAAGAAACCACACCTTACGACCTGCGTATACCTGCACACGTTAAATAGGTACAAGTTCCTTTAATTTTGTTAAATGAAAGTTGTCGAAACGGTAAGCCACAGAAACCGTTACTAGGGGAGCAATTCCGGCTTACAAAATTGTTCTTCTGGGATACATTTTTAGTTGAAATTTCGTGAATGGCTTTCAGTACTCTTGGCTTCGTTAGACTCGAATATGCCCCGTGAATTTTGTAACGATAGTCACAACGGAGCCACTTACCGCTAGTATGTGGGTCGCTATAAGAGTGACTCACTTGGCGTGATTATAAAACTAGAGTGAAATATCGTGTTAAAAAATGTTCTGTTGTAAAACATGGAACTTTACTGAGTTCCGAGCGTTGACATGGTTTTATTTATCGTCATTATTTTCAGTTGTAATTTTAATATGACGCATCTTAGATCACACTTAATTTGATGTCAGACCTTGGATAGATGCTATTTATGTACTTGCAAAAATAGTAGGAATAACTACAAAGAGTTCAGCAGGATTATAACCTACTTTAGTTGCCATACTGTACAATATTATTTTTATAAAACACTACAAATTATTTGAAATTGAGAATGGAATGGAGATAAAAGCGATGGAATGATGGACTCACCTTGCTCTCACAGTGGTGACAACGACGCCAGTCGGCTGCTCCTCGGCCACCGATGCCACATACAGAGCCTGCTCGAAATATGGTGACTGGTTCCTCAGCTCTCTCTTCACTCTCCTCGCGATATCAGTATCATTCAACTCCTGGTGGTGGTACACTATCTTCAACCTATGATCCGAATCCACAATGTTTGTCCTGTCACAGTTAAACGTAAACAGCACAGACACTTTCCACATAGGCTCCATTATACACTCGTCGTTACGCGCCACCAAATCCCCCTGGCTATTCTCGATCACAAACCGGGGATCACTCACGTCCAAGAACTGAACTTTGCACATTTTCTGCACCGTCCGCGGCAAGAACGCCGTGAGCGAATTCACGAATTGAGACTTCTTGAGGCATATACCTTGCCATCGGTCCGTAGTCGGTATAGCGAAGCTGGCGTACGTTTCCGATATCCACTGTTTGGCTTCAGCTATTTTTACATCTATGGCCATGTCGAATGGTACTATGGACTGAGATCTCTTTTTTCTACTTTTATTTCTACTAGCAAAGTCCTCGAACATCACGTTCGACCACGGATAGGCAGTCGATAAAACATTGTATTGACTAGATATCAACTCCTCGCCTTCTAGTAACCTCCAATCTATATTGTCTGGATAAGGCGCTGCCCTTTTATCTCTCGTAACGGTCTCATCATCGTACTGCAAAGCGGAGTCACTCTGATCGTAGACACGGTCAAAATCGATGTCGTACAATTCTGCATGCCGTCGACTACAGTCCTCGCCTGTGACAAGGATTCTGACAGGCAAACTGTAGTAGTCGATGTCGCGGATTCTTTCCGAAGTGGAGTCGACGTAGAAAGTGAAGAGATTAGGGTAGAGGACGCCATCGCACCGCAGCCTCTTGCGGAGCGTGACGAGGCCGGTAGTGCGGTTGACGCGGAGCACGTGGTGAACGAAGTTGGCGGTGCGGTGGACGTCGATGGTGTAGACGCGCTCAGAGCCGAGCTTGTAGACGGCGGCGTCGAGGACCGCGTGTCCGGCGGGCGCGGTGTCGGGCACGAGCACGAGGTAGGCACGCGCGGCGGCCAGCAGCGCGGCCAGCGCGACCAGCGTCCGCCAGTTTGCCATCGTAGCTCCGCTCACCTACAGCCCCGCCGCCTCACCCAGCTAACGGTCTCGCTCCCCATCCTAAAACAATAGAACATTTGTATTTAACTAGAAAATAATAGATAACAGCTTCGGTTTCTATCAGAGGAAAGTTTATGTATACGACACGAGTAGTAAAACTAAGAAATTAGTAGTTATGAGTAAGGAAACTATTGTCGCGCAATATGAGATTATTTTATTTTATCTTGTCCAAGATCTTTCTCAAAGATACCAAATAAGTCCATTAAAATGTAAGAAAATTAAGGAAATGACAACAAATCACAGTAATTAATCGAATTGTGTAGTACCTACAAAGCAGATTCAGTACGAGCTGCGCATATATTCAAGGCACTTCTAAATTCATGACAATTGCGGACGCTGACGTTATTACTGTTTCATGGAGCAGTAAAACAGTTCCACTTCATATTCAACATGATAGTCGACAGTTATAACGTTAATTTACTACATTCCATATCGCTGGAGGAGCAAAAACATTAATGCCATATCTTGTCATGTAATGGAGTCCATAAAGAGCGTTTTGTGCCCAGGACATACCAAGCGCATCTTCTTATAGTTTTCCAACCAACCAGTATTTTTACCGACAGTGTCAATGTCAATAATCGTGGGTTCAAGTTCAAACCTCAGTGCTGTATAGAGCATAAAAACATCGATTCTAGAAAAAAATGCAAAAAGCTGACTGAAACTTGGGTCAGGATACTTATCATACATAGAAAAGACAACATAGGTAGGTAAATTAAGTGCAGCTCAACATTCTCGAGCAAAATTCAATTTAATAAGTTTTATTTGTCTGTCGTCTAGAAGCATTTTCTAACAAAAATTATACACTAGAATCCGTCTACAAATGGTCGGTAAATAGGCAAACAATGTAATAGCATAGTATTCGAAACAACGCCGGAGGGCGCGAGTTATGGTGCATAATAAGCAGGGTTGTTGCGAGTTGGTGCCGATCAAAGGCGAGCGGTCGACTACGGCGTACTACTAAGCATGATCTCCCTTTACTGATGGTTATTACAAACGTCGAGGTCATAGCTATACTGGCGTTCCTCGGTCAAGATTCGACTGCTCGGAGCGATGCTAATACAGAGTGCCGTTCTTACCGATTGCCGAAAAGAGGAGAGTTGATCTCTCGATGTAACCAGTGTAAGAGCGCTCGCCGCATGATGCAGATCTTGGTTCGTTATACTGGTTCCTGTGTGTGGACTTAGCTTACAAGTACTCGTACATGCAACCAGAACCCTCGGCCAGAAGCAGACGTCGAAGGCGTCAGCTAAATCGCTTAGAAATATCGTAACGGCTGTGTCTGAGTTGGCTGAAACACTTTTGTTTTTGTTTCAGACGGCCGTTGAGATCAGGTGGCGCACTTCGGTGCGGGTAATTATTTCGTCCATGCAGTCCCCGGTAAATATTTACGATGTAGACTTAAGAGTTGGAGCCATCGGTTCAGTATCGATTTTAGCCCATTTTGACAACAAAATACGCTGACTTGATACAATTTCAAAGTAAATTTTGTCATAACAGCTTTCCAAATAACTACATACATGCAGGGAAGCTTTACAAGTAAAAACAACAAGCAGTACAAGTAAAAACTAAAAACCAACTTGAACTTTTGAGAAACATTCTAGTTCGTTATAAAACGCAAAATCCGCTTGGATCTTGGAAGCAGTTATAGAAAAAATGTAAAATGATTAAATATATGATTCTCATAATTGCCAAGACAAGTGTGCAAAGTAACACACTATTGGAACAAATCGGATTAGGATAAGGAGATAATATTGATGTTATCAAACAAACGTAAACTTTTACGGCCATTTGGCTATACGAAATTGTTCCATAAACGTATAATAGTAAACACAACACCGAAACATAAGAGATCCTTCTAATATCCGACGATCCTAAACAAGCAAATTATGTAAAGCTGGATTTAACGTTTGAACCCAATTTTAACGCCGCCAGTACGTAGCAAAATGATCAAATACTGTTCGTTTATAATTCTGTAAACATAATAAATCAGGATTTAATCAATTTAGAAATTAGACAGCCGCTTTTTGTCGCGTAAAACGAATTGAAAAGTCAGTTACACTACAAGAGCTATAATAGCTAAATTAACTACCAGACTATTTAAATAGTAGAACCCCGCCTTTGCCTATCTATTATAATATCAAACTGCAAGAGTATTTAGGTAGAATGCAAGAACACTTAGAAAACAGTAAATAATAATCTCAGCTAAATTCCAGTAAGGTTCACTTCATATAAATGTTACCTATTGAATTTTCCAGTGACAATGACAGTACGAATTCAATCACTAAAACTCGCACCCAAACAGGTACCTCATTAAATAAATAGGTACCTACTGTACTTCAAACAGTTACCGAATTCCGGGCTATTACAACATTTGGTAAAACCAAGTAATATCACGAGTGATCTCGGTCGGGAAATTTATAGCTGGTGTTATGGCATGCTCGAATTTACCGGTTTTAACAATTTAACGGTTTTCCAATTCACCTTTTCCCTCACTTTTCCGGTTTTCAGGTGTCCCGGAGCGAGCACCGTTTCACACCTCCCGATTTAAACAATGTTGACATTGCAAAATTAATTACCAATCTGATTAAATGCTGCAGGATTATGGTAAAATTTAATGGGGTTTGTAAATTATATTGATTAAGCTTTTGCGCTAGTTTACTTTGACTAAAATATTGTAATTATTTTATCACGCGCAAACATAAAAAAATACTCACAGCATTTATAGGAATTTTTGAATTGAGTTTGGACTTGAGGTACGTAAACGAACGAGGCAAACACTAAACATCGTTGAATAAATTTAACAGTCAAATTCAGAATTATACGGTTATAAATATACCTACCTACCTAGATTATATAAAATCCTTATTTTGTCAGTAAGTCCTATCTTTATTTATGATTAAAATAGCCGTTGTTCCTTGAAGACATAAATAACTTATAATGCTTAATAAGGGCTTTTCCTTGAGGGGCTCACCTTTATAACGGAGAATTAGACGGTCCGCAATATTGTACAGTCACCTCATTTTACTGTTGACTAAGATTTATAACTCCCGCGTCACATTTTCCTTTGTATTCAAATATTTAGGTGTTATTGTATAAAAGCTGTCGCTGGAAAAAATAATAAAAAGCATATTAACAGAATATGGAGGATAAAATAGAGCGTTGTTTTGCGGTCACAGACATTAACCCGGCCCTGCATAAATCCGTTAACGAAAATCTATTTTGATTTTACACAAAATAAGAGACATCGATATCCTATGTGCGATGTATGATGTCATATAAGTAGGTATGTATTCATTTTTTTTTTTTTACCTTAAATATAAAAATAATATTTACAATATAAAAATATTACACTTTCATAACACATAACTAATAATGTTGTACAAATTTAAATATTATTAATAATTATGACAATTTATCATATACTTTTAATACGACACTTTAATTAATATAAATAAAATAATATTTATTATCGACATTATGCAGAAACTAAATAATTCATTTTATGAATGAAATTAAAATGTGTTAGAACATATCACGTAGGTATACATATTTAACAATAGAAACGCTTCAGAGTCATCGTCGCATGCTATTGATATCCAAATAAATGTAATGGATGATAATAAGTAAATAGATATTCATTCACTTATACAGCTTATACGATTGAGCCCGATAACATTAAGACCTAATCGTAAATAGCAACAAGTAAAATTGATTTAAGTCTAAGTTCCAGATTTAAAATTATGAAATTATATATAGAGCCTGTGGAGGATATTATTATTCTCTCTTAAGAAAAAAATCTAATGCATGTTTAGTATGTTCAAATTTTCTCTTATCTGTAATTAAATATCTAGGAGACCGAGCTTTGCTCGGAAAATATATAAAAACTCAAAAATGCGCGTTTTCCCAGAGATAAGACCTAGCTAGATCGACTTTTCGCCTCCGAAAACCCTCCTATAACAAATTTCATCGAAATTGTTAGAGCCGTTTCCGAGATCCCCGCAATATATATACCTATAAATAAATAAATAAACAAGAATTGCTTGTTTAAATTAAGGTACTTATAAGATTACCTGTACGGATATGATGGTCGTTCTTGTCTACGTGACAGCGTGATAAAACGGTGTCCGTCACTTTCTTTCCCACGGTGTTAAACAGTGACAGTTATTTTATCACGTGGATAAAGATGGATAAAGCTATCCATAATAGGCTGGCTGGGCTATCCAAAACTGAATATTTATCGTCGTGCATACTAACTTACCTTAACCTTAGCGATATGAGACGGGCAAAAACAATAAAATCAAAGATCCACCCAAGATTAACTGGTCAAAGCAACTGGTCCCCCATCTGAGGGAGGAAAACTTTGGCATAGGGTGACCAAGTTTCTAGCTTCTTAGTGGTACTCGAATTTGCGAAACAAATAATGATAAGAAAAATGTTCTACTTTTACAACACTTCAAAACTTCGTACTTTTGCATACGGATGCGGAAGTATAAGACTTTCCCTTCTTACTGAAACCAATGGTAAAGCGATCCTTTTCGTTTTCGACATCAGTTTGTTGTGCCAGGAAGATAGTCTTACCCAATCCAACAATCCTCCTCTTGAGCCGAATCAAGCGGCGAGATTAACGTTGATGAAGAAGAAGAAGAAGAAGAAGAAATACATTTATTTTAACGCCACAACATAGTACATGAAAACAAAGAAAAAAGAATAGCATGCAGACATAAAAGACATTTGGACACTAAAATAGGATCCCCACTCAGCATAATGCCGCGGCAAACCGTGGCGCTGGTTTTCTAAAAGAACAATTCGGCCACAAGTATTTCGACCCAGCGAACATTCGATCCAGCGACAGTCGAATCAACGAACATTCGACAGCAGGATACTCCGAGAGTACGTGTCCGAAACTATGATATACACTCATCTAAAAGATATATCGTTGGATAGAGATCAATAGCGACAAACATGTCAGGTCACAAAGCACAACGGGTGTGTAAATTCTTGCTACAACGCTCCAAATATCAAAGCCAACGTGTCTGCTATCGTTGTGGTGATGACCACCTCCGGGACAAAGGGCACCGTGAAACAGCAATAAAACAGGCCTCAAAGCAATGTTATGTCAACTTTTGCTTCAACGACTCCTAATAATATACCGGAGCCAACAGTGACTGTTATCGTTCCTGTGATAACTGTTCGCCACGGGTACATTACACCTGCCAGGCCTGTGGTCGTGTTTGCCGCTCCCGTATTGGCTCACATAGCCACGAAAAACGTTGTCGCCCTACCTGACACTGTTTCAAAAGTCTGTAATAGACTTTAAGGCCAATGATGATGATAACTGATAACTACATCTGGCACAAAACCGGTAATAAAATAACTAGGTCTCAAAGCACAAAGGGTTATTGACAATATTGACAACTCTTGCTTTAATGACCCTTAATAAATCGTCATTGTTACCGTTGCGGTGATAACCTCCGGTACAAAGGGCACCGTCAAACAGCAATAAAACAGGTCTCAAAGCACAGACACCGCGTTAATAGCGCTATCAATTAAATCCAGGAATCGGTCCGATCCCTCCCGGTCATTACATTCCGTCTACTATTCGCCATTTATACCGGCCATAAATTTACGACCCGTTTTCAATTTATTTGTTTTCGAATCTTGCTTCTATTGGAGGTGTGCATGTTGTTCTCTAAAAAATATTGAGGTAACTAACAATAACGTAACAACAGTTACTACTCGCATGTATATACAGGTAGTTATGTGATAGTTAATTACGAGTAACAAGCAGCGTGCCATGCTATTTAATAAGCAATAGTCGATTCTTCAACACATGCGGCAGTAAAGAGGAGCTAATTTTAATTCAACTTAACCAAGATTTAGGTATGTTTACTTCACTAGTCATTAAGAAGCTAATTTAATTAAAAGTGAATAGCAACAGATTTTAGACATATTATTGCATTTCATCACTTCAAAATATACCTAATCGAATCTAACGCCTTAACACCAGGTAAGCCTTTTGGGCTGCATGAAGTGCTAAAGGAGACGTCAAAAGGTAAGACCTATGCAATAAGCTCTAAATATAATAATAATCATCGATGTCCCACAACTGATAGATACAGAATTATCAATTGATCAGTTAACTAAGCATAATTATGTTCAAAATGTTTGTGAAGCCCGTCGTTCGTGGTTGGTATTCTCGTTGCAGTTCTGGATTTTAAGCCTATTAGGCTAGTTAGCCTTTCAAGTGGCATATGTCATATTTGAGTTGCTGGAATTTCGATTTTATTTCAGAAGTAATCGAATTTCAGATTTAAATGACTTAAATTGTCCGGAAGTCGGTTCCTGCCACTTGAAGAGTTAGGAGAGCAGTGCAGCTTGTTTTCAATACTGCGTTTGTATTTCAATTCTTCCTAAGAAAAATTTAATACTTCCAGACAAGTATAGGTACATTACCTGTTACTAGCGCTCATACTGCCAATCGGAGATAGGGTGAGAATAGTATTATAACCCAGTATGATTCACTTTCATTAAATTTAATATGGACGAGCTTGCAACAATCTTCTCCTCAAGCAATAAGTAGTAAATAAAGTGGTTAAGAGAGATGTATTATGAAGCCTCGTGTGCCGCTATGTTAGTAGAATGACAAACGGTAGTTGCCCAAACACTACTAAATTTACCATCACCCATTTGGTGGTCAGGTCAAGAGTTTATATTTATTTTCTACAGTTCTACCTAGTTCCTTTCTGTTCAGAAAAAGTAACAAGTTAGAATATTTTTAATTTAAGTAAGTAATCCTGTTGTTTTATTTGTTGACAATATAAATAAGATTCTTTGAAAATGTTAATTGCATTTCTACAGCTCATGAAGCCGCTGACATATACTTACGAGTAGACATGCAAACGATGGCTTAGGAAATAGGATTGTGGTTATAGCACCCTTTAGGTGTGAAATCTTAAAAGGGTGTAAAAAGTCATACACCTCTGATCTGACCACTTAGTCTTATCTTTTAAAAGCTTAACGCATTCACTGCCAGGGGGCGTGGCCTAAGAACAAACTCGTATGACGGTGGACGCACATGTGCGTCGGGGGCAGTGAATGTGTTAAGCGAAGCATTAAGGATAACAGATTAGTAGACGTAGGTTAGGTAGACGAGGGATCATGGAAATATACGGGTAAAACTTTACGGCTAGATAAATCGATATTCCGTTGCTCACAGATATGTTTTACGGTGTTAGGCGTAAGCTTATGAAATAACATTAATTAACATGATAAAACATAAATAAAATGTGACATTAGATGTATCTAATCTTGACTATAATTTACGCGTTCATTAAAGTCACGGGCTGAAGCAAGGTATTGAGCAATTTGTTAATATGTATGAAATAATGCAGAAAAAAATTAAAGATGTACCTATGATCTCATCTAATTGATATCATTATATGTATACACACAGCAAACAATTAAATTACAATTACTTCGGTTTGTTGAGAACCTTGGAGAAAAGTTATTGAACATTAATTAATTATTACGGGTTTACATAACATTCTCGTAAGTGTTAAATTTTGTCGTGCTTTGTATACATATGTGTAGCATATTCCACGTGTATGCTCATCTCATTGTGGTAAAATCGTGTTAAAGGGAAAATATAGATCAAGACAACAATTAAACTTGAATTAAAGAGTTTCATAATAATACGAGTACGGTATATACACAGGTAAGTGTGTAGTAACTTCGTACATGTATTACACAAAGTTCAATAATTACAATCCTTTAATTGCCTGGAACGAGCCTGGAACAGTGCAGTTTGCATTCGTTGCTTGATAGCTGGTTGAGTTTTATTGTCACGACCAGCGTATCCTTATATTAAAACTAGCCGCGGTTCATATTGTTTGACTTAAAATGCATAGTCATTTAATCCAAAACATTACCTACTCCAAGCAATTGTGATCAAAGTTAAGAGGTAACTAATGTTATTTTTTAATTGAATAATATCATTAATTCAAATACGTTTTAACTGACATCGAGACCGCGCAATAAAACGGGAATTATGTCACGTTATCACCAATAACTTTCCAGTTTACGATCCCCGATTAACATAAAACGATACCAAGTCAGTTATTCAATCTCCATCCATACTGTAATATTTAGTAATAAGCTACTGGTTTCTAAAATTTGGTAACGTATATTTTTCTTCTCAAACTGATTTCGACGTAAAATATATTTTTAGATGCGCGTAGCAACGACAGTTTGATACCTCTTTGTTTTATCACCTTACCTTTTACGATATTGACGTGGGAAGACTTCACTTCATTTTATCGTCATCTGTAACAAAGCATAAATATTTTACTGACAGATTCATAGGTTCTGTAGTTAACTGTTTCATTTTAAGAGTTAATGAGGTGGAAAATGAGCGCGAAACGGACAAAAAGCCAGTGATTTTGACAAATGAGCCTGTCCCGGCGGCGGAGCGTGCTGGCACATACGAGTATGAACTATGAATGTAGATTAATGGTTGCTTTGTCTCTACACAATATTCACTGAATGTTTAAAATACTTTTTATTTAATTAGGCAAAACCGTTTTGAAGAACCGTACTCCTTCAAAATTCGTGGTTGAATGAAACAATAACGAATTTGCATGCGAGGTACTAGGATACAAGTAGGAACACAGATACCGGTCTATCGCCAAGGCTTTAGAGGGAGGGCGTGACCGGTTAGGAGCCCGGGGTGTCCGTGTCCGCGATACGAGTGCCACTCGCTTTGAGAGCGCCTCGAGGGCTGTTCTACACCGCTAGGAAATGATACCAGACTTCTTATACTTGTTATGCAAGCCTGGTGCACCCAGTTATTTTTGCTTGTAAGTGGACTAAAATTATTTTATGTCTTCACAAGTTTTATAGGCACGGAGAACTTGTGAATAGCTTTAACTTTTGTGAATTTGCGATCAATTCTGCACTTTATTCTGTATATCAAAACCTGTTTTATGTTGAGGAGCTCTGTAAAACTTTAGGATGTTGAAGAAAATAAGGACATTGGCGATACTCGCTTACCTATAAATTTTTTGCTCCATCTATAATTAGATAATAACTACCTTGAACTAACTATACGGTGCTTTAGGATACCAATACCATCAGCTACCTTTTTTAACATTTACACATGAAGAGATCAAAGCCTTAATTTGATCTTACAGGTTAATCGCATATCCAGCTCTTAATCGGAAACTATAAATCAATATGATAACGTCGGCGTCTCTACCTACCACTGATATGTCTCCATTTACCCACAAAGGAGATAAATTCGCCGAAAAAGACTAATCTGCATGCCGAATGGCAGGCATCATGCGTTATTCCGTTTGAAGATAAACGATTTCATTTGGCAGTGAATTTCTTTCACGGGGCTCAGTTTCCTGGCCGATTTGGGATCAGGTTCTGTACAACACTACTTATGAATGTAGTCAAAATTATATTGAAAAAAAAAAAAACAGCTTTTTCTAATGGTGGTATTACGTTAAAACGGTGACTGAGTAACAATCACGCAAACAAGATGTTTGAATTGGCAAATATGAGAGAGGACCTGAATTCAAGCATAGAGTTTACGCACTTTTCATCTCTAAAATCGTCTACTAAAGATTTACTAACGTTTGTATGAGAGTGCATAATGTGCATAAATGGCCAAACTATCGAAAACCTATAAACTATCAATCAAAAAACTTACTTCAGAATTCAGCTCAGACTTACCTATTTTTTTCGTCATTTTAAGAGGTCCTAAAACTTTACGTAACCCCAAAAGTCCCGATTTTACGATTTAGTTGTAAATCAGCTCACGCGTGTGACACGACGCGTGGCTTAGGCCTGACGAATTGGGAGCCCGCTGGCGGAACCCACTCGTTTGTCTCCGGAGTCGATCTACTTTGCTCATCGACTGAAATCATGTGGTGGGACATTAACATTTTACGTTGATGTCTTTTAAGTATTTTTTCAATTCCCGTGTAAAGGTTGCTTTATGAGGAGAAAGTAAAGTGTTTCTAAATAACAGTTATTATCAAGGTGTTATTGGGCGGTAGGTAATACCTACTGTGGATTACCGGTATATAAGACTTCGACAGGAAATAATGATTGGCACGTTTGAACTAACATTAAGGTAGGTATGTAAGAAGGTAGGTAAATACATACAAACTATTTGTTTAAAATGTAACTAACGAAATTCTCTAAAGAAAATAACCGAAAGTAAAATGAATTATCCCGAAATTTATTGGAAAAGCAGATAGTATTTAATTTTTAGACGTCCATCGTGATAACCTTGGAGTGAAAAGTAACAAAATAAATACTCATATACCTAATACACAGCAATTAAAATATCTGCGCGCTATTATATTATTTTTTATCATACCTCTCCGAAAATGTACAATTATTTTACTTTGAAAACTTCTGGACAATTTTATTTCCTAGAATAAAAGTCTTGTACGTATACTGTGTCATCCTCACCTTACATAACATATTTTAAATTCAGTATCTGTTATTTTGGAGGGAAAAGGGTGCCGAGAAATGAGACACGGCCGTTTATCGTATAGCTATATTCCGACTGACAAGGCTGTTGCCGGGTGCAACCGGCTGACGTGAAAATATCATCTACCCGATATCTTAAACCTAACAGTATCGTAAAATCGTACACCTATTTCCTCAATATTTTCTACCGTGCAGAATAATTGTCTGGCTTTAAAAATCATGGATTCTCTACAATTCATCTCAGCTGTCTGCTTATGTATATATCTAATTCCTAATAATATTTACGTCATTACTAAAACAAAACGGAGCTCTGTAGGAAAGGCATTTGTTCTGTAATTATACGTACCGACTTTTAATCACAGCCGCCCGGCTAAGCCAGATTAAAAACGTATCCGCGAGCTAAGAGCAAAACCTCGATAATCCACAACAAGTCGTTGGGGTTTACGTCTTAATTTGGTCGATGGCGGGCCCTTTTATAGCCCAGAACCCAGAGTATTTTGTTGAAGAAGTGCAAACATAATATTGCTCTCTACTCAAAGTAACTGGTGTAACAAAGTATATTGAAACGAAACTCGTTACAGAAATACGAAGTATTTTATGTCGTTGGTAAATTTACGAACATAATCGTATTTTAAACTAGCTTCTGCCTGCCTCTTTGTCCTGCGTCTATGTTACTATTGATAGAAAATTTTATTTTTAGAGCTTTATATAATTTTATAAACTAATTATTCACACAATCCTTATTACGAAACTACCTACCACGGAAGTGTAAATAGTTTAAGAATGTGAAGCTCAAAAGTGTTTTCCTGTGCCCGGAAGAAAACTAAGTATTAAGCAATCATACCAGACGTTGAAAAATTGAGAGATATTTGGAATCTCCCGAACACGTACGTAATACAATCATGTGTATTCAGACGTTTCGGTTTTTGCTCTCTCGTGTACTAGCTCTCGATCTGATTGGAAGATAACTGTCGAATCATGCCCCAAACTGACTTGTCTCTTGTGATATTTTTTTGTCTCGTTTCCGAGCTCCTTTATCGTATCATTGTTGTTCCTCGCGGCTAGATTTTAAAGTCAAGGTGTCATTTATTTTAAACTTTTGTACCAAATTAATACAAAGTTTGTAAACAGATAGTTTCGTAAATGTCCTTATATTTCAGGAACAGAAATGCCAAAACATAAATCTATGTGTCCTAAAAATGAAATAATTTCTTTATCAGAATACCAAACAAGAAAAACTCGGTGCAGTTACAAATCGATACATCCCCATTATTAGCACAATCTCCAAACGCCTTTGTCTTTCAGAGGATGGAAAACTATTGGCCTAGTTTCAATCAAGTTTTCACAAACTACAATCCCAAAGGATATTAACAAAGACGTGCATCTAGTTTCCTAGCTATCTGTTTTAAATAAGCATTCTAAACTAAATGTAAAGCGACCGGTCGATGCAAAAGAAAATATATAACTAAAGCATTATCGACCGAGGTCGCTGCCCTATGATTGCAGCATGACGCACTGGCACTAGCTAAGTCAGCAGTAGCAAGAATTTTAAATTTACCCCATTAGAATACGTTAAATGCCTGCAGGCTGCCCGACTTGCCAAGTTTCTTATGAAACTTGCAATTCATTTTACTTATGGCTTCAAAACTCGAATTTAATATGGAGATAATTCAAAATTGTTGAAACACTTGGAAAGAAAGTTAAAATTTATATTTGATTTCAGGATTTTGTGATATTACTCATATTTTAAACATCTCATCATAAATTATAGTTTTTTCAAAACTGAAGCAGTTGGTATTGATCACCGACTGTGAGTATCTACAGCATAGAGTTAGTTACACCGTTAAAAAGTCCAACCCAAACATACATTACATTCATTCATAAACTCTCAATACAAACACATTGTGTAGTAAATATAGCAATAAAAAACGAAATAAGTCTAACATCGTACCGTTAGACTCGTTAGAGCATTACGCCATAAGACACAACTTACGATCAAGGTAAATAAAACGCGCGCGCGCCGGCCAACGACCGACGGTCGAAGAATGGGCGCTGAGGCTACGGTAAAAAAGCTTAAAGCTCGATACTAATTACAAATACGTAGCCGCATTCTGAAAGAAATATTGAATAACGAATGTCGTCAGTCGCGCAGATGTTGCTACTAATATATTTTGAATATTATTTTAAAGCACATTCGAGAATCAGATCCCTTGTTCAAACCTTGGTGAGTAAGTAAGAAAATCTACATAGATATAAGATAGTGAAATAATATTACAAGACATTTTCATTTTGATTATGTCCCATTCTCTAGTGTTAAAGAATACCATATGAGCAATGTTCTGCTTATCGACATTTGCCTAGTATATAATACTCGTAGTAGACAAATACTTAATTAATATGACACGAAGTTATCAACCGGTAATTTCAAAACCCACAATTTGAAAGCTATTCATATTTTAATTAAAACTGACTATTGTCAATATGGTTAAGTGCAAATATGTAGTTCTATTGGAGAATTACATTATTTGTCTAAATAATTTATTACTATCAAACATAAACTCACTATTCAATTGAAAGCAATTAATTATTTACATTATGCTTCATTAAAAACAGAACACTTTATTTAAATCAAACATAGGTAAACAATAAATTAAATAAACCAATAAAAAAAAATCTGAACTGTTATTATTATTACTAACTTACTTAAAACACAAAACTAAACCGCAATTAGTTCAATCAAAACATTACGATAAAGAAAAACAAATTGTTGTTTCCGAGAATCGTGAGAGAGTTCTCTTACCACGATCAAACAAATAAAGATTGTTTACTCTGTGATTCGATAACGTACTGATATAATATTTTGATGTTTATCCTCTTTATATTGTTATGAATTATTCTCATCTAAAGCTCTCATCATCTTCTGGTTCTGAAGGGCACAACTTCCAAGGGTATCTCATATGTTTCATATAAATTACAAATATAATTAACTATCATCCCGATGACTAACTTAGGTGATTACAACAAGAAATATAATGAAAAATATCGTTGACCATGCATCAACAGTTTCACATGACATTGCTTTTCCTGGAGCAAGCAGAAACATTAAAGGAGAAGATCAATTGACGGCATTTATTCGTATTGCTACGTCTAACGATCTTGCCTGGTAAGTCCTGGCATGGCGACTATGGCAAGGCGGCGTAACGGTACTTCGACCATCGGACCTAAGGCTTAAAGGCATAAACATAGCCAGAAGTGTTTATTCATGTACCTACTTATATTACTACAGTGATAAATGACAAAGTTGTCTATATTATTTGATAATTATTATCGGAACAGAATATTAGAACTAAAACAATACATTGATTACTTTGATTTTTTGTACCATTTGGAGTTGAAACTCTAGGTCCATGGGGTCCCAGCGCGCATAAGTTGTTCGCAGAAATCGCGAAACGTCTGGTTGACGTAACTGGTGACCGAAGAGCTGGCGGCTACCTCGCACAACGTATCAGCATTGCGATACAGCGAGGAAATGTCGCCAGCATCCTTGGTACAATGCCTCAAGGGCCTATTTTAGATTTAAGCTAGTTTTTAATTTCTTTTAGTAATACACTGTATATATCTTGTTTGTAAACAATATTAAGTTTAAACTGAAAGGTAAATTGATATTTTATCTGAGCTGTCAATAGTCTCAACTCTATAAATAAAATAGTTGCGACCTGCAATTTAAGTTAATTTTATCCAAACACAATATAATTGCGGCGTGTAGGTATGTGAGATAAAAGAACCCTCGCTCCGGCAACCGTTATCCAAGGAAAAACGTCCATTATACCAGCGCAATCATCTTTTTTCATACTCATTCCGCGAAGGCAATGGTGCAAGCTCTCTCGAATAATTTAATCAAGCGAATTTGTCATCGTACACGGCGGAATCACACACAAATTGTCGTGTACGGAAAGAAACAGAAGTGTAATAACCGAGAGAGCTTCGTTATCTCATCGCAGACGGCACACGTCTGAATGGGGCCATTCGGCTCGGGCGAGAAGCATTTGAGTATTGCCCCCCCTTAATTAAGAGGAACTTTGAGTGGTCTGAAGCGCCGGCGTCGCACAATGCCTAGGTATCCTGCACTGGTTATTTTGAGAGCCTGGTTATTGTTCAAGGATTGCTTTTGTAATCCCACCTGGAAAATTGCAAGGGTTTTAAAACAGTTGGATTTTTAGCTCCGTGGCACCTGTCATGCTGCTTTTCTGTTTCCGCAGTGAACTATGAACGCTGAACATTCTGAACAATAAACTTGCGACGGTTGTTACAGTCCTTTATACTGGCTGATATCTTTGTTTCAAGACCAATTAGACATATGGGTTTTTTTTATTGCCTATCGGTCTTGTCACAATACCGTTGTCTTAGAAAATTTTGATTTTAATTGAAATATGTCTGTCGTGGCCAGATCAAAGATTTTAATCATTTCATTTTAGAATTGATCATTTTATGATATGGTTAGGTTAGGTTTGACTTTTTCACGATATGGCCAACTGATCATTTCATAAAATGATTGCCACATCATGACATTATCAATTCCAAGATCTGGCCACGACATGCTAGATTATATAGCGTATTGTTTGAGGCAGCTTTGTGTTTCGGATTACATTCAATATGTTCTCCAAAAATATATTAATAAACGTTATCATGTGTAGGTACCTACTCCTTTTGTATTAAGCCATTTTGTGAGAAACTCACGTAAAAGGGGATGCTTTCAATAGAACGAGGGATTGGTGATCCCATACATACACCTTAGTTACTTTTCATAGCCCAAAACCGCGAAGGGAGGGAGTTCAATAGACAGGCTTTATTTATGTCGACATTCAGTAATATTGATTTACCTTCAGGATGATAATCTGGGGCCTTTCATCTTGGCTGCTTTAGATTTGTTCAATCAGGAATTTGCAAACTAAAAGCGTTTCAGTGACTTATGCATAGTTAGAGTTGGATTAAAACTCATATAAAACTAAAATGCAGTGCCATTGCAGAATCCTTATCTGTAGGTACGTTTTGTATTTACCTTTGAAAGTAAGAAGTAACTTACTATATATGAACTGATTTAATTAATACGTCAATTTATATTTTTAAAGTAATCATACAGAAAGCTCATCCACCTCAGGTTTCGTCAAAATAGAATGCATTTTTTCACATATGTCATCCGCAACACGCATCGTCAAATTATACAGGAAATTGGTCATTACAAAATACATAATAATAAGCCATAAACCTATATCCTAATCCGGTAAGTACCCGGTACTTACTATATTATGTAGTTTTCAACTCTCATTTTACAATATACATACCGAATAAATTTTATTTGAGTTGTAAACTAAACTACTTACATATTGCTTTATCGATTAACAGATCAATCGACCGTTATTGTGTCTAAGGCCCAAAAAAACTTTCAGAGAAGACCCAATCAAGGCTTTAAACGGATCCCAGCTCGGGCTATTGTGCGAGAGCTTCCATTCAATGTATTGTCTGCTAGAATAGAAGCATGCAATACTGCCTCCAGTTAACCTGACCTACCTCACCTCCCTGTAAGCAGCTCTATTTAGGCGTCAAAAGCGCTCGCTTGAGTCGCCCGCAGGTCACGATAGACTGGTCAGTATTATGAACGTGTAATTTGCTCAATGATCGTGGATATAGAGGTGTGAAGATTTATATTGGAGAATCTTTACTGCATATTACGTTTTCTTTCTTTGTAATGCGATTATTACAGGACGTTGCATGTCCGGATATATCTCGGTTATAGAGAGGTTTTAGTGATTTTTATAGGGCCATTTGTTGATTGGAAATTATTAAGGATACCTTTGCTCCGCCCACGCCCTTACCGTCTGTTTATTGTTATTACGCGATTTGATCAAAGCTTTCATGAAATACGGCTTCATTTTATAGGAATTGCTTTGTTTTTATTGCCTTACGATATACGAATACCTATGATATTTTACAGAACTATAAGTTTGGTACCTATTTCATATACCTACGCTATCTAAAAAAATAAAAACAATAAGAGAAGTAAATATTTAGGGAGGCACATGTAGTATACCTACTTGAATTATGTCTTCAACTTCATTGAAATATATGAAAAAACGCAAAAAAATTGTAATACTTACAAACGATTTTCATGATCAGAAGAAACGCCCGATAAAATAAATTTGTTAGCGTTGATAGAAATTATTTATGAAACTCATTAGCTTCAGCAAACACTTTTGTTTGCCCATGTCAGCTTCCTTGAATCATTAAGTATCTGTTTATTATCAAAATAGGCAAGCTTAAAATGTTCGTTATTACCGTACAAACAAAGCAAGAAATTTCTCAAAAACCGGAATGTTTGTGCTTCGTATCAAACCAAATTTTTGATATTAGGGAAGAGAAAAAATAAGGTTATGGAATGAAGCCAGGAAAAGACGACCGATTTCATTTAAGAATTCCGCTACATGAATGTTCCAAAAAAGTTGCGGTACAAAATAAATACCTATGTTACGTTTGGATTATTGCGCACCAAAAGCGAAGGTTGTTTACCTCAGAGCTTATAATCCTTCCTATATCTGTGTTGTTTACCGAGCTCCACATAGTTTTTCTGACAATATCAATTTGTATTCTGTAGCTTTAACCCATCTTTTAAGGCAAATATTTAGTATTATTTACCTACAACTTTATGTTTTCCTCCTCAGAGTAAAAATGTCTAAACTCTATTGAAATTTGAAACCACAAATCTTTGCTCAATGAGATGAAACGAGCTTTTGCAAAATACACAATGAAAATACAAGTACAATCAAATGTTAGTGAAAAAAAATGAAGGGATCGGCAAAATACCCGATATACTCTTGATTCAAGGAGATATTCTTCGGAGGGTATATTCGCTCCAAGGGTCCTTGAGCAGTCAAGTGCGGGTTCATACTCCGAGACAGGTCACACGTGATATAATGTTGTTACAGGCTGTAAGGTATTTCCGTAATGATTTGAGGATATTGGCAAATAATCTCTGACGATCAATCGAATTCGATTGATCTTTAGTGTAAAATTGTATGTAAGAAATACCTATCGATTCTGAAGACGCGAATACTTCACTTCATCTCATTGCATTTCATAATAAAATATTGTTTATTGTTGTATCTAGGTTAATTAAACCTGGTTTTCTGATCCGCGCGGGCACTTTATTGTACATATACCTAAAAATGTATGTCATATAAGCTCTAATTAAATGGATATTATTGATTAGAATTTTATAACTGAAGGTTTGAAAAGGAATCCCTAACTTGGAATTTTCTTGTAAAATAACAAGGGAAGGAAGGTTTACTTGTATATTTAATACATGAACAGATAACAGGAAGTCGGTCAAGAAGTTTTTGTTCAAATCCGCCTTAGCGAGGCATTATGGTGTTCCGGCTAAGGCTTCTTATGGTCACAACGCGTAATGTGAGAACAAGCGGCTTACGGCTTACCTACATAAGGTTCTTATCAAAATATTTACTTACTCATACACGTAAATCTGCTATACTAGGTAAAATATTGTTTGTTTTTCGAGTTTATGCTTCGGCTAGTGGTTTACTCGTAACTTATTTGCTCAAGTTTTTCTCGTTTGCCTCAGTAATTGCAGCATAATTATACACATACAAAGCACTCTAGTTTCAAAATATCTTCAATATCTAATTTTGTGCCAATCGTTTTAACATATTAAAGCAAGTAATACATTAATAATATACAATTATACATAATACCTATCTGTTCTATTGTAACCGTTTCCAACGTTTCAAAAATACATATAATACTGCTCGTCATACGTCTAATCCTATTCCTGTCAAATTCTAATTGGTCACATACATATTACTTTCGCAGCATCCGCGTCTTTCCACGGAAGCTTGACAAATTGGACCAGGGATTATCCCCGGTTCTATTAGATACAAGTTCGGCCGCGGAATTATATCGCGCGGATTGGGGATCTAGTTAGGTTTGCCAGATCGAAAAGCGCTATTATCGGGAAGAAACATAAATTTTTCGGGATTTTGGGACTTAAGTCGGGAAAAAAATAACATTCAAATTAAAGTAATTGTATTAAAAACAACAATATTTTACATTATTGGCACTACCGTTGCTGCTCTGCTCGTTACGACTCGAAGCGGGTCGGAACTTGAAATTATTGGTTTATAACGTGAAGCTGTTTTTCGGGACAATTTTCACTTGGTCGGGAATCTAAAAATCGGGAGAATCACGCCAAATCCCGACCATCTGGCAACCCTAGATCTAGTAGACTTATATTTACGGAGATTCTTTCGTTCAAATATAATACTTAGGTACGCTGGCACGACAGATGTCAGACAAACCAGCGTTGACTTTGTTATTGCTTATATTCAACGTAGAAAATGTCTCTACGAGTATAATTTGCGAGATTACTATGACGAGCGGGATATACATACATATAGTATGAATTGGATATGAACTGTTCTATCATTTAATTAAATTTTCTACAAATCAACGGTTAGTTCGTGGTTTACAGCTTTTCCTAGATTTACGTTTTACGTTATAATTACATGGATCAACAGTGGTTTCATTCCCTCCTTGTTCATATATAGTTAATCAAATTACAAACAATATTAATTTAATAAATCTATTTTTTATTCTGAAATCTTTTTTATTCGGAAAACATAAAAAATGAATATATGTACTCATTCATATAACCGTATATTTTAAATTATTTTAATTCATGACAGGCTGGCTCTCTTTTCATGTTCAGTAATAAAACAGCAAGGAGAAAGTCCTTACGCTTTCAGTGCTGAAGCGGCTGAAGCGCCTACATTGTGTTCACGCATGCGAGATTTTTTAATTGCTAGCACATGAATGGCATTGGTGGCTTTGTGACGAAGTTAGACGGGTTTGTTTATTTACTAATGACGATAGACAAACAGACTACTAAAATGTGTTGTAAGTAAAATATACATCTACATGTCCATTGTCCGAGGGTGTTACATTCTTATATATTTTTTGGAATTACGATTTACCTTACTCATTGTCTTCATTACATCTTAACGCTTATGTGGCTGCACTGTCATAAAAAATCTGGGTCCGAAGATCCTATAAATCTTAAAATACAAATATCGGGGTACTTAAGTATTGGGGTTCGCTTTGCTGCCTATTACCAAGAAAAATGGCATGAAATCAACTACAACCAAAAATAAAGTAAAATGATTTGCGATGATAATAAATGATCCTTGTTACGAGTACATATATAGCTTCATTAGGATAAAAGCAAACATAACTGCGCTAACTTTGCTAAAGTGTATCTGCAGCATAAACCCAGGGTCCGGAACGTACTGTGTCAAACACAATGAGAGGCTGAAATAGGACGAGCATACGAGTTTAGACTGCTAACTGGTCTGACAGGGCTCTTTATAATGCAAAATAGGCCACGGAAGACTGCGAGCGAGCTGTGGACCTAATTCATTCTGAGCTGAATTAATAATAAGGCATCGTCTCATAAAGTAAAAAAATAGGTAAATAAGCTTGTATGATAGATAGATAGATAGTCCATTTATTGAACATTACTAAGCTCATTGATCTCAACTGATCATTTTAATCGCTTTTGTTCCTACTTCATATATTTAGTTGTAACTAGGAAATTGTGGACAGGAAATTTTGGTTATGTCATAAAATGCTTACGTATCTACGAGTATGTCCTATATTTTCTACTGAAAAAACCTGTCAACGGGCGGACGAAATTTCCATAAATAACAAGTAAACATGACATGTCGTATCCTCTTGTATCATGGACCAGTGGCCCACTGACGGGGGATGCAGGAAATTAAGTGAAACCCTTCAGGAAATTCAGATAACTCGTCCTAATAACATCAACGGGAGCATATCTTCGTTGCCGCCTTCGCAACATTCACTCATTCATTCCTTTGCGTAGATTTATTGAAGTGTAAAATCAATAGCGAAGCGAACAAATGTAGGTACTTGTATCGTACATGAAAACGAAAGTATAAGTGGCTAGTCTTTGCCGGGGATACTTTTAGTTGGACGAGTGTTTTAGCTATTTTCTTAACAGATTTGCATTAGGGATAAAAACAAAGATTTATGGGACTACTTCCTGGTTGGTCTGCATGTCATACATCTTTTTGACACAAATGCCAAATACACAAAAAATGGTGTAAAAAGAAACTCTACAAATAAACTGTTTCCTAGAATTTATTGCTACTTATAGTGAAGCTGGAAGAATTATATACGTCGTAAGCTATGAATTATTGCGTACAACGCAGCAGGCAAATTTATGCTCCTATTTTTTTAAATATATTTGAACGATAAAGGGTTCCCTGAGGATTATATTAAACCACTTTGTAAGGTGCACGCTAAACTCTATTAAATTATATTCGAGTACACCCTAGCCGTCGAATAAAATATGATTTTTCCGCTTCATCTTAAAGTCGGTGTTTGCTTGGCATGGGTAAAAAGGGGTAATTTGGTGAACAATCTGCGTTAATGTAAGGCGGAGGGACCGGTTGCGCCCGCGTTTACCTGCACGCACCTACTTTTTACGAGTTTTTTGTTTTTGCTAAGACGAAGTGGATATTTGAAGAAAAAGTCCGTTTGGCCTTGAATTAAGTAAAGTCGAGAATTTTTATGTAGGTACTATTTACTAACTCGTAAGAGTTACAGACAATAAAGGGATGAAATTATAGGTAAAAACTTTAACGTGATATTGATTTGACTCAACAAATTAAAATAACAAACCAAGCTGAAAGCTCATTTGACACGAGACCACAGCAATGTGAAATCCATAGTTATGACTATGGCTTGAAAGCCTGCATCTTTAGAAACCACTAGTGAGACTTCGTTTTACCTCAAATTATACACTATAGAATAGAGAGGCGAGATTTTAATATGACAGCATAGAAAATAACCTTTGTTATCATTATCATTTTATTGGTCATTTTGTTTTGACAAGATCAGTCGAATTTAATCTCTAATGTTGAATACAGTGGCACCAGAATTTAACAACTGAAGGTATATATGTTACTGACGTCCGGTAAGTAGATTTGTGGTGAGTGAACTGTAAGTGCTATGTTGACGTTATTCTCTGGAAATTGGATTACATTATCGACTAAATTTCCGTGAAACAGATTGTTACGAATGTTTAGTCATTTGTTACATTACGTTCTTTGATACAAAAAAGGAAACGTAATATCGTGACTTCGAGGAATGAATTATTTCTTATCTTTTTACTTAACATGAACCTATCCAAGGTAGGGAACTTTTACATGAAGGCATTGTTTTAAAATATAATTAAGAACTGCTGCCTCAATTTTTTAAATTTTTTAGGTTACTTACATGCGTAGTGTTTGGTCATCTTGGAGAAAGTTTTGCCCTGATATCTTGTGATGAAGAATACTTCTCAGACACGCAGTAATCCATTTAAATTACCACATGTAGATCGTGAGTATGGTAGTCATTAGCACAAGCGTCCTATAAGCCGGGGCTTAATCAAACGTACTGCTATAACCACATTATGGACGGGTTCGACCGGAAATGCGTCAGTCTGCCTCCATCCTGCCGCGGGAATCCGATTGATAAATTATATTAGTATTGAGCCTTTCATACTTTGTTTTGTCCGAATGTACTGACTGGCAGGTGTTGTGATGCGAGTTTAATGTATATTCTAGGTATAGTTAGCTAATGGTATGGTATAGCTGTCACTGGAGCATAGACAGAAAGGATCATAAATATCTATTTTTTTCTTACGCTTATAGTATTTACAAATACATATACAGTGAAACCTGGATAAGTGAGATCTCAAGGGACGAGCAGATTTGTCTCACTTAAAGAGGTATTCCACTTACCCAGGCTCTCAGTTAGCCAGGTACAAATAAATTTCTGTCTCACTTACAGAGGGTTCCACTAATAGAGGTGAGAATAGAGGATATATTTCAGTTATAGAGGTGGTTAATAAGGTATTTTGTAATTATCTTTAAAAATAAATAAGGTAAAATAATCCTTGTCCCTAAATATTATTTCTTTGAATTTATTTTGAATGATTCTCCAAAGGATATATTTTTTCAATTAAATTTGATACGGACTTCATTGCGTCTTAGAAATCTATTGAATGAAAATTTGTTTATTCGTGTTACTATCAAGATTTCAGCTTTCGTTTCGATAGTTTTAACTACATAAAGTACCTAAATGAAACTTGAAGTCGTTTAGACACAATTAAGCAAATGCGGAATTTGTGGATAGACTAAGATTTAGTAAGAATACGGAAATTGATCAATAAAGTCCAAGTTAGAGAGGTCATAGATTGACGTTATCTCAGATACAGAGGTCAATTCCTATTAAATTCTAAAAAAACAATTAGGAAAATGTGATCTTATAAATATAGTCTCAGTAAAAGAGGTGAAATACACTCTCTGTCTCAATTATAGAGGTAAATGTGACTTTAAAATCACAACAACTAATCCCAGTTACAGAGGTTCGTTTTTTCTCACTAACAGAGGTAATTCAGTGCTAAAGTGTCGGGACCGCACCATGAGTCCCAGCTATAGAGGTTTCTCACTTATCCAGGTCCCACTTAACCAGGTTTCACTGTATTTTATCCTACTAATTTAAGGAACTTACAAAATTATAACTATTATTCGGACTGATGTTAAACGTGATGTTCATTTGATTTTTTATTCATTTTTGATTTTATCATGATGCTTTGATAGATCTATGTGCCTTTTATAAGCAGACTAGCAGATTACGGAGTATCCGCTAGTTACCAAACAGGATCCCTGTGTAAGGATTAATTAACCCGTTTAATTAAAGGCACCAAAGCTGCTCATTCGATTGGCTATCCCAAATTTGGCTACGTACTAATTAAGTCAAATCAAGCGTGATTATAAGCCTTTGCTATACAAATCTGGAAGTTCATAATTACATGTTCAATTGAATGTTATTGTTTGTATGGAAATTCACAAAAGTTTAGATGCTGGAGCAGATAGCTGTTATTTCAGAATATGCGCTTGGAATAATTGTTTTCAGAATATCTAACAATAAGTAAATGGAAACGGAGATAAGCGTTCGTTTTAAAAAATGCTACGCCAAACGTTAGTAAACCGACAAAGTACTAATGTCAGCTCAAATAATTAACCGTATAAATTAGTTAAGTGATTTTTAATGGCATTTGCCTTTATAAAAACGTGTAAGAATTCAATTTAAAAACTATATTACAATCCCGATTCCTGATCCTACCAAAAAGAGAAATACCTACTTGTATCTAGTTAAAACATTTAAACTTGGCCAAGAAAAGTGTTTAAACCCTTTAACGATTCAGATTTAAAAAAAAACTACATGATTCAAGCCGCATCGCCTCCTTAAAGTCCTAATAATTATGTATAGGAAAAAAATATTACCTAGTACCTATTCAACTATAAGGCCAAATAGAAAAATATCAAGTATATATATCTAAGTGTGCTGCCCTATAAAGGGTTAAACATAAAAAGTTTACAGTAACATTAAGTTTTTATTGAACCTAGTAAAATACATCATAAAACGATTTGATCGTACCTAAACAACTGAATTATACATATTTTTGTTATGTACAGAAAAGTATTATACTGCTTTCAAAGGATACGAGAAATCCTTTACTCGTTTATTGAGATGGTCAGTCAACAACAAATTTCATATATTGGAATCGGAGCATCTTTATTTAATAACACAGAATGTTCAATATGAATAGACGCTTCAATAGGTATGTATTTTGTATTTGAACGCACAGTCAAATGATTGCAGCATCTGTTCGCATGAGATCATTTCAACAACTAACTCGCTTTGTGATATCGGATGATATAATAATTAGAAATTAATTTCATACTGCGTGCCTGTTAATGAAAACCACAGACTAATTTTGCGCGTGGTCCATACCGGCTAAATAGCCTAAATACAGCTGAGCAATAATTTAGACTCCCCGTGCACTATGCCAAAGGCATTTCATACGAATTTCCGTACCATATTCACCATATACTTTAATATATTTTGATAGTAAAGAGTACAAAATTGTTCGTTTACTTTCAAAACTTCGCTCCATCCTATGCATTCTAACCAGCCATAACTTTTGTAACAGTTGTAACAGTGGGTACAGGTTTCCAGTACATTAGACGTAACATATTATGTATTGCGGGTATAAAATATGGTTCCCAGTCAAAGGTCGACGGCAACAAACTGCACAGTTACACGCTTTGTATGTACGTACACGGCTGCAACTAATAGGTCTGCTGTGCATTATATTCGTACTATTAGGTAAATTCTGCTTCGGTAAAATTTATTGAGTTTTATAAACGGCACTTAAAAGACCTAGCTACTCGTAGTTGCCTACATTGTAAGTTTTTTTTCTTTTATATGCTTAATTATATCATTATCATATCAACCAACAGGCATCAAACGCGCTACTGCTTAGCATGTCGTGAATGTGCCAATTAGTGCTAAACGGCTTTATATTATTTTACAAATCTCTAAAAGTTTCATTCTCGAAAAAAAAATGTAATACAAATTTCAAATATACCTACGACATTTAAGTTTCTAGGAACTATAAAGTCTGGATTACAGCTTTAGATGACGAGCGCTGGCTTGAAAGTAGTATGTATGAGGCATTGATATTCTGGAAAGAAGCAGCTATTCACGTCCGAGTTAGACCGGAGAATGTATCGGAACGTTCGAAATCCCGCCCGTCCAAACGGCTGAATAAACAACACACTTTACGGTTCAGACAGCTCTCGTTCATGCTGCAACACGTTACTGAACACTCCAAGAATCGCTAAAACACTAAAAGGTTGCACGGCCAACGGTAAGACCTCTAGATCATAGCAATTTAGTTATACATTAGTTCCGACGTTCGATCAAAATGGCGGTGTTGGGGAGACCAGGTTAGGCTGGCGACATGGCGCGGTAGGCAGATATGTCGGAATTGGTCTGAGAGCTTCATCCGCAAATTGCCTCTATAATTAAGTAGCTTTGCAAAACAAACGTGGGCTCAACGTAGGCTTTGTAGACTAATTGCGATGAACGATCGACATTGTTAAGTATTCCCACGTGTTACAAACATTTAGCGTAATTTTTTTAATTCTTATATATTCCGTAGCGTTTAAAAAAGGTTTTAAACGTTCTCTGTTGAAAAGTTAGTCATCTCGTTCGTTTATTTTTTCTATTTACGCGCCCGATGGACATTGAACAATAAGTTATTAACTTTTGTAGAAAAAAATTGCATAAAACATCTTTTTAAACAATTACTATGAATCGACCAAGATCCTGTTCGGCTCGAATGCCATCAAAGAATTAATGTCTTCTTGGGCTGAAGCGTGAAATCGTTTTAACCGTGCGTCATGTCAGTTTATTGGCTGAGTGCGTCTAGGAGGAGGTAGACAGACTAGTACTAATAGGTAGCAAGTACCTGCGAGGTTCGTACATGGTTAGAGCGTTTAATCTTGGGCCAATAAATTATTTGGGCGGTATTCAGGCGCTGCATTCGTCAGAAAGGCTTTGCACGCAGGCGGCGGCGATGCGTGTGATTGCTCCGACTAGTTCTGAGTGGGATGTTTGTCGCGGATTTATCGAAATAGTATGGTTATTGCGGCTAGCCTGTTTGTTTAATTTAGTTTATTGTACAGTATGCATCAAAATACATTATAAACTTAAATTAAGATGCGTATGTTTCTTACGACGCCGACGTCGAAAGCAGTGTTAGTAAAGGAGAATTACCCATTTATAGCAATGGACCGAAGTGCACGACTTAGTACTTATTGAAAAAGCTTCTTCTGGACCGCACGAAATGGTATTTGCATTTAAATTACATAGTTACCTTAATTTTATCGAATCAGAATCTCAATGACTCGATATTTATTTAATTGAATTTGATGAAATCAATTCGGTATGTACGATAAATACCTACACGTATGGTTATGATTGTGACAAAAAGCATGCATTTTAGGATTATGCCCACGTGTTAATTTGGCTAAATAAACTTAAACATTTAAATTTTCATACGAGCGAAGGAAATATTTAGAGGAACTACTATATCTAACAAGACTTGAAGTAAATCTCATTAGTTTGCAGCTCTTAGCCGAGTTCAGCTTGAAACATTGCTATTGTCGAGATGCTTTTTGAGCCATTTAACGCTATGTAGGTACCTATCTAATGCGCTATGTATCTAATGTAAATACATACCTACCTATGGAATGAAAGCACGCAGACTTGTGTACCGTGTAGGTATATAACTTACATTATTAAAGTTGTCAAACACTGTATACAATAGGAAGGTTGGATTCACACTAAATTTAAGTGAAAAATGGCTTTCCAGGAGAATTAAAATCTCATAAAACACTTGAATAAATGCTATTTTCTCAAACACGCTCGGAATTGGTATAGCATTGTTAGACTCGGTCCTCCTCTCGAGTTAGTTACTTATAAGCTAAATCCGAACATGCTTTGCTTAGAAATTTCTGGAGTTATAATCTACACTACACTGCACACATTATTAGGTATGCTAAGTTGTGATATGAAGCGACTTGTTCCCTCAGTTGACGTCGGTTGAACCTTGTCACTGTGTTTATATGTATAATCATATGCAGCGCGGTAAGCCTGCCGGCCGGCATGGGACTAGACGTGTTAACACTGGCGTTGATCCTTGGCTTTACGCATATGTGGGATTTAGATTCAATTATGCATGTGTATAGGACGGGATCAAGATACGAATGATGATAGAGATTATTCTGTGCTGTTATTTTCCCCTAAACTATTTACTATTTAGTTTGCCCAGAATGACGAGGTTCTATTAATAACAGTAGGCTCAGGAAGAATTACGCGTAAGAAAAAATAATGTGCTAAATCACGGCAGCATGACAGTCTTCTTATTCGTACCTAAGAACACTTTATTTAAATTTATACCTTTTATAATATTCTTGCTTTGGTCCAATGTCGACTAGAATTTATAAAAATAAAAGGGGTAGCCTGATATTTCTAACTATAAAATAAATAACTACACGCAACAATGGCTTAGAGCCAAAGGATTTTTTTATTAATAACATATTTGCTGGTTCCATAATTAGTCAATACAAAATCTAGAATAGCATCTCATTCAAACATATCATTACATATTTACAACCAAATGAAATGAAATGAAAATATTTATTTGCAAAAAAATATATAGGTAGGTATATGTATATCATTTATTTTTTAACGGATTTCAAAGCGGATGCATAGTTCGCTAAGTAAGTAAGGAGCTAAACGAGCAATTTTACAAAGTCGATTACGAGAGCACTTAAGCTCTGCTCACTTGTGGTGCAGCCGATAATAGTAGTTTATGCAACAGTAATATAATAAGGGTTCTTAAAATTCAAGGGTCGAAGTTACAAAACGAGACGTAGTCGAGTTTTGTAAAAAAAGACCCGAGAATTTTAAGAACCAATTATGAGCTGTTGCATACATTACTTTTTCTATGACAGCTGCAGCAAAAAAAAAAAAAAAAAAAAAAAAAAAAAAAAAAAAAAAAAAAAAAAAAAAAAAAAAAAAAAAGTTATTATTAAAAAAAAAGAGTTATTATTTAAAAAAAATTGAGTTATTATTTAAAAAAAAAAGAGTTATTATTGTAAATGAAAACAAAAAAGCAGTTGTATGTTAGTTGTATTATACTCATAAGATGACTGCTAGCAGTCATCTTATGAGCCTATAGACAAAGCATTCAGATGACATTGCTTTAGATATCACTGTCAGTCATTTAATTGACACATTTAAGTGCTGGAGTAGAAAAAAGCCTTTCTATTAGTGCCCGAACGAATTGATGTAAATTATTTGACCGCGTGACGATGACGGTACCAATAAATTTTACAATTTTGGTGTACAAAATGCTTTCGCTGGTATTCATCCTCCTCACATCATGGGGAGATACATGTATGTATTGTTGCTGATGCCTAAAAAAAAATCAGTCTAAACAGCCTAAAGTTATCGTGGTCGGAGTTCGCAGGATTTTATAGTCACTATCGCTTCCCAAGTCGGTGAAAAATTATTTTTTTGTTGAAAAATGTCACTTTTGACACTGACATATCAGCATCGTATCGCTGTGATATCTTATAAGAATTTTTATATTTTCTTACACTCGTAACATCGTCAGTAACATCACACTTTGCGGTGATGTTACTGATGATGTGTCATTTTTGTGCAATTCAACTATCTCTCCCCGTTTCTCGGTTGGAAATAAAAGTTGGTGAACAGCAAAAGCACATCGTTACCTAGAGCAGAAACTTCGCTCATCCACGTGAGTGTGAGAGCACTCTTAGTAAATCGCCCGTTGACTTCCTAATGGGCGCCACTTAGTATTTGATGGCACCGATAGTCTCTCGCCAGTGTATATAACTAGCACAAGTTTCAATTACATTGCCGTGCGGCACAGGCTTTATTGATCTTAAATATAGACTGTTTTCTGTTTGGTCAATCATGCAGGGGCCATGAATGTACATAATTGAAAAATATGGAGGAAGATAATAATAGAGTTCACCTGAGCTTTGACATGACAAACTGTGGAATCTGACGTTTATGATGACTTTTCCACACTATCACAAAAATGTATATTCGGAGCTAGCTTGATCCGACTATACCTAGTATGTATCGTACAATGGTATTTGTCACTAATAAGGAGCTTGTTCTTTAAACGCTTTTTCTCGTAAGAAAGTTTGAATCGCCGATAGGTTTCGTAAGAACAATACACTCCTTTTTGGGGCAGTCATGTAAAAAGAGCCCAAGCGGATTACAGATAAAATATTTGAATTTTAAATTTAAACAAGATCATTTTAAATACATGTACATATTGTACATACAATATTGCAGATAATTTAGATAAAGACTGCATTCCTTTCCACGCGACCTATTCTCCTGTCAACTCGTTACGTATGGACCCTGTCAATATCACTGGCCCGCGCTAACGGCCTCTACACACGACATGTACAGTCAGCAAAAAACGAATCCACCGGATACACAATTTTTAGTAGAAAATGTAAGTTTTAAACAAAAAATATATGCCTCTTTATTTGTGGCGAACTGCGCGAAAAGGTAGTTGCAAATGTCGTGAAAAAAGCAAAACATATCGCCTCATTTGACCAGCACAAACAAAACTTTTCATTTACAATGGTTTCAAATTCACCCTTACCTCTTTAGGGTTATGGATTGAATTCGGCAGTATACGCGTTAAAGTGGCTAATATACGAGCTTGCTTTCCATAGGTGTCGTGGTAGTTCGATTTTATCTTTGAAAGCGGTTGGATAGTAGATAAAGTATGCTGTCTAACCACAATACTTTTGACTTTTGTGGGCGCTTCGTAAAAGCGTTTTTACGTGATTTAGTGTGCAGTAGTCGGGTGACAAATTATCGCATTTTAGTGAGTAAGAAGCTACCGAGATATATGAGTTACATTAATATTTCGATGACGTTGATATATAGTCTGTTATTTTTTGAAACATTCTTGCAATATGTTTATAGTTTTTGTAATTACCAATCTGATTATTGAACTGGGGATAAGCATTACATAAGTTTAAAAAAATAACAAAATTCATTTGGTATTTTTAGAGTTCCGTAGCCAAATGGCAAAAAACGGAACCCTTATAGATTCGTCATGTCTGTCTGTCTGTCTGTCTGTCTGTCCGTCTGTCCGTCTGTCCGTCTGTCCGTCTGTCCGTCTGTCTGTCCGTCCGTATGTCACAGCCACTTTTCTCCGAAACTATAAGAACTATACTGTTGAAACTTGGTAAGTAGATGTATTCTGTGAACCGCATCAAGATTTTCACACAAAAATAGAAAAAAAACAATAAATTTTTGGGGTTCCCCATACTTCGAACTGAAACTCAAAAATTTTTTTTTCATCAAACCCATACGTGTGGGGTGTCTATGGATAGGTCTTCAAAAATGATATTGAGGTTTCTAATATCATTTTTTTCTAAACTGAATAGTTTACGCGAGAGACACTTCCAAAGTGGTAAAATGTGTGTCCCCCCCCCTGTAACTTCTAAAATAAGAGAATGATAAAACTAAAAAAAATATATGATGTACATTACCATGTAAACTTCCACCGAAAATTGGTTTGAACGAGATCTAGTAAGTAGTTTTTTTTTATACGTCATAAATCGCCTAAATACGGAACCCTTCATGGGCGAGTCCGACTCGCACTTGGCCGCTTTTTTGTATACCTATACTTATAGAAAACAATCAACACAACGAATACACATATTTGTTTAGCCCCGCACCTTTACATTCTACTGATTGATATGAGGGGTACATTACCTATCTGTCCTATCTTAATAGCAACGAGAAAAACAATACATTTTGGGAAAATCTTCAGCACGTGTAAAGCACCATTCCAAACCATATTACTGAATTGTCTATTAATAAATTGAAGAATTATGTAAAGCGGAAACTTATTTCTAAAGCTTATTATACCACACAAGACTACATGAATGATAAAACAACGTGGGATTAATTCTGTGCCTCCAGTGTAAAAGGGTTAAACTCAAAAAATGTAATTTTTCAGTATGGCCAAAAAACGTGTTTTCGCTGCATTCTTTCTAAAAAAGTTAGGTTTTTGTTTTTAGTTTAGATAGTTGAAGAAATGAATTATATTTTGACATTTAAATTAACCTGACTTATGTGAAAGTAACAGAAATATCGGCTTTGAAAAAAAACTTATATCCCTTTTCACAAAAATGATGAATGTGTGAAAGGGTTAAACGGCACTTTCTCTAGTGTTGTTAAAATCTTTTTGAACTTTTGTATTGTGTAAAGAAACCATTTTGTGAACTATATATTGCATTTTTTTTAAATTATGGTAAAAAAAAAACAAACCAAAATAATAATATCGAAGAATGTGAAAAAACGCTTAATTAAGGTGTATATCTGGAGCATTGCTTTATATGCGTGTGAGACGTGGACACTGACACAACGGGACAGAGGGCGATTGGAGGCCTTTGAAATGTGGTGTTGGCGGAGGATGCTAAGGATTAGCTGGACAGAAAGGAAGACTAACGAAGAGGTACTGAGCATGGCAGGAGAGAAGAGATGCCTGTTAGACACAATAGCTAACAGAAGGGGCAAGATGGTTGGCCACCTGATACGGCACGACAGATTCTTTTTAAACATCCTGGAGGGCAAGATTAAGGGTAAAAGACGCAGAGGAAGGCCTAGGATCACATATCTCAGCCAAATAAAAGATAGAGTTTCTGTCGTGTCGTACGAGGGAGTTAAAAGGCTGGCCCAGAAAAGAGAAGAGTGGCGATTACTCCACCGACAAGAGCATAGCTCTTAAATATTGATGATGAGGTAATTACAGAGTGACTTGATTTCTTTAATTCTCTGCTGAAATTGCTAATGGTTCAGTAGAACAGGGCAGGTCCCGTAGACAACATGCCAATCGCTAACGCTCCGTAGCGAACGATACGCAACGCTGTCACTGTCGCACTAATAAGGAAGAGTGATAGAGAGACAAAAAACATTTCGCTGTCGAAGTCATAGAGATTGACACCTTGGCTAGGCTAGCTGTTGCACTTGTTGGTTTTTGTTCCCCATCTTCGTTTTTTTTCTCCAATTATTTCATAATCAATCTTCCAGATGTCATTTCTTCTACAGGACTTTCTTTTTGATATATATTTGAATTCGCTCACCTTAATAAACAACAAGTTTTCCTTTTTTTTGTTTACGTTTCTCGCAGTATACTTTATTTCACATTGACCAACAAAAAAAAATTATATGGAAAGGAATCTAAGTGAACATTAACCATAATCATTAACTCAATTTAGGGAAACTAGATGGTGAAAAACGGTCAAAGTATATTATTTTATACCCCTTTACAGTTTACACATCATGACCTCGTTTAAATTGTTTGTGAATAATGAAGAAACATAAGTTTTACCGTTATTCACGAACTAAACCCGGTAGTCGAAATAGATCTAAGTGAATTTTGATTTCTTTACACCGAATGTTTCTTGAAATTGTAGTTTATTTACTAAGATTAAACTTTACTTTAACCATCGTTCGCAACACGATTCTTAAAATTCATTTTTTTAAACGAGATAAATATAAAAATAAATCGTTTTGAACATAATCGTTTAGATTTTTGACAAACTTTAACCCTTTTGCATAATCGATATCTCAGAAACTAGAAGTCGTAGGGCAGTGGGTGTCAGCACAAAAGATGTAGTTTCGTGAAATAAACCTTTTAGTAGCAAAATTTGTAATTTGGATAAACTCGAGTTAAACCCTTTTACACTGGAGGCACAGAATTGTTATTCGAAATGATTATTTATTTATTAGGTATATTTGATTAATGATGAGGAAATTGATATTACGATGTATGATGGGTGTTTAGATTTTATTCTAGACACATCCTAGACTAGTATTTTTTATAAAATTTTTTTCTTCATGTTTGACGATCCTTTTGTGAAATTCTTAATTTTGTGTTAAATTTTATTTGTATAATAATCCAATATTATTATGGAAAAATAACATCAATAAATTGCTCTTATAATTAGCTTAAGATAATATATATGTTACGATTCATAAGTGCTTGTTGCTAGGCCTACATGAATAAAGTATATTTTGAACTTTGAACTTTGCACGTTTGTTACACAATATCCAGATTCAGAAATGCCTCGAAACAAAGCAGGTGAAATTCCATTGGAAAGTTGTTGGAATTTTTAATTTCGGAATTCGTGGCTCGGTAGCGAGCGAGGTTAGAGTCTACTGCCATCGAGATATTTGCAGCGTCACTAGTTTAATACTGGTATGGGCGATCTTGGGAATCAGCGACTTATAGGGTTAACGTAAGACTGACGATATAAATTTTATAACTTTTCAAATACATCGCCTCCGATTGCAGCTGAGTTTAGAATCGGTAACCGAGAACCGATTTCATATTATGAGCATTGACGACTTGTGTTTATGCACTCTCTAGCGGTTTGCGTCACTGACTATGGGTATAAACCTTTTAGGATATCAAGCTGTGGTTGCCTTCTACTGCTAAGTGTCAAGTACAAATACTATCTAAATAGAAAAAAAATAGGCAGGGGTAGCAAAAAGCGGCCTTATCTCTTAATAGGATAATAAATAAATATAAAATAAAATAAAAAGCCTTTTATTTCGTTGCAGATTACAAAAATAAGAAAAAAGAAACAAAATTAAATTAAATGCTAATATGTTAGTAGAGAGGGAAGACATCAAAAAGTTTGGCCGTTAAATTAAGATTGATGAAAAGTTTTATTCAGCGTTAAGATAAAATAGAGTTATTGATTAGACATTTTGAAAAGGTGTGAACGGCTGCAGCGGTTTAAGCGTGAAGAGAGGTAACAGACACACAGTCAGTTACAATACAATACTTTTTATTGCACACCACCTCACACAGAGTTAACAATACATGTACAGAATCAAATATACACAATTGGATAGAAGTAACTACAGGCGGTCTCATCGCTTAAGAGCGCGTGATCTCTTCCAGACAACCTTTGGTTAGTGGAGACAATAAAATTAAAATAAGTAGGTATGCATTAGGTGGCGCGTATTCTAATTTATAATAGTTACTTTCACATAAAATAAGAATTAAGAATGCATACAGTTTTGTAATTCTTAATAATAACATCACACCTACTAAACGCATAAAATTAATAACAGTTGCGGTAACCCTAGATGCCAATAGGTAGTTTATTTATATGTAAAATATAAATAACGTTCCCGGAGCTGACAGTTCAGTGCATCCAACGCTACCTGGACTGGATTTACTGCGGGCGCGGATTATTCCTTGCCGACACAGGCTTGTCGTAGCTAAATTACAATACACTACTAGACCTGTACTCACGACTTACCAGATGGGTACATGGAGACGGTTGTGTAAATCTGGGAACTTAGCGTGTATTCTGTCTTCGCATAAGCGGGACTAGCGGGAGTTAGATTATAGCGGGATTATAGGCTGACCTCGAATTTTAATTTAAAGAACTCTATTCTGTTTCACAAGGTCCTACTATTAAATACTTCTGAATGTTACATACATATCTATCATAATATGTGTTGTACATGTCGTAGTCAGATTGTATAATCCGCCGTATTACATTACGGCTAGCCGTTTTACAAAACAGGGGCGTTTTGAAATGCGGCGGTTCGACGATTAGCCGGATTGTCATTGCGATACGTTCTTCAATATGGCGGCCTACGTTTAGCCGCATCGTATCTACTATTTAGATTGTAGAGTGACCAGTTCTTTCGGTCGCCTACGTAACCGGAGTTTGACAATGTTTGCAATTTAATTTATTTTTACCATGGTCCCACCGCACTACATGTGTTTCTTTTCCAAAAAATTTCCTTCACAACTTAAACAGACGGAGCCCCGCAAGCGGGGCTCCTATTTCTGGGTGGTTTGCCCTTCGGGCATCTGAAGCTACCTAACGAACCTAACCTACTTACCTACCTACGTTTTTTTCCCCAAAGTGTAATGTTTTCACGGACGTCTCACTAAATCAATAGGTAGGTAGGTTAGGTTCGTTAGGTAGCTTCAGATGCCCGAAGGGCAAACCGCTCAGAAATAGTAAGTTGCGAAGGAAATATTTTTTGAAAAGAAATAGTCCGACGAACTCCAGATTTGATGGACACCCCAGTGTTTTTCATAGTTTGTTGTTGTTATGTCAGGCAGCGCCACGAGTGTTAAAAATGGGAATTAAAAACTGTCAATGCGGCGGCTAATGACTCGCTGTATTACATTACGGCTAGCCGTGTTGAAGAACGTATGGCGCCGAATACATTCCGGCGGATTTTCATTCAGCCGCATTCAATCCGGCTAATAGTCGAACCGCCGCATTTCAAAATGCCCCTGTTTTGTAAAACGGCTAGCCGTAATGTAATACGGCGGATTATACGATCCGACTGAGACATACACACATAATAAAGGGAGTGGAAAGGGTATCTACGCGCGATATATACTTAGGTACGTATAAAAAACAAATAAACGCTACTGAAAATAGGTAAGTGTAGTGATAAATTGCTGTATTATACCGGTGACGGTAAATTTAATTTCTGCTGACAAAGGACTGAAGATAAGACCCACATAAGACTGAGGAGCTAATAAAAACGTCCGGAAATCCAGGCTAGGAATTCCTGGCTACTTTTCAGCTCGTAGGGGACAGGAATGCGATGCAAGCGTGGCTAGTTTGGTACGGGACGCATATATTCTAACGTAAGTGTGAATAAAACAGTATATGTACCATCTACGAAGTCACGATTGATTTATTATCCTTACGCGCCCCCTAGCGCGTTTCTACTTGGCCCCCTGGATAAGTATAAGAGAATGCTTTAAGGCATTACGTCCGCTATTTGAATTTCTTTGTCACGTGTAGGGTTACCAGATACAAATTTAAAATTTCCTGATAAAATTCCTGATTTCCGAATATTTTTCCTGACATTCATATTTTTCACGACGACGGAAAGCCGTTAGCGATAGCCGCGCGCGTCATGTATGTATATGTATGCTTGATTAAATATTTATAATTTAAGTAAATAAAAAGGTACTTTATAATGAAGTCTATCAATTCAAAAATTCCTGACATTTTCGTGTTCCGTCCCCATTCCTGACAAAAGGCCAAAATTCCTGACATGTCAGGAAAATTCCTGTCATCTGGTAGTCACGTGCAATATAGAGTAAAATTAGAAGATTACTATACATATTAGTCTTGTATGTAAATGTGTAAAAGTAAGTAGGTACTCCACAGTTCATGACAGTATTGGCGTAATTTAATATGTTATCATGTTTTACTTTTCTAAGTGCGACTCCAGTTGTTTATAGAAATAGCGATAGTGGGTTTTTTGACCACAGGCATTAAATTAACTAATGTGTTTGATCAAAGACTGCCTGTGTCTCATAACGAAACGGATCATTCAGACAGTGTGCTTAATAAATTGGTCTAGAGCTTGAAACCCGAGATTGTAACGAATTAGCCAATTTTAGAGTCTTTAGCCAATTATTAGCATATCCGGTACTCTAGTGCCCGCAGCTCTAATATTAACTAAAGGTTGTTGACGTGATGGGATTGCCACTTGTTCCTTCGTAAGGATATCATCATTATTTCAATTAAATAGTATTAGATAAATTCGATGGTGCTTGACTTCCTGATAAGAGGTGTCATTTATATTGAAAAACATTACTTTTCTTTTAGTAAGGCTGAAAGATATCTATCCACTCAAACAAAACTATGAAAAATACACTTCCCAACCAAACGCGTAGCTAATATGTAAAGTGAATTGACCGCAAACGCGAGGAAAATAAACGAGCCCGGTCGGTTGATGCGGACGCGAATATCGAAAAAATAAACCGGAACTTCTGCAGACCCATTACTGGAGCTTTATGCAAGCGACGGTTAACTATCTTTTTTAAAATTCGTTTACGTAAAACTGCAACGTGAAACAAAAGTGGAATCTATCGACTATGTATCGGTCGATTATTTTTGATGTACTGATTGATAAATCGATACTTTGGTATCCCAAAGTAGGTACAAAAATATGTTCTTACAAATATCTCATTTATCATCCTCTCTCTTAAAGATATGGGCTTGTCCCTAAAAAGATTGTGAATTAGTTTTATAATGCCATCACTATGATTTTTTGAAGTGAAAACTTCTTTAGCGGCGCTGGGCACTTTTTGAGGTAGGGAAAAAATGATAAACTCGAGACAGCGTAAGGCGCTCACGTGACCATAAGGGGCGTAGGGCGATCACGTGACCGTAAGGGGCGTAAGGTTTAGATGGCCACTCATAATTTAGATGGCATTTAAATCAATAAAGAAAAACTCAATGTTATTTGACATTTATGTTGCGGACTCCTTTTCAAGACTCTTTACCTATGTTCAAATAATTTGACGTTGTCATGGCAGTAATGTAAATAGACATGTCAATGAAAAAGTGTGATCTTATTTGAGAATGATAATAATATATAATAAATAAATAGAATACCTCCGCTAAACGTGTGTATCGTGTTACCGGGCGTCGGTAACATAGTCAGGTGAGTTTTCACTTCTATCGGCACTCCCGGAGTGCAACCGTTGTTTTTTTTAATAATTTAAGTGTTTGCGAAATAAAGTACACATTTTAATAATTTACAATAAGTTAAGATGAAGAAGTAAGCGCTCGATATGTCGTAGTATAGCCGGCCAAGTTGTGATGGAGTCTAATTTGCATATAATTGGAGAGCGGTGCCATTCATTCCAGTTTGGATAAATTCATTTTGTTCGGCGGTGCTCCTTAAACTGTCGTAATTTTGGCGAGTCGAGGAATTGAGTGCGCCCTCTGGCTCGAGATGTTTTCGGGGAAATATGAAATGAACTTTCAGATATTGCATGTGCTCTAATAAGAGGGTTAAAAACAAAACGAGTCAGCTTTTATCATATTGATCTACACACTTATTAGAATATACATATTTACTATATCAAATCAGTAAAACATTGTTTATTGACTCAAAAACTAATATACATAAAAATTAAATTAACACTAACATTAATAATTATGAATAATTTTTTAGTTAGGATATCCACAACGCAGGCTTCGTCAGGTGGCCACAAATACAAATCCGCAACATGCTTCGTCCCAACCAAACCAATGATGAATTGATGATATCCGCAAAAACAAAACTCATGTAATGAAGTTTCATACAGCGCGACATGTTTGGAATGTGTCGGGCATTTGGGCTTTCGATTAAAATTGACCCATTATATCAAGGAAATTGCAGCAGTAATGTCTCAACAGTCATGCAGCTGAAGTTGACACCCGAATGTCACCTTTATTTTCAAGTGTTATCCGCGCACTTACTGTCAAGTTTTATTTTTAATTTAATGTCAGTATGAATAACGACAGTTTAATTAAATGTACCAAAATAATTAGGATAGGGATGTTCAATGTTGAAACTTTTACTTATACATATAATTTAATCTAACATAATTCATCGATAGTTGGATACTAAATAAGCAATCTATCATTATAAAGAAAAAAATAGAAACTGAATTCGCTTCGTCTCTCGTCTACCAACAGTATAGGTATCAAGGCAATGGCATAGAATTTAAAACGGATTAAACGAAAGTCTCACTCAAATTAACTACTGCACTGAACTGTGCTGTTTTATTTTTCAAAAATAATCCTTTTTCCTAATGAAGGACGAATTCATTTTCCCGCAAAGCGTACGTTCTTTGACGACCGTTGAAATCTTATAAGGGGTTCAGAGCAGTCTGGATTCTAGTTTAACTCTTCTTGTTTCCACGACTTTGCATTTGAGAGCTGTTTAACCAGGTTTTCCTCAATGAGATTACGTAATAGACTTCCCATTCAAAAAATAAGGAAAGAGAGAGGAGAAAAGAGTTTTATATTAACTACTGTCCAGGACCGGTCCTACCGCGTGAGGCGACAGAGGGGAAAGAAGGGCGCGGGGGACGGCACCGCGCCAGAGCCTATACAACCACGATCACGAGCGCGCGCGCGCATCCCTCCAAGTTAAATCGAATAGTTTAAGTTCAGCATGTAATTTTCCGAAATTAAATATTTTATCAAGAATCTGCATCTTTCCATCACCAACAAAAGTGGCGACCGAGACTACGACACATAAGAAATGAAGAAGGAAACTACATGTTAAACTAGAACCCGTTATTTAACGGACGTAATTTAAACTTCGCCATACGATGCATCGATGAGCTGAGTTGGACATTATGCAACATGAGTGAATAGTGGTACCTACATCGCGGCGAGTCAGCGTTATTGCAGATGAGTAGCCCAATCCTTTCTTTTATTTCCTAAATATTCCCTCTTCAAATTTGTGTGATCGGCGAGTTTGATTACGAGTGTGTAACACTAATATTCTTTGTGCACTAAGTGTCGTGTTAATCTAGAAGTTAATTTCTTTATTGCATGTACACCACGGTGCTTATATTTTTTACGTGGTTTAGCTCTTAATATTCGTAAGCAATTACATTATTTCCGCTTCGCTAGCCTTTATTTAAAAGTGTTTACTTAAAATCAAGCACTTCTTAACGCTACGAGGGTAAATAAATGCTTAAATACCTTAATTTTATAGCTAAACGCTTAATTTTCACGTAAATATATACAACATAAATATAAGCGCAGCGTTTTTTCGTGACATTAAAAATATAATTTATCGTTCTTTGTTTGCAAAAAGGCTTCTCAAATTCGTAATTTACATTTTATTTTAAAATAACTGTATTTCTAAAAGTAAACTATCTTTATGCCCTATAAGTTGCTCGATACTTTATTTCTTCGCTTAAAAGTAAAATCAATCGTAAACATAATTGTAATAAAACCATTTTGCTAATTATTTTCGCCGAACATTCCAGGCGGATCGCTTACGTAACCGGCAAGTGGCCGTTGCTACCTGCATTGTCATCGTGCACTGTGAATCGCACGGCGCGGCACCGTGTCTCAGCGTGTCGAGTCGCTCGCGTTATCAGAGCGCACCTCACACGGCACTGTGTCTCACCGTGTCTACACGGCGCGCGGCTGCTACTTCATTTTAACTGGTTTGATGCACATTTTACTTTGCTTAACTCATTGATTACGTTACGTTTTTAGCCTTAAAAATGGTTGACACTCCTGGCGTTGATCCTGATGGAAAGAAATTGAAAGAGTTAACTAAGTTACGGGGCACTATTAAGGGTCGTTTAACACGATTTAGAGATTATGTTTCTGTCTTGAATGCATGTAAACAAGAGGAAACAAGTGAGTTAAAACTTAAAGAATTGAAATTTCGTTTAGAACGAATTGAAAACTTGTTGTTTGAGTTTAATGAAGTTCAGTCTCAAATTGAAATGTTTTCGTCTGAGGAAGACGACAGTGAGGTAGATAATTTTGAAAGCGGGTTTTATAGCACGTTATCTTTAGCTCAGCATATACTAGACACGCGTCTTAAGGTTCATGAAGATAAGGAAGGGAGCCTTCACTCTGCTCGCTCGGCATGTTCAAATACGTGTAGTCATCATCATAACTCAAATATCAAACTACCCACTATAAAATTACCTACTTATGACGGAAATTATTTGAAATGGCTCGAATTTAGAGACACTTTTGAGTCGTTAATTCACTCCAATGATTCCATATCGGACATAAATAAATTCCATTACTTGAGGTCATCATTGGAGGGAGGTGCGGCTTTAATAATCAAATCATTAGAGTTTAGCTCAAAAAATTATACTGTTGCGTGGGATTTAGTACGTGAACGATATGATAACAAAAAGGTTCTTATCAATAACCACTTAAAAGCGTTATTTGAAATAGAATGCATCTCAAGTGAGTCTCACAAAGCAATACGGTTCATGATAGACTATGTGTCTAAAAACTTAAGAGCGCTTGATACTTTAGAGCAGCCCACTGACAAATGGGATGTTCTCATCATATACTTAGTGTCTACGAAATTAGACGCAACTACCTTCACTAAATGGGAAGAGCATAAAAATACGTTCAAGGACTTACCAGCTTTATCCGATTTTATGCAGTTTTTGCGTAATCGTGCTGATATTCTTGAGACAATGGCGATCAGCAGAAGCAACCAACGCGATAGTAAACCTAATTTCTTTAAAAATAATCAGAAACCTGAACCTAAAAATAAAGAATACCCTCATAATAAAACATTAAAAAGTTTTGTTGCCTCTGCTAGCGCCAAACCGACATTTTCGTGTCCATTCTGTAATCAGCAGCATCGGATTATAGATTGTCCTTCTTTCAAGCAGCTGTCACCTGAAAAAAGACGTGATGAAGTTTCTAAATTAAAACTTTGCTCCAATTGTCTGCGTAGGGGTCACGCAACTAATGAATGTCGGATCCTAGGTACATGTAAGATCTGCAAAAGCAAACATAATACATTATTGCATGTAGATAGTCCTACACCTGGAACAAGTCCTACCTTAAATCATTGTAGCTACGTACCTGTGTCCCTGCCGGCCTGTTCTTCGGGTGAAGTTGTCCTTGGCACCGCCATAATCAAAGTCATAAATCCTAAAAATAATACTACTTACCTTGCACGTGCGTTCCTCGACGGGGGTAGTCAACCATGCTTCATCACGACAAACCTGAAAGAAAAACTCGGATACGTTAGTAATGGTACGAATACAACATGTGTCTTCGGCTTAATGAAAAAGCAAACTCCCATATATGACAGTTGCGAAGTGACGATACAATCGTGTGTAAATGATTTCGGTACACGCCTTAAGTGTCTAGTGGTCCCTGACATCACAGGGACACTCCCTAATTCCCCAATAAATGTAACAGAACTTAACTTACCTGATAATATTCAACTGGCGGATCCTAAATTCTTCCACCCTTCAAATATTGATATCCTAATAGGTGCAGAGTTGTTCTATGATCTCTTGTGTTACAACAAAATAGAGTTAGGCCCAGAAAAGCCGTTGCTTGTCGAAACCAGGTTAGGTTGGATGGTGGCAGGTCGTCGTTACATCACCAATCTGCAACCAAAGCGTCAAGTATACTGTAACTTCACAAAAGAGATCAGTGATCAACTGGCAAAGTTTTGGAGCCTTGAAGAAGTTCCAACCTCAAAACCAACTTTGTCAGCTGATGACGAGTTCTGTGAACGCCACTTTACTGCAACCACGAAGCGCCTTGACGATGGTAGGTTTTCAGTACTCATGCCCTTTAAAGAGACTCCAGAGGTAGCTCTTGGTGACTCTTACAGCATGGCTGAAAAGCGCTTCTACAGCCTTGAGAAAAAACTTAATAAAGATCCTCACTTTAAAAATGAGTATTGCAAATCTATTCGTGAATACGAGGATCTAGGCCACTTAACTGAGATCAGCAGGCCTCAATTCGGGTACTTTATGCCCCACCACGCTGTAATTCGTGAGCGTAGCGAAACTACGCGCTTACGCGTTGTTTTTGACTCGTCAGCGAAATCATCTTCAAACAAGTCACTTAATAACATTCAGCACGTTGGCCCCGTAGTCCAGGATGAGCTGTTTAACATCCTCCTTCGGTACCGCCAGCATAAGTACGTGTTGTCTGGAGACATTCAAAAGATGTATAGACAAATCATGGTAGATGAGTCACAAAGACACCTCCAGCTTATTTTATGGAGAGAGCAGGATAGCATGCCTCTTAAAACTCTGCAGCTGAACACAGTAACATACGGTACTGCATGTGCACCTTACTTAAGCACCCGGTGCCTGGTTCAGTTAGCAATGGAATGTTCTGATCCTGTCGTGTCTAAGGTGATCAAAAACGACTTTTACGTCGACGACCTCTTGACAGGTGCCGCGACGGAGGGCGAACTAGCTCACATCCTAAAGACGGTTACCAAGGTCCTTAACTCTGCCGGTTTCCCCATACACAAATTTAAGACAAATTGTCCGCAAATATTTCAGGAAGCCACAGAATCTGACTCTCTTAACTTGTCAAAAGAGTCAAGTGTACTGGGAGTATTGTGGGCACCTAGTACTGATACTCTCAGATTTGAAATAAACATAAACAAAAATGAACATAAAGTCACCAAACGCATGATTCTATCGAATACATGCAAGATCTTCGATCCTTTAGGTTTGCTAAGCCCGTGCACAATAACACTTAAAATTCTGTTACAGAAGCTTTGGGAACTTAAATTAGAGTGGGATGCAGACGTTCCAAAGAACATAAAAAAGACGTGGGACAGGATCATTAAAAACTTAGACGTATTGCTTGCACTTTCAATCCCCAGGTTTGTTCTGTGCGCTTCTCCTGTCTCCACAGATCTTCATTGTTTCGTGGATGCCTCACAAGACGCGTACGCTGCTTGTGTGTATCTACGCTCAACTGACGATGAAGGCAACGTAAGCATCCACCTATTATGCGCCAAAACGCGCGTTGCTCCCTTGAAACCTGTTACGATTCCCAGGCTCGAATTATGTGCGGCTCTTTTAGGAGCGCGGCTTGCAACAAAGATTTGTGAAGCTTTGCGGTGCAAAGTTGACTCTAAAACGTTTTGGTCTGACTCTTCAATAACCATAGGATGGATTAAAACTCAGCCGAAACTCTTAAAGAGTTTCGTTTGCAACAGAGTCAATGAAATCCATGAATTGACAGAACGCGAATCATGGAGACATGTACCGACTGACTTGAATCCAGCGGACATGGCTTCTCGAGGCGTTGAACCCAGCGCGCTTGCTGATTCTGCGCTATGGTGGAACGGTCCTAAGTTTCTGTCAAACCCTGAATCTGAATGGCCTCAGCAGCTAACTGGGCATTCAGAAACTCAATTGCCTGAAATTAAAGTCCATCATGTCCGAAACGATAATCCAAAATTCGTGAAATTCGAAAATTTCTCGAATCCTTTACGCCTTCAACGAGCATTCGCATATGTATTTAGGTTCATAAATAACTGCAGAAATCATAAAAACAAAACGGTGGGTTCTCTTAATGAAACTGAACTTCATCAATCTCCTACCTTCCTTCTTAAAACCGCTCAGCAGGAGTCCTTTGGATTTGAGATAAATGCACTTCAAGAACACAAGTCGCTTAAGGTCCAATGTTCTGCAATTATCTCCCTTTATTGATGAAAAGGGACTGCTGCGAGTTGGTGGTCGGTTAAAACACGCGAACCTTAATTACGATGCCAAGCACCCTATTTTATTGCGATCAAACCATCATTTTACTAAAATCCTGATGTCAAGTGAGCACTTAAGATTATTCCATGCTGGTCCTCAACTGCTTCTTAGCTCTTTCAGAGAAACATACTGGCCTATTGGCGGAAGAACACTAGCTAGAAGCATTGTGCATAAATGCGTCACTTGTGTCAGGATGAAAGGTAAGACGATGGAGCCATTAATGGGTAACCTACCTACAACTAGGGTGTCTCAATCTTATCCTTTCCAGGTTACTGGAACCGATTTTGCTGGCCCTTTCATGATTGCCAGCAAAACAGGTCGCGGCAGTAGAACCACAAAATGCTATCTGTGCATCTTTATTTGTTTCTCTACTAAAGCTGTGCACCTTGAGACGGTCAGTGATCTCACAACCCAAGCTTTCATTTCTTGCCTTAAGAGATTTATCGCTAGAAGAGGTAAACCTGATTACATTTGCTGTGACAATGGCAAAAATTACGTCGGAGCAAACAATGAGTTAGGCAGAGTGTTGCAGTCAAACCTAAGTAGCATAACTGACTTTGCGACTAATAGGGGCATAAAGTTTGTTTTCAATCCCCCATACTCTCCAACTTTTGGCGGCCTCTGGGAGGCAGGCGTAAAGAGTGCAAAATTTCATCTTAAACGGATAGCAGGGAATGTTAGTCTTACATACGAGGGGTTAAGCACGCTTTTTACTCAAATTGAAGCGATCCTTAACTCCCGACCCCTAACTCCTTTATCACCTGACCCAAACGACCTTTCTCCTTTGACCCCAGGGCACTTCCTCATCGGGCGGCCGCTGACGTCACTACCAAGCCCGCAGAAGCCTGAAAACATGAAGATTCGCACAAGGTACCAGTTGGTCGAACAGCTCCGATGCAACTTCTGGGAGAGATGGAGAAAAGAATATCTGGCCGAACTGCAACAAAGAACAAAATGGCGTTCCCGGCAGATAAACCTTAAGAAAGGAGATCTGGTGGTCTTCAAAGAACCTAATTTACCACCACTTAAATGGAGACTCGGTCGAGTTCAACAGCTTTACCCCGGCGATGACGGAGTGGCCAGAGTCGCCGACTTTCTGACTTACCGAGGCGTTGAACGGCGAGGCGTCAACAAAGTCTGCCCTTTGCCAACCACAACGGAGGAGTCTGATGTCTTGGAAGAAGCTGCAAGTCCTTCCAAGGGCGGGGAGGATGTCCAGGACCGGTCCTACCGCGTGAGGCGACAGAGGGGAAAGAAGGGCGCGGGGGACGGCACCGCGCCAGAGCCTATACAACCACGATCACGAGCGCGCGCGCGCATCCCTCCAAGTTAAATCGAATAGTTTAAGTTCAGCATGTAATTTTCCGAAATTAAATATTTTATCAAGAATCTGCATCTTTCCATCACCAACAACTACTATTATAACTAACAGTCTCGAAGCTTTTTATACTGCCCATGAGCATTGGACCACCGTGGTCGTTCAGTGATTACTGTGATTAGAGTTCCTTGTCTAAAGGGCGTCATAAAGGGACCTTACTACCATACACAAATGGAATATAATAAAGGACGTACAGAAGTTAACAATACATATTGTGACGAATTTGAAAACTAAAGTAATCGGAGCTACATTTTGCGATGCAAAGAAAATCCAGTTCTAAATATTTAAAAAAAATCTACGTAGGTACTCATCTTAGAAATGCGGGCTCGAGTAGCATTTCGCAAAAGCAGTAATATAAACGAAAGTAATAAGTAGTAATACAGCAGAACTCATATTAGATGAACTTTTCGGCTTGGGCTGATTGAAAGAGGTTCACTTGATATTAGCTCCACTATTAGTTTGATGTTATTGGATCCTTCGAACAGAGCACCTACCGCGAACCACGTTCGCCGTGTCGCCTCTCTGTCGCACTTGTAAATTCGTACGTAAGTGTGACAGGGAGGTAACACGTCGAACGTGGTTCGCGGTAGGCCCTCAGTAATGGGAGAGGAGACATCAATTTGGATACTGGCTTCAAAATTGGCCCTGCGCTACAGCCATGGATCGATTTTACATACGAGATATGAAAGACTGTTGTAGTAGTAACGTACTGAATGGGCACATAATATATATAAGTATCACAATAAGCTTTGTCGGTATCAGAAACCACTGAGCACTTTAGAAACCTCTATTTTCTTAATTGACATATTCAAATGCTCTGGCATTATAAGTACACGTTAATGCAAAAATCCGCGACCGACTTTACAAATCCCACCAAAAACATTTTCATGTAAAATGTTGCCAAGACGAAACCATAAGGCTCGCACTGACAAAAAGTTATCAGATCTCTTGTAGAGCCAAGCTTCTAACTCTACAAGCCCTAACTTCACAAACTCTACACCTTAGTCAAAATATGTGGCTTGACCGTTTCGCTACTGTCACATGGACGTAAGGTGAAAAATGTATTCACTATTCATTATTTTTTATAATACAATAGTTCTTGGAGTAACGAAACGGCCAAGCCACATATTTTGACTAAGGTGTAGAGTTTGTGAAGTTAGGGCTTGTAGAGTTAGAAGCTTGGCTCTACAAGAGATCTGATAACTTTTTGTCAGTGCGAGCCTTATGGTTTCGTCTTGGCATACATTTTACATGAAAATGTTTTTGGTGGGATTTCACTTCTTTTTGTAAGTTGCTTCCATCCCCTAATTTAAAGGGTTGCGCGTGTGATTTAAGGTACTATTAAAAATCCTGAAATACGTACCTCGGGGCATCTTTTATACAATCTGCTTTTTACTGATTCCCCATACAAACTTCAACCCTCCTTTTCCCCTAACGCCTTTTCCACCCTTACGGGGTGATTTTGGAGTTGAAAACTATTCAATGCCATTCCCCATTACAAAAACTATCTACATACCAAATTTCAACTAAATCGGTTCAGCGGTTATTGATTTCCCATACAAAATTCCACCCCCTTTCCCCCCTTAGGGGCAAAAAATTTCAAGTTTTGGAATTATTTTGTTGTTTGTGTACTAATACTATCTTACATACCAAATTTCAGCTTCCTAGGACTTCAGGAAGTACCCTAGAGGTTTTGATGATCAACAGTGAGTGAGTGAGTGAGTCAGTGACGAAATTGGGGTATTTTAGATATGAATAAAATCTTAAGTATAAGAGCTATGCATTTGAAATTTTTTACGTTTAATAAGTCCACTATTGACATCATATCCCGAGAATTTTGTTTATCTGGTATAATCCAAACCCAAGTTATGAGGGTTCAAAAAAACGACGAAGCGCTTCGAGAAAAGGTAGGTGGTGCCCTTGCGCTTCGCTTTGCTCGTCTTGGCGGGGGCACTACCGTGCCCCCAGATATTGTACAAGTGTTTGTTATCTGCGAAAGGAGTATAATTTGTCGCTCACAAATGAATAATTAATAAATGCAAAAGACAGCACATTACCATTTGTCGACTTTATGAAAGCTATTGTTTTTTCACACGTCGAGTGCCGTCTCGACAAGCGTTTGTTATTCGTAACTTACCACGCACAGCGCCTCAAGTGACCAGTATAAGTTGGATCTCTGTTTACATATCGTTAATATTAGTATCGAGGTCGAGTTATAGCAGTGTTTACAGAAGAGATGTATTGTATTGTGAACTAGGTAGCAGCAGTCCGGCATCATGAATAATGTAGGGGTAAGTCAGAACCGTGCCGTGATACTGCCTGTAGAAATACCTAAGAAAGTTCTTATTTAACGATAAGCTTTGTTATTCGGGGAGTGCTAAAAGTGCATTTATTTTAAGCTTTTTTAGGGGCAACAATTTAAGATTTTGAGAGCCTTTGCACTTTTTAGCGGCAAACGATGTGTGATGCATGGCATGTATTCACGTATTTTTTTAATTAAACAAAACAAGGATAAAACATACCTTATTCATAAAGGAGCGCTACTGCCCGTCTGGATCTGCAACAACAAGAATTAGAATTAAAAATAACGTATAAGACACAATAAAAGGATTGTGTAATCCCCTAGGATACGGAATTAAGGATTCATTAAAGGGCCGGCCCTGACTTACCTCCCGGCTCCCGGGATTACAAATTAAATATTGCACGGCTCACGATGCCTACATGCTTGTAATGTGTGCTATCGAATGGATCCTAAATAAATAACTGCTTTGTGTAAGTTAATTGCACGGATAAAAATTCATGAACTTAATTAAGAGCTTTGTTTCATAAAACAGAAAACACAGAGTAAGTAATGAAAGTATGTAGGTATAGTATATGTGTAGTATCGACATAAAACATGACCCACAAAAATTGCAAAACTACTGGTCTCTAGTGTTGACTTGGGCGCAGATATTCATGTGCGATTTTTTTATCAATGTTACAGGGTAAAGTCTCGATGTTAAAACTTGGCAGTAACAGTAGAAAAAGTTTTTTCTAGGGATAATACTAACTTAAGAAAAGGCGATGTAATTCTCTCTGATTATGTTCCAGTGGGAGCGACCCTTTGCCGATCTCGGAATCAGAATGTTCTGTTAAATACATTACCCGCTTATGTATTAATTATGCTCCTTACATATATATCTACACATGAATAGTGTAGATACATAGTACAAATTATTCTAACTCTTATTAAATATTGAGCAGTAAAGTTTTATATTTAAATAATATTATAATTTACATTCACCCCAGACCATGTTCGAACATAATGTACAGAGGTTATAATTCCTTAATTAACGTCTGGTCTGGGTCCGTCAAAATTGGAGGTTTCATGGACAAAGGGAGAATTGGACGGCTCGAAGTTTCTTATTTTAATTTAAAAAAAGTAACCCAGTTCTGATGTTAAGAAATTTGGCTTTTAATACCTAATAAAGAAAAAATAATTCGATGTACCTATAAGTAGACCACAGACACCTGAATTACTTTGACAAAATAATAAAAAGTCGTTGCTTTATGAAACTTTACAGACACTGACAAAGTCTGTCGTCAAAATTGTTATGTTATGATGTAGGCAAGAATATCTTAACGATGATATTATTTTCAATTTAGTTGTTTTCAAGAGGGAATCACTAAAATACCAAGAATAAAAAGCTGCCTTTGTACATTAATCAATAGAAAGACAATTTTAATAACTTTTTACAAGTAACAGTAAACAGATTATAAGATGCCATTATGTTTATTGCAATAATAGTTACAAATAACTGCTTCTTGTGTAAAATATTCAGATCGCAACAGGGTTTTAAAGGGCCCCATGCCATGCATGCGACGATATATTTCTTTTGCGAAGGAGTCGCTACGCGATGTGATTATTAACACAACTCACGCCCAAATCAGTAAAGTGCGAGCCGGCTATTATAAATTTAAATGCATTCAGTGGAGCAATTAGCGGAGCATCTGTGCAGATGGGGCTCGCCATCGTTTGTCACTGTCTCCCGACATTACGCCATTAGTGATTGCTGAACAAAGATTGTCATTAACTGATTGATTCTCATTTGATTTTTAAAGATTTTAACGGGAAGTTTTTACGTTGATGTATTAATCCTAGCAGTGTTTTTCATGTTGTTTGTGAGAAAGACTTTATTACAAGAGAATGAGAAATCAAGAGTATCAAGGCATACCTAAAATTTTTAGTGTGACTTGTGGTTGTTTTCCACATCACATTTTTTTCATTTCTAGTTGGGAATCTACTTACTTATATTAATTCTTTAAAACATTTTACTAAATTGAATATTTATAAATGGATTTCATAGTTCCATAATTAATAGTGCATTGTCTCACAGTTACCTAATGGATTATTACGTATCGCAAACTTTATGATACGGAACTACTAATAACTACAAAGATAAAGTGCTTTTTAGGGTTCCGTACCTAAAGGGTAAAAAACGGGACCCTATTACTAAGACTTCGCTGTCCGTCTGTCACCAGGCTGTATCTCACGAACCGTGATAGCTAGACAGTTGAAATTTTCACAGATGATTTATTTCTGTTGCCGCTATAACAACAAATACTAAACACAGAATAAAATAAAGATTTAAGTGGGGCTCCCATACAACAAACGTGATTTTTGACCGAAGTTAAGCAACGTCGGGCGGGGTCAGTACTTGGATGGGTGACCGTTTTTTTGCTTGTTTTGCTCTATTTTTTGTTGATGGTGCGGAACCCTCCGTGCGAGAGTCCGACTCGCACTTGGCCGGTTTTTTAAATACAGTCATCATTAATAATAACGTAGACGACAGTCGTTTATTATTTCGTAACATTGTATAACGAAACGGCATCTTTACGTATCACGGAACGTCTCTGTAAAATATAGCGCCACAACTCGACTATTTGTCTCGTAAAAATTTTGTTACTACCACCGACACGTTTCCCCTTTTATGGCGCTTTGTCTCTGTCCTGCATTTCCTGTGCACAGTTCACGGTTAAGTGAAATATTTTCCTATTCAAAAGTGATTTTTAACAAATAGCTAGTAAAAATGGAACATTCATACGCTGGCGTATTTACGTAAAATCACTTTTACTTCACAGTAAATATCAAAAAAGTTTCTTTACAATATACAAATACACATAACATAACATTATGTTATGTGTATTTGTTATGTGCAGTATTATGTTATGTGTGTGTGTAGGTACATACCTACGCCACAGTTACAAATACATATTAAAAACGAGTCAAACAACACAGTCTACCAAGCCAACACCTGCAGAATACGTAAAAAAATTTTATATACTCTTGCAAAATAATTACCGTCCTCTTCATCGCTAGAGTAAAATTAACAAAATAAATACCGACTGGTACAAGTACATACTTACTGTTAATTAATAAGCAGAAACGTCGCCTCTGAACGGTAAATAGGTACTTGCTCGAGTACAGGCCAGGGGCCGGGATCCAGTAACTTGCATATTTTAATGACTTTATCTAGTATTTCGGGCCATAATCACCGAGTCGCGTCGTTTGTAAGTGTACAGCGGACATACAGCCGTTACCAAAGACAGAAAGCTAGTTTTCTTTTAATATTGTAAGTGGTGGTCTCTCACTTGCCATTTATTTCTAAAAATATACCTACAGCAACCGTAAGAAGCAAGATTTGCTAAGTGAGGTCACCTCACTGAGGTGTATAAAATATACTACATACATACAAAAAAAAATACACACAATATGTGTCCCCGGATTTTAAGACCTCATCCATTTAGCTAATTCGGCTGCTTTATGCACTGTGAATTATATAATATAAAAAAATATTATCAGGCCAAGTCAATCTCATAAAGTTATAATTTAAGAAATCCGACCAGTGTAAAAGCGTAAATGTATATTTTGTGGCACGGATAGGGGCGTCAGCGGTAACCGCATGGCGACGTGCTATTGGAACTGGCTTGAGACGCGCTACGTGATTCGATGCGGGCTTGACCATAATGACTCTGCACAGAAGAGAGTTAAGTCTAAGTTGCGGGAATCGATGCAATTAGTAAAGATGGAATAGCCAATACAATTACAATCCATTGAAGATCGATATCTTCCCTGATTTGAATAACAATCTTAAAGTTACATCTGGTGATTGATGGATACGCATTTTGTGGCTAGAGAGCACGTTAAACAGAAAACAGCAGAACCAGAAGTAGCTAAGGAGGCGAGTTGTTCAAAACACATGTGCACATTCTTTTTTATTGTTTATAATTTCATGTTTCGTTCATTTTGTACACCCTGCCCGCTTAGCAATTCTGCCGCTGACTAACTATCCGTATCTTTTTGCTGTAAAGTTTAGCCGGTTTATGTTAACGGTACTTGGGAAATATTTCTTAAAATTGTCCCCAGGGCCGTGTGTATCGTTGTTATCAAAGCCGTGCAGATACCGTGCAGTCCCCCGAACGATATTTCATCCTCGAATGTTCCCGCGTAATGAAGGTCGGGTGTTACTTCCACAGCTTATGGGACACGTGCACCACCTTATTTAAGGTAAGGAAATTAGACTATTCAGCCTTATTTATCACTATATAACACTTATTCATTTTATAAATTTGTAAAAACACGCGTGTAATATATAATAAATTAATAAATGATAGCCTGATAGGTTGAACTGTAATGACTCGTAGAGCATAATGACATTTTACACTATAGTATAGGTACAGGTAATAGGTAGGTCCCCCTAAACGGTTTCTTTGATGGCGACTACCACTACACACTAAGTGCCAATACTTAAGCACCCAAAGTAAAAACTTATGAGTCATTGGCAAACACCGATAAAAATCGTAAAATAAAATAATTGTTAACTACAGTAACTTTTTATCTAGCATTCTTTATCGTATATGGAGGAGATATTGAGAGAGCATTAAAATTACAAAAGCGATCAATCAGAATATTAAATAACTTACGTAAGCCTCAATCTGTTAAAATATATTTTGCAAAAGACCGGATACTGACCGTTATCTCACTTTTTATATACAACAGTCTTCTAGAAATACACAAAGATAAGAGTAATTTTAAACAAAAGAAAGATATTCATAGATATAATACGAGGAATAAAGAACAGTTATGTATGCCTAAATCGAGAACAAAGAGATTATACAAGCAAGGAAAGTCTATTAAAATTTATCTATACAACATGCTACCTACAGATATATCTAGTTTACCACAGAAGGACTTTAAGAAAGAAATCAAGAGATTATTGGAAAAAACCCTGTGTACTCTATGAAAGAGTTTAGTGAATTAATTTTGAAAAAGAAGTGTCTGAAATATTATTAATATAATTTTTGAATAAACTGTAATGTATGACGTGCTAAATGTAGGTAATGTATATTACATGGTCAATAAATTATCTTATCTTATCTTAATTAATCTTAAAATCTGGGTGACCGAGCTTCGCTCGGAAAACATATAAAAACTCGAAAATGCGCGTTTTCCCAGAGATAAGACCTAGCTAGATCGATTTTTCCGCCCCCAAAAACCCCCGTATAGCAAATTTCATCGAAATCGTTAGAGCCGTTTTCGAGATCCCCGAAATATATATATATATATATATATGTGTGTATATATATATATATATATATATAAATAAATAAATAAACAAGAATTGCTCGTTTAAAGGTATTAGATTAGATGTGTAGGTATTAAACTATATTATTTGACTCTCCATCGACTACCCAGTCACAACAACAACAACACAAAACACACAACACAGTACAACATAAAAGCTAGATTAAACGCGCCAACTTCTAAAGTAATTCTCCATGTCCGTTGAAGTAGCTAAACTAATCCGACAAACCCGACGAAACTGTATATCCGCAGAAGGCTCCAGTTTACTTCGTTACCGTAATTAACTCCATAAACAAAGCATTATCTCTGACAACCTCATGTAAATTACTCTCAAGTCTCAACACTGCTTTCGGATTCTATTTTCATACAGTGATAGATATAACTTTGCTACATGCGTAAATATTTCGTAATACTTTACAATTTTATAATTTTCTTGTCTAGCTCATGCACCAAGACGATGCACTCAATGAAACTAACTTGTTTGATAAATTTCGCTGCATAGATATTATACTTACATGGATAAAGCAGACAAGTATACTGAAATGAACTTATTAGTAAGGTTAAAAGTTCTGTCGTATCATTGGCCGAGAATGTATGTATCTCGTCGACCGCCAGAAACTATATGACCGAATAGTCCCAAGAAAGGTTCTGTCATTAACCCAATAAACGTAACATTAAGTCAGATTAGTCCGTTTTATCGCCCCTTGCTATCGATCTATGTCCAAGGATCGCATGCAGTGTGAATACAAATTTTATTGCAAAATGCATTTTCCTTTTTTCGCCGACTTTACGACTGTAATGTAATCTTGCCTTCGACCGTAAAACGGGAATGAAATTGGACCGAATTAAACTGGTAGCACGGTTTTATTTTTATTGTATGTTAACTTGTAATGCAAGAATTTAAGGTTTTAATTACTTGAATAGGATATCCAAGGACTCGCACACGCAGAGCTTAATCTTACTCGTATATAATCGCTTGTACCTACTCGTACCTATTTACCGTCAAACACATGTTACGCCAAATAAAATCACACGGGATAAGAAAACGTTAGGTTATGTTTGGATTAGAAAGGTTAATAGAGATTAAAAAGAGAAAGTTTAAAACCCTAATATAGTTTATTGTTTATTTATTGCCAATTAATTCGGTCAGACGATAAACACCGGTGACCTATGATTTTTCATTCATATTAAGAAGGCTAACAACGAACCCATTTAATGTTTTTTCACACCGTTCGGTCCGTTGCTGGGTCGTGGGTGACCGACAATTCATAGAATATATTCTATATTCTATATAATATCAATTATTTCCTTAATTATTTTACTACCAAGCCGTAGCAAAACAATTTTATCATGCAAATAGCTCTATGTAATTATTATAACTTTACTTAATTGTGGTTGGATAGTAAATAATTTCAATGGCGACGTAGTTGATGAAACATTAAATATAATGGTTTCATATTCGTATGGGCTATATTCAGTCAAGATATTGATCGTCATTTTCCAGGTATTACACGGAATGTAATTTACGAGCTAGTTTTAGTTGCTGGTTGTAACTATAATAGTTAAATTAAATGTCTAGACAATATCGATTCTTAGAACACTATATATTAAACAACCCCAAAACGAATGTGCATTGCTTTATAAAGACTAGTCATTTTTCAATTAGTAAAACCATATACCCAAGGTAACCCGTGACTTTATCGCCTAAACGGAAAAATGTGGCCTCCATTTGCCATTTACAAACACATTTGTAAAAACCGTATAATATATATAAACGCTTACGTAAAACTTGGTACAGTATATATCGATTCTCCCCTATATTTTATCACAAGAAGTTTATCTTCATTCCAGCGGGTACATGTGGATGTGTTAATTAAACTTCTTCAGCCGAACAAAATCCGCCAATTAAAGTGCGAAAACTAACGTGAGATACAGAGTTGTGGAGCTTGTGTAGTAATGTGTAGTCGGTAACTTGGGAATGAAATGAGTCGACAACTTGGCCTTGCCTATAATGCCTATTCACACAACCACATGCGTCGCGGACTCGTCACTAAAATAATTTGATATCTATAGACTCGTAGCGTTTCTTTACGACCATTTACAGATCAAAAGTGCTGTCCACAACATGCTAGTACAAAATTCTGGTAGATTTCGGCCACATAGGGAGATGAGAACCCAGAAAAGTTGATAGTAGTTGGGAGTAAATAATCAGGGCAAACCATATTCAACTATAATAGGACTCTTAATAACAAAACTTCCCTGAGACACAGACATATTAAATCTTTGTCCTCAGATTTTGTTTTGTGGAACGCCAATGACAGACTATGATGAATAATTTCGTCGGGCCGTCCGGCATTACTTCATTCTATCGGACGGTCCAATCGGATTGCTTCGAAGTAAGAATAAAAACCGGCCAAGTGCGAGTCGGACTCGCGCACGGAGGGTTCCGCACCATCAACAAAAAATAGAGCAAAAAAAATCGTGTTTGTTGTATGGGAGCCCCTTAAATATTTATTTTATTTTATTTTTAGTATTTGTTGTTATAGCGGCAACAGAGATACAGCCAGCCATACTATCGCGGTTCATGAGATACAGCCTGGTGACAGACGGACGGACGGACGGACAGCGAAGTCTTAGTAATAGGGTCCCGTTTTTTACCCTTTGGGTACGGAACCCTATAAAACTATGACAACTGTATGCAAACGGCATAGTCAATGTTGAACTGGTCTGTAGCGATAAGCGACAAGAGGTGGCGATACTTGTGCATACAACCCAGGTAGTTGGTAAGTTTGCCATCGCGTTCTCCCAACTCATTAACTTAAACGCTTTATGCATGTGTTGCTAAAACTTTGTAATTTATCGCGAAAGGAAACTTTATAGATTTATTATACACCGGTGATAAATTTGGCTTGGGGAAAAGGAATGATAGAGGAAGTAGGCTCGTACAATTTTGTTCCGAAAACAACTTGGTCATTACAAATACTTGGTTCCAACATCCTGCAAGACGACTCTACACATGGCGATCACCAGCTGACAAACCATCACATGTTGTAAGAAACCAGATCGATTATATCATGATAAAAGACAGATTTAGAAACTCCATCATTCAAGTCAAAACATACCCCGGGGCTGATGTAAAATCTGACCATAACCCTGTTTGTGCAAAGATGTTTTTAAAATTAAAGAAATTGAAACCGCCATCCAACATAATGAAAGTTGACCTAACCCGCCTTAAAGATGAAACAGTTAAAACTACAGTGAGTGTTAAACTTAACAATTGTATTAAAAATATATGCGAGAAAGGGAACAATCCCTTGATTACTTACAAAGATCTTGTGACCGAAATAAGAAACATAACATCAGAAGAACTAACTAGTCAAAATGCGGGAAAGCGACAAGAATGGATGACCGATGATATATTAAAACTAATGAATGAAAGGCGGACTTATAAAAACACAAATGAGGACAAATATAATGAAACAGATATAAGAATTAGCAAGTAAATCACAGTTGCAAGAGAACAGTGATTAACAAATAAATGTAAAGAAATAGAAAGATTGCAACATATACATGATAGTTTTAATCTGCATAAACAGGTAAAAGAGTTCACAAACATAAGTAATAAGAGAATTCAGAGTACACTCGTAAATCAAAATGGAAACATTGTTGTTGATAAAGAAGAAGCCTGCGAAGTCTGGCAAGATTATGTTCTAAATCTTTTTAAGGATGACAGGATACCGACTGAGCCTCTAAGTGATTTCAACTTAGAGAGTCCAGCAATACTGAAATCAGAATTTATATCAGCCTTGGAACATATGAAGGGTAGAAAGGCGTTGGGTCCCGATGGAGTTGCGGTGGAAGTATTAAAATTGATACATGATTATAATATAGATGATTTAGTTTCATTATTTAACAAATTTTATCAATCAGACAATATGCTCCCTGAAGACTGGCTCTTATCAATATTCACACCATTACCTAAAAAGGCCAATGCCAAAAGCTGCAGCGATCATCGGATGATCAGCGTTATGAGTCATTTCCTGAAGGTATTTCTAAAAATCATACAAAGAAGAATCTACAAGAAAATAGAAGAAAACATAAGTGACACACAATTTGGGTTCAGAGCCGGACTAGGTACTAGAGATGCCTTAGTAGCAGTCCAAGTTTTGGTACAAAGATGTCTAGATGTTCGAGTAGATGTTCACATGTGCTTTATCGACTTCGAAAAAGCATTTGACAACGTTAATCATGCTAAATTAATCAATATATTAAAATCAATTGGAATAGATGGCAACGACATTAAATTTATAGAGAACTTATACTGGAAACAAAAAGCTAAAATTAAAATTAATAACGTTCTGACTGAAGAAGTCCAAATAGAGAAAGGCGTAAGGCAGGGCTGTATCCTATCACCCTGCTTATTCAACTTGTACTCGGAGGTGATTTTTAGAAATGCTTTTGACGAACTTGATCTTGGGATCCGTGTGAATGGCAAACTGATACAGAACATTCGCTACGCTGATGATACCGTCTTATTAGCTACGAACCCTGAAGACCTTCAAATAATGCTGCAAAGACTGAATAACACACTTTTGGAATATGGACTCAAGATAAATATAAATAAAACAAAACACATGATTGTTAGTAAAACACCAATTTCAGAAACGCTAAGGCCACTATCCTTAAATAACCGAATAATAGATAGGGTAAAAAGTTATAAGTATTTGGGTTGTTGGTTAAATGAAGACTGGGGATCAGAGAAGGAAATACGAACGAGAATTGAAATAGCCAGAAACACCTTTCAGAAAATGAGGAAACTTTTAACTAACAGAAAAATAAACCTAAAACTGAGATGGCGAATGGTTAAATGTTACATCATCCCAATTCTTATGTATGGTTCCGAAAGCTGGACTCTGAAAAAGAAATTGGTCAACAAACTAAGGGCTTTTGAAATGTGGATTTATCGAAGGATGCTCAAAATTAAATGGACAGATAGAATAACTAATGTCAGAGTATTGGAAATCATGAATAAAGGCTTAGAAGTAGTATCAACAATTAAGAAAAGGAAAGCAGCATATTTTGGACATATATATAGAAACAATAAATACAACCTACTGAAATTAATAATTGAAGGAAAAATTGAAGGGAAGCGTGGCCGTGGTAGAAGGCGCACATCATGGACTAAAAATATAAGAGACTGGTTAAAAGTTAAGAGCATAGATAGACTAATTCGCATGACTGAACATAGAGAGACATATAGACATATGGTCGCCGACCTCCTGGACGGAGAGGGCACGTGAAGAAGAAGAAGAAGATAAATCTGTGGAGTAATACTGTCATTAAGTTATCTTATTGGATATTGTGGTACCAATGGGTAACTTTTTGACCCCACTTACCTAAATAAATATTATGATATTCATTGGTATAGACCTATAGATAGGCCCTCCCTATGGTGTAGTGAAACAATTAAAACGGGAATTAAAACAAAGAAGTAACAAATTTATGCTTTTAGAATTAAATTATGCCAAAGAAAATAATCATATAATTCAATTTCGTATTGTAGGTACATAATTATGTCGAGTTTTTACATAATGAAATTTCTCTTGTGGGTTTCTCCAGAGAACGTTTTTAGAGAAATTAGACAAGCTAAATTGCTTAGAAATATATTAATTCCAAGTTAAACGAGATATCTGAAAAACTTTGCATTCATTCAACGAATGTTCATTTTAGAATTTATTTTGTTTAGGAACTTTATTTACATATTACAATTATATTATACAACATAATCAATACCTATTTTAGTATATTTTGAAGAAAAACAGGACTAAGTTAGACTCTGCTTAACTACAAACAAATACATATATTTGACTTTCGGCCGTTTGGTATGTAAGAAAATATAATTCTGTCTGTCCCGTTGTGAAGTCTAAACTTTATATTACTATTCCTTATTCTGGAATCTAGTAAAGTGCAAGTAATGTTGTCCGCCCAGACGAAGACATTTTGGCCGCCCGCCCGCCCGGCCGCCTAACGCTTATTGTGGTTCGAACATATCGCAGCCCAGAAAAGCAATTCAAGAAACTATCCAGCGCTGCGCCATTTATAGACCAGAATAATTCACACCCAATCCTAATGGGTTAATTCCTTTCAATTTTTTTATATAATATCCGCGCCAGATTTCGTGAATCGACCGTATGTAGGTACGTACTGTACGTTAATTGTCACCGTCTGCTAGGGCAGCAACATCGTTTTATGTAAGGTCAACCGAGTTAAATGCGTCATTTGAAGATATTTTCGAAACGCAACATATTATTACTATTATAGCCGTCTGCATTAAAAGTTCAATGACCACACATCAAACAGAGAGGGTTGCAATAGTTCTAAAATGTTCCGTTTAGAAGAAATCTTTAAAAGACGCATTTACCTCAAGTGACGCATTTACCTCGGTTGACCTTACGCCAATAATTGTTAGGTATAAAAGGAAAGTCTTATGTCGAATTTACATGTAAACATAACATATCATGCTAGCTATTCAGGTGGTGAGTAAGAGTAGGTAGGTACGGTTGCCAGATGGTCCATATACGTCCATAGGCTAAAACTCTGGAGAGTATGCTTCAGATGCTTCTGTTTAGATATATCAGTAGGGCAAACCTTGGCTTATCGTTGATATTTAGTAATTCGGTGATACTCCGTTATAATCTTACACTGTTCTCACCATGAGGAAGTAAGCTGTCAGTTTTGATGCTTGCAATCGGGTTGACAGCGATTTAATTGCTTCAATTTCAGCATTGTAAGCTCAGCGTAAGATAACAACGCATTATCACCGAATTACCAAATATCACCGATTAGTCAAGGTTTGCCCTACCTATCGTGGCAGAGTAATTCTCGAACCTAAGGGTCAAATTATACTAGGATAAAGCTCGCAGCCGCGACAAGCTGGTTGTGAATGGGCGCATAGAGCGCGCCGTGTTAGCACTGGCTTTACATATATAAACGCCCGTTCATCGTTTTGGAACCTAGACGGCTAAATGTGGTGTCAGCAACGACCTTTTGCAGTTGGATATTAAACTGAGAAAGTACTCGTAAGTTCTGAAATGTTAACGGCAAGTTAAACCGACAAAGTATGGTCGTCGTCAAAACACATTATATTTAATTTACATTATTGCAATTTATCATAATCTAATAACACGATCAATAGGTATTTAGATAGATCTATTTTTTTCTAAATTGGCTTAGTAGTTTTGACGCTATTAGTGGCTGATAAAATCATAACCCGTCCATTTGGCTTGCCGTAGTCGGGTAAAAAATTAAAAATAGAAGTAGATTAGCGCAAATCCATCTTCCGTAAATTTAATTAAAATCCTATTTATGTCATCACAACAACAATAACAAATAAATAAGACGATGAATTTAAATAAGTCATAACTCCAAAGTCAATGCAAATTGGCATTAGGCTTTACGACCGAGATAATTTCCTGGATTTAAATTTATTTTTGTTAAGTTCATGGGGTCTTCGTCAAATCGTCATAAAACTTTCTGCGCCTTATTTTGTCGTAATAAGACGACTATGTATACAAAGTTTTTCATTCTTTCATGTAATGGTAAATTGACGTCGCCATTAATACCTACATAGTTTTTTCTTTGATCTGTTTCCATCTCACAATACCTATTTATTTCAGTTTAAACATTGAGTTGGAACAGTGCGTTAAAATCGTTGTTGAAAATTCGAATGTAACGTCAACGAACATAACGTAAGCTAAAATCCGTAATATAGCTTTATAAAAAAGTTCCGTAAATATGGCTACCTCTCGCAAGAAAAGAGATATTTGAATAGAATACCAATTGTAATCCAATTTGTATGTTATCCGTGGCAGTAAATTATCCGTGTATGGGAATCGATTGGGCCCGAAAAGGTAGAACAGTATCTTTACATCGCCGGTCCCCGGTGGACAATGGGGCAGCGTTATTGCTGTTCGTGAGATATGGAGATTGCTCTATTTTTACGGGATTGTTTTAGGTATATTTTCGTATAGGTAGCAGATCTATAGAGTTCCGTAGGTAGCTAAGCAGGTAATACACCTATACCTACACCTTTGCCAACCCACTAAGCGTTTGCTGTTCGTGAAGGTACGGAACTTTTTATGCCTACTTTACTAGACATAGTATTCCGGTTTCAAATTGTAACGAAGATCCGTAGGATCCAGATCCAGGTTCCAACTAGTGCAAGCTATACCCTTAATATATTAACTAGGTACTCGACACATGTAGAATTTCAATATGAACGTAAATAAATTCGCAGAGCAGGACGGCGTTCATTTTAAGATGGCTGTATAGCGCTTCCTAAGATGTTATTTTCATCTTTTACGAGGGCTGTTTGATAAGTACCCGTTTATGAAAAAAATAATCAGTTGTTTTTGTTTATATGCATTTATTTTTCTTCATAGTCTCCTTTTAACTCTATACACTTGTTCCACCTATATTCAAGCTTCAATAAACCATCCAAAAAGTATGATTTCGGAAAGTCATTAAAATAGGCCTCTGTGGCGGCAATGACTTCGTCATTTGATCCAAATCGCTTACCACCGAGCCATTTTTTCAGGTTGAGAAACAAAAATAAATCGCATGGGGTCAAATCTGGAGAATACGGGGGGTAAGGCAATAGGGCGTAGCGTAATTGTGTTAATTTAGCCATCACAACTCTAGACGAATGAGCTGGTGCGTTGTCGTGATGAGACAGTACTTTTTTATTTTTTAAATGGGGTCGTTTGTCCTTCAACCCAGCGTCAAATTCATCCAATAAATTGGCATAGTACTGCCCTGTTATCGTTTTCCCCTTTTCTAAGAACTCAATATGTATAATACCCTGCGAATCCCAAAAAACGGTCGCCATGACCTTTCCAGCCGATGGAACGATTTTTGCTATCTTTCGCGCAGGTTCACCCGGTAAAATCCACTGCTTCGACTGCCCTTTCATTTCCGGGGGGTAGTGGTGACCCACGTTTCGTCTACGGTCACGAAACGACGCAGAAACTCCTTCGGGTTACGTTTGAACACGGCCAAACACTGCTCCGAAGTAGTCAGTCGGTTCCGTTTTTGCTCCTCCGTGAGTAAACGCGGCACCCACCTCGCCGATACTGTCTTCATACCCAATTTTTCTTCTAATATGTTTTGTACCCGCTCGATTGGAACATTTACAGCATCAACGATTTCTCGAAGTTCAATTCGGCGGTCGGCTAAAACGATATTTTCAATTTTCTTAACCATATCGTCTGTAGTCACCTCAATTGGGCGGCCTGGGCGATCCTCATCAAAGACGGTTGTTCTCCCCCGCTTAAACTCGTTAAACCAGTATCTGCCGGTTGTCATAGAAGGAGCACATTCATGGTAAACCGCTTGCATTCTTACTTTTATTTCATCACATGTTTTTCCTTCCAAAAACAAGAATCTAATTACAGACCGATACTGCTCTTTCTCCATTTTCACAATTTTAAGTTCACGCTTTCACTGAATCGCTGTCAAATGAGAAAAAAACAAAAGAATGCTGTTTTTTTTTTAAATTTTCCCACCTCTGAAAAATGGCTTAAAACGATTGTATACATATTTTCGGCCCGTGATATTAATACATTTGGAAAACGGGTACTTATCAAACAGCCCTCGTAAGTAGCACCGTTGGCTTCCATAAATGTTTTCATAGATAGAATTTCTTTTCAATCTAAAGTAACCATTTGAATTATTGGGACATTTGAATGTGTCGCCGTATAAGCGTATGTATAAGCTTACTATTGAAACTAGATGTGCCAGACACATTTTACTAATACATTTTATTATATGTTACATTGTGCTTCATTGGCTATTTCTATTAAGTTGTCACTACTGAGTTCATAAAAAAAATATAATGCAGTACCTGTGCAGAAAGAAATTAAACACGATATAATTAATATTGATCGAGTAAGCGCACAATTCAGTCGTTCAGCACTGCTAGCATGACTTGCATCCGCGAATTAGACCGCGACTAGAGCCGGCAAATATTCCCGCGGCTGTCAAATTTGTCGTTTTCCGTAGCACGACTTGCATCCCCGATGATAATATTATCTAATTTATAAGGACTGATAGAAGTGGAAAGGCATAATTTAATGAAACTGGAGCAGGTAACAATAGATAATCACAGCAATAAACTTTGGCCGCAGCAATGATTTAAACTTGGCGGTATTATATTTGCTAAAGTCAGCAATCTTGCGCAGGCCAAGGCTGTTGTTACCATCACTTGCAGATCTTTCAGAAGCAGAATTAATAGGCAAGTGGTCCAAATGGATGACCGCTTCTTTATACAAACGTAGTTCCCATGTTCCTAGAGACAAACCAAAGAAAGTCTGCAGCGCAATAATTTGACATCGAATTAAAAAACTACATATGGCAATGTTTTTTAAGCAGTCAGTAAATGTCATGCACTATGGTATGTGTTTGTCAAAATCGTTTAAATATTCATTGTGTTTTGTGATGAACGGAATAAACATGGTGAAACCTTACAAAACCGGCGTGCGGGAGTTACTTTTCCGCATGACGAATAATTTTACACTTTTAAAAAGTCAGCACGAGGCGATTCAAGCTGAAAAACGACAATGTTTACAAAATTTGGAGTTGATGACGGGTAAGTGGAATGAAACATCTTAATACTTCACCATATGTACCTACTTAGATAATATAATATTGGTTTAGACTAAGGTTTCACAGCAAATTGAACACACCTAATAGGTATAGGCATACTTATGAACTTCCTCTAACATTTCGGGAAACTCATTGGTACTAGCCGGGTTTTGAGCTCGAACCCACAACCTCCATGCTTATGCTCACGGCATGGGTACCTACTAGTTAAAGCTAAAATTAATTTTTAATATATGTTTATTGTTTTAATGGTTTATTTCGTTTTTCCGAAAACTTTAGTTCGCAAATTGCGGGCAATTTCTCTGTCAATCTAATTACGCCTTAATGGGAGTAAAAGAGAAAGATGCTCGCATATTGAGAACTTCGGTGTTCGCGGTAGGCCCTCTGTACCTATTTACCGCCGTCGCGGATATTACAAAAGCTTATTAATTTTGATGAAGCCAAATGTCACATTCTCCCAATATTATTTATCAATATTAGTATATGTCTACATATTAATAGTGACATCTATTGTTGGAATGAAATTTATTTTACCATAAAAATTAAGCTGTGCATGCAGCTTAATTTTTTCATAGACGGTAAATATGGTAGAAATTTCACAAGTATCAAAACTATTTAATCCATTTTCTGTGGTGTTGTCGCATACTGATTTTTAAAAACTACTTTTAATCTAGCGCTGCAGACTTTCTTTGGTTTGTCTCTAGCTGGATATTAACATTATAGTAAATATGTTTACACCCCTTCGGCCGTGTACGTAACTTATTGATGTAGGTACTTATTAACCACAGCTTAGTTCCTACGCTTAGACTTTTTTTTTTGGTTTTTTGATTATTAAAAGAGTTATGGTTATGGTTAATATACATCAAATAGTGTAAAAATATTGTCCATAGTGTCTAGCTCTAGCAATAAGGACACCTTACTGACAATCTAATCTACAGGTATTAACGCCCCCCTTAAGGCTATTTTAGAATCGACCATAGTTTTTAAGTATACAGGTTGCCCTCAAATATACTTTTCAATATTTATATGCTAATATTATGTTTATAAAAGGTAATTACAAAGCTACCTGTACCTAAATAAAGGATTATGATGTAAAAATTAATTTATAAAGTTACTGAGTCGATTGTTACTATTGCCGACCCATAATAATGGCTGTGAAGCTATTAACGATTTTTAAGCAGCTATTTCCGATCGTGATAAGCTGATAAGAGAAAGTATGTGCCCAGCAGTGAAACTCATATATATATTTATACATATATGTATATACCTACGCAGGTGTGGTGACATAGTTTCCATAGTGAATTATTTTAAAAATTTCTAACACTTTATAAGGTAAATATTTTATATTTCCAATATAAACGAAAATTTCTAGAAACTTTCACGCATTGCTTAGTTTGGGGAGATCGATCTGTGTTAGTTTGAGTGTGTGTATTTATAATAATGGGTACCTATCGTGTCACAAGAGCAAGTATAAAATTAAATTATATATCTACGATCGGTAATAGCTTCTTATAGTTACTACTATTACCGATTCCTTTGAATCGGTGATAAAATAAGTAATTTTACAGCGTTAAAATAAGAAAACTAGATGATGAAGTGTATGTCGGTAATAGATTTTTAAAAAGACTAATTGTTTGAGTTTATTCGGGTCCATAAAAATACTTGTGTTGGTATGTTATGATTTATGATAATATAAAATAACGCAAAAATTAAACATTACGTTGTGGCCGTTACGACTTACGGATCGTTGATAGCTGCTACAACTAAAAGTGGTGACGCTATCACCGTTCTATTTTAATTTAAAGTTTTATGGTTTTCAATGAAATTTTTAAGATAAATTGTGATGTTAAAACAAGAATTTATAATTGAATTGATACATTTAGTAATACAAGGTAAAGTGCAGTAGTCAATTATTTCAATAAATGTCTTAAGCAGAAAAGTCACGTACTTACTTGAAAGTACAAGCGCCAGTATTACATAACCTGCGTCCACGCTACCCGCGCCGTAATTGACGTAATTTATCTTTTTTTCGAACCACCACTCGAAATAACGTTAACCTACTCGATACCCAAGGAACAAACGCTTGTAGAAGTCTACCTACCTACCGCTGAAATGGTTCTGGTATCGAAAATACATCTAATTACCTAAATAGATCGGTAATACCTGCAGTTTTTCGAGGGGTCGTTAATAGCTGCGTTTACCTTATTATTCGCTTACCTTTGACAAACTAACCTACTATACACCGAATTTAAAAGCTTGAAATTGTTTAAAAATATAACTTGCTATAGAATGAAATAGAAAAACGGATAAAAGTTACAGTCACCTTCTACGTGGCATTTATGACGAAAATAATAACGGTCAAATGCTCTTTTCTAAAGCAACAATATCATGTAAATAAATAAGGGCTTATGAGAAAAACCATTTTCAAGAGTAAAAGTCGAAGACCTAGTAGCCGCGGCTTTAATAAAAAGTTTCATAACTAGCAGGAAAAGCGTTGAATGCCTACTTAGGCAAAATGAGTTTGTTGGCTGTCCCAAAATTCTAGTAAAGTAGGGTCAGGTCAAATCTTGTGACAACCCTGCTTTTATAGCTTATAACTGCTATTACCTCGACATGTTTACGACTAGAATATAAAAGAGTTGTAGTTGTTTATTATATTATGGACGTCGTAGTTTTGTGTCATCAAATGTTTTACGATTAAATAAAAGCTTGAAATTAACGTAGGACGTTCCATTCGTACGGGTAATATACTTTTCTCAATAACACAAGTATTAAGTAAGTAATTTATATACAGTGAATGAAAATATATGGGTGGTATTTGTTACATACAGTGAGGAGTGTTATAAGGGAGTTTTCAAATGGCACCATTAATTTTTTTTCAAAAAGCCATCAACTTTTGGGTTATTTAGACTCAGAATCATTAATGGATTTTAGAAAAAAAGTGAAAAGTGTCCATTTACTCGTCAATGGCAATATGTACCTATGTCGTACCAGCAGTGAGCGTGAATGCCCGTTTGGTAGAGAAAATATAAATAATGACAGCCAGAACTAATTATTAATCCTTTCTCAGTTATACAAAAAGATAAGTAGGTAGTATGAGAACGAAATCAACACTAGAATTAATCGAAAATTCTAAATACTTAGCTACTGCGTAGCGCGTACAATTTACGCAATCAATCGTAATATCGCAAGTTGTTTTAGGGTAACCTTTACAATTTATCCTATTTCCATAAATAAACATTGGAAGACAGGTGAATTTATAGCTGCATTACTTTACAACTACCACAGCCTGTTTAGTACTTGCTACCTAGTTATTATTATTACCAGGTTACGTCACTCTTGCTTGACACTGGACATATCTAATCCATATCGTAATAAACGTAATATTTGACGTATCTTAAAGTTCGAATCGGGCCGATTGTCAGTTGCATCACTTGCATCTGCCATTATGATGTTTTCTTTACTTTTCTATTGGCGTTTCGCCTTGTCTATGGTGTCTCTTCGAGAGCTTAGCTTCTTTTCGCGCACTATTTTAGCAACGCCCTATAATGTAAATCCCAAACACGTAAAACCTGTAATACTTATTGAAGTGAAAACTTCTTTAGCGGCGCTGGGCACTTTTTGAGGTGGGGAAAAAATGATAAACTCGAGACAGCGTAAGGCGATCACGTGACCGTAAGGGGCGTAAGGCGATCAGGTGACCGTAAGCCCCGTAAGGGATCACGTGACCGTAAGCCCCGTAAGGGATCACGTGACCGTAAGCCCCGTAAGGTTGCCACTCATAATTTAAATGGCATTTAAATCAATAAAGAAAAACTCAATGTTATTTGACATTTATGTTGCGGACTCCTTTTCAAGACTCTTTACCTATGTTCAAATAATTTAAAGATAAGATAAAGATAAAAGATTTTTATTCGTGACGTTCACAAAACATGTACGAACATGTACAGACAACAACAGCAAGAACAGAAGAGAACAATAAGTGTGCATCACGAAATGGACCCAACTCAGCATAATGCTAGCTATAAAGCCAGCGCTGGTCTTCCGTAGGGCCCATTCGGTGATGCCACGACAGATAACACAAAAAGATACATATTAAAACATTTGCAAAAGATACACAGAAGAAGTAAATAAGAAAACAGAGAATACAAAAATTTATACATGAAAACGAATTATGAATACAAACAAAACAAAAAGAAAAGAAAAACATAAACATAGACAAAAATTTATAATAGACGAGAAAATACGTTGTCATTGCAGTATGTAAATAAACATGTCAATGAAAAAGTGTGATCATATTTGAGAATGATAATAATATATAATAAATAAATAGAATACCTCCGCTAAACGTATGTTTCGTGTTACCGGGCGTCGGTAACATAGTGAGGTGAGTTTTCACTTGTATCAGCACTCCCGGAGTGCAACCGTTGTTGCTTGTTATTAATAATAGTTTTACATAGCGTGAATATATTTCCCATTACAACACTCAATCGAACACTGTCGCTCCGATAACTGTAGTGTAAAGGGGTACGTTATACGCCAGGACAGGCTGTCTTCGCAGAAAAGGGTCCGGTGGAGTAATCAGAATCAGACGCTCACAACCCATTGGACGGATCCTCACAAAAGATACTACTCACAGGTTCTGAGGTAACAGAGGGATCGCATGTCCCCGGGATTGATATATAGGAACATGTGCAAAACTTCATAATTATAGACATAGATATGTATCCCTTTTTGTGTAAAAGGGATGTTTAGTTGAATAGGTATGTTAAATTCGTAAGATGTCAATATAAGCAGTGTCCGAGACTGCGTGCGAATTCATAATTTACATAACCCATGTCATGCTGACAGAAAGCAGGTCATGCATATTTGAGTACATTTTTCGATACTGCTGGTAGGTAGGTAAGAGAGCTGGTAGAATTTCTTACATTATATGTCATATCCGACTCTGGATAAGGCTGCGTTTCCACCAAACATGTGTATCTACACCTAGTCGCTTAGGGAAATTGTTCAGCAGTCGTGTACCAAGGACCTAATGTTAAGTATATTTTCTAAAGAGTGAGTCTTGAACAAACTACTTACGTATAATTAGTTTAGGTTAGTGACTTAAGCATCCCCGGATTGTTTTAGGAATTAGGATTTCTGTAGCTGACTATGAATATTTTTGTCACGGATTATTTCGTCTTAAAAGCGGTTTAAGCGGAAAAGCGTAATACTTAACCGTTAAAAATGTTTAAAACAATGTAGGGATCAGTGTGAAGTGACATAATATTATAATATGTATTAAGCGGGAAATCGTATAAAACGTGGTCGATATCTTTAAAACCCAGAAATAAACATTATTATTCCGTATACCAGTACTTGAAAGCTAGACGCAGACAACTTGAAGCAATTACAAAATAACGTACATATTTTGATGTCGATTAGAGCAAAAAAACCCCGGCAGAAGGGTTGCGCCCCCTGGAAACCACATCTGTGTAGTTATTCTCCTTTAGCATCAAATGTTTGTCTCAGTATAGTGTGATAGTTGCTGGTCAAGATCTAATAAAGCAACCGAATGCACTTTGATAATGATAACCGTTAAGTTGAATTGAGATTTTAAGGAGGCAAAACGTTGAGGAACTTTGCGTTATATGAGACATAAGAAAGATAACGAACTTATTTTTTTAAATATACCTTTTAGGGTGTATAACACAAATCGCCCTATTTCTATAGTAAGCTCAATAAGGCGTCTGTTGATATAAGTAGGTTAGTAATAAAGCGCGCGGTTGTTTTATGAGATAAACGCAGCGTTGAACGCATGCGTCAACGGAATGTAGGAAAAATGACAATGCGCTTTTCACTAGACTATATCGGACGTAAAATGGGTATGCGACAAACGCATTGCATTTGACGCTGCAATTATCTCAAATACAACCGCGCGCTTAAAAACGTCCAAACACGAATGATAGCAAAATCATGTCATTTTTATATCGAAATATAAGTTCGAAATGACATCCTATACCTACCTACCTCCCGTAAAGTCGTTACGGATTAGGTTAGGCTAGGACGCCGACGCTCACGGATTTTTGAGTCCAGACAATACTGGTAGCCAGAGGCGATGGCTTGGCAGGCGAAGTTAATGGCCCTAGTGCTCATCAACACCCGCCGTTGAATTATTCATGGCTTGCATGACGGATTTATTTTTCGCGATAAACTCAACTACACCTCTTCAACAGAGACGAACTTCTAATCTCGATATAAAGTGTCTCTAAGTTGTAAGAAGCTACTAGGCCTCGGCCTCATGTGGGTTGTTACGATCTGTGTTGAAATGATGTATTGGAACTCCTTCAATTAGTTTTTCTCTTTCCTTCTTTAAACTGAAATTGATATCAAGCCGGTTTCATATTATGTAATGTTTCTGAACAAACTAGTCAGTAATAACAAACAGTGGGTATTTTTTCCTCGTATTGAGTTGAGCAGGCTGAACTACAAATGGTGAAATGATCCATGTCCGTGTACGGGCGCTAAACGACCCGAATACATAATTAAACCAGTTTTAATAGCGCTATAAAATAAAAGTGATATAAACAAATTCGACATGTTCCCTAAATAACGAACGTCAACCCACTGGGGGCGTTTTTTACTACAGTATTAACAGCAACGCTCTGACTGGCCATAGGTGAACCTTATGTCTTCGCAATAAGGTTTACGAATGGTAAGTATTTACACGATGTTGACGATGGTATTTGAAAAGCCAGCAGGAAAAATAGGAAATTACTTAATTCGCTGGCCGGAAATATCAAATATCAAATATCAAATATCAACATTTATTCAGCAAATAGGCCACAAGGGCACTTTTACACGTCAATATGGAATTTACATACAGCAAAAAAAAAAACACATCAATAATTATAAAATACAACTAAGCCGTAAATATCAAATCAAACTAACATAGAGATGTATAAAGCCTCTAAATGTCGAATTACAGAAAACGCAATAACAATAGTATTGAAAAAAAAAAAAACACAAAGATACAAAAACTATAATCTAAAATTATTTAGAGATGTAAATGTCTCTAAGTGTCATCATAACTAAAAGATTAAAATATATAGTAGTTAATCAAATTATCCTTAGAGATGTATAGGGTCTCCAAGAGTCAAAATCCTGTATACCTAATTAAAACATTCATTAAATTAAAGAAAATGATAGTAAAAATAAAATAGCATACGAGAACCGAATGAGGTGTGTCCATGTAATTATACTCAAAAATAAAGTTACTAAATATAATAGCTCGTGTTAGCTTAAATAGACCAGTCTCCACAAACAGCACCCGTTCACGAGTATGACGCGTATCTCAGCCATCGCCTCTCTCAACCTTCATTCGGGAAAGTGGCGACCCGATCAACAACGCCACCGTAAGCAAAGACTTTTAAGCGAGCATGACATATTCAAGCTGCCGGGCCATATTAATATTTAAATTGTAATAACGTATAGCTGTGAGACACAACATTTTGTTCTTGTATGTTACATGAAAAACGGTATATCTTCACATAATTACTAAGCAAAATGCCCTATATTGACTAAGAGATGTATAGGTCTCTCAAGTGTCAGAATCATTAAAAATATAAATATGTACAAACAAATTAAAAATAAAATTAAAACTTAGAGATGTATAAGGTCTCCAAGTGTCAAAAACTAAAATTAAATTAAGCAATATAAACAATATACCTAATTAATCGAGAACATGATGGTCTCATGTGTCAATTCTACTGGAGACTAGCATGATTAATTCACAATGAAAAGAAAAAAAAAGAAAAGAAAAACAATACATATTAACTCTTATTATACTATCGAAATCAAGCTGCCGGCTTAAAGGCATCTCTATCATCTATAAAATCATTTACAGTGTAGTACGCCTTACTCAACAAGGAGCGCTTAATGTGTGACTTAAATTTGTTAAGTGGTAAATTCGCTATATCAGTGGGAACTTTGTTATAAAAACGTGTACAGTTCCCGACGAAAGACGTACTAACCTTACGGAGGCGGTGGGCGGGCACAGAAAGTTTATGTTTGTTTCTAGTGTTATAGTTATGGATATCACTGTTAAGCTTAAATTCGTGGACGTTTTTCCGAACATACATAATATTCTCAAGTATGTATTGAGATGCAAGGGTAAGAATGTTCACTTCTTTGAATTTCTCTCTCAGGGATGCTCGAGCGCCCAGTCCATAGATAGAACGTACAGCTCGTTTTTGCAGCACAAATATTGTCTGAATGTCTGCCGCTTTTCCCCACAACAGGATTCCATACGACATAACACTGTGGAAGTAGCTAAAGTATACCAGCCTGGCCGTCTCTACGTTTGTCAGCTGTCTGATTCGCCTCACTGCATAGGCAGCAGAACTAAGTTTGCCGGCTAGAGTGGCTATATGTGCATGCCACTGCAGTTTTGCGTCTAAAGTGACTCCAAGGAAAACCGTTCGATCTTCGAATTCCAGCGTATTACCTTTTATTTTAATATTGCTGTTGTTTACCTGCTTGACGTTCGGCAGCGTAAATTTGATGCACTTGGTTTTCTTGGCATTCAAAAGTAAGTTATTTGCCGTAAACCAGTCTACTATGGTGGAAAGTGCATCGTTAATGTTGTCGAAGCTGTTTTCCTTCCTGTCTACTTTAAATATAAGAGACGTGTCATCTGCAAATAACACTATATCATGTCTATCTTGCACTAGTTTTGGTAGATCATTAATGTATACCAAAAACAGAAAGGGACCAAGAATGGAACCTTGAGGCACTCCAAGAGCTACTGGAGACCCCGCCGATTGAGCTCCATTGATAACTACTCGCTGAGTTCTATCCGAAAGGTACGAAGAAACAAGATCAAGGGCAGTAGCTTTTATCCCATAGCGGCATAATTTTCTTCTTAAATTCTCGTGATCAACGCAATCAAATGCCTTTGATAGATCACAGAAAATTCCAACAGCATCTTGAGCTTTTTCCCAAGCGTCAAAGATGTGTTTTAGAAGTACCGCACCGGCGTCAGTAGTTGACCGACCTCGGGTAAAACCAAATTGATTATTGTCAAGCAATTTATTTCTGTTAAAATGAGACAAAAGTTGATTAAGAATAAGTTTCTCGAAAACTTTGCTTAACGCCGGTAGTATAGAAATTGGTCTAAAGTTGGTGGGGTCTGTTCTCGTTCCAGATTTAAACAGTGGGATAATTTTGCTGTGTTTCATAATATCTGGAAAAATTCCAGTATCAATGCATCTGTTGAAAATCCCGGCTAAACATGGTGCGATCGATTCTACAATAGAATGTAATACTTTTACTGATAATCCCCAGGGATCGGAAAGTTCGAGTCACGTAACTTATTTGTTCAGTGATCGGGAGTTAGTTCAATCCATTACTTATCTTATTAGCAAATTAGTCTCCATACAATATCGGGAGAAAAAGAGGCAAAAGTTTGTTTTATTATTTAACCGAAATATTGCCACAAAACGTACAATAAAATACAGTACTCTTTGTTGCACACCTCACCAAACTCGTAGTTTACAATAAATGTACAGTAACATAAACAAAGACAATAGAGGTAACAACAACACAATTTAGGGCCTTTCCTGTTCCTTATCTACATAAATGACTTGCCATTCCTTGTAAAGACCCACCATGATATAGTGTTGTTTGCAGACGACACCTCACTTATTTTCAAAGTCAAACGACAGCAACAAGCTTACAATGATGTAAACGATGCTATTTCAAAAGTAGTAAATTGGTTCAATGTTAATAATTTATTGTTAAATGAGAAAAAGACTAAATGTATTAAGTTTGTCACTAGTAGTAACGTTAGGCATGTGCAAACAAGTGTCATTGTGAAGGATGAGGAATTGGAATTAGTTGATAGTACAGTTTTTCTTGGTATAACTTTAGATTCTAAACTCCAGTGGGGTCCCCATATTGCTACTCTTTCGAATAGACTGAGTTCTGCAGCTTTTGCAGTGAGCAAAATCCGTCAGTTAACTGATGTGAAAACAGCTCGATTAGTATATTTTAGTTACTTCCATAGCATTATGGCATATGGTATTTTACTATGGGGTGGTGCTTCAGAGATAAATACCATTTTTGTTCTGCAGAAGAGGGCTATTCGAGCAATATACAAAATGAACCATAGAGACTCACTTAGAGATAAATTTAAGGAAATTGACATAATGACAGTGCACTGTCAATACATTTATGAGAATATTCTGTATGTACATAAAAATATTGTAAATTTTAGAAAAAATTGTGAAATTCATAATATTAATACTAGAAATAAACATAAGCTCGCAGTGCCCTTCACTCGGCTCCATAAAATTAAAAAATCATTCATGGGTAATTGTGTGAGATTTTATAATAAACTTCCAAACCATATTACTGAATTATCTATTAATAAATTTAAGAATTATGTAAAGCGTAAACTTATATCTAAAGCGTATTATATCACACAAGACTACATGAATGATAAAACAACGTGGGATTAATTGTTATTCGAAATGATTATTTATATATTAGGTATATTTGATTAATGATGAGGAAATTGATATTCCGAATATTCCGATGTTTGTACTTCTTTTGTGTTTTTTATTTATTTATTTGACATTTAGATTTTATTCTAGAAACATTCTAGACTAGTATTTTTTATACAATTTTTTTTTCATGTTTGACGATCCTTTTGTGAAATTCTTAAATTTGTGTTAAATTTGATTTGTATAATAATCCAATATTATTATGGAATAATAACATCAATAAATTGCTCTGATAATTAGCTTAAGATAATTTATAAGTATGTTACGATTCATAAGTGCTTGTTGCTAGGCCTACATGAATAAAGATATTTTTGACTTTGACTTTGACTTTATAAAATACAGTAGGTACCTGTAGAACGTTAGGGACACTTTTTCTTGTAAAACATTTAGACATGTTACCTACGCAATACTTTCTAAAATTTGGAAAAGTTACAAGGTTTTTATATTAGGTAAGTACCTACGTCTACAACAATCACGTATTTGGTATTGGATTGGTACAATGTAAATGATGTACTTACCAAAATTGTATAATTTAAATTCCATTAGAGTGACGCGGGACACGCATTCAAACGAGTGTCTGGGGCATTTTATTGAAATGTTTCGCTTCCGACGCGGCAGATTCGGGACATTTTAATAAAATTATTTTATTATTACATTTTCGAAATATTGTGTCGAGACATTTTAGTCGGGACGTGCGATTTCTCTTTGACATTATGCCTCATTCTTTTTTAATTTAACTATACTATACTAACTTACTTACATATAATACACGTTGTATTACTTAATTGGATTTCTGGAACGAGGAAACGATCCAGAGACAAGATCCATCAGACAGAAAGGCCAATAATATCAAATTTTAAATTCGATTTTCTTTCGACAATAGACATCGATTCATCAAGTCGTATCACATAGTCGTGTCGGCCGTTCTTTGTTTCTCAGCCTTTATAACAAGTAATGTACTTTATAAAAAAGGTAATATTTGTTAAAACCGCAAACATAGTTCCTTCCTAAAATTACTTGATATTACTTAGCATGACCACATTTGCCATATCCGAATAATTTTGATGGCACGTGGCATGTTCCCGCGTGGCCAAAACGACCCTTCTGTCATGTGCTTAATTTGAATTATGCCGGGGCAGACGGCCGCCCCAATATATAAAATTCAAGTTTACGCCCCCCATAGGAACACGGTATTGGATACATTTCGGTTTCGATGAGTGGAGTTTCGCGTGAATTATTTAAAAGCTGTTGCAAATGTTGCAATGCGATCGAAAGCTGAACAGAATAGATAGACGTACAATAATAAATGACATGTCACATGTAGGGGCACAATAAATTGACTATCAAATTGATGATCTGGATAAAAAATTATAAACTGAAAATTAAATAAATCTAGTAAAAATAATCTAACGAAATATTAATACTTAATTGTCATATATTTTAACTAGAGTTTGCTATGAATAAAATACAGATAAAGTACTTATTTGTTGATAACTAATGATAAGATCATGGTCAGTTCTTAAAATGCGAGATCACGAGGTAATGAAGGTAATGTCTGCAATTTCTTTTGAACTCCGGTTTATCTATTAAGTACTTAGTTACTTTTTAAAGAGTTTTTAGAGTAATAAGAGTAATTCCGGTAATTAGACCGACTCTGTTGATTGTAATTATGCCTACTTGAATAAACTATCTTTTATCTTTATCTTTATCTGTACTGTTTATCGTATGTTGTTAAGTGATTGTAGTATAGTAAAGTATAGTACCTACAAGTAGGCATTCAAATTTCATATAAAGTATATGGGTCTGATATTATAGTAACCAATTAACACTTCCTGCTTTCTTCTTTCCTTCCTTCTTCAGTCGGTCCCTCAATACTGAGGATCGTGACATCATGTCCTTCTGTTGAAGACCAGGTTCCTCCATACAGTTCTGTTCCCCGCCAAGCGCATGGCCTCGTGCAGTTTTAATTGCATAGGTGCCGTAATTTGAGAACACCATCTAGTAGGGGGAGGGGCCTGAGGTCTCGAGCCTTCAACTTTGCCCGTCATTATTACTCTTTCCAGGCTATCATCAGGAAAGCGACGTGAGAGGTGTCCGAAGTATGCAAGCATTTGGTCCTGGCACTCCTGGCATATCGTTGACAACCGGCGTTTTATGCGTAGTTCCTTTAACCAAACTAATAAGTATTTTCATCCGAAACAAGTTCATCATCTCATTTATGCCTCGGCGAATCGCTTTTATAATATGCAACACATTTTATTTGGAGCCAGTCACAATATTTTTACGACCGGAATCGTAAAAATGCGAAGACTTTATTAAATTCAGCTCTGGAACCTGTTTTCTCAACGGTATCGCTTCGTTTTGTGCCGACAGCCAAGATTCTCTTTCACGATCATTTTAAAATCATAAGTGTTGATCTCGTCAATGCAAAGCACAACCATGTTACTGATATATAGAGTTTGATTTCGGGTCACGGCATCGTGCGGAAGCTGTAGTCGTAGTTTTTCGACAAAGTACAAAAAGCAGTTGGAATCAAAAAAGGATTTATGCAAATGATCAGCAGGCAGCTTGATCGTAACGATAAAGGTAAGGATAGTGCGGCGTGCCTCGTGGCAACAGCCTTGGAAATGGTCATTCAACTTATGCAGTTAAAATACGGTCAGATATTCGCATTGTCTACAGGGTGTAATCTAAAACGTGATACAAGATAATCAAACCTGAATCTTTTCATTATTTTGAACAACTTTTACTATGGGGTCAATTTTATAATATTAAAAAAAAATTGAGCTGTTCCATAGAAATGGTCAAGGAGAGGTAGACAAAAATGTATGGCAAAGATTTTTTTTATTGTTAATTTACAAAGTTGACCCCATAGTAAAAGTTGTTCAAAATCATGAAAAGATTCAGATTTGATTATCTTGTATCACGTTTTAGATTACACCCTGTATACTAACCCTAACTGTAGAAATAAGATTTGTAGTGCATACATTGTAGCCGTACTCCGTGGAGTTATTGTGTAGGCCATACTCTCGTCCGTAATGTTAAATTAAACTAGATATAGTAGCTGTAGGAAAAATACTCCTTACACAGCTTACAAGTTAAACAAAGCAATCCGATATAGGTACCGAATCCCATCACATTAGCAGTCTCTATACAGCTTATCCGAACCCGTGGTGTCTATCACAAAACACAACGCGCGATTCGAACTCATTAAAACCAGCATAAGCAGGACCTTAGACCCAGTAGACTGATTAGGTTGGGCGCCACTTACTACAGCAAAACTTCTATTGATCCTTTGGTGTGTTTTCACAACTAAAGAAAGAATTCTCAAGACTCAAGAAGATCTCAGCGGAACCTTCGTAGTCACAAATAATGTGCATTAAAGGAAGATTTAGTACACAAATCGGATCACTCGGTCACGTTACACTGGAGATCATAGAACCCGATTCTCGTACGTTCGCGCGCCATATTAGAACATTTAGAACCTCGGACGTTCAGTCGGTCCGGTCGGGCTGATTAATCACATATCAGTTACAGGGATCGGCTTTCACGTAAGCCTAAGTGTCTAATTGAAGACGTGTTGATTTTCTTACTGAAAGCAATGGGGCGATGGCTCGGAAAATGGCGGAGCGATCGGAAGATTACGGGGAATCCCGGTAATTAAGTTAATTATGGGTTTTAGGGGGTTTAAGCCACTCCGCGTCCGACGTTGGGCTAAGGCGAGGTACCTATGCCCAAGTGTGTTTGACTCGATTTTTTACCGTGCCTATATTTTATGTAATTATTATTTCACTATAACACAACGATGTGCCACCCACGTGAACGCGTCTCAGAACTCTCAGGATCTGAAAATAGAAACCTACGCTCCTTGCGAAACATGTCGCGCGTAGGCACTAGAATATAAGCGAGTTAAACACTAACAATAAAAAATAAATATTCAACTAGGTTTAAGTACTTACCTAGAAACATTTTCCTGAAAACAGAGACAAAAAAAATCACATCAAAAATTCAGTCATCCAAAGATAGACACTAATTAATTTCTGTATAAAGGAGCCAAAGTAGGTAATTTAATTAATGTTTATTTTAAAAAGAAGATCGAGATATTCAGTTACAGCACTGCCGGCTCAAGGAAAATATTATGAAAAAAACCGGCTAAGTGCGAGTCGGACTAGCGTTCCAAGGGTTCCGTACATTAAGTCCGATTCACGCTTGACTGCACATTTCTAATAGGTTTTCCTGTCATCTATAGGTAAAGGACTATATTGTGTATTTATTTCAACATTTTAGACCCAGTCGTTTCGGAGATAAAGGGGGGGAATGGTAATTTTTTGCCTATTTTCTTGAATAACTGCTAAACTATTTATACTAAATTATAAAAAAAAAATTGAGATTTTTACAATGAGCTCTTTCATTTGATATGTAACACGATGTTGATTGAAAAACTTTATTTTTTAATTTTCTCATTTACCCCCAAAAAATGGCCTTCATATTTAAAATTCATTTATTTACGTTACATGTCCATCTTTGGGTTTACATATGTGTACCAAATTTCAACTTAATTAGTCCAGTAGTTTCCGAGGAAATAGGCTGTGACATGACAGACGGACAGACAGACGCACGAGTGATCCTATATAGGCGTTCCAAAATTGAAGCGCTTACCTTGTGACAAATTGGACAAGTTGCCTTTAGTCGCGGCTGGACAAGCGAGAAATGTGCACGTGCTAACGAGCTCCCGCACACCGAAAGAGAAAGAGACGACCTTATGTTTAACAACGAGTGTGACAAAGATGGATGGAATGAGAAAATGAATCCAAAATAACAGATTTTTTCGTAGGCACAGAAATAAATATGGAAGTATTTTTTGTGCTCCTCAAGTATGAGTATAACCTATCTATGGTTATATAATATCATTGTTTTGAGGTACTTACGGAACCCTAACAAAGAGAGGTATTAATTACCTTTTATACACTCGAGACGGTAAAAAGATTCTACTAACAAAAAGCGACAAGTAGAAAAACAGAATCTATTGAACAAAAAGCCTAAGCTAATTAAGTAATTAGCCATAACATTTTGTCCTTACCCTGTTTATTACAAGATTTCATTTGACTTGTAATGTTCGTGTGTATATAAGTAAGTAGGTACCTATAATTATGTAACTTACATAAAGTTACCTTCAAGATTTGCAAATCATTTTTCTACCACTTGTTCTTATACGATAATACATACATAGTTACAATTGTGCTGAAAGGCGTTATGACAAATTGTGATAATCTGATGATGGAGATTGAACATAGTAAAGCTCGTTAAACACTTATTTCAATTCGTGTTATTTGGTTTTAGTTAGATAAATCTTTTTTTACCACACCACCTCGTGAAAGCTCTCTTTATTCCTCAAAAACGAGTATGTTGCATATTAACCACAAGAGTGGTAATGTCATGCAATTTTGAATTGTTTCCTCGTCTTGGCTAGGGGAATTGACTTTTATGTAATGACTAGCTGTTGCCCGCGACTTCGTACGCGTGGATTTGTATATTGGTGGTTATATATTCTACATTAGCTTAGAACATTATGCAGCAAAAGATCGCAGTAAGACGGTTAATCATTTGTTAATTATTAATATTACAACGCATGATACTTGTCTTTCACAACCTACGAAGCTTCAAGCCCCTAACTGAATAAAATTGTTCTCGATATAATCCCTCTCAACCAGAAGATTTTCATGTCCTCTATTTAATAAAACCTACTACTTAACTACCTATTTACGAAGTTTGAAGTTCCTAGCTTTAAATAAAATTTGAACCCTATACAAACTTTCAACCCCTTTTTAACCATTTTAGGGGATGAATTTTTACAAACGCTGAAATTACTTTTCTTGTATTTTAATAATATGCCTATATACAAAGTTTACAACGATTAAAGTCCCGCACTCAAATGAATGTTTGACCTCTATACAAATCTTCAACCCCTTTTTCACCACCATGGGGATGAATTATCAAAAACTCTGAAATTAGTTTTCTTCTCTTTTGATGAAATACCTTTTTACGAAGTTTCAAGTTTGTTTGCAACTTTACAAACTTTCAACCCCCTTTCGACCCTTTAAGAGATGAATTTTAAAAACGCTGAATTTACTTTTCTCGTTTTTTAATAAAATTCCATTTTACAAAGACTCACAAAAATGTTTGATCTCCATACAAACTTTTTACCCTTTTTCACCACTTTGAGAGATGAATTTTCAAAAACGCTGAAATAAGTTTTCTTCTCTTTTAATAAAATACCCTTTTAAGAAGTCTCGAGTTCCTAGCTTAAAATAAAATTTGAACCCCATAAAAACTTTCAACCCCTTTTTAACCCTTTTAAGGGATGTACTTTTAAAAACGCTGAAATTACTTTTCTTGTATTCTAATAAATGCCTCTGTACAAAAATTCAAGCCCCGCACTCACAAAAATATCTGATCTCCATACAAACTTTCAACCCCTTTTTCACCACCTTGAGATATGATTTTTCAAAAACGCTGAAATAAATTTTTTGCAGTTTTAATTTAATACCTTTTTACGAAGTTTCAAGTTCCTAGCTTAAAATAAAATTTGAAACCCGTACAAACTTTCAACCCCTTTTTAACCCTGTTAGGGGATGAATTTTACAAAACGCTGAAATAACTTTTCCTGTCTTCTAATTATATCCCTAAATACAAAGATTCAAGTCCCGCACTCTCAAAAATATTTGATCTCCGTACAAACTTTCAACCCCTTTTTTACCACCTTGGGGGATGAATTTTTAGAAACGCTGAAATTAGTTTTCTTGTATTTTAATAACATATATTTTTACGAAGTTTCTAGTTCCTAGCTTAAAATAAAATTCGAACTCCATACAAACTTTCAACCCCTTTTTAACCCTGTTAGGGGATGAATTTTACAAAACGCTGAAATAACTTTTCCTGTCTTCTAATTATATCCCTAAATACAAAGATTCAAGTCCCGCACTCTCAAAAATATTTGATCTCCGTACCAACTTTCAACCCCTTTTTTACCACCTCGGGGGATGAATTTTTAAAAACGCTGAAATTAGTGTTCTTGTTTTATAATTTAATACCTTTTTACGAAGTTTCAAGTCCCTAGCTTAAAATAAAATTTGAAACCCGTACAAACTTTCAACCCCTTTTTAACCCTGTTAGGGGATGAATTTTACAAAACGCTGAAATTACTTTTCCTGTCTTCTCTAATAATATCCCCAAATACAAAGACTCAAGTCCCGCGCTCGAAAAAATATTTGATATCCATACAAACTTTCAACCCCTTTTTCACCACCTTAGGGGATGAATTTTCAATAACGCTGACATGAGTTTTCTTGTATTTTAATTTAATAACTTTTTACAAAGTTACAAGTTCCTACCTTAAAATAAAATTTGAACCCTATACGAAATTTCAACCCTATTAGGGGATGAATTTTACAAAACGCTGAAATTACTTTTCTTGTCTTCTAATAATATCCCCAAATGCAAAGATTCAAGTCCCGCGCTCGAAAAAATATTTGATATCCATACAAACTTTCAACCCCTTTTTCACCACCTTAGGGGATGAATTTTCAAAAACGCTGAAATCAGTTTTCATGCATATTAAAAATATATCTCTTTACGAAGTTTCAAGTTCTTAGCTTAAAATAAAATTTGAACCCTATACGAATTTTCAACCCTTTTTTAACCCTGTTAGGGGATGAATTTTACAAAACGCTGAAATTACTTTTCCTGTCTTCTAATAATATCCTCAAATACAAAGACTCAAGTCCCGCGCTCGAAAAAATATTTGATATCCATACAAACTTTCAACCCCTTTTTCACCACCTTAGGGGATGAATTTTCAAAAACGCTGAAATTAGTTTTCTTGTATTTTAATTTAATAACTTTTTACAAAGTTTCAAGTTCCTAGCTTAAAATAAAATTTGAACCCTATACGAACTTTCAACTCCTTTTTAACCCTATTAGGGGATGAATTTTACAAAACGCTGAAATTACTTTTCTTGTCTTCTAATAATATCCCCAAATGCAAAGATTCAAGTCCCGCGCTCGAAAAAATATTTGATATCCATACAAACTTTCAACCCCTTTTTCACCACCTTAGGGGATGAATTTTCAAAAACGCTGAAATTAGTTTTCTTGTATTTTAATTTAACACCTTTTTGCAAAGTTTCAAGTTCCTAGATCAAAATAAAATTTGCACCCCAAGACGAACTTTCATCCCCTTTTTAACCCCCTTAGGGGTTGAGTTCCAAAAACGTTGCAATTACTTTTTTTTGTAATCGGCTATTATGCCTTTCTAAGAAGTTTCAAAGCATTTGTAATGGATTTAAACTTTCAACCCCTTTTTAACCCTGTTAGGGGATGAATTTTCAAAAACGCTGAAATTACTTTTCCTGTCTTATAATAATATCCCCATATACAAAGTTTCAAGTCCCACACTCACAAAAATATTTGATCTCCATACAAACTTTCAACCCCTTTTTCACCACCTTGGGGGATGAATTTTCAAAAACGATGAAATTAGTTTTCTTGTATTTTAATTTAATACCTTTTTGCAAAGTTTCAAGTTCCTAGATCAAAATAAAATTTGCACCCCAAGACGAAGTTTCATCCCCTTTTTAACCCCCTTAGGGGTTGAATTTCCAAAAACGCTGCAATTACTTTTTTTTGTAATCGGCTATTATGCCTTTCTAAGAAGTTTCAAAGCATTTGTAATGGATTCAAACTTTCAACCCCTTTTTAACCCTGTTAGGGGATGAATTTTCAAAAACGCTGAAATTACTTTTCCTGTCTTATAATAATATCCCCATATGCAAAGTTTCAAGTCCCACACTCACAAAAATATTTGATCACCATACAAACTTTTAACCCCTTTTTCACCACCTTGGGGGATGAATTTTCAAAAACGCTGAAATTAGTTTTCTTGTTTTTTAATATAATACATTTTTACAAAGTTTCAAATTCTTAGCTTAAAATAAAACTTGTTCCCCATACAACCTTTCATCCCCTTTTTAACCCCCTTAGGGGTTGAATTTTTCAAAATCGCTTCTTATCTCTTGTACACTTTATAAATGCAACCTAGTGTGCAAATTTCAACTTTCTATCTTTTCTAGTTTCGGCTCTGCGTTGATGAATCAGTCAGTCAGTCAGTCAGTCAGTCAGTCAGTCAGGACACTTGCATTTATATATATAGATTTTGAATGATAAATATTTAATAGCATTCGTTTGGATTAGATTTTTGTAATGTTTAGATAATACAATTATAATTAGTATTCGTACAAAACTTTGTTCACGAAGCACTTATGGGATCACTTCGGTTTTGGAAATCGGTTAAAAACATTTTTTTTCTCGCGTTCGTGTGGTGAAAATTTGTGTGTTTCACTCGACGCTTAAGATTCCACTTGTCATAGTTGTTATGCCTGCTAATTTGAGCAATGTGAAATGAAGCATTCATCGCGTTGTTCTTACTTAGTTCCGATTAACTCGAAGAATTCATTAAAAGTGAAAGCCGACCTTTTTACAAACCGAATCGGTACGCTGCGTATAAATCTTGAAGGAAATCCGGTCGGTCCTAATTCACTAATTGCCCAGGGTAGCAATTTGTGGGAATATGCTTTTGAATTTAACGGCTCGATTCACCGCGCTCCGTCGAAGGAAAACTTCGACATAAATTGCTTTGGATTTATGATGGTTTTAGTGTTCTACGCGGTTTTGCAAGGAACATCTATCGTGCCTTTCCCACGGGTGCTTAGTTGCTGAGATAAATCATATTGTGTTTTGTTCTATGCTTAATATATCTGGCTTTAATAGTCAATTGGTCCATGGGCCGGATAAAATTGTTTTGTCAGTTATTTCATAAGATGCTTTGGAGAGTTGTTATGAAGCCTCGTGAATGCCGGCTTCGGTAACGTGGATGAATAAGGGATCCAAGTGTAGGCAAACTAATCTCTACCTAGCTCGCGGTGTAATCTAAACATGTCAAATAGATTTACCGCCAAATTAGATATAGTTAATTAACAGGTATTTTCAATAAACATTAAATTCGATCGTAGCCTAGATTGATCTAAATGTCTGTCCACATCTAAAGTTCACTTGTTGACCATCGGTTAGGTACTGTTCTGCATAATCTACTCGGTCGCGGCTATTTTGTTATCTACACAGTAAGTATGATTGATTTAATATTATACGAAAACGTGCGATGATTGAGGTCACATTGGACTCAGTGTAAAAATATCTGTAAAAGGCAATTCAGACTTTATTACTGTACCGTGCTGTAATAATCTAACTGTTGATGTTAACGGAAAATATCAAGGATTTATCTCACCAAACATAATGTATACATTGCTCTGCTTGAATTTAAAAAAGGCAGCCGTTTATTACTAGTAGAGTTAATTTGATGCAGTTTAATCTTCTTGTAACAGTCCAATAAGGATTTTTTGTCTGCAATAAATGGGTCCTATCTCTATCCCCTGACAGCCAAAGCCCATGGAAGCTTTTACCACTACAAAACGAAAGTAAAGTCTATCCAATCCGCTATGTTTGTTTACGTAACACAGTATGTGGCGTGCGGTATGGCCCGCTTGAGCGACAGACCGCGTCGGTTCACTCTCGATGGTTCGATGCATCAGACATCTGGTCTGGTAGCGTGAAGGACGTTTGGATTGGAGACCTCGGGCTACGTAATTAATGTATATCAAGTTTGCTTATGTCGGTTTGATTGAGATCGGCTGTGTGATAGGTTGATGAGCGCCGGAGCTAAGGGAATAAGCGATAAGCGAAGGGTTATTGACGTTGTGCAAGGGAGTCTGATTTGCCACGGTAAATATGAAGTACAGAAGAACTCGCTTCATACGATTTTCCGCGTAATATGTGATTTCGATTTTATTCTGGTAGTTTGTTATGTTAATAGAACCAGAAATAAATTACTCTAACTCTTGGAGTTATCCACGACTTATCGTTATCCGGTATCCCAATCGTCACTTGGACTTCCTACCATTCCCGATATTTCTCGTAGGTGGGATATACGACCAACCCGAAGCCGAAGCCTTACGTTATTAAGGATTAGTATTTGGTGTCCCAAATAAATAGGATTTACTATATTACTCTGCACATGCATATACATAAATACGTCTTGTTCTGGGCGACACAGTATGATGCGTTTGTCTTGATGAAGCTAAGTTACAAATTCCATAGTTATGATAAAAATAAGTATTTAAATTAGGGATATTTTCGCAACTGATTGGTAATATCTTATAATTCTCAATATTATCTTTTCACTTCTTGTGCAAAATTTATAATGCAATGCACAAACACCATTTATGGCTTATAGTATGAGCTCCATGTTATGATTGTCCCAAATAGTTTGGATGCCTGCAGCGATCAAGCGATTGAAAAGGAATGATTAGGTAATAATAATCATATTTAATTATTAGCTGTCCCTCGTTTGCAAGTCTTATTGCAGTCACGTTGTTCATACCTAGAATAAAATAACTTACCTATTTTGTAAGTTGACGTCTGACGTACCTGAAACAATACAAAATAACACAAATTAGATTCATTTTTTCTTCATTTACATTTAAAGCAAGAAACTTCTAGCATTTCCAGGCAAGTACCTATAAGCCAAGCAAGTCAGAGTCAAGTACAAAACTAGTTCCAAGCAAAGCCTGCTCCAGGCAGGTTGAGTGTGTCCGTAACGGGGGCTCGAGTAATTTGAGCCCCGCAAATAGTCCCCATTACAAGGTCCTCAGACCGGCTGGGAGTCGGCCGCAGCCTGTTTTACACCTAGTAATATACCTATTTTATCTACATGGGTACCGATGTAATAGTGGTAACGCTGTATGTACATATCCAAAGCCGAGATGATGCTAATTTGAGTTTTTCTAACTTATCAGCTGTGCGGCAGCAGTAACGAAGCGTCCATAGATTTATTCCGACCGACTTGTCAAATTTGAAAAGTTTGAGCACGCACCTGCATCCTACAGATATATAAGAAAAAACATGACAATAGCACCGGCTTGCCCAATTCGTAATTTTGCCGCAACTCCAAGGCACCGTTTCAGAATTGGTGGTCAAGTTCCAACTATTGACAACTTGTCAACCGTAGCTTATACTTCGGGAGATATGAAAATTATGTTACGTATATTTTGCAGTGCAATTACAAATTAAGTATGTGCTGTTTATTTTCATCCATTTCAGGAATCGAAATGGTTCATAGAAGATCGAGATATTTCTACATAAGAATTAATGTGCGCAACAATAAATACCCTTTAAGACTTAATGTGCTTTGATTTCCTTGTACGGAAGATCATAATTAGGTGAAAGTCAGGACAAGAAATGGAAGTGGTGACCATTTATAGTCCGATTAGAGTGACAGTTTCAGAAAAGTACGTTAATAAGTTGTTGGAAGTGTCAACTTCACATTTCATTGCGACTGCAAGCTTGGACTGGAGAGTCATAGTAAATTTTAAGTGCAGAGTCATTTTCTAATGTTGCAACATTCAATAAGTGCAGAGTAATGTAAAATACACTCTTGGTCCATGCACCAAAACGTTATAAAACCTGAAAGCTCGACGATTCTTCAAAGGACTACAATGTCCAGTAACGGCAACAGTAATTGTCACAACACAAAAAACCAACTTGCCCGTTTTGTCTTTAGCAAGCCCGTTCAAGGCAATTGAGTTTTGTTCATTGGACCCATAAACTAGCTAGCTATTCTCTAGTCAAACCATTTTGTAACATATTCCTTGTATAGCGTATAATTATGATAAAAGATGCTGATATGTAGCAAATCGTCTTTCTGGTTCAGAGATACGTTTGGGAAGCTTACAACGTTGAGACAAATAGCTTATCATTAGTGAACTTTATTGTTATACGATAAGATCTATCAATATTCAGTTAGATCTGGCGGTGCTTGTTCCTATGTACCAGCCCAGATGTGTTATTCGTATTGCTCGCCGAACCGTTGACTAGTCGATCAAGCGATCCAATATAAACACATTTGTCGATTCCGTGCAGTTCTGAAGTACCTCGACATCATAGTTTTATGGTAAACCCTTTGGTCGACTCTTGAAGATTAAAGGTAGCAACGGGGACAGTATCCAGCTAGCACTGTGACATTTACGTTATCGATTCTCTAGAGCGTTGGACTCGCTTAGCAATAAAAATACACGGCCAGGACACGTCCAGGGACCCCGACAGTACAAAGCGTACAAAAGCAAGGACCGTTTCATGTATCCACTGATCTATGAGTCTATAAAGTTCGAAGACAGTTGAAAGACCTCCCCTGCGGAAGCAACAGTAGATTTCTAACAAAGTTTTCGCAGCGAATTGGGACTTCATATAATTATTCCGGAGTTTTCAAATAATACGCACAGCTTACGGCATTGTTATTCGAAGGACAACTTTAACAAGCCCTTTTCGTTTAGTGATTTTGATTGAATTCAAAACTTATCTTGCATCGAGCAAGGTTGTGATTCTAATAGAAAATTTAAAGTTATTTTGTTATGTTCGTCTACACTAGGGTTGCCAACCGTACTATATTATATAGTATTGTACTATATTTTGGCTCTCTGTACTTCTGGAAAAATATATAGTACGCTAAAATACTATATTTCCGATTAAACGTATATTACACTTATGTTTAGTATTTTATCTAAAAGTACTATATTTTTTTGAAATGTATAATTTTGATGCCTTATTCTGGAAAATACTATATTCCACCAAAAAAATAGTTGGCAACCCTAGTCTACACGTTAAATTTAGACAATACATAGGTATATCAGTCTTATACATATTCCTACGATCAAATCTTTTTGTTTATCAACTCAACTTATAACATGAACATGTTTTAGGAAGCAAAAAAAGGTCAAGAGAAAAGTTTTGTCATATAAAATGGTTAATAAAATCCAGTTCCCAGCAAAATGACAGTTTCGCGAACAGGCACATCAACTTTCCCACTGTCGCTTATATTACGTTCTAAAATTACATATAAAATGCCCCTGTACAATGGAAACTCGTAATGTGAGATATACGACGGCCGTAAAACCGGTTTGGCTGGATGCAAATCGAGACTGTTTAACACTATGTACCTTATTGCTGGCACGTTAAAGAACATAATGTGTAGTATGAAGACAAAAGGCGACATGTCTTAGGGTAGAAGTTAAAAAGTGTTAAGTATCACTTAATTAAAAAGAAGCCTTTGGTAGTGAAGCCTTAGATAACGGTCAGTCGAATCGGGCCTTAATTGCAATTGCATTCGGGAAACTGAAGGGCTACATACATTTCTAGGTACTTTTGTAACACGTGAAACGCAAAATTATGCATTTGTATTGAAATAGTTACAGTTATACTATAATTGCTCTTTACCTATAAGTTTTACTTTTTTTAAATATTTTTCAGAATATTTCGTAGAACGTTTAGGTTAACTTCTTTTATTGATATTGGTTTTATAACCGATTATTAGCTCATACATATATGCATGTCAATTCGGTCGTTTGCGACCCCCATGAAAATGCCCGCTCCTAAAACTCATCTCATAAAAGTTAATACGAGAGAGAGCTAGCATGAAATCAAAAACAAGTTCTGGGCAAAAAATAGGTTAAAAACAACATGTGGTTACACTCCCAAAATCCGTATTGGTTTTCTTGTGAATAACCAATAGGGAAGGTAAAACTTTTCCGCATTTTTGAAGGAAAAACTGCCAGGACCGAATAAAGCCGTCGATTGGCGGAAATCAAAGCGCTCGCGCTGTCACGACCACGACACGTTATGAAAAGACTCGTTCATCATAATTTATCATGTCTACCCTCAAATCGAATGAAAAGGCTTCGCTTTCACAAATTCTCCAGTTATTTCTTCCTAAAAGTATAGCCTTTTATATTTTATATATACAAATATCCTTTTAAATGCACTTTTTTTCGAATGTAAAGGATGTAAGAGTAAGACGAGCGTCTTATTCGACACAAAAAGGTAAGTTAGTTAGGTTCACATATTTGCAATACACATTGGAGTCGTTCAATAGTTGTAATAAGTGTGACTAGGCAAAAATACAAAAAGAGGGTCCAGTAGGTTCGAACATTGAAAATAAATGTGTGAAACAGTTAGCAACAGATTCCTATAATCAGAATTTAATTCCACAACAGAAATAAAATGTCTCCTCCAGCTATTGTGCTGAAATTAATTTCCTGACCAGGTACGGAGAGCACTTCTCCGAATGAAAATTAGTTTTCGCTTCAGAAAATATTTCCTGCATGAAGTATTGTAATGAAATGATAAAGTTGTTGTTAGGAAAGTTGGACGCTCTGGTTTTCATCGTTGTAGTTGGACTCATTTGTGACAGTTATAAATATATGTGATGTACCATACCTAAAGCGTTCTTATGCACATTGCACATGAACCTAAAGTGTAATAGTTATGTATTTTAAAAATATAAACAATGTCGCCTAATTGTATCTATCGTAGGCGTAGTTAAGTGATCACAAAAACTTCAAGTAAAAAAAAAGAAGTTCTCACTTCACGATTTAAAAATGAGGGAACACCACGACTTTTAATTGTACCGTGTGTTTGAAACTAGCAAGTGAAAACATTTCAATTGCTCTGCTTGTCTTTTGATCTTTGTGTTAATTGTACAATGAAAATACTTTAGCAGAATTATCCAGCGGTGCGCGACTGCGAGGTGCAAAACTCTTATCTTTTTTTCGCTATTACATACAAAAATTGAGTGAAAGAACGATTCTAAACTACGAGGGTGAATCAAAAAGTCCTTAGAACTGGCTGTTTATAAAAAGTTTTTAAATGAAGTTTTTTTTTTATTTTGAACTGTCATTATAACGTAATATTTGACAGTTGGTTTAATTCGAATTGTTCCCGCCGTTACATGGTAAATCAATATTTTGCGAAATAAGTCGACTAAAACGTCTCATTATGGAAAAAATGAGTTACGTGCCGTGATAAAGTACTTGTGTATGAAAAAATTGACTACCAAGGAAATTTTTTTGGATATTCAGCAAACCGTAGGCACTAGTGCTGTACCCTATTCCACCGTCGCTTTCTGGGTTGCCGAGTTTAAAAGAGGCAGATCTAGCTGCGAAGACGACCCCCGCTCCGGCCGGCCATCTACCTCAGTTAACGCAAAAACCGTTGAAAAAATTGAGAAAATGGTTTTGGACGACCGGCGACTAACAATTAAATACATAGCAGAGACTCTAAAGATTTCGTTTGGTAGCGTATATTCAATACTAACCGATGTTTTGGGTTTTAAAAAAGTGTCAGCAAGATGGGTTCCGCGAATGTTAACGCAGGCTAATAAAGACTTGCGTTTAGAAGTTTCGAAGCGGAATCTAAAGAAAATCTTGCATGATCCGGACACTTTTTATCGTCGTTTCGTAACAATGGACGAAACATGGGTTCACCATTTTGACCCTGAAACAAAAAAGCAAAGCATGTCCTGGAAACGGCCATCCTCCCCTCCAATAAAGAAATTTAGAGTATTTCCGACAGCAGGTAAAGTTATGGCCTCAGTTTTCTGGGATGCAGAAGGAATCCTTTTTATTGATTATCTGCCTAAAGGAAAAACCATTACAGGTGCCTATTACACCGATTTGATACCAAAAGTGCGTCAAGCAATCAAAGAAAAACGTCGAGGAAAATTGAGTGCGGGAGTGCTTTTTCACCATGATAATGCTCCGGCTCATCGATCACAAATGGCTCTCACTGCAATCCGCCAAGCTGGTTTTGAGATCTTTGATCATCCGCCCTACTCGCCAGACTTAGCTCCTAGTGATTTCCACTTGTTTCCGAAACTAAAGGAGCACATTCGCGGAACTAAATTTGACGACAACAACGCGGTCATGAGTGCCGTAGAGGAGTTTTTTGAGGCTCAAGAAAAATCGTTTTTTTATGATGGATTAAAAAAACTTGAAAAACGGTATAATAAATGTATAGAACAAGAAGGAAATTATGTTGAAAAGTAAAAAAAAATAAAAATGATATTCGTTTGTTTTTGACCCTATTTCTAAGGACTTTTTGATTCACCCTCGTATGTCAGAATGACACAGTAAAAATGAATTCACTACCGTTGCAAGTAATCTTCTGTTTGAAGTTGTTTTGGTTGCAAGACTTGCAAGGGTTGAGCGATAAACAGTTAGATAGCCATTTCAGGGTTATTCCATCTTATAATATAAGAGGACTTCCCTTAACGCGTAGGTACTGTTACGGCTCTCGAGGTACCATTTATATTTATACTGGTTTCACTGGGAAAAAAGCTCAAAGAAGTTGGGCTTTACTATTTTTACATACAGCAGCTCTATGTAGCTTAGCTGCACTGGTAACAGATTATCCTTTAAATAGGTGAGCCTTCATAACTTCAACTAGAACTACTTAATCTAAGTAAATTAATTATTAATTTGCTTTATAAAGCAACCTAATGAACAAGAACAATAAGATATTTTTTTCGAATTAACCTTTTTCTCGGAAGTCGATTCAAAATGTATCCTTGATCACCCGGCCCACAAAAACAAATCGATTGACCCGTCATGTCACACCATCCACATATACATAAATACATAGGTAAATAGACTCCCAATTATAACATTTATAAACCTTCTTCTTTGGTTAACCGTAGTCGGCTAAGAATAGAAAAGAGAATAAAATGCTAACATATTCCATTATACTTTCATCTGCTGCAAATCCTTAAACCTTATTTCATACCTCATCCTCATCTATTAATAGGTCTTCCTTGGGTCATTCTCATTCAATTGCTTACCTCGCGAGACATGAGACAAACCAGAAATTCTGTGATCGCTGATTACATATAGTTATTATATGTTTAGAGGTCACACTGTACTGGTATGTCTGAGTACCAGCATTCCTAAGTCTATTGTACGGACTTGTATGGAATATCCCAGCTTAGCTCGACGCGGATATTACTTGAATTTATATTTTCAATTTTAGTGTGTGGCGTTTCAGAGGATTTGATACTGCGAGAATGGATCTTTGTACTCGGTAAGGTAAGGAACTGAGGGACTACCACGTAAATCGTAGCTTCCTTATCTGCCTTTCTATCGGTCGGATAACTGGAATATGCGGTGGATATCGAAATTTCGATTTTCGCCGTAGGCTCTCTGGAATTCAATAGAATAATTCAGAAACAATATTATATATCTATGTACGGGAATAAAATTGTAAGTGTATACTACAATTTTCGACATTTTATGATGCTTGGGCGTGTGATACTTTTACGCAAGAAGGGTTTCGATCTTTTGATTAAACCTTGGTAACAAAATTAGTTTATAACTTAAAAACACACGTGAAAACGGTAGAAGTTGATATGGAAATGCAATTTATTTATACGCGGAGGAAGTTGCAGACATGTTAGAAGTCAACAATACTTCCACGTGTGTAAATAAGAGAAGACGGCGTAAGCTAACTTATCAAAGTTCGAGGGAGTTGGATTAGTTAAAAGGGGGGATTAAAGAGAATTACGAAACATCAGCAGTTGTTGTGTCCAAAAAAAACATGACTTCTTTGGTGAGACATAATTATTTTAAACTGTTTATACGACAACGGTTTCACTCACTTGAATTTTTAGTCGCTATTGGCGACATGTGACATAGCGACTAAAAATTCAAGTGAGTGAAACCGTTGTCGTATAAACAGTATAACATGACTTGTTAATAAATAAACATATTAAACATACTCCAAAATAAAACATATTTAACTGAGACTTAATTTAAGTTCTAATTCTGGAGATAAAAAGACCGAAAAGATATGCCATGTGTAGTGTGTTAATTTTTACGAGGCTATTTTCACACTTAGTAGAAACAATATCCACAAATGTGTTTTGCAAAATATTAGGTCTAATTTATTTTATATTTTACCAATACAACATCGTCCCCTGTGTTAACATAAATGATTTTGACAGGTTAGTCAATGTCGAAAAGGGTAGAAGCTCATTATAGGTTTCAAAGAAAGTCTACCTGGCCTGGACATCTTTTTAATTACAACATTGAAATTATATTACCACTCAATGGAAGAAAGATATTGTTATGGCAGCCATATTGCTCGTACAATTTCCTAGTATTCGTGTATGTCTAATTGGCATGAAATTTCTAATGGTCACGGTCAACGGAGTTCATGGTCTTGTGTGGCGGTCATTGGAAGTACCTATTCAATATAAGAACTCTGCAGTAACGTACAATGAAGGAAATACAAAATGTTGTTGCGCTTTGAAAATTGCTTCTTGTATCTCCCAGAAACAAAATAGTGTAACATATTGGCGTATGTCAGTAGTCAAGTGCTAAAAACTATTCGCTTAGCACCTCTGCTGCATACAAATATGTATGCAGGGGTGCTAAGCTAATAGTTTTGCTGACTGTACGTAGTGCCGTACTTTACATAAAAGTGGTCAGTGTTCGTGAGAGGTTCGTGAGTTTTAATATATGTAGTAGAAAGGGCGATAACATTACATTTTTTTATACTACGTCGGTGGCAAACAGGCATACGGCCCACCTGATGGTAAGCGATCGCCGTAGCACATGTACGCCGATGGCCGCAACTCCGACTGTTTCCGACTGTTTAAATGCTGTAGACGTCAAAGATGTACATTTTTTAAAAATGTTTTTGTATAAAATGAGGAGCAAACGTATAAACTATAAACATACTTTGACGTCGGCTATACCTTGGTAATGGCGGTACCTATACAAAAGCTGTCTGCAAAAGAAAATACTTACTTTCTAAAGGGAAGTAGCTACTGTGCGGCGTGTATGAAATGTTCATTCATAACAAAAGAGCGTTGAGCGCATAGTTACTACGTTGGCCTTGGCATCGACCGTTGCTAGGCCCTTGAACCACGCTTACTTAACCATTCTTGCCGTCAGCATCGCGTGAATACGACTTTTCTCACCATAAGAGCGGTTTCGCACTACGACCGATCCGAATCCGATCCTAACCCGTGAAAATATGGGTCTAGAAAACTCGGACCGAATTCGGATATTCGCTTACGCACTAGTCCTATCCGAACCCGTAAAAATATGGGTCTAACTCGGACCGAATTCGGATATTCGCTTACGCACTATTCCTATCCGAACCCGTGAAAATATGTCTAACTCGGACCGAATTCGTATATTGGCTTACGCACTAGTCCTATCCGAACTACCCGGCCCGCCCCGCTGCCTCTCTGCTCTTACGCAGCTCGGCTTTAAGGGCCTACTGCAGCCGCGTCTGGCGCTTCGTAAACCACGCCCGCTAGTTCTTCCCTCCCCGCTAACACGCACACATGGAAACGCTTCGCGCCGCACGTGAAGTTTGTGTGACCTTTTAGCACCATCTAACGTTACCGAAGTTAACTACCATTATACGCGGTCGCTGCGGTCGGCCATAAACTTAAATTCGGAAAAAATTGAAACAGATGGCGTTGTTACTTGTTCATAATAGCAAACAATAAAATAATTAATTAATAAACCTGAATATTTATTGTTGTTTTGGAAGATGTTAACAGCATAGAAGCAGCAGCGTATATAGCATATAAGTTAAGAGTATTGATAATAAGAAAATAGCACAAGAACAGAAAAGAGATTATTTTTGATAAAATATGATGAAAAGAGATTTACTTGATTACGCTCACCTGACTTTGCGGTCACTAAATGCAAATTTCAACCTTATTGTTATGGGGTTACAATACCCCTGGGGTTGCAGGCGTCCATAGTCGTTATTATTATAAATGCTTTGGTTGAAATGCTTTTTAACCCTCGAATTTTTCATAGGTACTGCAATAATATGTTACTCTTCGACGGCCGCAAAAATATGTGACACGCTCTTATGGCTCTACAAATAAGATCTAACATCTATCTACCGCAAAACGGCCTTCGGTGTGTAACATATTATTGCAGCTGACTGTACTCGTATTCATTGTTGTATAGGTAGGTATTAATATCTTTTATCCGATCGATTTGCATTTATTTGAAATAAATCACAGTGTTTAGTAATTATATGTTTTATTGAATAAGAGATTATTTAGGTATGTAAGGAATACAGGGTGCCTTTTTGAAACACTCATTTTTAGGGTTCCGTAGCCAAATGGCAAAAAACGGAACCCTTATAGATTCGTCATGTCTGTCTGTCTGTCCGTCTGTCCGTCCGTATGTCACAGCCACTTTTTTCCGAAACTATAAGAACTATACTGTTGAAACTTGGTAAGTAGATGTATTCTGTGAACCGCATTAAGATTTTCATACAAAAATAGAAAAAAAAAAATTTTTTTTGGGGGTTCCCCATACTTAGAACTGAAACTCAAAAAATGTTTTTTCATCAAACCCCTACGTGTGGGGTATCTATGGATAGGTCTTCAAAAATGATATTGAGGTTTCTAACATCATTTTCTTCTAAACTGAATAGTTTGCGCGAGAGACACTTCCAAAGTGGTAAAATGTGTGTCCCCCCCCCCCCTGTAACTTCTAAAATAAGAGAATGATAAAACTAAAAAAAATATATGATGTACATTACCATGCAAACTTCCACCGAAAATTGGTTTGAACAAGATCTAGTAAGTAGTTGTTTTTTAATACGTCATAAATCCCCTAAATACGGAACCCTTCATGGGCGAGTCCGACTCGCACTTGGCCGCTTTTTCTGGATAATTTTGAATTTCAATTGTCAGGGGTGCCTACATTATTTTTTAATACATTTTACAACGACAACAAACAAAAGTTCAAATTCGCCGTATTTTTATTACCCGGGTCGATCGCAACAAAATAGAAAATCATGTTTTTCAAATCTAAGCGTTATTGTAATTTATCTCAAATAACCAAAAAGTCAATCTGACTAGAACTTAAAAACGAACTGAATTATTTTTATATGTCGATTTTTCTTGGTGACCCAGGAGAATTTTTTTTTGTATCCCATACCATAGAGAAAAAATACATAGAGTGCTCACTCCATACATCAGTTTTAGTACCAAAAAGACTATTAGCATCTAGCATCGAGTAGCGGAACTATCAGTACTGCTACTTGACAATAGATGTAGCACCGACAGGAAAGTCTTATGCTGTTGAGATAAGACTTTCCGGTCGGTGCTACATCTATTGTCAAGTAGCAGTACTGATAGTTCCGCTACTCGATGCTAGATGTAGACACTGAAATTAATAGTCTGAACTGATGTATGGAGTGAGCACTCTTGTCTTTATTTCTCTATGCCCATACGAAAAGAGCGTATCCCAATCGCGTATCGGTTTTGGTTTTTACCTATAAGTGTGAAAAATATATTCTACCATATACGAAGGATGTGTTTTTTCATGTTTTATGCGTCTTTTTGTACAATAAAGTGTTTTACTGCTACTAATATATCATATTAACGATTAACTAAAAAGGTATTTACATCTAATTTAACTGGTAAATTATTAAAGTCCGCTAAAATTAATATATACCTATTCAAAAAAATATTTGTTAATATGTCCCAAAATCATGGCTCATTTTTTAAGTCTCCTGACTTACCAAACATATCGCAACGAAGGCAAGGGCACAACGCGGCATCGTGAACCTAATAACGTAACGTTTCAGTTACTTTTATCCGGGGTACGAAAAGAGGTATTAGATCTATCCTGGGTCTAATATGTTATAAAAACATAGTTTTTTGAAAAATGTTCGTAGGTAGTACACAAAATTTACCTTTTCTTTTAAATGTGATTTGGGTCATCGTTCTCCCTGGTGACTTTTCTGGTGACCCAAGAGACATCAATTTTATTATGACTCAGGAGACTTTTTTTCTATGCACTTTGATTTTTTTGATGCGCTAATTTTGTTATCTAAAATAACTTTAAACTGCTGATATACTTATATAACTTTGCTGATGAGTGGAAGTGGAATTGAAACTTAATTTATTGTTCTCTCCCTTGACATTTTGGCATACATTTGACATGCTGCAGTGCACTCCTAACGTTAATAAAGACATAATTTTTAGAAAATGCTTTAGGAAAACTCACTCTTGAGCTTAAAACGATTAAGTCCTTATCATTGTATGTTAGATTTTTAGTACAGATTTGGATCAGTGAAAATGTCTCTTAGCCAACTAAATTTGTCTCTGGGAAAAGTACGATATCCCTAAAAATTGTACGTACATTTCGCATTTTTCTGAAGGAACGGAATTCATAAATTGGGTTATTATTATTTTTTCAGATTATTTGATTGCATTGACATATCACCAAGATAGATAGAACATTTAAGTTACCAGAAGAAAAGCATTTTGTTATTTTATACAGTGTGGAAAAAGTAGGTTCGATTCCCGGGCGCGACTAAGCGAATTTAAAAAAAACAACGTGTTGCATTCCGGGAGTGCCGACAGAAGTTAAAACTCAATGACTAGTCCAAAATGTCTGCAGCACTATGTATAATTGACCCATCCTCCTTTCTATTGAAAACTTTTGGTTCCGAAATTGCTGGTCAGTGAGCTTGTTTAAAATTCGAAATTCAAATTTATAGCGTTAATTGTTTAAAATTCGAATAGAAATTGTAAAGTTACCTTGCAGACCTCGCATCTAAATATATTTGGTCATGATATTTTGAGTTTTATTCACCAGTACTAGAGTTCACTTTTATTAGCGATTTCATCAAGATGTAGCTTTATTGAATTATATTTGAGTGGTATAAAGTTATAATACTGTGAGATCCTCGTATTTCAGCCCGTACAAGATTATAACCTTTTTCATGTAATGTCATTGAGTTTTTCTTTATTGATTTAAATGCCATCTAAACCTTACGGTCACATGATCGCCTTACGCTGTCTCGAGTTTATCATTTTTTCCCCACCTCAAAAAGTGCCTAGCGCCGCTAAAGAAGTTTTCACTTCAAAAATCTTTGAATGCAGTTGTTTCTTTAAAAAACAATAATGTTTCATTTAAGTAAAATGAGCAAACTTAAGGTTTTAAGGCACTTTCCCTCCAGGGCCCATAATTTTTTTCCACCCGGTAGTAGACAACTATTTTTTTCGACTAAATGAAGTTTTATTAGATAAATCGTTGATCACATGGTTCGTTTCACACATCACATCAAAACGTTTGTCAAAGTAATGAAATTTATGCCAAAAAAACATAAATAAAACATATAAATTCAACACATTTTTTAAATAAAAATCTTTCTCGATGATATAAAAGCGGCCAAGTGCGAGTCGGACTCGCCCATGAAGGGTTCCGTATTTAGGCGATTTATGACGTATTAAAAAAAAAACTACTTACTAGATCTCGTTCAAACCAATTTTCGGTGGAAGTTCACATGGTAATGTACATCATATATTTTTTTTAGTTTTATCATTCTCTTATTTTAGAAGTTACAGGGGGGGGACACACATTTTACCACTTTGAAAGTGTCTCTCGCGCAAACTATTCAGTTTAGAAAAAAATGATATTAGAAACCTCAATATCATTTTTGAAGACCTATCCATAGACACCCCACACGTATGGGTTTGATGAAAAAAAATTTTTTGAGTTTCAGTTTGAAGTATGGGGAACCCCAAAAATTTATTGTTTTTTTTCTATTTAATACATCTACTTACCAAGTTTCAACAGTATAGTTCTTATAGTTTCGGAGAAAAGTGGCTGTGACCTACGGACGGACAGACAGACGGACAGACGGACAGACAGACAGACAGACAGACATGACGAATCTATAAGGGTTCCGTTTTTTGCCATTTGGCTACGGAACCCTAAAAAAGAACATCGACAAATTATGTTCAAAGAATTAATATCAAAACAGATGTCATAATTAGGATTGGCTACTTTAAGAAAGGGACAGAGAGATTTAATCCTCTCGCTCTGCACGTTTTTCTCATTCCTCCTTGTCAAGCCAAAATAAACTATAAAATGATAGTAACACAAGTACATTGTAATATTCACTTTTTCCACGGTATCATGTCATTGTAAATTACTTATGTGAAATTGTAGTGGCGTGCGACTTTCAAACCGGAGGTCACGGGTTCGAACCCCGGCCCGTGCAAGTGAGTTTTTGTAAGTAGGGACCTTTTTTAGTGGTACTTAAATATAATAACTTTTCGTATTATTGAAATAAAATATTTTATTCAAACAAACTTAATAATATAATAATTAAAACGAATAATATCAATTAGTTTTCAATATTTATTCAATTATTTTAAATTATTTGAGCATGAAACATACTAGATTTATTTTTATCATTACAATAGAAAAAAAGCAAATAATATATTCTTATAGATATTTTATTTTTAAACAAAAATAAAGCAAAAAGTTACGGTTAGATTCTGATGGCTAAATACCAAACAGCTACCGATACATTTCAATATCTGTCGAAATTTCCTAACCCGTTGTAACTGACAAAGAGTATAGATTTCGACGTAGCATGACGTAGCTAAGCAAACACGCACACATGCGTAACGTATAGGCCTGTAAGAAGGCACCATCATAGGTTTACCTCCGATTCCGTTACTACTCAATGGAGTTACGACTCAACGTTTATTGGATATTAAAATTTTACGTAATTCGGAGCGCTGCGCGAAGTGACATAGGTCTTACCTCTTTGAGGCACGACGGCCATCTAACATTACTGGCATAAAGGATGCATTTATGACTTTGACGCATGACAGAAAGAGAAACCGAACTGCGTAAAATGGGCGTTTGCTGTTGAATTCATAAAATCAAAAATCGATAATAAATCCATCGGTAAAGGATAATAAGTTAATATTTAGTTCTTTGAAAGTTAAGACGAGATGAAAACCTTTGCTGTAAGGTGGATTGTGCTGGATATGGATGTGTTTTCTAGTTGCACGAAGCTAAAACCGAAAAATGAACACGTAAGTTTGGATTTATTTTCTATCGAGAAAATTTTAAGCATTCGTGTTTCGACTACTACGAAATCTCTTATCATATAGTCAAGAAACATATATCCGAAAATCACTACTGTTTGTTTCCGGGGCTAGCCACTGCCACCTTTCTAAGATCCTGTTATTTTTCGATGCACGGCCTTAACTCGGATATAGTGCGCGAGCGTTCATACAAATAATACTAAGGCTACTTTGGTCCGTCAAACATCTTCTCCGGAATGGAGATTCTAGAATAACGGAAAGAAATCGGACGACGGAGATCGGATGTAGTGCGTAACTTACCATAGAAATAGTTCTACGGCTACAACGGACCATATTTTCACGGGTTCGGATCAGATTCTGATCGGACGTAGTGCGAAATCGCCCTAACTATGAAATTTGCGCACATTAATATATACCGGGCCGCGTAGCCAAGATGCCAATCGCTTACGCTTCGTAGCGATCGAAACGCAACTGTCACTGTCGCACTAATATGCTGGAAGAGCGATAGAGAGACACAAAGCGATTCTATGGCGAAGCGATAGCGATTATAACGGCTAGGCCGGCTGATCAGATGTAATGGAATATTCATCCATACCATAAATAATATCGATGCTACAAGTGACTGAAGTGACTCTGCCTGTTTTGTTTACTAATACCTTTTCGAGCTTAAAGCGAGTAAAAAATATATCTAAGTACTTACTTTTTATCAAGTTTTTTAGGGAGTACGAGTATGTTCTAAATAAAAAAAACATATTAGATTAAGAAGGTATCTGTAAACAAAAACCCCAAATAAATGAAGGTACAGACTTTTATATTTCACTTGCTATAAAAAACGTGTTTATTTCAATACCTTTAATTAGTTGTCGCAATGTCAACTTTTTTCTAATCCGGTGCACAATTTTCTAAATTCCCTTTTTTTTTTTTTTTTTTTTTTTTTTTTTTTTTATTTCTTTATTCATACCCACAACATACACGGCATTGAAAAAGTACAGGATAAGAACATGCAAAACAACTTAATTACTACAAACTATTAACTATTACATTAGAAAATTATGAAGCCATGTGTCGTGGCACAGAAAAGGCGCTGGCTCAGCATTGTGATGCGGCAAGCCACATCGCTGGTATTCTGCCAGTACCTTACATACAAATATGCAACGCTTATTTTAAAAAACAGTTGGTGCGAGAAATATAAGAAGAAAACCACTGTGCAATTTGTGTGTGACGTGTCGTGTACATTATTGTGTGAGTGTATATGTGTGTGTGTGTGTGTATTTTTGGACATTTGGTAACGTTATAGTATTAAAAATTTCGTAAGTATTAGGTACTACCCGAATAGTGCGGTTGGCAAAGTAAAAAGTAGTTTAAGAAGAAAAAGAAGGCAGCAAGAGTGAGTTTAAGGCATATGCTATTTAAAATTGTTGCTTTTGTTGGTTAAGAAGTTGAAGTCGATATTTTATTTTGAAAGTGGCTTTGCTCTTTAATTGACGAATTGGTGGTGGTATATTATTCCAACATTTGGTTGCGCGGTACCGAAAACTCCCTTTAAAAGCGGCAGACCGGTGCTGAGGAACTTGTAATACTATCGCCCGTGAGGCTCTCATTTGGTGATGAATGCTACTTTTTGAAAACCATAGGAGTTTCTTATAGAGATAAGACGGCTGCTTAGTTTGTATTGTGTCGAAGAGCAGGCAAGCGAACATAAGCTCCTGGCGAGCAGCCATTTTTAACATACCTGCATTGTTCAAGAAATTCCTTTCATTAAGTTCCAACGAAATACTTATAAGGACAAAACAAGGTATAGAAACGCATACTATGTTGTGTAAATCTAAAACGGGCACGCAACCCGTACGAATGGCATTGTACAGTCACCTGCATTAATATATTATACACAGGTAATTCCAAAAATACGTTAACAATTTTTTTTAACTGCGGCATGTAGTTGCTATTTAATAAAATGCATTTTTATATCAAAGCTAAAGGATAACGTTCAAATGTTAGCTAAAGAATAACATTTAATCATCATCATAATTTTAGTCTCCAGTCTCTTCGTGTACGCCACTTACGGTCCCGGTCCTGGGCTAGTCTCATCCTGATGAAGTGCCCTGCTATATTTTCCGAATGGCATTCACCCAACGAGCCAACGAATGACATACAGATAATATGTTTATTTTAGTAAAATTATTCTATTTTAATGACATATTGTAAAAGATGTGTAAGAAAAATATTTCTAAAAATTATTTGTCAGCGTATTGTTGGGCCATCCTGTACTGAACAATGAAGCGTGCAAAATTAAATGACATGCTCTTATGGCTCTACGTACAAGACCAGAGATAACAAATATCTAATAGCCTTATCGTAAAATGCTCCTGAATTTTAAACTGTTAATGTTTTTTTTTTTAATCATCGCATGAAAGTTACTTTAATTTTTTTAAACATTTCATTTTTAAACACCTATTCCTTGCGATACACAATATTCTCGCATTCGCGGGCCCCTTTTCCCAAATTGTATAACAAATAACTTAAATCACAAATGTATGAAAAAATATATATATTTTCCTATTTTTCTGTCACCTACTGTACCACTAGGTCCACTAGTACACAACGGCGCCGACTCTTTCATTAAATTTTCAAGTTAGTGCAAATTCGGTGGCATAAGCGGCTTGCCAACGCTGTTTGGAGTTTCCACCACTTGACTTGGCTAGGAAATGAAGTCAGCTCGGAAGATTAAATAAGTTTTTTTAGTCAAAAATTTCGTTTTTGATACAAGCTGTTATCGTCGACTGTTCTTGTTTATCAACGAACAATATGAACGTCAAGAAGTAATTCTAATTTAATTTTCACTATTATAGCCATAGGTACTACCTACTAAAAAGACAACTTAAATACGCGTATATATAGAAACTTATTTAATATTTAAATAGACAATTATTTAATATTCAAATATATATATCACGCTATATATCAAGCTATGTTTTTACCTGTATCGGAATATCTAGAAAACGTCTGTTTTTCATTTATATAATTATCATTGCGACATCATGTATTCAAACCTTTCCGTTTGTTGAATTAAATTGTCAACTTTCAGGTTTCGTGGAAAACGGCTGTTGATATTTATTCAGACGGCACGACAGTTTGTTTTGAATGCTCTGTCCAAATAGACAAGACAGCACGAAATTCGTTAACGGGTTCCATCAAGAACTTGTGTGAGGACCTTATCCATTGAAGCCGGTCTACCTAGCTTTATTTGACGTTCATAAGCGCATTGTAATTATACCTACTTGAATAAACTATTTACTTTTATCTTATCTTTATCTTTATTGCTCTTTTGAGTTTAGTTGACTACTATAGTAAGTTACAATAGTAGTCAACTAAACTCGGATAAACAGTTAACATTTCTCCAATAATTTATGTTTGTGTTTTTGACCATGCCTAAGATAGACATCGGAAACTAGATTAAAACTTACATGCAAGTTTTAAATTAAACAATGTTAGATAAAATCTTGTTAAAGTTGGTGATTCCCGTTCCGTTATTAGTCGTCCCGAATTAGTCGCTCCTCGGAGCCCTACAAATATTTAATATTGAACTCTTGTACAAGATTTCATTCAGAAGATCGTGTTTGTTAACAAAAAGTAGCAGGTGTGACAAGGGTCCGACCAAGGCCGGCCAACCGTGAGGGACACTGATCGACTTTGTAGACTTTTCGACTTCCACGGGGTTTCGTTTAATTACTTTGAGAAGCTCTTATCCGGTGTCATTCCGCACTTCTAAAAACACCCTAAAGGTATGACACTTAAGGTTTAGAATAAGAGAAAACAGGAGGGCATAGTCAGAGAGAGAAAAGTATGGGTTCATTTATAAACTCAAATGATAAAAATAAAAGCAAATTTCCGTCATTTTTTGTTGGAAGGCATCTTTGTTTAATGGGTATATGGGACATGTGTCTGTGCTTACTGTCGGCTTAACGGTATTACGAACAATAGCTGTCTTATTAACATCTCTATTATTTGGGCAATCTCACCGTTACAATAATACCTTTAGCTCACCATGACGATAATCCTATTATAATTAGAGTGTTTTGGTTTGGATGTAGTGATGTGAGACATTGTTAGGTATAGAAATGGGTTGTCCGAGGTACATGTAATGTAATAAACAGTAGGTTTATGTAATGGTGTAATGGTGTCCTATCTATTGCAAAATACGCTTTCCTATAAGAAATTAACCTTTCTCGAAAGTAACATCGATTGTATTTTCCGACAAATATTACCTTTTGATTGTAGCATTGTTTGTTTTGTGTCGGCCATTAAAATATTTACATTTCACTTTAGTATTCTAGTCGTAAAACTTTGTGCCTTAGTGCACAATACATCAAAGTGAATGCTATAAGTCTCCACATAAATCACTAAGCAACTTAACAATACAGAAGTTTAAAGTACTACTTTTCCGGCAAGTTGTCGCTCTTCTTAACTTTCCTAGTTTGTTCGTAATCTCCGGGGTCGGCTTCCGTAAGACATTGTGCTTGTGTATTTAAGCACATTTTCATACTTTTGCTATAAATCGTCTAATATTATAAAACAATTTCGTTACTTAGATACTGACAGACAATATACAGCTTAATGCGCTAAAGCTAGGAATTTAAACTTGAATTATACATATATTTTCAAATGTTGTCATCCAATATGCATCTATCGGTACTCTAACTTAATGTCGTTCTCTAACTTTACCTAGAACGGTACGCATCATCAGGTTTTGAAGTTTTCTCATTAATTGCAACTGGTTACATAGGTATGTTGAATGTTAGGATAAGTTTTGGTCTCCAAGAACTTAAGTGGATGGAGGAATGCAGGCGGGCGTGTCTTTGGTGTGTGTTGGCTTTTCAATGCAATTTATAAACGATGGTAAATTTTTTGGCTTTTACTAGTTCACAATATATGCATATCTATGTCACTAACACTGCGTAAGGGTATATAGAATATTGCTATTCCGTGTCACTATAAAAATGCGATTCTTGGGTGATTATTAATTATTTTTGATGTAAGTATATAAATGTTACAAAAATACTTTGTCATTTGACTTTGAAATCTGCACGAGCTGATATAATACAAATAATCCTACATTTAACGTAACATATTCATGAACTTGTTTTGAATAGTATAGCTAGATGTAAAACTTGCAAAAATGTAAAATATTATGCTGACCAAGCAATATGTGAAGTTTATGAGTAATTTACTATCTTCATTAACATATTATTAATATTTTTCTCCATGTATGTTACTCCAGCGCTACACGGACTCCATTAGCACACAACCACTTCGATCTTGCAAAGAAACTAAATGCACTTCCCGAACTACCCAACGACACTTAATGTTCCTCCAAAAAGTTCTTTGGACAACTTGAAGCAAGTGCCGAGATGCTCCCGAAGTATGTATACAATTTACACCCTATTACAAAAGACATAAGATGCAAAATCGGAAATATTAAATACTCTTAGTGCTGAATTGATTCAGAATAGTTGCATAAATTTAGTAACTGGTCAGGCCGGGCAAGTTAGTTCTAGGACAATTAGAATAGTTAACTGGATGAGTTTGGTTTAGTTCGGCAAATGCAAATCAAATATTAGGAAACTGGGACTATGCAATTAGGTCCTATATTCATAGTAAATACACTACTGCTAAACCGCATACAGTAGCTATATAGAGTCAATAAACCTACTGAAGTGAGTAATACTTCAAAAATAGAGATACTGAAAAATACTGTAGGTAACTGTAATTCAAATTATTAATGTAGTGCCATGCTATAATCAAACTTCGAAGACTAACTTATATAGGTATTTTAAATAAATTTTGAAAAATTATAAGGTTTGAAAATGCCACATTATTTTTGGAAGTCTTATAACAAAGATAAGAACATTAAGAACACACAAAACCTTTCTCGTTCTCGATCAACAACACAAGTAACAAATATTTTTCCATTTATCCTCTAGCCGCCCAGAGACCTATAAAAAGGTCTCCCGTTCCATTCTAATTTGAACTTTGTGTTGACAAAATAAAATTTCATTTTGCTTGGCAAGGTTTGACGTATAGGCGGCTAGAGGTTATGTTTCGATTTGTGCCTCTTACATGTATTATATTTGTATTAGGTCTACGCCTACACTTCACTCGATCCAATCAAATCTTCGCCACTGACCCACACAAGAACTCATTATCATGTATCTCGAGGCCCGATCGATGTTGCCGTACCTATAGTTCGTTTTTTAGGGTTCCGTAGCCAAATGGCAAAAAACGGAACCCTTATATAGATTCGTCATGTCTGTCTGTCTGTCTGTCCGTCTGTCCGTGTATGTCACAGTCACTTTTCTCCGAAACTATAAGAACTATACTGTTGAAACTTGGTAAGTAGATGTATTCTGTGAACCGCATTAAGATTTTCACACAAAAATAGAAAAAAAAACAATAAATTTTTGGGATTCCCTATACTTAGACCTGAAACTCAAAATTTTTTTTTCATCAAACCTATACGTGTGGGGTATCTATGGATAGGTCTTCAAAAATGATATTGAGGTTTCTAATATCATTTTTTTCTAAACTGAATAGTTTGCGCGAGAGACACTTCCAAAGTGGTAAAATGTGTGTCCCTCACCTGTAACTTCTAAAATAACAGAATGATAAAACTAAAAAAAATATATGATGTACATTACCGTGTAAACTTCCACCGAAAATTGGTTTGAACGAGATCTAGTAAGTAGTTTTTTTTTTAATACGTCATAAATCGCCTAAATACGGAACCCTTCATGGGCGAGTCCGACTCGCACTTGGCCGCTTTTTTTATCATTAGAAATAAGGTAAACAAACTTGACGTGTCTTTTTATTGAAAAACACGTTTTAAAAATAAATAATGGCAAATATGTAACAATTATAAATCTAATACGATCATTTATATTCTTCTGCTTTCATAAGTAATAGTGTAATAGTTACTGATTTTTAAAAAGCGTTTTTCAATTAAAAGACATGTCAAGATCGCTTACCTTCTTTCTAATGCTAAAAAAACGAACTATAATACAGGGTTGCCTAATATATTTATAGAGATTTTAGGCTTCCGAAACAGATTACAGAATTCCATTTCCATTCTATACCCGTATTTTTATTGGAGTTTAGTAACTGTAGCACACATAAAGTACCCTAAGTGTAATATGTAGTTGTTTATAACATTTCCACTCTTTGTCAATGCAAATGCCATACAGAGTTAGCTAGGCCCGACTCTAGCACTATTAGTCTCATACAAATTTACATATATCTTTACAGTATTACGCACAAACAATTATTTAGTTCAGCACATCACTCAGTTGTGGCTCGACTTAGTTGTGGGGGATCACAACTTTGAATATCGTAATTTGTATTAATTTATCTCCGTCAATCCAATACTATTGCTATTGCAGGTGAGACAATTTGCGAATTTCGGTTTTCTATTTAGCCCCCAAGGAGTGACGACACTAAAGCAACCAAGAAGACCTTTTTATGACGCGGTGTTGGTAACTGCACATTTGTATTCCACGCGTGCCGTGCAGGCTATTCCTGTGGAAGACAGGCTCGTAGGTAAGTGTTAAACTCATGATCAAAATAAATAGTAGCTTTTTTGAAGTCAAAACTTCTTTAGCGGCGCTGTGCATTTTTGTGATTGGGAAAAAATGTTAAACTCGCGAGAGGTGTCACGTGACAGTAAGACGTAAGACGGACACGTGACCTGATCGAAAAACTGTTACTTCAATGTCATTGAGTTTTTCTTTATTGATTTAAATGCCATCTAGTGAATTTAGCTCTAACTGGTAATAATATAACTCGAGTACTAACAGTGATGTGCTTAGGGGTTTCAAGTAATGCGACGAAATAACGCTAGATGGCGTTAACCTCAATTATACATAGTGCTGCAGACATTTTGCAATAGTAATTGAGTATTCACTTCTGCCGGCACTCCCTGAGTGCAACCCGTTGTTTTTTTGGACAACTAAGAGCTCAGTATATGCCACGGGTTCAATGCAACTTCAACAATTATTTAACCCATTCAGTGCCAAGATTGACGTGTCAGCAAGTCTGCATAGTTTGACTCACTAGTCAAACTCAGGTCACTACCTACAATTCTGTAAACGCAATATCGAGTCCTCGCAGCAGAGAATGTGTTAAGACATTTAGAACTTACATTCCTATTCAAAACTTTCAAGCAGCTTCTCTAAGCATTATTGGCTTGTCCCGGAATTCTCATCATAACAACAACATAAGAGCCATTCCTGTATGTAAATGCGCCAAGAAAACGACGTTGCTTGCGAGTCAGTAACGATTGTAAGGACATTTAATGTTTCTTTCATGTATGGTACGGAGGAGTTACTTAAATAGTGCGTTAACATATTCGTGCAACTCCTATTGCATTCTTGTATCGGAAAGATTTAGTTTTTTGTGGCACTTTCTTCAGTCACGACTTTATAATAGACACTCGTTTTTAGGGTTCCGTACCCAAGGGTAAAAACGGGACCCTATTACTAAGACTCCGCTGTCCGTCCGTCCGTCCGTCCGTCCGTCTGTCACCAGGCTGTATCTCACGAACCGTAATAGTACTGTTGAAATTGAAATTTTCACAGATGATGTATTTCTGTTGCCGTTATAACAACAAATACTAAAAACAGAATAAAATAAAGATTTAAGTGGGGCTCCCATACAACAAACGTGATTTTTGACCGAAGTTAAGCAACGTCGGGCGGGGTCAGTACTTGGATGGGTGACCGTTTTTTTGCTTGTTTTGCTCTATTTTTTGTTGATGGTGCGGAACCCTCCGTGCGCGAGTCCGACTCGCACTTGGCCGGTTTTTACGTACCTATGGCATGGTTATAAATAGAAGATGTCAGTCAGAATGATATTTATTGCGTATCGAATTCTTCAATTGGTGAGATAAATAATTTCCAATATAAAGTTCGTAAGTGGCATATTCTAAATGCATTTGAAACTTTCATCCGATAAGCAGTCAGTCATGCCAGATTAATGTTGGTCATTTGTTGGTGTTCCATTGTAAGAGGAACGTAAGAATTAGTAGACTACCGCTATATTAGAGCTAGACCGACTAGAGTCTGCATTGAACTGTAGAGCGTAGAATCAGAGGTACTTAATTGTATTTAAAGATATTAAATACTTATATTAAAACGAGTCACTCACTTGTTTTCAAACGAAAATAAAAATTGAGTGACCCGTTGTAACATATTTAACGTGTGAGTTTCACAGTTTTTTTTTACTAAACTAAAATTAAAATATTATTGTTTACAGCACACTTTTTAAAAGTTGTATTTGTATGTGCTATGGAGTATTTTTTAAATAACTACAATAAAAGTTATTTAGACAAAAGTTAAAAGGTTAATTATATATAGGTTACTTAAATAAGTTCTGCAAATAAAATGTTATGGTAACCAATTTTGTATTGTACGTATCTCATACAAGATTCAGAGGTGAACGTTCCGTCTTCCATTAAGTCAGTATCCAAAGGTGTTAATTGCTCACTGGCCGAAAACAAGCCCATGGGAAATATAACGCAGCTGTGTAACTGTTAGAACGACTATAAAGCCATATAGCCATTAGTTTTCAATGGAGACGATAACTGTCATATTCATATTAGTTGCTTTCGTAAGGTACATGGTAAATAGCGATGTGTAGGAACTAAATTTGTCAGTTAAACAAAGTGTATACATGGTTTCGTCGTCGGCAAACACAGCTACAGATGTCAAAGTTACAAATGTTCTCAGAAGTTTCTGGAAAACTTCATGGACATGTATATTTTAGAAAAGGAAAAATTTAATCTTCTTCGTACAAAAATATGTATGAGAAGTTTTTTCGCGATTTCGGAAATTTCCTAAGAGTTATAACTTATATCTATCTAATACCTTTAAACGAGCAATTCTTGCATATTTATTTATTTATTTATATGTATATATATATATATATATATATATTTCGGGGATCTCGGAAACGGCTCTAAAGATTTCGATGAAATTTGGTATATGGGGGTTTTCGGCGGCGAAAAATCGATCTAGCTAGGTCTTATCTCTGGGAAAACGCTAATTTTTGAGATTTTATATGTTTTCCGAGCAAAGCTCGGTCTCCCAGATATTTTGTTATTAACGAACATAGGTAATCACCTTACAATCCCTACTAATTAATATTATATTATAACTCTGTCGGTCTGTTACTTCTTAAACAGCTGAATCGATTTAGATGAAATTTGGTATGGAGATATGTAGTTAGAGGCCTGAAGAAGGGCGATAGTTTTTATCAAGACGCGGGCAAAAGCTAGTTTCATTATAATCTCGTATACCTGATGTTCTAACAAGATGTATTTGGCTCCAGTTTCTTTGGAGCAGATCAGATTGGAGCCTAAACGACCTAATTAAACTATAATTATTTATTACCAGTCTGGTTTCTGGCAAGAAATACCTGACGTAAGTTGCATACTAATGAAAGATAATTTCCCTACTTAGGTATACGGGAGTAGGAACAAAACATTATAGAACTTCGAAATTAATATTCAACACGGCGAACTAACACTAAACTGTCTTCCCCGTACTTCTCATATGCATTCATTAATAATATATGAGTAGCTAGACGCGACAGCTCGAATGCATCCAAGTCGGCAAAGTGACAGAGCTTTGCATATTTAACGAAATATCTACTTAAGAGAATTGTATGAATGAATATGTCCCAGATGAAATTTACTCGTGAAATTTTCGTGCGATAAATGTTTACACATTATGACACGACGGCAATCGTCACGAAAACCAAACAAATCGCGCGCGTTAAGCGTGTAATATTTTATCAGACGAGGAACGTCGGATTCTGATTTCGAAATCTATACGGAATCAGACTATGCGACAGCGACACATCTCTGAACAAAACATTAAAGATCTAACCCAATGAATACCCAATGAATTACCAACTTATTAAGTTCTCTGTGGTACTAGTACAGTCAGCATTACATAGTTACTAACGGTCAAAGTGACACCGTCGCCGCCGTGACTGAAGAGGCCGTCATCGTCATTATCTATTTGACGTTGACTGTAGACTGTACAAATTTAATAAGCTCTTTTAATTTTTCCTGGTCGTTGAGGTCAAATTCAATCAATATCAGAAAAAAGGTGTGTTGCGACTAGCTGTTGCAGCTGCCGGTACAGTTGCATTGACCTTAAACTAATTAATTACACGCGTCCCTTCATGTTCCTCATACATATTCATACCTCTAAGGTACCTATAGACGACGACCGTCGCGGTCTGCTGCGTGAGAATCCCGCGATTCCACCAAAGCCTTTGCGGCATCTGAACTATCTTTAACAGGTCATGGGTAGTGGCCACGACGCTCCCTTCTTCCTCGATCTGAGGAAACGTTAATTAAGTTATTATTTATATTTTTAAGGACAGAACTTTAAAATTCTTGTTTTGATAATTCAAGTGATCATTATTATCGTGCTTAATACAAACTGAGTTAGCAAAAACCAAGCGTAAATTGAGTATGGGAAACTGAATTACCAACCTGCCGAATCCTGCGTCCAACAGATAATGCAGCAGAGCAGAGAACAATTTAGTTTACTAAATATTATAATTTTCAAAGCGAGACAAACTGTTACTGACACTATCATTAGTAGACAACCACTCTGTGATTTTACTTTGTTTATTTCTTTGCGACACTCCTAATGAATAGGCACTTATATAAAACTTTATTTGCGGTTGCGGTTTGTCAATTGTGGCCTAAAATCATACCTTTAATAGAAAAATACTATAATTGTTTATCTTATAGCTGTTGTGTCTACTTTCTAAAATGCTTTTACGTTTTGTCTATTTGCAGTCCGATAGTATTTCCAATAATATCATTGCAGCGTTCAATAGAACTACCAAACCACGTAAATTGAATTGTATGAAAAACAAGCATTTCAAGTGAAAGGCCGAATTAAAAAGATTCTGAATTCAGCGACAACTTGACAATTCCCGTGGGTGTTCTTATGTGCGCTAACATCAGCATTAAGTACGACTTTACCTATCTAAATAGGAACCAATCAAGGCAGGTAGAATTCGGTAGAAACTGCCCATGGGAAAGCGGCATTTCTAAGGACTTTATATATTATGGACTTGAATAATCCAAATCAGCCTCTACTGCTACTTCCTTCATGTTTCGGTCTAGCAAGCCATTATTTACTAACGACTGAAGTAAGAATCGAACAAAAAGGCGCTGAATCGGGCGGCAAGTTGGGCGATGTCACGGGTCTCTGGGGACAGATTTGTCCCCGCAACCTTTGCCGAATGTCTCGACCGCTATTTGTACAATATCCCGCCTCCTCGGATAAATGATAGGAACACTTACGGTTGTTACTTTTTTGGTAACATCTTTTGAAATCATGTTAGTGTGGACGTGAAATCGTTCCGTGTCCGAAGGTCTTAGAATATCTAGCAATTGTAGTTAAATGAATTTAAGTTAGGCTTTACAAATGTTGTTGCCTGATGTACAGTTAAGTATAGTTTCATTTACCCACGAATAAAATTAAAACTGATACCTGCAAAATAAATTGCGTTTAATCTTCCCGAACGTAGCAATAGTATAGCTCATGTTTTCTCCTTTTACATACTTAAGTTATTACAAAATATAACTAGAACCAAAATTAAAGTGTTACCGAATAGATGTAAGTACATAGGTATTCTACGAGTAAGTAAAAAATAGATCTTTATTTAAGAGTTAAGTCGAAGGCTTTTATTGTAAAATCAACTATTGCGTATTTCAGGGACTTATTGTCATGGAGATTAAGAACAAAAAGGGCAATAACTCCTTATTCCATAACTAAACTTTAAACTCCGTAGGTGCCCAGTACTTAAGAATTTCTATTAGTAATATTCCCACAGAAGCTTCGTAAACTAGTTTAATAAAGAGATGTCATCCGATAACGTCACCCCGCGCTGCCACAACACAGTTACGATCACGTTCAATCCTGAATTCCCATCGCCTTAATACAACCAGCATAATGGCTTACCTGATTAAACATGGCTCTTACAGAACTCAAGACCACATTTATATCGGTTCGACCGAATCCACGTTCGCGAAGCAATCAGAATAACACTCCAGAAAAACCTTCGCGTGTAGCGAATCCGCTCTCCTTTTATAGCTGACTAAAATAGTCTTTACGTCTATATGAATAAAAGTTACGTGTTCGTGAATAGGTAGGCGGGGGCGTCGCTAAAGAGAAATGTTCTTTATGGTCGTAAGAATAAAAGTTAGTTGATTCGAGTAGCATTATGATTCAGCGTGCGCGGCGCGGGCCGGTATCTCGATCAGCTATTTTCTGATGATCTAGGAGATTGTAGAAGCGATTCGATAGAGTTCTGCTATTTGCTTTTTTACGGAGCTTTAAGTGTTTCCAAGCTAGGGGAGCTTTTTAGCATACATTTTAATATTTTATTTGCAGATAAACAAAGTATCTCAATTCAGATTAGTGTAGTCAATGATATGTAATCTGAATCGATACAAAGGTATTAAATATCTACTAATTCATATTGTTGTATGGCAATACGTGAAATGAATTTCGAGATAACTGTAATTGGAATTAATCGCTTTACTGAATTGATTTAAGCTTTAAAGTACAAAGAACGATAAGAACATGTAAGTACCTATTTAATGTTATAATCACACACCACGCCAGAAAATATGTTTTGTAGGTACATTACTAACCGAAAATCTTTTACACTTCTAACAAATGTAAAAACTATTTAGTACTTGGTATACAGGCTATTTTTATCAAACCTCGTTATCACTTTCAAAGCATATATTTAATGCCTTCTATTGTTGTACTTAGGTATATATTCTATAAGTTGTAAATTATATATTATTTAACTGCAAGACTAAAAATATGTTATTTCAATTTGTTAATGGCTAACAGTCCTTTTTTACATATTTACAACTGAGAGTGAAATTGTCCCCAAATATTGAACACAAATGATATTCCGGCGGCGTAGCGCAGATTCAAATGTAACGAACATTCGCCAAGGGCAAGGCCATTAGCATGCGGGGCACGCATATGCGAATGTACGAGTATGCGAGTATGCGCACACGTGAGCGTGCATTGTTCGCCGTGTACGTAGGGTACAGTCGGCAGCATAAGCTACGCAGTATTATTGTAGTTAAGGGTCAGAAGGTTACGCTTGGCGCCATCAATAAGGGTGGAATCACATTTGTCAGCATCGAGCCGCATTTTATATATGAGAAATTGCTCGTTAGTATGAAGATGCGTACGCATGCTTTCAGCTTTCCGATGCGTACGCATCTTCATACTAACGAGCGATTTCTCATATATAAAATGCGGCTCGATGCTGACAGATGTGATTTAAGGCGACAAGTTCTATAGAAATATTGCTGTCTACCCCTCACGTAAGTACTACGTCAATCGGAGATGTTGGCGTAGGCTAGTGGTGCTGTCCTGCTGCCGAGAATCACCGAAAAGCTAGTATTAGAGATAGACCACAGAAATGAAAAAAATATTATTTGCGTTCTTTTATTTTATTCGCCCGGGATAGATACGAAATTGATCAAGACGTTTTAAATTTTGTCGGACCACGTCTTAGACTGGCACAAACAATATTCACTCCACAACAGAGTAGTCTATAGAATATTTGAAGCGCTAAGTTGGTGAAGCTAGTGCAGGTGACTGTACCTGTACTTACAACATGAGCCGGCGGCTTCCGAATATGAAGTTCGTTAGGGTCTTGTCAGTTATGTTATGGTATAGGTACATGGCCGCGTAACATGAATAGGGCTTTGTTCAAAAAGCTGTGTTCTAAAAGTCAAATAACTGACAATTGAATGCGCAAATACAGCAATCATAGGAATAATTCAATTTCAATTTAAAATTTGCTGATCTCCGAGGCTATACCGGATAGGGCCACCCATACCGGGCAGGCTTGAGGGGAAGGAGGTACAAGAAGCAAACCAGCACACGGGGTATTACGCCACTCCCCGTTAGCCCGGGTTCCGACACTATCCCAAAGACCTCCATCTATGGCGTAATGGAGTACGGGAAGTATGCTGAACCGGAGGGCGTTGGTGCGATGAGGAGGGGCGGCGGGCCCTACTACTCCTAGTGCTAGGCGTAGCGGGGCAGACTCAGGTCACCGTCGGCCAGCCTGTTACTCTTTTAGGAGCCAGGGGGCTTGCCTTTACCGGCCGGCCCAAGTGGAGAAAACCACACTAAAAAACCACAACCCCCGGTATTGCGGTCCATGATATCGGGGTGCTCCGGAGCTCCGGAGTGGCTGGGGTGATCATCAGCCACTAATGTACCAACCTGCAGTACCGCCCGACCCTGCAGTGTATAAGGGGCACTTTGGTTATTGGGGTTCTCTGACCGCTGTGCAGCTTAAGTCACCCTACTCGTGGGATTCATATGGAAAATTCAAATTCAAATTTAACAAACGGTCCTTCTCAGGACCAAACGACGACAACCGGCGATGGAGAAGGGACATCAAGAAGTCCAATAGGATTGAACGATGGTGTGGCGGTGGAAGTGGACGCCCTGATGGAAGGCACACAAGTCCATGATACAACTGGCGATGTTTCGGTCGGCGACGGGCGTGAGTCACGGAGCGCCGACGGAAGGAGAAGGGGAACGCGGACTGGGCTGAGGAGCCAGACTCCGGTCCCAAAGGCGAGGGTGATACTCACTCAGATCGACCAGGATGCCGATGACAAATCGGCTGAATCGGACGACTCGCTGTACAATGTGCGGTCGCGGTCACGATCACCGTCGTTGGGCCGCTTCTGGAACTCGAGTAGCAAGCGCCGAAAGCTCGAGGACGGCAGGTCCGGCAGTGAAAGCGAAGAGACAGAGATGCAGAACGGCGCTGCGTCGCCGTCGGCTGCGAGGCCGGCGAAGAAGGCGGACTTTATGAGCAAGGCGGCAGCACAGGCGAGGCTCAATGCCGAGCTGCGCGAGGCATCAAGATTGAATGCCGAAGAGGAGGTCAGTAAAATGACCATCCGGTCGCGGCCGTTAAATCCATCAAACGAGACGGAGCTTTCGTCTGCTCTCGTGCAACAATCGTCCGACGCTGTTGAAATAATAAAGGCCGTAGCAAAGAGCTCCCGCAACCTAAAAGGAACCTACCAAAGGAAACTCAAGGAGGCAGGGGACGCGATCGTAGATGCCATAGGGGTTCTGGCGACGCGCTTGCTGTCCTCAGACGAGGTACAACGCCTTCAAAAGTGTAACGAGCGACAGCAAGCGGAGATAGCCGAGTTGCGGGCGGAGTTAGCCCAAATTAAGACGGATCTACGGCAGCGTGAGTCGGAGAGAGTACCCTCTCCGATGCAGACGCAGCCGATTACACTTTCGCAGGAGCCAGTGGAGCCATCATCTGAGCGGGCAACCATTGTCGCCATGATGAATGCCCGCTTTGATGCGCTGGAAGTGGAAGGGAGGTTACTCCCCGCCAGAAACTTGCGTCCCCAACTGGCGGCCGACAAAAAGAAGGCGGGAGAGAAAATGGCGCCCGTTTCGGTGCCTACCAGTGGCGGTAAAAAGAAAAACAAGACGTCGGCAGTGGCTCCTGACAATATGAAGGCACCCCCTGCACCTCCCTCTCCAGCACAAGAGGGCCCCAAAGGCGGGAAGGCAAAACAGAAGAAGGGCTTGCAACCCGCCGTCGACGCTGGTCCATCGGCTTCGAGAAAGCCCCAACCACTAGCCCCTGCAACCGCTTCCTCGGACCAGCAGTGGACCAAGGTGGTCAGCAAGAGGGCTAAAAAGAAGGCCGCTGCGAAGTCGAACCCGCAGCCTCAGGCGAAGGCCAAGACTCGCCCTAAATCTGGTGGACGTAATCTCCGCCCACCACGGTCAGCAGCAGTTGTGCTGACGCTGCAACCAGAGGCGGAGAAAAGTGGAGCGACGTATGCCAAGGTGCTGGCCGATGCTAAGGCCAAAGTGAATCTCGTGGAACTCGGCATATCGGCCTTGCAATTCCGACGAGCAGCCACTGGTGCGCGGGTCCTGGAGTTGCCGGGAGTGACCAGCAGCGAGAAGGCAGACAAGCTGGCGCAGGTGCTGGCGGAGAAGTTGGGGGAAGGAGTCCGGGTCACCAGGCCGACGAAGTGTGCAGAGCTGCGTCTATCAAACCTGGACGACTCTGTAACCCCAGAAGAGGTAGTTGCCGCCGTTGCTCGAGTTGGCGAGTGTGCTACGGATCAGGTGAAAACCGGGGAGATTCGTTTGGACTACAGTGGTCTCGGCACCGTGTGGGTGCGCTGCCCGGTCACAGCGGCAAAAAAGGTGGCCGATGGCGGCCGTTTCCTGGTGGGGTGGTCCTCAGCACAGGTCAAACTGCTGGAGCCGAGAGTAATGCGCTGCTTCCGCTGCCTGGAGTGCGGGCATGTGAAAGCGCAGTGTCAGGCGCAGGTGGACCGTGGCGGACTGTGCTACCGTTGCGGGAAGCCTGACCACAAGGCGGCGCAGTGCTCAGCGGCGCCCCACTGTGCCGTGTGCGATTCGGCGGGCAAGCCGGCAAGTCACGTCCTTGGCTCCAAGGCGTGCACTACATCACGCCCGAGAAAGGGGAAGAAAGCTGGTGATGGCCCCCGGGTCTCCTCGCAGTTTTCTCAGGTGGCTACAAAAACACCTGTGGCCCGTAATGAGGCGGCAGAGGGAATGGCTCTCGATTAATAATGGCTATCCGATTTCTACAGGGGAATATAAACCATAGCGCCAGAGCCCAGGACCTGCTGGCACAAAGTCTGGCGGAATGGCAAATCGGAGTTGGGATTGTTGCTGAGCCTTATTCGGTCCCACCTAGAGATAATTGGGCCGGAGATTTGGACGGTCTAGCGGCTATAGTCGTCAATCCGTCCGCTGGTTCTCCGCCGCTACAAAGAGTAGAAAGGGGCCACGGTTACGTCGCGGCCTGGATTGGCGACACAATGTTGATCGGGGCGTATTTCTCGCCAAACCGGACGCTGGCCGAATTCGAACCGTTCCTGGTCGAGATCGGGACACTGATCGGCAGAAGCCGTCCTGGTATGGTGCTCGTGGCCGGAGACCTCAACGCTAAGTCTAGGGCGTGGGGATCTCCGGCAACGACCGCCCGTGGAGCAGAGTTGGAGGAGTGGGCGGTGTCAACTGGGCTGGTTGTTCTCAACCGAGGGTCGGTAAACACGTGCGTGCGGCAACAGGGTGGCTCAATCGTTGACGTCGCTTTCGCAAATGCTGCCCTGGCACGCCGTGTTCGAGGTTGGGAGGTGCTGGAGGATGTGGAGACTTTATCTGACCACCGATACATTCGGTTCGAGGTCTCCACTCTTCCGGCCGACCCGAATGGCTTGAATCGGCCCTTGCGAGGGGATGGCCCGCGTTGGGCGCTTAAGCGCCTGGACCGGGATATATTTATAGAGGCAGCTGTGGTAAAAGCTTGGTTATCAGTCCCTGAAGGCCCTGTTGATGTCGACGCGGAGGCGGAGAGAATGGGGAGTACTATGGTCGAGGTGTGTGACGCGGCTATGCCACGGGTCGGCCCAATTCCCCCAAGGCGTGGAGTGTACTGGTGGTCTGCGGAACTTGCGCAGCTGCGCCAGTCGTGCGTTGCTGCAAGACGCCAGTACACTCACTGCAGGAGGCGGCGGATTCGAGACGTGCCAGAGGAGGAGCGTCTATATGCTGTATACTCGGCGGCCGTTAAGCTGCTGCAGAGAGCGATCGGCAGGGCGAAGGATTTAGCAGAGGAGGAGATGCTGGAGACTCTAAATAACGATCCGTGGGGGAGGCCGTATAAAATGGTGAGGCGGAAGCTTCGCCCCTGGGCACCCCCGCTGACGCAAAGTCTCCAGCCACAGCTCCTCGAGCAGGTGGTCGGTGCCCTGTTCCCGACGAGGGACGAACACATACCTCCGCCCATGACACCTCCCAGGGGGAGGGTCGCAGATGTGAGTGAGGCGCCGGAAGTAACGGAAGGTGAACTGGGGGCAGCGGTTCTACGGCTCCGAGCCAAAAACACTGCCCCCGGCCCTGACGGAGTCCCCGGCCGGGCCTGGGTTCTGGCGTTGGGCCCACTCGAGCCGCGCTTGAGGGCGCTTTTCAGCGGTTGTTTGGCGCAGGGGCGGTTTCCTCGTGTGTGGAAGTCGGGAAAACTTGTCCTTCTGCGGAAAGAGGGGCGACCGCCGGACTCGCCCTCGGCTTACAGGCCGATAGTGTTGCTGGACGAGGCCAGTAAGCTGTTGGAGCGCGTGGTGGCTGCTCGTCTCGTCCGGCACCTCGAGGGGCTGGGACCAGACCTCAGTGACCATCAGTTCGGTTTCCGTCGGGGCAGGTCCACGATCGACGCAATTGCGAGGGTGAGGGCCCTAGCGGATGAAGCAGTGACCCGGGGTGACGTGGTTTTGGCGGTGTCTCTAGACATCGCCAACGCATTCAACTCCCTGCCCTGGGCTTGTATCAGGGCGGCACTGAGGTGCCATGCCGTGCCTGAGTACCTGCGGAAGACGGTGGAGGATTACCTCACCGATAGAACCGTTAGGTACCCTGCGCGAAGTGCTTGGGAGGAGAAGGGGCTATCGTGCGGTGTTCCACAGGGGTCTGTCCTAGGACCACTCCTGTGGAACATCGGTTACGACTGGGTGTTGAGAGGGGCCAACTTGCCGGGAGTGAGCGTGACCTGTTACGCCGACGATACCCTGGTAACGGCTCGCGGCAACAGCTTCAGGGAGGCGTCAATTCGGGCCACAGCGGGAGTAGCGTCGGTCGTGACTCGGATTAGGAGGCTGGGGCTGGAGGTGGCCCTGAACAAATCAGAGGCCTTGTGTTTCCATGGGCCTCGGAAGGCCCCTCCGGCGGGTTCCAGCTTAATGGTGGGGGGAACGTCCATTGGTGTCAAGTCGACAATGCGGTACCTGGGTATAGTCCTTGACAGCCGTTGGACGTTCAAGAAACACTTTGAGGGCCTTGCTCCCAAACTAATTGGAGCGGCGTCGGCACTCAGCCGGCTTCTACCCAACGTCGGTGGGCCGAATGTGGGCTGCAGGAAACTGTACGCAGGTGTTGTGCGGTCGATGGCCCTATATGGGGCGCCCATTTGGGCATTCACCCTGACCGCCGAAAATCAGGCCCAATTGCGGAGGCCGCAGCGGGTTATGGCGGTAAGGATGGTGAGGGCATACCGCTCCGTCTCACACGAGGCAGCGTGCGTGTTGGCGGGGACTCCACCCTGGGACCTGGACGCAGCGGCACTCGCTGATGTTTATTGGCGTGTCTCTGAGGCGCGGGCCACGGGGGTCCAACCACCTCTGGAGGAGGTCAGACGGTGGAGACTTGACTCCCGTCGAGTGCTCCTCCAGAAGTGGAAAGAGCGATTGGAGGCGCCAAGTGCCGGCCACTGGACCGTCGAAGCCATCCGACCCGTTCTGGAGCGATGGATCAGAAGAAAGGGGGGGTTCCTCTCCTTCCACCTTACTCAGGTCCTCTCGGGGCATGGTTGCTTCGGGAGATACCTGTGTAGGAGGGCAGGACGGGAACCAACGATGCAATGTCACGACTGCGGCGATGCCGAAGACACGGCGCTACACACGCTGGCCATTTGCCCAGCCTGGGCGGATCGGAGGGCCGCTCTCGTGGCCGTAGTGGGGAGAGACCTTTCCTTGCCAGCAGTGGTAAAATCCATGCTTGGTGGGGAGAGTAGATGGAAGGCGGTGGCCTCCTTCTGCGAGGACGTGATGGTGCAGAAGGAGGCAGCGGAGCGTGGCAGGGAGGAAGATCCGGCCTCTCAGCCAATGCGCCGCAAGCGCGTGGGGCGGCGGCGGTTGGCATACGACCGCCGGTTACCCCCATAAGGGCACTTGTGGGCGGCAGGCCCGGGGACGCCTGTCGCCTACAGAAAGGTCCCTGCGTGGGCGGGCGCGATGTGTAGCCAACGCGCCCAATGAGGTGAAGGGGTGATTTCCCCAAGGGTCGGGTCCGAGTCCGGACGGCCGCTGGCGAGGTTGCGGAAGAGTACTTCGGCGTTCCTGGGACCTCGCCCTATAGCAGCGAGGCGGCAACAGAGGGGTTTTAGTGGGTAAACCTGGGGTCTCATTAGCCCACAACAGGGAGTCCCACATAACCATCCCGGCCCGTCCCCGCGCCGGGTGGTATGCGTAAAGCATTTCCCCTCTTAAAAAAAAAAAAAAAAAAAAAAAAGGCTAGTGGTGCTGTCCTGCTGCCGAGAATCACCGAAAAGCTAGTATTAGAGATAGACCACAGAAATGAAAAAAATATTATTTGCGTTCTTTTATTTTATTCGCCCGGGATAGATACGAAATTGATCAAGACGTTTTAAATTTTGTCGGACCACGTCTTAGACTGGCACAAACAATATTCACTCCACAACAGAGTAGTCTATAGAATATTTGAAGCGCTAAGTTGGTGAAGCTAGTGCAGGTGACTGTACCTGTACTTACAACATGAGCCGGCGGCTTCCGAATATGAAGTTCGTTAGGGTCTTGTCAGTTATGTTATGGTATAGGTACATGGCCGCGTAACATGAATAGGGCTTTGTTCAAAAAGCTGTGTTCTAAAAGTCAAATAACTGACAATTGAATGCGCAAATACAGCAATCATAGGAATAATTCAATTTAAAAAAAATATTGTCTACATAGTGTGCTTGCCTATAAACTGATTAATACTTTAACTTTCAATTAAGCATATTTATGATCATAAATATATGCTCGTCTGATCGTGACTGCTACCTGCTACCTTAATTACTTAATAGAATTTTCTGTTCAATTCTAGTAAAAAAAATAAACGTGTTTATAACACCACCGAGTAGCTCTGTGAGCCACAACAACAAACGCAAAGCCCCATTTGAAAAAAATAATCCAAAACTGGATGAAACGAGAATTAGTTTTGAAACGCATTGACAGGACGCAGGCTGTACCTAGAAAACACCCGGACAAACAAACGTACGAAAGTATTATTGCCCAGGCTGAAACGCTTCGCTTTGCTCGATCAATTAATATTGCACAATATCTACCTACCGCATTAAATAAAATATTATTATTTCTTATCTTATATCTAAAAGGCTCATGTGTTAATGCTAGCCGCAATAAATTCCTAAGATAACATTAATTAAAAAAAGTTCTCAGGCAGCCTGCTGTTTATAGCAGCATTTTTTTCTTTCTTACTCGTATGTCATATCGATTAACTATCGTCTCTCAACCTATTTCGTTTTAACCTCAGAACTGTTTCATTTCGTCGAATAACAATCATGCAAGGGGAGTGTCACAATATAAATGTAAACAGTCGCAGATTTTTTTCAAAAATCAGTAGGTATTACAAAAAGGTATTTCGCGGGTTATAACTAAAAAATAAAATAAAATATCATTTATTTCGCGGGTTATGTTCTTGGACAGCCGCCAACCATGTAGACCATGACATGTATTCTCACAAAAAGAGGATGTAAAAGTTGTAAAACTGACAAAATGAGACGAGAAATAATTAAAAATCGTGCAAAAGTGACTAAGCACAACCGAAAATAATTATAAAAATTTGTCTGGTACTCAGTAGTGGTAGGTATACATCATTGATAGATTCCAAATTGATATATGTACTTATTTTGTAGAAACCTTGGGGGATGGGAAGTATGCCAGCAAAAGCAAATTATCGATAAATGCAAAAGGAATGTTTGAATGAAATACAAAACTCTATATATATAATATTTTAGATCATTCTTGAACAAATATGTAGTACTGTTACTTTTTGTACACTGCACTCACTGCAGCAATATGGCGACTAATTGGCGTGATTCAGAACTAGCGGAGTGATTGATTATAAGCGGTATGGAAATGAAAACGCTCAAGCTTTTAGCTGGCGCCGGCGATAGCGAGCTCGGTCATTATGACGGATTACTGAGTTGGCAACCCCTCACATCTAGAATTCTAGATATTTAGACAGCATTTAGTATTCTGATTGGAACACTCAGTGACGACCCGCGCTATTCTGTCTCTACCAACACCGCCTTTCATTATGCGATATCGGATATCAGAGGCAATACAGATGATTAATGATTATGTTTAATGTTTATTTGAGCACAAACGGTACAATAATTCTTACAAATAGTTAATACTATTCAATACATGAACCAGTGACGTTATGTGTATAAGTTATCAACACAATGATCTATCTTATCCATATTATCCGGTGAGGAATATGGTGTATATACATATTATATGATCCTCCAATATTTCCAAAACGGATAGATCAGTCACTTGAAAAACAGAAAACTAACTAAAGATGAAGTACCTACCTCAAATAATACGCAGAATGTAAATCAATTACAAAATATCATGCGATTAGAATATGACCGAGAATCGTCAGATATCTGGCTATTAACGGCGTGCCATATTTCTGAGGGCGTGAGTCAGAATTTTAATTTTAATTCGGGGGTCGTAATCGCGCCGACTGACCCGTGCCTCCCCCTACAATCGATGACTCACCGAATACTCAGGAGTGCGGGGTCTTCCACATTCAATTTAGATTAAATATATTTTAAACTCACGATTTTACTGTTAACTATACTTAAAACATATGATTGTCACAAAGGTTGTCTGGAAGAGACCCTTCTTATAGTGATAAGATCTGTCTGTTGCCACCTATTTTGCTTAATCCCCCTGTAACTTTAATTGTATTTATTAATGCTGCAATGAATATATTTATTTCTTATTTATAACGTCCGAACATTTTGGAAAGAATGAAAGAAGAACTATGTGATGATTTAAATATAATTATAAATAAAAAATTGAAGGCAAGCGGGGGGAACTAGCCTAAGAATAAGTTGCTGTTTAGAAAGCTTCTTTTCACAGAATGTTAAGTTATTAGAGTAAATATTTCGCCGTAAATAACTCATGTTTTTAAAAACGTACGAAGCTATTTTAAGGCATATTTATCATATATATCCAACAAGTTCTAACTTCTACTTAGCAGTCAGCAAAAAACTTAAAGAAAAAATAGTGCACAATAAAGTTCTGGAAACTTGTGTATACAGATTTAATTTTAAAGTTAAGTCATCTCCCGATTTCCCCCATCAAAATAGCTAAGTAGGTATTTACATTAAAGCGGCCTACATACCTATGCTTAATCGTTCAGTAGTGTAATAAATTAAAGTTCTAAACTAGCGAGATTGCGATAATAAGTATTACACGATTAAGCCTATAAAATTTGCTCGATAGAAAATAAAATGGCTCTGAACCATGAATCACTTCTCGTCTTAATATGTAATAGGACTAATAGGTGTTAGTTACTTTCTCACATACCTTATAATTCTGGGGTAGTTGCGGTAACCCTAAACAGGACCTGATGGTGATCTGAAACAACATAAATGTAGATTAATATACAATAATGACCTTCTGACAATCGACTATGGTATGGCAAATGTTTTTTAACGTCACATAATAACGCATTTACAAAACATAATTTGATTGTAAATTATTAAATAACAACTTGCATATTAACCAAAGGAATTAAATATTTAGCAGTACTATGGAAAAAGTCGTTTCGCGAACCGTTGAATATGCTACAAAGTTTCTATTGTTGTTCTATCTCGTTGCTGGAATCTTAACGATAACAGGAGTCTGTTACTGGTGTTTTTAAAGTTAAATAATAGCTTTGTTATTCTATTCTGCTCGAAATAAATATTATTCTACAACGAAAACAAAAAACTTATCCACGAATATCATACGGATGCTGTTTAGCAAAAATGTGTCAACTCACATTAATTCTGCAATAAAATGTCAACTTTAGGTAAGCGTCAATTTTTTGAGTTGGCATCTTATTGCAAAATGAATGTGGGTTGACACATGATCGCTTAATTATCACTCTTATCAGCATCCCGTGAAATTGTGAATACTTAAACAGTTGAATCCCCGTTTTTTATATTGCTTAAATGTTACCTCTTTAACTGTAAAAAATTGTCATAAAGGAAAAACTTAAGAGATCCTAAAGCAATCAAACAAAATGGTGATGGAAATAATCTATTATGATCATCCGAGATAACAAAGGAAATGGGGAGGACAGAAACAGCTCGCCGCGCCAACAAGAACTTTTAAAAACGTAAGAAAATCCAAACGATGTCGTATATTTTTAAGGGAGTCTTTGAAAAAGGATTTGTTTGATGTGCACAAACTATCGTCAGTTATCTCAACTAGCAGCTGAACGCCACTAAGGGGGTGTATTCCATAACAACGTGTCATTCGAGCCATTCGAAGCGTGTCGCTACGAAGGGGTCTATTCTGCTAATGAGTTGAGCTGCGATATTCTCGCACTGGGACGGATTAGCGGCTGGGGTGTTATACCAAACACAATAGTTACCTTAGACGACCAGTTAAAGCGATGATCTCTAAACATGCATACTTGTAACCAGTCTAGAGGCCGCATACTCTGCTTCGCAAACGGTAAATGCTCGTGAGCAATGGGAAAATAATGCCTGGGGTGCCATCTTGAACAATAGCCCCGAGTCCCAATTATTAATGCAGATCAAGTTGCATTGTGCATGTGCTTATATAGTTTGACCTATTATAGGTCGATGAACTTGCAATAAACTAGTTTACTTTACTGGCTACAACCTATGTATAATAATATGAGCCCAATGATAGGGACATTCACACATGATTTTAGGACTTTAGGTTCAGGATATTTCCCGATCACTACTTACGGTAGTAACCTAACTACTAAGTAGTTATTATTTTGAATATTATTAATTTAATTACTGCGTCGAAAGAAACCTAGCGAGATAGCTTTTTTTTCATCATATAAATGGCATCAAAATCGTTAGGGACATATTCGACAACTGGTTTAAAATATTATGTACCTAATGTTAAATTTCTAAAAACTCATTGGTAAGACCAGGACATCGAACCCGGCACAGCCTCTTGTTAAAAAGTCCCACGGTTTCCCTCTCCCCTACCGGTGCTCAAATTGGCAATTTATGGCGAATTGTGTACAGACAAAAATGACCCTTTTACCTAAAAACACCACGCCCAGCGTCTTAAAATTTAATTCAGCAACCCCATTCCATTACAGCCCCGAAACTCTGGAATAATCTCGTTTTATACGAAACGTGAGTCACTGTGCGCTGTATCGCGTAAATGTTCCAAAGTTGGCGGAGTTTTAAAAAACATCTAGGAACTTGTAAACTCTTTTCGGCGACAGAATTATGAGGCAAGTTTGGCGCGAGACGTGGACGGGCGATGTTTTATATCCGGGATTACACTGTGCGACAATGCGACATTCTAGTCCACAGTTATAGACAAAAATTTAAGAGGTCAGTCCTGAGAGACAGGCATTTACGCAGACTCGTAGTTTTTATTTACTAAGTATTAAGTTGTACATGGCTTCTTTGACATTGTTGCATTTGTTGCGAAAATGTCGTACCCGCTTTTATCAACAAATTGAGTGATTTTAGGAAAACATAGGTTTGGAAATTATTCTAGAAACAAAACCCGAAAAATCTAAGCAATTATACAAAACCGGCCAAGTGCGAGTCGGACTCGCGCACGGAGATTTCCGCACCATCAACAAAAAATTGAGCAAAACAAGCAATAAAACGGTCACCCATCCAAGTACTGACCCCGCCCGACGTTGCTTAACTTCGGTCAAAAATCACGTTTGTTGTATGGGAGCCCCACTTAAATCTTTATTTTATTCTGTTTTTAGTATTTGTTGTTATAGCGGCAACAGAAATACATCATCTGTGAAAATTTCAACTGTCTAGCTATCACGGTTCGTGAGATACAGCCTGGTGACAGACGGACGGACGGACGGACGGACGGACAGCGGAGTCTTAGTAATAGGGTCCCGTTTTTACCCTTTGGGTACGGAACCCTAAAAAACATTGTTGGTGTCTGTGTTGGGTAAACGAAAATCTGTGAATTCTTCTTTTCTGTCAGGTGCGTAAAACAACTCAAATAACAACGTAAAATAGTGTTTTTTTTTTAATATCATCCCATTCTACGGTACAGTATGTGTGTGATTTTATACATTTTAAAACGCTTGCCGGTCGATCGAGGACACCATCTGCTATATTTGTCCTTTTACGGCCTTTTCCGCTCAAATATTTCGTTGTCCGGTTTTTTCATGTTATAGACTTTCACAGCGTCTGTAGAACGCAATATGTTCTGCTGTAAAAAAGTAATGCCCGGCTTTTTTGACAAAATAAAACGTTTTATGCGAAGCCCGGTTCCAATAAACCCGGCAATCCAGACACCAGCAGAACAATTTTGATTCCATCCTTATTATCCTATCTGCCGAAATATATCTGTCGCAGGGAAATGATCAAAACAGAGATTTGAACAAATCTCTAAGGGATATGATCAAATCACGCAGGATGTTAAAATGGCGAATCCATATCATCATTTCCCTAGAAATATTCAGTCATTTGACCAAATCACTGACTCTGTTTAGTGAAAAGACAAAATCGGCCAATAAACGCGAAACGCTTTTTCATTTCACTAGATTTGTTTAGGAATTTGACAAAATCCCTAACCACGACAGTAAGTTGACGAAACGAACTTAAAAAGTCAACTAGGATTATCATTTCGCTAAACAGGTTTAGTGAAATGATAAAGTCTCAACTGGAAGATGGTATATGGTGATTTGATTAAATCTCTGAACGGTTTAGTTATTAAGTCCATCATACGAGTATTTGAGTTAATTTACGGATTTATCCAAATATGTAGCTATTTGTGGCAAATTTAGGGTAAAATATGCTAGGAATTTTATTGTAGGATTTTTTTGTTATAAAATCATTTAAGTATGTTTCTGTTCTGTAACATAGAAATGCTACTCTAAATAAAAAATCGAGTGTTGTTAAGAAACTTCTATCAAATAAAACGAATAGTAATAACAAGAACTCAAATAGTGCATTAAAAATCACCCTCTCTATTTATAATCGTCTGAAAATCAAATGGCAATACAAGTCGGCCATTTGTAGTTAAATTTTGTGAACGCACATTGAAATGCCTAATCGACTGTGACGAAACAAAATGAAGGGTAAAACATGTTCCTTGGTTAAAGTTAAGTATAGGTACATATACTAGTATAGTGGTCCTACAAATATATGCATTTGTTCGACTTGGAATTTCATATATTATTTGTAGGAAAACATGGAAATATATACAATTATGTATATATTTCCATGTTTTCTCGTTATATTGTGATCATCATAAGACAGTGGTTTTAAAATAAACATACTAAAATACCTTTTACGGATCTAGATCGAGTAAATTCATTTTATTACTTCATTTCAAAGCCATTCGGTCTAGCACCGAACTCTTGCGACTTTCCCAGTAACTAACCTTTGGACTTATTTAGTATTTTTATATTTACACCCTATATATCAGGTGCATTGCAGAATAGAAATACTAAAAGGCTTTACTTTTTATTGTCCTTCACAGTTTAGCAACAATCGCTTGGCATCGCTGCAAGCGCTGTTAATTACATCGCAGTGGGGTGGCCGAAGGGGCTGTCAACCCCTAACAACAAAAGATGGAAGCAACGCGTTTGTATCGATTGCGTGCACTAAGCTGGGTTTAACCTTTACAATGATCATGAGGAGTTGAGGACGTCTAACCATTATCCTTTAAAAATACTCCCCCCTACACAAAAAATATTTCTGATCTGAAACACGAGTATTTATGATGTTTAATAATTAAGAATAATAAGAATAACTGTAAAGTACCTAAGACTATAATCATTTAACTTAGACATCGTTCAGACAATGATAGTAAAATTGCCAGTAAAATCCGATATACAACGATACATCAATCGTGAACAACGAAAAAAACTATAGTTATTTTTAAGATGTTCGAATTGTAGGACGAGCTATTGAGTATAATTATAACATTCGTCACAACACAAAAATCTTACTATACGTATAAATCGTTCGTATTTGCTATGAGAGCGAGTGATAAGTAGCTTTTTCCGCGCTTTCTAGTGTGTGACAGTAAGTATATATTATTTGAACTGGACGAGGAGCCCCTGTATTTAAAATCTCATAGCGTCAAAACGACACAAGTCAAGCCAGTTTTGTCACCCTTTTTGTTATTACCCATTTGATTTTGGCACGTGTGTATTTCCGACTGTGATGCAATACTCGTATATTGCTCAAGTAGTGATAAGTATTGGGTAAAAAAACAGTAGCTTTATGAGGATCCTGTTACTAATGAATAGATGTGATATAAAAGGAGCTTTTGGGTTATTTCAAGAAAAGAATATAAGACGATCTAGCTCCACTTGGGCTAATTTCATGGAACTCGGACAAAAAGTTCAATCTCGTATACGATTTCAGCTATTGTCACTGACTAGCGCATCTAAACTCAAAGAGCTTGCGTCGGTTTATGACAAAGTTTTTACAACCATCTACAGTATAGGTAGGTACCAACCGTTTTTTTATCTTAACAGTGAAGAGTTTAAAGAAAACCAATCGTAACTTCCACTAGTTACTCAGATAAAACGAACCAGTCACAAGTTTTATAGATTTCCAACTTCAGATTCTAAACCTTTTTAAGTCTTAAGAAAAAGGCAAATTAAGTAGGTACGGGGAGGGTATTATGCAGAATATTTCGTAACACCACGCCAGAGCCGCTCCCTTATTTAAGTTGTGTGATTCATCAGTTTCCATTATGAAGAAAATCTACCGAACATTTATCAGGGAACAAAATAACATCAATCGCGCGAGTTCGTCTTCGCTTTGTGCTATCAAACCGTCAAACTTAAGTTAATTATTCAGAGGAGACCGTTCGAGATAACGTAATACTTTCATGTTTAAAAACATCATTTGCGCAGGCGTCTTTGCTTGGATTTGTTACTATGTTTGACAGTTTAATCGTCAGGATATGTGCCTACTAGCGACAATATGTATAGGTTGAGATCGAGTAAGACGAACACCGTGGCAAGAAGAACACTTTATGGATTCATCTTGCCCCGAGCCGAGCACAATATACGATGATCTTACCATTCTTACCCCATTTTACCAAGTTTCAAAAGTATAGTTCTTATAGTTTCGGAAAAAAGTGGCTGTGACATACAGACGGACAGACATGACGAATCCATAAGGGTTCCATTTTTTGCCATTTGGCTACGGAACCTTAAAAATTACACATAATGCGCGAAAATATACAATAGCCTAAACTAATCGCGGTGCACTCAAAGTACGTTTGAGACAAAGGGTCAAAGGTACGTGACAATAAACAATCGGAACAATACAGAATTACGCAGGTCCGGAGATGAGCTGATTGTCCAATTGCCAAGGTCGTGGATAATGCGGTGTAGGCGGCCATGCCAGACATACAACGACATAGAACCCACATTATGTCGAGATTTGTATCAAAATCAGGTCTACCGGGGGAAACCCCTGATGTTACGAGTATGGGCGATTGTGCACTACAATGAATTTTACTGTCCGGCAGTCCGAGTTTTTACGGTCCGATATGGCACGCCATTAAATGTATATAGTAGCTTGTGCACTAGACGTAATTTTTACCGTCCGACATTTTACTTTTCCCCATTCCGGACAGTTTTTTCCGGTCCGAGATGACAGCTATGAAAAACGTGTTTATATGCTTGTGCACTGCGTCTGGAATTAGTATTATTCATGACTTGGCCGCTTTTGGGTTACCTCTCTTTTAGTAAAAAGACGGACAAGTGCACAAACCAATCATCCGTTTTTTTCATGCCACAGCGCCGCACCTGCGAGTAAAAAGACGGACAAGTGCACAAGCCAATCATCCGTTTTTTTCATGCCATATCGGACCATGAAAACTCGGACTGCCGGACAGTAAAATTCATTGTAGTGCACAATCGCCCTAACGGGGGCGTTAGAGTAAGTGATAAGATAAATAATGCAGAATCGGACCAATCTTTGATTCTTATTATCAACTCGATCGACAAGTTTAACAATTACCAAAGAAAAGCCATTCGAATAAAGTTCAAAAACAAATCGACTTAGAAATTTGAATTAGTTTCGATGGTTTATTTAATTATAGTCTTGAAAGAGAAGTTGCTGAGAATAATCAATTGATTGTCTTTTCACCTGTTAGATTAATTACTAATCCATTTCAACAACAAACCACGAGATATGTTCTGAAAAGCAGTCGTTAACACAGTGATCTATGTAGTCTAACTTAATATCGTCTGTGTTGTCCACGGCCATGTCGACCACTATATAAAGTTGACAGAGGTAAACAGAGTTGCAGTGTTAGCAACATGGCGGTTCTGAAACAAGTGTTATTGGTGGTGGTAGTGGCGGCGTGGTGTGAGGCAGCTTCGATGGCGCCGAGCGATCGTGAGTACACACTACACACGTCTTGTTACCAGCTAATAATTACTATAGATGGTCAAGCAGATCTTGTCAGTAGAAAAAGGCGGCAAATTTGAAAAATGTAGGCGCGAAGGGATATCGTCCCATAGAAAATTTGAATTTCGCGCCTTTTTTTACTGACAAGATTTGGTTGACCAGCTATACAAGGTTAACAGGCTCTTGTGATTAAAAAAATCTCTGTTGCATATATGCTAATCTTCCCGTCGACTGATGTCCACAATAACCACAAAAATTAAGTCAAACACTAAGTCCAGTTGGGATCAAGAGTCTACGTACCTGTCGGTTTGAGATATGTGACATAAAATTAGTCTGGCTGGATTATCGTAACGTTGCCGTCTTGAGGTTTAGCTGATATTATTATATACCCAATATCCACGAGAGGCGTTGTCTTTAAAACATAACATACGTCGTCGCTGACTAGCGGTATCTATAGGTACAGTGAAGTTGACCTACACTAAACTAATCAAAGCGATATAGGTATATGTTGGCTAATTTCAAACGGTATTCGCACTTAACTTTTATTCAAGTTAAGAATGTTAAGTCCACAATGAATCAATCAGCCCAATAAGCCTATCGCGATCCCAAGTCAAAACTTCTTACGAACAAAGTATTTTGGATCGATGTTCAAACGCCGCAGAGGCAATAAATAAACCGGAAATTTCCACGTGAAACAGACGAGTTCCCCAGAAAGTTTGTTCCAATTTCCTGTCAAGTTTTCAGCAGAGATGGAAAAACATTTGCGCCTTCTATTTCGGAGCAAACAATCACGGAATGGCAATATTTTGTCATCCAATTTTATTTACAAGTGCAAAAGGCGTAGAGTCTGTATTTGTGGTTTGCAGAAATGACGGCCAGGCTATTGTAATGGGTGGAAATATTTTGCTGGCGTTAAATTACACATGATACCGTGGTATTTTACGTTATTATAAATACCTATTATAATAATTAACCTCGATTGGCGTAACTTCGCGCTTCACGCTTGAGTTGGTAAGGTGTCAGATAACATTTTCTACACGCAGGTTGATTCAAACTTACATCGTGAGGATTGTGACAAAAAAACAACGGGTTGCACTCCGGGAGTGCCGACAGAAATCCAAAATGAAGTCCAAAATGTCTGCAGCACTATGTATAATTGACCCATCCTCCTTTCTATTGAAAAACTTTAGTTCCGAAATTGCTGGTCAGTGAGCTTAAATTTGTAGCGTTAATTGTTTAAAATTCGAATAGAAATTGTAAAGTTACCTACCTTGCAGGCCTCGCATCTAATATTTGGTCATGATATTTTGAGTTTTATTCACCAGTACTAGAGTTCATTTTTATTAGTGATTTCATCAAGATGTAGCTTTATTGAATTATATTTGAGTGATATAAAGTTAGAATGTAATTGTGAGATCCTATTTTAGCCCGTACAAGATTAGAACATTTAGCTTTATTGCTTAATATAAAAGTCCAGTTTTAAATAATTGACTTGATTATGATACGTTATGACTAAAGTTCTTTTGTGAATAAAAACGAAACAGCAGGCTCAGGCATAGGTACATTTTCGCCGCGCGGTAGAAAGAGAGGGTTACGTCTTACGTCTTACGCTCTCGCGAGTTTAACATTTTCTCCCCATCATAAAAAGTGCACAGCGCCGCTAAAGAAGTTTTCACTTCAAAAAAATGTTAGTCGCGCGTGCATTGCGCTCGTACTTGTCCATGCATATACTATTGATGCGAGCGAGACGCACGGGCGACTGACATCATTTAGATGTAACGTCACAATGTAAGTTTGAATTAGCCACAGTTTGACGGCTCGCCAGCGAATGCTGTAGCGTGCCATGACCGGACCCGTTCAGCAATTTTCGACCAGTATATTTCACAGGTGAAATGGTCCGGCTGGTATACCATACGTTGCCTATGTTCCGTGTTTACGCACGGTTATATTATAGCCACATAATGCACATTATTTCGTACTTACAGGACGCTATGTCAGTATTCCCTTGGTCTCGGAACTCGGAATGCACCTGCGTTTTGGGTGACTTAAAATGTGTCGGTTTTTCTCCATGTCCGACATACGAAAATGTAAATTTAACATTTTCGTCTTGTTCATCGATCGATTTTCTAAATGAATGTCTGATATTCTCACTCTCACTCTTATTGTTAAGTTTTATTCAGTCAGACATACCGACCTATTTCGTTATTTTCGTTTCGGGGCACGATACGCGTTGCATACGGGCACTGTACTCGTAAATCTTGGTTGGTCCGTTGCAGTATACGATCCGAGGCTCTTCGTGCTGCTAGCTCCCTATTCTACGGTAATAGTATGATACTGCGTGGTGGACACGCCTTAATATAAATAAAATACGGAAGTTGTTTCGAAAGAATTTTTCCTCGTATAACTCGAGCATTTATTTTTTCCGGCAGTACAGCTTTATTTTTAACTCGTAAACCGACAATTCTTCCACTTACAGCTCACACAGCGAAAAGGGTTGTTCTCGCCTGGGGCGAACGGGGAACTCTTGAAAAAACCCCAAACGCCCCGTGCGAGTATAACGCGAAATAAATTGCCTCGCCGTGGACCCGGCAAGTTTTACGAGGCAAAACCTCGCCGTAATGCGAAATGTTGTTAAACATCAAGAAATACCGTCGGCTTCATACCCCCAACCCCCAAATTCATTTAAAACAAACCCAAACAAACTGGCATAAAACCAACACTAAAAAGCGAAAGGAAAGATGTTGAAAAATACGCGCGCTGGACGCAGAACGAACCAGTTTACGTGAGCCACGCTCCTGATGGTCATATAATTGGTTCCACTGATGTGGATTCATTTTTTGCTCTGCCACTTAAAATGTAGAGTCGTCTTTTAAATGAAGCTCTAGCGCGTCCGGCCGCGTATTCTCTTGTAATTATTGGTTCAGAATATAAGGTAATTTGGAGCTCGTGTAATAACATAGTATTTGGCTTTGAGCAGCCGGTGTTGTCTCAGGCGGAGAAAGTACAGCAGAATGGAATGAATTCTGTTATAATTTGTTCTCATTTCACTGACATCTGACCTTTCTTTTGGCACCTAGTTAATGCTCACGCGCTGAAATTAATTCCGCTTTTCAAAGCAACAGTTAAATCTAAATCAGGTTAATTACCATGGACAGCACGGTTCCATTTTTATCGACTATCACTATGCCCGTCACTTTCGCACTTACATACTTGTTAGAACGTGACAGGCATGGTGATAAACGATAAAAATGCGACCGTGTTACTAGGGCAGCACGTCTTTTCTAGATTATACATTTAATACCTACATAACAATACATTATGTTGAGTAAGCGTTAATTTAATTTTGAACTAAAGTAGCCGACGTAGCCCTGATAGCCGCTAAGCTTAAATGGGACTGGGCCGGACACATCTGCCGTATGCCAGACGACTTGTGGGCCAAGAAAACTACTGAGTGGACACCGAACATAGTGCGGCGTAACGTCAGACCTCGAAGGAGATGGCGGCACGATCTTGACGTCTTTCGGGAAGATTGGCCTAAAATTGCCCTATTAGAACGAGACGCGTGGAAGAAAGAGTGGGTGCCCAGCAGTGGGACACAACAGGCTAACAAATAAATAAAACGATTTGTGTGTTCTATCGGTTATGATATGATAAACGTTGCTTGCTTGCTTTAATACTCGTAAATATGAAAATAGTGAACATGATAAAGCATTGCATCGGTTAGGCGTCAGGCATCAGCCAGCAGTAGGGGTAGTAATTAAGTGTGAGAAGGGTCAGGTGTTGTTTAAAATGTGCACCTAAAATATTTTACCTGCTCTCGGGGGCCATTTCATAAAAAAATAATTGCTACAGCTAGATGAGTTTGCCGATAAACAGAATAAAAAACAAATTATGGTTATCGTTCTAACGCGGTGTTATAGTTGATTTATGCTGGCTACATAATATTTCATTCCGTTTTAGGTATTTTTTTTGTATTGTTCTTTTCTAAAATCGTTACCTATATAAAAATATTCAATCCAAAGTTATCTGACTGTCTAAAGAATTCCGCCTGTTTTGGATACTTAATCCCAATTGCAATGTTGTTACTAGTAAGTACATACTACATACAATCGCCAGCAGAAAACAATGCAAAAAATTCTGCCTGGTTTTTAGGGTTTCGTAGTCTTGTCTTATAATTTAGTATTATAATTGTGGACAAATTTTGAGCATTTCGCTTAACTATATCCACATTAAACCTGCAACTAATTAACAATCCCATTTAATGACTAAAGTCAGAAATAAACTGTCTCATTCGAAATGGACCTCTAACTACTAACTCGACTGAACAATTTCAAACTAGCGTTAACTAGTTAGACACATAGTGGCTTTTACCTCGTCTATATTCATAAAGGTGGGCCGACTTTGACTGACACTTGCCGACACTAATTACTGCTAGACCCCCTTAGTACTTTAACTCGGCTTAACCGCTGGGGATCCGTGTTTCGAAAGATTAGCTTAAGGACGCCATACGTTAGGTATGTTGGTTACTTTGTGTTTACAGGTTGGAATAGGTACTTTCTGAAAGTTATGCCCTTAAAGAATAAAAGGTGGAGTGGGGACAAAGTTAGGGACAAGTGCGCGGATGAATAATTGCATATTGTCTGACAAATCAATGAAGTTTTAAATAAATGTTTTACAAAAATGTTTAATCCAATACCGTGTCGGATTTTTCGCTCGTAGTTTTAGGCGGTTATCACACTGGATGCGATTCGCACGTCGCTCCGATGTTTGAGCGAGACAACTATGCGACAGAGAGAAGTGTGATAACCGCCTTAGTGTTCGCAGTTTGGGGTAATATTCTTTGAAAATATAGTAACGGCACCAGTCATGGGACATTTAAGGGGAAATTTGGAGTATTTGTGATATTTCCCTGATACATGTAAAAGTTCTACCGCTTAGCTTGTTAAAAGATGAATATCCTATCCTTCTTTCATGTTTCAGGCGTGTTGTATCAAAGATACTGCAGTCAGTTTCCACATAATTAATAAATTAAAAGTATGTGTTTTTTTCCAGTCATGGACACCAAAGCTCCAGTAATGGAACCCCGGTAATGGACGTGAATCCAGTAATGGGCCCCCTATAATGGGCATACCCTATCAGTATAAGATATTGGAATAGGGAATAAGTTTTTGGCAAAAAACTAGTTATTAGTCATTTTTGTCACCCGATTGCATTGTCATCAATCAAAATTTCAACTCAATCGGAAATCCGAAAGTGGCTCAAATGCCATTTCCAAGATTTGAACCACACTAACTAATACAGGATGGATTTTCTTTTTGGGTCAGTGAGGGCAGCTACCAGATCCCGTGCTGCTACGAGAAAACGGTCTTAGAAGACCTTCCCTCGATTTCAAATTAATGAAGATTGGCTTTTACAGATTTTGGAAAAAACATACAGGGTGCGAGGAAAAGGTAAATTTTGACAAACTTTTTTTTTGATGCCAATCGATCCCATTCCTATTGAGGATCAAAAGCTTGTATGGAACAAAAAAATAATTTCCGGCTAGAAAAGCCACAAATCGAGGAAAACATTTCCCATACAATTTGTATGAAAATGAAAACTTTTATTTTTCACATGCTATTTTTGTATGCCAATCGATTCCATTCCTATCCAGTCTCAATAGTTTTTTTGGGGTCAAAATTAAATTTCTCATTTTCTCCATAGTAAATGTATGGAAAAAGTTTTTATTAATTTGTGGCTTTTTAGTACATTACCGTAAGTTGACCCCAAAGAAACTATTGATACTAGATAGGAATGGAATCAATTGGCATAGAAAAATAGCATGTGAAAAATAAAAGTTTTCATTTTCATACAAATTGTATGGGAAAAGTTTTCCTCGATTTGTGGCTTTTCTAGCCGGAATTTTTTTTTAGTTCCATACAAGCTTTTGATCCTCAATAGGAATGGGATCGATTGGCATAAAAAAAAAGTTTGTCAAAAATTACCTTTTTCTCGCACCCTGTATGTTTTTTCCAAAATCTGTAAAAGCCAATCTTCATTAATTTGAAATCGAGGGAAGGTTTTCTAAGACCGTTTTCTCGTCGCAGCACGGGATCTGGTAGCTGCCCTCACTGACCCAAAAAGAAAATCCACCCTGTATACAAACTAACAGGGCAAGTTAAATAAAATTTTGTAAAAACGATATCAATTTATTCGAAGTCCGAGGAGACATCCTGACATAGTTCGTACGAGTAACTACATTATACTTCTGTATTGTTTAAACATGAAATTACGCCATGGCAAGCATCATTATGTAAATTATCCCATCATAGGAGGTATGCAGTTTTACAGCTCCTATAATGGGATTGGGCAAAATACCACTATTTTTTATACATCTCTAGAGTCACAACATAATGTGTTGTATACCTTATCTCATTGTAGATGCAATTAACAAAACACATTCTAGTTTACACCAAGTAATAATTAATTACAATTTAATATATGAACTCACCTCTCTTATCGAAGTTGTTAAGAAATCTTACTAGTTATTTTTTCCAGTGACACGACAACTTTTGGGTTGGCGCCAATTTCTTAAAAAGTAACCGAAATTAATAAAAAGTCAAACTTAAACAGCTCTATGACTCTTATTTATGGTAAAATATTGCCAGTGTTTATAAACTACTTTTACATACTTATTTTAGAGGATTTGTGGTTTTATGTCCCATTACCGGTTCCACGTCCATTATAGGGTCCATTACTATATAGCATTTTAGGAAAAATCGTTACCTACTTCCGACAATGTCAGAAATTCACAAATAAAGAGTGACTTCCGGTACCAATTTGGCTGAATCCCAATACGTATACAATATACATTTCCCTCAAACAGTAGGCAGGGTGTCTTTTAAGTAAAGATATTATGTAAACTAGATTCAAATGGACCCGAAATCAACTTTGTTTATGCTAATCTGCACCTATTTGTTAACTAAATGACAGAGCATTGCAATCTCAACTAAAATCTTGATAACTTATCTCCCCAATACGGTCTCTCCTCATTGATATTCTATAAGCGTAACCATTAAGTATGACCTTTCATTTCTCAGAGTAAATACGCACTGAGGGACCATATAATTACAATCTGTTTCCATTAAGGGACCCTTAAATGGAATTCACGTTCATTTAGTGTCATTCTAAGATAACAAAATCTGTTGGTAATCCTATCTCATAGACTAGCTTCTATTTTATACCTATAATGTTGGCGTTCTAAACAGCTAAACGTCTGACAAATTTAACAAGCCGTTGTTGATAATCGTTTGTAACCATTATTTTGACATTTGTATTTGTTAGAAAGACAATATTTGTTAGAAAGACAAGCTGATGATGGCCAGGTTTTTACATTTAGAAACCTTTAGTTGAAGTCATACTGTTTTCAGAAATAGTGTTACATAGGAACACTCTTTAAAACAACTTACAATAGCTCAAAATTGACTTGTTAAGAATAATTAAAAATCTAACTATTTTTAATAGCGAACATATCTAGGGTTCACAGCAGGGATGTTGCGAATATCCGCATCCGCATCCGCAACCGCGGAACTTCCGCATTATTTTCAACATCCGCATCCGCATCCGCATCCGCATAAAATCGATGCGGATTTAAAGCGGATGCGGATGTGGAACAGTTCGGTACAGGAACGTCTTAGCATCGGCGTAAGTGCTTGCTAGGTAATTTAGTCATTAGCCAAAAAAACCTATTAGAAATTAGCAGTCAAGCGTGAGTGGGACTTAATCTACGGAACCCTTGGAACGCGAGTCCGACTCGCACTTGGCCGGTATTTTGAAATAAAAATGACTAAAATGTAATATTTGACGTTTTTTATGTACCTATCTTGACATACGCATCCGCATCCGCATCCGCGGATGTGAGCCTTTAAAAATCCGCATCCGCATCCGCATCCGCGGATGTCAAAAAATCGGCATCCGCAACATCCCTGGTTCACATCACTTATCCACCAAATTACAACGGGCTCTAAAGTCTAAGTTAGAAACGGCCTAATTTAGGTCAGATTTCAGGGGAGATCAGTCGAGAGCTGCTGCGGTAGATCCTGAGAGGGTCAAGAGGCCGATCCTGTTTTAACAATTTGATAATGTTTTCATCTGATACGACCCTGAGTCGTGTCTATAGGCATCTCACGCGCTCTAAAAAGTACAAGCGAAATGCCTCAACAAGACGACTCCAGATTGCATTTCGTCAGCACCAAAAACCGGCCAAGTGCGAGTCGGACTCGCGCCCGAAAGGTACCGTACCATAATCTATTGTGTTTAGTATTTGTTGTTATAGCGGCGACAGAAATACATCTTGTGTGAGAATTTCAACAGTCTAGGTATCACGGTTCATGATATACAACCTGGTGACAGACAGACAGTGGAGTCTTAGTAATAGGGTCTTCGTTTTTACCCTTTGGGTACGGAACCCTAAAAAGCGTGAGCCGCTAACGCTGATAGGGGCTCAACGGCTCACTATCAAGGTCGTACTCGTATAAAAATAAGATGTCATATTGCTAAGACAGAATAGGCCTTCAAGAGGGGATTCAGAGAATATAGGCCTTGAAAAGATAGTTACTTCACAAATTAAGGACATTAAGTTAGGGCCTGCCTTGGACGGGGTGGAATAATTGAATATTACGGTTTAGAACAACTCACAGTAGCAAACAGTTGACACTTTGCTTTATTGGGTTGATATTCGGATGTAGTCGTTCATTTTGTGGAGGACGATGTGCATATTAAAGAGGAAGAGATTGTCTTGAAAGTGGCCAAATATATCGTAACTTTGTATCCAAGTCAAGCGTACTTGCTGAATACAATACGGTAAATTTACGTTATTATTGTGCATATTAAACATTAATAACATACCCAGTAATAATGAAACCTTGTTGAAATATGTAACAACAATGATTAAACCGGAACAAAAGTAACTGTTAACATATATTGCCACTTCAAATATTGAGAAACTAATTAGTTCAAACAAATGAAACAGAAAGTATCAGATACTCACTTAAAACGTACAAAGCCCCTAAAAATTCCCGAACCCCAAACAATCCTTTCAGCAAACTGCTGGAAAGGGTCGACTATCCGCCCAGAATCAAATATCTTCACACGCCAACAATTTTAATACCACCTAACAGCTATAAATTTTACAAAATTTAATCCCTTTATCGTGCCCGTGCCTTTTGTTGGGTCCAAACCGAATAGGTTTAGGATTAGGCTCTGAAAGGGCTGTTTTGGAGATTTTCTCTGGCCGGGGCTTAGCTACGGGCTTTGCCATGAGCCCATGACGTACCGTGCATATATTCTATTAATTTCTATAAGTAACACAGTTTTTGCTTTGTTATGCCTACAGGTGATACCTACTGATAAAGATTGGGCTAGTTTTATAACGAGTTGTATTTATTTTATATCAATAATCTCAACGCAACATTAATACATATTCTACAAACGTCCAAAAAAGTTTAAAAATGTCATCATAGTTTGCGTAACCGCCTCCGCTCTTTTGCTAATAAAACAAAACATTAATGTGAAAAAGGAAGTAAAAGATATTTTTCTATGATTTTTCATGAAGTGATACAATTTTATGCCGAACTATGTATGCGGCATACGGCGGAATATTCGAGGTTTAATCCGCACAGAGCTCGACTCGAGCCACTGAACATGTAATTGTGTTTGTTCGTTCTGTCAATACGTTACGGCGTGTACGCAGATATTAAATTAATTCCGAGAACAATGATACGAGGATTTATTGGTATGTATATAAATATGTATTTATCATTATCAATAGTAAAATTAGTAACAGCATTTGCATTTTCGAGCGATCGAGCGGCAGCTAACGATTTTCGACTTTTCAATGTTGGCTGTTGCCCCTCAGACGATTAAAACGCTCCTTTATTCACTACAATGAATAACAGAACACTTGGGTTCTATTTTCATTCGGACATGCAAACTCTTAAAGAACTTTAAAGCCTTAGTATTAAAGTTCTTTCACTTCAGCCTTACTTGCTGCTCTCGAAACATGGCTGTAACTGTAAATAAAGTTAACCGTAGTAATTATTTAAAGAAATTCCAGAGGTTCTAAAATATATTTAAAATAGGATTTTTTTATAGAATTTGTATATCTTTTAACCTTTTCACCGCCGTTGACTTGATATAAAGTCAGTACATTTCGGCTTGTCTACGTGCAATTTTTGACATGGCGTTGACTTACTTGACTTATTGTCCTATGTCCCCTAGATGGGGCAGAGGGCGTCCACAGTGCGCCGCCATCTGGATCGGTCTTGAGCTTCGTGCTTGACTTCGCTCCAAGGCTTCCCAATAGCCTCTGCCTCTGCAATAATAGTCCGGCGCCAGGTCTGCCTTAATTGGACGGCAACGTTTCCTCTTTCCTTGGGGATTCCAGTCTAGGGCTTGCCTCGGTATGTGGTCAGGATCCCTTCGGAGTGTGTGCCCAATCCAACTCCATTTCCGGCGCTTGATCTGCTGGTTGATCGGAGTCTCATTGCAGCATCTCCACAGGTTGGCATTAGAGAATTTCACGGGCCAGTATATACCGAGAATATATAACTTGTAGCTGGCGCGAGATGTCTTTTGTGACCTTCCACGTCTCGCACCCATACAGCAAAACGGTTTTTACGTTTGATCGGAATACTCTGAGCTTAACTCTCGGTGTCATGTGACATGGCGTTGATGACACTTTATTGATGTTGCGGCGACAAGGTTTAGTGAAAGACTGTAAGTACTGCCTGTTTCGAAAAATCTCTCAGGACATTCTGCTTTGACATGATTTGCTAAAGATGACGATTTGATGAAGATTGCTGAGCCGTATATCATAGAAAGTAGTAAGAGATAAATAGGTCATTTTATGCTTTCCCACAATTTTTTCAGATTCCTGAGTAAAATGAGGATAGGAATGCATTATATCTCTTCGACTACTACACTGTGTGCACGCCAATAACGCCATAATTTATGTGCCAGTTGCCATTAGAAGAGATAACAAAGTCACGTTATTTCGGGCCAGCGAAATTTTATACTTTTGCCATAAGACGCATTTTTATCGAGTTAACTTCTTTATCCACGTCGCATATAGTCAGTTTATGTCGAATGCATGCTACTGTCCACATCTGTCGTGTGGTACTTATTGTGCACCAACACTCGCTAATTGCCTGGCTTTGCACACAACGATCGGTCTATTGTCCCCGCTAATTTGGACGTGTCGGGCGGGCTAACTAAAATTCAGGAAACATTTTGACCTCATGCCTAGTATAACATGAGATTGGGAACCGTTCAAACACTACGTCGTGCGAGATCATGTCTACTGAGTTCGTGAGGTGTTACGAATACACTTTTACACCGAAATCGCGCGCTAAATCTCGGTATTGGCGTAAAGCGAGCTAAATAGGATTTATTTTACCGTGTTGCTGTGATACAGTGGTCAGCGAACATACGCTATTCAGTAAAGCTGTTTACTAGTGGATGCTGTGAAATGTTTGCAGGTTCGCACTCTAAACATGAGGCGGCCTAGCAATTTAACTTACTGTATTTTAAGTGTATCAATATAGTGATAAAATACTGAAACTGAACTCTCTGAAAAATGGTTTCTATAATAAGTATAGATTAATTACTTACAAGTTTTAAATCAAATATTTTAATACATAGAACTGCAAATGTGTTTTTCTACTCCAGCACTTAAATGTGTCAATTAAATGACTGACAGTGATATCTAAAGCAATGTCATTTGAATGCTTTGTCTATAGGCTCATAAGATGACTGCTAGCAGTCATCTTATGAGTATAATACAACTGCTTTATTTTTTTTAAAGATACAAGTTCCGATCATCTTGATTGAAAGAGGTATGTTTTCATTTACAATAATAACTCTTTTTTTTTTTTAATAATAACTCAATTTTTTTTAAATAATAACTCTTTTTTTTAATAATAACTCTTTTTTTTTTTTTTTGCTGCAGCTGTCATAGAAAAAGTAATGTATGCAACAGCTCATAATTGGTTCTTAAAATTCTCGGGTCTTTTTTTACAAAACTCGACTACGTCTCGTTTTGTAACTTCGACCCTTGAATTTTAAGAACCCTTATTATATCACTGTTGCATAAACTACTATAAAGGGACAACCGAGCTGAGACATTAATCTCATAACAGCCATTAAAATAAAACATCTTATACTTAGGCTTAGCACGCACTGCAGTTTTTAAAAAGCGGTTCCGCTACCGCAAAAAATGTAACGTACGGCATTCTTAAATCGCAAGTGCGTGCGCTTATAAAGAATGCCGTACGTTACATTTTTTTGCGGTAGCGGTGCGCAACCGCAGTGCGTGCTAAGCCTTAGTTAGGTTCTATTGTTGTAAGCTTGCAAGCAATACGATAAAGTAAAAATCTACTGTCTACCGTTAGATAAAGCACAAACATAAACGACGCACTTGCAAAATATATACGTTAATTAATAGTAACGAATTAACGCATTTATAAATAATTTACGAGTAATTAAATCGTCAACACATCATACAACTGAGGTCTTTGATCGGAACCGTCACGCACGGGCTTTTAGGCTTATATATTATGTTTCATGGTAACTCGTACAAACATTTCTAGGGAACGATATTTCTCATCCGATATTTCATATTTGAATGTCTGTGTTGGTTTGTGTTCAAATCAGGTATTTAAGTAATGAATGCAATTATTGATGCAAACTTCCTTTGGTCAATTCCAAAGGTAAATTAACACTACATCGATTAATGATGTAGGATACGATTACAAATCGAATACACAATATATATTACTGTTATAGATAGCTTATCAACTAGTTGCACAAATATTCCAAACTTACACAAACCCCAGAAACTTTATGTAAATTTGTCACTCGATCGCACTATATCCGAATACGTACGCACTAGAGCGATGCCTATTCCGTGCTCGAAATCAATTTAATTTTACGATCCGGCTTGTTTTTCTGCTCACGTCTAAAAGTAATCCAATATCAGCCGATAGTCCGCCATCTCGTAATCAAATGCTTTAGACAATCCCTTAGGTGAATGTTATTAATTTAAAATCCATTTACAAATGGCGAACGGGGCCCGCGAGAGCTCCCCCACTGTAAAACATCCTGATGAATATTTTAGTTGCAGGATTTATACGTTTCGAAGAACTGTTTACATAGGCTCTGTTTCAGAAGAATTATGGACGGCGAAATCTAAAAGTATGTGTAGGTATGTATAGTAACGGCACCAGTCATGGGACATTTAAGAGGAAATTTTGAGTATTTGTGATATTTCCCTGATACATGTAAAAGTTCTACCGCTTAGCTTGTTAAAAGATGAATATCCTATCCTTCTTTCATGTTTCAGGCGTGTTGTATCAAAGATACTGCAGTTAGTTTCCACATAATTAATAAATTAAAAGTATGGTTTTTTTCTCCAGTCATGGACACCAAAGCTCCAGTAATGGAACCCCGGTAATGGACGTGGATCCAGTAATGGGCCCCCTATAATGGGCATACCCTATCAGTATAAGATATTGGAATAGGGAATAAGTTTTTGGCAAAAAACTAGTTATTAGTCATTTTTGTCACCCGATTGCATTGTCATCCGATTTGCATACGTATCCAAAATTTCAACTCAATCGGAAATCCGAAAGTGGCTCAAATGCCATTTCCAAGATTTGAACCACACTAACTAATACAGGATGGATTTTCTTTTTGGGTCAGTGAGGGCAGCTACCAGATCCCGTGCTGCTACGAGAAAACGGTCTTAGAAGACCTTCCCTCGATTTCAAATTAATGAAGATTGGCTTTTACAGATTTTGGAAAAAACATACAGGGTGCGAGGAAAAGGTAATTTTTGACAAACTTTTTTTTTGATGCCAATCGATCCCATTCCTATTGAGGATCAAAAGCTTGTATGGAACAAAAAAAAAATCCGGCTAGAAAAGCCACAAATCGAGGAAAACATTTCCCATACAATTTGTATGAAAATGAAAACTTATATTTTTCACATGCTATTTTTGTATGCCAATCGATTCCATTCCTATCCAGCATCAATAGTTTTTTTGGGGTCAATGGAAAAAGTTTTTATTAATTTGTGGCTTTTTAGTACATTATCGTAAGTTGACCCCAAAGAAACTATTGATACTAGATAAGAATGGAATCAATTGTCATAGAAAAATAGCATGTGAAAAATAAAAGTTTTGATTTTCATACAAATTGTATGGGAAAAGTTTTCCTCGATTTGTGGCTTTTCTAGCCGGAATTTTTTTTTGGTTCCATACAAGCTTTTGATCCTCAACAGGAATGGGATCGATTGGCATCAAAAAAAAGTTTGTCAAAAATTACCTTTTTCTCGCACCCTGTATGTTTTTTCCAAAATCTGTAAAAGCCAATCTTCATTCATTTGAAATCGAGGGAAGGTTTTCTAAGACCGTTTTCTCGTCGCAGCACGGGATCTGGTAGCTGCCTTCACTGACCCCAAAAGAAAATCCACCCTGTATACAAACTAACAGGGCAAGTTAAATAAAATTTTGTAAAAACGATATTAATTTATCCGAAGTCCGAGGAGACCTCCTGACATAGTTCGTACGAGTAACTACATTATACTTCTGTATTGTTTAAACATGAAATTACGCCATGGCAAGCATCATTATGTAAATTATCCCATCATAGGAGGTATGCAGTTTTACAGCTCCTATAATGGGATTGGGCAAAATACCACTATTTTTTATACATCTCTAGAGTCACAACATAATGTGTTGTATACCTTATCTCATGGTAAATGCAATTAACAAAACACATTCTAGTTTACACCAAGTAATAATTAATTACAATTTAATATATGAACTCACCTCTCTTAGCGAAGTTGTTAAGAATTCTTACTGGTTATTTTTTCCAGTGACACGACAACTCTTGGGTTGGCGCCAATTTCTTAAAAAGTAACCGAATTTAATAAAAAGTCAAACTTAAACAGCTCTATGACTCTTATTTATGGTAAAATATTGCCAGTGTTTATAAACTACTTTTACATACTTATTTTAGAGGATTTGTGGTTTTATGTCCCATTACCGGTTCCACGTCCATTATAGGGTCCATTACATTATATGTAATATTCCATTAATAAGTTTACAGTCAGGAAAGCAATAAGTTTATTCTCACGGGAAATGAGCCAGAGTATTTTAACAGTTTCAGCAAATTCAAAAGTTATTAATAAACGGTTTCTGTATGTTTCATTGCACGCCAACAGCTATTAAGTTAGTGTTAGTTAATAAATAGTAAAACAAAATAAAGAGATTATTACTAGGTAGGAACAACTAAATAAAGTGAGTGAGTAAATTGATTCTGTTAGTCCAAGCTTTAAACTGTCTGCTGCCCATAAAACTGGGATCATTTTACGAAAGCTCTTTTATTTTTTAACAAACGGGTAGTTTTTTCGAACTATACGTGGTTATTGTTATCAAAGAGTTTCAAAAGCTATTAATAAATAAAATAAAAATAAAAAAGCCTTTTATTTCTGGGTAACAACAGCTTGTTCTTTAGCTTAAATTTGTCTATATTATATTACTCCAGAACCCTCCTATGAGGTATAGGCCTCTTCCAGATTCTTCCATTTTTTTCGGTCTTGGGCCTCCCAGATCCAGTTGGCCCCCGCTATTTTTATTATATCATCAGACCAGCGTGCCAATGGCCGTCTTCTCTTCCTTTTTCCGACTGGACCTTTCCAGGTTGTCACGTGTGAGGTCCATCTCTCATCTGGAGTCTGGCGACTAGTCAAAAGCTATTATATTAAATTATATATATATAAAAGTGAATTCCGATTACGTCTCCGGTAATTATGTAGACGGTCATACATATTCGGGATTTAATTTCGGACAGAGGCATAGGTACGTGACTGGAATAACCGTTAATTACGTTTTCAGGTTGTTTTTTCCAGCGATGAAAGCCCGACCCCCGGTTTCGTATGAAAGAGACAATATTTCTGATTAATGGCAACATTGCCCGTGATTTATCGTAACGATTATGTTGCGTGTTACGCAATTTGCAACCCTTGTTCTACGGTAGTTTGATTTAACTAAATTGTAGGAGCTAGCGTTCTTGATGCTTTGAATAGGGGTTTAATTTGAGTATTTAGCTGAAGATTTAGTTTTGGAAGGTACAATACAGGCTGCTGCGGCAGGCTGAATATTTATTTATTTTATGAAATCGGGTGGGGTCAAAAGAACATCACAATATATTAGCCTGTAGTGTAATAAACAGTATCAATATAACTGTAACGTGCGCGTTTTCCCAATAGTTCGGCTCACTTCATTACGATTTATTGAAATTAGGGAAAAATATAATAATGTACTTATATAATTGACCGTTACTGAATTTAAGCTATAAATCCAAGATGCCAGAGTGATGTTTGCTCTTTTGTACCTGCGCCTACCACGTGCAATCAGCTACAGAGTAGGTACAGAGAAAAGGTAGCCCCTCTGCATACATATAAATTTGTACTTTCTCTAGACAGCAGCCATACATACATATATGGTTCTCCCAAAGTGAAAATTGAATAAAACGACCAATCGAGCATGGCTCCAAAAAGGCGGATGACAAATGAATCGCGGAGTGCCGACACGTGTGGAGGACATCCATTAGTTCCGATCAGAGCCTTTTGTCAACGACTGGCCGTAATGACCTGAGTGTTGAGGTCATCATCGCCATTATCAAATATAGGTAATGTAGGATGCGTGGATTGGAACGTAAGGATTGAACGAGTGAGTGAGAGAACGAACTGTGGAATGAACGACGTGTGAATGAGAGAGTATGATGCCGAGTGTCAGTGCGCGTGAAAGAGATAGCAAAACGCCATGGGCAGATTTAAAATTGTAACCGGAAATTCGGGGAGACTGATTTCGGACGTACGATGTGACGGTGTAATATTTCTGTTTTCTCAATAATATAAGTTTTCAAAGTAATTTTGAGTTGTTTGAGTTCGCCTGACCCACAGTTTTGGTGTCAGATGTGGGAACGGCTCAAAATTAAGTAGACGACGTAATACGACGAGAAGATGACTAGTTGAAGACGTGACCTTGATGAAGACGCTACCAAGACGACGATTTTAATAAAGAAGACGATTTACGACGACTGACGACGATTTACGACGATTACAAACGACGACGAAGATGTCACCACGAAAAAACCGGCGTAGGCAAGACGACGAGCTCGCGGAAAATACGTGGCATGGCGCCGGCACCGGTATGTTACATCTCACCGAGGGCCTCATACCGAAGTTTACCGGCCAGGACAAGACCTACCCAGCGGCTAGGTGGGTCCAGGACGTTGAAGACAGTACGGAGCTCTGCGGATGGACACCATTACAGCAGTTGCTGATGGCAAGACGTACGTTGGCGGGAACTGCATTACTATGGTTCCGGGCGGAGCGAATATTCAAGACTTGGGATGAATTTAAAGCTGCAGTTCTGAAGGAATTTCCTGATACAATCGATACTAAGACGATACACGAATTGATGAGCTCCAGGTACAAGAAACCGAGCGAGTCCTGCCTAGAATACATGTTTACAATGAAAGAATTGGGAAAACGCGGCAAGATGCCCGACTACGTAGCAATAAAGTACATCGTGGAGGGAATAAAAGACCAAGAAGTTAATAAAATTATGTTGTATGGCGTGAGTACCTACAGTGAGTTAAAAGAGAAGATTAAAATATACGAGCAACTAAAAGAAAATATGTCTGGTTCTGGTTCGAGCAAAGAAAAAGAAGCGAAGTCGAAGCACGTAGATCACGAGAAGTCAAACAGGCGGATGGCGTTTACAAGATGTTTTAGCTGTGGAGAAATGAGTCATTCATCGTCCGAGTGTCCACATAAAGACAAGGGTTTAAAGTGTTTCAGGTGCAACTCATTTGGGCATATTTCTTCGCAATGCAAAACGCCACAAGCGACAATTTCAAATTCTCGCGGCAAGGACGACGGAAACGCAGCGGCGAGCAGCGGTGAAGTTAGCAACACGAGAAAACTTCACTCGAGTAACGCCGGTGGCGCCGCCAGCGGTGGGAAAAGAAGTTTCATGTGTCACACGAATGTCACGAACTTCACTTCGGACGGCGGCAATGACGTTAGCTGCGCCGACGACGCTGATACTGCAACGACGAATGATTATCAGTGTTTGACAACTGTTATGACGACTACGAGACCAAAAACGATTAATAACAAGCCGTTGAAGCAAATCTCCGTGTGCGGAAAGGACGAAATTGCGTTAATTGATTCCGGTAGTGACATAAATATTCTGACGATCGAGTGCTACAGTGAATTAAGTGCGCCGGAGCTTGTAGAATGCGATCCCGATGAGAATATAACTGGACTTGGCGGTGGTGTAAAATGTTATGGACAAGTTAAGTTAAAATTGTTAATTGACGGATATTGGTACAACGACATGAAGTTTTTTGTTATTGAGAAAGATAACCTACCAGTTCATTTGTTTAGAATGATTATCGGGCAAGAATTACTGAAGCATTGTACGACTGTGTTGGAAGACGGTTTTGTGTTGATTTTACCGCGTATTCGCTGGGTGTATGCCATACGTGTGGATGACCCTTCTGTTATAGGTAACGAGGTAAGCCCCGCGATACGGGAAAGGGTAAACAACATGGTGCAGTCGTATGTTCCTAGGAAGACGAAAGAGGCGCCGATCAAGCTCAAGATCGTGCTCAAAGACGACATCCCTGTGGCTCAGCGGCCGAGGAGGTTGGCCCCAAGGGAGCAGCAGGAGGTAGACCAGCAGATAGCTAAGTGGCTTGAAGACGGCATAGTACAGGTGAGTTATTCTGATTATGCGAGCCCTTTAGTGTTAGTAAAAAAGAAAGATGGTAGTATGAGGGTGTGTGTGGACTATCGACGACTGAACCAAAAGATTGTTAAAGACGAGTATCCTCTCCCAGTCATTGAAGACCATATTGACAGACTTGCAAATGCCAAAGTGTTTAGCACTTTAGACTTAAAGAATGGCTACTTTCATTTGCCTGTGGATGAAGAATCTGTCAAATACACTTCATTTGTTTCCATGACGGGCCAGTTCGAGTTCCTTCGGGCTCCTTTCGGGCTCTCGATCTGTCCAAAAGTGTTCACTAGATTTATCACAGCGATTTTCAGGGACCTGATTGCTAGGGGTATTATCCTTGTTTTTATTGATGATATTATCATTCCCGCAGAAAATGAAGACGACGCTGTGATCAGACTGGCAGAAGTATTGGAGGTTGCGGCTGAGTACGGGCTGGACATAAATTGGAAGAAGTCACAGTTGGTCCAAAGACAAGTCGAGTACCTGGGCCATGTTATCAAAGACGGACAGGTGTGGCCTTCACCAGAGAAAACGGACGCTGTTGCCAGATTCCCCGTGCCCACCAATACTAAGCAATTACAGAGTTTTATAGGATTGACATCTTACTTTCGAAAGTATATACAGAATTTTGCCATGATTTCAAAACCATTGACGGACCTGTTAAGACGAGAAAACAGTTATGAGTTTAACGATGAATGCCATGCTGCTTTTGAAGAACTGAAGAGAAGACTGGTGAGTCAGCCAGTGCTTCGCATATTTAACCCCAGACTGCAGACTGAGATGCACACAGACGCCTCGATGGCAGCAATCTCTGCAATACTGTTACAACGAGGAGAAGACGCAGAGCTGCATCCTGTGTACTATATGAGCAGAAAGACGACACCAGCTGAGAGCAAGTATACCAGCTATGAACTTGAAGGCTTGGCAATCATAGAAGGTGTAAAGAAATTTCGCTGTTACCTGTATGGAAAACACTTCAAGATTGTCACAGACTGCAAAGCGTTTCAAATGACATTAAATAAGAAAGATTTAGTAATGTCAACGAGAGTGGCAAGGTGGATACTACTGCTGCAAGAATATGATTTCGAGATTGAGCACAGAGCTGGAAGTAAGATGCAGCATGTAGATGCACTCAGCCGAAACCCATATGTGGCAGTATGTAACGGGCCGATTCATCAACGGCTGAAGACTTCACAAGAAAATGATGATGGGCTTAAAGCGATCATAGAGGTGCTCAAAAAGAACACACAGTACCAGGACTACTACTTGGAAAATGGTTTGCTCTACAAAGGCATACAGAAGCATCTCGTGGTACCAAAGACTATGGAAAACGAGATTATAAAGAGAGCACATGAGAATGGCCATTTTTCAAAAAAGAAAATGATTGAACTTATAAGTAAGGACTATTATATCAAGAATTTAGAAAGAAAAATAGAAGAGTTTATAGTCACATGCATACCATGTCTGTTGGCAGAAAAGAAGAGCGGAAAGCTAGAAGGGTTCTTGCATCCCATTGATAAACAGGAGCTGCCGCTAGACACTCTCCATATAGACCATATTGGTCCGATGACAGAAACCAAGAAGCTGTATAATCACATTTTGACAGTTGTGGATGCATTTACTAAGTTTGTGTGGCTGTTCCCAGTTAAGAGTACTACTGCTAAAGAAACCGTAGATAAGATGATGATATTTCAGCAATGTTTTGGAAACCCGAATAGAATAATTACTGATAGAGGCACCGCGTTTACTGGATCTCAGTTCGAGGAATTCTGTAAAGACGAAGGTATTGACCATGTTAAGATTACTACTGGGGTACCGCGCGGAAATGGCCAAGTTGAGAGGCTTCATAAGGTAATGACCAGCGTTCTGACGAAGCTGTGTATTGAAGAACCAACACACTGGTACCGCCATGTCAGTAGAGTTCAGCGAGCCATCAACAGTACGCATCAGCGTAGCATAAACACTACTCCATTTGAGTTGCTTATTGGTACGAAAATGAAAATAAAGGAAGACTACGATATCTACGAACTGATAGAGCAAGAGAATAGAGATAGTTTTATGGCTATTAGAGAAGAAAATAGGAAGAAGGCAAAGGAGCAAATTTTACAGATACAAGATGAAAATAGAAGGAACTACAACAAGCGAAGGAAGCCTAGTACACTGTATACTGTGGGCGATAGAGTCGCTATTAAGAGGACCCAGTTTGGTGTAGGCATGAAGCTCAAACCTAAGTTCCTAGGTCCATATGAAGTCGTTGGATGTATGGGACGTGATCGCTACAGGGTGAAGAAACTGGACAGCGCAGCTGAGGGTCCGGGGAGTACCACTGCTTCCTGCGACAACATGAAGCCATGGCCTGGTGAGGAGTAAGTCAGGTAAGCTTTTGATGTTTTATGTACGTGCGCATAACAGAGGGCGCCACACGTGTTTTGCATGCCTATGCATGGCGTTTTCACTATGTTTTCCTACCATGTTTCAGTATTTTGATGATGTGCCCAATATTTTAAATATTTAATTAAAGTGTAACGTGTTTCTTAAACTTAAACTATCTAATGTGTAACTGTATCACATAAAGTTATGTCAAAGATTAATAATGTTAATAGCAAGCTTATAATGTTTGCCTATTACTATATACTGATGTTGATAATGAACCTAGTTTTTGAATGTTATGCCTTCGTAACATAATATGTTAAATTTAAAGATGTGCTTAGCAGTAAAAGATTATATTATGTTACTTAATTGCTAAAACCTATTTGATATGCTAATTTATCTCACGGATGTATCTAGATTCGTATCACGATAGTTCCTATTGTTTCAAATTACGTTGTAACTAGTCTAGAGTTGAGACAGTGTAGTCTGAGGCCAGACTAAAGAGTAGGACGGCCGATCTGTAGGATGCGTGGATTGGAACGTAAGGATTGAACGAGTGAGTGAGAGAACGAACTGTGGAATGAACGACGTGTGAATGAGAGAGTATGATGCCGAGTGTCAGTGCGCGTGAAAGAGATAGCAAAACGCCATGGGCAGATTTAAAATTGTAACCGGAAATTCGGGGAGACTGATTTCGGACGTACGATGTGACGGTGTAATATTTCTGTTTTCTCAATAATATAAGTTTTCAAAGTAATTTTGAGTTGTTTGAGTTCGCCTGACCCACAGTAATATAAGATTTTTACGAGCTTTCCCAGTTTCCATGGAACTGAATAGTAAACTCTGCAAGGAGTTTAATCGAAAGACGTTACGTGGGTTGAAAATTGCTTTGAAACTGTACCGTGACCACAACTGTCTCCGTGTGAAGATGAAAATGCTTTTGGCGGCGATGTGAGACTACTGAGAGTACTGAGCATGTCAAATAGCCTACTACAACCAGGGGTTTACCCTGACCGCGTATCGATGCCGCGAGATTCGCTTGTGCGTACAACCACGGAAGAGACCCAAAAGATGTGTGGCTCACCCAGAAACACTATACATTTAGGTGGTAAAAATAGCTGACTTCCATAGCCGACATCAATAAATTAAAAACTGTAATTTTCATGAAAACAAAGTATTAGACTCATATTTACACATGAAAACCCGTCACAGGAAATTAAACACAAGCCATTTCTTCCCAATTCAAAGCCATTCCAGCCGATGCACTCTCGGGCCGTTTGAGCATAATTATTTGGCAAAGTTTCGCCATTATGGGTTATTGCCAGAAGTGCGCCAGTAAAACCGACAGCCGGTGAGTAATGTCGTCCTGAGCACTATGACATGGTCGCGGTAACAAGTCGAGGGTAGCGGGTGTAGGACTATAATATGTGATTGATGAGAACGATGAGCTACGGCAGATAAGTTGACCCTTTATTAGACAATAAAGTGTCAGTAATTACGCAATGATGAGATGACGGGCGACAGAGAGGTATGGAAGAGAAAGACATGCTGCATGCATGCCGACCCCAAGTGAATGGGATAAGGGCAAGATAATGATGAATTACTCAAAATTTAATCCTATCATTTTGAATATATGCATATTTAAACTTCTTATAAGTTTTATGATGAAACATTGATGTGTACCCAAATCATTGATTACAATGTCTCGTATATCGATTATAACGTTTCTCAAATGTTTTTGACCCTTTTGCGTTTCATGTGACATTTGACTCGATGTAATTAAGAGATAACGTTATCGACTGGGCGTATTGTAATATTTTCAATTTAGAGTTTCTAACGTAGAAATCTTGTACATATATTATAATCTAAAGTTTGCTTCCACGGGTAAACAAAGCAAACACCAACAATACATCATCTGGTATGACTCACGAAGTTGGGGAAGCTCAGATGAATCAGATCGATGCTGCTGTATAGACTTCCACTTTCCTCAGATTTAAAACGACTGAAGTTGATGTAGACTTTGTATGCACATACGTCGTTTTAACACAGTAACACGGTTTTTGTAACATACTTGTTCCTAGAGCTTTATCAGTCGAAGATGATAGTATACCACTGTACGCTATAATGAGATAAGTTACCTGTGTGAGCAAGAGTTTCTAACGATATAATGTAGTAAGTAAACGAGAGTTTTATGGCTATGATAGAACACGCTATTTACTTTTACTACTCTTATTGATACTTCGACGGATATGGACTATATATATGGAGTTATTTTGATAGTACATAAATTAAGTACATAATTATCTAGGTACTAACGTAAGAATATCATTACCTATACGTATGGGGCTGGGCATTCAAGAATTCCAAAGAAATAGATAACTTAAAGCTTGTACAAAAAAGTTTTGAGTCTTATGTATTTTTATGAACGATCTATTCTAGCATCACTCTTTCACAAGCAAATTTTTAAGTCTACCATAACCAGATAACTTAAAGCTTGTACAAAAAAGTTTTGAGTCTATGTATTTTTATGAACGATCTATTCTAGCATCACTCTTTCACAAGCAAATTTTCAAGTCTACCATAACAGGCTATACAGGTAAATAATCCATAAGTTTCAGTTCGTGCATTTTGGCCGTAATATTATTATTACGGCAGCGTAGTAAACACGGCGGATATAAAAGTTGAACATACGAACAGGGCCATAATTTTCACGGGAGTCGTAAAGAGTCGGGCGCCATTTTGGAATGGAACACGGCGCGTGTTTTGGCGGGAAACCCCGATGTTTGCTTTCCTTTGTATAACAACAGGGTGCGCTCTGGCGCGAGTGAATTCTGTGCTTCATATTACACATTGTATTACAGCTAGGGCTGTAGAGGCAAAGTAAGATAAGTTCTGGAAATAATTAGAGCTGTCAAGCGCATAGCCTTCCGGTGGTAACATTATGGTTAGTTCGTGTTAGGAAATTTATCTTGCTTAACTTTAATAGAGTGAGTACCTACATAATTCCTCTTCGCACTAAGTGCGTGAAGCATAAGAATAGTGAGTATTTTAATGGATTAGATCTTAGTGGACATTATTTTTAAATAATTGTTCAAATAATTAACATTATCTATGTATTCTAGTGACCGGCACTAAATAGCAAATTTATGTTAATTGACGCAATCCTAGCTTATATAAATGTGATACCATCCAAGCCCGTAGGTTGTTTGATTACAAATTACTAATTTAAATTACATTTTGCGGCATTGAGACCGTTAACCGTAATAAACATTTCACCTCACGCCTGATTCTACGAAACCAAATTAAGTTTACTATCCTCATAGGTACAGATATAATTAAGATAACACAGACGTAAAACATAACACCTGAGAAAAAACACTTAAGTAGAATCTCGCAAAACATTATAACCGTTATAAATACATTGCATATGAGCCGTAGGTACCAAAACTACTTACATCTTGGTTGCTAGGTTGCTACTAACTGCTGGGTTCCGTACAATTATAATCAGTATCATTACTCTTAAAACACAAGATAACAGTGTGATATTAGGATGTCAACTGCGCTGCATTACTTTTGCGACATTAGGTACCTACTGCTGTGGGTTGATGTCGCTGCTGCCTTCAAGTTCCTTGATGAAGTTCGCCGCCGCATTGCTGTCGCGTTTAGTCTATCACTATAACAAGGAAATTGACAGGTCACACATTCCGGCGGCGTCCGTTCCAAGTCATATTGAATTTGTTTCTAAGCTTAATAGCATCGTTCGCAGCCGTTGCTGCATGATACAAAATTAATTTAGTACTTATGGGATAGCGCTGGGTCGTGGGTCGTCGTCGTCGGTAGTCGTCGTGGGTTCAAGTCCCACCTTAGACAGTGAATTTTTTCACTTTTAATTTGTTTCTAAGTTTAACCAAAATACTGTTATTTTGTTTACTGCGCCTTATTCCGAAACGGGCAACGCAGACGCAGATAGGGAAACTTTGTTATCTAATTGTTGTAGCAGGCAACATTGGAATTACAATTACATTGTTTGCGATTAACGGCGCAGAATCAACCCATGAAGTGAAACAATTAACAAAGCGACGTTAATAAAAAGTTTGGTTGTAAAGGCCTTAAGTTGCTATAAAAGCTGTTTAAAAACACTCGCTCTCGGCTCTCGATCAGTTAAAATAAAATAATTAATTTTGTTGTCATAAGTTATAAAATGACAAAATGGCGACAAATCTGACTACGAGTACTATTAGATTAAGCCAGAATGCAGAAGTCCAGCATAAGAACCAAATTTCAACATGGCAAAAAAAATTACGAACTTTGAGCAACGTAAGCAAAATAGTCAATTAGTCAACCCCGAGCTCAGTAGGTACGAGTATTTTACTGCCGCTCTCTGCGCAGAATTATTAGGCAATAATTCCATTTTTAATTACACACACTCAGTTTTTGATTTATGATTAATGCATGAAGCTTCACAAAAATATTCAAATGAGGTGTTAGCGCTAACGACACAGGGGTGAGATGTTTTATCCGTGTCGGCGCGGCGTTGCGGCGGCGGGCGGCGGCGGCGCCATTTTAATATGTTTCCACGCATACATTATCCTAGTGGACGGGAGGATATAGTAGTTATGACGAATATAGACTCAATTAAGACCGCGCTACTGAGCATAAAAAGATAGACTGTAGGGTAAAGACAAACAGAAAAACGGCGAATGGGTGGAAATGTTGCAAAGTACCTAGTAATTTGGCCATGAGGATGACGCCGAATTGATGATTATCAATTGATTGATTGATGATCCATAAAGATGTAGGTACTATCTTGATGACCCCTAAGACAATGATTGTAATCGTATATCATATCAACTAGGAAAAAGTAGACGAAAAGTATTTTCCCAGTCACAATACAAACCGCTTGTGGCTTTCGCGGATCATCAGTATTTTTAACAAATTTATTGATTTCTTCATCTTAGAAAATATGACCAAAATGAGAGTTTCATTTTGGTCATATTTTTAGTAGTCCGTAGAAAGTTTGTTCACGGGGGACTTATTAGACTTTCTATTAGGCACTCAAGATTTGAGATAAACAGTTTTGTCGTAAGTTTGAAGACTTACGTAATTACGTATAAGAAGCCGTCAAGAAGATATAATTAATTGTTCCACTTTGGGTCCACTTCATTGCTCATTCTGACTTCCACGAGACAACTGTTTCAAACTCCGCTCTTAAGTTTAGAGTTAGAATTAAATTCAAAGTTGGAAGCATTCCTATAGTAGTTTATGCAACAGTGATATAATAAGGGTTCTTAAAATTCAAGGGTCGAAGTTACAAAACGAGACGTAGTCGAGTTTTGTAAAAAAAGACCCGAGAATTTTAAGAACCAATTATGAGCTGTTGCATACATTACTTTTTCTATGACAGCTGCAGCAAAAAAAAAAAAAAAAAAAACAAAAAAAAAAAAACAAAAAAAAAAGTTATTATTAAAAAAAAAGAGATTATTACAAAAAAGAGTTATTATTTAAAAAAAATTGAGTTATTATTTAAAAAAAAAAAGAGTTATTATTGTAAATGAAAACATACCTCTTTCAATCAAGATGATCGGAACTTGTATCTTTAAAAAAAATAAAGCAGTTGTATTATACTCATAAGATGACTGCTAGCAGTCATCTTATGAGCCTATAGACAAAGCATTCAAATGACATTGCTTTAGATATCACTGTCAGTCATTTAATTGACACATTTAAGTGCTGGAGTAGAAAAAGACAATAAAACAATTCTTAACTTTCTGAAACTAATTTCAAATCAGCATTACCACGAAATAACTAAATAAGAATTGTTTTTTGTGGAGCTATATAGAGATATAGCTGGGAAACTTATGAAATATGTCTCATCCATGTACAAATAACAGATCTATAATGTAGGTCCGTAAGTAGGTATAAACTTTATTTATACATCCCGCGGGCTAATCGAAATTTTACAAGCAATTCAATTCAATTAATTAATTTATGTCTTATTCCTTTCTTACAAGACTTAATAGATTAAGACAAACGATTAATAGCTAATTCAGAGATTATTTATGATAAAACGGCATTTCACATTACATTAATTTATGTACTGAAAATAATTGGTGAAGTAATTTTTAACGTTTTATTACATAATGCGGCGGTCTAATAAGTACCTACCGTACTTGCTGCGGTTGATTTGTACAAGTGATATATGTGGAGACTTACAATTTCAATTAAAAGGATTAATGAAGGCCATATCAGGTACTCATTTATTTCAAAAAAAACAAAAAAAAAACATAAGTAATAAAACTTACTAAACCTACTACACTACACTAACTTATGCTACAGGTAAAAAAATTGTCCTAGATCGCCGTCAACGGGCAGGGTGCCCAGGGCCTATCTACTTATATTAATCCGTCTGTCTGTTCTGTGGTGCCATCAACGGCCTTAATGATTCGCAATAGCAACTTCTTAAAATGCCACCAGAGCGTAGTAAAGCAAAACGCAGAGTAATTTACACCCCCTAGCCTTAACAAGGTACCGTCACGGTTATTTCGAATAGTCATGCCAAAGAACTTGGCGAACTTATTCCGGAGGGGAATCTTTGGAATCATAACCGTGCGGGGTAGCGCGGAAGCGTGCGGTGCCGGTGTAGCGGCATACTTAACTTTTATGTTGGTGAATTACGTGTTTAGATAAGCTATCTGGAGTTGGGATGTTGGCAGAAATGAGTGACAATTGGTGATTTTTACTATTTTATCAATTTGGCACATGTATATACAGCGAGCTGCAAAAGTGCATACCCACTTTATGAATCGAATTCATTCATAAAGTGGGTAAGTGTACACTTTTGCAGCTGGATTTACCTAAGCTTTTGTTCAATCACACTAATGATTGAAGTAGGTATGTGGTGGAGGAACTATAAAGAGAGCCCCTTTATTTTAAAGTTTTTTTTTGTTGATTATTACTTTACTACAATTTCCCAACATTCACAACAATTTAAACCTTATAATTGGCAATCAGTTATGCTAAACGCGTCTGAAGCTACAAGCCGGTCTCATTAAATTCAATTATATAAGTTGACCGTAACGAAACCTGTTTCAGACGCTAGTTTGATCTAACGACATCTTTGAAATCAATAAAGAGCTTATTAACAAGGCGTAAGAGTGCGGAAACGATAAAGTTTTACCAAGTTAATCTATCAGGGCGACAAGCTTGTCTAGCGACAATGTTTATCACATCTGACGCAAGATATCGCGGATATCATACGATAAAACGATAAAGCTTTGCCGTGGTAAGCTCTAGGAAAAATGAGGACTAAAAATTAACTTAACAACTCGAGCCACATGACAGTGTGTCCCCCAAGTTCGATATAAACCTACACTAGGTACACTAGTACTCGAAAATATTTCAATAAACAAGAGCCGAAAATTTTAAAAAAAATTTAAATTAAGTGATTTTGATATCTGAAGAAAAATCTTATTTTCGCATTACCTATAAAAGATTTTGGAACATGACTTGTATTTATTATTTTAACAATCCCTGTGAGTGGACAAGTGGTTGTGGAGTCGGTAAATATAACAAATCATAAAGATTATCTAATAACACGATGTGATGTTTGTTCGAGAAATAAGTACATACTTAGAATAAAAATACTATGGAATCTCTGATAAGTCTCTGAAAGATCTCGTTATCATTCAGTAAATAAAATACGAGTGGAAGAAAACAGAAGAAAATGAATCAGATTGTTTACAATATCCGTCTTGAGCATTTTTTATTGATTTCCGTATTAAAGTACCTAAATCAACGGCAATAAGATAACATCTTGACAAAGAAATGCTATTATTTCTTCAAAAGCTTTAATGATACCTAGTTTTATACTTCGAATTGGACGAGTTTGAGATTATTTTCACTTTTTTGTTTGAAGACAGTTATTCGCAGTAGGCGATTGATAAAAGATCCAAATCAAATTTGAGTTAATAATTTAATGCCTTATCGTTTTACCAGTAAAGAGGGTGCTTAAGGCTTCGTCTCTTGTAGTTTATTAGCTACTTAATTTGATTACTAATAAAGACGCGTATTAATAGTAGTGCAAAATACTACTTACTTATAATACTTAGCTAAAAATGTTACCGTAAAACCACTAATAGTCCAAAAGCTCCCAACTATAATCCAAACCAAACTAATTTAAACTAAATATATATTCGTGCAGGCGCAAGAGCCAAAGATTTGTAATATAACATATCAATTCATTTTAAATTTATGTTATTAATTTGGGTCAGTTTTCTTTTATCTCTTGGTAATGCGACCGTAGCAGCGGAAAAATCAAGTGCCATAAAGTTTATTGCAACAATAAACCAAAATGGGATTATTTGACTGACAGCAATGAGTATCTATTCTGATCGATCTAGTGATAATGCAACGCCCCTTGCATTTTGTGCCCCAAAGGTCATCGACCGCGAAACCCCTAAAGTTTTGAGGCGAACTGTACCTATTTTTAATTCAATTACCTGCTTAATTCATTAGATAACTAAATTACCTTTTAAGTCTAGTTAAAAAAATGCTAGATTTTACATTAAAATAGGACCCATTAACCCATTACCGTCAAAGTATCAACTTAATAAAATAAGTATCTTTGTAAATTTTCAACCATAATAAAAAACAGTACTCAGTATCAACAACAACAAACAACCAACAATACGCATGATTAGAAAGTGAGAAGAAAACTTAAAGTGAGAATTAAACCTACGTGTTGGTGTTGGGTAATCTACCTACACTACCCGTAGGTTGCCTACCTAGAATGTTCACCAAAGGGGTTTAAATTAACATGTCACATGTCACCTATAAGGTAGACAGAATTATTACGAACTATAAAAGCGTCAGTTTAGTTGCTACTTGCAAGTGTCCCGCTGGCACCTTCTACAGAACCACGATCAGATTCCAATTTAGAATTTCCTCACTGACCCAAAATAGGTTATAATCTAGGTATTCTAAGCCTAGTTACTAAGCATTGCACTAAATCGACTTAGTAGTGAGTTCCAAGTGCGAAAACAAAAGAGAGCAATATCGACCAAACCCTCAAAAGTGAGGGGGAGAGCCAATGCCACCATGCTCGTGAAGTTGACCACCCCATATCGTTTGCCCGCAAATGGCATATCTATATCGTTAGTTCATCGTTAGTTCACGTTTGTTCAGTAGGTAAAATCGTAAGGACCCGATTCCAACATCGATTTTTTTTAAAAACAAAATGGGGGTGGCTGTCTTCACGCTAGCCACCCCATACCACTTTTTGCAAGTTTTTTTGGTCTAGATAGCAAGATATTCGTTAGTTCATGATTGTTCAGGCATTGGAATCGTTTGGACCCGATTCCTTCATTTTTTTATTTTTTTTTAAAGTGGGGTGGCTGTCTTCACGCTAACCACCCCACCCCGAAATCAGTCAAACTAACTACGTGAAGTCATCGGGCGACGTTAGTTCACGTTTGTTCAGGCATTAAAATCGTTAGGATCTCATTAGATTTGCTATAAAAAAATAAAATCGAAAAATTCATATTGGCTAGCCGAGATACTAGTCAGTAAGTAGGCGTAACTAGCAATCGACACAGATAATAACGATTATATGCCCTAAATCAGCATCTATAGACGATCTATAGCCCAGACAGTATAGTAACATGCGGGCGCTCAAAACAGATTAAAGGATTTCCGTAGTTTTATATTTTTTTATTCTATGGGGGTGGCTGTCTTCACGCTAGCCACCCCATACCACTTTTTGCAAGTTTTTTTGGTCTAGATAGCAAGATATTCGTTAGTTCATGATTGTTCAGGCATTGGAATCGTTTGGACCCGATTCCTTCATTTTTTATTTTTTTTAAAGTGGGGTGGCTGTCTTCACGCTAACCACCCCACCTCGAAATCAGTCAAACTAACTATGTGAAGTCATCGGGCGACGTTAGTTCACTTTTGTTCAGGCATTAAAATCGATAGGATCTCATTAGATATGCCGTAAAAAAAAATCTAAAAATTCATATATGTGGGCCAGCCGAGGCAAGTAATGTGTCTAAGTCGACGGCTGAAAAAAATAGTCAGAATCGGGTCCTTACGATGCCACTTGCAGAACGATGTCATCAGACCATGCTTATTCGAGATAGATAGGTCATTTGCGGGCGTTCGAAATAGATTCACCGGAAAAAAATAAAACTTGAAAATCTGAATTACTCAACTTATGCTCCTAAGTCGACGGCAGAAAAAAATAGTCAGAATCGGGTCCTTACGATGCCACTTGTAGAACGATGTTAGCACACCATGGTTATTCGAGCTAGATAGGTCATTTGCGGGCGTTCAAAACAGTTTTGTCGGAAAAAATAAAAAACATGAAAATCTGAATAACTCAACTTATGCTCCTAAGTCGACGGCAGAAAAAAATAGTCAGAATCGGGTCCTTACGAAGCCACTTGCAGAACGATGTCAGCAGACCATGCTTATTCGAGATAGATAGGTCATTTGCGGGCGTTCGAAACAGATTCACCTGAAAAAAATAAAACTTGAAAATCAGAATAACTCAACTTACGCTCCTAAGTCGACGGCTGAAAAAAATAGTCAGAATCGGGTCCTTACGATGCCACTTGCAGAACGATGTCAGCAGACCATACTGATTCAAGATTGATAGGTCATTTGCGGGCGTTCTAAACAGATTTACCGGAAAAAAATAAAATTTAAAAATCTGAGTTACTCAACTTATGCTCCTAAGTCGACGGCTGAAAAAAATAGTCAGAATCGGGTCTTTACGATGCTACTTGCAGGACGATGTCAGCAGACTATACTGATTCAAGATTGATAGGTCATTTGCGGGCGTTCTAAACAGATTTACCGGAAAAAAATAAAATTTAAAAATCTGAATTACTCAACTTATGCTCCTAAGTCGACGGCTGAAAAAAATAGTCAGAATCGGGTCCTTACGATGCCACTTGCAGAACGACGTCAGCAGACCATACTTATTCGAGATAGATAGGTCATTTGCGGGCGATCAAAAGAGATTTTCCGGAAAAAAATAAAACTGGAAAATCTGAATAACTCAACTTATGCTCCTAAGGCGACGGCTGAAAAAAATAGTCTGAATCGGGTCCTTACGATGCCACTTGCAGAACGATGTAAGCAAACCATGCTTATTCGAGATAGATAGGTCATTTGCGGGCGTTCGAAATAGATTCACCGGAAAAAAATAAAACTTGAAAATCAGAATAACTCAACTTATGCTCCTAAGTCGACGGCTGAAAAAAATAGTCAGAATCGGGTCCTTACGATGCCACTTGCAGAACGACGTCAGCAGACCATGCTTATTCGTGATAGATAGGTCATTTGCGGGCGTTCTAAACAGATTTACCGGAAAAAAATAAAACTTGAAAATCGGAATAACTCAACATATGCTCTTAAGTCGACGGCTAAAAAAAATAGTCCGAATCGGGTCCTTACGATGCCACTTGCAGGACGACGTCAGAAGACCATACTGATTCAAGATAGATAGGTGATTTGCGGGCGATCAAAACAGATTTGCCGGAAAAAAATAAAATTTGAGAATCTGAATTACTCAACTTATGCTCCCTAAGTCGACAGCTAAAAAAAATAGTCCGAATCGGGTCCTTACGATGCCACTTGCAGAACGATGTAAGCAAACCATGCTTATTCGAGATAGATAGGTCATTTGCGGGCGTTCGAAATAGATTCACCGGAAAAAAATAAAACTTGAAAATCAGAATAACTCAACTTATGCTCCTAAGTCGACGGCTGAAAAAAATAGTCAGAATCGGGTCCTTACGATGCCACTTACAGAACGACGTCAGCAGACCATGCTTATTCGAGATAGATAGGTCATTTGCGGGCATTCTAAACAGATTTACCGGAAAAAAATAAAACTTGAAAATCGGAATAACTCAACTTATGCTCTTAAGTCGACGGCTAAAAAAATAGTCCGAATCGGGTCCTTACGATGCCACTAGCAGGATGACGTCAGAAGATCATACTGATTCAAGATAGGTGATTTGCGGGCGATCAAAACAGATTTGCCGGAAAAAAATAAAATTTGAGAATCTGAATTACTCAACTTATGCTCCCTAAGTCGACGGCTAAAAAAAATAGTCCGAATCGGGTCCTTACGATGCCACTTGCAGAACGATGTTAGCAGACCCTGCTTATTCAAGATAGATAGGGGATTTGCGGGCGATCAAAAGAGATTTTCCGGAAAAAAATAAAACTGGAAAATCTGAATAACTCAACTTATGCTCCTAAGGCGACGGCTGAAAAAAATATTCCGAATCGGGTCCTTACGATGCCACTTGCAGAACGATGTCAGAAAACCATACTGATTTAAGATAAATAGGTCATTTGCGGGCGATCAAAACAGATTTACCAAAAAAAATTAAGATTTGAAAATCGGAATAACTCAACTTATGCTCCTAAGTCGACGGCTGAAAAAAATAGTCAGAATCGGGTCCTTACGATTCCACTTGCAGAACGATGCCAGCAGACCATGCTTATTCAAGATAGATAGGTCATTTGCGGGCGTTCGAAATATATTCACCGGAAAAAAATAAAACTAGAAAATCTGAATTACTCAACTTATGCTCCTAAGTCGACGGCTGACAAAAATAGTCAGAATCGGGTCCTTACGACGCCACTTGCAGGACGGCGTCAGAAGACCATACAGATTCAAGATAAATAGGTCATTTGCGGGCGTTATAAACAGATTTTCTAGAAAAAAAAAACTTAAATATTAGAATAATTCAACTTATGCTCCTAAGTCAACGGCTGAAAAAAATAGTCAGAATCGGGTCCTTACGATGCGACTTGCAGAACGATGTCAGCAGACCATGCTTATTCGAGATAGATAGGTCATTTGCGGGCGTTCGAAATAGATTCACCGGAAAAAAATAAAACTTGAAAATCAGAATAACTCAACTTATGCTCCTAAGTCGATGGCTGAAAAAAATAGTCAGAATCGGGTCCTTACGATGCCACTTGCAGAACGACGTCAGCAGACCATGCTTATTCGAGATAGATAGGTCATTTGCGGGCGTTCTAAACAGATTTACCGGAAAAAAATAAAATTTAAAAATCTGAATTACTCAACTTATGCTCCTAAGTCGACGGCTGAAAAAAATAGTCAGAATCGGGTCCTTACGATGCCATTTGCAGAACGATGTCAGCAGACCATGCTTATTCGAGATAGATAGGTCATTTGCGAGCGATCAAAAGAGATTTTCCGGAAAAAAATAAAACTGGAAAATCTGAATAACTCAACTTATGCTCCTAAGGCAACGGCTGAAAAAAATAGTCTGAATCGGGTCCTTACGATGCCACTTGCAGAACGATGTAAGCAAACCATGCTTATTCGAGATAGATAGGTCATTTGCGGGCGTTCTAAACAGATTTACCGGAAAAAAATAAAATTTAAAAATCTGAATTACTCAACTTATGCTCCTAAGTCGACGGCTGAAAAAAATAGTCAGAATCGGGTCCTTACGATGCCACTTGCAGAACGATGTCAGCAGACCATGCTTATTTGAGATAGATAGGTCATTTGCGGGCGTTCTAAACAGATTTGCCGGAAAAAAATAAAACTGGAAAATCTGAATAACTCAACTTACGCTCCTAAGTCGACGGCTGAAAAAAATAGTCAGAATCGGGTCCTTACGATGCCACTTGCAGAACGATGTCAGCAGACCATGCTTATTCGAGATAGATAGGTCATTTGCGGGCGTTCGAAACAGATTTGCCGGAAAAAAATAAAACTGGAAAATCTGAATAACTCAACTTACGCTCCTAAGTCGACGGCTGAAAAAAATAGTCCGAATCGGGTCCTTACGATGCCACTTGCAGAACGACGTCAGCAGACCATGCTTATTCGAGATAGATAGGTCATTTGCGGGCGATCAAAAGAGATTTTCCGGAAAAAAATAAAACTGGAAAATCTGAATAACTCAACTTATGCTCCTAAGGCAACGGCTGAAAAAAATAGTCTGAATCGGGTCCTTACGATGCCACTTGCAGAACGATGTAAGCAAACCATGCTTATTCGAGATAGATAGGTCATTTGCGGGCGTTCGAAATAGATTCACCGGAAAAAAATAAAACTTGAAAATCAGAATAACTCAACTTATGCTCCTAAGTCGACGGCTGAAAAAAATAGTCAGAATCGGGTCCTTACGATGCCACTTACAGAACGACGTCAGCAGACCATGCTTATTCGAGATAGATAGGTCATTTGCGGGCATTCTAAACAGATTTACCGGAAAAAAATAAAACTTGAAAATCGGAATAACTCAACTTATGCTCTTAAGTCGACGGCTAAAAAAATAGTCCGAATCGGGTCCTTACGATGCCACTAGCAGGATGACGTCAGAAGATCATACTGATTCAAGATAGGTGATTTGCGGGCGATCAAAACAGATTTGCCGGAAAAAAATAAAATTTGAGAATCTGAATTACTCAACTTATGCTCCCTAAGTCGACGGCTAAAAAAAATAGTCCGAATCGGGTCCTTACGATGCCACTTGCAGAACGATGTTAGCAGACCCTGCTTATTCAAGATAGATAGGGGATTTGCGGGCGATCAAAAGAGATTTTCCAGAAGAAAATAAAACTGGAAAATCTGAATAACTCAACTTATGCTCCTAAGGCGACGGCTGAAAAAAATATTCCGAATCGGGTCCTTACGATGCCACTTGCAGAACGATGTCAGAAAACCATACTGATTTAAGATAAATAGGTCATTTGCGGGCGATCAAAACAGATTTCCCAAAAAAAATTAAGATTTGAAAATCGGAATAACTCAACTTATGCTCCTAAGTCGACGGCTGAAAAAAATAGTCAGAATCGGGTCCTTACGATTGCACTTGCAGAACGATGCCAGCAGACCATGGTTATTCAAGATAGATAGGTCATTTGCGGGCGTTCGAAATATATTCACCGGAAAAAAATAAAACTAGAAAATCTGAATTACTCAACTTATGCTCCTAAGTCGACGGCTGACAAAAATAGTCAGAATCGGGTCCTTACGACGCCACTTGCAGGACGGCGTCAGAAGACCATACAGATTCAAGATAAATAGGTCATTTGCGGGCGTTATAAACAGATTTTCTAGAAAAAAAAAACTTAAATATTAGAATAATTCAACTTATGCTCCTAAGTCAACGGCTGAAAAAAATAGTCAGAATCGGGTCCTTACGATGCGACTTGCAGAACGATGTCAGCCGACCATGCTTATTCGAGATAGATAGGTCATTTGCGGGCGTTCGAAATAGATTCACCGGAAAAAAATAAAACTTGAAAATCAGAATAACTCAACTTATGCTCCTAAGTCGATGGCTGAAAAAAATAGTCAGAATCGGGTCCTTACGATGCCACTTGCAGAACGACGTCAGCAGACCATGCTTATTCGAGATAGATAGGTCATTTGCGGGCGTTCTAAACAGATTTACCGGAAAAAAATAAAATTTAAAAATCTGAATTACTCAACTTATGCTCCTAAGTCGACGGCTGAAAAAAATAGTCAGAATCGGGTCCTTACGATGCCATTTGCAGAACGATGTCAGCAGACCATGCTTATTCGAGATAGATAGGTCATTTGCGAGCGATCAAAAGAGATTTTCCGGAAAAAAATAAAACTGGAAAATCTGAATAACTCAACTTATGCTCCTAAGGCAACGGCTGAAAAAAATAGTCTGAATCGGGTCCTTACGATGCCACTTGCAGAACGATGTAAGCAAACCATGCTTATTCGAGATAGATAGGTCATTTGCGGGCGTTCTAAACAGATTTACCGGAAAAAAATAAAATTTAAAAATCTGAATTACTCAACTTATGCTCCTAAGTCGACGGCTGAAAAAAATAGTCAGAATCGGGTCCTTACGATGCCACTTGCAGAACGATGTCAGCAGACCATGCTTATTCGTGATAGATAGGTCATTTGCGGGCGTTCTAAACAGATTTGCCGGAAAAAAATAAAACTGGAAAATCTGAATAACTCAACTTACGCTCCTAAGTCGACGGCTGAAAAAAATAGTCAGAATCGGGTCCTTACGATGCCACTTGCAGAACGATGTCAGCAGACCATGCTTATTCGAGATAGATAGGTCATTTGCGGGCGTTCGAAACAGATTTGCCGGAAAAAAATAAAACTGGAAAATCTGAATAACTCAACTTACGCTCCTAAGTCGACGGCTGAAAAAAATAGTCCGAATCGGGTCCTTACGATGCCACTTGCAGAACGACGTCAGCAGACCATGCTTATTCGAGATAGATAGGTCATTTGCGGGCGATCAAAAGAGATTTTCCGGAAAAAAATAAAACTGGAAAATCTGAATAACTCAACTTATGCTCCTAAGGCAACGGCTGAAAAAAATAGTCTGAATCGGGTCCTTACGATGCCACTTGCAGAACGATGTAAGCAAACCATGCTTATTCGAGATAGATAGGTCATTTGCGGGCGTTCGAAATAGATTCACCGGAAAAAAATAAAACTTGAAAATCAGAATAACTCAACTTATGCTCCTAAGTCGACGGCTGAAAAAAATAGTCAGAATCGGGTCCTTACGATGCCACTTGCAGAACGACGTCAGCAGACCATGCTTATTCGTGATAGATAGGTCATTTGCGGGCGTTCTAAACAGATTTACCGGAAAAAAATAAAACTTGAAAATCGGAATAACTCAACATATGCTCTTAAGTCGACGGCTAAAAAAAATAGTCCGAATCGGGTCCTTACGATGCCACTTGCAGGACGACGTCAGAAGACCATACTGATTCAAGATAGATAGGTGATTTGCGGGCGATCAAAACAGATTTGCCGGAAAAAAATAAAATTTGAGAATCTGAATTACTCAACTTATGCTCCCTAAGTCGACGGCTAAAAAAAATAGTCCGAATCGGGTCCTTACGATGCCACTTGCAAAACGATGTAAGCAAACCATGCTTATTCGAGATAGATAGGTCATTTGCGGGCGTTCGAAATAGATTCACCGGAAAAAAATAAAACTTGAAAATCAGAATAACTCAACTTATGCTCCTAAGTCGACGGCTGAAAAAAATAGTCAGAATCGGGTCCTTACGATGCCACTTACAGAACGACGTCAGCAGACCATGCTTATTCGAGATAGATAGGTCATTTGCGGGCATTCTAAACAGATTTACCGGAAAAAAATAAAACTTGAAAATCGGAATAACTCAACTTATGCTCTTAAGTCGACGGCTAAAAAAATAGTCCGAATCGGGTCCTTACGATGCCACTAGCAGGATGACGTCAGAAGATCATACTGATTCAAGATAGGTGATTTGCGGGCGATCAAAACAGATTTGCCGGAAAAAAATAAAATTTGAGAATCTGAATTACTCAACTTATGCTCCCTAAGTCGACGGCTAAAAAAAAATAGTCCGAATCGGGTCCTTACGATGCCACTTGCAGAACGATGTTAGCAGACCCTGCTTATTCGAGATAGATAGGGGATTTGCGGGCGATCAAAAGAGATTTTCCGGAAAAAAATAAAACTGGAAAATCTGAATAACTCAACTTATGCTCCTAAGGCGACGGCTGAAAAAAATATTCCGAATCGGGTCCTTACGATGCCACTTGCAGAACGATGTCAGAAAACCATACTCATTCAAGATAAATAGGTCATTTGCGGGCGATCAAAACAGATTTCCCAAAAAAAATTAAAATTTGAAAATCGGAATAACTCAACTTATGCTCCTAAGTCGACGGCTGAAAAAAATAGTCAGAATCGGGTCCTTACGATGCCACTTGCAGAACGATGCCAGCAGACCATGCTTATTCAAGATAGATAGGTCATTTGCGGGCGTTCGAAATAGATTCACCGGAAAAAAATAAAACTTGAAAATCAGAATAACTCAACTTATGCTCCTAAGTCGATGGCTGAAAAAAATAGTCAGAATCGGGTCCTTACGATGCCACTTGCAGAACGACGTCAGCAGACCATGCTTATTCGAGATAGATAGGTCATTTGCGGGCGTTCGAAACAGATTTACCGGAAAAAAATAAAATGTAAAAATCTGAATTACTCAACTTATGCTCCTAAGTCGACGGCTGAAAAAAATAGTCAGAATCTGGTCCTTACGATGCCACTTGCAGGACGATGTCAGCAGACCATACTGATTCATGATTGATAGGTCATTAGCGGGCGTTCTAAACAGATTTTCCGGAAAAAAATAAAATGTAAAAATCTGAATTACTCAACTTATGCTCATAAGTCGACGGCTGAAAAAAATAGTCAGAATCGGGTCCTTACGATGCCACTTGCAGAACGATGTCAGCAGACCATGCTTATTCGAGATAGATAGGTCATTTGCGGGCGTTCGAAATAGATTCACCGGAAAAAAATAAAACTTGAAAATCGGAATAACTCAACTTATGCTCCTAAGTCGACTGCTGAAAAAAAAAGTCAGAATCGGGTCCTTACGATGCCACTTGCAGAAAGATGTCAGCACACCATGCTTATTCGAGTTAGATAGGTCATTTGCGGGCGTTCTAAACAGATTTACCGGAAAAAAATAAAACTTGAAAATCGGAACAACTCAACTTATGCTCTAAGTCGACGGCTGAAAAAAATAGTCAGAACCGGGTCCTTATGATGCCACTTGCAGGACGATGTCAGCAAACCATACTGATTCAAGATTAATAGGTCATTTGCGGGCGTTCTAAACAGATTTACCGGAAAAAAATAAAATTTAAAAATCTGAATTACTCAACTTATGCTCCTAAGTCGACGGCTGAAAAAAATAGTCAGAATCGGGTCCTTACGACGCCACTTGCACGACGACGTCAGAAGACCATACAGATTCAAGATAGATAGGTCATTTGCGGGCGTTATAAACAGATTTTCTAGAAAAAAAAAACTTAAATATTAGAATAACTCAACTTATGCTCCTAAGTCAACGGCTGAAAAAAATAGTCAGAATCGGGTCCTTACGATGCGACTTGCAGAACGATGTCAGCAGACCATGCTTATTCGAGATAGATAGGTCATTTGCGGGCGTTCGAAATAGATTCACCGGAAAAAATAAAACTTGTAAATCAGAATAACTCAACTTATGCTCCTAAGTCGACGGCTGAAAAAAATAGTCTGAATCGGGTCCTTACGATGCCACTTGCAGAACGATGTAAGCAAACCATGCTTATTCGAGATAGATAGGTCATTTGCGGGCGTTCTAAACAGATTTACCGGAAAAAAATAAAATTTAAAAATCTGAATTACTCAACTTATGCTCCTAAGTCGACGGCTGAAAAAAATAGTCAGAATCGGGTCCTTACGATGCCACTTGCAGAACGATGTCAGCAGACCATGCTTATTCGAGATAGATAGGTCATTTGCGGGCGTTCTAAACAGATTTGCCGGAAAAAAATAAAACTGGAAAATCTGAATAACTCAACTTACGCTCCTAAGTCGACGGCTGAAAAAAATAGTCAGAATCGGGTCCTTACGATGCCACTTGCAGAACGATGTCAGCAGACCATGCTTATTCGAGATAGATAGGTCATTTGCGGGCGTTCGAAACAGATTTGCCGGAAAAAAATAAAACTGGAAAATCTGAATAACTCAACTTACGCTCCTAAGTCGACGGCTGAAAAAAATAGTCCGAATCGGGTCCTTACGATGCCACTTGCAGAACGACGTCAGCAGACCATGCTTATTCGAGATAGATAGGTCATTTGCGGGCGATCAAAAGAGATTTTCCGGAAAAAAATAAAACTGGAAAATCTGAATAACTCAACTTATGCTCCTAAGGCAACGGCTGAAAAAAATAGTCTGAATCGGGTCCTTACGATGCCACTTGCAGAACGATGTAAGCAAACCATGCTTATTCGAGATAGATAGGTCATTTGCGGGCGTTCGAAATAGATTCACCGGAAAAAAATAAAACTTGAAAATCAGAATAACTCAACTTATGCTCCTAAGTCGACGGCTGAAAAAAATAGTCAGAATCGGGTCCTTACGATGCCACTTACAGAACGACGTCAGCAGACCATGCTTATTCGAGATAGATAGGTCATTTGCGGGCATTCTAAACAGATTTACCGGAAAAAAATAAAACTTGAAAATCGGAATAACTCAACTTATGCTCTTAAGTCGACGGCTAAAAAAATAGTCCGAATCGGGTCCTTACGATGCCACTAGCAGGATGACGTCAGAAGATCATACTGATTCAAGATAGGTGATTTGCGGGCGATCAAAACAGATTTGCCGGAAAAAAATAAAATTTGAGAATCTGAATTACTCAACTTATGCTCCCTAAGTCGACGGCTAAAAAAAATAGTCCGAATCGGGTCCTTACGATGCCACTTGCAGAACGATGTTAGCAGACCCTGCTTATTCAAGATAGATAGGGGATTTGCGGGCGATCAAAAGAGATTTTCCGGAAAAAAATAAAACTGGAAAATCTGAATAACTCAACTTATGCTCCTAAGGCGACGGCTGAAAAAAATATTCCGAATCGGGTCCTTACGATGCCACTTGCAGAACGATGTCAGAAAACCATACTGATTTAAGATAAACAGGTCATTTGCGGGCGATCAAAACAGATTTCCCAAAAAAAATTAAGATTTGAAAATCGGAATAACTCAACTTATGCTCCTAAGTCGACGGCTGAAAAAAATAGTCAGAATCGGGTCCTTACGATACCACTTGCAGAACGATGCCAGCAGACCATGCTTATTCAAGATAGATAGGTCATTTGCGGGCGTTCGAAATATATTCACCGGAAAAAAATAAAACTAGAAAATCTGAATTACTCAACTTATGCTCCTAAGTCGACGGCTGACAAAAATAGTCAGAATCGGGTCCTTACGACGCCACTTGCAGGACGGCGTCAGAAGACCATACAGATTCAAGATAAATAGGTCATTTGCGGGCGTTATAAACAGATTTTCTAGAAAAAAAAAACTTAAATATTAGAATAATTCAACTTATGCTCCTAAGTCAACGGCTGAAAAAAATAGTCAGAATCGGGTCCTTACGATGCGACTTGCAGAACGATGTCAGCAGACCATGCTTATTCGAGATAGATAGGTCATTTGCGGGCGTTCGAAATAGATTCACCGGAAAAAAATAAAACTTGAAAATCAGAATAACTCAACTTATGCTCCTAAGTCGATGGCTGAAAAAAATAGTCAGAATCGGGTCCTTACGATGCCACTTGCAGAACGACGTCAGCAGACCATGCTTATTCGAGATAGATAGGTCATTTGCGGGCGTTCTAAACAGATTTACCGGAAAAAAATAAAATTTAAAAATCTGAATTACTCAACTTATGCTCCTAAGTCGACGGCTGAAAAAAATAGTCAGAATCGGGTCCTTACGATGCCATTTGCAGAACGATGTCAGCAGACCATGCTTATTCGAGATAGATAGGTCATTTGCGAGCGATCAAAAGAGATTTTCCGGAAAAAAATAAAACTGGAAAATCTGAATAACTCAACTTATGCTCCTAAGGCAACGGCTGAAAAAAATAGTCTGAATCGGGTCCTTACGATGCCACTTGCAGAACGATGTAAGCAAACCATGCTTATTCGAGATAGATAGGTCATTTGCGGGCGTTCTAAACAGATTTACCGGAAAAAAATAAAATTTAAAAATCTGAATTACTCAACTTATGCTCCTAAGTCGACGGCTGAAAAAAATAGTCAGAATCGGGTCCTTACGATGCCACTTGCAGAACGATGTCAGCAGACCATGCTTATTCGAGATAGATAGGTCATTTGCGGGCGTTCTAAACAGATTTACCGGAAAAAAATAAAATTTAAAAATCTGAATTACTCAACTTATGCTCCTAAGTCGACGGCTGAAAAAAATAGTCAGAATCGGGTCCTTACGATGCCATTTGCAGAACGATGTCAGCAGACCATGCTTATTCGAGATAGATAGGTCATTTGCGAGCGATCAAAAGAGATTTTCCGGAAAAAAATAAAACTGGAAAACATGGCATCGTAAGGACCCGATTCTAACTATTTTTTTCAGCCGTCGACTTATGAGCATAAGTTGAGTAATTCAGATTTTTACATTTTATTTTTTTCCGGCAAATCTGTTTAGAACGCCCGCAAATGACCCATCAATCTTAAATCAGTATGATCTGCTGACATCGTCCTGCAAGTGGCATCATAAGGACCCGATTCTGACTATTTTTTTCAGCCGTCGACTTAGGAGCATAAGTTGAGTTATTCAGATTTTCCAGTTTTATTTTTTTCCGGAAAATCTCTTTTGATCGCCCGCAAATGACCTATCTATCTCGAATAAGCATGGTCTGCTGACATCGTTCTGCAAGTGGCATCGTATGGACCCGATTCTGACTATTTTTTTCAGCCGTCGCCTTAGGAGCATAAGTTGAGTTATTCAGATTTTCCAGTTTTATTTTTTCCGGAAAATCTCTTTTGATCGCCCGCAAATGACCTATCTATCTCGAATAAGCATGGTCTGCTGGCATCGTTCTGCAAGTGGCATCATAAGGTCCCGATTCTGACTATTTTTTTCAGCCGTCGACTTAGGAGCATAAGTTGAGTAATTCAGATTTTTAAATTTTATTTTTTTCCGGTAAATCTGTATAGAACGCCCGCAAATGACCTATCAATCTTGAATCAGTATGATCTGCTGACATCGTCCTGCAAGTAGCATCATAAGGACCCGATTCTGACTATTTTTTTCAGCCGTCGACTTAGGAGCATAAGTAGAGTTATTCCGATTTTCAAGTTTTATTTTTTTCCGGTAAATCTGTTTAGAACGCCCGCAAATGACCTATCTATATTGAATCCGTATAGTATTTTGACTTCGTCCTACAAGTGGCATCGTAAGGACCCGATTCGGACTATTTCTTTTAGCCGTCGACTTAGGGAGCATAAGTTGAGTAATTCATATTTTCAAGTTTTATTTTTTTCCGGTAAATCTGTTTCGAACGCCCGCAAATGACCTATTTATCTTGAATCAGTATGGGTTTCTGACGTCGTCCTGCAAGTGGCATCGTAAGGACCCGATTCGGACTATTTTTTTCAGCCGTCACCTTAGGAGCATAAGTTAAGTTATTCCGATTTTCAAGTTTAATTTTTTTCCGGCAATTCTGTTTTGATCGCCCGCAAATGACCTATTTATCTTGAATCAATTTGATTTTCTGACGTCGTTCTGCAAGTGGCATCGTAAGGACCAGATTCGGACTATTTTTTTCAGCCTTCGCATTAGGAGCATAAGTTGAGTTATTCAGATTTTCCAGTTTTATTTTTTTCCGGAAAATCTCTTTTGATCGCCCACAAATCCCCTATCTATCTCGAATAAGCATGGTCTGCTGACATCGTTCTGCAAGTGGCATCGTAAGGACCCGATTCGGACTATTTTTTTTAGCCGTCGACTTAGGGAGCATAAGTTGAGTATTTCAGATTCTCAAATTTTATTTTTTTCCGGCAAATCTGTTTTGACCGCCCGCAAATCACCTATCTATCTTGAATCAGTATGGTCTTCTGACGTCGTCCTGCAAGTGGCATCGTAAGGACCCGATTCGGACTATTTTTTTTAGCCGTCGACTTAAGAGCATAAGTTGAGTTATTCCGATTTTAAAGTTTTATTTTTTTTCGGTAAATCTGTTTCGAACGCCCGCAAATGACCTATCTATCTCGAATAAGCATGGTCTGTTGACGTCGTTCTGCAAGTGGCATCGTAAGGACCCGATTCCGACTATTTTTTTCAGCCGTCGACTTAGGAGCATAAGTTGAGTTATTCTGATTTTCAAGTTTTATTTTTTTCCGGTGAATCTATTTCGAACGCCCGCAAATGACCTATCTATCTCGAATAAGCATGGTTTGCTGACATCGTTCTGCAAGTGGCATCGTAAGGACCCGATTCTGACTATTTTTTTCAGCCGTCGCCTTAGGAGCATAAGTTGAGTTATTCAGATTTTCCAGTTTTATTTTTTTCCGGAAAATCTCTTTTGATCGCCCGCAAATGACCTATCTATCTCGAATAAGCATGGTCTGCTGACATCGTTCTGCAAGTGGCATCGTAAGGACCCGATTCGGACTATTTTTTTCAGCCGTCGACTAGGAGCGTAAGTTGAGTTATTCAGATTTTCCAGTTTTATTTTTTTCCGGCAAATCTGTTTCGAACGCCCGCAAATGACCTATCTATCTCGAATAAGCATGGTCTGCTGACATCGTTTTGCGAGTGGCATCGTAAGGACCCGATTCTGACTATTTTTTTCAGCCATCGACTTAGGAGCGTAAGTTGAGTTATTCTGATTTTCAAGTTTTATTTTTTTCCGGTAAACCTGTTTAGAACGCCTGCAAATGACCTATCTATATTGAATCAATATAGTCTTCTGACTTCGTCCTGCAAGTGGCATCGTAAGGACCCGATTCGGACTTTTTTTTTTAGCCGTCGACTTAGGGAGCATAAGTTGAGTAATTCATATTTTCAAGTTTTATTTTTTTCCGGTAAATCTGTTTCGAACGCCCGCAAATGACCTATTTATCTTGAATCAGTATGGTTTTCTGACGTCGTTCTGCAAGTGGCATCGTAAGAGCCCGATTCGGACTATTTTTTTCAGCCGTCGCCTTAGGAGCATAAGTTGAGTTATTCAGATTTTCCAGTTTTATTTTTTTCCAGAAAATCTCTTTTGATCGCCCGCAAATGACCTATCTATCTCGAATAAGCATGGTCTTCTGACGTAGTCCTGCAAGTGGCATCGTAAGGACCCGAATCTGACTATTTTTTTCTGCCGTCGACTTAGGAGCATAAGTTGAGTAATTCAGATTTTTAAATTTTTTTTTTCCGGTAAATCTGTTTAGAACGCCCGCAAATGACCTATCAATCTTGAATCAGTATGGTCTGCTGACATCGTCCTGCAAGTAGCATCGTAAGGACCCGATTCTGACTATTTTTTTCAGCCGTCGACTTAGGAGCATAAGTTGAGTAATTCAGATTTTTAAATTTAATTTTTTTTCGGTAAATCTGTTTAGAACGCCCGCAAATGACCTATCAATCCTGAATCAGTATGGTCTGCTGACATCGTCCTGCAAGTGGCATCATATGGACCCGATTCTGACTATTTTTTTCAGCCGTCGACTAAGGAGCATAAGTTGAGTTATTCCGATTTTCAAGTTTTATTTTTTTCCGGTAAATCTGTTTAGAACGCCCGCAAACGACCTATCTATATTGAATCGGTATAGTATTTTGACTTCGTCCTACAAGTGGCATCGTAAGGACCCGATTCGGACTATTTTTTTTAGCCGTCGACTTAGGGAGCATATGTTGAGTAATTCATATTTTCAAGTTTTATTTTTTTCCGGTAAATCTATTTCAAACGCCCGCAAATGACCTATTTATCATGAATCAGTATGGTTTTCTGACGTCGTTCTGCAAGTGGCATCGTAAGGACCAGATTCGGACTATTTTTTTCAGCCTTCGCCTTAGGAGCATAAGTTGAGTTATTCAGATTTTCCAGTTATATTTTTTTCCGGAAAATCTCTTTTGATCGCCCGCAAATGACCTATCTATCTCGAATAAGCATGGTCTGCTGACATCGTTCTGCAAGTGGCATCGTAAGGACCCGATTCGGACTATTTTTTTTAGCCGTCGACTTAGGGAGCATAAGTTGAGTAATTCAGATTCTCAAATTTTATTTTTTTCCGGCAAATCTGTTTTGATCGCCCGCAAATCACCTATCTTGAATCAGTATGGTCTTCTGACGTCGTCCTGCAAGTGGCATCGTAAGGACCCGATTCGGACTTTTTTTTTTAGCCGTCGACCTAGGGAGCATAAGTTGAGTAATTCCTTTTCAAGTTTTATTTTTTTCCGGTGAATCTATTTCGAACGCCCGCAAATGACCTATCTATCTCGAATAAGCATGGTTTGATGACATCGTTCTGCAAGTGGCATCGTATGGACCCGATTCTGACTATTTTTTTCAGCCGTCGCCTTAGGAGCATAAGTTGAGTTATTCAGATTTTCAAGTTTTATTTTTTTCCGGAAAATCTCTTTTGATCGCCCGCAAATGACCTATCTATCTCGAATAAGCATGGTCTGCTGACATCGTTCTGCAAGTGGCATCGTAAGGACCCGATTCTGACTATTTTTTTCAGCCGTCGCCTTAGGAGCATAAGTTGAGTTATTCAGATTTTCCAGTTTTATTTTTTTCCGGAAAATCTCTTTTGATCGCCCGCAAATGACCTATCTATCTCGAATAAGCATGGTCTGCTGACATCGTTCTGCAAGTGGCATCGTAAGGACCCGATTCGGACTATTTTTTTCAGCCGTCGACTTAGGAGCGTAAGTTGAGTTATTCAGATTTTCCAGTTTTATTTTTTTCCGGCAAATCTGTTTCGAACGCCCGCAAATGACCTATCTATCTCGAATAAGCATGGTCTGCTGACATCGTTCTGCAAGTGGCATCGTAAGGACCCGATTCTGACTATTTTTTTCAGCCATCGACTTAGGAGCGTAAGTTGAGTTATTCTGATTTTCAAGTTTTATTTTTTTCCGGTGAATCTGTTTCGAACGCCCGCAAATGACCTATCTATCTCGAATAAGCATGGTCTGCTGACATCGTTCTGCAAGTGGCATCGCAAGGACCCGATTCTGACTATTTTTTTCTGCCGTCGACTTAGGGAGGATAAGTTGAGTATTTCAGATTCTCAAATTTTATTTTTTACCGGCAAATCTGTTTTGACCGCCCGCAAATCACCTATCTATCTTGAATCAGTATGGTCTTCTGACGTCGTCCTGCAAGTGGCATCGTAAGGACCCGATTCGGACTATTTTTTTCAGTCGTCGCCTTAGGAGCATAAGTTGAGTTATTCAGATTTTCCAGTTTTATTTTTTTCCGGAAAATCTCTTTTGATCGCCCGCAAATGACCTATCTATCTCGAATAAGCATGGTCTGCTGACATCGTTCTGCAAGTGGCATCGTAAGGACCCGATTCGGACTATTTTTTTTAGCCGTCGACTTAGGGAGCATAAGTTGAGTAATTCATATTTTCAAGTTTTATTTTTTTCCGGTAAATCTGTTTCGAACGCTTGCAAATGACCTATTTATCTTGAATCAATTTGGTTTTCTGACGTCGTTCTGCAAGTGGCATCGTAAGGACCAGATTCGGACTATTTTTTTCAGCCTTCGCCTTAGGAGCATAAGTTGAGTTATTCAGATTTTCCAGTTTAATTTTTTTCCGGAAAATCTCTTTTGATCGCCCGCAAATCCCCTATCTATCTCGAATAAGCATGGTCTGCTGACATCGTTCTGCAAGTGGCATCGTAAGGACCCGATTCGGACTATTTTTTTTAGCCGTCGACTTAGGGAGCATAAGTTGAGTATTTCAGATTCTCAAATTTTATTTTTTTCCGGCAAATCTGTTTTGACCGCCCGCAAATCACCTATCTATCTTGAATCAGTATGGTCTTCTGACGTCGTCCTGCAAGTGGCATCGTAAGGACCAGATTCGGACAATTTTTTTTAGCCGTGACGGTAGAGGTGGGTAAATTTTCAGATTCTGTCAATTTACCCCATTTCACACACAAGCGCACTTCACGCACACTACCTCACTTTACTGGGACAGGTCATTGACCCATCAAGTTTTTTTAAGATTGCGTTTTGAGTTTAGTGTTAACCACTGACCTCTTTTGAGGAACAGAAACTGTAAAAACGTTCCATTGAAAGAAGAAAGAGAAACAATACATTAAATCTTGCTCTCCTTGTCTGTTCATGTCACACGTGACGTATTTAAATTCTAATTTAATTCATTTGATTGTTAACTATTTTCTGCATATTATGGCTTTGTCGAGATACGCGTTTTGTAAAGTTAAACCGAATAAACCCAGATGTCATTAAGTCAGATGTAAAATGTTATTTACTACTCTATACGGTTATTCATAAGGCGAAAAATCAATTCAATTAAAAATTTAAATAAATAAAGTTTCGGCAGGGTGGAAATTTAATTAAGGCCGACAAAATAAAATTTAATAATATATGTCGGCTGATGTACCCCTAAGATCTTTACAGATTTACTTGTACGAGTATCCTATATTCGCTATTTATTTTGCTATTAAATTTATAAAATTAAAATAAATAATTAAATATTATACTGGCATTCCACCGCTATTATTTCAGTGCTGAACTGATTATCTTCGATCGTAGCCTTGATGATGTAGTTGTACTTACACTTACGGCGGTAGGAGCGGCAATGAACCCCGCGCAGCGTAGAACGAGAGGTGCGTTGGGATAAGTGCATATACATATAATTCTTCGTGCGTCTGTCTGTCTGTCCGTCCGTCTGTCACAGTCTATTTTCTCCGAAACTACTGGACCAATTCAGTTGAAATTTGGCACACATATGTAAATTTGGCACACAAATGTAAATTTGTGACCCAAAGATGGACGTGTAACGTAAATAAAATGTATTTTAGAGAATTTGAAATACGGTAGCCATTTTTGGGGGGGGTAAATGAAAAAAATAAAAAATATGTTTTTTAAACTATATAGTGTTACATATCAAATAAAAGAGCTCATTGTAAGAATCTCAAACATAACTTTTTTTATAATTTTAGGATTAATAGTTCAGCAGTTATTCATGAAAATAGGCAAAAAATGATCATTCTCCGCCCACTTTCTCCGAAACAACTGGATCTAAAATTTTGAAAAAAATACACAAAGTAGTTCTTTACCTATATATGTCAGGAAAATCTATAAGAAATGTGCAGTCAAGCGTGAGACGGACTTAATATACGGAACCCTTAGAATGCGAGTCCGACTCGCACTTGTTTTTGTTTAGCTCTTATTAGGTTTAAGGAGTTTTATGAGTGAAAAAAGAAGTTTTTTGTTTTATGTGCCCGCGTTATTGCCGATCGATTGTGTTTTAAACGATAATTAGACAAAAAAACTTGTTTTTCACCCAACGAATATAGATCCCCATGACACATCTTCCAAGTCGCCTTTGGATAGGCTTAATTTTAAAAATAATTGAAATAATGTTCTATATCATTCATACTTGCAAAAAAAGACTAAAAATAATTTACGTGACCAATGCTTATTATTAGTAAATATCTTACAATTTAATATCTGATATATCACACGATACAAAAAAATGGCCGCAAAGTTAAAAGTTTATTTATTTACGTTACTAGTCCATCTTTGGATCACCGACTCTTTGTCATATGTGAAAAATGTGTACCAAATTTCAATTGAATTAGTCTATTAGGGGCAGACACACGAGTGATCTTAAAAGGGATTTTTTTCTTGAATGATTTGTATGTACTTACCCCAACACACCTCACGTTCCACGCGGCGCAGCGTAATCAGTAAGTACCTAATAATTAGTGTCCGACCGAAACACAAATTTCTGTATATATAAATATTGTTGTCCTACTTGCTCGCCAACTTTTGGTCTTTGTCACATAGTTTAGTTTCATAATACGAAGTACTATTTCGTATGTTTCGGCCAGGCCGAAAGATTCGGCCGTTTTTTGGCCGAAACCGAAACTACGGCCGAAACATGATTTTATGGCCGAAACCGAAACCGAATCTTCGGTCGGACACTACGAATAATCACAATGGTCTTAAGTACCACAAACCCTACTGTCGCTTAAGTCCTTTATGCCAATCTCTGCCTATTAGAACTTATAAAAAAAAAGAAACCGAGTAATTATATCCAACTACCGAACCTGCTTACAAATTTTCTCGAGATATTTGAGAAATGTGATATGCAAAGGAGAACATTCGAACAAACGAAAGTATTTTTGCCCAAGCTGAAACGGAGACCTTCGCCTACGCTCGGTCAGTGATGGTTTAGGTACAGTCAGCTGCAGGTCACCCCTGCATAGAAGATTGTATGCAGGGGTGGTACCTTTTCTCTGCAGCTGACTGTACACCTATAAAAAATTGTTGTACCTGCTGCAATTTTATACCGGTACCGTACTTTATATTTCAACAGGTATAGTACCTTCAAAACGAAGCGGTATTGATAAATAATAACGGTACCGTACCGCCTATAAATAATAATAATAATTCAGCCTATATACAGGGTGGTCCAAACCTTGACGTCCAAAAATTTTTTTTTAGATTCCTCACGTCGTGGGCTATCAGAATATACCCCATGTATGTTAGCCGATTTTTCGTAGTTATCGAGTTATGATTTTTTTTTACTTTTAACTTTTCATATGAAATTCCGGGGTTCCCATACAGAGTGGCTAAAAAATAACTGCATTTCCGTTGCCAGGGAGGTTTTGGGATTATACTGAGCAACTTTTACAATGGGGCCAACCCCGAAACCGCGAAAAAAAATTACCCTTCCATAGAAAATGGACTAGCCAAAATGTATAAAAAGCCAATTTTTTTTTCGCGATTTCGGGGTTGGTCCCATAATAAAAGTTGCTCAGTATAATCCCAACACCTCCCTGGCAACGGAATGCAGTTATTTTTCAGCCACTCTGTATGGGAACCCCGGAATTTCATAGGAATAAGAATAAGAATAGAATAAGAATAAGAATTGTTTATTGCCACATACATGAACATAAAATAGAGTTAGAATTACTTACATAATAAAATAAAACAGTTGTTATCATATACAAAACAAAAGTGAGAAGATCTTTGTATTAGGCACAGGGTTCCAGTTTCAGCGTGTGCCGGGCCTAGGTGCCCGGCGCTGGTTTTCAGACCGGTCCCAGACTAAGGACGGTCGGAGAATATTACCTACATAGGAAAAGTTAAAAGCTTTAAAAATCATAACTTGAAAACTACGAAAAATCGGCTAACATACATATGGGGTACATTATGATAGCCCACGATTTTTGGACGTCACGGTTTGGACCACCCTGTATAGACAATAATCTCAACGCTAGCCCAATGCGGATTGGGGACTTCACACACAGCTTTGAATTTCTTCGCAAATGTATGCACTACGAGTATGCAGGTTTCCTCACGATGTTTCCTCCTTCACCGAAAAGCTAGTGGTAAATATCAAATGATATTTCGTACATAAGTTCCGAAAAACTCATTGGTACGAGCCAGGATACCAATGAGTTTTTCCTTACCGCTTATACCGTAAAGAAATAATGCAGTCTCTGCTTTGCACGATTATTGTGTGGACATAATTCTTATAATCACCGAAACATACATACCTCTACGCACAGAATGTCATTGAAATAAAACATTGTTTTTTATAGTAAATTAATATAACATTCGATTTATACACATAACAATAAGCAGGCCAGGCCGCAGCGATATTGGCCTGTAAGCTTCATCTCGGTCTCCAAATCCGCAAAACTCGCTGGTACTAAATGCTGGTCTTGCCGTTATTAATTATCTTGATTCTTGAAGATTATCAGAACAGCACGTTACGTAATCGCATACATAGACGGAACGAACGTCAACAAAGTAGGTGTAGACACTGCAAGTCTTTAGGTATTAAACGAATTACGCTTCGTATTAATAGATGAGTAATATTTAAATGAACATATAATATTCTCTAACATAAATACAAGATTACAATTAATTGACATCAAAAGTCATTGACGTACAGAAGTCATACATTTTTATAATGACGCAAAATTGATACCAGCATAATGAAAATCAATCCCAATCAGTAAAACGAGTCTTTAAACTTTTTTCATTTTAAGCGGGTTTTGAAGGAACAAGTTACTTAAATTCGATTGTAATCGTATTGTTTTAGGATAATTTACTGCTGTTTTCGACCGTTACAACCCGTAAATAACAACAACTCACATTTAAAATTTGACTGGAGCTCGACGTGATTATATTTATTTACCCTATTTTATGAAATACAATTTATCTACTGGTATACATTTTCGTATGCGTATATGATGAAATGTCTTTATTAATGTCAAAAACGAGCTATGACGATGTACACGTCTGCTTCGATGCAAGGCCAACGGCCATCTGACTCGAAGAAGAGTTTTGAGTGATGTCGTCAATGTATGGAAATTATACGAAAGTTTACATTTGGGATTGAATTTCTGTGTTGTATTTGTGAGTAAAAATATAAGTAGATAATAATCTGGTAGTTTAGTTATCTAGCCTTCAAAATCCCACAACAACTCAATTACTGTCAAAGACAAAACTGTAATGCGTCTTGCTCAAACGGAACTCCATATTTTGATTTTTGGACACTTTTAGTGTCGATTTGTAGAGAATTACAGGAAATAAAAAAAAATATGGCGTGAAGAGCCGGTACACGGCTTCTTCGTGAACAGATTTGCGTATAATTTAATGCAGTTATTAATCATTCATTGAACAAATTGATTGCACAAAGTGAGGTCTAAATCGAAAACGTCATATACCGTCCCCTTAAGAGCATAAGTTGAGTTATTCCGATTTTCAAGTTTTATTTTTTTTCGGTAAATCTGTTTAGAACGCCCGCAAATGACCTATCTATCTCGAATAAGCATGGTCTGCTGACGTCGTTCTACAAGTGGCATCGTACGGACCCGATTCCGACTATTTTTTTCAGCCGTCGACTTAGGAGCATAAGTTGAGTTATTCTGATTTTCAAGTTTTATTTTTTTCCGGTGAATCTATTTCGAACGCCCGCAAATGACCTATCTATCTCGAATAAGCATGGTTTGCTGACATCGTTCTGCAAGTGGCATCGTAAGGACCCGATTCTGACTATTTTTTTCAGCCGTCGCCTTAGGAGCATAAGTTGAATTATTCAGATTTTCCAGTTTTATTTTTTTCCGGAAAATCTCTTTTGATCGCCCGCAAATGACCTATCTATCTCGAATAAGCATGGTCTGCTGACATCGTTCTGCAAGTGGCATCGTAAGGACCCGATTCGGACTATTTTTTCAGCCGTCGACTTAGGAGCGTAAGTTGAGTTATTCAGATTTTCCAGTTTTATTTTTTTCCGGCAAATCTGTTTCGAACGCCCGCAAATGACCTATCTATCTCGAATATGCATGGTCTGCTGACATCGTTCTGCAAGTGGCATCGTAAGGACCCGATTCTGACAATTTTTTTCAGCCATCGACTTAGGAGCGTAAGTTGAGTTATTCTGATTTTCAAGTTTTATTTTTTTCCGGTAAATCTGTTTAGAACGCCCGCAAATGACCTATCTATCTTGAATAAGCATGGTCTGCTGACATCGTTCTGCAAGTGGCATCGTAAGGACCCGATTCTGACTATTTTTTTCTGCCGTCGACTTAGGGAGCATAAGTTGGGTTATTCAGATTTTCAAGTTTTATTTTTTTCCGGTAAATCTGTTTAGAACGCCCGCAAATGACCTATCTATTTTGAATCAGTATAGTCTTCTGACTTCGTCCTGCAAGTGGCATCGTAAGGACCCGATTCGGACTTTTTTTTTAGCCGTCGACTTAGGGAGCATAAGTTGAGTAAATCATATTTTCAAGTTTTATTTTTTTCCGGTAAATCTGTTTCGAACGCCCGCAAATGACCTATTTATCTTGAATCAGTATGGTTTTCTGACGTCGTCCTGCAAGTGGCATCGTAAGGACCCGATTCGTACTATTTTTTTCAGCCGTCGCCTTAGGAGCATAAGTTGAGTTCTTCAGATTTTCCAGTTTTATTTTTTTCCGGAAAATCTCTTTTGATCGCCCGCAAATGACCTATCTATCTCGAATAAGCATGGTCTGCTGACATCGTTCTGCAAGTGGCTTCGTAAGGACCCGATTCTGACTATTTTTTTCTGCCGTCGACTTAGGAGCATAAGTTGAGTTATTCAGATTTTCATGTTTTATTTTTTCCGATAAAACTGTTTTGAACGCCCGCAAATGACCTATCTATCTCGAATAACCATGGTCTGCTAACATCGTTCTGCAAGTGGCATCGTAAGGACCCGATTCTGACTATTTTTTTCAGCCGTCGACTTAGGAGCATAAGTTGAGTTATTCAGATTTTCATGTTTTATTTTTTCCGATAAAACTGTTTTGAACGCCCGCAAATGACCTATCTATCTCGAATAACCATGGTCTGCTAACATCGTTCTGCAAGTGGCATCGTAAGGACCCGATTCTGACTATTTTTTTCAGCCGTCGACTTAGGAGCATAAGTTGAGTTATTCCGATTTTCAAGTTTTATTTTTTTCCGGTAAATCTGTTTAGAACGCCCGCAAATGACCTATCTATCTTGAATAAGCATGGTCTGCTGACATCGTTCTGCAAGTGGCATCGTAAGGACCCGATTCTGACTATTTTTTTCTGCCGTCGACTTAGGGAGCATAAGTTGGGTTATTCAGATTTTCAAGTTTTATTTTTTTCCGGTAAATCTGTTTAGAACGCCCGCAAATGACCTATCTATTTTGAATCAGTATAGTCTTCTGACTTCGTCCTGCAAGTGGCATCGTAAGGACCCGATTCGGACTATTTTTTTCAGCCGTCGCCTTAGGAGCATAAGTTGAGTTATTCCGATTTTCAAGTTTAATTTTTTTCCGGCAATTCTGTTTTGATCGCCCGCAAATGACCTATCTATCTCGAATAAGCATGGTCTGCTGACATCGTTCTGCAAGTGGCATCGTAAGGACCCGATTCTGACTATTTTTTTCAGCCGTCGACTTAGGAGCATAAGTTGAGTTATTCTAATATTTAAGTTTTATTTTTTTCTAGAAAATCTGTTTTGAACGCCCGCAAATGACCTATCTATCTTGAATCAGTATAGTCTTCTGACGTCGTCCTGCAAGTGGCGTCGTAAGGACCCGATTCTGACTATTTTTTTCAGCCGTCGATTTAGGAGCATAAGTTGAGTTATTCAGATTTTTAAGTTTTATTTTTTTCCAGTAAATCTGTTTCGAACGCCCGCAAATGACCTATTTATCTTGAATCAGTATGGTTTTCTGACGTCGTCCTGCAAGTGGCATCGTAAGGACCCGATTCGTACTATTTTTTTCAGCCGTCGCCTTAGGAGCATAAGTTGAGTTCTTCAGATTTTCCAGTTTTATTTTTTTCCGGAAAATCTCTTTTGATCGCCCGCAAATGACCTATCTATCTCGAATAAGCATGGTCTGCTGACATCGTTCTGCAAGTGGCTTCGTAAGGACCCGATTCTGACTATTTTTTTCTGCCGTCGACTTAGGAGCATAAGTTGAGTTATTCAGATTTTCATGTTTTATTTTTTCCGATAAAACTGTTTTGAACGCCCGCAAATGACCTATCTATCTCGAATAACCATGGTCTGCTAACATCGTTCTGCAAGTGGCATCGTAAGGACCCGATTCTGACTATTTTTTTCAGCCGTCGACTTAGGAGCATAAGTTGAGTTATTCCGATTTTCAAGTTTTATTTTTTTCCGGTAAATCTGTTTAGAACGCCCGCAAATGACCTATCTATCTTGAATAAGCATGGTCTGCTGACATCGTTCTGCAAGTGGCATCGTAAGGACCCGATTCTGACTATTTTTTTCTGCCGTCGACTTAGGGAGCATAAGTTGGGTTATTCAGATTTTCAAGTTTTATTTTTTTCCGGTAAATCTGTTTAGAACGCCCGCAAATGACCTATCTATTTTGAATCAGTATAGTCTTCTGACTTCGTCCTGCAAGTGGCATCGTAAGGACCCGATTCGGACTTTTTTTTTAACCGTCGACTTAGGGAGCATAAGTTGAGTAATTCAGATTTTCAAGTTTTATTTTTTTCTAGTAAATCTGTTTCGAACGCCCGCAAATGACCTATCTATCTTGAATCAGTATAGTCTTTTGACGTTGTCCTGCAAGTGGCGTCGTAAGGACCCGATTCTGACTATTTTTTTCAGCCGTCGACTTAGGAGCATAAGTTGAGTTATTCAGATTTTCAAGTTTTATTTTTTTCCAGTAAATCTGTTTCGAACGCCCGCAAATGACCTATTTATCTTGAATCAGTATGGTTTTCTGACGTCGTCCTGCAAGTGGCATCGTAAGGACCCGATTCGGACTATTTTTTTCAGCCGTCGCCTTAGGAGCATAAGTTGAGTTATTCAGATTTTCCAGTTTTATTTTTTTCCGGAAAATCTCTTTTGATCGCCCGCAAATGACCTATCTATCTCGAATAACCATGGTGTGCTGACATCGTTCTGCAAGTGGCATCGTAAGGACCCGATTCTGACTATTTTTTTCTGCCGTCGACTTAGGAGCATAAGTTGAGTAATTCAGATTTTCAAGTTTTATTTTTTTCCGGTGAATCTATTTCGAACGCCCGCAAATGACCTATCTATCTCGAATAAGCATGGTCTGCTGACATCGTTCTGCAAGTGGCATCGTAAGGACCCGATTCTGACTATTTTTTTCAGCCGTCGACTTAGACACATTACTTGCCTCGGCTGGCCCATATATATGAATTTTTAGATTTTTTTTTACGGCATATCTAATGAGATCCTATCGATTTTAATGCCTGAACAAAAGTGAACTAACGTCGCCCGATGACTTCACATAGTTAGTTTGACTGATTTCGGGGTGGGGTGGTTAGCGTGAAGACAGCCACCCCACTTTAAAAAAAAATAAAAAATGAAGGAATCGGGTCCAAACGATTCCAATGCCTGAACAATCATGAACTAACGAATATCTTGCTATCTAGATCAAAAAAACTTGCAAAAAGTGGTATGGGGTGGCTAGCGTGAAGACAGCCACCCCCATAGAATAAAAAAATATAAAACTACGGAAATCCTTTAATCTGTTTTGAGCGCCCGCATGTTACTATACTGTCTGGGCTATAGATCGTCTATAGATGCTGATTTAGGGCATATAATCGTTATTATCTGTGTCGATTGCTAGTTACGCCTACTTACTGACTAGTATCTCGGCTAGCCAATATGAATTTTTCGATTTTATTTTTTTATAGCAAATCTAATGAGATCCTAACGATTTTAATGCCTGAACAAACGTGAACTAACGTCGCCCGATGACTTCACATAGTTAGTTTGACTGATTTCGGGGTGGGGTGGTTAGCGTGAAGACAGCCACCCCACTTTAAAAAAAAATAAAAAAATGAAGGAATCGGGTCCAAACGATTCCAATACCTGAACAATCATGAACTAACGAATATCTTGCTATCTAGACCAAAAAAACTTGCAAAAAGTGGTATGGGGTGGCTAGCGTGAAGACAGCCACCCCCATTTTGTTTTTAAAAAAAATCGATGTTGGAATCGGGTCCTTACGATTTTACCTACTGAACAAACGTGAACTAACGATGAACTAACGATATAGATATGCCATTTGCGGGCAAACGATATGGGGTGGTCAACTTCACGAGCATAATGCCACCCTCTTTATGAGTCAGAGGGGAGGACCCTTGCTCGTAGGTATATTACAGTGCCCTCAGTACTCTGCCGCATGCATTCTGCGTTGCCCTATCGATTTGGGTTTTCGGACTGCTATTTTTGACCTTATCCTTATGTTGGCTGTTTAGAAAACCGATTGCACGGCGCAGAGTCAAAGAAATCCTGGCCCTGAAATATTTGCATGATGGGTATCATGGCACTTACATTTCTTACATAGGTATTAGAAATATACAACCTACCTTACACTTTTGAGTGTAATTCTGACATCTGTCGGGCATATCGGATGGTTCTACCTCTACATATCGTCATGGGCTTCTAAATTAAATTGGTCGGTTCGACGAAAGGGCCCTAAAACAAAAAAGCACCTACCGTTTTTATCCTATTTATAAGTACCTACTAGGAGGTTAACCAGCTAAATTTGACTCTACTTACCTTCTTGAAAATGGGCACGAAACAGAAGCTTCTTGAATGCTTCTTGTAACATGGTTGAAACAGAGGTCCATCCGTAGTTCCGAAGGTAGGTATATTCTATACGTTTTCTTCATAACCATGATCGATATTATAGCAAGCTAATCCAAATGACAAATAACATTACACGTATATAGTGTGTACCGTTAATTCTAGGTACATAAACTATTATTGTATTTTTATTAACGTTAGATTAGCTAACGTATTATAATACATATCATTTGAAATTAATTTCCAAATCATAAGGCGCGAGCGCGAAAATGACTAGTCTGTGATCATAAGGTAGGTTTGACGTCGTTGACACAGGTTTGACATTACTTCTTTTAAAGTAAATATAATTCCGAAGAAGAAAATAAGGATCTGTTTAGCTTTTAAAAGGTTTATTGTAAGAGCATTTTTGATGTGTATTATTGAGCGGCATCGTCTTTTTCTTTTAGACTAAGCTCGTTAAATAAAGATAAAAAAAAAGTAAAAATAATGTAAGAGTTGCCATTAAGCAAGTCGGTAGGTACTGGGTAGGTAGGTCTAGGATTCTAGATCAGAGCTGTGATGGTACCATTTTTTGCAAGAGCTGATGGTGAAAAGGTAGAAAGGTGGCATTAAAAAGTTCAAACTTCTTAGTTTCGTCGCAATGACAATGAGCAGTTGAGCTATTCGACACATTCAGTAGAGGGCCTAGCCAAGATGCCAATCTCTCTATACTATATCACTCTTATGCATATTGGTGCGACAGAGAGACATTATAGTGTATCGTTCGTTACGGCGCAAACTATTGGAATTTGGCATCTTGGCTAGGCACCCAGTCATGGTTAGCCCATATACCTATACCTACTTACTTAGATAGGTAGTAAGTAGTTTAGCCTGGCGTTACTAAGCCATTATTGCGGTTTCGTGAGTTCAAACTTAGTTCAAACCCGGTCTCTTAACAAATTCTTATAGGTAGGTACCTACCAATTATCTGTTTATTAACCTGTCGAATCCCACGATATGACGTCACCATAAGCGTTCTGGCTCATATATGATCTGGATATATGAGCCGTGGGAGCTGACAGATTAAGCTACCCAAAATTTGTCTGGAAGAGATCGCTCATTTATACTGAGGTGTGCAGCGTGCAGGCGTGTGCTCTCTCTAATCTCTTAGGTAGGTACCTTACTTGTAAATTCATGATGGAACTATACTGTAGTTAATATACCTATTACATACATTACTTATCTAAAATATAATACTTAAATGTAATATTTCGATAACAGTTGAGTAACTGGGTTTCATGTGATAAAAAAACCGAGCTAATTACCTACAATAATGCCTCATTTCCGCTCTGGCTAAAATCGGAAGGTCAGATCAGATTTAAACTTTCACGATTTTTACACATTATTAAATTGTACAACGGGACTTAATCGCGTATCTAAGTTTTAAGATTTACCTCCGACGTTTCGAGGACGGCGTTGTCCCCGTGGTCTCGGAGAAGATTGGCTTACGAGGGGTGTTCAAAATATTCTCGGTATGAGAATGAAAACAAACAAGTACGAAAAGTTTGATATTTTTATTTTTCAATATACTCCCCCCCTATGTTCATACACTTAAAAGATCGATCAATTATTTTTTTTAATCCTGCATAAAAATATTTTTTATCTTTGGTGTAAAAATGCTCCTCCACTGCCGCCTTCAATGCTTCATCATCGGAAAATTTATTTCCACGCAGATCCTTTTTAAGATTGGGGAACAAAAAGAAGTCGCTGGGGGCTAAGTCCGGACTATACGGTGGGTGAGTAACAGTTTCAAACCCACATTCAACAATAGCTGCCTTGGCAATATGAGCAGTATGGACGGGGGCGTTGTCATGCAGAAGCATAACACCTTTGGTTAACTTTCCTCGCCTCTTTTCTTTGATTGCATCCTTTAATTGACGTAGAATGTTAGCGTAGTACTGTCCTGTGATATTTACACCTTTTTCTTTATAATCGATCAGTAATACTCCTTCACAATCCCAAAATATCGTGGCCATGACCTTGCCAGCTGAAGGGATGACCTTGAACTTCTTGGGATGAGCTGAACCCTTAATGTGCCACTGCATGGACTCTTGTTTACTCTCTGGGTCATAATGATGAACCCAGGTTTCATCTCCAGTAACTATTCTTTGCAGCACCTCATCAGGATTTTCACCGCACAGGTCAATAAAATCGGAACAACAAGCTACACGCATGTCTTTTTGAAGCCGAGTCAGCATTCGCGGAACCCATCTTGCACTTACTTTTGACATATTAAGATGGTCATGGATAATATCATGTACGGTACCAATAGAGAGATTGGTTACTTGTGCTATACATTTTACCTTCACTCGACCATCTTCCAATATAAGTTTTTCCACTTTATCAATATTTTCTTGTGAAGTAGCTACTACAGGCCGGCCAGGTCTAGGGTCGTCTTCAACACTCTCCCTTCCGCGTTTAAACTCGCTTGACCACTTTTGAATGGTAGATAAAGAAGGAGCAGACTCACGGTAAACACAATCCATTTCCTCTTTTATGGTTTTTGATTTTTACCCTGTTTTGTCAAGAATTTTATCACGCATCGATGTTCTAATTTATAGATGGTCAACCAAATCTTGTCAGTAAAAAAAGTCGCGAAATTCAAATTTTCTATGGGACGATATCCCTTCGCACCTACATTTTTCAAATTTGCCGCCTTTTTCTACTGTCAAGATCTGGTTGACCAAGTATAGTTAACATTGTCAATTCCCACATGATGTTCATGTTTGTTCAGCAATTGCAGAAAAACAAAAGAACATCTCGCTTCGAATTATACTTTTTTTTAATGTCAATGAATAAACCTTAGCGGCCAGTAACGAAAGAAATTTTAGAAGAGGTTGTAAGATATCAATACCGAGAATATTTTGAACGCCCCTCGTAAGTTGACATCAGCATCTTCTAACCGCGCGAGTTTTTTGAAATACTATTGGTCTTGTTTATCAGTTTGAACGTTTTGCGCACTAGGGATGTCACTCTGTCGACACACAACACTAACGATATTCGATTTATCGACTGTCGATATTCGTTTACGCTTACACTTACTAATAACTGGATTCCATGTGGATGAGATCTTGAAACCCTCGTCCCGATTGAAATTACTATGTTTTTTGATTTCAATGGCTTCCCGTCTTCTCCGAGACCACGGGGACAACGCCGTCCTCGAAACGTCGGAGGTAAATCTTAAAACCTAGATACGCGATTAAGTCCCGTTGTACAATTTAATAAGGTCAGATCAGATTCAGATGCCACTGATGCCAGTCACTTTAAACTAGGTAGTGCATGCGCCAATTCTTGGGCTTAGGTTACAAAAACGAAGTGGATAGGATAGGTACATGACAGATAACATAGAAAGAAATAAGATAAGAAGTAAGAAGCCTGCAATAATAACTTTTTGCTAGGCTATAGGCATTTTAGAACCTAGATTTGTTGACTGAAATCTTGAAGTAAACTTGCTACAATAGTCATTTTCTGGCCATGTTTTAAGCACTCTAGGCACTGCTGCATGCATACTAAACTCCTCTACATTCTAAATGAAACCGAAAGAATAATACCGAAACATAAATACCGAAGTTAAAGGAACTTCGGTATTTATCTACGTAAATTACTTACTGTTCTATTACTAACAGAAGCATCGGGATGAATGAAATAATAACCAATCACGATCAAAAGTTGTAAGTAAAACTTATTCATCAAAGAGGTTAGTGACTTGAGACACCTGCGCGACAGGTTGCATTCAACTTAACTTACCTTTAAAGTCCTGGAACTAATTGTTAACCCTTAACTCCAAAGTTGCAAATAATTCGTCATTCCAAATTAAAACACACACAATAATCACTCACACTTATTTTCACCACTCAAAGAAAGTCCGAAACAAGTTTCTCCGCGAGTTTCAGACGTAGAATTCGAGCTACAAAACCGGCTCACGCATTCAAACGCAATCGCATACTAAGAACGAACAGTAGCTTTAGCTTTACCGGTCCACGAACCCCATAAACTTGATTTACAACTTTATTTCTTACGGCGCCATCTGTGAATTTCCGTTGAAGCTGTATTGGTGCGTACCTGACTTAACAAGCGTGAGCGAGCATAACAAGTGAGTCGACTGCGATGGCAATCATGGTACGTAAATTATTAATGAAATGATAGATGGCGTTGTAGCCAAAAGAGTTCAGTTATGTTTTAACTCTGTAGATGGCGTTATGAACATTTTGGTATTTTACTATCAATATGTACATCTATGTCCGCGATAAACCCGAAAACTACTGAACGGATTTGTATGCGGTTTTCACCTTTGAAATAGTGATTCTTGAGGAAGGTTTAGGTGTAAATTCATGTAACTACCCATGCAAAGCTGGGGGGTGTCATTCTAAATCCCTAACAACGTTTGTCCTAAAGTCACTTGCCCTAACTGGTTTGTCCTAATGGGCACATGCCATAACCCTGCCCCCCTGCCCTGTTGCCTGATACACGCACGCAGTAATAAATAAACAAATGTATAGTTATAGTTATAGTGAATTTATTATTATATTGCATGCACTAGTGTCTAAGCAATTTTGTATTTTAATTTTAATTTAATTTTTTATGTTTCACAGCCTTATGAGCCATGTTACTTGAATAAAAATATATTATTATTATTATAACGATCAATTGTCATAACGATTATTTTCCATAATGTAAGGTTCTGAAAAATGGTTAGGTTTTAGAACTTGCTGCCACAAAAGTGGGTTAGGTTAGGGTTCAACTGCGACCCTCGCAAAAAAGAAAATATGCAGAATAAATAACATAGGATAAGTAATCAATATTAGGATAACCAAAACTAGGGTTTTTAGTGTTAGGACAACTGATCATTATGACAAAGAATATTAGGGAATGCATCGATAGGAAAAAAGACTATAGGGATTTAGATATAGATCCAAAGCTGGGGCGGGTTGCAAGTAATCTTATATTTTGTTGGCAAAACGACAACCAAAGAAGGATTCCCAATAATGTGATTCTTCATTTTATGTTATTAATTAGCTTCTGTAGCTACAGCCCACAAAAGTGTTGTGTAAATCACCTATGAAAAGGACAAATATTAGAAAAAAAAAATTAAGAGATTGTATTGGTACAATAAATATAATTGTTCAACAATCAAAATACACATTTACATCATATCATAAGAGATACATTTTAAGTCCTAGCTGTCCTCCGCTGACTCTGAATCACTATCACTGGGCGGCCACATGGGTCTTGTGTCTGCCTGTTTTTGTGCGGATTCCAGATATTTTGCCTGCGCTTCCAGAACACTTTTGCTGTCTGTACAAGCTGCATACAGATCTAATGCTTCATTATTAAGTTCCAAAAAGGAATGACCCCAAGAAAACTTTGAAAGGTAGAACTGCGCCTCCTTTTTATGCCCCGTTATATACATAGCGGCTGCCAATGCCTCCACGCAACTCAGTTGGTAAGGTTTACCATAGTTTATGGGATTGGCTGCGACTAAAAATGGCAATAGCCTCGGGTGAGGTGATTTCATTCTACCAAAAGGTGTTTCATCAATTTTAGCCCACGAACAGTCTATGACTGCAAGTCCTGATTTTTCAATAATGTTCTTGTCATTAGGACTGACGCATTGGGTGCCAACTGGGGATAGCACTAATCCTGGAAACCGTTGGCCGAGTTTAAGGTTTTTTATGATATTGTGTCGCAGAAGTTTTCTTCCAGAGCATTTCTTAGGATCACAGTGATTTAAATCCCACATCGCTACTGTAAAGGATGCTTCCGTTCCTTCTCCGTCAGAGCTGCTGTCATCGCTATCTTCTGATGATGCTACAGTAAGCTCATTTAATCTCTCTGCGTAGTCCCTTTCGGTATGTTGGTTGGAGCGTTTATTGCGGTTTTTGAGGTTTTTGCCGGGTGCCATAGTGCTGTAACAAAATTGCTTGTTTTTAAAACATTGCTATTGTAAATCATTTTAGTTTCTAGCATAAAGCACAATTAAAATACAAAGATATAGCCTATTACATTTTAAAACTTTACTATAACTCCACTGCAATATCTTTACTTAAGTTTACAACTCAAAACGAAAATTAGTTTAACCTCACTCCATTCAATAATGACATTTGTGAGCGCGGAGCGTGACGTGTGTCACTATCAACCGTCACACTAATGTCAATGTCATTTAAAGGCTTCTACAGACTTTGCAACAAATGGCATACGAAATTTAAAATCATAACACACTATCGCACCGCACCAAGGTCACGGTGCACCGCACCCATAAGTGAGAGCGAGAAAAAGATATCATTATATGTGATAGTGTGTTACCACTTTTAGATAATTACCCCAATGTATCGCAAATCGCATGCGATTATATTATAAGATTTATAAGGTTTGTAAATAAGTACTATAAAATGATTGGCTGCGTTCGTAATATTATAGTAATAGACATTTGAAGCAAATTTGAAATAATTAAGCATGTATTCGTTATATTTGAATATTAATTATTATTGCATTTTTATATTTATCATGGGCGGATAACGCAAATACTTGAGCAATTTTTCTCTTAAATACGTACGTAGAAATCTGTAATTAATGTTTGTTTCTTTACTGGCATGTTGCCAAAGTTACCCGAAAACTGTTAAAAGGAAATAGTTTTCCGTCACTGTCATAAGAATTTATCATCTTTACGGTATTGCTTTTATAAAGGTGGTTGAATTTTTATTTTTAAAGTTACCAATAATAATTCAAAATTGATTTTAGTCGAGGCAGGATGAGCAGCGCCTCTATGGCAGGTAATTTTATTAATTTTATACCTATTAATATTTAAACGACTTACCGACAACTTTAACAAAGCGGCTAGAATAGGAACATCCGTTTTCTACTGGCTTAGATACCTATTAGTTTCCTGAGCAGACCTTATTCCGCTTTATTACGGATTTTGTAACGCCAAGCCACATGCAATGCAGACTCGATGTAGTCGCTGTATATATACGTAGCTAGTGGATCTGTGATGCGCATGATACAAATTTGGGGCATTATCTATGAAAAGGGATCTTATTGTCGATGGCGCTTACGCTTACGACGCACAACGTCGCGCGGCATTGTATTTATATCGGAGCATTGTTAATATTGGCGTAAGTGCCATCGACAATAAGGTCCCTTTTCATAGATAACGTCACATTTAAACCATGAGAAAACAGAACTCAAACATGAGTGGGCAGCCACAGCATTATCCAATCTAAAGCTATTAGATCAGAATCAGCTTGATGTTGACCATGTAAAATGTAGAACGGAAAATACGACAGGAAAAAATAATTCGATTAGGTACTTATTGTTTGGGCTTAACAATGGCCATAATCGATAGACCTATTACGTCGTCATGGTAGTTAGGTACCTACTAATCATTGTACTGACGAACCTCAGTGTAGAAGTTATAAAAAAAATCGTAATGTACCATGCTACCATGTCGTCATATTATTATAGAACAATAGATTCAACAAACAAAAACACCGACCAAGTGCCTGTCGGACTACGCAAAATGAAGTTCTGTACGTTTCATCATCACTATCACTACATAGTATAAAACAAAGTCGCTTCCCGCTGCGCTGCCTGTCTGTATGTATGCTTAGTTAGATCTTTAATACTACGCAACGGATTTTGATGCGGTTTTTTTTAATAGATAGAGTGATTCAAGAGGAAGGTTTATGTATAATTTCATAATTTGTTAACCCGTGCGAAGCCGCACGGTGGGCTGAAAATCGGCCCCCATAGAAATAGAAACCGAAGTCTTAAATTTGAACTTTTTTTTATTGGAATAGCTTTTGTTAGGTTTTATTATGTCCCAAAATTAATCTTAGCTAATTTGGTTGGAAAAATAATTAATTATAATTTTTTTTCAAAATCTTTGTATGGCGCGTATCAGAAAAAACGAGTTTTCTCCGAAAATAAAAAGTTAACCGTAATATCCTGACAGATGATTTTAAAACCAATTATTCTTGATTTTTCCACATAATTAGAATATTCCTACGGGGTGCACTTTTTTTTTTAAAAATCGATATATTTTTTTATTTTTATTATCTTATTTTTTTATTTTAATACGGTTATACTCGTTATTTTGACTACAAAAAATGAATTTGAGTTTGATCTAACCAATAACTTACGCGTAATGAATTTTTGTTCTAAGCAAATGTATGGAGCGTACGAGTAAAACGGATTTTTTTTCAAAAATTAAAGTTATACCGTAATATCCTTGCAGATGATTTAAGTACCAATTATTAATGATATTTTGACATAACGCGAACTTTTCTACCGTGTGCACTTATTTAATAAAAAATAAAAAACTTATTTTTTCATGCTGAAATAGCTTTTTCTCATTGTTTTAATCAAATAAATAATAAACATACAACAGTTACAAGTAGAAAATTGAAAATAAAACCATTACATCCTTTACATTATTACCATTGTATCCTCTTTATTACATTATCTTTGTACTTAATGAAACAGTATTTAACAAATGACACATTGACAACTTATGAGTCTAAAATTAATGATCATTAATGAGGTCCGGTTACAATCGTTAGTAGATATTATGAATGCAGTTTAATCATTAAGGTTTTAATCATTATGCTTATAATTAGACGTAAAACTAATTATAATAGCAATGATATACTCGTAGAATGGTGGTGTTCATTAGTACTAGCAATAACCTCAAATGTGTACCCTGATTCTGAAATGGACACGGATTCGGAAGTAAGCGACCAGGAAAACTAAACTTTCAGGATTCCAATATTAGCATTAGAATACTTTTAATTAGGATAGCATTACATATACTTATTTCTGTTTTTATGTAAACCAATTATTGATAATGTTACTGATATTTATTTAATTAAGTAAATTTGTAGTATCTACTAATGATTGTAACCGGACCTTATTAACGATCATTAATTTTAGACTCATCAGTTGTCAATATGTCAAATTTGTTAAATATTGTTTCATTAAGTACAAAGATAATGTAATAAAGAGGATACAAAGGTAATAATGTAAAGGATGTAATGGTTTTATTTTCAATTTTCTACTTGTAACTCTTGTATGTTTATTATTTATTTGATTAAAACAATGAGAAAAAGTTATTTCAGCATGAAAAAATAAGTTTTTTATTTTTTGTTAAATAAGTGCATACGGTAGAAAAGTTCGCGTTATGTCAAAATATCATTAATAATTGGTACTTAAATCATCTGCAAGGATATTACGGTATACCTTTAATTTTTGAAAAAAAATCCGTTTTACTCGTACGCTCCATACATTTGCTTAGAACAAAAATTCACTACGCGTAAGTTATTGGTTCGATCAAACTCAAATTCATTTTTTGTAGTCAAAATAACGAGTATAACCGTATAAAAATAAAAAAATAAAATAATAAAAATAAAAAATATATATCGATTTAAAAAAAAAAAAGTGCACCCCGTAGGAAAATTCTAATTATGTGGAAAAATCAAGAATAATTGGTTTTAAAATCATCTGTCAGGATATTACGGTTAACTTTTTATTTTCGGAGAAAACTCGTTTTTTCTGATACGCGCCATACAAAGATTTTGAAAAAAAATTATAATTAATTATTTTTCCAACCAAATTAGCTAAGATTAATTTTGGGACATAATAAAACCTAACAAAAGCTATTCCAATAAAAAAAAGTTCAAATTTAAGACTTAGGTTTCTATTTCTATGGAGGCCGATTTTCAGCCCACCGTGAGCCGGGGCGGGTCGCTAGTTATGAATATGATACAAAAAGCCATACAAGTGATACAAGTCAAAGAGCGTATCTTCACAGCACTAACGTCATTTTAATAAGAAGATACTACTAGACCTCGAGCCAGGCGCAAATTTCGTCAGTCATCGCCTCCCGGGTGAAAACTCGTACACTGGTTAACGGCCATATATGATGAACCCTCGTGGACGTCAGCTGCCGCTACGTTGGTGGGTTGAGGAATGGCAGCCACCGAAACACGTAAAAACAAATTATTTTTTCAGTCATCGCCTTCCTTTTGATACTTAGTCAGATGAAAGTTTAGGTGCTATTGTTAATAAAAAAATTCGTCAGCCGGTTGTATCGCAGTGGAATCACCGTCAGCTGTACACATAAACATGTAAAATATTATTTTTTTCAGTCATCGCCTCCCGCTTGATACTTTGTCAGATGATAGTTTAGGTGCTATTGTTAATAAAAAACCTCGTCAGCCGGTTGTATCGCGGTGGAATCACCGTCAGCTGGTCACATGAACATGTAAAAAAAATTTTTTTTCAGTCATCGCCTCCCGCTTGATACTTTGTCAGATGATAGTTTAGGTGCTATTGTTAATAAAACAAATCGTCAGCCGGTTGTATCGCGGTGGAATCACCGTCAGCTGGTCACATGAACATGTAAAGATTTCAATATATTAGTAGTTTGTGTATATCGATCAAATTTAGTCAAATCTGTAGACTTCCTCGACATTTTGGATCGGCTGCTCAACAAAGTCAACGAATTAGGTTACACCTGCATTGTAGTGGGCGATACCAACATAGACTGTTTAACTATGTCAGTGGACCATAAACATTTACTCGACATCCTTACCTCACATAACTTTGAGAATGTTGTAAACTTCCCCACGCGTGAAACCAGTACCACGTCCACTTCTCTGGATCACGTGTACATAAACCATAATAAGGATCACTTGGTCAGTGCACCTGCAGCGGTAACAAACATCAGCGACCACTACGGCGTCCGCGTGGAAATTGAGTGTGAGCGCACGTCCGCGCCGCCCCCGCGCACCCGCCGCGTCCGCGACTACACCGCCGCCTCGAAAATTGCCTTCGCGCGAGCCGTTGATAGTGTGGATTGGGACAAATTATATCAGAACAAAACCACCGTTGACGACCTCGCCTTTGCAATTATTAATGTCATAATTAACAAAATAGAAATCTGCTTCCCATTCAAAGTCAAACCTAACGTCTCAAAAAGTACTACTTGGATTACGGAGGAAGTATATAACATGAAGCGACTGCTATTCGATATTGTTAATCTGAAAAACAAATTTCCTGAGGAAGATTTGTTAGATCAAAGAATAGCCGAACTTAACAGTAGGTATAATAAGCTCACGCGGGATATTAAATCGGAATTCTACGCCACCAAAATAAATAGTAGTGATAATAAAATTAAAGCTATGTGGCACGTGGTCAACACAGAAACGAACAAAACTAAAACATCTGCCGTTGACTATACAGAGATAATTAAAAAACCAGATGGTTCCGAATTTTCAAGTAAGTTAAATTTATTAAACACTATGAACGAGCAGTTTGTGTGGGCCGCGAGTCGGTGCGGAGCGCCACCTGCACAGCGCCCGCGCGCCCTTGCCTCGCTCTCGCACGCATGTGCCGCCGCTGACCGCTCGCTGCTATTTAAGCACTTCACACCGGCAGAGGTGCATAAAATCATAGTGAACTATATCGCAAATAAACCCACCCAAGATCTGTACGGTATATCAGTAGAACTTATTAGACTTTCGGCCACTCCACTCGCTCATCCATTAGCTAAACTTTTCAACGAATGCTTGCGAACTGGGAGATACCCGAAGTCCCTTAAGGAAATAAGAGTCAGCCCGCTGTACAAAGGGAAGGGGAAGAAAGAAGACCCTGGTTGTTATCGTCCGATCTGTATTATACCAGTAGTAGCGAAGATCTTCGAGAATGGACTAACAACCCGTCTATCTCAGTTCCTGTCGAACAATAACTGCGTATCAGAACGCCAGTACGCATATAGATCAGGACGATCCACCACAATGATGGCCCGTGAAGTGGTACGCCTTATTCTTCAAGCGCGTGAACGAAATCTCGAGGTCGCAGTCCTTTTCTGTGACCTCTCGAAAGCCTTTGACGTAGTTGACCACAATTTACTCTGTTCAAAGCTCTGCCATTATGGTGTTCGGGGCCCTGCGCAAGACCTGATGTTAGACTTTATGCGCGACCGGACGCAGTACGTAACCGGCCAAAGAGGTAGTCTGAACTCAAATGGGCTGTCGACCACCATTGGCGTCCCCCAGGGATCGTCCTTGTCAAATGTGGCTTTTTCCGTCCTTCTCAACGACTTGCCCATGGCGGTTAGTGGGGGCGAGGTATATATGTACGCGGACGACGTTGCTGCTATTGTGACCGCTCCAAGCATTGACCAACTGGAGGCGAATTTAAACACGGTTGCCGGGCAATTATCGGACTGGTTTGAACATAACGGTCTCATTTTAAATTTAACCAAGACCCAATTCATTCAGTTCGATTTGTCCGGACGCAGGCGCCGCCCTCTGCATGTAGAACTTGCCAGCGGTGTCATCGGTCAAGTCAATAGCACCTCGTTCTTGGGCTTTCATATTGACCAAAGACTAACGTGGGAGAGCCACATCGAATACCTGTGCGGAAAACTAGGAAAAGCTTGTTACGCCTTAGGTAGGCTGACGACTGTTCTCCCGCGGCAGGCAGTCCGCAGCTGCTACTACGCCAGCATACAGTCCATTATACAATATGGGCTTGAGCTATGGGGACGCGCGGCCGACTGGCAGCGTGTTTTCCGGCTCCAAAAACGAGCCGTAAGATCTTTGGCTCGAGTACCATGGCATGAGTCGGCAAAGCCACACTTCACCGCCTTAGGAATCGTCACAATGCCGGGTCTCCTAATACTGCAGACAGCCGTATACACACGGGAGAATCTCGATAAATATCCTAGACGGGGTGAAAAAAGCGCCCGTGTAACTCGCTATGGACACAAATTAGCGGCAGTGCCACGTAGTCTAGCCAAAACGGCTAAATCTATACATGTTATGGGCCCCGCTGTGTATAATAACCTACCAGCATCCATAACTGATGCGCCTAGTCTGGTAAGTTTCAAGGCTAAACTCAAAAATTGGCTTATTGGGCGGTCGTTTTATAGTGTCGACTGTCGAGGAATAATTGATCTGTAAATATTTATAAGTGGTTAAATGAATATGAAATAATGTTAATAATTAAATAATATAAATAATAATGCCAGTAAATAATGTTGCAATAATTGACTTGTAAATTTAATTTAATTATGTTTCTCAAATGTTTGAATATGAAAATTGTGTATTTATCTACCTACAATGTAGATTAGTCATGTAATCCTGACCTGTAATTTATATTATTAATAAAATATGAGTATGAGTATGAGTATGAGTAAAAAAAAAAATTTTTTTTCAGTCATCGCCTCCCGATTGATACTTTGTCAGATGATAGTTTAGGTGCTATTGTTAATAAAAATTGTCAGCCGGTTGTATCGCGGTGGAATCACCGTCAGCTGGTCACATGAATATATAAAGCAAATTAATAAATACAATCTAAAATTTAAAATAATTGGTTGAATTTAAAATGATGTGTTTTTAATTAACAATAGCACCTAAACTATCATCTGACAAAGTATCAAGCGGGAGGCGATGACTGAAATTTTTTTTTTTACATGTTCATGTGACCAGCTGACGGTGATTCCACCGCGATACAACCGGCTGACGATTTTTTTAATTAATAATAGCACCTAAACTATCATCTGACAAAGTATCAAGCGGGAGGCGATGACTGAAAAAAATATTTTTTTACATGTTCATGTGACCAGCTGACGGTGATTCCACCGCGATACAACCGGCTGACAATGTTTTTTATTAACAATAGCACCTAAACTATCATCTGACAAAGTATCAAGCGGGAGGCGATGACTGAAAAAAAAATATTTTTTTACATGTTCATGTGACCAGCTGACGGTGATTCCACCGCGATACAACCGGCTGACGATGTTTTTTATTAACAATAGCACCTAAACTATCATCTGGCAAATAATCAAACGGGAGGCGATGACTGAAAATATTTTTTTTACGTGTTTCGGTGGCTGCCATTCCTCAACCCACCAACGGAGCGGCAGCTGACGTCCACGAGGATTCATCATACGTAGCCGTTAACCACTATAGGAGTTATCGCCTGGGAGGCGATTGGTCATGGAAACCGGTTCGTGGCTCGCGGTCTATACATTTTATTCGTAAAAATCAAAATTAGGCTCTTTGCAATCTTAATTTTGTGACCTACATATCAAATTATGTTACGTGTTGATTTTTAATACACTTTATAGTTTCCGAGTAAAACGAATAGAATCAATGGGCAAACAGACGGACATGACACTATACGGGTTCCATTTTTGCCATTTTGGCTACGGAGCCCTAAAAAGTAAAATTATCGATTTACCTACTTTTGTAAGCTCGTATCGTGTCACATTTCTGTGGATTTGAATTTTATTTGCGTGTCGGAAAGTCGCTTTTGGAGTAATATTCTGGGGTTTACGTCTAATATTCTACGATTTACGGTAGAAAGGGTTATAATCCGATAAGGTAAAGTCATTTGTACGGTGGAATATCGTCTGATGGTTGATGAATGATAGCGTTGATGGACAATTTAACGTTCATAAATAATGTGCTCGATGGGAATTTGGGCAGCTGACGGGCTTTTAGAGGCTAAATATTTTTACTTTTACTTTGATTGCTAGTTAATATTTAATAGTATACTCCTGCTTACAGTCCTGTAAGAGTATGAAACACCTATTTGCTAGAGTGGCTAAGTAATACTAATAAGTACCTACTTAAGTATCTAATGTTGGTATGCTCACCTCCGTCTAACAGATAACTGCCTGTTCCGCATTTATAGGACTACAAGCCAAGTTGACAGCGATATGAATAGCCCAAACTGTGTAAGTGTTATTGTAAACGTCAAACTTCTATGAAATGATGATGTTTACATTAAATAACACTTGCACAGTCTATGCTATCAAAATCGCTGCCAAATTAGCTTGGTCTATAGATCTCTACATGACTCAGATGAAACTTAGGTAGGTGTGGGTAAACAATATGCTTAAAGTATTGATAGGACCTTTACCTAGCTTCGTTTAAGAGTTCATGATGATTACGAAGTAATATTTGGTTTGTTTACATTTTTTGCTATTTTGTATTGAACTTGTCAAACCTCCTCCTCCACTCCCTGCTCCTCCTCCACTCCTCCACTGCTCCTCCTACCACTGCTCTCCAGGCCTCTCGATCTTCGGCCATCTGCATCGTTGCATTGAATTCGTTTAGAGCTCGTAAAAACGAAGTGTTCGCTCTAATCTAAACACTACCATTACCAGAGGCGTCACTCCGCGATTTACAACAGGTAGCTAAAAGTACATCTGTTCCACACCAATTTTGGTGGCTAGCCATAAGCCGCGCGTGGCGCTGTCGCTATCGCCACCTAGCGGCCATATCTGTCCTGATTGTAACAGACGCGTTTTGTTAGAGAGTGAGTCTTCTGTACCTAGTACTATTATTTATTCTGTGCCATTACCTAAATAGGATAATACTTGTTGTTGTGGCTGATTTGCCGTCACAGGTAGTCAGTTGTGACTAACGACACCTAATGAGCCAATGACGTAATATTGGTTAGTGTTGTGTGCATATTATTATTGGTACCTGCTGATAGGTACTCATAATAGAGTCAGACCGAGAACGGTCTGCAGCGATTTTGATAGCCCACGCAGTGCAAGTGTAATTTTAAACGTCAAACTTCTATGAATTTATGACGTGTAAATAACACTTCACTGCGTAGGCTATCAAAATCGCTGCAGACTGTTCTTGGTCTAACTCTATGTATATTATTGGTCATTAATTATGATGTATAATTTTGTACTGTGTAATAATTTTGACCAATTTTGGGCGTGTATGAAGAGCTTAGCGATGCAACGCTAGACGCTAAAGGGGTTATTAATTGTAATAGACATAGTGGATGGACAATATGGACACATAATTATATTGCTTTCTGGTATGCCTGGTGGATGGAAGTAGTAACGATCCAAATTTCACGCAAGCAGAACCACGGGCACAACTGTACTGTAGAAGTGATTAAAGCGTAACATACTCCTAAATAAGGATCAAGGTTGAATGAGCAATAGATGCATCTAGAAAAACTGCACAAACAAGTCGTCAGCCTAGTACGCGTTATCTCGCTAAAGTGACTCATCATACGCTAAAAATAATCTGAAATATGTCACCATAATAGCATTAACACAGACGCCCTTGGCTCTCCTTTTTCCTCGCGTTATCCCGGCGTTTTCCCACGGCTCATGGGAGCCTGGGGTCCGCTTGGCAACTAATCCCAAGAATTGGCATAGGCACAAAGCTACTGCCATCTGACCTTTCAACCAAGAGGGTACACTAGGCCTTAATGGTATTAGTCCGGTTCCCTCACGATGTTTTCCTTCACCGAAATGCGACTGGTAAATATCAAATGATATTTCGTACATTTGGTTCCGAAAAACTCATTGGTACGGCGAGTTTGAACCCGCGACCTCCGGATTGCAAGTCGCACGCTCTTACCGTTAGGGGCGTTAGGCCACCATAACAGCAAAACCCAGACGTCCTTGGCTATATAGGCAATAGGCATATATTATTAACGAAGTGTGTTATAGTTGATCGATTTTCTAACAACCGTGTGACAGTTATTATCTGTCGACACAGTTGTCTTTGTAGCGGTCGTTGGTAGTCGTCCGTAACGGTTTCATTTACTGTGAGTACTTATTCGTATATAATTTACATGTATAATTATTATATAATTTACGCTCTTGTACCATTTGTTACAGTTGTTTTGAAGTTAAATAGTATGAAATTTATTAAAAAAATACGTTTATCCCATTTTGTAACTCTTTGATGAATTTAAAAGTTAGGAACTGTGCGGCTACCACCAGTTCTGACATTAACGAATATTCGCTCACGTCTACGTATTGCTAACAAAGGGTTTAAATTATGCCTTTCACCCGAGTTAAACACTCTCCTTTTCATTTCGAATACGAGAAAAGTAAAATACATGAGATTTTTTTTAAAACATGATATTTTTTATAGCATTTCTTAGAGTAGGTAATTAGGTATAATAATAATATATAATAATACGCCTCTTTATTTCCATAATGAATTACTAAACTACTTAAGTGCCTACATATTTAACATGCATAACATGAGGTAATTAGACTAATTACTAATTAGGTATACATACTTTCAATTAACTATTTAGGTAAAAAAGTACTTATCGTTATTTATGGAATGGGGAGTTAAAATATCTGGATGAAAATTGTAAAACCAAATTTCAATTGCTTATTGTAGAAAAAAAAAAGCGTACTTGGAAAGTAAAAATGCTTTAGTGCAGAAACGTATCAATTTTTGCATAATTTTTAGAACAACAGACCAGTCACCAGATATGTACTCGTACCTATTATTTCCACAAATGTAAAAAGTATAATACATTAGTTTGTGAACATCACGCGAAGGCCAACTGTCAGAAGGATGGTGGAAATAGTGGAAATACCATGACCCAGTCAGGAAGGCGTAGCTCACCGGGCCAGGAAATGCAACCGCGGAATAATGAGCCTATTTATACAGGAACAGAAAGAAATGCATTCCTTTTACTTGTAGTACAGCTGCCGTATTATGTACTTAACTTTCACAAACGTGCTGCACTTTACGATCACAAAAAAATAGCATTTTATACTTACAATCGTGATATAATAGAGAACCTGATTGGCCTAAGACATGGAGAAAAAAACAGGTCAAGTGCGAGTCGGACTCGCGCACGGAGGGTTCCGCACCATCAACAAAAAATAGAGCAAAACAAGCAAAAAAAAACAAGCAAAAAGAACGGTCACCCATCCAAGTACTGACCCCGCCCGACGTTGCTTAACTTCGGTCAAAAATCACGTTTGTTGTATGGGAGCCCCACTTAAATCTTTATTTTATTCTGTTTTTAGTATTTGTTGTTATAGCGGCAACAGAAATACATCATCTGTGAAAATTTCAACTGTCTAGCTATCACGGTTCGTGAGATACAGCCTGGTGACAGACGGACGGACGGACGGACGGACGGACGGACGGACGGACGGACAGCGGCTTAGTAATAGGGTCCCGTTTTTACCCTTTGGGTACGGAACCCTAAAAAATACATAGATTGCTCACTCCATACATCAGTTTTAGTACCAAAAAGACTATTAACATCTAGCATCTAGCGGAACTATCAGTACTGCTACTTGACAATAGAATAGATGTAGCACCGACCGGAAAGTCTTATGCTGTTGAGATAAGACTTTCCGGTCGGTGCTACATCTATTGTCAAGTAGCAGTACTGATAGTTCTGCTACTCGATGCTAGATGTAGACACTGAAATTTATAGTCTAACTGATGTATGGAGTGAGCACTCTTGTCTTACTATATTTCTCTATGCTTAAGATTAAAAAGCTTGGGTGTATGGGTATATAACTATTGTATAAGTCAACTTTTTCTATGAGTCAACTAAAATATTCTATTTCACTATTTCTTCTGTAAGTTCTGTACAACCTAAATAATTAAATAAATTTAACTACTGAAAAAGAAGCTCGTTGATGTCTTTTATTCTAGGTTATTATATTCTGACAATGAATATGGTTTTTGTCTCTTGTTGCGGCGACACGTGATTGGATAAAATTCATTATAGTTCAATAAAGCGTTTCATAATGAAGTCATTATAGTTTAGTCTGGAGTCTATAGAGAAAAATGATTTCTGTTTTCTTAACTTCTTCTTGTATTTTCTTGCTTAGGTATATATTTGGACACAGGAAACGTATATTTTGCGGTCTTTTCGTTAAGTTTATTTTCCGATTCTTTTTTTTTCAGACATATTTTGTATTGTTTCAATTGCCCTCGATAAAATTGTTTCAATTGTTCCATCGACATTTTTATAAATATTAAATTTGGTTAAAAAATAGGGAAGGCTCTTAGTGCACAAAAGTCAACATAATGTCAAAAAATAATTTTGTCCCATAAAAAACTGGCGCGCTTCGAGACGCGACAGGATGTTGGCAGATACTGCCCAAGGTTGTCACGATTCGTTTTGGAGTTATCCAGCTTGTTTCAAATGACCCACGTTTCAATTGACCCCAGTCTCCCCTATAGTGAAAACCGCACAGCTATTAGAATATAATATACCTTGTTCTCGACGCGACGAAGATGATTAAACAATAAACACAGTGTTTTGTTCCAGCCTGCTTCAACTACGACAACAAGGCCCAGGCCGAGAAGAAGCTGAAAGACAGCAGCATGGAGAGTGGAGGTACGTCTTGATAATTATTTATTGATTGATGCTATTTTTATGAAGTAGGTACTACTGGAGATCCAAAATGTGATCTCCAAAAAAGAATTTACCTACTTAAAATTTTAAAAAAATCAATAGCTGTTTAGTATAACAATCGAGTCATTTGTTTATGTAATAACAAATAATTTTGTGGTTTTCCTTGCACACTTCCTTTTGCCATTTAGGCGAAGGAAAAAGATGCAATAAAACACAATAAAATCCCAATACCACATCACAAAGTGAATTGGCAGGATAATGAAGTTTACCATAGGTAAATAAAAAAAAATACAAAGTTTGCTAAGGCCTTACCTATATGTAGCTTAGTCGTGTCCAGTTTACAACGATAAAAAATTAAATTACATTGACACAAAAATATCTTCTTAGCACAGTACATTTTTGAGCTGCAAACCATACGTCATATTATGAATTACACTTTTTAAATACATATATGTGACGTCTACCAAGACTAACTAGGTAAGGTATAGTATTTTCCTAATATCTTGGGTACGGTGACAGCTGTCATCTTAATACAGTTTTGTACAATTTTGCGTTTCAAGGTAAAATCTAAAGTATGATGTATGTATGTATAAACTCTTTATTGCACAAAACACAAAACACAAATTTATGGCACAGGATAGGCAGTACAAAGGCGAACTTGTCCCTTTAAGGGAAGTATATGGCGTAGGTACCCAAAGCTATGTGAAAAACTTATACTACATACATATGCCCTTATGGTCATAAGGGGATTTAACTTTTTCCCTATATATAAAAGGCTTATAATATATAAGGGTTATGGGACTTCAAATGGGCTATGCTAAAGACCCAAAGCGTGCCTACTTTAGCTACTGTGAAGCGGCTCTCACTAGTAAAACATTGGCTATGTGCGAAGTTGGTGGCGGAAACGGAAATACAAGCGACGCCAACGCACGACGTGGTGAAAATATGAACATTCGTGCGATGATATCTTCATACTATTTGGCAGATGCCAACTGTCATATAAGCAATAAATAAATAAATATTGGGGGACATCTTACACAGATCAACCTAGCCCCAAACTAAGCAAAGCTTGTACTATGGGTGCTAGGCGACGATATACATACTTATATAGATAAATACATACTTATATACATAGAAAACATCCAAGACTCCGGAACAAATATTAGTGTTCATCACACAAATAAATGCCTTTACCGGGATTCGAACCCAGGACCATCGGCTTAGCAGGCAGGGTCACTACCCGCTAGGCTAAACCGGTCGTCAAAATATGTCCCACACCCACCAGGGTGGCGCCACAGGCATGCACGGAGCGAAGACCAAACATGAGGTCATCAAGGTTTTCACGGTTAGTAGTTTCGCCCCAGGGACATTACTTAACCTGTCGCATGTTTATTATTTGACCCGCCTTTCCACACGCGAACTTTATCCACGAACTAAGTATAATTAAAAAATGTTATCTAATAATCCGTATCGACCCGACCGTATACCGTATCGTAGTAGTAGCATTCTATGAAGTTATCTATGATGTCTACCATTGTCCCGTTAGTCCCGTATGTACAAACGCGAATTTTCTGAAGATTTGTAGGTATAAGAGCCCAGAGGTACACACGAAATTAAATGTGTTTAGTATGGGGCTGCCCGTTGAATGCTTCAGTAGTTACAATGCAAGTTATAGAACTAAAATCTAAACCGAAAACATGGGTACTTACCTAATTATAACAAAATAATATGCCAATAACAAACAGGAATATACAATTTGTTGCAGGGAAGTCCGTCACAGGGCAAAAACTCTTGTAGGTATTTCTAATTTTGTACGAAGCTCAGATACAATCGAAAAGGTATAGCTTCACTCCTTCTGCTCTATCGACCTTCTGTAAGTGGGGTACTTACGTCATCATCATCATCAGGCTATATTAGTCCACTGCTGGACATAGCCCTCCCCTAACGGCGCCAAAGCGTCCTGTCTTGGGTACTTACGTGTACAAATGCATTAGTTAAAAGCGACTAAAGAGCTAGTAGACGGTCTTCCCTTATATACGGTTTTCTCCACATTAACCTTAATAGAGGAAATAATCTTAATTATTACATTATTCATTATATTGATATTATAAGAGCGTCGGAGGTCCAGTGGATAGGCGTGTTGCTTTCAATCAATAAGTCACGGGATCGATTCCCGGCTCATGATAAAGAGTTTCTTGGAATTTGATATACATTTACCTACCGGTCTCTTTTCGGTAAGTAAATAAGTAGGTATAAGATATTATACCTACCAGATATTTTTACGCGCTTTATGTGTAAAATTGCAAACTTATATCCAGGCCCGCATACTGTCTCTGTCTAACGGGTCTTTTTATCATTGTATTTGCATAATACCCAAGTAGGAACATTTAGTTACTTTCATCAATAAACATAATAAACATAATACGTATGTACCTATATACTTCAGTGAGTTCTTATTACCTATCTAATAAAGGACCATGCAGCAACACGCGTGTGACTGTGACTCCTCAGAAGCCATATGCCATATCCACATTTGGTGCCAGTATGCTGTTTGTTATAAAATAAAAAAATCCCAAAAAAATCATTCGTATGAATACAAAGTGAAGACAATATTCGATCCTAATATTGTAGGTATTCAGTATTCATATAACAAATCAGATAAACACAATGAAATGCGTGTTTCATAATTATTGTCTGGGACCGAACAAATGCTAGTTACACGGTCTATTTCACCCAAGACAATGATAAACTGATCGGAATCTAATCTAGGACTGAACGAATGAACTAATTGAACTAGGTAGGTACATCACTCAAGTCTAGCAACTGCCCGGGACGTCATCATCCGCGTGGGACCTACCTAGTACCTACTTGTCCTAGTTCACACTCGTACTAATTACTCGGAAAATTTGGTTGTACCTACTCGTAACGTAATTGAAACTTATTCGTCTGTGCACTATGGTAATTTACAACAAAATTTTCCGCGTAATATTTACGTGAAACTGCATGTGGACTAGGATATCGAACCAGTCATTAATAATTAATTAAGCAGCCGTGTTTTTGAACCAACAAGGTGTACGTCAGTTATCTAGATCGCCCAACTGCTCGATAGTACTGCTCTATCGTTTTCTTCGGGTATTTTTACTTTTTGTTAGTATAGTTATGCCGCACTATATTGTTTAGTTTTTTGTACATTTGATTGGCTTGTATCAATATTTTTGGATACATCTCGAGTACCTAGAGATAGACAGATTCCGATAAAACAGCTTGTGCACACGTTGGATTCTAAATATCTGTTCCGTAATCTTGAAGGCTGTTTTCTATCAGTAGTTTCACCTTGCCTTAAGTTTTTAGGGTCCTGTGCATTGTTCTCCTACTCATGTTGCAAGTTTTCACATAGCTCCGAAGTAAATACATTGGTATTTAAAGGAAATACGTGTCTATGTCGAAAATTTAAAAGGCCATAGGTATGTACTGTAAAACGTTGTAGGTAGGTAGGTACAAATACACGTGTGAATATGTAATTCGCAAATCGGTGTTTTAATTTATTGCCACTCGTTGCGAATTTCCTACTTTTTGCACTTGTATCGTAATGTACTATTATCTAGGTACATATGCAGTGGGCACTCTAAGCTTATTTCTCTATGCCATTGGTAACAGCTTAGTGGTACCTACACTAGACTACCACCTGGTAGATAACTGTGGGAATGACGCCAGCGAATAAAAATGCGATAAATGTTGTCCTAGTCGGCACTAGGTCATGTAATAGGGGTGTTTTTCACCTAGCCGTAGTCAGGCGATCTTGGCGTGTTTGTAGTTACCACTTGGGTGGGGTAAAGTTTTTGAGCCAGTCGGCCAAAGGCGGCCTCGCCTACGGGACGCATCGTCCGAAAAGTTTTTTTTATATATTCGAGACAGATATCTTAGTGGTATCATACAAACTAATGATTGTGAAACATGTATACCGGTAAAAGCAGGACTAATTCAAACAGTAAGTTAATTTATTATGATCTTGGTTTATAGGTTTTGAAACGATGGCAACATTTGTTTTGAGCAGGTGAATGAAATGGTTTTGATAATAGTAACATTATTGAGTTTATTGTTGCGTGTACTCGTGTAGATAATTCTGTTTAACATTCTTTACGGTAGTGATGATTAATTATTGATATAAATTGTAGAGTAAGTGATGAAATTCCGCGATGACCTGTTTTTCAGGAGGCCTAGTCAAGATGACAATCGTTAATAGAAAACGCCAATCGGAACTTAAATAATGTAGGTATGGAAATTGTCACGACTCTCACGAGACTTTTCGTAGCTACTTATACGAAAGGAAAACAGAGGCCCTACCGCGAACCACGTTCGTCGTGATGCCTCTTTGTCGCCCTTGTGGATTCATGCGTAAGTGTGACAGGGAGGCAACACGTCGAACGTGGTTCGCGGTAGGCCCTCAGGGTCGCGACCTGACGACAAGGGAGGCGCGGGCGGCTTGCGCGGGAAAGCGAACCTCGAACCAAAATATGTGCTTCAGGCGGGCGCAGCATGCTTCCATTTTTATCGCCTGTGACTCTGCCCATCACTTTCGCACTTACATACTTGTTAGGACGTGACAGGCGTGGTGACAAGCGATAAAAATGCGACCGCCGCAGTGCTAAAATAAAAGCGAGTGTCGTCTAACCATACTTTTAATGCAGCAGCGCTAGAAGCTTAAAGCCCTTGCTACACGGTCGCCGACAAGCCTTCTAACCGTCTGACCTTGGTCTGACCTTGGTCAGTTTGGTCAAATTTTTGTTGGAAACAACTGTCTACACGGTCCGGGACGGACCAAGGCCACGCGGTCTGAAGGCTTGTCGGCGACCGTGTAGCAAGGGCTTAATAAAGAGTAGGTACCTACAATTTTCTCGCGGCCAAAACGTAGGTTAAACCGAGGTGGTTTAGGGGTTTAGTAAAGTCAGGGCTTTTGAGATCTAATAACTTTTTTACAGTAAAACCTAGTGAGTCTTTTTCATGTAATGGTTTTGGTGGGATTAATATGGTGTCAAAAACACTTTAGGTTTTTTTTTTCGTTTAACATGCCATACAATCAAATTGAGAAGCTCCCCTTTTTGAAATTTTGGAGTCGGTTAAAAACTAATGAATCTAAATCCAAATCGTCGCCCCAAATAACAAATAACCTACTTAAGTTTAGATATTTTTAGATAACTGTAAAAAGAAGTGTTTTCATTGTAATCCTTTGGTTCCACAGTAGCATGGCATCGTCCGCAATCTGCGACTTCCCGCGTCGAGGAGGAGTTGATGCAGAAGAGCGCACGAGCGCTCAACTCGACCACCGACCCTCTGGAGCGACTGCGTCTGCTGTGCCTCTCACGCGGCGCCTCGGGAATTATGGGTCTGGGCAGGCGAGTATCAACTAAGCGCCATTTGCACCATTCCACTTACCCGGGGTTAACCGGTTAAACCTGGAGTTACCAGTACAATTTGATAGTTAGTGGGATGGTGCAAGTGGGCCTAAGTAACGAGCAGTCTGTGTAAACTGGGCTATAACCGCGAAAATCGAAGTTAGCAAATTGCGGGCATCTTTCTCTGTGACTCTAATTACGCCTTAGTATTAGGAGTAAAAGAGAAAGATCACCGCAATTTGCGAATTTCGGTGTTCACGGTAAGCCCTCTGAGTGGACGCTCGAACGGGACGTCCAGCGCGTGGTATATGAGAACGTTCACATTGAACAAATGCATTCGCCATGTTTTTTCGCAATTCGCCGCGGGAATCAATTTGCGAAACTTTGAACTAAGTACGTACCGACTACAGCAACAGCACATGCTTTTAATCATTCATTCGTTCTTAATTAAATTACAATTTCAATCAATCATTATTAATAGAAAATAATATTTCATAGGATTTTCCGAAGAATGGACGATGACGGAAGCAAACAACTTAACAAGGAAGAGTTTTTCACGGGCATTAAAGACACTGGACTGGACATTAGCGATGAGGTAATCCACGTACCTATAAATATTATGTAGCTTAGTGCAGTGAAGTTTTTAACATTGGCCCTGTTTCATGCATGAGTCTGATGAAAAATGAATTACTCATACGATTTTCGCATATTACTGACTTTCTTGTTTGGGTTAACTCCTCCTAACTAATTTATCATGTATAATGTGGCATTGATAGACTATTGTGTACATTATTTTCCAGGATGCAGAGAAACTGTTCGCTCAGTTCGACATAGACAATAGCGGTTCCATTAGCGTCGATGAATTCATCAGACAGATTCGTGTACGTATGAATTTGTTCTTTACTAAATTACTTTTTAAGTTGACTTCTAATATATTTTACCCTTGTCGGAAAGAGCGCTTATCTACTAAACAATTTAGGATGCTTAAGGTACGCTTTAGGACAAATTCCACGCGGCCTCTGCCACGCAGAGGCATATTTAAAAAATATGACATGAGCGCACTGGAGATTAAAACCATGGCGAGGAAGAGGAACTTATCAATATAATATAGCAATTAGGCAAGGGATTTTTATTGTGATCTCTGTGGGAGGATGACTTCTGTGTGAAGTAAATGGAACTCTTTTGGGTCAATTTCACCAAACGAGCATTTTTGTCTAATTCCCATGGAATTTTGAAATACCAACATTACACAAAAAAAATTATGCTGATAATTTGATAAAAAATATAATAAACATTAATTTTCTTATGGGGTAAAAAAATTCATAAAACTATAAAAGTTATTTCAATTTAAAATTTTGGTCAGGGCACGGGAATTAGTGTGTCCATGGGAATTAGATTTTACTAGCACGGAAATTAGAACATGGCACAGGAATTGTTTTCTTAGCTTATTTTGGTAGTTAAAACTATTATTTATGTATATTTTAATCTACAATAATATACTTCAACCATACTGAAGCGGCATCGAATATATTTATCTTCTTTAATTTTAGTTTCGGACGACAAATCTACGAAAGTATGATACACTAAAAACTACGTATTTGACTAATCGTTTCCTTGATTTTAATGGCAACTAATCTCTCTTTCTTAGTAAAATATACATATTTCAAAACAATACTTTGAGTAGTTGCGTAAACATGTCCGCCTTACATACAAAACTATTCATTAAAAAGTGTCATTATGTATCTGCATGTAGATAGGTACAAGGTGTATGATCTGGTATATGGCCGTATAGGAAATGATACTAAGAAATAAATAGGGGCACAGAGAGAAGAAGTTATTGTGTAAGTTAATCTGAAGAAATCGAATATGCTGCCTTCATAAATTCATAACACAAAAAATTGTTTAACCACATATGCGGTAAGGTGGGGTAAGACTATCACCGGGGTAAGACTATCACAGACAGACAGACATGACGAATCCATAAGGGTTCCGTTTTTTGCCATTTGGCTACGGAACCCAAATAAGGTATCTAATAGTATTACGGTTTAATTTATAACAACTAATCTATTAAACGAGCAATTCTTGTATATATTTCGGGGATCTCGGAAACGGCTCTAACGATTTCGATGAAATTTGATCATATATGAGGGTTTTCTGGGGTGAAAAATCGATCTAGGTAGGTGTTATCTCTGGAAAAACGCGCATTTTTGAGTTTTTAGGTAGGTAGGTATATGTTTTCCAAGCAAAGCTCGGTCTCCCAGATATTTAAACTTTATACGGCATACGCTGTCAGCTGTCAAATTTACAAAAACAAAACATTGCAAATGTGATTCATTTTGTTTCATGTAACTTTAGGTACAGGTATTATAATATGTAATAATTCCAGAAATAGTTTTATGTTTATATAATATTTTAATGTTATAATATGATCAATGAATAAGGTAAGGTGGGGTAAGACTAACAGTACAAGGATTCCATACAAGTGATAGTCTTACCCCGGTGTCGTCTTACCCCACCTTACCTTACGTATTAAAATTGCCCGGGTTATTCGGGTCCAACCTGTATGTACTATAGTACTTATACTAAAAAACTATTCACAGATTTTTGTACATTCTTTAATATTTCCTTAAATGTAAAATAGACAGATATACGTCGTATTATTATTACATATAATATATATTCAATGCCAATATTGGTCGTCTGACACCAGGGTTTTTGTCAGAGAAGTGTCGGTTCGGCTAGTAGGCATCTCAGGCGATCATAGGGCTGGCGCTTTCTTTGCCCAGAGGCCAAGCCTGGCGGTGCAGAGGGGCAACGCCGCTAGCGTTCTTGCGACCATGCCGGAAGGGAGTGATTTGGGGGAAGTTTTTTATATTTAGTTTTTAGTTTTAGTTTTGTGTTAGCATAGGTTTAATTTACTTTCTTTTTTGTTTGTGATTTGACATGTAATATGAATTATTAAATAAAATCTTTGATTTTGTATTTATGCCAATATATATATGTAATAATAATATGACGTAAACATTGCCAATTAACTTACAGTGCCCCCAATAAAAGATTTGTTGACAATATATGTAATACTTTCTAATTCCCGTGCCACTTAATCAGCTGTTTTAGGTAAATTTGCTATGGGAATTAGGGCACGGAAATTAGAATTCGTAATAAAAAAATTCGCCAAAAATTTAAATCGTGTTTGACCAAACTGATATGTTATCGCTTACATAAAGATACATAAAGGGCTCCTAAATATGACAATTGTCATTGAAAAGCTATGTGGAAAATAAAATTTATAAGGGGCATCGAAATTAGAAAAAACTTGTCGCCCACCCGGATTCCGAAATACTTACGCGATTTGCTCGAACACGCCGCGGCTTGACTTACATCCGCTTGCTTTGAGAGACAGCCGAATACTGCCAGTACAGGTGAGGCGGGACACGAGGCGGTTCAAATACAAACGTCGGCTGTCAGAGCCCTTTGAGTTTTGCCGACGAAATTTTACTCGCGCGCTCGGACAAAATTTAAACATCGATCACAAGATATTTACCACAATTAAGTTAATAGTATATGTGCTCAGTGATAGTAAATATCATCTAGTTTAAGTATTTGACACTAAATTAGTGATACTAATGTAGAATTTTTCGTAGGATTTTTCATTATGCTTAAAAGTAGATTCCGGACAGGGCACGGGAGTAGTAATTTGAGCCTTTAGGTATTTTTATGTGTACTCTAAAAACCAACTAATCAGTGAATTCATATGGGACTCGGTGTGAAAGTGTGACTTCTTTATGTAAAAAAAAAATGGTAAGTATTATCTGATGCTAACCCGCGATTTTCATCACGGACAGAAAAAAAATCGTGTTCAGAAATTGACCCTTTTGTTCCAGCCTCCGATGAATGAGGGCCGCCGTGCTATAGTCGAGCGGGCGTTCAAGAAACTGGATAAAACTGGAGATGGGATCATTGCCATAGACGATCTCCGTGGCGTGTACGCGGTCTCTGCAAACCCGAGGTACTTATATTATTCGGCCTGTGGTCTGCAACCGTATCTTTTTGCATTAGTTTAATTTTTTTAACAGTACCCAATCTGTTATTTAATTTAGCCCAAAATTAAAACAAAACACGAAGTTTTTTACGGAACACTAAAAGAGGACCCACAAAATTAATCATCTTTTTCGAAGTGCATCTTTAAATACTTCATTTGAATGTTTAAATACTTCAATGAGTCAATTGTGAGAGAATGGGAGAGCGGGTATGTAATTGAAGGGATGTTTACAAAAACAACATAACTGCTTAGAGCGGTTGACACTTTTTTAAGAACATTGTTAATCGTTTCAGGTGTCAACCAGTGTAGTCAGTTATGTTGTTTTTGTAAACATCCCTTTAATTATAACGCATTTAATTTTAGGTACAAGAGTGGTGAAGAGACCGAAGAACTGATCATGAACAAATTCCTAGCTAACTTTGAGAGCGAGGGGACCGTTGATGGCAAGGTGGGTACACTATCATTGTGATGCAGGTCTTATGAAGCCTTCAGTCTAAGTGCAGCCTAGTTCTAGCTGTAACAAAACGTGTGGCGAATATGTCACAGATCACCTCGACTACTACTAGGTGGAGCATATAAAATAAATCGCGGTCCCTTCACATTGGCGATCTCGTAAGATCAATACGGGTCGGCTGGCCTTCACATTGATTAATGTTTATTTATTGCGAGTTCATATATATTTGCCCACGCAAGTAGTATACTTAAGTAAGAGTAACAACGCACGTGTGAACACCAGCCACATTTACCTGTCCCTACTGTACTTATATGCCACACTTATCCGTATTTACATCGACCTTTACTAATTTAGATTGAGAGCGCTTATTATGTGTGCTAATGAGTAAAATTATTCAATGTCTATTTTACCCACTACCGTTTTTTTAGTGCAAAATAAATTTTCTGAATCTTCTGACACAATTAAAGCTTCGCGAATTTCGCGATACACCTAAGATGTGCGATTTTCGTAAATGTTTCATAATGCAGTGTCAATTCTTTTTTGAGTTCTTATAGGTGACACAGCTCAGGTAAGCAGGAAAGCACATCAAATATTATATGTTGGTAATTAATAATAATCAATCAGATTTATATAATATGTTTTCCCATTTCTTTTAATAACTTTATTTTCTTTTCCTTTTGTAAGAATTTGATATGTTTTCTGAAAGAGCTACGATTTTGTATGATTCCATGTACATATGTATATTTTCTAAATCAAATTTCTATTACACCTTATGTGTATAATTGCATGAATTCTATAGTAATTTAAATTGTATTTTTTCCCTTATTTTCTCGTAATGCATGTTAATTATAAGATGTAATTATTTTTGAAAAGATGTGTCCCGCCGAGTTTGTTGCCGGTCCCATATTGGGATACCCTCCTCCAATTGAGGGGGGATTTAAATCTTCTCGGGGCAGAGGTGTAGGGTTGGAGCCGGTCTACCTAGCTTTATTTGACGTTCATAAGCGCATTGTAATTATGCCTACTTGAATAAACTATCTTTTATCTTATCTTATCTTGTCTTCATCATGTCAAGCAAAATGTACCTAATGTGTTGTGAAAACGTTTCCTTGTCTAACCAAATCCAAATGACTGAAGTAAAAATTAACGACTTAATTAGTAAAGGATGAGGGACTTTTATTTTTATTTCCAACTAGCGAACCGCCCCGGCTTCGCACGGGTTAACAAAATATACAAAAACCTTCCTCTTGTATCACTCTATCTATTTAAAAAAAACCGCATCAAAATCCGTTGCGTAATTTTAAAGATCTAAGCATACAGACAGCGGGAAGCGACTTTGTTTTATACTATGTAGTGATTATCAGGTAACGCTCGATGTTCGATCCTTCTCTCACCAAATTCAAATGACTGCTTTCAGGTAACGCTTGAGGAGTTCATGAACTACTACAGCGGCATCAGCGTGTCCATCGACAACGATTGCTTCTTCGATCTCATGATGCGGCAGGCCTACAAGCTCTAAAGATCGAACCAGAAGCATGGACCTAGAATACCAGAGGGCCTACCGCGAACCACGTTCGACGTTTTGCCTCTCTGTCGCACTTGTAAATTCGTACGTAAGTGTGACAGGGAGGCAACACGTCGAACGTGGTTCGCGGTAGGCCCTCAGACGTCGCTCAGACGAAAATGTGACTTCATGACGTCGATTTTTCGCACACGCAAACATTTACATTTACAACTCGGGCAAAGCGGTCATTGGCTAAAACCCAATGAGCAAACATGTGTGCGTGCGAAATCAGCGTGTCACGAAGTCACAAATCCGTTTTAGTGACGTGGTGTCCTTGCATTTTTCGTCCATGGCCAGAAGTCTTTGTTTGCCAAATGTTTCATTCCATTTGGACAAGCAGGACAGCACTTACACGCACATTTTAAGGCTTTTGTCGAAACGCTGGATATCGAGCACTCGGTCACTATGATTTATTCAATATTATTAATGGTAAAGATTTATTTATATAACAAATTAACTATGTTTGAAACATGCTGTGTTTCCTATTCATTAAATATTTTTAATGTAATATACAATGTTTTATTTAACCGTCTCCTCCTACTAGGTAGAGTCTGTTCGGGTGGCCCCACACAGCCCAGCTATGCTTGTCACGTACATTTTTGCAAATTAGTACAGTGTGTAAATCCAATACGGGAAATAACCAGATATAGAATTTGCCCGTGTAATCATTAAGTACCTATGAAGTTTTTTTAAGTTACACTTAATTATGAGTATTATGACCCCGTAATTATACAGGATGTTTCCTGTAACACGAGCAATAAATTAAACTGTAGGTTGTACTCCTCAAACTGACCAACATTTGGCAGCAACTTTTAAAAATAACTTATGTTTTTGATTTTTATTACACTTTAAAGTTTATTCTAAGACGCAATGTATTGCAAATTTTGTTATGTTTAAAGCGTGACAAGCAACGTCAAACACACTGATGTCAGCGTAGGTACATTGAAGGCAATATTTATTATGTATGAATAAGAGGAAGTCTAAATTATGAATCCTTTAGACTCTAAAGGATTCATAATTTTTAAAAGTGGTTTAACAAAAGTTTTATAGTTTGAGGAGTATAATATTATAAGTCTGTGCGGGAAGAGAAGAGTCGTGGAATGTATTGGGTCCCATACATTCCACGACTCTTCTCTTTCCGCACAGACTATATGTTTCAATTAGTTGCTCGTGTTACAGTACAGGCAACACCCTGTATATTTTTTTCAATTTACTGAGCAGCAAGCAAACAGAAACATAAGATGACATGACACTACGAGATACGAGCTTTTTATAAGTGTTGACAGTTACTTTAAAAGCTCGTATCCCGTAACTTGTGTGGTGTATTTTTTGCTCTGGGTGTATTACATTGCGGGCCGAATTATTTTGCCACTTCCTACAATAAAGTGGTATCCAGATGAGACAATTTTTCGCCAATCTGATGAAATTCTCCGATCGAATCATCAGGTGCGGACACATAAATGCCAATTTTCATAGTAATTATCTTATGGAATGAATTTTCCTGATCAAATCAACTGATTTGATCAGTCATGTCTGGATACCACTTTAGTCACAATCTAAGGGTCTACCGCAAACGAGAGACACGAAATTTTGTTATCTAAGCTCTCTATCACTTGCATATTCGAGCGAAAAGAGACAGATAGCTGTGTTTTTATTTCGCGTTTCCCGGTAGGCCCTTTGTAAACAAACCGCCATGATGTATCAATGTCATATTTAATTGTCTGTGAAAACTCATCACAAAACAGTTTAAGGTACAGTATCTATAAGTTACTCTATGCTGGTTTACTAAAAACGCTAGTGCTGCACCTGGCGGTATTTTGATATAACTTAACTATGGTGTAGGTAACCTAGTTAAAACTTTTCAAGTATAATTTATCATTTTTCATTGTATGGAATGATATTTGTCGATATAGGTAGGTACCTATACCTACTTTATTGAGAAACGCACATTATCCGTGGTCCTTATGTACTTACTTGTATATCAGTTCCCCACCGCGTCTGTCTGTCGGGTTTGTACGTGCGAAGCCGGGGAGGGTCGCTATAGTTGTATAATTAATATAATTATGTATACATACATATGTATAAAAGCCAAGTGGGTACGACTCTCAGGCCTCTCAGCTGACCTTGATCATGTCTGGGCTGAGGGCCTACTGCGAAAAATAAAAATCGAAATTACGTTACCTGCCTCTCTATCGCTCTTCCGTATTCGTGCGATAGAGGCAGAGAATTTAGATTTTCGTTTTTCGCGGTAGACCGTCTGGTTTGAGTCTTCCATTCGCGAGCTATACGTGTCTACTTAGGGTAAAGTTATTCATTCAGTGAGTCAGTCGGCCAAAGGCGTCGCCCCAGACGCACGGTTCAAGTTCAATTGAAGATTTAAAACGGTTATTAAGTAGATTTACACGGTCGCCGGGCACTTGCGGAACGGGGCCGGGCCGGTTATCAAACTCTACCACCCTAGTATTAGCATTAGCATCCTAACAGTTTTTCTTTCCACGTAGTATCATGACACTGTTATAATTAAAAATTAAAATAAATCGACTTCCAAAATCGACATTTCTTAAGTTTAAGTGTCACACATTGAGTATTTAAAAAGTTACGTTTTTTTTCTGTTTATTTCTCACTGCACCCACCTTGACGCTTTTCTGTTTGGCCCTTATGGTTGACTGGTAGAGAATGCCTATAGCGGCATGAAGTCCACCTGTTGTACTCTTTTTTATCTGCAATAAAGTTTAAAATAATAAATAAATAATATTTTTGGTAATTCGAAACAGTTTTTTTTATTTCAAATATTGTTAACGATATTCTAATATTTCGTAAATCGGAAAAATCAGCCCGGCCCTCGGAAATCTATGACACCGATCCCGGCGACCGTATAGTTTAATTATAATAAACGCTTAAAAATAAGAAAATGATTACGTTTTTATTATTAGAGACAGTTATCTTAGTGGAATCATACAAACATGACGTACGAAGGTAAACTCAAGACCGATTCAAACAGTAAGTACATTTGTGACGTTATCTATGAAAAGGGACCTTATTGTCGATGGCGCTTACGCCGCACAGCGTCGCGCGGCATTGTAGGTATTTATATCGGAGAATCGTTAACAATGCCGTAAGCGCCATCGACAATAAGGTCCCTTTTCATAGATAACGTCACATTTATGATCTACTTTTACGCCGCAGCATCGGAGGGCCTACCGCGAACCACGTTCGACGTGTTGCCTTGCCTCCCTGTCACACTTACGTATAGGGTTGCCAGATCGAAAGGCGCTGTTATCGGGAAAAAATATACATTTTTCGGGATTTTGGGACTTAAGTCGGGAAAAAAGAAACATTCAAATTAAAGTAATTGTATTAAAAACAACGATATTATACATTATTGGAACTACGTCAGCCGCTCCCTGCCCAATCTCGCCATGCCGCGCTGACGGGCTCGACGCGGGTCGCTCGCTTGCTCGACGACAGTTAGGAACTTGAAATTATTGTTTTATAACGTGAAGCTGTTTTTCGGGACAATTTTCGCTTTGGCGGGAATCGGGAACACATGCTAAAAATCGGGAAAATCCCGCCAAATCCCGACCATCTGGCAACCCTACTTACGTACAATACAATTACAAGTGCGTCAGAGTGAGAGGGGCAAGACGTCGGGCAGTGGATGGTAGTTTTAATATCATTTCATAAAACTAGTGGCTCAGCTGTATAATATACCTCAAATAATTAAGTTTAAAGTTTTAAAAAATTAAAATAAAATACCTACTTTTTTGAGTCATTATCATTATCACAGCGCACTCACATTAGTCATAAGTGTCAGAGACCATACTGGCGCTTAAGTCTTTTATGCCAATTTCCGCCATCTTGAATATTTTCCAAAAAACGAAATGACTGAAAAATTATATCTAAACTACTGAACCTGCTCACAAAATTTCACGAGAATATGTCAAAAAATGCGACCTGCAGAAGAGAACATCTGAAAATACGAATGCGTTTTTGTCCAAGTTGAAACGGAGACCTTCGCTAACGCTTGGTCGATTATGTTCGGTAGTGATATACCTTTATTGTTATTATTCGACTTTTACGTCGCAGCAATTGAACTTTTACGCAGTTCGTGTGGATATCGATTAGGTCGTGTCCTCTTGTTACTAGGCTGCCTAAATAATGCGTACCTATGTCCCGAGGGCCTACCGCGAACACCGACATTCGCAAATTGCGTGCATCTTTTTCTTTTACTCCAATTAAGGCGTAATAATTGGAGTGTGGAGTGCGGTAGATGTTCGCGGTAAACCCTCTGATCCTGACTGACGCATGAAGTCATGAACGCACAGCCGAAACTACAGAAGCTAGAAAGTTGAAATTTGCACATCAGGTTACATTTATAATTGTGTATACCTTCAAGAAATAAGGAGCGATTTGAAAAAATTCAACCCCCAAGGGGTTAAGGGATGAAAGTTTGTTTGTGGTACGAGTTTTATAATAGGAACTCCAACTTCATAAAAAAGTATTTAATTAAAATACAAGAAGTCTAATTTCAGTTTTGAAATTCCATGCCAAAAAGGGGTTGAAAATTTACATGCATCGAATACAAATAGTTTGGAACTTTTTAGAAATTAGAATAAAAGTAAATAAGCTGAAGCTTTTTTGAAAATTCATCCCCGAAGTGGGTGAAAAAGGGGTTGAAAGTTTGTATCAGGATTATCAGGAATGACATTTTTTTTAAGTGAGGAATGTTAATCTTCGTAGATAAAAAGTATTAAAACACAATTTTAAAGCAATTTTAGCGTTTATGATTTATGAATTCTGAGCCGGTCACGTCTGCCGCATACATCCAGAGTATCCAGATGGGTGGGCTTGAAACTTCGTAACTTCCGTAAGTTGTGACATGGTTGTGACAGACAAATGTCATGCATTGTAAAATTATTAACAAATTATGAACCTTTATTGCTATCTTCTGTTGCACAATGTTCAATGCTCATGTAGAATATAACCACCCACATTCAAACCCACGCGTATGAAGTCGCGGGCAACAGCTAGTAATTTCATAAAATTTCATTCGATCCCGTATAGGTATAACCCGTATTGTATGCATCAATGTTCCGGTAGCGATATTAAACTATTGTTTATTGACATGTAGTGTAGTATAGGTACTCGACTTTTATGGCGCAGGAACTGAACTTCTACACCGTGCACCGTTTGGGTTTCGGGTGGATATTGATTAACTTATGTCTAGACTTTCTAGGTCAACTCGTAACTCGGCTGCTAAAGAAGGTGGCAGTTTATTATATGTTCAGTCAATCCCTACGGGATGCATCAATATTCCGGTAGTGATATTAAACTACGTGTATTGGCCGAGCGTTAGCGAAGGTCTCCGTGTCAGCTTGGGGAAATTGCTTTCGTATGACCGGATGTTCTCCTCTGTAAGTCACATTTCTCAACAGATTCTGGTGAAATTTTGTGAACAGGTTTCGAAAGTTAGATTTTTTTCTGTCGTTTCTGTTTTTTGAAAATTTTAAAATGTTGGAAATTGGCATATAGGCGAAAAAGGGGTTGAAAGTTTGTATCAAATATAAATATGTAGTTAGAAACTTCTAGAACGAAACAATTTTAGAGTAAGTACAATAAAATAAATTTTAGTGTTTTGGAAAATTCGTCGCCAAAGAGGGTGAAAATGGGGTTAAAACTTAACCCTTTGTATGTATAAGCACTGATCAGTTTGAACGATTTTACACCTATTGTATTAAACAATGGATTTAAATTCGTGCGCACTGATCAGTGCTTAGACATACGAAGGGTTAAGAGTTTGTATTGAGGTCGAACATTTATGATAATTATCCTCCCAAGGGGCTGGTTTCCGGTACGAATACTTTATTGAGTGCGGTACTTAAAACTTCCTAATAGAAAATCGTAATATTAGAAAACATAAAAAGAGATATCAGATCCAGGTTTTCATCGTAATTCTTTGGTTCTACAGTAGCATGGCATCGTCCGCAATCGTCGCCATTCCGCGTCGAGGAGGAATTAATCCAGAAGAGCGGACGAGCGCTCAGCACAACCACCGACTCTCTGGAGCGACTGCGTCTGCTGTGCCTGACACGCGGCGCGTCGGGAATTATGGAACTAGCCAGGCGAGTACAAAAACTAAGTAAGTCTGTGCAAACTGAGCAGACGCTCGAGCGGGACGTCCAACGGGGCGTGTGAAACAACGTCTACATATGTTCGGACAAATTTAATTCAAACGAAATGCATCTGAGGGCCTACCGCGAACCACGTTCGACGTGTTGCCTCCCTGTCACACTTACATACGAATTTACAAGTGCGACAGAGAGGTAACACGTCGAACGTGGTTCGCGGTAGGCCCTCTGAGGCGTACGGCATCTACATGCTCATATTCTGTCGTATCTACGGCACCCCCGGCCCAACATGGTAGCTAAACAATCCTCCTTAACATCTAAAATTTTGCTCTCCATAACCAAATATAAAACTTCAAATTTGGCATTGGGACTTAATGTGAGCAACCCTGTTGGATTCAATTTGTGATAATTTTAACTACATACCGACTACTGCTTTTTATAATAAATTCGTTCTAAATCTATAAATAAATATATATAAATGCGTATGTCCCGATCCTAACTCGCAGAGCCGAACCAAAACCACACACAAGAACACAAACTAGAAAGCTGTAAGTTGCACATGGTTCCATCTATATCTGACCTATATGAAATAAGAAGCAATTTTGAGAAATGTAATCCCGAAGGGATTAAAAGGGGGATGAGGGTTTCTATGGGAATCAAGATTTATTTTAAGCTAGGAACTTGAAACTTCATAAAAATACATTTTGATAAAGCACAAGAAAAGTAATTGCAGCGTTTTTGAAAATTCAACATTCAAAGAAGATTTGAAAGTTTGTAACGGGAAGTAACATTTTTCTGAGTCGGGGTCTTGAAACTTCGACGCTATATTAGACATGTAGGATACTATTAATATGTTGTAATAACATAAGAAAAATAATTCAAGGTTAAAAGGGGGTTGAATAAATTGGTAACGGGCTTTTGAAAATTCATCCCCTAATAGGGTTAAAAAGGGGATGAAAAAGTATATCGGCAAATAAATCCACACGAACGAAATCGTGAGCAACAGCCAGTTAAAGTATAGTTTCAAACATTAATAGAAAATAAAAATTCACAGGATTTTCCGAAGAATGGACAAGGACGGAAGCAAACAACTTAACAAGGAAGAGTTTTTCAGGGGCATCAAAGAAACTGGACTGGACATAAGCCACGAGGTAATCCATCTTAAGAGTCCGCAGGAAGCTCGGCCGAATTGCACCTTCCCATACAAAAGGAGTTTCGTTCTCATTTTAAAACTACGTGTTGGATTGTACTGAAACTTTGCACATACAATGACATCAGGTTTTATATCTATATGCCTGTAATTAGTTTATATACGCGTATAAAACAAACAAAATTGACCAAAAACAAGTTTTGTATGAAAAACTTAAATTCTGGGTATTTTTTAAACTATAGTAAGTATCTGAAGCAACATAAACTAATTACAGGCCTGAGATACACCTTATCCTGTTGTAAGTACATACAAAGTTTCAGGACAATCTTACTGGTCTTTTTAAAATGAGAGCGTAACTACGTTTGTATCGAGCACCGAACTTGCTGTGTTGTGGACTCTTAATGAAAAATTATAATATATAGTTTAGTGTAGTGAACTTTCTAATATATATAATATATATATATATATATATATATATATATATATATATATCCTATATATGGGTCCTATTTCACGAGTCTCATGAAAAACTGATTTTGTCTACGACTTTTCGCATATTTAAGGGGCCCATTGATTACCAGTCCGCCGGACGATATCGGCCTGTCAGTTGTTCGGAACTGTCAACTATTTGTTCTAACTGACAGGCCGATATCGTGCGGCGGACTGGTAATCAGTGACCTCCTTAAGGGTGGTTTAGGGCCGATGTACACGGACTGCAACACGACTGCAATCCATCTGTACCGCGGCCCTTACAGACTGTTCTTCTTTAGCTCATCTCTTTGTAACTATATCATGGTAGTATTGGTAGTTAGGTACCTACATAGTTATGTGTATGTTGATTTTTTATTGTTTACACTATTTTGTAGGATGCAGAGAATCTGTTCGCTCGGTTCGACCCAGACGACAGCGGTTCTATTAGCGTGGACGAATTCATCAAAGAGATTCGTGTATGTATGAATTTGTTCTTTCTTAAATTACTGAATATTTAACAAGGTGTAAAAATGAAGCTTTTATTAAGTTATTAATAATTTTCACCGTCCTCGCCGGAAAAAGCGCTTGTTATCCACTACCTAACTCAGTTTAAGACGCTTTAGGTACGGTTCGGAATCTATAGCTGGTCAACCAAATCTTGTCAGTAAAAAAAGGCGCGAAAGGGACGATATCCCTTCGCGCCTACATTTTTCAAATTTGCTGCCTTTTTTAACCGACTTCCAAATCTAAAAGGAGGAGGTTATCAATTCGGTTGTATGTTTTTTTTTTATTTTTTTTATTTTTTTTATTTTTTTTTATGTTTGTTACTCCATATCTCCGTCATTACTGGACCGATTTTGAAAATTATTTTTTTGATTGTATGTATATGCATACAGATTGGTCCCATTTTTGTCAAAACCCAGTTCTGATGATGGGATCCATGAGGAATCGAGGGAACTCCTCAAATCTTAAAGGCACACATATAGTGACTTTTGTATTTTTATCAACAAATCAAGCATGTACATACAAAAAAGTGACATTTGATGAAGTGGAACTGCTGATGATGATCAGAACGGAACTCTTCAACGACGCATAGCACACGTCTGACGATTTGTCCTCTTCGTTATGTTTGTTAAGCAAGTTAAGTTTTTAAGATACATTTTTGTCAAGCTCGAGTGCTGATGATGGGATCCATGAGGAATCGAGGGAACTCCTCAAATCTTAAAGGCATGCGTATAGAGATTTTTGTATTTTTATCAACAAATCAAGCATATACATAAAAAAAAGTGACATTTGATGAAGTGGAACTGCTGATGATGATCAGAACAGAACTCTTCAACGACGCATAGTTCACGTTTAGCGATTTGTCCTCTTCGTTATGTTTGTTAAGCAAGTTAAGTTTTTAAGCCACATTTTTGTCAAGCTCGAGTTCTGATGATTCCCATCATGTGGCCACGAGGAATCGAGGGAACTCCTCCAATATTAAAGGCATGCGTATAGAGATTTTTGTATTTTCATCAGAAAATCGAGCATTTTCATTAAAAACTGTCGCATTTGATGAAGGGGAACTGCTGATGATGATCATAACGGAACTCTTCAACGACGCATAGCTCGCATTTGGCGATTTGTCCTTTTCGTTATGTTTGTTAAGCAAGTTAGGTTTTTAGGCACATTTATGTCAATCTCAAGTCCTGAACATGGTATCCATGAGGAATCGAGGGAACTTCTCAAATCTTAAAGGCATCCGTATAGAATTTTATATATATTCATCAGAAAATCAAGCATTTACATTAAAAACTGTGGCATTTGATGAAGTGGAACTGCTGATGATGATCAGAACAGAACTCCTCAACGACGCATAGTACACGTTTTGTGATTTTCAATTTCGATTTTGACTTGGATTGGGCCCCGGACTCTGGACTCGGACCCGTACTCGGACTCGGACTCAGACCCGGACCTTGACCCGGAAAACCACTATGATACCTAAACTAAATCAACCACTATGATTACCATAAAATGTATACATATTACCAAATAAAGTATAAGCACCGTTAAGTGGGTTAGGCTAGTAGTTAGAGAAGTCGGTTTTTTTCTATTAAAGATTATCTACTGTCAAGATCGGGTTGACCAAGTATAGATGCCTATGGAATAAAATGATGAAATAATTTTTAAATTATTTTCATGAAATATGTTTAATAAGGTAGTTAGTTGCCTTTAGGGGATTATTATATTGTGACTTGTTTATTATACAGCCAAATAGCCATTAAGAATTGTTATTAAACCTGTAATCATGTCTTTGTCGTAAAAAATAAATTGTATTGGATTTAGATTTACATATTTGTTCTCATAATATAAAATATTATCCTATTTTATCCTGAAGTAATTAATCACACGAGTTTATTACTTATTCTTATGATCGTCGATTTTATTTACCTACATTACATTATTTCATAAATTAATAAATACAATAATACAATTTATAACGTCACGGCATATCAAAATAAATATGTTTTTTTACATAACGTAAATTAGGCCTACGGTAACAATAAATAAAAAACCTAAAATATTCCTACTAATGCTGCGATTTTTTTTATTTCTAAACACCAATTACATCCAACTATCCTTTATGATTAACAAAACTAAACACTAAATAGCTATTTTTCAAACTGCATGCACCATGTACACTATCGATATAATAATAAATTTAATACTGGTACCGGTAGTACTATTAGTTATTCTGTGCTGGTACTTACTTCAAAAGTTATGTTATGCCAATGTGTGCCACTGTAGCACTAGAAATTTTGCGTTTTACGCACTCTCCGCCGCTGCGGAGGTTATCGCAAAAACAATGCAAACTCGTTGCTGGACAGCAGCTTCTGGAAGACTGAGGTATGTGGGCTTTGGCTTCCAATTTAATTTATTATTATTTCGTTCCGATCGAAGTTAGATTTTTTTCAAAATAAGGCACCTATCCAACTGGAGCATCTATCCGGGGTTTACCCTATTTTGATCTCTGTGGGAGGCACCTAGCTGACTTCTGTATGTGAAATAATGATGATGACTCGTTTTTTCCAGCCTCCGATGAATGACGGCCGCCGTGCTATAGTCGAGCGGGCGTTCAGGAAACTGGACAAAACTGGAGATGGGGTCATTGCCACAGAGGATCTCCGTGGCGTTTACTCGAGCGATGCAAACCCGAGGTACCTACTGTTTAACGGGTTAAACCCGCTTAAGAAGATTCTGTAACAAGGGACTGGTCCTGGTCCGCGTAAAATGTATGTTACGCGGTAGGGCTGGACGGTATCGGCCTGTCAGTTAGAACAAAAAGTTGACAGTTCCGAACAACTGACAGGCCGATACCGTCCGGCGGACTGTTAATCAGTGGGCCCCTTTATTTACCTGTCAGCTCCCAAGGGCTCAAATTTGAGCCAGAACGCTTATGGTGACGTCACACACGTGGGAACTCACGGGTTAAGCAAGTTTTACTGTAGGTATACTTAAATATTCATGACGATTGTTTTCGCTCTGAGAGCTGACGACGAAATGTCTATGAAAATGTTGACAGTGGTTGGCCTCGATTTTTATTATTATTATTTATTTAATAAAATACATATATATATAAGGCAAAATGTCTCGGTCACATTTTCTTTATAATTTATAATTTAGTACAAATCTCGCGCCGATCTTATTATTCGATATGTGGTTTGTGAACCGTTACTACTTTGCATTAGTTTATTTTTCCCCAAAAATGAATCATCTTCTTCGAAGTGCGTCTTTAAGTACGTAATTTAAATTGCATCGTGAATAAAGAGTATATTGTATGAGACGGAATGGGAGTGGGTATCTAATGATAACACACTTATTTTTAGGTACAAGAGCGGTGAAGAGACCGAAGAACTGCTCATTGGAAAATTCCTAGCTAACTTTGAGAGCGAGGGCACCGTTGATGGCAAGGTGGGTACAAAATCATTGTGATATGAAGTCTGCGTAAAGTCCTCATTTGACATCATTTATTGCCAGCACCCGGTATTTCCGAATCCGAGTACTTGGCCTAACATACCGGTGACAAACAGGTGCCTTGCGGTCCACCTGCTTTATTAATTTGTCCTTTTCAGAGAGATGGTGACTTTTACCACTAATACTTATTTCCGCTCCGATAGAAAGAATCTTATAGCACCCATAGGTACAATTCCTTTGGGGGTGTTCGTTTGTGCTATTTTGAGAAGACCTTCGTGAAGGCCCGCGCCCGTGCGCAGCTTTCTTTATATTTATTTTGGATTTTTATCTTCATCATGCCAAGCAAAATGTAATTTTATTTAATGTGATGATGTGAAAACGTTGCAATGATCCTTCTCTAACCAAATCCAACTGACTGAAGTCTAACACATTCAGATATGTGGAATAGGTATCCTAAACCAATTTTTATTTCCTGTTATCAGGTAACACTTGAGGAGTTCATGAACTACTACAGCGGCATCAGCGTGTCCATGGAGGACGACTGCTACTTCGATCTTATGATGCGCCAGGCCTACAAGCTCTAGAGATCAGGCTAGAAAGAAGCATGGACCTGAAATACCATGGACTTAACATCGCTAAGACAAAACTGTGATTTCGTGACACGCCGATTATTCTCGTATTTACGCTCGCATGCACACTTTTTCAACTCGGGCCGAGCGGTCATTGACTCCAAGCTAATAAATGAGGATGTGTGTGTGCGATCTCGGCACGTCATGAATTCACAACTCCGTTTTAGCGACGCGCGACGTGGTCCTTGCATTTTGCATCCATGGCCAGAAGTCTTTGCTCGCTACCATTTGGACTAAGCAGTATACAGCACACACGCGTTTTTATGGCTTTTGTCGACGTTCCTCGAGATGTCAAGCACTCGGTCACTATTACGCTTTATTCAATATTAATGGTGAAAATATATGTAAGTATTTAATTTAACAAATTAGCGATGTTCGATGTTCGAAACATGCAGTGTTTCCTATTAATTACCTAAATATATATTCAATGTAATTACACAATGTTTAATTAACCTACTCCTACAAAGAATATTTAATGACATAATGACGAACAATTGTAGGTATGTACCTATCATATTATTTAGGTAGTTATAAAATAAATGCGATTCATGGGGTCGGGAGATCGGGACTAGGACATTCAATATCGGACAATTCTCAATTCTCATACCGGTATTGAAATTCGATATTGTTTGAACAATAGGCATTTTATCTTGTTAGGTAATAGGTAAGAATAAGGACCATACTTTATGTTTTGTTGTAATTTGCGTTTCTTAAAATTTAAAATACCTATGTACCTAATCCTAATATGTTAGATTTTTTTTAGGTTTATGATAGACTAGGTCTGTAGCCAGGGTTGGGCAGTATTTCAATTACATGTATTTGAAATACGTATTTGAAATACAAATTAGTATTTTGTATTTGTATTTCAAATATTACCTCAAAAGTATTTTGTATTTGGTATTTCAAATACTGCACTCACATGTATTTAGTATTTTGTATTTCAAATACTTCAAGCTTCAAAATACATTTCTATAAATACATTTTATTAAATTCTATAATCCTAAAATGTCTAATCTCTCGCACAAGCTGTGAGCCGACCGCGAACCTCCGATCCAGCCGAGATACAATTTTCATTGGCTGGATACTGGATTTATATTAGGTCAACTTCTGCGTGGAACTTTTCGTTTAAATCTAGGGGATAGGGTCATTGCAGTAGTTTCCGTCCATGCACTAGTTTTCGACGACTTGACGGATTATCAAATATATATTTCATTTTTAATTTACTACTTTTTGCGAAATCTTCATCTTCGTCGCGTTGTCCCGGCATTTTGCCACGGCTCATGGGAGCCTGGGGTCCGCTTGGAAACTAATCCCAGTAATTGGCGTTGGCACTAGTTTTTACGTTAGCGACTGCCATCTGACCTTCCAACCCAGAGGGTAAACTAGGGCCGTAATTGGAATTAGTCCGGTTTCCTCACGATGTTTTCCTTCACCGAAAAGCGACTGGTAAATATCAAATGATATTTCATACATAGTTCCGAAAAACTCATTGGTTCGAGCCGGGGTTCGAACTCGCGACCTCCGGATTGCAAGTCGCACGCTCTTACCGCTAGGCCACCAGCGCTTCCTTTTTGCGAAATATCATTGTTATATGTAGACAGATATATTGCTTAGACGCCTTAGACATAAGGATTGAAATCAGTCCAAATTTGTGCAGGAATGTAGGTATATATTCAAATTTCGTCAAGTGGACGTAAACTAGAGCTGGACGAAAACTAGCGCAATGACCCTATAAGTTTATATGAAAGGATATTCGTTAACATTAAAACTAAATGCTAAACAAAAAAATAAATAAAGGTATATTTTGTAATTGAAATACATTATTTTAAACACTGTAATTTGTATTTTGTATTTCAAATACCCGTCACCAAAGTAGTTTGTATTTTGTATTTCAAATACCTACTTTTAAAAATGTATTTTGTAATTTGTATTTCAAATACGTGGAAGCCAGTATTTTGCCCAACCCTGTCTGTAGCTTTTGCCGGCGACTTCGTCTGCGTGGAATGATAATGATGATTGATATAGTCTGTCAAGCCGGATATGTCAGTAGCAATGTAAAGCAAACTAAAGTATGGTATCCCTAGGAAACGAACAAAAAGCAGCAATGCTTCATGCAGCAATGTACATCGAACAACGATGAAATGTAAACAAAACAGTTCCACAGATAAGATATAAATGACACGATTTTTGAATAATTCAAACGTAGTGTTGCTAACCCGCGATTTTTCAAATTTGCCGCCTTTTTCTACTGACAAGATTTGGTTGACCCAGTATAAAAACAACGAACTTTTACTATAAAGTCCCCTCCAGACTATGTCTGACGCACGAGTCTGAAGACTGAAGGGAAGAAGACCGTGCTCTGAAGACTTTTTGACAAACCATATTGGAACCGTATATAGCTACTGTTAAGGTTGATATTGCTTTGCTACAAACAAACGGGACGAGCGAGAGGATCAAGAGAGGATAGTCGAACGGAGTGTGTCCTTTTCTAACAACATGCCAGGGTAAGTGTAACTACACTTTTATTTTTAATATTTCATTTCATGTGAAAAAAAGAGACAAACTCCGTTTAAGCCATGTTTAAGTCATCTCTCACTCGGAGGTCTTTGTTTCTGTACTGTATACTCTATACTGTATACTGTCACTGTCACTGTCACTGTCAGTCGGCTAAACCGCTAAAACTGCCGTCGCCGCGAGATGTACTGTCCGACGAGTTTAAGAAGATAATGTTTACGTTTAGGCATTAGATACAGTTATCTTTGTGGTATCATAAAAAAGACTGATTGTGAAATATGTATGCCGGTAAATTAAAAACTGATTCAAACAGTAAGTTAATTTAATGCTCTTGGTTGTAGGTTATAAACCCATTGAAACATTTGTTTTTTGCACTTAAATTAAATGGTTTTATAGTATTATGGGCTTATTGTTGTAGCTAATTTCGGTTTAATTTCTGTTACGGTAGGGATGATATTCTACGGTTATTGTTGTTTTCTAGGAATTAGGTCGTTCGGGTGAATATCGATTAAACAATGTTTCTAGGTTACCCCGGCTACCGGAGTAGGCGGACTACCGCCTACGCTAGTTGATGCATATTCTACGGGATTAGACATCATTTTATGGAATGTAGATTATGCATCAACTAGCGCGCCCCGGCTTTCCATGGGTAGTTCAACCAATTTACAGAAAACTTTCACAAAATATGCACCTTCCTCAAAAAATCACTCTATTGACATGGGCGTAGCCAGCCATCGAATTAGGTGGTGGGGAGTTGATGGCCTGGGGGGGGGGGGGGGGTCATGGCCACAGAGGGGCATGCATTGTATGCTCCAGCTCTAGGGGGGGGCAGTGCAGACGCGGCAGGGGACTTTGTTTTATAATAGGTATGTATTGATATTATATTGTCATTATACTTACCAAGTATCAATAATTATTACTATTAGTCATTGGGGTTTTAAAGCGTTTTTTTCGAGCAGTTTAAAAGGTTTATCCATATTACTATTTTAACTTGATGTAATGCGGTCATGCGGTGTGGCATCCAAAACTCCGATCACTGATACGAGGGATGTTCAAAATATTCTCGGTATGAGAATGAAAACAAACAAGTACGAAAAGTTTGATGTTTTTATTTTTCAATATACTCCCCCCCTATGTTCATATACTTAAAAGATCGATCAATTTTTTTTTTTAATCCCTCGTAAAAATATTTTTTATCTTTCGTGTAAAAATGCTCCTCCACTGCCGCCTTCAATGCTTCATCGTCAGAAAATTTATTTCCACGCAGATCCTTTTTAAGATTGGGGAGCAAAAAGAAGTCGCTGGGGGCTAAGTCCGGACTATACGGTGGGTGAGTAACAGTTTTAAACCCACATTCAACAATAGCTGCCTTGGCAATATGAGCAGTATGGACGGCGGCATTGTCATGCAGAAGCAGAATACCTTTGGTTAACTTTCCTCGCCTCTTTTCTTTAATTACATCCTTTAATTGACGTAGAATGTTAGCGTAGTACTGTCCTGTGATATTTACACCTTTTTCTTTATAATCGATTAGTAATACTCCTTCACAATCCCAAAATATCGTGGCCATGACCTTGCCAGCTGAAGGGATGACCTTGAACTTCTTGGGATGAGCTGAACCCTTAATGTGCCACTGCATGGACTCTTGTTTACTCTCTGGGTCATAATGATGAACCCAGGTTTCATCTCCAGTAACTATTCTTTGCAGCACCTCATCAGGATTTTCACCGCACAGGTCAATAAAATCGGAGCAACAAGCTACACGCATGTCTTTTTGAAGCCGAGTCAGCATTCGCGGAACCCATCTTGCACTTACTTTTGACATATTAAGATGGTCATGTATAATATCATGTACGGTACCAATAGAGAGATTGGTTACTTGTGCTATAGATTTTACCTTCACTCGACCATCTTCCAATATAAGTTTTTCCACTTTATCAATATTTTCTTGTGAAGTAGCTACTACAGGCCGGCCAGGTCTAGGGTCATCTTCAATACTCTCCCTTCCGCGTTTAAACTCGCTTGACCACTTTTGAATGGTAGATAAAGAAGGAGCAGACTCACGGTAAACACAATCCATTTCCTCTTTTATGGTTTTTTGATTTTTACCCTGTTTTGTCAAGAATTTTATCACGCATCGATGTTCTAATTTAGTTAACATTGTTAATTCGCACATGATGTTCATGTTTGTTCAGCAATTGCAGAAAAACAAAAGACTATCTCGGTTCGAATTATACTTTTTTTTAATGTCAATGAATAAACCTTAGCGGCCAGTAACGAAAGAAATTTTAGAAGAGGTCGTAAGATATCAATACCGAGAATATTTTGAACGCCCCTCGTAATCATACATGGATATGGCAAGAGAAAATAGCGCCCGAGCCAGGCACTAAATTTGCGCCAAGGAATCAACACCCACAGCCTGGTATTCAAAATAAGATGCCTTAAGTAAAGCATAATTTAACACACATTTTTAAACTCCCTCACATGCACTTGGCCGGTTTTATATGTCCGTATTCAATTTTGAGTGTACGGAGTATGGACCATGTAACCAACAAAGGGTTAGGGTCCCTCTTTGTTGGTTACATGGTCCGGTACTGTTTTAAGTCGAAAAAAAAATTCTTTTATAACCCTAACAAAATAACAAACTAATGATAAATATATTTCTGAAATATTATTAATTATGTTTGAACTTTTAATATTTCCAGACATATAAACTAGTGGCTCTGTGAGCTGTAGACCTCGCGAGCATAGCTTATTGGGACCGTGCACGATGACAGCACCACACAGCGGTTTGATCAATCAACAATACAAAGATTTTAAGTTATTAAAAAAAATACGAAATTTAAGTGAAAAAAAATACAAAAAGTTACTGTTAGTCTTACTGGGGATCGAACCCAGACTTTCTGTGTGCAAACAAAAAAAGCGATTGTTTACAAAATGCGCCATGATAGTTCTTAGCTAATCTGACGAAATTCGGCTACTCATTCTCGAGTACAAACTAAATATCTAAATACCGCCTAAACCAGCAATATAATTTTTCTGCATTTTTTGCCATTTACTATGTAAATATGTCTCAAAAACAAAATACTCTTATGATATAGATACGACTATTTGTTTAAGCGCGAGTTATCACAACTCCTCCATTTTTGAAAATTTCCAAAAACGGGATCAACAAAAAATTTTTATTTACTCATAGAATCTGGTCACAAAATTTCATAAGAATCGGTTGAGAATTGTGACCTGTAGAGGAGAACATCCGGACATACAAAAGCAAATTGCCCGAGTCAAAACGTAGACCTTCGCTACGCTTCGGTCAAAAAAGTATACCTAGTAAAAAGCAAAACAGATCTACGTTTTCATCGTTATTCTTTGGTTCTACAGTAGCATGGCATCGTCCGCAATCGTCGCCGTCCCGCGTCGAGGAGGAGTTGATGCAGAAGAGCGCACGAGCGCTCAACTCGACCACTGACCCTGTGGAGCGACTGCGTCTGCTGTGCCTCACACGCGGCGCCTCGGGAATTATGGAACTGGCCAGGCGAGTACATCAACTAAGTAACTTTAGTGAAGTTTGGACAAATTCAACTAAAATGGGATGCATATTTGTTGTCCCGCAATCGCTACCGGAGCCTGCTTCATCCACGTCACCCACGAACTCAAAGGGTAGCTAGAAAATCCATCTTACATCCACCTACCTAGCATATTTTCTATATCGTCAGCAAAACTGGTTTTTGATGGCAGCCTGGTATGCTACATCGCGTCGGCAGAAAAGTTACCTCCGAGTCCTACAGACGAGAAATCATAACAAAACCTCTAGAACTTTTTGACGTTGTCTATTCCTGGGATTGAAGTTAATGTGAGCAAACCTGTTTGAATAAATTCGCGAAAGTTTTAACTACATATAGACTACAGCAACAGCAGATACGTTTAATCATCTTAGTTCTACATTAAATTACAGCTTCAAACATCATTAAAAGAAAATAAAACTTCACAGGATTTTCCGAAAAATGGATGACGACGGAAGAAAACAGACAATTAACAAGGAAGAGTTTTTCACGGGCATTAAACACACTGGACTGGATATAAGCCACGAGGTAATCCACCTTAATGTCAATAGGCTAGATGACTAATTTTCATTTATGGTATCAATCAATCAGGTTTGTTTTTAGGATCAAATGTCTATATGGTATTTGGGACCCATTGCATTAATGCAATACAAAATTCAGAAATGATAGTCAAAGTCCGACAGTCGTACTTCACTCGCGAAACGCCCCGAATAAAACGATATGTGACCGTGACGTCAAGGTTACAGAGAGTCCATCTTGAAGTATGACAAAACAAGAAAATTGCGATTTTGTCGGTGAAATATTGAGTTTATGTATATAGTAGGAATCGAATGGTATCCTTACTTTGTGTTTGTAAGTAAAAAAAAAAACTTAAATTTGAACCTTTCAGGTGCTGTATTTTTGTATTATTTCCATATTTTTTTAACATCCACAATATTGTGATAAATTGTTCATTTGCTATCTATTTGACTAGATTTTGTTATAAAATTCAACATGTGTCATCATTCATATTATAAATATTCTGTAGCTTAGTGTGGTGAAGTTTTTAACATTGGTCCTATTATATTTAATGAGTTTTATGAAAAAAAGACACAATCGTATACAATATATTTCACAGCGTTCTTCTTTCGCTCATCTCTTTCTAACTATATTATGTTATGTGGCATTGATTGTCTATTGTTTACATTTGTTTTCCAGGATGCAGAGAAATTGTTCGCTCACTTCGACACAGAGGACAGCGGTTCTATTAATGTCGACGAATTCATCAAACAAATTCGTGTACGTATGAATTTGTTTTTTGCAAAATTGCTTTTTAAGGTACGAATATTTTTTACCGTCGCCGAAAACAGCGCTTACCTGTATACCTACTAATGAATTGGGTCAAGGTTTAGTAATAGGTCCCCATTTTGTCGATTCTAGTTTCAGAGTTACGGGCAGTTTAGGGTTTTTAACAGAAACAGACAGAAAATACTCTAGAATCTGTGATTTTTATTGCAACGCTTAAATTACCAATAAGTATTAAGCCTCTAAGTTTAGTAGTAATAGATAGTAATCACTTTATTATACACAACTCGGGCTTACAAATATATTATAGTAATTGAAGTAGAAAGGCGAACTTATCCCTATAAAGGATCTCAAAGGTGAAGTTTAGTGTCTAGGCTCCCACTTTGTCGACACCTAAATAAAACGAAGATATCATATTTCTAGCCCAAAGCAATTTTAGTCGACGTACTATAATCCAAATAAAAAGATCGTTATTTCATCGATATTAAACTTTCGTGAACTATAAATTCAAGTGAGTGAAACCGTTGTCGTATAAACAGTTAAGATCGTTATTTCGTTTAGGGTTCAAACGATTGATTATCGACTAGTTATTTTCATGTGTTTAAACAGTTACTTTATTACCTGTCCATTATCGAGCGATATAACCCATTGGAAATGCCCTGGTGAAAAACTGTGTAGCAATAAGGCATAGAAATTTTAGTGTCACATTTCTGACCTCTGTTGGAGGAACCTAGCCAACTTCTGTGTGAAATAATTTCACTGTTTTTTTTTTCAGCCTCCGATGTCTGAAGGCCGGCATGCTATAATCGACCGGGCGTTCAGGAAATTGGATAAACATGGAGCAGGGGTGATTGCTACAGAGGATCTCCGTGGCGTTTACTCGGTCGCTGCAAACCCGAGGTACTTATCTACTGTTAAACCTGCTTAAGAAGACTCCGTTACAATTGTAATTACAAGGGACCAGTGTAAAATGTATATTATTATTGGTATCTCGTATTAGATCTAAAATTAACCAAACAATCAACCAAATTGTAATCGGCCTCGATACCACGATCACTTTTGCTTTATAACTCGTATTAATTTAGTACAAGTCTCGCACCAGATCTTATTATTTATTCTACCTGTGGTTTGCAACCATAACTTGTTTGCATTTTTTTTGCATTAACCAATACATTAACTGTCCTATTATTTAATCTTGTCCTTAAAACAAGAAACAGCCTTAGGACTCAGGACTCATAAAATGTATCATCTAGTAATTTAAATTGCATCAAGAATATAAAATAAATTGTTACAGAGATTGGAATATCTAATGATAACACATTTAATTTTAGGTACAAGAGTGGTGAAGAGACCGAAGAACTGCTCATGACCAAATTCCTAGCTAACTTTGAGAGCGAGGGCACCGTTGATGGCAAGGTGGGTACAAATTTATTGTGATATAAAGTGCAGGGAACTCTGCACCACGTTCAATTTCGACTACTATTACAGACAGCAGCAGAAGTTGCTAAGCGGGCGAGGTGTTTGAAATGACCTCGACGCGCTCTTATTCTCTTAACAATAAAGTCGTGTCAAGATCATTTTGAACACCTCGCCCGCTTAGCAACTATTGCTGCTGATGCTGACAGTAGGTGGAGCATGTAAGACAAGTCGCGTTCGCTTCACGTGTGGCTGCGGGGTAAAGCTGGCCTTCATATTGGGGCATGTTTACTTATTAGTGTTTATTGCGAGTACATACATTTGCCACTAAACGCAAGTAGAAAATGTATATAAACTCGCACGTGTAGGCTAGCCACATTTATCCGTCGTTGCGTCGACGTTTACGGCCTTTTTGGAAAGTACTACAATTTACAAAAATTGTCATTCCAGCGATAGTATTGTTTCGGATTCGTATTTACAACTTATAATTAGTCATTTATCGGACCTGTAGCACATAGTTCTAAGACTTACACTACAAAATAAACCTGATATCAAGCTTCGCGATGCATCTATGTCTTCGTAAACGCTTCATAATGCAGTGTCTGACGTCTACATGTGTAGTCTGGGATTTGTATTCACATAAAATATATTTTGGGTTATATTCTTCACCATGCCGAGCAAAAAAGAATGTGAAAACGTTGTAATGATCCTAATCTAACCAAATACATATGACTAAAGTAAAAAAGCCTGAATGAGGGACCAATTTTTCTTTCCTGTTATCAGGTAACGCTTGAGGAGTTCATGAACTACTACAGCGGCATCAGCGTGTCCATCGACAACGATTGCTACTTTGATCTCTTAATGCGGCAGGCTTACAATCTCTAGATATCAGGCCAGAAGCTTGGCCCTATAATACATTCCATGGACTTAACGTTGCCGAGACAAAACTGTGATTAAATTTCATGACACGCCGATTTTTTTGGTATTTAAGGGGCCCACTGATTACCAGTCCGCCAGACGATATCGGCATCGGCCTGTCAGTTGTTGGGAACTGTCAACTTTTTATTTTTACGCGCACACGCACCAATTTACAACTCGGACCGAGCGGTCATTGGCTCAAACCCAATAAGCGAGTATGTATGCGTGGGAAATCGGCATGTCCTGAAGTGAAGTTACAACTCCGTTTTAGCGACGTGGTGTCCTTGCATTTTTCGTCCATGACCAGAAGTCTTTGTTTGCCATGTTTAATACCATTTGGACAAACAGGACAGCACATACATCACGCTTATTTTAAGACTTTTGTCGAGCACTCGATCACTATGCTTTATTCATGATATTATTAGTGGTAAAAATGTGTATTTCACATATTAACGATGTTTGAAACATGCTGTGAATAAAATGTTCAATGTACTTAATATGAAATGTTTTATTTAAGTAACCGTTTCCTCTGAATGTCGAAAAATCATTTTACGCAGCCTAAACACGATATAAAGACGAATTGTGGTAGGTACCGTAAAAGTATAAAATTTTGCCCACCACGCATAACTTTCTGAAGACAGGTGTATCTGTAACTAATTTTAAATTATTTCGCTTTTACTGAACTGTGACGTGGTGGGCAAAGTTTTATACTTTTACGGTATGTGAAGTTAAAAGGGTTTTCAGCCTCGCTTCGCGCGGCGGGACCGAGGGATGTCTTGTTTTGTAGTTGGTCAAACAAATTTGTCAGGCAGTGTTTGTCAGAGTTGGGTGCTAGTAAGCTAAGATAGTATGATTCTCTCGTGTCTACCTATGTTTGTAATGAGACAGTCCTTTGACAAACTATATATACCTATACTATAACTACTCTTTCCTACATATTGTTCGAAAAAGACTGCGTGCAGTTTCTCGACATTCATTTGAAAGCCGATGTTTAATTACTGACCATTTGCAGACAGAATGTACTTTCAAATGTGACTTATCTGACATTTAGAATATTCCAGTTTATAAAAATCATACATTTTACGCTTTGTAAATACTATTATTCTTTTTCTATTTGATTTACCGAAGACTCAAAACCAAGCAAGATGTGTCGAGCTTTGAATGCAATGATACAAAGCGTAATATGCCTGCTCCAGGTACTGATCCGTATCTTCATGACCGTGTTGCTAATGGCAGAAAATCTCATAAAGATGGTCCTGCAAACGGTGTACAATTTCGTATCGTTTCTACTCCAAATGCTGTCACTTGTGCCTATATGCTTAGTGTTTCTAGTCACGTCGAAGTTAAAATGCTTGTTATGCGGTTCCGGTGGCGGTATATGCCCTGTGAATAGAGGTGCAGGCGACTGTATTATGACGGGATTAGCTTTCGCACTTCTCTTGATCATATTTCGATGGACCGGATTTCTGGACAAGATATTCTACAATATCGGCTACGCTAAAATCGCAAGTGTGAAGTCTAAGTCTAATAAACTTTCCGATGACCTGCAAAGCGGGAATCTTGCGCTCGACGTTGACGATCCTGAGACGGGGACTGGTGTGATGTTCCTCGACAACGAGAATATGCTACCAGAATACGAGGAGACCGAAACTGAAACTATTACAGAGACTTCAACTACAACTCTACCTTCTTCTTTGACACCCACACTTACTACTTTGCATTTAAGTACGTTCCCCGCTGGTCGGCGTACGATGCCAAGGAATGTTAGCACCACTGTTATGTACTATCTGCTTTAATAATATGATGATTGTTCATTGATCATAATTTTAAATAAAGGAAATTCATTGTTGACTGGAAGTATTTACATTGTAGACGTTAATTTAGTAGACACGTGTGTGTTCACTAAAGGCTGTTATCGCATGTAGATACCTATTATTTTAAAAGATGTATAGATCTTGTTTTTTGAGCAAAGTATGGCAAATTGCTCACAAATCTGACATCTAGCAAAGTAGGTACCTAGGTTACATGATTTACATCTAGGTAATAGCAATAGCTGTATAGTAACTGGGAGACCGGCGAGCTTTGTTCGGAAAAAATAAAACTTTGTATTGCGTAATTTTTCCCTAGATGGTATTTACTTACGTTAGTTTTTCCCTCATACTTATTACCGTATATGGGCTATAACTCTGCGTATAGGTACCTACATAACTTGCGGAAACTATATTCAATAAAATATTGTGGATAAGTGTAAATGTCCAGGATAGCGGTCGTCATTTTGTGCCGTGGCCTGCTCGACTCGGGATGTTTCGTACTTGGACACTTATTTTTGCTGTCGTCAGCATAGCTGGCACAGATACATTCGGTAAGTAGTTTTATTTATAATTATCTATAAAAATTTCGGCCGGTATTATGAGTACCTAAAGTACGTCCAATTAATTTTTAATTACATTTAAAATAAAAGTGAAAAAACAAAGGTCCATTGATAAAATAACAACAAAAAGCTATTGTACAACTTTAATAAATTAAATTTGCAGAATTTATTTTCATAAACGTGATTTCGAAGCAAACAGCTATTATTTTATGCACACAGAACACACTTTCAATGAATTAAAGTTGTAAAATTTATTTTTCACCTCAGCAGCTCGAACAAGGGTACTTTGCTACTTAAAAACAGTGAGCAAAATCGCATTTTGCTCACTGAGTGAGACAAAATGAGCAAAATGCGATTTTGCTCACTCAGTGAGCAAAATTCGATTTTGCTCACTGTTTTTAAGTAGCAAAGTACCCTTGTTCGAGATGCTGAGGTGAAAATTTAATTGTTGGCATATCTTAAGAAAACATGAGTGAATAGAGGTAAGTGATGAAGAAGGAATACATTTTTCGGGTTCTCTAATATGTTCTCACTGCTGAGGTGAAAAGTTTTGTGAACTACACGAGATCAAAGTTATTTACATCTCGTGCGCTTTTGAGTCCCTTACTACGCTCAAGATTCTAAATTAGATTCACTCGCTACGCTCGTGAATCTATTATAGAATCTTTCGCTTGCACGGGACTCAAAATAAGCACTCGAAGAAATATCAAACTTTGATCTCTTGTTGTACAAATAACTATTCATATAAAGTGATTTCGGTGCACACAGGTTTCCATTTATGTACAATCCGGTGCACAGATAATTGACCTTCTCCCCCACCCCTGCATAGAAATTGGTTTGCAGGAGGGGTCATCTATCTCTGCAGGTGACTGTATATTTTGTTTACTCTTTTGTTTTCTATAGCATTGGCCGAACCCGTGGGATTCACAAACACGGACACCACATTACCCACCACATTATCCATACCCACAGCAGACACAGAACCAACACGTATTTCGTAAGTATCTCATTCATTTATACTTAGGCAAGTGTAAATAACGATAATAACTAGGTTCCTGCCTAATTGTTACTAAATAAATTCGAATTGTTAAATTTAAACCATGAAAACCAAACAATTTTGTTTTCACCACACCAGCTCGGAAAGGCTTACTTTGCACTTCAAAAACTGATAGCAAAGTTGCATTTTATTCACATGTGAGGTAAAGTAATCAAATGCAAATTTTGAGTTGTTTTCTTATGTTTGCTAGTAGAATTGATTTTTAAATGATGATTTTGGATGATAAAATATTTAATAGCATTCACATCGATTTGATTTTGTTTGATATTTTACATTTAATATTTGCTGCGATTTGGTGATGATGAAAAATTTTGTGTTTCACTCGGGGGCAAATTTTGTTTAACACTCGTGCTTTGAAACCCTCGCAACGCTCAAGGTTTCATTTTTCGAACCACTCGCTACGCTCGTGGTTCAATTTTGGAATCTTTCGCTTGCTCGGGTATCAATATTAGCACGAGCGGTTAAACAACAACTTTGCCCGCTTGTAAAACAATGGTTATTTGTACAACAAGAGATCAAAGTTTGATATTTCTTCGAGTGCTTATTTTGAGTCCCGTGCAAGCGAAAGATTCTATACTAGATTCACGAGCGTAGCGAGTGAATCTAATTTAGAATCTTGAGCGTAGTAAGGGACTCAAAAGCGCACGAGATACACGAGAGAAGCGCGAACTTTGATCTCGTGTAGTTCACAAAACTTTTCACCTCAGTAGTGAGAACATATTAGAGAACCCGAAAAATGTATTCCTTCTTCATCACTTACCTATTCACTCATGTTTTCTTAAGATATACTAACAATTAAGTTTTCACCTCAGCAGCTCGAACAAGGGTACTTTGCTACTTAAAAACAGTGAGCAAAATCGCATTTTGCTCATTTTGTCTCACTCGGTGAGCTCATCTTTGAATAACATATTTAAAACTTTATTGCACAGTAAAAAATATACAGTGACAAAAGGCGGACTTAATGCTATACAGCATTGTCTACCAGTCAACCTTAACGCCAAACAGAGAAGCATAGTTAATTATTAATATTATTAGTTAAATAAAGTATTAAATAATGTCGATTAGAATGAGGATACAAGTAAAATGCCTCATTGCTTCTGAAGCGTATCTACGAGGAAGGAAAATAAATCGACGGCCAGCTCAGTTAACTACGTATGTAGTTTTGCAATGGAATCACTTACAGTGAAATCATCTATCCGCAAAATATATCTATACATATACTCCTAGACAAATTTAGGGCAACGCAAAAAAAAACCGGCCAAGTGCGAGTCGGACTCGCGCACGGAGGGTTCCGCACCATCAACAAAAATAGAGTAAAAATATCGTGTTTGTTGTATGGGAGCCCCCCTTAAATATTTATTTTATTTTTAGTATTTGTTGTTACGCGGCAACAGAGATACATCATTTGTGAAAATTTCAACTGTCTAGCTATCGCGGTTCATGAGATACAGCCTGGTGACAGACGGACGGACGGACGGACGGACAGCGAAGTCTTAGTAATAGGGTCCCGTTTTTTACCCTTTGGGTACGGAACCCTAAAAACTGGATTAGAGCACCTAAAGTTATTACAAAATTAGTAATTATACTTTTTATTGTGTTCCTCTAAATTTGTCCATGAGTGTACCTATATTAAAATATAATTGGATATACTTAATACCGATTTCGATATTACAAATTACCATCTATCTATCTGTACATCTTATAAAACTTAATTTTTAAGGTGTGTTGTAGATTTAGACCTACATATGTTCGTAATTTTTTCCATCAAGCGAAAGCCCAAAATCTACCAAGCCAAGTTACTAAAGGCCTCAAGATTGCTAATTAAATTTTTGGTAACCCTATATACTTATTCGTGATCTAAAATAAGCGCTACGATTTTTCAAAAACTCCGCTCTCTCAACCTACGGCACCTTAAATGTAAGTATATCCGCAAAGTTCGTAGTCAACGTGCCAATCGTTAACGCTCCGTAGCGAACGAAACTTTTTTGTTTTCAAATCGGATCAGAAGGCCTACCGCGAACCACGTTCGACGTATTGCCTCTCTGTCGCACTTGTAAATTCGTACGTAAGTGTGACAGGGAGGCATCACGTCGAACTTGGTTCGCGGTAGGCCCTCAGAGGAATTACCGCGAAAACCGAATTTCGCAAATTACGGGGATCTTTCCGTTAGGCGTAATTAGAGTGACAGAGAAAGGTGCCCGCAATTTGCGAACTTACATTTTCGCGGTTATAGCCCAGAAATGACGGATTTCTGCGGTAGGTACTTAATAAACATAAAATAATACGGTCGAATTGATAACCTTTTGAAGTAGGTTAAAAATAGCATACTTCACAATCCACAGCGCAGGTTTAGTTATCACAGATTAATCGTTCACCTCAGGTTTCGTAAAAAAATATTTTTTTTTTCAGTTATTGCCAAAAACTCGACCATTTCTATGGGATCTATGATCTAGATTCTCGTGGTTTTGTAGAAACTTTAAAATTATGTAACGAAGAACCCGATAACGCAAACACGACCCAAGGGACTTCTGTGTTGCTGAAAGTGTACAATGAAATAAAGGGAGAGCAATGTAAGTATTGCCGTTTCAGTCACTCTAATCACTCCTTAATTGGAGTAAAAGAGAAAGATGCCCACAATTTGCGAACTTCGCTTCGCTCGCTCGTGCCATAATTTGCAACATGTATCATACAATATTTTTATTTATTTATTTAATCTTTATTGCACAAAAGGAAATACAAACGTACAAAAGGCGGACTTAATGCTACAATGCATTCTCTACCAGTCAACCTTCGGGCAAGCAGATAACTTGTAGGCGGTGCAGGTGCATCATCATATTTTATAATGTTCTTTCAGGCACTTTTAAGAATGAAATGGATAAAAAGTTAATCGAATGTGTAAACAAAGTACTTGGATTTAAACCACAGCTAACAGCTGAAGAAGCGAAAAATCGTTTTGGACGAAATGGCACACGCGCCTTACGATTCGAGGTAGGTACATACGTATATTATATGTTCAACATATTTTGACAATCGTTTATTGTAATCGCCATCCGAAAGTTAAATACTTAATATAGGTAGAGTCTGTGTGGAAAGAGAAGAGTCGTGAAATGGGGCCCAATACATTCCACGACTGTTCTCTTTCCGAACAGACTCTATGTAAATATCACTATCACTACATACTACTACATAGTACCTATAAAACAAAGTTGGTTCCTGCTGTCTGTGCGCTTAGATCTTTAAAACTACGCAACGGATTTTTATGCTTAAGAGATAGAGTGATTCAAAAGGAAGGTTTTTATATAATTTGTAAACCCGTGCGAAGCCGGGGCGGGTCGCTAGTATACCTATGTATAATACATAGGGTAATTCGTCAATTACTGGCGACTGTTTAGTAAACTGGCTACCCTACACTAAAAATGAATTATATTCACCTATAAAACAGAACTTATTTTAGTATAAGGTGGCTAGTTATTGAAAGGCGGCCAGTTGTTAAAATCTTATACGAAAATAAATTCTGTTTATAGGTAAATAGAATTCATTTTTAGTTTAGGGTGGTCAGTTACTGGCGATTTACCCTATATGATCATATGACTTTTCGACTTATTCGAATATTCAACAAGCCAACTTAATGTTTCAGGATCAAGAATGTAAAAATTCAAAAAGGGTACGAGAATGTGTGGAAGAAATATTTTTAGAAAAGCATCTGGCACCTGAGCTCTTAGGATGTAAGAAGAGCATCATCCGCGGATTTGATATAACAGAAAAAATATGCCAACAAAAGGCTAAAGTAAGTATTTATTCAGGTTTATCTTCCCTTAGTAAAAAATATATTTTCTGGGATCAAATGTTAATTTCCACCAGAAATGTGCGAAGATGCGTAGCGAGGGCTGTGTTTGTTCAGAACCAATAGCATCACTTCACGCTGAACGAGGATATAGGTCCTACCTAATTGAAGTGATTCTAATGGTTCCTAACAAACACATCCGTCACTTCGCAGCCTCGTAACTATTTATTAATCTGTGGCCTCGCAGGCTCGCACATCTCTGGTGGAAACGCAGCCTCGCGGACTTAAAAAAATGCGAATGCTTTCAATTTCAAAGTTATTTTTATAGTTCGTTTCAAAACCACCTCCCTAGTAATTTTGATTTTTCATACTTAAATTTTCTATGAAATCATATCGCGTTGATTTGATGGGAGGTATAAGCCAGATAAGCCGGAGCGATTCGCGCACGAGTGTGGAGGGGGCTATAGGTATATTTTCTGCCACCTCAATTACATCCACCATCCATCTTTTTGCAGTACCCTTTTTCTGTCTTCTTTCTGCTCAGGAGGTATGGTATCCATTTTAAACAAAACGAATAATACCTATGTGTATCTTTTCTAGGTCCGTGGCGGTGCAGTGGCAGATGGCAGTGGCATGAAGTCTTTACCTTCAGACATATTAATTTTGGGCACTTCAGTAATGCTGATTAAACTAATAGTTTCACTAATTTAATAACAATAAACTATGAATAGAATCTTTTGTTAACTCAAAAAAAAATAACATCCTTAGCAATGCGTAGGTAATAGCCGGAGAGCTAGCCACGTAAATAGGTATGCAATTTATAGAGCAACGAAACCCCTCTAGTTATTATGCCATACTATCATTATTAATTAATCCGGGCGCCTGGCAGCTGTTTAGCGGTGGGTGTGGGAGTGGATGGGCAACAAAGTGGTTGTAAAATCAATTGAAGGTGTGCAATTTATAGAGCTCTGATTTTGGTGTGCAATAATAGCTAATTATGTATTTAATTCAAATATAAAAATGCCAAGCGTTTTAATTGGGGGAAAAGTAGTGCTAGGTGACTTACAAGATTTCGCGAAAAAGTACCAAAATAGGTTTGCATATATAGAGCAACGAAATCTTTCTAGTTAGTTGGCGCTCGAACGCAGTGAGAGCGCCAAACTACCTCGGCAGAAATGAGTGCCTTTTATCCCTTGGTTAACAATCCACTATTTATAGATTTTATCCCGCATCTTTTCGTGACCGAAATGGTTTGGGCAGACACAGTCATATAGGTATGTATATATGTAGGTATGGCCCATACCGACTGCAGTGAGTATATAGCCAGTTTAAACTCTCGCGCGAGCCACGAGACGAGCCGCGCCACGAGTCGCGAGTGTAAGCGGTGGGCCCGCGGCTCGTCTCGTGGCTCGCAAGCTCGTCGAGCTAATATAATTTAAACACTAACGGCACGGCATAAGGTTTATAACCGAATGACAAGCCGAACGCGAGTGTAAGCGGTGGACTCGCGTCTCGTGGCGCGGCTCGCGACTCGTCTCGTGGGTCACGCGAGAGTCTAAACGGCTATTATATTCTTTGGACTGCATACAATTTCATACATTTACATCCCCAGCTTTGTCGTGACGATAACGGCCTGTCCAGACGGGAACAATTTTTCGCCAATCTGATTAAATTGTCCGATCAAATCAGGTGGTGCGGGTGCGATTTTGTAGATCTGCGAACTTGACTCCACACATATCTCATTTTCGCTCTAACTTATAGCTGCATCCTTAACGCACGTACGGCGACCACCTTATACACCAGTGGTGGGCAAACTTTCTTCATAGGGGGCCAGAAAGTTTAGGAAATTTAAGTGGAGGGCCAAAATTGTAACCAAAATTTATTTTAATTTGCGATTGTTTTTGAATCGTGGGCCAATGCCATATATTAATTATTTCATAGGACCGGCGACGGGCCGGATAAAATCCATTCGGGGGCCGGAGCTGGCCCGCGGGCCGTACTTTGCCCACCACTGTTATACACAATCGATACGTGCGCTGCGATCGTCTGTTACGTTATAGCCATTAAAGCTTTAACACACTACCGCACCACGGTCACGACCTTGGTGCGGTGCGGTAGTGTGTTATGGCTATCGTGACGATAAATCGAAGTACATTGCAGTCTGTAGACCCCTTAATGGTTATCTGTCACGCTGATCGACTATCGACTCAATCGACTCGACTGTAATGTAATGTAATGTCATTTACATTTAAAAAAAAATCAGTCTTCGTCTATCTCGGCATGAAGTATAGTGTGTGATAAATCGATTTAAGCGACAAGTAGTTATCACGTTTTTTTAAACATATTTCTGTTATATTGCTTTATTTTACGTGAAGTGATCTTATTTATAAATTTAATTATTCTCTCGAGCCAAGATGTTTGACAAGAGTGTTATTGTAGCGGTATTTCTATTAGGTAAGTGTTTTCTTGTTTATAATAATATGTGCAACTTACCCTTGAGATAATTTATGATTACGGAAAATATTTACTAAGTCTCTTTTAACCTGTAGGTTGTTTACGATATTACTTTGATCGTGAGATCCGGTTTACTTGTAGTTTAAATATAAGGTTTATTTTATGTGGATACAATGAAGGGCAGGTAAAACTGTTTTTTAAAATCTATCACAGCCACCAGCGCTTCTATCTAAAATTTTATTATATGTCATTGTATTCATATTTATCAAGGGGCGGCCTGGGCACAGTTGGACGCTGACCAAGAACAAGCCGTGAACACAGCCTTAGAGAACCTGCCTCCGGAACTCCAGGGCAAGGTGGACAAGACTCAACTTGAAGAAATCAAGAACAAATCTGCAGCAGCATTTAGGGAAAAGTGTGACAAGAATGGAGGACCCGATGCTTTTGGAAATGCTGAGGTGAGTTCATCTGGCTAAAATAGTAAACCCCCAATTAACACATTTATTGCGACCCAGCCAAACAAGACATCCGCGTCAGGCCATAATAATTTCTTCATATAAAGCTGTAGTACCACGATCCCGACTATCGGGTTGTCCATCCTGGGAACGAAATCATAAAAAACCCGATAGTTGGGTTTTTGGCACTGAATCTGTTAAGGTATAGATGTCTTGTTTTGGTGTATTCCCATTTGTCCCTGCCCCATTTGACCACCACCATTCAGATTGTAAACATTGAAAACAATTTGTAGCTGTAATACATAACGATTTTGAGCTCTAGCTTGGCTGTTTTCTAGACACTATAGGTATGATAAAATACCTATCCTGAATTCTGTATTTAACTTGATGATAGATTGAAAGTGACCCGATGAGGTTTAAAGGCTTCGTCACACAAGCGCGTTTTCCGGGGCGGCGTGAGCGGGGCGCGCATATAAAACGCTCACGCCCCGCCCGGGTTTTCTGAATGGTGTGTCTCCTTTTTCCTTTGCCAACTTGGCTGATATACTACCGTATGCAGTTACCTTCATTTTCTGCAGTAGTAGATTATATTCACCCAATTTCAGAACAACCTTCAGATTGTTGCCTCACATACAATTATCATCACTATTATCAGCAATCAGCATTTTGCTCCATTTTTCACAAGCGGATGTAGGTATTGGTAGGCATCTAAGTATGTATGTATATCCTTATAATAGTTTTGGACTTAATACCTTGATCATTTAGTAATTCGTAATTATCTTATCTTTACGATTGATAATAAATTAAGGTGTCATTTCATAATGCATCATGTCTAAATTGGTGTAAACATATGTCTAATCGAATTACATATTAATTCCAATTTTGCAACTCGAATTTCGCTTCATAGACTTTATATACTCGTAGGTATTGAATAGGCAGTAGTTTTACGTCAATACCTAGGTACTATAAATAAATAAGAAAGTAATTAAATCTCTTAATAAATTCAATATCAACATTGGCATTAGATGACCATTGGCTGTATTTTAGAATTATTAAGCTCCTAATAATACAGTCCCAAATATTTTGGGATTGGTTTGTACAACTAATTTACATTTTATTCACTCGGCCATTGCAATGAATCGTCTGGGTACAGGGCAATGATGGTATTGATTTGAAAAAGAAGTAAGGCATATATGACGAAACTGCCTCGTCTAACGTATATCGTTTCCCCTTCTCTAATCTGGTTTCTATGCCAGACGCTCAATTTGACCCATTTCGGCCTATCAAATAGGCGATAAAACAAACTGCTATTGACATCTCGTAAAATTAAAAGCTAGATTCACACAGACTAATTCTAGCGGCAACACCTATATTTACACTTTGTTAATCTTCTTTATCTACGAAGTGGCTCATACACATTTTATTGTAATCGCAAAGTTAAGATAATCATATTTTTCCACTGCACTGCACCTTTACGGGCGCGGTATATTTTTTAGTCTGCTCTTGAACGGTTAACGTGTTATATTTATTTACCCGTGTTGTTATCTTTTATACTTAGTTAGTACTAGCGACCCGCCCCGGCTTCGCACGGGTTACTCAAAACCTTAAAAAATTATACACCTAAACCTTCCTCAAGGATCACTCTAATTATGGGTGAAAACCGCATGAAAATCCGTTCAGTAGTTTTTCAGTTTGTCACGAACATACATACATACAAACTGACAGACGCGGCGGGGGACTTTCTTACCTAGCTAGATCTTTTCTGAAATGCGTTTGACCCGTGTATTTTTTTTAAGCTATACTGCTGGTAGGCAGGCAGACAACAGCAATTATTAATTTTTATTGCACCATTGTAGATTTTTCAATGCAAAACAGTTAAGCAACGTGAAGTACTTACGTTGACTGTTAAGAAACATAATAAAGAAGTAAACAGGACTAACGTAAACTCGTTTTACACGCAATGTGCTTGCAATGGAGTTCCCACCTAAGCTTACTATATTCTAAGTTCATTTTCCTTTTAACTCTGATGGCTCAGGTAAATTACCTGTGTTAGGTACAGCGAGTCTAAAGTTCACTGTGACTTAGTGAATACTGTTTCTTGGACAATTTAATAACGTTATAGTATTACTAGCTTCTGTCCGCGACTTCGTCTGCGGGGGATGATGATGATCATCATAAATAGTATTCCTGTCTGGTCTGTGTTAGCCTTAAGACATATGTAGCTTAGACATTTTTACAAAAAATAGCCATGTAAAGCATTATAAGGAACCTATTGGTGTGATGGAAAATTTTGTGTTTCACTCGGCAGCCAAGTTTGTTCACCCTGTCGTGCCTTGAAACTCTCGCAATGCTCTAGATTCCACTTTATGAATCATTCGCGTCTTGATAAACAAATGAATATTATACCAAATCGGTTGCAAGCAAGCATACAATCCGCCTATGTCTAACCACTACAACACAGTTAGCGTAAGCCTATTTACGCGGTTTACGCCTGACTGGACTATTACTAGGTACTACTGTTAATCTGTTTGGCTCAAGGCTTGACTGGTAGAGAATGCCTTCTGGCATTAAGTTCGCCATTTGTACACCTTTTATTGTAAATAAATAAACTGCAAAGGTCACATGTGCGTTGCCAATTACCAATTATGCACTCCTTTATATATAAATATAATATAATTTTAATGCAATGGCGCAGGGACTACGATTTCTTGTTATTATTGTTGGCGCTGCCTTCCCATCCGGTGTCAAAGTTCAAACTAGTCGATAGCAACACGTGGGTCTAAGTCCAATTATGTTCGCCACAATTTTACTTATTTATTTACGAAGTTTTTAGAATTCTGAAAACAATATATTTCTATGATTTTCTAGTTTCGTTATTACAATGCGTAGGTCTATTTTTCCGTTTTGAACATTTCTATCAATGTCTTGGGATAACAGATGCCTTCGTATTTTTTAGTTAGTGTATCTGTATGGCATTTAGGTATTTGACATTTTAAATATAAAGTACGGGTTTGTGCATCTAAACAAAACATTATAAACTGAAATAGATGTCATATATTAAAGAAAAAGTGACAAAGCCCTCCAGTGGTGAAGGCCGGATTCGATCCGGCGTCAACTCAAACAAAACAGTGCTGCGTTCAAAATTGTACGTCGTTTAACACCCTAGTGTTAAACTTTTCACCGCTTTTTTTGGCCGCTCTGTGTGTTATATACAGTACTAGCGACCCGCCCCGGCTTCGCACGGGTTAATAAATTAGGTATACATAAATATTCCTCTTGAATCACTCTATCTATTTAAAAAAACCGCATCAAAATCCGTTGCGTAGTTTTAAAGATCTAAGCATACATACAGACAGACATACAGGGAAGCGACTTTGTTTTATAGTGACGATACTATGTAGTCATGATACACTTTGCTACGCCTATTTCGTTACAAACGTCCATCGTCATTTAATTTCTGGTTTCCTACTGTTTCCAAAGATACGCGCTAATGGCCACTTTGGCGAGGTTAATCGTCTTCTAGTGATGCGTGTTATCTCAGCCAATGGTATACGGTAATGGTATACTCATTCTTGCCTAAGCAACGGCACATTCAGGGAAAACGGTCAACGTTGATACTGCAATGCTTTTAAGATAACACTGTTAGTTTAATTTATATTTGTTGATGTGTGTTGTTTATGCGTTTTGGGCGTGGGAGAGATTGTATGTGATGATTGTATGATCTAATTAATATGATCTAATTTTAGTACCTAAATGGTTGGATTTACTAGTTATTGTTGTTATTCTGTACCCATAAGTAGTATGTAGTTTGTTAGGAGACACGGCGTACCACGTTCTACTAAAATGCTTATAAAATGACGCATTCTGAAAAAACTACCACAAAAATGCATGATTCGTTAATTTTACCATAAAACCAGATTTTAAGAGTGACCCGAGAACGAAACTATGACAACGAGTGACAAAATTAAATAGATTGACGCCAATATATATATGTAACATATCAGAAATATCAGAATCATTATTACTTAAAATGTCATGAGTGTCTTGACCGTGAATCACGTTAACCGAGTTCATCAAAATGGAATTGTATGTATAATGCGACTTCGATTTCTAGATGTTCCAATTAACGTTACAACCTCGGAAAAGATACGACTTTATTCGAACACTAGGTTATGAAAAACTCTCAAGGTGTGATTTCTGTTTTATTAACATTTAACTAATATAAAATAAATAAATAAATAATAAATAAATATTATAGGACATTATAGATACAGTTTTATGTTATTTTAATGATGTTCAGTCTTAGATCTGAACTATATATTTTCTCCCGAGTGAGTTATAGCTGTTAATGAGACATAATTAATTTATTATTCAGTCCTAATTACTATGCTTTATAACCATTCATTCACGAGTAAATAATTTACTAACGTGACCAAGTCAATTTATCTAATCACCTTAGCGATAAGGATCGTGGGGAAAAGTTCTAAATACCTACCTGCTTTAAAACAATAGTTCTGTCTCTGGGTCTCTGCTAACAGTAACATATGAATAATAGAAACTGGACAAAAATAAGTAGTCTTAAACATCAAGGCAACCTCTATCTATCAAAATTACGCGACTGCCGAAGGAGGTTTATGTTTTTCGAGCGTATTTAAGGTGAAGGGGGCGAAGTGCGTCTGCCATGTAAGTGATAGATATATAGGGATAAGATAAGATAAAATAATCTTCTTGCAGCACTAGCCGGTAGCAGCTACTTCTAGCACTTCGCCCCCTTCAGTGTTTTATTCTGCGGCGCGCCCTACTGCCTACACCGTTTGATTGATGAAATTTTTGGCAACCGTATTGTGATCTAAAAAAGCGCTACGACTTTTCAAAAGCTGCGTTCTCCGAGTCTACTGCACCTTAACAATATTTGACTTGTCAAATCGTAGTTATCGTAGGTTACGTATCGGTATAAAAATATGTTCATCACTGATTTCAGAAAGCGTTCATAAATTTGAAATCGTGCATGGAGGGCCTGGTGGTAACGAGCGAGCTGGAAAAAGAAATCGAGGCTGCTAAACCCAACGGCAAAATGGACGAGGTCTTTAAGAAGTAAGTACATATGTTCTCATCAGTTCTGATACATCTTAGCACCTTCGCAGGTGCTAATTGTACAAAAAGGTAGTGAATCAACAAATGGCTGAACAACATTTTAGTGCAATATTTAAGCAACATACCTTGACTTGACTTGTGTGCGTGACCTCCGGTGCCTATCTATACTTTATGTTTAATATTAATTAATTAATTAATTAATAAGTTAGAATTTAAAAAAATAATGATTTCACGAGTGCTAATAGGTCACGAAAGGTAAAACTGTTATTTTACAGTGTATTTCCATCTTTAGCTATTGAAAAGAGGGTCATCCTAATAACATCATTGGTACCATCTCCGTTTAGCTATGACTTCGAGGAATAGGGTACTTGCCTGCTAGTCAAATCAGTTTATTTTTATGAACTGTCAAAACGATTAGCCACTATGGAATTTATATGAAACAACGGTCAAGCACAGAACACCAGTCGAGTCACCTATTTTTTTTTAGTTCTATCCGATTCATTAAATACCTATAAGTTGTGTCAAAAAATGACTGCTGTCTACGTTTTTCTAATAAAATTCTGGTGCTTTATAGGGTAATTCGCCAGGTTTCAATAACTGGTCAGGCGTAAATAACTAGCCACCTCATACTAAAATGATATGTGTTTATAGGTGAATAGAATCCATTTTTAGTTTAGGGTGGCCCGTTATTAGCCGGTGGCCAGTTACTGGCGAATTACCCTATATCGGGCGTGGTGTGAAAGAATTGATTTTAAATACAGACAAAATAAATTTTGACCGAGTCTTTGATTTCAGGTATTGTGCCAAGAAGCCTCAGTTCAAGGAGTGCTTCAAGGTGGCAGTGGAGTCCGCCAGGCCGTGCTTCTCCAGCGATGAACAGAAGAATTTGAAGATAGTCTATAATGTCACTGAGCAGCTGGCCGAGTTCGTCTGCTTCAAGGATGGCGACAGGATTGCGCGTGGGTACCATTTTCAATAGGCTACTCAACTTTTTTACTCCATTTAACTTGCAATATTTGTATGCATGTCCGGGTCAAATTTTGCAAGCTAAATAAGACCCACTTCCCATTTGCGATTGAGGTGTAACTTCACATTTATATGTAAGTTGGGTAACAATGCAATATTATAGTGCCATTAAGCTGATTTAATGATGAAGATAGAACCAAACTTTTGATACGTAAGTCTTGTATTTTTTTTTTCACATCCATATATTTTTAAGAGTCAAATTTATTGTGAAAAATTTATAATTTTTCTATCTAATAAAATAGATCTTTTTACAAAATTCTACATATTATGTCATAGGTAAATACTAATTAGCTTCATGCATGACTTTTTTTAAATTATTATTTATATCGTTTCAACACCGGAAAAAATAAAAATACTTTTATAAACCTTCCCATTATTTTATTAAAAAATATTTAAAATGTTGTAAAGTTTTGAGCGGTTGAAACGCTCACAATTTTTCGCGCGAATTCGACATTCGTGATGACGTCACGCGGCTCTTTTGCATGCAACTGACGTATGCCGTTTGCTACTCAGATAATAATGCCATCCGCTTCTCTCTTGGTTGGTCTTAACAATTTGTTGAAACGAGTAACGTCACGTGACGTTTCCACCAACGGCGTTGCGTTTCGCTCACTAACTTCACGCGGGCTAATTTTTGTACTATTTATTTATTATTTTAGGCAATTAAATGAACACTTAATAACGGAAATGCATTTGGAACATAACGGTAACAAACACCGTAATAAAAATATTTCGTTCAAATATAAACATCATGCATGAGGCCTATTGCTGTGTCGCAAAATCTAATTATACTCGTTCAAGCAAATCTTGTCAGTAGAAAAAGGCGGCAGATTTGAAAAATCGCGGGTTAGCAACACTACGTTTGAATTATTCGAAAATCGCGTGTCATTTATATCTTATCTGTGGAACTGTTTTGTTTACATTTCATCGTTGTTCGATGTACATTGCTGCTTTTTGTTCGTTTCCTAGGGATACCATACTTTAGTTTGCTTTACATTGCTACTGACATATCCGGCTTGACAGACTATAGTACACTTGTCCAATATCAGTGTTCATCGCGGAGGGCGGTGTGGACTGCATGCAGGCGCAGAAAGAAGCCATCCAGAACTGCACCAACGAGGCGCTCGGCCCCAACGTGCAGCTGAACGCTGACATCTCCGCAGACTCCATACCCGAAATCAAATTTACTGTAAGAACACACGCTGACATCGAAAATATAAATATCGTTATCTGCCTCTCTATCACTCTTGCACTCATACAGTCGCCATTAGATATATCGGAGCGGCCAAGGTGCTCACACATATCTGAACACGACTCTATTTTCAAGACGCTAGAGTGCGTGTTCAGGCGTGGCAGTGCGTGGCGACTGTACCATACTCAGTCTAACCTTTCCGAGTTTAAGGAGCGACTTTGTGAGTATTTCGTTGTAACGATATGTCTCCTAGACTTTTGGACTTGGTCCCTGTTCGCGTCCGTATATACAAATACAAAATTTGTCCTTTTTGTACCTACTTTATGCAAAAAGGTTTACCAAATATAACACTAAAATTGCTAGATGTCGCTGAACCGGCCGGGAAATTCTTATCGGATTTTTATATAAAGGTTGGGAAATATATTGGATAAGGATACTGTCTCCTCAGTTTCTCGTATAGCAGTTGTAAACCTTTTATCATATTTTTTATTCAGAATAAGGAGTGCGGGCAGCTAACAGAGCTGCAGCATTGCGTGGTGCGCAAGCTGGAGACGTGCGAGCAGCCCACCACGGCCAACATCGTCGAGTCGCTGTTCAAGTTCATCCGCAAGGCCACGCCCTGCAAGGAATTCACCGTGAGTCTTCTATCACATTTATATCCAAAATAAGGAGTGCGGGCAGCTAACCGAGCTCCAGCATTGCGTGGTGCGCAAGCTGGAGACGTGCGAGCAGCCCACCACGGCCAACATCGTCGAGTCGCTGTTCAAGTTCATCCGCAAGGCCACGCCCTGCAAGGAATTCACCGTGAGTCTTCTACCACATTTATATCCAGAATAAGGAGTGCGGGCAGCTAACAGAGCTCCAGCATTGCGTGGTGCGCAAGCTGGAGACGTGCGAGCAGCCCACCACGGCCAACATCGTCGAGTCGCTGTTCAAGTTCATCCGCAAGGCCACGCCCTGCAAGGAATTCACCGTGAGTCTTCTACAGTCGCCATCAGATATATCGGAGCGGCCAAGGTGTTCATAAAATCTGAACACGCACTCTAACGCCTTGACAATAGAGGCGAGTTCAGATATTTGTGAGCACCTTGGCAGCTCCGATATATCTGATGGCGACTGTACCACGTTTTAGCGTTTTTACTAGTGTCCGACCGAAGGTTCGGTTTCGGTTTCGGTTTCGGCCAGTTTCGGCCAAAAAATCATGTTTCGGCTGTAGTTTCGGTTTCGGCCAAAAAACGGCCGAACCTTTCGGCCGGGCCGAAACTTACGAAATGGTACTTCGGACAAAGACCAAAAATTGGGGAATAAGTAGGACAACAATATTAATACCTACATATACTGATTCATGTATATTAGGTACAGACATTAATTGGTTTATTATAAAACACAATTCCACTAATGAGGGCGCCACTAAAATTCTGCAATGATTTTGATAGCATACGCAGTGCAACTAGTGCAAATGTTATTTATACGTCATAATTTCATAGAAGTTTAAGTTTTGACGTGTAAGTAGTTTTCTTATTATTATCTTGCCCAGGGCTCAGTAACATGCGACAGTCTCATTCACTTATAGGTATTGACAGCCTCTTAAGACTGCGTCAACCGTCCAGTGGCGCCCTCATTAGTGGAATTGTGTTTTATAATAAACCAATTAATGTCTGTACCTAATATACATGAATCAGTATATGTAGGTATTAATATTGTTGTCCTACTTATTCCCCAATTTTTGGTCTTTGTCCGAAGTACCATTTCGTAAGTTTCGGCCCGGCCGAAAGGTTCGGCCGTTTTTTGGCCGAAACCGAAACTACAGCCGAAACATGATTTTTTGGCCGAAACTGGCCGAAACCGAAACCGAACCTTCGGTCGGACACTACTACTCCTTTACTAAGCCTAACCAACTAACTAAGCTTTGGTGATTTATTTGAAGACTAGTCACATTTCCCGAAATTGCAACCTAATTTGAACCTTAAATCCGTTTTCTTTTTAATTTACCGTTCCCTGTCATAATCTAATCCTACTAACTAGCACAGTCACCATGCTCTGTATTTTTACCCCTTATAATAAAATGTTAATTTGCTTGCCCAATCTACTATCCGATATCACTAACACTGCTAACACTACTGATATTCCCTTTAACCAGGAACAACAGGCTAGCCCAAGGAGTGGTACTGTTGTAAGTAATTCGTGGTTAGGTTTTTGTAAGTACATGTGTTCGTGACATTTTGAAGAATGTTGACAGTTCATACGTAAATTCGTAGTTGAATGTAGGTATTATTAGATTATCATCGGATAAAGTCGCAAACCTTTTATAGTACATTACTATACAAGTGCGAATAATAGGAAATTCGAAACGAATGGCGATAAATTAAAACTCGACCGAAAGGAGTGTTTTAAATCGACACGAGTTGCGAATTACCTTTTCGCATGTGTATTGTACAACGTTTTACAGTACATATGGCCCTTTAAATTTTCGACATACGCACGTATAGTGCTAGTTACCGTACTAGGGCGGTAAATTAGCGCCATAATCACCATATGTACTGTACATAATTCTACTCTACTAATAACTACCTTCGGTCGTGTTTTAATTTATCGCCACTCGTTGTGAATTTCCTACTTTTCGCACTTGTATCGTTATGTACTATTGAAGGTCTGAGCTTTGAAGTTTGCGACCTTGTTGTTTTGATTCAATTTACATCAATTGTTTGCCAATTCGACAATAAGCTGTAACAGCCTCAAGGCCTCATAGTTGACGAGTATATAGTTGGCAGTGACCCCTATTTATTAAGCTGAAGGGTTGAAATACTGCCAAGGGCTTTTATTTGTGAACTTGTCAAGAATATTTGTTCCTGAGCTTTGGATTCATTGTATGTGTCTAAGTATGTCTTTATTTGTTTGAGTATGTGTATTGTCACCTATAGTGCAAATTTTGCTTAGTTTGTGTTTAGGTCCACAAGTATTAGTAGTGATATGCTCGATGTATCAAACACTCATATTACAGCCTGAAATTGAAATTGTAAAAGAAAGAAAATTCATTAGTAAGATACTTTTCTGGACTGATTATTTAAGTAGCTTGTGGTAGTCTTAGCCATGTTTATGCTATTTTTGCTTTGGTCTGTTTTTTATTAAGTTGGCGTTTTTGTATGCCAGTGTTATTTTATTAGTGTGTTATTGTGTTTTATTTAAACAAAATCATTTATTTGCAAGAATACTTAATTATAGTTACAGAACATAGATAGAGAGAAGTAAATTTTTACATACTTTAACGGCACATGTCAAAAAAAAAAAAACATTATTCTTTGTTTGTTTTTGTATGTTGGATATCTAAATGTTGAATTTTCTCTAGTACTATACCTCACTATAAAATTATATTTCAGGATGCTGCTACTGACAAAAACAAGCCAGGGTCGGCTAACGGGCTCGCTGTGACGTCACTCACTCTTGCGATGGCGGCAGTTACTTTTCTCGTCTAACCTGTACTACTGGGATCCCGGAATACATTACTTTAGTATAGTAGGCTTGTCCAAAAGAAAGAAACAAGTAGGTATATTCATTATTGAAGGCGCGGTTTAAAGGACCGCATTGTAACGATTTAAAGCTGTAACAGACGGGCGTACCGGACCGCGAATTTGGTCCGGTCCGAGGCCTGTTCGATCGAGGTGGTCCGCCGGAAGTCCGTTATGGACGCAGCTATAAGTGAGAGCGAGAAAGAGATATTTCGACCGGACCAAAGTCGCGGTCTGGTACGCCCGTCTGTTACAGCTTTTATATGTGATCAGCAACATAATTAGTCCAATATTGCTGTGAAATGTTGGTCGCTTATGCTCTGGTTTCCTAGGATAGCGGTGCCGTCATATAGCGGCCGTCTTCATACAAATACTACGACATCCATATTTAGCCGTATTATTTAGTATGAATGGAGACGGCCGCTATATGACGGCACCGCTATCCTAGGAAAACCTATCTTTACGCTCGATGATAGAGCTTCCATTGCTTATAGAACAACTACATACATATCGTTTACACAGTTTAAGTGTGCCAATTGCAGACCCCTGCACTTTTAAATCCCTTAAATAGTGCGAATGCCGAGGTGATTGAAAATAGTTTAGTAAGTGTAGACGGATTATACCAATATTCGCGCTGGCAGCTAACTGAATTCCTATATTTAATACTAGATACATAGTACGTGAGACGTATAGAGCGCTTATTGCCTCAATTGTTGCAATAGTTTTGGAAGTAATGTACCTATAGTTATATTTTTAGGGGTTAAACCGAGCTTAAAGCGTAGTTTGTACGCGGTAGTATAGTCTAAGGCTTAAGTAACAGCCCCTGTTTTAAAACAGACATACAAAGGACCTGAGGGTCCTGAGACTAAGTTGTCCAAACGATACATGAATACATCGAATGATTTCTTAAAAATGCCAAAAAATGAAGTTAAGGCTATTTCGGTTGTGAGTGTTGTGACAAAGATGTGTACATTCCATTTGTTATCTTATTTAGTTTTTTTTGGTGGCAACTTTTGACATTTATCTTTAAATCATTGATGTCCAATATAAACGTCCAATCAATATTAATACATATTTGTCTGTAAATGTGAGGAACATTATACAATGTATACTTACTGTAATGAATGATTGCATGCACAGAACATTATTAAAGAGGTTAGAACGGCTATCGCGCGCAGTTAGTATCGGAACCGGTGTCGCCGCTCGTTCCTCTCCACATTTCCACATTTCTCGCGCAACGGTAGTAAAAACTTGTGTGCCCGGTGAATGGATACGCCTCCTTTAGACAGATTTGATGTCTGGCTTCTTAATCTGAACGTTATTGTGGCGCAAAAGGCATGTTTACGTTTTTCGGTCAGCGCGGGCGAGTACTAGCATGCGAGCGTTTGCTCATAACCGGCGGCGACATGTACCCTACTCGCATCGCCATTCTACTTGTTCTGTGATTGCATGTAACGCGGCTCAATTTTTACTATTTTTTATCATTTTACAATAAGTTTCTGAAATAGTCGTTAAGAGATGTATTTATTTCTTATATTTTTTTGTTCATTTACATTGTCTTTTTTTATATTTCTGCGTGAAATTGTTAAATATTATACATTATTTTTTGTTGATATTTTAAGTATTTTGCTCAATTAGTTGATTTAAGAACTTAATTTTTACCTTACCTTTAGGTTACTTAGTGCTTAGATTAAAATGACAGATAAAACTACCGTTGGACAGTTTTTTTTTTCATAAGATTTCATAACATTATGAAAATCTAGACGACTAAAATAGTATGAAAATCTAGACCTAAAAAAATGTATCTATTGCGCATGCGACGCGATTAACTGTCATTTTAATTTTAACACCGAATAGTAGAAAAATTGGTTTACTTAAATCATCTCGTACTTATAATTTACTTGCAAATAAATTTTAGTGGCATGTTGCAATTTGGGCTATATACCTAAAAATATTGTCAATTATATCATTAGACAGCACTACCGTATCATCGACATAACACTGAATTTATTAACAAGTGAATACATGCAAATAGTCGTTGCGCTTTCCAAAACTGATATGTGCTCGATTTTTGAATTATACATATTTTAGTAACAACAGATAAGGTAAGACGCCGTTTTACGTGTGCGCGCGGCAGACAAATGCTTAATAAAAATCGCGTACATTGTATTAAATTTGGTAAGCGCAAAGACGAAATGAGGTGCCGATATGTCGGTGATATATTGAGGTACTGGACTGGAAGAACCATGCTGTCACCAAATGTTATCAGAGGGCTCATTTAGACGGTGCGAGAACTCGCATGTGAGTTTCGTTACATTACGTCATTTGATCGGTCGGCTGAATTGATGTAACCTCAATGGTCCGCAATGTAACTAAAATCGTATACGAGTCGTCTAAATGAGCCCTTAGGCTACGAAAGTCTATGAGACTTAAAGGTTTGTGATACATTTTTAAAGTATTTAGTGTTGAAAGCCGAAAATTTATAAAATAACACACGTAAGACTGAAAATGAAAAACAAGGTGTCCGATTTATATTTAAATTGCCTAAACATGACATTTTATCTTGTCCCAAATAACCCAATGTCACTATTAGAGAATTATTTATTTCACATGATACTTACGTTTAAATAAAGGCCTTACTTAATTTTTTACGCTGTTTGTTTGGCTGTTAATTTAGTTACTGGGTATACGTGTGATAAAGTAGTTTTTATGTGATACCTGTATTGTAGGTGAAAGTGAAAATTCAGAATAAATAAATGGGATGGTTACAATCAAGTTTGTTTTTTACTCTTTTTATCCTGACATCATTGACCTTAAAAATTCCAAGGTGGAAAGATTTGCTGGCTATGGATGAGGTCTTGGTGGCTCAGATGGCAGAGCGCTGGAGTATCGATCCAGTGGCCGTGAGTTCAAGTCTCACCCAAGACAGTAATTTTTCCACTTTTAAATTTATTCTAAGCTTAATAGCATCGTTTCTGCTTGTTAAAAATTAAAATCAGTTTCTACACTGTTTGTCATCAAATAAAACACATTATAAAAATGCAATATTCTTATTAAATTGTCATTTAGTGTTTCATGGCACGTCTTTGCATTCTCGCGTATCACAGCCTGCCTCGTTGGCTTCTCCTTATTTCTGCGGAAGAATTTGCATAAAATTAATATTTTATTTATTTAATCTTTATTGCATAATACATAGGTACTACCTACCAAATTGGGACTTTAGGCATTCTCTACCAGTCAGCAAATAAGTAAGGCCTGAGTAAAGCCTGGCCAGGAATATATGATCAATGATCACGCGCCATGTTGCGGAATTTCACTGGAACTATTTTTTTCATACTAAACTGAACTGTCACCCTATACATGAAAATAACAGCGCCCTCTTGTCAATGATCATATATTACTGGCCAGGCTTTAAATGAAATTGTAACAAAGATTAACAAGAACGAGAAATTATTCCTTTGTATCGCAAGTCATGAACCTTAGGACTTTTATCGTGACCCTGCCTCTGTGACCGGAGCGACATATCAATCGATCACGTGCCGACGGTTCAGTTTTGCGTCCACACCACACACGGACAGATTGGGCCAATAATTGTCCCGTCTGGACTGGCTTCACAACGGTAAAAATAAGTTGATACTAACCGTGTTGCAGGGTGATGCCTTCTTGACGAATTTGAACAGTGACTCGGCCATGTTCGCGGGGGTGGAGTTTTCGCAGGTTTCCAGTTTAGACACCACGCACGATGACAGCTCGTCCAACTTCTTGCATTTGTTCTGCACACAAACAGTTTTGATTACATGTGTGAATAAAAGTCTTCGAATTAGCTTATTATAAACTGAAATAAATTTCATATACTAAGATAAAGTGACCCAGGCCTCCAGTGCCCCAGGCTGGAATCGAACCAGCGTCCTCTGCTATCGCGGTAGGTGCCTGTTGCCACTCGGGCACCGGGCCACAGCGGCATAGGTCGAATTTTTCCAAGTATATGCACTTTTTACTTAAGGCTTATGGCGCCTCCTGGCCAGGTGCCTGTTTCGAATTAGCTTGTTTTACAAGGGTGGGTCAGATCTGGTGAGTGCACAGCTCGAGAGCTTTGTTCGTATTATTTAGGGTTAGGTTCCAAGATCTCCAAAAAATCGTTTTTAGGGTTCCGTAGCCAAATGGCAAAAAACGGAACCCTTATAGATTCGTCATGTCTGTCTGTCTGTCCGTCCGTATGTCACAGCCACTTTTCTCCGAAACTATAAGAACTATACTGTTGAAACTTGGTAAGTAGATGTATTCTGTGAACCGCATTAAGATTTTCACACAAAAATAGAAAAAAAAACAATAAATTTTGGGGGTTCCCCATACTTAAAACTGAAACTCAAAAATTTTTTTTTCATCAAACCCATACGTGTGGGGTATCTATGGATAGGTCTTCAAAAATGATATTGAGGTTTCTAATATCATTTTTTTCCAAACTGAATAGTTTGCGCGAGTGACACTTCCAAAGTGGTAAAATGTGTCACCCCCCCCCTGTAACTTCTAAAATAAGAGAATGATAAAACTAAAAAAAATATATGATGTACCATGTAAACTTCCACCGAAAATTGGTTTGAACGAGATCTAGTAAGTAGTTTTTTTTAATACGTCATAAATCGCCTAAATACGGAACCCTTCATGGGCGAGTCCGACTCGCACTTGGCCGCTTTTTTTTGTGATGTAATTAATGCACGATCCAAACTATAGGTAGTCTTACCTCAGTAGAGAGTGCCTTGGCTTCGTCGACAGAGCTGATGCCTCCCTTGATCTTCTCAGCACAAGCCTTGATGTCCTCCGCTTTCTCTTGGAAGCACTTGGGGCCGTCCTCGGCGATGAACACTGCAAAATGCAACTGTACAATAACATCTGGCCCTTATCAGTGATATAATAACTCCACATACGTAGGTTATAGGCGTTTCAAAATTGAAGCACTTAAATTGTACAAATTGTACAGTTGCTTTTTAGACGCGCCTAGGCAGGCGAGAAATGTGCACGTGCTAACTAGCTCCCGCACAACGAAAGAGCTAGTCAAGCTTATGTTCAACAATGAGTGCAATGCGAAAATAAATCACCAAAAATAGATTCATTCGTACTTACAAGCGATCCTGTCGCCATCCTTGTAACAAACGAAGTCGATGATCTGATCGGTGGCGTTGGAGGCGGTAGGCAGATGGACGCGAAGGTCGTTCGGCACGCACGGCGTCACGCCGGTGATAGCGGTGTTGATGCACGCCTTCAGCTGAGAAGATTTCGCGCAGTACCTGCAGAAAGGAAAAATCAAGACAAATTTGTAGAAGGATCACTTTTAACCTGAACTGAGACGGTATTGCATTGAGTGCAGACGGATCGCCTGATGCCGCAACACAAGAGGGGTTGTAACTGTTGTAAGTGCATTACCGGCTTTTAAGATGGGAGTACTCTCTTGAAGGTTCAGACGTGGTTCGCGGTAGGCCATCAGTATACAACAAAACCCATCAAGGCATGCCGTGTGCTCGTACGCCGTGCTTTAATAAGAGGCTGGAGTCATTACTTACTTCTTAAAGACCTCGTCGAGGGCACCATTAGGCTTCGCCTCCTCGATTTCTGTTTTGATTTGGTCAATGTTGAAGAGGCCCTTCAGACATTCCGTGAACGTATGAACGGCAGCCTGAAATAACATTAATTAAACATTTAAGGCTTTCAATGAAGTTGATTTTTCACCATCCCAACACGTAAGACTCGTAGAGGCTCTCTTTATTCTTCAAAAGCTGATGAGACAGTTTCATTTTGAGAGTGGCAAAGTAATTTAATGCAAAATTTGAATTCCTCATGTTGGCCGGTGGTAGAAGGATTTTTAAGTGATGATTTTGAATGATAAAATATATGTATTTAACAGCGTTCATTTAAATTTGATTTATAATGTTTTACGGTTAGTACCTACTCATGATTCCTGTTTTGGAATATTTCGCTTGCTCGGGTATCAATATTAGCACGAAAAGTTAACGTAAAGTTAAAACAATGTTGCCTTTGTAAGACAAATTCTTCAACTTCAACATTTACTCAGCAAATAGGCCACAAGGGCACTTTTACACGTCAACATTGAATTTAGGTACATACAAGCAAATAATAATAATACATCAATAATTATAATTATAATAAGTAATTACCTGGACTTCTGACGTCTTGTCTTCAGCGTTAGCTTTCTTGCAGACCTCGCCGATGGCAGTTCTAACTTGTTGCCGCTGTTCTTCCGTGACTTGGTATTCTCCGAGCACTCCTGTCAATGTTGATGACTTGTTAGTTTAGTCATTCGTCATAGTAAACCGTTTATTAGACGCTAAGAACCGACGACCGAACCGAAGCAAACACAAATAGTTGGGTATTTATGTTTGCTATAAATTAGCATTTTAACATGACTATCACGCCACTGTTATCATAAACTTCAATTTGGCTTGTTAATGCACTTATATTGTTACTAACGACTTCGTTATCGCATTGTTTACTGTCATAACTCATAACAATCCCAGCTAACCTAAGCGATATCACTTGACCTCGCAACCCCTATCTAGTGAAATGTGCCAACCGGAGTCCGGATGTCATCAACCCTACATGTGTTGACATGTATTTTTTTTTTCAAAGCAAGTAGCCAGGTAACAGAGACCCTACTGCAAATAACGAAGATAGAAATTCCGATTAGTCCTCAGTCATTAGGATTCAAATGGACTACATATATCCATTTCCATAAGTTAGGTATAAAATAACAAATACAACAAGCGGTCCCTCTCTGGTGGTCTAGCATGAGTTGCGTTCTCGCGCGCGACTCCATACATCTGGCGCGACTTCAAGTACGCGAGAACGCAACTCATGCTAGACCCAGGCGGTCTTGGCAGACATGAAATTTTTCATGGGGACCGTTTTTTTTTGTACTTCATATCGCAGACAACATAATTTGCCACGAATTGAGTATAAGAAGGTATATACGTAGGCATCATATACTGTACGTCCACTTCAATTCGCACTTACATATCACTCATATCACTTATTAAAGAGAAAATAAATAGTTCACTGCTGTATTTTAGTCACCTTTTACGAATGCGAATCAGGTATTAGGTACATAGTTAAAAATGTCACTATGTCACGAATTATTATCAAAACAAGTCGAATTTGCCTGCTAAATTATAAAGTATGATAGAAATGGGATCAAAAAACAGTTGTGGCGGGCGTTAAGCCGACTTGACAAGGTAAATTGGTAAATAGGTTGACCGGCGACAGGAAGAGGGGACGCCTTGAGTGGCTTTAGATAGCCATGCATCCACATTATGCATCTTCGAGTTTATTTTTAAAATGTTCTAAGTTCTAACCCACTAAACTATTGAGGAAGACATTATGCATTATTATGATATAAGCAAATATAGGTCACAGTTTTGAAAGATAGAAAGGTTTCACATTAAAAAAAAAGATGTTAGTTTCGATTCGAAAAGTTAATTCAAGTCGCATTTTTTGGTGCTAATGTGTAGAGAAATAGGTTGGTGGCATATTTGGATTTTTATTAGCTTTTATGTAATCTAGAAGCGCGCCGTCTACAATTGTCTTTCAACGGCTTTCCTCGGTAATTAATAATTATTTAGTTGTTATACGTGGTGGCAGCACCAGCACTTGTTTTTGTACGGTTCTCTGTTAAATATTAAACGAAACATAGTTTCAAAGTGTTATTTTTTTACATAAATGCTTAACTTTTTGTAAAAGAGAAGAATAATTAGGTTTCTTTAGTAGGTACTAGTAGATAGTTTTTCGACTTGATAGGTAATAATTCTTAAGATTAAGTACTAAACCTTTGCCCTTTGCAGATCTCAAAAACTTTTAAGTACCTACATGCAATCTACAAAGGAACCGAAATAGCTTTCTAATAATCCTATTATATATTCACTTAAACTTACCCACGGCCAGGACAACAACGAAAACGTATCTCAACATCTTATTGTAGGGTTAGAACACGCGTATGATGAAGACAAGACTTATTAGTGACAACTGAGAAGCTCAGTGGCTCCTAGGTCACTTTATATACGCGCGTTGAGTCACGGGGGTGACTATTCTGACGCGCGATAAGGAATGTTTGTGAGTTCTTGTATAAATAGCTAATCAATTTGAACCTTAAAAGGTAATATAATAATAACCGTGTTAGACTTTTAATGATCTGAGATAATGAATGCAGAAATGTTTGTCCGTATTTGTTGTTTCCTGTGTTCATATTGACAACAATGTCTGTCTTCTAATTTATATGCATACTAGTCCCTGCCCGCGATACCGGTCGTGTTGAAATTATTCAGTACCTGAACTACTTATAAAATGTCAATCCCCTTTTGTTTAAAATTGTTTACTAAATCCTTCTTTTTAACATAGTCCCAAACATAATATTTCTTGACGTTCTCATTTCTACTTTGCTTCTACAACATTATGGTAGAAGAGGCATCAAGATCTGGAGTAGGGCTTGCAAATATTCGAAACTTTCAGATATTCGAATATTCGACTTTTTCTGACGACGTATTCGAATATTCGAATAATTATTCGAATATTATAAAAAATAAGAAACGGAACGAGAAATCGGTTTATTATCGTTTTATTCAAAAGCTTTTTTCACATATTGCTAAAACTAAGGATATTTGGCAGAAATCCACTTAATTGACTAGATTTTATCATCCTACTATTTATAAGATGCCCACATTTCTAAAAACAAGTAAAACGCCAAAATTAGACGTATTTAATATTTCTAGATAAAACTTATTATAAATGCGTCTTTGTGTGAAATAATATAACTTTAACCATCCAAACACCTAGGAATGTAAGATATTTTTTTTAGTAGGTACCTAATTATTTTCCGATTTAAATTAACTTGTAATCACTCAGAGGCCTGTAAAAAGGCCTTTAATTTCATTGTATTTTGAATCTTTATTGACTTTATTTGTTTTGGCAAGTTATTATTCCGAATGGTCGGCTAATTATATAATATTGGAATATTTAAGGGAAAAAGTTAGTTGAGTACTGGGTGGATTATTCGTCAGCTAAAGGTGCATGGTTAGATTACCAAGTTGGGCAAGTTTGGTATGATTAAATTTGAGAATTGCGATAAGTGGCAAGGATTAGACTTCAAAAATTCGCTTAACGTACGCTTATACTGAATAAACAGAATGACCCTTTAACTTAAAACTTACGCACCGTAAAAATAACATACTTTTTGATTTCGTTTTCTTTTAAATTGAGTTAGGTTTCACTGTTTCATTATTTCCTTCGTATTTGGGTACCTACCCTTCCTCATTCACTGTAAATACCCGTAAAACACACAGAAACTGTAACTACAGCGGATGACATAGATTTTTTTATAGTAATAAAAAATATTCGAATATTCGAAACCTGAGCGGCCGAATATTCGAATATCAAAACAGGTCGAATATTCGACAAATTCGAATATTCGAATATTCGAATTGCAAGCCCTAATCTGGAGGCCGATTCGAACGTAAATTTTTGGCATCAAAATTATGTAATTTTTTATCATTCGCCCGTGCGTCATTCTTAAAGTAGAAACGCTGAACATGCCTTACAGTTGCCAGTCCACATACTTGCAAAGCAAATACACCATACCTACATAAATCATCCAGTGAATAATCAAATAATCATCATTATTACCTAGCTGGGTATTTACATTTTATCGACATAGCGTGTAATAGTTTATTTTACAATCAGCATCAAATAAATAGTGACGGCCAAAGTTATCAAATATATTAGGATCCTTAATAAAGGTCCGTAATAAAGGCGTCCAGTTTGGCTGTCACTAGAGTCTGTGCGGAAAGAGAAGAGTCGTGGAATGTATACACTTTATGATTAAAGTAATTAAGTACCCAACTATCTACAGTAGGAATATTCTAAGGTTTCCCACATACTTCCTTCCTTAAATTCGGACCAAAAAACCAACGATAAAAAAACCAACGATACTTAATTAAAAAGCGCAAATAGCGTCTGAATATTCCAAGAACTATACTAATCTATAGTTTGTTGTTCTCATATTGTCTTTATCACTAGCTATTTATCACTACCATTATCACCTACGTTAGGAATACACCCCCACATCGACGGCAGCATAACGACTGTATTGTGATCTGACGATGACCCGACGTCGCTTTCTGATAGAGTCAGACCAAGAATAGTCTGCAGCGGATTTGATAGCCCACGCAGTGCAAGTGTTATTTTAAACGTCAAACTTCTATGAAATTATGACGTATAAATGACACTTGCACTGCGTGGGCTATCAAATCCGCTGCAGACTTTTTTTGGTCCGACTCTAGCTGCACGGAATATCTCTTTTGACATGGTATGTTTATAAATTTTTTATATTTTTTATTCGAGAATATAATTTCTTTTTTAGATTTCCCGATGAAAAATAACTCGTCACTTGTCACATCTAAACACTAAATATGCTAATGAAATACAATGATAGGTACATCATGTCGATCTTAGGCGTTCTTACATAGTAATAAACCAAAAAAGCCTTTTATTTCTTGCAAGTAGTTATAATGTCAACATAAATTGAAAGGAATCAACATTTATTAGTTAAAATGTCATTACCTACATATTTTTACATGAACTCATTTAAAATAAAAATTACACAGTATAAGTATAATTCCTACGAACGAAGCAAGAATCCCTTGTATTGTTAGTCAGGTAATAGGTAGTAACAAGGGTTTTCCAATAAAAAACATTACTGCTGACGATTAGGTAAATGAGTAATTTTGTGATTCCGTGGGCTGTAAAGTCAGGATCGGCAACGCGCATGTAACACCTCTGGATGTACAGGCGGCCTAGCCAAGGTAACAATCGCTTGCGCTTCGCTAAATTCGCTATCGAAACGCTTTGTGTCTCTCTGTCACTCTTCTATATTAGTGCGATAATGATGACAGTTGCGTTTCGATCATGTTGGCTACGCGGCCTGATAGGGCTTGCAATTCTATTATTCGACCTTTTAATATTTGAATATTCGGCCGCTCTATTCTCGAATATTCGAATATTTTTTATTACTCGAAAAAAAATATTTCATCCGCTTACCCAGGTACCCAGGGTGGTATCTATCGAACGAGCGTCTTCTGCATTTGCGGCAAATGCCAGAAATTATAATATTTTAATAAAATAATTTGATCCGAAATAAATGTCATATACGAAGGAAAAAACACCTGGCACCTGTCCGGTAAACGGGGGACGCTGGTTCGATTCCAGCTTTGGACACTGGAGGCTTTGGTAATTTTTTCCTTCGTATATGAAATTTATTTCGGTTTATAGTTTATTAAACTACTTACCTACTTGAAAATATATTATACTAGCTGTTGCCCGCGACTTCGTACGCGTGGATTTGTATATTGGTGGTTATATATTCTATATTAGCTTAGAACATTATGCAGAAAACGATAGCAGTAGGGACTGCAGTTAATCATTTGTTAATTATTATACACAACCTGGCTACGAAGTTTCAAGCCCCTAACTGAATAAAATTGTTCTCGATATAATCCCTCTCAACCCCCAGCATATTTTCAAGTCCACTATTTAGTAAAACCTACTACCTAACTACCTATTTACGAAGTTTGAAGTTCCTAGCTTTAAATAAAATTTGAACTCTCTACCAACTTTCAACCCCTTCTTAAACCTTTTAGGGGATGAATTTTTAAAAAAGCTGAAATTACTTATTATGTATTATAATAATATGCCTTTATACAACGATTCAAGCCCCGCACTCAAAAAAATGTTTGACCTCCATACAAATTTTCAACCCCTTTTTTACCAACTTGAGGGAAGAATTTTCAACAATGCCGAAATTACTTTTCTTGTATTCTAATAATATGTCTTTATACAAAGATTCAAGTCCCGCACACAAAAATGTTTGATCTCCATACAAACTTTCAACCCCTTTTTCACCACCTTCGGGGATGAATTTTCAAAAACGCTGAAATAACTTTTCTTGTATTCTAATAATATGCCTTTATACAAAGATTCAAGTCCCGCACTAAAAAAAAATTTTTGGTCTCCATACAAACTTTCAACCCCTATTTAATCCCTTTCAAGGGATGAATTTTTAAAAACGCTGAAATTACTTTTCTTGTATTCTTATAGTATGCCCTTGTACAAAGATTCAAGTCCCGCACTCAAAAAAATATTTGATGTGCATACAAACTTTCAACCCCTTTTTCACCACCTTGAGGGATGAATTTTCCAAAACGCTGAAATTAGTTTTCTTCTCTTTTATTATAATACCTTTTTACGAAGTTTCAAGTTCCTAGCTTACAATAAAATTTGAACCCCAAGACAAACTTTCATCCCCTTTTTAACCCCCTTAGGGGTTGAATTTCCAAAAAACGTCCCATAGCTTTTTTTGTAATCGGCTATTATGCCTTTCTAAGAAGTTTCAAAGCATTTGTAATGGATTCAAACTTTCAACCCCTTTTTAACCATTTTATGGCATGAATTTTTAAAAACGCTGAAATCACTTTTCTTGTATTCTAATAATATGCCTCTGTACAAAGATTCAAGCCCGTTCTCACAAAAATGTTTGAACTCCATACAAAATTTCAACCCCTTTTTCACCACCTTGAGATATAAATTTTCAAAAACGCTGAAATTTTTTTTTTTCGTTTTAATACCTTTTTATGAAGTTTCAAGTTCCTAGCTTAAAATAAAATTTGTACCCTGTACAAACTTTCAACCCCTTTTTAAACCTGTTAGGGGATGAATTTTACAAAACGCTGAAATTACTTGTATTATCTTCTAATAATATCCTCAAATACAAAGATTCAAGTCCCGCGCTCGAAAAAATTTTTGATATCCATACAAACTTTCAACCCCTTTTTCGTCACCTTAGGGGGATGAATTTTCAAAAACACTGAAATTAGTTTTCTTGTGTTTAAATTTAATATCTTTTTGCAAATTTTCAAGTTCCTACCTTAAAATAAAATTTGCACCCCAAGACGAACTTTCATCCCCTTTTTAAATCCCTTAGGGGTTTGAACTTCCAAAAACGTTGCAATTACCTTATTTTGTAATCGGCTATCATGCCTTTCTAAGAAGTTTCAAAGCATTTGTTATGGATTCAAACTTTTAACCCCTTTTTTACCACTTTACGGGATGAATTTTCAAAAACGCAGAAATTTGTTTTCTTGTATTTTAATAATATATCTTTTTACGAACTTTCAAGTACCTAGCTTAAAATAAAATTTGAACCACATACAAACTTTCAACCTCTTTTTAACCCTGTTAGGGGATGAATTTTACAAAACGCTGAAATCACTTTTCCTGTCTTTTCATTATATCCCCAAATACAAAGATTCCAGTCCCGCGCTCGAAAAAATGTTTGATATCCATACAAACTTTCAACCCTTTTTTCACCACCTTAGGGGATGAACTTTCAAAAACGCTGAAATTAGTTTTCTTGCATTTTAATAATATATCTTTTTACGAACTTTCAAGTACCTAGCTTAAAATAAAATTTGAACCACATACAAACTTTCAACCTCTTTTTAACCCTGTTAGGGGATGAATTTTACAAAACGCTGAAATTACTTTTCCTGTCTATTAATAATATCCCCAAATACAAAGATTCCAGTCCCGCGCTCGAAAAAATGTTTGATATCCATACAAACTTTCAACCCTTTTTTCACCACCTTAGGGGATGAATTTTCAAAAACGCTGAAATTATTTTTCTTGTATTTTAATAATATATCTTTTTACGAACTTTCAAGTACCTAGCTTAAAATAAAATTTGAACCACATACAAACTTTCAACCTCTTTTTAACCCTGTTAGGGGATGAATTTTACAAAAGGCTGAAATTACTTTTCTTGTCTTTTATTAACATCCCCAAATACAAAGATTCAAGTCCCGCGCTCGAAAAAATGTTTGATATCCATACAAAATTTCAACCCTTTTTTCACCACCTTAGGGGATGAATTTTCAAAAACGCTGAAATTAGTTTTCTTGTATTTAAATTTAATATCTATTTGCAAAGTTTCAAGTTCCTAGCTTAAAATGAAATTTGCACCCCAAGACGAACTTTCATCCCCTTTTTAACCCCCTTAGGGGTTGAATTTCCAAAAACGTCGCATTTACTTTATTTTGTAATCGGCTATTATGCCTTTCTAAGAAGTTTCAAAGCATTTGTAATGGATTCAATCTTTCAACCCCTTTTTAACCCTGTTAGGGGATGAATTTTCAAAAACGCTGAAATTACTTTTCTTGTCATATAATAATATCCCCATATACAAAGTTTCAAGTCCCACACTCACAAAAATATTTGATCTCCATACAAACTTTCAACCCTTTTTTCACCACCTTAGGGGATGAATTTTCTAAAACGCTGAAAGTATTTTTTTTGTATTTTAATAATATATCTTTTTACGGACTTTCAAGTACCTAGCTTAAAATAAAATTTGAACCACATACAAACTTTCAACCTCTTTTTAACCCTGTTAGGGGATGAATTTTACAAAAGGCTGAAATTACTTTTCTTGTCTTTTAATAATATCCCCAAATACAAAGATTCAAGTCCCGCGCTCGAAAAAATGTTTGATATCCATACAAACTTTCAACCCTTTTTTCACCACCTTAGGGGATGAATTTTCAAAAACGCTGAAATTAGTTTTCTTGTATTTAAATTTAATATCTATTTGCAAAGTTTCAAGTTCCTAGCTTAAAATGAAATTTGCACCCCAAGACGAACTTTCATCCCCTTTTTAACCCCCTTAGGGGTTGAATTTCCAAAAATGTCGCATTTACTTTATTTTGTAATCGGCTATTATGCCTTTCTAATAGTGATGGGTAGGACATCAATTTAAAATGAGTTTGTATGAGTACCTCATTTTCTAAAATGAGGTGTTACAATGTCTTACTTCAAATGAGGTGAGGTACTAGCATATTTTCAGCGTCGACTATTCCATTAATTCCAACGGCGACAAAAATATTTAATGTATATACATATTTATGTATTCATCACTTCCTTTATAAATAAATAAAAGTAACATTTAATTGGAGTGCAATTCTGGAGGTTAAGAATAGAACTTTTAGGAGAAAGATAATTTTAGAATCAAGTAAAATGAATAGTGAAGTAAGACATTTTTGCGGTACGAAGTACTGCGACAAATTAACAAAATGAGTGGTACAAATGAGGTGCCTCACGAGTGAGCGACTCAACACTACTTTCTAAGAAGTTTCAAAGCATTTGTAATGGATTCAATCTTTCAACCCCTTTTTAACCCTGTTAGGGGATGAATTTTCAAAAACGCTGAAATTACTTTTCTTGTCATATAAGAATATCCCCATATACAAAGTTTCAAGTCCCACACTCACAAAAATATTTGATCTCCATACAAACTTTCAACCCCTTTTTCACCACCTTGGGGGATGAATTTTCAAAAACGCTGAAATTAGTTTTCTTGTTTTTTAATATAATACATTTTTACAAAGTTTTAAATTCCTAGCTTAAAATAAAACTTGTACCCCATACAACCTTTCATCCCCTTTTTAACCCCCTTAGGGGTTGAATTTTTCAAAATCGCTTCTTATCTCTTGTACACTTTATAAATGCAACCTAGTGTGCAAATTTCAACTTTCTAGCTTTTGTAGTTTCGGCTCTGCGTTGATGAATCAGTCAGTCAGTCAGTCAGTCAGGACACTTGCATTTATATATATAGATTATCATAGAAAAAAAAAATTGTTCTTAGAAAATAATTTGATGTTTCCTAGTTGTTTTTATTGCAAAAAGTGTTTATTTTAGTAACGCCCATCTAACTCTTCCTGTTGTTACATCGACTTTGGAAAAGTTACATCATTTGTTTTGTTTATCCCTTCATGAGCATATTCTGCTTTTCCGATAATTGTTCTGTTTTGCCAATCGCACTTGCCTACTACGACTTAATTTATACGCCTGTCGCGGCTTGGACGAATGATAAGAGCTAATTAATTACAAATACCGACGTAATGTAGTATACTTACATATTATTAGTAAATCCGTCCGACACTACGCATATAAATATAATCGGACTGTCTGGGATCTCGTGTCTCAAGCAAGCAGCAGAGTAAATTGTGTCATCTTTAAATAAATAATAGAAAATGAGGTCGTTTATAACGTGTGTAACCAAAGTTGCTGTGATATATGTGTTGGCTGTGTTCGTGCTGGGAGATATAGCTTCTAGCGCCCCCACGGGACTCGAGGACAGAGACGCGTTGCCCGACGTGCCAGGTAGCGTGCCATACGAGAAGACGACACCATTAAATACCTTTATGGGTATTTACCCTGAAAAACCCGTAGAAGAGAGATTTGTACTAAGAATGCTGCCATCAGATATCCTGTATACGAAGCACGGAGGATCTACTACTACAACTCGAGGACCAGCGTTCAGAATCAAAAAGTTTGCAGGAAGGCGGCACAACGTTTTAAATTATTAAAGTTCTTTAAAATTAACTTAAAATCTTTAATATTTTGTGATGAATGTAATGATATGGTATTAATAAAATATTATTTGTTAAGAAATAAATCTACTTATCGGTGTCTCACACGAATGAGTTGAATGGTTTTCATACCGATGGCTGATAACTTTTTGACCCCGGCACAGTCGTGCGTTAATTGTGGGTATCTACTGATTATTCGGTCGACGAAGAGAGTTTTCGTTTATAGTATTTATAAAACTGCATAATTTGATTCAAACCATTGTTATTGTTTGTTAGTTTGAATTGGCAATTAAAAACCGCTTAAACGAGTTAAGTTTTATTTTGTCTGTCGTCAAACTTCTATTTTTCAGTGGAGGATAAATGTATCAAACGTATCGAAAAAGACCGAATAACGTACCTTAATCGTTTGTTCAGAAACTAACATTTTATCCGTTAATGTACCTATATTTTTCCATAATTTCTCCTACCTTCTAGTGGAAAAATGGGAGGTTCATCGCCTAGGGTCGTTGTCACCGAAATCAGTGAATGTACCTATGTAACTAACATTATTATTATTACTTGTTATTACGAATGGGAAGGGGACGTCGTAGACTTTGTACCGACGAAGGAGGAAGGAAGGAGGAGGAGAAAATTGTCTATCTGCCTCATGTCACTCAAATGTCGCAAGAGCGATAGAGATGACCAGTCATATAGTTTTTTCGATTTTCGCGGTATGTCGTAGCAAGGTCGTAGCCGTCTCGCATCAGGCAGGCAGATGATAAAGAAAATTCAACACAATACTTTTGGATCCTGATACGATAAGAGGTATAAGTATTTAATGTATTTCACTTAATTATAAAAAAAAGATACAATTCTCAGATAATAATCATAACAAGAATAACTATTATAGGCATGTCAAATTGTACTACAATAATTTAGTCAGTTATTTACTTAAAACTCTTTAAAACCTCAAAACGAATGGATTCTAAATTATGAAATTTACCTATGTAAAAATATTATGACATTACTATTCATTAGAAATACTAACGTGTGATTTGCAAATAAATAATGTACACTTTCTGGTATGAAAATAAAAAATAAAAAAAAATCTATTTTCCCTGTGTACACACCTAATGACGGAATAAAATGGTTTCTCTACTATTATGTAGGTTGGTATCACATTTTATGGCTAATATAAAATATTTAAATACATCTAGGTTTACAAATACATTATTAGGTGTATAAAACAAACAGCCTTTAGTTTCTGGCACTCAAACGTTTTTAAGTCAAAAGTTTTTCAAGTAATCGTGACAAGTTGTAAAACTATGGTATTCAAAAAAAATCATAATCATAATGATATTCCATCAAACTTTAACGTTGCCAAGACATTAAGTTGGCAAATCAACAGGGCATCCGGCTACTAGCTTTTACTGCATTGAAACTTGATTAAACCTGACCTGGGGGCCTAGCCAACATGACAATCGCTTTTAGAAAACGAAACGATACGCTATCTTTTGCATACATGATTTACGTTTATCTTAGCGCTTCGTTTCGCTTTATTTTTCAACTAGCGCCCGGCCCCAGCTTCGCACGGGTTAACAAATTATATATAAACCTTCCTCTTGAATCACTCTATTAAAAATAACCGCATCATTATCCGTTGCGTAGTTTTACATATCTAAGCATATGTAGTGATAGTGATTGTCATCTTTGCTAGGCCCCGAGGGTCACGGAACGCACGCTTTGTTTTGTCCGCGCTCAGAGCGTGCATTTCATAGCCGGGGCGTGACGAGTATTTTAATGGTGGTCGGTGTGGTCCTTGCGGTCCTGCAGCCACCGCATGTAGGTGCGGAAGGTGTCGTCGTCTGCTGCGCACGGCGTGGCCTGCCGCACGTGCGCGAGCAGCGCGCGCATCATGTCGCCCGGCGCGGCGGGAGAGCACGTGCTCACAGTCTCCACCAGGCATTTTGATAGCTCGTCGAACTTCGTGCAGCGTTCCTGAAGAATACAATAGGCTACACACACACATACACCACAGGAGGTATCTCGCCCGCGAGATAGACTAGGACTAATAGGACTAGAGGGACGGATAGTCTATCTCGTGGGCGATATACTGATGCTGATGTGTTCAAGTGCTAAGCTTACAGATGAAGTTAGATGTTGCAGAATCATTTTGAGAGTTCCTAATATCATACATATAGGTATGAGGACTAAGTTTGTATGAAAAGGCGATTTCGCACGGGTCCCCCACTTTCATGAAGCTGTCGGCTCAATTAGAACAATGGTTATTATAAGATGTCACGCCGATACGATACCGATCTGTCAGTGTCAAAAGTGACATTACTTCAACCAAAACCGTCACTTTTGACACTGACAGATCGGTATCGTATCGTTGTGACATCTTATTAGCATTGTTCGAATTGGGCCGAATTCTTACTTTAACCGGTTGCACGCCGTCCATTTCGCTCAACACTTTCGCGGCGCAGCCGTTCAGGGAGCCCGCGTTCTGCTGGAAGCATTGAGGACCGCTTTCTTGAATGAACACTGAAAACGAAGGCAACCAATTAAAGTATGATTCCGTTAGAACGGCCCGAGTCCAGGCCGAGGTATCCGACACTTCGTTTCCTATAGAGAGCGTCACGTGATCACCGGTTACCTGTCGTAGAAAATGAAGTGTCGGTTGCCTCCGCCTGGACCAGGGCCGTTCTAGCGTGAGTCATACTAATATGGATATTTACATTATAAGTATTATTAAGATCGAGGTGTTTATACTGTTTACCGAGGGTATATAAATACAGGGGGATGTATATGTTAGGTAAAACCAGGATTGGTAGTAATTTTAACTAGGCTTAAAGTCTCAGCTGTTTGAACTCTCGTAGAGTCTGTGCGGAAAGAGAAGAGTCGTGGAACGTATTGGGCCCCATACAAAGAGCACATGACAGGTAGTGCCCTCCAAGTAGGCTCCGTAGACAAAATGCCCATCGCTAACGCTACGCAGCGAACGAAACGCAACTGTCGATCACCGTTACACTAATATGGAAGAGTGATGAGAGACACACAATAAAGCGATTCGATAGCGAAGCGTAAGCGATAGTCACCTTGGCTAAGCCGCCAGTAACAGAGTCCGGCCATAGAGAAAAAAATACATAGAGTGCTCACTCCATACATCAGTTTTAGTACCAAAAAGACTATTAGCATCTAGCATCGAGTAGGGGAACTATCAGTACTGCTACTTGACAATAGATGTAGCAGTACTGATAGTTCCGCTACTCGAAGCTAGATGTAGACACTGAAATTAATAGTCTGAACTGATGTATGGAGTGAGCACTCTTGTCTTACAATATTTCTCTTTGGTCCGGCGTAGATAACAGTGTGTCGTAAGGCCTGAGTGGACACTCGAAGCGGAGCGTTCGACGGGGCGTGCAGCGTGGCGTCGAGCTCCCAAGGGATTTGAGCAGCGTGCACTAAGGCCGCTACTATACGTTTGCATGCACGCCGCACGCCCCGCCCCGCTGCACGCCCAACTCGAGCGTCCACTCAGGCCTTACGCCTTACGTGCGATCCTCTCGCCGTCGTTATGGCAGACGAAGCCGAGCAGCTGGTCGATGAAGTTGTGCGCGGCGGGCAGGTCGGCGCCGGCCACGCACAGCCCCACGCTGTCGATCAGAGAGTAAGTGTAGACAACACTTACGTGCGATCCTCTCGCCGTCGTTGTGGCAGACGAAGCCGAGCAGCTGGTCGATGAAGTTGTGCGCGGCGGGCAGGTCGGCGCCGGCCACGCACAGCCCCACGCTGTCGATCAGAGAGTAAGTGCACGCGGCCAAGCGGCCTGTGCGTGCGCAGTACCTGCGACCAAACGACTAATTACTATAGCTGGTCAAACCAATTTGTCAGTAAATAAGAACAAAAAACTATACTCATCCTTTTCTTCTGGATGCTAATAGTCTAAGACAAAGATAGTATGATTCTCTCTGTCTATGTCTGAAATAAGACAGTTCTTTGACAAATTTTACCAGTGTAGGCTAAGTATAGGATAAAGGGGATAATAACTTATTATGGTAAAAAATCCGGGCAAGTGCGAGTCGGACTCGCGTTCCAAGGGTTCCGTACATTAAGTCTGACTCACGCTTGACTGCACATTTTTAATATGTTTTCCTGTCATCTATAGGTACAGAGCTATTTTGTGTATTTTTTTCAAAAATTTAAACGCAGTAGTTTCGGAGATAAGGGGGGGAATGGTCGGACAGACAGACAGACGCACGAGTGATCTTTTTTCCTTTTGAGGTACGGAACCCTAAAAACGGATTTGTTGGAAGTTTGGCTGCGTGTGATAGATTTGTATCGTGAAATCGAATAAGTCCTTTGAAGTCTACGCATTTTTTACTCGACTGCGGCCAAGGTAAAACAGGAGGCTAATTTATATACCTACTTATAAGTGCATGGACACAAGAGTGGGGTAACGGGTTTTATTGTTGATCTCCGATCTTTGATATAAATTTGATGAGCAGGGAATTAGGTACGTAGGTACTACGAAGTATAATGGCAAAGAATAAAAGTACTAACTTTTTGAAGACTCCATTGAGGTCATTATTGCGGATGGCAGTCGCCACTTCCTCCAACAGGACTTCGTCCTTGAACAGGCTCACGGAACATTTCTCGAAGTTTTCGATTGCATCCTGTAAGATAGTTAACGTCTGATTACCTATTATAACGCACCAAAAGTAAATTTTTTATACCATTTTTCTCTCTTTAGTTAGGTACAAATAAATGATCATGAAGGACCTATTGTAATTCACTACTGAGTTTTTACCTATTAGTCGATCCCTGCCATTAGTCGATCCGTGGTTTGGCCTCCACTTAGGGACACAGTTGTCAGTTCTGTTCTGAGAATAACTACTCGTATGCTCTTATAAGACTATTTGCCTCTTCAGCAGCCCACCCTACCAAGTTTCCTGTAAACCAGCGGTCGGCAATTAACCTTTTAGCAACCAAGGGCCACATAGTAGGTAACGAAGTTGACGCGGGCCGCACTTTGTTAATATTTATGACTAGATTAGACATTGTCGTTTGTCAATATTACAAACAAAATAGCCAGAGAGACTCGCGGGCCGCAAGTAACAGGTTCACGGGCCGCATGCGGCCCGCGGGCCGCGGGTTGCCGACCGCTGCTGTAAACCTACGGTCCCCGGGGAAGTTACGCTCATTGAGCAAGCACGCCAGATACGCTTATAATAGGTACAAGTAAAGAAAGGTGTGTCACTGTCGCGAGTTTCAGATAAAGAAACTGCGCTCATTTAATTTAAAATTTAATAGGTCTCACCAGAACTTGTGGAACTTTGTCTTCAGCGCCACTTTTCGTACAGAGTTTGGTCACATACTCCGTTATTTGCTTCTGGTCAAAGGCGTTGTACTTCCCCCACGCGTCTGAAAAGCAGTTGTTTCCAAATAACAAACTAGGACGACAGCCAATCATTCAATAACTAAATTGGTACTAAACTGTTTATCACAAGACCGTCGATTGATTCGATTTCGTACTTATTCTTAAGGACACTTGTTAATTCTTATAATGTATAGGTACCAAATTGTTTTTAAGAATTAAATACAATATAGAAAAACTTACCGACAGTTAAAACAGGAATTAGAGCTACAAGTAGAGAAAGTATCCAAATCATTGTGAAGCACAATTGAGCGCACTGTGATTCGCTTCTGCAGACAGATGGCAACTGAGTGGTCCTGTCCCGAGTAGTCCTTGTACACGTATAATGTACCTGTGTTGCTCTATCATTCCGTATACAGGCATTTTAAGAGTTGCCCAATTATTGCTTAGTTTATAGGTAATAGCAACATTAGCAACAAAAGTACGTACGTCCATACATTGCCTCGCATTAAATTTATTAGCTAATTCTAAAAATTTAGCGGTTTTTGAACAATCGGCCCAAGCAGTGGTAACTGAGTAGGTACTTTTAATAGGTACCTATAATGGTATTGATCATAGTGTCTTTGGATACCCTACTTCTATTTATGTCAATTTTGTGGTCTCATATGTAATCAAATTGAATAGGAAACATTCGAAACAATGTACTATTTATCGCTGTAGGCAGGTATAGGTATAGGTACAGGCCCAGGCTTAATTGCCCAGGGCCTACGAACTTGTACACTTCTGTTAATACTACGCGTTAGTGCAAGCGCGTACGGTTGATTTCTTTTATTCTATCCGCCATCACCTACTCATTAGTATCCATCAAAATAAAACTAGTGTCAGACCGAGGTTCGGCTTAGTCCATGTTTATGCCGAAACCTGCTAAAACCGAGACCGAAGTTTTGGACACTACCAAAAATACAATTTCCGCGCGGCCAAATGTTTCGGCAGTTTTTTGGGCTGAGGCTGAAACATGACTTTTTATATTAAAACCAAAACTTCGGTCGTACCTACACTAATAAAACTATCAGACAGTATTCAAATCTCCTGATGCACGATTAGTATCGCTACATAAAATAGGATTAGACCGACGCCCAGACTCTGCCGAGCGCTACTTGACATCAAACCGATTGAGATGTCAATTGAACATGAATAAATGGGACACATGCCAGGTAGATTTCATACATTTGTATGAACTGGTATGTAGATACTTTTGTATGTAGGTATTTCATAACTGGAAAACATGATACTTATGGTGCTGAGCTAATACAAATGTTTGACCTCGCTAATGAGTCTAATGACATTGAAATTGGCTTATTGGTTTCGGCTCATTAAACACCATCAAAAAGTATTTAGGAGATACCTAAATAATAAATAAGAGTGCAAAACTGGATAACTACATAGGGTAACATAGGTACTAACATCTTTCTCTCAACTTTTGATGGATGTAACAATATATTTTTCACCTCAGCAGCTCGAACAAGGGTACTTTGCTACTTAAAAACAGTGAGCAAAATCGCATTTTGCTCACTGAGTGAGACAAAATGAGCAAAATGCGATTTTGCTCACTGTTTTTAAGTAGCAAAGTACCCTTGTTCGAGATGCTGAGGTGAAAATTTAATTCTTGGTATATCTTAAGAAAACATGAGTGAATAGAGGTAAGTGATGAAGAAGGATTACATTTTTCGGGTTCTCTAATATGTTCTCACTGCTGAGGTGAAAAGTTTTGTGAACTACACGAGATCAAAGTTATTTACATCTCGTGCGCTTTTGAGTCCCTTACTACGCTCAAGATTCTAAATTAGATTCACTCGCTACGCTCGTGAATCTATTATAGAATCTTTCGCTTGCACGGGACTCAAAATAAGCACTCGAAGAAATATCAAACTTTGATCTCTTGTTGTACAAATAACTATAGTATTTGTGTATGTACTATGTATGTATGAATTTTTATGATTTTATATTGAACATACTATATTTATTTATTTATATTATGGTTTTATTTATTCAGCTCAATCAGACGTTGGAATATAATTATACTAGTTTAGGAAATCTAGCTTTTATATTTTATACAATTACCCAGCAAGGCAGGGGATACTATTTTAAATGCATGCAATATATTTATTCTTTGGCGGTACATTACAGAAACACCACATAATTGGGATACATATTTTAAATCATTATGAAGAAAGACTCGACAGGTCTGTAGATTTAATGACCCTTCGTCTTTATATCCGAAGTGAGGACGGTATGCTGTACGTTCAGATCGTTTTCTCTCTTCCAAATCTCGAGTTCCGCACTCCGCACTTCTAATTCAAGTTTTATTTTCATAAGCTGATCGATATCTTTACCCGCATCTGTCCTTCCAGTTGAAGTGTCCACTGTTCCTTCAGTTCCTGCGAGTGCGACTGCTTCTATATTTGCATGTTGTACCTATAAACATATTAGGCAGGTATTAGACAATATGAAAACGTGTAAGAAATGGTTACAGATAAGTAAATTTTGTATTTAATTTGTTCGAACAAAAGTTACTTGAATTCAGTAGGTCATTTGCGGATGGAAACTTGAGATGTTTGAAATCTAAGTAGTTATGTATCTGTATAGAGAGAGATTAATACAAATACTTATATGTAGGTATAAAGCTGGCGGTTCATGTGCTCTATATATACATAATATAGGTCTAGTACCAAAGTCGGTATATTCCATGCGTTGAAATGTAGGTAGGTAAGTATTCATAATAATATAGGTACGACTAATACGACCTACGAGTAATAAGTATTAGGTAGGTAGTGTTCAATTTCATTAAACTTTATAAACTGTGTACTATGTATCAACTACAAATCTTGGGATTCTCTAATCCACCCATTAGTTTCAGGATATAACACAATTCAGTGTCACTGACCCCAGAGCAAGAAATGCTTTCTAAGTAGACATTGTGGAACTCCTGGCCCAGTTGTTCGATGGCTGGGTTCGGGCAAATCTTTATCGCCGTCACCAAACACTCCAAGCTCCGGTCCAGCAAGACACATCTTTCCTATAATAAAAAAAAGCGGCCAAGTGCGAGTCGGACTCGCCCATGAAGGGTTCCGTATTTAGGCGATTTATGACGTATTAAAAAAAAACTACTTGCTAGATCTCGTTCAAACCAATTTTCGGTGGATGTTTACATGGTAATGTACATCATATATTTTTTTTAGTTTTATCATTCTCTTATTTTAGAAGTTACAGGGGGGGGGACACACATTTTACCACTTTGGAAGTGTCTCTCGCGCAAACTATTCAGTTTAGAAAAAAATGATATTAGAAACCTCAATATCATTTTTGAAGACCTATCCAGAGATACCCCACACGTATGGGTTTGATGAAAAAAAAAATTTTGAGTTTCAGTTCGAAGTATGGGGAACCCCAAAAATTTATTGTTTTTTTTCTATTTTTGTGTGAAAATCTTAATGCGGTTCACAGAATACATCTACTTACCAAGTTTCAACAGTATAGTTCTTATAGTTTCGGAGAAAAGTGGCTGTGACATACGGACGGACAGACAGACGGACAGACGGACAGACGGACAGACGGACAGACAGACAGACAGACAGACAGACATGACGAATCTATAAGGGTTCCGTTTTTTGCCATTTGGCTACGGAACCCTAAAAAAGTATTATGCAAGATTTTCGTAAGCAGTTGGAGTCTGAGAGGTTTGAAGCATTTTATTAAAATAGCGATGTGACAGACGGACAGAGTCGAACCATAAGGGTTCATTTTGTACCTTTTTGATACGGAACCCTAAAAAGGGCCGAAACACAATATTTATAATATGTTACTCGTACATTGCTTCAGATCACCGAGTTTAAAAAAAAGTCGTAAAGCTTTTTTGGATCCCAATACGGCTGGCATAAATTTAATTGGGCATCTTGATGCTTTCTTCGAGGGATTCTTAATCGATGGGAATCCTGAGTTTTTGACTTTCGCTCGATAGAAAAAAAAAATACGAACATAGGTTTAAATAATGCTCTTTAAAAATTTGTAACAAATTTTGCACAAAATATGAAAATTGCTTTGCATTGCGGCAAATGGTCGATCGACTGAATTCATTGTACTCTGTAGTCAGTTGAATATTGCATGCAAGTTCTCACGCCCCGTGTAAATGGGGCATTATTATAACTAAACTAACTAGCGCACGGACGGAGGGCACTATATAAGTCTGCTAATAAGTGAATTTGCCCTGCAGGTTTACAATGGTGTGCTATAATTATTAAGAGGATAATGTTAATATCCAGAGAGGAAAATGAGGACTACGTTTGTATGAAAAGGCGATTTCGCGCGGGAGCTCCACTTTCGTCTTAATAGACGTGGCGTACAAAGGGTTAAAAAGAGTCCGGGATACGAAAATTCATTTCGTTTACGTAGCCTAACCCCCCAAGCGTATTTCTAGTTCGGTTTGTCGAATTGGACTTACTTACCCTTTCAGACTTCGTGAATAGTGAACTAGCTTTTCCGTATACAGATTCGCAATATGAGATATTAACCATCGTGTCACTAATGCACCGTGGACCACCCGCTTGAACAAATGCTGAAAAAAAACACGAAAATATTATTTTTTGCTTCGTAAATAAAATAGTGAGCGCTACGCGTTCAGCGGCGGTAGCACGGTCGTAATTTTATCGCTTGTCACCATGCCTGTCACGTGCGCTCGTACAAGTATGTAAGTGCGCAAGTGACGGGCATAGTGCCAGGCGACAAAAATTAGACCATGCTGCGCCCGCAGTAAATGATGTGGCCATCGCCTCCTAGATAATGGAACCTTTCACACGACTGCACACCAGTACTCTCCAATTGTCCGTTCCCGGACACTCCTTAATAATCTTTTATCTTTTGCACCTGACTGCGACTTGTTTGCCGACCAAAGTCGTAAACTTTTTAAAGATTTTTTACGTTTCTGCGAATCAAACATGCAATAGGTAGCTTATTAATCGCTTTATTATTACTTACTTAATTTTACTACTTAGTTTTACAGTGCATTGGTGTTAGCTGTAAAGCTGTAAAATTGGATTTCAATAAATATCAATATCAATCAATATCAATGATAAGGTACTGCTTTGTATTAGGCATTCAAGGGTGACCATGCTTGTAAGAAAACCTTTACTTAACGAAAAGGCCTAGAGCTCGGTATGTATGTACTTACTGGTTATCCTGGCTCCATTATTGTCGCAAACGAAGTCGATCAGAGTGTCGGTGCTCTTCACCGCAGTGCGGTCAAATCCGGCCGGCAGGCATGCAGTCATTCCTACGACCAGGTCGCTGACACATTCCTTTATCTGCGGAGCTTTAGAACAGAACCTAGAAAAGGGGGTTTTGTTAGTTTTAAGTTTATTGTTATTTTGTAGTTACAAGACTGGGAGGCTGAACTGAGACTGTTTTAGACAGTCTGTGAAATTCTGTTGACGACGCCAAGGCACGACCGTGAGCGTCCGACGCCACGCCTTCTCAAAGATGGGCGTTCGATTATGATGGAGAGGATTCACACCGTGAGTGTATAATGGAGGCCCTAGTAGGGGACCCCGCGTGCCCCTCCATATACATGGGCATAAGTAAGAACAAGAACTACTACATATATAAATACATTTTAGTGTGATAGCACCACGATAGCACTTACTTTTGAATTACTTTGTCATATACTCCGCTTTTCATCGCTTTTTCTATTTCATACAAGAACATTTCAATATTGGTCACGTCGTTCAAACACTTTGCGAGTGTTATCATTGCAGACTGAAATAGAAATAAATTACATGTATGTAAGGTAAACGTACTAGTGCTCGACATGCTAATGCCCAATAGATGACACCCTGCTGTCACCTCTATTGACAATGACTTAAGTTTCAAGATGACATGTACTGGGACCGCGTCGAGCACCAGTACGTTTACCTTATATTATAAATAAATAATCTTTGATAGTATCACGTATCGCGAGGTTACCAACGTTATTTTAAATACTACCATTAGGAGAACTACCCTTTGGCCACCTTCGGTTTCCATCATAAGATCGGCTCGATGCCGTGCCGGCCGCTCTTTCATAATTATACCTGAATTGAGCCCTATAGGTAGGTATATCGAATGTCAGGAACTGGGACAAAATGTAACTAAAAATCTATTTTTTTATTCGGTAGACTGAAATAGTATAGTATAGTATTCATAGTATGAACATAAAATGTCATTTCATACTATGAAATGTCATTTTAGTCTACCGAATTAAAAAATAGATTTCTATTTGTTGCACCATTTTTGAGAAAAGCACTATATACGACTCGGCTGGAAGGCTACTTGCTGGCTTCGGATTCAATTAAACGGACTCCCAAGGTCGTCCGTTTAAAACGAATCCTCAGCCTGCAAGTAGCTACTTCCGATCCTCGACAATAATGTACTATTAACTAACAGGGCAAGGTAAATAAAAGCTTGTATAATAGAGGAGTCAAACGGAATGTAAACTATAAACTATCTCAGTATGTCAAAAACTACGACGTATAATTCTCCATTTTTTAAGAACATAGGTACCTTGACTTCTGACGTCTTGTCTTCGGCATGAGACGCTTTGCATAATTCCGTAGCCACTCGTTGACTGTATTTACCATAAGGAGAATTATCAGGAACAGAGAACGTGAAGCTGCCGAATATTCCTGTCAATGGAAAATACATAATGCAACTTTAGGGATCGCACCTTTAAGTAGGTACCTACAGTTACGACAACTTTGTAGCGCCGGATTACTGTCAAGTTGTCAACTGCATGAAGTGTAAATATCAATGTCGATTCCGTTGCATGCTGCTGCAATGCTGCAAATCTAACCATAAATCAGGTGTTACTTTTATTTAATTACTTAAGTAGAAAACTTGTATAAAAATCGTCTGTGGAGTGAAGAAGGTACGCTGTACGTTCAGTTCGTTTTCTCTGTTCTAAATCTCAAGTTCTAATTGAAGTTTTATTTTTATAAGTTGATCGATATTTTTACCCCCATCAGAGCTTCCAGTTGTAGTGTCTACTGTTCCTTCAGTTCCTGCGACCACCTCTGTATTTGCATGTTGAGTTACCTACAAAAATATTAGGACGGTAATTAGAAAATTAAAAACGTGTAAAGGATGACTCACGCTAGATCGGGCCGGCCGGGGCTAGACGGAACTCCCGGCGGTTCGTTTTTTTATGGAAAGCACCACGTGATCACCGGGGCGTTTTTTTTTTGTTGTCCCCTACACTTTTTTTAAAATTTGGGATTTTTTATAAAAAAAGTGTCCTAAGGTTTTTATTTTCCTTCCGTCACCATTTTTCATAGACTTTGTATGGCGGTCGCGTAATGGAAAGATCGAATAATGTATGGAAATTTTGGGACACTTTTTTTCTCCTATTAGGATAGAAAGAGCTCGTGATTCTGAGTAGAAATAACATTAAAAATCCCAAATTTGAAAAAAAAAGTGTAGGGGACAACAAAAAATAAAAAACGCCCACCGATCAGCCGTCATAGAAAATGACGTGTCGGACGCCTTGGCCCGGGCACGGGCCGGTCTAGCGTGAGTCATCCTTTGGCTACTAAAATACCAAGGGATAATTTGGATGTAGGTATATAATAAAACACTACACGTAGCAACGAATTGTATGTTGAATTACCTACTTATGAAAATATAGGTAAGTATACATTATATATTTCTACAGAAAATGAAAAACATGTAAGAAAAGTTTCCTGCGTTAAGTAATTATTAGCGAATGGAAACTCTAAAGACACTCTCTTTTTAGTTGGTTTACCAATTTACAGATAGGTACGTACTATATATATATCTAACTATTTATATACTTATATTAATAATTTAATTGGGCCACTAGTTGCCTGAAATAAACATTTCATTAATTCATTAATTCCAGGATATGGACGTAGTTTAGGGTAAAAGATCCAATCCACAAAAATCTGTTAGTCAAATTTGAACTTTCTGTCAAACGGAAAAGTCGTTCATTTAAATGACAAATTTTAGAGGATGGATCTTTTACGCTAAACTACGTCCATAATAATCAGCGCTAGGTACTAACCTCAGAGCACGACAGGCTTTCCAAGTAGACATTGTGGAACTCCTGGCCCAGTTTTCCGATGGCTGGGTTCGGGCAACTCTTTATCACGTCCACCAAACAGTCCAAACTCTGGTCCAGCAAGATACACCTGTCCTGTTATTAAAAAAATGTGAAATGCGATACAGCGAGGAAATGTCGCCAGCATCCTTGGTACAATGCCTCAAGGGCCTATTTTAGATTTAAGCTAGTTTTTAATTTCTTTTCGTAATACCACTGTATATATCTTGTTTGTAATTCGAAAAAATGTTGTGCATGATCTTCGTAACCAGAGGGAGTGAGACTTGACCAGTTGGGAGACTTATACACATTTGGGAGACAGCTACTCCATATAAAAATGAACAGCGGAAAGAGAAGAGTCGTGGAACGTATGGGGCCCATTACATTCCACGACTCTTCTCTTTCCGAACAGAGGGCCTACCGCGAACCACGTTCGACGTGTTGCCTCTCTGTCGCACTTGTGAATTCGTACGTAAGTGTGACAGGGAGGCAACACGTCGAACGTGGTTCGCGGTAGGCCCTCAGACTCGCGAGGTATAGTTTGGTTAGTCGAGTCGGGCTTACTTACCTTTTTAGATATAGTGTACAGTGAATTAGCTATAGCAGATATTCCGTCTCCGGAGCCATTTGTAAACTTCGTGAGGTTTGACGTGATGGCATCTTGGCAATATGCAATATAAAACATTTTATCCCTAATGCACCGTGGACCCTCCTCTTTAAGAAATGCTGCAAAAAACGTAAAATGCAATAAACCTTAAGTCATTTTTGGTAGCCAGACAGTTGTAATAAAATAATGCACTATAGAAATATCTCTGCAATAGGCCCCCGGGCTCCGCACGGTTCCATTTTTATCCCGTCACTTTCGCACTTACATACTTGTTAGAACGTGACAGGCATGGTGATAAACGATAAAAATGCGACCGTGCTACTAGGGCAGGTCCCTGTTTTACCACGCTGACAATTGTCTTGACATTGAAAATTTACCGTACATTGCTATGTTATTTATTTATTTGGAATGTACAGGAAATTGTTAGTGTCAAGTGTCAATTTTCAAGTTCGTGAAATAGGCGTCTAATACAGTCGGAAGGTACTTACAGGTTATCCTTGCACCATTATTGTCGCAAACGAAGTCGATCAGGACGTTGGTGCTCGTCACCGCAGTGTGGTCCAACCCGACCGGCAGGCATGGAGCCATTCCTTTCACCAGGTGGCCGGCACATTCCTTTAGCTGCGGAGCTATAGCACAATACCTAGAAAACCGTGTTTACGGGCATATATTACCTAGTACCTACTAGCTTCTGCCGGCGGTTTCGTCTGCATGGAATGATGACGATGATTGATGAAAACAATACTGTGCCCTTTCCTGGGTTTCAAAGTATCTTCATTTACATTTAAATTCGTTCAGCGTTTAAGCACGAACAGGTAACAGACAGACAATTACTTTCGCGTCAAACACAAAATTCCATCGGAATCGGTTCAGTGGTTTAAGTGGGAAGAGGTAACTGGCAAAAGTTACTTACGTATTTATGATATAAGTAGAGGTTAGTAAAAATCTAAAGTTTATTGTATAGAATGTATAGTGGCCCGGCCAGCGAAAGAAAAGTCTTCTAGAAATCGATTTTCGCTCATGTCGTCTCGGATATGGTTGAATATGGTATCGATGCATTCAGTGTAATGCCCTGAACCCAAATATATGAGATGACAAGCGCGAAAGTGGTGGGGGTAGTTGCTGTGACGTCATAAAGTCGGCAGTATACCAAATGAAAGGGCTTTGTGAGTAGATCACAAATATATAACATACCGTAACATTTTCAATACTTGGTCTAACAAATTATTATAAAACGTTCAAAAATTTCACAATCCACAGTTGACTTCTAACTGCTCTAAATTGAAAATGGCTGAATGGATTAGTCCAAAATATATACGAAGTGACTGTGAATATCCTGTATGTAATGTTATAAAATAATTAACCAGATATATTAAAAAATAAGAAAAGTACATCAAGTTGAAAAAGTATAATTTTCTGTTACATTAAACTGCAACTATTATTAAAACAAACAAAAAACCCGACACTTTACATATATTTTTGAAATGGTCTTTTCACTAGCTTTCATTTGGTACCCATATTGCTAGAGAAAGAAAAAAAACAATCCCCCCTCAATTTTTTTATTAGCGGGCGCCATTTTCAAAATTTATTTGTATAGCCTACGTCACTATAGACGTGCGCGCCGACCTAAAATTTGCCGGCGGCGGCGCGCCGGCATTTTAGGTCGGCGCAGCGCGGCGGCGCCGGCGTGTAGCAATTTTTAGGGTTCCGTACCCAAAGGGTAAAAACGGGACCCTATTACTAAGACTCCGCTGTCCGTCCGTCCGTCCGTCTGTCACCAGGCTGTATCTCACGAACCGTGATAGCTAGACAGTTGAAATTTTCACAGATGATGTATTTCTGTTGCCGTTATAACAACAAATACTAAAACCAGAATAAAATAAAGATTTAAGTGGGGCTCCCATACAACAAACGTGATTTTTGACCGAAGTTAAGCAACGTCGGGCGGGGTCAGTACTTGGATGGGTGACTGCTTTTTTGTTTGTTTTGCTCTATTTTTTGTTGATGGTGCGGAACCCTCCGTGCGCGAGTCCGACTCGCACTTGGCCGGTTTTTTTTCATTTAGGTGTTACCTACTAAAAACTGCAATTATTGACCGGATTTCTTTTGCAAAAGTGAGCAAGGCTTTCCAGCATAACAAGCACGCTATCCCAGCGTGGTTCTAGGTGCGGCAAATACCTACTGAGCAAGCTGGTTTTGTACCTGAGCGGGGGACACGGGAGCAGATCTTTAACGTGCGCTAGATCATCGAGAGATGCCGTGAATGGAACAAACCGCTAGTCTTATGCTTCATAGACTATGCCAAAGCATTTGCCTGTGTCAGATGGGGAAACATGCTGAACGTGCTCTTTGAGATGGGTGTCCCCGCTGATCTGAGCGCCTACCGCGAACCACGTTCGACGTGTTGCCTCTCTGTCGCACTTGTAAATTCGTACGTAAGTGTGACAGGGAGGTAACACGTCGAACGTGGTTCGCGGTAGGCCCTCTGGCACATCTCATAGAAAATCTATACGCCGAAAAAAGTACTGCCAGAGACCGCATCGAGAATGCGCTGTCAGGTCAGTTCAAGCCGGAAAGAGAAGTGAGGCAGGGCTGTATATTGTCGCCTAAGCTCTTCAATATCTACGGCGAATACATTGTACGCAAGGCCACCGAGAACTGGGACGGCGGCATATCGATTGGCGGGAAGACGATATGCAACCTGCGCTATGCTTGCGACACAACACTCTTGGCTTCCGATGAGGAGGAGATGAGTCGACTGTTCAGACGAATAGAAGCCGAAACGAAAGCATTAAATTAGGACTTCACGTCAACCATGCAAAGACCAAGTGATGTTTGTGTAACGCAAAAAACCTCGGAGACGGACGGACCTGACGGAGAAATTATCCGGAGGATTCAAATAGCGAAGGGAGCGATGGCTCGGCTTGATAAGATTTGGAAGGATCGTAGCATATTAAGACGGACGAAGGTTAGACGTGCGTTCTCTGGTTTTCCCAATATTTATGTATGGTTCGGAGACATGGACTAACCGAGCCATTCTGACCAACCGTATTAATGCGTTTGAGATGTGGTGTTGTCGCCGGCTTCTACGAATACCATGGACGGCAATACGTACCAATCGGTCCATACTGGAGGAGCTACGTATTAAACGCCGGTTGTCAACGATATGCCAGGATCAAATGCTTTCAAACTTCGGACACCTTTCATGTCGCTCTCCGGGTAGCCTGGAAAGAGTAATAATGACGGGCAAAGTTGAAGGCGCGAGAGCTCAGGCCCCTCCCCCTACTAGAAGGTGTTCTCAAATCACGGCACATATGCAATTAAAACTGCACGAGGCCATGCTCTTGGCGGGGAACAGAACCCTATGGAGGAACCTGGTCTTCCACAGAAGGACATGATGTCACGATCCTCAGTATTGAGGGACCGACTGAAGAAGATGCCAGCGTGTTGGAGAAGATGTTTTAATGGTAGGCACATGTTCTACTCTACCGAACTCGTCATTCTAAGAACTTAGATCGCTTGGTTCTGATGCTGGACCTGATCTACCTTTTCCTTATCAATAACCGGGTCGCGCCGCGGCGCGCCGAGTGGACGAGCCGGCGGCGGCGGCGCGTATGAATGGCGGCGCGGCGCGCACCTCTACGTCACTACAACAATTCTGACAAATTCTGTTTTTTTTCTTACTCTAGTAAAAGGCGGCATCGTCAAACAGCGGTCTTGACATCACTACGAGTCGGGAATAGAGCAACACTATGACGTCTGTCATCTAGAGATCGGTTTTTGCGCGTGAACAGCGTCGCGTATTACCTAAGTCCAAAACTCTGATTATTATTGTGATTCCCTAATAAATATTGTTTAAAATGGTGCTCTGGTGTTTTTACCCTTACAGCTTCAGAAGTGCGATAGTGATTCCTCGCCTACTACGATATAATTTGTCGAAATTGACATTACGAAATTTACCGCGCGTAGTCCTTCCTTGTTTCATTGTTCTGATCGTTAATCTGATTGTAATGAGTAAATGCACCAACACCACTCATCAGTTAGGGACTTAAATATACAAAGTCCAAGATTGGTGTCAAAATCATACCTACAAGAATAGCCTACAAAACTAACCTGTGCCGGCTATTGGCTGGCGTATCGTACCTTTGCCGTGTGTTTTGTGTGTTTTGTGTTTGATTACAGATACCTATTTCAGTTTATGTACATCAATGATCATGACTGTCAAAAATAAAACATATTGACAGTGTAATAAAGCTGCTGGCATGTATGTATTACAATATTCACAGCAGAAGATCACAAGACATAAGCTGACAGATACCATTAGGTACAATTGAATTTTGATATTGGTATGAATAAAATAAATCCTTGGGATTACAGAGTAACTCAGGTAAAAGTTAACTCAGGTATGAAACAGATTCCAATTAAAAACTTCAGTTTGTATTACTTAAAACAATTTAATTCTAATGCAATATGTATCGATACAATGAAACATGACAATTCCAAAATCAGTAGTGAAAAAACTTCAGCCTAACTTTTTAAACATTCCAAATTGGCGCCAAAGCAAACCGACTTTTTTTTTAAAAGTTAAACAGTTCTCGCTGGCAATAAAATAGCATAAGAAATAACAAACTTATAATAAAATTAAATCCACTGAAATAATAATATTAACAGTATTTTATACATTCTAACATTTAAGTATATCTATATTATTTAGTCAATCAATTAAATATTTTCAATTGTAACTTTTTTTTAAAGTCATACCATCATTGGCATAGACCAGAATATTGAGATTCTGCCGAAAAAAACATTTATTTCTATTTCCATGACATTAAGGTTGTTTTCACTTTGATAACAATAATGCTGTAATAAGTTGGTCGTTACTCGAATATAATATTAATTATATATATTTAATTGACAAAACATGCTATTTCATACATCAATAACATAAATTCCACCAATTTTTAACATATTATTTTTATGAATCTTACAGTTCGCCCATCCTGATGAAAATATCACGCCCTCGTGATATAACTTAATTGTCTAGTAGAAATAACTAATATTTCTAAACAAGTACTTCAGAGAAAATGAACATAGACCAATTAGTATTATTAACAGTAACTTTACTGTGCTGTTAGCTTATTGTACACTGCACTTTACAGTAAAATAATGAACTAAACTATACACGTACGTGTCTCTGACCGCCGTGCCTGAAAATAGATATGCTTATACACGTACACGTCTCTGACGGCCGTGCCTGATAATAGATATACACGTAGACGTCTCTGACGGCCGTGCCTGATAATATATATACACGTACGCGTCTCTGACCGCCGTGCCTGAAAATAGATATGTTTATACATACATACATATACACGTACACGTCTCTGACGGCCGTGCCTGATAATAGATATACACGTACACGTCTCTGACGGCCGTGCCTCATAAAATTTATACATATACACGTACACGTCTCTGACGGCCGTGCCTGATAATAGATATACACGTACACGTCGCTGACGGCCGTGCCTGATAATAGATATACACGTACGCGTCTCTGACCGCCGTGCCTGAAAATAGATATGCTTATACATACATACATATACACGTACACGTCTCTGACGGCCGTGCCTGATAATAGATATACACGTACACGTCTCTGACGGCCGTGCCTCATAAAATTTATACATATACACGTACACGTCTCTGACGGCCGTGCCTGATAATAGATATACACGGACACGTCTCTGACGGCCGTGCCTGATAATAGATAAACACGTACACGTCTCTGACGGCCGTGCCTGGTAATATATATACTTATACACGTACACGTCTCTGACGGCCGTGTCTACTATTACATACTTAGGTATACATTTTGTTTACTATTGCATTATTTTCTATGCTTAAGGAAATATGAAATACAATTAACTTAGTCTGTAAACTGCTCATTATCACTCTCATTTGAGTCCGAACCTTCTGAAATATTTTTATAACATAACCAGGGAAAAATTTTATCTACGGCAAAAACCCCTTTGTATGTGGTTGATCCTTTTTTTGTTAAAGGTGTGTCCGTCACTTCATATCGATCATTGTCAAATACATTAGTAACCCTGTATGGACCTGATAACTTAGGAAGAAGTTTTTTACTCTTTCCCGTTACGTGCGAAGCTCTCTCAACACGAACTAAATCTCCTATTTGATATTTGGGGGCATCTTTTCTTTTTTTATCAAACTGATATTTTTGCTTATGTTGCATTCTAACAACGTGCGCGTCTACTTCACTTCTAATATTTTCCAGATTGTTAGAAACATCTAGTTGCGCATCGTTCTCTGCAATATCTGGATATATTTCTGATATTAATGGACCCTCATTAATGCCTGTTAGAGTAAGACCGAAAAGAATCTCCGAAGGAGATTTACCTGTTCCTTTGTTTACGGTGTTATTTAATCCCCATTGCACCTGAGAAAGTTTTTCGTCCCAGAGTCTTTCATCATTCCCGTGATTCTGCGCTGCAAGAGAAGCTAATATTGTCCGATTATATCTCTCCACTTGTCCATTGGCACGTGGAGAGGCTACGGCGTTTAAAATATGTTTCACTCCTTTTCTTTTCATAAAGTCTTTAAAACTAGCACTAGTAAATGAGCTCCCTCTGTCACTTATTAATCTAAACGGTGGACAGAAAAAATTGAAATATTCCTCTAACGCTGCTATTGAATATTTCGATTTTGTACTTTTTACAGGTTTCAGTACTATGTATTTGGTATAGGCATCAACAATTACTAATATGTGTGTGTTTTTCTTTTTACTGGTAACAAATGGACCAACGTGGTCTATGTGGATCGTGTGGAAGGGTTTGGATACTTTTGGTATTGGATGCATATAGCCCTGTTTTTTTCCTGATGGTAGTTTATTATGTGCACACTCGAGACAGGCGGTAACATATTTCTTAATAAACTGACGCATGCGAGCAAACCAGTAGTGCTGTTTTATTCTTTCAAATGTTTTTTCAAAGCCAAGGTGTCCAATATCATCATGATTCTTTTGCATAATTTGCCATCGGCAACCTTTTGGCACAACCCATCTTAATCCTTCATCCGTATTTCTATACACACGATCTCGCTTCACTGTGAAATTTTTACGAATATCTACTACATCATCATAGTCCTTATTTGTTAGTATATCCTTAATTCTACGTATTTCAGTATCATCATATTGAACCGTTGCCAACCAGTCATTATCAATGTTCATGACGTCATACGCTTCTATGGTTTTAACCACTCCACGGTCATTTGAAATTGGGTTGCGGCTTAGAGCGTCGGCATGCAACATTCCTTGCCCAGATCGGTATGTTATATCGCAGTCATATTCCTGAATTAGGCTCCACCACCTAGCCACTCGAGGTATCATGTCACGCTTCAAAAATGTTGCCCTCAAAGAGTTACAATCAGTTACTATTGTAAAGTTTAATCCTAGGACATAGGGGCGAAATTTGACCAATGACGCAATCACTGCTAGTGTCTCCAACTCATACGATGAGAAGTGTGATTCCTCTGGAGATGTCTGGCGGCTGTAATATGCTATTGGTCGAAATAGCCCATCGTCTTGTTTCTGAAGTAATACGCTACCAATGCCTGACTTACTAGCGTCAGTATGAATCTGAGTCTCGGCTTTAGGGTTATACAAAGCTAATACTGGTCTTGATGTAAGGGCACTTTTTAACTTATTAAATGCATTTTCCTGATCATTACCCCACATCCATTTAGATTCTTTTTTTAACAACATTGTCAATGGTTTGGCAATATCTGCAAATCCTTTTATAAATCTTCGGAAAAAACTTGCCAGACCTATAAATTGCCTTACGTTGTGAACATCTTTAGGAGTAGGGAAATTTGAAACGGCTTCTGACTTTCTAGAGCCAGGCCTAATACCCTCTCCTGAAACTTCAAAGCCCAAATAATCAACCTGTTTTTGAAAAAAAAAACACTTTTGAGGTTTAAGTGTTAAGTTAGCTGATCTTAGTTTTTCGAATACCAACTTCAATCTTTTTATGCCTTCATCGAAATTAGATGATGGTACTAGTATATCGTCCATGTATGCCAACGCAGTATCAAATCGTAAATTTCCTAATATTAAATTTATTGCTCGTTGGAATACCGCCGGTGCGTTAGCCATACCGAAGGGCATTCTGTTGAACTCAAATTGTCCGTCGGGTGTGACAAATGAACTTTTAGGCTTTGCGTCCTCTGAAAGAGGAATCTGGTAATATCCGGACGCTAAATCTAAAGCACAGAAAAATTGATTTCCAGCTAATCGATCAATCTGGTCTTCAATTCTAGGCAGTGGATAATGTTGTTTAACAGTTTTTTTATTTAAAGCTCTATAATCGACACATAATCTCTTATCACCAGTTTTCTTTTTCACGACAATTATAGGACTAGCGTATGGTGATGTTGACGGTCTTATTATATCATACTGTAATAATTCATCAACCATATTTTTCACTTCTAATCGTTCCATTTGACTTAGTCTATATGGGCGATAAACTACTGGTTCTGTATCCTTAAGTACTATACCCATTTCTGTAACATGAGTTTGTCCTAGTTCCGATAAATCCTTTGCAAAGCAGTCTCGGTATTCATTAACTAACTTTAGTAAAACACTTTTCTGCTTTTCATCAAGTTCTAATCCTATATTTAATTCATCCAAAGTAATCGCGCTCTTTTCAATTTTTCTTACATCAATAATTTGTGCTTGAGTCACTTTTAGATTTACGTCTATACAAGTTCGCAGTAAAAGTTCATCCTTTATAAATTTTGTAGTTTCATTCCGTGTATTTATGATAGTAACGTAACCTAAACCATTCACTATCTTAATCGACCCTATTTGGAGCTTATAATTTAAACGATGGCCTGTTTCAATAAATATACTACCCGTAAAATTATTTCCAACATAAACTTTGATAGACGCATCTCCAAATATGGTTACTTCTGACGCGCATTTAACTATTAGCTTATCAATTTCACAGGAATTGGTAGATTGTATTAGTAGCTCCTTATATGTTTTATAAACTTCAACGTGTGGCTGTTCAGTGGTAGTTTGCCCTATTAATATTTCATAGTCTAAATAACAATCCGGCACTATAAATAATTCAACCTCTAAATCAGCTTTATCAACTTTTAAATTAACTGTATACTTTCCTATTGCTCTTATAAGTTTACTGCCAAATCCCCGTAAGAAAGGTAGACTATCAAATGCCCATTCTATTGGATTTTTAACTTTACAAGCCGCCGATTCCTGTATTAAAGTGCCTTGGCAACCGAAATCAATATAACCGTTTAATTGTAAACCATTTATTAGGATTGGTTTTCTGAATTTCTGATCAGCTTGTTCAACGGTAGTTTGATTGAGTCATAATGTTTTTACGTCTAAAACCTTAGATTTCTTTAAAATGTCTAATGTACAACTTGGATCATCGTGACCATAACGCAAACATTTCTGGCATTTTATTTTTGGTTTCTTACACTGGGGTATAGTATGACCCGTTTCGTTGCAGTTGTAACATTTCAAAAGGAATCTTTGATTTTTCCGTGTTAAATCTATACTTGTTTTAAATGAATTTCGTTTATTAAATTTATTATTTCGTTCGTGCTTGACAGTTTTAAGATAGCCTAACAATTTGTCAGTAGTATCGAAGCTAGCAGCCTCACAACCATACCTAACTGACCTGTCCTCTATACCATAAACAATACAATCTACGGCATTTCTATTTGCAATTAGACAACGATTAAGCGCATTTAATTTCTCATAAAAATATTCCTCTAAATTATCACCAAACTTAGCCGTTATGTTCATCATCTCATTTATTAAGTGTCCATAATTTTCATTACACGGAAAAGCTAATTTCAATTTCTCTTCCCAAATTTCCCATGAATGTAAAACCGTTGGTTGCCCTTCGTACCATCGTTTTGCAGTACCAGTAAGTTTTGGGAGAGCGTAATGTGCAGTTTGTTGACTATTCCAACCGTATATCTCTGCACATTCTTTAACTTTATTGAGCCAGTTAATAATGGTTTGGTGCTTTACATTTGGGTCAAACTCTGGTACAACGTTCAGATTAGTAAATTTTCCTTTAGAATGTGACATAGATGCGACAGTTGTCATAGTTTGCAGTGTTTTATTAAGGGTTTCTAATAACTGGTTGTTTGTCAAAGAAGAACATTGCTCCATCTCATTAGCCGACACGGCTGCCATTGATCCCGTTCCAGTAGCTGCAACCTCTTTACTTTCATTTAAACTTGTATCAATTTTACCTAAATGTGCGTTGTTCTCTGGAACAGGACTTGGCACCCGTGAAGTATATTCAATTTGAGGCATAGGAGATGAACGATTATTTTGCATGTTACATTCAGAACGCTTGTGATGGCCTTGATTACTATTACGTGCACATCTAGAGTAACTTCTACCACGCGAATATAAAACAGATCTTGAATAATTAAATCGACGTGACGCAGTACGTCTCGTGCTGCGTGACTTCAATATTGAGCGTTCAGTCGATCGAGAACATCGTACTCGCGATCTAGATCGTGTTACACTACGGTCAATACTCTTATATTTGTTTGTCATACGTGAAGCACGACTTCTCGACCGACTTGAATACCTTTTTCGGTTTGCATGCGAACGCCGCCGCGTTGTTGATCTGGAAGCTCTGTCGCGCTTATTCTCGCTCCCGCGCCGCTCAGACAGCGACCGCTTGCGCTGACTCCGATGTGAGTGCGACCGCTCGCGTCGACTTCGACGTGACTGCGACAGCTCGCATCGCCTTTGTTCCGTCAGCGTTCTTTCTTCACGGCGTTGCTCCGACCGCAACTGCTCGCGCCGGCTTCGCTCCGACGGTGTCCGCTTGCCACGGCGTCGCTCCGACCGCGAAGGCGTCCTCAGGCATCGATTCGGCTGTGAACGTTCGGACTGCGAACGCCCCGACCGCCCGCGATGTTGCCTCTCGGATCTCGAACGTGTCCGTCTTACGCGCCTTTGCCTGGTCCTTGACCGGGAGCGCGAAGACAGTCGATCACGCTGCTTACGCATCTTGTCAAAATATTATTCTGAAATCAACGTCCATTTCATTAATATATATGTCATTTTAAAAAAAAACGTGTATTATCATGGGTCTGTTAATTATATATCTACTTAATTTCATAATAAAGCAAAATATTACGTTTGTCAACACACGCTCTCATATATAATATTGAGAAAATGTACCTAATTATTTTATATAGCCTATCGAAAACGCTAATTATGCATTAACAAAGAGCCCAAATAACTCGTCATTCGACATTATCGTAATACAAAATATAGGTAAGAACTTGGTTCAATGCACATTTTGATGTATAAACCAAGCAATTAGGTAATAATACATATATTTATTTGATATAATGCACTGACAAAAAAAAACGGCTACAGTTGTAAATAAAAAATAACTCACCTTTTGAACAATTCACCAACAATCTTTTACCTTTACCTTACTTAGGTCATGGAACTCACGGACCTTCTGTAATAAATTTGGTGTTTATTCCTTAAAAAGATGGCTCCGGCCTTTGAAAACCGCACGTAGTGTTCCCGCTTCGGAGTTTGAAACAGATTCCAATTAAAAACTTCAGTTTGTATTACTTAAAACAATTTAATTCTAATGCAATATGTATCGATACAATGAAACATGACAATTCCAAAATCAGTAGTGAAAAAACTTCAGCCTAACTTTTTAAACATTCCAAATTGGCGCCAAAGCAAACCGACTTTTTTTTTAAAAGTTAAACAGTTCTCGCTGGCAATAAAATAGCATAAGAAATAACAAACTTATAATAAAATTAAATCCACTGAAATAATAATATTAACAGTATTTTATACATTCTAACATTTAAGTATATCTATATTATTTAGTCAATCAATTAAATATTTTCAATTGTAACTTTTTTTTAAAGTCATACCATCATTGGCATAGACCAGAATATTGAGATTCTGCCGAAAAAAACATTTATTTCTATTTCCATGACATTAAGGTTGTTTTCACTTTGATAACAATAATGCTGTAATAAGTTGGTCGTTACTCGAATATAATATTAATTATATATATTTAATTGACAAAACATGCTATTTCATACATCAATAACATAAATTCCACCAATTTTTAACATATTATTTTTATGAATCTTACAGGTAAGAAGTCTTTGTTGATCCAACACCTAACAATGCTCCGGGGCCATAGTGGTAAATATTCACTGCCTCACTTATATGTTGTGTTATTTTGGTAATTCATGTGCTTTCAGATACATAACATAATGTAATTAAGTATGTCTATATGACATATTAACAAATTGATATGAACATTTTCTAAAGTTTGTGTCGTGGTGAAATTTACATTCAAGTAAAAAGCATATTATAAAACAAGTTTGGTAATGTAAATTTAGCCTTGATTGATGCTATATGTATGGTGGTATTATGCTTTCATGATTAACAATGAGTGCTATTTAATACTTTATCCTTTCAGTCAAATTAAAATAGATTACAAGTTTTCAAAAACACTGGAATATTGGTTACAACAACAATAAGGAGAAATTACTCGTTGTTTCATATGTGTGTGTGTGTGTGATATTACACATGCTTATTGGAACTGAAATAATGTTTTTTTTGGTGTGTTTTTGGTTTGTGTAATTTCCAGAAATTTAACAGCAATGATTCTTGAATTGAACGACCATACCGTCGTTGAAGGTACTAGAGTGGCTATTGGGTCAGGCCTCTATAATGTGCCTGGATGGACATGGATAATATTTCAAAGTTAGTTGGTTATGGATGCCAGGTATAATATGTCCAAGTGTTCAACTAATTCATTATATGGAGAAAATATGTTGATACTTAATCTCTGATGTCATGGAGAATGAGGTATTTATTTAGAAATAAAATGCTTGTTCATGTTGTACATGTATACTAACGGTTAGTATGTGTTACATTGACTGTGGGTTGGTAAAGTGCGCTTTGTGAATAAGCGAAAGGTGACAGTTATTTGTAGCTGGTTAGTATTGTCTGTGACAAAAGTAGTCGCTCCATGTTTCCGGAGCCTCCTCGGACTGAATATTTTAAAAGACAGTTCATTTCACATATAACCTCCTGCATCTTTGCAATTAACATTAAGCTGCAGACATACTGATAAATAAGGCAGTAAATCATTTGAGATGTTGAGAAAATTTCTGTCTGTACATATTATTGATTGGTTCTATGTATGAAAAATCTTATGAATGTTTATACAAATTAATTGCATACAGCTTATAGTATGTTGTGGTTGTTGTTTTGTTCATTGGGATGTTGGTTAAAGTTTGCATTGCAAATATTTTTCACAAAATGTCATGTTATAAAATGAACCAAAGACATATATTTAAACAGACTTACCAAACTAATGAAAGTTTTATTGGCATGACATTGTCAAGTGTTTGAGTTATTAACAATGATAATCATTTGTGTTCTAACAGTATGTTTCAGATGCATTTCATTATAACAAAACTTTATTACTGATGAAGTTTGATGAATTTCCAAGGTTAAAATCTTGTCAAAGAGATGGACATATTGAACAAGATATTTACTGAGCTGAGTATGACACTGGTAAAGCAGGTTGTTGCTAATGGTAAGCGAGGTAAATACTTTCAGGAGTCAATATGGATATTGACGGTCTACATGATACATGTCTTTTACATACAAGTGCGACTGGACTCTAAACGTTCCAGTCCGATAAGTGTTTTATGGGTGAATATTAAACGAAGGTAAATAGCTTGGTTAAAGCTTTCCAAATAACTATTTTAACCCATTCACTGCTAATGAACATTGACCGAAGAATATCATGTCATGAGACGGGTCCCATGTTAGCCTCTCACGAGTTGTACGCATTTTTGTGCGTGCATGCGAGGGAGTCTTACATCCTACAACGGAGAAGCCAATTGTGAGTTTGTTCCAAGTCTTTGCTTTTAAAACGACACAAATAGTCATTGTTACGTTAAGCGGTCAGTATGAACGCACCGCTCAATGGAAGGTTTGGGTTAGCTGCATGGGTATACATGCTAGAAATTTATCAAAATCTAATAAATCCTTCAAAGTTATATGACGTTATTCACAAGAAAATAATTTATGTTAAATGGTGTTACAAAAAAAGGGGGTGGTTTATCTACCTGCCGCTAGATGTCACGCTCATCGCAATATTTTATTATTTTGCATAATTAATTAATTGGTATTTATATCCTCTTGGTGTCATATGCACGTGAATTAAGCCTTTTGTGTATTTCAAGCAAGTGCTGAGCAGACTTGCATATCCTAACACCTCTCATACCACGGATTATTTGGTACCTAGCCTGGTCATGCTTTCTTACATTTGGTTCAGTCGGCTTAAGCCCTTACTCCAATTCGACTGAAATAGAACTAAATATCTTGGTGTAAGTTAACAATAACGAAATAGACCGTTTCAACGAAACTCGAGTCGAATTACTCAAAAGGACCAAGGCTTGTATATCGGCTGAGCGTAAAAGGTGCTTGTTCAATTTGCAGAATATTGAACTGGTGGAGGCTACATCCACCTGGTGAAGACCCAGCTTGCTGCGACTGCGTTGGCTGTGGCAGACTTCAGTGGCTGCACTGATGACAGTGACCTGCGGGGCGCTGGTCGGGTCAGGCGATGGCCGAGCTAAAAGGCGGCATCGTCAAACAGCGGTCTTGACATCACTACGAGTCGGGAATAGAGCAACACTATGACGTCTGTCATCTAGAGATCGGTTTATGCGCGTGAACAGCGTCGCGTATTACCTAAGTCCAAAACTCTGATTATTATTGTGATTCCCTAATAAATATTGTTTAAAATGGTGCTCTGGTGTTTTTACCCTTACACTAGCAAAATGGGTACCAAATGAAAGCTAGTGAAAATACCATTTCAAAAATATATGTAAACTGTCGGGTTTTTTTGTTTGATTTAATAATAGTTACAGTTTAATGTAACAGAAAATTATACTTTTTTCAACTTGATGTACTTTTCTTATTTTTTGATATATCTGGTTAATTATTTTTTATCATTACATAGAGGATATTCACAGTCACTTGGTATGTATTTTGGACTATCCATTCAGCCATTTTCAATTTAGAGCAGTTAGAAGTCAACTGTGGATTGTGAAATTTTTGAACATTTCTAATAATTTGTTAGACCAATTATTGAAAATGTTACAGTATGTTATATATTTGTAATCTACTCACAAAGCCCTTTCATTTGGTACCCCACATGGTATGTTTAAACGAAAATAAAAAAAAGTTTGTACTGCCGACTTTATGACGTCACAGCAACTACCCCCACCACTTTCGCGCTTGTCATCTCATAAATTTGTGTTCAGGGCATTACACTGAATGCATCGATACCATATTCACCCATATCCGAGACGACATGAACGAAAACTAACCTAAATCCTGAAAAAACTGCCTACTAGTAGGTTATTTAACAGTGCCGGCCCGAGCCCTTGATCAGGGTAGAGCGTTTTGGAGCCCTTCGTTGAAGTTTCCAAGCGTATTTTCCACCCCCCCCCCCCCCTCGCCACACTCGCGTCTTATAAAACTTTTTTTCTCATTTGCCATTTTGGCGCCCCCCTTGCCATCCGGCGCCTAGAGTGGCCGCTCCACTCGCTCTACCCTAGATCCGGGCCTGTGTAGGTATATATTATTTTATAATAATAGACTGATTTGGTTTGCCTGTTATCTCGTACCTACCTTATTACTCAAGCGGTCAAGGTCATTGTGGTATAGATAAGAACTTTTTACAGACTATAATAATTAATTACATAGTACCTAAATAATAAGTCAACTTGGAATCAAAAGTCAATGAACAAGTCTAGTTAAACATTTTTCAAACATTCTTGCAAGTACACCTAGGTATTGTGCCTGGATTTTCAAACTATATTAACGGTTTAAATAGGTTTAACTTGTCCCATATTTTACATGAGTACCTATATATTTTACCGTAAATATTTTTGTCCTTAATTTTATTCCTATTTTATACGAGACTGCGAGAAGCTAAGACTGTTTTAAGTGAATTTCTTTTGACAGGATTTTCTAGGCATAACGTAACAACTACTACTTACAAAAATTCATTTTTGTGTGAAAACAGTAAGTACTTACTTTAGGATGACTTCGTCGTATACTCCGCTGCTCTCCGCTTTTTCCATTTCTTTCGCGAAAGTTTCAAAATCGATCACGCCGTTCAAACACTTTGCGAATGTTATCATTGCAGACTGAAATAGAGACACATGTACGTTTTGACAAAGAATGTTTGATGTATAAGTTATATATATTTCTATGATGATATTGATCCCTCCAGTACCATCGGTCCACTTTCCCAATCTGTCTACTTTACCAAAGGGTCCATTTTCGCGATCTGTGTACTTTACCAAACGGTCCACTTTCGCGATGTGTCCACTTTACCATCGGTCCACTTTCCCGGTCTGTCTACTTTGCCAAACGGTCCACTTTCCCGATTTGTCTACTTGAGCACGTTGTCTACTTTCGCCATTGGTTCACTCATTTCGTAGCATAGTACCAACTTCGCGAACTTTGATTTGGCGATTCGCGAAATGTATTTTTTATACACGCAAACCACAAGTTTCTCAGAATACCAAAAACGCTTAGTGCCAGCATAATGCCAAGTCAATATGTGTCAACCACGGAGGACCGACATATCAGTATTGTAACAGATGCGAGTGAGACACCGTCATTGTTCTGACAGTATTTAATCAAATATAACTGATTGCGTGGCAGCAAATTACCGTTTTGTGACTACAACGAACAAAATGTCTGGGATCATTCCAGTAAACAATATCCCATGAAAAACATTTCATGTAAAATGTTGCCAAGACGAAACCACAAGGCTCGGACTGTCAAAAAGTTATCAGATATCTTGTAGAGCCAAGCTTCTAACTCTGCAAGCCCTAACATGACAAACTCTACATCTTAGTCAACATATGTGGCTTGGCCGTTTCGCTACCGTCACATTTGCGGAAGGTGAAATCTATTCATTATTTTTTATTATACAATATTTGTAGTAACAAAACGGCCAAGCCACGTATTTTGACTAAGGTGTAGAGTTAGTGATGTTAGGGCTTGTAGAGTTAGAAGCTTGGCTCTACAAGATATCTGATAACTTTTTGACAGTCCGAGCCTTGTACTTTCGTCTTGGCAACATTTTACATGAAATGTTTTTCATGGGATCGGAAAAGCGGACCATTTGGTCAAGTAGACCAATGAAGAAAGTGGACCGATCGGTAATTAGACGGATCGGGAAAGTGGACCGATAAGTAATTAGACGAATTGAGAAAAGCAATTAGGCAGATCGGGAAAGTAGACCGTTTGGTAAAGTAGACAGATTGGGAAAATGGACCGATGGTACTGGAGGGATATTGATGATATCTGTTTTATAATATAATCTATAGGTACATCTTATAAAACAAATTCCCCCGTCGCGTCTGTCTGTTTGTATGTTCGCGATAAACTCAAAAACTACTGAACAGATTTTCATGCGGTTTTCACCTATTAATAGAATGATTATTGAGAAAGGTTTAAGAATATGGAATAGAGCTAGGTGACAATCGGAATAGGGGGTAACGCTGCAAGTGTGATGGGGACCTTTGGACCCGGCATGGCTCAGAACGGGTTTTAGTTCTTAAGTTTTGTACGTATTTATATTTTTGAAATAAATTAACGGAATGTAAACGTCCATCACTACGATCTTTACCTTCTTACGTTTCTTATGAACATACCTTGACTTCTGACGTCTTGTCTTCGGCATGAGTGGCGTTGCAATATTCCCTAATCACTAGTTGACTATACTCGTCAAAAGGCGAATTGTCAGTAACATCGACCGTGGAGCGGCCAAATACTCCTGTCAATTAAAAAAATAGAAGTTACTTTAAAAAGTAAAGAGGTTGCTTTCAAAGTTTTCATCACTGTAAAGGTGACAGTCCATTTCCAACTGCAGCTGCACTACCGCTGCGACGTTACTGGTGCGACATTACTGCAGCGGCAATAGCGGCGGCGACTGCTGCTGTTGCGTCGTGCAGTCGCAGCAGCGTTCGTTAGTTGCTTGTCAATGTCAGTGTCAGACGTATAAATAAAAATACTAATTTACTTTCGTATATTTTTACAAGAAAAAGCAAGTTACAATAATGCTACATGCTAACGAAAAAGAAGACCAGATTGCCTTTCTACGGGAGTCAGAGGCAGTCGAAGACAGCTACCAAAATTAATAAAAAATCTAATATAGAATTGTCGTTGTAATTCAGGGAATATTACCGATTAAATGAAAAGCAATTCAACGTTGTTTGAAGCTTAATTATTGACTAAATACACCCAAATTACCCAAATGAAATTAATGAAGAGGAAAAATTACTTAAGGTAAGCTAACATTTTGAAATTATCTTCCCCATCTTCTTGGCTAAATGCGTGACGACCGCAACAGCATACACACAGCAACCCGACGTGAGCGGGACTTATGTAGCTTGTGAAGTATACGGGGTGTACACTTGATCCACCCGCATCACGTAGGTACCTACGTGATCCAGCCAAATCCAGCCGGCAGTGTCAGTCAGTGGAGAGTAGGTACTCTGCCGTCAGAAACGTGCGGACACTGCCGGCTGGATTTAGAAGTCTGCGATAAACGTCCCCAGGTAGGTTCTTTTGTCAGGTCTTTCATTGGTTTCTGCAATGTGATTCGTGGGTTCCGGAGAACGCGATGCGACACATCTTTCGGTATTAGCAAAATATTATAGATTTATCTTTCTGAGGTTCAATATTAAAGCAATTTTACTTTCTTCAGGTACCTAACAGAAAAGTATCCTTGAAACCACCGCAACTGTCAATATTTTAATTTTTAAACCATTTGCTTCTCTCGTGAATCAATTTGGTGTTAAACAAAGCTTTGTCCATAATAATAAAACAAATAAATTGCAGTAAAACACATACCTAGGAAAATATAGTTTGGCCAGGGACTGTCTCATTTCAAACATAGACAGAGAGAATCATATTATATTTGTTTTAGGCTAGTACTAACACCCAAAAGAAATCGATGAGTAGAGTTTTCTTTGTTCTTATTTACTGGCAAATTGGGTTTGTCAGACTATAGTTAACTCTCCGGATTTGACGCTCTCTTTCTCGTTTCCTACCTTGCTTTGTGATATGGCTCAATATAGATTAGCAAAAAATTAACAGTAGGTAGAATCTGTGCGGAAAGAGAAGTCGTGAAATGTATGTCGCCCAATACATTCCACGACTCAATATGCTTGTAATAAACATACTGATTTCCTTCCATTTTTATTGTGGAACCTTCCATTACAATTTATAGATTGTATATATACACTAGCTAGACATATTGTCAATCACAATGAAAAAAAAAATCAACTCTAGCTAACGTGAGATTTGTACCCACATCTATGGGTTACCGATCCAATGCATAATTAATTTTTCCAGCTAACCATCCGTCATTTACCGCGAATTTAACCATTGCAAGCATGGTTAAACGTCTTTAAAAGGTATAAAATGGGGTTAATTTTGAGATATTAAACGTTTCCACGTCCAAATGTCCGGCCGTTGGCTTCGCACGGAAGGGCGTCGGAGTCGGGTCTCAATTAAACTTGGCCACTGTTCAAATTTCAAGCTTTGCTCTCTCGTAGCTCAATCTTTGGCCTTGCATCGCTCGCATGGAATTAAGCCGCTATCTGAACCTGCAAGTTTTTGGCCCTGTTTGAAGCTCAACTTTCGGCCTGTTTTAAAACGCTTGAGCATTGGTCCTTATCCGAACTTAGCTCCATTGCAGCTCGGCCTTTGGCGTCGCACGAATGCGCCCGCAGGAAAGCTCCAGATCTTAACACTATGGCTTCAGTCTTTATCGGCCTGCGCCCTCGCTCTGCTCTCTTGCAGCTCGGCCTCGCGCAGAAGCGTGCCGCAATCGGCGCTCCAGGCGTTCGGCCGTCAGCCAAGCTTACACTTGGCGTTCGATTCTTAGCTGTATGTTTACCTGCAGCTCACCCTCTGGCTTCGCATTGGGAGGCGTCGAAATCAAGTCTTCGGTGTTACATGGAGCTCGGCGTTGGGCCTCACTTTTTGATATAAATCGGTTTTGTTGAATCGATATTGGTTAATGACGGAGCTCGATTTTCTTTGGACTGTCGATAAGACTTTTCCCTGATACAGCCAATCCGCAATTTTTAACTTAGCACAAAAGATAAGGGCCTCGCTAAGATCTTCCGGCCAGAGCCTCGCCAAGATTAAGACCGCCTCTGATGCCGCGCGATACTGCTTATCCACAGTTTATAGGATATCAATTTTTTTCGTAACATTATTGAATAAATTATCCTTGAAAATAAAGAATGCATCATTTCATAACTTTCTTACAGCAAAAACATGTTTTTTCGGTAAAATTTTGGTTTGAATTCTTTTTTCATTAATCGAAGGTGTTTCAAGGCCACGCCGCCGATTCGCCGCCGCCGCCGACCAATTTTGACCGGCGCGCCGCCGCCGGCTAAATGCCTATCGGCGCTCATATCTAAGTGCAGCTGCGGTCGGAAATACGTTAAAATTACCATATTACGTGCAGTCGGTATTGTCATTGATTTTACTATGGAAATTGACAATAACACCGACGCTTTCAGGCTGCTGCAGTAGTGTCGGAGCAGTAGTGCAGCTGCAGTCGGAAATGGAATGTTACTTTTATGTATAAAAATAGTTACCTCACCATATGTTATATATGTACTTATATTTAATATTGAAACGTGTTTCAATAATTATTACGGTAAAAGATTTTTACTACGGTTCGCCTACGTTAAAAAAATGATTGTAAATATTTAGTATACCTAATACCTAAATTAAATTTTTGATTTCAATTTCATATCACTATAGGTACCTACTCTGACCACAGGAAACAAGTGATAAACGATTTGCAAGTTTCATAACATTGTTTGAATTTAACACAATGGCGGTACCTACTACCGATTCTACTTGCTTCTTGGTAAGAAACTATCTTTTTAAACTAAATAACGACCCAGTGTCCTAATATAACGTACCTATACCTACTCATTATATTTTGAAATTTTCAATCTCTGGACCAAAATCTACTTATGTAAGTTTGTTCAAAAGTTAAAATTGAACATTATAGGTACGCGGCTAAATACTAAATAGGTAGGTACTTTTGGTGCATCAATGACAAAGAATACAATACTCATATCAATAATCAATAATTATTGAACTGCAGCTATACTTAAATGTAACATTATTTGAAAATATATGCCTTTGGATAAGTACTATGATAATAAATCTATTGAAATTTGAAAATTTCACGAGGACTCTTGTAATGTCTCATTTAAGCGCGGACTCTATAGTCTTGTTATCAATGTGGAAGTTTCGAATAGAGCGACGCGTAAAGTAATAGGTTAGGATGACACGCTAGACCGGGCCGTGTCCGGGCCGGAGCTCCCGGCGCTCTCTTTTCTATGACAATGACAGGTGATCACGTGGTGCTTTCCATAGGAAACGAAGCGCCGGAAGCTCCGGCCCGGACACGGCCGGTCTAACGTGAGTCATCAACCACTTCTTTTTTTCATCCTGTTACCCCCTGCTGGGGTGTAGGGCTGCGGTCCTCCGCTCCACCCCATATCAAGTAAAATAATTTGAGTTGGTATGCAGCTTTACAAGGGTCGGCATCGGGCATACGATACCCCTGGTTTGTCCATACGCTACGTTAGTTGCTTACTATTAGTTGCGTCATGCTCATAAAGGACCGGGCCGTGTCCGGGCCGGAGCTTCCGGAGCTTCGATTTCTATGGAAAGCATCACTTGTCATCTGTCATAGAAAAGTAAGCGCCCGAAGCTCCGGCCCGGACACGGCCCGGTCTAACGTGAGTCATCCTCTAGTCGGAACATATTCTTACATGTACAAAATATACGCTTTTACCCATTTGTTTATTTAATCTTTTTTATGCAATAACATGCGGACTCAATGTCATGGAGCATTCTCTAGCACTCAGCCTTCAGACAAAGCAGATAAGTTTAAGATTATGACCAAGAAATCTATTATTATGTTTAAGGAAGATAACATATTAAGGACGAATAAGTTATCAGCTCAACTAAGTTACCTACTCTACTTGTTTGGTCTATCGAGTGATTATAATATTATGAATACTCAAATGCATATATTTATTGCATAGTTTTTGCTACAAATTATATTTACAAATAATTGCATAAATGTTGGTGGTATAACCAGTGTACAGCATTAAAAAATATGTAGATGCGAATATAAAACGGTTGAGACGCTCAAATAAGATCCGTGATTATACGGCATTGCTTGACAAAAAACTTGGCAGAGAATTAGGTAGGTACAACTTTTCAAGTTTGGTGAATGATTGATTACTTTGCAGTTGTCAGAGAGAAGTAATTCCACTGTTTTTTATTACACTATTCTATTCCGTTCTTTCTTATAAAATTATATAAAATAAAAGAGCTGGGTTTTATTGTAATCTATATATCTTATATCTATCTATCTATCTATCTATATATATAAATGCACGTGTCCTGACTGATTGACTGACTGACTGACTCATCAACGCAGAGCCGAAACTACAAATGCTAGGAAGTTGAAATTTGGACACTAGGTTGCATTTATAAAATGTATAAGAGCTAAGAACCGATTTTGAGAAATTCAACCCCTAAGGGGGTTAAAAAGGGGATGAAAGTTTATGTTTTAATGTTTTAATGTATTATATGGGATTCAAGTTTTATTTTGAGCTAGGAATGAAACTTCGTAAAAATATATATTATTAAAATACAAGAAAACAGATTTCAGCGTTTTTGCAAATTCATCCCCTAAGGTGGTGAAAAAGGGGTTGAAAGTTTGTATGGAGATTGAAAAAAATTTTGAGTGCGGGACTTGAAACTTTGTATATAGGAATATAATTAAAATAAAAGAAAAGTAATTTCAGCGTTTTTAAAAATTCATCCCCTAACAGGGTTAAAAAGGGGTTGAAAGATGGAATCCATTACAAATTCTTTGAAACTTCTTATAAACGCGTAACATAAAATAATAAAATAACATTAATTGAATACATCAATGTGCCTGCTCTTCTTGAGCCGACTGGCATTTTCAGAGACGATGGCAAGAGGCCCGATGGGGTGTCCTTAGTTCCTTGGAGCTTGGGACGGATGTTAGTGTGGGATGCTACCTACGTAGACACACTGGCACCGTCCCACCTCCAACGGACTAATTATTAAAAGCGGGCGGGGCGGCGGAAAGCGCCGAAATTTTAAAACGTAACAAATATAAGAGCCTCGATAGAGAGTACCATTTTGTACCATTTGGAGTTGAAACTCTAGGTCCATGGGGTCCCAGCGCGCATAAGTTGTTCGCAGAAATCGCGAAGCGTCTGGTTGACGTAACTGGTGACCGAAGAGCTGGCGGCTACCTCGCACAACGTATCAGCATTGCGATACAGCGAGGAAATGTCGCCAGCATCCTAAAATAGGCCCTTGAGGCATTGTACCCTCAAGGGCCTATTTTAGATTTAAGCTAGTTGTTAATTTCTTTTAGTAATACACTGTCTGTATATATCTTTGTTTGTAACTATTTAGTAATCTGTTCTCATATTAAATAAAATTAATCATGAGTATGAGTATAATAAAATGTTATTGAACATTATTAAAAATTCAACCCCTAAGGGGGTTAAAAAGGGGATGAAAGTTTGTCTTGGGGTTCATATTTAATTGTAAGCCAGGAACTTGAAACTTCCTTAAAAGGTATTATAATAAAAGAGAAGAAAACAAATTTCAGCGTTTTTGAAAATTCATCCTCCAAGGTAGTGAAAAAGGGGTTGAAAGTTTGTATGCACATCAAATATTTTTTTGAGTGCGGGACTTGAATCTTTGTATAAGGGCATATTATAAGAATACAAACAAAATTAATTTCAGCGTTTTTAAAAATTCATCCCTTAAAAGGGTTAAATAGGGGTTGAAAGTTTGTATGGTGATCAAACATTTTTTTGAGTGCGGGACTTGAATCTTTGCATAAAGACATATTATTAGAATAAAAGAAAAGTAATTTCACAGTTTTTTGAAAATTCATCCCCCAAGGTGGTGAAAAACGGGTTGAAAGTTTGTATGCACATCAAATATTTTTTTGAGCGCCGGACTTAAATCTTTGTATAAGGGCATATTATAAGAATACAAAAAAGTGATATCAGCGTTTTTAAAAATTCATCCCTTAAAAGGGTTAAATAGGGGTTGAAATTTGTATGGAGATCAACATTTTTTTGTGTGCGGGACTGGAATCTTTGTAAACAGGCATATTATTAGAATACAAGAAAAGTAATTTCGACATTTTTGAAAATTCACCCCTCAAGTTGGTAAAAAAGGGGTTGAAAATTTGTATGGAGGTCAAACTTTTATTTGAGTGCGGGGCTTGAATCGTTGTATAAAGGCATATTATTAGAATACATGAAAAGTAATTTCAGCTTTTTTAAAACTTCATCCCCTAAAAGGTTTAAGAAGGGGTTGAAACTTGGTAGAGAGTTCAAATTTTATTTAAAGCTAGGAACTTCAAACTTTGTAAATAGGTAGTTATGTAGTAGGTTTTCCTAAATAGTGGACTTGAAAATGTGCTGGGGGTTGAGAGGGATTATATCGAGAACAATTTTATTCAGTTAGGGGCTTGAAACTTCGTAGCCAGGTTGTGTATAATAATTAAGAAATGATTAACAGTCCCTACTGCTATCTTTTGCTGCATAATGTTCTAAGCTAATGTAGAATATATAATCACCAATATACAAATCCACGCGTACGAAGTCGCGGGCAACAGCTAGTATAATATATAGTTTAGTAAGCTCAAATATAATAAACATATTATAATGTAAAACTAGGGTCATAAGTACTTCACATTGCTTAGTTTAATTAGTTATAAATATTTCAACTACGTTTAAGAAATATAATATAGATTAATGATTAAACGATGATGATGATGAAACCGCTATTTAAAAAAAGTACATAAGTAGATGAATAAAATAAAAATGTTGCATTCGTAGTGTTACGAAGTAAGCTTTTTTGAACTCACCCAAAGCTAGGGAAGCAACCATTAGAAATTTCCACAACATATCGAAGACCTAAATTAACCTCTGATAATGTTTTAAGTGCCAAATATTCATCTGCAACTGAAGCCCTACTCTTGCGGGGCACGTTATAAGCACAACAATACTGCTACAATACCAATCATGTGTGTATTCACACACACACGCTTCTATCTCATTCAAGAGATAATAATTTCGCGTGGTATTGGGATGAGGCGCTGACCAGATAAAAAATAAAAACGTTAAACCTAAATTTTTCAAACCTGTTTGTTGAAGGAGAGACAAGTCAAATTTAAAAACCTAATAATGGCGTTACTAAGTTAGTGAGAGACCTGCTTAAGTTTTTAGGGTTCCGTAGCCAAATGGCAAAAAACGGAACCCTTATAGATTCGTCATGTCTGTCTGTCTGTCTGTCTGTCCGTCTGTATGTGACAGCCACTTTTCTCCGAAACTCTCCAGAACTATACTCTTGAAACTTGGTAAGTAGATATATTCTGTGAACCGCATTAAGATTTTCACACAAAAATAGAAAAAAAAAAACAATATATTTTGGGGGTTCCCCATACTTAGAACTGAAACTCAAAAAAATTTTTTCATCAAACCCATACGTGTGGGGTATCTATGGATAGGTCTTCAAAAATGATATTGAGGTTTCTTATATCATTTTTTTCTAAACTGACTAGTTTGCGCGAGAGACACTTCCAAAGTGGTAAAATGTGTGTCCCCCTGTAACTTCTAAAATAAGAGAATGATAAAACTAAAAAAAATATATGATATACATTACCATGTAAACTTCCACCGAAAATTGGTTTGAACGAGATCTAGTAAGTAAGTAGTTTTTTTTTTAATACGTCATAAATCGCCTAAATACGGAATCCTTCATAGGCGAGTCCGACTCGCACTTGGCCGCTTTTTTTATTGTGCTGTTAACTCTCATAGTATCTTTTATAATGTCATAATCAGGGGTCGGACAAAAGTGCGGATGACGTAAAAATGACGTAATCTTGCACACAGGATGATGTTTGAGTTTGTATTTAAACTTCCGTGTGACATGTAGTAACAAAGTAGTATTAATGAAGTAACAAAATAATCGTAAATAAATCCATGGAATTAATAATACAGGTGGTAGGGTGATGTAGTGAATAATAGTTATTTGTACAACAAGAGATCAAAGTTTGATATTTCTTCGAGTGCTTATTTTGAGTCACGTGCAAGCGAAAGATTCTATAGTAGATTGACGAGCGTAGCGAGTGAATCTAATTTAGAATCTTGAGCGTAGTAAGGGACTCAAAAGCGCACGAGATGTAAATAACTTTGATCTCGTGTAGTACACAACATTTTTCACCTCAGCAGTGAGAACATATTAGAGAACCCGAAAAATGTATTCCTTCTTCATCACTTTCCTCTATTCACTCATGTTTTCTTAAGATATACCAACAATTAAATTTTCACCTCAGCAGCTCGAACAAGGGTACTTTGCTACTTAAAAACAGTGAGCAAAATCGCATTTTGCTCACTGAGTGAGCAAAATCGCATTTTGCTCATTTTGTCTCACTGTTTTTAAGTAGCAAAGTACCCTTGTTCGAGCTGCTGAGGTGAAAAATAAATTTCACGAAACTTGCCACAATATTCGAGTAAAGATGACATTTTAGAGCGTTTTCTTATACATTAGTAAATATAAATTTTAGCTAAATATAATCGTGAAGATACAATAGCTAAACAATAACGAAGTAAATTTATTGTTCATCTGATTGACAATGTGTCAGTCAAAAACGTACTTACTCATTTCAAGTGGCGATATCGTTTAATAAAGAGGTTGATAAATGATAAGTGATAATTGTTTATGAAAATCAAAAATACTATTTGAAATCATCCTATAAGTGGTTTGACGTCATCCGCACTTTTTGTCCGACCCCTGGTCATAATGGTAAGTAAAACATATTAAATACTTACCATTATGACATAATAAAAGAATTGGTGAGTCAATACGTAGGTAATCTAAGATCTCTTTAAAGACCGTCTAAGCTAACTTTACACATAATAAGTGAACAGAACAGAGTGTGGGAGTGTCATTATAATTATGTCATATTTTCATGGTAATTTGCCGTTAGTTATGACATTGCTAATGCAGATGCAGAGTTAGCTTGGGCCGACTCTAATTATATCACTGTCTACGCCATGCAAAGACAGTGACTTGTATGGAGATTTCCAGTTATTATTAACTAGCGACCCGCCCCGGCTTCGCACGGGTTAACAAATTATACATAAACCTTCCTCTTGAATCATTATAGATATATAATATAATAGATATTTAAAAAAACTGCATCAAAATCCGTTGCGTAGTTTTAAAGATCTAAGCATACAGACAGACAGACAGACAGGGAAGTGACTTTGTTTTATACTATGTAGTGATAGTGATAGTGATATTGATATATCTCTGGTTCAACGGATATCGTATGCATTGGCCATACATATACATATAGGTACATGACAATGCGGCCAATCTTTTGGGTGCACGGCCTGATGTCAGAGATTTCGAGAGTGCAATCATACTGTAAACTTGCTAAACAATGCTTGACAGAAAGCCATAACCATAAACTTAATTACGTACTGTTAAGTTTTAGTTAAACGTTTATGTAAATGTAATGAAAAACAATAAAATTCATATAAATGTATTTATTTATTCGAAATTACGACATACAACCAAAGGCATATAATATGTAAAACAATACAATGAAGAGACCTGTCAACGAATTGTGCGTGCTGTGTTTGCTTGCCTGTAAAAAAAACATAATATTGCTGTTTAGGAGTGTTTTTCTAAATAAAAAAAACCCTTATAGCATGATGTCGGGCCCTGGTCCCGTAGACAAAATGCCATTCGATAACGCTACCTAGCTAACGAAACGCAACTATCAATGTCACATTAATATGGAAGAGTGATAGAGAGACACAAAGCGATTCGATGGCGAAGCGATAGCGATGGTCACCTTGGTTAGGCACTTGGAGGATATAATCAAACGGAGACGCCATATCTGTAACTTTCTGTACAAAACAGTCTGCCGATTTTTGCGGGGGAGGGGAACGTCAAATGTATGCGTAACGTAAAAATAGCCATGTCAGATAAACGTCAGTCCATACATTGTGTATGACCGTTGGCCGCCTATTTTCGACAGAGGGGAAAGCCTGTTAATAGCTACTCCGTTTAGTTGTATCCTCCAAGGTTAGGCAGGATCAGTGTAGGGTTTCGTTAACCCGTCGTCTAGACAGCCTTGAACGGGGGGCTATTATAGTTCGTTTTTTTTAGCATTAGAAATAAGGTAAACAATCTTGACGTGTCTTTTTATTGAAAAACATGTTTTAAAAATAAATAATGGCGAATATGTAACAATTATAAATCTAATACGATCATTTATATTATTCTTCTGCTTTCATAAGTAATTGTTAGTGATTTTTAAAAAGCGTTTTTCAATTAAAAGACATGTCAAGATCGCTTACCTTCTTTCTAATGCTAAAAAAACGAAGTATAGTTGATAATTATAATTATGTACCTACTTACATGATAAGCAAAAACGCGTGTTTTTGCAGCATTTGTAGGTAGGGGAGCCTTTTTGCGTAAATTCAAAAACCGCGTTTCTATATTTTTCATTGAAAGTTATACTTTCATGAATTTTCACATATTTTTGGACCTATGGTTCAATTTAAATGTTATTAATAACGTGAAAGGGAGGTATTTTTTTAAGAAGTGAATATTTTTGCCTACTTTTTAGGGTTTCCTAGACACCTAGAAACCCTTATAGTTTCGCCCTGTCCGTCCGTCTGTATGTCCGAGGCTCCGTGATCGTTAGTGCTAGAAAGCTGCAATTTTGTATGGCTATATAAATCGTGCATTGCGGCAGAACGGCAAAATAAAAACTATAAAAAATATTTTTTTAGAGTACCTCCCATACACAATCTTTTATTTTATCGTTGAATAGGTTTTTCAAGACGAATAAGTCTCTAAAAAGCATTTTTGATAAAGTTAATATTTTCGGAAATAATCACCCCGAAAGAAAAAAAATATGTGTCGGCCTCACCTCAAAAGAACCTTTGGTCCAAAAATATGAAAAGAATCGTGAAGAAAAAGCTTAATAAATACTTTCAATAAAAACTATAGCGAACATTATCGGTTCAGTCGTTTATGAGTTAGTGCAGAAAATCTTCTCTTCTTAGTAAAAAAATGTACAAAGTGCTGGAGGGCGATTTTTGAATTTCGATCATTCGATTTCGTCACTCGAAAATCAGTGGAAAACGCTGAAATGCTGATTTTTTTAATACGAGCGATTGAAATTGGTAATCTAGTGTTATTGACTACTCGTTTTCAATTCTAGTAGTAGAATTTACATGACTAGTAATGGAGATATTATTGAATGAAATACACGAAATCGAGTGGTCGAAATTCAAAAATCGGCCCCCTGCAAAGGTTATATATTTCGGGGATCTTGGAAACGGCTCTAACGATTTCGATTAAATTTGCTAAATGGGGGTTTTCGGGGGCGAAAAATTCGATCTAGCTAAGTCTTATCTCTGGGAAAACGCGCATTTTTGAGTTTTTATATGTTTTTCGAACAACGCTCGCGGTATCCCATATATTGTAAATTTATATGTTTCGGGGATTCGATTTATACGCGACGAAACGCAACTGTCACTGTCGCACTAATAAAAAAAAAAGCGGCCAAGTGCGAGTCGGACTCGCCCATGAAGGGTTCCGTATTTAGGGAATTTATGACGTATAAAAAAAAAACTACTTACTAGATCTCGTTCAAACCAATTTTCGGTGGAAGTTTGCATGGTAATTGAAATTGAAATTATTTATTTCGAACAAAAGTCCATAATGTGTTAGTAACATAAATACTAATTCTTAAAGCTAGGGTTAGTACAAACATAATCTTAAAACAAATTCTGACACACTGGGGCATGTAGCTGCACCCAGTTAGTCCCACCGGTCGGCCAACGTGCACAGGATGGTATTGGAGCTGGCGCGCCACCGCCTCAACAGCGAGCTACACCGCTTGCTGATGATCGCGTGGAAGCCATCGATCCGTCCCTCCGTGAACATATAATACTCGAGGCGCTACAGTGTCGCGGCAGCCCGAACACCACCCTGTACGCATTGTTGTACTGGACCCGCAGAGCGCTGTATGCTCGCTGCGTATAGCTGATCCATAGGCTGCACGTGTAGAAGGACTGGCAATATGCTTTAAAAAGCGTAACCTTCACCTTCTCTGTATATCGTGCGAACCTACGAGCAAGCATATTGCAGCGCACAGCCAGCGCTCTGCGTTCCCTCTCAATGTCCATATTGTCGCACATGTCATCAGTGACCCAGTGGCCCAAATACTTAAAATGCTTCACTTGTGCTAAAGGAGTGCCACAAAGACTCACAGGGGGCACATTATAGGTCTTATTACCCGCTTTGATCTCACTTTTGCTAGCATTGTATTTGATCTCATGGGCCTCCGCGTACGACTCACATTTGCGCAATAAACTAATTAAACCACCCACTGAGGGGCTCAGCAGCACCATATCATCCGCGTAGCTGATGTTATTAACGCGCACTCCGTCTATGGAACATCCCACACTGGCACTGCTGAGCTCCTCGAGCAGTTGATTCATATATAGGTTGAAGAGGCGGGGCGAACTTAACCCCCCTTGCCTCACCCCGCACGTAATGTACATTAGGGTGATTCAAAAAATAAAATTCTTGATTTTGTATTTTCCACAAGGCTCTTTTTGTTCCATATCACCTCTTATATCCCTATGCAAAATTTAAACGAAATTGAATAATATTTAGGGGTCGCTATGAAATGATACTTTTTCGAGTACAAAGAAAAGCAGTATTTTTTTTGTATATGGTACTTTTATTGCAAATTTTCAACTTATGTTATTAACATTTAAGTAAAATTAGTAGAATATAACAAAGTTGCATTATAATCATATTATCTTTAAATGCAATGCAATTTTTTTTTTTTATATAAACTACGACCATTTATTGTAATAAGACTTTAGTATAAGATTAAAACTAATTGCTATACCCTGTCCGGGTTCATGTTCACATATGTGTACCTTGTATACTTATAATGTTGTACATGATTGCAATGATTAAATGATTTAATGATAAATCAATAATTCAATACCCTACTTTTCCTTTTCTCCCGAGCTCATTTTCAATACGTTAGATTTCGACGCAACTGGATATTTCTTTCTGTGAATAGGTATCAAAGACACGGAGAAGATATTGTTTTTGTTATTCATTTTTTGTGATGCTAGAATTGTATTTTAAAGCAACACCTCGCTCTGCGCAGTCATTTACCACTTTCAATTGGTGGACTTTTTCCTGCATTTCAGTGTAAATTTCATCAGTATGCCACTCTGAAGGATCTTTCACTAGAAATGCTTGTGACTTGTCTTGGCCCTCATTGACAAGCAAGTCAAACAGAGTTTTCGTTCTTTGAGTAAAAAAAATCTCTAATGGCAATGGCTGCTGTATTTGAAAGGTTTTTCCCTCTGGTCTTTTCAAAGATTTTTTGTTGGCGGTTTTTGGAGATTTTGAACCATCATTCTTTTTTCTCGGGTGTAATTCTTGGATCGAATAAAGAAAGACCGATCAATTGCTCTGAAAAGTACCAGAGGTGACGGCGAAATGCTTTCAGAGCAGTGGTGCTAATCTTCTTGTTAGGATAGTCTTGAAGCTGTGATATGAAGTTTGCATCGTTAAGAGGTGCTTTTGCTGCTACCGGAGCTTCGTTCCAATATCGCCCGTAGAGGAGACTCACAAACAGGGATAGCTGTGTAATCGATCCACCTGCTGCTGTCAGTCTGAATTGGTCTTGAAATAGATATATTTTTAGACAGTAAATAGCTTTCGCCATCCAGCGAGCATGATGTAAAGCCCCAGGCTTGCGGAACTTAGCTTCAGCAGTTATCTACGAGCCGCCGAGGAAGATACGGCACAAATTCAGCAGTTCAAGGTAATCATCTCTGGGTTGTTGATGGTTTATCGCCTCATTGTAGTATTGACTCATTTCCTGGTGTAATGCAATGAGTTCCGCGTTCTCATACAAATTTTCGCTGCCAACTGAGAATTCTTCCTGTTTTATCTCCGGCCATTTCTTTTGGAAACGTTTGAACAGACCAATATCAGGACCACTGCTCGATCCGAACAAAGCTTTGAAAACATCAGAAAGAATTATTTCGAGAACATGGTGTCGACAAGCAATCCAAACTAGTTCTTTGTCTAGAGCTTTCTCAATCAAAGTACATGCACCCAATCTGTCTGTCTGTCTGTCTGTCCGTCCGTATGTCACAGCCACTTTTTTCCGAAACTATAAGAACTATACTGTTGAAACTTGGTAAGTAGATGTATTCTGTGAACCGCATTAAGATTTTCATACAAAAATAGAAAAAAAAACAAAAAATTTGGGGGGTTCCCCATACCTACTTAGAACTGAAACTCAAATTTTTTTTTCATCACACCCATACGTGTGGGGTATCTATGGATAGGTCTTCAAAAATGATATTGAGGTTTCTAATATCATTTTTTTCTAAACTGAATAGTTTGCGCGACAGACACATCCAAAGTGGTAAAATGTGTGTCCCCCCCTTGTAACTTCTAAAATAAGAGAATGATAAAACTAAAAAAAATATATGATACATTACCATGCAAACTTCCACCGAAAATTGGTTTGAACGAGATCTAGTAAGTAGTTTTTTTTAATACGTCTTAAATTACGGAACCCTTCATGGGCGAGTCCGACTCGCACTTGGCCGCTTTTTTTTTATTCCCCACCGTAAATTTAGTAAGTACCTATGTATTATGGTGGGCAACAAATAAATTCGACCAATCATAGTGTCGCATTGCCTATGTTTTGTCCCTCACGGAGGCACGCGTATACCACTTCTATAGGATCCTACCTTCTATGGTCCCTTCACACAGTATACAATACATGACTACTGCTATCATTACTTGTAAAAACTACGTGGTAACTTAATTATTCTTGAATAAAATAAAATAAAGGTTTATTTACTTCAAAACCAGAACCGTGCAGCTAATGATTATTTAGATCAGTTCTCACCCCAGAGCAGGATATGCTCTTTAAGATGACATCGTGGAACTCCTGAGCCAATCTTCCGGGAGTGGGGTTCGAACAGCCCTTCAGAGCGTTCGCCGCGCACGTCAAACCCAGGTCCATGATGCTACACTCCTCCTGTGAGCAAACGATACATTGTTAGTAGCAGTAGTTATATATATGGTACCCAAAAATGTGCCTATGTTACTCCCCACTGGGTAACAATGCTCCAACAGTTTTTATATGGAAACTATATCACAACCTCATTTAAGTGTTAAAACATGATAGTAGTGATGGTTTTATTCAAATCGGCATAATCACTACATAGTATAAAACAAAGTCGCTTCCCGCTGTCTGTCTGTCTGTATGTATGCTTATATCCCGCCCCGGCTTCGAACGGGTAAACAAATTATATATAAACCTTCCTCTTGAATCACTCTATCTATAAAAAAACCGCATCAATATCCGTTGCGTAGTTTTAAAGATCTAAGCATACATACAGACAGACAGACAGACAGACAGCGGGAAGCGACTTCGTTTTATACTATGTAGTGATATATCAACACACCTACCACAATATAATAATTATAAAATTTTAATTAAATTTCGATATTTGAAGGAAATTTTGGAGCAAATCAGCTACATTTTACGATACTAAGTAAGTATGTAGCTAAGTTTCGAAGAAGTCATTTATAAGCATAACAGTTTGAACCCGCGATCTATAAGCTTAGTAGTCTTATCGATCGGCCACCGTGAGTAAAGTGAGTTTCAAATTGGATAGTCCCTAAGGATAATAGAACGGAAAAGACGGCGGCGGTGGCTCACCTTTTTAGACAATTCCAGTGAGCCGTTCACTGCACGTCCATCAGTAGCCATTCGTTTAGCTAAGTTGGACGTCAAGGCGTTTGAGCAAGATTCCATATCACGATTCTTTTCTTGAATGCATTGAAAGCCACCTTCCTTAACAAACACTGGAAATGCATACAAACATTAATCGCATAATTTCTACTCGTACCCGGCTGCAAAAGGTACTTAATGGATGCATTATGAGTGAGATGAGAGCCACTCATAAAGTGTCCGTGCACTTGATGAATTAATTCCATTCATAGAGTGGGGTTGCGGTTTTGCACATGTGTGTAGGTACATTAACAGGAACGTAATTGCATAATAATAGTTTTTCTACTCCAGCACTTAAATGTGTCAATTAAATGACTGACAGTGATATCTAAAGCAATGTCATTTGAATGCTTTGTCTATAGGCTCATAAGATGACTGCTAGCAGTCATCTTATGAGTATAATACAACTGCTTTATTTTTTTTAAAGATACAAGTTCCGATCATCTTGATTGAAAGAGGTATGTTTTCATTTACAATAATAACTCTTTTTTTTTTTAAATAATAACTCAATTTTTTTAAATAATAACTCTTTTTTTTAATAATACCTCTTTTTTTTTTAAATAATAACTCTTTTTTTTAATAATAACTTTTTTTTTTTTTTTTTTTTTTTTTTTTTTTTTTTTTTTGCTGCAGCTGTCATAGAAAAAGTAATGTATGCAACAGCTCATAATTGGTTCTTAAAATTCTCGGGTCTTTTTTTACAAAACTCGACTACGTCTCGTTTTGTAACTTCGACCCTTGAATTTTAAGAACCCTTATTATATCACTGTTGCATAAACTACTATTATGCAACAGTGATATAATAAGGGTTCTTAAAATTCAAGGGTCGAAGTTACAAAACGAGACGTAGTCGAGAAAAAAAAAAAAAAAAAAAAAGAGTTATTATTAAACAAAAAGAGATTATTAAAAAAAAAGAGTTATTATTTAAAAAAAAAAGAGTTATTATTGTAAATGAAAACATACCTCTTTCAATCAAGATGATCGGAACTTGTATCTTTAAAAAAAATAAAGCAGTTGTATTATACTCTATAGGCTCTATGAGCCTATAGACAAAGCATTCAAATGACATTGCTTTAGATATCACTGTCAGTCATTTAATTGACACATTTAAGTGCTGGAGTAGAAAAAGTATTTTTTTCTACTCCCGTACTTTTATTTGTCATGTAAAGGGTTATGCACACATCTTTAAAACCACACCTTATAGTTGTCAAGACGAGTCTTTAGTCTATTCCCAAAAACGCGTTTGTGCATCCACGCAGTATCTTTTTGGCACTTTTCGATACTTCATGTAATGACCACTTAAAAAATATTGTATGAAATACATTGTTGCCAACCTTATTAATTAAATGTCATCTCTGACAAATAAGAGAACCATAGACATTTTTTTAATTTCATTCATTCTTTTTCCGCCCGCACCCTCCATTCTTTGCTAAAGTCCGTCAACCAAATCTTGTCAGTAGTAAAAGGCGGCAAATTTGAAAAATCGCGGGTTAGCAACACTGTGTTCAAATAATTCCAAAACGCGTGTCATCTGTGTTTTATCTGTGGAATGTGGATCGTGAATGACAGCCGTCACCTTATTTGTTTTCATTTGGTTTTCATTCTGAATCGTTTCTGTTTCAAGAGATATTTCTGCTGTCACCATTAAATACCAATACATTAAAGAAGATTAAGCAAAGCTAAGGGGCCTACAATGTACAATCATGCTCGTTGATGGTAAACATTACTAAAAATTGAGGTTATGACAAGTATTGGAAGAACTCTTTCGAACTTTTAAGATTATGTTCAGTTTTTTTGTTTTAGGGTTAAAAGGCATAAATAAAATTAAAACGTATGCCTAAATCTATCCAACAAGACCATAAATTGTGTCCTGGAAACCGTCCATAGGCCCACATGTCAAATATTTTCAGCAATCAGTTGTGACTATTTACAAAGGTAAACCTTTTAAACAGTATTAAGAGCCATTATTATATCGCCGTTCTTTCGCAATATCTACCTAATCTATACATGTTTGTTGCAGGATTAAATCTTGCCCAATATAAGGCGTTCGTAGTAGGTAGTATCTTTTCAGACAATACTTACCTATGGCGGTTTATGTACGTGTACAACGCAACCAAGTCGAAAAGTGACCCTTATCTTATTTACCTTTAAATTAAATAAACACCTAAATATCAGTTGTTTTATTTTTAATATGTATATTGTACAATATATACCAATCAAAAAAATTACACAGGTATGTCATATTCATCCAGAACAGTACACTAATTTACATTAACAAGTGGCATATTATATTGTAAATAACAAATATATGCACTATCTAATTATCTGCATTTTGATATGATTTTATTTTAGTAAACTTAGAAGACATAGATAGGGAACAAAGAGAATATAAGCAGTTGTTTTTGATATCTTCAAATTTGTTCATCATTTTAATTAACATTGTTTTAACATCGCTTTTAAATTGCCCGTCCATGTTTCAATTTTTTTCAATAAACCGCGAGTGACAATTTGAATTGACGTACGCAGGGCGCGCTCAGCGGAAAAAAAAATCTGTTGGTTCGATGTACATTGCTGCTTTTCTTAACGCAATACTGCTCTTTGAGTGTTGCCCTACTTTAGTTTGCTTTACATTGCTACTGACAAGATTTGGTTGACGGACTACTGGATCAACCAAATCTTGTCAGTAGTAAAAGGCGGCAAATTTGAAAAATCGCGGGTTAGCAACACTGTTCGAATAATTCTAAAATCGCGTGTCATCTGTGTGTTATCTGTGGAATGTGAATTGTGAATGACAGCCATCATCTTATTGTTTACATTCTGAATCGTTTCTATTTCGAGAGAAATTTCTGCTGTCACCATTAAATACGAAGATTATGCATGACCTCAAGCAAAGCTAAGGTGCCTACAATGTACATTGACGGTAAACATTACAAAAATTTGAGGTTATGATAATTCACTCGAACTGACGTATGAAGGGCGGAAAAATAAACACGTTTTCGATGTACATTGCTGCTTTTCTTAGCGCAATTCTGCTCTTTGAGTGTTACATGGTGTTACCCTACTTTAATTTGCAGTACATTGCTACTGACAAGATTTGCTTGACGCACTATATATATTGTAGGTTTAGTATTGAAATTACTAGAAAAACAAATTACACTAAAATTTTCTATAAACATGACAGTTAGTAGGATATGAAATAAAAGTATAGTAGTTTATGCAACAGTGATATAATAAGGGTTCTTAAAATTCAAGGGTCGAAGTTACAAAACGAGACGTAGTCGAGTTTTGTAAAAAAAGACCCGAGAATTTTAAGAACCAATTATGAGCTGTTGCATACATTACTTTTTCTATGACAGCTGCAGCAAAAAAAAAAAAAAAAAAGTTATTATAAAAAAAAAAGAGTTATTATTAAAAAAAAAAGAGTTATTATTTAAAAAAAAATTGAGTTATTATTTAAAAAAAAAAGAGTTATTATTTAAAAAAAAAAGTTATTATTTAAAAAAAAAAAGAGTTATTATTGTAAATGAAAACATACCTCTTTCAATCAAGATGATCGGAACTTGTATCTTTAAAAAAAATAAAGCAGTTGTATTATACTCATAAGATGACTGCTAGCAGTCATCTTATGAGCCTATAGACAAATCATTCAAATGACATTGCTTTAGATATCACTGTCAGTCATTTAATTGACACATTTAAGTGCTAGAGTAGAAAAAATAAATAGAGGTATTCCATTTTCTTTAATGCATAAAAGTACGGTTAGACTGGGACTGCAAATCGTACGGAGTTCAATATGTTAAAAATATATACAATATACATATATTTCGTTTAATAGCTTTTATTAATTATTTTTCAATACGTTCTATGTAGGTACCTACTTTGCAAAAATAATATGTAGGTAAGTATTACAAAAATGGAATCATTTCGTTTAAAAGACATTATAGGAATATTAATATTAATTTGGGCTTTGTTAACATTACGTAAATACAAAAAAACCTTATTAAAAACACTGCACAGACAGGCCACTTTGTAGTGAACTTCAACAAAGAAGGGGGCTTAAAGTATATGTATAAGCTATAGCTTTAATTCCTCTTTATGTCCGAAGTGAGGACAGTGTGTTGTACGTTCAGTTCGTTCTCTCTGTTCCACATCTCTAGTTCTGCAATTCGTACTTCTAATTCCAGCTTCTTCTTCTTCAGTTGCTCCACGTCCTCACTTGTTACTGGACCCGATAACGTCTGAACAACATCTACTTTCCCTACTACAACTTCTGTTTGATGCCCTTGTGTTACCTGTAAAAAAGTTTATGTTTAAAATTTAATTTTCGAGACAAGTTTTTATAGCAGACCTAATTTTTCAAGACGTTTTATTAATGATAATTTATTTCTCAATATCTGGAAGAACTTATATAAACTCGAAAATGCTCGTTTTCCCAGAGATAAGACCTAATAGCTAGATCTATTTTTCGCCCCCGAAAACCCCCAAATGGTAAATTTCATCGAAGTCGTTAGAGCCATTTCTGAGATCCCCGAAATATATATATAAATACAGGATTGCTGGTTTAAAGGTATAAAATTAATGGGTCAATTTCTGAACACGATTTTTTTTCTGTCCGTGATGAAAATCGCGGGTTAGCATCAGATAATACTTACCATTTTTTTTTTACATAAAGAAGTCACACTTTCACACCGAGTTCCATATGAATTCACTGATTAGTTGGTTTTTAGAGTACACATAAAAATACCTAAAGGCTCAAATTACTACTCCCGTGCCCTGTCCGGAATCTACTTTTAAGCATAATGAAAAATCCTACGAAAAATTCTACATTAGTATCACTAATTTAGTGTCAAATACTTAAACTAGATGATATTTACTATCACTGAGCACATATACTATTAACTTAATTGTGGTAAATAACTTGTGATCGATGTTTAAATTTTGTCCGAGCGCGCGAGTAAAATTTCGTCGGCAAAACTCAAAGGGCTCTGACAGCCGACGTTTGTATTTGAACCGCCTCGTGTCCCGCCTCACCTGTACTGGCAGTATTCGGCTGTCTCTCAAAGCAAGCGGATGTAAGTCAAGCCGCGGCGTGTTCGAGGAAATCGCGTAAGTATTTCGGAATCCGGGTGGGCGACAATTTTTTTCTAATTTCGATGCCCCTTATAAATTTTATTTTCCACATAGCTTTTCAATGACAATTGTCATATTTAGGAGCCCTTTATGTATCTTTATGTAAGCGATAACATATCAGTTTGGTCAAACACGATTTAAATTTTTGGCGAATTTTTTTATTACGAATTCTAATTTCCGTGCCCTAATTCCCATAGCAAATTTACCTAAAACAGCTGATTAAGTGGCACGGGAATTAGAAAGTATTACATATATTGTCAACAAATCTTTTATTGGGGGCACTGTAAGTTAATTGGCAATGTTTACGTCATATTATTATTACATATATATATATATTGGCATTGAATATATATTATATGTAATAATAATACGACGTATATCTGTCTATTTTACATTTAAGGAAATCTTAAAGAATGCACAAAAATCTGTGTATAGTTTTTTAGTATAAGTACTATAGTACATACAGGATGGACCCGAATAACCCGGGCAATTTTAATACGTAAGGTAAGGTGGGGTAAGACGACACCGGGGTAAGACTATCACTTGTATGGAATCCTTGTACTGTTAGTCTTATCCCACCTTACCTTATTCATTGATCATATTATAACATTAAAATATTATATAAACATAAAACTATTTCTGGAATTATTACATATTATAATACCTGTACCTAAAGTTACATGAAACAAAATGAATCACATTTGCAATGTTTTGTTTTTGTAAATTTGACAGCTGACAGCGTATGCCGTATAAAGTTTAAATATCTGGGAGACCGAGCTTTGCTTGGAAAACATATACCTACCTACCTAAAAACTCAAAAATGCGCGTTTATCCAGAGATAACACCTACCTAGATCGATTTTTCACCCCAGAAAACTCTCATATATGATCAAATTTCATCGAAATCGTTAGAGCCGTTTCCGAGATCCCCGAAATATATACAAGAATTGCTCGTTTAATAGATTAGTTGTTATAAATTAAACCGTAATACTATTAGATACCTTATTTGGGTTCCGTAGCCAAATGGCAAAAAACGGAACCCTTATGGATTCGTCATGTCTGTCTGTCTGTGATAGTCTTACCCCGGTGATAGTCTTACCCCACCTTACCTCATATGTGGTTAAACAATTTTTTGTGTTATGAATTTATGAAGGCAGCATATTCGATTTCTTCAGATTAACTTACACAATAACTTCTTCTCTCTGTGCCCCTATTTATTTCTTAGTATCATTTCCTATAAGGCCATATACCAGATCATACACCTTGTACCTATCTACATGCAGATACATAATGACACTTTTTAATGAATAGTTTTGTATGTAAGGCGGACATGTTTACGCAATACTCAAAGTATTGTTTTGAAATATGTATATTTTACTAAGAAAGAGAGATTAGTTGCCATTAAAATCAAGGAAACGATTAGTCAAATACGTAGTTTTTAGTGTATCATACTTTCGTAGATTTGTCGTCCGAAACTAAAATTAAAGAAGATAAATATGTTCGATGCCGCTTCAGTATGGTTGAAGTATATTATTATAGATTAAAATATATATAAATAATAGTTTTAACTACCAAAATAAGCTAAGAAAACAATTCCTGTGCCATGTTCTAATTTCCGTGCTAGTAAAATCTAATTCCCATGGACACACTAATTCCCGTGCCCTGACCAAAATTTTAAATTGAAATAACTTTTATAGTTTTATGAATTTTTTTACCCCATAAGAAAATTAATGTTTATTATATTTTTTATCAAATTATCAGCATATTTTTTTTTGTGTAATGTTGGTATTTCAAAATTCCATGGGAATTAGACAAAAATGCTCGTTTGGTGAAATTGACCCTAATACACTTATTACCTATTACACTGGGTTCTGTAACACAGGACATCCTAGCTCAGAACCCATAGGTGTCAATAAATATTTATATTTCTATAAGAACAATCTAATTTCGCTAGTTGATCAATACGCTAAATTACGCTATTTGGCTAAATAAAATTAAATAGCCAAGAAACATTGATACTAAGAATTATCTGGTAACTTTAATAAATGAAATTAATGAACGTTTTACGGGACCGTACCGCTAGTAAGTTTAGAAATTAATTAAAAGTGGATGAGGTCTCTGTAGAGCTAGCTCAGTTGCCAAAGCGACAGGCTAGTGATCCAGAGTCGCGAGTTTGAGCTTCACCCGAGCAAGACTGCGAGATTTCTAAGCTTAATAGCATCGTTTGCAGACGTTCCTACGTAAAAAGCAAAACTAACTTCATACAGCTAGTGATTATTCAGCAATGCTTCTCACCTCAGAGCAGGACATGCTGTCCATGTAGACATCGTGGAACTCCTGACCCAATCTCCCGGGGGTGGGGTTTGAGCAGCCCTTCAGCACGTTCACCAGACACATCAAACCCTCGTCCGTGATAGTACACCTCTCCTGCGATCAATATTTATTTGTTTTATGGCTCATTTAGACGGTGCGAGAACTCGGATGCGACCTTCATTACATAGCGTCATTTGATCGGTCGGCTGAATTGTTGTAACCTCAATGGTCCGCAATGTAACTAAAATCGTATACGAGTTCGCGCGCCGTCTAAATGACCCCTAAGGGGGCAAAGTTGTTGTTGAACTATTCGTGCTAATATTTATATCCGAGCAAGCGAAAGATTCCTAAATTGAAAAGTGGAGCATTGCGAGTGTTTCCTAGTTTTTAGTTTTAGTTAGTCAATTTTTATGTCATACTAACACTAACACTAATAATAAGATTTTAATTTTAACGTTCACTAACCATGTATGGACCTTTAGTCTGAAATAAATGATTTTTATTTTATTTTTATTTTTATTTTTAAAGCACAAGATTTAAACAAAGAATGTTACCGGGTGAACACAATATTTTTCACCATATCAACACGAAGAAAATACTAGCTACTACTACTAGCTGTAAAACATAATAACAAATCAAATTCAGATAATTGCTATTAAATATTTGTCATTCCATACCATCACTTAAAAGTCTATCCTATGCTTCTATTTTAGCCAATATTTGCAAACAACTCAAAATTTGCAGTAAACTACTTTCTCAATCTTGTGCATAAAATGCAACTTTCTCATCAGTTTTTGTCAAAGAGCATTTACTAGCTGGTGTGGTGAAAACGGTATTATGTTTTCTATCACCGAAGTAATGAGATTTGGTACGTACTACGTATGTACGGAGAAACTCATTGATAAGAATGATAAGATTTGAATGGTTTGAACCCAGCACGACCTATACTTTGGTAGTCTTATCGATCAGCCACCAGTGAGTTACAAATTGATTAATTACTAAGGATAAGAACGAGAGGAAAAGAGATATTACCTTTTCAGAGATTGCCAGTGAACCGGCCACTCCACCTCCATGTGTGTCCATAAGTTTAGTGACGTTGGATTTCATGGCTTGCTGGCACAATGCCATATCAAGTTGGTTCTCTTTAATGCACTGAGGGCCGCCTTCCTTAACGAAAGCTGCAAAATACATACAAACATAGCTTAAGATGACACGAAAGTTAAAATTTGATGTCCAGCTAGAGTCAGTGCGGAAAGAGAAGAGTCGTGGAATGTATAAGGGGCCAATACATTCCACGACTCTTCTCTTTCCGAACAGGCTCTAGTTATGATTACAGACTCGATTAAACAGTAAATTTTAATAAGACTTGGAAATTCTTCAAGAAGTATTTTCACGAAATAAAACGATGGTAACGGATTATAATATCGCGTATAATGAATTTGTAATACATCCCGACGTTTCGAACACTTTACAGCATTCGTGGTCGACGGATGACTGAGAAATATTTAAGTAAGTATATATATTTTTGCCTCTATACAAATTTACATCGTTTTATTTCTTGAGTAACTATCGCGGTAACCAAAGAAAATATAAAGATTTTAAAGTTTTAAATTTCATTATTTTATCTATTTATGCCGGGTAAATTATTGTGCTATGCCAACTAACTGGCTTTATATTATTTTCAAAACATTTTCTTTAACATGGTCTTAGGTTATTTATTTTATGGAAAAGGATCTGTAAAGTAATAGCCAATAAGACGGCGGTACGTACAGGAAACCCTCGCGCCATCGTTGTCGCAAACGAAGTCGATAAGGGTGTTGGTGCTCCTTAGCCCCGTGGCAGTAGTTTCGACCGGCAGGCATGGAGACATGCCCTCAACCAGGCCGCGAGCACATTCCTTCAGCTGTGGTGCTTTAGTACAGTACCTAGAAAACCAGTCAATGTTTATTAATTACATAATTACAACATTTGAATTGCCGTTATACATGGACATCTTTAAAAACCTTATTTAATCTTCATAAAACTTATTTTAAAAACACATAAGGATACATAATGATGATTATGTAGTAGGTTTAGGTTATGTATTGCCTTTTTCTGATAATATTATATTGAAATGCCTAATTTTATTTGTACACCAATAGTTACTTAATTTGGGTTTTAAAGTCTATAACTTCCATAAACAAAAGAATAGTACTTAACCAATTTTTACACGAATGTCCTTTTCTTAAAAAGGTTTCCGATGCCTAGGGATTTGTTAGCTTTAAAAATCAACGTATTCACTTACTTCCTGATTAATGTGTCATAAGATCCATTAGCCTGTGCCACCTCAATTTCGGCGGTAATAGTTGAGGTATCAAACAAGCCGAGCAAACAGCTTGCGAAAGTTTTTATGGAAGTCTGAAAAATACATTTGTTAGGTACATTACACCGAATTAAACATAGGTACTAGACACACAAACATATGTTTAATTTTGAATCAAAAACCGGCATCAAAAATATCAGCTTTCGTTACGTCCGAAAAACCAATACATTATAATTTACAACAATAATTTGTTTAGGAACAGGGATTAAGTAATAAAATTACACTAAAAATATAATTAAATTTGCCGCGTTTCGCGATTCTTCTTTCTTAATATTACACTAGCTTACCTTAACTTCTGGGATCTTTTGTTCAGCATGACTGGCCTTACAATATTCTGTGGCGAGTATTTCACTGTACTCGTCATATGGGTCGTAGTTGTAGTGGTTGGAAACACCATCGAACGTCGTGCGTCCGAACACACCTATAAAAAAAAGATTAGTTCTACCCACTTGGTACAATATTAACCCTTTAACCGCCAGAGTCTGATATAAGTATAAGACATTACATATCCAGCTCATTTCGCCACAGTCTGATAAATAAGACAAAGATTTGATTTGGTTTTTACAGCACATTTATAACTCCCGTAACTATGCCAACCTTACTCTGCGTAGTAGAATTACTGTTGGTGGCGACACGAGCACGCTCGATCAAAAATTGCTGGCGGTTAAAAGGTTAATTGCTATTTTTCAGTTCTCATGCTCTGAAATGTCAAGTTCGAGTTGTTACGATTTCTGTTTTTAAACTTTTGAAAACGGTATTAAGTTAGAATTGTGACCCTTCTAATTCGACGGTTTTTTTAAAGACGCGTTCGGTCAAATGAATATTTGACAAAATGAAACATCGAGGATAAAAATAAAATTAGGTTGCGATAGTTATCCCACCTGTCTAAGTACCACCACGAAACTGATAGTTTTTTCACGTCTGCAACTCTAATTTTAAATAATTTAAAAACTTTAAAAAGCCTTTATTTACATAAAATATACACTATGTACGATAAGAGCGTGACCGGTAAAACTTTGAAAAAAAAAAACTAAAGAGTTATCATGTCAAATACTATCATATGAGAGTACTAGGTAACTAATCAAATAACCCACCCCGAGTCATTCCAGGCGCAAAAGTCCCCAACACGCTCGCTGCGTTTCCGCGTTGAATCGCAATAGATAACCTTTGCACCAGGAATGACCCGGAGCGGGGATCAAGTCCCCTCTCTCGCAAGCGACTCCCGAGCTCCCTAAAGAAGGACCGCGCCTCCGAGCACCAACACCCAGTGGTCTCCACCGCGAGCGGAACAAACAAATAACCACCTAGGCACGCGTACTTTTCCCGCTTTCTAAGAGCAGCTATCTCAGCAGCTGCCCCCGCTAGACCTACTGTGCGACTCAAGTGCGAAGCAGCAAAAGTGCTGACGCATGTTGCGTCCCAAAGCAGGCACTTCCCTTTCTGCCAAGGCACCAACGTCATGCCAATTCTTCTCTTTTATTATAATACCTTTTTACGAAGTGTCAAGTTCCTAGCTTACAATAAAATTTGAACCCCAAGACAAACTTTCATCCCCTTTTTAACCCTCTTAGGGGTTGAATTTCCAAAAAACGTCCCATAGCTTTTTTTTGTAATCGGCTATTATGCCTTTCTAAGAAGTTTCAAAGCATTTGTAATGGATTCAAACTTTCAACCCCTTTTTATCCCTTTTAGGGGATGAATTTTCAAAAACGCTGAAATTACTTTTCTTGTATTCTAATAATATCTCCATATACAAAGTTTCAAGTCCCGCAATCAAAAAATTTTTTCTTCTCCATACAAACTTTCAACCCCTTTTTCACCACCTTAGAGGATGAATTTTCAAAGACGCTGAAATTAGTTTTCTTGTTTTTTAATATTATACCTTTTGATAAAGTTTCTAATTCCTAGTTCAAAATAAACTTGAACCCCATACAAACTTTCATGCCCTTTTTAACCCCCTTAGGGGTAGAATTTCTCAAAATCGCTTCTTAGCTCTTATACATTTTATAAATGCAACCTCGTGTCCAAATTTCAACTTTCTAGCATTTGTAGTTTCGGCTCTGCGTTGATGAGTCAGTCAGTCAGTCAATCAGTCAGGACACGTGCATTTATATATATAGATAGATAGATAGATAGATAGCTGTTGCCCGCGACTTCGTACGCGTGGATTTGTATATTGGTGGTTATATATTCTACATTAGCTTAGAACATTATGCAGCAAAATATTGCAGTAGGACGGTTAATCATTTGTTAATTATTAATATTATACAACGCATGAGATTTGTCTTTCATAACCTACGAAGTTTCTAGCCCCTAACTAAATAAAATTGTTCTCGACATAATCCCTCTCAACCCCCTTAGAAGATTTTCATGTCCTCTATTTAATAAGACCTACTACCTAACTACCTATTTACGAAGTTTGAAGTAAATAAAATTTGAACCCTATAATAAACTTTCAACCCCTTTTTAACCATTTTAGGGGATGAATTTTTAAAAACGCTGAAATTACTTTTCTTGTATTCTAATAATATGCCTCTGTACAAAGATTCAAGCCCGTTCTCACAAAAATGTTTGAACTCCATACAAACTTTCAACCCCTTTTTCACCACCTTGAGATATAAATTTTCAAAAACGCTGAATTTTTTTTTTCGTTTTAAAATAATACCTTTTTATGAAGTTTCAAGTTCCTAGCTTAAAATAAAATTTGTACCCTGTACAAACTTTCAACCCCTTTTTAAACCTGTTAGGGGATGAATTTTACAAAACGCTGAAATTACTTGTATTATCTTCTAATAATATCCCCAAATACAAAGATTCAAGTTCCGCGCTCTAAAAAATTTTTGATATCCATACAAACTTTCAACCCCTTTTTCGTCACCTTAGGGGATGAATTTTCAAAAACACTGAAATTAGTTTTCTTGTGTTTAAATTTAATATCTTTTTGCAAATTTTCAAGTTCCTACCTTAAAATAAAATTTGCACCCCAAGACGAACTTTCATCCCCTTTTTAAATCCCTTAGGGGTTTGAACTTCCAAAAACGTTGCAATTACTTTATTTTGTAATCGGCTATTATGCCTTTCTAAGAAGTTTCAAAGCATTTGTTATGGATTCAAACTTTTAACCCCTTTTTAACCCTGTTAGGGGATGAATTTTACAAAACGCTGAAATTACTTTTCCTGTCTTTTAATAATATCCCCAAATACAAAGATTCAAGTCCCGCGTTCGAAAAAATGTTTGATATCCATACTAACTTTCAACCCCTTTTTTACCACTTTACGGGATGAATTTTCAAAAACGCAGAAATTTATTTTCTTGTATTTTAATAATATATCTTTTTACGAACTTTCAAGTACCTAGCTTAAAATAAAATTTGAACCACATACAAACTTTCAACCTCTTTTTAACCCTGTTAGGGGATGAATTTTACAAAACGCTGAAATTACTTTTCTTGTCTTTTAATAATATCCCCAAATACAAAGATTCAAGTCCCCGCGCTCGAAAAAATGTTTGATATCCATACAAACTTTCAACCCTTTTTTCACCACCTTAGGGGATGAACTTTCAAAAACGCTGAAATTAGTTTTCTTGCATTTTAATAATATATCTTTTTACGAACTTTCAAGTACCTAGCTTAAAATAAAATTTGAACCACATACAAACTTTCAACCTCTTTTTAACCCTGTTAGAGGATGAATTTTACAAAACGCTGAAATTACTTTTCCTGTCTTTTAATAATATCCCCAAATACAAAGATTCCAGTCCCGCGCTCGAAAAAATGTTTGATATCCATACAAACTTTCAACCCTTTTTTCACCACCTTAAGGGATGAATTTTCAAAAACGCTGAAATTAGTTTTCTTGTATTTTAATAATATATCTTTTTACGAACTTTTAAGTACCTAGCTTAAAATAAAATTTGAACCACATACAAACTTTCAACCTCTTTTTAACCCTGTTAGGGGATGAATTTTACAAAAGGCTGAAATTACTTTTCTTGTCTTTTAATAATATCCCCAAATACAAAGATTCAAGTCCCGCGCTCGAAAAAATGTTTGATATCCATACAAACTTTCAACCCTTTTTTCATCACCTTAGGGGATGAATTTTCAAAAACGCTGAAATTAGTTTTCTTGTATTTAAATTTAATATCTATTTGCAAAGTTTCAAGTTCCTAGCTTAAAATGAAATTTGCACCCCAAGACGAACTTTCATCCCCTTTTTAACCCCCTTAGGGGTTGGATTTCCAAAAACGTCGCAATTACTTTATTTTGTAATCGGCTATTATGCCTTTCTAAGAAGTTTCAAAGCATTTGTAATGGATTCAAACTTTCAACCCCTTTTTATCCCTTTTAGGGGATGAATTTTCAAAAACGCTGAAATTACTTTTCTTGTATTCTAATAATATCTCCATATACAAAGTTTCAAGTCCCGCAATCAAAAAAATTTTTCTTCTCCATACAAACTTTCAACCCCTTTTTCACCACCTTGGGGGATGAATTTTCAAAAACGCTGAAATTAGTTTTCTTGTTTTTTAATATAATACATTTTTACAAAGTTTTAAATTCCTAGCTTAAAATAAAACTTGTACCCCATACAACCTTTCATCCCTTTTTTAACCCCCTTAGGGGTTGAATTTTTCAAAATCGCTTCTTATCTCTTGTACACTTTATAAATGCAACCTAGTGTGCAAATTTCAACTTTCTAGCTTTTGTAGTTTCGGCTCTGCGTTGATGAATCAGTCAGTCAGTCAGTCAGTCAGGACACTTGCATTTATCTATCTATCTATCTATCTATATATATAAATGCAAGTGTCCTGACTGACTGACTGACTGACTGACTGACTGACTGATTCATCAACGCAGAGCCGAAACTACAAAAGATAGAAAGTTGAAATTTGCACACTAGGTTGCATTTATAAAGTGTACAAGAGATAAGAAGCGATTTTGAAAAATTCAACCCCTAAGGGGGTTAAAAAGGGGATGAAAGGTTGTATGGGGAACAAGTTTTATTTTAAGCTAAGAATTTGAAACTTTGTACAAATGTATTATATTAAAAAACAAGAAAACTAATTTCAGCGTTTTTGAAAATTCATCCCCCAAGGTGGTGAAAAAGGGGTTAAAAGTTTGTATGGTGATCAAATATTTTTGTGAGTGTGGGACTTGAAACTTTGCATATGGGGATATTATTATAAGACAGGAAAAGTAATTTCAGCGTTTTTGAAAATTCATACTCTAAGGTGGTGAAAAAGGGGTTGAAAGTTTGTATGGATATCAAATATTTTTTCGAGCGCGGGACTTGAGTCTTTGTATTTGGGGATATTATTAGAAGACAGGAAAAGTAATTTCAGTGTTTTGTAAAATTCATCCCCTAACAGGGTTAAAAAAGGGTTGAAAATTCGTATAGGGTTCAAATTTTATTTTAAGCTAAGAACTTGAAACTTTGTAAAAAGATATATTTTTAATATGCAAGAAAACTGATTTCAGCGTTTTTGAAAATTCATCCCCTAAGGTGGTGAAAAAGGGGTTGAAAGTTTGTATGGATATCAAATATTTTTTCGAGCGCGGGACTTGAATCTTTGCATTTGGGGATATTATTAGAAGACAGGAAAAGTAATTTCAGCGTTTTGTAAAATTCATCCCCTAACAGGGTTAAAAAAGGGTTGAAAATTCGTATAGGGTTCAAATTTTATTTTAATCTAAGAACTTGAAACTTCGTAAAAAGATATATTTTTAATATGCAAGAAAACTAATTTCAGCGTTTTTGAAAATTCATCCCCTAAGGTGGTGAAAAAGGGGTTGAAAGTTTGTATGGATATCAAATATTTTTTCGAGCGCGGGACTTGAATCTTTGTATTTAGGGATATTATTAGAAGACAGGAAAAGTAATTTCAGCGTTTTGTAAAATTCATCCCCTAACAGGGTTAAAAAGGGGTTGAAAGTTTGTACGCGTTTCAAATTTTATTTTAAGCTAGGAACTTGAAACTTTGTAAAAAGGTATTAAATTAAAATACAAGAAAACTAATTTCAGCGTTTTTGAAAATTCATCCTGTAAGGTGGTGAAAAAGGGGTTGAAAGTTTGTATTGATATCAAACATTTTTTCGAGCGCGGGACTTGAATCTTTGGATTTGGGGATATTATTAGAAGAAAGGAAAAGTAATTTCAGCGTTTTGTAAAATTCATCCCCTAATAGGGTTTAAAAGGGGTTGAAGTTCGTATAGCGTTCAAATTTTATTTTAAGCTAGGAACTTGAAACTTTGTTAAAAGTTATTAAATTAAAATACAAGAAAACTAATTTCAGCGTTTTTGAAAATTTATCCTGTAAGGTGGTGAAAAAGGGGTTGAAAGTTTGTATTGATATCAAAAATTTTTTCGAGCGCGGGACTTGAATCTTTGGATTTGGGGATATTATTAGAAGACAGGAAAAGTAATTTTAGCGTTTTGTAAAATTCATCCCCTAACAGGGTTAAAAAGGGGTTGAAAGTTTGTACGGGTTTCAAATTTTATTTTAAGCTAGGAACTTGAAGCTTCGTAAAAAGGTATTAAATTAAAACTGCAAAAAATTTGTATTGATATCAAACATTTTTTCGAGCGCGGGACTTGAATCTTTGGATTTGGGGATATTATTAGAAGACAGGAAATAGTTATTTTCGATACAAGTGCGAAAAAGAGGAAATTCGAAACGAGTAGCGATAAATTAAAACACGACCGAAGGGAGTGTTTTAAATTGACACGAGTTGCGAATTACCTATTCGCACGTGTATCGAACAACGTTTTACAGTACATATGGCACTTTAAAGTTTCGACATACGCACGAAAAGTGCTATTTTACGCACTAGTGCGGAAAAGTAGCCCCATATGTACTGTAAAGTAATTTTAGCGTTTTGTAAAATTCATCCCCTAACAGGGTTAAAAAGGGGTTGAAAGTTTGTACGGGTTTCAAATTTTATTTTAAGCTAGGAACTTGAAACTTCGTAAAAAGGTATTAAATTAAAACTGCAAAAAATTTATTTCAGCGTTTTTGAAAATTCATATTTCAAGGTGGTGAAAAAGGGGTTGAAAGTTTGTATGGAGATCAGATATTTTTGTGAGTGCGGGGCTTGAATTTTTGTACAGAGGCATTTATTAGAATACAAGAAAAGTAATTTCAACGTTTTTAAAAGTACATCCCTTAAAAGGGTTAAAAAGGGGTTGAAAGTTTTTATGGGGTTCAAATTTTATTTTAAGCTAGGAACTCGAGACTTCTTAAAAGGGTATTTTATTAAAAGAGAAGAAAACTTATTTCAGCGTTTTTGAAAATTCATCTCTCAAAGTGGTGAAAAAGGGTAAAAAGTTTGTATGGAGATCAAACATTTTTGTGAGTCTTTGTAAAATGGCATTTTATTAAAATACGCGAAAAGTAAATTCAGCGTTTTTAAAATTCATCTCTTAAAGGGTCGAAAGGGGGTTGAAAGTTTGTAAAGTTGCAAACAAACTTGAAACTTCGTAAAAAGGTATTTCATCAAAAGAGAAGAAAACAAATTTCAGAGTTTTTGATAATTCATCCCCATGGTGGTGAAAAAGGGGTTGAAGATTTATATAGAGGTCAAACATTCATTTGAGTGCGGGACTTTAATCGTTGTAAACTTTGTATATGGGCATATTATTAAAATACAAGAAAAGTAATTTTAGCGTTTGTAAAAATTCATCCCCTAAAATGGTTAAAAAGGGGTTGAAAGTTTGTATAGGGTTCAAATTTTATTTAAAGCTAGGAACTTCAAACTTCGTAAATAGGTAGTTAAGTAGTAGGTTTTATTAAATAGAGGACATGAAAATCTTCTGGTTGAGAGGGATTATATCGAGAACAATTTTATTCAGTTAGGGGCTTGAAGCTTCGTAGGTTGTGAAAGACAAGTATCATGCGTTGTAATATTAATAATTAACAAATGATTAACCGTCTTACTGCGATCTTTTGCTGCATAATGTTCTAAGCTAATGTAGAATATATAACCACCAATATACAAATCCACGCGTACGAAGTCGCGGGCAACAGCTAGTATATATAGATTGTAATTACATATTCATGCTTTATTTTTAATAAGACGTCCAGTCTCCTGAATTATGAATAATACCTTGGTATCTTTGAGGCATAATTTCGACCAAATTTTCAGCTAAAATGCAAGGTAAAGACGTACGCACAGACTTCAGTTCTCCAGTTATGTCAATAATACTAAGAGTGTTATTTCCTCGTAATTTAAACTTCATCCACGCCCAAACATTTTGAACTGGGTTGGCGTCGGGTGATTGTGAGGGCCAATCCAAAACATCGGCGCCATTTTCAGTTTTTCACGCAGTAGGTACAGTGCTGACTTCGGCATTTAGGGTCATTATTCTCTTGCCGGATCCAAGAAGCCTTATCCTTTGGGAACTTTTGATAACGGAAGGCAACAATGCCTCTTCATCAATTTTTACTATTTTATGGGCGTCCAGTGTATCGGTGCCCAAGTACAAATGGCCGAAACCCTGCTTCGAGAAACATCCCCAAACATGTTCCTCTACTGGGTAATTCTCGGTCCCACGTGCACTCTATTATTTGTCGTAGAACAAGCCTAAGTCAAGTAATTAACTGCCCAAAAAGAAACTTCATCGGAAAAAAAAATATGATTGCAATCTCGGTTTTTGTTTTCTTTCGCCCACGGTAGCCTTTTTTAACCGACTTCCAAATCTCAAAGAAGGAGGATATCAATTCGGTTGTTTTTTTTTTTATTTTTTTTATGTTTGTTACTTCATATCTCCGTCATTACTGGACCGAATTTGAAAATTCTTTTTTTGATTGTATGTATATGTATGCAGATTGGTCCCGTTTTTGTCAAAACCCAGTTCTGATGATGGGATCCATGAGGAATCGAGGGAACTCCTCAAATCTTAAAGGCATATACATATAGTGATTTTTGTGTTTTTATCAACAAATCAAGCATATACATTCAAAAACGTGACATTTGATGAAGTGGAACTGCTGATGATGATCAGAATGGAACTCTTCAACGACGCATAGTTCACGTTTGGCGATTTGTCCTCTTCGTCATGTTTGTTAAGCAAGTTTAGTTTTTAAGTCACATTTCTGTCAAGCACGAGTTCTGATGATGGGATCCATAAGGAATCGAGGGAACTCCTCAAATCTTAAAGGCATACATATAGTGATTGTTGTGTTTTTATCAACAAATCAAGCATATACATTAAAAAAAGTAACATTTGAGGAAGTTTAACTGCTGATGATGACCAGAACGAAACTCTTTAACCACGCATAGCTCGCGTTTGGCGATTTTTCCTCTTCCTTATGTTTGTTAAGCAAGTTAGGTTTTTAAGCCATATTTATGTCAAGCTCGAGTTCTGATGATGGGATCCATGAGGAATCGAGGGAACTCCTCAAATCTTAAAGGCACACGTATAGAACGTTCTGTATTTTCATCATAAAGTAAAGCATTAACATTAAAAACTGTCGCATTTGATGAACTGGAACTGCTGATGATGATCAGAACAGAACTCTTCAACGACGCATAGTACACGTTTGGTGATTCCGAATTTGGACTTTGACTTGGACTGGGACCCGGACTCGGATCCAGATCCGGACTCGTACCCGGATCCGGTTCGGACCCGGACCCGGACCTGGACTAGGACTCGGACTCGGACCTGGACTAGACCCGGACTCGGACCCGGACTCAGACACAGACCCGGACCTTGACCCGGAAAACCACTATGATACCTAAACTAAATAAACCACTATGATTACCTACCATAAAATGTAGGTATAAAGTATGATGAGGCCAAACCCCTCCCGCTCAAACCCCCGTACACCGCACCGCATATGCGCTGTTAAGTGGGTTAGGTTAGGTTTGAACTGCTATCCTCACAGAACCGAACAAAAGTGGGTTAGGTTAGGTTAGAACTGCGAGCCTTACAGAAACGAAATGCTACTAGAAAAGTGGGTGGTTTTACCTCCTTTTCTACATAGCGCACCATCTACAATAATCTTTCACCGGGCCGCATAGAAGTCGGTTTTTTTTTTCTTAAAAATTATTTCATATGTTTTTCAGTAAGGGAGAAGCTTCTTCATCGTACTGCGATATTTTAAACCATTTTCATTCAAACACCTTTTGATTGTATCTAGAGATATCTGCAAACCTTTTTTCTCCAATTTTACTTGCCCAGAACCGCCAGAACGCAATGATAGAAGTGGATTTTTTGAAAACATCTGCAAGACCCGTTTATCCTCTGTGTAGGAGGTCTTTTTTGTTTTCCCGCGTTCTGGTAAGTCGTAAACATTTTTATACTCCATATAATGCTTCATCCACTTAATTACAAACGCCTTCGATTTATTTATATACAATCAGCAGGTTAACGTGACATTTTGGGCCCTTTCGGGTACGTACAGAGGAACACTGCTTCATAACGTGAATCGTAAGCGGCATTCTTTTTTTTATTGAACTTTAAGTGGGAAACTGTCAAAAGTTTTTTATTATTTTTTACGAAGCATTTTAGACAAAAGAACATTCTATTCAGCCAGTACCTTTTTTTTCTGTGCCACATCTTTAAAATATACATAAACACTGGTCACGCTCTTGTCAAACACACTGTATATACCTACAGTGGTACTAATTTTATATATGTAAGCCTTTATTTACATAAAATATATATACCTAGAGTGGTACTACTAAACTAAATTAATAACAAGCTTAAATCTAAAATAGGCCCAGAGGCATCGTACCAAGGATATTTATAATTAATATTACTGTATTCAAGTAGAGTACATAGTGTAAATGGTGTTGTACTTACCTACAGCTAGTGTAGCAACGCAGAAAAGCTTCCACAACATTTTATAGCTCCAAATATTCGAGTACGTTTTATGCGGCTTCGCAGTGGCAGAGATACTAAAGAATCTGCTCCCGAGGGCACCTTATATACGTACTTACGTACCATCAACCACACATTTAACTAACCCTTTGTGTACCTTGTTGCTACGGGATAAAGTCTACCGATGATCAGTTAAGTACCAATTAATATATGAATGATTCACACAGAAGACTCGCTAGAGTGATAAGAAATTATGTGAGCTAACTGTGACTTCTGTACATTAGACGTTATAAACCACTTCAAAGTTATATATACCTACATATATTATAGCTTAGATAATGGGTTATAGATCAGCTATTAAAGGTTAGTTTTGTACAGCTTAGGATTATGGAAGTAGGTGTACATATAGTGCCTGGACCTTAATGTAAACATACTTTTCATTGACGCAACCCCTCCCCCTTTAAATCAGCTGGAATGAATGGATTGAATTTCGTAATCTATCATTGATTGGATATTGATATGATTTTTACTAAATACATCGCGCAATTTTTACTAAATACCTACATAAATTTATGAAATGAAATACATCGCATAACAAAATAACAAAATTTGCCTGCGGCAGCAGAAAATGCCGCAGTACCTAGCATAGGTTATTTCAAAATATACCTAATAAGTAGGTAACACATCATTGACTGTTTCCCTAATTAATCATACTTAAAAAGTACCTACATACGAGTATAAACAGTTAAGTAATACTAGTAGGTAACTTAGTTATTTTATTATATAAATTTCCTAAGTAGTAAGTACATGATGATGATGATGATGATGATGAGTATAAACAGTTAAGTAATACTAGTAGGTACCTTAGTTATTTTATTATATAAATTTCCAAAGTAGTAAGTACATAATATACTATACAAGGCAAATAAAAGGTGAGGTTTCCTCTTTGCAAAATACCTAACAACAACAACTGATTAATTAAGGCAATATTATTAGGTATATGGATTTTACTTGTTTGTCACCGACATTGGTTTATCAGGTCCGAGTAAATGAGATAAGTAATTTGTGTCATACTTACATTACTTAACCCCTCGTATGGTGCCTGTCAAATTTGATAATTGAAAAAGTGACCTTGACATTTACAACAATAGATTAAAATTCCCACGCACGGATCCGTGTCTAAGCATACGAGGGGTTAAGTAGGTATTTATATAGAGGGTGTTTCCTGTAGCAGGAGCAATAAATTAAACTGTAGGCTGTACCCACTCCTCAAACTGACCAACATTTGTTCAGCAACTTTTAAAAATAAGTTCTGTTTTGATTTTTTTTTACCTTTTATTCTAAGGCGCAATGTATTGCAAATTTTGTTACGTTTAAAGCGTGACAAGCAACGTCAAATGTCATTGAAGGCAATATTTATTTTGTATGAAAAAAAGGAAGTCTAAAGGATTCATAATTTTTAAAAGTTGTTTAACAAAAGTATTATAGTTTGAGGAGTATATAATAATAATAATAATAATGTGAGCCTATATTCGTCCCACTGCTGGGCACGGGCCTCCTCTCATGCGCGAGAGGGCTTGGGCTATAGTCCCCACGCTAGCCCAATGCGGGTTGGGGACTTCACATACACCTTTGAATTTCTTCGCAGATGTATGCAGGTTTCCTCACGATGTTTTCCTTCACCGATAAGCTAGCGGTAAATATCAAATGATATTTCGTACATAAGTTCCGAAAAACTCATTGGTACGAGCCAGGATTTGAACCCGCGACCTCCAGATTGAAAGTCGGACGTCATATCATATCCACTCGGCCACCACCGCTTCTTCTTGAGGAGTATAATATATGTTTTAATCATTTGCTCGTGTTACAGGCATCATCCTGTATATAGGATATAGCATCACATATTACTATGATATTACCAGCAAAAATTGCCAAATATAAACATACAAGTCTTTATAACACTTTAAACTCTCGCGTTTTGTACACATATTTAATTACCCAAACGGGTCTACCGCGATATAATTTCATTGTTTTTGAAGTGAAAACTTCTTTAACAGCGCTGTGCACTTTTTGAGGTGGGGAAAAAATGTTAAACTCGCGACAGGTCACGTGACCGACAGATTCGACAGATTGAAAATTCGTAAGACGGACACGTGACCTGATCGAAAACTGTTACATTGTCATTGAGTTTTCACTTCTGCCGGCACTCCCTGAGTGCAACCCGTTGTTTTTTTTTACCTTAAATTATATATATGATATGTAGATGACGTATTCTGCATTTTAAAAGGCAACTCCGAGACAGTGGAGCATTTCGTCGGCCATTTAAACTCCATACACCCAAAGGTAAAGTTTACATTTGAGATGGAGTGCGATAGATCCTTACCCTTTCTGGATGTGAAGTTAAGAGTGAAACCAGATGGAACCGTGGCACACTCCGTATACAGGAAGCCCACACATACTGACATGTACCTACAAGCATCTTCCCATCATAATCCGAGGCATCTACAATCCGTGATCAGCACGAGACTTATGTGACACGGAACACATAGATAATGAGTTAGCCCATGTTCAGGAGGCGCTAAAGAAAAATGCCTACTTGCAGAAAATCCCACGCACAACTAGGAAAAAGAAAGGCATCCGGAGGTTAGAAGACAACCAGCCTTTTTGCCGTATGTGAAAGGGATAACGGACAAAGTTGGATCAGTACTGAAGAAATTCTCCATTAAGACTGTATACACGCCGTTATCTAAAGTAGCAAGTCTTTTACGCAGCCCAAAGGATGTCATTCCGGAATCCGGTTGTCTACAAGATAGAATTCAGTTGTGGAAGTGCGTACATTGGCCAAACTAAACGCATCATTCAAGAGAGGGTGAAGAAACACATAGCAGCTGTTAAAAATCGCTATGTAAACAAATCCGCAATAGCTGAGCACTTGCTGACAACAGGAACGAATCAGTGGATTGAGCTACATAAACCCAAAGTCCTCTCCAACGAGCGACACTATTATTCGCGGATCGTGAGAGAGGCGATTGAAATTAAAAAAACACCTTTTCCAAATTTCAATAGAGAGGACGGGAGTAGTAGGGATTCGTGCGTTCTGGCTCAAACGTTGAGCCTCCTGACCTATTTTTATTATAGCTCAACTTAGCCTCGATTAACCTAACGTAGGGTAACTTAGCCTCGGTCAACCTGACTTAGGGTAACTTAGCCTCGGCGAACCTAACGTAGGCTAACTTAGCTTCGATCAACCTAAATCGATAAAAAAAAAACAACTTGACCTTCATCAACCTAGTCTAGTCTAACTTTCTCATGATGATGAAACCTAGTCTAGACGACATTAGATAAGGCTTAACTTAATTTTTTATTATGTGAGTGATTTTGATCGAGACCTTACTAGAGACTATTCTGCCTCCTATTTCTGCTTTGAAGGGTACAACTAACCTATCCTATTATTATGTGAGTGATGTTGATTCTTGAGGGATACAACCTAACCTAACCTAACGGATAAATCTGATGTCGTTTAACTTTAAGGAATAGGTAGGCAGATATTTGGAGATTAATTGTAGAATATCGCAGAAAGTTTATTGATAATTATTTGTATTGTGCAATGGATTTTAAATGTGTTTTTAATGTATGTACGATTTACTTAGTAATTAGGTTTATCATAACTGTTACCTACAATTATAAAACAGGACTTCAAACAGGGTTTTTAATGATCAAGAATGGTATATAAAGACCTATGCCGATTTAGTTTTAACTACTATTGTTCGAACTGTTCACGCTGCACTTCATCAGAAGGTATCAATACTTATGTCGGTAATTACTCAATTATTTATTATAAATATTACATTTGGTTGTCTAATGTAAACATTTTATCTCTGAAATCTAAAGATTTTATGAACTGTAGTAAACAATTTAATCATATAAAATTATAAATATATACTCTTGTGTGTAAACATGTTAACTTAAAACGTATGTTTTCTGTTGCAGAGTTCGCCCTCAAATGTCTTCGATGGACAAGACTATACATTCAAGCAGTATTATTATGCAACGTCAGATGCAGAGGACAGTCTAACATGTGTGCTAGATACAGATGTGCAAGTTGCGGAAAGTTTCCATAAAATTCTATAAATTGTCGGAAATTTCATGAAACTTTCACTAGGAAATATGGGAAATTTAAATTTAAAATTGGAAAGTTTCAATTCTCATACAAAAATGTAAGAAATTTTCCGAATTTTTCCTACGTTAAATTTCCGAAACATTTAGCAATTTTGGAAAGTTTCCTTAGGCACATCAGTAGCTGCTAGATGAGTCTGTAAAGCGAAAATCAAACACGTCCAATATCGCTGAATTCTTTGATCAACCAAAGTTAAAAGTTAAAGAAGAAGAAATATGCATCATCCACTGTCGGAAAAGGCTGCAAAGGGGGTATATCATACCTATCTACAAACAAAGACGATGGCGCGAATTCAACACATCTAATAAAAATAATCCGAATCGGGCCCAAATTCAAGGGCAGAAGCTTTTGCAGCCACTTATAGGACACACACGTAAACAAAAATAAGCTGATAAGACGTGATGTGAAATCAACAATTTAAAAATAATGTAAACACTAAATAGTTATTTAAGATTGTGTATCATCACAATAAAAACATTCGTTGTTTACCGAACCTCTCATCCGATGCTACGATTAGACAGCGACACTGACTCTACAATTTGATATTGTATTTGAAGAACGGTACGACATATCAGGCACAGAGGTTATCTCTTGCACCCACGTTGATAATGCATTCAAAAACATACCACTTTAGTACTTAACTTTGATAATTATTTAAAACAATTCCCTCATAGAGGTTATTGAAGTGAAAACTTCTTTAGCGGCGCTGGGCACTTTTTGAGGTGGGGAAAAAATGATAAACTCGAGACAGTGTAATGCGATCACGTAACCGTAAGGGGCGTAAGGCGATCACGTGACCGTAAGCCCCGTAAGGCGGCCACTCATAATTTAAATGGCATTTAAATCAATAAAGAAAACTCAATGTTATTTGACATTTATGTTGCGGATTCCTTTTCAAGACTCTTTACCTATGTTCGAATAATTTGACGTTGTCATGGCAGTATGTAAATAAACATGTCAATGAAAAAGTGTGGTCTTATTAGAGAATGATAATAATATATAATAAATAAATAGAATACCTCCGCTAAACGTATGTATCGTGTTACCGGGCGTCGGTAACATAGTGAGGTGAGTTTTCACTTCTATCGGCACTCCCGGAGTGCAACCGTTGTTGCTTGTTTTTTTAGAGGTTTTTTCATGCACATAATTTGTATTTATATATTTTGCATTAAACCCACAAATAGTATTATCAATACATTTGCAAATTCAAATCGATACCAAATACCTAAAGTGGGTATATAAAAAATATAAAAATAAATATTCGTATATTAAAATAACAAATTATACTCTTTAGGTATGTAGAGGTAGGTTGTGTTTGCGTAGGTAGGTAGTAACCTAAAAGCATTTGATACTGACTGTACATACCCATTTAATATTAAATTAAAGTAGGTAACTTGTAAGTTGTAACCGTAAAACCCTCGTTTTTAATGCCTAAATTATTATGTATAGTTTGAGTATACACAAGATATGTAGGTATCTACTTACCTCTTGTTACATGGACTATGTAAAGACGAATAAGTTTCCAATAATACGCAGTCGGATAGATCAGTATTTTATTTTTAAACATATTCGCATATGGATAATCATGGCAATTTACAGAAATCTACCTAATTACTGGTTGATTATTTTATAACAATATTATTTTATAACATCAGCGTTCAACCACACAAAGTATTCTCTCGAGCTAGGTAGGTACCAGAGCTTTCTTGATATCTGGAAGGATCTTTTTGTAGCACATAAACTTAAAATACTTCGTTTGATATTAAATGGTTTACAGAGCAAAGTGGTATTTTACTATCATTTTTATAAAGATATGTATATGTACAAATTTCACTGGTACCTTGATACCTTGCAGGCATCTACCACAAACTACACATTATTTTATTATAATAATAATATTCTTTATTAGTATAAAATTGCAGTCCGGATACATTTTAATGTTTTATCTTTATAAAAAGTGATTTGATTTGTCTAATATTCAATTTATATAAATCTGACCGCGCAGCTTATAAGATTTTAGATATAACACAGAAGGTGCGGACGCCTGTTTGACACCTTTTAATAATATCTTTCTGCTTTCAGGTCACTTTTGACTTGTCAATTATAAACACAAAAATTGTCAATATATCTAAATACAACACAAACAGTTAAAAACGACATTAAAATGATGAGTCATAATAACAATAAATTAAAAACATCTAACCAAAAGACATTCTTGTCTTACAAGAACATTACAATCGTACTCGTAATAAAAAATCACAGGTAAGTAGCTTATCACTATATAATATTTTTATTACTTTCAATAATTTAATTATTAGCGATTCTATTTAAGTAAGTTCCTCTTTTAAAGAAGACTCAACGTATCTAGCAGCCTAAATCATGGCAACTAAACCTCCCCTATGTCAATAATTATATTGGTAAGGATTCGTTTAAATGGAGGACTAGGACTAGAATTAATTATTTAATCATGTCCAGAACCCATAATACCTTTACTTTGATGCCACAGTGAAATAATTATCCATTATTGTTGACGGACAGTAATAAATACCTATATTAATATATGTATAGGTACAGTCACATGTTTTAATTTATGACCCATTTTCGTACCTTGTCACAGTGATAATGAATATGAAAGTCGCTAGACCTCATGCTATTGTCACTGTGACAAGGTACAAAAATGGGTCATAAATGAGACGCTTTTCACATAGAGTATCGTACATTGACCCTCAACCGTTATACCAATATTTTACATCGGTTTTCATCGATCAAGGGAAGCACTTTTTCCTTGAATACCTATTTGCCCTTTGGGCTACACAATTCCTTGATCCACTTCATTAATTATAAGTGTCCCAATGACATCCCTACATTTATGTATTAAAAACCAAACTAAACCAGAATTTTCTATCAATTAAGTACCTAGGTACTTCAAATACCGAATCCACAATGATTAGGTAAACATTGTACAATTATATCGTATTGTACACACTTTACATATAATTATATTGGTAAGTAGAAATAAGATTAGGTACGTTGCTGAGATTAGCTACATTATTCCAAAGTCAAACACCAAATTACTCATGGTGTCATGTTCATATTATAGAATTTAGTATTTAAATGAAATATATATATTCCTTTTAAATAGATCAGACTTATAGTACGCAGAATTAAGATACCGTTCGGTTACTTTCGGTATATAATAGAAAGTAACAAAACTGTTTGGTTACTGACAAAGTCTCGTTCTGAGAAAAATTAACCCTACTCATAACAAGCTTCGTTATTCTTTATAATACCTATTACTAAATTTCGCAGTATAACTCAGTGTTGCGCATCTGGTTAATATTAAACGATTAACGATTTCATATTGCACATCCTCGACGCTCTTGCGTTTATATGGTGTATAAATCCTTCTGCTCCAACAAAACTGAGCGATCAACCCTCGTCGGGGTTCAAAACTTGGAACTCTTTTACCTACGCTCTCCATTGCAATGACAAAAGTTTGGCTTGTAGCATTTGCGTTTCTCGAGTGTAGCTTCAGTTCGAGGTTCAAAAGTTTAAAGTCTTTTGTTTGTTTATAAGGGCATTGATTAGTTTGATTCTTGCCTTCACTGCCTTGTAGCGGAGATATTCCTCCTCGCGGCCTTTCTTGTCGTCGCGCTGGACCTTCCTACTGTTTTGGAGTTCGAAGCTTACTTCGTATTCTTTTATGCTCCTTCGCAATACCTAAAAGACAAGGTATAAAAGGTTCATATCAATTTATGCATGGTAAGTGTAAGGCCTGAGTGGACGCTCGAGTTGGGCGTGCAGCGGGGCAGGGCGTGCGGCGTGCATGTTAAACAAATGCAAGCGTATAGGAGCGGCCTTAGTGCACGCTGCACGCCCCGCCGAACGCTCCGCTTCGAGCGTCCACTCAGGTCTTATACTTACACATTTCTGCAGTTTCGCTTCGCCAAGAGCTCTGGCCAAGTCTTCGAGGCCGAGGCAGTGCAGGCCCTCGTTGGACGGTGTGGCTTCCTCGCTGGTGGTGCCAGACTTGGCGGACGAGGTGGAGGAGGGCGGCTCTTCGCCGTCGCGAGTGGGTGGCGACTGGAGAGGCGTTTCTGTTGTTTCCTGTAAATAGTCAAAAGGTACCTGTTTATGTAATACAATCAGGTTTGTACAAGCTTTAAATTTAAGTTGCAATGCCCATCTGTCACGAGTATAACAATTTATGTAAAATGTCTTCAAAACTTTCAAACCAAATGTTGACCATTTCTTGGAATCGGATTCAAATTAATTTTGACATAATGATCGGTGACAATGCAATATTAAGATGACATCGAGCTGATTTGATGATGGAAGGTGAAAATCGCCTAGAAAAATAGGAACTAGATGACAAAACAAAAGCCTGTTAAAAAAAATACACAAAAGCTTGTAGGTACCTACTAAAAGCTTTTTACCACGGCAATCATGATTCTAAGCCGACTATATCACGGGCAGAAGCCATAAATAGGTATGTACTATAAAATTGGCTCACATGTGAAGAGTCGGAAGGTTTCTCTTGGCTGTCGCTGGAGCTGTCCACGCTGGTGTTGAACAGCATCGCCTCATGCTCGTGTATTGTCGCCAACTCCCCGTTTGTTCCACATACCTGTGAAATAAAAGAGGTTCTGTTGTAATTAAATATTAATCTGTCAGCTCCCACGGCTCATATATGAGCCAGAACGCTTATGGTGACGTCATATCGTGGGATTCAACAGGTTAAGAGAAAGCCAACGTACGGACCTAGCAGATAACAGGGGTTAGCCAAGAGGCAATCATTTATAGAAAATGTGAATGGAAATTTACGTATTAAAGGCGCACGCCGTATTACCTAATACCTACGTCTAGAGGAAGCCAACGCTTTCTTAATCTTGACTGTTCTATATTTCTCAGACAGGTCTCGCGCTTGCTGCACACATGAATTGTCGGTCGCTAGTAGTCCTTCCTCATGAAGGGTTCATACCCTTGGCGCTAATGAGACGGTCTCGTGTTAACCTTTTGTTAATCTCTAATGTGTTCTTATATGACCGAAAAGTAGCTGGGATTTGCCATATGTTATAGGCGTTCTAAAATTAAAGCGCTTACCTTGTGATAAATTGGACAAGTTGCCTTTAGTCGCGGCTGGACAAGCGAGAAATGTGCACGTGCTAATTAGCACCCGCACACCGAAAGAGAAAGAGACGAGCTTATGTTTAACAACGAGGGTGACAAAGATGGATGCAATGTGAAAATTAATCAAAAATAACAGATTTCTTCGCAGGCACAGAAATAAATATGGAAGTGAAATTTGTAGTAGTATTAATATTAATGTATGACTATGCTTTCAGGTAGGTAGGTTTTTTAGACATAAGCATGCGTTTATTTGATAACCGCACGAGACAATTTTGTACACCTGCATAGTGGGTAAAACATAGAGATCAAATGTATAAATTAATGTATCTACCATCTTTCATGTTACCTATGTTTAACAAAATAAATGAAACTGAAACTGAAGTATTTTTTGTGCTCCTCAAGTATGCGTATAACCTATCCATGGTTATATAATATAATTGGGATTTGTCATATTAGTGTGACTCACCGCGTCAGGCCTAGAGGAGGCCAGCGACCGCTTGACGGCCCTATACCTCTCGTAGAGGTGCCTGGCGGCGCCGCGCTCGGCGGAGTGCGCCGGCGGGCGGCCGCGCGCCGCCTCGAGTCGCAGCAGTGCTCGCTGCACGCACGACTTCTCGGCCGCCAACTGTGCGCTCGACCATGAACCCTCGGCGCTAGTGAGACGTCCTGCTGCTTGGCGACAACCTTCTAACCACTGGAAGAAAGGATATTTTGTTTTTAAATAAAAACTCGCTACAATATGGTGTCAGCCAATCATCAAGTAGGTAGGTAGAATAAAAGAGATATAGATGGTCAAGCAAATCTTGTCAGTAGAAAAAGGCGCGAAATTCAAATTTTCTATGGGACGATATCCCATCGCGCCTACAGTTTTAAAATTTGCCGCCTTTTGTCTACTGACAAGATCTGCTTGACCAAGTATAAATGATGAATACTTCTAAATAAAGATATGAATGTTTCCAGAGACATTTACTGATACGGACTCGATAGCTGCCTTGCAGAGAAGTTACAAAATTAAAATTTATAGTTTGTGACCAAATAATAAAGTTACGCTCCTCGCCGCAATCGTTGTACGAATATTCATTGGTAAGTTTTTTCCATCTGCAGCAGAGGTAGGATGAATATCAGAGCATACATAATTAGGCCGAGGAGTGAATGGCAAAACGAAAAATTACACAAAAACTTCCAAAGGTGTGAAATATCTCACCTCCTCAATATCTCTCACAACCTCAGTCATAGTTTTCTCACTCTTCAGCGCCTCATCCAGCTTATCATCTCTCTCTTTCTGCTGCTTAGCGGCCTGTAGCTTGAGCGCGTACTCGACAGGGTCCGCTTTGATGCACCGCTTCTCCGCCTGGAGCCGCCGCAGCGTCTCGTACATGCGCGTGAGTTGCACGTCGGTGATGCGCTCGCCTGGTGTGATGGCGTAGCCGTGCTTTGCTTCGTATTCGGCCTCGTGCTTCGTTATGTTCTTTTTGAGCACGCTGATCTGAAATTTTAAGGCTCAACGTGAATTATTGATATTTTCATGACTTATGAGTGTTAGTTTTCGCCTCATTTCCATTTTCACCCTCTTAGGGGTAAAATTTTTCAGTTGGTAGGTATCTATATAAATAACGGAACTGTTTAACACAATTATTTAAATAAATAAATAAATATTATAGGACATTTATACACAAATTGACTACGCCCACGGTAAGCTCAAGAAAGCTTGTGTTGTGGGTACTCAGACAACGATGCAAGTATATAATATACAAATACTTAAATACATAGAAAACAACCATGACTCAGGAACAAATATCTGTGCTCATCACACAAATAAATGCCCTTACCGGGATTTGAACCCAGGACCGCGGCTTCACAGGCAGGGTCACTACCTACTAGACCAGACCGGTCGTCAAATAATATAAACGTCTGACTGAAAAGGAAAACGGAGGAAAGCCTCCAGTGGCCTTGGTATCTGTTTCAATACATCATTGGACAATTTTCAACTTCGATATAACCTGTGATCTTCAAGTAAAATTTGCAAACAGTATGCCAATGGTAGCTTCGCTCAGATGGGCTAGTATACAGTTATTAGCAATAGGTAAGTAGTGCGTTCAAGCGATATGAACAAAAAGCCTGTTTGGTTTGCCGCCACTGCCGCCATACCTTCTTGTTGATCTTGTCAAGGCGGCGGTCGGGCGCCGGCTGGTCGCGGCGCGAGTGCGGCGCCACGCTGCGCTCGTCCCGACGCATGCGCTCGGCTGCCGCGGCGTTCTCCGCGGCCGACGCGCCGAGTGCGCCCGCATCTAGTGTCTCTGGCTCCTCGCATACTAGAACGTGGTACCAACCATTTACCAATATTGTTTTTATATTGTTTATTTTATACTTTTATATTTTAGTGACATCAAATATATTGGGGAAGGATTAAGGTGATATAAAAATGGAAAAGATAACGGAGATTATCTAAGATAGTTTTACGATTTATCTTATTCTTTTTATTAATTCGCGCGATATATTTCGAAGAGCCTAATAAGTAGGTTACATTTTCAAGCACCAATGGTGAAAGAAAGAAAGAAGATATCTTTCTTAGCAAAATAACATAACATTAACTTTCATTTCATTTCATTTATTTATTTCTTTAACAATAATACATTGTGTTAGAAAACTTATGAACTAAAACTAAAACTAAACTAAAACTTAAAACTAACTAAAAATGATTACCTACATCCTACATAAAATTAAGAGTGGCGCGTAATGGCTTGGTGCCACAGTATGAGCCACTATAGTCTCATGGCACACTCCGAGATGCTGATTTTTAGTGACGCCCCGTAGATGAACTAGATGGCACTCGGTAACTGCTAAATGCTAGTGCTGAGAACCAGTTCCCAGTATTCGCGCGTCGCACGTTAAATAGACCGTAAAATTAATTAAATGTTAGTATGAATCATGACAGTGACTGTACTTAGTAGATCCTCTAGTACATTAGGAATTTAAATAAAACGGATTATACATACGTTGTGGTTTCTGCAACAGGGTGTAGTCGAAGTGCGGCGGGGTGGCGGTCCGCACGTCTTCGAGCTCGTTCTCTTTGGGTTGCTTGTGCTGGCGGGCGGGCGCGCGCCGCCGCTTGCCGCCGAACTGCGGGCGCCGAGCGCGCGATAACCGCTCGGCGCGGCGCTCCGACTAAACACAAGTAGGTACTCGATCAATACAGAGAATAGAGTCAGGCCACGATATGGGACGAGTATGCATATTCACAGCCAAATTGGTGGAAACTTAGCGTGGTACCGAGTATTATTGCTGAGTGTTATCCTTTTCTGGAACCCCTCGCAGCACTGTTACTTACCTACTAATTTACCTAGATTTAAGCCTATTTTAGTGTTGTTGTGTATGTGTGTTTCGAATAAATTATCATTCATATTATGAGGTTTATTTGTTTTTGACGAATATTTGTACTCTGGCTTACTTTATGATTAACATCCCTATGAACGTTAATAATCGCTCTTAATTGGTTTATAAATATTTCATATGGTATGAATCTGTAATCGTTTCTTCATTGTTAGTAAGTAAGTAAATTATAAACTGAAATAGATGTCATATATTAAAGATTTTTTTAAATTATTATTTAGGTATATATTAGAGATGCCCCGAATAGTGGTTTCGGCCGAATACCAAATACCGAATATTCGGCCCCTCTCTCGGCCGAATACCGAATATTCGGCATGACATGCGAACATTTTGAGTCACAATCATTATGAAAACTGATCGCTAACAAAGCTCAACGTTAGATGACGTTAGCTAAGATATATTTTTGTTCAACAGCATTAATGAATAGAGTCAAACAAAACAGACTCATGATAAAAATATTTTTTTTAATCATCAAATACTCAAAAAAGAGTCTTCGCATTTAACAACTTTGCAAGAACACATTCTAAATATAGGTACCTACATAGTTTTTGGTTATTTTTATTGTGCAATTTTTCTTTTTAAGTAGGTGCAACAGATATTCGGTATTCGGCCGAATAGTAGGCAACATTCAGCCGAGTACCGAATATTCGACAAAGTGGCCGAATAGGCCGAATGCCGAATAGCTGCCGAATATTCGTGGCATCTCTAGTATATATAGTAGTGTGACTACTTAAAAACACAAATCAAAATATTTAATAAAATAATTTGATTTGTTCACAAAGTTGTGTAAGTAGGTAAATATTATTAAAACTAACCTCAAGGCGATTATGGTCGTGTAGTGGTGGCGGAGGTGGCGGTGGTGGCGCTCGCTCTTCGCTGTGCGGCCGTCTCTCTTTCCGCTCGTGCGCGCAGCCAGAGTCGCGCCGCTCGCGTCGCTTGCGCGCCTCCCGCTCGCACTCGGGCGCTGCCATCGCGTCCGCGTTCCGCGCTCGCTCCCGCTCGCAGCACTGCGCACGCCACCCGGGGCCAGTTATAACAACGGGCCGCTCGCTCGAGCACTCGCTTTCGTGCCCGTAACCCTACCAGTTGTTACAATGTATTGGTGTAATGTGCGCAAATGTGAATCTCGAGGTGGGTTAAAGCTGATATTTACGGCTTTAAATAGGATTCAGATTTGTGAATGAACAGGTGTTTATATGCTTGGGATTTGGTGTTATTATAATTAGGTACTATTAAGGTAATATACATAATTATACGTAAGTAGGTATATGTAGGTATCTCTAATATAATTTACTTAGATGCATACGTGTCTAAAGCAACTTGTTCCAAAAAACTACAGTTAATTTGATTATAAAGCGTTTTCATCCAATACGGCTCTCTTACGTACCTACGCATAAAGATTTCAGTTTTGAAACAAATGGTTACAGGAAAAGTGTCGCACTAGGTAAAAAAATAACACAATTAATATCAGGTATATTACTGACTACTTTTTAGCAACTTTTCCCGTACCAATTAAGACAAAAATTGAAGCGAATATAAAGCTATCATTGGTAAATAGAATAGGTTCACTACTTTCTACATATGATGTCACAATGTGAAGCCCCACCACCACCTATGAATTTAAAAGTACCTGCTGAATTTCCAATTGTACCATGTTCGCTTCTCACTTAAAACTTTACTCGAAATAAAATCCCCAATTTCCAAAGGCCGTTATGTGAGGATTCTGAAATTAAACCATGTATGGATCTAGTGCAACTGATATACTATATAAATATCTACTCGTAGATACTAGGCAATTGATACTGTTTGCGACAACTCGAACTGGCTGTTTCTATTGTTTGCCGAAAATTATATTACTAATTGTAACCGATAACAGCAAAATGTACCTATCTACACGTGCCTAGTTTGCCCAACCCATTCTGTCACTACAAGAACGCATCAAATAATAAAAATGGCAACTTCCTAAGAGGCTTTTTTTTTAATTTGCCGTCTTTTTAAAGTCAAACGTGAATAGAGACTATATCAAGAATATTTGCTAAACATCAAAATGAGACTTTACTCTTATTGCACTTCGCGGTGTAGGTTAATAAACAAGTTTTCCAGGGAGGCAAAAATTGTTGAAAATTTATTTAACTTTATTCTTACTTGGCCAAATTATCCATCAATGCAACTATTGATTGAAATGTAAACCCACTACGCTACTGTCATGCTTTCACTAATAAATCTATGCTACTGCCATACATTAATAGTTGCAGCAGGTGCTGAATGAAATTTAAAGAAACCTGTCTAAGCTACAGTAAGATTCTTCAAGGCAAGCGTCGACACACACGGACGAGTACAGAGCATACACTTGTTTTGTAACAAAACAAGACAACATCGTTATCAAAATACCACCCACATTACGGAGTGTATTTGCATCTCAAAATAAAATTGCGAACAAATTTCTAGCTGTACCAATTATATTGTAAGAATTGAATCACCATGTATAGAGCGATTACAAACGTTACAATTTTGGTGTGCCTTGTCGCATTTGCCGAGAAGGATCAACTAACTATTTGAATTTAAATAACGCCATCTATGATCTATGAGTTGTGATGTTATAATAATCTATTTAAGTTTTAGGTTGCAATGTAACGAATAAAGCTGTAAAACCTGACTATACTCAGTATATTTTGGACGGGAATCATTTAAATTAGTTATGATCGTTAGCCAACCAGAGCGGCATGCTGGAAATAAACTTATATACCTTACACCCAGTCGCTCGTCTGGCGTTCCGAATGCCAAATCGGCTTGTCGCGAACAGTAGGTACCTACAATACCTACATGGTAACATTTAGTCTTCGGGAATCATTTGACCAGCGCATGGCTAGCGTGTAACACAAATATTTTTACTCATAATAAACTTCTGGAGCCATTTAAAATGTTCTAAATTTGTGAAAAGCGAGCTCAATATCATATGAATATGTTTATGAGATAGCTTCATGGCTCAAATTGGGCGCACCAAAACAATACTGTCACTTACGAGTAAAAATTATTCAGGTTTACTTACAATGCAGTATCTTGCAGCACCAACTATGGAGTCCAATATCCTGGAAATGTTGTCGCGACTGCGGCTGGCCAGGTCGCTTGGGGCCCCTACGGGCTGAACCCCGTCCAGAAATCCAAAACCAAACGCTTAACTACCGGGTTATTGCTTATCCTTTGATATAAAATAAACGGAAATAAACAAAACGAAACGGCAGGGCGGAAACCCGCGCCGTTTTGACGGAAACTTTACACTTAACTTATATCTTTATAGTCTAAAAGGTTCGAGCAGTCTATTTGATGATGTCACTCCTTTGCACCGACATGTCTCGGTCGCGGCACATATTGGTACGGCACAAACAGTCAATATTATATGTTGTTTTTATAAGATTTACGGCTGCTTCAAGAAATGTGTTGAGACTAGTCTGTAATTTAGCATTGATGGGATAAGCGTGGGTTTGGGAGCTTGTTAGCTCACAACGCTAGTGAATCCTCTCCATGGTTACAAGCGTGGCACTTTCACAGGTGTTTTGAAAAAGAAAAGTTAATGCTGACGATTTTGCTCAATTATCGTCTATCATCTTTGATATTATTGTGATTCTGACACTGACACTGATGACAAAAAAGTAATATCAGAAGAGGCAGAATTTTGATTATTTTTTCTTCCAGGTTGCTGGCAAATTCTGAAACAAAAATAAAGATCTTTTAGCTTCATAGCTTTCATACTACATCGTGTAAGAAACTGTAAGAAAACACACACACACACACACACACACACACAAATAACAGTAATTTTTTTTCCTAATGCCGGGGCCACACTAAGTGCCGTGACGTCAATTTATAAGTTCGAATCGGCTCCTATCATATCATAACAAATGGTCACTTTTTTATTTTGACAGCGTGATAATAACAGTGTCCGTCTTTTTAAATCGCGTGGTGCTAGAGAGTGACAGTTGCTTTATCGCGTGGTTATCAACCAAATATCAACGTTTATCACACGATTCATAGGCCTGCCGATCACGTATAGCTTAGCATAGAGGTATGTACACACAGCTAGAATCCATTAGCGGCTGACGCTATAGGTACGTCTCGGCCGACAGTTTGGTTTAGTTTGATGGATAGCCAATCGCGCATTTATCGACTTTCCATTGATCACTTGAATTAGCCGGCAGGTCCATATATGTATACGTACTTACTTAGAGTTAGACCAAGAAAAGTCTGCAGCGATTTTGATAGCCCACGCAGTGCAAGTGTTATTTATACGTCATAATTTCATAGAAGTTTGACGTTTAAAATGACACGTGTACTGCGTGGGCTATCAAATCCGCTGCAGACTTTTCTTGGTCTGACTCTAGTGCCTTCAAATCTATTCACCAATACCTGGCATTAATAAAATGAACGCAACAAGCGACATCTAACATTGTTGTCTGTATTTCACCAGAATATATAGTGCCACTAAAAGCTACAATTACTTTTAAGTAAGAGAGTTTCCAGAATATAACAAAAAACAAATAAAAAAAATATAATTATATAAAAATTACAATCTTTTTTGTGAAAAAGTAAGCTATCAGGAATTTAGGATGATCTTCGGCTTAACCTAACCTACCAAAATAAAACACAAAACTTGTGTAATTATTTATCTTTTCTATATCAAATAGTATGTTAACGAGTTAGCTCATGTTATTATTCCTCAAATACCAAAGGTTGTGTAAAACTAATTACGTTGTTGAACTTCTAGTTCCGAAAACGCCATAAATCATTAAAAGGTGTCATTCAATACGGTAATTTGCCACCAGCACGCGATCAATATTTCAGATCGGGTCTACGACATGCTAGCCCGCGATTTGTAACGTTATTGTTGAGTATTTGGCAAAATTACGTTGATGAGAGCAATAAACTGAGGGGTTCAAGAATGTAGTTATTTATGTAGCTACTGGCGGAAGAGTTAGGAACTGTGCCCTATCACACATAACTGTGATCGTTAGAAAACCAGTCTGAATTTAAGAATTCATAGCGCTACTGTTTTTCAACATTTTTTTTCTGCTGTTACGGTTGTTATAATATAACAACTCGAAAAATCTTCAAAATGTTCTTTTTTGTACCCTACTAAATATTTGAGCAAGCAGATCTTGCGAGCGCTACACAAAGTATATTTAAAACTGTTTTACTTTATGAATTCATACAAAGCAAAAGGCAGAGAACAAAGATCCGTTGTGACCTAGAAAGCTACGCGCTATGGCCTGAGATATACACTAGGTTACGTTTGAAAGCCTTAACAAAAGCTTGGCTCCGAGTTTGGCGTCTGTTCAAGGCTAAAGCTAGGAAAGTCAAATCAATACCTAACCTAATGAAATTGGCTCGTTTCCTACGACTGCCGTATTCGAACTTCAAGATATTCACAAGTGACGACACGTACTAGATCCATTCTAGATACCTTATAGTTTAGATTTCAACTAGTTCTCTTTTGCAGCGCAATTCGGGCAACCAATGTCACATTTACGATAGATCGTGTTAGATATCTATTAGATGTGAATTAGATCTCTAAGTAATATCTTGTGGAAATCGCTCAAGAGTATCTCCAGAATCGCGGAAATGTCAAATTTGACAGGTTAGATCTTAAACATATCGTTATCGTATCTTGGCGATGTCTAAAAGATATCTAATAGATATCTATTACAAAATCCGAATCGGGCCCCGAGTCCATGGAATATTGTTATGTTAGATCTAAGGTACAGAATGATATTGGTAAAAACTCAGCTAAAGCCATGGCTTTTTACAATTCAGTCTCACAAACAACTGTTGTGTGACTGAATTGTAGAGCATTGTACCTTACCCACCATCAATTATAAGTATCTTAAAGTAGGTAAATGAAACAAAGTTTATCTTGTAGGCCTTCATACAGTGCAATAAAAACAACGCCTCACTCTTTTAAATTGTATTTGCTAATATTTCAGTTTCATGTATAGGTAAGTATGTTTTTTTGAAGTGAAAACTTCTTTAGCGGCGCTGGGCACTTTTTGAGGTGGGGAAAAAATGATAAACTCGAGACAGCGTAAGGCGATCATATGACCGTAAGGGGCGTAAGGCGATCACGTGACCGTAAGCCCCGTAAGGTGGCCACTCATAATTTGGCATTTAAATCAATAAAGAAGAACTCAATGTTATTTGACATTTATGTTGCGGACTCCTTTTCAAGACTCTACCTATGTTCAAATAATTTGACGTTGTCATGGCAGTATGTAAATAAACATGTCAATGAAAAAGTGTGATCTTATTTGAGAATGATAATAATATATAATAAATAGATAGAATACCTCCGCTAAACGTATGTATCGTGTTACCGGGCGTCGATAAGGTAAAATAGTGAGGTGAGTTTTCACTTCTATCGGCACTCTCGGAGTGCAACCGTTGTTGCTTGTTTTTGCTCGCAGTAGACAAAAAATCAATAAACAAATTAGCAAGCCCATTTTAGTTTACAAATGCTTTTGTTTCAAACAATTTACTAAAATAGTTTACCTAACCGTAGGCCCCGCTCCACCAAACAAAAGACTAGACGCTGTTACATAAGCGTAGCAACTGCGTAGTAGCCTTTTGCGTAGCGGCGAGACGTAGCGTAGCGGCCCGAGGAACGTGCTACGAATCACGTACGTAGCACCGGAGTGAAAATTTCGACTAAAAGCCGTATTCAGACTTTAAAAATTAGATGCTGATATCGTACCAAATTACGTGTGTTTTTGTCGCACTTGGCATGAGCGTGAACGCGTGATATCATACTGAAATTACATTTAAAAAATCAGAACCGGGTATTTGCCTCATCACGTATAACCAACCATAAGTAACATTAGGGGCCCGATTCGGATTTTGAAATAGACATCTACTAGATATCTTTTAGACGTCACCAAGATACGATAACGATATGTTTAAGATCTAATCTATCAAATTTGACATTTCTGCGATTCTGGAGATACTCTTGAACGATTTCCACACGATATAACTTAGAGATCCAATTCACATCTAATAGATATCTAGCACTATCTAACGTAAAAGTGACATTGGTTGCCCGAATTGAGCTGCAAAAGAGAACTAGTTGAAATCTAAACTATAACGTATCTAGAATGGATCTAGTACGTGTCGTCTCTTGTGAATATCTTGAAGTTCGAATACGGCAGCAGGACACTCCCTCACTTCGTTTTGCTCAAGTCGGGGCAAAGTTAGCTTAGACTGCCGAGGTCATATATGTAGTTGTTTGGAAAATATTTACGATTTAATATTACTTCTATGACTTTTCAGATATAAAGCTATATTTCAGATAACTAGGTAAGTATGTATGTATATCAAATAATAGGGATGATGACACATGTTGAATTTTATAACAAAATCTAGTAAAATAGATATAGCAAACGAGCAATTTATCACAATAATGTGGATATTAAAATAAAATATTGAAAAATTACAAAATTACAGGACTTGAAAGTTTCAAAATTTAAGTTTTTTTTAACTTCCAAAAACGATAAAAGTAAGGGTACCATTCGATTCCTTACATTTCATCCAAAAAATATTGTATAGCAACTATATACAAGATGGGCGATGTCACGGCCTCTGGCCGTTTTGTATAGGGCGATTCGCGAAGTGCGACTGTCGGACTTTGACTACAATTTCTGACTTTTGTGTTACTTTAATGCAATGGGTCCCATATAGACATTTTATCCTAAAAACAAACCCGATCGATTGATACCATAAAAAAAAATTAGTCATGTAGCCTATTATTGGTTGCAAGAGTAACAATGATCGATTGGAAGTCCATGTTAACGACCTCTCGCTCTTCAACTATCGTTGACCTCGGATAAACGCCATGACCAAGGCTGGCTATACGGACAGGCAAATGCCGATGTTATAACCGTATTTATACTATACTCGCTTCTGCCGCAACTTCATCTGGAATTATTGATAAACACTAACCCTATATCCTTTCCCGGGCCTCAACCTATCTCCATACCAAATTATATCTTAAGGGGCCCACTGATAACAGTCCGCCGGACGATATCGGCCTGTCAGTTGTTCGGAGCTGTCAACTTTTTGTTCTAACTGACAGGCCGATATCGTCCGGCAGACTCTTAATCAGTGGGCTCCTTTAATTGACTCAGCGTTTAAGCCATGAAGCAGTCACAGACAGACAGAGATACTTTCGCATTTATAATTACGTATAATATTAGTAAGGAACTAAGGACGATGTTTAGATGGAAATTTTAAAAATTGTAAGTATACATACCAATTTACCTACTCCGTACCACGCACTTTTGGAGACTGACCATGCTCTTTCGGTATAATTTAACCTTGTTTTGACATTTACATATCTAATCTAATCTAATACCTTTAAACGAGCAATTCTTGTATATTTATTTACCTATTTATTTATTTATATACATATTTCGGGGATCTCGGAAACGGCTCCTCTCTCTTCGATGAAATTTGGTATATGGGGGTTTTCGGGGGCGATAAATCGATCTAGCTAAGTCTTATCTCTGGGATAACGCGCATTTTCGAGTTTTTATATATTTTCCGAGCAAAGCTTGGTCACCCAGATATTTGTAATAATGGCAACTAAGGACTGATAACAGAGAGCTTGGCTGCGTGCGACTGTTTCGTGTTATGTTATATAAGAAGGCAAGCAAATATATAAAATCCTTCCATTCGTTTTAGATTATAACTAAACAACTATCTGCTAGTAAACCAACGCGCAACTTTACTTTAACAATAGCCTGAGTAATTTGTGAAACCTATAGTTTTATTTTTGTTTCAATTTAGAAGTTACTTTGTTATTCGCAAAAAATGATCATACTGGAGTTATTTTTAATATATAATAATAATAATTTCAGCCTATGAACGTCCTACTGCTGGGCACAGGCCTCCTCTCATACGCAAGAGGGCTTGGGCTGTAGGCCCCACGCTAGCCCAATGCGGATTGGGGACTTCACATACACCTTTGAATTTCTTCGCAGATGTATGCAGCCTCACGATGTTTTTCCTTCACCGAAAATCTAGTGGTAAATATCAAATGACATTTCGTACATAAGTTCCGAAAAACTCATTGGTACGAGCCAGGATTTGAACCCGCGACCTCCGGATTGAAAGTCGGATGGCATATCCACTCGGCTACCACCGCTCTTTTTTAAGTTATTTTTAAGTAAATAGTTATTTGTACAACAAGAGATCAAAGTTTGATATTTCTTCGAGTGCTTATTTTGAGTCCCGTGCAAGCGAAAGATTCTATTCTACTAATTTAGAATCTTGAGCGTAGTAAGGGACTCAAAAGCGCACGAGATGTAAATAACTTTGATCTCGTGTAGTTCACAAAACTTTTCACCTCAGCAGTGAGAACATATTAGAGAACCCGAAAAATGTATTCCTTCTTCATCACTTACCTCTATTCACTCATGTTTTCTTAAGATATGCCAACAATTAAATTTTGACCTCAGCATCTCGAACAAGGGTACTTTGCTACTTAAAAACAGTGAGCAAAATCGCATTTTGCTCATTTTGTCTCACTCAGTGAGCAAAATGCGATTTTGCTCACTGTTTTTAAGTAGCAAAGTACCCTTGTTCGAGCTGCTGAGGTGAAAATATAATTTATGTGAACATATCAAAGTGGATTTGTATATGACACCGTAAGATTGTGAACCCGTTAGTTTATAATCTAACGTAGGTTAGGTTAGGTTAGATTATAATCTCCCTACCGTCAGTTTATAATGTAACTAGCGAGATTATAATATGACGAGTGTTTACAATTTTACGGTGACATATATAAGGCGTTTATTTATAGATAGTTTATATTATTATTTTATTTAATGTTCCATGTATATTTGTGTGTCTTAAATAATAAAATCTCCATATTTTTAATAATATTTATATTTATAGGTATATAAATTAATTACGTATTGGGCAATTAACTGCTGACGTTCCAATTTTTAATAGCGTTAGAATTAATTTATCTTAGAATTTATTAACAATCGGTTACAATTTAAAAACTGCAAAAAATTAGTATAGGGTATTCACATACCTATGTAAATATGCATATAAAATTGTATCCGCCTCGGTTTGTCAATTTCTTTGCATCAGCATGGATTTCTAACGCAGTTGTATTGTTAGTTTAATAAAATGTAAGTTTAATATTTAGTCAGGTATAGAAAATGAAAATTCAATGAACCGGTAGTGGCTTGACCCGGTTTCATCGGCGCGGGGCGTGTCTCTTATCATAGTTGCCGAAGCTCACATAACCCTTGGCTTATGTCTGTTAAGATCGATTGTTTTATATCTACTGTATGAATAACACTTTTATCTTAAGAATTAAACATACACCAAACTGACCTTCATGTTTTTTGAGCGATTAAAAAAATATCTTAAGTAAGTTCTTTTTTTTCAAAATCATGGATTAACAGATCTGAACCATCATTGTATACCAACTCAAAAATATTGTAAATAAACAGACTTATTGTATTTATGAAAGTCTCTCGTAATAAATAACAATATGAAATCGCGCAGACTATTTACTCCGGAAGTGAGTGTCGCACAAGAAACGTCCTTGAGTCTCAAGGTTCATTAAATAATAAAACTGGCGCAAAATTTCCTAAAACGAGCTTACCTTTGTCAGTAGTTATATCCGTGGGTAAATATTGCTGATTGATTGTGCGTTTTCTGATTGAAGCACGGTGGCGGGTAAACAAAATGGCGGACGTCCGCGCGCGCGCTCCCGGCTTCACCGACTGAGGGGCTGGGCTCAACGGGCGCAGTGATGCCGGTAAATATTTACATCGATAGGGAAATTAAGTACCTATATTAATCCTCTTCCTTGCTACGTTTTCCTCATTGCAGAGTCGTGACCTTCTATGTAGATACTTTGATTACATGATTCCGGATGGCAGATTTCCAGGCCTTTCGATCTCTTGTGAATTCGGAGGCATAATCATAATCATAATCAAATCATTTATTTGCACATAAAAAGGGTTTTACATAGAGGTGTTATAAAGTTACATGTCCATGGACTTTGATGGATAAAGATATGCTGACAGATATGCGGACTCTTCCTCTTCTTCCTTCTACCAATCCAGTGACCATGTAAGTTTTTCCAGGTTGTCTTCAGTCTTCCTAGATATTATGGAATAATAGGTATCCATAATATCTCTTAGCCCCAGTGACATGGTTTTTACTAGGTTCTTAACTTTTTTGTGTCATAACATACATTTCTCAAGTTACTATGATTCATAGTTGGTTAACGGCGACAGCCTTATTTACGGGGACTATTATATCGTCACCCTAGTTCATAATCGTGTAATTACGCGAAATATTTGGTAGGAATATAGTCCTTTTGTTTACGCACTATGGTACTACATAATTACAACAAATTAAATTAGTACGATAATTAGTAGAATCGCCGTAATTAGTACGATTGTGAACTAGGGTGACGATATGTACCTAACTAAGCGGAATATGGAACTTATAATTATAAAGTTTAACGCATGTCAGTTAGGTGACATTTTAGGGGATGTCATTTATAAAATTGATAAACAAATTAATACTTAAAGTGGGGTTACAAAATATTAAAAAATTTAGATACTTACCTAATTTAGACTTCATGAAAATAATGTCCGAATCTAAATAGGTACATTACAATATTTTCTGTTTTGCCCTAAGGGTGACTGGTAGAGAATGCCTCATGGCATTAAGTTCGCCTTTTGTACAGTTTTTCTTTTGTGCAATAAAGTTTGAATAAATAAATGAAATATGTTGGTACTTATTCTCATATTTATGGTCTAAACTTTAACCGGTTTCGTTAAACGTTTTAGTTATTTATTGTACATGTTAGTTAGCAGTACTTATATTACAATAAATATGAATGTTAGAGGAAACGTCGACGTTATCGATAAAGCACTCGTCCATCACTAGTATGTAAACATGTAGTTGGCGCACGCTTGCCGGCCGGCGAGGCTCGGGCCGTGCCTACAGATCACCGAGTCTTGCCGAGCGCAGAACATTCCGTCATACACTAAATATGTAAATACTAGCCACCGCCCGCGACTTTGTCCGAAGACGAATTTAAAGCTCATTTTCAGCTCTTTAAAGAATTAAAAAAAAAAGTTTTTTTTAGTATGGCAGACAAAATAGACAAATTGTCTTAAAATTTTTAAGGCTAAATCCTTCAATGTTTTAGGCTGTTCGTTGGCTGTCAGCTAGATGTCAGTATGTTAGTAATGCAAGTTTATAATTATATTCATGAGTCTTATATCTTATGGATGCAAAGTCAGCAATATTCACTTTTTTGCACCCCACTGTTCTTCCTAATCGCTTATGGTATAAGTTCGCAACCTTTTAGCATTGTAGTGGTTCTGTCTAATACCTTTGGTCTATACACATTACTACCTACATATAAATTAGCTGTGTGTGCTAATATATAGATAGAATACTCTTTATTGCACACATCAGTAGCAGATACAGCCTTAAGAAAACAGTAAGATGTTGCTAACTGCAAAGTATATATTATCTTTTATCAATGTTATCATACATTTACATATACATATATACTTATACAAAGAGAAATAATATATTCCTTCTAAGGTCCACGCAACAATCCGAATTTAAGACGCTGAAAATAAAACTTGGGTGAACACACCCACTCACTGCTAAAACGGGCACGTTTTGTTAAGCCTCTGTGGAAGATTTTCGTTACTGAGCTTAAAATACAGCTTGGCAGTGGTAAGGAGTTCGATTGGAACTTTAGAATTTGTCATGGTTTTGAACCGGTTTTGACACGACTCTGCATGACAATCGTCTTGGTGATTAGAGCGCATCGCACACAACTTTCACTTAATTTCGCATTCGCCAATCAGCGTGAGCGATGATTAAGGTCGTATCAAAATAAAAATCAAACCTGTAACAAAATGTTAAAACTGAATCGGGCTCTAACTTAGCATTAAAATTTGTTAAACGGCTTGCTTTGAGGCGGTCGTTTCAGTTTGTGAAAGTCATCTTGCTATGACTTTTCAAAGCTATTCCATGGACCATTATTCACAGCCGGGCCGGGAATTATATAGGCTCCAACTTAGTTAAAAGAAAATGTGACAACAACATTTGTTTTTTTGTGTTTGTTTAACCTTTTACACGATAAATAAATTAAATGTAAACATTTATGTCATTCCAAAGTCGAAAACAATGGCTTTCGTCCCATGGGAAATCTTGTTCGGTATGACCATCTTAATACATTTTTAACATACGGCCCCTATATCACCCAATATAACCGTAGTGCCTCAACGCAGGCCTACGCCGTAGAGCGGCTACGGGCCACGCGTCCCACGCTCTCGTAGGGCCTTCATTCGATATAGGCCGGGAAATAAGTTATTTTAGAGCGTCCGCTTATAGCAAAAACCGAAAACGCATTTTAAGAGGCTCATTGAGGGCTCCAGGGCTTTTAAGGGTGCGCTAATAAGGGTTAAAAATATTGAAATCGATTTATTGATTTGTGCATTGTACATAAAATACAAAAACGGAATATCTTCCAGTTGAAGTAAAAATATGAGTTATGGCAAGAGGTGGTACCTTATAACACAAGTTAAAGGGAAAGTCCGTATTCTAAATTAGTAGTGACGTAATTAAGAAATGTTACTTTTATTACAAACATTTGTAAAAATCTACGTCCACGTCAATCTACGTCAACATGACGAACATTTAGCTAACGACTAACTTTATTTGGTGGTAGGTGTAAGTGTAACCTCAATAACGTGATCACGCGAATCAAACTTCGCCAGTATTTTATAAGTCTTCGCTTACAAGTTACATCCTACATAACTTTTTTCATGAATTGAAGTAAACTTGGCAGTTGAAATAAACTTTGAGATTACCGGAACTGCAAAGAGCCGCCCTAATTCCATAAAGTCGTTAATGATATTTGAATTGGATTGGTATTTTTAATAACAAAACTTCCGTGAGACACAGATATGTATTATGTATATTAAATTACATGTATATAAAAAGACAGTCGGCGTCGGTCCGCCAACGCGTGTTCCCGTTATGGAAAGAAACATGTTGAGCAATCTTCGACTAAAATACGCGGGTGACCCGTTTGATTTCATTTGTATTGGTTAATTCATCTATGTAAGAAACATCCAATTCATATTTCGTTTACTTAATGTAGTAATAGGTACAGGCTCGACAATTATGTATATTGAGGTCAAACGGCCGCTGCGTGGGCGCGGGAAGAGGGTCGTGGTAGATCCAAACATTACGTGGTTATTATAGCTAACCGATAAACTTTTCGTACGTGCATTTATTATGCAATCATGAAGGCCGCAGTTCAACTACAATTGTGCATCGTAATCTGATGTTCAAAACTAGCAAAAGTAACTTTATGTTTGCGACACGGCATTTATGAGAATTATGCGTAGAAACTACTTTTATTTTCATGGTTTTACTCCTTCACATAAATATTTCCACGAAAATTTGCATAATATTCGTACAATTTCTTCTTACTTTTCATATTAAGTATATTGTACTAACTAATAGACGCCTTCACTATATATAGTTATTGATCTCAAAATAGCTTTTAGCTACTCCACCTTAATACGATCACATCATGACATCACAAATATACCTAATTTTTTTTTATAAAATATAACTCAAGTCCGCTGATTTGTGATACTTCATCGCGCAAACTCTGTGTAATCGTGTAGAGTCTTTTAGAATAAGTATTGTGTTTCCTCACGTAACTCCTTGGGTGCACCCCTATAAGAATTAATGTATATGTATAACTAGGATGATGTCATGCGATGTTAAATGTTATTAGTTCTAACTTTGTGAAACAATAATTAATTAGGCGTGCCGATAGTACCTACGGGGATTCATTTAATCATAACTTTCCTTGTGTATGATTTCTTACCGACAGAGTTAACTTGAATATGTACACGTATAAGTAAGGGGTAGAAAAGGAAAGAAAAAGTTTTAATGAGTGCTTTCATGTTATCGCTACAACGGCATGTATATTATACGACACATATCGACACGTATTTATTCGTTCGAATCTTAGTTTATTTAGGTAAAAGGGGTTTTTTTTTTTGTCCCAAACACTTTTTTTCCAAATTTGGGTTTATTTTATGTTATTTCTACTCAGAATCACGAGCTCTTTCTATCCTAATAGGAGAAAAAAAGTGTCCTAAGGTTTTATTTCCATTCCGTCACCATTTTTCATAGACTTTGTATGGTGGTCGCGTAATGGAAAGATCGAAAAATGTATGGAAATTTTGGGACAGGATAGAAATAGGATTCCTATTAGGATAGAAAGAGCTCGTGATTCTGAGTAGAAATAACAAAAGCGGCCAAGTGCGAGTCGGACTCGCCCATGAAGGGTTCCGTATTTAGGCGATTTAAGACGTATAAAAAAAAAACTACTTACTAGATCTCGTTCAAACCAATTTTCGGTGGAAGTTTACATGGTAATGTACATCATATATTTTTTTTAGTTTTATCATTCTCTTATTTTAGAAGTTACAGGGGGGGGGGACACACATTTTACCACTTTGGAAGTGTCTCTCGCGCAAACTATTCAGTTTAGAAAAAAATGATATTAGAAACCTCAATATCATTTTTGAAGACCTATCCATAGATACCCCACACGTATGGGTTTGATGAAAAAAAAAATTTTGAGTTTCTGTTCGAAGTATGGGGAACCCCAAAAATTTATTGTTTTTTTTTCTATTTTTGTGTGAAAATCTTAATGCGGTTCACAGAATACATCTACTTACCAAGTTTCAACAGTATAGTTCTTATAGTTTCGGAGAAAAGTGGCTGTGACATACGGACGGACAGACAGACGGACAGACGGACAGACAGACAGACATGACGAATCTATAAGGGTTCCGTTTTTTGCCATTTGGCTACGGAACCCTAATAAAAAATCCCAAATTTGAAAAAAAAAGTGTTTGGGACAACAAAAAAAAACGAAGAAAAGCGTTATTGGGAGAAATATGTATATGACACCGTTAGATTGTGAACCCGTTAGTTTATAATCTAACGTAGGTTAGGTTAGGTTAGATTATAATCTCCCTACCGTCAAAGGCGGATTAACCTAACAGCAGAAAAAGCATATGCTACAGGCCCCGCGCCTAGGGGGGGCCCCGCGCTTCGACCCTGACCCCCTGACCAAGCGATTTTGAAATTGACTTGTATGAAAAACAAAAAAAAATTACCTACACTAAATAACGAAAAGGCGCGTGACAAAATCAAAACCTATCGCCTTCAAAACCTTTCGCCATAATCACGATTCGCACCTATATTTTTAATGTGAAACTTTTATTCTATCGCCCCAAATTTTTCGACTGTCTATCAGCATGTCGCATTACATAATGACAGCATTAGCAAAATTCTACTTTATTTCTAATAAGTACTTAGAGTTCATATACTTTAAAATAAGCATACGACTTTTTGTTTTCGAACATCACGGATACAATACTTAATTCACGAAGGCTGATATTTGCTTGTAATATCATACAAAATTTTAAGGACCTTATCTTATACATTTAAACGAGCCATTCTTGCTTGTGTACCTATTTATTGGTTTATATTTTTTTTGAGGATCTCGGAAACGGCTCTAACGATTTCGATAAAATTTGCTATATGGGGGGTTTTCGGTGGCGAAAAATCGATCTAGCTAGGTCTTATCTCTGGGAAAACGCGCATTTTTGAGTTTTTATATGTTGTCTGAGCAAAGCCCGGTCTCCCAGATATTTAAACTTAAATACGGTAACAAACTTTCCTTATATCTATCGGTGAATGGTAAATAGTCATGTCATAATAGGAAGTTAATAGTCACATACGACTTTTTGTTTTCCAACGTCACGGTCTACGTCCCAACGGTTGGCTAAAAGAATTTAAAAAATCGGCCAAGAGCATGTCAGGCCATGCTCAGTGTAGGGTTTCGTAGTTACCATTCTGTCAGAATAGGCCAAACGGGGGCTAGTAGTAAGTACATATATAATGTATATTACAAGATTTACAAGCATAAGGGAGTACCTTCGCAGCGCTTTTTGTACGTCTTTTTACTAAGAAGAGGAGATTTTTTGCAATAACCCAAAAACGGCAGGGCCGATCATATTCGCTATAGTTTTCATTAAAAGTATAGCTGGTCAACCAAATCTTGTCAGTAAAAAAAGGTGCGAATTTCAAATTTTCTATGGGAGTATATCCCTTCGCGCCTACATTTTATAAATTTGCCGCCTTTTTCTACTGTATATTTATTAAGCTTTTGTTTAACGATTCTTTCATATTTTAAAAGTTAGAGGGGGCATATATTTATTTCTTTCGGAGCGATTATTTCCGAAAATATTAACTTTAGTTAAAATGGTTTTTGGATACCCTTATTCGTTTTTAAAGACTTAATTATCCCACACTTATTTATTTTATTATCCCACACTATTAGATCGAAGCAAAAAAAAAACAACGGGTTGCACTCCGGGAGTGCCGGCAGAAGTGAAAACTCAATGACTAGTCCAAAATGTCTGCAGCACTATGTATAATTGAGTCATCCTCCTTTCTATTGAAAAACTTTAGTTCCGAAATTGCTCGTCAGTGAGCTTAAATTTGTAGCGTTAATTGTTTAAAATTCGAATAGAAATTGTAAAGTTACCTTGCAGACCTCGCATCTAAATATATTTGGTCATGGTATTTTGAGTTTTATTCACCAGTACTAGAGTTCACTTTTATTAGCGATTTCATCAAGATGTAGCTTTATTGAATTATATTTGAGTGATATAAAGTTAGAATGTAACTGTGAGATCCTCGTATTTCAGCCCGTACAAGATTAGAACATTGAGCTTTATTGCTTAATATAAAAGTCCAGTTTTAAATAATTGACCTGATTATGATACGTTATGACTAAAGTTCTTTGGTGAATAAAAATGAAACAGCAGGCTCAGGCATACATTTTCGCCACGCGGTAGGTAGAGAGGGTTCCGTCTTACGCTCTCGCGAGTTTAACATTTTTTTCCCCATCACAAAAAGTGCACAGCGCCGCTAAAGAAGTTTTCACTTCAAAAAACAAAAATTTTTATGGAGGCACTGAAACTTTTTTTTGTTTTCATTTTACCGTTCTGTCGCCATGCATGATTTATATGTATCCATGCCAAATTGCAGCTTTCTAGCACTAACGATCACGGAGCAAAGCCGTGGACAGACAGACGGACGTGACGAAACTATAAGGGTTTCTAGGTGACTACGAAACCCTAAAAACGAGTTGAGGAACACAATGGGGCAAAAACGTCTGAATCATGTGTTTTTGATGAACATAGAACATGATCTCCTTGAAGAAATTGACACAGACCCCATACCTAATTACATCAATTTGCAAATATATAAAATCCGAAAAGTGAATGGCTATATAACAACTTTGTTTTTTTTATCCTCTTAACCTAAGAAACTAAATGAAACCATCAGGGGGCCCCGCGGACGAATGTGCTACGGGCCCCGCACCAGCTTAAACCGCCCCTGCCTACCGTCAGTGTAGTGTATGCGGTTATGCGAGTGGCTTAAATAGCATACATACGCCGTCTCGTGTGTCTTTGTGTTGGCGGCAAAGCCGTGAATAAGAACTGTCACTGTCTATGGTACTATGGCCGGAGGCTGTACGGTTACGCCAGTGGAAGTGAAGTTAAATGAGCTTACGAGGGCATTGCCGAGCCGGTGTTGCAATAGGTGTTGTATAATTACATATTCAACAAACACTATAAGTGGCGACGAGAAAAAGGTAAGCTTTATTGCTAAAATCTCAAGGAAAATAATGATCGGTTTCGGTAGAGAAAACTTAGGTTATGATTGCATTCCAAAATCAAAATAACATCGTTATATTGCCAAATTTCGTATACAAAACACTATTTGGCCAACATATTTGATCGTTTTTATCATTAAATGCCATACATCATTATGTCAGTGAGTTTTTCAATGCAACATTTTTTGGTTTATTTACCCGGCATCCGGCTTCTACATAAACAAAGTAAGGATTCTTGCAATGTTATTATATTTCAATGTTAGCATTGCATTTAATATGTGTTCTTTACCAAACTTCTACTATAAAGTAATAAAAGTTGTACATATTCACTCATAAGGATGCTCACATTGATCATATACGAAATGGCTACCGGGTTGTTATAAATTATAATTAATTTATAGGTTATTGCAATTTATCATGAGAGTGTTACATTTTAACTGCTAGTGTCATTAATTTAGCAGGTCCAGTAAAAATCTAAGTTCAAATATTAAGTTTTTATTTTGCGTCAAAGTTCATCTCAAGTAATAAGCATATTTATTGTGGGTTGTTTAATTCAGTACAAACTTTAATAAATACTTTATTAAGTTGAACCGGGTTGATAAAACCTCCATTCAATTGGAATTGGTCGGCATAACCTCCATTAAATTGGCAAATGTCTGGTGGTTCAAATGAACACCTCCATTAAATTGGAAATGGCTGACATAGCCTCCATTAAATTGGGAAATGTCTGGTGGTTCAAATGAACACCTCCATTAAATTGGAAATGGCTGACATAGCCTCCATTAAATTGGGAAATGTCTGGTGGTTCAAATGAACACCTCCATTAAATTGGAAATGGCTGACATAGCCTCCATTAAATTGGGAAATGTCTGGTGGTTCAAATGAACACCTCCATTAAATTGGAAATGGTTGACATAGCCTCCATTAAATTGGGAAATGTCTGGTAATTCAAATGAATGCCTCCATTTAATTGGAATTGGTCGGCATATCCTCCATTAAATTGGAAAATGTCTGGTGGTTCAAAGGAACACCCCCATTAAATTGGGACTGGTTGACAACCTTCATTAAATTGAAAACAGTCAGGTGATTCACCTATTGGTTACCAACTAATTTGAATTTTCAGGTTGCCTGGATTACGTTACTACTATGATTCAACAACCATCGCTGACCCTGGAGGGGTTAGACTTGGATGGTGACAGAAGTTCCATCGGCAGTAAATGGGAGAGATGGAAGAGGTCATTGTACATATATATTGACGCGGCTGATGTCAAAACAGACGTGAAGAAACGAGCTACATTACTGCACTTCGGGGGAACAAGCCTGCAAGATATTTTCTACAACTTACCTGGTGCAGAAGTTCAAGCTGCAGCGGGTGTAGATGTTTTCGACACAGCAATAAAAAAACTTGACGAATACTTTGTTCCCAGGACTAATCGGGTTTTTGAGCGTCACTTGTTCAGACTGATCAAACAGGAGGATAAAGAAAAGTTTGAAAGTTTTTTAGTGAGACTTCGGAAACAAGCTGAAAAATGCAGTTTTGATAAAAAAGATGACCACTTGATTGACCAGATCACTGAAAAGTGTAATTCAGCTGAACTACGCAAGAAAATTCTCACAATAGGTGACAGCATAACTCTAGAAAAGATAGTGACGGAGGCGAATACATTAGAAGTGGTCAATGACCAATTAGAAATATATGAGGATAAAAAACAAGGAAGCCTAGATAATAAGCAAGAAAACCAAGAAGTTAATGCCATTTACAATAGAAATAAGAAGGATGGTACTTACAGAACTAAGAAGGAAGAAACACAGAGAAAAAATAATATAAAATCGTGTGGGCGCTGTGGGAAGAATCATCAAACAGATAAAGAATGTCCTGCATTAAGTAAAACCTGTTTTGTATGTGGCAAGATAGGACATTTCCGTGAATACTGCAGAACAAGTGGCATGAAAAGGAAATTGGATAATCACCCAAATAAAAACACAAAAGGAAACAAAAAAACAAGAGTTGAAGTGGATTATGTTTTTAATATTGACAACGATGCCATAATTGAATGCACCTTGGGTGGAATCAAAACTAAATTGCTGGTTGATTCTGGTTGCAGACCCAACCTTATTACAGGAGAAACTTGGGAAACTTTGAAAAGTTTAGGAGCTATAGCAATCAACCAAACACCCAACCCGACCAGATGTCTTATGGCATATGGCAGTCACACTCCACTCAATGTTAAAGGATCATTTGAAACTACAATTGAGGCAAATGGCCGTGAAGAATGCGCAACAGTTTATGTTATTGCGGGAGGCACGCAAGACTTGTTGGGCAGAGAAACGGCAACACGTCTGGGTGTTTTGAAAATTGGTGTAGATGTAAATAAAATTGATGAAGATGTCATGTCACAACCGTTTCCTAAGCTCAAGGATGTACTGGTAGAAATTCCTATTGACAAAAATATCCAACCAGTATCACAGCCATACCGGAGAATACCATTGCCTATAGAACAAAAAGTTGAGAACAAGATCCAAGACTTACTTGCACGAGACATCATTGAAGAAGTTAATGGACCTTCACGATGGGTGTCTCCAATGGTGCCCATTATGAAAGAAAATGGAGATTTGCGGCTGTGTGTGGATATGAGACGTGCCAATACTGCTATTTTAAGGGAAAATCATCCTTTACCATGTATGGATAAACTATTACCAGAAATTGGGAAAGCTAAATATTTTAGCAAGCTTGATATCAAGGACGCTTTCCACCAGCTGGAATTACACCCGGATTGTAGACACATAACCACCTTTATAACGGCTAAAGGGCTATATCAGTATAAAAGACTCATGTTTGGAATTTCTTGTGCTCCGGAGATATTTCAAAAAGTTCTGGAAAAACTCTTAGTTAAATGTGACGGAGTGTTAAACTTCATTGATGACATCTTAGTTTTTGGAGATGACGAAGAACAACATGAGATGCGATTGGCAATGGTGTTAAAAGTGCTCAAGGAGAATGACATACTACTCAATGAACAGAAGTGCATATACAAGGTAAGAAACGTCCATTTCTTAGGACACGAACTGTCAGCAAATGGAGTGAAACCATTGCCAAAGTATATGGAGAGCATTTCTAACTTCAGGCTTCCGGCAACAATAGAAGAACTACAGAGCTTTTTGGGACTTGTGAATTATGTAAACAAGTGGTTACCTAATTTAGCCACCAGAACAGAACCTTTAAAAGAGTTGTTAAGGAAAAAACTGGGAAAAAAGGCTAACCTCAAACCATATTGGACAAATGAGCAAGACAGGGCATTTACAGAGCTGAAAGAGGCATTAAGCAAAATACAGTCGCTGGGATATTACGATATTAATGACAAAACCCAAGTTATTGCAGACGCGAGCCCTGTTGGCCTTGGAGCTATTTTAATACAAACTGATACAAATGGCCCGCGAATAATTGCCTACGGGAACAGGACACTGACAGACTGCGAAAGAAAGTACAGTCAAACCGAGAAAGAGGCTCTTGCACTAGTTTGGTCTGTAGAACACTTTAATATTTTCCTTTTCGGCAAGAAGTTTGATCTCATTACGGATCACAAACCATTGGAAATATTGTTTGGACCAAAATCAAAGCCTTGTGCGCGTTGCATTGAACGTTGGGTGCTGAGACTCCAATCATATGATTATAACGTAACCTACAGGCCAGGAAAGGTAAATATCGCTGATCCGCTATCTCGCCTATGCAAATTGATAGATACAAAATCTAAAGGAGACGAACACATTCACCAAATTGTGGAGGGAGCAAGACCACATGCGACCTCGATGTCTGTTATTATTGAAGCTTCTGTGAATGATGAAGAAGTAAAAGACGTTAAAAAGGGAATCTATGAGAAAGAATGGAATGAAGCCGTCAAAGGTTATAAAATATTTGAAAATGAACTATGTTTCTATGGTGATATTTTACTTCGAGGAAACCGAATTGTGATACTCCAGAAATTGAGGAAGGGAGTACTGGACGCGGCACACGAAGGCCACCCTGGGATTGTCGCGATGAAGGGTAGGCTCAGGTCAAAGGTATGGTGGCCAAGAATAGACAAGGATACAGAAAATTTGGTCAAATCCTGCAAGAGTTGCACCCTAGTAGGACTGCCAAATCCTCCAATGCCCCTGAAGAGACGCGAACTTCCGTTAGCTCCGTGGGTTGATGTCGCGATGGATCTTCTAGGACCTTTACCCAATAATGACTACCTGCTAGTTGTTGTAGACTATTATAGCCGCTATAAAGAAGTAAAAATCAGCAAGATAGTAACCAGTTGTCAAATTATAAAGCTGCTTAAAGAAATTTTTAGCAGGCTAGGTTACCCTGTCTCAATAACCGTAGACAACGGCCGGCAGTTTGTGAGTGAAGAGTTTCGATCGTTTTGCGAAGAGTGCAATATCATCGTTCACAAAACAGTACCGTATTGGCCCCAAATGAACGGTGAGGTCGAAAGACAGAATCGTGACATAATGAAACGCCTCAAGATCAGTCATTTGGAGAAAAAGGACATTAAAGAAAGTTTGATGGAGTACCTATTAATGTATAACAGTACGCCTCATTCATCCACAGGCAAGTCACCATCAGAACTGTTCTTTAGACGGCAGAGTAGAGACAAAATTCCATCAATTGATAGAATGGAAAGCACAAATGTTGACCTGGAGGTGCGAGAGCGTGATAAGATACAGAAAGAAAAAGGGAAGGAATATGCAGACAAAAGAAGAGGTGCTACTGAGGCTAGTATAACTGAAGGAGATAAAGTTTATGTCAAGAATATGGACAAAGGCAATAAGCTGAGCTCCAACTACAATCCAACACCACATACCGTGCAGAGTTCTAATAGAGGTGATATCTCAGTGAAGAATGACGTAACAGGGCAAGTACTGAGGAGAAATGTAGTTCACCTGAAGCGAGTAGAAGGACAGTGGGAAGCTGTTCAGAGGAAAGAACAGCAAGAAGGAACTGATGATGAGCACGGTGATAGTAATAATGAGCTGTGATTTACTGTGCCATGATTTCATTTATTTGTAGTTTGTTATTGTTAATTACATTCTTACTTTATAAAAAATATAATGCTGGTTAAAGTCTTGTTAAAGTAATATAACATGTACTGTTAATGGTTAACTTGGAGACTGATTCTAGTATAGTAGAATATATTGATTTGGTCACAAAATACTTGTTGTTATTTATCTAATTTAACTTCAAGGGAGGGATGTAGTGTATGCGGTTATGCGAGTGGCTTAAATAGCATACATACGCCGTCTCGTGTGTCTTTGTGTTGGCGGCAAAGCCGTGAATAAGAACTGTCACTGTCTATGGTACTATGGCCGGAGGCTGTCCGGTTACGCCAGTGGAAGTGAAGTTAAATGAGCTTACGAGGGCATTGCCGAGCCGGTGTTGCAATAGGTGTTGTATAATTACATATTCAACAAACACTATAGTCAGTTTATAATGTAACTAGCGAGATTATTAACATGACGTGTGTTTACAATTTTACGGTGACATATATATTAGGTACTCCTATTGTTTAAGCTCTAACATGAGAGGAAATGATCAAAGTGATGTTGTCAGGTGACTGAGGAGACCAAAATAAGTTAGTGCGGCAGTTAGTTATAAAGTCGCTTCGATTGTGAGAAAGTATGATCGAGTTTGCTACTACATAACATACTACTTATGACATTAAAAAAATTGTTGTTCATCTACATGTTACCGGGTTTCTTATATCTATACAGAACGGTATCTTTGAATTTTTTATACCATCGTTAGTAACTCGAGAGAGCGTGCTCAGTTAGGGGTGAAATTATTAGTTAGGTATTTAACTAAGAATTTATAAAATAAAATATGTATACCCAGCTGCAAAATTGCATACCACCTTATAAATGAATTCCATTCTAAGTTGTTACGTACTTTTGAAGCTGTACATCAAAATAACAATGGATTATATCTTAGTGCGATATAATTATGTACTTAAGTAGAAACAAAAATATCGCTAACATACATAATAATTATAGTTATTGCTGGCAGCAATATTTTTACGCTTCATAAAACGGGGAGAAATGGAAAGACAAATTAACCATTAACTATTCGGTGTAGACAAAAAAGGCAATTTGTAGGAGAGCGACGCGACGATAGCCTGTTATATGTAGGTATATAAACAATAAGACACCAAGCCTCCTTGTTTACCAACAGTCTGCCCAGACTAGGCCTAAATTTTCCATCGCAGTTCCCTTTTAGAAAGGGATAATAATAACCCCAGATAGTAGCTTCTCTGTCGTCGTCGATCGATGTGACCTTGGCAGTGGCTTGGGAACATTAACTATATTCTAAAAGCTATGTACATCACCTACACTGGGGACCCATTAGGCGGAGGCAAAAATGGGAGCGTATTTTCATAAACTGCGTAGTAGGCATTTTGTAATTTTAATAAGTAGATTGAAAAATCTGGATATTATAGAGAGACTTACCGAAATACGACAGTAGGTGCCTACCTATGTTATGTTTCTAAGCGTGTATGATATATCGGGTGGAACAGAACGAAGGAATTTCATGCAAACGGGGAATTGTTTAGGCTACGTACTTACTTTATTTTTCACTTAATTAAGCATGTTAATATTTTTAACCATTTTTGAGATACAGTTTGTTAAACATTAGTGCAAAAATCTGTATGTTTCAACCCTAGCAAGTAGATCCTATGAATGATATGACATTGTGTCAATTTAATGTAAATACCTTTCTAGGGTTGTCGCTGATATTAAAATATTTCATTTTAATGATTTTATTTTACAATTAAATCCAGCTTTACGATTATAATAACTCGATTGTACATCACTATTAACACTATCCTTTCAGCTCAGTCTCTAGTAATGTTCCATCCTGTATACCTACCTACACTCGACGATGCGTGTCTGCCTAAGGCTTCGCAGATAAGTTATTTGATAACTGATATTGATAGGTAATAATACAATTCATTGATCATTAAAAGATTAAAATTTAAAACTATAAAATAGAAATTAAAAATTAAGGTTAAACACTGTAAATACATATGCGCAGTCCAATTTAATTAAAATGTCAAAACTTAAAACTAAAATCAGTAAAAATTGGTATATAGTATAAAGATGACTAAAGATGACATGACTAGACATTAAAAATAAACTAACTGAGCATTTGATGATTGATAAAAAATAAAATTAATAAACAATAAACTGATAAGCAGTTTATCTCGTAAATATTTATTTTCCAGACTGCTGTCACTCTTCATCATTCTGAATACCACTGTAACAAGCAGAATGTAAATTTTAATTCACGAGTAAACTTTTCAAAAAACACTCTAGGGAAAGAGCTTAGAGTTCACCCTAGTGATTTCCTATCATAGTGTTTTCAGAGTAGGTAGGTAAATGAATATCGTGCCTAGCATTATTAGAGGCAAGTAAACAATTTGAATCGATATCCGGGTTAGCTCGTTCTAGCCTGTAGGCTGTAAACTGAAATAGATCTGCCTCTGCAAACATCCTTGCATAAACTGTATTCAAAAGGAAGAGCTGTGTTCCTGTTACGCAATTTTCCGGTTAAATATTATACATAAGTACCTATATTTTATGCAATATTCTATCAGTATTACCTAGATTCAAGGTGGGTGGACAGACTACCTGGTCAAGATATCATGAAACCGGTGGTGAGAACAGCGCACGGTCGTTAGGTTAGGTTAAAGTTACTGCATAAACTGTGTGTTTTTACTTAAACCACGAAAATATCATTTAATGGATATTAGTATCGGTAGATTCACCTCCAAAAACTGCAACTCCTCCAAAAATAAATACAACGAACTGCAATCCCATTCATCATAAATGCAATTCGTTGACGGTCCTAATAAAGTAGTAATATATACATTGTGTGCGAAGCCGTGTTAACCGCGAGCCGCGAGTCTACCCCCGCATTACCTAGTTCCAGAGATGATTCCTGTTCCAGAGAGTATATCTGTAACAGGCAGAGATACGCAAATAGCTAGTAAATTAACTACACTCGTAGAGCGCGCGTAGGCGTGCACCTACAAAGAGATGAGTTTTCAAGTATGAATAAACGACAAGTACCTAACCGAGAGTGTTGTACCGTAAAATGGGGTGAGTAGGGTCAAAACTGAAATTCAAACCTCGATAACATTTTATTTTTACATATGAAAACTGAATGGTGTATATAGGTAATAAGTGTTCCGGACGTTTGTATTTTAGTTTTTATTTTATTTTGGGTAGTTCCATTTCATAACTTTGACGATAAAGAGGAAAACCCACCTCACCCCGTAGCGCCTCGTATTTGGGGTGAGAGGGGTTTTCATACAAAGGTGATTTTGGAAGATTTTTGGATAGTTTTTTTTTATTATGCGTATTACTATAGCTCCATTTTAAATTGGAATACATTATTTTTGTAGCAGTAGCCTTAAAATCCCTTCTCACCCCCTCTCAAACCTCTCCCCATTCATAACCCACTTCTCCCCGCGAAACCTACTCACCCCGTTTTACGGTACTTACTGTTTATAGCTCAGTCGACCTTAGGAACATCTTAAGTCATGTTAATTATTATTAACATGAGATTATTTATTCAAACTTTGATGCATAACATAGTCTTTTGCATTTTCTACCAGTAGGTATATTTATTAATTATTTAATCTTCATTGCACAAAAGAAGATGCATCGTACAGAAGGCGGACACCGCCTTGCCGCCCAGAGACATATAATAAGTAATAATAATAGTTTTCCATTTCAATAAATTTTAAAGCTTTATTTTGACAAGTCAAAATTGCATTTGTCTTGGCAAGAATGGCAAGTGTTGTCGTGTGGGCAGCTAGAGGTCAAATGCTATAAAGGCAATTACTACCAGTCAACCTTCGGGCAAAGCAGATAAGTTGACAGTGAAATGATATATGGTAGTAGTGTATGTTGACAGTTTTTGATTATCTTAGTGACAGTAAATAGGTACATCAAACTTTCAATATCTGTATTGCTGTATATATCATAAAACCATAAAAAGTATTGCATTTATCGACGTTTATAATTTACCCAACCTAGATAATATTTCGACGTATGAACGACATTCATTTATTACTAGAATGACAATTGGGTTATGTACTATACTACTTATACAATATGTCCTTTGGAGCCTGCAAGCACTAGGTACGTTGAGGTTTCAGGGGAGAAGTGGGGGAAGTCGATAGGTCCGCGCACGCGCCTTATACGTCTATCATTCTACGTAGTATTCTTCGGTCAATGGAATGTAAACTTTAATACGATTGACTACGATTACATTTGGTGCGTTATTAATGCGTGAGTGTAAATAACACAAAGGAGTAGATGAATTCTAGAAACAGGACATTGAAATTAGACATTAAGCGCTCCTTAAGTTTCCGATAGTAAGGTGCTAGTTTAGGTTCGACAATCTCTTGCTGAATCTTCGTGGTAATTGTAACATTTAATAGATAAGTAATAGTTATTTAAAAAGTTATAACAATAATTATATTTACCAATAAAGTTGTACGTTACTGTAAATCTTATATTTTATTGACATGAAAGAATAAATAACAATATATTATGAAGGCAGAAACAAACTTAAATACCTAAGTAAGTGTTTTACACCATTACACCGAAGCACAATAAAGTCCCTTCTTTAAGGTAAGTATTTGTTTAATGTTAAATAAATGATATCCATTAATATTTTATCAAATTAACACCTAATATAAAGTTATCAATATAAAAATAAAATAAAACGAAAACGTACTTAAGTAGGTAATTGATTAATTTGTATTTGTATGTATCTTTATAGCTGGTCTGACTTCATTGCTCACAGACAGTAAGTACAGACAACGAAACATTAACACATAAAAATATACGTCGCACGCCGTCGAGGTCCTCGAGGCACCACCACTACCTGGTGACTGGTAGTCCCATTGAACCCAGCACACCATGCAGTGTGCGTAGCCAAGATGCCAATCGTTTACGCTCCGTAGCGAGCGAAACGCAAATGTCTCTGTCGCACTAATATAAAAGAGTGATAGAGAGAGATTACCGTATCATTGAATTGAAAACTTTTTGGAATTACTTAGCATAAATTATACCTACCTAATACGTACCTACCTACTTATTTACTTTCATAGGGGTTATGGATTATGGATTCCATATAATTGTGCCACGTTCCAATCTACCAGCTCCTAGGGACTTATGCAGGGTGTCACGGAAATTCTTGGTCTGACCCTCAGAACAAGAATTTCCGTAACACTCCTCTGACGTATTATGAATCCGAAGTTTCTAAGTATTGGCAAGGTGCGAAGTCGGTGGAGGGGGAAGTGGCGCTGATCGTCACAAACACAGGTAATCTTATGGAATGGCCGCCGTTAGTACTAGCGGCAGCCGCTTGAACTAATTTTACTCCATAAGATTTAACGTAGAAAGTGTGCCAAAATGAGGGCAGCACCAGTCGTGCACCTAGCGAATATATTGTAATAGGCTTTCTTACAATGCTTTATGGGGAACACCCAAATATTCCGAAATATGTTTTTCCGACTTTCATAACCTCGATTTTCATAATCCCGATTTTTTATATGTCCGAAATATCGAAATTACGACTTTGAAAACCACGAAAGAAGAAAATCACGACTGTGTTATTTCCGAATACTTAAAATCCGATTTTCATATGGACGAAAGCTTAAGGTTCCGATTTAGAAAAAATCCGAAAATATTTTTTCCGAATTTGTCTATTCCGAAAAATCATTGACCGATCGGAAATAAAGTAATTCGGTATTCAGAAATTCGATCTTTTGTAAACTCGGAATAATGAAATTCGTGATTTCAAAATAAGACTTAAACGCACTTTTTTAAGTCTAACTAACCAAAATCCGAATCGGAGCACTCCACTATCCACGTGGTCTTGTCTGTCCTACCCCTAGAGTGTATGTAAAAAGCCGGAGGCGCAGAGGGGAAGCAGCCCTCGCCCGCCGTAGCAAAGCGCAGAGCACAATGTGAGCCGAAGCGGCTGAGGCTGGTCGCCGAAGGCGAAGCTGCGGAGGCGAGCATTAGTGCCTGCGCTTTGCTACGCAAGGGCGAAGAGGCTGCTATGCCCGTAGCGCCGGAGCAGATGCTCCGTAGATGCCCGTACCGCCCAACAAAAAAACTGTTGCCAGAAAAGTGGGTTAGGTTAGGTTAGAACTGCAACCCCACGAAAACAAACTGTTGCCAGAAAAGTGGGTTAGGTTAGAACTGCGACCCCACGAAAACAAACTGTTGCCTGAAAGGTGGGTTAGGTTAGGTTAGAACTGCGACCCCCAAGAAAACGAACTGTTGCCAGAAAAGTGGGTTAGGTTAGGTTAGAACTGCGACCTCACGAAAACAAACTGTTGCCAGAAAAGTGGGTTAGGTTAGGTTAAAACTGCGTCCCCCAAGAAAACGAACTGTTGTCTGAAAAGTGGGTTAGGTTAGAACTGCAACCCCCAAGAAAACGAACTGTTGCCAGAAAAGTGGGTTAGGTTAGGTTAGAACTGCGACCCCACGAAAACAAACTGTTGCCTGAAAGGTGGGTTAGGTTAGGTTAGAACTGCGACCCCCAAGAAAACGAACTTTTGCCAGAAAAGTGGGTTAGGTTAGGTTAGAACTGCGACCCCTCGAAAACAAACTGTTGGTCGCCGAAGGCAACCAGCAAGCCGAAGCTGCGGAGGCGAGCATTTATTGTGCCTGCGCTTTGATACGCAAGGGCGAAGGGGCTGCTTTGCCCGTAGCGCCGGAGCAGATGCGGAGCACGAATCGATAAATTCGGAATTAAAAAAATGGGGATATTTAAAATAGGAGTCACGCGGAATCGGAATTCAAATTTTCGGAATAATGGCATTTCGGAATTCGTGATTTCAAAAATCGTAAATGTTAAATTCGGTGTTTATCACTATCGGAATTTTTATATTCGGAATTATGTGGTTCGGAATTTAAAAAAATCGTCTTTCTTGCTATTCGGAAATATACACTTTCGTGATTTTCGTCGTTCGTAATTACGACAGTCGGAATTTTGATGGGTCGAGCATTTAAAAAACGGAATAATAAAATTCGATATTCTAAAATTCGGCATAAAATATTTCGGAATTATGTAGTGTACCCTGCTTTATGACGTGCGTCCGGAACCACGTGTACGTATAGGTAAATTCATTATTCAAATATTACGCAGCAATTGTTCCTATTGTTAGGCATGATTGATTGCCATTTAAACATTAATCAATACTTAATCCGTTACCTATTTCAACTAGATATAAAACTTCCGTGAGATTCGAACATATTAAATTTGATATAGACGGATTTTACGGTTTTGACTCACTTGTTTTATTAAGTCACTCGATCATAAATCATATTAAATTTATTGCAACGTGTTACCTACTTACCTTAATCAACGCATTATAACACACTAGCTGCTGCCCGCGACTTCGTACGCGTGGATTGTATATTGGTGGTTATATATTCTACATTAGCTTAGAACATTATGCAGCAAAAGATAGCAGTAGGGACTGTTAATCATTTGTTAATTATTATACACAACCTGGCTACGAAGTTTCAAGCCCCTTGTTAATTATTATACACAACCTGGCTACGAAGTTTCAAGCCCCTAACTGAATAAAATTGTTCTCGATATAATCCCTCTCAACCCCCAGCATATTTTCAAGTCCACTATTTAATAAAACCTACTACCTAACTACCTATTTACGAAGTTTGAAGTTCCTAGCTTACAATTAGAATTCTCTACCAACTTTCAACCCCTTCTTAAACCTTTTAGGGGATGAATTTTTAAAGAAGCTGAAATTACTTTTCATGTATTCTAATAATATGCCTTTATACAACGATTCAAGTCCCGCACTCAAATAAATGTTTGACCTCCATAAAATTTTTCAACCCCTTTTTTACCAACTTGAGGGATGAATTTTCAAAAATGCCGAAATTACTTTTCTTGTATTCTTATACAAAGAATCAAGTCCCGCACTCAAAAAAGATTTGATGTGCATACAAACTTTCAACCCCTTTTTCACCACCCTGGGGGATGAATTTTCAAAAACGCTGAAATTACTTTTTGTGTATTCTAATACTATGCCTTTATGTAAAGATTCAAGTCCCGCACTCAAAAGAATGTTTGATCTCCATACAAAATTTCAACCCCTATTTCCCACCTTGGGGGATGAATTTTGAATAACGCTGAAATTACTTTTCTTGTATTCTTATAATATGCCCTTATACAAAGATTCAAGTCCCGCACTTTAAAAAATATTTGATGTGCATACAAACTTTCAACCCCTTTTTCACCACCTTAAGGAATGAATTTTCAAAAACGCTGAAATTACTTTTCTTGTATTCTAATAATATGCCTTTATGCAAAGATTCAAGTCCCGCACTCAAAAAAATGTTTGATCTCCATACAAATTTTCAACCCCTATTTCCCACCTTGGGGGTTGAATTTTCAAAAACGCTGAAATTACTTTTCTTGTATTCTTATAATGTGCCCTTATACAAAGATTCAAGTCCCGCACTCAAAAAAATATTTGATGTGCATACAAACTTTCAACCCCTTTTTCACCACCTTGGCGGATGGATTTTCAAAAACGCTGAAATTACTTTTCTTGTATTCTTATAATATGCCCTTATACAAAGATTGAAGTCCCGCACTCGAAAAAATATTTGATGTGCATACAAACTTTCAACCCCTTTTTCACCACCTTGGAGGATGAATTTTCAAAAACACTGAAATTACTTTTCTTGTATTCTTATAATATGCCCTTATACAAAGATTCAAGCTCCGCAATCGAAAAAATATTTGATGTGCATACAAACTTTCAACCCCTTTTTCACCACCTTGGGGAATCAATTTTCAAAAACGCTGACATTACTTTTCTTGTATTCTTATAATATGCCCTTATACAAAGATTCAAGTCCCGCACTCGAAAAAATATTTGATGTGCATACAAACTTTCAACCCCTTTTTCACCACCTTGGGGGATGAATTTTCAAAAACGCTGAAATTACTTTTCTTGTATTCTTATAATATGCCCTTATATAAAGATTCAAGCCCCGCACTCAAAAAAATCATTGATGTGCATACAAACTTTCAACCCCTTTTTCACCACCTTCGGGGATGAATTTTCAAAATCGCTGGAATTAGTTTTCATCTCTTTTATTATAATACCTTTTTACGAAGTTCCAAGTTCCTAGCTTACAATAAAATTTGAACCCCAAGACAAACTTTCATCCCCTTTTTAACCCCCTTAGGGATTGAATTTCCTAAAACGTCGCAATTACTTTTTTTTGTAATCGGCTATTATGCCTTTCTAAGAAGTTTCAAAGCATTTGTAATGGATTCAAATTTTCAACCCCTTTTTAACCCTGTTAGGGGATGAATTTTCAAAAATGCTGAAATTACTTTTCCTGTCTTATAATAATATCCCCATTTACAAAGTTTCAAGTCCCGCGCTTGATTTTTTTTTTAATTTACATACAAACTTTCAACCCCTTTTTCACCACCTTAGGGGATGAATTTTCGAAAACGCTGAAATTAGTATTCTTGTATTTTAATAATATATCTTTTTACGAACTTTCAAATTCCTAGCTCAAAATAAAACTTGTACCCCATACAACCTTTCATCCCCTTTTTAACCCCCTTAGGGGTTGAATTTTTCAAAATCGCTCCTTATCTCTTGTACACTTTATAAATGCAACCTGGTGTGCAAATTTCAAGTTTCTAGCTTTTGTAGTTTCGGCTCTGCGTTGATGAATCAGTCAGTCAGTCAGTCAGTCAGGACACTTGCATTTATATATATAGATAAACATGTAGATTATTCGACGTAAAATTACACGAGTAACCCGTTTAAAATTACTTAAATACTTAATCCGTTAGGGCGGTTTCGCACTACGTCCGATCCGAATCAGATCCGAACCCGTGAAAATATGGCCGTTATAGCCGTAGAACTATTTCTATGGTAAGTTACGCACTACATCCGATCACCGTCGTCCGATTTCTTTCCGTCATTCTAGAATCTCCATTCCGGAGAAGATGTTTGACGGACCGAAGTAGCCTTAGTATTATTATGAACGCTCGCGCACTGTGTCCGAGTTAAAGCCGAGCTGCATACGAGCAGAGAGGCAGCGGGGCGGGCGGGGTATTCGGATAGGAATAGTGCGTAAGCCAATATCCGAATTCGGTCCGAGTTAGACCCTTATTGTCACGGGTTCGGATAGGACTAGTGCGTAAGCGAATATCCGAATTCGGTCCGAGTTTTCTAGACCCATATTTTCACGGGTTTGGATCGGATTCGGATCGGACGTAGTGCGAAACCGCTCTTACTTTCACATTTGACAATCTCGAGTTCACCACAAACTTCTCAACAATGAAAGGAGCCCTGGAAACTTTGTTGGCTACAGCAGCCAAACAAACTACTTCACTAACTGTCTGCAAACTTACGAGTACAAACCTACCTACTTGCTCTATTTTTACTTAGGTACTGCTAAGGTTTCACAAAGATTTATTTATTACCGCAGTCGTTAAACCCAATTTACCCAATAGAGGGTATCAATTTATTGTAATTTTTAAGATAAGTATGACAATATTTATTTATGCACGATTATTTAGGTACTTAAATTTATTCTTAAAATGTAAACATACATGTAATATCCAGATTATTGGACAGAAACTAGCCTTGCATAAACTCTTTTACATATAGTGGTTTAAATTTATTGGCCTACTAAGTTAACTACCGTAAAATGGGGTGAATAGGGTCAAAACTGAAATTCAAACGTAGATAGCATTTTATTTTCACATATGATAACTGAATGGTGTATATAATAAGTGTTCCGGACGTTTGTATTTTAGTTTTTATTTTATTTTGGGTAGTTCCATTTCATAACTTTGACGATAAAGAGGAAAACCCACCTCACACCGTAGTGCCTCGTATTTGGGGTGAGAGGGGTTTTCATACAAAGGTGATTTTGGAAGATTGTTGGATCGATTTTTTTTTTATTATGCGTATTACTATAGCTCCATTTTAAATTGGAATACATTATTTTTGTAGCAGTAGCCTTAAAACCCCTTCTCACCCCCCTCTCAAACCTTCTCTCTATTGAAATATTATGTTAATGCGATATTTATAGAATCTAGTTGCGCCTTATTTTAAGGGTCATTAGTACTGGCAGTAAATGCAACTCTGTCAAATTCATAATTTGTATAGCAACGGTTCTATGAAATATTTGTTTACTTTTTGTATGTCAGTCGATCAATAACAGTCCTCATGTAAAGTCTGAATATACTTTTAATATACACTTTTGTAGTTTAACTGTGCTATATATCTCTGCTAAATCAGTGATAGGATTATCCCCCACACTCTCTTCATTCATAACCCACCTCTCCCCGCGAAACCTACTCACCCCGTTTTACGGTATTGCCTAATAAACTAAAGTGTCACTAGTAAATTAACATTCAGAGACAATTTCAATATGGCGGTTTGTTTACATAGTTAGCATTTAGCAAGTTCCATATAATAACACTTTAACTAAACTCATGTCGTGTTAGGTATAACCAATTTAATAATTTAATTTTTAAGTATAATATATCTTCGGTCTCCATCATTATATATCAGCCATTGATGGCACCTACCGTAATATTGCATAGTTCTATTGTCATCATCTTCCTCGCGTTGTCCCGGCATTTTGCCACGGCTCATGGGAGCCTGGGGTCCGCTTGGCAACTAATCCCAGTAATTGGCGTGGGCACTAGTTTTACGAAAGCGACTGCCATCTGACCTTCCAACCCAGAGGGTAAACTAGGCCCGTATTGGGATTAGTCCGGTTTCCTCACGATGTTTTCCTTCACCGAAAAGCGACTGGTAATCAAATGATATTTCGTACATAAGTTCCGAAAAACTCATTGGTACGAGCCGGGGTTCGAACCTGCGACCTCCGGATTGCAAGTCGCACGCTCTTACCGCTAGGCCACCAGCGCTTCAATATCAGCGCTATTGCATAGTTCTATTGTGAGAGCGTATATTTAATGTGATAATTTTAAATTCAATCGGAACTCAAAAAGTGCGGCTAGGCACTTAATATAAATCTACGTATAGATCCTGCGTTTTATTTGATATAATAAACACTAACATAAAATGGCCAGGCGATAAAAACAAAACTTTAAAAACGATTAAATAACGTTAAATTAAACGCACGTGAATGCGTTAATTTTTAACCGACTTCCAAATCTCAAAAAAGGAGGTTATCAATTCGGTTGTTTTTTTTTTTTTTTTTTATGTTTGTTACTCCATATCTCCGTCATTACTGGACCGATTTTGAAAATTCTTTTTTTGATTGTATGTATATGCATACAGATTGGTCCCGTTTTTGTCAAAACCCAGTTCTGATGATGGGATCCATGAGGAATCGAGGGAACTCCTCAAATCTTAAAGGCATACATATAGTGATTTTTGTGTTTTTATCAACAAATCAAGCATATACATTCAGAAACGTGACATTTGTTGAAGTGGAACTGCTGATGATGATCAGAACGGAACTCTTCAACGACGCATAGTTCACGTTTGGCGATTTGTCCTCTTCGTTATGTTTGTTAAGCAAGTTAAGTTTTTAAGCCACATTTTTGTCAAGCTCGAGTTCTGATGATGGGATCCATGAGGAATCGAGGGAACTCCTCAAATCTAAAAGGCGTGCGTATAGAGATTTTTGTATTTTCATCAGAAAATCAAGCATTTTTATTAAAAACTGTCGCATTTGATGAAGTGGAACTGCTGATGATGATCAGAACAGAACTCTTCAACGACCCATAGTTCACGTTTGGCGATTTGTCCTCTTCGTTATGTTTGTTAAGCAAGTTTAGTTTTTAAGCCACATTTCTGTCAAGCTCGACGTCTGATGATGAGATCCATAAGGAATCGAGGGAACTCCTCAAATCTTAAAGGCATACATATAGTGATTGTTGTGTTTTAATCAACAAATCAAGCATATACATTTAAAAAGTAACATTTGAGGAAGTGTCACTGCTGATGATGACCAGAACGAAACTCTTTAACGACGCATAGCTCGCGTTTGGCGATTTTTCCTTTTCGTTATGTTTGTTAAGCAAGTTAGGTTTTTAAGCCATATTTATGTCAAGCTCAAGTTCTGAACATGGGATCCATGAGAAATCGAGGGAACTCCTCAAATCTTAAAGGCACACGTATATAATTTTCTGTATTTTCATCATAAAATAAAGCATTAACATTAAAAACTGTCGCATTTGATGAACTGGAACTGCTGATGATGATCAGAACAGAACTCTTCAACGACGCATAGTACATGTTTGGTGATTTCGAATTTCGACTTTGACTTGGACTGGGACCCGGACTCGGATCCAGATCCGGCCTCGTACCCGGATCCGGTACGGACCCGGACCCTGACTCGGACACAGACCCGGACCTTGACCCGGAAAACCACTATGATACCTAAACTAAACAAACTACTATGATTACCTACCATAAAATGTAGGTATAAAGTATGATGAGGCCAAACCCCTCCCGCTCAAACCCCCGTACACCGCACCGCATGCGCCGTTAAGTGGGTTAGGTTAGGTTTGAACTGCTATCCTCACAGAACCGAACAAAAGTGGGTTAGGTTAGGTTAGAACTGCGAGCCTTACAGAAACGAAATGCTACTAGAAAAGTGGGTGGTTTTACCTCCTTTTCTACATAGCGCACCATCTACAATAATCTTTCACCGGGCCGCATAGAAGTCGGTTTTTTTTTCTTAAAAATTATCGAACGAGCGAGCGAAGCGAAGCGAAGTTCTTACATTCAACTTTAAACACGCGGCTGGCTAGCGGCACGTCCCGGCATTTCGATGTTTTTAAGCTGAACTGTCAGAAGATAGTTTGATACACAATAACTTAAGTAAATTTGTTCTAATTTAAATGAAATTGGGTAAACGTGTAGTCGAGGGCATTATATTTTAGTCATTAAATTATGAGCAGGCTCGATCAAGGGGTTACTGAGCTAGAAGAGCTTAGAAGGCCAAAAAGCTGTTTGTGAAGTGTCTTGCTATTCTGGTCATTTTATTTGCAAGAAAGTATGGTCGAGTTTGGTATCAAATGAAAGTGCTCGGTTTACAGTTTTTTAATATCGTTTTTAAATTTACCATTTTGAAATAATTAGCAAGATAAAAATAAAATAAAATAAACATAATATAGGTATTTGACATTTGACAGGAAATATTTCGGCTTACCACAGATACAGTATCAGTTAAGGGCTCCACCAGACCTTTCAATAAATCGTACGCGGTTTTCGATCCTTTGACGACTGCATTCAATTGATATTTTTGGCGAACCGCGAGTTCTCAGTTCGGGGCGAACTACTAGTTATAAATCTATCCGATGCAGTTGGAGCGTCATGCTATGAATGTCAGAAGTCAGATGGCAGCACAAAATTTTGTGCCATCTCTAGTTTTTGGGATTTGTTTGTCAAAGGGGTATCCATGGCTCCTTTAGGATGCAACCAGGAAAGCAAAAGAATTACACAAAGCATTAGAAAATAAACGGCCAAAGTGCCCAACGTTTAAAACAGTGGTAACAACAGTTCGGCAGGGGCATCATCGCTTTAAAAAGTTAAACACCTAAGTAAATACTTACCACTTACGGACAATAGGTACCTACATATACAGCGTGTGGCCTCTAACACGGGCGAAAAATTAAAACGTAGATTCTACTCCTCAAACTAGACAATGTTTGTTCAGCGACTTTTAAAAATAACTTGTGGTTTGGATTTTAAAACACTTTAAATTTATTCGAACACGCAATGTATTACGAAATTGATGATTATGCCTGTACGGTGACAAGACTGTCAGGCAATGTCAATTAGACGGAATTTAAAGTATATTGAAAATATTATTTAGTTTATTTGAAAAAGGGACAATCTTAAGACTACATAATTTCAAAAAGTTGTTGAACAAAGTTATATTGTTTGAGGAGTAGAATCTACGTTTTAATTATTCGCCCGTGTTACAGGCCACATGCAGTATAGGTATTTTAAGTTGGCATTTAAAACAGTCGAATTCAGTTCCTGCTTTATTACGAGTAATGTCATTGCTAAATTGAAATGATAACATCATTGATGGTGGTGACAATAGTATCTATATTAGTTGGTTAGTAGTTATCTTTATTGAGTAAATACATTTAATTGAATATTCATAGCGGCTAGCGCCCTCGCTCGGTATCAGCACATTTGCTTCTCCCAAAGTATCCCGTAACATTTCGCTAACGCGAACGTTGCAAGATGCGATCGATTGCTGCAGCGACCTACTTGCAGGTCACCGCAGGCACTGTGTTCACCTAACTTGCCGTGCGTTCGACTGTGATGAAACAGCATATAAATAACCTTGAGGTCTGTCACACCACGTAAGTTCAGCCAGAAATTATATGCCACTTTAAAATGTGTAATTAAGTGTTAACACTATTTATATGCTAATATTTGGTGTCAAATGGCTCCTAATGTGATAGCTCGGTTTTATAGTTTCTCTCTCGAAAATATACTTGAGAACTTGCATCTTAGGGGGCAGGAGGTAGCAGGGGGGCTGATCAAAATAAAGGCAAAATATAATCACGTGATGTCCAGGTGAACCGTCTGCGTTTTGATGTAAGGTCAAGCTCAGTGAGCTGCATCCGCCATCCGAATGTAGCGTAGGTCTCCGGTAAACGCTAGTATAGGTACGCAGCGTCCAAGGTTTGCATTAGGTACCTACCTATACCGCCAGGCGGTCCCGCTACCAGGCGTGGCTCACTCCGCGATTTCGTCGCTTTGCTACAGGTAGGTAGCTAAAAGTACATCCGTTCCGCCCCAATTTTGGAGAAAGCCATAAGCCGCGCGTGGCGCTGTCGCCACCTAGCGGCCATATCTGTGCTGATTGATCGTAACAGACGCGTTTTGTTAGAGAGCCAGTCTTCTGTACTTAGTACCTACTAATATTTATTCTGTGCCGCTACAGCTTATTGCAACTCGGATTCGACTAGGTATTAACTGATATACCTAGCCAAGATGACAATCGTTCGCTCCGTGGCAAACGATACGGTAGTGAGGTACCTAATTTTCACTTGCCGGCAGCTCACTTTGTGATTTTTAGTTGCGTTAATCCGTGCGTCACTTTTAACAGTTTTAACATAGATTGTATTAAGGCAAGTCAACCGCGTTTTTTGTAACCTTCAAGAGACCTGAGATTACCTACACTTATATGGATTCTCCCGAGTCGAGTGCTCGCCTGGGGCGTTTAACATACATACTTACCTATAATAAGGATAAAGACGCAAATAGCACAACTGAAGACCTGACTGAGATTACACTTATTAGGGTTCACTGGAGTTGAATGCTCGCAAGCGGCAATGGCAACAGCATTCCCCGACCTGAACTCGCCATTCACCCCGCGTAATGAGCGAGCCGAGCCGCTTACATCACCCACGGACATGGGAGCACTCTAATTGGTTTTGGACAGTTTTAAATGTTTTAATAAATAGGCGTATATTAAGCTGCTAACAAAATTTGCAGATATTAAAATTAATCTAATACCTTTAAACGAGCAATTCTTGTTTATTTATATATTTATTTATTTATATATATATATATATATATTTCGGGGATCTCGGAAACGGCTCTAACGATTTCGATGAAATTTACTATATGGGGGTTTTCGGGGGCGAGAAATCGATCTAGCTAGGTCTTATCTCTGGGAAAACGCGCATTTTCGAGTTTTTATATGTTTTCCGAGCGAAGCTCGGTCACCCAGATATTACCTTTAAACAGAGCAAATCTTGTTAATTTATTTATATATTATGTATATTTTTGGGAGTTCGGAAATGGCTCTAACGATTTCGATGAAATTTTCTATATGGGGGTTTTCGGGGGCGATAAATCGATCTAGCTAGGTCTTATTATCTTTGGAAAAAGCGCATTTTGAGTTTTTATGTTTTCCAAGCAAAGCTCGGTTTCCCGGATATTAACTATTAAATGCTATCCATTAAACCGAAATTAATGTTGCACCACACCAGCATAGCATGCACGGTTATTCTCCGAGTGGCAAAGTACATAATTCGATGCAATTTTTGAGTTGTTTCCTCACGTTGTTGGCTGGTAGATTAGTCTTTTAATTATTCATATTCATTAGCATCCATTTGTATTCGATTTGTAATGTTTTACAGCTAGTATTTTCCTCGCATTGGTGTGGTGAAAAATATTAGTTATTAGTTATTTGTTTTACAAGGGTGTAAAGTTATTGTTTAACCCTTCGTGCTAATATTGATATCCGAGCAAGCGAAAGTCTCCAAAATTGAAGGTTCGAAAAGTGGAGTCTTGAGCGTTGCGAGGGTTTCAAGGCACGAGGGTTAAACAAACTTTGCTCTCTAGTGAAACACAAATTTTTCAACACACCAACGCGAGGGAATACTAACTGTCAAACATTACAAAACTGTAGGTATAGGTTAAAAAAAAACCTCATTTTTTGTGATTTTCTTTTTTATGTACCACCACAAGCAGAAGATGTATCTATTGTGTTTTTACATGATTGAGAAGAGCATCTAATAGTGTCCATTATTTTATAATTATACAATTTTGTTTTAAAAATCCATTAATATTCAAAGACAGATTGACAGTTAAGAAAGCCCGCGACATAATACTGTCCTTATTTTTGCTATTATTATTAAAATACAGTCGTAGAAATTAAAGGTTTTACCATTTTAGAATCTTCGCGACTTTGAAATGTGTCGCTTAACTCGGGTAAATTCATTCGACCCTCTTAGCAAATATCTACCCTATTACCTTTTCTTAACCTTTTGGACGCCAATGACCGATATATCCGCACCGTAGGTTCAACGCCAAAGACCGATTAATCGGTCACAGACCACAGAGCAACATCGACCTACGTGCATATACATATAAGTTCAACTTAAGTTTTGACACTTCAATGATGTGGCGTCTGAGTGACAGCGTTTGTGTTTGACACGGCGTGGAAAAGGTTAATACCAAAATCACATAATCTGACAGTTGGATTTACCCGAGTTTGACATTACGCACCCCAAATCCAGTTGAAAATTGACAAACCTTAGGTTTCTCAAGCTGAATCTAAAACAGCAGTGTACTTATTACACATAATTTTATTTAGAGGACCTTAGCTGTCAACCTAGGTCGATATAATATAAACATTGTTTTACTTGTTTAGGTATTCGACTAAAAGTAAACAAAATATATTCTACTGAATATTCTAATAGTATCAGTATTAGTAAAATTACTAATTTTCAATAATGCTGTGTAAGCATGGTATAATAATATACTCCGCCTGGTACTCTCTTCCGACCACGTGACTGACACAAGCCTACGTCATCATGCGACAGCGCTATATAATAATGTGCAATAGCGCTATATAAAGTGGCAATGTTATTGTGACGTAGGCTTGTGTCACTCTGGGAAGAGAAGACCATGTTTTATTAGACTATGTGTGTAAGTATATTTATAGATACAAAACGTAACAATTATTATTAGTCAAATACCTTTAAAGTGAAATTAAATATATTTATACTCACGCGGCTGCAGTGCGAGGCGCCACTCATTTCAAAAAAAAAAAATGGCGGTTTTTGACAGCTAGAAAATAAAAACCGTTAAATCTTGTACACTCGAGTTCATACATGTTTCCATTTTTAGGGTTCCGTAGCCAAATGGCAAAAAACGGAACCCTTATAGATTCGTCATGTCTGTCTGTCTGTCCGTCTGTCTGTCCGTCCGTATGTCACAGCCACTTTTCTCCGAAACTATAAGAACTATACTGTTGAAACTTGGTAAGTAGATGTATTCTGTGAACCGCATTAAGATTTTCACACAAAAATAGAAAAAAAAACAATAAATTTTTGGGGTTCCCCATACTTCGAACTGAAACTCAAAAAATTTTTTTTCATCAAACCCATACGTGTGGGGTATCTATGGATAGGTCTTCAAAAATGATATTGAGGTTTCTAATATCATTTTTTTCTAAACTCAATAGTTTGCGCGAGAGACACTTCCAAAGTGGTAAAATGTGTGTCCCCCCCCCCCTGTAACTTCTAAAATAAGAGAATGATAAAACTAAAAAAAATATATGATGTACATTACCATGTAAACTTCCACCGAAAATTGGTTTGAACGAGATCTAGTAAGTAGTTTTTTTTATACGTCTTAAATCGCCTAAATACGGAACCCTTCATGGGCGAGTCCGACTCGCACTTGGCCGCTTTTTTCCCTTATTGCAATATAATGTAATACATATTTATGAACCCGGCTGTACAAAGTGAGCGAGTGATCGTTTCGCGCTGCAACGGCGTCGGTGACAAAGTTATAATCTCTGATATCATTTTTACCGAATCTAAAATACTATTTGATATTTGATATTTGATATTTTATGTGTATTAATTGCATTTTACACTCAAGAGCAATCCAAACGCGTTACTATTGTACAAATAAATCAGGAAGTCACTAGTTTTCATTGTTCGTGAGTGTATATCACTTACAATGTCTTAGAGCACTTGTATGGTTCTGTTCGTTTAACAGTTCTTTTGATTAGCACGGCACGTACCCATGTTTGTATTAAGGGTTTACAACACTGAATGAGATTAACCTTTTGGACGCCAATGACCGATATATCCGCACCGTAGGTTCAACGCCAAAGACCGATTAATCGGTCACAGACCACAGAGCAACATAGACCTACGTGCATATGCATAAAGTTCAATTTCAGTTTTGACAGTTCGGTGACGTGGCGTCAGCGTGACAGCTTTTGTGTTTGACACGGCGTCGAAAAGGTTAACAAAAATGTAAGATGTTTAGCCCTAAAACACAGACAGATCAAACTACAAAGTGTGGCAATGTCATACATAATTAATGCCAAGTTTCTATGAAAATATGATTATAATGACACCACCTCACTTTGTTCTGTTCGAATCAGTGCAAAGTTAGCTTAAGCTTTGGATTCCTCCGAAAACGGTGCCGTCATATGACGGCCACTATATAGCGGTGAATGACGTCACTAGAACGTTATCTATGTAAACAAGATGGCGCGGTTTCCTAGACGGCGTTGATTGTCAACGTAACGTAATAAAGCGGTGCCGTCATTTGGATGACGGCCGTCATGACCATAGAAATAAAATGTAATAGAACTGTCAATCTTCAAAAGTGCGACCAAAAATGAAATGCAAGTGTGTGCGTAAATTGTCTATGTGAGATCAAAAATAGTGATGTCATGTTACAACATATTAATAATCTGTCGATGTTTGATTGCTTTATCGACTACTTTTTCAAATGTGTTATTTTAAACGTTAAGATTCTACGACATTATGACGTATAAAGAACACTTGCACTGCGTGTGCTATCAAAATCGTTGCAGACTTATCTTAATGTAACTCTTACTATATTGGAAAGTGAAGTTTAAATTTACCACTAAACATGAGCACCTTCAAAAAGGTATAACAATTATTATTATTTGAAGTCGGTTATAAAAGCTAATATCTTAATGATGTCTTGTGAAGAAATAATTACATAGCTATTAATATACCGACAAGTTATCGATACTGTCATATGAACATTTTGCCAAGCCCTAACGTAAAGTAACAGGTTATGTTTTTACACAAAATATTTTAAATTATAGACTAATATGATAAAATATTAGCACACAACGGAAGAAAAACTTATAATGAACTGTATAAACCGGCTTCTTACACTTTTTACGCTGTTAATTTGACAAAATATCGTTAAGAAAATTTCGCTCGGAATATCATAAATCCTCTGAAATGAGTATTTGCTTGGATTATTTGGCCCTGTGACACTGAAATCCGGCACACTACAAGACACCATCTTCACTGAATTGCTTTATTTAATACTTTTCGTTCTAATCCGTGTGTATTTTTCAATTTGAAAATTACCGTGATACGCTCTTGGCCGTCTGCGGCCGTCATCAAACTCAAAAGTGTTCACGTTTTCTCATTGGTAGTCTGACTCTTTCGCACTCATGGGATGTTCATATACGTGATGGCTTCCCTTTCGCACACTTCAGCTGTCTGTCAAGCGCGAGCGCGAAAATTACAAGTCTGTGGTCATGACGGTGTCGATAGTTTCGTGAACGTTTTATTATATGGCGGTGACGCCATTTTGAATAAATGACACGAGATTTGAATAAATGATTCCGTACTACGATTATTTTCCTCTTCTGATGATATTTTATCCTCCAAGTAAATTATAGATGGTCAAGCAAATCTTGTCAGTAGAAAAAGGCGCGAAATTCAAATTTTCTATGGGACGATATCCCTTCGCGCCTACATTTTTCAAATTTGGCGCTTTGACCTTGGTGGCTGACGGTGTGTTATGACGCCGTGGTACTTTCCACAGTCGTCACCGTAAAGACGGCTGTCTGTTGCGGCCGCTATATGACGGCACCGCTTTCGGAGGAATCCAAAGCTTTAGGGTGGTATTCCACCTATCCAATTTCTTTGTCCAATCTCATTGCGTCTCACTCTCTCACGAAGCAAAATGTGAGACACAATACACATTGGGCAGATGGAATACCACCCACCCTTAAACGGTTTAAATTGTTTTCCAGGGTAGCCTTGCGTTATGTACATAAGTGTGGCCACATGTTACGTTCTCGTCTCAGTGTTGGCCCGTAGTGAGTCTGCTAGGGCGGCTGGGCGGGCTGCCGGTGCAGCAGCACTAGCTAGTAGCGGTGGCGGCTCGGGTACATGGTGGCGTTCTGCACGCTGGCGCTCGACTGCACCGGGTAGCCTTGCGTTATGTAAGTGTGGCCACATGTTACGTTCTCGTCTCAGTGTTGGCCCGTAGTGAGTCTGCTAGGGCGGCTGGGCGGGCTGCCGGTGCAGCAGCACTAGCTAGTAGCGGTGGCGGCTCGGGTACATGGTGGCGTTCTGCACGCTGGCGCTCGACTGCACCGGGTAGCCTTGCGTTATGTAAGTGTGGCCACATGTTACGTTCTCGTCTCAGTGTTGGCCCGTAGTGAGTCTGCTAGGGCGGCTGGGCGGGCTGCCGGTGCAGCAGCACTAGCTAGTAGCGGTGGCGGCTCGGGTACATGGTGGCGTTCTGCACGCTGGCGCTCGACTGCACCGGGTAGCCTTGTGTTATGCTGCCGGGCTTCGATGTCTGAGGAAATATTACAAGATTGTTTACTTCTATATATAGAATAAATTTAACCCCACCCAATCCAAGACAGTAATTTTTCTACTTTTATATTTAATCTACAATACATACTCGTTAAGTGCAATGGGTCCCTTAAAAGGGAAGGGAATTTATTTTAGAAAATTGAGCTATCTTTACGATTCAAGGCATATTGGTCGTTTAACCCGACGGTTGACTGGTAGCTAATGCTATGAGGCATTTATTCCGCCATGTCATTGAGTTAACTGACAGTTGTGAACTTGTATTCACTGAGAATACCGCGTTATCGTACATATCAAATATTTTGTATGGATTATAGTTATTTTTATTTACATGGCTCCATACCTTCTCAATCGTATCGCTAATAATATTATTATTGTTCATTACGCTTAAACCACTGACCCGATTTAAATGAAATTTGGTATGGAAAGGGTTTGAGCCGATGGACAGGATATTTTTATCACGAAATTAACATTCTACGTAAACGATAACGCGGATAGAGGCAATTTTTTACGCAACTACGTTACATAAATACGTCTGAATAAAGTTTTTTTTAAGATACTGTTATCAATTTACTAAAGTCTCCGTCAATAGAACTTGCTAACTATGTAAAAAAAAACAATTCAGAGACAATTTAAATATGGCGGTTTGTTTACATAGTTAGCAAGTTCTATTGACGGAGACTTTATGTATTTATAATTCCGTATACCAGTATATTGGCGCCCAATTTTTTTTTTAACTCTATTGATACCAACCTGCACTTGCATGTGGTTGGGCTGATGTACGAGATGCCGGCCGGCGGGCGCGTACACCACGGCGGTACTCACGGACGGGTGCACCGCCTCGCTCAGACCAATCACAACTTGCTGGCCCTGGTAACACACGTTCAAACAATCAAATAATTATAATCATATTATAAAAATAGCAATCATGTATTATACCATGGTCTAATAAAACATGGTCTTCTCTTCCCAGAGTGTCACTTACCTACGTCACAGAAACATTGCCACTTTATTTCAACATAACATGTTACATGGGTACATTATATCTATGGTTAATAAGTTAAAATATTTCTTTATAATTTTATAATTTTCATTTATATGTATTTTATCTTAAATTTTACAATAACACGTCATTTTTAATTATTCGTTAGCAATATCTTCCGATTCACGAAAGAAATTTTAGACGTTCGGGTAATTCTGTTTACACTACTGGCAACACAGGATAGCGCTGTCACATTTGACAATCCGCCATTTTGTCCCTGACCGTCATCCTTGTCGAACGCGTGTTAATTGTTATTTCCTTCTCGCTCAGTGTCAGCAGTCGCAGTGTTTTCCAAACTTTTCACGTCGTAAGCTTGGTAATTAATGTTTTGTTACGAAAATGGTTGGCTGCTCTATTCGGAACTGTAAGAATAGGAGTGAAAAGTGCAGTATAGATTTGTTTTATTTTACTATGTTTCTACATGAATAACTTAAAATTAATGCCGTTAAAATAATTTTCACCGTTGGTTAAAATTCTCCCACATTTTAAAGTTTGAGAACCTGTAAACAGCATGATGACGTAGTCAAGTGACAGTTAGGTCATTCGCGAATCTCGGAAGAGAGTACCAGGCGGAGTATATTATTATACCATGTATTATACGTACAGCCTCTAGCCGCCCACAAATCTAAACATGCTTTTTTCTGAAAAACTCCCAGACAGGCGCGGCCCGCCTTAAGGAGCGCTTGTGCGGTGCACTCCCATATATATTCAAAATGAAATTATGGTACCTATTTAATATATTACTATTTAAGATCGATCGTAAAAAACTCAATACCAATTAAATAATAACCTTTATTCATTATAAGTTTATAGACAGCTCACCACTACCTACCCGGCGTACTCCTATAATTTCATAGAAATCAAAGGTAACGCGCGAAGCGGAGCGCTTTGGATTGCGCTCCTATGGAAAAAGATTTAGTACATTCGATCAATAGGAAATTCAATAAGAGCGAAAGAGAAGTTTCACCATAGCTCCGCACGTGAAACAAAATATTTTCTATGAGGGAAGAGGCAAAATCGGTGCGGCGCTCCGAGCCCGGTTGATCTGCGCGCGCATCCCGCGCGCCATGTTGATATTGTTGTCACTTGTTTCTAAACAGACCTTAGTCAATTTTAAAGTATGTGCGGGAATGCAATTTGGCTTATTTTTCATTCTAAATAATGAAACAAGAGTTTAAACAGTTAAAGCACATAATTTGTTTGTTGTGAGGTGTTTAAAAATGAATGAATTTAACATGAGAATGTGAAAAAGTTTACAAAATAGACTCGAGTTAAATTATGGACGACCTTGAACTTTCGTAGCAATGTTAGTCAAAAACAAAAACCTATTTACCTAATTACCTATATGTTTTGTGTTTGGCGCGGACGCGGGTGCGGGCGACGGCTGTGCGGTGAGTTTGTTTGGACCGAAACAGGTGTGTTAACAATTTAGCACATATTTCCATAAAATTTAAATAAAAACATTATATCCATTTGTAAAATGAGCTGCAGTTGGCGTCTATCGGTCGTCAAGATATTCGTAATACCGAAAATCTATGAGAGAGTTCAATGACCGGGTGGACGGAAACCGACATCTAGGTACTTTGCGACGGTTAATTGAATGTGTAGGTTTAGTTTTTGTTTTTTATTGTGAGTGAACACCCATAATACATAGCTACCAGCCGCCTCTGCTCCCAGATATAGATAACTCACCTCACTCACAGAAAAAGTAAGGGCAAACCGCCTAGCGTGGTGCGGGCATGTGATGCGGAGGGATGAAAGTCATATGACGAGAAAGGTATTACGAATGAATGTGGAGAGAAGTACGGTGGATGGACTGTGTGAAAGATGATATGAAACGAACGCAAGTGAATGATGAGATGACGGGTGACAGAGAGGTATGGAAGAGAAAGACATGCTGCGCCGACCCCAAGTGAATGGGACAAGGGTGTTCGGTACTTTTGTATATGTACGCACAAATATACTTAATCCACTAGCATATTCCAAACGGGATTAGCCTAAAACGGAACGCTTTTCTAAAAGCGCGCAACACTGGAAGCTCGAGTGTTGCCATACTCTTCTCAACGATCTCAAAATCGAAACGCGCCGCATCTGCTCGCTCCCTCGGAAGCTTGAGCTTTTAAACCCAAAATCAAAACATATAAGTGTTCAGCACAAATAGAAGTCGTCTGTCGACGTCAGCCTATGAGATTTCTACATTTAGGAAGGAACTAAGACCAGGGGCCCCTGCAGAAGCTGCATACCACATCACAGGTGAGTCCCCACGGTCTATGCTAGTGGGTTATTCCCACTAGTTACCACCAAGTTGTTACCAGTGGTAACTACTGGGAATTTTTTTCCCACCTTTTACCACTGGTAACTAATTCCCAGTAGTTACCACCAACTCGGTTTAGTGGTAACTACTGGGAATTTTTATTCCCAGTAGTTACCACCAAAACTTTGTTAGAGTTAAATACTAATAAAAACAGTACCTATAAATAGTATAGTATAGTATAAATATCGAGTGATTTAAATAAATAATTGTTAGTCGATTAGTGTTTTAGTAAACTGCCTTAAAAGTGACTAAAAATATAGAAACAGTTTAACCGGTACTAGTACAAAAACTATGATATATGTAAGAATAAATTTAATAATCCGTTTAGATTATTTTTCTAGTCATTTTATTAGGTAATTCAGAATCACTCTGTATTTATACTCTTACTATTTATACTGTTTTTATTAGTATTTAACTATAACATAATTTTGGTGGTAACTACTGGGAATAAAAATTCCCAGTAGTTACCACTAAACCGAGTTGGTGGTAGTAGTTACCAGTGGTAAAAGGTGGGAAAAAAATTCCCAGTAGTTACCACTGGTAACAACTTGGTGGTAACTAGTGGGAATAACCCATGCTAGTCAATTACTCAACAAAGGGCAAGAGAATGATGATATAGATAACTTACCTGCGCCTCTTTCTTAGGCTCCGGATGCTGCTCTCTATTGTTCAGCATATCCAGGTACAGCTGTGGCTGCGGCGCGGCATACATGAGCCCCGCGTGGTGCGTGTGCGGCGTGTGTGGCGTGTGCGGCGTGTGCGCGTGGTGCGCGTACAGCAGCGGCGGCGGCCGCTCGCCTACAACTACGCCCGATGTCGGCATGGCATAGTAGGCGCCCGAGGTCACTGACCCAGAGTTGCCCCCGTACTGGGACGGCTCTGTAATTAAACGTTGTATGAGCCCTACTGTACAGTAATGTAGAACACCAGTGTCCTAAAGAGTTGGCCAAATCTGGCGAATGCAACATGAATGCGCGCTGTTCCAACCGTACAATGAAATTACAGATTCTTTCGCAAATGACGCGCTAGCGGCGCATACGCTAGATTAGAATGCACATTGCGATATTTGTCAATTTGGCAATGATTTCCGCCGCTTAAAAATACCTGTGATATCAGTACCTATTTTGTGTCAGAATATGACTTTTTTTGACACAAATTGAACTCACTTCATTTATAATTCGAACTTCATTTATAATTCGGCAAACAGGTTTAAATACATATTATTTAATTTATTGAGCTTAATTTTTTTGTACTTAATCAAGGTGAAGGGGATTGATATCTAAACTTTTTTATTTACTACCAGAGCACTTTTTCCAAATTTAACAGCCATTTAAAAAAATATGTCTGCGTTTATAACCGCATAGCAGCGCGAATGACGGGAATTAGACTAGACTAAAATATTTTATATATAATCTATCTTCACGCCTTTATTTTGACTGCAATAAAAAGGAATTTCTAATATATTATCAGTTGGATGGAAAAGTTAAATGTCTAAGCGAAATTGTTAATGCTAAAAATCAGAATTTGACTTAAATAGTTAGTCTGTTATTTTTGTCAAATGAAGCGCAAGAAATTTAAGTATATTTTGATTTACTTTTTAAAAGAAAGTACCATTCACATCAAGCTTTTACAGCACGAGACAACACAACAGTGACAAATAAAAAAGTGTATAAAAGAAATAAAACTAATGATAATTATTATAAAATCTTAAGAAGACTGAAGAAACATGCTATTAGTTGCACGATTATGAAATATCTAATGTGGCTTAATATTGCTATTAGGTCGTATCTCACTTAGTTACATTTGCCTAAATGTATGTGTTGCATCTCTTTATAAACAAAAAAGATGTAGTTAAATTTGGGCAAACACAACATCAAAGTGAATTACAGATTTAGAAGTAATGTCCTTGAATAGATCCGACCGCCAAAGGATTTCAGTGAAATAAGAATTATATTGCCAAGTCATTAGAGTCAAATTGAAGAAGAGAACAAAAATGTGTAAAACAAAATGAACGGCTCATTAAAGAGTTGTCAAAATAATAAAGACGCCATAACCAGTTAAAATGGTGAAGGTTAACAAAATGGGGAAAAAATGAAATGTGGAAGGAAATAAAAATGAAACGGAGCAAGCGATGGCGACTACTTGTAAACTCACTGTTCCAAAGTACGGCGCGCATTTGCCGGCCCATGCGGCCGTCTTCTACTTCTGTAAAAGATTATCACACGAATATTGGCGTAAATTTATGTTTTTGTATTGAGAACTAAAATAAAACCATTTTAATATATATAGTGTCTAAGGAAAAAACATTTTTAGAATCACAGAGTTAACAGACTAAGGTAGGGTCACTTAACCTCCTGAGACTTAATGTACATTACAATGTAGATATTCGTGTAATCTAATTTGAACCTTTCATGAACCAAATAAAGTAGCATTTCTTTTGTTTCATTGCTTTTTAAAACAAACGAAATTCGTTCTAATTTACTTATAGATAAGGTTCAAATTAAAAAATTTATATGGTGGGTCTTACGAGGTTAAGACAAAATTGTGACTTCATAACATGCTGATTTCGCACGCAGACATTGTGTCACTTGTAGGGTTTGAGCCATTCATCGCTCAGAATAGAGTTATGAATGTGTGCGTGTCACGCGTAAACACGAGGAAATCGGCGTGTTATTAAATTAACACATACAGTGCCGAAAACCCGACTATAGGGTATTTGATGATTTCGTTCCTAGGCCGGTCGACCCGATAGTTGGGATCGTGGTACTACAGCTTTATATGACGAAATTTTTGTGACCTGGCGCGGATGTCTTGTTTGGCTGGGTGGCAATGAATGTGTTAAATGTAAGACTATCTCGCCCTATCTTTCAACTCTGTGATTGAAGTTAGTGATACATTATTTCTGACTGTGCCATTCATATTTTTAGAGACACAAGTGATAGTTACTAGGATTTCATTATGGGGCTACTTATACTTTTACAGAGATATACAATGACATTTGCCTCAAAAAAGGATGGGCTAGTTTTTAATTGTCAAACCCAGATAATTTAGTATATTTAAAACCTTGGAAGCCTCTCTGACCTGTCTAATAGTGCAGTTTGCACTTATTTCGATCAAGACTAAAGATTCATTTAGACGACGCGCGAACTTGTATACGATTTTAGATACATTGCGGACCATTGAGGTTACATCAATTCAGTCGACCGATCAAATGACGCAATGAGAGTTCTTGCACCGTCTAAATGAGTCCTAAAGATTCAAACAAGTTCAAATAATTAGAGCAACTCACTTAATTAACCGCTATTAGACCTTATCTCTTTGCAATAAGGTTTACAAATGGTTAGTTGTCAACGGTACTTACTGTGATCGGAGTAGACCGGCTGGTGTTTCATGGGCGGTTGATGAAGGCGCTGGGAGTACAGCGCGTATGTGGGGGAGGGACTGCGGGCTCGCTTCGCTCCGGCTTGGATGGGCCCGCGGACTATAGTCTGCTGTTGGAAAAATGAAGTAAATAATAGGGATGATGACACATGTTGAATTTTATAACAAAATCTAGTAAAATAGATAGCAAACGAGCAATTTATCACAATAATGTGGATTTTAAAATAAAAAATTGTAAAATGACAAAATTACACGACGAAAGTTTCAAAATTTAAGTTTTTTTTTTTAACCTCCAAAAACGATAAAAGTAAGGGTACCATTCGATTCCTTACATTTCATCCAAAAAAATATTGTATAGCAACTATATACATAAACGCAATATTTCACCGACAAAAACGCAATTTTCTTGTTTTGTCCATACTACAAGATGGGCGATGACGTCACGGCCTCTGGCCGTTTTGTATAGGGCGTTTCGCGAGTGAAGTGCGACTGTCGGACTTTGACTACAATTTCTGACTTTTGTGTTACTTTAATGCAATGGGTCCCATATAGACATTTGATCCTAAAAACAAACCCGATCGATTGATACCATAAAAAAAATTAGGCATGTAGCCTATTAGTATTCCATGTGTAACAAAAGCTAAATTAAAATGCCTAAAATGAAGTTCCCACGCCCCCCTTAAGGTTCGATGCAAGGAAACGGAGAACTATTAGGTAATCGTGTTCAAATTTCCCGAGGCCCCGCGCTCCCTTTAAAATGTGGTCGCGCCCCCCACTTTGAAAACCCCTGAACATATTCACTGACAGCGCGAGCTACGCGCTACAAGCGTAGCCGATAACACGGTTTTCCCGCTTTTAAGCGAAACTTACACCGCCTAGCGGGTCGCTGGCTGTGACTGTGTTAGAAAAACTAATAAAGGTAGCGAACTAGTGAATTCAAACTTATTTAAGAACCATTGCTGATGTATCTCAAAATCTTTTCTCTGGAGTTAATCAGGAATATTTATTTGTGTTGGTATAATAATAAAAACCTCTACAAACGCATATACAGGCACCATTCCATCTTAAATACAAGCTTTACAAATTTTATTATAAAAAAAAACCACTTAACTGTAAGATCTTAGGAATTTAGAAGGTAAGAAAATAAATTATAAAGGTACCTTGTTCAGCATGTGAGAACTGAGAGGCGGGGGCCTGCCCTGTGATTGTATTTGTTCGCCTTGCCCCGTGGATGTCGACATTGGGAACATCGGAATCTGTATGTTGCCCATTGGCATCTTCATCGGTTGGTTTTCACTGTTAATTAAATAAATTATGCTAAAATAGCAGCAGGAAATCAAAAATAAATTATGTTAAAGTGGCAGCAGAGAAGAATATTATGAGGAACAATAATAATTTAATGTGATGGTATGTACCCGAGTATTCAATGTTATCACTCAACAAACATAACACTATTATGTGAACAGAAAGCTTTTTATGAACTTCTTTTTGAAATACTGTAATTAAGTCATAAGGCTCATTATGATGGTGTGAGACCTTTTATGCGAATTTTCGGTAATTAAATCTATTGAATCAAATGAATATGAAGTAAACTGCATTGGTTCTCACACCGTCCATTTGTTATATATTTTCATTACATGCACCAATACCATGATATTTCTGTTGCACAATGAAACAGTCATATTCTTTAGTCTTTTTATTCTACAGTCAAAGAATTTAATTAACCCATTTCGTACCTTGCCACAGTGACAAATATGAAAGTCGCTAAAGACCTCATACTATTGTCACTGTGACAAGGTACAAAATGGGTCGGAAATTTAATTCTTTGACTGTAACCATCTGTCTCTTTCTTTGACCCTTTAGTTGACAGTCAATCATTTCTACATTTATTTGTGTAAATTGCAACAAAATAAAAGTGATTCCATACTCACTTGGACTCCTTCTGCTGTTGTCTCTTCCTAATCTCATCTTCATTAAGCACCTTCTTCAACTGCATGAATAACTGCTGCTTCTCTTTCTCCAGCTGTTTCAGTTTCTGCTCTAGCCCTTCAATCTGTTCCTTAGTTTCCTCTGAAATATGCTTTGTGTTTAATCTAGCTTCGCACAGACTATTAATGGTGAGTATCACCTCAAATATGGTCTGATGGCAGTTTTTGGGATTAGTTGCCAAGCGCCGCATAAGCGTAGTGAGCCGTGGCAAAAATTGAGGTCAGTGTGAGGATATGTAATGATCATTTTAAGTCTCATTAAATTAAAAGTATTTAAAAAAAATACAGAATGCTGTTTAGATGTAAACAGCTATAAACAGAGAATCCTGGTATGCTTTGGAGGAGATTTCCACTGATTTCTACTTATGCAAAAGAAAAAGAAGTTTATTTATTGTTAAGTAAAAAATATTTATGAACTTATAAAAAATATTGATGAACTAGCAAGACAAAGTAGCAATTAAATATTTACTATGTTGTTGACTCAATAAGGCACAGTCCTTGTTAATATGTTATAAGATATTATTTTCTTCCCTGCAAAGCCTTAACCTTTTGGACGCCAATGACCGATATATCCGCACTGTAGGTTCAACGCCAAAGACCGATTAATTGGTCACAGACCACAGAGCAACATAGACCTACGTGCATATGCATAAAGTTTAATTTCAGTTTTGACACTTCGGTGACGTGGCGTCAGCGTGACAGCTTTTGTGTTTGACACGGCGTCGAAAAGGTTAAACCTCCATACATTGAAACATTCACCTCAACAAGCCAGAGTAACCAAAGATTTCCTTTATAGCTAATCAGTACAATATTTACCTTCATAACTCCTAAAAAATTACATTTGACCTATCCTGCAAAACTGGTCAATTCATTTTATCATCTATTTGTTGAGTTTGTGTTGTACCATAGAGAAAAAAATATATAGATTGCTCACTCCATACATCAGTTTTAGTACCAAAAAGACTATTAGCATCTAGCATTGAGTAGCGGAACTATCAGTACTGCTACTTGACAATAGATGTAGCACCGACCGGAAAGTCTTATCTCAACAGCATAAGATTTTCCGGTCGGTGCTACATCTATTGTCAAGTAGCAGTACTGATAGTTCCGCTACTCGATGCTAGATGTAGAAACTGAAATTAAGAGTCTAACTGATGTATGGAGTGAGCACTCTTGTCTTACTATATTTCTCTATGGTTGTACGGTTTTTGTGTTCTTCCTCAGTGGTCATTTGTGGGAGTAACATTACACACAAGTTCCACACAAAGTCAGCAGGGTTCTAGTTTATAATTAAATTAGAGTACAAGTCTGCCTTACCCAATGTCATGACATCTTGTCTCTCTCTTGCCTCCCGCTCTTTTCTTAATCTCTCCTCTTCTACTTCAGCTTCATACTCTGAAATACAGTAAACCACAGAATTCTAAACATGTAACAAATCAGTATGTATTATCAGTATATGACAAGAACTCATCTGTACTAAAGAAATAGAGGACCCCTCTCTTCCAGCAGACTCAATGTCAGGTCAGTAAAGAGAAACAAAATTCAAAATGATATTATTATTTTTTTATATAATAAATGGGCTTACTCATGGCCACAAACTAGCCGAGGCGAAGACGTGGCCTACGATGGAGCGAGCCTGCCCAGAAGGTGCCTGTTCACCCTTGATTTTAAGGTTGCCGGGTTATAAGAGCTCGGAAATATAGACACCGGCAAAGAATTCCATTCCTTGGCAGTGCGCATAAGAAAACTTAAACTTGGATTTGAGTTTAGATGAAACTTCAATTGATTTTTTGTTCTTAGAGCAAGCAATATTATCCTGCTACAACAAACCCAATGCAAGCATATCAAACATCCAAAACAGCAACTACCAGTCATAAGATGCAAATAAGCAAGCCTAGCTGAAAAAAAGAGTATATGATGGTGCAGATAAGCTTTTTCTCACAACCATCAATACATTATTTTATTGATAAAGTACGGTGACACCGTCTTAGATACAATTATAATCGAATAAATGTTCCAAAGGAGACGAATAACAACAAAGATCTCTTATCAAATTCACATAATCAACATAAACAAACATCACAGAATATTTACTGAAATTATCATAACACATACCTTGCTTTTTCCTTTGTCGTTCACGGGTGATATACCATTTGAGAGCATTCCACATTCGCTGATCAGGATCATTATTCTGTTGTTCTGTAGTCGTAGATGTTACTGCAGGCATTTTGCTTACAGTGTTTGTACTGCTTGTAGCTTCCACTGATCAAGAGAAAGTATAATAAAAATAAATTTCACTTAACAGCTCACGCAAAAGTAAACATAAATTATAAAATAAACTTATAGTATGTACTATGTAGGAATAAGAAAATCGAAACTTCTTTACTTTACTTGCGCAACTGCAGTAGCTGCGGTTTAGGGTTTATGGGTTTATTTTTTTTACTTTTGCCGTCGTCAATTTTCTTTGCAACAGAAACTTTTTAATTTAGCACAGATGCAAAACCATTCCTACGTCTGAAATAACCATAGATTCTAAAGCTACTTCAGTCACTTCAGTGGCTTTTGCACCACCGGACAGGAATCGAGCGATCGGTGAGCAAGCGAACATCTCACTTGGTTTTAGGCCCTTTACACACTATCGCACCGCACCACGACCTTGGTGCGTCGCACCAGTGAGAGCGAGAAACATATATCTCTTTCTCGCTATAAGTGCGACGCCCCAAGGTCGCGATGCGGTGCGATAGTGTGTTATTACTTTTATCCGATGTACATTCAAAGAGTAGTATAATTAGGGCGAGCGAAGCGAGCCCTATCACTATTCGACAAACTATGCATTCTTGTGGTACACTTTACGGAAAAACTACTGCACTGTTAGGCTTGAGATTTAACATAGTAATTTAAATTCATGTCTAGATGTGTTATCAAACATAAAAATATCATTTTATAAACCTAAAAACATAAAATAATGTAATAACACTTTGTATTACTACTAGCGCCATCTTTTGGCAAAACAATGAATTAACATTCGTGGTAATGTTATATTTCTCTAACAGATGGCGTTAGTAGTAAATAAATAAATAAATATTGGACGTTGTTTTACAAATTGACTAAGCCCCAGAAAAGCTCAAGAAGGCTTGCGTTGTGGGTACTCAGACAAAGATACCTATGTGGTGTTTTCAATTTCAATAATGTCGATGGCGCTTATGCCATTAACAACGATGAATACAAAAGTGGGTTAAAATTTTGGATTCAGACCCACCTCGCTTCGCTTGGTTTGATTCCTAATTTAGCAATTAAGTTTCTGTGAATACCTACTAGAACAATCAATCTCGCTGTATATTCACTGCGGAGGCACAGAATAAATAATAGTACTAAGTACAGAAGACTCACTCTCTAACAAAACGCGTCTGTTACGATCAGCACAGATATGGCCGCTAGGTGGCGACAGCGCCACGCGCGGCTTATGGCTTTTCCCAAAATTGGGGCCGAACGGATGTACTTTTAGCTACCTGTAGCAAAGCGACGAAATCGCGGAGTGAGACACGCCTGGCGGAGGTCAATTTACTCGTATGTTTTGTGACGCTGAGGAACTGATCAGTCATGTTGTGTTAGCAAACATAAATCGGGTATTTTCAGTTCGAGAAACAGTTTTGGCGCCATTCATTCATTACGTAAGACGATTTTGGGGTGGAGGGGTGTCGTAGATATCTTATTTTTTCAATTTTTTTCTTACTTGGGGGAGGGAGGGGGTTTTTATAGTTCTTACGTAAGATCACAAAGATGCGATTTTTTTTTATTTCTATGAAATTGTGACGTTTAAAATAAGAATAGTACTTCCACACTCTATGCTATCAAACACGGTGCAGAGTTAGCTTAAACGAGCTCAAGTACCTTTGTCCTGTTTGCATGCAATGATACCACGTTCCAAGTATAGCGGATCATCTCCTGACTTTGTGTTACACTCAGTCAGTGTACAAACGTACGTACAAATAAACTTTCATAAAAATATTTTTTTGAAAAATAAACACTAAAACAAATCAAACGCGTACTCGTTTTTTCCTTTAGATTCTTACGTAATATGTATATGGTAGGGGGGTAGGGGGGTAGGGGGAGGGGGTCAGTATATTCTTATTATTTCTTACCTATGTAAGAAACACGTTGGAAAATCACATATATGTTATCGACCTTCAAAAACGAATCATACAGGTTTGGTATAGGGCCGTAAATTGTATGAAGTGATTTGACAATTCACGAAGACATATGCAATGACAAGTCTGCACTCTTGTCGTGAATTGTCAAATCACTTCATTGCAATTTAAGGCTCTATGCTATCCTGGTATGGTTTGTTTTTGCCGATTGATGACATATTTCATAATTTCGTGTCAGATATATAGGCGGTCCGTTTGCCGTCCGATGTATTTGCATTCACAGTGGAGAGATATTTATGCCAGATGAGAGTAATCACATAATTTTGATTTTTATGAGTCGTCAAATATTTGTAAGCGTCCCGATCCGATATTTATGCGGATACAGACTAACGATGTTTTAGCCAGCTACAAAGCATCACATATTTTACCGAGGTAGTGTCGTCATATACCTACTTATGCCTCCAATGGAGCATCAGATATTTTTGCACGCCTGCCCACAGTCATATATTTTTGCTGGTGACTGTACCTAGTGAAACTCAGGTTTGTTGCTGAAACGCTGTTTTCGTCATCCGACTCGTATCGATGAGCACTTAGGAGAGTAGTACCCAAGATAAAGCTGATGCTGAACCTTGGCTGTACTTATTGGAACTCAGGTTTGGTGCAACATAGACACACGCTGTTTTGGACATCCGACTCGTTATGATGAGTACTTGGGAGAGCAGTACCCAAGATAGAGCTGATATTGAACCCTGGCAGTACCAAGTGGAACTCAGGTTTGTTGCAACTGTTTTAGTCAGCGCTGTTTTAGTCATCCGACTCGTCTTGATAAGCACTTAGGAGATTAGTACCCAAGATAGGTTTGGTGCAACATAGGCACACGCTGTTTTGGTCATCTGACACGTCTTAATGAGCACTTAGAAGAGCAGTATCCAAGATAGAGCTGATGCTGAACCCTGGGTGTACCTAGTGGAACTGTGTGTGTGTGTTTATGTGCGGAGCAGCGTGATTACCGCCAGTAGGTGTCCAGACGGGATAGTTTTTCGCTCAATTGTGTGGTGTGGACGCAAAAATTTAATTCAAGGACATTGGCTCGCTGACCTAACATTATGTAGGAAAGCCAGTACAAAAGTACTGGGCGACCGTGTAGGATGTAATAATAAGCGCTTATGAAATTGTATATTACATGTGGATGTAATTGGCAATTTGATTTTGTCGTCTGGACACGTTTTTAATGGACAAAGTAAAAGCTGTAACAGACAGGCGTACCGGACAGCAACCGGAATCCGGTCAGTATATTTTCTTTCTTGCTCTCACTTATAGCTGCGTTCTTAACGGACTTATTACATAGGTACCCACTCGATCGATCATGGAACAAGCCTCGGACTGGATCAATGTCGCGGTCCGGTACGTTTAGGTAGGAATACTCCGCGAGCCCTTACAAAGCTCTGCTTTTTGCTAGTATATATATGAGAAAGAGAGCCCTCTCGTGGAACTTAACGATGGCCATAAAATACTCTGTTCTATTAAATGTTTTTTGTTTGTTGCATGTCCTAGATACAAGACTTTTAAAACGTTCTGAGGATATAAAATGTAGTCATATTTAAAAAAAAAGTTTAGTGTTCAATGATAAAGGTGGCGCTATTTTTTTGAATAAAGGGCTTTATATGTGACTGTCCCCCCCCCTGTGTACATTCCATTCCATTTCTAAACGAATAACAAATGTCACTGCTGCTGTCAGCTGTCAAAACTAATGTTTTCCTTTTCCCCTCCTTCACCCCCTCTCTTGTATGAACAGTGATAGGTGATAGTGAAATTGATATCAAATGATACGATATTAGTAAAATGATAACGCAAAATCAATGAAATCCACACGTAATATAATTCTTATTGTAACATAAACCTATATTTATCTTCCCATTAATTTGTGTTGCTAGGCGTGGTTCAATAATTACAGACATGGATGAGCCTTCAGGAGCAAAGAAGAAACTTAAAACGGTAAGAATAACAAGTGCAATAATTGTATAGTAGGTACTTAATTAAAATTTACATTATATTATTTCACAGTAAACGATTTTGTTTTTGACCAAAATATTGTTTGAAAGATACGTAATATGCTTTAATAAGGCTGTCCTTTGTAACATAGCGGTTACGTCCACGTATTCAACTTCTACATTATTGGGTACTTAAAATGTTTACTTTACTTCAGATATTGCAGGAAACCAAAACACTGTTGTTCAATAAAAGTGGTGGTACCTAACAAAGCAATAAACAGGTTTTATGTTATACCAAACACAAATAGCCTTGAAATTGTACTAAAGTATGTAGAATAAACAATACTGCATTATACATACTCTTATGACTAAAAGGGCAGGTCAGACTGTACGAAAGGGGGGGCTGGGACTTAGAATTTTTTTTGACAAAGTGGTATCATTATGACACTATTTTTAAATGATTGTAATGTGTAGATCACGTCAAAATAAGCATCTTTTATTGGTGCTACGGGTTGGCGGTGAGAATAAATGAAACTGTAGTTTTTAAAATAACGAACTAAATTTATTCTCCCTTAACTTCCGCCGCAAGCACACGAATACGTCGTAGGGTAGGGTACATTCTAGGCCGGTACTGATTTTGCTCCGAGGACAGTTCCACCACGCAAGTACTCCCCTGAAGCTGCCGGAGCCACTGCGGGTTGGGAGACGGAGACGGACGAGCTGAGGGACGTCAGCTGGGGCCGCTCAGGAACTGCCGGACCGGTCTTCTCGGCTACGGTTCTAGCCGTAACTAGGCTCCCCAAAGGGGATTTCAAAACTGAATTTAATAAATTAGTACTGAACGAGTACAGATTTAAGAAAAACGAATATATATTATTCGTATTTAAAACTCGCCGGCTACGTCTAAAGTCGCTTGCGCGGAGGCAAAGCGAACGTGCGCCGGCTTCGAAAGCTAGATCTCTCCTGACATCGAATCGCGCGCGGGCCCGCGCGGAGAGAGGGTCCGCGGGACGGGAACGCCGCTAGCCGGTTTACTTCGAACAAAAGAGTGTTGCACGAAGTACAGTGAGTCTCAATTAAAAGGAACAGTTTTGTATAAATAATATTAAAGTGTTATAAGTTATTTATAAATCTAATTTAATTTTATAAATGTAACCTAGGTTACGTAACGTATCTACGTTACATTGGAAAAACTTTTCTCTAAAATAAAAAATGGCCGAGTTAGACGCGACCAAAGATTGATGTTTTTAAAGGGAGCTGGGACTTGTAAAATTGTATTATTATAAAAACGTCGGTTCTGGCGCTTCGCCGGCCGCTGCCGCGGCACGCTCGCTTCGCTCGCTCGGCTCGCGCGCTGTATGGTCGCAGTTCTACCTAACACTCCTCCTCGCTTTGCTCGTCGTCGTACCTACTCCGACCTGCCTTAAAAGCCTGGCCTGCCTTAAGCTCTATCTCCGCCATTTTCAGTTTTAGTAAAAAGTTTTTCAAGTAAAAGTTGCTTATTTCGATGTGTTCTATACATTAAAATCATTTAAAATATATGTCATAATGACACCACTCTCAATGAAAATTTTCTAAGTCCCAGCTCCCTTTAAAAATATCAATCTTTGGAGGCGTCTAACTCGGCCATTTTTTATTTTAGAGAAAAGTTTTTCCAATAAAAGATGCTTATTTTGACGTGATATACACATTACAATCATTTAAAAATAGTGTCATAATGACACCACTTTGTCAAAAAAAAATCTAAGTCCCAGCCCCCCCTTTGCTACAGTCCAACCAAAGGGCATTACGAAACTATACTGCCTACATGTTACTCACTAGCTCACACATTGATAAAATTTGCTCAATCTGGTTTTGGTGATGAACTTTAATAGAGTATGTCTATCATATTCTTCATTAAGGAGAATATCTATTATCTAGGTATGTTTAGTGTGAATGGTAATAAGCTCAGATAAAGATAACTGAGGCCTTCATATAATTTTGGTGTGACCCATGAATAAATCAAGAATATTAAATACAAGTAAAGCCTTAAGGCCCGTCTCCATATTGCGCGGCAAACTATCGAACATTGGCTCGCGAGGCAGCCGCGCGCAATGGATACTGGGTTGGCTCGCGAGCTAACGCGTTCTGATCGAGTTGGCTCGCGAGCCAACCCGGTATCCATTGCGCGCGGCTGCCTCACGAGCCAATGTTTCGATAGTTTGCCGCGCAATATGGAGACGGGGCTTTACCCTCTATTACCCTGAAAAACAGCCCTTACCCTCTATTACACAGAAAATATTATTATTTTATATTAATAAAACTTAGTCAATATTGTAATAGGAATGGCGAAACAAGTTAAGACTACTTTTGGCCAGAGACTGTTTTGGGAAGACTGGAAAAAGTGGAGAAAGGTGTTTGCCCAGCAGTGGGACACTATAGACTCCAAATTTTTTTTAATTTTTTTTTAAATTAGCCTATATTGTGTCCCACTGCTGGGCAAAGGCCTCCCCTGTCTTTCGCCACTCGTCACGGCTTTGTGCATGCTCCCGCCAGTCGCCACAGAATGAGTCCAGGTCGTTTCGCCATCTCATTTTTGATCTGCCTCTGCCTCGGGTGATCTGTGGTGCCCAGTCGGTCGCTATTTTGGCCCATCTGTCCGGGTGCATCCAACAGATATGTCCCGCCCAATCCCACTTGAGCTTGAGACTCCAAATAATAATAAAATAATTGCCAGGGGTTTAATTAGAAACCCGGGATTGGATTTTATTTGTTTGGAATATTTAAATACTGTTGGCAAAATTCAAGTAATTGTTGAATCAGGGACATATTTTAAAATTAGAAATATTTTACAATCTGTACCTACCCACAGTTACTAAGGCTTATGTACGAGTAGATATTAGATGACGAAATATACATTGATTAGATATGAAGATAAATATGTAAAAACATTCATAACACAGAATTTGTTCATCACGGGTCTCTATTGTTTCCGGAAAAGTTTTAATTGATTTGGTTCAGAAATGCGTCACTTTTCAGGATTGCCATAAAACAAACCTAACCTAACCTATCTATGGGATAACCTTACGAAGATCCTGAAAAGTTAACTGTTTCAGTTTTATGACTAATGATAATATGACAAACAATACATTATGACTTAAAACTTTCTTTTAACCGCGCTCATCACATCTATAAATGCCCTCGCTGGGATTCAAACCCAGGACCACCAGCATTATCAGATGCCTACTAACTTATCTCAATACTTCTTTATTTGTTTTCGTTCCTTTATGATCCCAGGTTCATAAACGAATTGAAATAGACCTCTCAATTCATAGTGGTTGACCTCTAAAGTTAAAAAGGTAAAACATAGCAACTTCCTGGGTTGATATAAGTCGCCTTAATTGATAGGTTTTTTTTTATTGTTTTGCAGTCTCTATAAAACATTTGCACTTAAGGCACTGGCAATCCTGTATCTGATCTGAATATACTTATTAAAAAAAATCGTATTCTGCATGCTAAATATGGCATAAGGCAAGGCATATGCAAAACTGAACCATATGATTTTGAAATAAAGTTCAAAATCAGTTGGTAAATATATTATATTCCCTTTGCCTTATAAAGGCTTAAGAAATACATATATTGTGTTTAAGTATATAGACAAACATAATGTGGGTGCAGAAAAAAGTTTGTGCACCCCTCACCCTTGAATTTTTCTTACCTTCTTATATACCTACCTATACAACCTGTGTATACTGAAGTCTTATTCACTCGGAAAGTTTAAAGCGAATAATACATAAAAATATATATAAGTAACAAAGTGCGTAAGCCTAAGAATCAAACAAAAAAAATTTATTCCACTCAAGAAATGTAAACCTCCTTGAAGCTGCTAAAACTATAAAGATTAAAGCTAGTTTTTAACTGGTATACACGTATAGGAGAACGCTAAACGTTTTTTTAGTATTTTTTTTTCGAATTCGAAACAATTGCCGCCCGTGAGTAAAATAAAATACACGATCAGTGCGCGAACGCGCCAGTCGTGTATTCAGTGGCGCGCGCGCTAACGTTTCCACCGCGCCCGCAGTGTAGCCAGTTCATCGTACACGGGAAAGTGCTCGCAAATTATACAATTAGCAAAATGAATCGCGAAGCGAGAGAAAGAAAGGTCGCCGATACCTTTGAGAAGTATAAAATTTCTGAATGGGGAACGAGAACGGTTAGTGTTATTCAATATTGTTAATACCTTTATGTAAAGTTATGACAACAAAAGCTGCGCGGGTCTAATTTCAAAACAGAACTTTTTAATGCACAATACATTGTGTTAATCAAACATTAATTAGTTATTTTAAAAAACATATACGAACATGGTTTAAAATATATGCGACTCTGATTTTTATGCAGTTATACATACGGAATCATCACTTTCACTACGCTTCCTTTATAAAATTGTATAACTTTCTTTTCTGTGGTAAACAAACTTAATTTGAGACTCGTTTGATAACAACTCGTGTAGGTAGGTAATACCTATTCTTTGCATTACATAAACTTTTTATTTAAAATCCTTTATACTTTTTTTTACATAGGTAAATTACGAATGACTGTATCCAATCAACAGAGTATTATTTTTTATCTTAATGGTGTAAATATTCGTGTCGCAATTTTAAATCATTCTGGCTGCCACTGAAAATCATTAATTCTCGCTATAATTAATAAAAATTGTTTAATTGGTTAAATTCATTATATGCGATATACTTAATCCGGCAAAATAGTTTTATTTCATGAGTTACTCTTGAAAATGCGGTTAGGTAATCGCAAAACTATAAATTTGTACACAATAAAAAAAGTTAAATTTGTACAGAACCCTCGGTGGGCGAGTCCAACTCGCACTTCTCCGGTTTGTTAATATTGAAAATTGATCCGCATGCGTCAACACTTGTTAAATAATTTATTTAGATACTGACTCGACATATTCTTCCATCTGTACCACCTGATTATGATTAGGTACCTTGAAATATGAGGATCACATCCACATGCCTACAGTGTGCAATTTTTTAACGATATCGATTCAATTACGATATCGATATCAATTCGATGGCGCGATCATCATTTTTGTTAATAAATTATTCAATAACAATCACTTGAAACGCATAACGAAGCTCATGTCGTTAGGTATTACAGTATCCTACGGACATCCATCTTAATAAATGATGAACTTTGGAATCATATAGGTACCTACTACCTTCCTACTTAATATACTATTTTGTGTTTCATAGAGTAATAGTACCTCCACCTATGTATGAACCAATCAGGTGAACGATAAGCCCAAGCGTAAAAATAAAACGCCCTAATCGTGATAAAATTTCATAACTTTTGGTATAAACAAAATATTCACCTCTATATTTTTTACGTTGGCATTAGTTTAAATTATCACAAAACGGTCTGATCCGACCACTACAATTTTATTTGATAATCTGTGGATTCTGTGGTAAATGACCTGAAATCAGAGCAAATATGATACTAAATAAACAGAAGACTTACATATCTATTTCACAACTATATTATACTACTTATACCTGACGCAGAGGTCTAATTAATACACACACTGTTTCGAGTTAAGTGCATGTAAATAGGACTATGCATAATAAAGGGTTTCGTATACCTAAGATCAAAGAGAATTTAGTGTAGAGGCGTATTGTCAAATTAAATTTTGTAGTCACAGTAAATATACTAGCTTTAACTTTTAGAACGCCATTTCACTTTGATCTTGTTCTTTCACTGATATGATTACGAATGTCTCCATCGCTTCCAAATAGCCCGATAAAACGCGACGTTATTCACAGCTACGCTTATGATGCTTATCGTAATATTCGCAACACTAATTAATAAGGAGGTAATTAGAAAATAACATGATTTGTTATCAAACCTTAATTAACAATAATGTTCTCATTTCCAATAAATTTACAATTGTACCTATGTTTTTTTTACTTTTTATCACTATGAATTTATTAGATTGCATTGCACGAAGAAATGAGTATCTACCTTCCTATCAAAAGCTGGGGTCCTGCCGATGGGTTCCGCGAGGAATTGAGGGAACCCTTCAAATATTATGCTGGTTGATTATCCTGACTGATGATTTGTTTATCTGGTTATTAGACATTTGGTCTCGGTAATCAACTTTTGATTAAGTAGGCATAACTGCCAATGAAGACCATAAAATGGTGGCATGCTAGACTGTTTTGAGGAGTCCATTTTGTAGTCAAGATTATTATTGGAGAAATACGGCCGCTAATAGTTATGGTTCACTTATGCTAATAAGTCTCCATAGATTACTGGACTAGCCTTTCAGTAACTTTCCTCTCTGTCAAAATACTTGCACAATGTGAAAAAAATTGTGTGTAAACGTTTGTGTGCGTCAAAATGAGAATGTGTTAGTGTTTATTCATATGTGCGTGTGTTGTCTCTCTTCGTGTTTCGACACAGATGTTTTTTTACATGTGTGAGTAATCTTTTGCATGATGTGTTACTTCTTCACCTCCCCGCAAAATTCGACGGACATTTTTGTACGCAAATACGATATAAGGCCAAGTATTCCAGTTGTTGAATGTTCTAAGTTATTAAGTGCAGTTCACCATGCGGAATTAGAGTTAACGAGACACATCCGCATCATTCTATTTCATGCCGATTTAGTCATGTGATTATGTTATTAGAGTTTGGTATTACTAGCTCAAGCCATTTGTGTATATCCGCAAATCTAGTGGATATTTTGAGCGTAAACCTAATTGAGGGACTTTTAATTTTGCTGTTAATCCGTCCGTAACAGTGTTTTCTGTACACCATTGTTTAAGTTATATTTACTTACCTACTCGTACCTATATACATACATTTTATTAGTTGTTTTTGATAGATTCACCAGTAGATAGTAGATAGTAGATAGGTATTAGTATTTAATATTTTTCTTGATATATTCCCCATACACCGAAATATAGTTCTTAGAGTATATTCACATACCTACGCCTCCAGTTAAGGCACTAGGTAGTAGGTACATAATACATATTTTATCAATAATCTATTTCAAGTAATATTATCCCAAGAACATTATTTTTAGCCTGTCCTCCTTCGCTCGATAGAGATCAATGTCATTTTCCGTAATTGTAAAACTGTAGCTGTAGCTAAATTGTTCCAAAATAGGCAATCTAGTGTCTGGTGGCTAAACAAGTTCTATGAACGCCACTGATAATTTTAATTGTAGTGGTACATGCACGTTAATATTCTTGGAATAATTAACCAACCTCGTAACAACTGAGCAAGTGACGTCCATACTTGCCGCAGTAATAGCCAACACAAAATAACGCTATTATCTCACTTGTTATGAGACTGGCCGGTTTTACGTAAAGTACTTACCGACTTTCTCCATTTCCTATGTGAAGAGTTACGGACGAGTTCGTAAGGAACATATTACCTTTTCTACACTGTATTTAACCAGTTAAATTACAAAATAATAAAAACTTATCACTTGAACTCCAAGTTCGATACGTTGTGAAAAGTCGAACACACAGAGGTGCGGGTCCAACTCGCGTCCCGAGAGATCCATACCAGGACCACAGGCAGCGTTCTAATTAGAAACCTGTTATGTACCTGTATATTTTTCTTGTAATATCAGTTGTAGGTAGGTACTTATATTATTACCCTTACCATAGCAGTAAAATGTTAGTACATATAAAATAGTAGCAAAATTTTAAACGGATTTACATTTTCAGAGTAGGTAATTAGATATAAAAGGTAAAACCCGAGCGATACCCATATCTTCCGTCGCAAGTTTCTTTTGCGCCATAATTATCTTTTATTTCCGTCTAATTCCCATGCTTTACGTATATTCCTCCTCTTAATAGAAACAAAAAAAATGTGTAGGTCTTTTCTAATTTTAGATTATAATGTTAGGTACCTCTACCTACTTAATTGACTTTCTTACATGCAAAAAATGTACAGCAACCGAGATAAAACATACAAAAAAAAATGTAAACCCTTATCGTAACTTGCATATATAATTGCATCTTTAATCTTTGTAATGTTCTTATTCTAATTAAACTTAAATATTTATTAGCAGAAATAATTTGTTACTAATAACAACTACATAAAATAGGTACCTACCTACAAAATGTAAGTAGGTCCATACAACATACACCAACCGCATTATGCCCTTTACCTACTAAGGTCTTATAAAAGACGAATCGAGAGTATCAAGGGCTCGTTGCGTAACAAGTATTTGAATTACCTTCGGTTATGAACTACTTAGTTTAAATACTTGATTGGGTTCGTTGCATATTTAGAACAGACCAAGTACCTTGCTGCTTGGTGTAATCTCCATAATAATCGTAGATAAAAAGTATATCAAGGTTCTATAAGTAAACACGCTTCGCAGTTGAATAAGACTTTAAACAAGTAAATTAATATGTCTTCTCTTGAGCGCTTAATGACACATTAATCCAAATGTATGTAAATAATAAGACAATTAATGAAATACTCGACATTTATTACTTATTCTTAGACTGAAACAATTAAAACAGATTATCTTTGATTTAAATATAGCGTGTGTATTTTATTTAAACACATCGGCACATGTTATGTCCTTACACGGCACTCATGGTAACGCAACAAAATAATAATAATATGTAGGGTGCCATCATAAACACTGTTCAAAAGTGTCGTATCAAAAGAATATCAAAACTTAAACGAATTGTAAAATCTAAATACCGCTCCTACATTTTTACCTCGCAATGAATAACGAATGGCTTAGGCATGTGTTTTTTTACAAAAAACACGCTTTATGCAGTATGTGTTAGCACTCCAAAAAATTTATGCATTTTCATTTACATTAAATTCTTGTAGGTACATAATCGGGACTAGTAGGCTATATACTCAAAGGGACGGACTAGTTGTTGAAAGCCAAGCGTTTTCTGTATATGGAAACGCTCTCAAGGTTTAATGGGTAACCCTTCACTACGCATCTGTCACCTGACTAGTGCTTTAATTGGACTAATTGCGTGCATCCAACTAATTTCATGTGATCGTCAATTTGTAGGTGCTTTGCCATGTATTCTTCGTGATATAAAGGTTCGTGGTTCAAAGTGATCCTTTACAAGTATGTACACTGAGTACAGTCACGTCTAAAAATATCGATACGGACAAAGTGCCAAAAATATGTATGTTACACTACCTTATGGTCGTGTATGCATATTGTTGGCACTTTGTCCGACTTGTCCGTATCTATGTTTTTACTATTTTTAGACGTGACATGTAAAACCAACGTGACATAATATCCGTCCGATTTTATATCGTAATCTTACACTTTACACTTATTATTAATGTCAAATTGGGTGGTGAAGACTTATTATTATTTTTTAAATGGAAAGACCGTCATCCAGGGAAAAACTCGTATACGAGCATACGTCGCTCAAACATATTCAGAATGGCAGCTCTTCGCTCCTTTTCTACCGACTGTACGAGTAAGTAGAGTATGAGTATGTGTACAAAGTGTACAAATGGCAGAGTTAAGCTGTGCCCAGACGAGACAATTTTTCGCCAATCTGATGAAATTTTCCGATCAAATCAGGACGTGCGGACGCAAACGCCAATTTGGCTCGCCGAATTCGACTGCCGATTATGACCGATATTACCGATAAAATGGGGTGCGGACGCAAGAATACCAATTTGTGACGAAATTTTCGTTTTGGAGCATTCTTTTAACTTATAGGGCTCAAATCACTATAAATCTTAAATTGGTGATTAAATTGGAGATTGACGCAAATTATTTTCCTGATCAAATCGGTCGATTAGCCCAGCCCGTCTGGATACAGCTTTATAAACGACGACATAGCTTGTAGGTAGACGGTCTTATCCACATTGATCTTACTATGAAATTTTAATGTCGCTCTAGGGGAGTTCCAAAATACCAGACTATAGTTTCTGGTGATACTATAATAAATATTGAAACTCGTTTTTATTACGGAAGAGGAAGAAAACAACTGATAGCAGTTGAAAAATATAAATATAACCTTATAGTTTTTATAGATAATAGATTGAGTGCAACCTTTGACTAAGGTCACTTTATTGTGCGCAACGTCACACTTTAATTACACTTACAATAATTAAATGCATAGCCTATATGCACGGAAGTTATTATAGCTAACAAACGAATATTTAATCGTTTTCTCAATGTTAACCTACGGTAATATTTAAAAAACGTTCACACAAAGACGTAACTACCAATTTTAAAATTGAATGAAGCTAATTTTCATTCCATTGCAATCAATATTTTCCGTTAAAAATATATTTATGGCTGGCGTACCTAATACCTAAATAAGTACCTAAATAATTGACTTAGCTTAGTTTATGGAGCAGTATGAGACATAAATGATATTCCAGTGAATAAAGTGTGCAGAATAAATGAGTACAGCTGCTGCAAAAAGGGTAATTTCAACTAAGTAGATGCAACTTATGCCTCTATTTCATCATAAGCTTATACATATTTAATAGTTTGTTTACTTGTATTCACCTATTTATCAAGCTCAGGACACAGTCAGTGTAGGTACCGCTACGGAGGACCTCCGTACATGTAACCGTTTTATAAAGGTCATATGTGCAGCGCAGATAAGACCTTTTGCTTGTACGGTTTTTTGTTTGTACGTTTATGCGTTGTTAGACACGCAATTGGCCGCTTTTAGGTTTCCGTACCTCAAAAGGAAAAAACGGAACCCTTATAGAATCACTCGTGCGTCTGTCTGTCCGTCTGTCACAGCCTATTTTCTCCGAAACTACTGGACCAATCAAGTTAAAATTTGGCACCCATATGTAAATTTGTGATCCAACGACGGACGTGTAACGTAAATAAATGAATTTTAAATATGAATTTTTGGGGGGTAAATGAGAAAAATTAAAAATAACGTTTTTCAAATTATATCGTGTTAAGTACATATCAAATGAAAGAGCTCATTGTAAAGGGGCCCACTGATTAACAGTCCGCTGGACGGTATCGGCCTGTCAGTGGTTCGGAACTGTCAAATTTTTGTTCAACTGACAGGCCGATACCGTCCGGCGGACTGTTAATCAGTGGGCCTCCTTAAGAATCACAAATGTATTTTTTTATAATTTTAAGATAAGTAGTTTAGCAGTTATTCAAGAAAATAGGCCAAAAATTACCATTACCTGACGGTAAGCTATTACCGTTGCCCATGGACACCCGCAATACCAGAGGGGTTGTAAGTGCGTTGCCAGCCTATATATACTCGTAATACAATCTCGTAATACCTACGTGGGTTAGTGGGTGGGACTTTTTCACCAAATAATTTAACAACTGTTTAGTTCAACAGTCTGAGAAATTGATGCCAAAAGTCTCATTACAACGGCGCGCGAACTCGTATACGATTTTAGTTACATTGCGGACCATTGAGGTTACATAAATTCAGCCGACCGATCAAATGACGCAATGTAATGAAACTCGCATGCGAGTTCTCGCACCGTCTAAATAAGCCCTTATTTTAGTTATGGATTATATTAGGTGGATGTTTAGTTATAAATTATAATATATTGTTGTCTTGTTTCAGTGCGCTCAAGTGGCTACGAATGTGGTCGAGCAGAAGCACACGGTGTCGCGGGCGAAGCGGAGCCGCGCGCTCGGCAGCCGCGCTTTCCGCGGCAGCACCGTTTGGCTGACCGGCCTCAGTGGGGCTGGCAAGACCACTATTGCGTTCGCGCTTGAAGCTTACTTGGTGTCTAAAGGTTGGTTTTAGCTTATAAGTAGCTTTTGTTGGTAGGTAGGCTTCGCACGGGTTAACAAATTATACATAACGCTTCCTCTTGAAAAACTCTTTCTATTAAAACAAGTAACAACGGTTGCACTCCGGGAGTGCCGATCGAAGTGAAACTGAAAACTCACCTCGCTATGTTACCGACGCCCGGTAACACGATACATACGTTTAGCGGAGGTATTCTATTTATTTATTATATATTATTATCATTCTAAAATACACTTTTTCATTGACATGTTTATTTACATACTGCCATGACAACGTCAAATTATTTGAACATAGGTAAAGAGTCTTGAAAAGGAGTCCGCAACATAAATGTCAAATAACATTGAGTTTTTCTTTATTGATTTAAATGCCATCTAAATTATGAGTGGTCATCTAAACCTTAACGCCCCTTGTGGTCACGTGATCGCCTTACGCTGTCTCGAGTTTATCATTTTTTCCCCTTAAGTTTTCACTTCAAAAAACCGCATCAAAATCCGTCGCGTAGTTTTAAAGATCAGCGGGAAGCGACTTTGTTTTATACTATGTAGCACAAAAATGTATAACCATCTCCCTAACGAATTGAAGCAATTGGACTTACCGCAGTTTAAATTAAAACTATTTAGGCGGTGTTTAGAAAAAATGTATTACGATAACTCAGAATATTTTGCCATTCCGTAACGAAACGATAATAAAAAATAAATATAGATATGAGTTCTGTAAATATAGTTGTAAGGTTATTTAATTTACTTGTATGTTTGTAATAGGCTGAAAATGGAGACACTGACTATAAGAATAAGATCATTTATGTATACCCATTTTTTTGAAGTGAAAACTTCTTTAGCGACGCTGGGCACTTTTTGAGGTGGGGGAAAAATGATAAACTCGAGACAGCGTAAGGCGATCACGTGACCGTAAGCCCCGTAAGGTGGCCACTCATAATTTAAATGGCATTTAAATCAATAAAGAAAAACTCAATGTTATTGTCATGGCAGTATGTAAATAAACATATCAATGAAAAAGTGTGATCTTATTTGAGAATGATAATCATAATCATATATAATAAATAAATAGAATACCTCCGCTAAACATATGTATCGTGTTACCGGGCGTCGGTAACATAGTGAGGTGAGTTTTCACTTCTATCGGCACTCCCGGAGTGCAACCGTTGTTGCTTGTTTTACATCTACATTGAATATATCTCTCTCTAAGTATTTTAAAACCGAATGCTCGCGTCCATCGCGCGTCACTTTGGTTTACCATAAAGTTAAATTAGTGTAAGGGCGCGAACTCGTCGTTTATTTCAGGTATCAAAATATTTACCTGATAATGAAGACAATTTAGTTCATTACAGCTAAGATAATGTCTACTATAAACGTGTTGTAAACTAGAGATAACCAAAAACAAAGACTATTGTGAAACCCACATTTCTTATCGGCGTCTGTGTAGTATGGATTAATAGGGAAATGTGTCAAAATGTGAATCAAGGCACTTGTGTTCTCATAAAATATACATTATTCACTTAGATATTTCTTCGAGTAGTCAAATTTCAAACGATGAACGATGATCGAACAATGATGTGCCTGAACTAATAGTCATTACATGATAGTAGTTTCTAATCAATGGTACTTATAAATTATTACCTTATTTCGTCATTACAACGAGGAGACAAACTTCGGTCAAAAAAAATATATGCACGAGTGACGATGTGATTACTAATGAGCCATGATTACTAAGTGCTGGAAGTTTTTCGTACTTATGTATGTTAGTTTGTTACTGACCCTCCTAGTTCATATTTTTTTTTTTTGCAACGTGAATTTTTAAAATCTTCGAAAATAGGTTAGGTACTGATCTAAACGTCTTCTTTATTCCTATTACTGTGCTGGTGTACTGTCACCTGATAATATGTTAAACAACGAAGGCCACAACATATCTGACATGGTCTTATTTGTGAAGCCATAAGAGCGTGTCACATAGGTATGATTGCGGCCTTTGAAGAGTAAAAGCCTCCTAAACGTCGGTAGGTACACTAAAAGTATTTTCCCCGATTAAATAATAGTAGTTTATGCAACAGTGATATAATAAGGGTTCTTAAAATTCAAGGGTCGAAGTTACAAAACGAGACGTAGTCGAGTTTTGTAAAAAAAGACCCGAGAATTTTAAGAACCAATTATGAGCTGTTGCATACATTACTTTTTCTATGACAGCTGCAGCAAAAAAAAAAAAAAAGAGTTATTATTAAAAAAAAAGAGTTATTATTAAAAAAAAAGAGTTATTATTTAAAAAAAATTGAGTTATTATTAAAAAAAAAAAAGAGTTATTATTGTAAATGAAAACATACCTCTTTCAATCAAGATGATCGGAACTTGTATCTTTAAAAAAAATAAAGCAGTTGTATTATACTCATAAGATGACTGCTAGCAGTCATCTTATGAGCCTATAGACAAAGCATTCAAATGACATTGCTTTAGATATCACTGTCAGTCATTTAATTGACACATTTAAGTGCTGGAGTAGAAAAAATCAATAGTAGCTTTACGAGCTTCGTAAAACTTCTGATTTCTGCGGCGGTTGTCAGATGTTACTTGATTTTTTCTTAGCCCTTTGTCTCTTACAAATAGTTTAATTATTATATTGACAGGCATCCCCACATACGCGCTAGACGGCGACAACATCCGCACGGGCCTGAACAAGAACCTTGGGTTCTCGAAACAGGACCGCGAGGAGAACATCAGGCGAGTCGCGGAGGTGGCCAAACTGTTTGCGGACAGCGGCCATGTCTGCCTTTGCAGTTTCGTGTCGCCGTTTGCTGAGGTAAGGCTCGGTAAGAGCTTAAGTGTAAGGCCTGAGTGGACGCTCGAGTTGGGCTTGCAGCGGGGCGGGGCGTGCGGCGTGCATGTTAAACAAATGCAAGCGTATAGTAGCGGCCTTAGTGCACGCTGTTCAAATCACTTGTGAGCCCGACGCCACGCTGCGCGCCCCGCCGAACGCTCCGCTTCGAGCGTCCACTCAGGCCTTTCACTAACACATTCATTGCCACCCAGCCAAACAAGACATCCGCGTCCGGTCACAAAAATTTCGTCATATAAAGCTGTGGTACCACGATCCCGACAATCGGGTCGACCGGCCTGGGAACGAAATCATAAAATACCCGGCAGTTGGGTTTTCGGCACTGAATGTGTTAAGAGGGGCGTAAAGCCAGGAAATAACTCCGAAAATATACTAATGTTTAAAATTTAGCTTGCCAGATCCCTCACCTATATCACTAGCTATTTTATACTAAAGTTATACTGCTATGGTATGCAGGGTCTTTACCCTGTCGTCGCTCGCTTATCTAAATGTGACTCGAGTGGGTAATAATATGATTTTTCACAAATTGACGATGTGTTAGTATAAACGTCATATTATACATAGATAAAATATATGTATGGTTCAATTTCTAATACTCAGCTTACAATCGCGAATACCGCGATACAGCATCTTTACCTTCACTTGCCATATCGCTTCAATGCCAATTCGATATCGACTCAAAACATGCGATTGTGCCCTAAATACCTATAGGTCTAACCTTTTCCGAGTTTTCCGTCACTGAAACTTTTTGTCGTGTTTTGTTACTGAAAGAAATTAATTGTTGGCCAAATTAGGTAGGTATAGGCTCTTTCTATGCCAATTCCTTTCAAACTTTACAGTTTTAATCATCATAGTCTTCTAAGTGTAGGATTTATATACTAATGTAATTATACATATTTCTTACATTCAGGATCGAGAAGTCGCGCGCCGTACACATACGGACTCTGGTTTCCCGTTCTTCGAAGTTTTCATCGACACCCCGTTAGAAGTTTGCGAGCAGAGAGACACCAAGGGACTGTATAAGAAAGCCAGAGATGGACAGATTAAGGTAAACTTAATTTTTTATGGTATTTGCCAAAAGTATGATATTGGAACTGTAGTATTTAATATCGCAAATAAGACCTTACATACAGTTATAGCTATAACAGTGGCGGTACGTTCTATCAAACCATGACATCTGTCAAACACGGTCCTCAATTGTCTCAAATAAGTTCCGTAGACGACACGCCCCTGGTGTATGTATTTGACTACGAAACACGGCGTAAATATTTAACAGCCACATATCATAGACAAGGGTTTATCGCATTATAGTTAAGTATTTACACCATTAATCTGTTTGTCGTTTCAGGGCTTCACTGGCATCACGCAAGAGTACGAGCGGCCCGAAGCGCCCGAGCTGGTGGTGCAGACGGTGGGCAACTCCATAGAGGAGTCCACCATGCAAGTCGTGCGGCTATTGGAGGCTAATGTAAATACCATTGATCGAACTTCTTTAGGTACAAACATGGCCACTGGTGGAGTTCAGGCACAAAACAGATACAGTACAGAAGTCAATCACATGTATGTACTTCACTTTTCATACCTACGCTCGGCGGTCGCTCTAGGGTTGTCAACTATGACTTATGCACAAAAAACTATCGTGGTAGTGGCACTCGTATCTAGTAGTGGCCGGGCGGGGTGCTTACCTACCTACCTAACTGTCTGTTTAACGTTAAAACGAACCATCGAAATACAAGCAGATACCAACTTACCTCTCGTAAACCACTGGTAGCTTAAAAAACGACAATTCACCGTTTAATGTCGAAACCGTACACTGAACAGTTATAATAACTTTATTTTTGTTTCTCCATTATTGCACAAAAAAGTTCACAGACGCGTGCCTCAAGCGGATGGCACTCGCGCTCGGACTGGTCCCAACCGGTCCGATATATCGTGTCCGTGAGCAGTGTCTATGTGTGCGTTGCTCGAGCGCACTTTGTATGTAGATTGATTTCTGTACTGTATCTGTTTTGTGGTTCAGGGCACCGCGTAAGTGTAAGGCCTGAGTGGACGCTCGGAGCGGAGCGTTCGGCGGGGCGTGCAGCGTGGCGTCGGGCTCACAAGTGATTTAAGCAGCGTGCACTAAGGCCGTTCCTATATGTTTGCATTTGTTTGACATGCACGCCGCACGCCCAACATGAGCGTTCACTCAGGCCTTACACTAAGAGTACGAGCGGCATGCAGAAAGATGGCACCAGCACCACATAGAATAAAACTAGAAACAGGGGAAACCTATGCTCGCGTCACATATGAAATCCTTTAACAGCTGCCATCCCCATTGGAGGCTAATGTAAAAACCACTTGTATTTTGGTTCTTCTTTTATACAATAAAATAAGAGGCTGTCCATACTGAACTTGCAGATTTCCAATTTAACCATGCAGACATTGAGGAATGATAATCCAATTTAAATGAATTTTGCCCCGATAACTAAAGTTATTTACTAGTACGGTAACAAATACAATTGTTGATTTTGATATCATTATTAGCCAATCGCAGTTAATCACAATCGTATTTTAACTTTAATCTGACTGTAAAATATTACGTCATAGTTATATCACAAGCAAATAAAATTATGATAACATTACAACTCTGCGTAAATTAATCTTATTTATTATTTTTTGCTGGGTAATAGATATTTAATAGATAGCGGAGTATTTATTTTTAATATATTTTCCGCTGAATAGCAAAGTAACAATTTTTTCTAGTTCCTATCACGGAATTTAGTAATTATCACCTAGTTTATTTAATTATTTATCAGAATGAAATCCAAATAAAGTTATCAATATTGTTTAAAAACTACTAGAGTATTTATTTAGTGTTTTTAGGGTTCCGTAGCCAAATGGCAAAAAACGGAACCCTTATAGATTCGTCATGTCTGTCTGTCCGTCCGTATGTCACAGCCACTTTTCTCCGAAACTATAAGAACTATACTGTTGAAACTTGGTAAGTAGATGTATTCTGTGAACCGCATTAAGATTTTCACACAAAAATAGAAAAAAAAAACAATAAATTTTTGGGGTTCCCCATACTTCGAACTGAAACTCAAAATTTTTTTTTTCATCAAACCCATACGTGTGGGGTATCTATGGATAGGTCTTCAAAAATGATATTGAGGTTTCTAATATCATTTTTTTCTAAACTGAATAGTTTGCGCGAGAGACACTTCCAAAGTGGTAAAATGTGTGTCCCCCCCCCTGTAACTTCTAAAATAAGAGAATGATAATACTAAAAAAATATATGATGTACATTACCATGTAAACTTCCACCGAAAATTGGTTTGAACGAGATCTAGTAAGTAGTTTTTTTTTATACGTCGTAAATCGCCTAAATACGGAACCCTTCATGGGCGATTGGGCCCCATACATTTCACGACTTCTCTTTCCGCACATACTCTATCTAGAAGTTTATGAAATTCGCGATTGAACAATTTATTGGAATATTCGTTAAGTTAGTAAATTGTACTTTTTTTTGCAGGGCATTATTCCAAGCTTCGAAGGCAACCAGCTTGGCGTCGAAGAGCTGTTCATATACGGGAACAGGTTGACCAGCGCTATCGAGGAGGCGGCCAGGTTGCCGTCTGTCGAAATTACCACTTTGGACCTTATGTGGGTGCAGGTATGCTCAAAATCGCCTGTTTTGATTAGCTTACCTGACTATTTTGAAAGGAAAAAATCGTTGTATTTTATTGGCGTGTTTGTTACGTAATATTGTGGTCGGTACTAGACCGATTAATCGAACGGGGAAGGCAACTGCCAATTTGATTGCATATGGCATTGTCAAATTCCATACAAAACTGTATCATCGTCGAGAGCGCCATCTACAATTGGTGCTACAATAATGTGTATTATAGTCGAGATAGCCATCATGTTTAGTTTTTATCAGCCTTGCCCATTTATTTCAACGGTGATCTTCCTTTGATCCTGACCAGTAGTCAGGAGTAGGTAGCTTTTTTAATATGCCAATCTTAAATAAGCTTGGTAAAAAGTATACCTAGACACGTGCAGTAGGAAAATATATTTTAGAAGTACATAATACTAAAACATTGTTCTTTTTATACTTAGGTACTCTCAGAAGGATGGGCTTATCCTCTCAAAGGATTCATGCGGGAAATTGAATATCTTCAAGTAAGTTCATAAATAATAATAACTAATTATTATGCCTATACCTGTGCATATTTCTAGAATTACCAAATTTAATTTTATACTTTCCTTATCCATATAGATTTATGTTAAGCTTGGATTGTATTTCTAAAGGACTTGCACTGTCATAAGATATTATAATTAGTCTTTAATAAACTTCTGTCTTATAATAAAATAAATAAATAATAAAAAGCCTCTTTATTTTCTTATCAACTACTTACAGACTTATCATTTAGGTACATACTATTAATGAATTAAATTTTTTAATTTATTCTAACTAATTCTAACTACTATGTTTACTTTTTTACTTTAACTTATTTTAATTATACTTAATTTCTTTCCTGTCTAATACAGGCCTTAAACTTCAACTGCCTAACCCTCGCCGAGGGTTCCGTGGTCAACCAGTCAGTGCCCGTCGTATTACCAGTGACCACCGAAATCAAAGACAACCTGTCCGGCTCCGAGGCCATCGCACTTGTGTATGGCGGGAAGCCGGTCGCCATATTACGCGCTCCCGAATTCTACCCGCACAGGAAGGAGTATAGGTGTGGGAAGCAATTCACTATTCAACACACTGGACATCCTTATATTAAGGTAAACTTTATTAGCATAGAGATATGGTTTCAATTCGATTGTGAGCGCTGGTCTATGGTGGCAAACCAGTCGCAATTTTACGCGCGTGCGAACGATTTACTTAAGTCAAATGGGTTATTCCCACTAGTTACCACCAAGGTGTTACCAGTGGTAACTACTAGTGGTAGTGGAGCATTTGGTGGTAACTACTCGGTTTTTTTTCCAGTAGTTACCACTGGTAAAAGGTGGGATTTTTTTCCCAGTAGTTACCAGTGGTAAAAGGTGGGAAAAAAATCCCACCTTTTACCAGTGGTAACTACTGGGAAAAAAAACCGAGTAGGTACCACCAAATGCTCCACTATAACTTGGTGTGCTTAGAAATAAGGTTTTCTGCTCCCGTGTCTGTAATTTCGTTGTAATTTTCGGCGCATATGCTTACGTTAGTAGCTCACGGCTTTACCTACCTTATTGACGTATAGACTGGTATTTCGAACGAGATATTCTTGATATCGGTTTTTGATTCAAAATAAACAGATTTGTCTCAGTGTTTTATGGGCTAAAAGCCTGAAATAAATGTTTTTTTTTTTTAAAAACCAGAATTTAACAAGGTTACACTGTTGACAGATGATCGAGGAATCCGGCGACTGGCTGGTGGGCGGCAACATCGAAGTGTTCGAGCGAGTGCGCTGGCACGACGGACTCGACTCGTACCGTCTCACGCCGAACGAGCTGCGAGCCAAGTTCCGGGAACTAGGGGCCGATGCTGTGTTCGCGTTCCAGGTATGTCACGTTTAAGACCCACATAGAGTCTGGAGTCTGCCTAATGGGTGGTAACATTGAAGTGTGGGAGTAAGTTCCCTGACCGCTGTCATGACGGACGTAGACTCCTACCTTCTTACTGCGAGCCAAGTTCCGGGAACTAGGGGCCGATGCTGTGTTCGCGTTCCAGGTATGTCACATTTAAGACCCACATAGAGTCTGGAGTCTGCCTAATGGGTGGTAACATTGAAGTGTGGGAGTAAGTTCCCTGACCGCTGTCATGACGGACGTAGACTCCTACCTTCTTACTGCGTACCAAGTTCCGGTAACATTGAAGTGTGGGAGTAAGTTCCCTGACCGCTGTCATGACGGACGTAGACTCCTACCTTCTTACTGCGTACCAAGTTCCGGGAACTAGGAGCCGATGCTGTGTTCGCATTCCAGGTATGTCACGTTTAAGACCCACATAGAGTCTGGAGTCTGCCTAATGGGTGGTAACATTGAAGTGTGGGAGTAAGTTCCCTGACCGCTGTCATGACGGACGTAGACTCCTACCTTCTTACTGCGTACCAAGTTCCGGGAACTAGGAGCCGATGCTGTGTTCGCATTCCAGGTATGTCACGTTTAAGACCCACATAGAGTCTGGAGTCTGCCTAATGGGTGGTAACATTGAAGTGTGGGAGTAAGTTCCCTGACCGCTGTCATGACGGACGTAGACTCCTACCTTCTTACTGCGAGCCAAGTTCCGGGAACTAGGGGCCGATGCTGTGTTCGCATTCCAGGTATGTCACGTTTAAGACCCACATAGAGTCTGGAGTCTGCCTAATGGGTGGTAACATTGAAGTGTGGGAGTAAGTTCCCTGACCGCTGTCATGACGGACGTAGACTCCTACCTTCTTACTGCGTACCAAGTTCCGGGAACTAGGAGCCGATGCTGTGTTCGCATTCCAGGTATGTCACGTTTAAGACCCACATAGAGTCTGGAGTCTGCCTAATGGGTGGTAACATTGAAGTGTGGGAGTAAGTTCCCTGACCGCTGTCATGACGGACGTAGACTCCTACCTTCTTACTGCGTACCAAGTTCCGGGAACTAGGAGCCGATGCTGTGTTCGCATTCCAGGTATGTCACGTTTAAGACCCACATAGAGTCTGGAGTCTGCCTAATGGGTGGTAACATTGTAGTGTGGGAGTAAGTTCCCTGACCGCTGTTGGCGCTGTCATGACGCACTAGTCTTCTTACTGCGAACCAAGTTCCGGGATTCGGAAGCCTGGTGCATTCACGTAGAGATTGCACACAAACACACAACAAACCTATAGACCGCTCTTATCCAGGATGTCGTTATTGATGTTTGTACAGTCGACGTCACAGATATGTTTACATTTTTCGCCTTATTACAAAGGAGTAAGGTGCAAAATGTAAACATATCTTTGACGTCGACTGTACGAAGCACATAGACTAGGAATCCTCTAGACTGAGCATAGTAACGCTACCCCCTCTGCCACTTATTTTTGGCAGCATCGGTTTCATGAAATAATTGCCCTAAACTCAGTCTAGAGGATTCCTAGTCTATGACGAAGCATTACATTACATTTTTTTTTCGAAAGTACGTTTTTAATCATATGTTGCTTAGCTTGCAGTGCCATCTATCTAGTCAGCGAACATTGCTTGTTTAGTGGAAAGGATCCTCCTGAAATTTATTTTCATTGATTTAAATGAATGACTTCTTTTTACAGAAAGTTGAAGTTTTTTGAGGGTTCTAATTACTTCCATTTACAATTATTCTAAAACAAACGTAGTATCATAGTATAGTGTAGCTCAAAGCCTTGTAGACTTACAATAACAAGAAATGAGTACCTCTTTATTTATTAAACAGTTACGTAACCCGATCCATAACGGTCACGCGCTCCTGATGCAAGACACGCAGCGGCAGCTGGTCGAGAGGGGGTTCAAAAAGCCGGTGCTACTGCTCCATCCATTAGGTATGTATGTTTCACTGACAATCCAACCTCTAGACTGAGCTTAGGCCAATTCTTTCATGAAACAGATGCTGCCAAAAATACGGGGGTGCGGGGGGACGAGGTGAGCGAATCCCGTGCCGTGATTGGTCCGTTCAAAGACACGGACCAATCACGGCACGGGATTGACTCGAAGATGGGGTAACGCTACCGTATGTGTGGCAGAGGGGGTAGCGCGACTATGCTATGTCTAGAGGTTGGATTGTCTGTGGTATGTTTAGACTTTACCCCGAAATTTTAGGCCATTGGTCAGCTAATTTCTTAAGTATAGTAGAAATTTTCTGAGATCATTTCGTCAGGTGACAAGCAAAAGTCATTAATTACTATAAAATATTTAAACAAAAATCAACCTTCTTTTCGTACTAATATGGTTCACTATGGCTATGAACTTGTGGTGGTACTTAGTGACTTTTGCTTGTCACCTGGCGATTTTTACAGCCCAACCCCTAATCTGTTAAACAAAAGAGAGTTTCAACAAAAATCCGTTTATTTGAGTTTTAAACAGCTACAAATACAGATTCAATTCGCGCATGAAAGCCGAACACTTGCATGCCCCGGAGGCACCGGCATAATCCCATTTGTACCCGCCGGGCACACGGGTAGGAATAGGTGTTTTCATTCCCATTTGTCCCTCATCTATGGCGGCGGTCACGTGGGGCGGGGAGAGATGAGAATACACCATTTCCCCTAGCTTTTTTATTATGTTTCTATTGTTATTTTACGTTATTTATCACTATCACGACGGCTTCAATAATATATTGACATTTGAATAACAAGCCAGGCCCCTATTTCACCATGGTGACAGGTGCGACAATTGTCGAGATCACTGTTACTGACGTCACAGGCCTCCATAGGCTACGGTAACCGCTTACCATCGGACGGGCGGTGTGCTTGTTTGCCACCAACATTTTATTTTTAATAAAACTCCATTATATCGCCTATAAATAAGTACTTATTTTGCAAAGCTAATGACAATTGTCACAAGAAACACGAAACTTGTCCCGAAATTACGACACAGAACTCATTTCCTGTCAAGAATTACACGAAATTCTTTGAAATCTTGTGACAATTGTCATAAACATCGCAAGAGAAATACCTGTTTATTTCCGATATAATAAAGTTTTTTCTAATAATACAATGACGGTAGCAAACAGGAATACGGCCCGCCCGATGGTAAGCGGTAACCGTAGCCCATGGATGCCTGTGATGTCAGCAACAGTGATGTTTTGCAATTGTCGCACCTGTCACCGTGGTGAAATAGGGGCCAGAACGACCACTTGCTTAGCATCATCTATTGACCAAATGACCGACCCTGAATATTTCAATCAGTCCGCGCAGTTTTTAACCGACTTCCAAATCTCAAAGAAGGAGGTTATCAATTCGGTTGTATGTTTTTTCAATAAAAGCTCCATTAACCGATCATTATTTTCAGAAAAAAAAAAACAACTATAGCTCAAAACTACCTTCTCTGGTGTAGTTCTCCGTTTTCATCAACCGCTAACCTGTTAACTGTAAAAAAATATTTTCGCAAATGATGCTAAATTCAAATCTTGTATGATTTTTGGGATTTTCTATGAATGTTGCTATGCATATGAAATAAAAACAAAGTTGTAAATTTGAACTTTAATAATAGAGTAGGTAGGTAAGTAAATATGCATGTTATGTACAGAGTACATGACTTTAAACTAAAATTTACGAGCTAACTACAAAACAAATTAACCTATCTACCTATTTATTAAGCAGCAACGAAAGGAAAGATACTTAAAATAAAGTAAACTTTATGTTGTTATAATCTTAATCAGAATCAAAATCACACGGAGGAATGCATTGAAATGCATTTTCTCCATATTGAAAATGGTACCAGCAAAACTTTATGTCAGTATTAACAGACGACTCAGACACGGCGCTAGTGGTATTTTTCCTTCTTCTATTCCCCGAACGATTTTGATTGCGGTTGCGATTCTTTTCATTCTGCCCACTGTGTGACTGAGACAGCTTTTCCACTGCAACTCTCAACTTTTTCACCTCATCACTCAACTGATCAAGCTGCTTTTTGATAAGCAATTCATTACAATCTTGTTTCTTGGGTGGCTCTAAAACACCCATCACAGCATCTGCAGCCTTCCCTAGTTCTTCTAGACTCTTGTCGTGCACAGCTATAAGTATGATACGGGCTTGTTCCGGCAATCGCCTGAGCCACAAATACTTGATCATGTTGTCCGATGTACCCTTTGGACATAGTGATTTTAAGTGACGCATGAATTGAGATGGTGTCATGTCACCTATTTCTGCTTCGAGAAAGCTTGTGAAGGGAAACATGGTATCTGGAAAAAATATAATAAGGAAATTGACAGTTCAAATCTAGGTATTTATCTGATTAGGGTTAATTGTTTCCAATGTGGGATTCGGTTAAAAAAAATGAACTCTATATCACAAGTGACATACTCGTAGACCAAGTGTCATAAAATCGAATTGATGGAGATCTCTATACACCCACATATACGAAAACCTACAATCACATTCCTTTCTTCCTTAAATTGGATAAAAACATAAATGGTTTATGAATCTTATGATGAAATAGGCTGGTTTTATTGTATGTTTTTGTTTTTGAAGGTTGATCTGCTCAAAAACCTGTTGTTAAACTCATTGATGGTTTATTATTTTTTATAATAGCGGGTTAATATTAGGTATTAACCCATTATCGTAAATAATAAACAATTTCGTCTAACATATTTAACAAATTGGACTGGTAGTAGGTACGTCAAGATAACTCGACTATTTAGACTCTCTCATTGCACAAAACGTTAATAATCCATTCAGTTCTATTTAATTATTGTATCTTCAAATACACATAACAATTCAAAGTAACATACTTACAAAACGGTGAATGCACTTATAAAAAATACTGATAAAGAGAAGAAGTTACGGTTTTGATGATGTATCAATGATAAAATGCCTTTATTTACGATTAAACTAAGGCTAACAGTACGTACAGACACGCAAGCGAAACTGTCGGTAGGCACTAATCTAGACAACAGTAGGCCGAGCACATGATTGGCGCGACAGTATCTCGCGGCGAGATAGACTACCCGTCTTTTGCTAACTACATTAATAAAAGAGGGACGGGTAGTCTATCTCACCGCGAGATACTGTCGGGCCAATCATGTGCTAGCCGGGCAGGGTAGGCGCAACGAAAACATATCACTGTCAAACTCAATCAATCAATCAATCGTCAATGGTTTATGGTGATATACCTACCCAGGTACCGGTTTACTATTTTTTATCGGTTGATTTAACAAGCCTGTAAAAATAACTTTATCTTAAATATTAAATTAAACGCGCAATATGTTTGTAATTATAATAACTTAATAAGTACCTATATCATCATCATCTTCCTCGCGTTGTCCCGGCATTTTTGCTACGGCTCATGGGACTAATCCCAGGAATTGGCGTGGGCACTAGTTAGTTTATTTGTAGTGGGCGTGGGTAGTGGGTAATAAGTATATATTTTTATATTACAAATCTTGATTTTGGTACTATCTTGTCGTATTGGTTTGTTAGGCTTAAATACTTGATTTCTTCATCTGATGTACCACGTGGAGCGATCGATTTCAAATATTTTATAAATATAGACGGTCTCACAATATCACCTATCTGTGCATCCAGAAACTTTACTATAGACATCTTGATCTGAAAAATAATAAAATACATACTTATTTACGTTTATCTGTGTTTGTAATACACTGTCCTCGATCTTCTTAAATTTATATGTCTACATTATATTACATTAATATTTTGTATGTCTACCCGAATTCTAAAGTCAGTTTAAAGTTTGTTTATCAATATTATACGAGTACCTAAAGTACAGTCTTTAAGAGTACACCGTCGAAAAAAATAATCTTAAATAATAAACAAATAAGTTGTATCAACTTTACTTGTGCAAACCCATGATATGCTTTTATCTACGACCAACAACAAAATAGATACTCACGATTTTTAATTTAAGGCATATTGCCTTTCTGGGAGATCAAACAAAGATTTGTCTGAAAATGATCTATAGTAGATTACTGCAGACGCCGGGAAAGAAGGGCTTGCCGGGTGAGTAGGTATAGCCGGCCGACCGTAGGGAGGCCGTATAGTGATACGAAGCCGGCAAGACCTTTTCACGGCTAGGCATGTATAGTGCTTTTCTCAAACATGCAATGAAATAAAAAATACACCACTCAAAAAAAACAAATTTATAATCTTTATAATAAAAATCCAACTTCACAACAAAAGTTTTTTAATTTTCCTTCCAATCCCGCCATAATTGTTTTTTTTTTACGGAAGTCGTCCGTATTTCGCGTGTGTAGTGTTCGAATAGACCTTATTAGGGCCATTATACACAATCTGATAATAAGAATCTCAATTTCTATAAATAAAATAAATGCAGAGGATTTTAAATATTGTCTATGGTCTCTGGTGACTTACGTATAGACAAAATTTTAAATTTATTCATCAACACATTGAATCATACAGATTCGTATTCTTAATATCAGTACGTTCGTGTATAACAGGCGTTAACACGGATATTTTGGTCCGAAAACCATTCATTCACCAAAAAAAAAAATATATAATTCGGCTGTTTAGTCTGTTCATGGACACAGACCCCATGTTTACATTAGAATTAAAAAAAAAATACTTCCCGGCCTAGGCCTTCAATTTCGTATGAAATTCCTTTACAGTTCTCTGGAGTTGCTCCGTCCTAAACGTGATACTTCGAAGCCTGATATAACGCCCGGAGCGACGACATTTCATTGCATGTTTGAGAAAAAAACGTTACTGCACCAAAACTGACTATTGGAGGTAGATGTAAATATGAACAATGTCAGTGAAAAACAAACGTGCATTTGTTTATGGTTGCTAGCGAGTTAGTGCATGCGCATAATTATATTGCTGTCAAGCTCGCACAGTGACATTGGCAACTGGCATCATGGGCGGGACAGCAATATAATTTATGCGCGTACAATAAAAATAAATAGTATTAAGGCCTGTGCACACCGGCTGCGTGTGCGTGACGTGCACGTGCGCGTGCAGCGTTGTAGTATACAGATCCTTATGAGAGACGGCACACCGCTTGCGTGACGTTTTAGCGCTCCAACATTTTAGCGCTGCGTGCACGTCACGCACACGCAAGCCGGTGTGCACAGACCTTTAGGCGGGTCTATGTACGATCTATGTTGAAAGCGCCTCCTATAATTAAATTAGATTCAATCGATCTGTCGGCGGCCGATCGTAAGATCAGGCATATCGTGAAATTCCTAGGCATATCGTGAAACGTGAAAATCTTTGAGCCGTTACCTGAGTCGACGGAGCCCCGCTACGCGGGGCTCCTATTTCTGGGCAGTTTGCCCTTCGGGCATCTAAAGCAACCTAACGAACCTATCCTACCTATATATTGGTTTAATGTCACTATCGTCAAAACATTACACAGGAACATTACGATCTGCCTGATCTTACGATCGGCCGCCGACAGAGCGATCAACTGTTGCCGCAATATAACGCAAATCGCATCAAATATCGGTAACGTCTGTGGATCCCATTATGTTATTTTCGGTGTTGTACTGTGATTTTTTTTTGCAGATTTCTCGACTGCGCGGTGCATCGGTGATCGTTGCAATTTCTATCTGATAATCGTGGTCGATTTCAACTGCACAGCGTGCGTAGCCAACTTGCGATCGTTAACGCTCCGTAGCGAACGAAACGCAACTGTCACTGTCGCACTAGTGTGAAATAGTGATAGAGAGAGATGACTACGATACGCTACGGAGCGTTAACGATTGGCACGTTGGCTATGCGCCCAGTTTTGTTGTAACTTGTAGATGGCGGCGAGGGATTGTTAATTTCTAATCATGCTCAAATTGTGTCACAAATTAAATATACATATGCAATCTGAAATCGCTACGATTTTGCGTATGTAGCTTTTTACATATAAGACCGTAAAGCAGCCTTTTGAAGTAAATAATAGGATTTAAATTAACTTTTTTTAAATTCTAGGTGGATGGACAAAAGACGACGATGTGCCGTTGGAAACCCGGATAAACCAGCACAAGGCGGTGCTCAGTGAAGGCGTTTTGGACCCGCAGTCTACTATATTGGCTATCTTCCCCTCGCCTATGATGTACGCTGGACCTACTGAGGTATATTATTATTGTACACCGGGACTTAATCGCGTATCTAATAATGTGTAAAAATCGTGAAACTTTAAATCAGTGTTACTGAGGTATAGCCAAAAATATACACTGTGTTTTTGTATTTAGATAACTTCGTCATGTTTCCTGCATGCATTGTATTTGTGAGCAAAACGCTTGAATTCATTTAAAACATACACTTTTTTAAGATTTATTTTAGGATAGCTGAAAAGGGCTATTTCACGTCAAGTGTATCGCGAGTCACTATTTTATTGCGTGTTACTTTAATTAAAAATGCAAATATAAGTGTTATTTTATCCTTTACTTATTATATAAGTACATATTCATAAAAGTAAACGCAATAATATCATGGCTCGCGACTGAATCAAAGGTTCATACATTAAAATATAGTACCATTATAGACACAAAATCGATCGATTGTCATGTCAAATCTGTCAAAGTTAGTACTAGATGCTTATTAGAAAATAAAACTTCAGCGTAGGATGTAGGTAACTCAATGTAGTAATGTTTTCAATCTGACTCCACAATACAGGCGTAGCCTAGTGTGGCAGACTGGCAGTCATAGGACTCCTAGGTTAAGTAAAACCTGTAAACTTTTTTTTTGGCAAATCTAAAGAACTGTTTAATATACTTGGTCAACCAGATCTTGACAGTAGAAAAAGGCGGCAAATTTGAAAAATGTAGGCGCGAAGGGATATCGTCCCATAGAAAATTTGAATTTCGCGCCTTTTTTTACTGACAAGATTTGGTTGACCAGCTATACATTGAATCTCATATTTTTTTTTTCGTAGGTGCAATGGCACGCCAAGTGCCGTATGAACGCCGGCGCCAACCACTACATAGTGGGGCGGGACCCGGCGGGGCTCCCGCACCCGGCCGGCGGCGGCGACCTGTACGACCCGCGCTACGGGGCCATAGTGCTCAAGATGGCGCCCGGCCTTAACGATCTCGAGGTACCAACACAAAAAAAAGACCCATACAGAAGCCTGTACCCAGTTCACATGACGACCATATTAACCCTTCGTATGTCTGAGCACTGTTCAGTGCGCATGAATTTAAATCAATTGTTTAATTACAATAGGTTTAAATTTATTCGCACTGATCAGTGCTTAGACATACGAAGGGTTAATAATAGGGATGATGACACATGTTGAATTTTATAACAAAATCTAGTAAAGTAGATAGCAAATGCGCAATAATGTGGATATTAAAATAATATATGGAAGTATGTAATACAAAAATACAGGACCTGAAAGTTTCAAAATTTAAGTTTAAATAAAAAAAAGGAAAAATTAAGGGTACCATTCGATTCCTCACATTTTGTCCAAAAAAAGATTGTATAGCAACTATATACTTAAATGCAACATTTCACCGACAAAAACGTAATTTTCTTGTTTTGTTCATACTTCACGATGGGCTCTCAGTGACCGTGACGTCACGTTAACATATCTTTTTTAAGGAGCGTCTCGCGAGTGAAGTAAGTACGACTGTCGGACTTTGACTATCATTTCTGGCTTTTGTATTGCTTTAACCTTTTAACCGCCAGCAATTTTTGATCGAGCGTGCTCATGTCGCCACCGAGTTACGTTAGTTACGGGAGTTATAAATGTGCTGTAAAAACCAAATCAGATCTTTGTCTTATTTATCAGACTGTGGCGAAATCAGCTGGATATGTAATGTCTTATATATCAGACTCTGGCGGTTAAAGGGTTAATGCAACGGGTCCCATATAGATACTTGATCCTAAAAACAAACCTAATCTATTGATACCATTATATTAATGAAAATTTGTCATCTAGCCTATTAGAGTCTGTGCGGAAAGAGAAGAGTCGTGAAATGTACGGGAGCCTATACATTCTACGACTCTTCTCTTTCCGCACAGACCCTAAACGGCATTATTCATAAACGTCTGCTAAGTTATAATCAGCTGATGATCGCCGTTTGTCCCTCTCTATGGCATAACAACAGAAAGGGACAAACGAGGACCATCAACTGATTAAGTTAGCAGCCGTTTATGAATAAATAAATATTATAGGACATTATTACACAAATTGACTAAGCCCCACGGTAAGCTCAAGAAAGCTTGTGTTGTGGGTACTCAGACAACGATATATATAATATACAAATACTTAAATACATAGAAAACAACCATGACTCAGGAACAAATATCTGTGCTCATCACACAAATAAATGCCCTTACTGGGATTCGAACCCAGGACCGCGGCTTCACAGGCAGGGTCACTACCCACTAGGCCAGGCCGGTCGTCAATAACCCCATAACCCCATAAATGTTTGCACAGACATAGAGAAAAAAATACATAGAGTGCTCACTCCATACATCAGTTCAGACTATTAATTTCAGTGTCTACATCTAGCATCGAGTAGCGGAACTATCAGTACTGCTACTTGACAATAGATGTAGCACCGACCGGAAAGTCTTATCTCAACAGCATAAGACTTTCCGGTCGGTGGCGACATCTATTGTCAAGTAGCAGTACTGATAGTTCCGCTACTCGATGCTAGATGCTAATAGTCTTTTTGGTACTAAAACTGATGTATGGAGTGAGCACTCTATGTATTTTTTTCTCTATGGCACAGATCATCCCGTTCCGCGTGGCGGCGTACGACACGTCCGTGGGGAAGATGGCGTTCTTCGATCCCACACGGAAGGAGGACTTCGACTTCATATCTGGAACACGGATGCGAGGTAACTATTGTAAAATAAAAACTGACCTAACCGATCAATAGTTATTTGTACAACAAGAGATCAAAGTTTGATACTTCTTCGAGTGCTTATTTTGAGTCCCGTGCAAGCGAAAGATTCTATAATACTCTCTCGCTACGCTCGTGAATCTAATTTAGAATCTTGAGCGTAGTAAGGGACTCAAAAGCGCACGAGATGTAAATAACTTTGATCTCGTGTAGTTCACAAAACTTTTCACCTCAGCAGTGAGAACATATTAGAGAACCCGAAAAATGTATTCCTTCTTCATCACTTACCTCTATTCACTCATGTTTTCTTAAGATATACCAACAATTAAATTTTCACCTCAGCATCTCGAACAAGGGTACTTTGCTACTTAAAAACAGTGAGCAAAATCGCCGTTTGCTCACTGAGTGAGCAAAATCGCATTTTACTCATTTTGTCCCACTCAGTGAGCAAAATGCGATTTTTCTCACTGTTTTTAAGTAGCAAAGTACCCTTGTTCGAGCTGCTGAGGTGAAAAATAATTATAAGTAACCTTTCGTCGCTATACTTACTCAACTTCATATCTGCAACAATCATTTGATGGAAATGTCGCTTTTCTTTCATTCGGAATACGGGTGTTTTTGTCATCAAATGAGTGTTGCAGATATAGGCGGGTCAGCACAGTTCATAATGTATGAGAGCTCTACATGAATTCTCACACTAGAGATTTTTTGAGATGTGATAACCTATGTTGCAAATACTATATTTAAAAAAAAATCTCCACAAAATATGTCACATGGTTTTAATAAATCCAAATTATTATTAAAATAGAAAAAATATATCAAAACATGAATCCGACACTCGAGATTTTTTAATATGCAGTTCTCAAACATATACTCATTATGTATTTATATTTTCTCCCAGCTTGACACCAAAACCAGCTCCCAATAATTTTCTTTATTAAAAATATTTTTTTATATAAAAATAACAACTATGTGTACATAACAATTACATGTTAATTAAGCTCTGTATATTTACTATATCCTACAAAAAAATCTCTCACGTAAATTAATCCATTTAATTACTATTAACCATTTTTGTTTTGAAAATGTTTTCGTTGCTTCGAGAAAATGGACAGTGGGTTTGTTTTTCACTTTCTCAAATCTCTTTCTCATGTTAGTGTAACAACAAAAAATCTCCCACGTATATGTAATATTGTATGGAATAAAACCATTATTAAATCATCCAAGCTATTTAAATTACCCTAAATGGCGGGTACTGATTCACTGTAGAGAACGTTTTATCGACTTCCATATCTCCGTCTCACTTCAATGTTCGCGGCAGACGATTGTTCCGCTTCAACAGCCGAGAGTTCGCGATCCGGTCGACCGTTAATTCTCCCATGACTATCTTACCCAGTTTCATCGGTATGCGTTGCGCGCTTACTTAACACACCTCAGGCCAAGCTCCTATAAAACGCGCAATGCATGCATGCATTGCGGTATCTCCTATACGTCACATATGTCAGCTATGAGGCTATGACATGGCTATGACAGACTATGGCAGTTAGTTCCAAAGAAGTATACAGACTTGTCTACCCACCATAAAGTTTAGCGTAAAGAGAATATATCACTCCTTAGTGAAAAACCATACGGTTTGTGCGAAGTTGAGCGTTATGTCAATGCTAATAAAGATGATGGTTTGACTTACGGAAATGAATAATATAATATCATTTTATTTTATATTTCCAATTCCCGTTTCATTTACACCCAATATTAAATCTTTTTCCGTAATAAAATGCGTATATAATTACTGTCATCATCTGTATTTATTTTATTTCTTTAACCCCCGTTATTCATAAACGCGCTACAAACCTCAATTAGCTAATAATAGTAATAATCGTTTGTCCTTATCTGTCACTTTAACTTATGTATTTGTAAGTAAGGGATAAACATAATTGAACTAAATCAGGCCCGTAAAGTTTATGAATAAAGTGGTTAATCTTTATTGCACAAAAGAAAAACCTTATAGTACAAGAGGCGGACTTAATGCCATAAGGCATTCTCTACCAGTTAACGATGGCTTGTCCTCCGGCCCATTTGATCGATGACCTCCTTTGATTATTTATTTTTAATGGACGCCAAAATCCAGATAGGAACTTCGATTTTGACATTTACCACAGTAATGCAGTCGGTAGCAATGTCGCGCTTCAAAATTGCTGCAGTCGACTGCATTGCTGTAGAAAACGTGAAAAAGGTCATTCAAAGGGTAATAGGGTTATATACACCGCGGGATTTAATAACCCGAAAGATTTAAACCAACGATTTTAGAGCCTAATTAGAGTATATAAAGTTATATAACACATAGTCCAAAAACCCTTAATTTAAGAGATATTAATTATTTAAAACAAATCACAAGTAAAAAAATCTCAATTCTAACACACCCTTATGCGTGACGTAGCCACCAACTAATTTTACACGCAGACGCACTAACTACATGGTTATTAGCCAGTTTCACTTAATTAAGTTTGATATCCTACAAAAAGGTTTCACTACCGAAATTTTGTTCTGTTCTCAATCACGAGAGTACAAACTATTTACCTTTATGATAACTGGCTGATAGTTTGACGAAAATGACGAAATTGATGTCAATAAAATGACATATTTCATATGTCACACAAGATATGCGCAAGATAACATCTTTAAATTTGATTGACTGTAATAAATAAAATTCATTTAGCGGATATTCACTTTGTGTACGGATTTGGAAACCCGAAGAACTATGTGCTTCCGGCACGACGGACCCACTTCAGCCTAGAAGTTCGTAAATTGGCTAGACGAACAATACCCTGAGAGGTGGATTGGCCGTGGAAGCAACGTCCTAATCTGGCCCGCCCGGTCACCCGACTTAACGCCATTGGTTTTTTTCTATGGGGAACTCTGAAAGATAAGGAAGGAATACTCAACACCAGTGAACTCTGGAGAAGAATTATTAATAAAAATTCGAACGGCTTCCGAAGAAATAAAGAACACTTTTGTAAACCTAAATAATGAAATCCGTTTAAAATTAAATCTTTGTGCTGAAAACGGTGGTACACACTTCGAAAACCTAATTCATTAAATTAATAAAAAAGCGTAATTGTTTAACATAGTTGTTTATTTTACTTTACTCAGTATAAATCAACACATCGAGAATTTAAAATACGTACTGATAAGCATGATCGATATTTTAACAAAAGGTCATTCAAGTAATCATCCCTTTCCAGCTGTAGTATGAGTTAAAACAATAAGAGGCATGATTTCTTTCGGATATAATTTTGGTTAATGGCATTGGTTACCTCAAAGGAAAAGATTTTATCGCAAAGTTTCAACAATAATAACTGCACTATACCTACTGTTGTAGTAATTAATAAAGTTTTGATACAATTTGTGGTATTTTGAGGTGCCAATCAATTGAAATAATTTCAACGTAAACATGATCCTAGACATAACTTGACACTTCTTGTCATGGAACACATGTCACTGCATTCGCCGTGCATCGTATGATATCGGAGTGATTCATGAAATGTCATGCTCGCTCTCTGTTTCTCTACTTGAGATTAATTAAACTCGCTCACTCTCTGAATAAAGGTTTGTTCACAAAGAAGCGGTAAATTAATATGATTTAATTTGTACTGAAATAGTAGTTTAATTAAAATATATAATTGGACCCATGTTGATATAACATTATTTACTCGTACTGTCGTCAAAAATACGTGATTTAAATCTTTCGGGTTATTAAATCCCGCGGTGTATAAAATGAAATGATGCATTAATAAAACTTTAGTTAATTAACAATATTATATTAAATCATTAACAACTTTGACAGCACGATCTCTTCGCAGGTAGGTGCTCTACAAGGAGTTTATATTACAACATTATTTCCAAGAAATAATCTCTCATTGTTACGAAAATGTTGGTAGGGTGGCTTTAGGTTACTTTTCGTTCATATCGTCTTGGATATGGGTGAACATGGTGTTAATACACTCAGTATCAATCAACCTGTAAAGATATTGTAGCCTGGCCTTTTCTCGAAAAGTCTTCTAGAAAAATTTACGCTCATGTCGTCTCGGATATGAGTATATTTGGTATCAGTGCATTCAGTATAATATCCTGAACACAAATATATGAGATGACAAGCGCGAAAGTGGTGAGGGTAGTTGCTATGACGCAAAGTTTTTACCATTTTTCTTTTAAACATACCATGTGGGGTACCAAATGAAAGGGCCTTGTAAGTAGATCACAAATATATAACACACTGTAACACTTTTACTACTTAATCCAACAAATTATTTGAAAACGTTCAAAAATTTCACAATGAGTTGAATTCCAACTGCTCTAAATTGACTAAGATAACTTGATCCCAAGTTTCCTTGCAATTATACGTAATCGAGGGCCAGGCTCATACTAGTTCTCATGTCGCGATGCGCTAACGCTAACAAAAACTACGCGTTACGAATTGCTGACATTTGCTTCTTTTAGTTTCACTCTACTCAAGCATCGGATGACAGGATCGTTGAAAAGGGACAAACATATCCTTTGACGTTACGTTACTCTTCTCGTGAATTGTCAAATTTTAAAATTCGAAATTAGCTTTGGAATTTGTCCGGGTGGCTATTCGAAGTATAACTTGGTGGACGGTACTTACTAACCAAATAAGCTTGAGATCCAGTATCATAGATAGTTGTAAGACTTCAAGGGTCGATTTATATCTGACTGTGCATCCTGTATTCTAAACGTTTTGTGAATAGATATAAAAATTGACACCTATCATTTTTCACATAAACACAGACACTTTATGCATTGAATTATTAAACCTTAACGCAATGCCATAAGTCATAAGGTATATTTTCCTAATATACCTTGATGCTAATTCGAACTTTGTTATAAAAGATGTCATTTTATATCATTCGCGCGTGCATTTCACTCGTACTAGATGAAATATGTATTGGTGCGAGCGAGACGGTTGGGCGAATGATAACAAAATGATATCTTTTTGACATCTTAAACAAAGTTTGACTTGGCCTCTGTGGAAGCCTGGAAATACAGCATACTTCATTGACCTTTTATGCTGGAAATTGATTTAATAATTGCGAGAAAAATAAGTATGTTATTCTTCAATAACTTGTACACTTACTGTCAAAAAACTAGAAGTGTCCATTAATTGTGTAGAACATTATTTGCTGTTTGTTTCCAATATCATGCTGCTATTCTGCGAATATAGCAGTTCCTCAGGCAGATAAATTAAACATGATCGAAACAAATACTATTAACCACAATAGTAAACTTTTCTCTCAGTGTGGGATATTCTCGGTCATGAAAAACTTACAAAGTTATTGTTTTTTTCATTAAATCTATAATTAATATTATTGTCGGGAGAAATTTTGACCGTGTAGTCGTGTAAGCTTCATAGCCCATTCTTCAAAAAATCTCTAGTGTGAAATTACTGTTTAGGTAGTATAAAATATAAAATTAAAAAAATGTTATTTCTCAAAAACGGGAACAGATATCAAGTTGTTAATTCGCAGCCGGGTATTCAATATGATATATAATTCACCCGTGTAGAAACATTTGACTGTGCAATTAATGTAACTTTAACTTTATATTGACTCCACTAATACGAGGTTGAGTAAGTATAGCGGCGCTTTGCGATTTAAATTGTTTAACACTTTCTTAATCTAATTTTGCACATTGGGGGTCGTCCATTAATTACATCACACAAAATGTCGATTTAATAAACCTCCCCCCTCCCCCCCTCCTTGTCACACTTTTTCATGAAAGAGATAGGTCTTTAATACGTACCTACTGTCACACTTGGCATGATGACGCAATTTGTGGATGAACCCTTATCGACCCACTGGAAAAACTTGCTAAGAGCTTGCTTAAGTGAGAGAGCCAAGAAGTCTGACCAAATGCCAGTCAACAATATCATACATTTCCTTTAACCTCTTTACGAGTTATCCACTTATCACCCAAGAACTTGATTATTTAAAAAAGTTGCTGGATTTATGGTAGCTAGTAGCTAAGGCTTAGATTAATCTATGTATACTTTTTCTCACAGGTCTTGCAAAGACTGGAAAGGAGCCACCCAAAGGTTTCATGGCGCCATCAGCCTGGAGAGTCCTTGCCGAATATTATCAGTCGCTCAAAGCTAAAATGGACACAAATTAAGTTTTTTCCGCCCTATCTAATTAGTCATAGAACTATCGAAATTTTGACCAAATAAATGAGCTTAAGCTCATATCAAATCAGCTAACGATTTATTGGCTAAGTATATAATGCAACGATTGATTAGAAAACTTATCATTCAAAGAGCCTATGCACAATTTTTTTTTATTAATGCGACTAGTAGTAATGACACTAATGACAATTATTAATAGGAATAAAAGCTCTTTGACAACTCTTTACATTAATTCCTGCGCTTGGTTTTCAAGCTATAGAAAAGGTTTGGTCGTAAAATGGACCTCAACTTCTGCCATCTAGTATACGTTAACTCAAATAACGTGCCACTGCCTAACTTAGAAAAATGAGGGAAGTTCGGAATTAAAAATATAATAATATTGTATTTATACTTGGTCAACCAGATCTTGACAGTAGAAAAAGGCGGCAAATTTGAAAAATGTAGGCGCGAAGGGATATCGTCCCATAGAAAATTTGAATTTCGCGCCTTTTTTTACTGTCAAGATTTGGTTGACCAGCTATAGTTACATAAGTAGAAAGGAGTACAGCTGTTATGTTATAATGGGTGACTACTACCATTTTATTTAAGAAATAGCCTTGTATATACTTTCGTTTCGTGATGAAAAATTTCAAGGCACTTAGGGCCGCACCACACTAGCGTCTTTAGAGCGTCGGCGTCTAGTCAGCGCTATGGAAAATGGCGTCTCGCGCAGTTGCGCCAACGTTGCGTCGAACAGCATCCATATAGTTGACTAGGCGCCGACGCTCGGGAGACGCTAGTCTGGTGGTTGTAAGCCGGGTTAAAAATATTCTAAAAAAAAAAAATTATTTTGTGGTTGTTGCTTGTTGCAATAAGTGATTGATCGAAACATTATGTATATTAGAATACGGTTTGAGAAATTAGGTGTAGTTATTAATTCCAATCAATTTCTTCCGATTGAATCAAGATAAATATATTATTTTTACATGTACTTAAGTATTATAAATGTTGTGGTTTTTTGTTGTTTGTTTTTATAAGTGCTGTGCATTCCGATATAGTGTATTCAAAATGTGTTTTCTACTCTTTACATTCCGTAAAGTGACTTCTAGGGCCACTTGCACCATCCCACTAACCCGGGGTTAATTTGTTAAACCGCTAACACGGTATGAAATTGTACTGGTAACCATGGTAACTCCAGGTTTAACCGGTTAACCCTGGGTTAGTGAATGGTGCAAGTGGCCCTTATTGGAGTAAATTATTGTACATACATTTATTTCTTCCTGCCATATTTTTTTATTACAATGCTTGTATTAATAACGTACTCATAAAGTACTATTTTTTTATTCTATTTTAAAGTCAATCAAATTATTTTGAGTATTTTATTAGTTTATACATATTATATATTAAGATTATTTAAGAATAGTTATTTTATTATTGTTTGACGGAACGTTGATGTTAAATTGTTAAGATGTTTAAATGTAATTTAATAATTATGGTGCTTTTAAACCCAATAAATTTATGGAATAAATGTGACTCTGTTTTGTTTATTTTGAATTTTAATCCTCAATCTCACATTATATTATCATTAACCTTATAATGAAAGTCACCGATACATACATTTTCTACCTTGTTTTGTATAAAATCAATATGACATTCCTGAATTCTATTGTACCTACTGCCAGAGACAAGAATAAAAATAAGGATTGCTAATCTAATTCTCCGTTAAGTCGCCATCGTTACATTTGTGGTATACCTACCTATATTACCTACTACGACACATCGGCTTCATATACGAAGTACCTAAGTATTTTTATGGCTCCTTGATTTACGGATTTAATGTGACGCTATAAAATCTCAGATAATTTACAAGATGGGGGTTCTAGATTATTAAGTGGATGTCGACACTTTATTGAATAGAATAGAATAGAATAATTTTTTATTCGTAAACACAGACAAAAGACATACATAGAAATAACATAGTGAAAAATAAAGTGTCACGAAATGGCCCCATCTCAGCATGACGATGCTGCATGCATATTGGACGAGACTTTATAGCTTAAATAACTTAGTTAACAGTTTCGATGAATGTTTTTAACGTGTGGCGTATGACACGATAGGCGTGCCATCCGCAACGAATACTGGAATCGCCGCCACAGCCAAAAGTTCTCGAAAATGGAACACGCAACGAAATCCTTAATCTACAAAAAATCTCTGTGTTGTCGGAGGATCATCACTTTTGGATGAGGATGAATCGTTTTTATTCTTATTTCGTCTATGTTCGTACGACTACGAAATAATTACCATAATAACATCACTTCATTGTCAAGATATTATCATTATCAAACTTACAGCACAATAGATAAGGCACTTGTTTACCAATACCAAGGTCAAGTAACTCTGGTTCAATTCAGTGTGGGCCTAGTTTTGATAAGGTACGGACGTAGCGATGGCCGCGCTGGTGTGTGTGAAACGTGTTTTGAGTCAATGTGCTGGTAAAACTAGTTTGAGATGCATGTCGCATTATCCTATTGACGAACATGTGTTTGGATTATCTAGTGAGCAGCAACAGGTATGTAAAAAACAATTTATTTAGGTAAACAGTTTATTCATTAAAAGTCATTGTTCGTAATGAATTAAGTTAACTTCGTATGGGCCGGCCATGAAGTTATATTTTTTAAACTGGAGCGAGTTGTCACTTTTTTTGCCATACTAATTTGAACCTTATCACCGAGACAGAAAGTTGTTCGTACCAGACTAGAGAAAATGGTCCACTTGAGATAGAAAAACCCGAGCCCTGTGTCTCACTCGCACATGTTGCCAATGTTAAAAAGATACCATTGTGGTAGAAATTATATCAATAAACTACTGAATTTAATTACCTTCTTATACAATTTTAGTGCTATATTCAGACTACAGTTCCGATATCTTTTAAGTAATTTGTAAATAATTATGATGCCAATATTATTAACTAATTAAACCAAGCGCATACACAGCAAAAAAAAACTAAATGTTAGTATGGTAGAATTTGTAGTAACTTTAAATATTAATTGGTATCCCCAACTTGATGACATTTCTTCAAAACACGTGAATGCGAAATTTCTTAAAAATTGTGAAGAAATGTTGTGTTAAAGGTTGTTGGAGTGAAATAATTGCTAATTGTGGAATATTGTTTCACAAGAAAGCCACAATTATTACATTTTATACTATAAAAATACAAGACAACATTGTCAAACTCATTAGGGTGACTATGATGTCGGCACGTTTTGAATCGGTCTCACAGAATTCTTATTATTAACGTAGGTAATGTAAAAGTAAGTTTAACATAATAGGTACCTTATGTCTTTATTTCGGCATGTTTAATTTAAGATTTGTTGTAGAATAATTGAAGGGATGTTTACAAAAACAACATAACTGCTTAGACCGGTTGACACTTTTTTAAGAACATTGTTAATCGTTTCAGATGTCAACCAGTGTAGTCAGGTATGTTGTTTTTGTAAACATCCCTTCAATTGCCAAAATTTAAAACCAAAGTGCTTAACTCCTTAAACATTACAGACTCTCATTTATACATAATATTTTGTTAGGTGTGTCAAACTGATATATGACATCGATTCTTTATAGGTAGGACACATTTCCGTCAATAGAAAAAAGGCACCAACTTTAAAAAAACGTCATATTTGCTAAACAGATCTTCAATGACGCTTACACTTAAAAAAAAGCTGAAGTGGACAAAAGGGAAGCCTACCCTTATGAACATACCATGAGTGAGTGCGAAAGAGGCCGACTACAAATGAAAAAAAACCTGACCACTTAAAATTTCACTTTATTTAGAAAATGACACACCCTACTGATATATTCCATGTTATCCTAATATCCCACATACAGATGTCTTATGGTCACCCTAATTAGAACGAGATGCAGGGCTCTAGTTTGACTTCTCATGTGGACACACTTTTTGGTCAATGTACTCGATCCAGTTTATTAACTCTAAATCCGTGAGGCCGGCGTAGATAAAGTACGTACAAGACTAATACTTAAAATTTCTAAACTTATACAGACGAAATACACTTGATAGATACAGGTATTACTTATAAATCTAAAATGCTATGTAGTACCATGCTTTGGTAGGTACCGAATTTACGAAAGAATACTTAGGTATAGGTACCTACTTGAAAACGAATAGCAAATATCTGTAAAAAAAACATTGTGCGTGATCATGAATGGCTTAGGCGTATCACATAAGTACCTATACTAAATTACATAGAATATATATAACACTAGAGACAGTTAATAATAAAGACTTTCCCATAAGAACTAATAAGTTCCATCCTAAAGTTATCGTCTTCACTACTCTAAGGCACAGCAATAGCTTATCGTGTAATAGGTCAGGTAATTACCAGATTAATTTGTGGGCTCCCACAGACAAGACATCCTCTAGACTGAGCATAGTAACGCTACACCCTCTGCCACTATATACGGTAGTTTTACTCCATCTTCGAGTCAAAGTGTCAGAATCCCGTTCCGTGATTGGTCCGTGTCTTTGAACGGACCAATCACGCCACGGGATTTGCTCACCTCGTCCCCCGTATTTTTGGCAGCAACGGTTTCATGAAATAGGTAATTGCTCTAAACTCCGTCTAGAGGATTCCTAGTCTATGTGGGCTCCTAAGTCTTTCGTTGGTAAATTTTACATTAAACCGATAAGTATGTACCTACGCCATTAATAATTATATTATAAACAACTATATTGTTAAAGTTACTAGCATTTTTTGTTGTAGCTGCGACAAGCGGTCTTCGATTTCGCCCAAAAGGAATTAGCACCAAAGGCAGCTGAAATCGACAAGAATAACTCATTCTCAGAACTTAGGGAATTTTGGAAGAAACTAGGCAATTTAGGAGTTTTAGGCAAGTATACGTTCTAAAACGAAGAAGCTTACGGTTTGCCTAATGCAAACCCTTTAAAGACAATTGTCGCGTTGTCTTAGAAGGGCCAACCCGAGATTCTAACTCTGTGATTTTGATGATAATATGCACTAGGTACTCGTACAGTCAGCAGCAGAAGTAGCTAAGCAGACGAGGTGTTCAAAATGATCTTGACGCGACTTTATTGTTAAGAGAATAATAGCAACTTCTGATGGTACCATCCTTATAGAAAAGTTATAGGTAGGTATCCATAAAGTATACGGAAAACCACCTAGAACTATGTTCTATTCTCGATACTAAGCAGAATTTTTATAGGTATTTACTTACCAATGACCACTTGATCATAACTTATTATTTTTCAGGAATAACGGCCAGTCCTGACTATGGCGGCACCGGCGGGAAATACTCCGACCACTGTGTTATTATGGAAGAAATTTCCAGGTACTTCACTCATCATAATAACACCCACCATAGTACCTTATCTCAGAGTAAGTAATTTCTTGGGAACATTATATGTAGTCCTATTTTGGCAGCTGAAATAGATAGCGCTCCATGTGTTGCGGCCACTGAATCGTCAAACTTCAACTTTTGACAATCAGGAGTTGTACAGCATCTTACAAAATCAATACATTTTTGGTACCTAATAATTTACTTTGGTACAAAATCAATACATTTTTGGTAATAAATTACAGAGCTGCAGGTGGCATCGCGCTGTCGTACGGAGCCCATTCAAACCTGTGCGTCAACCAAATCAACAGAAATGGCACACATGAGCAGAAAAGCAAATATTTGCCCAAAGTGAGTACCTACACAGTACCTACCAATAACGAGAAACCCGTAGACAAATTTTACACCGCTGTCCTAGTTTATTTATTTATTGAGGCCTTTTATTACTTTCCTCATAGGATTGACTGAGTAAAGCCGGCGGGATGTTTTGTTTGGTAGTTATCTAAGCGTCAACCAACAGTCCTGCTGGCGCGGCGCAGCCTGTGTGGTCGAGCCTTAAATACGCAAGCTTATTAATAAGTATGTTACATAAAAACAGAACGAAGAACTCATTTTACTGAGACCTCCATTTCAAGTACCTATGATGGTGAATGCAACTTTGCAAGGAGATTCGACTGTCATTTGCTATTCTTATATGTATACACCTTAACATATTCATTGCCACCCAGCCAAACAAGACATCCCCGCCATCTAGGCCACAAAAATGTTGTCATATAAAGCTGTAGTACCACGATCCCGACTATCGGGTCGTTTGGCCTGGGAATGAAATCATAAAATACCAGATAGTCGGGTTTTCGGTACTGAATGTGTTAATACTTATATCTCAATATGTTTCCAGCTTTGCTCGGGTGAACACATAGGCGCGCTGGCCATGTCGGAACCCGGCGCCGGCAGCGACGTCGTCTCCATGAAGCTGCGAGCCGACAAGAAGGGCGACTACTACGTACTCAATGGAAACAAGTTCTGGATTACTAATGGGCCGGACGCTGACGTTTTAGTGGTACTTAATTCCTACCTTTTTACGAGAAAAAACCTTCACAGTACATATGGTGCTACTTTCCCGAACTAGTGCGCGAAATAGCACTTTCCGTGCATATGTCGAAAGTTTAAAGTGCCATATACTGTACCATAGTACTGTAAAACGTTGTACGATACACGTGCGAATAGGTAATTCGCAACTCGTGTCGATTTAAAACACTCCCTTTGGTCGTGTTTAATTTATCGCCACTCGTTTCGAATTTCCACTTTTCCGCACTTGTATTGTAACTAACTTCTTATACTAACCTATCTACTTTTTTGCCTTTATTTTCATCTACATATTTTCTCTTTCCAGGTATATGCTAAAACCGACACAACTACAGCCAAACCGCAGCACGGCATAACGGCATTTTTAATAGAAAAGGACTTCCCCGGATTTACAACTGCCCAAAAACTGGACAAATTAGGGATGAGAGGCTCCAATACATGCGAGCTGGTGTTTGAAGACTGCAAGGTGAAAAATTTAACACACATTTTATTCAGCTGTGTAAATATAAAGTTTTATATGATCATCATCTCAGGCCCCAGTTCTTACCGAACGACGCCATAGGTTACTTACTTAAAGAGTAAATAATGGGCGCCTTGCGATAAGTTTAAACTATAATTTCGAAAGCTTTTATCCCTGATAGTTTTTATCTTTCCCATGGTCAGACTTAACCGACGGTGAAAACTGTTTAGTGAATTCTGTCAGTAAAAACTGATCGTATGTATGTGACCAGTTCTTAGAAGCCATGAAATGTACACAATTGCACACATAAGGTACATGCACACACGTATCCACACGACGCTCCAGTGCGCCAGCGGAACATCGCTCACATCGCTATATACGAGTACTTAGGTACGTGCAATACCTACGTGCATATCCCATGATATCCGTATCCGTAGGCATGCACGATTGCAAGTGGATTTAGTGAATCCGCATCAGACTGACACGTTTGGTTTGCTCGTTTTATAGGTCCCAACCACGAATATTCTTGGCGAGCTGAACAAAGGCGTATACGTGCTCATGTCTGGGCTAGACCTGGAGCGCTTGGTGCTGGCCGCTGGGCCCGTCGGGCTAATGCAGGCTGCTATTGACGCGGCTTTCGAATACGCGCACACTAGGAAACAGTTCGGACGGAATATTGGCGAGTTTCAGTTGATGCAGGTGAGATTTATAAGAATTATTAGTTTTCCAACTCCTAAATTAAGATATCGGCAGGCGTGTCTCACTCCGCGATTTCGTCGCTTTGCTACAGGCAGCTAAAAGTACATCCGTTCGGCCCCAATTTTGGGGAAAGCCATAAGCCGCGCGTGGCGCTGTCGCCACCTAGCGGCCATATCTGTGCTGATCGTAACAGACGCGTTTTGTTAGAGAGTGAGTCTTCTGTACTTAGTACTATTATTTATTCTGTGATATCGGTAGGAGAACACCAAAGTTCACACGGATATCACTGTTGATTAACATACATACGTAATCTTATTTTATGGATTAGTCCCTTCGGCCGTGTACGTAACCGACCTTTCGTAACTGGTAACGAAGGAAGAAAAAATGATCTTTGTACGATACTGGTTTCTAATAAAGATTATTTTTTCTTCGTACGTAACCATAGTTACGAGAGAAGAAATTTTCTATTTGAAATTACGAAAAAAGACTATCTATCTATAGGTAGATATTTTTAGTTAATTTAATTTAGTAGGTATTATTTCCATCTATTCCTCATACGTAACTGAGTCAAAATGTTTTAATCATCATTGAGCGTAGGTAACATACTGATATGAAACCTCTTCAAACTCGAGAAGGTTCCATTGTGGTTGCATTCGATGCACATGGTCCAGCATAAGCGTTTTTGCTTTAGCAGCGCAAAGAGGCTGATGGGCAGCTGAGAAATCTCAAGCACCCTCTCGTTCGTGACCCTATCCTTCCAGTATATGCCCAAAATGTTCCGGGTAAATATGTGCTACGCAACGTATAAATATTCATATTTTATTCTTCGACACATGCCTGTAAATGGCAAAGTAGAATGTTTATAATAGATTTTATTTTACTTGATTGGTTTTGTTGTTGGACTAGAGAGCCCTTACTTATGTTTAATGGTTCACTTAGGTATCCTAAAAATTAAACTAGAAAATAATATGTATTGTTTCTTTTATTTATTCTATTTCTAAATTTAACACTAATAAACAAGTTTATACACATGAAAAACAGTTTTTATCATGTAACAAAATAATTTCATAATATTGACAATGTCTTGTACATGTTCTGTTTCAAAATTTACACGTACTGGTTGTACAGTCGAGTACAAAGATATGTATACGCCTGGAAGTTACAAAATTATGTATCCATTTAAGTTTGTAGCCATATTTGGTTACTATAATATATGTCCAAATAAGGTGACAGTGCCGAGTATACGCCCAATGTTACAAATTTATGTATACACTAACACGTAAACAATAATGTGCACGTATTGATGCATGTTTATATCGCTCGCTTAGTCTAGGCGAAGGATCGTATTAAGAAAATTAATTCTTACTATGTAACTGGTTACGAACCACCTTCGAAAGATGGTGACTGATTACGTACGAGGAAAAAATAATCTTTATTCGAAACCAGTATCGTACAAAGATCATTTTTTCTTCCTTCGTTACCAGTTACGAAAGGTCGGTTACGTACACGGCCGAAGAGGGATTAGTTAAGGATGACTAATAGATGTGATAGCAATGAAGGTAACTGTGAAAGAGTGGACCTGATATTGTACACAAGAAGTATGTAGTAGGAGGTGGACAATCGTATCAATAAACCTTTCTAAAAGAATTTTGGAAAGAGCTGGAGGTCGCCGCTCAAGATCGCGACAAATGGAGGATTCTTCTGCAAGCCCTATGTCCTTAATGAGGGATAACAGGAAAGCATCATCATCATCATCATCAGAATTATATTCAATTTTTTTTATCAACAGAAGCAAAGAAGGGGACCAATTTATAAATGTTTCAGGGCAAAATGGCTGATATGTATACGACGCTAAGCGCGTGCCGCAGCTACCTGTACAGCGTCGCCCGTGCTTGCGACGCGGGCCACGTGAACAGCAAGGACTGCGCCGGGGTCATCCTTTATTGTGCAGAGAAGGCGACGCAAGTTGCGCTAGACGCTATTCAGATACTCGGTGAGTTTGAATCTTATTGCAACAAAATAAGATCTACCAACTGGCATCTGCCTCTAAGTGTAAGGCCTGAGTGCAGAGCGTTCGGCGGGGCGTGCAGCGTGGCGTCGGGCTCGCAAGTGATTTGAGCAGCGTGCACTAAGGCCGCTCCTATACGTTTGCATTTGTTTAACATGCACGCCGCACGCACCGCCCCGCTGCACGCCCAACTCGAGCGTCCACTCAGGCCTTACACTAAAGAGGACTAAGAGGAGCAATCTCTAACTTTGTCAAATTCTTGGGCTCACATACGAAGATTGTAAAATGGATAGTACTTACTATATAAAAAAAACATACAACCGAATTGATAACCTCCTTCTTTGAGATTTGGAAGTCGGTTAAAAACGCAATTCATGATTGAATAGACTTGTTTAATTGTCTATATGTATGCTGTAATAAATTAAATAGGTAAATAATAAGTTTCAGGCATACAAAAAAAATGCATTTTAACCCAATAACTAAATGGTATACTTTTAATTGTTCAGGTGGCAATGGGTACATTAATGATTACCCAACTGGAAGGATTCTAAGGGACGCCAAGCTTTATGAAATTGGTGCTGGGACTTCGGAAATCAGAAGAATGTTGATTGGGCGAGCTTTGAACAATGAATATAAATAAACGCTGTTTTGTTATTAATAAATTTTATATTAAAATGTTGAGTTTTAACTTTGTACAATACTTAATTTGGTGAATGGAGTTATTTAACAGTATTTATAAAATAAATTGTCACAGCCATATACAATGTGAACAACAATGTAAATTATGTTGAAAAAGAATGTCACTTACTAACACTGTAGGGTAGGTCTTGTAGGTATCAGTGTTGGCCAAAATGTTAATGCGATTGACTATTATTGACCATTAACCAGTATAAATTGAACCGTAAACTGTAATCGTCCATTAAGGTTTACGGTTCTATTTGTACTGGTTAATGGTCAATTGCAATTAACGTTCGGCCAACACTGGTAGGTATGCTAAAGTTATGTCCACCAAAAGCTAACTGAAAAACTTACAGATAGTGACTCCACAAAATGCCACCACTTTGGTGGGATATACAATAACTGCCCAGGCCGCAATATGCAATAATAGGGCTTAGCATCTTTGTATTTAGGATAACTTTCCAAATCAGGCTTTCTAGGGTCCACAGTTGCTGTATTACTGAGTAATTCATGTTCATGAGGGTACAAGAATTCTGAATCTTCAGGTGAAAATAAGAAGATCTGCTTTTCACCCACAACTTGCGCTAACAGGTTTCTTTTAGGGTCATGGTGAAGAGGAGACACAGTTCCTTTAGGGCCGTACCAAGCCATAATGTCTACAGGGTCATTGGTATCAGAAAAGCAACAGTATTCTGGTTCGGTTATATCATTCTTTAGCTCTGGAACTTGATCAAACAGCTGATATTGAGCCAAGTAGCCTGTACTCCCATTTGAATTATATATGTGGTTGTTTATAAATTCTTCAACTGTCATGAGTTTTTGTGTCCAATCAGATTCTGTGTATTCTTTACCAATTTCTATTGCAACTGTTCTCAGCCCAGCTAGCTTAATCAGATAGGTTTGATCTTGCCATTTTGTCAATGCAGGCCAATGACTTATGCAGTTGTCTAAAATAACAGGCTTCTCTGCTAAGATATGGTTTTTAAAAAAGTGTTCCATGCTTGGGCGGTCTAATATATCTAATGAACTAGCATTATATTCTTTTACTGAGATCTGAGGACTACTTGGTAATTTAATATCTTTGATTGTATGTGATTGTGTGTATATTTCATTTAGATACGATGCACAGTTATGAAGTAACTTTGGTTCTTTCTCCAACGGACAGCCAAAAATTATACCATGATCTATTATTTTTAAGGATTCTCTAAGTACATTTTCTGTAAGTTCATCTGAGAACTTGATATGGGCTAGGAGCTTTAAATATGATGCTATTGTTATAGTTCTTCGTAAGAATGGCTTTACATCTTTCCAATTTCCGACGTTTATTTGCTCATGCATGTAGTCAAGTATTGCTTGAATTTGTATCACATCTGACTTTTCTATTGCCTTGGTATCATTAAGTAAATCTTTTAATGTTGCCCTACAAGCTAAACTTAGCTCTTGAAGCTCACTTATTGATATATTTACCTTGAAGTCGTCGAGTTTTTGCAGAACATCCTTTAACAGTGCCATTGTAGTCTCAGTCAAAAGTAGAACATTCCACAAAATATGAAGTTTAGCGGTAATATTTTAATAAATACACAACAAACTGACTAAAAACCACACTGCTGTTCTGCTGTTTTTTGTTGAGATTGTCAGTGTCAGTTTTGACAGTGACATTTTCTGGCTGGAGCTGTTCAAGATCAATAAAAAAACTACCCCGAAATGAGGAATCTTAAGGTATATTCTATAGGCTATGGTTAATTTGGACCCGTTTTGTTGCAATGAATACGCAATAAAGTGTAACAATAAATATATGATTTAACACGATTCGTTTAAAATAATCCTGTTAAGTCAAAAACGCTGCAATAATCCGTGAACTTCTCGAGAAACAACTTTTCATATTGACCTTGACCTTTTTGCAAAATGAAACTAGTTTGTCTATGGTTAATCATATGACTTTCGCACGTGATCTGTCAGATTATTCTATTTACTTTGCGAAAGTGTTATAAAAAAGATAAAATTAATCCATTATGTTTCCGTAAAACGAGTTATTTGATACGCAAGATGTCAGGTGCATCGAGTCACGATGTCACCGTGATGTATAAAAGTTGCATGTGACGCAATGGCATTGTTCAAAAAACTCTTTTCTACAAAGAGAAAACTCGACGGCCACCGTGAATCACGAGACTGGGGCAGGTACGTCAGAGTGAATGCTTTTCATTCATGTAAATCTATTTCTGAGTATCGTGGCATGCGGATTTGTTTGACGCACGGAGCGCGGACCGCTGCCGGTCGCGCGGACGCGGAGGGCACTTTGTGGACCTTCGCGCGTAGTGCGGGAGGCTCGGCTGACGCACGCGAAGCTGGCAGAGCGGCATCAGCGAGCATGTGACACCGCCGACTGTGCGGGGCGCGCGGGCAGGCCGCCGCGTCACCGCCGGGAGGGGCAACGCCGACACTAGATCATTGTTTACATGCCGACTTAGTACACCACCACATTCCACTCGGCGCGGTCGATCGCCTCTCGTCATTTACGTTACGATCTGCATTTAAAGTGAAATCTATGCCAAAATTGCATTTCTTTCAGTGAATGTGATACATTGTTTGTTGAGTGATAACAGTTGTTGCTTGTACAGAAGTGAGCTCATATAACAAGCGACTATGAAATAAAATGAAAATTAGGTAATTTGATTACCTACTTGTGTTGTTTTGATTAGTTCTTAACAGGCTGCCAATCTGGTTAGGTCTGGAATAAGAGGAATGTTTGTCTTGCCATTGTGCTGGAGTAGTCTGAGGCAGTGTGAGCTTGCTTTTATTTTATTGTCATTTGGATACAGGATCGCAATAACGGTTGCTTTCTAATATGATCTGGTGTTATATCCTGGCTAGTTTTTGGTTAAAACTATGTAGTTCAAATCTTTTTACATGTGTGAGTGGTTGTGCCATATGAATGTTTAGTAAGTGAATGATAAAAATATGCTAATATTTATCAATCTAATGCTAAATATTAGCATATTTTTATCATTCACTATCATCTCTAATGCTTGACACTCTTGACAGTATGCTTAAAGTGATATGGTTGAAAACATGTTTGCTTTCATTAAACATGTCAAAAAAAAAACTTACACGAATGCTTGTTAAAAATCTTCTAGGGCAGCCATTCTCAAAGTGTGCTTCGCGGAGCTCAGGGGCTCTGCAAAGCCTCTGGGGTGGGGCTCCGCGAGAAAAAAACTTAAAAAAAATATTTAAAACCATCTCTTCTACAATGTCAGTCAGTTGTATAGTGTCTAATGAATATTTTTATTCCCGTCACCAAAAAAGTATATTAAATGCGTGCTCTGCTTAAGATCTGACATGAATATGTTTTTGATAATGAACTTTCTTACAATCAGGTGTAGCCATGACCTTGATATATAAAAGTGAATCACGGTTCCGCATAGTGTAATTTTTGATTTAAATATTTAGAAAGTTTATAATGTCTGAATAAGATTAGGTATTGATATGTAATGTTACGGTTAAAGATTCCGAATGTTAGTTACAAGTAGTGGTAACATTTCTTATAGGATTCTAATTAACAAATACGTATGTTATCCAAATACATACCAATACTGAACAAAATCTACTAAACAATAAATTATAAATAAGTCAGTCAAATCAGATTTATGTTTTAAGTTTTGCATAAGTCAGAATATTATTAGAATAATTTTTAGAGTTTGTTATACATAATAGTATACTGCATATTAAATTACTAGCTTCTGCATCATGTGACTTAGTCTGCATAAAAAGTACTTCTATATCCCATTTCCATTGTAAATTTCACCCCATATGGACCTTTAAGACATTTTTGTGATTAAAACTTTTGTCATTTCCTGGATTTTAAACTATCTTACTAAATTCTACCTATATTCAGCATAAAAGTGTGAAAATTAAGACACACACAGACAGAGTTACTTTTGCAATTAAGATTATAATATTAGTAGGATAACAATTATCAATTATCAGTACCTAGCAACCAACTCACATGTTCATTAGGTTATCTTATAATGAACTTGGTTTTTATTAATGAAAAGTATACTGATTACATTACTTACACCAATTAACCATAGATAAATCTTATTCTTATTTTTAAAATTCCAGGTCTCTAAATTTGCTAACCAAAAAACGACCTTAATTACTTATTTAAATTTTGATTTTAATTGTGGGTTGACGCGATATCGCGTCCGTGATACGCAAGGGGTTAATTAAATGAAGAAGTTGAAGTTAAACATAAACTCAAATCAACAAGATAAGAAAGTATAAGTGTTGTTTTATATTTACGTCATTAAAGAATTATAAGATAATTAAATTGTATATAACATATGCACCTAGATCTTCGATTGATTATGGAATTGTACACCACAATACAAATCGATGATTTACTTGGGACACTTCGGATTTTATTAACATATAATATGCGAAAGCAACACCATTTACTGTAGGTACTCAGTGTTGTGAATAAGGCTTATTTTTAGGCTTAAAGACTCGAGCCCTCAAGACTCGCAAGTCTTGAAGACTCGACTATATTTGAGAATTGTATTTATTTATTTTACGCGTATAGATGTAAGAAATCGTCTTTGCCGCCTTTGAGGCGTTAAAGCCTCGAGTCTTAAGGGTTCGAGTCTTTAAGCCTTGAAATGAGCGTTATCCACAACACTAACTGTACTTACTGTATTTACTGTAATTGTATGAATGAATGAATGAAGCGTATTTACTCTTTGATGGCCTACCGCTAATATTCAAACACAAGAATTTCGTTATATTTAAGCCTCTATCGCCCGAATATGCAAGAGCGATAGAGAGATAGATAACGAAATATCATTTTCGATGTTCACGATATCTTCGAAATAATTTAATTTTAAATGTAACATGTCAACAGGTCTTGCCAGATAACGCCGAAGCAAGTGCGATTGCTTCTGTTCAAGGAGTGCGACTGGCGAGGGAGGAAACTCCTGTTTGATTCTTCGACTATAGAGAAAGTTCCAGCTGGCAAAGATGCAGACGCGAAGCAGACCAATACGTTTCCGTGCGTCGTGGAAGTCGCAGAAGGATTCGCTTATGTGGTAAGTTATAATGTGACAACTATAGAATCATTGACGTATATCTCAAGACTGGCCTTACGGGCAATAAGAATGGGGCATGAATGGGACCAGTACAGCGGTGTGACAGCGCTATAACGCGATTGGTTGATGAGTTCGCATTACGCGCGCGTGTGTCGCAATTAGTTGCGTTACACTGTACGATTGGCTCGAATTCGTGAGTGGCACCGTTGAACTAGTACCATTTTCACTGCCCGCAAGTCACGTCCTGAGATATACATATACTTACGTAAATGTATATAATCCTATAGAAATCGGTATCAGAGTATAGGTCACGTAAACAACAACATTTGGGGCCGATCAGACATCGGGAACGGTTCTATCTGGTTGTGAGATAAATAAAGGCTTGTAAAATAATTGTTAGTTGCCATTCAATACAGGATGCCGCGTTCAGTATTGATTAAACGAAGACCAATGACAGAGATCCGATCATATATCATCATCATCAGGGCCCGTACTTTTCATGCCGTTGACGCAAAAATGACGTCGTGCATAGAGTATGATTTCAATTATTATTTTGTCATAATTAATCATTTTGACAATCTCTGCAGATAACCGATATCGATACTTGACTTTTATCTTATTGTCACTCAACTAAATAACAAACAAACAGACAAACAATAATTTATTCGCAGAAAAAGGGTAAAGATTACATGTGTTAGTGTAATAAATAAGTATGTTTCAGCTTTTCCGACCGTTTTAGACATTAAACAGTATGCAAATTTTACAATTACAAAGGATATTTTAGCATTTAAATTCTACATACAAAATAAATTAATGCGACAATTGGTAACATAACGACGAGTAATATCAGTAAAATTTTAGAATCAGAAAACTGTTGGAATATAACACATCACTCCGTATGATTCATAAAATCCTGCAGCTTATGATGAAAATATTGATATTTTTTTCTTGCTTACGCATATAACGTTGGAATCGGAGATTAAATCGTTTTCTCTTTTGTTTTAGTATAGGTAGTTACTAGGCTGTCTCTTATATGACATGCGTCAAGTATTGTGCAATTTTGTCGTCACCCGCCTACTGCCTACTTAGTACTATTATTTATTCTGTGCTACTGCATTAAGTGTGATTATGACATAGCTTTAGTTTTTGCATGCTTGTTGTTGGCGGTTCTTCGTTGGTTTTTAGTTGCTTTTTCTCAGTTGCATTAGGGACAGAAACTATTAGATACTAGACTTACTATAGGTTTACTAAAATACTACTCTTGTGACAAGTTAATCAAATAAAATAAAAGATAAATGTTTATGTTGGATTTAATACTGTCACGCACAAATTCCTTTACCCCCGCCTGGCGGCACGGACCTATAAATTGCCTACTATTTTATCGGTACGGTAGTCGTTTACGTACAAATGTTTTCCACAGGAAATTAATAATTCACGACTCGTAGCGTAGGCAGTCGAACCGTTACGTAATATTTAAGCCGCAACTGTAACTGAATTATGCTAATCTGCTCGAATACTACCGTCACGTGGCTGTATCACGAGACGATCTATTTGCATAACAAGATTATATACGGATGAGTACAGCCGAGCCGGTTGTGACAGGACATTTAGGTTTATTGGTATGTGGGTTAACTAGTTTGTGCTTTGCTTGGGCGCATCAATAGGACACTAATACGTCTATGGTCGCGCTTTCATCAAATAACCTTGATTCATGCTTGTATCAGAAGGAAGCATCCACTTGGGTAAGCTAAGCCTAAAAATTGCATGACGTAGGACATACCCCCTTAGTTATGCGTGTTTACGTAGTCCTACGTAAGTACGTGCGCTTTGGCCCAAGTTTATATGCCGAGCGATATGGATTCGCCTGCCACACGTGCGATCTTTGGCCGATTGGACCATATAATACTCTATCCGTCCGAAATAGCGCATGCGACTTCGTATGAATGGCTTACACCGATATAAAAATAACATTACAATTGGTCGATATGGCGTCACGAGACTTCAATTAGACTGGGTTTATTCTCACTTACGGCTTCTATTTATGGAACGACTCCGTTGTTAGCCTTTTTGATTAAAGCCGCTGCTCTAAGTGGGACTAACGAACTACATCGTGGGATACTGTAATTTTAGACTGGTTGCAATTACGAACAGCACATGTTCGTGATGGATCAATTAAGTCGTTCTATATTTAATAATTAATAATTGCGCCGATAGCACATTATTCGCTAAAAATAACCCGTTTTATTTTCATTGCATTCTGTCCTTTAACTATTTCAGGACAACAACAAACTTTATGGTTAGTTTACTTGAAAATTCTCCTTCTTAAACTTAGATTAGTTTTCATTATCTACAGAATTAACGAGCAAATATTTTTTTTTTGATTGTGCGTGCAAATATTGTTGCACGTGATGTTAATATCTGCAATCTTTATCTTATACAAATGGCACACCCATGAGTTTGATAACGTAGTTAATCCTTGATAATGTGCATGTAAGCTGGTATGCAGGGCTGCCAGTACATAATCTTTATTATACGATCCAGTGCCTGCAATTACATATACGAAATTCGATTGCATTATACGAGGACACTTTATCTTTTACTAATTTACTCCTATGAAGGCGTAATAAGAGTGACAGAGAGGGACGCCCGCAATTTGCGATCTACGATTTTCGCAATTATAACCCTGACGTTGACGTACGGTTCCGTTAAATTGTATAACAGTATTGACACAGTTTTTTGAAGTAAGTATTGTCAGTCGTTTGACATCGGTGGTTTTTTTCTTATCCAATTATACCGATTGACCACCTATACGTAATGGATACGAAAAAAAATTCATTATACGAATTTCGTATCCAATTCTACGATCTGGCAGCCCTGCTGGCATGAGGAACTGGTTTGTTTTCCTTGATAAAAGTCCGTCTCGCATCACGGAACGCGGACCACGTGAACTCTTTGTTCGTAGGTAAGTACTAATATGCTTTAAGAATACTAATGCATGTGCGCCACTCAAAAGTATATTTGTTTTGTACAAGCTTGACTTGATTTCATTGACGTCAATGTAAAGTTGATAATGTTATTGACACTTTAGTGTAAATAAGGAAAGCGTTTCGCTGTGAAAGGTGAAAGTGAAACGCCAATGCGACACTTTTCCATGTGATGAAAATAGTACGGAATTACGCATATCTTTCATATTTCATATACACGTTTCATAGTTATTATCCATGCCTATGTATGTATTTTTTAGGGTACGCGCGTTCTTTAATTTAAATGAAAATTAATAAAAATATCAAAATGCTTTTAAAAGCGCAAAGTAATGCAAAGTGACAAATATTGATCTTTGGGTACCAAGAATACTTATAAAATTAGCAGCCACTTCGACCCACAACTCGTTTGTTAGATAACTCTTTTAACATACTCAATCAAATTTTAAATATTGACTTACTCGAAATTCACGAAAACATCACCTTTATGGACTTCTTTACGCAATTGATTACCACACGGGACACGTGAATACTAAAAATAGTCGTTATGCCACTGTTAACATTACTTTTCCAAATATTTGTGTAGCATAAACGTTATACTCTGATGCCAAGACAATAACGATTTATTATAAGGAAATCTGTTAGGTGGCTATCTGTGCCACGTTGGACGACTTGGACAGCTCTGGCCAAGGAGTAATTCATTCTAAAAGAGTTGTAAAGGCTAAGAAAAATTTGCGCTACGAATCGTTAAAAGTTGACGTTTCGTTAAAAGTTGACGGTCCAGGCAGGTCTAGCCAAGGTGACGAACGCTTGCGCTTCGCCATCGAATTGATCGAATCGTTTTGTGTTTCTCTATCACTCTTCCATATTTGTATGACAGTTGCGTTTCGTTCGCTACGTAGCTATAGCGATTGGCATGTTGTCTACGGGGCCAGCCGAGCCAAGTTGGAAAACCAAAAGAAAAAATGCAGGTATCGGGATGGCAGATGATACCTACCTACGTAAAGTCACGTGAATATTTTCATACATTGCTTGAGTTTCGATTTCCGTTTGTTTTCTATCAACGTTTGTCATCTTGGCTAGGCCCCAGGTACCGCAAATCATTTGCCCCAGTATATCACACACTACTTCACCTGTCAAACTCGAGGCTTTTAGACCTTACTACTCTTCTACAACCACTAACTCTTTGTTTCTGTCTGACCAACGAATTTATTTCTGTAAACAAATGACTCAATGACTTTATGACAAGCTATCATTTGTATTCAAATTTTTTTTACGGAAAAATGTCGTGTTCTTTACTAGATGGACAGATTTTTGGCGCCTTCGCGTACGGAAATGATTATGGAATCTCTTGGATGTATAATGTTATTTTAGTTTCTGTTATATATGAGCAGCAAGGAGCTACTACTACGTTGTATAGTTGATAATGTACTACATTGTATGATTACGAGAATAATAGTTTTTAGTTTCTATTAATTGCTCTTGTTTAGTAATTGTTTGTTTTGCCCAGTATAAAGGTCCAGCGGCAGATGCGAGCGTACTCGGTGAGATGATATTCGGCGCAGTTGCAATGAGCTGCAAAGGCGTCTCATTGAAGATTCACATCATGGATGAACCTAAAAGGTAAACACATACATATCTACTGTAAAATAAAATCAGACTACGCTAACTTAGCACAAACTCGGCAAATATATACATATATCTATAAGAACCATACTTGACCTAGCACTTTGCATGAAACTTAGCGTAGTCCGACTCTGTCACTTTCAGTACGATTTCATGAAAACTACGCCATTATTAGCTTAGCTACATTATACTGTACGCATTTTATTTCAATAAGTGCAGTTCATTGGATTTGGAGTGGATTGGATTGGTAAATGAATTTCATTGCTTATTAAAAAAGAAATGTCTTTATTTGTCCAGGTTAATGTGTACGAAAGTGTTCTGCGTGCCAACATCGCGGCGCATAAGCAGAGTTGAGCGCAAAGCTGAGCCGAGCTCTGTTGAGCTCAGGGAGCGTTCCAAACCTCTCAACGTGCCGCTGCAGAAAGAAGAGGTCTCGCTGAGCTTTTCCATCGACAGGGGAGACTCAGGTTCGTCGTACTCAATCATTAATTCTGAAACATCCAAAATTTGCCACTGAAATTTGAACCTAAATTGTAGGAAATACAGTTGATTTTGTGTTGTTTGAAAATTAAACGAAACAAAGCAAAAGTGACACTGTTCCAATTGAACATGGTTTAAATTACATCGAACTGAATAGGTACTATAGGTAGGACCTTGGGCCTTAGGAGGATAAAACAATTAGCTTCCATTTAGATAAATTACTCGCGTACGTTCTGCCGAATGTGACGGATATCCCGACATATTCTGTGCTCAAGTCAGGTGAATTTGGGTACTGTAACTCGCTACTCTGTGTTGATTATTTTGCCAGACTGATCACAGACTGAGCTTGATGTCATCAAGGATAAAAATAAATTTATTGCCATATTGGCCTCGCCAGATTTTTTTTAGAATGCTTTGCTAAATGTTACAGATATAATTATCCTAATGTGACTTATATCAGTATATACAAAGGCCGATATGTGCACATTAAGCAAATACGAATCCAGAAACAGTAAAACTAAATGCCGTTCCATATTGCCTTGAAATCGCTCGTTAGGTGTCATTTACTCAACTCAGTAAGATGAAATTTCATACTTATGTCACAGAAGTGTACACACATTTTAAGTCATTATTCGTAAAGGAAGGTCAATTCATTGTTATACTATTTTTAGCTCGAGAACCGTGGGAGTGGTTAATGAGGCTTAATGACTGCGGAAAGTCTGCAGCTTTCTTAATTGTTAGAACACTGCGTTGATGTCTCCTAATGACTATTTACGTCTAGCAGGAATTTTTCTTGAACACTTGTGTATATTTTTCATAAATAGCGCAAACGAAAGTGACGCGTCCAGATTAGCGCAAATAACACATCAAAGTGTGTTGCGGGCAGAGGTGAAAAAAAAGGAGAAAAATAAACTATGTAGCTAGAGCCGTCGAATATGTATCAGTTTTGTATTTGATTAGTTACATCTGACATTGCCCTCTATCTATAGTTCGTTTTTTTTAGCATTAGAAAGAACTTGAAAGTAGGTAAGCGATTTTGACATGTCTTTTAATTTAAAAACACTTTTTAAAAATCAATAACTATTCCTTATGAAAGCAGAAGACTATAAAAGATCGTATTAGATTCATAATTGTTACATATTTACCGTAACTTATTTTTAAAATGTGTTTTTCAATTAAAAGACACATCAAGATTGTTTACCAAATTTCTAATGCTAAAAAAACGAAGTATAGTAAATGTCCTAATTATATAAGATACATACTGGGGAAGTAAATAGAGCGCGACCAGTACGACACTAGACACTTCTATACTAATATTGCACAACCGATGCATTTAAGTCTTATGGCATTGCAATAGAGTTCAAATTTGGTCACTAAAGTGTAAAAAGTATTCCCCCGTCCCGTCCGTTGCTACTATACGCCTTATCTTGCCTCTGTTATCACAGGAAAACGCTTTGCTCATTAAATTATCAACTATTAGGGGTATCGATGTATTGATACTGATTGAAGTGAATAACGCCAACATTGCACTTTACATCTTATTAGTTCTGTTATTGCATTAAACTGACGCGTTGCTGCGAATTAAACAAAATTGCGCAGTAACGATCAACATAAGTTTTCAAAACCAGTGAAACATACTACCTACACTTTAGAAACTAGTAAGTATTTTGATACCTCTTGTTGCCAATTCGAACTAAACACACGACCACTTTTGCAGTGAAATACAACATAAATAGACGTCTTGAGTCGAATGACACATTGTAGTCATAATGATCATTGCATTTGATTGTAATTTGTTTTGCCGAGAAACGCTATTAGCGATCAGATACAACTTATTATAATATGACATAGTAGCAAATCTTGCATATTCAATACATCTTGCATACGACTATAACATTTTCAGAATATGTATTTCATAGGTATATACCTACTTACATAATAATATGAGGGACACTTCAAGATCTAGTGATTCGTATTGGCGTAGGTATGTTAGTTCATTTGTTTGCGGATACGGATATACCTCTCGGCGTTGTTATTGAATGTAAACAAACCAAACCACGTGACGTAAACCCGCCAGACGAGGTTCCGTTTACGGTTCGGTCCGCATTGCGAAATGTTCTTGTCGATCACGTGAATAGGCTTGTGTCTTGTTAGAAGCTATTTTAGAAACATGCGAATTCGCCCCCATAATCGCAGTGAAGTGTCTCTAGTTAAACACTTGGCAAGACGGCACATATTTATAAGGAAAATATTCCTCACTTGTACGAATCTCACCGATCGGCTTGAGTGTGGCACATTTTCAATGTGCTTAATATATATTATGTATGGCAAAAGCGATGGCGTCCTCGCGGATGCGGACGTCTCCTTGCGGACGCCGATTGGCTTGCGCCCGTACAAATTTTAAATGCGTTCCGACTCCGCCCGTTCGGATGGAATACGACGTCACCGAATGCAATCATCGGTCCGCAATTTTTGTATTTATTTTCCTATGCGCATCGAACGACCTTGTTTTTGCGTGCCATCCTTGTACCTACGGACCTTAAAAATAGTTTCTTCTATTTATGCTTTTGCATATTCGATAGATTATAGTGATGTGTGCCTTACCAACCTTTCACAAGGACTCTTAGACAGACTGGATAGACTCTTAAACAGCTGTATTAGATTTATCTTCGGCCTCCGCAAGTACGACCATGTCTCTGCCTTTCGACGGAAACTTAATTGGCTTCGTGTACGGGAACGCAGGTGTCTCAGGGTTTTGTGTATGCTCTACAGCCATGGTATAATAATATACTCCGCCTGGTACTCTCTTCCGAGATTCGCGAATGACCTAACTGGCACTTGCCTACGTCATCATGCTGTTTACAGGTTCTCAAACTTTAAAATGTGGGAGAATTTTAACCAACAGTGAAAATTATTTTAACGGCATTAATTTTAAGTTATTCATGTAGAAACATAGTAAAATAAAACAAATCTATACTGCACTTTTCACTCCTACTCTTACAGTTCCGAATAGAGCAGCCAACCATTTTCGTAACAAAACATTAATTACGAAGCTTACGACGTGAAAAGTTTGGAAAACACTGCGACTGCTGACACTGAGCGAGAAGGAAATAACAATTAACACGCGTTCGACAAGGACGGTCAGTCAGGGACAAAATGGCGGATTGTCAAATGTGACAGCGCTATCCTGTGTTGCCAGTAGTGTAAACAGAATTACCCGAACGTCTGAAATTTCTTTCGTGAATCGGAAGATATTGCTAACGAATAATTAAAAATGACGTGTTATTGTAAAATTTAAGATAAAATACATATAAATGAAAATTATTAAATTATAAAGAAGTAAATTAACTTATTAACCATAGATATAATGTACCCATGTAACATGTTATGTTGAAATAAAGTGGCAATGTTATTGTGACGTAGGCAAGTGACACTCTGGGAAGAGAAGACCATGTTTTATTAGACCATGCTCTACAGCATATTAAACGATCCAGCGATACCGGAGTACCTGCGGTCTAAATTCCAGTTTGTTACCGCACAGCCAGGCCGTGAGCTACGTTCCTCCCGAAAACTCACTTTGTCAGTTCCATTGTATCGCTCCGGATCCATGACCAACTCCTTCACTGCACATGCGATTCGTCTTTGGAATTCCCTCCCTCTCGAGATAAGGCAAAGTCAGACCAAAACTCTGTTTAAAATCAAGTTGCGCAGACATCTTTTAGAAAAGTCTCTTAGCTAAGTCTCATAAAAATCTTAAAGCAGGTATATATTTATTTATATAATATTTGTATATATACATGTATGTATAAGTAAGTATATTATAGCAATAATAATATGTATATTTGAAATAGTATGTTGTACAACATAAAAATTATGTTTAATATTAAACTGTTCGTACTTTAAATTTTTCTTGCACCTATTACTGCTTGCTCTCTGTTTGGCCCGAGGGTTAACTGGTAGAGAATGCCTTCAGGCATTAAGTTCGCCTTTTGTACATTTTTTTACTGTGCAATAAAGTTTAAATGAAATGAATGAATGAATGATGGGGAAGGAGATTGACGAATCTAGATTTCGATGTTCGCTTTTAGGTATAATCCTGACGCGTTTGACTAGACTAGATGAAAAAGCAAATAGTATATTTATCACTTGGGCATTTCTATTTAAAGTTGTACCCTTGAGTTTTTCGCATGTCCCCTTGCATTTTTTGCGATTTACTCTTAAGACGAATTTTTTAACTGGACAAATGATGTTTTTTATTGAAATATATTATATGGACACATCATTTATTAAGTTGATTGCTCAATAAATCACTTTTTTCTTACTTAAAATCGGGTTTTTAGATATGATAAAATCACCCCGTAGTACTGTCCCCTTCACCGACTTCAACTTTTGATGGACTTTTACACATATTTTTTCTATGAAGGCAACACCAAGTAATGCATTCCTGGCATAGTTTAAATGTTGAAAAATGTGTAATTGATGAAAAACAGCTCTAAAAACATCAATAATAGGGTCTAAATTCGATAAAACCGTTGTCCCGCCGAAATCGCGAATCGGACATAGTCCGGGTTGGTTACGCAGTTTTCGCCAAGTAGCGAAATATTTTTTACCAACATTTTAGGTTTTATTTTATCCTGGCAAACCTGTGACCACAGATAAAGCTTATTTAAACGTTAAATTTGATTTGAAACGGTCAAAATCGCGACCATAGTGACCTGCTGTTGTTGACATGTAATTTTACTCAATATTTTGTCCGTTTTGTTCAAGAGTTTATGCAGCTTAAACCTTAAGTAACTGAAATACTGTTTATATTAAATAAAACTATGTCTCATACAGTTATTTGTCAAGCAAATAAGTTGAATATTGTGGTTAGTTTTGTATTATTTTGAATATATTTAATTCTGGCCCAGACAAATCGTTACGTCCGTTTGGTAACAATTTGAAGCGTAACATATAGCCGGACTAGAAAAATGTAACCAAACGGACACGGTAAAGTCGCACGCACATTGAGTATATGTAGTTTTTACCGTGACTTTGTCTGTACTTATTTTATTCATGTGCAATTAATAAGTAATATTTTATGAAGTAATATTAAGTTTTTTTATGTTTAAAACTCTATCTACTGATTTTAGTACATATATTGTAGTCCTTTTTTTATTCACTGAGTATTTGTGTAAATTTTTGATTATTGTGATCTCGTCTTTACTTTATCCATTAAGTTACATGGGTGTCCATTTGGAAATGTCCCCTTGTTTTCAAAAGTATTTTTATTGTTTATTTAACGTTTAAAAGCTAAAATATTTAATTTTTTTGACAATAATCACATGTTTTGTTAATTCTAATGATTGTTATTCGTCACACGGCAGTAACACCAATAACTATTTAATAAACCTAAAAATAAGGTACGATTTGGGGTCACCTCGTAACCAAACCACCTAAAGTTCCCTTTTATGAAAAATGTTGGTTCTTAATCGGTCAACGATGATTGTTTTTAGTTTGTTTATTAACAGTTCTAAGCTTTGAACATAAAAACATTTGCTTCAAGTATGTCGTTTATTTACTACATCAAAAACCATTTGTAACCAAACGGACCACAAAAAACCTCCCTCATCCTATTAAATATTAATTTTAACTGGTTTATCCTAAAAATATGACGATTCTCTTTGGTGTTTGGTAAACTAGAATATATTTACTCATAGAATTACATGAAAAAGTACCAAATAATGCAAAATATATTTTCAACTCGTCAATTGAGTCATGGTACAACTTTAAATAGAAATGCCCATTTATCAGCCTTTTTGTCTAAGTAAAATATAAAATTAATGTATAATCATTAAGTAATTAATGCAATTTTATTTCATCCTGCAGGTTTTTACGGGGATCAAACGCCGCACAGCAGCATTGGATCTACTTACGATTATTTCTCTATGTTTGACGTTTGGGACGGCAGCAATACTCAGGACGACATGTTCTCTTTTCACAGTAAGTTTACTTTCATATTTCTGTTCATGATTTCTTTATTAGCATGTTTAAGTGCCCCACTGCTGGGCAACAATGCAAAAAAATATTCTGAAAGTAGTCCTCAAGAGATATTTCACAGGCAAATGCTACTCTCCTGAATTTCCACGTCTCTGTCTCAATCTTCTGTCTATAGTTTTCGGATGTATCCGGATTATCACGCCTTCTTCACCACGAGTTAATATGTAAATAAATATTAGGGAAACATGCATGACACAAATCGACGTTCCACAGTAAGCTTAAGCTTGTCTCATGTTGTCGGTAGTGGACTACGATACATCATCATCATCTCAGCCCTTTATCGCCCACTGCTGAGCATAGGCCTCTCTTCTAGTACGCCACTTATCCCGATTAATGTTAGATAATTACGTTCTGCTATGAACATAAATACCTATATAAACCTAGAAACAGATACTCTATACCAATTTGTCAGGAGACTAGCTTTAATAAAAATAGAGGGATTTAGACGATCCTTTTGGAAGTTTCGTGATGATTTTCTAGCAGAAGATTGCTGACCATTACTCAAACCAGTCAAACACAGTTAAACCAACCACACCTAACACCACCACACCTTCCAGTTAACGTATGTTTCTCGACGACCGGTCTGGCCTAGTGGGTAGTGACCCTGCCTGTGAAGCCGCGGTCCTGGGTTCGAATCCCAGTAAGGGCATTTATTTGTGTGATGAGCACAGATATTTGTTCCTGAGTCATTGTTGTTTTCTATGTATTTAAGTATTTGTATATTATATCTATCGTTGTCTGAGTACCCACAACACAAGCCTTCTTGAGCTTACTGTGGGACTTAGTCAATTTGTGTAAAAATGTCCTATAGTATTTATTTATTATTTATTTATTATTTTATTCTCGGTCCAGCCCCACCAGGCCGCAAGCTAAGCACGTCGAGTAACGGCAGTTGGCAGCGCCGTACGTTCAGAAATCTGGCGACGCGCTTCGACCTCGGCAACAGCCCGAACCTGCTGGCCGTACCCAGCGGTTCCACTACCACCGACTCTCAGGTACAGTACAATGTGTGGGGCATTATCTATGAAAAGGGACCTTATTGTCGATGGCGCTTACGCCACACAGCGTCGCGCGGCATTGTATTTATATCGGAGTATTTATATGGCGTATGCGGCATCGACAATAAGGTCCCTTTTCATAGATAACGTCACATGTTAACTTATCGTGGCCCCATCAGGCTTTAAGCAATGACAGCTGGCAGCGGCGCACGTTCTGAAATCTAGTGTCGCGTTTCACGGCAACAGCTCGAACCTGCTGACCGTGCCAGCGGTTTTACAGCGACTCTCAGTGTAATAACACTACAATATAAATATAAGAACCGTGCGCATAGCAGGGTCTGCCATCTTTTAGCCTAAATCGATAACTGCTGCTGCTTACACACGCACTCCCTTACTTGGTGGCTTTGCCATCTTGTGCCATAAATCTGATCCTTGAACTTGACATTCACACTTCTCGCCAATAAACAGGGGTCCTGTGCATAGAAGTAAAAATTGAAAACCCGTTTATAAATTACTAGCGACCCGCCACGGCTTCGCACGGGTTAACAAATTATATATAAACCTTCCTCTTGAATCACTTTATGTATTAAAAAAACCGCATCAAAATCCGTTGCGTAGTTTTAAAGATCTAAGCATACATAGGGACAGACAGACAGCGGGAAGCGACTATGTTTTATACTATGTAGTGATTAGTTTTGGCCTCCATGTGCACATGTAACTTGTTAATATGTTTTTTTTCTACTCGTCGACTGCAATGCTTGAATTAAGACTTCGTATACCAAAGTGAAATCGCATACTTTTTTCACTATGGGACCCCAACTCAACTATAATATTCATTTCGATACTGTTTAGGCAACTATTATATTCAGTATATATTCGATGTTGTCTGAGAGTTAAAATCATGAAGCAATATGCAACTGCACTTTTAAGGTCAGTGTGCCCTTGACCCGTTGTTGCATCCAGTACTTTCCGTCTCGTCTAAAAGTCAAGTACATGCCTCATCGGACACTGACACACTGGTTGACCTTTAGGAGGTCATCTTAAGAATACAATGGGTCTTCATTATATGCGGTTTTATTGTGATGTGAAGATTACCAGCCAATCTAGTCATGTGATGAGAAACTAATATGTACTTTTGTAACTAACTTTGTACATGTATCTTATTAAAACTATATATCTAAAGGTGTTTTTGTTGCTCCTCGCATCGCTAATTTAGTAAATTGTAAGGTAGGTAGGTAGTTTTGTAAAATGTTTATGTGTTTACAAAGTTTGTACGAAAATATCATCTATAGGAAATTTATTGCCAAAAAACTTACTAGGCGTCCGTAGCATTTTGTCTCAGCGGCTGAATATCGACAAAAACACCTTGCCTATATTTGTTTATGCGTTAATTTTAAGTTTTTTATTTCCTTTATCTTAATAATCCGTACAAAATCGTTAGGTAGATAATGTTTTTTTTTGCCCAATCGTTTTGTTTACGTGTCAACGCTCGCTTTATCTATCGGATAATCGTCGTCATGTTGTCGCCATATATGTACAGAGAAGGTTAGGCCATGTGACCTCACCACGGTTTTATGCTTATTGGTACAATATAAACAATATGTAGACAAGGTGCCTGACAAAATATAGAATACATTAAATATATTAGAGGGACAGAAACATGTCGAACTAGGTACATTAGACTTAAACAACCTGAGTGACCCGTTGATAAAGTCCAAATCTCACAATAATTTTCTGTTCAACATAATAGCATTGACCATGGCATAATTATATTTCAGCCTTCGTCTAAAAATACACCGGAACAAAAATGTGACAGTAACATACGGAATTGATTAGGCACAGATGACACCTGACACGCGACAAGATGTACCTACCTCGCATGTACCTACCTATTATAATGTTGCTTAGATCTAACATTAAAAACCGGCCAAGTGCGAGTCGGACTCGCGCACGGAGGGTTCCGCACCATCAACAAAAAATAGAGCAAAACAAGCAGAAAAACGGTCACCCATCCAAGTACTGACCCCGCCCGACGTTGCTTAACTTCGGTCAAAAATCACGTTTGTTGTATGGGAGCCCCACTTAAATCTTTATTTTATTCTGTTTTTAGTATTTGTTGTTATAGCGGCAACAGAAATACATCATCTGTGAAAATTTCAACTGTCTAGCTATCACAGTTCGTGAGATACAGCCTGGTGACAGACGGACGGACGGACGGACAGCGGAGTCTTAGTAATAGGGTCCCGTTTTTACCCTTTGGGTACGGAACCCTAAAAAAACGACGTAGCATTTGTATTTACATGTAGCAAAAGGTATACGATACTAAATGTTAGTACATAACGGCGGATTCGATCGGCGCTTCGCACATTATCTCGCCCGGTAAGAGTTGGTGAAAGCCAGAAGGCACACAAATCAGTTCATGCACTGTTTGTGCACAGTTTATCGACAAACGCGTGATCCGTCACATGATATGAGTGACCGCGGCTATCGTTCAGTCATATGACTTGTTATAGGTGATGACAAATAGCTGCTATTAACATAAATTCTCAAGTAACCCGATAAGTGACGGCTCATTATGCCACAGGTTTATTGTGAGTCACTGTCTTGTGATAGACCGCTAGGTTTGCACGGTATGAGAGATTGAGTAAGTACCGCTAGTTTCGAACCGTGATTGCAGCCTTCTAAATTGCCGGTCGTTTGAATGAATACATGCTAATGCATTGTTTCTCACTGTCTCAATGCGAATGACCATTTGAATGAATAGATGCATTGTTTCTCACAGTCTCAATGCGAATGACCTTTAGAAATATCCTTTCTTGTGTCGCTAAATTACTATTTGACAGCAGCCCTAGTAGCACGGTCGCATTTTTATCGTTTATCACCATGCTTGTCACGTTCTAACAAGTATGTAAGTGCGAAAGTGACGGGCATAGTGATAGTCGATAAAAATGGAACCGTGCTGAGCCCGCAGGTTATGAAATAGCAATATAACCGAGCAGCGTACCTGGTTTAGTGTCACTATTTAATCCCGGTCTTGATCCCCATACCTAGTGGTTCAAAGCTATTAAGTCTTAGTTTTCTTTGGAGTATAACACTGGGGTAAATAATGTAGCTACACATTATTTATGTAATTAGTAATTCCAAACAAACAAACATATTAATCAGTGTATGTTAGGGCTGAAGTCTGATAATTGCGCTATAATTGAAGTTACGTTAATATTATTACCTCGAGGGTTACGTTTGATAAATTCATCGGGGCCAAAACTTAACTTTTATGGACTCAGTGACGTAGCTCGTACTTTATTACCTTTGGAATACACATTGAAGGAAAAGACCTCGTAGATGCGACTTCGCCCACGGATAGATTTGTTCAAGCTACGCCACTGTGGCTACTGTTGCTGTCACGGTCCATACTTTTCTCGGGTGGGATTGGAAGGGCCGCTGTACGGTCCACATACCGCACATTGCCATCTCAGCGAAATTACTTACAATTGCGTAAAGCAATATAATACGAGTCAGTACACGTTCAGCATTAGAACCTATCACGCGTGTCCTCATTTGCACTATCATTCATAATGTCGCGCTTTTATAGTTAGTTATCAATAAAGTGTTTAATTTCGGCTATATTGTGAGTTATCATTATGTCAAGCAACCAACAGAATACAATTGGTGTATGTGACACTAGCAGCCCATACAGCCGCCTTTGATCCGCGCGACGGATCGGCGTACAGCAATATTGGTTCTCAAGATAGCTAGCGACCCGGCGCGTTGTACCACGTGGTCTATAGCCTTCTATCTCGGTCTCTAGTTGTCTATATCGAAGCATGTTGTTACAGGTATACAGCACTAGCTCGACGAGCGACAGTCTGGCGAGTAGTTGCGCGGCGTTGAAAAAAAACAAGCTGGGGTTGGCACTGCTCATCAGTGTCCCTGATGCTGCTGAGAAGTGAGTATAATGCTTTGACCAGTATATAAAATTAAACAATCACGAATAATACTTTTAACTATTTCAAAAACCTGTCCGAGTGCCTCAATACATCTTACCTTCGCTTCCGTTTATATTGTGAGTATGACAGTCAGTCGATGACAACTAAATTACGACACAAAACCAACAATATGAATATGACGAACAATAGAAACAATGCGTGCGTTCCATGCGTCGCACTAGGCTCCTACCATAACCCTAACCGCAGCGCCCCCTTGCAGAGACTTCATCCGGCGATGCGTGGAGATGTCCCCTCAGCTGCAGAGCATGGTGTGTCGGCTACGCCTGGCCACTATGACGGCCGGCGCCGGCGGCAAGTTCGTCGCAACGTTGCATCAGGCCGCACATGACGCAGCTGGATGGTAACTACAATTAAGCTTAGCCGTAGCGCCCCCTTACAGAAATGGTGATGTACCCCCTATTGCAGAGCATGGTGTGTCGGCTACGCCTGGCCACTATGACGGCCGGCGCCGGCGGCAAGTTCGTCGCAACGTTGCATCAGGCCGCACATGACGCAGCTGGATGGTAACTACAATTAAGCTTAGCCGTAGCGCCCCCTTACAGAAATGGTGATGTACCCCCTATTGCAGAGCATGGTGTGTCGGCTACGCCTGGCCACTATGACGGCCGGCGCCGGCGGCAAGTTCTCGCTACGTTGCATCAGGCCGCACATGACGCTGCTGGATGGTAACTACATAATTGATAATTCCCTATCCGTAGCGCCCCCTTACAGAAATGGTGATGTTCCCCCTATTGCAGAGCATGGTGTGTCGGCTACGCCTGGCCACTATGACGGCCGGCGCCGGCGGCAAGTTCGTCGCTACGTTGCATCAGGCCGCACATGACGCTGCTGGATGGTAACTACAATTATCCCTAGCCGTAGCGCCCCCTTACAGAAATGGTGATGTACTCCCTATTGCAGAGCATGGTGTGTCGGCTACGCCTGGCCACTATGACGGCCGGCGCCGGCGGCAAGTTCGTCGCAACGTTGCATCAGGCCGCACATGACGCAGCTGGATGGTAACTACAATTATCCCTAGCCGTAGCGCCCCCTTACAGAAATGGTGATGTACCCCCTATTGCAGAGCATGGTGTGTCGGCTACGCCTGGCCACTGACGGCCGGCGCCGGCGGCAAGTTCGTCGCAACGTTGCATCAGGCCGCACATGACGCTGCTGGATGGTAACTACAATTAACCCTAGCCGTAGCGCCCCCTTACAGAAATGGTGATGTACCCCTTATTGCAGAGCATGGTGTGTCGGCTACGCCTGGCCACTATGACGGCCGGCGCCGGAGGCAAGTTCGTCGCTACGTTGCATCAAGCCGCACATGACGCTGCTGGATGGTAACTACAATTATCGCTAGCCGTAGCGCCCCCTTACAGAAATGGTGATGTACCCCCTATTGCAGAGCATGGTGTGTCGGCTACGCCTGGCCACTATGACGGCCGGCGCTGGCGGCAAGTTCGTCGCAACGTTGCATTAGGCCGCACATGACGCTGCTGGATGGTAACTACAATTATCCCTAGCCGTAGCGCCCCCTTACAGAAATGGTGATGTACCCCCTATTGCAGAGCATGGTGTGTCGGCTACGCCTGGCCACTATGACGGCCGGCGCCGGCGGCAAGTTCGTCGCAACGTTGCATCAGGCCGCACATGACGCTGCTGGATGGTAACTACAATTATCCCTAGCCGTAGCGCCCCCTTACAGAAATGGTGATGTACCCCCTATTGCAGAGCATGGTGTGTCGGCTACGCCTGGCCACTATGACGGCCGGCGCCGGCGGCAAGTTCGTCGCTACGTTGCATCAGGCCGCACATGACGCTGCTGGATGGTAACTACAATTATCCCTAGCCGTAGCGCCCCCTTACAGAAATGGTGATGTACCCCCTATTGCAGAGCATGGTGTGTCGGCTACGCCTGGCCACTATGACGGCCGGCGCCGGCGGCAAGTTCGTCGCAACGTTGCATCAGGCCGCACATGACGCTGCTGGATGGTAACTACATAATTGATAATTCCCTATCCGTAGCGCCCCCTTACAGAAATGGTGATGTTCCCCCTATTGCAGAGCATGGTGTCTCGGCTGGCCACTATGGCGGTTGATATTTTGTAAATATCACTACTATTAATAATCAGCATTTAGATCTGTGCTTTGATTTACATAAATAAACTGTAGCAATTGACATCGAACCTCAGATCTACTGCCACTAAAAATAAATAATTAAATATAATGTATTAAAAATAAATAATCAAATATAATGTATTTTAATAATGTTAGGTGGCAGTTTATATACCGCGATTTATTGTGAAAAAATTTAAACATGTTTCTTATCTTGCTGCATAATGTACCTCTATTGGTACATTATGCAGCAAGTTACATCTTTTGATATATGTCGCTCATATTAATTTTAATATCTGACATGTACGAGTTCAACTGTTATTACTCAAAGACTGTCTAAACATTGTCTATGCGTAGATTATAGTTTGATGATGATGACATTTGCAGGCTATCTCAACTGCTGTCCGGGCCACGACTCCAACCAGCATGGCTCCGCCTCGTATCCAGCGAGCCTCCGCGCTCGCACAAGCTCGCCGACTCTTTGCTCGCGGACTTGTGCGCCGTGCTGGCCCACGCCGACACCAAGGACACCAACTTGTGAGTGTGCTTTCGTATAATAGGCATGATGACACATGTTGAATTTTATAACAAAATCTAGTAAAATAGATAGCAAATGAGCAATTATTACAGGACCTGAAGGTTTCAAAATTTAAGTTTTTTTTAACTTCCTAAAACGATAAAAGTAAGGGTACCATTCGATTCCTCACATCTTATCCAAAAAAATATTGTATAGCAACTATATACATAAACGCAATATTTCACGGACAAAAACGTAATTTTCTTGTTTTGTCCATACTACAAGGGATCTCAGTGACCTTGACGTCACGTTCACTTATCCTTTTGTGAGGGGCGTTTCGCGAGTGGAGTGCGACTGTCGGACTTTGACTGTAATTTCTGACTTTTGTGTTGCTTTAATGCAATGGGTCCCATATAGACATTTGATCCTAAAGACAAACCCGATCGATTGATACCATAAATGAAGATTTGTCATGTAGCCTATTCAAAACCATCGAGCGAAACTAAAAAGCACTTCTTAAGTTTGATTAATAGATGATTAATATCGTAGTTTAACGAGCACCATAACATTTACTCCTAATTGACTCTCACAGACATATGTTTTATTTTCGTTACGTATTAGTTATTCATGACATTCGTAACGCGGAAGACACCGTGAAAAAATTTACGGCTTTGCTGTAACGAATGTTTGTCAATTATTTAAAAGAACGACACACAAAGAAAATATCATGGGCGTCTTTAATCGTTTGAACAGACGCCAATATTTGGTCTCTCAATCTCTAAATGAATAGACATCTCACCTCGAAAAGTCAAACTATATAATATCGTAACAATTTAATGTCCTGACATTGTTCTACTCACGTGATACAATAACATGTTTGGCATTGGATACTGTATAATCAGTTAATGAGTGCTGTTATATATTTTTTGCACTAATTTACCTAAATGGTATAATAACGATTAGTGTTTTATTTGCTGTTGGCTGTATGCGTCTTATTACTGTGTACATTGTACAAGTAGGAAAGTACAGCTTGTCTCGAATACATTAAAAGTAAAATTAGTCTTGTACAAATACCTGTTTGTCGGATGCTTACACGTAATTTATATCTGTTTTGAAAGGGGATTAAGTTATAAAAAAAATTCTATTATTTTACCGTTTATACTCTGCACATAGTAGTACAACAATAATTTAACATCCCCGTAATTTTTAGCGGTTCATTTAGACGTCAGCATGCTAATGCGTGCTCGCAGTTAAAATTAAATTTATGGCCGTACACTCGAAATACTGCCCAGAAATCTTGCCATTCGAATATACACCCTGTTACCATAACGCAAGGTTCTTGCTAGTCCCCAGTTGTGCAACGTATTGTTGTTTAATTTGCCAAAGATTATAATCACATGATTTTTCAAGAACTTTCAGTGGATGTGGATGTCGTCGACCAGACATTTATCTTATCTAGCGAGTATAAAATTATAGTCCGTTAATTCTGTGATAATATATTGAGAGCTTTACAAATAGACCGTCACCTGGAGTTGATCCAAGTTCCATGCAGCTCCGGTTGATGACTTAGAAAAATGTGGATCATTTACCTTAGACTCCGCATTATGAGACGTTTACATAGACTCGCGGCCACCACTCATACTCTTTTATACTTGTCAAAAATTACGCTGCCAGATTCACTACTTCATTGCACCCACTACGGCATAAGAAATATAATACCCTCAACTGTTATGTATTTGTGATAAGAAATAATTGATAGATAATATTCACAGTTTAATTGCGCAAGTTAAATTGCGCACGGACAATTAACATTGAATTATTTTTTTGTTATATCCAATGAAAACTTTTGTTATAATCTAACTGTAATATCTTGCCTTATTAAAAAGTTGGTCCATTCCATGCTTGCCTAATGCCTAAAATGTAATAATCGGTTAATCTAAAAATATACGATTTAAAATTTTAATATACAACGCTCCCAAATTACACCCCCGCAAACGTCAGTTAACTATCTAATTCTGGATGGAATGTTTACGGAAAGTGATCTGTTAGTAAATACACGTTTTGGCTCGTTAGCGTTTGACCGATAATTACCTGGGACGTGTGAGTGACGAGCTGTCTTCTGTTCTCGTTGCTCTGTGACTTATGGACTGTAAAGGGGCCCACTGATTAACAGTCCGCCGGCCGGTATCGGCCTGTCAGTTAGAACAAAAATTTGTCAGTTCCGAACAACTGACAGGCCGATACCGGCCGGCGGACTGTTAATCAGTGGCTCAGTGGGCCCCTTCAGGACTTTTAGGTGATGTCATTCTTGAAACTACGATGCGAGGTGAAAAACAATAATTATTGGCCTATTCTCGCGGCTGGACCTTCTTGGAACCTATGGACAGGACTTTTGGGTGTTGTTGTTATTATTGCAACTATCATCTTCCTCGCGTTGTCCCGGCATTTTTCCACGGCTCATGGGAGCCTGGGGTCCGCTTGGCAACTAATCCCAGTAATTGGCGTGGGCACTAGTTTTTACGAAAGCCACTGCCATCTGACCTTCCAACGCAGAGGGTAAACTAGGCCCGTATTGGGATTAGTCTGGTTTCCTCACGATGTTTTCCTTCACCGAAAAGCGACTGGTAAATATCAAATTATATTGATATTTCGTACATAAGTTCCGAAAAACTCTTATTCTTGCAACTATGATGCGGGTTAAATACAATAATTATTTACCGAGTAATTTCAGTATGTTACGTAACCATCACTTTCTTGCTTTGAGACTGCAATGCACATTGTCTGTTCGTGTGGACCATTAATGTCAAAAAGAAGTACCTACTTAGGGCGGCAGGTATTGCAACCCTATTAGGTACAGAACATTACGGGCCAAAGAATATGTAATTTTCTGGATGCAACAGGCATTAGTAATGAACTTTAAAGGGATCAATAAATGGATCATAAGATCAATGCCGGGTCGATGCGACACTCAAAGGCCCATAAAATCCCTATATTAAATGAATCACTTTCTTCATGACAATATTGTTTTTTGGCCATAGAGAAATATAGTAAGACAAGAGTGCTCCTTCCATACATCAGTTTTGGTACCAAAAACACTATTAATTTCAGTGTCTACATCTAGCATCGAGTAGCGGAACTATCAGTACTGCTACTTGACAATAGATGTAGCACCGACCGGAAAGTCTAATAAGACATAAGACTTTCCGGTCGGTGCTACATCTATTGTCAAGTAGCAGTACTGATAGTTCCGCTACTCGATGCTAGATGCAGACACTGAAATTAATAGTCTTTTTGGTACCAAAACTGATGTATGGAGTGAGCAATCTATGTATTTTTCTCTATGTTTTGGCATAGTCACTGTATCGTAGGTGAGAGTCGTTTACTCTATTTTCGCGAACAATAATTATTTGCGTAGGTATTTCACGTGATTTTGTTATTTTCGATCGATGTTTACAAAGCAGAGCGGTTGTGCAACTAATGAATGACTTAATTTATCTGTTTAGCGTTTACTGTTTAGGATGTCCCTTATATATTTACTAGTTTCAGTGACGTGGGGGTGCTTTTAAAATTAGACATCCTAAAAAAGGATTTGTTTGAGCAGAAATAACGTAGAAATGGTTACACTACCTACTTATAATCGTGCGTATCGCAATTATGACCTTAAAAAGTTTCTATTTGCCTTCTTCAATAATTATGTTAATACATAAGTGTATAATAAGTGAAATGACGCCTTCTATCTTCGAATAGGTACTTTGAGAATTATCGATTTTTCGAAATGCGGAATCGGCTTGAACAAATGACGTTTTCTGCCTTAACCTGTCAATTCCCACGTGTGACGTCACCCATAAGCGTTGCGGCTCATATATGAGCCATGGGATATGACAAGTTAACCTGCCAGTTATATTACCAGCCAATATTAGGTCAAGTCATAATCCGTTTGGATTAAGTTTTGTTGCTCTTATAGAGAGAGAGAAACTCGGCTTGTAAAGGCAGTGAAAAATTACTGAGGTCCTTATGGTTATCATATATTTCCAGCTTCATCAGCACGCTACTGACGCACGTGCTGACGTACCACCTGGGCTGGGTCAGCACGGTGAGCCCGTACGAGGGCCCCGCGCCGCCGGTGCGTCGGCCGCACAACGCGCTGTGGGCGCAGCTCGCCGACCTGCACGGCGCCGTCGGCTTCCCCGTCCGCCAGGCCAAGACCATCATCAGCGGCGCCGAAACCGTCTTCGTCAACAAGCTCCTACTCGTCCTCACGTACTTCGTGCGCTGCGGTGAAGTCGTCCGCAACGACTTCGAGTTCGATGACAGTGTTCTTAGGGAAAGTGAAACGGTGACGCTCAAACGGACCGCGCCGGCCAAGTGCGATAGTGCCAAGGACGATGCGACGCCCGCTCCGAGTCGCGGCTTCGGGCGGTCGACGACCCTCGCCAATCTAAATCGGCAGCTCTCTACTAGTGTAGATTTCGAACGGTGCAGGTCCAGCGGGATCAGAAGGAACCCCACTATGATGCTCGCGGCCAAGTCTTCCGATTCCAGTCTCGATTCCACCGCGTCCGAGGAAGAAGTGGAAAGGAAGGTCGTTTTCGTCCTCGGCGACGATGAGAGGCTAGTCGGGCTGAAGAACAAATCGAACGGCGGAAAAAGCGTAAAACGGTCCTCCAAAATACAACACGAGCCGCTGAATCTAGACGCGATAGAGAAAGCTGGCGACGAGGAAGAGAAAGCATGCGACCAGAAGCCCTGCGAGCAGAAATGCTCCCGGAGCCCCGACAGCCCGTCCAAATGCTGCGCGCAAACACTTCAACATTCCAAACCAATAAAACATTCCGGCTTTAAGTTCGAGTTCGATAAATACCCTCAGATAGTCACTAATTATATGAAAAGCAAGAACTTAGAAATATTAGATAGGCATTATATCGGGAAACCGGGAAATCTGAAGCTTGACAATTTCCAGTTCGATCCGACGATCGTCCCCCCGATACAAGAGGAGCGTTGCGAGGCGTGTTACAAGTGTCAGATGATGGAATCTATGCTTCAGACTCCCACGAACGCTTCCGAGTTGGAATACATGAACGACGTACCGCGGCAGTCCGATCCTCAGTACGCGAAGGAGTCTACAGTGAGCGATAGCGTTCAAGTGTCCCCCAAGACTTTTGTTAGGAGAAAAAAGGAGGCGACTTTAGTAGTGAACGTTAAACCTAGTGTGTCGGTGGAAGTGAGCAGGGTAGATGGGTGTGGGGGCGGGAGCGAGCGGGACAGAGGCGAGGTGCGGCAGGTGATCGAGTTTTCTGTGCCGCGGCTGGTGCGGCGGCCGGCGCTGGCGGCCGGCCTCGACAGCTCTCTACTCTGCGGGGTGACCAACCATTATGTACCTGATTTAGTTTTACAAGGTTAGTACCTACACCACAGACAATCCAACCTCTAGACATAGCATAGTCGCGCTACCCCCTCTGCCACACATACGGTAGCGTTACTCTATCTTCGAGTCAATCCCGTGCCGTGATTGGTCCGTGTCTTTGAACGGACCAATCACGGCACAGGATTCGCTCACCTCGTCCCCCCGCACCCCCGTATTTTTGGCAGCATCGGTTTCATCAAATAATTGGCCTAAGCTCAGTCTAGAGGTTGGATTGTCAGTGACCTACACAGATCTTAATATAGTACAAGGGTTGTAAATGACCCAGTTGAAGTACCTACATATTCGAAATATTTTAATACTCTAAGGGTGAAATCGGTGATTTCACTGTTACCAGAGTTGAACACTATAATTTTCATTTTGACAGAAGAAGGAAAGTAAAATACATATCGTCCTCCTAAACCTATGACATTAAATAAACTTCTATTACGTCTTGTAGAGCAGGTATCTTTTATTTAAAAATTGAGATATTATCTATTTGGATTAACAATATACAATAGTTATGAAAGAAAATAGTTGTCATCAAAAAAAAAAGGTTGTCAAAAATGACCCTTTTCCCGCACCCTGTATGTTTTTTCCAAAATCTTTAAAAGCCAATCTTCATTAATTTGAAATCGAGGGAAGGTCTTCTAAGACCGTTTTCTCGTAGCAGCACGGGATCTGGTAGCTGCCCTCACTGACCCAAAAAGAAAATCCACCCTGTATATTGTAGAATGTAAATACTTTTTTTTTTAAGTATATATTTGTCATTCTAGGAACAATATCGAAACCTCAAACGTGGGAGACGGACTTACGGCGCGATCTGGATTTGGCGTCGTACCTCAGCAAGGGCAGCGACGCGGGCGCTATGCCGGTCGCTATCGTGGGGGATACTGACGCTTGGTAAGTTTACCGTTCCATAGAGAAATATAGTAAGACAAGAGTGCTCACTCCATACATCAGTTCAGACTATTAATTTCAGTGTCTACATCTAGCATCGAGTAGCGGAACTATCAGTACTGCTACTTGACAATAGATGTAGCACCGACCGGAAAGTCTTATCTCAACAGCATAAGACTTTCCGGTCGGTGCTACATCTATTGTCAAGTAGCAGTACTGATAGTTCCGCTACTCGATGCTAGACGCTAATAGTCTTTTCGGTACTAAAACTGATGTATGGAGTGAGCACTCTATGTATTTTTTTCTCTATGACCGTTCGGAGGATTCCTTAAGGCTGATTTAGACGGCGCGCGAACTCGCATGCGATTTTAGTTACCTACATTGCGGACTGTTGGTTACGTCCAATTCAACCGACCGATCAAAACCTGCAATGTAATGAAACTCGCATGCGGGTTCTAGCATCGTCTAAATGAGCCCTTATTTAGAATAGCTACAACCTACCCTTTTGACGTCAAGTGTCAGGTTTAAGTGACTAGGGAGCGGGGTACAACGGCATATTGCTCGTAGAGCCTATGGCCGAAGGCCCTCAATAATGTATACCGATAATTTGATCAAGATCCCATTCCCAGGAAATATGAGTGCGAGAATTCGCATGCAAATTGAAACTCGCTATTTAATTACATTGCATTGCGGTATTTGATCAGTTGGCTGAATTCAATATAATAAATAAAATATATTTATTTTCACCACACAAAGGATACATTTAACAATATTAATATCGTTATAAGTTAATTAACTTTTAGATAAAGTAAAGGACAATTTAGATTTATATCCTTTGTGATATAACCTCAATAGTCCGCAATGTTAAAACTCGCTTGTTAAATGTTACGTACATCAATAACACACAGTACTGACCCTTCTTTGCCGAGGGGCTTCCAACTGTTAGAATCTGTATTTTAACCGTTTCGTTGCGTGTTCCATTTTCGAAAACTTTTGGCTTTCCTTTCGAACAATTATTTCATGACACGACAGGCGCGCCTTACGCCATAGAATATGATGGCACGCCTATCGTGTCATACGCCACACGTTAAAAACATTGATGACACGCCTGTCGTGCCATCCGCACCGAATCGGTTAGAGTCTGATGTAATACTACATTATTGTCGAGGTTCGGAAGTAGCTACTTGCAGGCTGAGGATTCGTTTTAAACGGACGACCTTGGGAGTCCGTTTAATTGAATCCGAAGCCAGCAAGTAGCCTTCCAGCCGAGTCATATATAGTGCTTTTCTCAAAAATGGTGCAAGAAATAGAAATATTTTACAGAACTTACAGAAGCAACGTTCTAATTTTCCATTAATTTTCACAGAAAAAAATACAATCATTAAAAAAATTAGCTTGCCGCCTTTAAAAAAAAAAGAAGTGTATTTTTCTGCTGAAAATACGCCAACCTATTTGAGACACCTAAATAATCGCGGTACCAACATTAAGCCTGTAACAGACTATCGCACCGCACCGCGACCTTGGAGCGTCGCACCCATAAGTGAGAGCGAGAAAGAGATATCTGTTTCTCGCTCTCACTTATGGGTGCGACGCTCCAAGGTCGCGGTGCGGTGCGATAGTCTGTTATAGGCTTTATAATAATAAGTGCTGATCATCTGTTTGGCTGTTTAAGGGACCTATGCCTTCATTTGATATGGCCATTTGAAGTTTTAAAAAGTTTGGAACTCGTTAAATAATGGAATTTGTATGCGACATTGCAGTCCCGAAATCGAGACTGCAATGTTTTTAACTTTTTAATTTTTTGAATGACCATAAACTACGCACTTCGCGACCTATTTTCTATTTTTTAACCGGCAACGTCGACTTTGCCGTCTATTTTTAGGGTTCCGTACCCAAAGGGTAAAAACGGAACCCTATTACTAAGACTCCGCTGTCCGTCCGTCCGTCCGTCCGTCCGTCCGTCCGTCCGTCCGTCCGTCTGTCACCAGGCTGTATCTCACGAACCGCGATATCTAGACAGTTGAAATTTTCACAGATGATGTATTTCTGTTGCCGCTATAACAACAAATACTAAAAACAGAATAAAATAAAGATTTTAGTGGGGCTCCCATACAACAAACGTGATTTTTGACCGAAGTTAAGCAACGTCGGGCGAGGTCAGTACTTGGATGGGTGACCGTTTTTTTGCTTGTTTTGCTCTATTTTTTGTTGATGGTGTGGAACCCTCCGTGCGCGAGTACGACTCGCACTTGGCCGGTTTTATTGAGAAAAAGTATGTTTGTATAAATGTTAGTGTTGTGTTGGGCAGGGAAGTGCGCGTGGTGGGTCGCCTGGCGGGCGGCGGTATGTCGGCGCTGGTTGGCGCCATGCTGGACGCGCTGCCCGCCATGCGCCGCGCCAGGGTACCCGCCGCACAGGTGAGCCGGGGGGGGGGGTCAATCTGAATTCCTAACAACGTTTGTCCTAAAGTCACTTGCCCTAACTGGTTTGTTCTAATGGACACAATGCCCTAACGATCAATTGACGTACAATGATATTATATAATCATAGATAGGTTATACTCATACATGAGGAGCACAAAAAATACTTCCATATTTATTTCTGAGCCTACGAAGAAATCTGTTATTTTTGATTAATTTTCACATTATGCTTAATAACATTAGGATAAGTAATCAATAATTAGGGAAACCAAAATTAGGATTTTTAGTGTTAAGACAACTGATCATTATGACAAACAATATTAGGGAATGCAAAGATAGGAAAAAAGACTTTAGGGATTCAGATATAAATCCAGCCGGGGGAAAATTCTATCGCCAGTCGCGACTGGTCGGTGTCAACACTGAGGGCCACGGAACATTCCGAGCGTGCACGTTCGATGGACGCCGACTGTCGCGGCCGAATCGTCAGTCACACTCGCACTATCGCGTGGTGCGGCGTTCTCGCATTCCCGCTGCGGTGTGACGAAATCTGAACCCTTAAATGCATGATTTTGTCTTTTTGCCCGAAATTAATATATGTATCATATAATTCTTTGCTAGTTCTAGGAAAAATAGTAAAAAAAATATTACATCGATTTTCGCTGCGAAATCAGTGTTAGAAGTTGCATAGGCTAAATCATATTTATGTAAATATATAATTATTAGTAAGATATATAGGAAAAATCTTACTGCCATCAGAAAGGTACACTATTTGTGATATTCCTATGATAAAGTTTTTAAATATAAAATAATTACAAACCCCGAAAAATCGGCCCTAAATCACACACTAAAAAATCATCAACTTTCGGTTTTTCCAAGTTTTCCCACATTTCGTCTTAAAACAAATGTAATTTTTATAAATTAAAATATTCCGTAAATTTAAGTAAAAATTCAGAAAATCGATTAGATTAACTATTGAAATAATATACAGGAACAAATAGAATTTGTCTAATTATGCATAAAATTTGATGTTTATGTTGTGTACGCTGCATCGTACACCATGCATTTAAGGGTTAAACGAATAGCAAAGAGACTTCCTATCTAAATGAAATACACATGCAACACATCTGTCAGCGTATTCGATATGATAAAGGCCTTTAGGCTCCGACGGAACATTCTCACGTTATCATTCAATATGTCCGGGCGTCCGTAGCCCATTTAAACTTAGCCATTCCTTCTCTCACTCGATTATTGTAATAATTGTAGACTTAAGGCTGGATGTATGGATAGAAATGAAGGGAAATTTACCGTCTGTAATATCCGATGTCTGTTGTTGGCATAGAAGGTAGCATCCTATAGAAGTGGTCTACGCGTGCCTCCGTGAGGGACAAAACATACGCAATGCCCACCATAATTTATGGTGGGGAATAAAAAAAAATGTGAGGCTGTGACAAGGACAAACAATAATAGCGCTTTCGCTGCTACTCCTACTGAAAGATACATAAAACTATCCCGTTCTGTCAGTTATCCCCACCACTCATGCCCAATCCAGTTTAATACTAGATTCATGGTTGTTGGACATCGCATAGAAGTCATTTTTGAGATGTATCATTTTATAGCATTTTGTAACTGGAACTGACTGTTTTAGAAACTGACCTATGACATATACTGTTATATTATGAAAATTAGTTACTAAAGCTGGTCAACCAAATCTTGTCAGTAAAAAAAGGCGCGAAATTCAAATTTTCTATGGGACGATGTCCCTTCGCGCCTACATTTTTCAAATTTGCCGCCTTTTTCTACTGTCAAGATCTGGTTGACCATCTATATATGAAACTTATTTCGTTTCAGTGCCTATCATATCTAGAGGGTAAGTTGCGCGAGTTCTGCGTACTGTCCAAGACGCTCGCCGACATTCTCATGTCGACGGATTTCTGCGACATAGCCACGCTCACCAAGACCCTCAACATCGACGTCAACGACGTGCCGCTGCTGCTCGCCATCGCCACCACGCACACACCCCAAGTCGCCGCCAGATACGGCATCAGTTACAGGTAGCAAGCGAAATAGGAACGTGTCTGATTACTATAGAGCTCAATTTTCAGTAAGCTGCTATGTGGCCGATTATACTAAGTGTTGTGATGATATAGAACTCGATTTCGCTCGATGTTTAAATACTGTCTTGTCATTAAATTCATATCTAATATGCTACAAGGCTGCCTAAATATTTAGTATAAGCTTCATTTAAAAAGAGGTCTCACTATTATAGTATTTTATGCAACCGTTCTTTAAGAGAGGTCAAAAAAGGCGAGTGGCGTGAGTAACAATTTGAGGCGAAGCCGAAAATTGTTAATAAAGACGCCACGAGTATTTTTGACTCAGTTAAAGAACGTTGCATACAATAGTTTTTCTACGACCAAGCACTTACTTATAAAGAAAATTGTAAATTTAACAAATATTTTTAATTCAAGAAGTAGCAAAAATAGAGGGTACGGGCGGCAAAAGAATGAATAAATGAATGAAATTAAAAAAAAAAAAACATGTTTATGGTTCACTTATTTGTCAGAGATGACATTTAAAATAAGGTTGGCAACACTGTATTTCATTCAATATTTTTTAAGTGGTCATTACACGAAGTATCGTAAAATCGCCAAAAAGATACTGGGTGTATGCCCAAATTTTTTTTGGAGCATAGACTAAAGACTTGTCTTGACAACTATAAGGTAGGGTTTTAAAGGTGTGTGCACGACCCTTTAAATGACAAATAAAAGTACGGGAGTAGAAAAAAATTATAATGGGTTTGTTTAAGACTGAAAAGACGTTTTAATAGTGAGCCTTCTTTGGGATGACTTCCAGCGATTTCGAAAATTCAAATTTGATCTTTTTGTAGGAAATTAGAATGTGTATTATAACCGCTCGACCGCTCGACCCAGACGGTTAGTTCAGTTCGCTCAGTTCGGTTTCACAGATCGTCTGAGTTAAGTAGTAGAGAAGGTATGTTCATATGTTGGATTAAATACTATTAAGACTGTTCTATCAACTTTTGAAATAAGAAATAAAAACCGAGGTGAATGCGGTGGATGGGATCTGTGATTATTAAAGTTTATTTTTGTATATAAAACGGATATATGTATATGTTATTGTAATTAAATCATGGAAGGCCTAGAAAGATAAGTGACACTAACTCACAATGTTGTTGATGAAAATGTTAGCAACCCAAATTATGAAAATTAATTAGTTCAATTAAAACACTTAAGATCGTTTATCAATTAACTATTTAACTCCTACATCACAACGCTGCTAGCATCACAGTTATATTCCTGTGAAAATCAAAGGTCTATTATATTATTATCACTGAATTTTACGAGATAATTCCATAAAAACTATTTACAGTAATCATGCAAAATATATTATGTATAAGTATGCAAAACGTGTAGCTAAGCTTCATGTTAGGAAATTATTTATTAGCATTTTCAAAATGCCTAGTCTTAAAATAAAATTGAGATATTATCAGCTTTTATATGACTATGAAATTTAAAAATGTTAAACATTTAAATGTATACTACCTATATAATTTTTGTCACATGTGTCGTGTCCCGTCAGGCTTAGTCATGTTATTTTTTTATAGTTAATGTTATAATTATAATTGTTACAAAACAAGACGAAGTGTAAAGTCAGGTTAGCAAGATAAATATGTACCTACTTTTATTTGTTTTTTTTTTTGTATAACTATGACATGAATATGATAGTTGGATATCAAGTTACTATCAAGGCAGAGACGCGTTGGGTTGGGACCGGGTTGTGAAAAATAACCATCTAAAATAATCAATAAACGTTTTGACATGAGTCGGTTTATTTATGTACTATGTTTAACTTGCTCTTCCTGACTTTGTATTTCAAGTCATAATCATAATCGGGCGTTTTTTTTAAAGTTGTCCCCTACACTTTTTTTTCAAATTTGGGATAGAAAGAGCTCGTGATTCTGAGTAGAAATAACATAAAAAATCCCAAATGTGAAAAAAAAGTGTAGGGGACAACTTTAAAAAAAAAACGCCCAATCATGTTCCGAGGCCATTTTCGTATCCAAATGTAATGCTTTTTTTATACCTTAATAAATTATTTCTCTCATGGTCAGTGATTATTTTTATTAACCCATTGACCGCCACAGTCGGCTGTGGCCGTCATCGAAGTCTTGCCACGGACGCCAACGATGGGTACAGCCGACAATTTCGCCAATGTAATAGGGATTTACGCGGGACTCCGTAAAGTTCAATTTCGCTTAAATAGATGCGTCGGGAGCACGGCATATTCCTTCGCCGTCTGGCGGTTAAAAGGTTAAAAGACTTTATACTCATATACACCTGTTTTACCATAGAAATAAGGATGAGTCCCGTTATATTAATGACCACTTTGGCCTTCACTATCTATTTGACGCTGACTGTACATGAAATCCTCATCGAAGGTACGGTTGCGCAAAACATTAAAATATAATTTATAATATTTTACCCTATATTTGTACCACTGCTGGATACATGCCTCCTCTGCCGGACAAGAGGTTTGGGATACAGTACGCACGCTAGCCCAAAATGGGTTGGGGACTTAATAATAAAAGTAATAAAACTTAACTATTTGGAATATATATTTTGGTTTTGTACCTAGATTGGTGTAACTGCAGTTTAGCGTTAGGTAAGTCATCATCATCTTCCTCGCGTTGTCCCGGCATTTTGCCACGGCTCATGGGAGCCTGGGGTCCGCTTGGCAACTAATCCCAGTAATTGACGTGGGCACTAGTTTTTACGAAAGCGACTGCCATCTGACCTTCCAACCCAGAGGGTAAACTAGGCCCGTATTGGGATTAGTCCGGTTTCCTCACGATGTTTTCCTTCACCGAAAAGCGTTAGGTAAGTATTGTAAAAAATGGGAAAAGGTAACGTTTACGCATTGGTCTATTCATGCATACTATAAAAAAGAAAACTGACTTCTATACAGTACCAAATCTCGTGGAATCTGCGATATTTTCTAAAATTAGCAAACACATCCAAATGCATACGGTTCAATGCAGATGTCTCAAAAATATGTAAACGAGTACGTTGACAAAGTTGCTGTTGATAATTTTAGCAGACGAAATTTGCATGCTATATGGATTAGTTGTTGGTTCATATAAAAAAAATGTGTTAATACCACCAGCATGTAAGCGTATTCTATTATTAACTTCGTAGATAAATCTTTACTGCTACCTATTATAGTTCCTGAGGGTTAGCACATGTAGATCATATTTCTGTGCATTATTTATCCGGCTAGAGGGCGTGACCTGCTTAATCCCACTAATGGACTCTCTCAGACACCTAATTACGGAAAGGCTACAAGGTTACAGTTACAGCCCGGTTGTGAAAGCGGCGCAGCGGGAAACGAGCGATGAGCGATGTCATTGTCAATGGAGTTGGCAATTGTCAAAGGTTTTTATAGATGGCGCTATCATAGGTTTTACCTGTCTCTAGTTTGGTTCTATGCGATTTGCCTTTAATGAATATGACCCTTTTTTACGACTGACAGGAAAACCTATGCTAGATAAGTGTGCTATCATGATTGGCACCTTCAGATATCTAATTTTTCATCACTCGCTACGCTCGTGAATCTATTATAGAATCTTTCGCTTGCACGGGACTCAAAATAAGCACTCGAAGGAATATCAAACTTTGATCTCTTGTTGTACAAATAACTATTTTTTGTTGACAAAATCAGTTATAATTTCTTTTATATTTAATCTTTTTAGGACTATACCTAGGAACATATAATGTCAGTCTATGTAATGTATGTGATACGTAGGTATATTTAAGCTCAGTGTTCGAGCCATTAAATACTAAAAGCGTGGATGAGGTAAGTTTATAGCACTTTTACAGCTTCGTTACTCGTCTAGGTAAGGTACTACACCTAGATACTTACATAATATATATGGTTTACTACTGTCATACTTCTTATGATATAATATACATAGTTTTCAACTATATTCTACTGAATGTTTCAATAGACTGAGTTAAGCTTTAACTGAATAACGTAGTCGATCTGAAACTATTTGTCCATGAAGTTGTGGAGTACCTACAGCGTGGTTGCAGAAATTGTTTGACCTGCAAACTTCCAGTAACGTAGGTACTTACCTATACTTACAGACCTAATAATAGGTGGGGCCACAAAATGGTTTTCAGCTATAAAACGCGAGATTTTCTTTTAAACTTAAGTTATTGTTATAATACCTTAATATTTAAATATAAACGGAAGGTCAATTGACATGACAATTTACAGTAGACGTCCTCTGCCGGCTATGCCCGTAAAGTCAAGTAAAAGCATTGCAAAAATTGTAGAAATAACTCAGGTGGCTACGTAGAGGTTGCCTTTTATTAAGGATATCAAAAGTATGGTGGTATACAAGTAGCAGTTTCCCACTAACACAAGATTCCTCACCCCTCGTCGTGAGTCGTGGAGGCCTTCGTGCTCAACGAGGCAGGCGATAAGAGACAATTGTTTAGCGAAAAGAATAAATTCGTCCGACCTTAATTACTTAATTAACTAGAGGACATTGTTTAATTCGGCCGCGTCAAGATGTCTGCCTACTTGTAGAAGACGACTTTGTTTCTTATAACAATGGCTGTAAATTAAAGTGCTACTTATGTACATACCTACTGCGAACTAAGGAGTTATAAACGAAACATTACCTACGTTAGATGTATTTAAATATGAAGATAAATAATATGTCTTAATAATAACAAATAATGTTCCAGAAATATAAGCTTAGTGTAACGAATAAAAAAATACAACTCCTATATCAATATTTTCATGGCCTTCACTGAGCAACTAGAAATATTTCTTGTTCGAAATTAATTAATTATAATACGGCCAGCTATTTAATAAAATGCGTCTGAAAATGTACGCTACCGCTCTAAATTTATGATGAGCGCGTTTTAATCCTAGGGTCTGTGGTTTCATAATATTCAACGAGCGTAGGTCCTTGCCGGTGGATATTGAATTTTTAACGAAGCTCAGGTAACGAGGGCTAAGGAAAAACGGCTTTTGCAGACCCATTGTCCGGGAAAAATTAATAAATACTGCAAGCAAGTAATAATTTATCATATTGAATACTCAGGATATTTATGTACTTACTTATCTCTTTGTGCGAGCGAGATGTACCTAGGTGTGTGCTACAAACTAAAGTGAGATTTTTATACCTACTTCAAATAGGAGGCCAATTAAAACTTACATTTCGACGTCAAAATAATCCAATTAAAAGTAAATGACATCATTTAGAATTAAAATTTAGATATTAAAACGTACGTTCGATTTTGCCAATTTCCTACGTATGAGAAAGTTGTTTAAAGCATGCTACGTACGCGGCGAGACGTGTTACGTTGTCGTAGCACACAGCCAGCGTAATACAGCTACATATTAGAGTTCCGTGCTCCCCCACACTTGCGACTTGGTTGGACAAGAGTAGATGTTATCCATACTATTAATTTATTTCTAGATGTTACGGTGCAATCGTTAATATTACCCCACACTGTAGGTACAGCTTGCACATTGCCAATAGGTACTTACAGAATAATACTTACTCTTTAGTCACTTTAGTTTATGCCTAGTAGCCTCTGCACATCGAGGGAAAATACCTGTTTCTGTTTTCCCCGCACTAAGTTTAGGGTAGCTAGTATACGTTGAACCTTAAAATACGTGTACCTAATCTCTATGTAATCAGAGATCATCTATATGATATAGATATAGATATTGTTAAGGCAACAGTTATGTCCATTATACGCAGGACGCAACTTTATTTGTTATTCGTTTTTTAACTGTCGTTAAAAGTTTGCCTTTGTTTGGTTTCTCAAAAGTTGAATGCGGCTGGGCTTCAGTCGAGCCGGGTGAAGTTTCGCAGCTGTTGTTACGAATACATTTCGCGAATAACACGACCCATTTAATTTGATGAGTATAGTTTTCACGTAAACTTCACGTGATTGTACGATAGTACGCCAAACACTTGGTCGAACTTAAGTGGTATTCCCATTTACAATTTTAGGTAGTAGGTACTTATTTAAAATTTCGATCAGGCAACAAGGCCGATATTACAAGTAAAGATGCCCCGAATAGTGGTTTTGGCCGAATACCGAATACCGAATATTCGGCCCCTCTCTCGGCCGAATACCGAATATTCGGCATGACATGCGAACATTTTGAGTCAAAATTATTATGAAAACTGATCGCTAACAAAGCTCAACGTTAGATGACGTTAGCTAAGATATATTTTTGTTGAACAGCATTAACGAATAGAGTCAAACAAAACAGACTCATGATAAAAATAAAATGTTTTTAATAAACAAATGGTCAAAAAAGGGTCTTCGTATTTAACAACTTTCCAAGAACACATTCTAAATATATACTTACATAGTTTTTGGTTATTTTTATTGTGCAATTTTTCTTTTTAAGTAGGTACAACAGATATTCGGTATTCGGCCGAATAGTAGGCAATATGCGGCCGAATACCGAATATTCGGCAAAGTGGCCGAATAGGCCGAATACCGAATAGTTGCCGAATATTCGTGGCATCTCTAATTACAAGTACCTTTAAAGATTAACATACACAATAATGTAATATTTATATACTTAATGCGATCGCCCGCTAAAGTAGTTATTTCCCAAGGTTAGCTTTAAAAAAACTTATCTAGATTATTTATTTACAAATCTAAAATTCGTGCAATTGTTGTGTCTATTACTTGGTATACTGATGAGTATACTGATTGTAGTAGGCAGGTAGTAATAGAACGTTATCCATGAAATAATTAAGCATGCCATGTAATAGTAGTTTATGCAACAGTGATATAATAAGGGTTCTTAAAATTCAAGGGTCGAAGTTACAAAACGAGACGTAGTCGAGTTTTGTAAAAAAAGACCCGAGAATTTTAAGAACCAATTATGAGCTGTTGCATACATTACTTTTTCTATGACAGCTGCAGCAAAAAAAAAAAAAAAAAAAAAAAAAAAAAAAAAAAAAAAAAAAAAAAAAAAAAAAAAAAAATTATTAAAAAAAAGAGTTATTATTTAAAAAAAATTGAGTTATTATTTAAAAAAAAAAGAGTTATTATTTAAAAAAAAAAAAGAGTTATTATTGTAAATGAAAACATACCTCTTTCAATCAAGATGATCGGAACTTGTATCTTTAAAAAAAATAAAGCAGTTGTATTATACTCATAAGATGACTGCTAGCAGTCATCTTATGAGCCTATAGACAAAGCATTCAAATGACATTGCTTTAGATATCACTGTCAGTCATTTAATTGACACATTTAAGTGCTGGAGTAGAAAAATATGTATTTGTAGTAGCATTTAGTACCTAGCATTTCTTTGACACTCTAATCTATTTAATTTCTTATAGAATTCTTGTCACAGCAGTGCTGCAAATGCTGCAGCAGTAATTTTATTTTATTTTTGTTGATTTTTACCTCTTGGGCCAATCTCATCCAAAAGCTATTTAAGTGGCAGACGAGTATTACATTTGAGGCGGTGTGGTGTGATGATAAATAAGTCCATGAAATGGCTTGAGGTCGAGTCTTATGTCAGCTTCTAGTATATTTTTGTTGCTTTGGCCAAAATAACAGATAACACACTGTTGTGTGTTGTGTACATAAACAACGAATGTTTTTGTTGTTAAGTGCCTACAATATTTTATCATACTCAGACATGCATGCATTGTACGAGTCACATCTTTTGGTAGTCATTTTTATAGGTCGACAATTTAGGTATCTCAGGCGATTGGTAAATAGGTCAAGAAAGTGCGCAGTAATTTTCTTATGGAAGGTAGCCGAGTTTTGGAACTAAAACTATAGTTTATTTATTACACTGTTACTTACACAACGTAATACAAAGTTATATGTGCCCTATATAATTTAAGTTGAGCCCCAAAGGGTTGTCAAAACAATCCAGAGCCCGTACCATGAGTCGCTGACAGTGTCAAAACTGACATTTACGCTATCGAGAACGTAATTTACTTTCTATACATCTCGTTTGCACAAATATGCGAGTACGAGCGAGATGTACCTATACAAAGTAAATTACGTTCTCGACGGCGTTTATGTCAGTGCCAAACTGATGGTAGCCGTACAGGGCGTTATATAGCGTCGATATCGACTTCCACAGTAGGTAATAAATAAGTACCTGCTGCGGCACGAATTGCTTGGAATTTATATAGGTGTTTTATTTAATAATCTGCAATATTTTGCGATGTGAATATATATTGGGTCATAATGATTTAATGAACAACTTTTACCATCAGTCATTTTTGGGTTTGCGTTTGAGAGAATTATTTTCGTTATAGAACTTAAAATAGAAACAGTATTGATATTGACATGCTACCGTGTCAGTAACCACATATTAGTGTATTTGCTTATCATCTCCTGTGAGCTATGTTTACATTACATTATACTGATATCTTGCTCAGCGAATCGAGTAGAATATCTAGCACAATTTGTAGAGCCATAACCATAAGAGCGTGTTATATTCTTTTTCTACTCCAGCACTTAAATGTGTCAATTAAATGACTGACAGTGATATCTAAAGCAATGTCATTTGAATGCTTTGTCTATAGGCTCATAAGATGACTGCTAGCAGTCATCTTATGAGTATAATACAACTGCTTTATTTTTTTTAAAGATACAAGTTCCGATCATCTTGATTGAAAGAGGTATGTTTTCATTTACAATAATAACTCTTTTTTTTTTTAATTATAACTCAATTTTTTTTAAATAATAACTCTTTTTTTTTTAATAATAACTCTTTTTTTTTTTTTTTTTTTGCTGCAGCTGTCATAGAAAAAGTAATGTATGCAACAGCTCATAATTGGTTCTTAAAATTCTCGGGTCTTTTTTTACAAAACTCGACTACGTCTCGTTTTGTAACTTCGACCCTTGAATTTTAAGAACCCTTATTATATCACTGTTGCATAAAATTATTGTAGGTGATTGAATATATACATCTTTGAATTGGAATTTCCTAACCATACGTACACAGCGTATTTTAACATATTGTATTAGTAATTTAAGTGTTTAATCCGTAATGTTAATTAATTAATGTTACAGGTATTAAAGCAACCTGAACACGCAGGAGACGCAACCCATGGACACGAATCAATTCACTCCAGGCTAGGATAACGCCTTAAAATATTTAGTTATATTTGGAAGAAAACATGAAACTTGCACCAAAATAATAGTAAAAACATATATACTATCGTCAATCATATGGTCTTCTCACTCATCCTCCTTTTCATATTCTGTTTTCATACATATACCCTATTAATTCTTATGATATTGTTCTATTAAATTGGAATGGAGTGACATAATTTTTTTTAATATAATTATTAATGATTCGCATTTTAATATTCGTTATATCTAAGACCTGCATTCGTTCCTTACGAGTAAACTCATTATATCCTCATCTTATACAGAATTATGTTTTATCAAGCAGAAACGTCTGCGAGCGATACTTCAAATTTTTAGGTGTATTAAAGGAAAAATTGAAAAGTTCCAAGAGGTCGCAAGCGCAAGTTTGAGTCTTACCGGAGGTGGTGAATTTTTCCTGTATAAAATTCTGTATTATAGAAAATTTATAAAAGTTGCTAGGCTAATAATAGGCTATAATGTTTGTGTGCCACTATCGCCAGGTCATTACCGTTTTAGTGTGCAAGTCATTGATAACTTTATTTCGTTATTGCCAGCTTGTTTGTAAACTTACATTTCCCATGGACTAACAATAAGAGGAATAGAGAAGTTAATATGCATAGATAGAGCGTGGTAATTTGGCGCTTCAGAGTTTTTATGCTTATCTTTGTCACGCACGCCCGCCATTAACTACGTAAATTAATTAAAACTCCTTTGGAGTTCTCTCCCTTGATATGAATAAACGGGCATTTCAAGTTAATGTTGTGTGGGTGTACTGGGTGTGTTACCGTAAAACGGGGTGAGAAGGTTTCGCGGGGAGAGGTGGGTTATGAATGGGGAGAGAAGGTTTGAGAGGGGGGTGAGAAGGGATTTTAAGGCTACTGCTACAAAAATAATGTAACGTAATGGACCCTATAATGGACGTGGAACCGGTAATGGGATATAAAACCACAAATCCTCTAAAATAAGTACGTAAAAGTAGTTTATAAACACTGGCAATATTTTACCATAAATAAGAGTCATTGAGCTGTTTAAGTTTGACTTTTTATTAATTTCGGTTAATTTTTAAGAAATTGGCGCCAACCCAAAAGTTGTCGTGTCACTGGAAAAAATAACCAGTAAGAATTCTTAACAACTTCGCTAAGAGAGGTGAGTTCATATATTAAATTGTAATTAATTATTACTTGGTGTAAACTAGAATGTGTTTTGTTAATTGCATTTACCATGAGATAAGGTATACAACACATTATGTTGTGACTCTAGAGATGTATAAAAAATAGTGGTATTTTACCCAATCCCATTATAGGAGCTGTAAAACTGCATACCTCCTATGATGGGATAATTTACATAATGATGCTTGCCATGGCGTAATTTCATGTTTAAACAATACAGAAGTATAATGTAGTTACTCGTACGAACTATGTCAGGAGGTCTTCTCGGACTTCGGATAAATTAATATCGTTTTTACAAAATTTTATTTAACTTGCCCTGTTAGTTTGTATACAGGGTGGATTTTCTTTTTGGGTCAGTGAGGGCAGCTACCAGATCCCGTGCTGCGACGAGAAAACGGTCTTAGAAAACCTTCCCTCGATTTCAAATTAATGAAGATTGGATTTTACAGATTTTGGAAAAAACATACAGGATGCGAGAAAAAGGTAATTTTTGACAATCTTTTTTTTGATGCCAATCGATCCCATTCCTATTGAGGATCAAAAGCTTGTATGGAACTAAAAAAAATTTCCGGCTAGAAAAGCCACAAATCGAGGAAAACTTTTCCCAAACAATTTGTATGAAAATCAAAACTTTTATTTTTCACATGCTATTTTTCTATGCCAATTGATTCCATTTTTATCTAGTATCAATAGTTTCTTTGGGGTCAGTTTACGATAATGTACTAAAAAGCCACAAATTAATAAAAACTTTTTCCATAGGTACATTTACTATGGAGAAAATGTGAAATTTAATTTTGACCCCAAAAAAACTATTGATACTGGATAGGAATGGAATCGATTGGCATACAAAAATAGCATGTGAAAAATATAAGTTTTAATTTTCATACAAATTGTATGGGAAATGTTTTCCTCGATTTGTGGCTTTTCTAGCCGGAATTTTTTTTTGTTCCATACAAGCTTTTGATCCTCAATAGGAATGGGATCGATTGGCATCAAAAAAAAAGTTTGTCAAAAATTACCTTTTCCTCGCACCCTGTATGTTTTTTCCAAAATCTGTAAAAGCCAATCTTCATTAATTTAAAATCGAGGGAAGGTCTTCTAAGACCGTTTTCTCGTAGCAGCACGGGATCTGGTAGCTGCCCTCACTGACCCAAAAAGAAAATCCACCCTGTATTAGTTAGTGTGGTTCAAATCTTGGAAATGGCATTTGAGCCACTTTCGGATTTCCGATTGAGTTGAAATTTTGGATACGTATGCAAATCGGATGACAATGCAATCGGGTGACAAAAATGACTAATAACTAGTTTTTTGCCAGAAACTTATTCCCTATTCCAATATCTTATACTGATAGGGTATGCCCATTATAGGGGGCCCATTACTGGATCCACGTCCATTACCGGGGTTCCATTACTGGAGCTTTGGTGTCCATGACTGGAGAAAAAAAACATACTTTTAATTTATTAATTATGTGGAAACTAACTGCAGTATCTTTGATACAACACGCCTGAAACATGAAAGAAGGATAGGATATTCATCTTTAACAAGCTAAGCGGTAGAACTTTTACATGTATCAGGGAAATATCACAAATACTCCAAATTTCCTCTTAAATGTCCCATGACTGGTGCCGTTACTATATTCCAATTTAAAATGGAGCTATAGTAATACGCACAATAGAAAAAAATCGATCCAACAATCTTTCAAAATCACCTTTGTATGAAAACCCCTCTCACCCCAAATAGGTACGAGGCACTACGGGGTGAGGTGGGTTTTCCTCTTTATCGTCAAAGTTATGAAATGGAACTACCCAAAATAAAATACAAACGTCCGGAACACTTATTATATACACCATTCAGTTTTCATATGTAAAAATAAAATGTTATCGAGGTTTGAATTTCAGTTTTGACCCTACTCACCCTTTTACGGTATTTAATTTTTGCCTAAAGGATCTTATAGTAAGTAACGAAACTTGGAAGAATTGACTGTCATTTTATCATAGTTTTAACTTACTGCTCTACACGTAATGTTATTCATCTTATCGAAGCTTTTCAGCTTGACTGTTATTAGATTTAATACCTCGATAGGTGTTTTATCGGGAATTGATTTTTACGAAATTCTTGCATTCCCACAGACTTATAATAAAAGTCTTAGTGATCTGAACAAATAAGAGTCGGACCAAGCTAACTTTGCATGGCATGTGGATGTGCAGTGACAAACAGGTTAATTCGAACATGTACTGACATCAAACCGCGATATTAAAACACCAAGCACCTAACGAACAACTCGAAAAAGTCACAACGTATGTTGGCATTTGCCTCCTGGTTTACTCTATTATCCTAGGCAAGGTTGAGACTGTTGAGAGTTGACCCTGGCCAATTCCAATTTTACTTATTCGATCTGTAAAGTTAGGTAGGTAAGTTCATTTATAACTAGAACTAACGTACATTCAAGAACAGTGAATATGGGACACGTTTAATGGAAATTTTCATTAAAAGGGAAATTTTGCTTCTTTTCTTCTAGTCCACGCCGGTTCCTGTTAGGTGTTTGTTAATTTCTGTAAAAAAATAAAATTAGCTATAAAAATTGTATCAGCATTATTTATTGATGACGATGTAACAATTAAGAAAAAAATAGTCGTTGTCACAACTTCAGTTCAAAATGCCATCATTGGATGGTCTTCATGAGCAGTTCCACTTTACCAATAGGTAATAATGTTGGTTTGTTTGATTTATTTTTATGTAGGTATTGCTGTAACGATTATGGAAAATTTGTTTGTTATTTGATATATAGTAAGGTTCATGATATACCTAGATACATGTGGTAATAGAAGTTTAGTGAGAATTTATGAAAATGTTGCCATCAAAATAATATATTATAATACAAAAAAAGTTCTCAACTGAATAATTTATTAGATATTGTTTCCAGAAATTCTCAGTAAAAATCGTTAGTTACTTCTTAAAATTCATAACCCCACTTACATTCTTCGCAGTTCAAATCGATAGAATTAAGCAGCTCTCGCAAAAGTTTCTCGACTTTGGGTTTCCCGCAGGCTTTCACTGCGGTAAACTCGCATTCGTTTTCTTGTTTGTCTAGTTTGCATCTCTCCTGTAAAAAAAAAATTAAAACTTGCATTGAAAGAGATAGGCAATAAAGGGGTCCACTGATTAACAGTCCGCCGGACGGTAGGTATCGGTCTGTCAGTTAGAACAAAAATTTGACAGTTCCGAACAACTGACAGGCCAATACCGTCCGGCGAACTGTTATATTTCAGTGGGCCCCTTAAGAGTAGCATGGATGAAGTAAGCTTAGACTGATACCACAGAATAAGTAATAGTATTATCATACTGATACATTGAGGAAGCTACCAGTGCCCTATTTATTTTAGCTAGCACCACAGAATAAGTAATAGTATTATCATACTAGCACACTCACCTTTTCAGGAATTGCCGGCCCACTTCCATATACACCAATGAGCCGAGTGATCTCGGGTGTCTTGTTATTTTTGCAGAATGCGAAATCTACTCGCTTCTGTTCCAGACACTCTGAACCACCTTCCTTTATGAACGCTGTAACATACGTGAAAAAAGTATGATAATCTTTAACAGTCGAAAGAAATAGAAGACTCGAGTCAATTTTCATCTGAGGGCCACAAAACAAGCGCTCAGGGGACCTATTAGCCAAGTGACATTCGTTGATAGAAAACACCAATCAAAAGTGAAAAATGTATGGAAATGATCACGTGACTTTTCGTTGAATCTGTCATTCGGATATATTTTTAGGGTTCCGTACCTCAAAAGGAAAAAACGGAACCCTTATAGTATTACTTTTCTTTTTCAGTGGCATGTACCGTGGTACTAGATAAAGGATGACTCACCGGCCGGGCCGGGTCGGAGCTTCCAGCGCTTCGTTTTCTATGGAAAGCACCACGTGATCACCGATCAGCCATCATAGAAAATGACATGCCGGACGCGTCGGCCCGAGCTCGGCCCGGTCTAGCGTGAGTCATCCTTAATGTAGTGGTTCTCAACCATACTACTAAAAGGCAAGGAACCTATTACTCCTATTAGATAGTCTTTTTACCGTGAAACTCATACTTACAGTTTGTGTTAGCTCCATCGTTAAGGCAGAAGAAGTCGATTACTTTATCAAACTCTTTTTGTGTAGTGCGTAACCCACTAGCCGTGAAACACGGCGTCATGCTTGTAACAAGTGGTCGTACGCAGGCCTTCACCTGTGCTGATCTGTCGCAGAACCTACAGAAATACATTTTAATACTTTATAGCTGTCTCGGCATAGGCTCCACAAGGACCTCGGGAGACGATTAGGGATGCAACACCCTCACACTTTCTCACGCAAAGACTAAGCTACAGCGCGGGAATGCTGCCTGCGAGATGGGCACCTTGCCGAGAGGCCAAGGGTTGAAGGGTAGATTTTAGTTTTTTTCTTCAAGTTAGGTTTAGCTATATTATATTTATTTTAGAGAGAGTTTTTATCACTGGTTATAATATAGGTATAAGGAAGTAGGTATGAGACATTATATCAACACTTGATATAACTATACTATAAGTACTTACGCCTTAACAATTTTTTCCTGGTTTTCGAAGTATTTCGCCACTCTAACCTCATCCCTGAAATTCTCGTCAGAATACACGTCTGTAATACATTGCTTGAATGTTGACATGGAAGCCTGGAAAAGATAAAAATAATATGACTATATTATATTTAATACTAGTATATATATACCATTAGCTTCCCTAAACCGGTTACGTGTACTGTGCGTAGACGTGCACATGCGTGTGCGCTAAAATGTTGGAGCTGTGCACGCAAACATCACACAAGCGGTGTGCCGTCTCTCATTAGGATCTGATATGGGCGACCGAGCTTTGCTCGGAAAACATATAAAGATTCAAAAACGCGCGTTTCCCAGATATAAGGCCTAGCTAGATCGATTTTTTGCCCCCAAAAACCCCCTATAGAGCAAATTTCATCGAAATCGTTAGAGCCGTTTCCGAGATCCCCGAAATATATATATAAATAAATATACAAGCATTGCTCGTTTAAAGGTATTAGATTAGATAATTCTACATATATATACAGAACCTATCAATGTAAATTACAACGTGCACGTGCACGTCAACGCACGCACATGCGGTGAGCACAGGTCTTTATCCTTGATTTTATACTAAAACCCAATACATACTAAAATATTTAATCGTAATGTAATTTTAGTACCTACCTAGTTATACAGGGTGTTGCCTGTCACACGAGCAAATAATTAAAACATATATATTATACTCCTCAAACTATAAAACCTTTGTTAAACAACTTTTAAAAATTAGGAATCCTTTAGACTTCCTCTTTTTCATACAAAATAAATATTGCCTGCAATGTACGCTGATATCAGTGTGTTTGACGTTGCTTGTCACGCTTTAAACACAACAAAATTTGCAATACATTGCGTCTTAGAATAAACTTTAAAGTGTTATAAAAATCAAAACATAAGTTATTATTAAAAGTTGCTGAACAAATGTTGGCCAGTTTGAGGAGTATAGCCTACTTTTTAATTTATTGCTCCTGTTACAGGAAACACCCTGTACATGGGATGGGCGAAAGTAAGCTGATTGTGTTGTGTTGTAAATTGTAAAAAAATAACTTAATATTTTGCAATTCGTCTACGTTACGGTTTACCTGCACTTGTTGGAATTTGCCACTTTCGCAAAAGTCAGTCGTGATGATCGCAGTAATCCATTTGTCCTCCTCAGGAACTGTGTGCCCCAGAACTACTGTTGAAGTTGAAATAACAATTTGCAATAGGTACGATATATTATTATTTTATTAAGGTAAATAATTAATTAAAGCAATACTAGTCATCGTAAGATCAAAATCATGCATAATTCAGTCAGTAGGTAACTATTTAAAAAATGTGAATGATTAGGTATGCGAAATGCCTTTTTTAAATGGCCTCCTAGGCTAATAGGAGTCCTAGCGTAGTCGGTAGCGAGTTAGCGACCTTGACTACGAAGGCATTTATTTTGTGGTATCATAAATATTTCATTAGGTGACAAGCAAAAAACACTCAAGCAAAGTACCACCACAAGTTCATAGCTATAGTGAACCATATTAGTACGAAAAGAAGGTTGATTTTTGTTTAAATATTTTTTAGTAATTAGTGACTTTTGCTTGTCACCTGACAATTTGTTCCTGACTAATGCATTTTTTTCCATGTAAGTAGACGAAACAGGAGCTGAGATTTAAATATTTTAGGTAAATACACCCGTCTCGCTAACGGAAGCGGTTCCTAAAACTAGTGCGATAAGGACAAGGCGAAAAATCCTGCGTAAAAATCTCAAAAATCGAGGTTTTGTAATCGACTGTTTCCTCCTCCAAAACTTAACCTATCGTAACCAAATTTGGAAATATAAATGATGATGAAATTATCTGTGTCGGACCGTTTTGTTTTTTTGGCTAATTGATATCAGTTTTGAATACCACGCCTCTCATTGCGGCATAGTCAGTTAGGCCATTTCGGCCATTTTTGAAGGGCTCTAGCGCCTTAAAAAACAAAAATATCAAAAAAAGCAAAACGGTCCGACACAGATATTGACAATATTAATCTGTGTTGAAAAAATCATTGCTCTAGCTTCAAAACCCACGGAGGAAACAGTCGAGTACGTTTGTATGGAGAAATTACCACTCCTGTTGCCTCTTAAGTGTAAACTGTGAGGGGTGTGCAATAAAAGTTTTGTATTATATGTATGTAAATATAACCCACAACACAAGCCTTACTGAGCTTACTATGGGCCCATCGACCAAATATTATATAAAATTTAAACGAGAATTAGACATAAGTACATAATTTAATTTAGACAAAGGAATTAATACCTAGTAATTACAGTATTATAATATAGTTTACGTATCAAAGAAACGCACGAATGTTATTTAGCGCTTTTTTTAATTTTAGGTCCCTAGATTTTATTTTTCTTATGTTTTCTGAGATTAAGACACAATAGGTACCTACCTACGGTTTTTGCTGGGACACAAAATCGCCAAACAATACCGATGATAACCTTTCCGTCATATAGGAACAAAGCTTTTAGAATAAATATATTTTAACATAAAAAAAATTTAAAGTACCTAATAAATGCATGCCCCGCACTTCCCCATTTTAGAAAACTTTTAGTTTCTAATATAATATTTGCAAGAAATTCAAAATGAAAGCAGAAAGTGGTAGGTGTGGTTTGTTGATGATTAGACCTTGGTCAGCTGTATTTTACTAGAAAAATAGAACTTACCAACTGCCATTACGGCGGCGAGAACGAGTTTCACCAACATATCGTCACACGAATCTAAATAAGTTTAAAATAATATACTTAAGTATTTAAGCAAAAATAAACGACAACTACGAAAGAATTCGCTTATTGACAGCTTATATACAGACTACTGTGCGTAATTTGACCTGCGGCCCCTGCGGGGCAAGTGCTGCGATATCGTTTAATTATTACCTACCTACCTACCTACTCTGTAGACTGACTGCGGTGAAACAAAAAAAATAAAGGATATATGCTTACCCAATTTCTAATTATAAATGCATGTCCCTAATCCCTATGTTCCCACACAAACGGTTGAATCGAGTTTATTTAGGGATAGATTTTGATTATTGTCAGATTCAGTTTTACACGAGTATAATTGATGGGATGTAAAGTCTATTTTTTTATTCGGTGGACTGAAATGACAGTTAATAGTATGAAATGACATTTCATGTTCATACTATTAACTGTCATTTCAGTCTACCGAATAAAAAAATAGACTTTAAAAGATTAAATAAAGTAAAAAAAAAATACGAAAAATAGAAGGCTAAAATATTAATATTTTCAATGTTATTTGTTATGGTTTCGAAAGGGATTGCAGTGGCAGAGCCATAGGGGTTCGTGAGGTCTACAGCTCACAGACCCACTAATAATATTTACTTAATATTTATATATGTCACCGTAAAATTGTAAACACTCGTCATATTATAATCTCGCTAGTTACATTATAAACTGACGGTAGGGAGATTATAATCTAACCTAACCTAACCTACGTTAGATTATAAACTAACGGGTTCACAATCTTACGATGTCATATATATTGAAGATGAACGAAAGAACAAATAGGTTAGCGATTAGGCCCTAGTTTAACAAAGACGAATCAATAAGGGATTTACCTACCAGTAGAGTTCAATAGAAAATACAAATAATAATATATAAACAAACCAATTCATGTTTATTATTTCTTCGTAATCTCGCGCTTTATATTTAAACATATTGTTTATATCAGTTACTAGGTAAAATATATGTTAATTATCAAAAAAATTGAAATTAAAATTAAATTATATATATATTTTATAATTTAAATTGTTTATTATGTTGAAACGGTCGGCAACGCGCATGTAACACGTCTGGAGTTGCAGGCGTCCATATCAGGCGGCCCGTATGCTTGTTTGCCACCGATGTAGTATAAAAAAATATATAGTAATATTGCAATGAAGAAAAAAAAATCCATCATTAATCTTTTAAAATATACGTCTAACGTGTAACAAAAACTGTAATATTTGTTTAAATTAATTTGTGAGCATTTCTCAAATAATTTGTACATTTCGAACACATCTTATAGGTATTTCTATAAAAATTGGTATGCTGGTAAAGTACATGAAGCTGAACAATTTCCACCATATTTCCCAAAATGTCCAAGAAAGTTTGTATGAAACATCCTTTTTTGTTACCAGATTTCCTTACACATTTGGTAACAAAAAAGGAATGTTTCATACAAACTTTCTTGGCCAAGAGGTCTACAACGCGCACCTTATCATCATCACCAGGTTATACTTGAACAATTCTGGCCATGGGCTATGTCATGGGGGGAGAGTTAGGCTCTCTCATAATAACTAAGGCACCAACTTTAATATTATTTGTAATTATTATATCGCTGAACAAATGTTGGTCAGATTTAGGAGTACAGCCTACAGTTTATTCTTTTGCTCGTATTATAGGCCACCCCGGTATAAGTACTTAGTTATTATAGAATGTTGTGTCCGAGTTCTAAAATACGTTTTTGCTACTGTGTGATCTTTCCTCATGATAACCTAGTGTGAACTTTTGAGCGAGTTCTCGCGTATGCTGGACTGACAATAAGTTATCATAATAAATTACCTACGTAAAAATATTTTCCAAAATGTCAATGTATGAAATGACAGGAAAATGGGGACTGCATTTGTATGGAGAAACGGCCGTCCCCTTTCCTTTTAAGCATGGTCTATGTCTATTACTGATATGGGGGTATATAGGTACTTGACTAATGGCAATGTCGTGGGAAAAGTGTGGACTTTCATGGGACGACATCTTGATACTATTTTTCTACTCCAGCACTTAAATGTGTCAATTAAATGACTGACAGTGATATCTAAAGCAATGTCATTTGAATGATTTGTCTATAGGCTCATAAGATGACTGCTAGCAGTCATCTTATGAGTATAATACAACTGCTTTATTTTTTTTAAAGATACAAGTTCCGATCATCTTGATTGAAAGAGGTATGTTTTCATTTACAATAATAACTCTTTTTTTTTTAAATAATAACTCAATTTTTTTTAAATAATAACTCTTTTTTTTTTAATAATAACTCTTTTTTTTTGCTGCAGCTGTCATAGAAAAAGTAATGTATGCAACAGCTCATAATTGGTTCTTAAAATTCAAGGGTCGAAGTTACAAAACGAGACGTAGTCGAGTTTTGTAAAAAAAGACTTATTATTATATCATTGTTGCATAAACTACTATTATTTGCTAGCTGCCAACTGTCTGTGTCCCACGTCCGTCGGTGCAGCGGCGCAGTCATGCACGAAGCAATCCTGATTATATAGCTCCGTCCTTTAGCGATTCAGTTTAGGCAGGGGGGTGTCACTCCGCAGTTTAGGTACATTTGGCCGGCGTGCCCAGCGGACAGGTGCATGGCAGTGGGCTGCCGCTCGGCGCGCACGATAGTCGTGTCACGTGGCGCTCGCGCAAAATCGAAAATACACAATGGCTTCGAAACTTACTTCCGCGAGTATCAGACATGCTATCTTCGGATAAAAGATGTATGTTTACATAATCAACGTTTGTAATTCCTACATATTTATCTTAAAAACAATAAATCAGTGGGTATAGGTATAAAAACTTGTCAAGTGATAACCCCGTGCCGACACTCACAGCTCGGTCATAAAACTGCGGCGCGCAAAGGAGATTCACGGTTCTTGCGCGGTTATAAGTTTCAATTTTGCTTGCAGGCGGCGATATAGGTGTAATTTTATACCTAAACCTGACTTTTGTGAAGGAGTGAATTTTCTGTACGGTAGTACTATTAGTTATTCTGTGGTTTAGGGCCCCTATTCGATATGTACCTACCACTGTCAGATTTCGCGTCCACAATTCAACAGTTGATTGAATACATGAATCTAGCTAGTATTTTAACTGGACCAATTATGAGGGGTGGGGGGAAATGACCGAACGGGATAGTCTTATGTATCTTTCAGTAGGAGTACCTAGCAGCGAAAGCGCTATTATTGTTTGTCCTTGTTACAGTCTCACTTTTTTTTTTATTTCCCGTCATAAATTAGTATAAGTAGATTATGGTGGGCAACAAATAAATTCGACCAATCATAGTGTCGCATTGCCTATGTTTTGTCCCTCACGAACGCACGCGTATACCACATCTATTAGGATCCTAGATACCATCTTGGAGGATATAATATTAAAGACCTAATTAATAATTAAGTTATCTTAATTGAAACAATTTTCTTATGATTGAATCGCATGTTCATCAACTGCGGATCATTTGGTACAACAAATAATTCAACAAAAATCTACTTTGTGGTATTACTACTTTAAGGTTTATAATGGTTTGGTTTGGTTGTCATTGTCACCCTGTGGATTGCTAATGTCAAATTTTGACACAGGATTGTTCCAATTTAATGGGAGTTCAACACGATGTCGCACCTCGCTTGTCGAACCTATAGCTACCCCAGCAGGTAGCTATAGGTTCGAGTAATCAGTTTCAACACCGCTCTCGAATGCTTGTCTCTAAAGCAAGGAAACTTTAGGGACAACGCGGGCTCTCTCAAAGCTTAGAGTAGAGCATCGCTTCACTTCTACTTTCAAAGTGTTAACGTAATGCCAGGACCTTTTATAAGTTTTAAGTTAATATCAGTTTCCAACCGTGAAGTGTTTTAAGAATACATAAGTTTGCTGTCCAAAATTCAATTTTTGATACTTTACTTTTATTTCAACAGGCAACAGGCAACTAATATGTACTCATCGAGCCAATTCTAAAAAACTCAACACAATTAGGTTGCGTTGTTTTATCACAGAGTTCCTATGGCCTTTATTAAATTATTTTACCTATCTGTATCATAAATATGTCAATTTAAAAAACCGGCCAAGTGCAAGTCGGACTCGCGCACGGAGGGTTCCGCACCATCAACAAAAAATAGAGCAAAACAAAAAACAAGCAAAAAAACGGTCATCCATCCAAGTACTGACCCCGCCCGACGTTGCTTAACTTCGGTCAAAAATCACCTTTGTTGTATGGGAGCCCAACTTAAATCTTTATTTTATTCTGTTTTTAGTATTTATTTGTTGTTATAGCGGCACCAGAATTACATCATCTGTGAAAATTTCAACTGTCTAGCTATCACGGTTCGTGAGATACAGCCTGGTGACAGACGGACGGACAGCGGAGTCTTAGTAATAGGGTCCCGTTTTTACCCTTTGGGTACGGAACCCTAATTATCACTTTTATCAGTTAGGCATGCGTAAGTGCTCGCTCGCAAGTTCACATGACACACTAGGTTATCATGCGGAAACACTGCAGAACCAAAATATGTAAGATTGTACTTCTCAAATTCAACCACGTAACATATGTACGAGTATGTATATTTTTACACCAGCCGCAGTTAAAATGTGAGTAAGTACTTTTTAGTGAATTTACTACTGTACCTACTATAAGCACAACACAATATGACAGCAATATGACGCTTCATCGAACTTACAGTGTGACTATATCGAATTGTGCAATTTTTTTTAATCTACATATTTAAAAGAAGCCTTTATCAATGAGACATGTCGGCCTCCGTAGTGACTCTATATTACAGAATTTCAATAAGTGTTACTAAACAACTAGACATCAAAAAAACTGTACACGAAATGTATTACTGTGCAAAATTTGTACATATTTATTATCTGCCTTGACTTGACTTCGACCGCATTATGTATCTTTATCTATTTGCGAGGTGCATACACTATGGAGACATAGATAGTAAAGTATTTTAGCCGCAAAATCGTTGTTACATCCATGTCTCTCGGACATGTCAATAAGGGTTTTTGGAATTTTGGCAACTTGAGTTATCCGAACCGATAGCGTCGGAGCAGATCTTAACAGCTTACTTCAAATAGGAGGAGCTTTTCATCTTGTTTTTGTGTTAGGTCTTAGCCTATTTGTACCTAAGTATACATATTTTGTATGCAGAGATGCTAAGCTAATAACTTTGCTGACTGTACTTTAACTCGATGATTCTATAGATCTCAGTAATGCAAGCATTCGAACAAGCAAAGAAAAACTTAGCAAATAAAGATTTTAGATTTGGCTGAAAACTAAATTTTGCTGCCTTGACCCTTATAAAGTTAAAAATATACATCATGTTTACTTTGTTGGAAGAAACGAAGGCACAGAATAACTAATAGTACTACCACTATACGTCTTTACATAGTAATAAATAGTCTGCGCTAACTACGGTCAGCCTAGGTTTAAGGTTTTACAAGCAGCACTCGGAGGCGATTATTCTAGGGTATGTGATTAAGTTAAGTGTCACTAAAATAGGTGTTAACTCGACGGGAATCGCAATTTCCCAGGTAACGGCCATTACTATGGTAATAACACTTGCCTAGCGATGTATTTTACCTATAACCTTATAGCTCAAGGCGATTTTCCCCTTGCAACAGGGTGGTATTTCACATGTCCAAGATCTTTGTTCAATATGCATTGCGACTCACATTTTTTGAAGCAAAATGTGAGACGCAAATACACATTGGACAAAAATCTTGGACACGTGGAATACCACCCTTAGAAGCGACCCTACTGAAACTTTAACGTAGCTCACTGATTATTGCTTACTCATTGACGGTTAATGTGTAATGGAGTCGTAAGAACTGAGTTATTGAGCGTAGATGCGAAAATATAAATAAACAACTTGGCTAAATATTTAACACAGTGACACTACAGTATGTACTGTTGAATCATATTTGACGTAGATTTTTGTAGAAGCCAATATTGATCAGGGCAAATTTAATATTGTTTTCACAGAACAAGTTATAGAATGGCGATGCGAGCAGGGTACGTGTCGCCACCGGATTTGAGCAAACGCTCGCATGCTACTCGCCCGCGCTGACCGAAAAACGAAGTAAACATGCCTTTTGCGCCACAATAACGTTCAGATTAAGAAGCCAGACATCAAATCTGTCTAAAGGAGGCGTATCCATTCACCACGCAAACAAGTTTTTACTACCGTTGCGCGAGTGTTAGTAAATGTGGAGAAGAACGTGCGGCGACACCGGTTCCGATACTAACTGCGCGCGATAGCCATTCTAACCTCTTTTATGTTCTGTGATTGTTTTATTAGGCAGTGTAGACTTTCGGTTTTTCATCCAATAGCGAGGTAGTTAGTCTAACCGTTACATCCAATTATAATCTTCTGTGATCCATTTATTGTCAAGTGTCTCTTTGTAGAGTGTCCCATCCTAATACTTGAGAAGGGCTTATTTACTTAACACAAAAAAAAAAATATTTTAGAGTGTTTACTCTCATCCGTCATCCTTTATGTTTACAAAGGATGATTCACGCTAGAACGTTCCGGGTCCGGGCCGAGGCGTCCGACACGTCATTTCCTATGACGGGTGATCGGTGATCACGTGAGACTTTCTATAAAAAGCGGCCAAGTGCGAATCGGACTGGCCCATGAAGGGTTCCGTATTTAGGGGATTTATGACGTATTAAAAAAAAACTACTTACTAGATCTCGTTCAAACCAATTTTCGGTGGAAGTTTGCATGGTAATGTACATCATATATTTTTTTTAGTTTTATCATTCTCATATTTTAGAAGTTACAGGGGGGACGACACACATTTTACCACTTTGGAAGTGTCTCTCGCGCAAACTATTCAGTTTAGAAAAAAATGATATTAGAAACCTCAATATCATTTTTGAAGACCTATTCATAGATACCCCACACGTATGGATTTGATGAAAAAATTTTTTTTGAGTTTCAGTTCTAAGTATGGGGAACCCCATAATTTTTTTTTTTTTCTATTTCTGTGTGAAAATCTTAATGGGGTTCACAGAATACATCTACTTACCAAGTTTCAACAGTATAGGTCTTATAGTTTCGGAAAAAAGTGGCTGTGACATATGGACGGATGGACAGACAGACAGACAGACAGACAGACAGACAGACAGACATGACGAATCTATAAGGGTTCCGTTTTTTGCCATTTGGCTACGGAACCCTAAAAAACGAAGTTTTGGATAGCGGCTTGGACCCAGACCGTTCTAGTGTGAATCGTCCTTTATACATATGTAAGTAGTATGTTAGTTATGTACCTTGTTTAAAATAATCATACTTGGGTCCACCTTCTAATGAGTGATTACTCTTATATTGATTTAAACTAACACGACTTTCACTCATACTTTTAAAACTAATATGGGGGTTTTACGCGATTAAGTCTCGTGTTAGTTTTAATTATGAACTCACTCTTTCTTAATGTAGGTATTAGGTACCTACCTACATAATTTATTCATTCAACCTAACGTATTAGGTACTTCTAACTATATAATCACAAATGTTTTTGTCAACGCCGCCACGAAAAATTAAAATGATGACCATACCAAGTTCTTCTTTGAGAATACATAAGTCAAACATTGCTAAGTATATTATATATTTTCACAATTACGCGGTTCCCCAATAAAGTTACAAAATTCGTCTTCAAAGGAGTTTATTTATACGGCCGCGAGACGGCACGAAGATGGCTTTTTGCTGAAGTCATTTTCTATTGTGTCCCAAACAAATATTAGCATTAAACATGCTTGCAGCGATACAAAGCGGTTTTGGTATTTTGCTTATTCCACCGTCCCGGAAAATGGGACAAGTCGAATTAAATATTTCACGAAAACATGGCGTGTGATGTTTGACATAACCCATATTACGGATTAGTATGTACCTTCCTACAAAAGTTAATTTGATTTTCAAAAGCAAAAATAGATTCCTATTTGATGATAATAATGTGTGAGAAGAGCAAATATATATATATATACCTACAATTGCTCATCTCACACATTATATGAAGTGAAGTGAAGTAATACATCGAGGTACCATGCCCACCACCCGCTATCAATAGCCCTCTCCCTCTTCGACATATAATGTGTGAGATGAGCAATATACATATGATATATGATGTGTGTATGAGGTGTACGTATATATATAGGTATACGTATATATACCTACAATTGCTCATCTCACACATTATATGTCGAAGAGGGAGAGGGCTATTGATAGGGGCTATTGATAGCGGGTGGTGGGCATGGTACCTCGATGTATTACTTCACAGCCAAAATAGCAGGTATGCTACCAACGCATGAAATAAACATTCGGACTCATTAACCATACTAGTGCCTACTATATTTCAGTACTAAATAATCAAAACGACCAATCACTATTTGGATTTGATTTAAAATAAAAAGATCACATGAAATCGTTCAATTCTTTATTTAAGTCAAACTACACCGGCTCCAACCCTACACCTCTGACCCGAGAAGATTTAACCCGGCAACAAACTCGGCGGGACACATCTTTTCAAAACAACACATAGTTTATTTATTTTACAAAAGTAAGCTTCTAATGGCACATAAGAAATCAAAATAACACTTGGAATAAAACACTTAGCTAAACGGTTAAAGAACGTGAGAATCTATAAGCTTTCAGAATAATCCTTCAGGTATAAGCCTTCAGGAACGTAGCGAATTAGGCACGAGCTTGGCTAACGTCCGATCTCTAGCGCGGTCCGATCAAGAAGAAGGAAGAAAGTCCCCGCGGCGGAGCCAACTGCTCCCGCCTCCAAATCAAGTTGGCAAACCTGCCTGACCAGTCTACCAACATAACGACAAAAATGCCAGTTCGTGCCTACGTTCACTCAAGATACACCTCTTGACGTTCCAAAGCCTTCTACCTGTCATCTTAGTTCAAGAATACGCCAATAGATGGTGGCGTTATTCACTACGCAACTTTATTATTTCGTTACAAGCAAATAATACGTAGCCAAACATTGCTAATCGACTTTATACAGGCGTCCAACTATGAACTGTAATGCTGCAATACGTCTTTCTGGCGTCTCGCTCCGACATATATATATGTAGAAATTTAAATACCTCCGCAGATCTTAAGCAAACCGCAATGACATTTGAGGCCGATACCTTATATACTTACCTACTTATTTACACTCAGAGTTACTAATTACTAAATAATAACTATTAACAGTACGAGTACATATTTACAACATTGTAAGCCTTATATTATATGCAGGAATAATCATAGTAACGGGTGTACAATGTAACGTTGTATAATATTAGCTTTAACGTAGAAATCTCATCTGACAGGACAATCAACATTCAACAGATAAGCCGGCGGGTCCGACAGCGACGAAGTGACGAAGCTTATAATAATATGTGACGTCCCACGGGTAAAGGTACCTTATGGCGGTTGGCGCCTACGCTATTATCAACGCCGCTCCAATACAATTGCTATGGCCATGTACGTTTAGTGATGGGCAGGACATCAATTTAAAATGAGTTTGTATGAGTACCTCTTTTTCAAAAATGAGGTGTTACAATGTCTTACTTCAAATGAGGTGAGGTACTGGCATATTTTCATATTTTCAGCATCAGCATCGGCTATTTTCTCCGATGTTCTTATCGGAGTTATCGGCAACAAAAACTAGTTAAACCGAATTTTTAGTCAAACACAACATGTCAGTCAGTAAGAACCAGGAAAGTTATACTCATCCCATTCTTTTGGGTGCTAGTACTAGAAAAGATAGAGTTATAGACAGTATGATATATATGATTCTCTCTGTTTGGTATGAGATAGTCCTGGGCCAAACCATATAATATAATTATACTCCTATTATCCTTTACACATAAATATTTAATTTGAATGCAATTCTCGAGGTGAAGAAAAGAACTTGAACAACAGAAGACAGATCAATTTAAGAACTCAGAATCAAACCAAGGACCTAGTGACCCACATCCTACATAGAAACTTTGATGCTTTTATGAAACTTGTTCTAATTTAGCTGTTTTATGGATTGTTCAATTCAATTTCAATCCTTGCTACTTGATATTATTTACGGTTTAATAATAATATATTTCAATAAGAATAGTAGCCTTAAAACTGCACGACTGTTTTTTAGCAAAGTAAGGAGAACAAATTCCATATTTTCTTCTAATTAGGTATCATTATAGATAAAAATAACTAACTTACTCAGATCATTTAACAGTAATGTGATAGTAAAAACATTCGCGCCGCCGGTAACGCAGGCGGCAATATTTTTGACTACATTTTCGCATGCAAAAGACACCAAGGTAAGGTAGAGCCACGAGCCGAGAGTTTAGATATTTCGGTGTTATATATATTAGTATTATCACTATTAAGACAAAACTAAACGAAGAATTGTTGCAAAGTTGCAAACACTCATACTTTTCTTTGTTCCGTCACTGTCACTACTGTCAGTGTCAGCTGCCTATGAATTGCGTTTCATTTCGCACTATTTTTTGCGAATTCAGTCTTACTTTTATCATGTTGATTCCTTGGAGGATATAATCAAACGGAGACGCCATGTCTGTAATTTTCTGTACAAAACAGTCTGCCGATTTTTGCGGGGGAGGGGAACGTCAAATGTATGCGTAACGTAAAAATAGCCATGTCAGATAAACGTCAGTCCATACATTGTGTATGACCGTTGGCCGCCTATTTTCGACAGAGGGGAAAGCCTGTTAATGGCTACTCCGTTTAGTTGTATCCTCCAAGGTTGATTCTCGGAATGTGTTGATTGTTGAGATTGTCGAGTGAAGAAATAGAATAACAGGAAATTTGCATTCCATAGATAATTACTATGAAACAGTCTATGAAAATTGGCATTTATACTTGGTCAACCAGATCTTGACAGTAGAAAAAGGCGGCAAATTTGAAAAATGTAGGCGCGAAAGGATATCGTCCCATAGAAAATTTGAATTTTGCGCGAATTTTTTACTAACAAGATTTGGTTGACCAGCTATATGTGTCCGCACCTGCCGATTCGATCGGAGAATTTCATCAGATTGGCGAAAAATTGTCTTGTCTGGATACCACTTATTTCAACGTTGTTTACGAAGAACGGTAACAAAAAGTAATACAAATTCAAATCATTACGTAAAGTACATGTTTATTACACTTAGTAAATTATACTTACTATTTAATTACTACACTAACGTAAATTGTGACATTTTGTGTAAACCACCGACCGTATTCACCGTATTATATTGCAATAATTTAAATAATATTTTGTTCAGTAATCCTTTACTGTTTCTAAGCATGCTTCGTAAATGCTCACGTCACATGCTCAGTCAGAGGCGAACCACGTTCGACGTCTTGCCGCCCTGTCACACTTACGTACGAATTTACAAGTGCGACAGAGAAACAACATGTCGAACTTCGTTCTGATGACTTAGATTTCCCGCGCCATTCGGCCATTTTGACAAGTGAGTTAGGATCAAAAAGACGTAAGATGTATGAAAGCGTGCAGCACTTATGAGCACTTACGCTTGTTGTCTTTCGTGTTTAATTTTTAACGTATTTTCGGTGGTGAAGCGTGATATTGAAGTGTCTGTCTCGACTGTCTCACTCCCTCTTTTGGTATTTCTAATTCATTGTTTCTTTTTGAAGAATTTGAAGTGTTCATGTCAATGTCACAGTGACGCGGTGAATGGTACAAACTCAACGCATTTCTCGGTGGACCTTTTGCCATTGCAATAAGGTTTGTAGTTCGGCAGTTCACAGTGTGGACGGTTACTCGTTTCTTAATTTGAGTGTCAGTGAGCCGGCGAGCACCTAGCGGCTCGCGCCAGAGTTGGTTGTGAGGGGCGTGTAAGCTATGAGGCCCGCGAGTGAATTTGAAAGGATAAGAGTTTATTGAAATTTGAAGTGTGTGAATGATTTGTGTGGCAAGAGGTGTATGTGATGCGCGCGAGTAAATGAGTAAAATGAATGGAGGAGTGAAGTAAGACATTTTTGCGGTGTGAAGTACTGCGACAATTTAACATAATGAGCGGTACAAAAGAGGTGCCTCGCGAGTGAGCGACTCAACACTATGTACGTTAACTCTCAGAATGACCTTCGGATTTTAGAAAGATACATACACGCGTAGGTGATACTGCTGTGCTGCTTTCTTATTAACTCACAAAAAGTTTTAAACTTACCGCAAAAAGTTAAGGGTACCTATTGTCTCAAATGTAAAATAAGCCATTAAATGACATTATGCTTAACCTTTTCCACGCCGTGTCAAACACAAAAGCTGTCTCTCAGACGCCACGTCACCGAAGTGTCAAAACTGAAATTGAACTTTATGCATATGCACCTAGCTAGGTCTATGTTGCTCTGTGGTCTATGAACGATTAATACGTCTTTGGCGTTGGACCTGCGGTGCGTATATATCGGTCATTGGCGTCCAAAAGGTTAATATTCAGTTGATGACTATACAGGATGGTCCAAACATAGACGTCCAAAATTTTTTTTAGATTCCTCATTCCTTTTTCCAACTCGCAGCCAAGTGAGGACGCTGATTTTTTTTAGGAACTGCGCCGTTTGTAAAGGATTATGTTAAAAAAGAAACAATAAAAAAAGTTCAATAGTTTTTTTTTTAATAAATTAATTGGTTCGCCCGGTAATTTCTTCACAAAAGTTAAAAGTTTAAAAATTCATAACTCGATAACTACAAAAAATCGGCTAACATACATGGGGTATATTCTGATAGTACGGTGTGAGGAATCTAAAAAAAAAAATTTGGACGTCTATATTTGAACCACCCTGTATTGCGATTTGACCCTCTGTCATAATCTAAATAAAATAGAATAAGAATTTGAAAACAGAACGTCACAGTACTTTAAGCGAAAATTATGCATAGTCGTATATACTTACTGATATTACAACTACACCAATAACATATTAAAATATGTGACTGGTATAGCTGTATACCAGGCACATATTTTAATATGAAATTAAATATTTACCTATTAGTTATGGTGGTACTAACTACTCTATATATGTAGTTTAAGGCTGAAAAGACGACTGCACTCTTTGAGTGTTGGATTGCAACTAAAGGATGACTCACGTTAGACCGGGCCGTGTCCGGGCCGGAGCTTCGTCTATTGTAAAGTAATGTGAAGTCAAAAATATGTTAACACTTTTGCACCGGTCTACTCCTTTGTAATATAGGAGTAGACTGTACTTGGTTTGAGTAGCCCTGTTTATACTTAGTGCTATAGTTTTAAATTAGATTTGGAAAAAGTCAAGCCGACATACTTTAAACCCAGGCCCCAGGTACGTAAGTATGTTGATTATGATGTACCTATATAGTATACATTTAACTAAAACTCTAATTACCTTGAAAGGACTGAAGTATTTTGTGTGTACCTTACCTGTAGCGTGTTTATATATTATATTGATTGCTTGGCTCCCTTAATTTGCCGCGCTCGCAGCGCGCACCTCCAGATTTAATTAACCGCACAGATGACGTATTGCCATTGCCCCATTTGCCGGATGACGTCGCTGGCGAGAGAGGTACCGTTGCGTTGCACCTCAAAATAAAGTCGCCTTTGTTGTCCAGAATGATTATAGATAAGTTGTAACTCTATTGAAGAAAAGTCTTAAATGCCCTTAAGGAAGCGGGCTGAACTATATTAGAGGAAGGGGAAACATGGCTAGTTTCCGTTTGCATGTGGTCGATTAGTAGCCATAAGTTTATGTTTTTTAGACTTGAAGCAAACGTAAATTAACTTATCAACTTATAGAATATTACCCCATCTAACACTATTCAGAGTATTTACATGATCAGTAAAACTAAATTAAATAATGATGACACACAACATTTAAAATCATACAATACCGTGTTATATGAGTAATAAAAGTGTGAAATGAGTATATAAGATCGCTCGTATTTATTGCCCTTACAAATAAATCAAAATATTAAAAAATTTAATTGACATAAATGAGACACAAAACATGGCCACATGGCGGACACGCCATACATCAAAAATGATTTGCGTTTATATGTGTGCGCGGCACGTCTGTACACGCGTCATTGTGTGTCTGACGGACTTCTGGCATGCTCTCAGTAGAGCGACTTACGCACACATTCATGTCGCGGCCAGTCGCGGGGCGAGGTAATCCGAGTCGGGGCGGGGCGGTGCGTGTCCGTTCTGCATGATAATACTATTTATTATTCTGTGACATGGCACCAGTGTAAGAGTACTTCGTTCGCGTTATATCGTGTCACACTACGTCGTTGGCCTGTGTGGACATATTGGGGAGATACCGACCTATGCAGTAATAAACCTGGCAACTTGCACGCTTCTAAGCCTCCAATAGGATTACGCTTACAATTTGAGGCAATATTGAGGCAATTTTTGAACATTGCAGCATTTGCAAACTTTACTGTTATATGTATGAGTAACACAGTAAATTCACGACCAACATAATTTGACTACCAAAAAGAGTACGTTTTTTATACATTTGTAGGTAGGTGCCTACTTTATTTTAAAGATGTTACAATCTATAAGCATTGTCGTATCGGATCATCATAATAACCAAAAACGTCCACTGCAGGACATACTCGTTCTTCAGGTTCTTTTCGACCTTTCGTTCGCTGTTTTCATTTAGAGGTATAGCGCAACCTTAATACTAATAAATAACCACATAAATAGGTACCTATACTATAGGTATAATATATGAACAAAGTCAATTATCCTGCACTCGTAGAAATTCGTACAGACCCACAACTTTAATAGCAGAAATGTTATCAACCAGATAATTTTATTTAATAGCGTTAATTTACTGGCAATAAAGTAACAATAGTAATTTACGGCTCCAATTAGACGCAGTTAACGTTGTTCAAAATTGTGCGGAACGTGTTAACCGCCCGTGCGTTTTGCTAGCAAACACGAAGGCAATTGGAGGCCTTAATCACTGAGAATCGTTGCCGAGTCGACACTGATTGCAAATTAGTGGAATTTATTATACTAATTACGGGTCCCAATCAAAGGGGCCGTATCTTCGACGCAGGTGGACGCGACGGTGACGCGCCGGAGAAATGGCGGACAATTAAGACATTTTCACTCATGGCAAATACTGCTTTAGAGACGACAATGAATTTAAACAAAATTCTCGATATTTATGAAATAGGTAGGTATGCAGTCAGCTATACAGAGATACTTAACCCCACCTGTAAGTATATAAAATTTTATACACAGGCACCTCTGCAGCTGCCTGTACATTAGTTATTAGTTACCTTACGTTAGTTACCTAACCAGTATTTTGCTGTTTAAAGTAAATATGTCGTGGCTATCTTAGAACTGACCATTTAATTATGTGGCTTTCATTTCATGTACCTACTGATGATCAGTTTGGCCACATCATGAAAAAGTCAATCCTAACTTAACCGTATCAAGAAGTGTCACAATATGGCATTTTATGAAATGGTCAAAATCTATGATCTGGACACGGCACATCCATATTTTAAAACGTTTAGAGTGGCACACCAAAATAACATTAAGTATTTCTAGAAATAAAATTTTCCAAAGTTTTGTAAATTTAACTAAAAAAGAATGTGACAGGGCCACTCGCTTCCACTAGTACCGTAAAATGGGGTGAGTAGGTGCAAAACTGACATTCAAACCTCGATAACATTTTATTTTTATATATGCAAACTGAATGGTGTATATAATAAGTGTTCCGGAAGTTTGTATTTTCGTTTTTATTTTATTTTGGGTAGTTCCATTTCATAACTTTGACGATAAACAGGAAAACCCACCTCACCCCGTAGTCCCTCGTATTTGGGGTGAGTTGGGTTTTCATACAAAGGTTATTTTGGAAGATTGTTGGATCGATTTTTTTTTATTATAAGTATTACTATAGCTCCAATTTAAATTGGAATGCATTGTTTTTGTGGCAGTAGCCTTAAAAAACCATCTCACCCCCCTTTCAAACCTTCTCTCCCCATTCATAACCCAACTGTCCCCGCGAAGCCTACTCACCCCATTTTACGGTATCGACCGAATGCTTAAGAGCCAACAGGAATGGTCATTTCTCCATACAAACGTACTCGACTGTTTCCTCCGTGGGTTTTGAAGCTAGAGCAATGATTTTTTCAACACAGATTAATATTATCAATATCTATGTTGGACCGTTTTGCTTTTTTTGATATTTTTGTTTTTTAAGGCGCTAGAGCCCTTCAAAAATGGCCAAAATGGCCTAATTGACTAAGCCGCAATGAGAGGCGTGGTATTCAAAACTGATATCAATTAGCCAAAAAATCAAAACGGTCCGACACAGATAATTTCATAATAATTTAGATTTCCAAATTTGGTTACGATTGGGTAAGTTTTGGAGGAGGAAACAGTCGAGTACGAAACCTCGATTTTTGAGATTTTTACGCAGGATTTTTCGCATTGTCCTTATCGCACTAGTTTTAGGAGTAGCTTCCGTTAGCGAGACGGGTATATTTACCAAAAATATTTAAATCTCAGCTCCTGTTTCGTCTTAAAATAAAATACAGATCATTTGCAACTCTCATCCGAGATATTTCAGTTCGTGATTTCGGTGTTATGTACCGTTATGGGCGAAGTTTGTAATTTACTCAGATCGGAAGCAAAGATTGTTGAATGGGGCTTGAATGTTTAACGCAGGATTGTTCTGCTTTGAGTTGTTCATGACACCCAATTTAGATGCTAATTATACTTATCCATCGTTTTATAATTAAATTGGGCCGAGGACAACAATCGTTTTTCTCATGTGGAAATAAAATATTGAAAGCATTTTCCTTTGTAGGATTTTTCCAAAAAATTTTGCAACTTTTTGCTATCATTTGCATGCAAATGATACCTACTATATTATAGTGTGTCAAAGGTCTGTTTGATTTCAAACATATACAGAGAAAATCATACTTTCTTTGTCTTACACTAGTACTAGCACCCAAAAGAAAAGGATGAGTATAGTTTTTTTGTTTCTATTTACTGACAAGATTTGGTTGACCCAGTATACTACCATTACTAGAGTAGGACAAACTTAACTCTGCATACCATTTGTAATGATTTGACAAAGTGTGGTAATGTCATAATCAATGTAAAATTTCTATGAAAACGTGACGTTAATAATGACACTCTTTCACTTTGTTCTGTTCTAGCCGGTCAGTCAAGTCAAAGTTAACTTGGTCTGTCTAACTATATACCACCACTAATCTGGTTGGTAGACCTAATTTGGTACCATTTACATATGTTTTTAAGTTCTCGTCTATACAAACTTATCTTTAAAAATAATTTAGGTAAGCGGAGTCAAATACGGTTATTTTATTTGTTTGCTTTTCGATAATCGATAACAAAAAAAAAACATTATGTCTGCATTAAGTTTTGACTCATTAGACACGTCTCGTAAAAGTTTTAGTTACTTATGTGTGAAATTAAGGTACCTAAGTACACTCTACAAAAAATTATGAATGAGAAATATACAAAAAAAACATTATTTACAAACCTAGCACTCTGTCGCTCTAGCGCGATGCGATAAAAGCTTTTAAGAGTCTTACGGTTTTCTAGTACAGTGTAGATATAGAGTTGAAGTACGTAGCAGAAGCTCTGCAAGATTCGCAAATAGGTCACTGAACAAGAAAAGCACTTTGACGTAGGTACTTTACACCATTGGTAGTTATGACGTTGCTCATGACGGAACGATAACTCTGCCACCCCTCCCTTTGGCCGTAGGGAACCATAGGGAAATTCATCCGATTATTTTACTGTATTCGCGTGCGTGGGGCAGAGTGGGTCTTTGGCTTGCTTGTCTCTTGTTAAGAAGGGTTATTCCCACTAGTTACCACCAAGTTGTTACCAGTGGTAACTACTGGCAATATTTTTGCAGAGGCAGAGTGGGTCTTTGGCTTGCTTGTCTCTTGTTAAGAAGGATTCCCAGTAGTTACCACCAAGTTGTTACCAGTGGTTTACTTTAAAAAAAAATTTTAATTAGAAAAAAAAAATCCCAGTAGTTACCATTGGTAACAACTTGGTGGTAACTAGTGGGAATAACCCGTTAAGAATTATTAAAATAGCGGACCGTTGTTTATCATTTTTGTTGTAATTAACTTTGTGATATTTTTTTCGCAAATGTATTAACTCGGAGGCTAAGAATATTACAAACGCGAGTAAAGTCCATCAGGAAATCGACGACAAAAAGAAAAATATTCAATTGAACTATAAGTAGTGCAAATAAATGTCAATAACATCTGACTTCCTCCTGTTTATAGAAGTAATTGTTTTAGCCTAATTCCAGTAACTCTACTAATTATCTTTTTATTAAAGTTGATACGGGAGCAGAATATTTACTGTGGCGACGAGGTAAAAGGGTTCACAACTTCACATGTCGGGCCACTTGAGCAATTTTATTGCAACGAGGAGCACTTAGTGCAGTGGTTCCTAACCTTTTCAGTCCGGTCACCCCTATGACTAACTAGGGAACCTGATTTTACCCCTCCTCCCAATGGTAATAAAAAATAAAACGTGTACGTTTGTTTGTTGTATTGTTATATTAGGTTAGCTTATTTACCCCCGTAAAATACCAGTTTTACCCCCACGGGGGTAATTACCCCCAGGTGGCCCCAGGTTAGGAACCACTGACTTAGTGCATGTAGCTGGGAAGTGTTTATTGATTAACGATACCTATATATTACACCTCTTCTGACTCAAATACCTAAAACAAAATGTTTTTCACCACACCAGCTCGTAAAGGCATTCTTTATTTATTAAAAACGAATGAGAAAGTTGTACTCATTGATTGATCATAGTATTATAGAGCAGCCATACCAAACTTGACCAAACAATGTAATTGTCGCAATCGCAACCTGTACCAGCGACCAAAACGACGTAAGTGCCGTAAAATTCATGACGCTTACGCGTTTAGGTCGCGAGATTCACGCTCCGCTTCTATGGTTTGTTGTCAAAACACCAACAACTCATGGCGCAAAATACTGGTTCTCTGTACTGGTTCAATAGAAATAATAATACGTAGTCATAGTTCAATGGTTGCACTTTATCCACAAGAGTGGCATACTAATTCGATGCAAATTTTGAGTTGTTTCCTAAGGCAAAATTGATCAAGTGATGATTTTGAATGATATCTAAATAGGTATTAAATAGCGTTCATTTGGATTTTTGATTGGGGTGGTGAATTTTTTTCTGTTTCACTCGGTGGCAATGTTTGTTTAATCCTAGTGCCGTGAAACCCTCACAACGACCAGGGTATCAATACTAACGAGGCCCGAGGGGCTTAACAACAACTTTGCCCCCTTTTAAAACAAATAACTATTGTAAGTGTATATTTGGCCAGGGAGCCCGTTTCTCAAAAGCTTACAAACTTTGTAACTTGTAATACAAGCGGATGTCCGTTTCTAACAAAACTACAAAAGCTGTCAAAAAGTGCCCCGGATAGTTGATGACAGAAAATGCCTTCTGAACAACGACGATTGCAGTAATTTAATCAAAACATAATAAAAAACTAATTACGTATGGGTCATTCATAAACATTTTATTGTATCTACTGAACTCGTTCATCGTATCTTTCCATTAGATTAAATATATAAAATTATGTATTGTACTACTTACGTATTCCTACACCGGCGTTACGTTTTTCTTATTAAGTCTCAAATACTGAAAAACTACATAGGTATAATAAATAAATAGCAAACATAATAAACTGCCAAATAAACACATATTATGTAATATTGATATTGTATGGAATATATTTGATCTCTGAAACGCAATCTTATATATTTGTTGGGTTTTACAAATTCATATCTTATGAAATGCCACATCCGTGAATTCTTGCAAAAATACCGATATATTTTTCCTCAGTTTTTTTTGTGATACCTATCATTTACCGCTCCCATTCCTAGGGTCCGGTCGCTGAATAGAGACTGACTTGCATTATCTAACAAAGGAACATTCATAAAGGAAAACGTTTCGATCCCCTTACCAAAGGTGTTATTATTAAAGCTAGAGAAGACAGGTCAAGAAAACCAGTAAGCAGGTTCTAGGACGTATACTAGAGGTCACACATTTCACGTTTACACTTACACTGGTGCGCCCGGGGACCCGATTTACCTCCACTCTGTGGACAGTGGAACATGTCTTGGCGAGAATGGAAATAAATTACTTTCATCATACAGCCTTACATCGACATGGTTACCTATTGCGGAAGGTATGTAATGAAAAGGAATGTGAGAAATCAGTGGACGATCTTGCCCACTGATTTCTTCTAGCATTCCTTTCATCAATCAATTTTATTGTCTATGAAGCAGTATTTATCAATTTGTCACTTATAAGTGAACAACGACATATACTTAGCGTGATAACGACAAGTTGAAGCAAGCATTGTTCGATTGCAAGACAATAATTATATGACACTTTGGGCCCGATTCGGATTTTGTAATAGACATCTATTAGACATCTTGTAGACATCGCCAAGATACGATAACGATATGTTTAAGATCTAACCTGTCAAATTTGACATTTCCGCGATTCTGGAGATACTCTTGAACGATTTCCACAAGAATTACTTAGAGATCTAATTCACATCTAATAGATATCTAACACGATCTATCGTAAAAGTGACATTGGTTGCCCGAATTGCACTGCAAAAGAGAACTAGTTGAAATCAAAACTATAACGTATCTAGAATGGATCTAGTACGTGTCGTCTCTTGTGAATATCTTGAAGTTCGAATACGGCAGTTAATCATCTCATTATTACGTGACAAACACCTAAATACGCCTTCACGATCAACCTCGTTATCGTTACGATGAAATCATAAAGGTAGGTAAATAAGCTCGAGAATGCTGGTGCGATTAGACGGCTTGCTCTACCCTGCTGTTCCACCTCCACTGATTCTGTTAATAAGGACCTGATCAATTAAAACTTCGACGACCACCGTGGGTGCTTACACGGTAATTACGAACTTTTCTCATTTCCTTCAGCACTGCACTCAGATTATCTCTCTAGACGAGCTCAACAAATTAATAAACTTCATAAAAGAATCCTTTGTAAGTTACATTTATTAAAGAGGTTTTATCTCCCGTTAGCATTTTTATCGAGTTTTAAAAATAAGTTTACAGACTGAGGATTGAGGCGCAAAGTATGCTAATGACGAGCGAAGAACACAACTGAACACACTGATTAGGGAGCCCACTGATCACCAGTCCGCCGGACGATATCGGCCTGACAGTTAGAACAAAAAAAGCGGCCAAGTGCGAGTCGGACTCGCGCACGGAGGGTTCCGCACCATCAACAAAAAATAGAGCAAAACAAGCAAAAAAAAAACGGTCACCCATCCAAGTATTGACCCCGCCCGACGTTGCTTAACTTCGGTCAAAAATCACGTTTGTTGTATGGGAGACCCACTTAAATCTTTATTTTATTCTGTTTTTAGTATTTGTTGTTATAGCGGCAACAGAAATACATCATCTGCCTGGTGACAGACGGACGGACGGACGGACGGACAGCGGAGTCTTAGTAATAGGGTCCCGTTTTTACCCTTTGGGTACGGAACCCTAAAAAATGACAGCTCCGAACAACTGACAGGCCGATATCGTCCGGCGGACTGTTAATCAGTGGGCGACTTAAGAGATATTGAAAATGGATATTGTGACTAATAATAATAATGCAACCTTGCCTCACTAGTCAAGACCACCCCAAGAAGCACAAACACCTATACAAACAGGTTCGATTGGCTCGTAAGGTTCTCCTATAAAATTGACACACATTTGTAAATCGGATAATTTGAAAATGTACCTACTTTACCTGATTATTTATTTTTTACTACGACGGCGACGCTGTTTTTTTTTATACAAACGTGTAGACCGCCAAATGTTATGTAGGCAGGCACCGCAGCCTATATGGGCGCTTGCAATGCAACTCTAGTGGTAACACCACGCGGGTTGCTGACCCTTTTTGTGTTAAACATCTTTTTATTGTGTCCATGTGAGCGATCTTCAAGATCGTATCAAAATAAGATCAAAACCACAACTAATTGTTTAGGTTGAATCGGGTACCAGGTTTTTAATTATTCAGGCGTAGCTAAAATTTAATACTTCAACTATTTACAAACGAGCAACACCGGGAGCAGCTTTTTTCCGCCATTTGACGGCGATGCAATCTGTACAAAATGGCTACTGTCGGGGAAACGTCCAGCCGTCAACCATGTGCGGGCGTGTTGTGGTGTTGTTCCAAACACTTACATATAAATATGACGTTTCATATAAAATATCTGGGTGACCGAGCTTCGCTCGGAAAACATATAAAAACTCGAAAATGCGCGTTTTCCCAGAGATAAAAGCGTTTTCCTAGCTAGATCGATTTTTCGCCCCCGAAAACCCCCATATAGCAAATTTCATCGAAATCGTTAGAGCCGTTTTCGAGATCCCCGAAATATATACCTATATATATATATAAATAAACAAGAATTGCTCGTTTAAAGGTATTAGATAGATAGATAGATAGATTAGACAAGGGAATATTACGCGAAACTCTGCGTAGGGGGCGCCACTACCACAATCGTCACAATCTAAGGGTCTACCGCAAACGAGAGCCTCGAAATTTTGTTATCTAACCTCTCTATTACTTTTGCATATTCGAGCGATAAAGAGGCAGATAGCTGTGTTTCGATTTTCGCGTTTCCCGGTAGACCATTTGTAAACAAACCGCCTTGATGTATCAATGTCATATCATATGTTATTGCCTGTGAAAACTTGTCAAAAAACAGTTTAAGGCGCAGTATGTATAAGTTACTCTATGGTTTATGCTGCTCTCTGGCGGCAGAACATTGCAGTAATACCCGCTATTTAGTCCTAAGTGCGCTGTCTGATTAAGTATATTGGTTACTATATAATTCTGGAGCGTGCTATACTGGTTTACCCCAAGAACGCGACTCACCTACGGTTGTGATACCAATGAGAATATCCGGCCAGTGCAACAAGACCAAAACGAGTCTACGGACTGCGCGCTGTTACTGACGTGGGTCACGTGGGGTACTGACACTGTACTGAAAATGAAACTACATGGTTCCCCTATATGGTTATAAATCTACATATACAACTCTAACTCTAATAACTCTATACATGTAAGGTAGAAGTAACGATAAGTGTGTTGTATGGTGAAGTGTGGCTGACCTTCACAATGGGCCCTTCACATTAATTAGTGTTTATTACGAGAACATACATTTGCTACTTGCTACTTATGTTTAGTGGAAACAGACCCCAATGTGAAGGTTAGCCACACTTATCCGTATGTCAGACTCTTCGATCAACACGGAAGGGATGCGGCATTCGCACTATTTCCCCTCTGCCTAGGTACAAGATCAACTGATCTAGCGCGGGTAATAAAACTAGTTGCGCTCGGATTTTTAACTAGACCGAGTCCAGACGCGCGAGTGAACACAGCAGCAGAAAAAATGCCTAATTGCTCGGTTTTTTGTTGTAAAAAGAGGTCGGGGACATCAAATTTACAAAAAGGTGTTATATTTCACACGTAATATTTTTTTTACATGTCATACGTTTAATTATATTTAAACACAATTGTTATATTTTAGTCTCATGTAATTGCTGGATTTATCGATTTTTCTCGCCCAGTACAAATTGCGGATCGGTCGAGCAACAAATCCGACTTCTCATCTCTTGACGAAAATGTGTTAGTGTGCGTGTTGTGACACTTGTGACTCGTCCGTACACAAAAACAGATCGAGGTGTGCAAGATTTGTCTGTGTAGGGTGTCATTTTCTATGTATTTCTGTCGTCATTACAGATTGGATTTTGTATGCAAGTGTGTGAGAAGTGCGACTGTGTGCACGTTCCCCCCCGCGAAAAATGGCAGAATGATTTGAATGTCAAGATATCGCTTGGGCCTATCCCTTCCGACCTGTCGGAAGCCCGTGTTGATCGAACGTCAGACTTATCCGTATGGACCTTAAGAAAATGTCAAAACGTTTTAGCTACATATAATTTATGTATAAGACAACGCGAGGCCCATTATTCCATAGGCCTTTAAGAATAATTGTCAGCTTATGAAGTTTTATTAAGTAAGTAAATATTTTTGAAAAAAAAAAACGCGCCACACTTCCTCTTTTCCTAATAACATATTTTAATAAAAGTGCGACGAATTGTCCAGGATCGATCGCCTTTTTTCTATTACAGTTTTCTTGTTGGTTGCTTTAATTGTATTGCATGAAGCTAGCAAACCGTCCACTACCTTCATATTTGGCCCAACTCGCACCTAGCGGGTGTTTCATGTACTTATAATGATTTTTTTTCATCCATTTTCATTTATGCATACCTACTTTCAATAATAGATATTTGTACATAAGTTTGTGCTTCAAAGCATTGTATTGTATAGGCGTACCTATTTCCGCTCTATATTGGAAGCTGAATGCGGCGCGGCGTGAACTGTAAATGGTTTGACGTATCTATGTATAGGAATATAGGTACTTAAGTAAAGAGCCTAACAAGAAATATCATAATTCTGTAGTACGAAGTCTGTGTGTGATATCTATCTGAATTTAAAGTAGGTACTATTCAATATAAACAAAATATTATACGGCACAGTCAAAGATACACACCTATACACTGAAAAAACTAATTAGCCGAACTTATTGGTTGATGGTAAGGTTGGTTTTTCTATTGATGTAGATACCTACGAGTAGGTATAATTATGAACTTTATTTTAGGCGACATTAGTATTGGTTGATTAAATAATCTTTAATAGAAAAAAACCGACTTCTCTAACTACTAGCCTAACCCACTTAACGGTGCTTATACTTTATTTGGTAATATGTATACATTTTATGGTAATCATAGTGGTTGATTTAGTTTAGGTATCATAGTGGTTTTCCGGGTCAAGGTCCGGGTTTGGGTCCGAGTCCGAGTACGGGCCCGAGTCCGGAGTCCGGGGCCCAATCCAAGTCAAAATCGAAATTGAAAATCACAAAACGTGTACTATGCGTCGTTGAGGAGTTCTGTTCTGATCATCATCAGCAGTTCCACTTCATCAAATGCCACAGTTTTTAATGTAAATGCTTGATTTTCTGATGAAAATATATAAAATTCTACACGGATGCCTTTAAGATTTGAGAAGTTCCCTCGATTCCTCATGGATACCATGTTCAGGACTTGAGATTGACATAAATGTGCCTAAAAACCTAACTTGCTTAACAAACATAACGAAAAGGACAAATCGCCAAATGCGAGCTATGCGTCGTTGAAGAGTTCCATTATGATCATCATCAGCAGTTCCACTTCATCAAATGCGACAGTTTTTAATGAAAATGCTCGATTTTCTGATGAAAATACAAAAATCTCTATACGCATGCCTTTAAGATTGGAGGAGTTCCCTCGATTCCTCGTGGATCCCATCATCAGAACTCGAGCTTGACAAAATTGTGGCTTAAAAACTTAACTTGCTTAACAAACATAACGAAGAGGACAAATCGCCAAACGTGAACTATGCGTCGTTGAAGAGTTCTGTTCTGATCATCATCAGCAGTTCCACTTCATCAAATGTCACTTTTTTTATGTATATGCTTGATTTGTTGATGAAAATACAAAAATCTCTATACGCATGCCTTTAAGATTTGAGGAGTTCCCTCGATTCCTCATGGATCCCATCATCAGCACTCGAGCTTGACAAAAATGTAGCTTAAAAACTTAACTTGCTTAACAAACATAACGAAGAGGACAAATCGTCAGACGTGTGCTATGCATCGTTGAAGAGTTCCGTTCTGATCATCATCAGCAGTTCCACTTCATCAAATGTCACTTTTTTGAATGTATATGCTTGATTTGTTGATAAAAATACAAAAATCACTATATGTGTGCCTTTAAGATTTGAGGAGTTCCCTCGATTCCTCATGGATCCCATCATCAGAACTGGGTTTTGACAAAAACGGGACCAATCTGTATGCATATACATACAATCAAAAAAATAATTTTCAAAATCAGTCCAGTAATGACGGAGATATGGAGTAACAAACATAAAAAAAAAAAAAAACATACAACCGAATTGATAACCTCCTCCTTTTAGATTTGGAAGTCGGTTAAAAAAATAACTGAACATTAGTAGGCTCTTAATAAAGAAATGAACCGATTTTGTTGTTATTATACTATTGTAGTATTTAGTGTTTAAATTAAACGCATGTCGTGTTGTCAAAAAATGTATTTCTTATACTTATCTTATACTTATTTATCGGAATTTAAAACGTAGAGTTTGAGATTTTATGTTACACGAAGTCCGTCGTTTTGGAACATTCCCCGACAAAGTCAATGATATTAAAATTCGCTTAAGGACATCTGAACTCTACAAGTCTCGCAAGAGTATTTTTATTAGGTGTCTTAAAAAATCTATCCACTCAAAGACATATCGGAGATACACCGTGAGGCCAATACAAACTTACGTTCCGATATCAAAATAATGTCATTTTGTTATCAATAGATCGTACATGTCACTCGTGCTAATACGAGTACATGTCAACGTCGGACGTACAACGAGCGAATGCACGAATGATAACCTAATTTTGATATCAGAATGGAAGTTCGAATTGGCCTCAGTGCGATTCCTGGAATTATTATTTTGTAACATGTTTTGTTGTTTTCTGGGAAATACAGAATGCAAATAATTACGCTACGATTTATTTATGTCAACTCTAGTGATAAGTACATGTAATAAACATCATTATCAGTGACATTGAGATTAAGTAGGTACTTACCTAGGTAATTATTAATAAGTTATGAATAATTTAAAAATGTAACCTCCAACGCAATGAAATTGATTAACGTCACACTTGTATGAAACTAGCGACCCAAATTATACATTAACCTTCCTCTTGAATCACTCTATCTATTAAAAAAATCGCATCAAAATCCGTTGCGTAGTTTTAAAGATCTAGCATACATAGGGACAGACAGACAGAGGGAGGCGACTTTGTTTTATACTATGTAGTGATAATCACGTACGCTAGTGACGTATATGACGTATAAAATGTAAATTTTATGAATAAATAATTGAATTGAATTGAATTGAATTGAATATAAATAACACTTGCACTGCGTGTGCTATCAAAATCTTTGCAGTCTTCTCTTGGTTTAACTCTAACAACACTATCTTGTCAGTATAGCTAGTTATAATTATACATTTTTAACTTCCATGCCAATTCGAACGTGCACCTGTCATCAAACCGATATTTAAATGATATTGGAATCATATCAGTGATGTCAGGTGCACGTTCGAAGTCACATGGAAGCCAGTTTTACCATAGAGAAAAAAATACATAGATTGCTCACTCCTTACATCAGTTTTGGTGCCAAAAAGACTATTAATTTAGTGTCCACGTCTAGCATCGAGTAGCGGAATTATCAGTACTGCTACTTGAGAATAGATGTAGCACCGACCGGAAAGTCTTATGCTCAACAACATACTCCTATAAGTCTTGTCTTACTATATTTCTCTATGGTTTTAATATGCCCCTTTCCTATAGATTAGATTAGATTAGATTCATTTATTTCTTATTGAAAATGTACATTAAATTTTACATGTCAAAATAAAATGCATTCACAAAAAAGATCGTCACAACACAATATCAATAAAAATAATTAATAGAATAATAATCTAAAAAATAAAACAGTAATATAATATAAAACGACCACTTTCTATAAAATAGTAATGAGTATACAGTAAAGTAAAAATCAGTCAAATTAATTAAGAATATAAAAAATAAAAATGTCCAAAATAATTATAAAAATATTTAAGATATACGACTAGCCTAGGTAATGTCAAAAATTCAAAACTAATATGTTACAATAATAGGAAAAAAGCAACTATGTATGTCAATCTACTAATTAGAAAAAAATAAATATACTTATTAAAAAAAATATACATATACACATATTATAATTCCTATATTACTCAAATATTATCTAGCCTGCCCTCGATGTGCATAGCAAACCGACATAGAGTCCACAGTCTTAATAATTGAGCGTTGCCTTACTTTGGGAGCTAAGTTGTTGATACTGGATACTGGTCGTCTGACCTTTGGTTAACTTGAAACTTCTAGCCATCAAGTTGCTAAAGTAAAGCGATTGCTTCCGCAAGATTCTTGCCTCTGTGAAAAAGCTGTCGATAGTGATATCATGCACAAATCACTTATATTATTATATAAGTATTATTTATCTCTTATATTTTATATTTATTACCGTTTTAGGGTTCTTTTATGTGATTAAAACGGGAATAAATTTAAAATATAATTATATATGAGTGTGGAAGGAGGAACTATATCTTTTGGTTGACTACAGTCTAGATCATGTACCTGTGTAGTAAGACTGGATGAGACGGTAAGCGGACACGGTAGTGATCAACCGGTATGATTTTGATGATGAAAGCTATTTCTACTATTCAACTTTAATACACCATCATTTTTAATTTAATCAAGAGCAATGAGGGATCGATTCATCTTTGATTTTATAATTATGTGGCGATACCTATATGCATGATAGCGGTACGCTAGGTATATTTTCATACGCGTCTCTCGAGACTTGGCTTGCTTTTGTTTAAATATCAATGGGATCCTTATACAGGCTGTTGCCTGTAACACGAGCAAATAATTAAAACATATATTATACTCCTCAAACTATCAAACTTTTGTTAAACTACTTTTATTTAAAATTATGAATTCTTCCGACTTCCTCTTTTTCATACAAAATAAATATTACCTTCAATGTACGCTGACATCAGTGTGTTTGACGTTGCTTGTCACGCTTCAAACATAACAAAATTTGCAATACATTGCGTCTTAGAATAAACTTTAAAGTGTAATAAAAATGAAAACATATTAAGTTATTTTTAAAAGTTGCTGAACAGATATTAGTCAGTATACAGCCTACAGTTTAATTTATTGCTCCTGTTATAGGAAGCATCCTGTATAACGTTTTGCGTTACGCAAAACTCATGCTTTTTCGAGTAAAAAAATATTTTACGTATCCCTCGAGAGTCGTGAGATCCAAGCTAACCTTTATTTAGGTAGGTCAGAAAGTAGGTCACGTACATTATTTAAAAGCCACAGGAAGTTTTAAAAGCATTTTATGTAAATATATTCTTACACACCTTTCATTACAAAAAAAAACAATAAATGTCAAATATCAGTTACTTATTTATTCTCTTAATTCTTTTTTATAATGCCCCTGACTGCCCTAATAGTTCGTTTTTAGGGTTCCGTAGCCAAATGGCAAAAAACGGAAACGTTATGGATTCGTCATGTCTGTCTGTCTGTCCGTCCGTATGTCACAGCCACTTTTTTCCGAAACTCTAAGAACTATACTGTTGAAACTTGGTAAGTAGATGTATTCTTAATTCTCTTAAATGATATTGAGGTTTCTAATATCATTTTTTTCTAAACTGAATAGTTTGCACGAGAGACACTTCCAAAGTGGTAAAATGTGTCCCCCCCCCTGTAACTTCTAAAATAATAGAATGAAAAAACTAAAAAAAATATATGATGTACATTACTATGTAAACTTCCACCGAAAATTGGTTTGAACGAGATCTAGTAAGTAGTTTTTTTCCCCATACTTAGAACTGAATCTCAAAAAAAATTTATTCATCAAAGCCGTACGTGTGGTGTATCTATGGATAGGTCTTCAAAAATGATATTTTTTCTAAACTGGTTTGCGCGAGAGACACTTCCAAAGTGGTAAAAAAATGTGTGTGTCCCGCCCCCCCCCCCCCGTAACTTCTAAAATAAGAGAATGATAAAACTAAAAAATATATATGATGTACATTACCATGCAAACTTCCACTGAAAATTGGTTTGAAGAAAATCTAGTAGTAGGTAAGTAGTTTTTTTTAATACGTCATAAATCGTAAACCGCAATTTACCTTTCATTCAATTACTTGCTGCTACGGAACCCTTCAATGGCGAGTCCGACTCGCACTTGGCCGCTTTTTAGCATTAGAAAGAAGGTAAGCGATCTTGACATGTCTTTTAATTGAAAAACGCGTTTTCAAAAATTTCAAAAATCAGTAACTTATACTTATGAAAGCAGAAGAATATAAATGATCGTATTAGATTCATAATTGTTACATATTTGCCGTGACTTATTTTTAAAACATGTTTTTCAATTAAAACACACATCAAGTTTGTTTACCTTTTTTCTAATGCTAAAAAAAACGAACTATAAGTATAAAGCTCTTCCGGGCATATTGTCAATGCCAAACTTAAAAGAAAAAGTATAAAGCTCTTCCGGGCATATTGTCAAACTTAAAAGAAAAAGTATGAAGCTCTTTCGGGTATATTGTCAAACTTAAAAGAAAAAGTATAAAGCTCTTCCGGGCATATTGTCAAACTTTTTACACGAGCAGCTGTATCCAACATTTCCACAAAGGGCCAATAACGCGCATACCTATTTCCGGCCGCCGTGGTCGGGTGGTCTAGTGATTATTAGCCTCGTAAGCTGAAGACGCGTGTTTGATTCCCGCCTCGGTCACCGATGGATTTGGTCACATTTTCTTTAGTGTACTTATGATATCTATTTCAGTTTTTTCATCATAATATTTTGAAGCATAATAATTTCCTAATAGGTGACGTAACGTAACGTGTCACACCTAGTAGCAAAATTATTTCCACCTTGGGCGTTATAACATTTGAATCCTATTCTATTATAGACTCCTTCGCTATGTTACGCTCTCGCCGTAAATATGTCATTTTGCTCTCTCGTGAGTTGCGACACAATCTACTACTATAAATCGCATGTAAACATTGAAAAGTTTCAGTAAAAAGTAGGTATATAGGTAAGTTAGTTTTCGAATACTTCGAGTCAAATAATCGTTCGTTGGCATTATTAGTCAATCAAACGCGGATACTTAACGTTAACGAAGTCGGAAACCTATTAAAACCGCGTAATCCTCGGCCAAACTCGTCGTAATCTCCAATCAACGTCATCCTCCACGCGCCAGCTTGACACGAGTGGGCGCCACGAGAGATCCGAAATCAAAATCACAAAGTCAAATATTGACTGGAATGTTTTTACCAGTTGCCTTACCACGATTGCCTTAGCAATGTCAAACTGATATATAATAGTTGGTCACACCAATTTGTCAGTCAGTAAGAACCAGGAAAACAAACTCATCCTTTTCTTTTGGGTGCTAGTACTACTTAGTGTAACTGTAAGACAAAGATAGATAGATAGATAGATAGTATGATTCTCTCTGTCTATGTTTGAAATGAGACACTCCTTTCCCTCTTAAGGACATTTTAGGAAGTATCTAAATATGTATTATAAAAACTATTTCAGAAACCACTGCTTTTAAAAATTCAGTCAAATATTCTTTAGATAAATGGTCAATACCTACAATAAGTCCAATCACACCTATGCACTCGGGCTATATTCCATAATTAAACCTATATTTATTTAATGTCCTTTTAAACAATTAGCGTAAAGACACTATTCCATGTCACAAAATCTACGACCAATAAAAAAAACTGTAACCCGTTTTTATTGTTCCTATGCTTTTTATGCCCTATCATTATTTTTACGAGCCATAATCCAGCGTCGATGGTTCTTTAAGAGAACTTCAACCATAGCGCTATAAAAGTATTCATGGCGCTCATCTGTACCATTTACTCTCTTATTACTATTCTATGAAGAATATTTTTCCCATAAAAGTATACATGGTACTTAAGTGGAGCAAATATGATATAAAATCTTATACCTTTAAACGAGAAATTCTTGTATATTTATTTATTTATATGTATCTAATACCTTTAAACGAGCAATTCTTGTTTATTTATTTATTTATATATATTCGGGGATCTCGGAAACGGCTCTAACGATTTCGATGAAATTTGGTATATAGGGGTTTTCGGGGGCGAAAAATCGATCTAGCTAGATCTTATCTCTGGGAAAACGCGCATTTCCGAGTTATTATATGTTTTCCGATCGAAGCTCGGTCACCCAGATATTATTCCGATTAAACGGCTAACATAAACTGCTCTAACGATTTCGATTAAATTTGCTATATGAGGGTTTTCGGGGGCGAAAAGTCGATCCAGCTAGGTCTTATCTCTGGGAAAATGCGGATTTTTATATTTTCTGAGCTTAGCTCGGTTTCCCAGATATTAATTTTAATACGAGCAACATTGTAACAATATCGCTGAAAAAAACTGGTAGGTATATGTATTATGATCACTTGATCACGATTTTATGAACTGTAGGTACACTGTTAGTGACTCGTGGTACGGGAACCTACTGTTATTGATAAGTCATGTCATGCGACACTTGGCTGTCCAAGTAACATTGCCATTTTCCTTTCGCTTTGCTAAGTCGAACCACTTTGTTTGACATGGTTGTCGACACTTATCGCAGGACGTTAGTCGCCGATGGAATACTGCTTATGTATAATAATATATAAACCATAGTCATAGCGTTTATTGCATCCACAGGTCCGATACCAGGATCTGGTAAAAAGGTATTATTCTAATGGAAACTGTTAGAGCGTAGCAATTCGCAAATAATGTATTTGTAACAAATATCAGTTTAAATGAAATACCATATTAAAAATACACCACTGTGGGAACAAATCAAATTATTTATTACATATTTCGATATGTGTTTTTTTTCCGGCCTTCACCACTGGAGGGCTTAGTCACTTTTTCTTTAATATATGACATCTATTTCAGTTCATATTAAAAATGTTAAGACTCAAAAGAAGTAAATTCACTAACATTCAATAATGTATAAAAGTTAGCAAAAGGGCTCCTCATTTTGGCGCAAAAGTCGTCGATATTACTTGTAAAGGCAAAGTGAAAAATAAATGTTGAAGTATAGGATGAAGGCGTGTAATGAGCCTTTGAGCAATCAGACGTGACGAGCCGCAGCAACCTTCGGAGAGTTGAGCACATTCATCCGCCAGATTATGTAGACGCAGAGGCCGATTCTGATTTACCAGTTTGTTAAGGTATTAATCTTGTTTTGATATGATCGTGACAATCGCTCACTAGCACCGTGGCATTCAGCATTGGACCCCGCGCGCGCGTGTCATTTCACATACACACAGCGAGCCGTGTTAAGGTCGTATCATAACAAGGTCAACAATAATAACACATTGTTTAATCAGAATCGGCCTTACATCTTTTTCTATTAGCATAACAGTTTTCTCTCGTATTTGAGCCCAACCTTATCTATATATATAAATGCAAGTGTCCTGACTGACTGACTGACTGACTGATTCATCAACGCAGAGCCGAAACTACAAAAGCTAGAAAGTTGAAATTTGCACACTAGGTTGAATTTATAAAGTGTACAAGAGATAAGAAGCGATTTTGAAAAATTCAACCCCTAAGGGGGTTAAAAAGGGGATGAAAGGTTGTATGGGGTGCAAGTTTTATTTTAAGCTAGGAATTTGAAACTTTGTAAAAATGTACTATATTAAAAAACAAGAAAACTAATTTCTGCGTTTTCGAAAATTCATCCCCCAAGGTGGTGAAAAAGGGGTTGAAAGTTTGTATGGAGATCAAATATTTTTGTGAGTGTTGGACTTGAAACTTTGTGTATGGGGATATTATTATAAGACGGGAAAAGTAATTTCAGTGTTTTTGAAAATTCATCCCCTAACAGGGTTAAAAAGGGGTTGAAAGTTTGAATCCATTACAAATGCTTTGAAACTTCTTAGAAAGGCATAACAGCCGAAAACAAAAAAAAGTAATTTGGGACGTTTTAGGTAATTCAACCCCTAAGGGGGTAAAAAAGGGGACGAAACTATGTCCTGGGGTGCAAATTTTATTTTAAACTAGGACTTTGAAACTTCGTAAAGATATATGTTATTAAAATACAAGAAAACTAATTTCAGCGTTTTTGAATATTCATCCCATAAGGTGGTGAAAAAGGGGTTGAAAGTTTGTATGGATATCAAACATTTTTTCGAACGCGGGACTTGAATCTTTGTATTTCGGGATATTATTAAAATACAGGAAAACTAATTTCAGCGTTTTTGAATATTCATCCCATAAGGTGGTGAAAAAGGGGTTGAAAGTTTGTATGGATATCAAACATTTTTTCGAACGCGGGACTTGAATCTTTGTATTTCGGGATATTATTAAAATACAGGAAAAGTAATTTCAGCGTTTTGTAAAATTCATCCCCTAACAGGGTTAAAAAGGGGTTGAAAGTTTGAATCCATTACAAATGCTTTGAAACTTCTTAGAAAGGCACAATAGACGATTACAAAAAAAAGTAATTGCAACGTTTTTGGAAATTCAACCCCTAAGGGGGTTAAAAGGGGATGAAAGTTCGTCTTAGGGTGCAAACTTGAAACTTTGCAAAAAGGTATTAAATTAAGATACAAGAAAACGAATTTCAGCGTTTTTGAAAATTCATCCCCTAAGGTGGTGAAAAAGGGTTGAAAGTTTGTATGGATATCAAACATTTTTTCGAACGCGCGACTTGAATCTTTGTATAAGGGTATATTATAAGAATACAAGAAAAGTGATTTCAGCGTTTTATAAAATTCATCCCCTAACAGGGTTAAAAAGGGGTTGTAAGTGTGTATGGGGTTCCAATTTTATTTTAAGCTAGGAACTTGAAACTTCGTAAAAAGGTGTTATTTTAAACGGGCAATAAATTAATTTCAGCGTTTTTAAAAATTCATCCTTTAAAAGGGTAAAAACGGGGTTGAAAATTTGTATGGGGTTCAAATTTTATTTTAAGCTAGGAACTCGAGACTTCGCAAAAAGGTATTTTATTAAAAGAGAAGAAAACTAATTCAGTGTTTTTGAAAATTCATCCCTCAAGGTGGTGAAAATGGGTTAAAATTTTGTATGGAGATCAAACATTTTTTGTAAGTGCGAGGCTTGAATATCAAATATCAAATATCAACATTTATTCAGCAAATAGGCCACAAGGGCACTTTTACACGTCAATATGGAATTTACATACAGCAAAAAAAAAATACAACTAAGCCGTAAATATCAAATCAAACTAACATAGAGATGTATAAAGCCTCTAAATGTCGAATTACAAAAAACGCAATAACAATAGTATTGAAAAAAAAACACAAAGATACAAAAACTGAATATTTGTAAAATGGTATATTCAGCGTTTATAAAAATTCGTCTCTTAAAGGGTCGAAAGGGGGTTGAAAGTTTGTATAGGGTTAAAATTTTATTTAAAGCTACAAACTTGAAACTTCGTAAAAATGTATTTTATCAAAAGAGAAGAAAACTAATTTCAGTGATTTTGATAATTCATCCCCCGAGGTGGTGAAAAAGGGGTTGAAAATTTGTATGGAGGCCAAACATTTTTTTGAGTGCGGGACTTGAATCGTTGTATAAAGGCATATTATTAGAATACAAGAAAAATAATTTCAGCTTTTAAAAAATTCATCCCCTAAAATGGTTAAAAAGGGTTTGAAAGTTTGTATAGGGTTCAAATTTTATTTAAAGCTAGGAACTTTAAACTTCGTAAATAGGTAGTTAGGTAGTAGGTTTTATTGAATAGAGGACATGAAAATCTTCTAAGGGGGTTTAGAGGGATTACATCGAGGACAATTTTATTCAGTTAGGGGCTTGAACCTTCGTAGGTTGTGAAAGACAAGTCTCATGCGTTGTATAATATTAATAATTAAGAAATGATTAACCGTCCTACCGCAATCTCTTGCTGCATAATGTTCTAAGCTAATGTAGAATTCAATTTCAATTTATTCAAGCAAAATGCAATTAGAATATATAACCACCAATATACAAATCCACGCGTACGAAGTCGCGGGCAACAGCTAGTTATGTATAATGTAAGCTAATGTTTTAAATAATTAGGATGCACACTGAAATTATTCTAAATAAATTTAGTGTGCTTTAGTACACAGGAAGGACCTGATTTGACCTGAATAACCCTTTAACTAAAAAATATGGAGGCTAATTTTACTTTGTAACAATTCGATACCGTAAACTGTGGTGAGTAGGGTTCGCGGGGAGAGTTGGGTTATGAATGGGGAGAAAAGGGATGAAAAGGGGGTGAGGTGGGATTTTAAGGCTACTGCTACAAAAATAATGTATTCCAATTTAAAATGGAGCTATAGTAATACTCATAATAAAAAAAATCGATCCAACAACCTTCCGAAATCACCTTTATATGAAATTCCATGTCACCCCAATTACGAGGGACTACGGGGTGAGGTGGGATTTCCTTTTTATCGTCAAAGTTATGAAATGGAACTACCCAAAATGAAATAAAAACTAAAATACAAACGTCCGGAACACATATACACCATTTAGTTTGCATATGTAAAAATAAAATGTTATCGAGGTTTGAAAGTCAGTTTTGCCTACTCACCCCATTTTACGGTACTTAGCGCTTTCAAGTTTGTTAAATAGGTACAACCTTGAGTCGTATCATTAGGCATCTCACTCGCACCAAAAATAGCAAGACGACTCTTTGTCGCGCTTCGCAAGCACCAGACAGCGTGAGCTGCTAATATTGATACACGACTAAAATTCGTATCTAAACAAAATATAAAAAAAAAACAATAAAAAAAATTGGCCTCCTTATGTTTCCTAAGTATACATCCTCCTCGGCAACTCATTTTAAACAATATAAGCCGGTTGTTCTTACAACAGTTATCTTATCTCGAATTTCATAACTTACCTACTATTTTTCTTAAACAAACATTTTTATTTTGTTCCGTAGTTTTTTGTAATAATACAACACTACAGTACTGACACTGAAAATTCTACGACATTCGATTGATAAGCATGAATTAAACTCGAGATATGTTATAATATATTTTTGGAATATAGGTAATTAAGCATGGGAATCTATCGTTATTCAGGTTTCTGGCCACCCAGGTATTGAAACTTATAATTTCACCTCAGCCATCACGTATTTTGGCGTTATCATTTAATTGTAGGGCTGATAAAAGATAAAACAAACAAAAGTATCTAAGTGTAATATTTTATTGGATAAGTATATGCATGATGACATGATTTTTCATAATTTTGTTGATGTTCTACTATTAAAACGAGCACTTATTTGACTTATAACTCTTTCGTTCTTTGGAGCGAACCTCCAATATTGCCTCGTCTTGGCATTTCCAAATACCCAAAATGACGCAGAAAACGCGAACTGATAAAGAGAGGCAATATTAGATGCTACGTATGCTCCTTGTACAACGGCCGGGGCCCTCAACTGCCTTTGATGAAGCGTAATATGAATGATCCTATATATGTCCATGAACAATAATTGAATAGAAAACACATATATCAACCAAACCATTACAATAGTTATTCTGCGATTATTTCTAACCCTTACATTTGTTTTTAACACTGTTCGTAAACTGATATACAAAAGTACAGCGTTGGCAAATAAAATAGGCCACTTCATGAAAACATAATACGCTAGATGCACTTCCATGTACGAATTCTTGAAAAAAAATACTGCAAAGTTGAATATAAACGCCGACAAAATGGGGACTCCCCAGCCTAGTAAAATTGTCTTCCAAATACTGCCCTTGCGAGTATGAAATACTTTGACCATGCTTTCATATATCTGCTTACTAAACATCGTCATCCAGATGATGAACGACATTTCTGTGTACATGAATATATACGACATTGTCATCTGCCGACGCAAATAAAAATCTTCGTCGTCTATCGCTAAGAGTCCAAAAACATTGCGCACATTGTTGAAATATCTCAAAAGAACGTAGATAAATCGAGCTATAATAAACTGAATCAGAACTTGGTTCTTGTGTGAATGTCTCCATTCTGGAAAGAGCAGGGCAGTAAGGAACAACAGCACTAGGGCAGTGGCTGATAATCCAATCCCCAAACTACTGGCCACTAGTGTTACAACGGTGACAACGGTCGTTTCATTCTCTGGAGCATATATGACTTGCCCTTGGTCTAAATCCCACATACTCAAGTTCCTGAAAAATACGTCTGCATTGTTCAGCTCACTCAGTAACGCCACTTCGATATTTTCCTTGTCACTGTCGTAAGACAAATTTTCTTTTTTTCATATATTTCTGCCAGTCTTCTAAGCTGTTTATGTTCATAATTATTCACTTATCACGTGTACTATGTATGATTGTGTTCCTGAACAGTAACAACACATTTTATGAACTGCTCTGTTTTTGACGTTCCTCGCCATAATCTATACATATAATAAAGCTGAAGAGGGTCGAAAGTCTGTACATGGAAGATATTCGAAAAAAAGTTGGTTGGGGATACTTAGAATCGATAACAGAACACGTTCCAACAGTTTTTAGAATTTTTGTCTGTTTGTCTGTTTATCTGTTTGTCTGTTTATCTGTTTATTTGACCGCGCATCACGTGAAAACGGCTGAATGGATTTTGATGCAAACTTTACTAATCTGTCAAGAAAATCCCTGGCCCTATTTTAGGCTAGAAAAATTCAACCCCTAACAGGGGGGGTGGCCACTACACTCAATTAAGTTATGTTTGCACCTGAATCTTATGGCGCTAACTTAAGAAAGTGGTGCAAACTTTTTTTTTGTGTATGTACTTTGTAAAAAAAACAAAATTTTTCTTAGTAAATGTCAAACGTCTTTACAAATACATATTAAATCACATTTATAGACGGGTCCAGCGCGGGTCTATTGACAATAATTAACATTATGCGAAGTAGGTGGTTTGAAAATATGATGTCTACCCCAAACTTTTTCATACACTTTTCGTCGGGTAGTTGCACAAATCTCTGTTTTGACATTTTGTTGGGACATCAGTTAGCCGCGACCACGACCAGTGAAACCTGTGTCGAAGTCGAAACGTCGGTAAATAAAGGTAATAAAATAAATTTCGAGATAGGCCCGTCTATAAATGTGAGTTGATATGTGTTCAAAACGCGAAAGCTTTTAAATATTATATGTCTTTGTAAATGTCAAACAATTTGGAACTTGTAATTTATTCTATTGTCCTGTGTTTAAGCACTGACACTGACTGACAGCCTGGACGCTTCGGGCCTTCGGCCCTACATGGAGCTCGGCCTTCGGCTTTCGCGTTATATATCCGCACCAAAATTTCACGTAAACCATTGCGGCTGTGCCCCTGACATAGCTTCTCTACATTTTTTTTTATCAAAAAAATTTCGCGCTCGCTACGCTCGCGTTTTTAATAGGATTTTAAAGGTTAAGCCTAATTTGATAAAGGTGGCATTCTGGGAATCCTACCGAGCGACTACTACTACAACTTAAGAACTGACAGCCTGGACGCTTCGGCCCTTCGACCCTACGCGAAGCTCGGCTTTCGGCCTTCGCATTTAGACACATACTATTGTTCTGTGTTTAAGCACTGACAGCTTGGACGCTTCGGGCCTTCGGCCCTACATGGAGCTCGGCCTTCGGCTTTCGCATTAGATATCCACGCCAAAATTTCACGTAAACCATTACGGCTGTGTCCCTGACATAGCCTTTCAATTATTTTCTATCAAAAAAATTCGCGCTCGCTACGCTCGCGTTTTTTACTTTTAATATTAAGCCTACTTTGATAAAGGTGGCATTCTGGGCACCCTACCGAGCGACTACTACTACGACTTAAGAACTGACATCCTGGACGCTTCGGGCCTTCGGCCCTAAGCGGAGCTCAGCCTTCGGCTTTCGCATTTAGACACTGATACCATTGTTCTGTGATTAAGCACTGACATCCTGGACGCTTCGGGCCTTCGACCCTACGCGAAGCTCGGCCTTCGGCCTTCGCATTTTTTAAACACTTATACTATTGTTTTGTTTTTAAGCACTGACAGTCTGGATGCTTCGGGCCTTCGGCCCTACATGGAGCTCGGCCTTCGGCTTTCGCATTAGATATCCACACCAAAATTTCACGTAAACCATTGCGGCTGATCTGACTTATTTTTCTATCAAAAAAAATTTCGCGCTCGCTGCGCTCGCGTTTTTTATACGATTTTAAGGATTAAGCCTACTTTGATAAAGATGGCATTCTGGGCACCCTACCAAGCGACTACGACTTAGGCCAAATTTTTTAATTATAAGTTTTTAATTTAAGTGTTATTTATTAAATAATATTGGACCTAAATTCGAAAGTTTGTTAGGAAGTACGAATTTCTATGTGTATATTTCTTAACTTTTCATGCTTAGACTGATTTGACTGGAGGACAGAATTGGGTGATATTTGCCATGGACATGATTTGGATAGGTATATACAGTCAAGGACGTAAAAATACAAAAGTAGTAATGTATTGTCCGTTATACACCTACTACTCTGTGTCGTTTAAATCACGTCTAATATTGGAATAAGGGCGAAAAAAAAACTATTGGTTTTGGAGTGTAGTTTTGTTTAGTGGTAGGTACCTACCTAATTGTAAAATATTTTATCTGGACTTCAGTCCGCTAATCGTATCCATCTGTCAACTTTACTTCAATTTCCGCCTCCAGGGGAGAGAAAGAGAAATTAGGGATGAATTAGCTTACTGACACAGACCGAATTCCACGCGGGCGGAGCCGCGGGCACAGCTAGTTTTATATAAAAAGCAATTGGTTGATAGCTGTATAATTTATCATGTAGTGATAAGATTAGCTATTTCATTAGGAGGGATATACTTGAGTTATAGGTTCATAATATTATTTTCGATAGTAGGTACGAGTATTTATCAATTAGTATAGTCATTATTATCTTAACAATAAACTAGACATACCTACTTAGTAGTGTATCGCAATTTATGGAAATCTAAGATAATAAAGTCCAATAAAGTTATAGGACACATATTATGAATAGACAACAAGTTTAAATACGTACGTATTCAAAAAATATATATCTTTATATAAACCTCCCTCCTAAGCCTCTTTAGGCTTGGCTTCTAGGCCAATCAAATAAGATTTTTTCGAAGAACTGATTCCCAGCAAGCTGGAAATTACTTTAATACCTACATTTGGTCCTAAACGTGTGAACTGATTACACGACGACGATAATAGGTATAAATTTTTATCATGTTTACAGCCAATTTTCCGTCGGACGTCCTGTTTTCGGGCTACAAGCAAAAATCTGAAAAATAGCAAAAATGTATGCACACCACCTGGGATTGAGGAAACTCGGATTACACGCATTTAGGACCAAATGAAGGTATTAAAACGATTTTCAGCTTGCTGGGAATTAATTCCTCAAAACGCTTTTTTAGGGTTCCGTAGCCAAATGGCAAAAAACGGAACCCTTATAGATTCGTCATGTCTGTCTGTCTGTCCGTCTGTCTGTCCGTCCGTATGTCACAGCCACTTTTCTCCGAAACTATAAGAACTATACTGTTGAAACTTGGTAAGTAGATGTATTCTGTGAACCGCATTAAGATTTTCACACAAAAATAGAAAAAAAAAACAATAAATTTTTGGGGTTCGCCATACTTCGAACTGAAACTCAAAATTTTTTTTTTCATCAAACCCATACGTGTGGGGTATCAATGGATAGGTCTTCAAAAATGATATTGAGGTTTCTAATATCATTTTTTTTATTATCTAATTTGATGGGCCAATTCTAGAAGTTTCAGATATCGTTTAACACACAATATAAGACGTTTTATATATTTTTTACTATTTTAATGTCAGATTTATGTTAAAAAACCTCTCAAATCCTCAGATATCATTTACCTACCAATATTAGGATCGGCGAAAATTGTAGAAATCCAAGATGACGGTAGTTTTATCGAACACTTTTGTATATTGCTGTAGGTATTATTATTATTTAATGAAAATGCATTTTAGAAACACAGAGAATATATTTTCAGATATAACACCACGACAGGTCAAAAATAAAATTCATATAGGAGGAATAAGAAACAATAAATATATAAAATTTTACATACAATTAGTCAACAAGGTGAAAGTGTCAAACGATCTTTATAATTATTACATTATTGCGTAGGGCACATCAGAGATTATTCTTGCAGATAAAAAAAAACTTGCTAAAATATTACTGCTGCCACGTTGCCGTCGATTTCCTCATTTTATTAGGTTCACTTGACTTGATACAATAAACAATAATTTACTACATTAGAATGCTAGGTAGGTACATGTATACATATGGTACAGTCAGCATCAATAGTAGCGGATGACACAACGCACCAAACGTATCTGCCACCCTGAGCTATAACCGCGAAAATCGAAGTTCGCAAATTGCGGACATTTTTCTCTGTCACTCCAATTACGCCTTCATTGGAGTAAATGAGAAAGATCCCCGCAATTTGCTATTTTCGGTTTTCGCGGTAGCCCCTCTGGAATACTTTTCCAAATATAGATTTATCTCTGCGGTCGCAATTAAGTAAAAGTAATCTAAATGTTCTGCATACACAGATACATTTTATTGCTAAGCTATTTCGCTATTAGATAATACTTTTGACGCGTAGTCTATTCCGCTACATTTGATGCTGACTGTACATCAGAAGGGTTTTAAAACGTTTTCAATTAAATCAAATTAATGTGCGTTAGCAGCAATCCTACAATTTGTATCCATTTGAAAATTTATGAAGAATTCGGTTCTTAAAGTAGAAAGTCTAAGTTTTGTTTCTACAAATAAGTGCAACTACTTATTAGATATTATTGCATTTTCTAATTAACTGTAGAAATACTATTAACCACTACACATTTATGTAAATGCAACTAAGTCTATTTTTAATTTATTCTAATGTGAAGATTCACTGCCAAAGATTTGTCACAAGTTATGGAAGGTAGTATGCTTTGTTGGCCAGAACGTAACGGAATAAATATCCACGTAATTCATATTCATATGATTTTTTTGACGGTACCTATATTTTTTTCATTAAAACACCCACCACCACAAATTTTATTGTATTTCCAGTCAGGTTTTATAAAAAGCATAAATAAAGCACTAAGAGCTGACATGTATCTCTACAAACCAACTGTCGGTACTCAACATTCGTCCCACGTGTAAATTACAATTTTCAGACCATTTGCTAGATATATTTAAATTTCAGCCATTCTAGCTCAGAGTTTTGTCGCAGCAAAATTACATGGTCTGAAAGTTATGAGCGTCCGTTATATTACCTTTATGTGTTCTGGTCTTAGTCTGTTCTATGTTTAAACAAAAGCCTGGAATAAGTTACTGTAATTTCAATAATGAGACCCTTTAAAAGGAGCTGTGAAAAAAATTGGTATTAACCACCTATTAAGGTTAGGTTAGTAAGAGGGGAAATTACTAACCTAACCTAACATATTTTATTCAATAAATTGTTACCATTTTTTTTAAATACACGTGTATGTTCTGATGGTAAAATAAGATCTTGTAAACTTTAACATAAACGCCTTGCGTCACTGGGTAGTGCTGACGCAAATCCACTTTGAATTTCTAGCTTTAACATCGCAAATTGTATTTAGGTCTACTCGCCAGTATTTGGTGTAGTACAAGCACGGCGCTAGTTCTAAAAGGTGTAGTCACACAGACAGCTATACCTGCAGGGGCGTGTAAAAAGCACTGTAAGACGAAATAAAACTATTTAAACGGATTACTTATACGCGATATAATTCGTTTTAATAATTTTATTTCATGTGTAACTATCGCGGCAACCGAAGTCACTGTAAGACGAGTTAAGCTAGCTTTCAGCGCTCCAGATAAGTGGATATTTTCTTCTTACTTTTAATTTCATACACTTTAAATATATCTATTGTATGTTGAATATAATGTGTACTTATGTAGAAGTCTTTATAAGGGATCACAGCTTGGAAAACACTAGTTCTACATTGATAGAGGAAATTATAGCACATATGTTTGGGATATTAGAACGAATTTAACCAGCTTCAAACGTTCCATTTTTTAGATGAAATTAACAGGTAGTTAAATAACATTTTGTAAATTATTCATACGTTAATTTAATGGCGTTGCTATAATTTCCTTCGATCAAGGATCGTTTAATTGAAGGGTATAATCTTTACTCTAAAAAGCTAATTTTTAATTACAACAATATCTTAACATATGGCTTTGAGTAGGTATGTGTAGGTTTGTTGAAAAAAACAGTAATACCAACAATACTGTGCATCTTATCTTTTCGATTTTCATTTAACAAAATTAATTGCTTTTATACGTGAAAAGTTACCTATATTATAAGTAGGTATTACAAAATTTTCTAAATGTTTCGATAAGTTATTTCTACACCACTAAATTGATATAATTTTTACGTTATACATTAACAACAGAAAATATCACAACGTGAAATGAATTCTACCCTTAAAAGACACGAAGCGCAACACACTGCGTTCGGTTTTAATATATAATATTATGTTAAATTTACGTTAGACTTATTTTAATATGGACCAGTTTCTCATTAAGATTTGGAATTAATAAGGATTACCATTAATACAAACTTCGTCACGAATCTAAGATATTTATAATGAGAATTGAGACTTGAGATTGCGGTTGCGTGTTAATCAGCTAACAAATTAAAAAAGAAGGCATAGTTTGGCTATGATCACTTGATGAAAAACATAAAACATTTTGTATCATTTCTTGCTAGAAATTTTCATCAGAAAATTAGCGCATTGAATGTTTTACTAAATGTAGGTACTTATTCTTTTTAGTGTGTGTGTAGTGCGCTTTTAAGTGTATATGTATACTTACAAAACAGGCATACCGGTAAAGTTACCTACGTATGTTTATAATTCGATGTACAATAGAAACTGGTCCAGAAATAATAGAAGCTACACCTAGAAGATCACATTGCAAGAGGCAGGAGTTCTACGTACTAAATAGGTACTTATCTAACTATGTTTATCAAGTTATCTTTCAAATAACGCTAAATAGCTACGTGTAATAAATAAATATAGGATAAACTCTTCATATAATACTGCAAAAACAATAATTTGCTTAAAATATGTTAAAACACAATATTTTTGTATAGGAGACCAGCTCCTTTAAATAGGTAAGGAACTAAAACTATAATTGAACAAATCAGTAAAGTAACGTAACGTAATTTTTGTGCTAAAGATGACTAGAAGGTAGATTTAAGCCTGTGCACCTCTTCTTCATTCCACCATATGCTCTGTGGGAATATGCTCTGGTTAATTTGTGGCTTTCCGGAAACGAACTACACAAACAAATAAAATTTAATAATATTGTTTATGTCACAAAAATACGAGTAAAATCAATGCTAGTTAAATGCTACTTAGTTCAGAGATTTGTAGGGTTAGTTGGAGTAACAGGTGTGTTCTGATTTCAATAACTGGTTACGAATTAGATCTGGATTAGATATGGATATGGATCTAATTTGTCAGTGTCAAAAGTGACATTACTTCAACCAAAAACTTCACTTTTGACACTGACATTTCAGATCCTGATCTAATCCAGATTTAGTTCTTAACTTTTTATTAAAATCAGAATACGCCTGTAAGTTAAAACCGATTTGCCTTGCAAAAGCTGATAAAAAATCGCTGCGTCGTGTATGTAGCGCCAAAGTAGAAGGTAGGTAAGTTCAATAACTTAAATTTTCAATAAAATCAAAGCCATGCAACTGACAAAAAAATAGCAAATGCAAATAAAAAAAAAACATTTAATTTCAGTGTATTTTTCAACTGTTAGTTTCATGGCTGCTAGGTATTTAACAGTGGTTCTAAACCACTTATACTAAGGGATGAACCTCAAAATCACGAAATAAAAATTGACAGATTTCTACGACAAACCTTGTTCTTCAACAGGCGTGTGTTCTTCGTCGGAAGAGTCTAACCTCTCTATCAGGGAGCTCTGTTTTGATAATGACTGCGAAAATCATATTCAATAATTGAATTAAGTATTTACTTACCTACGACCTTACGAATAATAAAATCAACAACGGTAAATCGTTTTGCAAGTTACTCAATGTCGTAAGTATAGGTACGTTCATCATTCTTTAAAAATGAAAATTATCAAGGCTAGCTAATATTATCAGCTTAGAAAAGTCAGAATACTGCAAGGAGCTTGTAATCCTCAAAGGACACTAAGGTTCTGTTGGAAGAGTAGAAAATTAACTCTGGCGCGTCTAATGAAAAATTTACTAACTTATATTAACGAGAAAATACGACTGAGTCTTGAAATAGGTAAAGTTCATATTTTTAGTTTTTATCAAACTGCAAAGTGGAATAGAAATAAGTGAAATATGGGTATATAATTTATGTATAGCGTATAGCCCAGTTGGTATTATTGTAATTTCTAGAGTATTTCACCATCATTTACATTAAATTACATTAATTGCCCAGCTGGATTAATTTAGTTTTGACAAAGTGCCTCTTGCCTCGAGGGAATGTCTTGTGGTACAGTTTGCACCTATAACCTATAAATTTACATTATATAATTAATCAACCTAACTTTTACGTTCTTTAGTTTTACCATGTTTTACTTTAGTACCTATTCCTTGATTGTTTAAACTTCTCGCTTCGGTATTTTTCTGGAACATGCTGCAAAGCACACTTTTCGCCATGGCGCCAAGTGAAATAACTTCGCGGCGTTCTTTTATCTATGAGGACAGTATTGTCAACCACTCGTTGCTGTAATTAAAGTTTTACTAACGGAGTCTAGTTTAGATAACAAAAAAATTTAGATAGGTACCTTGTTCGAGCGCCGCCGCGGCGGCGACACCTTGTTCCAGAGTGCCTCGAGTTGGTCGAAGTGCTGCGACTGTGCGATCGCCGCCTCCTCGGGCCCCAGGCTTACCTATAATTTAGAATTATGGCTGAATTTGCGAGAATATATATACATATTGGTATATTTTTTTTAATGTGTTCCTACAAAGAGGTTCAAACTTGTACAACCGTTAGTGTCTGTCGGTTTATTCGTCAATATTTTCTTAGCTGAATGTCAGCTCTTTTATTTACATACATTTCTCTCAAAGTAAGTCGGTACAACTCTTTAATAATTCTAGCAGCATTGTAGTTAAAAACCCCAATTTTTTAAAAATAAATATTCGAGACAAGCCTAAAAAATGACGTATCACTATCACTACATAGTATAAAACAAAGTCGCTTCCCGCTGTCTGTCTGTCTGTCTGTCTGTATGTATGCTTAGATCTTCTAAACTACGCAACGGTTTTAGATGCGGTTTTTGAGTGATTCTAGAGGAAGGTTTATGTATAATTTGTTAACCCGTGCAAAGCGGGCGGGTCGCTAGTATAATAATAAAAACTATTTCGCGGCGCATAAGAAGTAGGACAAGTAGTAGAGTTACAAGAGATTCATATAATTAGGTAATATTTTACTAAATGTTTACCTGTGAGCCCAAGTCTTTGTTTTTCGCTTCTTGTATTTTTGAGATTTCCTCCATGGAAGCGGATACGGAAAACCTAGAAATAAGTAAGTCAGTTTTCATTTATTCAAGATAATTTTAAGCAAATGGCTATAAAGCAAATCTCAACATTTTAACTTATCAATTTATAGTTTAATTATAGTTTAATAAAATAAAAGTTCATTACATGTGTAAATAATTTGTATATTAATAAATGTTCAATTATAAAGTTTTATAATTAAACAGCGCAATTTATATTTTATTGCTGAAACATACCTAAAGTCTATTTTTTTATTCGGTAGACTAAAATGACATTTCATAGTATGAACATCGTGTGTCATATCATACTATGAAATGTCATTTTAGTCTACCGAATAAAAAAATAGACTTTACATAAAATAATCTGTAATCTCCAGCATTTATCAACTTTTCACTTATCTCTTGTTACGAGTAAAACTAATTAAATTTCAACAAAAATAATCAAGCCTTTCTTCGAAAACAAAACTTATCTTAATAATTAAGTTTACTGTAAATTTCAGTGTTACAATCTCTGATACAATGTTAATTAGTTTTTGACGTAATCGTAAATTAGTGTCGATATAGTAGAAAATCGATATAGTAAAAGTGAAACAGATTATGAAAATAAATATTTGGTGCAAATTCGACAAATAATTAAAAAATTTAATACTTATATTAAATCATCAATTAAATCAAAGATACTCCAAGGTTAATGATATATACAGAAATACACATGAAATTTAAAATTTTAAATATGATTACTTATAAAATATAAAATTTCTGCTCAAGAAAAGAATTCATTGTACAAAAATTAAAGTTATCTCGCCTTCTTTTGAGTCGCTCGTCTACTTGCGCCATCATAGCCGCCGACGTGAGATGTCCGTACTTTTTCTGCCACGTGTAGGTGTCTAAAGACACCTCTTTCTTGAGCAGTCTTCTCATCGGCCGCTTTGGAGCCAATGGTCTTAATTCTGTACAAACAACGATGGTGTAAACTAACCAAATCAGCAGTAGTGTTGAGTCGCTCACTCGTGAGTCACCTCATTTGTACCACTCATTTTGTTAATTTGTCGCAGTACTTCGTACCGCAAAAATGTCTTACTTCACTCCTCTATTAATTTTACTTGATTCTAAAATTATCTTTCTCCTAAAAGTTCTATTCTTAACCTCCAGAATTGCACTCCAATTAAATGTTACTATTTATTTATTTATAGAGAAAGTGATGAATACATAAATATGTATATACATTAAATATATTTGTCGCCGTTGGAATTAATGGAATAGGCGACGCTGAAAATATGCTAGTACCTCTCCTCATTTGAAGTAAGACATTGTAACACCTCATTTTAGAAAATGAGGTACTCATACAAACTCTTTTTAAATTGGTGTCCTACCCATCACTAATCAGCAGAAGCACTCAGTACATAAAGTCCACTTTAATATGTAAATTTAATGTTAGTATATTTGCTATGTCCTACCAGGCTAACAGTACCTCTTACTTTGCAATTATACCATTATGTGTAATGTTTATGCAAAGACCAAAAGCCTGGGTTTATATTTAAAAACTTTTAGCTTAGGGTGCTTAGTATGTTATTGAATTGTTATAATTTCGTGAGATTCCTTACATGTAAATTGATACCATGTAGTTTTTTTTTCAATTGGTAATTGTATACTTGTTTTGACGCAATCTTTACTAAAAATGGTCTATGCCCTATGGTATGTTAAATTATTGCAGGAGATAATTTTTTTTTTCATACCATCGGCATTCTTCGTTGGGGCTGCATACGTTGGAATCTTCACGTACGTTGCCGGTGTATTATGTAGACAAATAATTGGGAGACAACCTGTTGAAGTCACATCCATGTTATATAGGTCTCCAATGTAAGAATCGGTAGAAGACTGGCTACTAAAATATTACACAAATGTTTGGCGGGAAATTAAAAAAATCTTGGGCTGGTCACACTTTGTGTAGTAGGAATTATAGTTATGATACTAGAAAATATTTTTGATTTTCTGTGCACACGTAAGGTACCTAAGGATATAAGTAAGTTAAATATACGTTGACGTGCACTCAAAGTCAGCTCACATAATTTCTACCACTATGTAAAATACAGTCAACGATAAACACATATGTTTACACTTTGTCACCATATACCATTGTAACCAGGCGAAAAATAAAATGTAGTGTAAATAAGACCTAGCTCGATAATAACGTAATATTAATCCATCACCAAAAAAATTACATAAGTACTATGCCAAATATGCTAAATGCTAAGTATCAAAATATTGATAGAGCACCAACCTCCTAATTTGTTCACATTTGTTTAGTTAGAACTTGTAAACATTGCAGTTTTTCGTTATACAACGCTACACGTCGACTTCGCACATTGTCGTAATTATTTACAGGCTTATATATGTAATAGTTTGCGGACTTCACTCAGTATAGACATTATTAATATTATTTAAAATAAACCCCTTATAAACCGCGAACAATTTGAATGAATGACATAAATAAATTGACAAGAGACTTTTAGCTTTTTTTTAAATCATAGACAATTGGTGATACAACAACGAAATATCTGTCAACAATTTTTGGCTAGCCAGACTCTAATATTTTTTTAAAAGTGATATTTAAAATAAACAGGCACCTATTGCCTGTACAAATCAAACAAAAAGCGAGGAGGAATATCACTGAATAAAATATTAATTATGATAACTCAAGTTTAACATTACGTTGCGTTGTAAGACTGCCAGCGAAGAATAAACTTTGCTTTGTTAAGAAATTGTACTTATTTAGACAAGAACACAAAACAACTCTTAACTAAGTACTTATGAGTTTAGACGAAGAAATGATATATCTTCTCACGAGGCAGTTAAGAGTTCTCGTCAGTTTCGAAAAAAACAAATTAACATTTTTAGGTGCAATAGGGATGATGACACATGTTGAATTTTATAACAAAATCTAGTACAATAGATAGCAAACGAGCAATTTATCACAATAATGTGGATATTAAAATAAAATATTGAAAAATTACAAAATTACAGGACCTGAAAGTTAAAAAATTTAAGTTTTTTTTAATTTCCAAAAACGATAAAAGTAAAGGTACTATTCGATTCCTTACATTTCATCAAAAAAAATTTTGTATAGCAACTATATACATAAACGCAAAATTTCACCGACAAAAACGCAATTTTCTTGTTTTGTCCATACTACAAGATGGGCGATGACGTCACGGCCTCTGGCCGTTTTGTATAGGGCGTTTCGCGAGTGAAGTGCGACTGTCGGACTTTGACTACAATTTCTGACTTTTGTGTTACTTTAATGCAATGGGTCCCATATAGACATTTGATCCTAAAAACAAACCCGGTCGATTGATACCATAAAAAAAAATTAGTCATGTAGCCTATTATTTTATCTTCACTAAAACAGTTTTTCTAATAATGTGACAATTAACGGTCCTATATGCCTTCTATAGTACAAAATAATGTTCATATTGGCCGAGCTCAAACTACGAGTAAATGTCGATTTATGAGATACTTAATTATATAGTTTAATTTTTGAATGCCGCTGCAAAAAAGGTATGAAATAGTTTTAAATAGTTATAAAAAGTGTAAGATAAAAATGAAGTACAAATACCTCTGTCTAGAAGGTGTATGACGATGCGAGAGCAATCGCTTGTGATCTGCAATCCAAGGACTGGAACGTGCAGAGCGAGGGACGTCAGAGCGAGCCCGCGCTTTGTCTCCCAGATTATCAACGTTTTGTCTTCGGCGCCTTACAAACAAAACAAATCGATATATAGTATTAGAATTAGGTACTTCCCAACATGCTTTGGTAAAATATCCTATTGTATTATTGTCTGTTCATAATTTTAAAACTATACATATACAAATTACTAAAAAAAAACAGCCAAATAAACACATAAACCCTAACCACTAAAGCTAAATAAGTAGGAAGACAATACTCACTAGATACAGCAATAGACCCGTCCCCAGTGACCTTGACGCACGTGACTTTCCCCAAATGTCCGGACAGCAGGTGCAGGTCGGAGCCGGTGTTCATATCCCACACGATGAGGTTGCAGTCCCAAGAGCCGGACACGACTTGTGTCTTGTTCGTGATGGCAACCGCTACGCAGGTCACGATGTCCGAGTGACCGACTAGGACCTAAACAAGAAGAACTTATTAGTATAAAGAAGGATAAAATAGTTTCAAAAGAATTTACAATTTATCGTGCATTAAAATGCCACGCCAGAAAAATATATGTAAAAAAATAATTTTGGGAAGATGAATAATCACATGTTGAATTCAGTTTTATATGAAACTCAAAAACCAGTAAAATGATACTGGAATAACCAAGCGACTTTTTTAACCTCAGTACGCTAGACGTATGAACTGTAAGTTATCTCTGAATGTCATATTTCTGTAAGTTATCTCTGAAGTGCAATGTCATATTTCTATCAACCTTGTTAAACTATAAAAATTGTTGCCATAAATGTTACATTGTATAGGTACGTATAGTACATATGTAAACGATCAGACCTTCGGTATAATATTTTTAACTTTGTGTATACTTCACAACCTCCAGATCCCAGCAGAGTCCAGTCCAGAGAGCAGTCCAGATGCGGACCGAGTTGTAATCGCCACACAGCAAACTGGCACGCCTGAAATAAACCAACCTGGGAGAGTTTCCCGCCGTCCAGCTTCCACACTTTAAGCGACATATCCATGGAGCCAGTGACGACATGTTGCAAGTCCGCGGTGACCGCGAAGCATGTGACGCGCTCAGCGTGGGAGACCGTGCGCCGTTCGTCGCTGCCCTCACCGCCCGTCAGCGCCCAAATGCGGACTGAGTTATCACCATCCGACAGCACCTGGTTAGGAAAATATGTCTGTGTATTCCTAAAACAAATTTATCTTCTCATTCCTAGGAAAGTAAATTTAATATATCAAGATTTTAAAAAGAAAATTGAGAAAAAGTATAGAAGCTTGTTGGAACAGTCATATACACGCATCATATCACATTACCGCCGGGAACCTTCATACCATACGTATAAAAGACGGAATAATTACGTGTGGTAGGTAGGTCTACAAGTTACTATGGCCACACATTTCTTGGCAATTGGCAAGTGAAACACCTCTTACAATTACTTTTGTTATCTTGAGAACCAATTAAATATCTGTGTCTCTCATGTTTGGCATCAGCCACAAAAAAGACATGTCAAAAGTTTTAAAAGCCAAGTTGGATTCAATGACAAAACTTCTGGGCAATGTTTCACTAGTTTAAGTAGTATTACGTGTTTGTCAATGAAAGTTTTGATTTAGTTTTCCACTTATGGGTCGGTTAATCGGTATTTATTACTTTTTAATCCATCTAAAATAATGTAGGTTATTTCGTAAAAGATTCACGAGGGTTGCAGTGTGACTGGTCGTATGCCTATTACATACCTAGTATTAACCTAATTTGTTCATTACAAAACACACAAACTAGAAAGAAATACCTTGAATACTAAAATCCCTTTCAGTCGCGTATTTCATGCATGATTCCAATGAATAATGTCACAATTACAACTTGAAGTGCACGTTTCGTATTTCACCACTTGTGGTTTCATTAAATATATAACCCACTATAAATTTTTTGCTATTTAGATTAATAACTTGCGTAAAATAACCATTACAAGTTGAAACTAACCCAAATATGTGAACTTTTGGCATTAGAATGACAGTGACATTGACAGCGTGACGTTCGGTCGTATTGAAGTCTGAACTCCTAGTACAGCGTTAATACAAACAGTCCAAAACTCCTAAGATTTTAAACTTCCCGCTATGTTTTGAGTATGTTTGCTACTGGTGAACGTAGAATACTTCCACACAGGAGTGTTTTTCGGAAAGAGACTAAAAGTATCCCAAAGTAAAATAATGCTTGCAGGTTCGTGCGTGTAGAGGGGCCATAAAGTGTTCCTTTTTATTACAATTTAGTCTACTCAAACTGACTACCCGATTATTGCCTGTGAATGTGTGCGTAGACGTCATTGAGAATATCTCCGTCTTTCTCTAAGACGCAAGCGTGAAAGGGATAGATCTGGGTAGCATCGAACTTTACGACTTTTGACCTCTTCCTCGGTTATGGTAGCCTGGTACTTTTGGTAAACATTTGTCTTAATAAATCACTGGTCGTCGGTTGCATATCGCTAATAGGTACGGGGCAAATGACCTCTTCCTCAGTCATGGTATCCTGGTACTTTCTGATTAATGTTTGTCTCATTATGTCGCCATTATGTCGCCGTTATGTCGCCGTTATGTCGCCATTGTGTCGCCGTTATGTCGCCAGTATGTCGCCATTATGTCGCCGTTATGTCGCCAGTCGCCAGTATGTCGCCATTATGTCGCCGTTATGTCGCCAGTATGTCGCCATTATGTCGCCAGTATGTCGCCGTTGTGTCGCCATTGTGTCGCCATTACGTCGCCGTTATGTCGCCGTTATGTCGCCAGTATGTCGCCATTGTGTCGCCAGTATGTCGCCATTATGTCGCCAGTATGTCGCCATTATGTCGCCGTTATGTCGCCATTGTGTCGCCATTGTGTCGCCATTGTGTCGCCGTTATGTCGCCGTTATGTCGCCATTATGTCGCCAGTCGCCAGTATGTCGCCAGTATGTCGCCAGTCGCCAGTATGTCGCCAGTCGCCAGTATGTCGCCATTATGTCGCCGTTATGTCGCCAGTATGTCGCCGTTATGTCGCCAGTATGTCGCCATTGTGTCGCCATTATGTCGCCATTGTGTCGCCAGTATGTCGCCGTTATGTCGCCATTATGTCGCCATTATGTCGCCATTGTGTCGCCAGTCGCCAGTATGTCGCCAGTCGGCAGTATGTCGCCAGTATGTCGCCATTGTGTCGCCAGTATGTCGCCATTATGTCGCCATTATGTCGCCAGTATGTCGCCGTTATGTCGCCGTTATGTCGCCGTTATGTCGCCATTATGTCGCCGTTGTGTCGCCGTTATGTCGCCAGTATGTCGCCATTATGTCGCCATTAGGTCGCCAGTATGTCGCCGTTATGTCGCCGTTATGTCGCCAGTATGTCGCCGTTATGTCGCCATTATGTCGCCAGTATGTCGCCGTTGTGTCGCCAGTATGTCGCCATTGTGTCGCCGTTATGTCACCAGTCGCCAGTATGTCGCCAGTCGCCATTATGTCGCCATTATGTCGCCATTGTGTCGCCATTATGTCGCCATTGTGTCGCCATTATGTCGCCAGTATGTCGCCATTATGTCACCAGTATGTCGCGATTATGTCGCCATTATGTCGCCGTTATGTCGCCGTTATGTCGCCGTTATGTCGCCGTTATGTCGCCAGTATGTCGCCAGTATGTCGCCATTATGTCGCCAGTATGTCGCCATTATGTCGCCGTTGTGTCGCCATTATGTCGCCGTTGTGTCGCCATTATGTCGCCATTATGTCGCCATTATGTCGCCATTATGTCGCCGTTATGTCGCCAGTATGTCGCCAGTATGTCGCCATTATGTCGCCAGTATGTCGCCAGTAAAAGAGTATAAAAGGCAGGAGCGGACCGCCGGGATTTCATTCATTCTTCAACCATCGGCTAGCAGTGACTCTGGTTCTCGGGCGTTTAAATATTCGGTGAGCAAAGTTCCTCTACTACTGTTACTATGTTTGTTTTTGCCGGGAATTATCCTGGTGAATTTAAACGTGGAAATGGTGTCTGTGTTTGGTTTTACGGGGACAATATCGTCGTAAAGCTGATCTTAGACTTTTGTGGAGATTCTTTGTTACCGTGTACGGGATTTAAATATAGTGAAGTTTCCTACGCAGTGATTTTCTAAGTGCCGCCACGTTATGCAGGGACAATATCGTTGCATAGCAGGGACTTGGAAAGCGTGTCTGTGTTTAGTTTTACGGGGACAATATCGTCGTAAAACTGAACTCAGGCTATTGCGGGGATTCTTTGCTGCTGTGTGTTGTTATAGTGAAGTTTTCTACACTGTGTTTTCTAAGTGCCGTCACGTTATGCAGGGACAATATCGTTGCATAACAGGGGCTTGGAAAGCGTGTCTGTGTTTGGTTTTGTGGGGACAATATCGTCATAAAACTGAACTTAGATAGCGGTGTTTAAGGGAATTTCACTTCTGTGTTTAGTTAGTTTGATTTTGTGAGTAGTTTGGTTCGTAAAAATTGAACCTAGTTATTTTTAGTGTTTTACTATGGGGTCTTTTGCTATATAGTTTAAAACCAGATCATTGTTTGGACTGACTGTTTGTCCGACTGGACCGCTCACCCCTTGCGGTGTTAAATGTGAGCTGTCTAGGAGTCTTTTTGCTCCAAGATGAGGGTTATCTTGGCACCTTCTCTTTACCAACATAGAAGGTGAAAAACGTCTCCCTCCTTAGCTCTCCAATGTCCAGCTGTTAGATGAATAATGGGGATGTCACGTGCGCATCATCCGGAGTAATCTGGGCCCATTTGAAATCTACAGTATTTGGAGGCTTCGTATATTAAATATATTTATTTATACCACTTATATACATAATAGGGCCCTGTCTTACCCATGTTGCCACCCTGCCTTTGTGCAACCCGCCATGGGGGGAGACAAGTCCACGAGCTGTTAGGTTGCATTCTCGGAATCGCTCGCCGAACTCTTACAGCTTCTTAGTAGGGATACACTTGCGTATATTCCAAAGTACCAGGTCGATGGTAAGTACGAACTGTGCTTTGGTTATACTAGAGTAGGGACAAGGGTAGGTTTAGGGTAAAATCACACACTAATTATTCGGAATTTAGGGTTCGTTTTAGTCTTGGTCTGTAAAACTGATATATTTCTTCTTTTTAAGGGACTTCAACTACGGTTTCACTATACTAAAATTGTGCGTTAATAGGTAAAGGGTTTCAACTGCTAAAATCTTCCAATATTTTCATTTATTTGGGGAAAATAATTAATGTAAAATCTTATCTCCATTTTTATTTATGAAATTCTGGTTTTCTGGTGTAAAGACGAGGTACTGAGTATTACAATCATGTTTCTAAGGTATTTACACAATTAAATCTTAAATATCAAGTTGGGATTAGGAACACAGTCTATTCGGAGATAGAAAATCGACGTCTAGCTGTTTTAGGGAACCTTTGGCAGGCAAGAGTAATCCAAAGGATAATTTGAGTGAAATAATGCTCATCTTGATATTTCAGTCTCGTAAAATATAATATATTTTTAACAAATAAACTTAGTACTTCGTTTATACTTCTAAAATACTAGAAATACAGTTTATATTTTAGTTCTGGGGAATGGAAATGGGATTCGCATCCCTAGTTTTTGAAATAAAAAAGAATAGTAATTTTGATGACTGATGGATACTTTGACACTTCTTTCCATAGCCATCTAGGTACGCATAGGTTCGGAAGTGTTGGTCATAGCCCGTCTGGCTAAAAGGTAGGGTAGGAGTTCCAATTGACCTTGCTGATTGGACTAGGAGCCCCCAATCCTGCATCGAGCGTATGGGTAGCATATTTCGTATAGAAGCTGATAGTTAATAATATTAACTTGAAATGCTAGATGTCAATGGGCTTACCCCAGGAGTGCTACTCATATGTTATCCCGGAGGCTTAATAGATTGTAGCAGGCTTTTACCAACCCCATTTTTAAACTCATTTTATCAAATATATTTCTTTTATATTGGTATTATCATATATGCTGCATTTACCTAAATAATATCATTTGAAGTAAAATATAACGCCATTGGCATTACACTAATAAAATCTATTGACTTTAGGTGCTAAATTCTAGTATTTTAATAAATTTTTCTAGTAAGTTATTCGTTAACATCATAATAAACGTGCTTCCAATTTCATAATATATTTATCCTAAAGTCCAGGTAATTGTATATTAAATCAGAGTCCAAAATATAGCTGATATTCATTAAAGAACTTAGGGTACCGCGGTTCACTTCGAGGGGTCCTAACGCTAGACTAGACGATCACGACTAAATCACATGGCCATATTCTAGGGGTAGGTCTAAAGAGGGTGTTTATATCATGGTTAGTTAAGTAAGTAAGTAAGTTGGTAGTGGGAGGTTACAGCAGTTGAGGTGTTTTGGAAATTAGAACTGTAATACATTTTTAATTAGATGATAAGTAGAGAGGAAAATAGAGATTTAAACACATTTCTACATTTGTTTTATGTTTTTTATTTTTAAAAGGTTCATTATACCTATTGATTTGGTCAAATACTGAATGACTTTATGAGTTCATGACCCAAAACATTTAGTGCGTTGTAACCAAACAACCAATTAGACTATGTCATCAATACTTACAGCAAACTTCATATTAAGAGTGACTTCAAGACTCGCCGAGGGTCCTGTGGTGGAATGTAGAACGATGCCGGAGTCAACTAGCCACACGTGCACGTTCCGCGCCCGGTCGCCCGACATCGCGCGCCGGTTGTCAGACATCATCAGTAAGGACTGCAGAGCGGCTGAATGACCCTATCAAATACATATTTTGTGTTGATTGTCCCATCGGAAATAAACTATCTAATATAAATAATCTAGTGTTTTGGTAATTAATGCATATAATTTTGAAACTTAAGTAGGCACCTTGAATAGGGCTGTATTCATAAAATTTCGTTCAAAAGTCCTTGAGCAACATTTGTATATTTGGTACAATGCCTCAAGGGCCTACTTTAGATTTAAGCTAGTTTTTAATTTCTTTTATTAATACACTGTATATATCTTGTTTGTACATAAAAAAATATATTTGTATATTTTGATCTTATTTTACTATGCCTCTCGTTCGTGCTTATATATTGGTACAAGCGAGATGCGTTAGAGATGATCAAATGAATTACATTTATATGGAAATTTGAATGTCGCTCCATTCGTTTTTAATTATGTATCTAAATGCTCCAAATGAGCTATTTGCAATGGTCAATTTTCTAGAAGTTTATAACAATTTCGAGCTCAAACTGAAGAGATGATTTACTCGTAGCGAGAATAATAAAAATGATTACCTTATAGGTCAACGTAGGGGAGTTGTCCGCCAGCTGCCAAACGACTACAGTCCTATCCTCAGAGCCACTCAGCACCAGCAGGTTGTTGGGCGAGAACGTGACGCACGTCACGTGCCCCATGTGGCCGTTGAGCGTGGTCTGCAGCCGGTGGGTGGACAGCTGCCAGACGCGCACGAGCCCGCGCGCGCACCCGCTCGCCGCCAGTTGCCCGTCTCGGGACACTTCGAGGCAACTGATCGGGATCAACTCACTTTGTTCTGCCTGGTAAGGTAAGGTAGTAGAGTAGTTTAGAGATACGTAGTTGATGCTTATTTCAGTTTGTATGCAGTATAATGTGTTATAATTTAGACAGAGCGCAGCTGTACGTAAATATTCTCCAATAAACTACCTACCTTAATCATGACTAAACATTGTTTGTGGAGAGATATAACGTTGCCCGATGCTTTAAAGTAGATTGTGACCAATTTGTACCAAACACTTGATTTCTTGTATTGAAATTATCCGATTAGCGGCCGATAAAATAACGAAATCATTAAATTTACATATAATGTAAAAAGTGAAATGCAAAAATTAGATCAGAGGTGACTTAGTCAACGCAAAGGCGTGCTCGGTATGGTGGAAATTCTGCTGACAGTTAATTTGGTGCTTCAGACATAAAACGGGCTTAGTAAAAGGATTGAAAGCAGCTGGCGATGTAGCATGTCTGTGAGGGTTAGGTCTGTTTATAATCACATTTAAATTGTGCCCCATTTCTAGAGACATAATCATTTTAGAAGAAGAGCTATACCTAATATGGTTCAATGTCGTACAATTAACATGAAAATAAGATTTTAGTAGTAAGTAAACTGGTTAAAAGGAGCTTCATAAGTAGATTTGCTGAGTCGTGATTTTTGTTAAAAGTGTAATACGCCTACCTATCTACCTATACCTATAAAACTTACTTGTAATAAGCTGATGTTAGTTTTTGATTTCGTCTGTCGTCGTTTTAGTTGTTTCGTTGGGCGGAAATTTGTTAAATTATCTTCTGTATGAAATGAGTATATTGTTACTCTATTTCCACCTGCAAATAAAGAAAGGTATTAAATGTGTTAAGTATCGATTTGCATAATATTTAAGTATTTAGCAATTCAAAATCTGAGATGCGTATGGCGAAAACTTTACATAATAAAACTAAAGGTACGTCACGGATTATTATGTGTATAGCGATTTAAAAAAACATTATCAATATATTAAGTAATGTCGCCTTTTTACTTTGGTTGTTATAATAATGTTAAGTTTATGTGGATTAAAGATGTTCGCTGGGCTCTCCCATGTAGTTTATGAGAGATGATTGAATCCTGCACGCTATTTGTGCTATTCAATCTTCATGTGAAGATTTTGGTTAGCCGGATTGTCGTCATAATATCTCACCAGCAGCCAGTAGGAAGTGATCCCTGTCCGCCACCGCCAGCGCTGACAGATCATGGGCTACGGCGATAGTACGCAGGAGTTGCGCCGTGTGTAAACTGTACACGTAAACGCGCTGGTCCGAGCATCCCACGGCAGCGCGCGACGAGTCATGCGCCACGCAGAAACACTTTAACTGTTTTGGGAAAGGAACAAATATAAAGATCACAGCAGGCTTAGCACAGCATCTCGTGCGCAAGATAGACTACCGGTCGTTTTTAGGGTTCCGTACCCAAAGGGTAAAAACGGGACACTATTACTAAGACTCCGCTGTCCGTCCGTCCGTCCGTCCGTCCGTCCGTCTGTCACCAGGCTGTATCTCACGAACCGTGATAGCTAGACAGTTGAAATTTTCACAGATGATGTATTTCTGTTGCCGCTATAACAACAAATACTAAAAACAGAATAAAATAAAGATTTAAGTGAGGCTCCCATACAACAAACGTGATTTTTGACCGAAGTTAAGCAACGTCGGGCGGGGTCAGGACTTGGATGGGTGACCGTTTTTTTGCTTGTTTTGCTCTATTTTTTGTTGATGGTGCGGAACCCTCCGTGCGCGAGTCCGACTCGCACTTGGCCGGTTTTTTTTAACTAAATGAACAATTTGAGAGGAACTTCTTGAGTCTTGCGCGCGAGATTCTGTCGGGGAGCAATTGTTCTAAACTTACTGAATATTAATAACATCATATATCTAAAATAATTGTCCATAAAAAACGTTGAACTGTAATTATTTATTGTACATATATTACGCCTATGCCCTAAACTAAAACAAAAAATCTACACACCACTTCACACGTACCCAATAGATGGATAGGTCTGTAAACGTGAGCAGTTAGCACGACGTTGCCAGTAATGCAATAAGGCAGAGCTCGAGAGCCACTTACAACAAATCAGCTGTATTTTATTTCCACTAGTCGAGAATAACTAAAGGCTAAAGCAATTTAGAGACCCTCAATTACCTCGCCCGGAGAAGTTGGAGTAAGATACGTGATACAGCCCTATAGCGGTTGAAGGTTGGCCCTTTCAGCCACACTGAAGAGTTGAAGGGTTGGTTGAATTGATATACCCATTTGATTAAAGCCTGGCCCTGTATTAGTCTTTTGAAGTATAAGTTTTGAGTATTAAAACATGATTGAAGAGAAGCCTTGATTGAAAAAATATTTTTACTAAAAGTTCTGTTCGTTATGTATTAATTATAATATTTTATATGATAACAGCATATAGCATGTTGTCACCGAAATACTAGTACGAGTAAATCGTTCTGCAATTGATATAATGTTGATTTTTGGTGTGATGTTTTTAAATCAAAATAACAATTACTTCTGGAATAAGTAAATAAAAATACACAGATTAACATTCTACTTAACTTATCTTGAAATTATGATAAATTTATAGATTTTCAACATTATCTCTGTAGACAACTCGCAAAGAAAGCAATACCGGCTATTAACCTGAATAAGCAACATTTTAGTTGGAAATTGTCGCGAAGTGTTACGCTATCTGGTTACTACGGTCAGTTAATTAATGTGCCTTTTGTGCGGATGCATTTAATTCTAAAGTTAGTCGTGCAGTGCAGAGAATACTTAACGAGCCGAGGCAAGTTTAGGGGTAATTGTTCGGCAGTGTTTCCAGATAAAGTTAGAGAGGAAGGATGGTCCTTTCTCAAAGTTTTTAGTTGTATACTTTATGTGGTTCGAATTACTGTTGAGTTCAGAATCTATCATATTAGATACATATATTAATTCAATGATTATATTTATAGAAAGTATCTAATAACTAATTATTTATTATAATACATTTTCATTACTTCAATAAATCACAAGTAACAACAACATTAATTTAATTGTAACTGGGGATTATCCGTAACATAGCGACAATCCTAGCCTAGTGCATTCGACAAGCATATGGGGCATTATCTATGAAAAGGGACCTTATTGTCGATGGCGCTTACGCCGCACAGCGTCGCGCGGCATTGTGTTTATATCGGAGCATCTTTAATAATGGCGTAAGCGCCATCAACAATAAGATCCTTTTTCATAGATAACGTCACATATAACCATTAACAAAGCAATACCTAACTCTCAACAATAAGAAAGGTTAATGAATATTCTGTACTACATAAAGTGTCATTCAATTGAACTTGCGAACTATGTAAACAAAAGTTACTAGTAATTTGACATTCAGTGTCAATTTTAGTATGGCGGTTTGTTTACATAGTTAGCAAGTTCTATTGAATGACACTTTAACTAATAATATTACTTATTCTAAGGTTTATATTTAGGTATTGGTATAACATGAAGATATACGAAATACATATATACCTCGAAAGAGTGAAGTGTAATTTAATAAAAAATATGCTTATGTAAAAAACCCTCAAGTCATTTTGACACGTAAATAAACGATTTTTTTTTTCAATTAAAATTTTAACTATTGTTATGCGTTGCATAATAGTCGTTCAGATTTGAGTAATTAATTAGCATGGTATGAACAGAATTCATGATCCGAGCAGAATTTTCAAACAAAGCATTTTGGGTTCACAAAAGCAGGTTTGCAATTTAATCAAATAAGCCGTGGTGCGCGAGATAAAACAATTATTTTACCGCCCGTGCAGCGATTACACAGCGGAACAGAAATTATAAATTGTTTTGAGCTTCTTCTACTGGTCCACCCGGAGAAGATTATCTTCAATCTCAAGGTAATTGTAATTGCTCAGTATGTACCTTTGTACAATGTTTGATATGCATGAGAAGTGATGGATTCTAAGTATGAACTGGGCATTTATAATGTTATTTTTACGATAAGTAAGATACGGATTAGTGGATTATGCTTTGTTTTACATATTTATATAAAAGATACCGAACTCTTTCATCTGAAACTTCGCAGAAGTTTCTCACTATTAACAGTATTAAAACATCACAACGACGACGGTTGCATGTGATTCTTTACGCTGTTGCACTCAATTAGCTCATTGAAGCGGTAGGCGCTCTGAGCGCCTACCGCGACCCACGTTCGACGTGTTGCCTCTCTGTCGCACTTGTAAATTCGTACGTAAAGTGTATAACACGTCGAACGTGGTTCGCGGTAGGCCCTCAGGCAGTGGGCAGCCTCTCTGCTAGAAAGGCATAAATTTCTACCCCACATTCTAGACATTACGAAACTAACCTTAGTTTTATGCCTCTTCAACATATGCAGGTACGTCCCAGTGATGAACGTCCGGACATGCAGCTCGTTTTCTCCCTGCAGGGTAACGAGGAACACGTTGTCATCCGTGATCTCCATTGCATGCACGGGCATGCCAGCCGTGACGGTGCTGAGCAACGTGAAGTTGTCCACGTTCCACGTGCAGATAGTCCCGTCTTGGGAGCACGTGACCACGATCTCGCCGTCTTGGAGAACCTTCACGCCCGTGACGGAGCCCCGGTGGTGGTCAAGTTTTGTCACCTAAATCATTTCATTCATTCATTTCAAAATACTTTCAACAGATTAGGTATTTATGATAAATTTTAATAAAAGACACACTCAGTCATTACGGTATTACATCTCGCGTACAGCAAATTTGGTGACACTGGATATCTACTTATTATACGAAGTTCACTTTTTATTAGAAATAGACAAACAATGAGAAAGTAAAGTTTACTATTCTTTCATTACACAAATCTCAATAATATAATCAAAATCAGCTGTACGAGTAAAAGGACGGTTATGCGGTTATTAGAAAGTACCTAAACAAAACTATAACAACTTATAAGTTCTCCATTTGCAATGCATAAATTAATATAATTTTATCAGAAGTAAACACAAGAACTGTAGCAAATGCAATAAATACATAAACTCTTTGTTAAATGCGGTTATCCAGTACTTTCGAATGCGGGCTTTATTATCATAAAGAAAAATATTCTTTGAAGTTAAACTTCGACAAAGAACAAATTAACAATTATTAGCACAAATTTAAAGTAAGACACAAAAGCTGGTCTCCCTTAATTTTAACCGCTACCCACATTTTCAGTGAATTTTGTGAGAGCGGAAAACGTACTAAATTGAAATCGGTCCACAGAGACTCAGGTCAGCAAAAATGGGGTTTGCTTTGTCATAGCTGTATTATGCCGTGTTTTCCTTGAAATGGGTTTAGCTTTCATTTTTCTCTGAGAACTTTTTCGTATTTTACTTTTACAGCACTATACGGGTCATACGGGTAGGTACAGAAAATTACCTTGACGCGCTCTTATTCTCTTAAGAATAAAGTCGCGTCAAGATCATTTTGAACACCTCGCCCGCTTAGCAACTATTGCTGCTGACTGTTTGTTAGTTTAATGACATTCTGGTTCCGAACAACTCATTGAATCCGAAACTCTGGATTGAAAGTCGTACAGCTGAACCACTTCGTCACCATCTCTTAAATATATGTGGGATAGTATTGTATAACCTATGCTTATATGTACATTCGCATGATAAGGGTAACGTTCCATTTCTGACCGCAGCTGCACTACTGGTACTGAACGTGCCGCTGTTACTGTCAATTTTCATAGTAAAATGAACAGTAGTGCAGCTGCGGTTGGAAATGGACTGTCACCTTTAGTGACAATAAAATTGTATACAATAAAGTACGTACAAGTGAGCCGTCAACCAACGAAGCAACGATGACAGCCGAGTCCTCCCCGCCGCTGATCACCAGCGATCGATTCACGACAGCTGCCACGCACAGTACAGGTGCGATGTGTTCCCTGCGTCCAAGCATACAATCACGTCCAAATAGCTTCACTTTACTGCCAGACTCCTAAAATAGACTGACATAAAACGTAACATTTACAACCAAAAGTAGACGTGTTCTGAAAGGGGAACCTTTAATTATCAGACTAGATTTTGTTACGTTTGGCTTGTTATACTAATGGCCATAAATGGTGTACTTCCGTTTGGCCCAAATACATTTCGCCAAATTTCACTTCCCAACAAACTTATCGCAATAGTTTCATTTCCCAAAGGAACCTTTAGCAAAGTTACACTTCGCATATAACTTATTTGGTCAAATTATCATTTGGCATGATTTTACTTTGTCAAATGTTATTAGGACAAAAACTTATTTAGCAAACGTTTTTTATTGGCTAATATTATATTCCAAAAAGATGTTTGCTCAAATTGTCACTTCGCAAATTTGGCAAATAGGCATCTCTATTTAAATTTGAACCTAAATTCGTTCTGTTAGAATTTTGAATTTATATAATATTTCTACTCAGGATCAGTAGCTTTCTCCATTCTTACTGAGAAAAAATATCCACAAGTTTTTGGTGCATTTGTATGCATTTGTATGGGGCCACTTTTTACTCGTATTAGGGTCGAAAGAGCTCGTGATTCTGACAATAATGGAAATAATACAAAAAATCACAGTTCTGTGTAATGCAGATTGGGGGTAAATCTTCATAAATTAAGTTATAGTAGGTACAATGCAGTACCAAAAAAATTCCTATGTTTATTAAATTTTTAATCATCAAAATCTCAAAATCAAGTCAATTTCATTTCTGATCAAATCGATCGATTTGATCATCCCGTCTGGATACCGCTTTACCAGTTACACTACACTGAATGGGATTGGCAACTGTCAATGGTTTGCATAGATGGCACCATCATAGCTTGCCACCGGGGCTTGCCCCTTCTCTAGTTGAGTTCTATGAAATTTAGCTTAAAGGGCTGGCATCTAGGGCATAAAATTCTATATAAAAAACAAGAATTTGACACAATTCTAAGGATTGACAGAGCAATCTATGCTGGCGCCATCTGCTAAATACTTTGACCAGCCAATCCCATTGATTACCGAATCTGAATTACTTAATTTTTAGGGTTCCGTACCCAAAGGGTAAAAACGGGACCCTATTACAAGACTCCGCTGTCCGTCCGTCCGTCCGTCTGTCACCAGGCTGTAGCTCACGAACCGTGATAGCTAGACAGTTGAAATTTTCACAGATGATGTATTTCTGTTGCCGCTATAACAACAAATACTAATAACAAAATAAGATAAAGATTTATGTGGGGTTCCCATACAACAAACATGATTTTTGACCGAAGTTAAGCAACGTCGGGCGGGGTCAGTACTTGGATGGGTGACCGTTTTTTTGCTTGTTTTGCTCTATTTTTTGTTGATGGTGTGGAACCCTCCGTGCGCGAGTCCGACTCGCACTTGGCCGGTTTTTATTTTAGGTCCTTATATAATTCTAAAATATTATTGCAGATGTGTTCATGGTTCAACAAATTACATCCGTTTGCGTAAAACATAACCAAAATGATAAAGTATTTCAAATGAAAGCAAAAATAAAAATACTGCAGGCCCTCTATTGGTATGTAAATTGTATGCCATGTAATATTATGGGACATGTAAGTTATGCTTAATGATACATTTGACTAAATAATACTTGGTAAAATGAAACTTGACCAAGTAATTATTTGCTAAACAATAACTTGCCAAAAAAGACTATTGCTAACTGAAAAATTGCGATAAGTTGTTTTGCCAAACATTTTTTTGGGAAATGATAATTTGGGAAACATAGTTTGGGATGTGATACTTTGGGAAACGTTTTTGGCCCATTCATTAGTAAACCGCCATAAATGCCGTTAACCGAATAATGTTTAACAGTTGTTAACAATTAGTTGTGTTATGTAATATTCTGTTAAAGTAATAGCGTTAACTGTGGAATCCAGATTATGTGAAAACAGATGTTGCACGGAATCCAATTTTTTTCTGAAATATTTTTTGATTTGTTTTTATAGTCTGAAAACGTTCGATTGCCGCCTCGGCCACCGGTGGACTTGGACACTTTTTATTTCAGTTTAAAATATTTATTATTGTTAAATATAATCCTTCCAAACAGATAAAAGGCGGAATGGACGGTTATCACAATGTACACAAAAACTAAATGTAATCGGAAATTAATTACAGTTTCGTAGACTTAATGTAGGTACCCCAAATAGACATTTTATGTAAACATCATTTAGTAACTTGGTACGGTAGTGTGTTTGCTTGCTTCAGTAGTTCTTGGCAGGGATCGGAACCGGTTTTTTGCAAAAACTTAGAAATAACCATATTTTTCGAATTATTTTATACTCGAAATGTAGGACTCAGTTGTGTGTTTAGGTTACGACTTCGTATTATTAGATTGCCCAATTAGAAATGAAGTAATTAGCAAAGAACGAAAAAATACCGTTTCCGTTCCCATACAAAAAATACCGGTATCCGATCCCTGGTTCTTGGTAAACAAACATTAAGATTAACTAGAACGATAATGATAGAATTTTGAAAACGTATTATGAATGTTTATAAACGCTTTGAATGATGCGTTTTTCTACCAAAACACTTGTTGCCAGTTATATTCATCAGATGAGCGAAACTTTTTTGTTAAGAGTTTTTCACAAAGTTTATACAAGGGCTCATTAACATTTGATTTTATTTTATAAATAAAAGACCGTAATATATTATGTATTTTTTCTGTAAATACTGTGAAACAAAGAATGTATTAGGTTCCTAGATTACTTTATTGAATGTAATGAAAAGTTTAATTTTGAAAATATGAAAAACAATAACATCGTAAATACTCGTATATTTAGAGATTTAGATTTAAATTTGATAATAAGTGACACGATTAATTACACGCGAGCATAAGAAAGAGCTGCTTTACAAATACACATATGCAACTTTTCCATACCTTCTAATTGCGTTCAAAAGTTGGCCTCCTCAACAGCAATAGCCAATAAAAATGTATAGGTAACTCACGTCATTTTGGCCTTCACCGCCAGCGTGTGAAGGTCCCAGACGATGACGCTGGTGTCTTCGGAGCCCGTGAGTAGGTATTGCGACTCCCTCGTGACGCACATGCAAAGGATCCTGCCCGAGTGACCTGGAAAATTGCCCTCATACATATTCATTATTTCACCTAACGTCTAATGAAACGTCGCCATGATGGATCGTGTTAATATGTCCTATGTGTGAGACGTTAGAAATATTAATTTATTTTTCTTTGTGTACGCGCTTGTGCGTTTTGGTTATTTTGAAAGCTTTCTACAGTGGCGGATTTGCAGTCTTTGCCGCCCTAGGCTCCAGGCCTTGTAGCCGCCCCTCTTTCCCCCTTTCTCAGCATCAGCCCCCATCATATTGACTAAGTACATTTAGGTCATGCAACGAAAAGATATAGAGGGAAATGCTTGGGCCCCCTTTATTAATTTAGTAACTTTATTTGGACTCGTTAGGAGGTGAACATATTAAAAGTCCCCGGCCGTAGCCCTTAAGCGGGGGGGTTAAGGGGGTTTGGTTTGAAGGTCCCATTTTTTCGGTCTTTCGCTTATTATATCTCAGCAACTATGCGTCCTTGTGACATGATCGTTATATGTCTGTAATTTTGCATTCAATTTACTTCAATACATAATATAGGTATATATGTATTTACCGTGCTATGAGATTTTAACCAGTTATTATCAATTAAAAAACAAAACGTCTAAAACGCATTTACGATAGCGATGTTGCCACTTTGCGACGTAGCGTAGTGTAGGTACATATACTTGGTCAAGCAGATCTTGTCAATAGAAAAAGGCGGCAAATTTGAAAAATGTAGGCGTGAAGGGATACCGTCCCATAGACAATTTGAATTTCGCGCCTTTTTTTAGTGACAAGATATGCTTGACAAGCTATATTATCCTTATTGATAAATGTCAGAATGTACCTAGTAACGCTTTGCAAAAAAATAGGTTTTAAAAAAAAAAAACAACTACTTACTTATTCATTTTAAGTGACAGTTTTACCAATAACAAATTAAATTTGTGTTTTGTACAATAAAAAGTTTATACATACATACATACATACATATACATACATAAAATTTACTTTTTATGTACAAAAACATTCAAGTTTTTTTTAATAAGAAACAAGAATATCTAACATTTGTTCCCTCTTTGAAAGGACATTTTAGTCTTTAAATATGATCAGTAATAAGCTGTTAAAATCTTTCTGGTTCCTTTCTTCGTAAGCACCGTGAATATTATTAAAGCAAAACCAATGCAAAATTACATTTTTTAAGAGCGGATATCTCGAAAACTATACAAGCCCCTCTCTAAACTATGTGAATCGAGGCGCGACTTCGCGGAGCGAACATATCGCGACGTTGACGTATGACTCCACACTCGCAAACTTCACGGTGATTTCGCAGTTTAGTTCGCGCCAAGATGGCTGAATAGCATCAGCTGATCAAGTTTAACGTCATTTAGTTATCTATGGCATCATACTTGCTGTAGCTATTTTTTCATTTTGTTTTGTTGTAAACCGTAAAATATAGCCGCTATATATAATAGGTATAAGTACCTAATTAATATTTATCTTGCAATGCAACTGATGAGCCAAAATAGTGTGTAATGTGGAGTCTTGCAAGTTCGCGCTTCCTTTGACGCGGGCCGAAAAACCGACAAAAGACGGCTAACAAGGCGTGAACATTCTGCGAAATCGACGCCACGGCGTCGACGGCTTCGCGCCGCGATTCGCGCACAAGTGTGGAGGGCCCTCAAGATATCGAAAAACTTATAGCAAATTTAATCAACTTTCATTTTGTATAATGATCATGTCGTTAGAACGCATAGTTTCCGAGATATAAGCGAAAAACTGATAAATGGGACCTTCAAACCCCCCTCTACCCCTGACTCAAGGGATACGGCCGGGGACTTAAAATTTTTGATATGTTCACCTCCTAACTAGTTCAAACAAAGTTACGAAGTCAAAAATTGTGTTCCAAGCATTTCCCTCTATGTATAGGTACCTTTTTTGAGAATTCGTTACCTGGCGTAATTTTGAGTTATTTCTTGTTATAATCAGCGAATTTTTTGTCACAATTTGCCGCCCCTAATATCTCGCCGCCCTAGGCTCGTGCCTACTGTGCCTTATGGGAAATCCGCCACTGGCTTTCTAGCATAAAATAATTAGAGCTATACAACATATATTTATTCATTTTCTTTATCATGCAATTCAAATTGACAGTACCTATGTACTTGTATATACAAGTACATAGGTACTTATAATTGATACTGCACAGAATTTGTAACGTGATTAGATCGGTAGCATATGAAGGGTCCACGGAAACATTTTTCGGAAAATTAGATTTTTATCTCAAAATAAAGAGATCTTAATGAACTATTAGTTATATCTTTTGCTACCACTGTATAATAAATGTAACACAACTTTATTTTTAGTTAAATAATACCTGGTCACGGAATTACCATACATTTTGACATTGTTCCAAATTTTAAAACCGCGATTACTCAGAATGTCACTAGTGTGACTAGACATCACAGACAAGACATCCTCTAGACTGAGCATAGTAAAGCTTCCCCTCTGCCACTAGACATGTTCTTTCCGTGGACCCTTCATATGCTACCGATCTAATGACGTTACAAATTCTGTTCAATTCACGTGAACTGCTTTTTATTCGAGTGTTTCATTATTTTGATGGATTTTCATATTTAATGGTAAAATTAATTTTCTTTATTGAAATGACCGGCGCAACTGAAATTGACACTTGTTACAGTGATTCGGCAAGTCTACTAATAACTTAAGTGACGTGAAAAATGTAGATTAGCTTCAATAACGGGACGATATTTGTTTATATCAAAAAACAACACAAATCGTTTTATAATATAGAAACACTTGAAAATAACAAACAAATAAACTTTTATTGTATAACAAACAACAACAACAACCAAATTTATTCAATGATATAGGTATTTCGAATACGGCAACTTCAACAAGAACAGTTTATTGGAAAACAATAACTAGAGAATACGAGGAAATCCAATCAGCAATACGAATCCGATTCCATTACTTAATTGCAGCAATTACCACTTACTGCAGCTTTTGTGTTGGAGCAGGAATCTGTACGAATAGCCAGTATCATATATTCCTCTCAATTTTTCAGAAAAAAGTGTATCGTGCACTTTTCTTCGAAAACCTCTTCAGTTATATCGACTCACTCTTAATCACTAGGACTATTGATTAAAAGAAAGAAAAAAAGTGTCTCCAGTTTTTCATACCAATTTTGGTTGCCAGGTCAGGAAACAAAAATGACTTTTTTCGGGACACTTTTTCCTTTTTAAATCGACAGTCAGTCGAATCAAATAACCGTTTTCCAATAAACGCTTATAATGATTATATTGGAATATTTCTTCTATTTTTTTATTGCTTTTAATTTGAAAATTATATACTTACCTAAGGTAAAAGTATGTATCATAAATCATAATAAATACCTAAATGTGCTTGAACTACACAGGTTTAGAGTCAAACACAGTCTTACAGTGTGTTGCACATCGCTAGCAGTCTGACAACAAACTCACACAAATACCTCTTTGAGGGATATTTCGAATTACAGCAGAATTTTAAGTAGGTAGTCGCAACTGAGAATCGAGAGAGAATTTCATGGAACCTTATTTATCAACTAGTCTGTAGTAATTAACCGGAATAGGTACCTAACCCCCCTATGCAAACAGTTCCGGAACATCCGGTACCGAAGACAATTTACAGCAAAAGTTGATCTCCAAATTAAATTGCGCCACCACTACGCAAATGGCTCGTAGTTAAACGGGAACTAAACCAATCAAAGTTTCACGTTACAATAAACTGCAAACACAGATACGAAATTTATCCTCTATCCACTTAGACATTCGCACAATTTGCATTTCCTCTTGTGTTCTCCCATTTCGTTGAATATAAAGAAGTTTTCACGAACTCTGGCTTTATCTGCATAAATATTAGTTAGAAGGCAAAAAGTGGAAATACTTTGTGTTTCGGAACTACGAGGGAAATAACGCCCTAGCAGTCATTGGAAAATCAGTTTTAATTTGGCATTTAAAAAATTGAATAAGTTTCCCGATTACCGATATATGGCGGTTTTCCAACGTAGATATTTCAATAGTACTAAAATTCTTATTGGTACATATTAAAAAAGTAATTTGAAGGTAAAAAACTTAACCAATACCCCTATTGCATAGTGTTTACAGTTTTTAAAAACGCATGAAATAATTTACCTACTTGAATTTGACAACTGTTTCTGTTTCATGAAAACTAAATAATGAATGGACAGGATTCATCAAGTTTCTTAGCCGAATCAATAATGACAAAACGAACTTTATGTAATATAAGACAAATTGTAAATACCTATATGAAACCTATTTATCCAAGCTCCGATTGCTTTTCCTAACTTTATAAAACAATATATTATTTAAATACGTAGTAAATAATTATAATTTCCTGATATTTGATGAAATTAGGCAATCAAGCTAATACTAACCCAACTCAATGCTGGCGAGATGAATCATTAATCAACATCAGAGGATCGCGATGGAAACATAAATCATGCGCATTGGATCCACTGCTGGAATCTTAATGTTGTTAGTATGAAGGTATTCCCGTAACACGAAACTGTACTACTTATATAAGAGTAAAAAACAAAAATTCTATTAATACAAACAGCGATTTAAAAACGGTAAAAGTAGTTATTGATTTTCCCTAAAATAGAATGCATTTATTTTATATCTAATAGGTTAATTAAAACACACATATTTTAATACCTGCTACCTGAACATGCCAGCCTACCCAACATGACTAACTTTTTATGCAGATAGGCAAACATAACAAACTTTTAAATATCATAAAAAAGGTGTTTTATACATGAATAAAATTATTTTATGAAATATTTTGTTTTTTCTCTAATTATATTTTGAATTGTATAGTGCTTTAGTTTATAACTGTTATGGTGTAATTATGTAATAAATAATAAGTTTAAAATTATATATTAATTGAGATGTTAATCGATCGGAATAAATTATATTTATCTGTTTTTAATGGTTAGGTACGTCTTAACATTCTTCCGAGTGAAGCGGAAGCTAAACAAGTTTAAATTAAACGGAAAAATCATCATCCTGCATTCAATCTCATACACGTAATAAAGGTAATATAAGGCTAGTCATTTATTGCACTTAGGTACTTAATTGTGAAATAGGTACCTATCTCATTTTAGTAGACAATACTTAAGTAGGGTGTCCTTTATTAATGCATACTCTCTAAATAAAACGATTCTACCCCAAAACACCCCGAAAAAAAATCAGGGCATTCCTGTAACAGGAACCCGTGCAACTGAAATTCCCATACAAATGACTATGGAGAAATGTGTCAGACAGTAATTTGATAATTTTTCATTGGTTTTGTGTTTGCATCGAGATTGTTTTGTTAAAAAATGTTTATAAGGCAGTATTATACAAAATCCATACGAAAAGTGTACCTTCCATACGAAAAATAAAAATAAACCTTTTTGGTAATTTTCATACATTGTATGGGAAAATCGCTTGAAAGTTGGCACGGGTTACAGTTACAGGAAGCACCTCAAATTTATTTAATAATAAAAAAGACCAATAGGGGGTATGCATTATTAATTTTTAGAAAATCTTAAAATAAGGGACAATCTAACATAAGAAATGAAAAAAAAAAGAAACGTGAAAAGAGCCAGAGAAACGTGTACGAACATAATCTACAAACCCTGAACGAACGCTTTGTCGCTACTTTTACTGCAGACGAAATGACAGCCTGTGTTGATCTTTTGTCGTAGTAAAATAATGCCGAAGCTCTTAGCACTGAAAATTGTTTAGCGTTTCCTTTTTCAATAGGACTTTCATTAAAATATGAGCGATGAATGTTGCCATGAGGGATATTGTTTCATTTTGCGAAGAATCATTGTTGATCGAGAAACCATTATACTATAAACAAATAACGCTTCAACGGGGTAATCAAAAATGTAGCGTGGGGATTCAGGGCACGTTCCGATCATCAATCAGTGTGAAATTGATTAAAAGAGTAACAAAATAAAATACTCTTTACTTATAAAACAAAAGGGATAATGTTTACAAACTACAAACTTTAGAATTCTGACACATTACTGAAACAGTTGCTCCAATTCAAGCAAAAATGTTTTTACTAAAGGACACATAAACCCGTTGTGTGTGCTTTTTTGTCACAACCACTAATGCCTAAACAAGTGCATTCAAATATTGCATTTTACATACTATGAATCCTTTTAAAACACATCAAATTATCATAGAATAGGTACCTAGCCCTCCAGATAAGTACTCGTGGGATGTAAGCTTATTTATTTAATTAAGCTTTAGCCGGCCACATGAACGTAATCAACACATAAGAAAAATATCGTAAACCCTTCATAAAGAATCAGTTTTATTATCTCCGGGTTAGTAAATAAGTGATAGCGGGGTTATAAGGGCACGGTCGTTAAACGCCAATCGAGCTCTCCCATAAAATGCCTATCGATCTACCTACGTGCGCAGGTGATTGCTAACATAATATCCGTTTCTAGGATAACAGAGAGAAAAATATTATTTGTTATTATTCAGTGATACTGGATCAAAACCTTATCCACTAAGGTATTTTGTTATATTGGTACTGTACTGGATTATAAGAACTCGATGGCAATGGAGTCATTATTACATTATATAAATACAGTATCATGGTGTCACCCTATTTCACAGACAGAAATTTCATAGAATATCGTTTCTCAGAAATTATTTCATATATTATTTGGTTCATATACTTTCAGTTTCAATATTATTGTTTCATAGACTATTTACTTGGTTGAAACATATTTCACAGAAATTCAGTTGAATGAATATTACTATCAAACTTTTTAAATTTAGAAACTTATCAAACAGTAGAATTATGTTTCGTGTATTCTTGTTTCGTAGACACAGATTTCATAGATTGTTATTTCATAGGAACTGTTTAATATAACATTTAATTATTTTCTTTTCAAATATTATTATTTCAGAACTTATTCACTTCATTAAAATTTATTGAAAAGAAACTCAATGCAAAGAATTGTAATATTAGAACTGCGACCCCCGCAGAAACAAATTGTTGCTAGAAAAGTAGGTTAGGTTAGAACTGCGACCCCTGCGGAAACAAACTGTTGCCAGAAAAGTAGGTTAGGTTAGGTTAGAACTGCGACCCCCGCAAAAACAAACTGTTGCTAGAAAAGTAGGTTAGGTTAGAACTGCGCGCCCTGCGGAAACAAATTGCTGCCAGAAAAGTAGGTTAGGTTAGGTTAGAACTGCGACCCCTGCGGAAACAAACTGTTGCCAGAAAAGTAGGTTAGGTTAGGTTAGAACTGCGACCCCCACAGAAACAAACTTTTGCTAGAAAAGTAGGTTAGGTTAGGTTAGAACTGCGACCCCTGCGGAAACAAACTGTTGCCAGAAAAGTAGGTAAGGTTAGGTTAGAACTGCGACCCCCGCAGAAACAAACTGTTGCTAGAAAAGTAGGTTAGGTTAGGTTAGAATTGCGACCCCTGCGGAAACAAACTGTTGCCAGAAAAGTAGGTTAGGTTAGGTTAGAACTGCGTGCCCCGCAGAAACAAACTGTTGCTAGAAAAGTAGGTTAGGTTAGGTTAGAACTGCGACCCCTGCGGAAACAAACTGTTGCCAGGAAAGTAGGTTAGGTTAAGTTAGAACTGCGACCCCCGCAGAAACAAACTGTTGCTAGAAAAGTAGGTTAGGTTAGGTTAGAACTGCGACCCCTGCGGAAACAAACTGTTGCCAGAAAAGTAGGTTAGGTTAGGTTAGAACTGCGATCACCGCAGAAACAAACTGTTGCCAGAAAAGTAGATTAGGTTAGGTTAGGTTAGAAAATTAAAATATTAAGTTTAATAAAATGAGAAACACAATTCTATGAATATGCAGGCTTGGAAACAAGTTTTATATAAACTTAATATTATAAGGAATAATAATATATGACCTGAAATTTCATAAAATGAATTTCGAAACATTAATTTTCTAAACTATAAAAAATATACAAATAGATCTTCTACAATGTATGTGCACTGGAAGTTGATCATTCTATGAAATGATAATATGAGAAACATTTTCTATGAAGCGCAATTCTACGAAAATGTAGTATATGAAACAACGTACAACCACAGTATCATACTTTAAATATATCTTTGAAAACAAACTCCGATGAAATTCGGTGTAACTAAGTAAACACTCACCGCATACAGTGTTAACTATTATGATGGAAACACTCTATATTGTTTTGGTTTAGGCAAGTAATAATGAAATTGCATATGCATGCAAATGTTACTTTCATGCTACGTGATTACTAAAATTGGATTGTCTTTATTTAGATACAAATAAGCTATAATTATGAAAACTGGCAATTTGTTATCGGAATGATCGTTTGTAGACTGGAATTCTAAGCGTATATAATTCGTAAAAGTTAACCCTTTTCCACGCCGTACAAACCTATAATATTTTCTCAAAAGAGAAAAACAAATTTTACATCCAAACAAATAAGTAATCCAACTTTGGTGATTAATTTAAAGACAAGTCACATTTCCCGAAAATGCAATCTAATTTGAACCTTAAATCGGAATGCTTAATTTAAAATACTTTTGGCGCGTGTGTGGTTGATAAATCGTGGTTGTACGTTGTTTCATATACTACATTTTCGTAGAATTGCGCTTCATAGAAAATGTTTCTCATATTATCATTTCATAGAATGATCAACTTCCAGTGCACATACATTGTAGAAGATCTATTTGTATATTTTTTATAGTTTAGAAAATTAATGTTTCGAAATTCATTTTATGAAATTTCAGGTCATATATTATTATTCCTTATAATATTAAGTTTATATAAAACTTGTTTCCAAGCCTGCATATTCATAGAATTGTGTTTCTCATTTTATTAAACTTAATATTTTAATTTTCTAACCTAACCTAACCTAATCTACTTTTCTGGCAACAGTTTGTTTCTGCGGTGATCGCAGTTCTAACCTAACCTAACCTACTTTTCTGGCAACAGTTTGTTTCCGCAGGGGTCGCAGTTCTAACCTAACCTAACCTACTTTTCTAGCAACAGTTTGTTTCTGCGGGGGTCGCAGTTCTAACTTAACCTAACCTACTTTCCTGGCAACAGTTTGTTTCCGCAGGGGTCGCAGTTCTAACCTAACCTAACCTACTTTTCTAGCAACAGTTTGTTTCTGCGGGGCACGCAGTTCTAACCTAACCTAACCTACTTTTCTGGCAACAGTTTGTTTCCGCAGGGGTCGCAATTCTAACCTAACCTAACCTACTTTTCTAGCAACAGTTTGTTTCTGCGGGGGTCGCAGTTCTAACCTAACCTTACCTACTTTTCTGGCAACAGTTTGTTTCCGCAGGGGTCGCAGTTCTAACCTAACCTAACCTACTTTTCTAGCAAAAGTTTGTTTCTGTGGGGGTCGCAGTTCTAACCTAACCTAACCTACTTTTCTGGCAACAGTTTGTTTCCGCAGGGGTCGCAGTTCTAACCTAACCTAACCTACTTTTCTGGCAGCAATTTGTTTCCGCAGGGCGCGCAGTTCTAACCTAACCTACTTTTCTAGCAACAGTTTGTTTTTGCGGGGGTCGCAGTTCTAACCTAACCTAACCTACTTTTCTGGCAACAGTTTGTTTCCGCAGGGGTCGCAGTTCTAACCTAACCTACTTTTCTAGCAACAATTTGTTTCTGCGGGGGTCGCAGTTCTAATATTACAATTCTTTGCATTGAGTTTCTTTTCAATAAATTTTAATGAAGTGAATAAGTTCTGAAATAATAATATTTGAAAAGAAAATAATTAAATGTTATATTAAACAGTTCCTATGAAATAACAATCTATGAAATCTGTGTCTACGAAACAAGAATACACGAAACATAATTCTACTGTTTGATAAGTTTCTAAATTTAAAAAGTTTGATAGTAATATTCATTCAACTGAATTTCTGTGAAATATGTTTCAACCAAGTAAATAGTCTATGAAACAATAATATTGAAACTGAAAGTATATGAACCAAATAATATATGAAATAATTTCTGAGAAACGATATTCTATGAAATTTCTGTCTGTGAAATAGGGTGACACCATAAATCGTACTATGCATAGAAACGAGTTAACCATTCACAAGTACCTATACTATCAATTCCAATTTCAATTTCAGGCTCCAAAAACGCAATATCGCACGGTTACATTTCAGCAAACCAAATTCACAACACAGTTCACTATATAACTAACTCTACACAATATCTTACAAGCGAAACTAACCTTTAAACGTATGTACTTTAGAGTTGGACATGACGTGCCACAGCTGCGGGTCGCCGGCGGCGGGCGCCAGCACCAGATGCTGTCCGGATGGTGCCAGTTGCAGCAGACGCGCGCCCGCGCCGGGGCTCGTCGCCCCCACGGACAGCACCCGCACCGTCGACGCTATCGGCGGTTGGAGCCTGGCCGCAACGGGAAATGATAACTTTTTAATAGATAAAGTACAGTGGCGGACAATAATATGGATATCAAATTTGTGTTTGTTTAGAAAACAATGTTTGTGGAAAAGAATGGAGATATAGCTTTGTGACGTGTAAAATTACTTATTATAAATAAATATCTCAATCTCAATCTCAATCTCAATGAGTTGGACGCAGAAAAAAACGAACGAGGAAGTGCTACGAATAGTTGGAAAGAAGAGAAACCTACTGTGGACCATAGAGAATAGACGAGGCAAAATGATAGGTCGCTTGATAAGACACGAGTGACACGAAACTTTCTCTACAACTATATTAGCAGGCAAAAGAAGAAGAGGAAAACCACGAACAGGCTAAAACAGCAACTAAAAGGAAAAACAAATATCGTGCCTTACAGAGATCTAAAGAACTGGGCCGAGGACCGCTAAAACTGGCGTGTACTCCACAAGAGCCATGCTTTTAAATTGTGATGATAATGATGAGGATGAATTAACAGGCGTATAGTTTGTATAATATCATTCTAAACCTTATGAGGATGGATGTCGGGAGGTGTATTGACACAACCAGATTCTAAATAAGACTACTCTTTATTCATAAGATCATTGATTATATAGCATTGAAATACACGTATATAAGCATGTATAGTTCTATACACTACATCTCCCACGGAGGGGAAAAAAAAAAATTAAGTACAAGTTTTTTTTTTTGTTGAAATTATCATGCTTTAACAATGAAATTACCTATCTGATCTTATCATTACTTAAAACTAATTAGTATGTTAAGAGTTACAACTCTTGTTTACAATAATACAGACAATGCAGATCGAATTACAAATACATTTAATGCATCAACCACAGTAAAACAAAAATAGACAGTATGCTAACATTGCATCATGGTATGAAAGGCTTAGTTCTGTTTTTGTGAATTAGATCATATTTACCATTTTTAATTATTTTTACATTGGGTGGAATGTCTTTTACTACAATATATGGTCCTGAATATAAGCTTTGGAGTTTATTACCAGTCTCGTTTTTTATTAAAATTTGATCGTTGGGTTTATAAGTAACTGGATTTATATAGGAGTCGTACCTGAATTTACGCTGTAATTTACTAGAATATAAGTTGTCACGTGCCTCTCTCTGTGTAACTTGTAAACGATACTTTAGTTCTTTTGGATAATCATCATAGTTATAAAGCGGGTCTATGGATATGACTAAGTTATTTGGTAAATTACATTGCTTACCGTAGACCAATTCGAAAGGGGTGAACTGCGTTTCCGAGTGCACTGACGTATTATAAGCGAAACTCCAAAAGGGAAGCCATTCACTCCAAGCCTCGGGGTGATTGTCGGTCTGTATGCGTAGAAATGCACCTAAATGTTTGTGTGAATTTTCCAGAGATCCAATAGATTGGTGATGATAAGCGGTAGAGTTAATTTGATTAATATTTAAAATTTTACATACCTCTTTCATAGTTGTGGAGATAAATTCTGTGCCTCTGTCAGTCGCTATGGTGTTTGGTATGCCATGTTGAAGTATGAAATTGTTTACAAAACATTTTGCAACCTCTGTAGAAGTTTTAGAAACAAGGGGATATGCACAAACGTATTTGGATAGTTCGCATTGTAAAGTTAGAATATATGAATGATTATAATTATCCTTATCTAGAGGGCCCACTATGTCTAAGAATATTTTTTCAAACGCAGAGTGCGCTGTTGACGTCACGACCATAGGTTCTTTTATCTGAACCGTATATTTTTGGCGCTGGCACTTTTCACACTTACTTACGAATTCTTTAATATCGTTTTCAAGGCCAGGCCAGTAATAGTACTTTTTCAAATTGTTATACATTCTCCTTATACCCGCGTGGCCACTCGTGGGTAAAAGGTGAAAATCATTAAGTATGACTCTTTTATCGTCTTTGTCATATATTCGCTTTACTTCATTTAATATATGTAGTTGTGGTCCGGACCAATCCACCATATTTTGTATTTCGCTAACTAATTTCTCGACAAATATATTATTATATTTATTTTTAATGAAATATATGTCATCAACTTTTATTTTCTTACATAACTCACTAAGTTCTCTCACAAAAGCGGCTCGCGTCAGTTGTGATTGAGATACTTGTTTAATATAAATTGTCTTTCTTTCCTGGCTATAACATAATGTTTTACTCTCGTGATTAATTCGTTTTTCTCTTTTTAACCTATCTATACTTTTTATATCTAGAAATCTCAACTCTACGGAATCCTTCGGTTTGCTATGTGTTGCTACAACTCTTGGTTGATCAGACCTGTCGTCAGTAGAAACCATATCAACCGGGGATACCGCATCCATCCTTCTTTTCTGCGCTCTAGTCATCACGTTAATTACATGTTCATTCATTTCTTTCAATTCCTCTGACGTAATGCGTATCCGGGACAATGCGTCTGCAGCCACGTTGTCCTTGCCTTTCACATATTCAACCACGTAATCGTACTCTTCTAATGCCATTCTAAATTTTAATAATCTACTCGAGGGATCTTTCATATTGAATAAGTACACGAGAGGTTTATGATCGGTATATATTTTAAATTTACGCTTCTAAGTCTTTCAAAAACATCCTGTAAATTTTTGTTGTGTTCATTTAAATTGCGGCCGAAAATTATGAGATCATCTAGGTAAACAAAACATTTTTGATAAGTTAATCCAGCCATTGCCATGGTCATCATCCTGGAAAATGAATTCGGACTAGTTTTACACCCTTGAGGCATGCGAGTCATTTGCCATCTACCCCCACAGAAAGCTGTATATTTTCTACTGTCTGGCTCTAACTCAACGTTGTAATAACCCTGATTTAAGTCTAAATGGGTAAAGTAAATACTACCGGCTAACGAATCTAAAATCTCTGTAATATTGGGAAGCGGGAATTTATCATCTGTAATACAATCATTAAGTTTACGGTAGTCCACTACTAATCGCCATTTCTTGTTTCCACTGCTATCCGATTTTTTAGGCACTAGTAATATTGGGCTTGACCACTCGCTTCTACACGGCTCTATAATACCTTGATCCAACATACTATCTAACTGTCTTTGTACTTCACCTTGTTGGGAATATGGCAGCCTATACGGTTTAGAGTACACTGGTTGTACATCCTGTTTTAAAGTAATTTTATGCTTATAAATGTTCGTTGTCGTTAATTTGTCCCCTGGCAAATAAAAAATATCGCAGTATTTAGCACACAATTTCTCAATAGAAATTTGTTCCTCTCTATTTAAGTGACTAATTTTTAAATAAGAAAACATATTTTTAACCCGTTCCGCATTTTTATGCGTTTCGCCAAACATACATACATCGTAATCACTTGCTTTGTGAATAGTCGGGTTTAATTTGTTAATAGTCAAATCATTTTCAGTCGTATTAAGCAAACGAATAGGTATCTTTCCATTGTTAGGTTTCACTAATGCACTAGCCATAAACAATCCGGGTTGAATCTCATTCGCGCACACCACACATTCCTCTTCCATATTCGTCTTTATGTAACGTATAGATTCCGACCTAGCCGGTACCGTCAAACGGTTGCTATCCTCTATAAATAGCGGTAATATTATTTTACAATCTAAGCCATTCCTTAAAGTCAAAGTGCTATCATAGTAGTCTATAGTTGACGTGTACTTTCTGAAAAAGTCATGTCCTAAGATGCCGCCAGCCGTACATGGCAAAGAATTGAAAACATAAAACTTTTGATTAAGGCTATGATCTCCATAATTAAGGTCTAAGTAAACATATCCGATAGGTTGGACTTTGCCGCCCAATCCGCTGACTACTACATTATCGTTATGGATTGGAATATTCTGATTATGTATGTACTTATATTTTATAGCACATATGGTAGAACCCGTATCAATTAAATATTGAGTCGAAATACCGTTACCAAAAGATAATTCTACATAACTATGTTTCTTATTGCTGTTAATTAAAATATATTCTTCAGTCACGAAAAAACTGATTCTCGTTACTATTCGACACGTTACTATCCGTCATTACATGTACTTGCTGTTGACTGCGTATCCCATTGTTCCTAGCTCTGTTGGAATAGAATTGGGACCTACCTCTATTCTGCTGGTAAGGCCTCGTTGCTCCTCGGGCAGCCGCAGGTTGGAAGCCACGTCCCGTGCCTCGCTGTCGGCTACTGAACCCGTACCTTGCCGGTTGATGGCCGCGTGTTGAGTACGACCTTCCACGGTGTCCCCTAGAGTATGAGGATGATGGGCCTCTGAAATATCTCGAATTATAATTATGATTACGTGCCATTGTCAAAATCCCTTCAGACGTACTTGGAGTGGACCGGTCGTAATCTATGGCAGCTTGAACTGCATCTTTTAGGGTGGTAAAATTCCGCGCAGCGATTATAGTGCTGAGTCTGCGATTTCGCAGCCCATCAGCGAAGCTCTGAATAGCCTGGCGTTCATTTAAGGGTCGCAATACCTTATAATTATCGGCATTATCACCCGCCTGCGACAAAGTAAGATCGACAAACATTTCTGCTAATTGTTTACCATAGTCATCGATAGACATTTCGTTTTGTTTTAAACTTAAGAGTTGTTTTTGTAAACATGGCACTGACTTTTTTGGTAAAAGCTCATTTTTCATATCCGTGATTAAAGCGTCAACGGTAGTATATTCTGGTAGCAGCTTTAGTTTAGCTGACTGAGAAAGCCTACTTTTTAAGACGAAGGTTACCAGTTTCATTTTTGAATCGTTATCGAGAAGTGATTGATAATACTCAATACCGTCAATTAAATTCTGAATTTCATTAATATCATCTTTCATTACTGGTAATAAACTCAAAGCCGTTTTTAAGTTAAACTTCTCCATCTCGGACATATTAGTATCACTACACAATTCTAAAATTTCTGCATACAATGCATCAAACTGGCTACAAAATTTCTTTATAGTTATAAGATCGTCGTTTTTTATGCTCTCCTCAATTTCTTCTAAACTATCCAAAAAAGTAGAATAATCAGCATGCACAGCTTGTGCTTCAATCAACTTATTTTTAACAATTTGTCCTACTCTTCTCTTAGGACCGATTTTAATTAAATATTGTCTTATAACAGTTAACTGCTTAATTAAATCTAATAATTCATCTGCCATACTAATTCATAATTAAAATTAAAACATATATTCGCCTTAAGCTATTGCTACGTGATATGCTAATTATAAACCAATTAAGTTCTAATCTTACTCATTGTCCGGTGAGTAGGTACAGACGGCTACACATGGCACAGACGGTTACAACGCGCACTACACTTTACACTGCACTTTTTATTTCGACGCTTTTGTTCATTGAGCTGTATATAGTCCGTATTCCGCTACAAAAGTTCAAACACGCACGTAGTTAAACCTCGTTTTCCGATTTCGGCGTCCGGCGAAAAATCGAGCTCCTCAATGCGTGCCCGCGAATCTCCTCACGTATCCACCTTTTGTGGCATCTTCTATAAAAGTAGTATGCAGCACCCAAGCATATGATACCAAAGATGCATACCACCACGACGAGCAGAATATTTGTGGTATTTATACTCTTAACCACCTCGGCGCTGTTGCTGGAGCCCCCGGCAGCAGTCTGGGCTATAACGACCTCTTCTTTTGTTTGCGAAGACCCCATCTTCGTTCCACACTTATAATTTCATATTTGCAATGAGTCCCATGTCGAGCACCGTCTTTAATTTTGTTTTTCACAGCCAAAGATTTAGTCCTTGATAAATAAATGTAACACTTTCGCGCGCGGTAGTCACGGTCGCGGACGTCGCGATAGGCAGCGCGCAAAGCGCTGCGATGGCAGGATCGCCATATGAGGATGGATGTCGGGAGGTGTATTGACACAACCAGATTCTAAATAAGACTACTCTTTATTCATAAGATCATTGATTATATAGCATTGAAATACACGTATATAAGCATGTATAGTTCTATACACTACAACCTCTACGAAGTATATTAGCTACATCCATACTACGGAGACAGAAAGGCGTAAGTATTCTGATTTTAATAATAGGTTATGAATTAGAGACTCTTACCGACGTAGCACCACGAACGTGGCTTATTAGCACTAAATGAGTTAATTAAAAAAAAAGAACCACATAGGGACGTGCGCTACGTTGTGTAGCTCGTAGCGGCAGCGTTTTCCTACTTAAATAGTAGTAATAATATTACGTAGGCATTGAACTGGAGACCGATTCGAACGAATAATTGAATGCTCATACACACAGAACATTATTAAAGAGGTTGAATGGCTATCGCGCGCAGTTAGTATCGGAACCAGTGTCGCCGCTCGTTCCTCTCCACATTTACTAACACTCGCGCAACGGTAGTAAACACTTGTGTGCCTGGTGAATGGATACGCCTCCTTTAGACAGATTTGATGTCTGGCTTCTTAATCTGAAGGTTATTGTGGCGCAAAAAGGCATGTTTGCTTCGTTTTCGGTCAGCGCGGGCGAGTAGCATGCGAGCGTTTGCTCAAAACCGGCGGCGACACGTACCCTGCTCGCATCGCCATTCTAACTTGTTCTGTGCTCATACATATCCACAACATTTTTTTAAAGGTCAAATACCTGTCCAAGCCAAGTACGGTATAAAAGCAGTTAAATAATTATCGTATGTCTTATTATTTGCTAATTAATCATAACAGTTGGTTTAACATCACAAAGGTTGTAGTGAAAAGATACGAAAGCCAAATTAGTTGGCACATTTGTCGGATTTCCTCATTAGAGATAACATTTGTCGGGACCCAGCGGTGTAGGGTCTCGAAACTTCGCAATAATATATAGTCAGGAAGTTAATGGGGTAGATAAACACAACGATCAGTACACGGGATACGGCCGACTAATGAACACTAAATTCTGTGTACGCAATCTCGCCCGTTTCTGTGCTTGTTATCCTTTTATTTCTCATTTCTTTTTGTATCTTACATAATGCCTGCGATAAATTTATGGACGTTAGAAGACATTGGCGAACATAGTGCAACGTTGTATGGTATAACTAAACGTATGAAAAACGATTTACGACAGCATAAAATAAGATAACATTATTGTCATTCTACGTGGATTTTAATCTACATTTACCCTAATCTTAGTTTTGTATGCTAGTAGTCAGCTTTCCTCACTATTTTTTCCTTAAGCGAAAAGCGACTGGTAAATATCAAGCACATATCAAATTATATACCGTAGGTTCATAAGTTCCGAAAAACTCATTGGCACGTGCCGGGGTTTGAAAGTCGCACGCTCTTTAGCGCTAGGCTACCAACGCTTTATCAACTTGAAAATCGTAAACATAATATAAATAAATAAAGACATTTAAAACAAAGAAATTTCATAATGACGTAGTAGTTTTTTTCATTAACTATACGATGTAGCGTTGTATAGGTATCAGGGATCAGAACCGGTTTTTTGCAAAAACATCGAAATAACCATATTTTTCGAATTATTTTATACTCGAAATGTAGGACTCAGTTGTGTGTTTAGGTAACGACTTCGTATTATTTGATTGCCCAATTAGAAATTAAGTAATTAGCAAAGAACGAAAAAATACCGTTTCCGTTCCCATACAAAAAATACCGGTATCCGATCCCTGGTAGGTATCTCGTATTTACTCGTAAAGCGCCAGAAATCCAGCCACAAGCCAGAAGAACCGGTTAAGTCATGAAGTTCCCGTAACCGAGTCGTAACCTAAAACCAATTCCAAAAGCGATTTTACCCCAAACGAACGTAAAACACATCCGTGAAGCTGTGATTGCATTTCCTAGGCACACAATAGGTACAGGGTAACCCGTTTACGGTGTGTTGTGTATCGGGGCCCGGGGCGGTGTGCTCTTGGCAGCTAATTGAATAAACTGGTACGTGGAATTAGACAGAGGTATCCTTATATCAAACCTTTACGCGCGTTAATCCGCTTATAACAATTGCGTCTTAGTCGTCGTTGTGAAAATATCGATCGAGCGGAACTTAAAGTTGCCTAAGAAAGATTGTGAGTATAATAACATAACACGTAATTCAAAGATGAAAACCGTTTCTAACCGCCAAGCATATATTTTTTTCAATTTCATTATTTTTTTCGAACACGTTACGACGCAAACGCAAATGACCTACCTATTAAGGTTCAAAAGAGTTATTTCTTAAAACTAGGATAGACAGACAGACGGCTGCAGGTTTAATAATAGCGCTAGTATTCTATGACTCAATTGCTAACCAACAACTTTAATGACTAAACTTGTAAAACGAAGTTTTTTAAACTGTCGAAAGTTGAAAACAACTGTACCTAAAGTTAAAAGAAAATTCGTCTAAGTACCTACGAGTACACAAAGTTACAAAGTAGACACCCATTAGGTTTTAATTTAGTTACTTCATCTATCTTTATCAATCTCCCTTACAGATAAAAATAAAACCAACCGGCTTTAACAATTTATCCGCGATAAGTATGCTCTCTTTTACATACTTTTTCAATTCTCGTACATTATTTTCATGTAAAATATCTAACTCGGATCGCGTACGCTTTGAATTATCTATTTAGTACTTTTATACATATAACGTGACGTTATATTCTTCATTTATCACACAGATACTGAACTCTTGTGTACCTATTCTTCTTGCTAACAAGTATGTAAAATTACTTTGCAGACGTCATCACAAATAAACAAAATTCCGTTCCGTTGAAATAGTCAACATAAAATACGTATCGCCAATGTTTAGTTTAGTTTTCTTATCTCATCGATACAAGTTTCATCATATTTTGTACGTAAGATAGAAGTAGTAAAATGGCTACTGTAGGTATACAGTGACGAATGTCAAAAGTGTCCTTACCATCCGTTGAGTGGGACTAGCAGCGGCTTGTCATAACCATCGCACCACGCCATCGCGGCGGTGACGAGCGTCGCTAGCACACCGCGCCGCGCCACCGCCGGGCGCAGCCAGGCTATGATCTGAACAAACAATATGAAATAGCTGGTTCCTGGTTTATATCATTTGTATCTCGGCATTTTTTTTGTTGTCCCCTACACTTTTTTTTCAAATTTGGGATTTTTTATGTTATTTCTACTCAAAATCACGAGCTCTTTCTATCCTAATAGGAGAAAAAAAGTGTCCTAAGGTTTTTATTTCCATTACGTCACCGTTTTTCATAGACTTTGTATGGCGGTCGCGGAATGGAAAGATCACTTTTTTTCTCCTATTAGGATAGAAAGAGCTCGTGATTCTGAGTAGAAATAACATAAAAAATCCCAAATTTGAAAAAAAAGTGTAGGGGATAACAAAAAACAAAAACGCCCATCTTATGTTTGCCGAAAAAGATTAGTCAGTCCTAAACAAATATAAATATACTTGTATTATATGTAATTTTTCTCATTAAGCGACAATTCTTTGAGAAAATTAAGTTCTTTAAACCTAAATTAATTCATCAACGTCTAATAGATGTTTAAACTACTATTGTTTTAGAATTAGTTTAATGTGCGTTCTTCTAAACTTCTTGACAATATTTTGAATGGTGTAAAATTAATACCAATGTAGTAAAAATAATAAAGCGATATGTTTGTATAAATTAGTAAAATTGTGTCGTGTTCAGATTTTAACACAATAATTTTATATTGTGTATATAAATCGCATTCTAAAGCTGAACATGTAAGTACTGCATTTATTTCCCTTTTTCACCCGAAATTGGATATGATATACAGCTTGGTATGAATAAAGTGTTGTAAAGACAGTTCTTTTTACACTCCACCGAGCTTTAGAGAGATGTTTGTTTTCCTCGACTGAAATAAAGTAGCGTCTTATATCAGTGCGCGAGCGTGCACGATGTGCACATATATTATGTTTCTTTATTTACCTTTTACGTGACAACATAAAAGTAGGTGTTAGTACATTTAAAAAAGATTTACATCTTGAAAGCTCCAGCATTAAAATCTTTGAGTTAAAGTTTTATCAATGCACTTGTGATATTCAAAAAAGATTTAATTTCTCCTAACCTACATGAAAAGTTAATTTTTTTAATATTATTAGATATACTTAAACCATGGACCACTTTTGTATTTAACAATAAATAAATTTAAATATCTTAAACCGTCCTTAACATTTTTTTTCTACGTTTTCCTATTATTAAATAAAAAAGTATTCGTATATTATCTCGGAAGCACCTCAAGCGATTTCGATCAAATTAACCCTTTACCCGCCAGAGTCTGATATATAAGACATTACATATCCAGCTCATTTCGCCACAGTCTGATAAATAAGACAAAGATCTGATTTGGTTTTTACAGCACATTTATAACTCCCGTAACTATGCCAAGCTTACTCTGCGTGGTACAATTACTGTCGGTGGCGACACGAGCACGCTCGATCAAAAATTGCTGGCGGTTAAAAGCTTAATATATACGTGTACATATTATGTTAAATAAATATACGGGCTTAGTTTCGAAGGTAGAAATAGTACATTACTACAGAGGCCGGGACAAAAGGGGTTGCCCGCCGAAGACATATAGAAGACGATAGGTTTGAGGCGGGCAAGTTTTCATTATGTAATTTGTAAATTAAATAAATGCTGAAGTTACGTGGTTTTATATACCAAATTAACTGCATAAAGCTATTATCAATATTTTGTTATAGCCGGCGGCTTTCCTAAAACCTAATTTTGACAGCTCCAAAAGTTTTCCTTTCGGCGAGCCCGTTTTGATGGAATTAATGTCTTTGTTAACGTCAACCCTTTCTATGCTGATTGATATTTGAGTTTGTATGGAAGTTAATTAAGAGTTTATTTCTCGGTAAATTAGATTTACGTGTTTAAAAAGGTACGGAATAAGGACGGTTGGGGGTAAGAATCATAACTTTTTGAGGGGCAACATTCTTTATACAGGATATTAAATTAGTGAAGAAATAATTTTGACGGTCTCTTCGGACGGCAACTTGGGAGAAACTGTGATAATCATAACCATTAAAACAGGAATAATATTTTTGTTAATTATACAAAAATTGTTGTTCATACTTGAAATGCCCAGGGTCCTTTATTAAGGACAGAAAATATTTTATCAAAAAAGGCCCATCCCACGAAGATAACATGTTCTAAAGATACAGATCTTGTAATGATATATATATATTCTGAGCTAGTTATAGGACATTGGGTAATTCGTGTTTATAAGAATATATAATATTTTACTTGTATGTATTTACTGTCTGTTATATTTAGTAGAGATACTTTATACGTACGAGTTTTAAAAATGAAACATAGGTACTATTATAATGTACATATATAAATCGATGACGATATTTTCTTCAGTCACGCGAGAAAAGCGAGAGATATGTACGTATGTATTCAGTTCCCGTCAACCGCGTGAATTTGGCTTGCGTGAAATGCCGTCACAAACGCAGAATTTATCAATCAGAACGTAGGTAACAAAGCTGACGACATCACATTTCACGCCTAAGTAGGATGAAACCGAATGTTTTTTTTTATACCTTTAAGTTAAATAGGCTGCTGTTAGGAAATATTTCCTTTATAAAAAATACATATTTCTCGGTTCAGTAAGGGTTTACCTGGGCTCCTAACTGCATGGGATCGCGAGTAAGGATATCGCTTGACTTCTTGACCGCGCCGTAGACTAGCTCCACGTCCCGGTCGAGGATGTAGCAGCGAACGTGTTCCAAAATGCATCGGAGATAGGACACAGTCACGGTTTGTACCTGCGTAAGGACAGAATAATATGGTTTTCACACCTCCTATTCAGAAAAGAGCTTTTTCTTCCCTGCTAGGAAGGATCAAAGTGGCACTTTTCCTCCCTGCTAGGAGGGATCAAAGTAACACTGTTCTAGTACACTATTTTTACATTTTTTTGCACATTATTTTCTTAGCTTAAATAATCTGTTTAAGCATCAGATTGTGTCTTCACTAAGATTTTTTATTTTCCTCATAGTTGATGTGAAAAGCAGTATGTGTCACACGGTATCTCAAAATTATTTCGTCTTGGGCGTTAACACTTGAATCCCTCATTACGCTCAGGATTCTACTTTAGAATCCTTTTAATTATTATTGTAGAATCCATCGCTTCATTCAGAATACAACGTACGCCCTTGACGGAAATATATCATTTTGATCCCTTGTAACACAAACTACTATTAGGTACATGATAAAACTGATTAATTTGTTAGATTGTTTGCACCTTTTTCTTTCTTTAACGTATTGAGTGCCATCGAATGCCCCTGGGGGTCCACGTCGGCAATTTACGAGCGAACTGGTTAGAGCGTAGCAAAACCTAGCTTTGCATAGCTTAATGAAATTTACTTCAAAGATGTGACATTGCTGACTTGCCTCTAGAGAGTCCAATCTTAGCGAGCTCTTTGTCTTAATGTTTAAGCCTAATTGAGCCCTAGACAGAGTTACCTATGGCAGCAAAAAATATATACTCTTGTTTTTGTTGTTGCTCATTAGGATTTCTACTCAAAAGGTGCCTAAAAAAGCAAAATAAAAACGATTTATTTAATTCAGATTTATAATTCCATTGTTAGTATGTATTACTTAAACTATACCTATAAACTAATTGTTAGTCTAATTAAAACATTCCTGCCTATAAAATTTAAAGTAAACTTTAAAACGATTGATCTAAACTATTTTATGTCCTTTCCCGGGCCTCAAATTATCTTCACACAGAATTCTATTTAAATTAATTTGTAACAGACAGAGAAAATTATCTCCACACCGAATTTCATTTAAATTAATGTGTAACAGACAGAGAGATTACTATTTATAATATTAGTAGGGATTAGCGTACTGAGAAACTACAGGATATTTTTATCTTTCAGACACTTACCGCTGCCAATAGAAAGTCGAAATTGCAGACAGTTAGATCCTTCAGCTTAGAGAAGTCGCCAGCTAGCAGCAGATGCAGCCAGGACTCCTCGACGTGGCGTTGCGTGAACGCGGCCGCTGTCCGGGTGCCCGAGTGGAATGGCGTCGAGTCCAGCAGCGCGTCGTCCTCGTCTGCGCAACCTGACACAAGTAGAAGTAGGATGAATAATGTATGTTATAGTTGGTTCTCAAGGCTCCTTCAAAACGGTAAGAAGGATGACGCCGGAGTGGCTTTTAGTGGGTATATCTCCTCACCCCTCTCAATAGGAGAGGACGGCAGCAGGAGGGAGTCCCTCCCCAATGGCTCCCCAGGCCAGAGAATTCGTAACGCATTTTACCACTCTGTCAACAAAAATAGGTACCTGGCTAGTTGGCCACAGGCACACAGGCAGAAGCACTAACGGATCATAACTATTATGAGGATCTGCAAAACATTTTTGAACATTTCTACAATTTTACGTACTTAATACAATTTATAAAATCAATTTAAAAACTAGAGATAAACTAAGTCTTGTAAACCTTTTTTTAACACAGAATTTAGTTACATCCGCTATCAAAAAATCGTATACAAGTGAAGTACGAAATTAAAAATGTTTTAATTAAAATACAAGTTCTAGCCCTGGTTATACACCAGAAATCTTGTAATTTCATAATTTATGAACTGTACTTCCACGAAATACTAAAACACGTTTGCTTTACGTAAAACATTCCAGCGGCTAAAGAACACGTTGCTGCATAAATTCATCGAGATCATGTAATACGTAGATAGTTTGGAAAGTTGAGCTTGAAACGCTGGAACGCTATCTCGAGCAACTAATTCAATTTGCAATTGCGTTGCAAAAATGAAGAACAATTTACCGATATCGGATTTACTCGACTGCCACTCTACGTCTCTCACTACGACTCTCGGGATCGGGTATCATGTGACTCAAAGGAGCTTTAGTTACGGATGTTCAAACGACATTTTAAATTTACGTTGCAACTTTTGCCCGGGAGCAATGAGACCGTGCAGGTAAATTGTGCAATGTAATTTATTATGATGTTTTATAGTAAAAACTTATTAATATATGGTATTTTGATGTATGGTTATTCAGGGCTAAACCCTCACGGGAAAGAAATCAAAATTATAATGATTTTTTTTAAATAATTTTCTACCGAGCCTTAATCCATTTTTAATTGGTGTGGGCTGCCTACCACCGGGATTAACAGCTTAACGTACCTTTGTAATTATGGAAGCGCAATTAAACACGATCTACAGTAGTTATCCACCCGAGTCACCCGACCGGTGTATAATGAATGTAACTTGACTCACAATATATCGACAAAAAAGAAGGCATAGTATAATTCCCTTAGGATATATGGTTATCATTTAATTTGTTTTGTTATTGCAAGCTTTGTCTACTTACACGTAGCCGAGCCACGACTACATCTTGGACACCCGAGTTAACACCTTCAGTGTCCCAATCTGGATTGTTAACCTTACGGCTTTGTAATAGAGGCTTGCCGTGACCCATATACGGGTCGTGTTAAGAACAACAGCTTACCCGGCTCTTGAGTTTCCGAAGTATCCGTGTCGTCGGGGTCTTGCAGGAAATTCGCAAAGTGCAACGCCGCCAGGTCGGAGTGCGCGTCTCTGAGCGCGCTCTGCACGCGCACGTAGCGCCTGCGCGCGCGCGCGCCCGCCGCCGCGGCACGCCAGCGCCACGTGCTTCTACCCGACACTACGTTCTCTGCTATGAGAGGCTCTGACAAAGAAATGGTGTTGTAAAGTGACACTACCTAATTATTTAAATTATAAATATAATATTATTTACGCTTTATGGTACTATATGGTACCTAATAAGTATTCTGCTCCACTAGTAATGGGCCACTACGAACAACAACCGTATGTAATTTTCGGAAATTCATTTAATTTATTACTAGCACCGTCTCCTAATGCGTACTGGGATAAGCTACAATACATATTCAATGGTTGATATTGACAGCTTTTTTATTTGAATGACCGCGGACATACCTACCTTTAGTAGGTAGGTACCAGTCGCAGTATGGCAACCAAATCGTGATAATACTTATAAAGCAGATATAAATATGTTACAATCTTTTATTTTACAGCTTAGCACAGTTAAATAATTTATAGGTTCGGAAATAAATCAACATTGACTCGTTAATAAACTACATTCATTTGTTTTATTTTCTATAAGCTAGATAGCGGCAAGATCAAAGAGTTATACTTAGTAACTATATTGGTAAGATACTGTATGTATTTATTTGTGTAAGCGATGAAACTTGTTTGTGAAATTTCCTTCCCTCGAAATTAATTTATCATATATTGCGGCAACGCGTGCGTCGCGGAATACCTAAATCCACTAATTGGAACAGATGCCGCTTGCAAATTTATGCTCAGCTACTAGTTGAGCTTATGCTCAACTACATTTAAATGAACCATGCTAAATATGCCAAAGCTGCAAAATTAGATATAAGTTAATTCGTATATTCTCCATCTTGTCGCTTCAAAGTATCCTCGTTAAACATTTCATAAACTGATACAGTATCCCAAAACTTTTAATGTAGAAGATACAGAATAAGTATTTCCAAGATTCTTAGGAAAGTTAACGTCAGATTGTCACTTACTCATCATATATTTGGCGACACACAAAGTAGAAAAGTTAAAGTTGGCATCCTTCAGAGTAATAACCGCGTCGCTGTTACTCGTTGGCATGAGAAGTTCCAGCAACTCGAGTTCCGTGAGACCGAACTCCGAACAAGTTATATAACCTAAAATCACGACCAGAATTAATTGCATCTTAACAAATTAGGAACACGAGTATGCGTAAGTACAGTGGTATGTAGATTAGTTTATGTACCTGCTAATTTACTAAAGGCTTTAGATCCGAAGACGGCTTCTAATTTATCAAAGGCACTGTCGATGTAGTCTCCGTAGCTGTTGTTCTCTGGTGTCTCGGCGATGGCATCGAGGAGATGGTAGCTTTGCTGCACCTTGAACTTCTCCTTCTGCGCAGGTGTCAGTTGCAGCTGCTCGAGCGGGACTGCACTCGTGCACACCAGAAACACGTTCCGAGGTAAAGACATCGGTAGCCATGACAACCCTGTCACTATGTCACACTCCAGCGGATTTACCCTATGCACGTTGTCAATAAATATAAGCAAAATCTCATTCTCCATGTCCTCGCATCTTCTCAATAAACTTTGAAACCAATTATTAATATACAAAGGATCAAAACTGGCGTCTTTTGGCAAGTAGCCTTCCGGAATGTTCAAGATAATAGATATCTGTTGGCACATAACTCTCAAAAGTTCCAAATTGTAGGCCGATCTCGGAGTGGAAGCCGAGAACCTTATTATTCTTAGAACAGGCTTGGGAAAAACTTCCTCACATTTATAGTACAAATGTGTCAATAAAGTACTTTTCCCAGATGCATCCGGCCCATATATTAACACTGGAGGATGTCGCGTCCGGTTTTCGTAGTTTTCTGTTGCGTTGCTTAGTATACTCTTCGCTGCATCCTCGATTTGCTTAACATTTACCTTATACTGACGCCTATGTTCTATACATATTCTAAGATGAGTGATGTGTTCCAAGAAAACTTCCTGAAACAAGAGGGACGGGACGAAGTGAAGTTATTGATAAATTAAATCGACGGCCTTTCAAAGAACTTCAAATTGACTTGATTGAATTTTACTCGAACTTTATCAATTAGTTTACGTTTGGCGGTAATAATTTTTTTGTTCAATAGGAATTAAACCGAGTTAGGTTGAAGAATTTAACCAAATTAATTCGCCAATGCGGTAAAGACTGTAATTAATAATATATTTCACGGGATTAGTTTCCTTTAACTTCTATAACTGATACTAAGCCGTTTTGATTGCCAGCTAAAAAAGAGTGTGTTAAGTTACTTGGACAGGGAAATAACGGTGTTATTAGAGGGTATTTTACCTGGACAGTCTTTTTCCTTCCCTTGCCCTGGTCGGGCTCAGTGCTGAGGCTGTCGTCGAGCAGCGCGCTCACGCACGCCTGCACCGCCTCCCGCAGCGGCGCCAGTCTCTCCTCGTTGTCGGATGCAGCGTCCGTCCGAGACGACTCTGCTGATGACGACCTGGAATATACAACATCTATGGACGATTCTCAGAGATGACGTTCGGTGCCTGACTTCGGTGCCGAATTTTATTTTTTACTTATTTGATACACAACTTCATTTTCTAAAATCTAGCCTTAGTATAAAAAATATTGGTAGCGGAGGCCTCCATTAAAACCTTATAGTTTTTATGATATTTGAGATTTAAAAAAACACCGAAATCATGTGCAGGCACTGAAATCAATTTGCCTCACCGAATTCAAAAATGCTTACACAGAAATCATACTTCAATTTTATATCTAAATTATATTATAATCTATTCATATTTTTCATTATTATTTGATGATAAGTGATGTAGCGAGGCGAGGCTAATTATATCGCATAGCTTACATAAATTTAATATATATAGTACCTTTGTTTACTCAAGATTTTAAAATAACCAAGTTGCGGCTTATGAAACAACATCTCTAGAAGATATCCCACACTAATTGATTATCCTCATACAATAGGGCGAAGTATGGTCCCGAAACGAGTTGCAGACATGTCGACCACAAATTCGCACATACTTAAGTGCCATAAAGAAGAAAATGTTTGTTTCACACAATCCAACGGCACACTCATCAAAAAGAAACTTATGTTACCTACACCCGATAAACAAGATACTTTTGAGTGGTGTTCAATGCTCAAAAATATTTAATGCACTTATAAAACAATGTAAACAATACGGAAAACAAGTATTTTGCTAGACTTAAAAATATGTAGCATTTTTGAATGACAGAGTTTTAAAGCGTGTATTCCCTCAATTTAAAACTATTTGAATCTGTTGACTAATTCTTAAAGATCTAATCACCTATTCAAACATCAAACATCAACATTTATTCAGCAAATAGGCCACAAGGGCACTTTTACACAAATTTAGTTTTATTCAATGTGTTGAGCTAACACATTATTTTGGTATAAAGAATATGATCAGTTAACTAATACCTTATGCGTGAATACCGATAATAACTCCGATATAATGCCCCACCTTGAGTAATAATTTTTTGTTTCAAAAAATCTGGGTGCGGGACACGCCCACCGACCATCATTTTTCGCATTTGGATATTTTTTTCATGTATTATATAAATAATAAATAATTAGTTTGATAGTGTCCCAGACAGAATATATGCTGGAGATCATGCCTGAATTAATTCAGATTTATTGAACAGTAAATTCAATAAATTTTTACCCCGGACACGTAAAAATGGCCCTCCTCCAACCGCCCTAGCTCCAGCAAGTGACCTCGTAGTACAACCGCCCTAGCTCCAGCAAGTGACCTCGTAGTACAAGTGAGTTGCTTAGACTTACGAATGTAAAGTGTCATTCAATAGGACTTGCTAACTATGTAAACAAACCGCCATACTAAAATTGACACTGAATGTCAAATTACTAGTAACTTTTGTTTACATAGTTAGCAAGTTCTATTGAATGACACTTTAGCTACATTATCCAGAACTAAAGTAGTAGTAGTATCGGCTCTTTGATTTAATAATAAGATTCTGATTTGTAGTCTTATAGTCAGACACCAATTCTGTTTTCGCGGTCTAACAGCGACTAATAAAATACCATTTAGTACCTATAATGTAACAGATACCAAGCAAGTATATCTAGGTACCAGGATTATTGGAAAAGTAGTGGTAGTATACTATCGCGGTTCGACTATTATAAGTACGAGTTACATATTAAAAATTCACTTACTCAAGCCTAATGATATGATTCTCAGGTAAAGTATCTTCTAATTTTCTTTTTAGTGCTTTTAACCTAGAATGCGCTAGAACTGCGATCTTCGAGTCATCCGCCTCCAGCGCCGGGCAGTCTCTGAAGACTGCTATTACGCCCTTAGGATGGTTACCGGTTGATAGAAGGTCTGTGAAAAATATAATGGATTGAATAATCTAGAAGTACTTACCGAAACATGTAAAGACAAGAGCATTAGAAATAGTTACATATTTACAAAAGGTATTTCTTATAAATAGAAAAATAAATATTCATTTTACTGTTAAAAACAATACCAGCTATACATATAAGTAGGTATTCCTTGCACAGTTTTAAGTTTGAAATGTCTCATACGATACTAGCACATTTACTAAAGTCTATTTTTTTATTCGGTAGACTAAAATTACATTTCATAGTATGAACATCATGTGTCATTTCATACTATGAAATGTCATTTTAGTCTACCGAATAAAAAAATAGACTTTAGTATTACAACTTCTAACCATAAAATCCGTTGTATTTGCAACGAAAACCATTACTAGGAGGAGGAAAATACCATAAATAAATATACATTAAACTTAAATGATTCTGTGTCATACAATACTTTATATCACACACTTTTCGCTAAAGAAAATAATATGTGCCTATGCCTATTTGGCAACCTATTCCAATACACTAGCGCCGCACATAGCTCTAAAACTCGGATTTCCAGCACCCGACACTTCGCTTAAACGTCAAACTTCTCACCACAAGCACAGAAGTTGGCAATGCAAGCGACTGCACATGGTGTATACGTAAACATGAAGCTTCGACGTGTAGGTGAGGGTGGGGAGGGTCGATCCCTAGGGGACACTTGGTAAACTTCATTTTTAATCAAACCAAACGAGATACATTTTTTTGCACTGGTAACACTCATTCATTCGTTCCTAACTTCACGTTCTGTCATGGCACTGTATCGGAAAAGTCAGTGGTTCAAAAATGGCGGACGGTGAAAGATTTTCTGCGTACTATATTAAATTTTCGGTAAGCTTTAACTGGATTTATTTTATAATATGAGATGGAAATGATGTTAGTGAGTGTGCTTATTTTATTTGTTGTTTATTGAAGTGATGATTATTTTGGATTACATTGATATACGCGAACACACGTTTCGAGTACGGCACGTTTTATAATCTTACTATGTATGGGGATACTTTGTCTTTTTATTCAGGGGAGATATGATTCCGGGATCATGTCACCCCCAAAGCGATCAAGTATACATTGTAATAAATTTACTTACAAAATGATTCATAGTGCTATCATAAATATTTTCTTTTCTTTAGTAAATCATGCCGCAAAAGTACGACCAGAGAAACACTGATTTAAACTTTCAAGGTTTTTGACTCATTATTGTTTACTAAAACGGGATTTAATGGCGTATAATTCAGTTTTTAATTATACAACCGACTCCGAAAACGGAATTATCCCCGTGGCTTTTGAAAAGACTAACTAAAGTTGACATCAACATTTTACGAACTACCCGCACTTGGTCTTGTTTATCAAGTTAAACGTTTTACACACAGGGGATGTTACTCGGTCGACAAACAACACTTATAACTTATTTGGTTTTCAACCGGCGATATTTGTTTTTATGGATGAAATGCTATTTCAATGGCTTTCTGACCTTATGTACTATAGAACCGACGGTCCATAGAAAGGATTTTAGGATTATACAGCTCAAACACCGTCCTCGAAACGTGAGCAGTAAATTTCTAAACTTATTCATTATAGTAAACAATAACGACCAGAGATGGGTACCTTCATAATAACTTTAAAAAATGTAGCTTGTTACAAGAAATTTTATGTTAATAACTTAGATTTTTGTTTTTTTTTTAACTTTTTTTTGGTTCATAAATTGATTCCCTATTTTATGTTGTTTTATGGATAATACGATTACATTGTTTTTTAAAAGTATAAGATTATGGATTAATATGTGTTTGATATCTTCATATATTAATTTTCTGTAGATAAAGTGAATAAATTAATGTAGATACTACCCTCGAAATATGACATTGCCGCTTAAAATCTTTTTACCAAGTGTCCCCAAATCTGGAAGACTTGATCCCTTCGGCTTAGACATCTGATTACCGGAAATACAACTTCAAAGCATGGAAGATGCAATATATATATGTTTGCTGTGTATTTTACAAATTATAGATGCATTGCTAATAGCGATCCAAGTTATATAATCAACGAGAATCTGGTATGGGGAGACATGGTAAAAATCTGTTTACCATGTGTCCCAAGAACCAGGGTCACTTGATCCCCCTAGGATCAAGGCTCCCGACCAGGGGTAAACAAGTCTCCCTTACATAGGGGACACATGGTAAAAGTCAACAGTATGGGTTTTCATTAAATAATGGTCTAATTTATTGCACAAATCTGTTCTAATTCAAACTATTAATGAAGAGATAAATTCTGAATCGTATGGTCTATAAAGTTTTTCAATACTACAAATAGTTAAGAAAATGTATGCTAAAAACAAAAGGGGTGATCAACCCTCCCCAGTTTCCCCTATATTGTAATATGCTTGAATTTTAATCTTTCGGAGGCCTTAAAATAAACTTTTAGTAACAAACAAGCAGGGCTCGGAAAAACGCCCGTCATTTTGAAAACATTACTCAATTCCGTACAACACAGACTTCTTTATACCAATGACAACGATTAAATATTTACAATCCCATGACCGTAAACGAACATTTTCGACTAGTACGAGTAAATGGATACTAAATTATGATTTGTTTTCTTAAATTATGACTTGGTAACAAGGCATTCATTAATTAATTCATCCACAGCTACGTGCTACACTACATAGTTTATCCGTAATGTACATACCTAGGTGAAACAATTTGTAAAGGGAAAGTGATAAAATATACAAGACAATCTCTTTCTCCCGTCGCTGACTTAATTAGATGCTTCTAACTTAGGAAATAATACTACTAGGAGTAGAACTACCTTAGGAAATTAGGAACTATGAATAACTCACAACTTACGTGGTTTTAAATAATGTGCATACATTTTCCTTTATATCCGTAATTTCTGATATTCCAATCAAAACAATAATGAAAGAACGATTTAAATTTTTACTACAAATGAAGGGTACTTGGGGTTCTTGTGCGATGAATGATCCCACAAAATGTTTAGTGATATTACATCGAAATTTTATGCACTTTTAACGGCACAGCTATGGGGAGGCACGATCCGACAATGTTACTTAATGTGCTCAAAAAGATTGTAAGTATTTTTAAAGATAGGTAACAATTTTCTGTATAAGTACAAATTTAAGGAATGTAAAAATATACATATTTGGATTATGACTTACGCATCTCAAATATTTTTTAGGTAATATAAGAATATACTTATAGCTATATTCTAAAAGTATATTTAGCTTGCACAATGAATTTAACCCACGTGTTACTATCCTTCTTAATATGCTTTTTATTAGCCCTGACCCAACGGACATTACCTATTTTCTTCCTTCATTAAAAATAAGTACGACGGCGGTAGAGCTTCCTCATTTATCACATAATATTGCCATAATGTAGCTCCATTTTAACCTCATTTTGTACCAGCCACTATTAATCCTTTCATGGGTCGGTATTGAAACTAGATACATACGAGTAGACAGTGCACATTCAACGGTTCTTCCATACATATTTTTCGTTTTAGGGTTATAAATTGTATGGAAATAGCAGCTGTCACCGCACCCAAGCTAAAAATATTATATTTAAAAGAAAATCAAAAAGCATTATCTTATAAGAATTCGAAACTTCATTACTGTCAATTATAATATTTATTATTACTGTCATTGATTTAATGTTGACTAGCCTCAGCCCGCGGCTTTCCCCACGTGGACGTCGTTCAACTGCCTCAGTGCTCAAGTAGCAAACAAGTGACACTTTCACAATGCGTATACCTAATCGTGTAACATTATTAATCAACCAAAATGGTGGCCAAAAAGTACCTACCTAAATAATGTTATTTTATGAAAATATTTACAGATTTCGTAAGGTAAGTGTCCAAAGTCAGTAAGGCGTTACTGCCATAAAAATACAATTAGAAATCCATCGTCGTATTTTTTCTCTGGAAACGTCAACCTTTTAATATCTCTTGAACAATTTGCAACTCATCAAAAAAGGATAATTACAAAGTTTCCGCGAGGAAATTGTATGACAAAAGGTACACTTGGATATTGAAAGAGAATCACGTGATGAGGCGAAGGAAGCGCGTTAGAAAACTTTTAATAGGTCAAAGTTATGGTAACTACCTTATGCTAACAAGCGAGGAATTTATAGGTCGTTACATTTTTCTACGCTAGAACATAATAAAAGGCGGAATTTCCAGTTTCACTAAAGTTTTACTATTACGCTATAAAACTGAAGGATATTACCTACACGTATTATTGTTGAATTAATAGATCATAATTTCTGAGCATACTTTAGCACAGCGAATATCAAGTAGGTAGTTCAAAAGAAAACTTTGTTTCTCAGCGCATTAATAAACTCAGGTTAACGCTGTGCCATTTTTTGCGATTCTCGATTTATGCTGAACAATTTTTTTTTTCACAAATGTATCCTCTCTCTCCTATACTGCAAATTTAACGACCTATACTTATAAACGCGTAGGTACCTTTAAGTAAAAGGTATTCTTTAAGTAAAAGCTCTCGTGACTCGAAATCAACATACTATAATATATATAGGTACCCTAGTTCACACTCGTACTAATTACGATGACATGTACCTAGTTGCAATTAGTATCTGCAAGTATCCGCGTAATTAGTACGAGTGTATCGATAATATCATTATTAAAACATGAATAATAGTATAATATCCACTAATTGTAGCGTTACAACGTAATATGCGGCGTTATCTATCCCTGGTTTTCGGCAGTCGTGGCTTCAGCAACTAAATGTTCTAAGGTCTATTTATATCTAAGGTCGTACTTACCTAAAGCTAATTCGCATTGGATCTCGACAGGACTGCGCAGAAGGTGAGTGACGTCAGCGCCTCCAGCGTGCGCTTCTAACACTAACGAGTTGAACGCTTTCTGCACCTCGGCCAGCCGACCGCGCTGCTCTTCTCTGTCCACCAAGTTGCTGAACCTGACCGACAAAAAATAAATGCATGCTTATAGTTCGTTTTTCTTAGCATTAGAAAGAACATCGCAGAAGCAAACTTGTGGTTCCAAATCCGGCACTTTTAGCGGTAAAAATTTGAAGTAAATTATATGTATTGACCATACTACACTAGTGGCTCTGTGAGCTGTAGACCTCGCGAGCAGAGCTTAAAACTGAATAAATGTATGGCAAAAATATTTATTAAAATGTAGGTATAGTACATGTAATATAAACAAAAAATTAAAAACTACCTAAAGCTACAAACAAAAATTAAACGAATACGCTTAACCCGCGCTTGATAAATAAAAAATACGAAATTTTTCATTTTTTCAAAATAAAAAATAAAATAAAAAACAACTATACGAAATTTAAGTATAAAAAAAATACAAAAAGTTATGTATGTAGCAGTATACAATTACTGGGGATGGAACCAGGGACCTGCCGATGCAAACAAAAAAAGCGAACGTTTGCAAAATACGCCGTTATAGTTCTTACTAAATCTGATGAAATTTAGCTACTCATTCTCAAGTAAAAACTAAATATCTAAATACCGCCAAAACCAGCGATACAAATTTTCTGAATTTTTGGCCATTTAATCTATAAACATATCTCAAAAAGAAAAAACTCTTATGATACCGATACGACTATTTGTTTAGGCGGGAGCTATCACGACTCCGCCATTTTGAAAAATTTCCAAAAACCGGATCGACAAAAAATTTTTATTTAGTCATAGAATTCGGTCACAAAATTTCACGAAAATCGGGTAAGAATTGCGACCTGTAGAGGAGAACATCCGGACATACAAAAACAAAATGCCCGAGTCAAAACGTAGACCTTCGCTACGCTTCGGTCAATTAGATAATTCAATAATTATTAACAATTAAAGAGCCTGATAAAAACTGCACGCTTGCTTCTGTGGAGTTCTTTCTAATGCTAAAAAAACGAACTATAGTATACTAGCTGTTGCCCGCGACTTCGTACGCGTGGATTTGTATATTGGTGGTTATATATTCTACATTAGCTTAGAACATTATGCAGCAAAAGATCGCAGTAAGACGGTTAATCATTTGTTAATTATTAATATTACAACGCATGATTGTATAGACTTGCTGGCGGAACCATTGGCTTTTCTCTTTAATAAATGCTTCGATTTTGCAGTATTTCCTGATCAGTTAAAAGTGGCTAAGATCCTACCCATTTATAAAAAAGGATCACAAACTGACCTTAAAAATTATCGGCCGATATCGCTACTTCCAGTCCTATCTAAAATTTTTGAGAAACTGATCAAATCACGCCTTTTAGACCATTTCATAGTGTATGATATCATCAGCCCTCAGCAATTTGGATTCCAAAAAAACATAGGGACCACTGACGCCATTGACTCTCTTGTAAATGATATTGTGAAAGAGCTTAACAAAGGAAAAAGAGTGGCGAGTCTTTTTATTGACCTAAGTTCCGCTTTTGATTTAGTCGATCATGCGATTCTTATGAAAAAGCTCGATTTCTATGGAATCAGAGGCAATGCATACCGGCTCCTGTTAAATTATCTTGAGAATAGGAAACAATATGTAGAAATAAAGAACGTTCAGAACTATCACGAAAAATGTATTACTTCTAACGTAGTGGATGTTAAACGAGGTGTCCCTCAGGGGTCCATTCTCGGTCCTTTACTATTTCTCGTGTTTACTAACGACCTCATAAACCATATTAATAGTACAGTTAAAAATTGTAAGTTGACGGTTTATGCAGACGATACAAATGCAACTGTTTGTGCTGATAGTATTGATGAGCTAAATAAAATTACGAATGATGCTATCTTAACCTTTAGTGACTGGTTTTCCAAAAATAATTTACGTGTAAACCCTGATAAGACTAAATTAATATTATTTAAATATAACTCGAAAAAGACAGACAAACTTGAAGTATCAATGAATGGAGCTGTCATAGATGTAGTAGACCAGATAAAATGTCTCGGTGTACGCATTGACTCCCATCTAAATTGGAAACCTGAGCTGGAGGTTGTCGAGAGCTCTATTGCATCAGCATGTTATGCCTTACGGTGTCTTAGGGAGGTCATGGGAATAGATCAGCTCAAGACAGTCTATTACGCTTTGATAGAATCTAAGCTAAGATATAGCATTAAACTCTGGGGAAACAGCTACCAGTATAATATTAACAGGGCTCTTATAATACAAAAGAGAGCAGTTCGTACAATGGTTCGCATACCTCCATGGGTTTCATGTAGGCATTTTTTCAAAGACTTAGGAATTCTCACGGTACCCAGTTTGTATGTCTTGGTGCTGCTCACAAAGCTTCTTAAGAACGAGTCTTGTGAAGAGCAATATGAACGCTTACTGACGCGCACCAAAAATATGAAAGTTAAGTTTTGTCCTAGACTCGAGGTTGCGGCGCATTCCGCTAGTCATCAAGCCATAACCCTTTATAACAGATTGCCTACTGAACTGAAAATCATTACAGATCACTCGCTGTTTCATAGGGAATTGAAAAGATTTTTATTGAGAGGTTGCTTTTACACCGTAGATGAAATGTTTGATAATCTTTAAGATTTAGGAAAATTATAGCCTACCTAATATTAGATATTACCTACATATTATTAAGTTTTTAATAATTTTAGTTTTAAGGCATGTATGTATTTCAAACACAATACCTGTATTGTTTTATTGAATAAATATATGACTATGACTATGACTATGATACTTGTCTTTCACAACCTACGAAGCTTCAAGCCCCTAACTGAATAAAATTGTTCTCGATATAATCCCTCTCAACCAGAAGATTTTCATGTCCTCTATTTAATAAAACCTACTACTTAACTACCTATTTACGAAGTTTGAAGTTCCTAGCTTTAAATAAAATTTGAACCCTATACAAACTTTCAACCCCTTTTTAACCATTTTAGGGGATGAATTTTTACAAACGCTAAAATTACTTTTCTTGTATTTTAATAATATGCCCATATACAAAGTTTACAACGATTAAAGTCCCGCACTCAAATGAATGTTTGACCTCTATACAAATCTTCAACCCCTTTTTCACCACCATGGGGATGAATTATCAAAAACTCTGAAATTTGTTTTCTTCTCTTTTGATGAAATACCTTTTTACGAAGTTTCAAGTTTGTTTGCAACTTTACAAACTTTCAACCCCCTTTCGACCCTTTAAGAGATGAATTTTAAAAACGCTGAATTTACTTTTCGCGTATTTTAATAAAATGCCATTTTACAAAGACTCACAAAAATGTTTGATCTCCATACAAACTTTTTACCCTTTTTCACCACTTTGAGAGATGAATTTTCAAAAACGCTGAAATAAGTTTTCTTCTCTTTTAATAAAATACCCTTTTAAGAAGTCTCGAGTTCCTAGCTTAAAATAAAATTTGAACCCCATAAAAACTTTCAACCCCTTTTTAACCCTTTTAAGGGATGTACTTTTAAAAACGTTGAAATTACTTTTCTTGTATTCTAATAAATGCCTCTGTACAAAAATTCAAGCCCCGCACTCACAAAAATATCTGATCTCCATACAAACTTTCAACCCCTTTTTCACCACCTTGAAATATGAATTTTCAAAAACGCTGAAATAAATTTTTTGCAGTTTTAATTTAATACCTTTTTACGAAGTTTCAAGTTCCTAGCTTAAAATAAAATTTGAAACCCGTACAAACTTTCAACCCCTTTTTAACCCTGTTAGGGGATGAATTTTACAAAACGCTAAAATTACTTTACAGTACATATGGGGCTACTTTTCCGCACTAGTGCGTAAAATAGCACTTTTCGTGCGTATGTCGAAACTTTAAAGTGCCATATGTACTGTAAAACGTTGTTCGATACACGTGCGAATAGGTAATTCGCAACTCGTGTCAATTTAAAACACTCCCTTCGGTCGTGTTTTAATTTATCGCCACTCGTTTCGAATTTCCTCTTTTTCGCACTTGTATCGAAAATAACTATTTCCTGTCTTCTAATAATATCCCCAAATCCAAAGATTCAAGTCCCGCGCTCGAAAAAATGTTTGATATCAATACAAATTTTTTGCAGTTTTAATTTAATAACTTTTAACAAAGTTTCAAGTTCCTAGCTTAAAATAAAATTTGAACGCTATACGAACTTCAACCCCTTTTAAACCCTATTAGGGGATGAATTTTACAAAACGCTGAAATTACTTTTCCTGTCTTCTAATAATATCCCCAAATCCAAAGATTCAAGTCCCGTGCTCGAAAAACTGTTTGGTATCAATACAAAATTTCAACCCCTTTTTCACCACCTTACAGGATGAATTTTCAAAAACGCTGAAATTAGTTTTCTTGTATTTTAATTTAATACCTTTTTACGAAGTTTCAAGTTCCTAGCTTAAAATAAAATTTGAAACCCGTACAAACTTTCAACCCCTTTTTAACCCTGTTAGGGGATGAATTTTACAAAACGCTGAAATTGCTTTTCCTGTCTTCTAATAATATCCCCAAATGCAAAGATTCAAGTCCCGCGCTCGAAAAAATATTTGATATCCATACAAATTTTCAACCCCTTTTTCACCACCTTGGGGGATGAATTTTCAAAAACGATGAAATTTGTTTTCTTGTATTTTAATTTAATACCTTTTTGCAAAGTTTCAAGTTTCTAGATCAAAATAAAATTTGCACCCCAAGACGAACTTTCATCCCCTTTTTAACCCCCTTAGGGGTTGAGTTTCCAAAAACGTTGCAATTAATTTTTTTTTGTAATCGGCTATTATGCCTTTCTAAGAAGTTTCAAAGCATTTGTAATGGATTCAAACTTTCAACCCCTTTTTAACCCTGTTAGGGGATGAATTTTCAAAAACGCTGAAATTACTTTTCCTGTCTTATAATAATATCCCCATATGCAAAGTTTCAAGTCCCACACTCACAAAAATATTTGATCACCATACAAACTTTTAACCCCTTTTTCACCACCTTGGGGGATGAATTTTCAAAAACGCTGAAATTAGTTTTCTTGTTTTTTAATATAATACATTTGTACAAAGTTTCAAATTCTTAGCTTAAAATAAAACTTGTTCCCCATACAACCTTTCATCCCCTTTTTAACCCCCTTAGGGGTTGAATTTTTCAAAATCGCTTCTTATCTCTTGTACACTTTATAAATGCAACCTAGTGTGCAAATTTCAACTTTCTATCTTTTGTAGTTTCGGCTCTGCGTTGATGAATCAGTCAGTCAGTCAGTCAGTCAGTCAGTCAGTCAGGACACTTGCATTTATATATATAGATAATCTAATACCATTAGACGAGCAATTCTTGTTTATTTATTCATTTATTTATATTTATATTTCGGGGATCTCGGAAACGGTTCTATTTCGATGAAATTTACTATATGGGGGTTTTCGAGGGCGAAAAATCGATCTAGCTAAGTCTGATCTCTGGGAAAACGCATCTTTTTGAGTCTTTATAATGTTTTCCGAGCAAAGCTCGGTCTCCCAATTTTCTTTTCTTTTCTTTTTCTTTTCTATATTTTTAAAATTAACACAAAATATTTAAGTTGATAATATATTATGCAAAAAGGAATAAACAAAGTAGATACAATTCTAAGTAACTAATCTATCAAGTTATACGAGTATGTAAATACGAGTATAAGGAGACTAAGAAGTAACGATATTGTGATCCATTAATAGTAGACTGCCACTGCCGTGCCGTTTAAGGGCTGATTTAGACGGCGAGCGAACTCGTATGCGATTTTAGTTTCATTGCGGACAACAGTCCGCAACCAACAGGTTACGTCCAATTCGACCGACCGATCATCAAAACCCGCAATGTAATGAAACTCGCATGTGAGTTCTCGCATCGTCTAAATGGGCCCTTATTGAATAAAACTTCGGATTAATTAATTAACGTAATTAAGTTTCCTTTATTTTCCATCTAATTAATATTTTTAATCAGTTAAAAAGTTTGTGGTAGCGCAAACAATTTAATAAAATTATGTAATTTAGCGTACGCAGCAATTTAAAATTAATTTCCTTCGTGACAAGCAATTGTAGATTACAATAATAAAAAAAAAACTGGCTGACTGACTGTCTGTAGAATATCGTGAAACACTTGCCCTTCTGAGTCTTTACAAATCTGCCAAAAAACGATCCCAAATATCGTTTACAATAATGTAAATAGATTGAATCGATTTACCTACTCATTCCATCAATTCCCTTAGAGGCCGATCTCGTAAATGATAACCTGCTGGTCCTTTTAGATGTAGCAATATTTATGTGCGAGGTAGCCTCTTTCCATCCGCTAAATTATTTATTTTACGATCCTACTGAGTGTCCGGATCCCGTTTCAAGGAAACAGCCATAAATTGTCATAGCCTAGATAGAGAAGTGTAAAGGTTTTCCTTAAGCACTCAAGGGATATATCCTTCAGAGTAGAGAAACAAGGTATTTTATTGCCAGGTCGTTGGAACTTGTTTAAGATGTTGGGAACGCAGGTTGTAATGGAAAAATATTTAGATAACAAAATACTTCTATGAAGCCGGACGGGCGATTAAATCTGTGTCTCGAATAGTGTCGATGAACTGTCAAGTTGGCAGCGATTCCGTGTTGCCAGGGAGATAGGTCTGAATCCCTTCGACACCAGTTCGGTCGACAACTAGTTCTTACCAAAATAATTATTATCATTCTCGATGAACGGGTAGGAATGTATAGATTGTCGAGTCTTCCTTTCCCTTTCTTAAAAAATATCATACCGTGCTTGTCCAGCAGCGTTTACCACGCTCTGGTCTAATTTCCGTATTTAGAATTTCACGTCAGTTTTGTTAAATGCCTTGGGATTGTAACCCTGGCAACATCGAAGAGGAGGCCCCGAGGGAGTGATTCCGCCATTTTGGGGACTTGGATTTTTTCTTTCCCGACCCGACCTAACCGGGGTCGGCTTTATATTAAATAATTGGGACAACGTTCTCATCTTTGCCTGCCCTCAGGTGTGCCTTGAGGTTAACCGTTTCCCGAAAGGGCGAACCAGGAGCGTCCTGGGCACTTCGGAGTTGATATTCGATCACTCATAAACCCCGGCAAGACGATTTTCCTCCGACAGGAGGTGTCTACTAGGGGCGCGGCCTTTGGTAGGCCAGATTCTGTGCGAGTCGACCTGTGCAGCTGGCCCCGCCAGAGTCGGAGCTATTGGAACCTCCGGCCATCTGGTCGAGAGAGAGCCGTCGACTGTCGCTACAGTGCAGCTAAGCCTTTCACTACTTTTTCCTAAACTGCGATTTTGGACTATTCACCTTTTAGTATTAACTATCCAATAGCGCAATCGACCAAGTATCACCAACTAGTAGTTTATGCAACAGTGATATAATAAGGGTTCTTAAAATTCAAGGGTCGAAGTTACAAAACGAGACGTAGTCGAGTTTTGTAAAAAAATACCCGAGAATTTTAAGAACCAATTATGAGCTGTTGCATACATTACTTTTTCTATGACAGCTGCAGCAAAAAAAAAAAAAAAAAGTTATTATTAAAAAAAAAGAGTTATTATTAAAAAAAAGAGTTATTATTAAAAAAAAGAGTTATTATTAAAAAAAAAGAGTTATTATTTAAAAAAAATTGAGTTATTATTTAAAAAAAAAAAGAGTTATTATTTAAAAAAAAAAAGAGTTATTATTGTAAATGAAAACATACCTCTTTCAATCAAGATGATCGGAACTTGTATCTTTAAAAAAAATAAAGCAGTTGTATTATACTCATAAGATGACTGCTAGCAGTCATCTTATGAGCCTATAGACAAAGCATTCAAATGACATTGCTTTAGATATCACTGTCAGTCATTTAATTGACACATTTAAGTGCTGGAGTAGAAAAAATAATTAAAACCCGGTTAGATAAATATAAATCTAGTTTACTACCAATAAGTCGTTAAGTAGTGTTTAAGCTCAAAAGTGTAAACTTAACCAGGCTGGCAAATAAATTGTACCTGTCCACTATCGGGTTGTTTGTCTTATCCCCTTCAGGACCCTTAGTTTAAAATAAAGTATTACAAGGTTGCACCTAGTTATTAATTCTTTAGTTAATAAAATAATAAATCAGCCTATATACGTCTCACTGTTAGGCATGCGCGAGAGAGTTTGGGCTTATAGTCCACACGCTGGCCCAATGCGGGTTGGGTACTTCACATGCACCTTTGAATTTCTTCGCGGAAGTATGCAGGTTTCCACATGATGTTTTCCGTCAACGAAGAGGTAGTGTTAAAAATCAAATGATTATAAAGAGTGAACCATATAATATATGTCCAAAAAACAAATCCACCCAAGTCGAGTTGAACTCTAATAGGGTTCAAATAGGGTTTAATTTAATCCTATTGTTTTATTTACCGTATGGCATTAAAGTTACTGGATTTAAATTAATTATTATTCTAGAGATTGATGTTTGCACTCTTCAAATACTCGATGGCCCTTTTACTGAGGTCCTTATCCTTATCCTAATAAATTGCCTATATGAACATTGTGGGTTATTTAGACCTTATATGGGGTTCGCACGGGCCGCGGTTACTAGCACCGTGTCTTCGCTTAGCCAGGTGCCAGATTATGATTTAACAATTTTATTATGTAGTTACGGATTTGATCTTATTTTGATACGACCTTGAAGATCGCTTGCTAATTGGTGTATTCGAATTGAAGTAAAAATCGTGAGTGATATACGCGCCAATACCAAAACCAATTCAAAATCATAACGCATTGTTAAATTAGAATCGACCTCCAGGTACCCAATCGATAGCGAGAAAACGACTAAATGCGATTTACTACCTATTTTCCCGGGTGTCTCCGACTATTCATAGTGCCGGCACGTGTTTTTCCGCTTAGCAATAAGCACAAGAGATATGTTTTACTCGTAAGTTCAAATAAGCCTCCTCATGGCCTTTTAAAATATTGATGAAATTTTTACGATTATTATTTTATATTATCGAATGTTTCACGATTAAAATCACTAGAGATATATTCACTCTATTACCCTCCAGGGACTAGAAGGAGTTTGTTATCAGAGTTACTCTCAGTGTCACCGCTCGCTGCCAAAGTTCTGAATAGTTTTAGCACAATGGGTTTCTAACCACCCCCAAGCGAATAGCTCCTATTATGCTCTCTTGCCTCAAATTTTAAATTATGATAAGTTTAACCACCGACTTTCATAGTATTCAACGTGAATTTCGACGTAGGCCTCTGCCGCAGTGGTATTTTAGTCTGTCAAGTACTTATTGTGAGGTACTTTTTAATAATTTCATGGTGTCGGTAAAAAAGTTTTTATAAGTACCTATCACTTGATTTTTGCATTTTTACAAATTATTGAATATTTAAAAAAGCGGCCAAGTGCGAGTCGGACTCGCCCATGAAGGGTTCCGTATTTAGGCGATTTATGACGTATTAAAAAAAACTACTTGCTAGATCTCGTTCAAACCAATTTTCGGTGGAAGTTTACATGGTAATGTACATCATATATTTTTTTTAGTTTTATCATTCTCTTATTTTAGAAGTTAGGGGGGGGGGGGACACACATTTTACCACTTTGGAAGTGTCTCTCGCGCAAACTATTCAGTTTAGAAAAAAATGATATTAGAAACCTCAATATCATTTTTGAAGACCTATCCATACACACCCCCACACGTATGGGTTTGATGAAAAAAAAAATTTTGAGTTTCAGTTCGAAGTATGGGGAACCCCAAAATTTATTGTTTTTTTTCTATTTTTGTGTGAAAATCTTAATGCGGTTCACAGAATACATCTACTTACCAAGTTTCAACAGTATAGTTCTTATAGTTTCGGAGAAAAGTGAAGTGAGTGGGTGACATACGGACGGACAGACAGACGGACAGACAGACGGACAGACATGATGAATCTATAAGGGTTCCGTTTTTTGCTATTTGGCTACGGAACCCTAAAAAACTACAGTATCACAATTCACAACGGTTCGTAATTTATAGCTATTTGTTAGAATTGAAAAATTAAATTACTTAAATACTTAGTTAAATTCTGGTAATAATTAGGTACTTTGATAAAGAAACATACTTAAACTCAATTTATGCTTGAATGCTCAAAATTTACTTAGGTATTTTCCAAACATTCATTTCGTTTAATAAAAATCAGTGTGATGTACATATGTGTTTTGAACTCTCTATAGAAATGTACGACTAAGTATGACACTTATTTCTGGCTTTGTACTGCTTTGAACCCTGGTCCCATTAACATTTGAGCTTCATAAAAAAAGCTGTGTTGATATTCGATATGTACTTACTCATAATTTCTATCTGTAACTGTACCTACCTAACAACTTGTTTTCGAGGAATTCACACTCGGCAAATATTTAAGAGCGAAAAGTTTTAACAGCTGCCTTTAACCCACCCAATTAGAGTTCAATAGAAAATTTTGCAAATAATGTAAACGAACCCATTTACCTTCATTAGGTACTTCGTAATTTCGGACAACCATGATCTTATTAAATAGTATCAATATCAAAACTTATATTAATAACTCAAAGGGTAGAATAAAAGTTACCTATTTGCCTATAATATATCTCTGTTTCGCTAATATTAATATTAATTAGTTTAGATCTCTCATAAATGCTAACTTTGTGTTGCCGAAGACTACTAAGATAGCCATTTTTAAGTTAGTATTAAAATGAAACACTATAGTCCTAAACTACAACTATGGTCCAATTTTTGACGTTTATTATTGACTATAGCCTACTTGAATTATACTCGACAGGAAATTTATCTAGCTTAGATATATGTACTTACTAATATAGGCCGGTTACTAAACTTTAAATTGTTCGAGAGCATCACATTATATCCTACAGTATATTTGTGTTTGGAATATAATAGAACACTATTTTGTGAATGTATGTGTAAAGTAATCTCTAAAAAATATATTGAGATTTTTGGAAAAAATTTTTTTAAAAATTTAGTTTTAAAAAGATGTAAACATCAAATTCTACAGTAGCGATTTTTTGTTCAAAAGGCATAACTAAATATTTTACACTGTAAGTAAAATATGCACCACTTGTTTAGTGGTGCATACGTCACGAGCAATAAAAATGTTTGAAATAAATAATTACAATACAACATTAATTAAACACTTGGTGATTTTCCACTATATTGTTTCGCCAATTATTCTACTCAATATAATAAAATAAAAAACCAGGGGATTTTATTTTTACTATTTTTTAAACAATTATAACGTATTTTACCCCACGCGCATTAATTCTACAGTATATTTTTTTAATGCACCATACAGCCTGTAATTAATGTTATCACAACGTCAAAGAATCTCCTATTAATACAATGAGCTTTTGTCACAATTGTAAAAATGGCTATCGTTAAATTATTTAAATGATCGGCGCGGGGCGGGAGGGCAAGCGATGGCGATACCTCAAGGCCGCACGGCCGCAAAGCAACGGATTGGATAGGATGAAGGTATCTTAGGGCGGTTACAGAGTAGCGTTTTATACGAGCGTACGCGTACAGTCACCAGCAATTAAATGTCTGCTAGTGCACGAAAATACTAACGACCTTTTTTCCTACGTCCAGTTGACCTAAGTTTAAAATGTATAAATTGCGAAACTTGTAACGACGTGTCCCACGTTTAGCTGACCTAAGTTTAAAAAGTCTACCGTACCGCGAAGAAATTCAAAGGTGTATGTGAAGTCCCCAATCCGCATTGGGCTAGCGTGGGGACTACCGTACGAAACTGATAATTTTATTTAACATCACGATTTTTGGTCGATCATGAACTGTCAAAAGTGACGTTTCTTCAAATAAAAACGTCACTTTTGACACTTTTATGGATGGGATATGTCAGTGTCAAACAAGTGACTAAAGTGTCGTTTTTTTTTAGAAACGTCACTTGACACTTGTATGGATGGGATATGTCAGGGTCAAACAAGTGAGAAAGGTGACGTGTTTTTAAGAAACGTCACTCTTGACACTTGTATGGATGTGATATGTCAGTGTCAAACAAGTGACAAAAGTGACTTTTTTTTTAAAGAAACGTCACTTTTGACAAGTATGGATGGGCTATGTCAGTGTCAAACAAGTGACTAAAGTGTCGTTTTTTTTTAGAAACGTCACTTGACACTTGTATGGATGGGATATGTCAGTGTCAAACAAGTGACAAAAGTGACGTTTTTTATGAAACGCCACTATTGACACTTGTATGGATGGGATATATCGGTGTCAAACAAGTGACAAAAGTGACTTTTTTTTTAAAGAAACGTCACTTTTACATGTATGGATGGGATATGTCAGTGTCAAACAAGTGACAAAAGTGACTTTTTTAAAGAAACGTCACTTTTGACATGTATGGATGGGCTATGTCAGTGTCAAACAAGTGACAAAAGTGACGTTTTTGAAGAAACGTCACTCTTGACACTTGTATGGATGGGATATGTCAGGGTCAAACAAGTGAGAAAAGTGACGTTTGTTTTTAAGAAACGTCACTTTTGACACTTGTATGGATGGGATATGTCGGTGTCAAACAAGTGACAAAAGTGACTTTTTTTAAAGAAACGTCACTTTTGACATGTATGGATGGGATATGTCAGTGTCAAACAAGTGACAAAAGTGACTTTTTTATTTAAATAAACGTCACTTTTGACATGTATGGATGGGCTATGTCAGTGTCAAACAAGTGGCAAAAGTGACGTTTTTTTTGAAGAATCGTCACTTTTGACACTTGTTGACACTGATATATCCGATCCATATCGTTTCTATAACTAATATTTGACGTATCTCAACTGACCTAAGTTTAAAATGTATAAATTGCGAAATTTCTAACGACATGTGTCCCACGTTTAGCTGACCTAAGTTTAAAAAGTCTACTGTACCGCGAAGACATTCAAAGGTGTATGTGAAGTCCCCAATCCGCACTGGGCTAGCGTGGGAACTACCGTACGAAACTGATAATTTTATTTAATATCACGATTTTTGGTCGTTCATTAACTGTCAAAAGTGACGTTTCTTCAAACAAAAACATCACTTTTGACACTTGTATGGATGGGATATGTCAGTGCCAAATAAGTAACTAAAGTGACGTTTCTTCAAAAACGTTACTTTTGACATGTATGGATGGGCTATGTCAGTGTCAAACAAGTGACAAAAGTGACGTTTTTGAAGAAACGTCACTCTTGACATTGACACTTGTATGGATGGGATATGTCAGGGTCAAACAAGTGAGAAAGCTGAAAGTTTTTTAAGAAACGTCACTAATACACTTGTATGGATGGGATTGTCGGTGTCAAACAAGTGACAAAAGTGACGTTTTTTTTTAGAAACGTTACTCTTGACACTTGTATGGATGGGCTATGTCAGTGTCAAACAAGTGACAAAAGTGACGTTTTTGTAGGAACGTCACTCTTGGCACTTGTATGGATGGGATATGTCAGTGACAAAAGTGACTTTTTTTATGAAACGCCACTATTGACACTTGTATGGATGGGATATATCGGTGTCAAACAAGTGACAAAAGTGACTTTTTTTTAAAGAAACGTCACTTTTACATGTATGGATGGGATATGTCAGTGTCAAACAAGTGACAAAAGTGACTTTTTTAAAGAAACGTCACTTTTGACATATATGGATGGGCTATGTCAGTGTCAAACAAGTGACAAGAGTGACGTTTTTATGAAACGTCACTATTGACACTTGTATGGATGGGATATGTCAGTGTCAAACAAGTGACAAAAGTGACGTTTTTTATGAAACGCCACTATTGACACTTGTATGGATGGGATATATCGGTGTCAAACAAGTGACAAAAGTGACTTTTTTTTAAAGAAACGTCACTTTTACATGTATGGATGGGATATGTCAGTGTCAAACAAGTGACAAAAGTGACTTTTTTAAAGAAACGTCACTTTTGACATATATGGATGGGCTATGTCAGTGTCAAACAAGTGACAAGAGTGACGTTTTTATGAAACGTCACTATTGACACTTGTATGGATGGGATATGTCAGGGTCAAACAAGTGAAAATGTGACGTTTTTTTAAGAAACGTCACTCTTGACACTTGTATGGATGGGATATGTCAGTGTCAAAAAAGTGACAAAAGTGACTTTTTTTTTAAAGAAACGTCACTTTTAACATGTATGGATGGGCTATGTTAGTGTCAAACAAGTGACAAAAGTGACGTTTTTGTAGGAACGTCACTCTTGACACTTGTATGGATGGGATATGTCAGGGTCAAACAAGTGAAAATGTGACGTTTTTTAAGAAACGTCACTCTTGACACTTGTATGGATGGGATATGTCAGGGTCAATCAAACAAGTGAGAAAGCTGAATTTTTTTTAAGAAACGTCACTAATACACTTGTATGGATGGGATTGTCGGTGTCAAACAAGTGACAAAAGTGACGTTTTTTATGAAACGTCACTATTGACACTTGTATGGATGGAATATGTCAGTGTCAAACAAGTGACTAAAGTGACGTTTTTTTTTAGAAACGTTACTCTTGACACTTGTATGGATGGGCTATGTCAGTGTCAAACAAGTGACAAAAGTGACGTTTTTGTAGGAACGTCACTCTTGGCACTTATATGGATGGGATATGTCAGTGACAAAAGTGACTTTTTTAAAAGAAACGTCACTTTTGACATTATATGGATGGGCTATGTCAGTGTCAAACAAGTGACAAAAGTGACGTTTTTGAAGAAACGTCACTCTTGACACTTGTATGGATGTGATATGTCAGGGTCAAACAAGTGAGAAAGGTGACGTTTTTTTATTAATATTGACTTTCAAAGTATTGTCATTAGGCTATTTGAACGTAGCTATTTTGAGCGTAGCAATTTTAAAAGTATTGGTCTCAAATTATTTGTTATTTATTTTGATTTCTCGCAAAGCACTTGTTATTATTCCAATATTTTTTTGATAACACGTGTTAAATAAACAGATAATTGTAGAAATATAAAATTTTCGAGTGTAGGATGAATAAACATATTTTTTAAGCATAAAATAAAAAATAAAAAATCATAATAAATAGATCTCACGGTATCCGAGTGGTGCAAATTTCCATATCAATTGAGATTAATATTATGACCTAATCATCAAATTTTCGAATTGTGTAGGAATTTTTAAGTTACATTTATATCGATTATTTAAAAAAAAACTATATATTGAGCTTACTGTACACAGCTCATGCAGATCATGAACTAACTTAAGACATATAATTGATACATTATCCCGACTGTATGACTTAGTCTGTATAGTGTTCTAGATATTGACCCTAGGGTCATTAATTTCATGAAGAGCTCAATTACGGTACTGGAGATAATCGTATCGTGGGCATCTGTAAACCCTAAATATTGATTAGAAAAAGCTTTCGAAACTGTACGAATTAATGCAAGCAAAATTTTTTCTTCCCCCGCCTAATACTTTTTCTATATCACATACTCAACATAATGTATGGAGGTATACAAATTTTACACGAAATTGAATTTTACCCATATTTGTAAGTTGTGGACTGACTACCTAACAGTGACGGCGCGTCCATAAAAGCCGATTCCCACCGGCTTACCTGTGTTGGACGTTTGAGCAGAGTTGTAAAGGAAATATGTTAGCCAAATTAGCCCCGGCTTGCCTATGGATATGTTTGACGCGCCGCCACTGCTACCTAAGCCGAGTTTACGGTAGGTACTCACCATTTATCGTCTCCTTCCAGGTGATAAAGACCGTCTGCGTGGAGCCGGTAGCACGCCTGCACTAGCGCCGCCTGGGGACACCCGGGCTTCACTAGCTGCTCGAACGTGCCCTCTTTGACCGAGAAGGGGAGCACTGGCAGGTAGGATGATGCATCGCCGCCAATCAGACACTGAGAAAAAAATGTTTACTGATAAATTATACAAAATAAATATTAATTCTTTAGGTAACATAGATACATCGTTAGAATTATTATTTTCTGCCAATAAATAAAATTTCGAACAGTCGAAGTGTTAAAATAAAACTTTTTTTTTATGTGCCGTGTCTAGCCTTGATTTATTTTTATATCAGATAGATTTTTAGCGGTTAGGTATATAAGGAATTGTATAAATGGTTGAAGATTTAAGCCAAATAAAGCTAAACTGACTTTAGATTTATTTGGCTATTGCTATAAATATTGAAAAAAAAACGCTTTGTTATTCTTTAATTTCCTAAAAAAGAGCAGTAAAAATGGTGTCGTTCGGCTTAGGGTGGAATCACATCTGTCAGCATCGAGCCGCATTTTATATATGAGAAATCGCTCGTTAGTATGAAGATGCGTACGCATGCTTTCAGCTTTCCGATGCGTACGCATCTTCATACTAACGAGCGATTTCTCATATACAAAATGCGGCTCGATGCTGAGAGATGTGATTCCACCCTTAGTGTAGCTCATTTAAATTAATCGTATCTTCGTGGGACGCGGCTCAGATAACAAAGCGGACTTCATTTTATTATAAGGCAAAAGTAGGAAGAATACAATTTAAGTGTTATTTATTTTTATTCAGCTGACTTTTTACACAAAGAGATCGTGGCAACTGAATTTATTTGGCCCGTTTTTATTGCATCAGGGTCAGTTAGTATTAACAGTTTAATGTGCACCTTTTCCATTTATTCCGTATCCGTTTAATTTTCCATTTATAGTAAATAGACCGCTACAAAAATATCGAATCCCCGTTGTGTTAAAGTTATATTATCTAATACTAGGAGACCCGCCCCGGCTTCGCACGGGTTAACAAATTATACAAAAACCTTCCTCTTGAATCACTCTATTTAAAAAAAATCGCATCAAAATCCGTTGCGTAGTTTTAAAGATTTAAGCATACATACAGACAGACAGCGGGAAGCGACTTTGTTTTATACTATGCACTATGTAGTGATCGAGCATCAATTTTGTCGTTTCAAAATCTTTATCATAACGAGTAGGTATGAATAAATAGGGTAAGAAATCCTATATGTATTGAGCAGCGGCGAATCGATCGCAATGCATGGAGAATTAGGTCGTTAGGTTGAGCAATCACCAGAGCTGAGTGAAATAGCGGAGCGGTTCAAAGGGAAAATAAAACAAAAGGAACGCCAACCGAAACCCATCAATTGAAATACATCCTCGTACCACCCCACAGACTCACGCAGTTCTGATAGATACCTAATCTATATGTTCGCCTATATAGGTATCGGCAGGAGATTTGACTATACCTACACACAAACACATAGCTACACAGAGTAATAATCGCAAAAACCGTATCGAATGAATGAGTGAACGTGACTTAAGCGGACAATGTTAAGCTAAAACATTACTTAAATAAAAACTTGAAAAAACTTGTTGGTCCGTCTTGCAGTTGGCGGTTCAACTTGTTATCAGTACGAAAAAAGAATACTAATTTCAAAAACTCCCCGCCATTACATGATTTTGTTGTTGTGTGCGCGTTCTCTAGTTCCCAAACCTATACCAACGGGCGCAGCATGGTCCCATTTTTAACCGCCTTCAAAAAAAAAAGGAGGTTCTCAGTTTGACCCGTATGTATGTATGTATGTATGTATGTATGTATGTATGTATGTATGTATGTATATTTGTTCGCGATTATCTCGCGTTTGGCTGAACCGATTTTGATGCGGTTTTCAGGAAAGTGTTTCTTACATTCCGGAGAAGGTTTTAGTATACATAGATCTGAGCTGATGCTGAACCCTGGCAGTACCTAGTGGAACTCAGGTTTGGTGCAACATAGGCTCACGCTGTTTTGGTCATCTGACACGCCTTGATGAGCACTTGGGAGAGCAGTACCCAAGATAGAGCTGATGCTGAACCCTGGATGTACCTAGTGGAACTCGGGATGTACCTAGTGGAACTCAGGTTTGGTGCAACATAGGCCCACGCTATTTTGGTCATCCATCACATCTTGATGAGCACTTGGGAGAGCAGTACCCAAGATAGAGCTGATGCTGAACCCTGGCTGTACCTAGTGGAACTCAGGTTTGGTGCAACATAGGCCCACGCTATTTTGGTCATCCATCACATCTTGATGAGCACTTGGGAGAGCAGTACACAAGATAGAGCTGATGCTGAACCCTGGCTGTACCTAGTGGAACTCAGGTTTGGTGCAACATAGGCCAACGCTATTTTGGCCATCCGTCACGTCTTGATGAACACTTGGGAGAGCAGTACCCAAGATAGAGCTGATGCTGAACCCTGGCTGTACCTAGTGGAACTCAGGTTTGGTGCAACATAGGCCAACGCTATTTTGGCCATCCGTCACATCTTGATGAGCACTTGGGAGAGCAGTACCCAAGATAGAGCTGATGCTGAACCCTTGCTGTACCTAGTGGAACTCAGGTTTGGTGCAACATAGGCCCACGCTATTTTGGTCATCTGTCACATCTTGATGAGCACTTGGGAGAGCAGTACCCAAGATAGAGCTGATGCTGAACCCTTGCTGTACTTAGTGGAACTCGGGTTTGGTGCAACGTAGGCCCACGCTATTTTGGTCATCTGTCACATCTTGATGAGCACTTGGGAGAGCAGTACCCAAGATAGAGCTGATGCTGAACCCTTGCTGTACCTAGTGGAACTCAGGTTTGGTGCAACATAGGCCCACGCTATTTTGGTAATCCTTCACATCTTGATGAGCACTTGGGAGAGCAGTACCCAAGATAGCGCTGATGCTGAACCCTTGCTGTACCTAGTGGAACTTAGGTTTGGTGCAACATAGGTACACTTTGTTTTGGTTAACCGACTTGTTGTCTTGTGCCTATGTTGCAGAGTTCCACTAGGTGGGTCGATGAACTTTTTTCTAACTGCCTTTAAAAAAAGGACGTTCTCAGTTTGACCCGTATGTACGTATGTATGTGTGTATGTTTGTTCGTGATTATCTCGCGTTTGGCTGAACCGATTTTGATGCGGTTTCCAGAAAAGTGTTTGTTACATTCTGGAGAAGGTTTTAGTGTACAGTACATGGATGGTTTGAAACAGGGATGTTGCGGATGCCGATGTTTTGACATCCGCGGATGCGGATGCGGATTTTTAAAGGCTCACATCCGCGGATGCGGATGTCAAGATAGGTACAGAAAAAGCGTCTAACATTACATTTTAGTAATTTTTATTTATAAAAACCGGCCAAGTGCGAGTCGGACTCGCGTTCCTAGGGTTCCGTACATTAAGTCCCACTCACGCTTGACTGCTAATTTCTAATAGGTTTTATTGGCTAATGACTAAATTACCTAGCAGTCTAGCACTTACGCCGATGCTAAGACGTTCCTGTACCGAACTGTTCCACATCCGCATCCGCATTAAATCCGCATCGATTTTATGCGGATGCGGATGCGGATGTTGAAAATAATGCGGAAGTTCCGCGGTTGCGGATGCGGATGCGGATATTCGCAACATCCCTGGTTTGAAAAACCAATTGGACCTGGTAGGTGGCGATGCTATCGGTATACCTACCAACAAATTTATGTTGCTGAAACCGATTTAGATAAAATAGTGGGAGTGGGAGTCGGACTCGGACTGGGACTGGGAATGGGAGTGGGAGCGGGAGCAATATACATACATATCGTTTAGCACCAAAACGTCATATTATGTTGTGTCGCGATTATCATCAAGTTAGGCCATCACCAACAGTCAGTTACTAGCCCAAAACTAAATGGAGAGCCTAACTAGTATTTTAGCCCAAAACCTAAAATAAATGAAGTACCTACCTATCACTAAAAAGTAAAAAATAAAATAAAATAAATAAAAAATAATTAAAAAATTTAAAATAAACAAAAATAGTTTTTAATTTTAGTTTATAATTTTTCTTTCATATTACATTATTGCATAATAGCAAAATAATAATAATTATACATCAACAATTATTAAATACAACTACAACTACCAAAACAAAAATAAAATAACTTAATATAATATCTTTTTTTAAAAAAGGGAACCACCTTCAAAAAACCAACCCACTGAAAAGTACAAAATAATTTTTATATGGCACCCCTTTACGTGTCCAGTCCCTATCCCGTCGTAAAGCAAAATTTTGTCAAAAAGTAATGAATACCTAATAATAAGAAAATTAATAATCATCCGGGTAATTACTTAGTTTTTGAAGGCGGTGCCAAACCAACAAAAACAGTCTTTACTACCAATCAGAAAAAAAATACGATTACGTAGTACCTACAAGAACTAAATTAATGAGTAAACTGAGTATGTCTTTATAATGCAAGTAAGTGCAGCGTTCTTCGTTGTCTAAAATATCGGTTCTCAAAATTTTTGGTTTGGCACCGACTTCAAAAACTAAGTAATTACCCGGATGATTATTGATTTTCTTATTATTAGGTATTCATTACTTTTTGACAAAATTTTGCTTTACGACGGGATAGGGACTGGACACGTAAAGGGGTGCCATATAAAAATTATTTTGTACTTTTCAGTGGGTTGGTTTTTTGAAGGTGGTTCCCTTTTTTAAAAAAAGATATTATATTAAGTTATTTTATTTTTGTTTTGGTAGTTGTAGTTGTATTTAATAATTGTTGATGTATAATTATTATTATTTTGCTATTATGCAATAATGTAATATGAAAGAAAAATTATAAACTAAAATTAAAAACTATTTTTGTTTATTTTAAATTTTTTAATTATTTTTTATTTATTTTATTTTTATCGCCTGTCACTATGCCCGTCACTTTTGCACTTACATACTTGTTAGAACGTGACAGGAATGGTGACAAGCGATAAAAATGCGACCGTTCTACCGCCGCAGCAACGTTTTTAATCTAAAATGTGAACTTACGAGGAAGTAGCCAGCCTTGGAAGTGTTGTTACAACAGCGTATCTCGTCGAGAAGGTGTCGTAGCAGCGCTGGGCTGTTCTCGTCGCCGCCATCCGTGCCGTAGTGCATGTCCAGGAACTCAATCTAGAACACGACGCTCGTTTGTAGGTACTCCATGGTTATATAGCAATATTCCTCTATAAGCACGGTACTTATATGGATGCAGAAGATAGGTATCGCGGCTAGGCGATTCGCCTAAGATCTTGGAGGATATAATCAAACGGAGACGCCATGTCTGTAATTTTCTGTACAAAACAGTCTGCCGATTTTTGCGGGGGAGGGGAACGTCAAATGTATGCGTAACGTAAAAATAGCCATGTCAGATAAACGTCAGTCCATACATTGTGTATGACCGTTGGCCGCCTATTTTCGACAGAGGGGAAAGCCTGTTAATGGCTACTCCGTTTAGTTGTATCCTCCAAGCCTAAGATAGTCTTGATATCTATTATTGTCATAGTACTAAACTTGACAAATTTTACAAATAAATGATGCAAACTTTTTGTAAGACCATAACAAACCTAAGTATACAAATGTAATAGATGCATAATCTGTTAAACGTATCTCCGACTACCCATATCCCTGGACGGCCATTTATTAGATTAGTTTACAGTTAGTGTCAGTGAATTTCGGTACAAATTGGTAAAAACTTTAACAATAATGTAACATAACTCTAATCTCAACCTGTTCGCGTATTTTACTTGCTGTATCATAAGATACTAATCAGAATCTCGATATTATTAAAAGTTGTTCGCATTTCAGACGAACAGGCAGCTGCAGAGATAGTTGACCCCCCTTCAAACAAATTTCTATGTAGGGGGGTCAAGTATCTCTGCAGCTTACTGTACATATAATCTATAAACTTCCTCCCCACTCGACTGAAGCCACTGAATGCAATTCACTGCAGTGTTCGGCGCAACGCGTCAATCCGTTTACGGAAGCGGAGTTTGGCAGAATTCGGTCGACAGTATCTGTCGCCGGTGACTGCGCTTCGAATTTCGTCGGCAAATAAGGCTCGAAACACACATGCTTTACTACTTTTGTTTGGAGTTGTTGGGACGCTTCCGAGTGAAGCCGCGTTGCTGAAGTATTTATGTGTTGGAGGGTTAATTTATTTAATGCATTTTGGCGAAGTTCGCGAGGTACTCTGACGAAATGGCTAATGTCACGTTTCGTCTAACTAAAGTTTTGCCAAATACTTTCGATTTAGATATTTTAGATACATCAAATTTACTACTCTACGTAAATGTAAATGAGAGTATCCAGCCGATTGTCAATGTACTTGAACTACAAGAATAAGTCAGCAAACGACATACACTAAACATGATTATATAATAATAATGATAATTATGTTACTTAATAACGCGTGTGCAACAGTGCCAATTAACTGCATTGTAATAAACTAATCAAAAATTCCAACGAGTAGCCATACTGCCTGTACCTAAATCCCGTGACTACATCTGTTATAAGCCGAACAAAACGAGTCCTCGGCTCCCGAAAATACAACTCGCACGCGATGCGGGCATTTTCAGAGATCTCGTGATCTCTAATCTGCGTATTGACACGCAACAAAAGGCTATTTTCAGCCGTTGTCATACTTTTACATACATAGATCAAATAAACTTGATTGTACGTGTTGGTACCTATATGACGAAACAATAGAGAACAAATGGATTTTAGTCATTCGACGCATTATTATTAGAGATGCCCCGAATAGTGGTTTTAACCGAATACCGAATACCGAATATTCGGCGTCCGAATATTCGGCATGACATGCGAACATTTTGAGTCACAATTATTATGAAAACTGATTGCTAACAAAGCTCAACGTTAGATGACGTTAGCTAAGATATATTTTTGTTGAACAGCATTAATGAAAAGAGTCAAACAAAACAGACTCATGATGAAAATAAAATGTTTTTTAATCAACAAATGCTCATAAACGGGTCTTCGTATTTAACAATTTTCTAAGAACACATTCTAAATATACCTACAAAGTTTTTGGTTATTTTTATTGTGCAATTTTTCTTTTTAAGTAGGTGCAACAGATATTCGGTATTCGGCCGAAAACCGAATATTCGGCAAAGTGGCCGAATAGGCCGAATACCGAATAGTTGCCGAATATTCGTGGCATCTCTAATTATTATTATCTACATAATTATTATATTTGTACCAGAGGTGAGGGAACTAGAACATTTAAGGTAGAATGACAAAATACTCCATGTAGGGCAGTAAAAATATTTAATTTAGGTATGTCTAATAAAATTAAGACGTCCCTTGATGTAGACATTATAGGCGTCTACCTATATATTTTGGTCTATTTTTACAAATAATATGATTAAGTCCCGTGGTAGTTCTAAAAGTATGAGTGAGAATCGTGTTAGTTTAAATCAATATAATATTATTATGATCTTTGCTCAGTGCTGGGTTCTGTAGCTACCCTTCTGTCACAATAGGCTGCCTTGAATGGGAGATTTTAGAATCATGTTACATATATGTGCATTACGAGGGAGCAAAAGTGCTTACGTTCTCGCAGCACTTTGTACGTATCCTTACGAAGAAGGGAAGACTTTTTACTAAAACTCAAAAACGGCTTAACGTAGAGTTTTAATTTTACTTTCACGATTGTATACTACCCAATTATTTTTTGGTTTTTATTTCTACTACTTTGTCGACATGATTGATTTATATAATATCCACGCTAAATTGCAGCTTTCTAGCACTAACGATCGCGGAGCAAAGCCTCGGACAGACAAACGGACAAGGCGAAACTATAAGGGTTTCTAAGTGGACTACGGAACCCTATAAAAGATACCTACGTTCATGTACCTAAGTATTTAGCAGGACTCTGAAATTTAATCCAACAGTTTCGCATTATATTTTAACAATCCTTGGTGAGTATTTACAAGCTCTTGCGCCATATAAGTTTGCAGAAGACACCCGCAGGCCGCAACCAAAGTTCTTTGTATAAGTAAACCTTCTGGAGGTCGCCACTTATTCGGGCTTAGTTGATGTCTAAATAAATACTGTAGTTTAATAGAACCAACTCGGGAGTTTGCTAAAATGTGGAGGCAGCCTTATAAATTTATGTAACACTTCTGTTTTTGTGCCCAACCTTTTTCTGGCCAACTTTCAGCCGAATGTTACCATACTTAACACGATCCGGAAACTTTAGACATGTACTCGTAACGTTAGTTGTAACTTTTGACTAAATCCAACAACTACTACCAACTAACTATTATGACTTTTGACTAACAACTATGTAAGTATTTATATCCGAAATAATAAAATTCATTTATTTATTTAATAAAGGATGGGATTACTCAAGGGACTTATTCAGAAACGTACAATAGGATACCTTTCATATATTTTTCAATCTGAATGCGTTGTATTTACTCGTAAATGTTGCGCGTACTGCGCACATGCATGTTGTTTGAAACCCAAACTGGTTGTGTTGACTTTTTTAAATTTCATGTAACATAATTACAAACGATTAGTAAGCAAATACTACCTCGATGTACCGATCGTCGTATGTTGCTTGCAGTTCCGGCCCCACCATCTCCAAGATCTGACGTCTCTCTTCGCGAAAGTCTGTAAAAGAAACAAAATGTGAGAATTTTTACCAGGTTACGGCAGTTACTTCAACTATTGTACCCCACCATGTACCTACCTATATATAGGTAACAACTGTAAAAAGACAGTCGAGGACTTGTTCATGTTTCGCGCTATAAATTCCAAGTTTAAACTAATTTTACAATGTCTCATGGCTGGAATGTACAATGGTACCTAGTATTATTTATTACCCTTAATGTTACTCAACAATTCAATAAATATATTATCGGGTGATAAAAGACAATAGTGTAATGATCATATCAGAAATCAATCGATATATTGTTATGATGGGGAAAACAATAATGTTTATGACTTAAGCGCTTAGTAATAATACCAACAACAGAGGAGATAATATTGAATGAAAAGGAATTATATTCCGTACCTTTACCAAGAGTTTACCATTATTCGATAGCGCCTGCGTAAGTTTACAAGCGGCGCTTGTGTGTGATGTGTGATGTACTTAATACTTTAGAGTCTAGAGGTAAATAAAGGCGTGACCGCGCGGCGCAGTTCCGCCTGTGGGCAGCTGTGGCAAGGCTCAGCGCTATAAATAGTGTACTGTACCATTGTAGACAGAAGCGACGTATATCTTGCAGGCGCTCGGGCCGGGCCACTTGTCGCAGTTCTGCCTGTGAGCAGCTGTAGCAAGGCTCGGCGCTATAGATAGTGTACTGTACCATTGTAGACAGAGGCGACGTATATCTTGCAGGCGCTCGAGTCGGGCCACTTGTCGCAGTTCTGCTGTGGGCAGCTGTAGCAAGGCTCGGCGCTATAGATAGTGTACTGTACCTTTGTAGACAGGCGACATATATCTTGCAGGCGCTCGAGTCGGGCCACTTGTCGCAGTTCTGCCTGTGAGCAGCTGTAGCAAGGCTCGGCGCTATAGATAGTGTACTGTACCATTGTAGACAGAGGCGACGTATATCTTGCAGGCGCGCGGGCCGGGCCACTTGTCGCAGTTCTGCGTGTGGCCTTGCAGCGCCTGCAACACGGCCGGCTCCGGCGCGCTCATCGCGACGCTCTACCCGCCGCTTGAGACGACCCACCGCATTCTGTTGACAGCACTTCAGTTAAATGTCCTGTTTTAAAATCCGAAAATAATGTGAATGAATACAGTGATTTTATAAAATATTACCTAGGGCACGAAAATGGGTAGCGCGAATAACAATATAAGTCATATGTTTACATTAATACTCTGAAATTCGACGTAAACTGATTTTTGTAAAGGGGCAATCAAAGTGGCAAAATAACTATAATGAAAGACATTATTAATCTATGGTAACAAAGATGCGTTACGATATATTTGGCCTATCTGTTTCATGCTGACTGTACGCACACAACAAAGATAACAGTTCTAAAAAATGTCTTTTATCTGTCCTCTTTATTGGGAAAGAAATCGTAACTTATTACTGCGACGGAGTTCACGACGGGTCTGTTTATGTAGCAAATAGAATCCCGAGTAGGGGAAATATTCTCAGAAAATAATGCGTCCAGATGAACGACTTCAATATCGTAAAGAAATTCGTATTGGACCGAACCTTCTTATTTAGCATAGTTATACCAGTTTTACTTTACTTTTAAGGGATTATTACATCAAATCTATCCTTCTTCAGGACCCTTTCTGTTGAGAAATAAATGACAGAGAAAGGTATATGTTGTTTTCCTGTACTAAGCAAAGCGGAATGTGTGAAAGGATATAGATTTAATAATCCCTTTACATACACAGTAAACACATACTAAGTACACGCTTTGAATAGAATGTTTGTGGAATGTTCGAAAAAGCCAATGAGGACGGAATACCTATAAAACGTAATATTTTAGTTACCTAGTTCCACGGAATTGATTACCAAAATCATGTATAATTAACAGTTCTAACCGCTTAAAATAATTCCCCAGATACTCGTTTTCACTAAATAGGTAATTATAAAAAATAACTGCTACCATAAATACATAAATAAGTTAAATTATGCTGAGAAACAATGTACTAAAACGGAGCATAAGACCGGAACAAAGCCATTTACCATTGCTTTAGTTCTTGCCATTGTTGCCCAAATATCCTTAGTTAGCCTTTGTGAATCATAAATGGGTTTAAGTAAGTATAAATTGGACTAAGTTTTGGACTTAAATCTCACAGGCAACAGGAGTGGTCATTTCTCCATACAAACGTACTCGACTGTTTCCTCCGTGGGTTTTGAAGCTAGAGCATGATTTTTTCAACACAGATTAATATTGTCAATATCTGTGTCGGACCGTTTTGCTTTTTTTGATATTTTTGTTTTTTAAGGCGCTAGAGCCCTTCAAAAATTGCTAAAATGGCCTAATTGACTATGCCGCAATGAGAGGCGTGGTATTCAAAACTGATATCAATTAGCCAAAAAAGCAAAACGGTCCGACACAGATAATTTCATAATCATTTAGATTTCCAAATTTTTAAGTAAATATAAACTGGACTAAGTTTTGGACTTAATTCTCACATTAATAAGGGTAGGTTTTACCTATATGTCCCTTTCCTAACTTTTTACAATTTTTATTTATTCCTATTTCATGACGACATAATAATTACAAGAAATACTTAATAGTGGAATACTCTTAGAATATAAAGTTTGCAATACAATATAGTAATTATTTTGATACTTAAATGAGATGTAATACGAGGGGCGTTCAAAATATTCTCGGTATTGATATCTTACAACCTCTTCTAAAATTTCTTTCGTTACTGGCCGCTAAGGTTTATTCATTGACATTAAAAAAAAGTATAATTCGAACCGAGATGTTCTTTTGTTTTTCTGCAATTGCTGAACAAACATGAACATCATGTGGGAATTGACAATGTTAACTAAATTAGAACATCGATGCGTGATAAAATTCTTGACAAAACAGGGTAAAAATCAAAAAACCATAAAAGAGGAAATGGATTGTGTTTACCGTGAGTCTGCTCCTTCTTTATCTACCATTCAAAAGTGGTCAAGCGAGTTTAAACGTGGAAGGGAGAGTGTTGAAGACGACCCTAGACCTGGCCGGCCTGTAGTAGCTACTTCACAAGAAAATATTGATAAAGTGGAAAAACTTATATTGGAAGATGGTCGAGTGAAGGTAAAATCTATAGCACAAGTAACCAATCTCTCTATTGGTACCATACATGATATTATCCATGACCATCTTAATATGTCAAAAGTAAGTGCAAGATGGGTTCCGCGAATGCTGACTCGGCTTCAAAAAGGCATGCGTGTAGCTTGTTGTTCCGATTTTATTGACCTGTGCGGTGAAAATCCTGATGAGGTGCTGCAAAGAATAGTTACTGGAGATGAAACCTGGGTTCATCATTATGACCCAGAGAGTAAACAAGAGTCCATGCAGTGGCACATTAAGGGTTCAGCTCATCCCAAGAAGTTCAAGGTCATCCCTTCAGCTGGCAAGGTCATGGCCACGATATTTTGGGATTGTGAAGGAGTATTACAGATCGATTATAAAGAAAAAGGTGTAAATATCACAGGACAGTACTACGCTAACATTCTACGTCAATTAAAGGATGCAATCAAAGAAAAGAGGCGAGGAAAGTTAACCAAAGGTGTTATGCTTCTGCATGACAACGCCCCCGTCCATACTGCTCATATTGCCAAGGCAGCTATTGTTGAATGTGGGTTTGAAACTGTTACTCACCCACCGTATAGTCCGGACTTAGCCCCCAGCGACTTCTTTTTGTTCCCCAATCTTAAAAAGGATCTGCGTGGAAATAAATTTTCCGATGATGAAGCATTGAAGGCGGCAGTGGAGGAGCATTTTTACACCAAAGATAAAAAATATTTTTATGCAGGATTAATAAAAATAATTGATCGATCTTTTAAGTGTATGAACATAGGGGGGGAGTATATTGAAAAATAAAAATATCAAACTTTTCGTACTTGTTTGTTTTCATTCTCATACCGAGAATATTTTGAATACCCCTCGTAACGTCTGTATATACAACTTGATCACGTCCGTGTTTCGTAATCTCTCATGCGACAAGTTTTGTGTCGAGAACCTTTCAGATTATCATCGTTCACAACTCACAATCACGCGTAACTGCTTATTTTCCGAACAACGTAATAACTTTTCTTTGATACATTAGTTCCCGTCGAAGTCTGAAAGATCGTCTCATTTGAATTCAGTTTATTTTTCAAAGTTTCAGAACTTCGTAACTTATTACATTTAGTAGTTTGTAGTAGAAACTTTCATTCAATGCATAATAAATGTACCAACATCACATTTTTTGCTGAAATGGATAGGTCAAAGTTTTTCTATAAGGTAGGTAAGTATCATAGTTTGGGGAAAAAATACATTGAAATTTTATACTTTCTATAAGGTAAGTCTTACGTAGGTACTCTTAAGTACTTTGTATATGGGTACTGCCTGAAATAAAAGCTTTTTATTTTATTTATTTAAGTGTAATTTAAAAAACAATTAGTTTCGGCAAGAACATCTCTTACTTCTTCAACATAATAAACATTGTCACTTACCATACCAAATTTCTGCCCTATCGAATGTCAGGAAATGATTCTTGACTACTACTACTAGGGCAAGTTGTGAAAAATAATTCTTAAAATTATTACAACAATCTACGAACGATCTGCAAATTCTGCCTAAAATACACCAAACAACTGAAAGTTTGTTATTTGAGCGGCCTAACGTTTGCGCAACAAAGCATAAATGCATAAATGAAAATAAATTGGATTCACTCACAAATGGAAGGGACTGACGGGCAGCTGGTGCCCCGTGCCCGACTTCGTTTCTAACTCTACGATACGGCCGAAACTAAAAATCATGCTCATTTATGTAAATCACATGCGGGTCCAGCCTGCTGCAATGATTGTAGCATAACATTTGCAATTCGTTGTCAAATCCCGACGAATTGATATGTTATAGGTACCTTAAACCTGTTACCTGTTGAAATAACAATAGGTACCTAATCCTTAAATTATGCTGTGAAACAAACACCTAGCTTTTCATTAAATACGAGTACTAACTACTAGTTAGGTACCATTAGGTACTGTAAAATAAGTTAACCTACTTAAAGGTGTTTAAAAATAATTTCTTAAAATCTCCAAATATAGCGCCGGTAAACCAAAGTAAACAAAAAAATACGTAAGTACTAAGTTTACTTTGGTTTGTCTCGGCGTAATTTACAAAACTGGCTAAATAAACTTTTACTTAATGTTTTATTCATGATTTTTAATGTCTAGTTGGTTTGTGTTTTTATTTTATTTGTGTAGCAATTTTAAGTAGCTGTTGCAAAATTCCATCATCTGTTTATAAATACCATAATACTGTAACTTTTCTTATCCCTTCGATTGTGTATTAATTACTAATTCATATAACATATTTCCTATTAAGAGTCACATGAACCCGCTACCGAATAGCCGTTACCATACAATCGATTGTATTGACCGTGTGACTCTTAAATCACAAATATTTCCTTTGTTTATTGAAAAATACATCGACTAGTAATCCTAAAATGATAACATTTCCGAGCAGCTGGTTTTACACAAAGGCGGTCTAATCAAAGGCGACACGCCGAGTGTCCATTATACTAGCCTGTGGAGACTATTCAGGCGGTGAGATTTATAAGCCATACAATATACTAAAGCTGGCTTTAATGGCATCACGCAGGAAGCGAATTTATTACTAGCACACGTTTTTAGTGCTTTTAAGTTAGACTCACCTACCATTAGAGCAATGTATAACTCGCTACATTTCGGCATGCGACAAAACAGTACAGCATCATCATCAACTTAAGAGCCAACAGGAGTGGTCATTTCTCCATACAAACGTACTCGACTGTTTCCTCCGTGGGTTTTGAAGCTAGAGCAATGATTTTTTCAACACAGATTAATATTGTCAATATCTGTGTCGGACCGTTTTGATTTTTTTGTTTTTTAAGGCGCTAGAGCCCTTCAAAAATGGCCAAAGCGGCCTAATTGACTATGCCGCAATGAGAGGCGTGCTATTCAAAACTGACATCAATTAGTCAAAAAAGCAAAACGGTCCGACACAGATAATGTCATAATCATTTAGATTTTCAAATTTGGTTACGATTGGTTAAGTTTTGGAGGAGGAAACAGTCGAGTAAGAAACCTCGATTTTTGATATTTTTACGCAGGATTTTTCGCCTTGTCTTTATCGCACTAGTTTTAGGAGCCGCTTCCGTTAGCGAGACGGGTATATTTACCTAAAATATTTAAATCTTAGCTCCTGTTGGCTCTTAAGAGTTATTCTCTTGTCGGTGGTGTATCTTCCAGCTTTCCCTACCCTGCGCCCGCTCTTTGACTTTTTGATACGACACGACACGACCCCTACTTTTTTTTTCACTTACTCTAAAAAGCTGCGTCTGGGTTTTCCTTTACCCTATCCTTGCTTGCGTCCTATCCGCCCCTCAAGAATAGTTTTAAAGAAGTGATCGTATAGTATCGTATTAAATGTTCAATCATTTTTCCGCGTCTATTTGCAATAGTCTTCAGGGTAGCTCTCGCATAGTAACGCACGCATTATGCGTGACGCATACGTATTCGTATTCGCATCAGTTAACGATTTCTCACACTCTGATATGTCTGATACTCATTTTGTATAAAGTTTGATATTCTCCTGAGATTTTGAGTCCCCTTAATAAGCATCCTCAAATTCCTCAATAGTCGGGTCAGCACAGTTCATAATGTATGAGAGCTCTACATGAATTCTCACACTAGAGATTTTTTGAGATGTTTGACCTATGTTGCAAATACTATATTAAAAAAAAATCTCCACAAAATATGTCACATGGTTTTAATAAATCCAAACTATTATTAAAATAGAAAAAATATATCAAAACATGAATCCGACACTCGAGATTTTTTAATATGCAGTTCTCAAACATATACTCATTATGTATTTATATTTTCTCCCAGCTTGACACCAAAACCAGCTCCCAATAATTTTCTTTATTAAAAATATTTTTTTTATATAAAAATAACAACTATGTGTACATAACAATTACATGTTAATTAAGCTCTGTATATTTACTATATCCTACAAAAAAATCTCTCACGTAAATTAATCCATTTAATTACTATTAACCATTTTTGTTTTGAAAATGTTTTCGTTGCTTCGAGAAAATGGACAGTGGGTTTATTTTTCACTTTCTCAAATCTCTTTCTCATGTTAGTGTAACAACAAAAAATCTCCCACGTATATGTAATATTGTATGGAATAAAACCATTATTAAATCATCCAAGCTATTTAAATTACCCTAAATGGCGGGTACTGATTCACTGTAGAGAACGTTTTATCGACTTCCATATCTCCGTCTCACTTCAATGTTCGCGGCAGACGATCGTTCCGCTTCAACAGCCGAGAGTTCGCGATCCGGTCGACCGTTAATTCTCCCATGACTATCTTACCCAGTTTCATCGGTATGCGTTGCGCGCTTACTTAACACACCTCAGGCCAAGCTCCTATAAAACGCGCAATGCATGCATACATTGCGGTATCTTCTATATGTCACATATGTCAGCTATGAGGCTATGACATGGCTATGACAGACTGTGGCAGTTAGTTCCAAACAAGTATACAGACTTGTCTACCCACCATAAAGTTTAGCGTAAAGAGAATATATCACTCCTTAGTGAAAAACCATACGGTTTGTGCGAAGTTGAGCGTTATGTCAATGCTAATAAAGATGATGGTTTGACTTACGGAAATGAATAATATAATATCATTTTATTTTATATTTCCAATTCCCGTTTCATTTACACCCAATATTAAATCTTTTTCCGTAATAAAATGCGTATATAATTACTGTCATCATCTGTATTTATTTTATTTCTTTAACCCCTTATTCATAAACGCGCTACAAACCTCAATTATCTAATAATAGTAATAATCGTTTGTCCTTATCTGTCACTTTAACTTATGTATTTGTAAGTAAGGGATAAACATAATTGAACTAAATCAGGCCCGTAAAGTTTATGAATAAAGTGGTTAATCTTTATTGCACAAAAGAAAAACCTTATAGTACAAGAGGCGGACTTAATGCCATAAGGCATTCTCTACCAGTTAACGATGGCTTGTCCTCCGGGTCATTTGATCGATGACCTCCTTTGATTATTTATTTTTAATGGACGCCAAAATCCAGACAGGAACTTCGATTTTGACATTTACCACAGTAATGCAGTCGGTAGCAATGTCGCGCTTCAAAATTGCTGCAGTCGACTGCATTGCTGTAGAAAACGTGAAAAAGGTCATTCAAAGGGTAATAGGGTTATATACACCGCGGGATTTAATAACCCGAAAGATTTAAACCAACGATTTTAGAGCCTATTTAGAGTATATAAAGTTATATAACACATAGTCCAAAAACCCTTAATTTAAGAGATATAAATTATTTAAAACAAATCACAAGTTAAAAAATCTCAATTCTAACACAACCTTATGCGTGACGTAGCCACCAACTAATTTTACACGCTGACGCACTAACTACATGGTTATTAGCCAGTTTCACTTAATTAAGTTTGGTATCTATCCTACAAAAAGGTTTCACTACCGAAATTTTGTTCTGTTCTCAATCACGAGAGTACAAACTATTTACCTTCACGATAACTGGCTGATAGTTTGACGAAAATGACGAAATTGATGTCAATAAAATGACATATTTCATATGTCACGCAAGATATGCGCAAGATAACATCTTTAAATTTGATTGACTGTAATAAATAAAATTCATTTAGCGGATATTCACTTTGTGTATGGATTTGGAAACCCGAAGAACTATGTGCTTCCGGCACGACGGACCCACTTCAGCCTAGAAGTTCGTAAATTGGCTAGACGAACAATACCCTGAGAGGTGGATTGGCCGTGGCAGCAACGTCCTAACCTGGCCCGCCCGGTCACCCGACTTAACGCCATTGTTTTTTTTTCTATGGGGAACTCTGAAAGATAAGGAAGGAATACTCAACACCAGTGAACTCTGGAGAAGAATTATTAATAAAAATTCGAACGGCTTCCGAAGAAATAAAGAACACTTTTGTAAACCTAAATAATGAAATCCATTTAAAATTAAATCTTTGTGCTGAAAACGGTGGTACACACTTCGAAAACCTAATTTATTAAATTAATAAAAAAGCGTAATTGTTTAACATAGTTGTTTTTTTTACTTTACTCAGTATAAATCAACACATCGAGAATTTAAAATACGTACTGATAAGCATGATCGATATTTTAACAAAAGGTCATTCATTGATTTTAACAAAGTAATCATCCCTTTCCAGCTGTAGTATGAGTTAAAACAATAAGAGGCATGAATTCTTTCGGATATAATCATGGTTAATGGCTTTGGTTACCTCACTCAAAGGAAAAGATTGTATGGCAAAGTTTCAACAATAATAACTGCACTGTACCTACTGTTGTAGTAATTAATAAAGTTTTGATACAATTTGTGGTATTTTGAGGTGCCAATCAATTGAAATAATTTCAACGTAAACATGATCCTAGACATAACTTGACACTTCTTGTCATGGAACACATGTCACTGCATTCGCCGTGCATCGTATGATATCGGAGTGATTCGTGAAATCTCATGCTCGCTCTCTGTTTCTCTACTTGAGATTAATTAAACTCGCTCACTCTCTGAATAAAGGTTTGTTCACAAAGAAGCGGTAAATTAATATGATTTAATTTGTACTGAAATAGTGGTTTAATTAAAATATATAATTGGACCCATGTTGATATAACATTATTTACTCGTACTGTAGTCAAAAATACGTGGTTTAAATCATTCGGGTTATTAAATCCCGCGGTGTATAAGATGAAATGATGCATTAATAAAACTTTAGTTAATTAACAATATTATATTAAATCATTAACAACTTTGACAGCACGATCTCTTCGCAGGTAGGTGCTCTACAAGGAGTTTATATTACAACATTATTTCCAAGAAATAATCTCTCATTGTTACGAAAATGTTGGTAGGGTGGCTTTAGGTTACTTTTCGTTCATATCGTCTTGGATATGGGTGAACATGGTGTTAATACACTCAGTATCAATCAACCTGTAAAGATATTGTAGCCTGGCCTTTTCTCGAAAAGTCTTCTAGAAAAATTTACGCTCATGTCGTCTCGGATATGAGTATATTTGGTATCAGTGCATTCATTATATAATATCCTGAACACAAATATATGAGATGACAAGCGCGAAAGTGGTGAGGGTAGTTGCTATGACGCAAAGTTTTTACCATTTTTCTTTTAAACATACCATGTGGGGTACCAAATGAAAGGGCCTTGTGAGTAGATCACAAATATATAACATACTGTAAAACTTTTACTACTTAATCCAACAAATTATTTGAAAACGTTCAAAAATTTCACAATGAGTTGATTTCCAACTGCTCTAAATTGACTAAGATAACTTGATCCCAAGTTTCCTTGCAATTATACGTAATCGAGGGCCAGGCTAATACTAGTTCTCATGTCGCGATGCGCTAACGCTAACAAAAACTAAGCGTTACGAATTGCTGACATTTGCTTCTTTTAGTTTCACTCTACTCAAGCATCGGATGACAGGATCGTTGAAAAGGGACAAACATATCCTTTGACGTTACGTTACTCTTCTCGTGAATTGTCAAATTTTAAAATTCGAAATTAGCTTTGGAATTTGTCCGGGTGGCTATTCGAAGTATAACTTGGTGGACGGTACTTACTAACCAAATAAGCTTGAGATCCAGTATCATAGATCGTTGTAAGACTTCAAGGGTCTATTTATATCTGACTGTGCATCCTGTATTCTAAACGTTTTGTGAATAGATATAAAAATTGACACCTATCATTTTTCACATAAACACAGACACTTTATGCATTGAATTATTAAACCTTAACGCAATGCCATAAGTCATAAGGTATATTTTCCTAATATACCTTGATGCTAATTCGAACTTTGTTATAAAAGATGTCATTTTATATTATTCGCGCGTGCATTTCACTCGTACTAGATGAAATATGTATTGGTGCGAGCGAGACGGTTGGGCGAATGATAACAAAATGATATCTTTTTGACATCTTAAACAAAGTTTGACAAGTCAAACAGCCAAGGCCTCTGTGGAAGCCTGGAAATACAGCATACTTCATTGACTTTTTATGCTGGAAATTGATTTAATTATTGCGAGAAAAATAAGTATGTTATTCTTCAATAACTTGTACAGTTACTGCCAAAAAACTAGAAGTGTCCATTAATTGTGTAGAACATTATTTGCTGTTTGTTTCCAATATCATGCTGCTATTCTGCGAATATAGCAGTTCCTCAGGCAGATAAATTAAACATGATCGAAACAAATACTATTAACCACAATAGTAAACTTTTCTCTCAGTGTGGGATATTCTCGGTCATGAAAAACTTACAAAGTTATTGTTTTTTTCATTAAATCTATAATTAATATTATTGTCGGGAGAAATTCTGACCGTGTAGTCGTGTAAGCTTCATAGCCCATTCTTCAAAAAATCTCTAGTGTGAAATTACTGTTTAGGTAGTATAGAATATAAAATAAAAAAAATGGTTTTTCTCAAAAACAGGAACAGATATCAAGTTGTTAATTCGCAGCCGGGTATTCAATATGATATATAATTCACCCGTGTAGAAACATTTGACTGTGCAATTAATGTAACTTTAACTTTATATTGACTGCTTACGTATAGAAACAATATACCTACGCTCACGTAAAAGCTTTAATTACGCTACGCTACGCAGCAGCTTTTAATAATACTGGATTACAGCACCTACAGTAATTTCAAAATTAGTAATTAATTAAAATATAATTGCGTTCCTTGATATTTGTCTATGAGTGTAGAATAATGTTATGTTATGAACATATCTAATGATGTAACACTAATATACGAAGGAAACACTGACTGTATACTACCTCTAATATATAGAATTAAGTATATAGGTAGAAATAATAAACATGTAACCGCCTACTACTAATTACAACTAGAAGTGCATATAGAGATGAAGTCAATCGATCATAGCGCTCGTTGCAATAAGCAAATCATGTGACCAAAGTCAACCTAATGTTATTCACTATTCAGGTAGGATACCGAATAATAATGTCGATTTAGACAGTCGTCAATCTGGTATATTTTTATTAAAACGACATATTTTATCTTTGCATGATAATAACATTAAAATTCGAACAGCTACGCCGTGCTACGCCATCAATTAATTACAAAACATTTTTCTGTTACCTAAAAATGGGGATAAGTTTATTTTATTATTTGAAATGCGGTATTTTTATACTACCTGCGGAATAAATTATCTCTCACCGTATTGACCCGTATCCTGTATTATTCCGCCTCAAAAAGCGTTTCAATTCTTCATCTGATTTAGCTCTGCTCTTGAATGCCCGATAAAGTAATGGTTATGTACGATCCACACATAAGTATTAATTCAGTAGTTGAGAGGTATACGAATGGTTACGTTACGGTTAGGTACGTATGATTTATTAAATGTAGCGGGAATTTTGCATCTATGTGCGATAAGAAGTATTCGGTCTACACGTGCAGACCGTAGACGTACTACGTACCTAACGTAAATAATTTACCCAGTCACATTCAAAACGGGATAACCAACAAAACCACTATTTGAACTTATAATGAGTAAAAAGGATAAAGAACTGAAATAACCCAAAGGACACTCG